>NW_018743919.1:532188-3091202 GCF_001683475.1 Chenopodium quinoa | reverse complement strand
GAAGCAGGCGGCAAAGAAGAGAAAGGCATCCCAGACAGGGGCCGCAAGAAAAGACAGAAAAATAGCAATCATTGGCAGAGGAGCGGTCAGATGAATTCCGCCCTCAGCCAGCTGGTGAGCATACGGACCTGATCTTAGATGACTCGCGTCCTGACAGAACAATCAAGGTTGGGACGACTGCTCTAAGGGACCTGGGTGACGACTTTCACAAACTATTGAAAGAATACAAGGACATCTTTGCATTCGAAGTCCATGAAATTCCAGGCATTAGTCCTGATCTGGCGGTACATAAACTGGCCGTGGATCCGAAAAAGAAGTCGGTACGGCAGAAGAAGCGGAACCATGGCGAAGAAAGAAGTCAGGCGGCAGCCGCCGAAGTTAAAAAATTACTTGATGCAGGGTTCATTCAGCAATGTTACTTCCCAGACTGGGTTGCAAATGTGGTGCTTGTTAAAAAGCCGAATGGCACCTGGCGAATGTGTGTAGACTACACAGACTTAAACAAGGCGTGCCCCAAAGACAGTTACCCTCTGCCTAAAATTGATAACCTGGTCGACTCAACAGCCGGGCATGCTTTGATGAGCTTTATGGACGCCTACTCTGGTTTCCATCAAATTCCTTTATGGAAGAAAGATCAGGAGAAGACAGCCTTCGTCACTGATCAGGGGTTATACTGTTACACGGTCATGCCGTTTGGTCTTAAGAATGCCCCGGCCACTTTCCAGCGAATGATAAACACTGTGTTCTTTGATCAGATTGGGAGAAATGTCGAGGCATATATTGATGATATGATTGTCAAGTCTAAACTTCAGAAAGATCATCTGTCGGACCTACGAGAATTTTTCGCCACACTCAGGCGGCACAATGTCATGCTCAATCCCAAGAAATGTGTCTTTGGAGTTGAGTCTGGGAAATTTCTCGGATTCCTTATCAATCAGAGAGGAATAGAGGCGAACCCTGAGAAGGTGCAGGCGGTCATCGACATGCAGTCGCCTCGTACCATCCGAGAGGTTTAGAAGTTAACAGGTTGTCTGGCGGCCTTGGGAAGATTTCTAAGCCGATCAGGCGACAAATGCCTATACTTTTTCCAGGCAATTAAGAAAAAGGCAAGGTTTGAATGGGGGCCGGATGCTGAGGCGGCCTTCCAGAAATTGAAAATTCACTTGCATTCCTTGCCGAGGCTGGTCAGCCCTTTGCCCAGAGAAGTACTCTACATGTACCTGGTCGTCTCTGATCATGCGTTAAGCGCTGTTCTCCTTGCTGAAAGAGACGGCTGTCAGCTCCCGGTCTACTTTGTCAGTCACGTACTGAAAGATGCCGAGTTGAGGTATCCCTTAGTGGAGAAATTTGGTCTTGCACTCTTCATGGCTGTTAAAAAATTGAAGCCCTACTTTTTGGCGCATGCAGTCGTCGTGTATACAGACCAACCTATCAAGCGGCCACTGACCATCATGGAGTCGTCAGGCCGAATGATCAAATGGGCCATAGAAATACAGAGCCTCGAAGTTACCTTCGAGCCTAGAAAAGCAGTGAAGGGGCAAGCCTTTGATGACTTTATTGTTGAGATGACTCGTCCTCCTGACTCTCAAGTTCCAGACCAACTCAGGAAGGTATATGTGGATGGAAGCTCTACTTCAAATGGTTGTGGAGCAGGCTTCATATGTCAGTCGCCAGAGGGCGACAGGTACGAGTATGCTCTACGCTTCAGTTTTCAGGCCTCAAACAATGAGGCAGAATATGAAGCTTTACTAGCCGGAATCCGCATGTGCAAGGCGGCAGGGGCAAGAAAAATAGACGCCTGTTCCGATTCACAATTGATAGTGAGTCAGTACAATGGCGAATACGAAGCAACCCATCCGGCCATGATCAAGTATTTACAGGCGGTCCGACAAGCAGTCGGCTCCCTTGAGGATTTCCATCTTACCCAAGTGCCGAGATCAGAAAACAACCAGGCGGATGCACTTTCAAAATTAGCATCATCCGCCTCCTGTGATACTCCTCGAACTGTTTTTTGGGAAGTAATGGAGAAGAGAAGCATCGAGGAAGACCCTATTAAAATCCTAGACAGAAGCTCAACCTGGATGGATCCAATCAGGGCATATCTGACAAACGGTACCCTGCCGGATGATCATCAACAGGCGGCAGCACTGAAAAAACGAGCAACCAGTTTTGAAATAATAAAGGGAAAACTTCAAAAAAGGGGGTACCTTCAACCCTTCTTAAAGTGTGTTACTCCAGAAAAAGGGCGAGAGATACTGGACGATCTTCACTCTGGTTACTGTGCTTCCCATATAGGCGGTAGGTTGCTTGCTCAACGGGCAAGGCGGCAGGGCTACTTTTGGCCTACTTTAGAAGCAGATGCGATGGAGTTGGTGAAAAAATGTGACAAGTGCCAAAGGTTTGGCAAACTAATTCACTGTCCGGCTACTAACCTCACTACCATTCATAGCCCACTACCGTTTGCTAAGTGGGGCATGGATATTCTGGGTCCATATACGCCTGCTACAGGCGGAAGGAGGTACATACTTGTTGCCGTAGACTACTTCACTAAATGGGTAGAGGCGGAGGCTGTAAAGGGAATCAAGACGAAGGATGTAATTTCATTCATTTGGAAAAATGTCATCACTCGGTTCGGGGTTCCCATGTCTATGGTTTTTGATAATGGTCCCCAATTTGAGACGCATGTTCTCAAAAGCTGGTTGGGTGACCAAGGAATTGCACACTACTTTGCATCTGTCGGCCGTCCACAAGCAAACGGCCAGGTAGAAGCCTTTAATAAAATCATCTCAGACGGTCTTAAGAAAAAGATTGAACGAGCAGGCGGCCTATGGGCGGATGAATTACCACATGTTCTCTGGGCCATTAGGACGACTGAAAAAGGGGCGACTGGAGAAACTCCATTCCTCCTAACTTATGGTGCGGAAGCTGTTCTTCCAATAGAACACTACGAGCCGACTCTTCGAGTAATGCTATATGACGAAGAGGCAAACTGGGAAGCCATGCGCCTGGCATTAGACTCACTTCCTGAAAGGAGGGGCAATGCTGTCTTGCGCCATGAAATTTACCGCCTGAAAATGACTAAATCATACAACAAAAAAGTACACAGGCGTCCACTCAAAGTGGGGGACTTTGTACTTAGAAAAATGGAAGCAGTTGGAAGGGCTAATGAGTCTGGCAAACTAACTCCCAACTGGGAAGGACCCTACCGAATCTGTGAAGAGGTCAGGGACGGTACCTACCGTCTGGAAACACCAGACGGCCAACCGTTGCCTCGAACTTGGAATGCAGATAATCTTAAGAAATATTTCTTTTGAATGATATAAATAGTCAATGGCTACTTAATAAAAGTTTGCATACTTAATATTCAATTTTGTACTAAGAGGGGCACGCCTACTAACAAACAGTCGGCTACTCTCCATACTCAGTTTTCATTTTTACTTAAGAGGGGCATGCCTACTGACAAACAGTCGGCTACTCTCCATGTTTAATTTTTATTCTTATCGGCTACTCTCCATTGAGTATTTTACTCTATCTTCAGAGGGGCATGCCGTCTGTACCTTTACAGTCGGCTACTCTCCATTGAGTATTTTACTCTTATCTTCAGAGGGGCATGCCGCCTGTACCTTTACAATCGGCTACTCTCCATTGAATATTTTACTCTATCACCATAGGGGCATGCCGTCTGGATATATAGTCGGCTACTCTCCATAGAAGAGGGCCGACTGGTTCCAAAGCACACTGCCATCCCCTTATACTTAGCTAAAAATGATCAGGGCCTGGCCGACCCTGTGCCTAAACAGGCGGCTACCCTCCTCTTACTTAGCACCTACGTTCACCAAGAACTAACCAATTCCACAAGCCGAATGATCAGTCCAGGCGCCAAGCCAACTGATCCAATCTTTAAACTAATACGAACTTACCCAACATCATAGCAGGCGTCCGGCTGCATCCCTCCGGATGAAATTCGTCGCAGAGAGCAGCTCCCTTTTGGGTGGAACATTGCTCTATAAACTAATTACACGGCACTTATACGACTGTCCCCAAGGGCAACCACGTAGCCGTTTTTGAGACAAGGATAACTCTATCACTAACCAAACCAGTGGTAGCAGTTGACATCTGAGTCAGATGACCGCCTGTATTACTTGGGATAAATGCAGGGGGTACCTCTTGAGTTAATAGCCAACAAACATTGGCGAATCAAAAGGTTCAGCCGGCCTCCGTCGCCTGGTACCTTTACTACTCAAGCAGGAGTGACGGCGACTGAGTAACACCAAAGTTAACTCATAGTCACTCTCTCAAACTTAGTATGGAGCCTAAAAGGTATGAGTCGTCCGCCTGTTTTTAGCAAACAGGGGCTCTCAACCACTACTCCTGCTAGGTTAACAACCTATGAGTTAAAAGCCAACAAACATTGGCGAATAAAGGGGAACAACCGGTACCCACCGCTTGATACCTCTACTACTCAGTTACTTGGCGACTAGGTAACAATCATGTTTACTTGGTCACTCCTTAAAAATTTAGTATGAAACTAAAAAGGTGTTCATACAGCACCTGTTCACACTAGATTAAATATGGCGGGAAACAGTCGGCCTAGACGGCCTAAAGTCTCTAGCCTAAAAGCATGACAAGTAGGAAACAACTTTCCTACTTGGTTAATTTTATAAATGACGGGACCGCCTGCCTAAAGGGGATCCAGTCTTTAAAATGGTTCGAATACCAATTGGATAAATGGCCGACTGATCGTCTAGCCTGGAAACAGACAACCAGTCGTCCAGGGGCATAGGCGGTGTGACTAACTATCCGTACCTGTCTGCAACTATCGGCCATGTAAAACAGTCGGTATAGTGTACAATTGGATATCAGAATATTCAATACTTAAACAAATTTGAAGCAAAACAAAAATATTCATTAAAAAGAAGCCGATCATTAAAGACCGGCAAAATATTCAGAGCCCCGGCCCCCTGGCCGGGTAAATACAAACAAACGGCACGCAGGCCGGGGAAAGAAGACATAAAGCTTATGAAGGGGGCACATCTTCAATATTAGCAGCTGCCGCCTGGTCAGCACTCTTCTTGCTGGACTCGGCTTCAGCTGCATCCTTCTTTGATGCATTACCCCCAAGCGGCACAAGCGCCACTACCGGCTGCTCCTCCTCCTCCAACGCCTCTTCCTCAGCAGCCGCCAGGATCTCTTGATTATATCTATCAGAACACTGGCGGTACGTTTTTTCCCATGAGGCAAAGTCGGCATTGGGGAAGAGGCGGCCCCAAGTCATGCGCTGGATTTGAGCAGAGTCTTCCATCATCTCCCGGACCAGCTCTTTCTTTTCTTGCTCGGCCTTTTCCGAGAGCTCCTGAGTAAGACTCTTCTCCTGGGTCACCAGGCGTTCCTTTACGCTCGCCAAGGATTTCTCCAAGGTTTCGTATGAGGACATCTTTTGGCGAAGAGGTCTCAGCTCGGCCTTGAGGTTGTTGATGGTCGCCTCCAGCTTGCTATTCCTCTTCTGGGCCGCCTCTAACTGAGCTCGGATAGCGGCGGTAGCCTGCGCCTGATAATAAAGAATATCAATGGTCAGAACTTCATTTTGGGCAATTTGAAACATTGCCTTATCACAGTCAGAGGCGGCCATAGCTTTTGCAGCCTTTACCTCTTTGTTCTTCCGTCAAGCGGCTTGCGAAGGCCGTTCACTCGGAGCAGGGCCTAAGTAAAAAGGGGAACAGGTGTCAGTTTCCAAACAAAAAAGAAAACAGGCGTCCTGGAATTCAAATACTCAAAAATATGCTAAGTATACCTCAGCAAGGACCCCTGCAATCCCGTCTAGGTCAAGGGTGCCGACACCCCTGACCGCCTCCCTTTCAGCTGGAGGAACGGCTTTGATCATAGACTTGGCCACTTCGACCAAGTCAGGCTCCTGAGGGCCGGCTGCATCAAGCATAAACAAACGGATTAGACCTAGTAAAGGAGGGAGCAAGTCTAAAATTTACAAGGACAATTTCATACTTCTAGGTGGCCCAGCTGGAGTTTTAGAAGAAGTGGCCGGCTGTTTCTCAGCCGCCCCATGTTTCCTGGCAGAACCAGGAGAGCTCGCAACAGTCGTCCTCCAGGCCTTGGGGTCCGGCTGTTGGGAAGAAGAAGCTCTTGGAGCGCCCGTCTAAAAAAGAAGAAAAGAGTCAGTATATGCATAAACACAACTCCAAAAAGAGGGTGAAAGGTTCGAAGCCCACCAAGGGTGCCCCCTTGTTGGGGGAGTCGGTTGAAGACTGTTGCATGATGGAGGCCCGCAACATGGTCGCCGCAGTCTTGGAGGCGGTAATTTTGCTCATGGCGTCCGCTGCAAAAACAAATAGCAAAGTTAATAAAAGTCATAACAAGAAATGCATGGAAAAACAGAGTATTCGACAGGCCGGCTACCTCTTGAGCACCGACTGCTGAGGCCACAGGCGGCCAAAAAGTACTCGTCGTAGAGCCATTTGAAGCTCGGGACGCAGTGCAGGGGTACTTGCTCTCGTACCCCTGAAGTAGAGTTCACCTTCGACTCTACTTTGAAGAGTCCTTTATCTAGGATCTCTTTCTTAGCCTTGGGGGGAACAGGCGGCATGCTGCGGCCGCCTGCAAGAAGGGGCGGATTCCTGTTCCACCTATTGAAGCGCTTGTTCAGCTCTGTGTCTGAACTCTCAATGATAAGGAAGGTGCTCCGCCAGTCCTTCCATTTGTTTGCTTTGCCTCTCGTCATGAGGTAGCCCCTGTGGCTCGTCAATTGATACCAGCCGGTACCGCCTACCTTAGGGGTCCGGCTGAGGTAGTTCATGTGGGAGAAAGCCTCGAAGTTTGGCTCCACCCCGTGCAGTTCGCACCCGGCCACATAGCCGAGTACGTTGACCCAGGAGTTCGGGGCTAACTGCCATAACCCCAACTCATACCCATCCAAGATCCGCTGAACAGCCGGATGTAGTGGGAAGCGCAGCCCAGCCTTGATGGCCGCCTCGTAGCAGCCAAAGCAGGCGCCATCATAACTGGTACCAGCCGGCCAGACGACTGTGTCTTCTGGATCCGGCACGAACACTAAAAAGCTCTCCACTTTATCTTGCATGGCTGTGATCCGGCCCCGAGGTACCGTGTAGTAGTAGGGGGTATTTTGCTCTCGGTGAGAGGCGGATGGCTCCGCCCAATCGTCCCCCTTCTCAACTGCGTGAGAAAGCCTCGCCTCTTGTAGGCGACTGTTTTTCTCTTCTGTGTCTAGAGAAGCATGGCCAGAAGAGCTAGACTCGGAATCGTCCTATGACGAGTCCGAAGAGGACGACTCCTCCCCTCTCCCGGAGGGGCCCGCCTCCTCTCCTTTAAAAGGAGCAGGAGAGAATGTAGAATTGTCAACTGTAAAGTGGGAAGGGGTCACTTTGACTCCTCCCTCAAAACTTCCGGCTTTCAAGCCGCTTTGTTTCACTTCCACATCTGGCGCCTGGTCAGATGTTTCACTAATCGGCACCCTGTGGGAGGAGCCGTCTGAGTTTGAGATCCTGGCAGTCTTTTTTGTTCTGGCCATCATGCTCTGCATAGACACAGATACAGTCGGACTTTGTATAAAGGGCAAAGATGGGTCCAGAAAAGGGCAGGCGGCACTCCTAGTCCTAGATTCAGCCGTCCCCGGTGACCGGCTGATCACTTACCTAGGTCGTGTCGTGTGCTTCCGTGGTGCCATTTCAAAAAAGAATAAAGTAAAGAGAAAATTAAGAGTAAGAGAACCGACGGTTACCTGAACGAGTGACGATTGATGAAGTTCTGAAAATCCTTTGCAGTCGGCTTGTCAGAGCAGGCGGTAGGCAGAAAGGGTCCAAAATGTCAGAGCAAGTTCAGGGGTCCGAATGTTCTCTCACAAAGTTTTCAAGTGTGAAAATGACCGAAGTCAACACTCCTTTATATAGACGAAGTGAGAAGGCGAAGGGTCACTTCCAGAATTCAAAATTTTGGCGGGAGAATCTCTCGGCCTCTCGCCGAGTGACACCTGTAGCAGGTCGTCGCCTGTTACAGGGTGATACCTGTCACAGGTAACACGTGACCAGTCACGTGCCACCTGTGAGGGGAAAATGATTAGGGGATTTTGCTCCCACCAATCGGAATGCGCCACGTGGGCCAATCAGGTCCTGCCAAGTGTTCCCTAGTTGGACCTCTCAGGGCTTACCACGTGGCACAAGCTTATTCGTCCGCCTTGGACCTATTATGTCATGACACGTGGCATACTCCATGCCTAATGGAGAAGTCGGCCACCCAGGCCCAACTTCCGAGGGAAGCCCAATCAGCCCAATGTTAACCTAAACCTAGATTGGCACGTTTCCCGAGGTTATAAATACCTCCCTTAATCCTCATTAAGAGAGATTACGCAGATTACACACATTAAACTCTCTCACCTAGAGAGACCCAATCACTTTAATTTCTGCATTAATTACTCCTTAATCAAGTACTAACTTGACCGTCGGAGGCGGATCTCCAATCATCCGGAGCATCCGTTTGTTTTGCAGGTACAGGCGTCCGGTTCCAGTCTCGGAATTGTAACTCTCCCGCAGGACATCAGATTACCCCGAAACAGTAAGGGTACTTGATTATACTCTTCACATCCTAGGTCAAAACTAATAATACAAGTTTTAGGGTTATGACTTATCCAATGTGACGCATTATTCGACAAAATCATGCGTTTCTTACCTACATAACCAGAAGGTGGCGGAGGTGGTTCGATGACTCTCCATGAATTAGTCTTCAAGCTATAAAGCCAACAAGTTTTGCCGCCGTCAACACGTGTAACATAGTGAAAACTCTTGTAAACTTGACCAACGCAATCATAACCAAACCCGACCAAGTAATAGTAATCGTTGTGCCTTGGTATCGAGTGAGGTATAGTGTTACATATACCGATAGTTGGATTATAGATCGAAAACCTAGTTGATTTGCCTATGCCGTTATTTAAAAATGTCTCAGTTTTGAGGAAACAAAGCAAGCCATTACTCGAACCAACAAACCCATGAGAGTAAGTGTAAGAGTACTTCTTATGGGTAGAAGAATAACGAGTTAATTTTTTGAGCTCTAGAGAAGATTGGAAATCTAGTGAGTAAATATCCGATGACCATAACAAATTGAATTGAGACAACGGAGAACGAGGGTATTCTGATTGTTTATTCGAACTTGTCGCGTGTGAGATGTTATGAAAGAGGTGGTGTTGATTTTATCGCGCCAACGCTTACAAACACACTTGAAACGGAGAAGAGAATTAGCCGGAAGCCTTTCGAGAATCTTAGATTCAAGCTCAAAAGGAAGGCGTCTAGTACTGCAATAAGATATTACTGTATTCTTCATCTTATTTTTCGATTTTAGAGGCTTAATTTTTGTGAATAATTTGAGGAACATTTGTATACATGATGATGATGCGCTTTCTGAAGGTTTGTCGTCCACCATAATTTGTCAAATTAAAGAACATATAGAAACTTGGAGATAGATAAAACTGTGATTATTAAGTTTAATATAATTTCAATTGATTTATATAATAATGACGTTTTAATATGAGAATTTGTTATGTGTTAAGATTTGTTTTCTAATTATCTAGAAGATTAGTTGCATTATTTATTAATGATAAACAAGAATAATTTGTGTATTTATCAATGCCTAATTTTTCTGAGTCTTGTAAAGTTGTTTCTTGTTATTTTGTTAGCTTTATCTTTTCCTAGTCAAACTAGTCAGCTCCTTATGATAGGTATAGCTTTACCTTAGATTATGTGTAGTCATTACGGCTAACTGCTAACTATTTGTATTCTGTACCATATAATTCATACTTTAGTTTGAGATAAACTTGGAATTTGATCCGCGCGTCCAAAGAGTTGATAGTGTACATAATTTGAACATCTTGACCACTGATCCACGGACTTACACAATACATATAAATGCATTGCAATTATATTTACCTTTAGTTTTTTTTTTATTTTTTTCCCCAAAGTTACGAATTTTCCCATATCCATTATGGGTTCAGTATTTAATTCACCTAATTATATAGTACTCCTTCCGTTTATTTTGACCAATATTTGTGAATTATACCTAAGAAAAAATATTATTGGTCAATTGTAACTTAGATATGTATGGTGGTGCAATTAATTTCAATTACAATAGGAAACATATTTTTAAAACAAGGTCGATAATAGTAGACAAACCCACACCCCCACCCCCCCAAACAAATCCTCTCTCATTATGTTCTCTTTTACAACTATTCCTTTTACTACCATAGAAACAACAACAACAACAACAACAACAACACAAAAAAAAATATAAAAAAATTAAAAAAAAACTTTAATCACACAAATAAAATTTCAAGGAAAACATGTAAAAATTAAACAAAAGAAGGGATTACCTTCATTCATTAGTTGAGAAGAATTAAGTACAAGAGAACCAATCCATGGAATAAGATCATATTTAGGGTTTACAAAATCACCATCAACCGGCAAACCACGAATTTCGGCTTTTTTAACCTCACCACTACGTAGATCACATTGAGCAATGATCATTCCCCCTAAATCTATTAAGATTTCTCGTCTGTTCTCTAAATAAGCGCTAGGCTGTGGCGGACGATAATAACGTGGAGATTGGAAACTACATTTCAATTCACTTTGTAAAAATTGTTTGAGTGAAATACGATCAGCCAATTTAAGCCACAATTGTTTCGAACCATGATTGTTCTTGTTCATAACCCAAATACGAATGTTATACTTATATATTTTGGGTGCCAAAGTGTATAATGCATAATACATATTATATTTTATGAGATGCAAACGACCCCGTAATTCAACTAAACTCCAATTAGCCCATGAACGCGAATCAAGATACGGCTGTGGTAGAGGTATTTCATGATACTTTTCAGTTCCTAGATCAAAACTAAGTACACATGTATTAGATGTAACAGGATTACAACCTATCCAATAAAACGCGTTATTCGACGGAACCATGCGTCTTACGGTAATGCTTTTCCATGAATTATTCTTCAAGCTATAAAGCCAACTAGAAGTTTCACCTGTGTAATAAAAAATCTTGTAGTCGTCATTAACACAATCATAACTAAACCCGAACATATGGGTGGTAGAATAACATTGGTAATTTGAATACGACTTAGGTTGAGTGTTACAGATACGGGTAGCTGGGTTGTAAATCGAAAATTTTATACTTAATTGTTCACTACTCGCTTTTTCTCGGAACAAAGCAAGCCATTGCTCGAACCAACAAACGCATGGCAAAAAGAGTAAGAGTAGTTATTATCATGGGATAAATAATAACGAGATAATTTTTTGACCTCTAGAGAAGATTGGAGATCTAGTGAGAAAATGTCCCATGACCAGCTCAAAAATTTAACGGAAGACGAGTGTAGAAGAATTCGGTTCGTTTATTCGAACTCGTCGTGTGTGATGTTATGAAATAGGTGGTGTTGATTTCATCACGCCAACGCTTACAAACACACTCTAAACGCAGAAGAGATTTAACCGGTAGCCTTTCGAGAATATTCGATTCAAGCTCAAAAGGAAGACGTCCACTGCTATAAGGTTTGTCCGCCATGATTTATTAATGAACGAACAAATACAATTTAATTTGGAGAAAGTGTGATCAAAAACTTTGATTGTTTAAATTGATTTATATATATAATGGCGTTTAATTTGAATATAAGAAAATTTTATTTGTAGGATAAATTTTTCATATACATATTAGAAAGATATTGAGATATATCCTATCAATTAGGATAAATTTTTTGTAGTTTCCTAGTTGTTTCCTAATTATCTTCCTAGGGTTGTATAATAATATTGCAATTCCAATTCAATGAAATTCCTCAAAAAAATAAAAATTAAATAAAAAAATTGAATGAAAAGCCAAGTCTGCCATTCATTATTTGACAAAAGATACTTCATTTCCATTTGGACTGTGCACGTTTGTTAATGCAACACTTTGAGCATAAATATTCATAAATTCATATTCATATAGGGCACTCCAATTAATATTTTACAGTGTTGATTAATTCAGTTACGTGCCTCATAATCAGTAATCACTATATGCAACTAATGTGCAGTACATCTTACTTGGTGCAACTAACTAGCTACTTATTAATCAATCAAATTCATGAAGTAATGAAAAAGGAAATACTAAACAAACAAAAGAAGAAATTACCTTCATTAGTCGAATAGAATTACAATTAAATTGAATGTCGATGAACATGAATAGTAACGAACAAGTAAAAATTAAACAAAAGAAAGAATTGAATTAACTTGATTAGTGGAGTATAATTAATTAAGTACTATAAGAAGGGGAAAGAAGGGAACCAACCCATGGTATTATATCATATTTGCGGTACGCATCCTTGCCATCATAAGGTAAACCACGAATTATGACATTATTTACCTTACCACTACGTAGATCACATTGAACAAAAGCCATTCCATCTATAATTATTAAGATTTCATGTCCATCCTTCGAATAAGCGCAAGGCCGCAGTCCCGGACTATATGATAATGTTGTTGTTAGCTTTGAATACCGGTAACGACGACGATTGCGTTTGAATGATACACTTTTTAAAACTTGTACCAGTGACAAACGATCAATCAATTTAACCCACAACTGTTCTGAACCATGATTCTTGTGGTTCATAACCCAAATACACAAGTCATACTGATCTAGTGATTTGAACACATCAGCATCATTATTAAAATACATAACATGATTTATGAGATGCAAACAACCCCGTAATTTGACTAAATCCCAATCATACGCGAAAAGCTCTGAAATCGAATCATAATTGGATTGTGTTACGGGCATAGGTACTTGATGATACTCTTCACTTCCTAGATCAAAACTAAGTACATACTTTTCACGTGTACTAGGCTTACTTACCATCCAATGCAACGCGTTATTCGACAGTACCATAGGTATTACAAATCCCGCAAGTACATAATCATTATTTAGCATAGGATGAGGTTTAATGATTTTCCATGATGTAGTCTTCAAGCTATAAAGCCAACAAAAAATTCCGCCTTTGTTTAAAATACAATAATAAATCTTGTAATCGTCGTTAACAAAATCGTATCCAAATCCGACCAACTCGTAACTGTAACAGTTGTAAATTGGTATCGACCGAGGAATATAATTGTTACGCGTACCGATAACTGGGTTAAGGATCGTAAACCTGGTAGGCGATATTGTGCGGTTATAAAAACTCTCTCGTTCTCGGAAACAAAGCAAGCCATTACTCGAACCAACAAACCCACATTTGAAAGAGTAAATAATGTATCTGGAAGAATGACTTGATAAAATTTCGAGTTTTCCAGGAGATTGAAAATCTAGGGAGAATATGTCCGGTGACCTTGACGACGTAGGATTACGATCACGGATGGCGAAGGTAGTAGAGTTTGGTTTATTTATTTGAATTCGACGTGCGGGTGATGATATGAAATAAGTGGTGTTTTTTCATAGCGCCAACACTTACAGACACACTTGAAACGGAGAAGAGATTTAACTGGTAGCCTTTCGAGAATATTATATTCCAGCTCTAGAGGAAGGCGTTCAAGCCGTCTACTGCTATAAGAGGTTACTATGTTATTTTTCTTCTCCTTATTTTTCGATTTTAGAGGTTTAATTTTTGTAAATAATTTGATGATTTGTGTACATGATACGTTTTTTGGTGAAGGTTTGTCGTCCGCCATGATTTGTTTGTCAATGAACAGATAAATTAAACTGTGATTATGAAGATATATTGAGGTTTTGAATATAGGAATATTTTCATTTTGTGAGAGATAATCTCTCTTCAATTATCTAAGAAAAAGTGATTTTTGTTGAGAAAAATTGCAAGTGAAGTTCACATGAGCATGTAAATTAGTACAATAATTTGTAACAAAGTACAATCATGCAAAATATTTAATAAGAAAATTTGCCTATAAAAAGGCAAGTTCACTAATGGGAATTATACAAGCAAAATATAACCAGAGCAATACTACTACACTACTTTTACTTATTTACATCTTTTACTCTCCAACATCTTTCTATTGGTAAAATATTTAACACGTTATCAGCACTAATTTTAGTCATGTATATTTATACCTACTTCTCAAAATTTATAACAAATAATACTATCTTTTTCTAAATGTTTTGAGGAGTATGCTCTATAGTTGCCCATATTTGGGATCCTCTATACCAGAAATTCAAATATTTACTATATTATATATTGTGTAAATTATATCTCAAAAACAACGATGAAAATATTCCTTTACTTATGAAATCGTTACTATCCTCCCTTGTTCTTTTTATTCAACTCATGTTGGTACTTTGGTTTTTAGTTTGATTCATGCATGTTGATATTACATACTCACCTTTTACGTAAAATTTGATTTTAGTTATTAAAGATGTAGCCTTTTTATACTTATTATTTTTTTTCTTTTACGTACTTTTTCTGTTTCTTTCCGTTTTCGAACCCATGATCTTTTAAAGATATTAGGGCTCTTGGACCACTATGGCTTTGCATTCTTAGTGTGATAACCTTTCACAACTATAAATATTTATATTTGAACCATAATTTTTTGTCAGTACATTAGACTATTATATGATATTTTTACAGTTGTATAAAATAGTAACGGATAAACCTACCTCTATAAAAGGCAGATTTTTCCCCGATATCACCACAAATCCCTTATCCCTTCCCACTTTTTATCCAAAAATCACCCAAATTTTTTTTTTCACCCCTTCTTCTTCGATATGTTTCCCACCGACGGCAACCAAAACACCCTCATCTTCACTTTTGAGGAAGATCTAAGGAATATAAAACAATTTTTTTTTCTTCTAATTATGGTGCTTGTAGTTTTGTTAGTAGCAATATTAATTTTTGTCATTATGTACAAATGAAACTCATTTATTTTTTCGTTTAGATTAAAAGCTTGTTTTTGTTTTATTATGTTGTTTTGTTGTTATTAATCATCATTGTATAATATTACCGTTATTATTATAATTATTGTTACTACTGTTGTTGTTGTCGTTTTGCTGTTTATGCGACTAATATGATTTATTTTTGCCTAATTATATAATTACTCACAATAATAAACCAAGGAGGAGAAAGGAAATAAATTATGGTTTATTATTGTTAAATAAATTTAATTATCACGTGTTTCATTAACAAACTATAAATATGGAAGAATTAAACATATGTGTTGTACATATGATTTATTATTATAAACTAATTATCACGTAATTTGTTGTAGTTAAAATGGGAGATCTTATGAAAAGACAATTTAGCATCCTAGATTTATATGGAAAGAAATTTTTGGAATGGAAAGTGGATGCCATGATGAATTTGAAAGGTCAAGGGTTGGAGCACACTATTAAAGATAATAAAAGTCCCTCTAGTCAAACATCTAATACTCCCACTTCTGCAATGACGGTTGTAAAACCTGTTACTGAACAAGAAAAAGCAAAAGCCTTAGTGTTACTAAGGCATCATTTACATGAAGGCCTTAAAATTGAATACATGATAGTTGAAGATCCCAAAGAGTTATGGAATTGCCTTAATGAAAGATTTGGACACCACAAAAGGGTGCTCCGTCCTTCCTAAGGCATTATTTGATTGGACAAATTTACGGTTCCAGGATTTCAAATCTGTAATTGATTACAATTCAGCCATACACGAGATAGTATCTATATTGAGATACTGTGATCATCTAGTCATCGATGAACAGATGATTGAAAAAACACTCACTACCTTTCATGCAAGCAACACAATATCGTGAAAGAGGTTTCAAAAAGTTTAATGAATTGATGAGTGTATTGCTTGTTGCTGAATAAAATAATAATCTTTTGTTGAAAAATCATAATCTTAGACCAACTGGGTCTTTGGCCACTCATGAAGAAAATGCAACAAATTCTTTTCCACCCGAGACAAATGCTACACAAAGAGGTGGACATGAAAATTACAATGGTTGTGGAAGAGGCCGTGGAAATTATCGCGGACGAGGCTGTGGACGTGGTAGAAATAATTTTCAAAGAAACAAAAATTTCAAAAATTCTGAGAAACAGAAAGGACAGTGATCTGGAAGCCACAAACAAACTCCTTCAATAAGAAAAGACACATGTTACAGATGTGGCATGACAGGGCATTGGGGACGTACTTGTCGTACGGCCAAACATTTGGTAGATCTTTACCAGGCTTCTGTAAAAGACAAAGGGAAAAATACAAAAGCAAATTATGTTAACGAAGAAAATGCTCCCTGTCCCAGCCTTGATGTGTCTGATTATTTCATGGGGATAATGCTGAAATTAAAAATGATTTCATCTTTGGAGAAAATAACAATGCTTAGATTTCCCATCTACTAATGTAAAATATATTATGTTTTAATATATTTTCTTTTATGTATTGTATTTTAAATTTCTAGTCATGTACTTTTAATTTCTATCATCAATAAAAGTTTGTATGATATTATTCTAAATTAATCTCATATTTATTTTATGAAGATATGGATCTGACCGAAGTTGGTTCCGAATATCAATGCCTTTTAGACAGAGGAACAACATATACTATCTTGAAGGATAGATAATATTTTTCACAGCTAAAGTTGTTTCAAGCAAATGTAAACATTATTTTCAGGGTCAGCTAAATTAATTGAAAGATCTGGAAAGGCTTGTATAGTGCTTCCAAATGGGACAAAATTGATAATCAATAATGCTTTATATTCGAGTAAATCTCGAAGAAATCTCATAAGCTTTAAAGATGTACGCCAAAATTTCTATCATTTAGAAACAATGACAACAGGTCAAAAGGAGTATTTATGCCTCACGACAGGAAAATATGGCAAGAAACACATTTATGAGAAATTGCCAACATATTCTTCAAGATTATATCGTATAAACATATGACCCATGGAAATCAATATAATATCTAACCAGAAGTTAGATGACAAACATTTGATTATTTTTTGGCATGATCGTTTGGGACATCGAGCAACTGCGATGATGCAAAGAATAATAGCAAATTCAGTTGGACATTCAATAAGAAATGTCAAAATTCCTCGATCAGATGAATTAACACGCTCTACATGTTCACTTGGAAAATTAATAATAAGGCCATCTATGAACAAAATTGCTATTGAATCTCCAAAATTCTTGGAAAGAATTCAGGGAGATATTTGTGGGCCAATTAATCCTACATGTGGACCTTTTCGATATTTCATGGTTTTAATTATGGTCACATGTTAGTCTGCTTTCAAGTAGAAATGTTTCCTTTGCAAAATTACTTGCCCAAATTATGAAATTAAGAGCTCAATTCCTAGATCACACAATAAAGAAAATAAGACTCGACAACGCTAGGGAATTTACATCCCAAACATTTAATAATTATTGTATGTCAATTGGAATTGTTGTTGAACACCCAGTAGCTTATCATGTTCATACACAAAATGGTCTAGCTGAATCACTAATTAAGAGATTACAATTGATTGCAAGACCATTATTAATGAGGTCAAAATTGCCATCATCTGCTTAGGGAAATGCTATAATACACGCAGCAGCACTAATTAGATTGAGACCTACAACTTATCATAAATTCTCACCACTACAACTTGTTCGTGGTCGAGAACCAAGTATCTCACATCTGAAAATCTTTGGTTGTGTTGTATATGTTTCCATTGCTCCACCCCAACGAACAAAAATGGGTCCACAAAGAAGGCTGGGAATTTATGTCGGGTTTGAATCCCCCTCTATTATCAAATATCTTGAACTATTGACTAGTGACTTATTTACGGCCGACTGACACTTTAATGTAACAGTATTCCCAGCCTTAGGGGGAGAGAAAGTGGACTCACGCAAGAAAGAAATAAAACTTATTTGGAATGCAACACAACTGTTGATATTAGACCCACGAACAAATATGTGTGAACAAGAAATCAAGAAAATTGTTCATTTACAAAGTGTTGCAAATCAATTGCCTGATGCATTTGTAAACACAAAGAAGGTGACAAAATCACATATACCAGCAGAAAATGCCTCTGCACGTATTGAAATTCCAACCGGCAATAAGGCCATTGAAAATGAATCTCAAGCATGCAAAAAGCGGGGAGACCACTTGGTTCAAAAGATTCTAAGCCAAGGAAATTGAAAAGATTGGATGGAATAGAAAATGAGACTAATGATAATGATGTTCCCCCGTCAGAAGGTCAAGAAAGACCAAATGTGGATGAAAGTAAAAAAAATGATGATAATCCAAAAGGGGACGAACAAGAAGACAACCCTAAGGGGAATGAACAAGATGACAAAGACATCGATAACAATGAAATTTCAATGAATTATGTCTCTACCAAGACTCAGTGGAATAGGAAAGATGTTATCGTGGATGAATCATTTGCAAATTCCATTGCAATCAACATTGTGTCTGATGAAAATGATGTTGAACCAAGAATAGTGGAAGAATGTTGACACAAGAGTGATTGGACAAAGTGGAAGGTGGCAATGTTGGCTAAGTTAAAGTCACTTGAAAAACGAGAAGTTTTCGGGAAAATAACTCTTACAACAGCAGCTGTAAAATCCGTTGGATACAAGTGGGTATTTGTGAGAAAACGCAATGAGAAAAATGAGATAGTTAGATACAAGGCAAGACTTGTAGCCCAATGATTTTATCAAATTCCAGGGATTGATTATGAAGAAACATATTCTCCAGTAGTTGATGCAACTACATTAAGATTTCTGGTAAGTTTGACAGTCAAAAAAGGACTGCAAATGAGATTAATGGATGTAGTGACTGCGTATTTGTATGGGCCACTCGATATAGACATTTACATGAAAGTCCCTAAAGGACTAAAACTACCAGAAAACCACAAGCTTAGACAATTACTTTCCATAAAATTAAAAAGGTCACTTTATGGATTGAAACAATCTAGAAGGATGTGGTATAACCGTCTTAGTGAATACCTTATGAAAGAAGGGTTCAAAAACAATCAAATTAGTCCCTGTGTTTTCATAAAGCAATCACAATCAAGATTCGCTATAATTGCAGTTTATGTTGATGATTTGAATATCATCGGAACCCCAAATGAACTTGAGAAAACTGCAAAATACTTGATGAAAGAATTTGAGATGAAAGACCTTGGAAAAACTAAATTTTGCCTTGGAATGCAAATTGAGCACTTGAGTCATGGTATTTTTGTCCATCAATCAAACTATACAGAAAGAGTTTTGAAAAGATTCTTCATGGACAAAGCAACTCCAATCAACTTCCCAATAGTTGTTCATTCTTTGAATATGAAAAACGATCCATTCAGACCACGAGAGGAAAATGAAGAAATTCTGGGTCCAGAAATACCATAATTAATTGCAATTCGAGCCTTAATGTACTTAGCTAACAACACTAAACCCGACATAGCTTTCTTTGTGAACTTGTTATCCAGGCACAACAATGCACCGACATATAGGTATTGGAAGGGAATCCGACACTTAATCCGGTACCTACGAGGGACACAAGGCCTTGGTTTATATTATCAATTGAAACAAGATGTTGCTCTCATTAGGTATGCAGATGCTAGATACTTATCGAATCCTCAAAATGCCAAGTCACAAACTGGATATTTGTTCACTTATGGCGGCACTGCAATATCATGGAAATCAACAAAGCAGATATTGACTGCGACATCCTCAAATCATGCAGAGTTGATAGCCCTTTATGAAGCAGGACGAGAATGTGTATGGCTGAGGTCGATGATTAGTAATATCCAAGAAGAGTGTGGAATGAAAGCAATAACAGAAAATCCAACCTTCATCTCTAAAGACAATAGAGCATGCATCTCTCAAGTAACTGAAGGATATATTAAAGGAGATAGAACAAAACATATATCCCCAAAATTCTTCACACATATCTGCAAAAGGATGAGGAAATAGATATCCAGCAAATTCAGTCTTGTGACAACCTTGCCGACTTGTTCACCAAATCACTTCCTTCCAAGAAATTTGAGCAATTAGTTCACAAAATTGGAATGCGACATTTTCGTGAACTTGCTGAAATCAGGGGGAGTATTATATGCACTGCACTCTTTTTCTCTTCGATCAGGTTTTTATCCCACTGGGTTTTCCTGGCAAGGTTTTTAACGAGGCACTATACCAAAGCATATAATACAATAATATTGCTGTACTCTTTTTCCCTAGCTATGGTTTTTATCCCATAGGGTTTTTATCTAGCAAGATTTTTAATGAGCCAACTCACACCCCATTTCATGTGAACATTCAAGGGGGAGTGTTGAGAAAAATTACAAGTGAAGTTCACATAAGCATGTAAACTAGTACAATAATTTGTAACAAAGTAAAATCATGCAAAATATTTTAATAAGAAAATTTGCCTATAAAAAGACAAGTTCACTATTGTGAACTATACAAGCAAAATTTATCCGGAGCAATACTATTACACTACTTTTACTTCTTTACTTCTTTTACTCTCCAACATCTTTCTATTGGTAAAATATTTAACTTTTTTTTTTTTTTTTTTTTTTTGTGTGAAGTAAAGAAAAAGATATGATTTAGTTAGTAATTTTGTAGGATATTTGGTATTATCTTGTGGTAAGTTGTACTGTAATTCATCTCCATTAATATATTGCCTACCTTTGGTGCTCTTTTTTTTTTTTTTTTTTTTTTTTTTTTGGTTTTAAATACAGTATGTTATAAAGTAAAATAAATAGTACAGCTCACAACATCATTTATAGTGGAGTTGTTATTTGGGCTAACTGCAAACCCAGAATTGTATTGGGCTTGACTACAGTAAGAGTTGGGTAATAACTGGGTGGGCTCACAATAGTTTGACCAGGCCCATATAATTCATCACTTGAGCAAATTTTTAATACTGTAAATAAATTGGAAAAAATGACTAGTCCCACTAGACTGAGCCCACAAACGTTCGAACCCGCCATTTCATCATCTTGTTAATCCATGCTTGAGTCCATTGATCTAGCCAGATCCAATCTTGAATCGACCAAAGCTCTCTCATTTAACGAAGCTTCTATTCAAATTTTATAAGTTATAACTAGAGCGGACAATCACTAACACGACACGACACAACACAACATAACAACTCGATCGAAACCAACACAGGACACAAACACTAAGTTATTGAGAGAAAACACAAAGTCGACACGATATGACCCAAAACCACTGTTTTAATAATTTGGTCAAATTATACAATTATCTTACATGATACATAGTTTTTTTTAGAGATTTTGTGAACACGAAACATACAAGAGATCAGGCACAAACATGACACGACACAACTTTTTGCCACTCTACTTATAATACTTTTCTTTCCGACTATCTAACATCAAGGTGATCGCCTCACCCACACACGCTACCAATAGTTTGAAGGATCTTGACTAAATATCTTGATCACTAATACTTCCTCCGTTTCATGATAGTTGACATATTATTTCATTTAAACGCGTTTGTCAATGTAAAACTTTAAATAATGATTTCTTCAATTATATACAACCATATATTATAAATTTGATATTTGGGAAATAATCGTTGAAATGAATCAACCGATACCCCTTTTTACTATGTTTTCTTAAACATAAATCACAAAATGAAGTTAAAGTAAGTTATGTAAATAATGGTCAATATCAAAATGTGTCAACTAAATTGGAACGGATGAGAATATGAATATGAGTACAAAATAGTATAAGAACATGGCCCACCTTTATGGTTTCCACTTAATTTCATAATTATTTGGGGTCACAATCCAAATACTTGTGGTAATCAAACAATTAAACAATACTCAAATTGGCAAGTTGTAATCGAATAAGGTCACGGAATTCTCGAAGTAATAGAGTACTTGTATCTTGTATGTATGGTGGGTCTTAACAAGACCGAACTTTTTCTTCAAATAGTCATTAAATCTTAACACAACTACACCATGGACCTCACCTTTCCTAATTTAAAACCATCTAATCAAATAAATGCCGGAAGATATACGTTATAATTTAAGTTAGGGGTGTCATATTTTCATGATATTGAAATCAGACATGATATAATTATTCAGATTAGATTTTGGGTATTTTAAAGGTCAAAAGTGCAAATCTCAATTAAAAGAGAAGCTCATTTATGAAGTCAACTCTATTAGTAAATAGATTGGGATTTAACTTTATTTTTTCAATATAGCAATGTCATTAACATTGCCAATAATATATAAAAACACACGCATAAAATACTTCAAAATGGATTGAGGAAGGAAATTACATTTCACTATTTATGATTAATAATCAAATGACTAAAGTATTTGGTATTAATCGTCTAGGCCTTTAAATGTCTGATCTATATAGAATATAGCTAGTACAACTGTATAAGTCAATAAGTTAATTGCATGCTCAATAAAATCAATCATAATGTCATTTCATTTAGCATTGGACTAAATTTGAAGGTTAGTTGACAACAACAATAATGGAAACCACTCAGAAAGAGCGAAGAAAAAGAAAGAAGACACAATAATAATTTTGTAGCAAAAAGTCGATGTTACGACCCACACAAAGTCTTCGTCGTGTAAATTGGGATAATTGCCCATGCATGCACTTAATTCTCTTACACTTTGTGACTTAAATTCCTTTTTGGAGGTGGTATCTCTATCTCCTTCAAATCTTATGGGCAAAATTCTATTATTTTATAATACTTTTTTTGGGTTGTTATAGCAACAATAATGAGCATCAAAATAAGTACGGGTCAGGTTGAATCTATATCATTTCGATCAACTAAACTCCTTATTATATGAGTCATAATTTAAACTACCGTAAATTTATAAATCAGGTAACTACTTTTCTTTATATAGAATCGAGGGGGAAAAAAAGGTTAACTTTTAAAATCTAAAGCTGCTATATGTTGAATATTCATACATACACCTTAAAAAAATTCATTAATTATGTAAATATGAATTTCAACAAAGCATCAAAATAATATTATAGACTTTTAGGCATTAATTTTAAAGAAAATTTTTGTTATGGACTTTTTAGCATTCATTTTAAAGAAAATAGATTTTTTTTTCTTTGAATCTTTGATCATTGACGAGTGTGAAAAGCATCATTCAACTTGCAAATGCCAAATAATGGTATAAAACCAATTTTCATTAAAAAGTCTAATTAAAGATGTCACGAACATCCTTTTCTATTAACGTGAAAGTCTATGGCTTTCTCTTGGATTTGACAGGCTTATCAACTGGTAATGCATGATTCAACCTTCTGTCTCAAGTTTGTCTTAACCATATAGCTTTAACTTTCAACATAATTTGATGATCCTTTAAAGGATTGAAGTATATATTGATCTTAAACGTTGAATTCAAAGATATAAACTATGAACTCCGTGATTCTGTTTCTATATCAAATAATATTTATATCTCAGGAGAAATATATTCAAACAATATTATCTTTTTGTCATAATCCGACCTACTAATTAATAACTCAATATACATGTAGCAACTAGATTTCTTCATATGTTGCTCACAGTTTTTTCTTTTTATTGGGAGAGGGAGTTTACAATCTATAATGACTTAAGTGATTGAAAAGATCAAGAAGATTACAAATGCATTACGATCAGAGATTTGGTATACAAAAAAAAAATTAAAATTACGTAATTGCTCTAAACTTTTATTATTTACGGATGTAATATTCATTTTAAAATTAAAAAGCAAGTTTTTTAATTTCACATTTTGACAACTATGTGTGTGTGTTTTCTACGGGCCGGGGTACAAGTACAACATATATATGGTTTAAAGGTATCATCTAATATCTTATAATTTTTCATTTGACATCCTCTATTTGGCATATCATACACATCGTCTCATCATTTATTCATATTCAATAATAATGTTATATTCAAACTCTTGCTCCATATTTCAATTTATGGGAAACTTCATTAATAAGAATAATGAAGCTTCAAACTCTTATTCATGAACTTATAGAAAGTTACGGGAAATAAAATAATATATTTTGTATGTGTTTCACAATAGAGTCAAAATAATAACCAATTTTAACATATTATTTTTCTTATGTGAGTGTATTTTTATTTTCTTTATTCTTGTATAATGTCCAATAATATATTCACTTAGTAATATAATGTCCAATAAAAATTACTCAAGTATATCCACATCTACAATATAATAAAATTTCGATAAGTATAATCCAAGTAGAACAAACTTTTGATGTTTTTCAACTAATTATTGCTCAAAAGTAATCTAACCTATTGAAAAGTAATGAAAAGTCAATGGTCAACAAGTAAAGTGCCACCTAGTATTAGTTTCAGACTAAAAAATAATACTTGTACAATGTAATATGTATAATTGTATAGAGACAAAAGCATAGAATATATTGTACTACGCGCGTATATGCCGCAATTTTGGAAATGAGGAAATTAAACCCTTTTTATTCTTCAATTTTAGAGAGAGAAAGTAACATTTTATGTGTATATATACTCTATTTAAAACCATAGTTGATGTAAACTTCTGTAACCACATGTCCTATAAAAATGTGAATAGGACGCCCATGCACTTGTTTGATACACAATGCAAAAACGCTAAGGTCAATTGTGGTAAGCTAGGTAGGGAAACCTTCTATACTTGGTTATACTAGGATACACACATGTAGAAGTTCTTACTTTCAAATAAATGAAAATCAGGTGAATAAAATGAACTCACATTTAGTACAATAACATTTTCAAAGACTCAAAGAGTATAAAAAAAAAAGATCAAATGACCAATTTAAACAAAATCTTAAACTGATGATTAAAGCCTACCTTAAGAATGGTTTCATACTCTATCAGTCCCCTGACATGAAGCATGGGCCTCCTAATACCCAATTCTAAATACGTAATATTCCACTTTGAAATGAGTGAAAGATGAGATTTGTACTCATGACCTTTTTACAAGTTTGCTCTTGATACCATGCTAGTAGAGCCATTCAACTACAAGTCTAAGCTGATAGTTGTTGAATAAAAGCGCAGGATTGATTTAATACTCTATCAAAGAAATTGATTGATTGGATGAAACCTCTATAGTCTACATAGGGCAACCGCGTGTTAGGAATAAAAAAACACTAAATAAAGTGTTTCTATTAGCTTAGGACGACAAAATAGATTTATTTGATCAATAAAAAGATATTTTATATTATTAATAATATCGTTTCAGTTTAATAAAAATCAGAGGAAGACTAATAATGATGTCAAAACGCGTCATAAATATCATATCTCAACTAAAACCAACAAACATTCAAATAGCTTAAGTTAGAATACAATGACTTTGAGTGAATAGAAACTCACAAGTCTCATTGCCAACCATGATTTCAATTGTTCGATCAACATCCTTAATAAGTTTGATTTATGAAAAGGTTATACCACAAAACAAGTTAAAGGTCCAAAGTCATATTCCAACTTCCAAATTCAACCAATTACTAGTATAATGTTCAAAATCGCCCATGCATGCAGAATCAAGTGAAATAAGGAGCGTGAAACGAGGAACAAGCTAGCTGTTACATTGACAATCTGAATCTTGTGAACAAATTTAATATACAGCATTTTTCTTCATTTCTTAGGTGTTCAATTATCTAAATTATATATATATTTCAACGAATGTTAAATTCACTAGAATACATATAGCTCCTTTAAGAAAATTAAAAAAATATATCTAGATGTAACTATATACCTGTATGACTATGAATGATTTAATTTTTGTCGGTTCAAAGATAGTTCTATGTGAAATATTATAATATAAAGGGCACTTAATAAATCAATAATGTTAGTGTCTATACGTACTACGTAGTATTATTAATATTGACCAACATGAATCAACAAAAGATGCCTTGTTTTGGTGAAGGAAGTATCCAAGATGTCTACCACAACCATGGCACCAAACAAGGTGGTATGAACATGTATATAAATATTAAGGATGATGTGAATATGTGGTTAACTAATTACTTTCTAAATATAAAGTTAATTTTTAAAAAAAATTGTCATCTTATATATATGTACATGCAAATTAAAGATGCAATTTTTTTTATTAGTTAGTAGCTAAAATGGATCGAGTTAATCATTTGCATACCAGTTAGAGTATATAGTAAGTCTAAAAAAGAGAAAAAAATCTAACTTTTTTTTGAGTAAAAGGAAATTTTAACTTTCAATATATTGTTCAAGGTTTATAATTTACTATTTATAAGCAGTTTAATACCTTAAAATTATTTTCATATGACGTTTTATTAAATTATTTCAATATAATCTGTATATAATTAGAGATATTAATGGTCAAATTTTTACATTGATAAATTAAACGTGAAAAGGTAAAACGTTAAAATAATTCACAAGTAGAGACATAGTATTAAAAATGTTTCACATGTATGTTACTATGTGAAAATGGGTTTTGATTGATGTAAATATTCATATACTATCTAGTTTATCTATTGGGGTCTTTCAATAAGGTATCTAAGAAGTCTTTGGAGTTTCTATTCTTTGTTAGTTAATCAAAGTTAATTGATTGAAGTTCTTAACCTAACCCAAAAAAATAAACTTAAATTCTAAATCATGCAAGTAAGCCACGTGAGTAGTTGGTGTTTTAGTCAACACCCATCAATCTCAGTCAGCTCCATACCTCTCTAAAATTCTAAGTTTTAATTGGACCACTTAAATAAAAATAGTAACAATTTATAGCTTAAATAAGATAATAATATCAGTAATATGTAATAACTAATTAGGTAGGATATAAGCAATAATGGATTAATAAGAGGATGGCAACTAAGCCTCCTAACAAAAGAACAAATATACATACGATCTTTCACAATTTGAGAGATTGTTATATATATCCGGGTGTACGGTGTACCCGTGAGTATTTTGTTCTCACTTTATACATTTATTATTTCATTTAATCATCAAATAAAGAACAAAAGCTAATCTTTGGGTGCACGGTATACCCAGATGTATATAAAAAGTTTCATCTCAATTTATAGGTAATAAATTAAAAAGTTTGAGTAATATACATAGAGCATCCCCAGTGGAAGGCTAGTATTACAAGTCCATATGAGAGACTAACTATAAAAATTAATTTAGAAAAGATAGCAAAAATGAGAGAAGATGACAAATTTAGTACACTTTTTTACTAGTCCTCGTTTTGAAATTGCTAAGACATTGTTAAATGATTTTTCTTTTTATTGTGAGTGTAATTTTAACAATCTGTAATTACAATTGTAAAATTAGTTATATGTTGTGATGTATGTTATTCATAATAGTTAGCACTGTCAAAAACCGAACCGAACCGGTGAAACCGAACCGATTCAAACCGATCCGAATGAGAACCGAACCGATTAAAAACCGATTTTTTGAAACCGAAAACCGATCCGAACCGCATTTTAGTAAACCCGAAACCGAACCGATCCGAGTAATGTTAAACCGTTTTAGAACCGAACCAAATCTAAACCGAACTGGAAAGGAAACCGAACCAAAAATAAACCGAACCGTTTCTAACCCGAAACCGTTTAAACTGGCATAAAAACCGTTATAAACCGAACCGTTATAAACCGAATCGTTTACAAACCGAACCGTTTACAAACCGAACCGTTTACAAACCGAACCGTTTATAAACCGGACCGTTTATAAACCGAACCATTTATAAACCGAACTGTTTATGAACCGAATCCTTATAAATCGAACCGTTTACAAACTACTTACTACTAGGAGTGGTTATTGGGTGGGTCAGTGTGGGTCAATGCAGATCATTTACGAAGTGAGTCGGTTGCAGGTCAAGATGAATATTTAGCGGGACATAAATAATAACCAATAACTCGAGATAAAAAAAGGAACAATATATCAATATGTAATGTGACTAAAACTATTAATACTTGTTTTATGAGATTAAAACATTTTAGCAATGAAGCAACACAATATATATTAAGCATCACTAGTTCACTACAATACAACATCCATGTCTTCTTAATTAGATGCAAAACTTTCATCTATCACTTCTTTACCAATTTCAAGGACGTCTTCTTCAATATCACAATCATAACCACGTAACCAATTTTGTGTGGTCACCAACGCCTCAACATTCTTAGGCAAAAGCGCACTCCTATACTTGTTTAAAATACGACCACCCATGCTAAAAGAAGACTCTGAGGCTACCGATGTAATAGGAATGGCCAAAACATCCCTAGCCATAACAACTAATATGGGGTACACACTACTTTGAGATTCCCAATACTTAAGAACATCGTACTTCTGCCCTTCATAAATTGGTTGTCGAGGAGTACACAAATAAGAATCAATCTCCATCGATGGCCGATTTGATGTGTCATCCTCCTCATCATCATCATTATCAACATACTAGAAAAGTTCAAACAAAATGCTTTTATTAAATAATAAAATTAAAACATAAAATTATTAATTTTGTAAACCACAATAATCAGAAATTGATTACCTTGAATATATCATCATCCAAGTGACTATTTGAATTTTCGATAACAGCTGGGATGGAGGGTGGAGCATTTGTACTTGATGTAAAACCGGAAGACAAAGAAGAATAAAAGTTATACAACTCCAAAAGAGCATCTTTAATCACCTTCGCCTTTTCAACACATGCCTCATCAACATAAAGCACTTTTAACATCTTCATCACTCGAACAAGCTTATAACGAGGATCAAGAACAATAGCAATTGATAGGATCAAACTATATTCATCCCAATAGCCCTCAAACTTTTCAAGCATAACTTTTGCCATGGGTGCAAGTTTAGGATCTATATGGGCTTTACTTATTGTGTGCTCAATTTTTAAAACACTAGCAAAATACAAATTTGCAGTAGGATATTCTGAACCAGAAAATAACACAGTGATTTCATGAAATGGCTTTAGGAAATTACATATTTTAGTAAGGGTATCCCATTCATCATTCGAAAGTTTGAATTCATAACCTATAAACCTATCAATAACCAATTTCAAGGCTTCCTTTGCTTCCAAAGCTTTTCGAATCATCGTATATGTGGCATTCCAACGAGTCACAACATCAAGACGTAACTTTCCATTAAACACACAGTTAACCTCATGAAGAGCATGCTCAAATTGAGTGAGTCTAGAATCTGAAGAATCAATATATTTACAAACCTCACGCAATTTTTGAACACTACTATCAACTTCTTTTAAACCTCTTTGAACAATAATGTTCAAGACATGAGCTGAACATCGAATATGAAAAAATTTACCATTACAAGGAAGAGGAGAAGTCAACATTAAATCTTTCTTCAAAAGGTTAACCATAACATCCATGGATCGAGCATTATCAACAGTCATTGCAAAAGCTTTACCCTGAAGGTTCCACTCCCCAATAAGTTTTAACACAAATTTTTCTACCTCAACACCAGTATGAGGAGGACCACAATATCTAAAATTCAGAATTTTAGACCTAAGACACCAATTTTTATCAACATAATGTGTCGTTAAAGTAAGATAACCTCGATTAGTACATGCTGTCCACAAGTCACAAGTGAAGCTAACTCTACCTTCAATTCCCGAAAAAGATTGCAACAACAAAGACTTAAACTTATCATGCTCATCAATACAATGTTTCAAAATAGTGTTTCTACACACATGATTCACGTTGGGGTTCAAATTCGTAAAAACTTCCCTAAGGCCATGATGCTCCACAATACTTAAAGGATAGGAATGCAAAATTATAGCTCTAGCAAGCAATTGTAAATGACGTGTTTGATTAAACAGGAGCTCAACACCACTTTCATGATTTCCAGGATGGTGTGGATTTTTATTCATGCATGTCTTAGTATGAGCTTTACAAGTTGAAGTACCAGCATTACCTGGAGTTTTATATTCATTACCGCAAACATTGCATCGAGCATATTTTATCGGAGCAAGACCAACCATCTTATCAAAAAAGGTGTAATACCTCCAAACATCTGATGTTCGTCCACGCTTACTACCACTAGTGGTACGTTGAGTAGAATCTTGATTCTGAACAGTAGAATCTTGATTCTTTACAGTAGAATCCTCATCAAAACCAATAAACTCTTGCTCCATTGCTGAAAAAAACAAAAACACAACAGTATAAATCAAGTGAAAAAAAAAGGCAAATTAAGGGCAAATAAAAAAAAATAGGCAAATTAACACAGCAGCTCCGGACCTGCTTGCTTCAAGCAAAGCACACCAGCAACCTAGCCCAGCAACAGACAGACAACACAACCCAGCTAACACAAGACGACAGCAAAACCACAGCTGCAATACCCTAGAAAACCAGCAGCAACCAACCCCAGCACCCAGCCTGCAGCAGAGACATCAACTAGGACAGCACAAACCATGGCCAGAAAGACTCTGCTCTGAACAGGGCAGAAAACACCCAGCAGATCCTACAATCTAGCCTTGTACATCTAGCAGATCTGGCCAGACATTAGAACAGCAGCAACACAGGACATACCCTAGCTAGTACTACATGCTCTAAGCTGAGGTAGTCCATCTACAATTCAGTCCTAAAATATACTAAACACTATTAGACAACTCCTATCTGAATGCACTTGCACTTTTGCAACAAAACAAAACCCAAACTTAAATCAAAAAATCCTGCTAGCATTCAGCATTAACCCACATAAACTGAAACACTAATGAGAGAACAATGCAGCTGATAGAACAAAGGATAGCATTCAGTATATTTGAAGACTAATAGAGCATTATAGACAAAGCCATACATTTTAAATGCTCAACAAACATCAAACAGTCACAAAGGCAGACCAACAACAACACAGCAGCCTGAAAAAAAACCAAGCACAATTAATAACACGAAAAGAAACCACGAGCATGAATAAGGTAACCAAATCAACTCAATTGTTGCTCATGGTACTACAACCACAACCCTGATCAGAACTGAGCATAGCCAAAGCTGGTAAGGCCAGAACACCTCACAAATAGATATAACAAAAAATGAACAACAAGAACAATAAAATTAAAAAATCAGAAATTAAATGAACAACAAGAACAATAAAATTAAAAATTACATGAACAACATAAAAAAATCAGAAATTATATGAACAAATCAGAAATTATATGAAATTATATGAACAAATCAGAAGTAAAAATCAAAAAATAAAGACATGCAAATCCTGCAAACAACGAATCAGCAACAAAAAACCGAAATGAAAACAAAAAAATTAACATAAAATTACCTTTGAGCAGTGACGGCTTGAAGGAGAGGAAGATTTGAAGATGGAGAACTGGAGAATGAAAAAAAAAACGAGAATGGAGAGATCGAAAAAAAAATCGAAAAAAACGAAACGAAAACAAAAACAATTAACTAAAATTTACCTTTGAGCTATTGAAGGCTAAGAGTTCAGAGCTTGAGAGTTGAGAACTTGAGAGTGAGTGAGGATTCAACGCTTCGATTTGAGGATGAAGAAGAAGAACGGTGAATGCTGTGGAATGAAGAGGATGAATGAAGAACCTAATTGCCTTTCAATCTTTCACAGTTTCACGTTTCACTTAATTTTTTATTTTTTTTCTCTTTTGCATAATATATGAACCACATGTTTATTTAATTATTAAAGAATCAAAATATCTAAATTCTAAATCTAAAATGTGTTTTTCCTTTTGGTTTTTGGAGGGAAATTTCCCACCATATTTTGTTGGAATTGTCAACCAAAAAAATGAAATTAATTTTCCACTTGGTAAAAATCAAAATTTTTAATTTTATTTTAATAACATTAAACAAACTTTTATACAATTAATTAATTACATGACTTAAAAAAAAAACTAATTACATTTCTCGGATCCCGATAAAACGATATTCACCTTCATAATATCAGCTTTTATAATTTTTTTAACACACACATTAAAATATTAAGTTCTTTAAATTATAAAATGTGAATCGGTTAGCGTGTAATTTCTAGGCGTTGCGATTAATAAAAAATCGAAAATTGTTCAATAAATAATGATGTCATATCTTAGAGAGTTAGAAGTACTACAGATTTGTTATATGGTTGTATTTATATCAGTTTAGCTGTACCTATAAGCAATACACTTGTAATCGTGTAAACTTATAAATGATATAGTTGACTAGTAGATTAGTACATAAATACAAATTACTTAATTAGATATGAGTTATGTCTACATGAGTGATTGACTAATATGACTATATGAGCAATTGTCAATTTAGCATAGCTGCATAACAGATTAGCAGCGTACTAGACTATCATACTCGGTAATATACTAATACCATTTCAGTATTTGATCTACTAGACTCAAGTTAAAAGTTACTCTTTCTGATTAACTTGTTAGTCTAATTAAGTAATTACTAATTACTAATTAGTGACTTAAGCCTTAAGGGTAAACCAGTAAAGGATATACAAAAATATAATAATCTTATGTTTCTCATCCCTTTATACTAATAATATCTAACTATGAGAATATGAGATGGTTATATGTTATGTATCTGTATAATCGATTGAAGGAATCAACATTACCTTCTTCTTCATTAATGTTTTCTTTCATTATACAAATCAAACTACTCTGTAATATATCTTCATGTATAACTTTATGCAAATATATAATGATAAACGAGTCTTAATTATCAGTCTTGTTGACTAATTAAGTATCGAATACCAAATTGCAAATTTCGATGTCACAACAACTCATCAAATCATGATTATGACACTATTAACTAAATGATCAAATCAGAAGCAGATAATAATCTGATAGTAAAACAATAATACATTAATGCACTAAACTTTTATAATCTACTTCATAATAAACTAGTAAGATCAGTATAGCTAAACTTAAATCATAACATGATATGTATTTATAAAATTAATGAGAATTTGCATATAATATGATGCCTCAATATGAAGTGATGAAGTCTCGGCTTGATATAAAACTTGTTAACTAGCAAAAAGTTAGAAAGTAGTACAAAATTTTTTGAAATCAAAAACAGACTCGAACCGTAATTTAGTAAATCTGAAATAAAACCGATCTAAATAATGTTAAATCGTAGAAGAACCAAACCCGTGAACGAACCGAACCAGTTATAACCGAACTAAAATAAAACTAAACCAAAAAACAACCGAACCGTTTCCAACCTGAAACTGTTTGAACCGGGATAATAACCATTTACACCGAACCGTTAACAAACCGCAACCCGTCTGCACCGAACCGTTTACTACCTGGAATTTTTACAACCCGCACCGTTTACAAACCGAACCGAATTTAAACCGGGTTAAAAACCATTTACACCGAACCGTTAACAAAACGCAACCCGTCTGCACCGAACCGTTTACAACCCGAACCAAATTTAAACCGGGTTAAAAACCGTTTACACCGAACCGTTAACAAACCGCAACCCGTTTGCACCGAACCGTTTACTACCCGGACCGTTTACAACCCGGACCGTTTACAACCCGAACCGAATTTAAACCGGGTTAAAAACCGTTTACACCGAACCGTTAACAAACCGCAACCCGTTTGCACCGAATCGTTTACTAACGGAACCGTTTATAACCCGAACCGAATTTAAACCGTTCAAGAATAAACCGAAACCGAACCGAACCGATAATTATTTAAACCGAACCGAAACCGACCCGTAAGACATTTGAACCGATTTCAAACCGACCCGATTTCAAACCGAACCGATTTCAAACCGAACCGAAATCGAACTGTCAAACCGTTTTGACAGTGCTAATAATAGTGTTAGTTGTTGTCATAGCACAAAGTAAAGGTTATCATCCTCCATCTCTTTGTCAAATAGTACTATTGTTCGAAATCAATATTGAGCACCCCGTTCTCATCAAGGTCTAATTTTCAAAGCCCATCTACATCATTGCTGGATTAATGTGATTTGTTTGTTAGCTTAAAGCAAATTAAAGTGAATTATTTAGACTTAAATCTAGAGATTTAACCTCTAAAGATATGTATTTTGTTTGTTAGCAATTTAAAGATATAATTTTAATCACTAAAATAGGCAGTTTCACCCTAGATCAGGGCAGCCAAAAGAAGAACAGTGATAACAAAGAAAATTTTGTGCACTTAATGACAAAATATGTGATTTCAACATTGAAAATTTCCTACACAAAATGATAAGCTTACATAATTTATCATGATAGTATATAGTTTTTAGGTTACAATTTAATAATTTGGTAGCTAGGTTAGGTGAGTATTGGAACAAATATGAGTGGGGCAAGTCACAAGTGCTTATTATAAGGTATCATTAGAAAATTATAGAGTAATTAACAAATTAATTAATTAATTGACTAATACGGTCGTTGGTTGGACCTTTATGAGAAGAAAAGTACTTGCCTTTTAAACGTTGAAATGAAAAGTGGAGCCAAATTTGCGCATGTGGTTAATACTACCTGTAATTGCTGACTCAGTATGTTTGTTCACCCGTTCTAATAATTTCAATTTCTTCATATTTTTAAGTCACTTAGAAGTGTAATATTCATATATATTGCGCGGTAGCTTTAGAATTTGACAGCCTCGCCATCCAAATTGTAGTCTTGAGAAGTGTTCTCTACGACGGATCAGACTCTGGACCATATATCGCACCTCACACCATTACATATTTGGATCAACTGATAAGGGAATTTTCTCAATAAGCCTTGTAAATGTTATATATTACAGAGTAATAAATATATATATTTACCTCATTTGAGGTTTGGTTCGAGATTCGAATTCTGCCAGGATTTAAGCCTAGATCATTAGGATATGAGGCAATAGAACTTTACTAAATGAGCCAATAATTTGTTAGTCTATATATGCTTGGCTAAATTAGCATACCTTAGTATGCTAAAAAATGGACTTCTTTTCTTACAAAATCACTCATTGAATAAGGTTATGTTATATTTTTTTTCTACAAAATTACTTTGTGCTTGTATATTAAATGAAGTGAAATTTCAATCGATCATTACACCATCTGTTTGTATGATTGTTCTTTAATCACTTGGAAAATAAATACTAGTGATTCAATACTCCGAATTTCATTTGCACCTATTCTGATTTTCCTAGTAAATACTGGCAATGAAACAATGTGGTCCAAAAACTATCGCGAGCTGGATATATATACATATAGTGATATACACATTAATATTTATCAGTTACTAAATTGATATTTGCAGCTGAAAGATGTTGACTAATAAAGCATGAAAAATTGTGTTGTTAAAATTCGGTTTCAATTCAGACAATGAGCAACCGTGCAAGCAAACGAAGTCCAGTTCTTCAAACTTTATTACCAACGTCAAAATTATTGCAGACTTGCAATCTACATTTAAAACAAATCCAACAAAATCATACATGATAAGTTTATTTTTACGATTTCTAAATTTAAATAAACTACCAACTTTTTTACATTCTAAAATCATCTCAAAAACAATATCCTCACGTGTTAAATGACTTAAATCAATATACATTTTTTTTTTCCTTGAGGGAAATCAATAGTGATTTGTGCAAGCAAATCAATAGACATGCTTAAATTTTGTAATGATAAATAATCATGCCACCGATAGTAATAAGTTTTTTTTTCCTTTCCTTTAATTTTTTCATATAATATATACACCACTTTAATATTAACTACCTCCATTTTATATTATTTGCATTAGAATATTTTATTTATCATGAATAATACCTAAGGTTGCAAATAACATAATACGGAGATAATATATACTTATAATATAGTAGAACTTTTTTTTCCATCCAAAATCATTTCTTATCTCTCACATGACTAGGGAATAGTATTATTCTTTCTATTTCGTGTATATAGCTGTAAGTTATATTAACCAACTTCCCTTGAATTTTATGCTTTTCCACAACATGCTACTAAATTTTTATACAAGAAAAATCAAACAAAAATTAATACCTGCATCAATGTGTATGATACCCTAGTCAACAGCTTGTCTAGATGGGCCCACCTCTCTCTAAAAAACAAAATTATTTAAAATATTTTTAAAAAATAAGCAGGTCCCACATTAAAAAAAATAAAATAAAATTGTCACGGCAAAAACCGTAAAAACAGTCAATGTAATCAGCTAATCCTCGTCTTGTTGTTTCCTCTCACGCAAGATCTGAAAACGTGCTGTTTAAACTCTCCATACCTGCATAGGCTGCATCGCACCTCTTCTTCTTTGTGGGCCCAGTCAACTCTTCCTCCTTTATTTTTCCCCACATTTCTACATGTATCCAGTACACTACTACTTATTGCATTAATTTTTACTCGTATTTTTATTTTCTTGGTATACTTTCCCCGTTTTTTTAAAAGACAAAAACTAACAAACGCCTCAGGGGCGTTAGATAAGATTACTAAAAGAATAAATATAATCTTGAAACAAACATTAATAATACCGATTGACGCATGATTTTGACATGTATTTCCAAATTAATACCATTTAAGAAATTATTTTAAAGGGTTATCTAATGTCGCCCCGAAGGCGTTCGTTAGCAAGATCCTTCTTAAAATTACTAGTTTAACAATTTGATTATCACGTGTACAATTCTTACCCTTTGTATTGGACCTTTAATCTACCGCTCTCTTTGTATCAAGTCAACAAACCTCGAAGTCTAATATTGAAATTGAAACGTACAACTTTGACCATTATTATCTTACTTTTTTTATTTTTAAAAGTTATTAATATTGAATCTATTGAAATATAGATCTACACTAATCAAGTGATACTTAAAAAAAATAAAATAAATTTTGCAAAATCAATTGTTCAAAGTTAAAATGTGAATTGTATAAAAGTCAAACAATAATTGTAATTAAGCTGGCTTAATTGTTAATTGAATATATATATATATATATAATATATATATATATATATATATATATATATATATATATGAATTGTACACAAAAAGTTGGTGATATCATGGGTTATAGAGGTGCTATACACATTGAGTAGGCATCATTTGTCGTAATAATCTTGAACGGGTGATTGAATTCTTATTTTTCAAAGTATATATCGACTGAGGATATGTAAATTTTTCTCAAAATAATAAAAATGGATCAAGAGCATACTTTAACCCATTTGTGTGAAACACTACAACAAAATGCTTCATCTACAACGAGATTTTAGGTCGTAAAAAGCCCGGTTTTGGTCGTAAAAGGTCTTTTACGACGAGAAACGCGTATGGTTGTCCCTCGTCGCAAAAGGCTTTGTCGTAAATAATTTTATGACCTGTTTAAATGAGTCATCATAAATATGTTTTTACGACCAGTCTAAAAACGGGTCGTTAATTAACACAATTGCGACCAAAATCCTCGTTGTAATTCCTAATTATTCAATTAATCGAAATTACATTCACATACAAATATCTCGTTGTAATCTTTACATTTACAAATTAAGCCACAATTTATTGTTGCATTTTTTTCATAGTGCCTAAATCTATAAGTTAATATTACAAAATTCTTTAACATCTTCTACAATACAATCAAAACATTATGAAATTGTTGACTATTTTAACACTAAATAAAGACCTATCAATTTCATTCATATATAATACTTGCTGATTACAAAAGTTAATATATATATATATATATATATATATATATATATATATATATATATATATATAATTTTTCTATACAATACAATACATGAACATTGGAAATATACAATTAAATCTGCATAATGAGCCTTCAACAACTTTCAATTGTTTTCATAAAATACCTGCATTCATACAAAGGTATAAGTTAGTAAATTCATAACATTGTACATTACTGCCATAAACTGAACTAAGAATCATTTAAAAAGCACTTAAAAATAAAATGAACAAGATTTCAAAGACCAAATATTAAAATAAAATAAAAAAAAAAAAAAATTACACAAGCATTTCAACAAACACATAGTGTGCAAAACAAAAACTGATAAAAAGTAGAAGAAAGTGAATGTGAAAATCTTTATATATCTGAACGAAATCAACAAAAGAAAAAAGAAGTAGAACATATAGAGATCGATGGAAGGAGAAAGAGAAAAAAGATCCAAACCACTGCCACAACGCCATTGGTAGATGGTTATATGCTAACTAATTTAGACATGAAAATAGTAAAATTCAAGACAAAAGTTTTTACAAAAGGAGAAAGTAAACTTAACCACCAAATTTTCTATTAATTGTTAGCTTTTAAGAAAAAATTTCAGCCTAAATTAGTCGAAGGAGAGAGTATAGAAGAACAATGGATTTTTTTGGTCTATTGAAAGATAAGGACAAGTATCATAAATGAATGGAAATGAATAGGTAGGTTTAAATTTTTACTAAGTTGCAAACCGGGAAATTCCCACTTTTGTTTTCAGCAAAAGATTTAAGATTTTTATGTTTTACGACAGGAATTCGTCTTTTACGAGGAGATTCTCATCTCGTCGCAACTGATTTAAGTTATTTACGACTATTTTAAGAATTTGATCGTAATTGCTTATTTTTTACGACCAGAAACGCGTATGGTTGTTAAACTTGATCGTAAATGTTACATTTTCTTATATATATATATTCTTTTAGAACTCTTAAATAACTTGTAAAAAACAATACGTAGTATTATTTCTAAGACATTATTTATTACAAGTTAATTTAATGAAAATTGATAAATCTGGCCTTAATTGCAGTAAATATTAAGTAATTACTCGTATCAAAAATAATATTAATTAACTTATGATTTTGTAATAAATTATGTGATACTTATAAATATTGTATGCATTATAATCAAAATTACATATTAAATCATATTTTGAGTTGAAACTAATGTAAATTGAGTTAATGAGCTTAAATCCCTGCGATAGCAAAAATTATTGATGGAGTTTAATTACTACTTTTGCAAATTGATAAGAGAGGAACGATAATAAAAGAAAGTTTTTTTTTTTTTTTTTTTTTTTTTTTTTTTTTTTTTTTTTTTTTCTGGGAATTAGGTTGTAATTGAGATTTGGAGTTGTGCATGAGGGTTAGGTCTCCACCTACCTTATGTGGCTACATTTGGTTTTTAGAGTTAAAAGAAAATTTTAAATTAAAATATCAACCTTTACAATTTTTTTGGTCTATGAGTAGTGTCAGAGTTTAGACACTTGAACCCTTGAGGTTACATTTGGAACCTCAATTAACCAAGATTATCGATTCTTGTAATTAGATTTAGACTATGTTTAGTTTCACCTAATTGTCTGATTCGACTTTTAAATTTGACTAAACTTTGATTCTATTTATACATCAATCTATAAGATGAAAATGAAATAATCAAATAAAAAGTTATTAATTTGTAATTATATACCCTTTTATTTCAAATATAAAAAATTCGCATTTTTATAACTACGTACGAAATTAAACATAAGATCTTCTCATCACCCAAACATTGAAACTATTCAATTTACTAACATTGAATCTATTCAATTTACTCTGATAAAAAGGAGAAACGTTGGTCCATAAGATACAAAAAGATCTATACTAAAATCAATTAGTGGTAGTAAGAATAACTCTTTTACCTTATAAAGTGAAAGTTTATAAAGTAAAAGTGTGAAATCATTTCTTCTTTTTTCTAATGTGGAATACTCACAAAGTCACAAGTGTTTATTTGATATACAATAGGTTTCAACTTTCAACAATAAATGTGTACTATCCGATATCTTTCTTGATAAAAGTGTACTATACGTCTATACATAAAGAAGCAAGTACAGAAATACTAGTAGGTATAATAATACGAAGTAGTAAGAAGCTAAGGTGAGTAATAAGGTCGTGTTTGGAGTAGTGAAGAAGACAGTTGAATACCGTCACGTGGAAGGCGCCGTATCCCACGGGGCGGTGGTATTTCTTTGAAGAAAGAATGAGTCAACTTCCTTTTTGACGAAATGTAGACGAAACTCTCCTATTTTTATTTTGTTTTTTTTTTTTCTTCTATTTAAGACTATTTATTTTATTTTATTTTATTTCTCACTCTTACGCATAGGATGACGTTTTAATTGGTTAAATATTGACTTTTTTTCGTTTGTATTTCCTTGCTAAATTAAAAATCTTTCATTGTATGTAGTGTGTGGACATAAACTTATTAAATAGTATAAAGGATAATACTAAATGAAAACTATTAATAATAAGGGTGAATAATATTTTATACTTCGCATATCTTTCCTTTTTACAAATACGTCGTGTATCTTTAATTTTATAGACTTTTTCTATTTTGAAACACATTTCTATTTTGATTGTGTTATGGAGTATACTAAATTATCATCTGATTTGATTAATGACTATACATCTATGGATTGAATCTATCCTAATTATTTGTTCTTATTCTTACTAGTTACTACAATCTTAACATAAAATATACATACCTTGAAAAAAACATACATGACTCCTAATCAACCTAAAATCACATTTTAAATAGATGAACTAACTCAACTTGACATGAGCCTGCAGCGTTTAATACATCGCATGGGCATTACCATCATAAGCTAAATTGACACGAAATGAACTTACATATGACTTAGACCCAACTTAGCCATGACAATCAAATTACTTGATCGTCATTACCCTTTTGACAACGTGAGTAATTAATTAATCAACTATAAACTACCCAACTACTTGTAGATGATCTAGTAATTAACTCAATTTACATCCATAAACATTGTTCAATTCATCTTGGCGTATCCGTGATAGAACAATGTATACTACAAGAGGGGGGGTGAATTGTAGTGTATGTAGACTATGGTAAATTTTGCGGAATTAAATCTACTACTAAGAGAAAAGACATTGAGATAGGCAATGAATAAATTCACTATGTAAAAATGATTTACAATCACTAATACGTTGCCTAGACTCAAGTTCCGTGAGGAACTCAAGTTACCCAACTGTGATCCCTCAATCACAGTTTCTCACACTTTGTGATTCTACTCCGAATCACTTGTACAGTGTAAACAACTCTCTCAAGTCTCACACTTTACAACTCTCACAACCCAATCCCAATTACACAATGATTACAAATATTTCCTAAAGAACTTAAGAGACTAAGGATGGAAGGAACTTCTCTTTGAAACACTTTGAAACTCTATGCTCAGAATACTTAAGATTGTTTTTCCACGCTTTCAAAACTTAACGTTGATCTGTTTTTATAAGGAGTTAAACCAAGCTTCCATCAAGTTCCCACTTCCCCCTTAATCCCACGTTCTCTTTGACTGAGAAGTTGGGATGTAGGCAGAGGAAATTTAGGAACATGATTTCCCTAGCTTGACTCCTAAATTCAACGTGCTCCTTAATTTAAGCAGCCAATATTTATCAAGTTAAAAATCAGTTAAAGACTTATTCAAAAGATAATTATTATTTATTAAAAAAAGATAATTATTTATTTATTAATTAAAAGATAAATAATTAATTAATTTAAAACTTATATTTTTAAATTAATGAATTATTTATTTATTTATAAAATCTTTTTAAATCTTTTTCAAAACTGATTTTTATCACTTCCTTAAATTAAGGGATATGAAAACTGCTTTAAAACTTTCGTTTAAAACTTTCTGAGTCAATCGTCAAGTTCTTTCGGGAACTTCAGGTTCCTTCAGGAATTTCGAGTTTCTTCTTAATTCCTTCCAACACTTTTGTTTCTTAAGCTCGTACACTGAGTAACTAAGTATATAGAGTTGTGAGGACATCTTGAAAGCTTGCATTCATCATCAAGTCTTCCAAACTCTGTTGTTCCTACTTCGGAACATGTATTTGTGTACCTGAATCTTTCTGTTCAACCAAGACTCATAAACATCATTAGTCAGAGTTTGTTTTACGTAAGTCAATCATCAAAATATTAAGGTAGTCAATTCAACAATCCTCATCATTGATTTCTAAATCTTGTTAAAATGAAATCAAACAGGGCATATAATTACACAATATAATGAGTCAAAACATAAATAAAAAGCAGACAAGATCATAAAAATTCAGACCTCACACCAAACAGAATTGTAAATATAAATAATTCATATTCATATTAAAACACATTAAATAAGACAAAAAGAACAAATTCTATCAGATATAATTTTTTTTTATATATTTATATAAGGTAAGATAAATAATCATTAGGAAAATCCTGCCGTGTGTACTTATTTAATTTGTTATAGCATATTTTTATCATAGTATATTAGTATTACACATTTACACCTACCAATACAATTAAGTATTTTCTTTTCAAAACAAAGAAAATGAAAATAAATATAAATAAAATAATAAATAAGAAAGAAAGGAAAAAAAAAAAAAGTCATTGGTCTTCATTCCAAACCCTTTTTATAGGCTCTTCAGTTAAAAGACTTGAGACTTCCAAACATTTCTTCTTCTCCTCTCTTTCTCTTGTCTCTCTTATAAACCCAAACCCATTTCTTTCATTTTTCATTTTTCATTTTCATTTTCATTTTTCCTCTCCAAAAAATAAAATAAAATAAAATTAAAAATCCAAAAATCATCTCGTAAATGGACGGCAGAGGATGGGGTCTTGCTCTTGAATCATCATCATCATCACCGTCCGATCTTCTCCACCACCACCACCACCACCTTCATCACAAAAAACATACCATCAACAACAACAAGAATAATAATCAGGTGTTCCAAAGCCTAGAATTTCCAATGAACCTCCACCGTCGATCATCCGAAGACGATCATGATGAAGAATATGATGATCAAAACAATAAGAAGAAAGTTGTTGGTGAAGTAGATTTCTTCTCTGATAAGAAGAGTAATAATAATAATACAGTACATAGGTCTACATCTTGTTCTGGTGCACCTCTAAATCGTGTGAAAGAGGAGACTTGTTCTCGTGATCATCATCAATCTGCTACTGCTACTGCTACTCCTGCTCTTCCTGATTCCGCACCTCTTCTCGATAATAATAATGTTAATGTAATTTTCTCTCTTTTTATTTTATTTTCCTCATTTATTGCTATTTTCAGATCCTACCTAATCTTTTATTCTTGATAAAATGTTTTATAATCTTCTCCCTTGTTGTCTAACTAAATATTGTTCTACTTTCTCTCAAAAAAAAATATGTTGTTCTACCTTTACGAAGGTGATAATTTCACAAAAATAAATAAATATGTATAAATAAAAAAAATAAAATAAAAACCTTAAGACATACGGAGTACTTAAGATCCTATTCTTTGTTATGACAGTGTATTTATTATTTATTATTATTATTATTTTTCATTTTATTAGTACAAAGTAGAAATTTGTAATAAAAGGAGAAACTTTTTTTTTTTTTTTGTAAAATTAGGTGAATTACGATGGTTAAGTCTATTATATACAGTAGTACTTTCTTAATTAAGAATGAAAGAGTTTTAGTCTTAGTTAATAAAATTAAAATTATATGCTTAATTTTTGTTGTAATTATAAAACTAATATGGGAATCGAATATGTCATTAAATTAAGTTGATCATAATAATAGTAAATATTTCGATATAGTCTAGTAAAATTTTAGTTTGAGAAATCGTGTGTATTGGGTTAATTTGTATATAATTTATTAAATGATAAATTTTAGTTTATACATATTTATTTATTTTTATTTCAATATATAGACTGGTTTACATCTTCTCACCACTAATACGGGAAGCAATCAATCTACGGTAGATGATGGTACTTCTTCGGATGCAGAAGACAAAAGAAACAAAAATGAGGTAATTAATATAATGTAATAAGAAATTTAACTTAATTTAATTTGACAACCATTAATTATTTTTTCATCTTTATTCATTAATATCTTATATTTATGTATTATCAGCTAGTAGTCCTTCAAGCTGAGCTACAACGTATGAATACTGAAAATCAAAAGTTGAAATCCATGTTAAATCAAGTGAGCAACAATTACAATACTCTTCAAATGCACCTCGTAACTGTAATGCAACAGCAGCAACAACAACAAAACCTTCGAAAGGGCGAAAATTCGCAACATGAGGTACGTACAACAACCATCGATTACAGAATAATACGTTACTCTGGACATTTGATATAGTTTTTGGTTACGTGTTATGCGTATTCTCTATTATTATTACATTTTTTGCAATTTGTACTTATGATATGATTTTATTTCATATATATAGGCAATTATGCAAGGAAAGGCTGAGGAGAAGCCAATGGTACCACGTCAATTCTTAGACTTGGTTTCGGGTGCAAATACTGAGACCGATGAGCGAACGTCTCAAACCTTGTCGGATGACGAGAGGACGGTCGATCGCTCTGGCTCACCGTTAAACTCCATGGAAGTAGCATCAAGGGCTAACAATAAGGAGTTGAACCTTGCTAATTATGATAATGGGAAGAGAATAAGGGAAGAAAGTCCTGAAGGATCGGACGCGCAAGGGTGGGGGCATAATAAGGTGCCTAAGTTGATGAACAATGTTGTCAAGCCTACTAGTCCTCCTGTGGATCAAGCAGCAGCCGAGGCTACAATGAGGAAAGCTCGTGTCTCAGTTCGAGCTCGATCTGAAGCACCTATGGTTAGTTTATTAGTATTCATGCACGTATGAAGTTTGATAATTTCACATGATCAAATAAAATGTTACGAATTCTAATATATGTTTGGATATTAATGCAGATAAGCGATGGATGTCAATGGCGAAAGTATGGACAAAAGATGGCGAAGGGTAACCCTTGCCCTAGAGCTTATTATCGGTGCACAATGGCTGTTGGTTGTCCCGTCCGAAAACAAGTATGTACTCATCTTAATTTCCAAATTGCAAGAGTTAATAGTTCTCTATAAATTACTTTTGTTTGTTGCTAATTTTATTTCTTAGATGGTCAATATGGTCATACCTAAGTTAACAAATCCATAATGACTAAGAACATGTACATTGTTAGAAATTATTACATTTTCTAACATAAAAAGGTGAAAATAAAAGACTAATAATCAGCATGTCAACAATTTTATTGTAGGTTCAAAGGTGTGCGGAGGACAGGTCAATTCTGATCACAACATATGAAGGGAACCACAACCACCCACTACCACCAGCAGCGATGGCGATGGCCTCGACAACCTCAGCAGCGGCGAGTATGCTCCTCTCGGGATCAATGCCGAGTGGGGACGGGTTTATGAACCCGAATTTCCTAGCTAGGACCATACTTCCATGCTCATCAAGTATGGCTACAATATCAGCTTCAGCGCCTTTTCCAACTGTTACGTTGGACTTAACCCATTCACCAAACCCTCTTCAAATGAGGCAATCAGTTCCTCAAACAAATGGCCCTTTCCAAGTACCATTTCAACCTCAAACTTCCCAAGTGGGGCCCAATTTTTTGGGCTCAATTCCTCAAATATTTGGTCAAGCTTTGCTAAATTCTAATAATAATAACAACCAATCAAAATTTTCTGGTCTACAAACTACGTCTCCCCAAGGGTTGGACGCTTCACACTTGCAACACCCTAACCAAAACCCGGCTTTCGCTGACACTCTGAACGCAGCCACTGCTGCCATCGCCAACGACCCGAATTTCACAGCTGCACTGGCGGCTGCCATCTCGTCGATCATCGGTGGGGCACGTGCCCCGGCCGAAAACAATAATGCCGCTGGTGATGCCACTACTAGTGGGAACAATGCTAATAACGTCACTACAAGTAGTAGCATGCAACAACAATAGAAAGGCAACAAAAGGAGGCAGTTATGCAAATAGACAAATATTATTACCTTGATAATATGTTGCTTTGTGTTTAGCTAAACTTTTATTTTTTATTTTTTTGGCCTTTATCTTTTGGTTTAGTATATTACTTATCATAGTAGTTCTTAGGAAAAGGATAAGAATGAGGTAAAAAAATGTTCATATACTTTTTTTTTTCTTTTCATTTTTCCTTTTTTTTTCTCTCTAGTAGGTCTTTGAGAAGAAGACAAGTTCATTCTTTAATCACATCATTATTTTGTTTTTGAATAATTTATCCCATTTTCGGATAAATATATATGAGATATACAAATTTAAGTTAATTGTCATTTCATTTTGATGTTTCATTTATTGTTACTCCTCACGCATTATACAATTTCTACTTTTAATGTTCTAATTAGCTTTATATTTATTGTTAGCTGATGATGCAATTTTGAAAATTGTACGAACATCATTATAAACTAGGAACTAAAATTTAGGAAATTTACTATGTACGGAGTAGTTTTTATTATTAGTTTAATTATATATTTTTTGAATATAGGTTCTAGTTTGATATGATAAAAGATATATTAAATGATACACTTATAACAACAATCAGCAGTCTTACCAAATATGATTTTCACATTAACTTTACAAATTCTTATTTTGATTACAATAATTTTACAAATTTTTATTCTGATTCCATCCCTACACAACATAAGACACTTTACGAATTACCATAAAATTTATTTCAATAGGAGATGCACTAATAAAGTAAGAAGTAACTTGTTGGAGTGTCAACTTATAACTAGAGAGATGTAACATTGCATACGTACGTGTGGTATCAAAATCTGAACCTTTCACGTTCTTACTGTACACAAGATATTATTTTGTTTAATTAAATAAATTAATTGGCTAATGTGAAATCAAGATTAATTAGAAAAATAATTAAGGTATAAGACGAGGCAGAATTCAATGTTGATCTTTTGATTTCTTTTAAGTCATATTACAATATTTTAACTTGGTATATATGTGTGGTCCCAATCAATATCGAAGACCGAAGAAGAAAGATAGTAGACGTTTAAGAGAAGGAAAAAAGTTTTAAGTAAGAAAAGGCCAAGTCTAAGGTATATTCTTGCATTTCAAGGTCAACAATACCGGCTAATGGTCTTTTGACACGTAAGGTAGATAGGAGGTTTTGTAGCAAGTCATGAAATCTTAATTATAAAAATGTCTATAATAATTTATCTTTAACCAAATGTATTTTATTTTTTTTTTGACAAAGAGAACTATCAACGAAAAACAACACGACACCACACACACGACAACTACATTAAAAAACAAAACCCCAAGAAGGACCAATGCGAGCATGCTTCTCACGAGCGAACTTGTTGGACTCCAGATCAAGAGACGAAGCCGGACGTCACTTTGTGTTCACACAATCCATCTTGTAACCTTCAGAAACCCTTTCACAACATATCTTACCTGATGCCCGAAGACGAGAATGAGAAATAGTCCGTTGGCGATTCACGCGAGACGAAATCCTAAGCCTTGAGTTTTGAAGACTGCCTACAAACCCCCGAGAGCAGATTCTGTTGGAGGACTAACTTGAACTGTCGGGACCTTGACCAACTCTTCTGAAACCCGATTGCAGCTGCATCAACTGTAGATGACCGAGAAGAAGCATACAAGACCTTTTGAGAGGGAACCGCTTGGTGCTTTAAACCATTAAAAGGAGGAACTGAAGGAATAGAGGTCTTTGCTTCCCCGGATTTTTCACCTAGGGGGACCTCTGTCAAGATTTGAGTTTTACTCAGGATAACCCGAATCGTCACAACTAACATAGACCTTGAATGAAAAAAACTGAGCACATCACCTGCATAAGACGCTGCAAATTAGAGGAAGTAATCCGAAGAGATGAACCAAAACATCCGCGGGATTGGAACTGGTGCTGATGCAAATCATTATCTCACTGGATTAACCCTCGGAATAGACTCACTTTCCAAACTATTAGAAACTTTTTCATCCGACACCATCGGAGAAACCCTAGTAACAGGACAATCCACATCACATTCCATGTTATCCCCACTAGGCAACGCTTCCGGAATGACCTCCATATCACAAACTCCTTGCTTGTCTAAAGAAGCAGCTTCAACAAATGGTGTAGTCTTTGAGCTACCTAAAGAGTGATCTACAGAAGAGGCACAACCTAAAAGCCTTTCAACCTCCTGTAGTTCATTCATCACTTCCAAAATTTTTGAATCATAATAAACTGCCTTTCATAGGTCCAATTTGGCATAACTTAGATCGCCTAATCCCTTAAAAGCTAAAGCTCTCCTAAACAAGCATTTGGTATGATAGGTATCATACCTTAACACAAATGAACATAACCTAATTACTTTATCAAAGTCCTGTAATTTCAGGGCACATGCAGCCAGGTTGAGATTCAAAGCAAAGGCTAAAGATGTAAACATATAGCATAAGCCTCCAGAGTTAATGGTAAACTAAAACAAAGCAATTTGCTCGCTAAATCATACTTGGAAAAAGCAAGTTTAAACTTGCGTTCTCGGAGCAAGGAATTACCTTCTTCCTTGGAAACTTTAGAATAGACCAAAACATCACCAGGACAAGCTAAGGAATCAAGGATACGAACAACATGCTTGTCATTAAACCCATCAGGAAGATGGAACTCAACAAAAGCAAGACACATATCCATTTCAAAATACCACCCCTCAATAAAACCCGAAAAACCGACGGGGTAGATATCAAACGGAAAGAACAACTAGGATTTACAAGCTAGCTAAACATAACAAAAAACTCAGAGCCCCCCACTACTAGAAAACAGGAATTTCCGTCAGAACGGGTTGTCGAAACACCCTTTGTAGGAAAAACGGCCAATTCCGTCGGAATTTCCGTCGGAACAGTGGCTTCCGACGGAATTCCGTCGGAAAAGTTATTTCCGACGAAAATAATTCGCCGGAATAAGTTTTCCGGTACCGGAAAGTCCGTCGGAAATTTCCGACGAAATTCGAATCTGCCGGAAAATTCAATAAAAAAAAAAGAAAAAGAAAAGCCCCCCACCCCCACCCACCTGCCCAGACCACCCACACCCACCCACCACCACACCCACCCAAGACCACCCCCACCAACGAAGACAACCTACCTCACCCACCAACACCCACCCTACACCACCCACCCCACAGACCAGGACCACCACCCATCCCCCCACACACTGACCCACGCAGACCACCCACCCTCCCCTTAACCAACGCCACTCACCACAAGCCCCCACCACTTCAGCTCCACCACCGTTCACCCAAAAAATAAAAATAAAAACACGAAAACATCACTCACTATATTCGTAAAAAATCGAAACAAATTACGAAATTAAGCCAAAAAAACCGAAAAATTTAACACAAACAAATCAAAACCAGTAGATTTACATATTTAATTAGAATTTCATGAAAAAAAAAACCGACAATTATACATTTAAAATTAAAGAAAATACAATTATCTAATCAAATTTATTATCAAAATTACAATTATATAAACAACTAAGTTAATCTACAATCTAACTTAAATTTAAACTAGATCTACAAAAATATGAAACTTTCGCGCAAAAGCCGAGATCGAAAACGCTTACACCGTTGTTGTTGATGTTTGTTGGTCGTAGTTGTTGATGAATGCGTCGTTGTTGTTGTTGATGATGAATGCGCCGAGATCGAAACCCTTATTTTATGAATTTCGCCCAAAAAAAGGAGATAAAAAACATTGAATTTTTGTGATTTTCGAACTAGCATGAGAGGAGGGAGATCGAATTAAAAACAAGGTGGTTCGTTGATGGAAAGAGAAGGGGAAATAGAAGAGGAAAGAGAGGAGAGAGAAAGAGAAATAAGGGAGGAGAGAGAGGCGCACAGAGAAATGAGGGAGGAGAGGAGAGAGAAAGAGAAATGAGGGAGGAAGAGGCGCATTAGAAGAGAAAGAGGAAGGGGATTAGGGGAACGTCTTTTTAGGGTTTTTTTTTTTTTGATAATTACTTTATTTTCGACGGAATATTCCGTCGGTATCTTCCAACGGGTTTTAATTCCGTCGGAAATATTAATATTCCGACAGATTATAATTCCGCCGGAAAAGTAATTTTCCAACGGAATATTCCGTCGGAAACCCTTATATTTCAACAGATTTTAATTCCGTCGGAATGAAAATCCATCGGAACTTCTGACGTTTCTGACGGAATTAAGTGTCCGTCGGAAACAGTCCGTCGGAAATCGGCCTATTTCTAGTAGTGCCTTTTGAAACAACCACTAGCGAGAAGCACACAAAATAATCACTTGCAAATTCTAACTCAAAGCACCCTGATGGAGCCTATTGAAATTAAAGAATTACTAATAGCCACAATTAGTAAAAACACAACTTAAAACTCAAAGTGCAACAACATAAACTAAAACCCCAATAAAGAAAGTAGAAAGAGAAAAGGCTTAGATTGAGAAAGGAAAAACAGAACCATAATAAGAAAATTGTTGGCGGAGAACGACTGCTGGTTGTGCACGACCCTAGAGTTGTTTCTTAATAGATTGAGTACAATACTCTCTTGGATTGGAATAATTAACGGTAACCAATATTATTTTCGAATTTTCCACAAAATTAATCATATATTCTAGCTAGTTGTATAGGTTTATATTAGGATTAGTGAGTGCTCAGCGGAATTAGATAAAAGAGGTAGAGATTGATAATACGAGTAAAAAAATAATAATACAAATAAATAAAGGCAAGACAAATAGTAAAGAGTGACCCACGGTATTTAATGTGGAAAATCTTCAATAGAGGCAAAAATCCCATCACGACAAGCTCCCAAAATAATCCACTTTATACAAAGGAGTGAGTACTAAGTAGTACTCCCTCCATCCCTTATATTTTGCCCCATTTGCCATTAGTGGTAGTCCCTTATTTTTAGCCTCATTCTATTTTGGGCCATGGTCCCATCTTCTTAACTGGTCCATAATCCTCCCCTAATCTCGTTTAGCCCACTAAAACCCACTACCATCAGCCTTTCTTTTTCTCCCCTGATCTCCTTTTACCCACTCTCTCTCCTCAATTGCGAATGGCTCTCTCTCTTCCATCACCATCTCTCTTCTTCCTCCGATACAACCGAGGCTGCTTCTCCTTCCTCGCCATTCATTTTGTTATCTGAAAACCCCATCAAAATTGAAATCCCTCACTTCCATTTCTCTTCTCTCTCTTCCATTTTTTTTAATAAGATTGAAATCCCTCAAAACCTAGATCTACGATGTCGGAACACTAAAATCCGGCTTGGTACTTAATCTGGGATTCGTCTTTGTTTTTCATTTTTAGAAAACCTTTGATTTTTCGTTTTGATTTTTCTAGGGACAACTCTAACTAAGGTATATGGGGAATTTTTTTGTTTTGAATAATTTCTACCCAAACTTCGTATATTCTGTGGTGTTTAATTTCCAGATCTAATTAGATATGGGCTTCATGGTAAGGGTGGGTTTGATTCGGAGTTAAATGATGAGGATTATGATTTCTTGAAGCAAAATCTGTTTTTATACCATACCCCTACCTTAAACAACTCCGATGATGACGAAGAGGAGTTTATCCCCAACACCCCTGCAACCACTGTCACTAGCTCGCCACCTTCAGCCCTGATTCAGGTGCCGAAGACACCATTGCGCATGTAGTCTGCCCGACCACCAAGCTTTACTAAAGGCGGTAGCAATTCAATCCCTTCTAGAAGGCTGGGGGTGCTCAGATCTAGGGGTTTAAATAGGGCTATCGACTTTGGTACTTCTGCTATATATAGAGGTCAACTCTGATGTTGTTGAGTCCCAAGGGCCGGAGAATAACTTCTCCAGCCAAAAACCTGAAATTGGAGGTGAAATGTTTCGAATTCTATGTCCTCTTTATTTCAGTTACCCGAAAAAATCTAGACAAGCTATTATTTGTGATTGCTAGTCTAAATCTCTTAATTATCCTAAGACTATATAAATTTTTTGGCTATTAACTTAAGTATCACGGTGGAGTAGTATGTATTTATGTGGTTGTACTCTGTTTGTATAATGATGTGAACTTGGTATACGTGTTTATTTGTTACTGTATGGTTATTGTAAGGTGGAGTAATGATCCTAGTATTATTTGACAATGAGAAGGTGAAATGTTGCTATAATAAGTTATTATAAGAGTTATCCAATTACAAATTACAATTAAAATAAGTTTTTATAAAATTTAATAAGTATATATATATATATATATATATATATATATATATATATATATATATTTGTGAGAGTTGTATACAATATTGCCCCGTTTTAAAATTAGAGCGGTAGATCGATGGGAGCGAGTATTAAGGAACGAAAAAAAGTAAGGAGTATATAATTGGAAGAAGCAAGCTAGAAAGAAAAGAAATGTTGACTTTCTGTGCAGGAATTGACGTTAACGAATAGCTGCTCAGCCTAATCAATGATGAGTTCGTAGGAGTTAGGACTTTGGTAATGAATAAAGTAATGAAAAAAGGATTTGATGGTGAACGTGGAATAGTAGTGGATATTTTGCAAATAAAACAAATGAATTGGGATCGGAGTTTAGGAAACCGTACTTAATCAAACCGTACATTCATCTCCCCATGTCTCTTTTTCTACGTTCAGTCAACTTCTACACGTGCTTGCATGTGGATATTTGGATACTACGAGTAGCCGTAGTTATTGGTAATTTTGCAATACCTACCTTAATCATCTTTCTATTACGTGGATTTACGTTGTAATACGGAGTGACTACTTTGTGGCCCATGCGATAGCCAATATATACTATAATAGATTTATAAATATAAAGTACGAAGTACTCGTATAATATAAGTTAGTGTTCTCCAAAAAAATTGTGTTTGTTAGACTCAGTTAGTTTGACGTATGATAAAATTTTTCTACTGGTATAAGTTGCTAAAAATATATTATCTTTTGAGAATCCTATAAATACTGTTTTTGCTGATTTAGCTCTCAATAACCTTTCAATGGTAAATCCAAGTTTGTGGCGGCCTCATTAGCGGAACGTAGTTGAAGATTTAATTTCACAACTAGGGATGAAGAAGGTGATAATTTAAAGGATTTAAGGAGGATGGAGTTTATGCATATATAAATATCAAAAAAATTGAACAGGAAACACATAGTATATGCTAATGACGGGAATTACAACAATATCAAGATTATTCAAATGCTTGGAACATGTTTGGTGATTTCACACATAAGGAATATATAGTTATTATTAATAAAATTGTCAATATTCTTCAATATAAGTAAAAATAAAAATAAATAAAAAAATTAAATTGTCAATAAGTAAAAATTATAAAAGATGATATTATAAAATTAAGGATATGTATTAGCAAATGTACTACGTATAATTTTTAACATTACAATTACAATAAAAAAAAAAAAAAAAAAAGAAAGAAAAGAGGAAAGCCTTGTATTGTTATAGTTCTTGTAGATTTTGATTCATTCAAGATTGGGCCGACACATTATCCTCAGCTCAAAAGCACTTGGCCGGTTGGCCCTATAAGCTGCCCAACCACTTTCTAGTTTCAACTCTCAACAAGTCAACAACGCAATCAAGTCAATTGTCATTTTAGCATTTTTGCTTATGTTCCATATTTCATGACTGGATAATGGTACTATATATGAAGGTATGTACGATTTAGTAGTCCTTGAAATTCCTAATAAAATAATAAACAATCTGATAGATGTTAATTAAGACGATATGTACAAATGGATCTAGAGAGTTTGAACCTTTCAAATACACACACTGTATATACAACATATTGAATCTTGGTATCATTGTAGCAAGGCGGTATGTACGATTGAGTTTGAACCTAATAAATAAACCAACTATTAGGACAAGTTAAGCATGTTTTCAACCAAAAATCAAGAAATTATTTTCAAGCTAAGGTTAGCAAAGTTGAGCGTTTATATAGCTTAATTGGTCAAGCAATATGTACATCACTACGTATGAAGCTAGATTATATCTTATGTGATATAATTATAAAAATAGAAATCTCAATATAAAAATATGAGTATTGCAATCAACTTTTGTCAAAACATGAACAACGTACTGCCGTACTGCATTAGATATATTTGTATGTACTCTACTTCTAACTTTTAATTTTCTATTCAAGATGCAGTTAATTAAGACTACTATACTACGTACTGATCTAGACAACTTATTCATAGGGTTATCGTAAGGTGTTGACAATTGATTGTGTAGTTTGAAATATAGCTTAATTATTCAATTTTCCTCAAACTATATTATATACAATCATCAAGTAAAGATAAACCGATGGAAGATTTTAATTTCTCAAAGGCTTTAACTGATAATATCAATACTGGACCAAAAACATATTGACTTTAACTCTCTTAGTAAATAACATGTAGTAAAATATTATTTGTAATACGTATAGGATAATCTATGGATCGAAATTTAGCATAGAACAACTTAGCACGTACTCTTCTTAGGAGTCCATAATGCTCAACTGCTCATATACACGTGTATAAGTGTATTGTGTATAACCATATCATTAAGTAATTAGACAAATTCATCAAACGTACACTATTTATAATTTAAACTTGTTCAAAAAATAAGTACTGATTATTCAAAATCAAATACATGTAGATTGCCTGCTAGATTATCTGAATGTGAAGGACTCTCTTTAAAGCATTAACATTTTCAACGAACATTGAGCGTTTCTAGCGCTTAATATAAAATTTATCATCTAATTGACGTTTGGAGTCTTTGGTCCACGCATATCCCATCCCTAATCAAAATTAAGGATTCCAATTAGTCTTAATTTATTAAAACTAAACTTGATTATATTTTTTCGTGTTCTCACTTTCTTGTACAATATAAACTATTAGAATATGGTTAGAAAACTAGCTGTAATTGACAACTGATTGAGAAAATAACAGCTGTTTTAAGACGTTGCTAGAAGACACAGCAATGACTAAATGTTCGTATATATGTTTGTCAAGTTTACTTGCATCATGCTATCATAATATATACGTCATGATTATTTTAACCAGCGTTAATGTCTTAGGTTGATCATATAACAACGGTCTAACATTGACAAAAATTGGTAAAAAGAACGTAAGAACTTAGATAGCTACAACGTACTGTATTATTCATTTAATCCGTGGATGTATGTCAACTAGGTTTGTTGTTGAAGTCTAAATTAATTAATGTACTCGGAACTTAGCTCGTTGACAGTTTACAGACTCTACATCATCCTTATTTGCATCTCTATCACTGAAATGATCGAGTACGTTCAATAGAAACTGATGTAATGTATCATGAACTCTTGAAGCTTTCTAAAGCTAATTAACTACTGAAATAAGACAAAATTACAAAAAAGAAAAAGAAAAAGCATTGTGAGAAAAAGTCTATAGAATTTATGGCTTTTTGGGATTAAGGAAATGCTAATTAACAACAGTATAAGATATTAGCCTTTCGCTTCCTACTGGGGTGTTTTGATTTGTACGTGTAAAGATTTGAAGTTATGAAATGAATTAATGGTTAATACCTTCAAAAGAAATATGACTTCTATCGAAAGGCTAAAATGAAAAGTAACCTTCTACTTCCCTCTTAGGGCTGCTAACCTTATAATATACTTGTATCTAATAATAGATTTTCCATTATAAAATAGAGACAGAAAACGTTCATATCTTTTATCTTTAACTTGAAGGAAATTAGCATTCTAAAGGTAAGATCGAAGAGAGTAAGACATTGCTAAAAAGTTAAATAATTTCGACATATACTCATACTTTAGATGAAAAAAGTAATGACTAAATAACATTAGATATCCAATCTCAAACTAACCTCCATTTCTTTATAACTTATATACTAGTATGTGTATGAAGAATTTAATTCGCTTTTAAAGAATTTTTACGAGCCTAATACTTCATATTTTGTTTATATGGAGCAATAAATAACCCAAAGAATATTTGTATTTGACATTTCTCTTCCTTTTGTCAAGCAACATAACTTAAAAAAAATATTTACTACGGAGTAGTATATAAATATTAAAATTTACGTCGTGGTATTTTGAACAAATGAAAAGTTGGATCATTTTACTCACTAAAAGCAACTTTAATTTTTATTTGAATTTTCTTCGATTATGAAATGGGCTGTATATCTTGACCAGCCCAAATAATATAGGCAAGCCTTATAAATTATCATTTTGTGGCTTAGCTGTTTAACTTTGGGCTCAAATTTGGGCTAATAATTAAGGCTATGAGACCTTTGTAAAGTAGTTAGCATTCTTTGGACTGGGCTTATTAAACTCTAAACTCACTCTACCTTTCAGCCCATCTATCTCACCAAAAATATAGTTTTATTTTAATATATATAGAGAAAGTCCTACGGAGCCAAAATTTTTTTGCAAAGGTCATCCCATCTCATGTTGATGGAAATTAACAGGCTAGTTAAGAGTAAGAAAAATGTTAAATGACCAACTCAAACCAAAAGTTTAAGCTGATGACTAAGGCCTAAAAATATATTATATACTTTATTACTCTTAATGTAGCATGGGCTCTCTGTATACCCTATGTAAAATATTCCACTTGAAAGTAGGGATGAATGAGATTTGAAAACTTGACCTTTGTGTTATGTTGGTTCTGATATCATGTTAAAGTGCCAACTCAACCTAAAGTTTAAGCCGATGGTTGAGATCCAGGGATATGTTTTTTTACTCTATCAGAAAAGGTAAGAGTATATTTCCCACCAATTGGTTTCAAACATAATCCTAACAATTACATTTAAATTATACTTGTATAAGCTATTAATGGTTGATAATGGAACACTTAAATTTGGAAGAAGAGAGGATAATACTTGATGATTTTGGAAAAATAAATCATTCACCACTTTTGGTATAGGTTAGGTAGTAAGGAGTATGGGCATTAGTTATTCGGGCAAATACTTATAACAAATTATTGTGAATTAGGCGTATGGTACGATACATATGCAACTTTAAACAAAGGGATGTATGTTTTCCTACATATTAGCTCGTTGACATCTCTATAATATTCCGAATTCTACTGTTATTATGTAGTGGTACGGAGTATTAAACACGCATTACAGCACAAAAAATCAAATCTACTTGTAGACATAGCGGTAAAATTAGAAGAGTTGACGTATTTTTTGGCGTATAACATACTTTCTTCGTTTTTTTTATTGCATCATAGGGGTTTTGGAGGCAAAATTTGGTAGTGGAAAAAAGTAAGAGAGAGAAACGTAAAAATACAAAATTGTCCATGTAATGTAAGATAAAATAAAAGGTAAATGTGAAAAAGTAAGGATATGTTGGGTATTTGCAGTGTGAACATAGATATTTTTTATCATAAAAATAAAATGATGCAATAATAAGTAAACTTCCTAAAGTAATAAGTGATGCGATAAAAAAAGAACGGAGGAAGTATTTAAAAATGTTTATTTCTATCAGCTATTACCTCATCACCGCATTACACATCCACTAATATGAAATATGAGATAACTGAAAAACAAGAAGGTATCCTCTACTTAAAGGCTTTAACATCTGAATTGGCTCCACTAGTAGCTAAATTGATAGCAAGTTGCTAAGTACAAAGCGTGCAAACAACATTGTTACCTAAAACTACGTGTTCCTTGCACTCTACACCTTACTTCGGGCGCAACACTACATTTTTTGTTTGGGTATATGCATGACAAGATATGCCAACCGTTTCATATGTGCATTCCTACTAGCTAAGCTACTACGAGGATTCCATAATACTCTCTTTGTTTATTTTTTTATTGCTTAATTTCATATTTATTGGTTCTTACCCAATTTTTGGTTGTTAAAGAAAAGGGTACTATCGAGACAAAACCTCTCATAGGTACACCAAATCCGAGTTTGTAGGCTTAGCCCTTTAAGAGTGGAGGTGAAGGGTAAGGGAATCTCCATCTCAAAGTGACTTTAATGGGGACGACATCTGGTCTAATCAGATCTGATCTGATTGTCTGATTTACCAAACTTTGACCTTATGTGTACGATAATCTATAAAGAAAAAATATCAAGTGGGGTCTTGTTAGATTCGTATTAATGTGTATTTTATTAATATGTAATTTTTATAATTTTTTCATTATGTAATTGAAGACATTTAGCGATAAAAAATGCACATAAAATGTTGATATGATTTGAACTTATATTTTTCTGATCTGATCTAATCTGAACTTATTTTTTCTGATTTAAACTTATTTTTTCCGAAATAAGTAAACATAAATTGAACTAAATAAGGTCTAAGCCTTATTTGGTGATGTAATACCTTATTCAATTCACATGTTTTCGGCTAACCAAATTTTCCAATCAAAATAAATGCTTTTAAGGATCATGTACAAAAAACAATATATTCGCAACACTTTCTATTTTGGTCAATCTTGAATACTTATAACACTTTCTATTTCGATTAATCTTGACGCAAGACCACTGTTTTTTTTATTTTTTATAATTGATTATTTTTAATGTTGTGTCGATCTTTTAACTAAAAAGACTTGTTTCGATACAAATTAAAAAGGTGGTAGTCATATACTTCCTCCGTTTTATAATAATCGCAACACTTTTCTTTTATGTTCGTTTTATAATAATTGCAACACTTTCTTATTTTGTAAAGACCCACTATTATTTTATTAACTAGTTTAAATCCCATGCAACACACAGTTTTTACTTAACCTAATTATGAATTACAATGTCATTTTAACATAATTTATAAAAAAATTAATATTTTAAATTGAAACAAATAATTGAATTTCTTTTAAAAAAATTAACTTGAATTTTATATTATATTGATATCAAAAGTTATTAATCATTAAACATTAACAAAACACAAATATATGAAAGATATGTTTAAATATTTTCATTGAACGCAATATAAAATATACTTCGTATATAGTTGTCAAATTGAAAGTCAAATATTATAGGATATATAAATTAATATTCATGAAGATTTATAATTTAAAAAAAAAAAAAAGATAAAAGTGGTAATTTTTTTTTAATCAGAATATGACAAGTGTCATGTCAGATTCGCTTTTAGTATTATGTTATGTTATTTAAGTGCCGTGCAATGCATAGTTTTTACTTAACCTAATTATGAATTACAATGTCATTTTAACCTAATTTTTTTAAAAAATAATATTTTAAATTAAAACAAATAAGGAACCAACAAATAATTGAATTTCTTTTAAAAATATACTTCGTACATAGTTATCAAATTGAAAGTCAAATATTATAGGATATATAAATTAATATTCATGAAGATTTGTAATTAACAAAAAAAAAAGAATAAAAGTGGCGGGAATTTTTTTAATCAGAACATGATAATTGTCTTGTCAGATTCGCTTTTAGTATGATGTGTTATTGAATATCTCTCCTACTAACCCTACTTACACTATTTTTCTATTATTTCTCTCTCATACTAACTATACTTTCTATATTATAAAAAGTTTGCCCATTTATATTATTTTATTAAAGTCTACAAGCCAATTTTATATTTTTGTTAAACTATATGTACTTCCTAACGTTGCGATTATAAAACGGAGGAATTATGAAATATGATGAGTGCAAAAAAGGTTTGTAAAACGAACTACACCCCACTTCAAAGCCACGTAATCTAAATTTAGTTGTTGTTTCTTGCAATCTTTTTCTTTAAATTCCAAACTCTCTTGTCGTTCACAAAACCAACGAAATCCATTACTCCAAAAAAGTGGGTCCCACAAACCCACTTTTCAGTTCATCCTCACCGTCAATTTCCATGTTCCATCTAAACCTTAACACACATGATCTTTCCCTCTAAACAAAACGAACACTTCGTGATTACGACTCACTGAGTTTCTGAGTGACATACTCAACTCAATAACGATTCCACTCTATCCTAATCCAACGGTTATATTAGGATCAATACACTTTTTAGAACGAACGACCTACATTACATGCAAGCTTTTTTGGCCTTTTTTTTAAATACATTTAATTAATAAAACCTTATGTGCTAAGTATATTAAATTTTATTTTGAAAAATACTTCCTCCGTTTTACTATAGGTAAAACATTATAAATTTCACCAACTTTTATATGTGGCTAGCCACACATCATTATGGGGTTATTTTGTTAATGTTATAAGGGTTACTCGCTCAATGTTATACGAGAACTCGGTTAATATTATAGCGTTTATTTGTTCTTTTACAAGCGGTTACATACATGGTGTGACTAGTCGTGCACAAAACGCGCATTTTTTTTTTTGGAGTATCTGTACTCAGGTACTCAATTTTAATAAGGTTTAATCATTTTAGTCTAGTTAAAATTAGATTAATGGATTCAGATAAATAAAAGTTATGTGAATAAATTGCACCCTTGGCATTATTAATTATGGTGATTCGAACTTACAAGAAAAAATATAGTTATATGAGGTTTTGTTTTTTTTTTTTTTTTTTTTTTTTTTTTTAAAAAAAGTTGGATTCATTGTATATACGAAATTATCATTTTTTACATTAAAATTCCTTGTTCATTAATTAAAAATATTACTTGTACTAATTAATATTTTGTAATGTGAATTGACGAACATGAAAAAAAAACATATTTCATCTGAAATCACGGGAAAATCATTAAATAAACAAATGCATCAATCAACATGTAATTGCATACTTCGTATCGTGTATAAAATATATTTAATGCTTATAACTAATCGAACGCATTTAAAAAACAAAACAAAACAGAAAACTCCTGGCAACTTGGTAGTACTAGTGCTAATTTTAATCACCTACCAGTCTATAATAATTCTATATAAATAAACTTCTGTCTCTACAAATTGAAAAAGCAGGGGAGTTTAAAAATAACTTGTCAAAAGTCTTAAAAACTTCACCGTTTTTTCTCTTCTCTCCTACACTTACACACACTCTCTCTCATCATCTCTAGAACTCGGTAAGATTTCTTCTTTCTTCTTTTGATTAATTAGCGGAAATTATTATAATTTTCAGCTATTTTTTTGTTCAAATTTTGAATCTTTCATTTTTTTGTGTACGTTTTTTTTTGTTGATGAAATTTTTATTTGAAAGTTGATGAAATTTTTATTTGAAATTTTGGGAATTTCTGGTCCTGGGTTCTTTTCTTTTTCAATTTTGTATTAATTTAGAAAAATTTAAGGTCATTTTCTGAGTGCATGCATTGTATAATTAGTTATAATTTCATTCACAAAAATATTGAGCTGTATTTACTGATATTTAGCCGTTATAAAGGAGCCATCTTTATGGTGTGCATCATAAAATAAGGAGAAAATAAAGACAGAATTTTCTGGCATTGTATAATTTGTGTGTTCCATTTTTTAATTTTCAATAGAAAAGAAAAAAATTATTTAATTTGTTATCCCTGGAGTTTGTTTCAGATTTTCAGTACTGTTGTGGATGCCATTAGGCTTGTAGGGAATTATTTAGACTGGTAGGTGATTAATTATAAAATGAGATTTTAACTTCTGTTTTGAAATAATCTGGCTGTCAAATTTACTAATTTTTACCATTAATTTTTGTAAAATTATGTTTTTTTTTGAGTTATAATGTGTGAGCATTATAATTAGTAAGGCACTTTTGTAAGGCATGGTTTAACTATTAGCTTAATTAGGAAAAGATAATGTTGTGACTTGTGAGCATCATAGATTTTTGCTATATGAATACATAAATAATTATTAGTGTAACACCCATTTGATTTTAGGGTTAAATTTGTTGATGAGATAGAGCTAGACAGTATGCATAAGAAATGACTAGATCTGTTCGAGTGCTTGTTTGGTTGACATAAACGTGCATTAGTGCATAGGAATTATGGAAGTACCCGAAATCTAGCTTGCTTTTGTATGGAACAGTATTGAGCGGATTATAAAAGCCTATATAGAATGCTGAACATGATTATGTTATGTATGCTACTCTTTTTCCCATTAAAAGGTGATAGAAGTTCTTAGTAAGTAAGAAATTTAAAGTTGTTTGGTTGGCAAAATGCGCTAAGTAGGCAGAAGGAAGGTCTACTTCTTACAAACCGGACATGATCACTCTTTTTTCTAGAATTAAGAGTCATTGTTTCCTGTCTATTGCAGTTCGTTTTGTAGCATTCATCATCTGATGTAAACTGCAAATTCATTGATAGGTAAAGATGTTTAAAGTTAAGGTGCTTGTGATTCCGCTGTTTCTTTCATTATTTCTGATTCCACTGGTCCTTTCAACATCCAATGATGGATTACTTAGAGTTGGATTGAAAAAGAAGACATTTGATCAGAATACTCGTGTTGCTTCTCGGCTTGGGTTGAAAGATAGGGAGAAACTGAGATCCTCCCTAGGGAAATATGTTCTTGGCGAACTTAGAGATGTAGAGGAGGGTGATATTGTCGCCCTGAAGAATTATATGGATGCTCAATACTTTGGGGAGATTGGTGTTGGTACTCCTCCTCAGAAATTCACTGTTATTTTTGATACTGGTAGCTCTAATTTGTGGGTGCCTTCATCAAAGTGCTACTTCTCGGTCAGTAGTGAATGATAACAGTTATGGCTAATATTTGTCACCCCGATATATCAATTTTCTTAATGTCTTATGCTCATGAGTATTTGTGTGCAGATTGCTTGCTTCTTCCATGCCAAGTACAATTCTGGCTCTTCTAGTACTTACCAGAAGGATGGTATGTTATCTTTCCTCATCAATCTCTTTGGGGCTGTTTTAGTTCTCTTGATATGCCCTAATTAATATATCGAACAGCTTATGAAATACGAAGTATGTACTTGGCCAAGACGGCCACTGGCTCACTTTTATGATTGTTCAGTATGCCCTTTTTTTCATTGTGAAGTTAGGTGTAATACTGTAATTGGACATGTTGACATACATACCTTTTTCAATTCTGTCTGATGGACACAATTAGCTTAACTTCATGAAGTTTTGATGCTTTGCATATTGTATTTGCCTATTCCGTTTATAGATTACAGGGTTCTAGGATTATCACTTCAGTCTTTACAACTTTATACCTCTACAAATGATAATGACTGTCTCTGCGCTATTTGCCTGTATTCTGGTATGTTTTTGTTGTACTCATGTGCGAGTGTGTGCTTGAATTGTAGCAAGGTGATATATATTTCTGATTCCCTTGGGATTCTATTTTCTGTCTTTGGTACCATTGCTGGAGTATTGATAGGAATGTTACAAATGATAATGAACAGACTAGCAGAAAAAAGGAGAATTACTCACTACTCTGTACACTGTATAAGAAGTCCAGTGCTGTATCATAATATTATACCGTTATAAACTTATACGAGTAATTGTCTTATGTGTAAATTATGATCGGATCGTTAATATGTAATTGACTATTTTCTGCTAACATGAGCATGTATCCTTTTGTTTTTTTCTTAACATCATACTGATCATTGTTGAGATTTCTCATGGATCTAATTCTTGACTATATCCAATGCAGGAGAATCTGCTGCCATTCAATATGGTTCTGGATCTGTATCTGGTTTCTTCAGTGAAGATAACGTGGAGGTCGGTGACCTTGTTGTAAAGGACCAGGCAAGTAGAATCAACTTAACTTCAGTTCTTAGTGGTAATTGGCTAATTAGTCATCTTTTGATAACTTTGTGTTTATTTCTCAGAAATTCATTGAAACCACTAGAGAGCCTAGCATCACATTCGTGGTTGCCAAGTTTGATGGGATACTTGGACTAGGGTTCCAAGAAATAGCAGTTGGGAATGCTGTTCCAGTTTGGTAAGTTTTGCAGTTACCCCATGAACTACAATCATAATCTTTTCCTCGTATATATAATCTTCTCTATGCATCGAAGAGAATCATAGACAATTGATTTTGAAATACCTTAATGTCAAAAGCCAAAAGGAAAAATATGTTATCATATCCCTTTATTGTCTTATACAGTACTTTATCTTGTACAATATAATTAAGTACAATAACATATTAATTTGACTTACACTCATCATAAGTAGGATATATAGTTTGGGGCAGTTGTCATTTCAATATAATGAAAAACTAATTTTACAATACTTGTGTTCAAGGTACAATATGATTAAGCAAGGGCTTATCAAGGAGCCTGTATTTTCATTTTGGCTTAACCGTAAAGAAGAAGACAACGAAGGTGGTGAACTTGTCTTTGGAGGGGTCGACCCAAAGCACTTTAAAGGCAAGCACACATATGCTCCTGTAACAAGGAAGGGTTATTGGCAGGTATCTGTTTGATTTGTGAAAAGTTTATGTTGGACAAATTAAATATATTCATGGATCTTACTTCAATAATCTGTTTGTTGGCAGTTTGATATGGGTGATGTTCTTATCAATGGTAAAACTACAGGTATGCATCTTGTTACTATAAAATGCAGGCATTGGCCAATTATAACAATTATTAGCGGTGGGAAAGTGGAGTTATTGGACTAAATTCTTAACAACAAGATAAACACTTCAACATTAAGGAACTTGTCAATTGTTTTAAAATTCCTCTGTTTTGTTAATTATGATGCTGATGGACTCTGCTGTTATCTGTAGGGTACTGCTCTGGTGGATGCGCAGCTATTGCAGATTCTGGAACATCTTTGTTGGCTGGCCCTACGGTTAGTCTTCTTTGTCATCTGTAATGTCACTATATAGTAACTCTACAAGATGGGTGCCCTAGGCTCCTAGCCTCACGCTTGCTGATGTTGTACACTATGTTACTTGGACTCGATAATTTACTTAAATACTCATGTCTGATCCTAGACACTGCGATATGGGTATGTAAACTTGACACTTAAATTGGTTCGAAGCTCATGGAAATATTTGTGAATAGCTGATTCTGTTGCATGATACTTGCACGCTAATGTTTAACACCAATAATTGAGTCAGAGTAACGTAGGTTGTATATTCGTACCAAATTTTGGCATGACAGTCTCCACTTTAGATATGGCTCTATGAGTGTCATCTGGATATGCATGTTATTTAGGAAATGTGGAGCTAGCATTGTATGTTAAAACTACTTGCATATGGTACTATCTGGTTAGATGATGAATTTACGTGTAACTTTTCACATTTGGCTGTCACATTGTATGCAGACCGTTATTACCCAGATAAACGAGGCTATTGGGGCTTCAGGTGTTGCAAGTCGGGCGTGTAAGAATGTAGTTCAGCAGTACGGACAAACAATGATCAATCTATTGTTTTCAGAGGTGAGTTGAGTTTCGTGTTACATTTTTTTTTTGTTTGGTACTTCATGCTCTTGCTAAGACTGTAAAAATTACTAACTACTTTTCTGAAGAATCTGAGGTAGAGGAGGCAAGGACTAAGGAGTACATGAACAATTCAAATTTTCTTGATTGTCTCTATTGTAGCCTTAAGTTGAAATTTAATAATATAATGTTAAAAGAAAATGACAAAAAATTCTTTATCAGTTAAACTCGCTGCATTTCCATGGATGCTCAATTGTCAATACATACACAGTTGCAAACGTGTGCCAAATTTAGGCGCTTACATTTTTTTGGCATTTATAAATACTTCTACTAGAGTAGAAATTTTGTGTTGTACTTACTGATTTTACCTTTTTTTTTTTTTTTTTTTTTTTTTTTTTGTTTTGATAGGAATCCCCTAAAAAGGTCTGCTCTCAAATTGGTGTCTGTGCTTATGATGGCAGACATGGTGTTAGGTAGGTGTTGGAACTGAACATTCTATTTTGTGATATGTATCAAATTATATATTGTATTTCTTTAGTCCTTAATTTAAATGCTTTTAGCTGACTCTATACGTCGAGCTTTTATATCTTTGCCAATGCCTTTCTTACAAGTAGTAAAATTGAAAATTCAGAAGGTTGCAACCTAAAATGTTTTGGATAATATATGTGAAAATGAATGTTCAAATGATCTTATAGAAATATTGTCAAACATCCATTTTAGTGACATTAAAAGAGTCAATCATGGCTATAAAACGATGTAGGATCATTGAAAATTTTGTGATTATTGAACGAGGTTAATTTACTTCTTGCAGCATGGGGATCGAGTCTGTGGTAGATGAGCAGAATTCTGACAGTTCACCTGATGGGTTGCGTGATGGTATGTGCTCTGCTTGTGAGATGGCTGTTGTGTGGATGGAGAGTCAACTCAAGCAGAATGCGACTCAGGATTGTGTAATAAGTTATGCCGATCAGGTGGGTCATCTCAAGAATGTTGTAAGATAACTCTCGATTAGAAATTATTGTTCTTTCTAACGCTGCTATTTGAAAACACGCAGCTATGTGATCGAATTCCAAACCAATTGGGACAATCAGGTGTTGACTGTTCCCAAGTTTCTAAGATGCCCCCAGTGGCCTTTACTATTTCAGGGAAGGAGTTCGTACTTAGACCTGAGGAGGTAAAGTATGCTTTATATGCATTGTAATTGCTATGTTGGGAAGAGGTTTTTTTATTTTATTTTTATTTTATTATTATTTATTTATTTTTAATGGTCATACATACGAAATTGGAAATCAGTTTTTAGCAATGCATGCTTCTTTTAACTCTACGCTATTAACTTGTCGTGTTAATGCTTAATGATGATAGCAAATAAACTGGCATAATGTCACTTACACTAACACTTTCGTGTGTTTTTATGCTCAGTACATACTGAAGGTTGGTGAGGGTTCTGCTGCACAGTGTATCAGTGGATTTACCGCTTTGGATGTTCCCCCTCCCCGTGGACCAATCTGGTATGTATTTTGTATCCATCAACTTGAAAATGTATTTCACTTTCATAGAGAGAACACATTTTGACATTCAACTCATGCACTCGAAACTGGATGCAGGATTCTGGGAGATATCTTCATGGGGCGGTATCATACTGTATTCGACTATGGAAATCTCCGAGTTGGATTTGCTGAAGCAGCATAATATTGCCTTGTATGCCTAATTTCGCGTGTTCAGTTAGTGTTAAGCCATGGTTTCCCTTGTAAGCTTGTGACTGGAATTTTCGCTTCTTTAAGTAACCAAACTATTCTGTAGAATGGCAGATATGCTTTTGTAAATATCTGAATGTTAGTTTTATTTACTTAAGTTAAAGCAATACAAATGGCTAATCATCATAGCTTTCGCTTATAAAGCAATACTCCCGTTACTCTGTATGATAGTTCAGATTTTTTTTTTCTGTGGTGCTAACTATTATCAGAGTTTAGGAACAATTTCTTCCTGTTGATAATTAAGAGAGTTCAAAGGAAACTTTAAAATTTTAAACTTAGGATACTTTTAAAAAAACTCGACTTGAAAAGCAGGGTTATGGACGTCCTCTTAGATGGAAGTTACTTTAGTCATTAGATAAGTTATGAAAAGATGACCAAATATCTACAGTACTCACATCGTGATCATGAACAAAATCCAACGACTGACTGATTGGTGTGACAGGAACAGAATTGGTTTGAGCCGGTGATGGAACGAGGTGGGTAGGTTGTGTCCATGCCTAGTCTGGTTCAGACGTAAAATGGTCCATGTACAGCTACAATTTTCCAATCCCAGCCATCCTAGCCTAGACCTGTTTTAAACAGAAAACTTGTTATTCGATTCTGTGATAGTATATATGAAACTAATTTCAACCCTTAGGTCGATATAAAAAAAGTAGCATACATAAGGTACACAAAGTGATACAAACAGTCGCGTTTCAGTACATCTATGCTACTTCGCCCCTAGATTTGAAAGTTGAATCCCACTTTTAATATAGTTTGCATCAGTAACAACAAAGCAATAAAAAGTTCAACACTATTGCTTCTTAGTGGGAGCATCAAATTCACAACTCACAAATTAGCTACAAAGTCAGTTGAAAAAACAGAAAAGAAAAGCAGAGTAAATAAATTGGTAGACTTTATGTGCTAACGTTAGGCTTATGTTAAAGAAGATGACTTTCAACGTGTATTTCACTATTTTGGTCTTTAATCTCAACTCAAAAACAAAACTTTGCTTCAGAATTACACTTCCAGTATTCTTTCTTTGCAACTTATTTGTTCACACAATTTTCACTACTTTGAAGAAATATTTTTTGCTTACAACCATCACTTTTGTGAGGGACATTCGACTTGTTATCTTTAAAATGAGTAGAAACTTGCACAACTGAGATATACGGAATTTAAATATGTCCAATTCATTGATTTCTAACAAAGTACATACTACTATACAAGATAAAAACGCTCTTTATATGAGTTATTTTAACAATCTTGCACCATAAATTTTGAAAAATATATATATATATATATATATATATATATTTCTTGACTCGAAAAGAAGAACGTCATTATAAATCACACTCATAATAAAGTGTGCCATTATTCAAAAATCAACAATAGAACTATAACTAAATTAAATAATGTAAACCGCGTTAAAAATAGCCGATTTGCCATCATTTGTACGTAATAGTATTATTTATAGTTGGCAGCTACTTGTGCTACAGTGTACAGACATAAAATAAATATACATTCAAGTCTAAATTCGTTGCATGTTATTTAATCTTAAGAAACAATGAAAGGGTTATAATCCTAATGATTAGAAGACTAATAATGTAGTTTAAATTATCTGATCTCATACATAGACTTTCGCAAATCAGTCTATTCTAATATCCTAGGACCAATTTTTTTACCGCTAATTATTTCCTCAAAACAAGCCATCTAATTATAATACAATGTACAAAATAATTATCAGGATTATAATATAAGAAGTCTACCAATTATACAGGAAATAATCTATGGTTTTCATTTTATTTTTGGACGTACAGCTAGAAGCTGAAATATTTTCAACATAGATTCAGGTCATCTGGCCGTAGCTCTCATAGCACGTGCTCACGTGCCGCCATGTGAGAAATCAATGAGGAGTATCATTCACTTCTATAAGCAACCGCGCCTTGGCTCCATGTACCTGCCTAACCCCACCAAATTGGCTCTCTTATATGTTAAATCTAGACAAAGTCCTCGCTGGTATACGTACGAGGCTAGAGTACGAGATTACCAACGAGGACTTTATAATACGGAGTAACTTATCATGAGACCTGAGTGATTCTTCTATAAGATTAGACGAAATGTCCTATAAAAATTCAACTAAAATCATTCTTTGAATGTATTATGACATTGAGAGTACGAGGATCATCAATTTCATGTTATATATGACTTACACGTATTTTTTCAAAATAAAAAAAAAAAAAAAGAAAAGAAAAGAAAAAGAAAGTGTAACAACTCATCTATTCGAAATCAATCGTTCTACTCATAATTCAATCTAGATTGAGGTGCTAAAAGAATAATCACAATTTTATTGTAAACTAATTTGAAATTTCAATCATGTTAGTTTCTTAATCAATAATTAAAGCCAATAACATTGATAAATCAAAAGTATATTCTCTTGTGTGCTATCCAATGAGGTAACACCTTTGCATACTCAAGTCTTGGTTTGCATGTACTTGCATAACTTTTATAATTGGTATATTTTATTTTCTTTACTTGTATTAAAATATGTACTTGAATATTTTTTTTTTTTTTATTTCATTAAACATAATTTTTGAAAGGGCAAATTATTATTTTATTTTTTTAAAAAAAATTAATAAAAAATAATTAAATTTCCGCCGTCCTAAACCATGTTAAATATGCTATTCTTCCAATTCGTCTCCTATGTTTTATTCTTTGCTTTTGGCATGTGAAGATCCCTTCAAATTTAAAAGGAGCCGTCATATTTTGGATAGAGTATAGTAGAAAAGAACGCCACTCATTGGACAAGAGAATTAGTAATTAATATCATTAATTTTAAATTCTCTTTTCAACCAAATTCTTAATATATAAATGATGACTTCAATTGGATCTCACAACAAACCTTAACCAACGCCACAAGAATCATAATTGCTCTATCTTTCTTTGAAAAGAAAAAACTTCTTTGAATTCCTACAAAGCCTATTAGCTTGCAATGAAATGGAGTAGAGGCAAGGCCATTGGCCATGGCTCCTCGGCCGTTGTCTCCCTAGGAAAGTGCCTCCCTAGTGGAGAATTACTCGCGGTCAAGTCTATGGCTTATTCGAGGTCAAATGCCCTTCGAAAGGAGCAAGAAATTCATTCAAGATTGAGATGTGATCGAATTATCGAGTACAAAGGGTATGATGTTACTCATGAGAATGGTAAGGTCTTGTACAATATTCTCCTAGAGTATGCCTCTTGTGGTACGCTTGTTGATGCAATTCAGAAAAAAGGCGGTAGCCTAAGCGATCCCTTGGTTAGACGGTATACCAGCGAAATTCTCCGAGGTCTAGAGTACCTACATTTTAAAGGTATAGTACATTGTGATATTAAGGGTGCTAACATTTTGGTAACAAATGATGGGGTGAAAATTGGGGACTTTGGGTGTTGCAAGCAGGTTGATGACATGGCTGGATTCAATTCGTCCGTTACGGAGATAAGTGGGACCCCAATGTACATGGCCCCTGAGGTGGCACGTGGCGAACAGCAGAGCTACCAGTCCGATGTTTGGGCTTTGGGCTGCACTGTTTTTGAAATGGCTACTGGGCTGAGTCCATGGCCCAATATCAGCCAAGACCCACTTTCAGCCCTCTATCATATCGGGTTTTCGGGTGCTATGCCCGAAATCAAAATACCGGGCCTCTTATCGGATCAAGCCACGGACTTTTTGTCAAAATGCTTGAAGAGAGACCCAAAAGAAAGGTGGTCAGTTGCTGAACTCCTTAAGCATCCTTTTATAATAGATGTTGGGCCAGACCATGGGCCTATTTCAGACACTCCAACCAGTATATTGGACCAAGGAATTTGGGAGATATCGTATTCAGCCCAGAAAAATGAGGCTCAAGTAGGATCTACCAAATCTCCAATTGAGAGAATAAAGGAATTGGTGGAAAATTCAGATTGGGAAGAATTTCCTAATTGGGCCAGTGATGAAGATTGGATCACAGTGAGATGCAACAAAACTACAGAAAATGTTACTAGTGGGCTGGGCCTTTCTTTTGCCCAAAATGTCAAGCCCAATTGGTCAAGTAGAAATCTCATTTTTACAGTTGGGTTATTATGCTCATCCGTTGAGCAGAACCTTCCATTTGTTAGTTTTGATATGTTAAATTGTTGTAGAGATACAATTTGTAGCATGTATACTTATTGTATAAATTGTGATTTTACTTGTAATTATATAATCTTATGTCATCTAAATAATAAAAAAAAAAAAATTCAAGCAATTTTTTGCCAATCTTAGTAGCTTAGGATTGCTAGCATCTTACGAACAACATTCTTTAGAACTAAGTCCTTAGTAACCAGATAATATCGCATAACATATATTACAATACAATACATAACACTTTCGCATTTGGTAATTCGAATTGTGATTCTTAAAACCATGTAGGTAACTAATGTCACCCTCATATCATCGCCACCTAGCATATCGATCAACCTCTAATGGCAATGAATCTTGTAAGAGATCTAATGCAAATCAAACAAGCAAGTTGATGATCAATGTATCTTAGTCGAAAATATTAATCGATCAACCTCTGCGTACGATTGTTTATAGAGTGAAATATTCTTATATTCTAAATGAGGTGTAAACTCATGTATAACGTAAACCTTAGCTTAGAACGAATAGATGAATAAATTGAGTACTAAAATATTGTATGTCTACCTTAGGGAACGACCACACATTTTACTTTAATTTTGTTACTTCTTTTAAGTATCTTGGCAACTAACTTTCTTTAGGAACAAAGGGTCATATTACATGAATTGATCAATAACGCCAAAATAATATAAAGTTGAATGGTAATGCACAAATATAAACCAAATATAACCAAAGTTTGTGTCTCCTTTTCAAACAACATCCAAAAGAGGAAGTTGTCCAACTCATTTAAAGACCATGTAACAGCATTAGCATTTGACATACAACGTACGTCATACTTTTTATGTTACTTTCGTTATTCAAAATTATGCTCTTTTTATTTTTGTGGTTTTAAAGTTAATTTTAATATATGGAGTAATTCTTCTAGCTTATAGTTATTCGTTTTCTATGTACGTAGTACGTGATTTTTTTTTTTTATATTCTCATAGATATATATTATGCTTTTATGTACATTATTAAAATATTCCAATTAATAGAATAGATATAATAGAGTTTATACTAATTATGTAGTACATGATTATTGTTTTTTAAAGACATGTAGTACATGAGTACGTCAAAGTTAACAACCATAGAAACTCCACTAATTTCGAGCAATTAGCAAAGATGAAAGTTTACCACACATTATACTTTTATGTTAGTTGGAAAAATACCAAGGGTTCTTTATTTTGCCTCTTTACCATATAGAGTCATTGTGCTTTGTAATTGTGAGCCATTGGTTTGTTTTTCTTTACCTTTACTTCAGCTTTTCTAGTCATAGTCACGGTTTCACTCAAGCAACTTGCAAAGCCCCTTGTTTAATTGATGGCTCACCTATATATGCCTAAACAATGTAGTTTCGATCTGTTATTAATTTTCGGGCATAACGCAATCAAGTAAGTGTTCGACGACTATTGTGGATGTTCGCTAGCTAGTTAAGTTAATAAAGTATTGGGTAGTATATATTCATCAATAATGTTTATTTTTGAATAATTTTGATACTTTTGTATAGTAAATTACATCACTATAATAGACGTCTTGCTGTACACTGAAAATATCTACTCACATAAAATTTGCATGTGAAGTATTTTGTTTTTGTTAGATTAAATGATAATTCATCATGCTAGCTATCTAATTATTGGCTTATTGCATATGTTTCAGCCTTTCAGGTATATTTTTATAGTTACAATTATTGAAAAAATGGTAATACTTGTATATATATATAGGGGTACATTATTAGTAGATAATATAATGAGATACGAAGTATAACAACTCAGTGACAAATCACTTCAATGTGACCTACGTAAAGCAACCTAAATTGAACATTATTTATGAAAGACTCATTTGTGTCCAGTAACACGATTGAGTAGATTTAGGAACATTATTACGACGACCAAATTAGTTAAAAGGGGCAAAGAATATGAAGTCTCTAACTAATTAAGTACGTAGAAGTACTCCATTTGTTATGACTAGATGAGGTGCGGTTTTAATTGCTCAACTACTCTCTCTAAAGGGAATTAATAGTCACATGTAATATTTGCTTTTGTTTAGAAGATGAAAATACAGTTTACAAAATTTTCTAATATGCTTAACTTTTTATAATACGCCGTTGGCTACATAAATTTAATGAAAGTGATAAATATGAATCAACTTAGCTAATGTTTTAATAATAAAAATTATGTACCAACTAATTAAAATACAAAAGGAATATTGATCACAAAGTTGTATATTGAAATTGTACACGAAAAGTTGGCCTCCATTGCTTCTTTTATTGGTCTATAAGTTTTGTCATGAGCTCTTTTATTCTCTATAATTTATAGTTTTTAAAGTGTTTGACTTCTATAATTTAAGCATTATGTCACTTTTAAAACATTTTGACTTTGATGAAAATTACAATTTGTGCCCATTTAAACCCCCTAGTTGGGCATAGGTTTCAAACTCATTTAGCTCCAAAGGTGCATACTACGAATATACTTTGTTCAATTACTTGCTGTATACTATACATATAATCTACAATAATGTTACGTAACATATCATATCATGCAGAAAATATTGAATTACCAACTAAGAGGGAGAACATCGGTTTAATTCTTCCTAGTCACTATCTAGAAAGATACTCTTTGTCATAATCTTAACCTTTTGTTAGCTTATATAAACACACATCTAGGCAATAGAACAAAACATAAACCTCTAATATAAATTCACCCTACAACAAAATGTCCGGTAGCGAACTACAACACCCTTCTATTCAGCTAGTTATCGATTCTTCCACCACTACTAAAGCTCCGCGAGCAAATTGTAACCCTTCGTTCTCCTCGAGGAAATCGTTGTCTCCTATTCTAGCTCGACTCCATGCAGGGTATTTTAGAATCAGCCTCGCTTTTGGAAGCCAAGCACTCCTATGGAAAATCCTTCTCCAAACTAAAAACCACAATCATAGTACAGGTGACAAGCCATCGCCTCTCCTAGATGTCTTTCACATTCTCCCATCGTCGTTATCCTTTTTACTATGGTGCATCTCTCTATTAATCCTAATATTACTCTCCCTTTTCTACGGCCTTCGATGCTTCTTTCACTTCCACTTGGTGAAAGCAGAGCTCTCACACCATGTGGATGTGAATTACCTTTACGCCCCTTGGACCTCTTGGCTTCTCCTCCTCCAATCCACCCCTATCGCCATTGCACCAAAGACCATCCCCCATCTAATCCTCTGGTGGGCATTTTCCATCCCAATCATAGCCCTCGATGTAAAAATCTATGGTCAATGGTTCACCACCGAGAAGAAGTTCCTCTCGATGGTGGCAAACCCTACAAGCCAATTATCGGTCCTAGGAAATCTAGTGGGGGCTAGGGCCGCAGCTCAAATGGGATGGAAGGAAAGTGCGGTTTGCATGTTCTCTTTAGGGATGGCTCACTACTTGGTGCTATTCGTCACACTTTACCAAAGGTTGTCTGGTGGAGACCGCCTTCCTGCCATGCTCCGTCCTGTTTTCTTCCTCTTCCTCGCAGTCCCAAGCATGGCTAGCACGGCTTGGAAATCTATCTCCGGATCATACAATACTGAATCAAAGATGCTATTCTTTCTCTCACTCTTCCTCTTTGCATCATTGGTAATTTTTTTTACTTCTCTAGGTTATGAAGATTTCTTAACAGGAAGGGACAACTGTAGAGGTGCTGCTCTATTGCCCACGTCTCACCTTTTTCAGTGATCGTTTTTGCATATTGAAGAGGGAGGGCAACCGAAGAGCAACCGTATGGTTCAAAAACAGATCTTGCATCCTGCAGTTTGGAAAGCCTTGCATCGATAGGCTGAGGAAGCAGATAATCAAGTTGATTATAACAAAAAGAAACACAAAACGACTAGCTTAGTACTCCGAATACTAATTATTTTTGGATTCTCAAAACCATAAACTAAAAACTAGCAGTGATGCAGAACAAACCTTCAGCCACCGGTCATAGGCATCGATTAACTAAAGATTAACACAGAAGGATACAATAATAATTTAAAATATGGGAAAAAGAAACAATCTAACTCTGCGTGTACAGGCCGTTACATTAACTTAAACAGTACATGATTAATGGAATCATTCAAATTAGAAGCAACAAGAAAGATTAAGGCAGTGGTAATACGCGTATATTTATATGTACATGCTAATCAAGAACATAATCTTTATTTTGTCTTATATAAGTGGCAGCTTAATTACAGCTGGAGATAAGTTAATCTTCCTTAAAGTTGAATCATCTGATGTAAATGGATCAGAACATTCGTCATTTAATTTGACTACAAAAAACATAAACAGATCATAAATTTACTTTTTTTTATATGTTGACTTCAATCTGTTGGCTTGTAATTCAGGCGAGCAGACCAACCTTATTCAAGAAATCGATGAGGAGGTATAACATCGCATGGTGGGCATACTCCTCCCCGCTAACCATGCTAGCACTTGCATCTGCAGAGTATGCACAGGAGGTAAAGAGCCATGCAGCAGCAGCTTTGATGCTCACAACCTCAGGACTCTCGCTCCTAGTTTTCATCGGACTGCTGTTGTTTACTGTGCTAAATGTTGCTAAGCTGCTTCGCAGAAATGATCCTATTTTAAGCTTCTCCCAGGATCCGATGGCTTGATAAATACAAGTAATGTAAGCAATCCATGTCTTATATCATATGCAACAGCATGCTTTTATGCATTGGGCACAAATTCGGCAGAGTTGCATGCATTGATGCATTCTACGACACACATAGGTGAATATGCCCATATCTATAATCCCCGGGGAGTATCTCCTCAAGTACTATCAGCAATCTAGTTCACGCCCTTCTCAAGACAATTCAAAGATACAAGTATGAATAGGCCATCAAATGCCTAAGCATTGTATCCAAGATTCACAATATTCCATACACCAACCATAATTATCTGCTAAACCAGGAAGAATAATATTTAAAAAAAAAATTAAAAAAAAAAAAGAACGAGGCAGCAGCACAAAGATGAATAAGAACCATCAACCAATAAATTAGTAAGTTGAGAATCTCTTCTAGCAGAAAGAGCAAGCATAACAGAGTCTGACATGCTGGAAGATTGAAGTAACAGAACTCTATGTATCAATAAACATAAAACTGAATAGTAACAGGAAAAAGAATATTAAAAAAAAGGAAGAAGAAAACTATCAAAAACCTATGCATAATGGTAATGAGCGAACACACACTTCAGGATTACTATTTTTGTATTCCTTCGCGTGTCAGTATTTCTCGTCCTATATCTTGCTCATCTTGCTCTCTCAAGTGTCACAATGATGTAAAGTATAATGAACAAAATCAAAAACTTGTGTAGCTTCAAAGGAAGACCAAGGAGCCTACAAAATCTTTCACAGGGGGTTGCAAAGTATCCATTACGAGTCCTTCTTGCCAGTGGAAAGTGATATTTTGTGGTCCAGCGTCTGCAACTGATTCCGAAGTTCTTGGTTTTCTTCTAACAAACGGTCATATTCAAGAAGTAGCCCCTCCGATTGCTTCCTAAGAGCCTCAACAGTAGCTTCTGATGTACTTGCTTCCTTAACCTTGCTCTCAAGATCTGATTCCAGCTGCCTAATCATATCTTTAAATGTGCCTACCTGCTGCTCTCTGGCTTTCAATTCCTCAGAGCTAGGGCCAGCAGATTTCATGTCATTTCGCTTCACAGCCTCCATGGTCTTTCTCCTCAAACGAAGTTCTCTGATGTAGTGGTGCAGACGATCAATCATTAGTGCCAGAAACAAGATGAATCCTGCAGCAATAAAAAAACATCACATAAAATGACTATTACAGTTAGTAATCTACAACGAGAGCGTGAATAATGAAATGGTACTCTATATGAAATCACTTAAGATTGTCCTAAAGAAGCTATCAACTAAGCTAATAAGTCCAACAAACTGTAACAGCAAAACATATATGGAAACCCCGTATCCTGAATAATGTTGTTTGGAACAATCAATGACATGAAGCAAAGGTTCTAATAACTTATACTTTGTATTGTATATTGAGATACCACACTAAATTCAAATTCCATTTCCAATACTAAGCTAGGAATTGATCGAGGAGGTCACTTTGCAAGAAGAATGTCATGGTCCTCAATCACAAAAATCTCAAACTAGAATATCAAGCTCCATCTTCAATAATGACTGGCCTTCATAGCCTTGTCTGTCTCACTTTGGCATCCCAAGAATGATTAGCAATGGCAATGTTGCACTAAACCATAGAGAATGACAGCACAATGCTCTCCTAAATTCCATCCATACAGCAGTATCCAAGATATGTTTCTACTTACTTTAAACAAAACAAAACTAGTCTGATTTTCAGATTCGATATTTGGCAACAAACTAATGGAGAATTCATTCAATAATTTGAATTATAAATAGCAACAAAACCATATACTATACAACATAGAAGTATAATACAAATTAGCATTGGCAATCTTTTGCTAAAACATAGCAAATCAATCCAATTTCTCAAATTCATAGGATAGCAACACCAAATAAGGCATTCATCGGAGTTTTCAATATTGTAGCCAAATGCAATATTGACAACAACAAAATGTCAAAATCACACATTCAGAGAACCCATCAACCCCAAATTTTAAATGCCAAATAATATGGGCAAAAAATAAAAATCTAAACCGACCCAAAAATAATTGGGACAAAAAGACAAAATTGTGATCAATACCCACAAAATATCTTCAAAAAGATGCAATATTTCACAATTCAACCAAACAAAAAATTCATAAAACAATCAAACCAACCATAATCAAAAGGTCATTCATCAATAACCCAAAGTTTAATCCCAAAAAATCATCAAAATTCAATGCAAATTACCAAAAACAGGACAAAATCAAAACAAACCCAGAAAAAGTAATTAAGTAATAAAGAGAATTGAAGAATACCCATAAGAGAAGCTTCAAGAAGATGCCTGGAAAAGATGACTTGATCAGTGGGATTAAGAGTATCGGGCCCACCATCTTCTCCAATAGCACGACGTTGGATCTTAAGAGTGCTATAAATGGTGGAAAAGAAAACAATGGCGATAGTAGCAGAGACAGTTTTGATGACAATTGGACCACGACCACGTTTGATTTTGTCAAGAACAGCAATTACAAGCTTTCTTAATGGAGTTTTGAAAAGTAGCAGCAAAATTATGGCTGCTTCAATGAAGATTACTGTGTATAGAAGATGTATCATCTTTATTCAATTGTTTGTTATGTAATTCTCTGGTTTTTCTGGGTGAGAAATGCAGATGAATGAAAAGAGAAAGAGAGAGAGAGAGAAAGGAGAAGAGAGGAATGGAGAAGAGTAATGCGGGGCAATACTATTTCTGGGTGTTTCGTTTGGGCGGCTCAGGGGCTCTTATTTTATTTTATTTTATATTTTTGTTGTTGGTATAGACTATAGTGAGCCATAGGAAAGTAGAAAATGTAAAATGTTAGAGCCTGACAGTGGCAAATGTGTTGTTTGGATCGGGTTCGGATAGAATAAGACTCATTTAGATTGATTTTTGGTTTAAGTTGAGTTGATTTGTTTTTATTAAATTGGCAATATGCTTATCTTAATACAATAACTAGATCTATATGCACGTAATGTGTGTTTTAAGTTTTCTAGACTTACATACACTAATCAATTTATAAGGGAGAAAAAAAGCTAAGGGAATTTAAGGTATTTCAAGTAGACACCGATATACCTCTACCTCACGCCTTGATTTGTATAATAGAAATTACTACTATAAACATAAATTATGGGTTTTGGGATTATTCGGATCGGACTGGGTGAAGAGATTTCATTTAATGATCGAATAATATAGGTCTGAGTTAGTCTTTTCAAGTCTAACAACCTAACAAATGAGATTTGATTGTTTTTCATAAGAGGTCCATTGTTTATTTACTTAAATTAAATTAGGGTAGTCAATAATTTTTTTGGATGGCTTAACCAGGATGAAAGTAGAGATGATCAAGTCCGATCAGATTTGCCTAGTATAGCCTAATAGTATTTTGGGATGTTTTGTCTTAGGCTTCATAAATGGATGCCTAGTTGTAAGAGTGATATGGATTATAAGGATACCTCCGAAAGGCAAAAGTTGAGAACTTGGTATGATAAGCTGCTAACAAATCATGAGTGATTATAACAATACTGTTTTTATAAATACAAAACATACAGTTTTATAAGACTCAAATAGTGAACTGATAAAAGAATGAAAGAATTTGTTAATTACTGTACTTACTACTTAGGCTATACAATGTCATGTTCATTCCTACATGTACAAGATCACCTAAACTAGGCTATACTTACTGATATACAGTGTTACAAACATTCCTTTTTTTAAGGAATATTAATCATCTAAATTTTGAACTGTTGAAAGAATGAAAGAATTTCCTAATTACTGTACTATTTTCACTACTATTATATGCATGATCAAAACAGCTTGCTTGCAAATTCATCCACACAACCTCCATTTCTTCTTGATTTATCGGCAAATTCCCTCAGTTCAGACAAGCTCCGACCCAAATGCAAAGACATCTTCAACTCGAAAACCTCTCCATTTTCTCTCTTTTGTAAGTCCCCTTCTTCTAAGGCAGACTCTACAGTTTCTTCCAAGAGCTTAAAAAAACCAGCACAATTTCTGTACATCTCAAACACCATTCCTACTTGCCCTCCATGCTCAATGGTGTTTACTGCAGCAGCCATTGACCCGGCGACAGCTGCAACAAGACCACCCCACGGTCCACCTTGACCTACACAAGCAGCTCCAACAGTCGCGATACCAGTCAAAATTGGACCTGAGACAGCTAACATTTTGCTCAACTTCAATGCCTTGTTACCTAGCCTAACATAATCCTCAACATCCTTGCTCTTTGTCACGCCTACGATTTCTCGTATATCATCCTCCAACTCCCTAGTCCATCCATTCTGTTCATTACCTTTGGAAGAATTATGTTTTAGTGATGAAGTTGATTGTTTCTTAGACGGCCACCATACAGCAGGCTCTAAACTCTCGGGGTACTTTTCGAGCATAGCGCCTAGGAGAGGCAATGGGTACGCTCTATCCAAGGCTAACACCTTCGCCATGGCCTCCTCAACATCTTCTTGAGTAGGAGTTCGGAGAGAAAGTGTGGCTTGGATCTTAGTTTTTAGCTGCTTGAACAACCTGACCGCGTTCCTTTGCTCCTCGACTAGCTGAGAAGGTTGGATCTTGTTCATAATCAATAAGATCCCGGTGCCTGCAGCAAAGAGTAACGCTGAAGACACCTTCAATCCCAACCCGTGAGGCTCACTAGCCTCGGCTAGACCGGCCATTGTGACCGCGGTTAAGGTGATCATGTTAACGGAGTTTAAAAACAACGAGTTCCAATTCACACGTTGGTTACCGATGTTTTGATGCATTTCAATTCTATCACTAACGGCTTCTAAGATTGTATATAATTTGATAGCTTCATTCGTGTTTTTCGTGGTTGTGATGGTAATTGGTTTCGCATCTCTTAAAGGAAGGTTTGTTGTAAGCTTATCAAGCTGTTCAATAAGGTGCTGTTTTTGAGCATGATTTGGTAGTTTTGGGACTGTAATTTTGGGGTACCTTAAGTAATTTGGACCACTAATTGAACTTGTGATCATAGATTTCTTTGAAGAAACCGAGTTTATCGATGATAACGAAAGAGTTGTTGATGTTTGTAAGGCAACCATGTTGTCTGAAGATCTTGAGTTTGAATGATCTTGTTTTTGTGTTTGTGTATAAATAAAAGTTGGGAAAAAAAAATGGTCTAGTTTTCCTTTGAACTTTTTTTTTTGATGATTTTGTACTCTGTATATGTTTATGATTTATGACGGTGGATTGGGGTTGTTATTTATACTTGTTTTTCAAAGGTTCATCTAAAATAAAAAAATAATTTTTGAGATGTTGACTAGTAGCACAAATTGGATTACTTGACTTGGCCATTGAGCTATGATAGGTTAGACTTTTTCATATATTTAATGAATTCAATTATCCATGTCTTTGGGTTTGAGGGAGGGGGGGGCTTTGGTTTGGTCTCTTCAACGTTCAATTTGAGGGGGTAATTGGTATAAAATTAAACATTCTGATTTGTTCTTAATTCTAAGTTTGAGACTTCAAGTAAATACTTTGAGCCTATAATTACAATTAATTGCCATCATCATGTCAAGGTTTTATATTTGACACGTTAGTGCTTGGAAATTGGTATGGAGGTGTATATATTTCAATGTAATTATAGACATAAAAGACTCGACTTAAGTGGAATAATGTATCAATTATAATAAAATAGACAGATAAGTATAGTAAACAATAGTTATGTTGGCTATCTCTTCGACTTTCAGTCACTTTCTAAGAGGGGTTTCTAGACCTAACAATATTGATGTACTCTTACCCATTTACACAATCTAGTACTTGGTTTGGACTTGAAATTACTCCGTTTGGTAACTACTTTGATTAATTAATGTAGTATTGTATGAAATTATTTTGCTTTATTTTAATTGTCTGAATTCTTATTTTATTTTATTTGAACTTTTTTTTTTAACTTATTTGAAATTTTTACGTAGTCTTAACTTGTTTTATACTACTTATAAATTTTTTGAACTTAATTTGTCTATACTTATTTTATATATTTTTATATTATCTGAACTTATTTTATTTTGTATATTTTAAACTTATCTTATTTAATTTGCACTTATTTTTTCTAAATAATAAGATAAAATTAGATAGATGAAACAATCATACCCTAATCTAAAACACGAATCAAACTCGAATTGATTTTAACCCAAATAAATTGACTCAAACTGACCCAAATCGAAAATGACTGGAACAACTGACCCGAACATACACTTGATTTTTTTTTATTTGTTAAATCATTTAAATTAGGACATAAATAATTAATTAGACTAATCCACTAATTACGTACTTGATTGATAACTACTATGGAGTACTCCATCCGTTCCCTTTTGTTTTTGACGTTTGGAATTATGCGCATCGTTTATTAAGAAATTGAGAGAGAGGAAAGAGAAAGTATTAATGATGAGTATTGAAAAACCATTAAAATAAGACAAAAAATACAATTGCACATGGAAAAGTAAGGACATGACAATTGAGTATTTATATTGTAAAGTAAGGATAATTTTGTTCAAAATTTATGACTAAAAAAGGAAAGAAACTAAATGTAGAGAATAAAACTGAACACCTTAAATGAAAACATAAAAAACAAAAGGGAAGGAAGGGAATATTATATATAATTTTGTAATTTTCATAATTTGTAACAGTACGTACTAGTATAAAATATTCGGTTGACCGTGTCTCTTAGCTTAAATTAGGCTAATTGACCTAGTTGTCTCTCTTCTTCACATTACTTGCTAGCCAAGCCAAATATAGCTATAACACGTGGCTCATTAAGATCTCGGACAACACCAGGCCAAGTACGAGTCAAACCTACTCGAGACTAGCCTAGCTTGATGATTTATGATAATTAATTTAAATAATCTCAACAATTCAAAATATTTTGATACAATAGTCCTCAATAATTTTAGGATTACTACTAAATAAATTTTAATAAAATATACACTAAGACGGATCTAACAAAATTACCTCGATATATGACTATATTTTTCATTAAGTATATACTTCGTATAAATCAAGAGATTGATACAATTACAGTGAATTGGAAGAATAGTGTACACTAAAAAATAATGTTGCAAGTAAAAATTACAAAGGAAGTTTTCTTTTATTATCAATACTTCCTTTGTTTCGTGATAATCGCAACATTTACTTTGACTCTACTTTTTATCAATATACCGCGTAAAACATTTTTGGATTAATCTTTATGTATATTTTCATTAGATCAAGCTTTTATACTTAGCTTCGTGATAATATATACTACCTAATTACAAATATTAATGGTCAAAATTATGCATTAACATGTATGTCGGTTAAATTATTGCGATTATTATAAAACGGAGGAGGTATGTATTACGGAGTAACTCCCAAATATATGTGCATATGCATTAACATTCGAGGCTTTTATACAGAATTTCCAGTAACAAAACCAAACAACCTACATACTAACGTTTGTTTTAATTTAATTGTAGATCGATTCAATTATTGGCTTCTCGTAACAATGCAACATGGTTTGAAGAAATTTTAAATTACGGATTCGAATGTGCAAATATGCTGCTCTTAAAGAGTGTTTTTGTGGAATACACTTTTACACTAGCATCCACATAATCACATGCATCTACGTGCAAATTTAACTTTTATAATTAAAGTGTGATGGCTAAAATCTTTGCATCTAATTCTGTAGAAGTGATTTAGAATGTCATGTTGATTTACAATTTCAATTTAACCTTTTTACAAATAAAAGAATGAAAGAATTTCTTAATTACAATTTTACAACTATATATATGTGCATGCATGCATGGTGACTTGAAGACTAGAAGAGCTTGCTAGCAAACTCATCAACAGAACCTCCATTTTTTCTTGATTTTTCGGCGAATTCCCGGAGTTCAGACAAGCTCCGACCCAAATGCAAAGCCATCTTCAACTCGAAAACCTCTCCATTTTCTTTGTAGAGATTTACAAAAGTGTTTCGTTAGGAAGCTAACAAGTTAGTCATTTACAATTATCTTTACGGCTTTTAATCATAAGTTATGTTATTTTTCTCTTGCATTCATACATAAACTTGCTTTCACATTTATATGTACATCCAACTGATGACATGCAAGTATTTTCATTTCCCTAAACGTGTGCTATATACAATTTCATGTTCATACATCAACAAAATCACCTAAACATACATTAACAAACTAAATTTATGAAAGAATAAAAGAATTCTCTAGTTACAATTGCTCAACAACTAACAGATTAAAACAACTTGCTAGCAAACTCATCAACAGAACCTCCATTTCTTCTTGATTTGTCGGCGAATTCCCGGAGTTCAGACAAGCTCCGACCCAAATGCAAAGCCATCTTCAACTCGAAAACCTCTCCATTTTCTCTCTTTTGTAAGTCTCCTTCTTCCAAGGTAGACTTTACAGTTTCTTCCAAGAGCTTAAAAAAACCAGCACAATTTCTGTACATCTCAAACACCATTCCTACTTGTCCTCCATGCTCTATAGTATTCACTGCAGCTGCCATAGACCCCGCCACACCCGCCACGAGCCCTCCCCACGGTCCACCATGGCCTAAACAAGCAGCTCCCATGGCCGCAACACCGGTCAGAAGTGGCCCCGAGACAGCTAACATTTTGCTCAACTTCAATGCCTTGTTACCTAGCCTAACATAATCCTCAACATCCTTGCTCTTTGTCACGCCTACGATTTCTCGTATATCATCCTCCAACTCCCTAGTCCATCCATTCTGTTCATTACCTTTAGAAGAACTATGTTTTAGTGATGAAGTTGATCGTTTCTTACACGGCCACCACACAGCAGGCTCTAAACTCTTGGGGTACTTATCGATCATGGCGCCTAGGAGAGGCAACGGGTACGCTCTATCCAAGGCTAACACGCTCGCCATGGCCTCCTCGACATCTTCTTGAGTTGGTGTTCGGAGAGAAAGTGTAGTTTGGATACTATTTTGAAGCCTCTTGAACAACCTTACCGCGTTTCTTTGCTCTTCTACCAACTGAGATGGTTGAATCTTATTCATTATTAAAAGAATCCCTGTGCCCGCAACAAAGAGTAATGTTGCCGACACCTTCAACCCTAACCCGTGAGGTCCACTAGCCTCGGCTAGACCGGCCATTGTAGCCGCGGTTAAGGTGATCATGTTAACGGAGTTTAACAACAAGGAGTTCCAATTCTCACGTTGGTTACCGATGTTTTGATGCATCTCAATCCTACTAAGATTGTATATAATTTGATAGTTTCTTTCGTGTTTTTCGTGGTTGTGATGGTAATTGGTTTAGCTTCTTTTGAAGGAAGGTTTGTAAGCTTATTAAGATCATCGATGAATTTTTGTTTTTGAGCTTGATTTGGTAGTTTTGGTTCTGTGATTTTGGGGTACTTAATGTATTTAGGACCAATAATTGCACTTTTTATGGTGAATTTGTTTGATGTAACAAAAGTTTTAGAGGATGTTAGTAAAGAAACCATGTTTAGAAAATCTAAAAATTGAATATTAATTCTGGTTTTCTCTGCGTTTTTTGGGGTTTTTGTTGATGAATTGTGAATATGATTGAAGATCAATTAGTTGGGGTTGTTAATTATTTATACAACTAACTAATGAACTAAAAAAATTAAAAATTGGAAGCTTAGTCAAATATGAGGATGTTGACTAATTTAATATAGAATTAATTATTGACTTGGTCGTCTAAACTAAATTCTAGCTTAGGGTAAAGTGTAAGACTTTTTCATAATCTAATATTCAACTATTACGGATTATAATCTTTGTAGAATTGTAGGGATGTGGTTTGTTCAATGTTAATGTACTCAGTAGTAAAATTTAGAACATGCACTTTGAACTGCTCTTTACTTTTTTGGCTTAGGTCTATATATTTGACGTAAATGCCCCCTATATGGTAGTGCTTAAGTAGCATGAGCATATAGAATGCCCATGTAACTTGATGCAAGATTCAAGTCATTCAACTAATGGAAAAGTACCACATTAAACATATAAGGTGGATGGCTTAACACCCCCCTTTAGCCAACACACCTGGCCCACCCGCGATACGAATAATTATCAGCGACCCCCTTAAATTCTCACCAAACTTATTTTAGAAGGAATTTCTCCTCTCTTAAACTCTTAATTGAAGTATGGTAGGTTTATTTTTACCTTATCTTTTTTAAACCATGGCATGTAGACAAATAATCTATTATCACTTATTTATACTGCTATGAACTACTAAAACATATGCCACAACTGAAGGACCTAAATTACCTAATGTTAACATATACGAAGTAATTACCAAAAGATCAAGTACTATTTTCTAATGTATATTTCAATTCCTCCGCTTCTTTTTAATTAACACTTGTTGACTTTAGACACTTTCACATAATAAGTTATATTGAATTCTTCTTAAGATTTATATAATAAGTGTTATAGATATGGCCAACCATTAGGTATTGCATATATTTGATTAGCTCGAAATAAGCTCTATAAGGGTTCTCGATCAATTTTCAATATTGCTATGTAGTAGTTGTGAATTGCTAATTAGCATAATTAATGTACACAATTTAGGTAACAACAATGTGCTCGACTCGTTTTAGATGTGAGAGGCTAATTAAGGGATCGGAGGTAATACTTTATTGTTTTGAAGCTTAACCTTAAGCTAGTGGTTGAGACTCATAAGTACTACGTACATTAATTATATACTTTATCACGTCTCCTCACACAAGAGTTGTTGGGTTTGAAGTGTGGATGCAGCTTTAGCCTCCTTATACTAAGCGCAAAATTAAATATATAAACTCCACTTTGAAAGGTGAGGTAGATATGAGATTTAACTTTTATCTTTGTGTCATGTTGGCTTCAACATTATGTTAAAAGACCAACTCAAAAGCTTTTGATTGAGGACATGCTCAAGAATATGTTATATACACTATCAGTTTTAAAACTCTCTCCCGAATGTAGTTGGATGTGGGAAGTGTTGAATTTGGATGTTTGTAATTCTTTCATTTAATGGTGGACTCCGTAAAATATACTCCAATCAAAATTGTGCCTGATAAGTATACGAGTATGTATAGTCCTTAGACTCCATCAATATCGTAGAGTACAAACATATAAGTGTCAAAACAACTAAAGAAACTTTCAAAAAAAAAAAATGAATTTGCGTATCATATCTCATTAGACAAATTTTAAACTTTAACTTTTGTTGGCGCTCCATTATATATAAATCATTCTATCATTCCTTTCCCTGTCATCGTGTCTAGCCCTTCAAAGTGACAATGACATATTCTAAAATTTTAATTAAGCCTGATGTTTTAGATCCAGAATTCAATTATGTTGCAAGTTTAAATTATGATGGGGTAGAATAACATAAAGAAAAGTGACAATGGCGATGACACTCCTTGGCTCCTTGCCTTGGAGTTTTAATAATAATATAGATAGATATTATACTCGTATTTAATATTATACTTTTTAAGCTAACATGCAAGCTTAACAAAAGGTGCAACTTTCTGATGAAAAATGTATGTATTAAGTAATTATAAATTAGTTACAATATTGTATGTAGCTTGGACTCAATGAGAGCTTATTTGGTAGTACCATACGGAGTACTACGTATATAAGTATATAATTACCTGCCAATCTATCACATTATATAATTTGATATTAAATCCAATAATAAATCGGTACGTTGAGAAATGAAATTGTTCAAAACTTAGAATCCTAATTATAAAAGGGTGTTTTAACCAAAAAAAAAAATTGTAAAAGAGTGATGGTATTACACTTTACACAAGAAAAATTTTAAAATCGAATAAAGTATTATTATTGCAATGTTTTTAACTTAAACCTTTGTAGGTTAAAAGATTATTCAAAGAATGAACTACAAATTAATTTTGATATTTTACCAAGTAAACAATGTTGGTAGGGTGAAAGTTCATTGTACAGCCTATACAAAAGTGTACAATGTAACTTAATGAATCAATGAAAGAATAAATAAATATCGATCCTATTCTAAGCTAGTTAAACACCTTGATCAACTAGTTCTCTATACACTACATGATCATCATCAAACTAAGCTGTAGCTAGCTAAATATACACAGTTAAACTGCATGCAATAGAGATTTAAATGAGCTTGCTAGCAAATTCGCCTTTGGGACTCCCTAACTCGCTTGAACATGAACCGGAGGAGCTTGTAGCTGCCGCGAAATCTCTAAGCTCGGACAAGCTCCTTCCCAAATGCAAAGCCACCTTCAACTCGAACAACTCACCATTTTCTCTTTTTCCTAGATCTTTCTCTTGTAAGGTGGACTCAATTTTTTCTTCTAATAGGTTAAAAGTTCCGGCACAATTCCTATACATCTCATATACCATCCCTACTTGTCCACCATGCTCTATGGAGTTCACCACACTAGCTAAGGACCCTGCAACACCCGCCACAAGTCCACCCCATGGACCACCATGCCCCGCGAAAGCTGATCCTATGGTGGCAATCCCCATAAGGATTGGGCCGGACATGGCTAGGGTTTTGTTGAACTTCAATGCTTTGCTCCCTAGTCTAACATAATCTTCGGTATCCCTCTTATCTATAACTCCGGCAATTTGTTTCATCTCCTCCTCCAACTCCTTTGTCCATCCATTCACTATTTCCTCTTTCTTGTCAAACAAGTTTTGTTTTGTACTACTATCATTGCCATGTTCTTGAGTCATGTGTTTCTTTGAAGGCCACCACATGGCTGGCTTGAACGTATTGGGGAACTTTTCTAGCATCGCGCCTAGAAGAGGAAGAGGATATGCTCTATCCAAGGCTAACACCTTCTCCATGGCATCCTCTACATCTTCACGAGTTGGTGACCGAAGAGAAATAATGGTTTGTATCTTGGTTCGAAGCTGCTCAAGCAACCTCACCGCATTCCTTTGCTCCTCGACTAGTTGAGAAGGTTGTATCTTGTTCATTATCAAAAGAATGCCAGTGCCCGCGGCAAAGAGTAGGGTTGAAGCTACGTTTAACCCCAAGATAGGCTCACCGGAGAACCCTGCCATGCCGGCCATGGTGGCCGCGGTTAGGGTGATCATGTTGAGGGAGTTTAACAACAAGGAGTTCCAATTATCACGTTGGTCACCTATATTTTGGTGCATCTCTATCCTATCTAATACAGCATCCAAAATCACATGTAACTTAACGGTTTCCAATGTTGCACTATCCTCACGACTAACTTCGTCTTGAGTAATTGTGTTCTCCAATGGTAAGTTTATATTTGTGTTTTTCTTCAAGAAGGTATTTTTCAAGGACAACTCTTTTAAAACCTTACTTTTCGTTAACTTAGGGATTGATAAGGCAGATCTAATTTGGAGACTAGGAGCCACGAAACGAATAAAAGAATGTGTAACATGGTCTGATCTAATAATAGACGACCCCGAAGCCAATATTGATGAAGATTGCAATGTAGCCATAAACATGTATTTAAGAACGAATTTGGAGGGGTAGTGTATAAGAGATGAATGATTTTGTATGAAAATACTTTTATGAATTTGGGTCTCTTGAAAGTTGTGATAAGAGGAGAAGAAATGTGAGGTTGTAGATGGATTTTCATGCTAAGAGGCGTTATCTTATATATATGCATGCAAGTTGGTAAGAGAACACCGTTAGTTTGACAATGTTGACCAATAACGTACAAGGCATTTAGGTAATTAGGTTTGACTCATTAAGCCCATTGAATGGACCTATTCATTCTTTGGTTTGTTTGCTTTTTTTTTTTTTAATTTTATTACTACTTGGAATAAATACTTTTCCTAACTTGCAAATTTGGGTCACGAAATCTGACAATGTGCATGCGTGAAAAATTCAGATCAGTACTGCTGCAATGTTTTTAATATGTGACTCCCTACAATAATTCAATCCCGTACGTTGCTAGGGTTGCTCGTTCGGGATACGGAGTATTTATCTTTATCTTGTCCTTACCTTATAAGAAAAAACATAAAATAGTACTTGTAAGTATAAATCAACTATATACGAGTACATGAATTTTTGGTTACTAGCTGCTTTCTCAAATATAGTACTTCGTAATGACTCAAGTGGTAGTTATTCTATCTTTGAGACATCCGGTCAAATTAAGTGCAAATTTACTAATTATTACCCATTTATCTGTATCTGAAATTTTCCTTCAAATCTCTTGAATTAGGACCAAAAGTTAAGTGAGAGAGATAAATATAATAATCCCTCCGTTTTTTTATGTGTTACACACTTTAATCGAATATGAAGTCAGCGGTAAGTAGAGTTGTTGATGTACTAAAAAAATTATAGAATAAAATTAAAAATTCTATGGTAGTCATTATACTAATTTTTTATTGGGTGATAATTGATTATAATAAAAACTAAAATTTGTAAATTAATTAGAAAAATTATAAAAATAATTCAAAAATTATTTCAAAATTAATAAATGAATTTTAAAAATTAGATAGATGATTTATAATTAATTTTGACATTAAAAAATAAATCAAAATTAGCCAATAAAAAATTTGTATAATGGTAGTTATTTTAAGGATGACTACCATAGAATCATCAAATAGTAAAATTAATATTTTATTGAAAAGTAAAAGATATGAGAGGGAAAAAAATTAATGCGATTGGAGTAATAATAAAGCAGTAGTGGGTTTAAATAGGGATTATGTGAGGAGAGAAATAATTTTATTATAATAAAGTTGTTTGCCAAAAATGAAAGTGTAACACTATAGAAAAAAACAGAGAGAGTAGTAAAATAAAATTGGAAAGGATTTATCCCATGATTTCCATCTGATCCAATCTAACTCATGATCAACCGTACAAGAATTCATCCCATTCGATCAAATCTATCCCATTATCACCTCTATTTTTTAAAAATTTTAAAGAGAGTGTGTATTTAATTTACTATTTAGGGATGTCAATGGGACGGATCAACTAGGAGGCCTGTGTTATCCCCGCTCATGGGTCTAAATTTGGCAGGTGATGGGGTGGGGGCGAGGATGGGGTGAAAACCATACCCGCCATAGTTGGTGGAGTAGGGGTGAATCTTAAGTTGTAACCCCCCTCCCCCCAAATTCGCCCCATTTCTACTTGATATTTTTTTATAATAATATAAAATATCAGAGCTTAAAATTGTCAATCTTATAGTATATCCACGTAAAATAAGAAAAACTAATTTTGATAATTAGAGTTTCATCTTTTTATACTATTAACTATACGAAATTTTAATGGACACATACAATTATTATGAGGCGGGTTTGAGAAGGGGATTAGGCGAGTGGTGGGTACTCAGGTGGATGGTAGGGCGGGCATAGATAGATTTAATTTATATCTAATGGGGTCAGGATAAAGATAAATTTTGATCTCGGCATAAGAACGAGATGAAAAAATTAGGTGGGGATAAAAACGGAAAGACCAAATCCAACACACCTCATCCCATTAACATCCCTCCCTTTGTGTATTGGTTTATGACCTTTTCTTTCTATATCCACCATATTTCTCTAAGAGATACACTAAACTTAGCTACCAAATTAAAAAAAAAAACAAAAAACAAAACAAAAAAAATCCAATAATGATAAGTTCTTTAATAGAGTTCTCCCATCTACATTTTACTATTTGGTGGGCCTAAGAGAATTGAAGAACTAGTACCATACTTGTACTAAAAAAAATTTAGTTAATAATTATTACTATTACTATTATTATTATTATTATTATTATTATTATTTAAAAAGGTAAGAAAAGAATTCATTAAACATTTTTCCCACATGAACAAAATTCCTAATGTATCAAAAGATAGAATAGTAAAAAGAATAGAATTATTACAAACATTAATGTCCATATATACTATCAAATATTACTATAAGGTCTACATGTAGATATGGTGGGTACTTCAATTGTAAAATTGAGCTAGGTAGATATGGTGAATTCTCTAAATGGCTTATATGTACAAACATTAATTTGCTACGTGATTTGCCTCTAGGTAGATATGATGGATACTCCAATTGTAAAATTGAGCTAGGTGGATATGGTGGATACTCCAATCGGCCTACATGTATTATTGTTGCAATGCTGCGTGAGTTGCCTCTAGGTAGATATATATGGTGGATACTCCAATTGTAAAACTGAGCTAGGAGAGAACAAGTTTCTTCGATGAGGACTCCATTGTTATTACTAATGAATTTTTGGGAGGCAACTTCCATGTTACAAGGATGTATGATGGAGAAGGAGAATGAGATTCAAAAATGGTTATGGGATCTCGAAAAAAGATATCCCATAGAGGAAAATATATTTATGATACATCTCTTGCCGTCATTTATTGAACGCTAATTGCATTCAGTTCAATAGTAAATATTAAATATGTTAAGGGTCTCATAGCAGAAGATTATGGTCGTTTTAGTGAAAATTTGAAGGCTAAAGCTGACTGTATTAACTATTTTTTTACTTAGATGTTGTATTAAATTATTATCACTCCCTCTGTCCCTTAATACTTTACTCTATTTGACTTTTCACGGTAATTAAGACGCATTTTATCTACATTTTCATACACGTAAAAATCATGAAAACTAAATATTAATAAAATATACAATGAGATATAACCAGCAAGATTCCACATGATTGTATTATATCAAATAGATTAACGATATTTTATGGTCAAATATTTTAAAGTTGACCTAAATTTTTGCTATGGGGCAAAAAATTAGGGACGGGAGGAATAGTTGATTGTATAAAAGTATTTGGTGAATAGTTGATTGATTAAAGTTGATTGAGCATGCAAAATGAATAATAAGTTGATTGTGGGGATAGGTAGTTGAGAATTGAGATAGGATTTTAGACATACGGATGTATGTATAATTTCACTTTAAGATATTGAATAAACTACAATTTTGAATGCAATTTGTATAAATTGATACAATATACACCATCTACGTATTACTCTCTCTGTTTTTTATAAATGCATCATTTTGACTTTTGTACTATTCACATACTATGGTTGACTTAATTTTTTCACCTCTATAAAATAAATAAATGTTATTATATAATATATCATTAGATTAGTCATAATGTCTAGTACATACTATGGTTGACTTAATTTTTTCACCTCTATGAAATAAATAAATGTTATTATATACTCTGTAATACTACATCATTATATTAGTCATAATATCTAGTTTCAAAACACTCCGTATAATTTTATTACAATTTTTACTAATGCTGAAAAACTATGAGATGAAGCCATGAGAATGCGGAGTACTATAAAAATGGCAGAGAAGATGAATGGGTTTTCTCTGTTTAAGGGTTATATAAAGAAGGGAAAATGATTTTGGAGGAAAAATGATGGTTATAGTTTGGAGGGAAAGTAATAAGTAAGGGTGTAATAGTAATTATGTTATTTAATTACAATTAAGTTAACCATAGTTACTTATTAGTCTTAAAAGTGGCTTATAATGGTTTATAATGTTATAATTAATTAAGTTACTGTATTATATGGCTAATTTAGATAATTTAAAAAGTTTTTGGCCACCAAAAATAATTAGCTAAACTTGCGGGCTATCACTGAGAATTTTCCAAGATATTAATAGTCAAACTTATGTCTCAACAAATATGTTGGTCAAACTATTACATTTAAAAAAAAAAACAGAAGGAGTATAATTATTCAAAAAAAACTCTGTGCAAAAGCCACTGTATTACGGGAATACGGGTACTTATAAAACTAGGAAATACAACTCAAGCATTAATGGAGAGTTGGAGACAACTCAACCATTAAAGATTCACTCAGCAATCAGGAGGAAATTTATTGTACGTGGGCCCATGTTTATGCCCAACAAACCAATGTTGCAAACACAAATAAAAAGATATTTTAACAAACACATAAATCAAAACACATTAATATTGGACAATTGAACAACAACTACCTGCTGAACAATTTTCATTCGTCTTTATCAATCATAAACTTCAAAAAATATTTCCCAAAAAAAAAAAAAATGACTGCCAATTTTGCTAAGAAAGGTTTACAACGTTATTTATCCCAGCTTCAGCGCCACCCCTTAAGAACTAAGGTATTTTTTCCCTTAAATTTTGCAATCTGGGTATTTTACTTTTCAATTTTTGGGTTCATTTTCTAGTTTGTCTGTTTGATTATTTTTTATTTTTCAATTTTATGGGTTAATTTTGTTGTTAAATGTTATTTTGATGATAATTTCAGGCAATTACAGCTGGGGTTTTATCTGCAATTAGTGACATAGTTTCTCAGAAACTTTCTGGTATTCAAAAGCTTCAAATTCGACGCCTTTTGCTTAAAGTGGTATAAATTTTGCACTTTTGGGTATTGTAGATTTAGTTTTTAACTACCCATTAATCAATTATTTCTGGGATTTTGGTTTTCTTTTGATCAACTGGTTAATTTTGAATTGATCCCAAATTCCAATTTTAATTGATATATGTAGTTGACTTATTAATTTTTGCCCCCTTTTTGGCTTAAATTGTGACGCAAGGAATGATGAATTCTCAACTGTTCAAACTTCAGTCTAATTTTAGGCTTAGTGTGTGTGTGAATATTCAAGATTGCAGCAAATTGACTATAATCATGTTCTTTTTGTTTAGCTTGATAATCAAGAAAAGAAAAGTTGATTAGTGGAACTTTGAAAGTCAAAATATAAAAGTAGATTGAAGATTATGAAGGGCTGTAGTTTGTGCAGTTATGTGGCTTATCTAATGTTAATTAGTTTGAACTCATTGTCGGCAGTGACTAAATTAGTGTCTCGTCAAGCTCATAGTTATCTGATGGGTGTTTGGAGAGAAATTTGACTTAGTATCTGGATCTTTGCTGCTGCTATACACACTAAGCTACTTCAAATTAGAATAAAAAATACGACCTTTTAAGAAGATTGCTAGTTTATACGCTGTGGCTGTGATACTTCGAATCAGAATAAACATAAAAATATAACTGGAATGGCGTATGCAATATGGCATTTAATCGTTTCAATTAGAATGAGCGTAGGGAGCATCTTGTAGTAATTATGTGTATGATTCAATTCGTTTTAAAACCTCTTACTTGTTTCCATTTACCAACCTTACTTCAAATTAGAATAAACAATAATGACCTTTAGAGAAGATGGCTACTATGATATTATTATCCACACTATGCTACCTCAAATCGGAATAAACATAGAAGACCTTTTTAGAGGATAACTGAAATGGAGTATGTCAGTATGCAATATGTCATTCAATTAGAATGAGCATAGACAATCTTATTGAAGATAGGTAGTATCTTGTTATGTGTGATTCAATTTGTTATAATATCTGTAACTTGTTTCCATTTACCAACCTATGTGGGCTCGATGCAGCTTTTAGGATTCGCTTATCTTGGACCGTTTGGGCATTTCTTTCACCTCATGCTTGATAAGGTTTTCAAAGGGAAGAAGGATCCAAAGACAGTGGCTAAGAAGGTATCAGTATGACATTCTCATTTATCTAAACTGGGTAAAAAGGCAATAAAAGTTTATAAACTGCAGTTATCAGCGTATTAATCAGACTTTTCATTTCATTTCAAGCACCGATGTCAAGTGCTCGATCATCCAGCATGACTCTGGACTTGACACATTCTTTCTAGATGAAAAAACACCAATATAATTAAAAATATGTATCAGTCTGATGTGTGAACATGTATCTCAGTATCTGTATCCAATACAAGCTGGCTAGTGTGGGTACTGGGTAATATTATCAACCTTAGGCTTTGCCTTATTGACCAGTGAATGAAAAAAAAATCAGAATCAGATATTAGCTCAAACATATGTTTAATTGTTGCTGAGTTCATGTCAAACTGATTTTTTGTCATAATCCTGTGGAGAATGCAGCAACTCATCAACTGAGGTCAAGTCTGTTTATCATTATCATCTTTACATGCTTTTAACATCTTTGGGGTGGTAATTCGGGTTGAGAGAAGGAAATGGTGAAATTCAAGCCATTGTTGGGTGAGCAGTATTACCTCTGTTTTTGATTCCCAACCACGTTTTCTATTGCAAACGGGAAGAGGAAAATGAGTAAAATAAATGCTCAATAATCTATATTCTATATGTTTCAGGTTGTTGTAGAGCAATTGACAGTTTCCCCATTGAACAACATGCTCTTTATGATATATTATGGATGGGTCGTGGAGAGTAAGTTGATCTCAATTCATCTCTAGGTTTAATTTAGCAACCACCTGTGTCATTCAGTTTGCGGAATCATGCATGATCCTGTACTCTATGGACTGGTAGTGATGTGTGTAATATGATCATGGCTTATTTATCACCATTTGCATAAAACACGTGTTGATTGCTGACCACTCAGCTTGAATAGCTTTATGAATAATGTGCATACTGGATTTACAGTCGTAAACTTTCCAATGGCCATCTCCTCTTCTCTCAACTCTGATGAACTACTTGTACAGTTGTGTCTCGTATGAGCATGAGGATCTGTGTTTGAAAGTATCAGTTGCTAGTTGACTAATCTTATTTAACTAATCAAATTGAATGACTTTTATCAACGTGTAAATTGCAGAAAGACCATGGACCCAGGTCAGAAGCAGAATAAGGAAAGATTATCCATCAGTGCAATTGACAGCATGGACGGTATTACACAACTATTTGTCTGAACTTTGTATTTATTTAGGGGGTGTTTGGCAATTGGCTTTTTGCCTGGCTTTTGGCTTTTTAGTTTGGTCAAACAGCCAAAAGATATATTTGATAGTTGGCTTTTTTGTTGGCTTTTAAGCTGGCTTTTCCGCCAAAAGTTAATAGAAGTAGCTTTTTTTATTGGTTTTTCTATTGGCTTTTGGCTTGTTGGCCCACTTTATCACTAATAAACAACTAACAACCATTGATAATTTTACCAAAAACTTTTGTGCCGGCTTAAACAACTAACTTAAAAAGCCAATTCATACAGTTAATACTTTCAGCTAGTCAAACAAGCCAACAGCCAACCGCCGATTGCCAAACAACCCCTTAATGTGAAATTCTTACTTGTTAGCTAATTTAATGTTCTTCATTTGATGGTTGGCTCAGTTTTGGCCCGTTTTTGGGTGGATTAACCACCAGTATGTGCCATTGCATTTACGGGTGATTTTCCAGAGCATGATTGCTTTTGGCTGGTAATGATGTTATATTCTTATCTTTCCCAGTTATGCTGCGCGTGTCTATATATATGTATATATGGAATCTAAAATGAAAACTGATACCTATAAGCTCTTTACTTCCTTTGAATTTCTCAGGGGGATATTTTTGAACTTACGAGCAAGGTCTATGCTTCTTACCAAAGCTTGACTAAGCTAAAGCGTACGTATCCAACTCTTCACAATAGCCTACGGTACTACCCCATTGAATGTTCAATGCAAGTGGAATCAGTGGTATCCTATTATACTATTTTTACATTATGTCAGCATGGCACAGATGGTTAGATTTGAAGTTAAAATACATTGTTTCGGCTAGCTAGATCTTCTGAAATGTACATGTAAATCAGTAAATCTTCTCGTAGTCTCTTGCAAAGCCTATTGTTTCATAGGTGGTTGCTAAATTAAACCTAGAGATGATTCAATTACCTTAATGCAACTTGTGCAAAAAAAGGCTCCCCTTAAAAAAAAAAAAACCTTATGCAAAAAAAGGCTAGTCTTCCCAACAACAAAGCATTTTTGCTTATTGTTGGCATTGCCTCCCCTAAAGTTTGCCTTCATCTTGTTATCATGACGAGTGGTAGAATTGATATAATGATAATGTAATATGCTTATTGTTTATATTCAATAATCCATCTATCGTCTTTTATATGCCTTGTTTTCCTTCCTAGAATATTCTAGAGCTGATCGTAGGTGGCCCAGCCCGATTTTGGCAGCCTTTTCTGACCCGAAATCGGGTTGGTCCGGGCCTGACCCGAAAAGCCCACACGGTCAGGCCATTTGAGCGGGTTTGAGCATAAACTTTTCAGTCCGAAGTTTGGCCCGGGCCGACACACGGGCTATTTTTTGACATAGGCTCGGCCCAGCATGCCCAATGATCACCTCTAAAATATTCCTAAAAAATGGTCCCATATAGGAATCTTGAGTTCTTGACTAACCAAGCCGAGATCTGCTCGAGTTAGAACCTCACCAAGCTTGTAAAATTGGCCTTGGCTTGAGCTTTCGATGCCAGGCTTAATCAAGCTTGGCACTAAGTTGGGCCCGAAGCTCAAATACTTGATTTTGGGCTCCAGGCCCAAATGTCCTACGAAAATACTAACCCTAGTCTCAAGAGTCCAAGACCCATATGTGAATAACTAATTTTATGTTAAAAACATATGAAAAAAATAAATATACGGAGTATAAGAAGTAAATTGATGAAGTATTAAAAAATAAAGAGAAATTGTTTTGTGTACCCCCAAGATTTTAAAAATGCACTGTGAACCCTTGAAAACTTTCAAAAAGTGATCCATTAAAAAATAAAATAAAAAGGTGAAGTATATTTACAAGCTTTCGAGATGAACCAAAGGTGACTCAGGATTAGCTCATTAATTGGAGCCAAATTTGACCTTGAGTCAAGCCCCGGCCCCTTATATGTACAACTCAAAAATTAAAAAGCTGAAGTATGTTTATAAGCTTTCGAGATGAGCCAAGGATAGTTCAAGATTAGCTTATTAAAATTCGAGCATAGTCCGACCTCTAGTCAAGCCCTTTTACGGCTAAAAAATTGTAATCTAGACAGTATTAGAGGGAGATTATAGGGAAATCTACTTTTATAATTCATCTTATAAGGTGGCATCTTGTCTTCATACAATCGTATCATCTCAACGTGTATAGAAGTAATAGAACCTCAAACCATCCTACATTAAACCGAGTTAACATTCTTAACAACTTTAGCATAAACATGACGTTCACGTGATAACAATATTTGACATAGAAAATGTTAAGATGGAGTTCAGAAGTTTTTTCCTAGTATTCAATTCATTTATTTATTTGTTTTTATTTTTTTATTTTACGATAAGATACGGGGTATTCCTCCTATTATAGGAGGGGTGATGGGGTGAGGATCGAATCCCGGTCACACCGGGGGGAGATGGAGCGACTAACCATCCCTCCACTCCTTGATCCTCATGAGTATTCAATGACGAAGGAAGAATGTAATATACTAAGGGGCCGTTTAGTTGGGGATATTCATCAAAGGGAATGTGAATATACTGCCCTGATTCCCTTTATTGTTGTTTGTCTGGCATTTTCCCTCCATTACCCCAAATCCTTCCAACTTGATTCCCCATCCCCCCCTCAGGTTTTTCCATTTTCTTTCCCTAGCCACCACAACACCACCATACCCGGACTAGCCACCACCATCCTACCCTACCCCTGCCGCCGAGCCACCCTCGCCTCCACTGTCCCTCGCCGGAGCTTCCCCGTCCCTCTCCGCCCCTCCCCTCCCGGAGCTAGGGTTTTGAGGGTGGGGGGAGGGCCGGCCGGCTGTTTTACGGGGAAGGGGATGAGTTTTTAGGGTTTTTGCGGGAGTGGTGGAGTTTTTCGAGGGAAGGGAGGGGCGGCGAGGGACGGGGGAGCTCTGGCGATGGGTGGCGAGTGGTGGGGTGGGGGGGGGGGGAGGGTTGGCGAGTGGTGTGGTGGCTGGAGAAGGTAGAAAATAGGTATTTGTGGTGGTGGAAGTGATGATTTGTTTCCCTTTGTTATTCAAAACGAATAACATACTCTCTCCGTCTCAATATATAGTTCCTGTTTGTGTTTTTCACGTTATTTAAGAAATAGGAGAAAAAAGTGGATAAAGTACATTAATAAAAATGAAAAGTACAATTATAGACAAAAGTTAGAGAAAGAAAGTGGAAAAAGGTACAAAACATGTACAAAATTCAAGGGTAATTTAAGAAGTACAATGAATAAAGTTAAAAAAATGAGGGTATATGGGTCTTTACATACTATCCAAAAATGAAAACAGGATTAACATTTTGGGTCTCCAAAATAGGAAAATAAGAACTATATTATGGGACGGAGGGAGTAGTAAATTTGGGGGGATTTTCATTCCATTCTTGTTCTTTCCCTTTGTTCATTCCATTTCGTTTGTGGATTGCTAAACATCGCCCGCAAATCTCCACATAAAGCCCACAAATCTATATTGAATTTACCTTATTGCCCTAAACCTAAAATAAAAAAATCTAACCCATTCCCACACTCTAATCACCCGAAAATACGGCAGTGTTGAGGCAGCAAGGCAAGGACTTGGCGGCCACAGCGGCGGAGGGAAGGACGGCTCACGGTGGCAGGGTTTTTTTTAAAATTTTTTTTTTAAAAAAAAATCAGAAGAGGTGGGGCGCCTGGCCAGGACGCCCAGCCCCTGATGGTGGCGTCTGCTCCGGCCGCCGGAACCAGGGGGCTGACGTCTGACCTGGACGCCTAGCCACGGTTGTGGCGTTTTCCATAGGCGCCACCGCCGTGGCTGGGCGTCCAGGTCAGACGCCAGCCCCCTGGTCCCGGCGGCCGGAGCAGACGCCACCACCAGGGGCTGGGCGTCCTGGCCAGGCGCCCTACCACTTTTTTTTTTTTTTTTTTTTGTCTAATATTTTTTTTTTGGAAAATCAGAATTCTTTTGTTAATGTTTAATATTTTTGTTTTATGTGTTAATGTTTTTATTTCTAATGTATATATTTTTTTTTAAATCAGAATTTTTTGTGTTAATGTTTAATTTTTTGTGTTAATGTTTAATAAAAAAAAAAACAAAAACTTTAAATAAAATTTTAAAAAAAATTACAAAAAGTTTAAATAAAATTACAAAAAAAAAGAAAAAAAAATAAATAAAAAAATAACAAATTACAAAAAAAAAAAAAAAAAATTACAAAAAGTAGGGGTGGCGTCTGGCCAGGACGCCACAGCCATGGTGACGGCGTCTGGCCAGGACGCCACAGCCATGGTGGCGGCGTCTGGCCAGGACGCCACAGCCATGGTGGCGGCGTCTGGCCAGGACGCCACAACCATGGTGGCGGCGTCCTGACCAGACGCCACCCCTACTTTTCGTAATTTTTCCCCCGCATTATCTCGCTTTCCGGCGACGATGACGGCTCTTCGGTGTCCCTCGGCGATCCACTCCAGCTCCACATTCTTCGTGAGAGTGAATTACGGTTTCGGTAAAAATTAGAAAAAGGGCAAAAGAGTCAAAGTAAAAATATTTGTGGGCTTTATGTGGAGATTTGCGGGCGACGTTTAACAAATCCCTTTCGTTTACCTTTTGCGAACCAAACTGCCCTAATAGAGTATAGAGGTAATAATGAGATTGTGAGCTGCCCAATTTCTGTGATTAAGTTTTTTCAAGCAGAATTACATACCAACTTGCAAAAGGTCGGTTTTAAACCATGTAACTTTAGATAATTAGTTGAGTATGAAAATACAGTTGAAGTAAAAAGGAACATTACTTTTTGTACGGACAATGTTTAGTAGGTGAATAGAAAGGGTCAGGAGGGGGTTTGGTCATGCATAGCCGAGAATGGGAAGGTGTTGAATTTCACATTTAAAAGCAGCAAAAGTCAACCCTATTGAGAAAGAGCGTTAAATTCACGTTTTGTATTTATACACCTTTGTTTGACCTTTAGTATTTTGATGTAATTCTTCTTTTATCTTAGTTGAATTCTTAACGTTGGTGACATAATTACATTGTATATGTCAATGCCAATTAAGCACTAACATGTCAAATATAAGACTTCATTTAGCTATATGGCAGTAAAGTGTGAATTATAAGCTTAGATAGCAGCCTCTAAATTAGAAAAAATCAAAGTGTCATGAGTTTTACTACATTAATGTTAAACTTTGAAGGGTCCATTATAATTACTCGTATTATCCAAATCAATGAATAGTTGAATATTATGGTATACAATCCATGAAAAAGTTTTCTCCTTTACTAGTCAATATTTAACATATTATTCAACATTTTGACCAAGTTTTCCTTTTTTTTTTTTTTTTTTTTTTTTTTGGCCCTTTCCTTAGATCTACCTTTGAACCACAAGTATTTATATATATAATCAACAGCACCAACCACACCACATTATTCAACAAACACAAGTTTCAACTCAAGATCTTCAAAAAAACATGGATTCCTTACAAAAATCCTCTACTTTTTCGTTATTTTCATTGAATTCGGTTTCTTCAAACAAATCAATGATCACAAGCTCAATTAGTGGTCCAAAATACTTAAGGTACCCCAAAATTACAGTCCCAAAACTACCAAATCATGCTCAAAAACAGCAGCTTATTGAACAGCTTGATAAGCTTACAACCAACCTTCCTTTAAGAGATGCAAAACCAATTACCATCACAACCACGAAAAACACGAAAGAAGCTATCAAACTATATACAATCTTAGAAGCTGTTAGTGATAGGATTGAGATGCATCAAAACATCGGTAACCAACGTGAGAATTGGAACTCCTTGTTGTTAAACTCCGTTAACATGATCACCTTAACCGCGGCTACAATGGCCGGTCTAGCCGAGGCTAGTGGACCTCACGGGTTAGGGTTGAAGGTGTCGGCAACATTACTCTTTGTTGCGGGCACAGGGATTCTTTTAATAATGAATAAGATTCAACCATCTCAGTTGGTAGAAGAGCAAAGAAACGCGGTAAGGTTGTTCAAGAGGCTTCAAAATAGTATCCAAACTACACTTTCTCTCCGAACACCAACTCAAGAAGATGTCGAGGAGGCCATGGCGAGCGTGTTAGCCTTGGATAGAGCGTACCCGTTGCCTCTCCTAGGCGCCATGATCGATAAGTACCCCAAGAGTTTAGAGCCTGCTGTGTGGTGGCCGTGTAAGAAACGATCAACTTCATCACTAAAACATAGTTCTTCTAAAGGTAATGAACAGAATGGATGGACTAGGGAGTTGGAGGATGATATACGAGAAATCGTAGGCGTGACAAAGAGCAAGGATGTTGAGGATTATGTTAGGCTAGGTAACAAGGCATTGAAGTTGAGCAAAATGTTAGCTGTCTCGGGGCCACTTCTGACCGGTGTTGCGGCCATGGGAGCTGCTTGTTTAGGCCATGGTGGACCGTGGGGAGGGCTCGTGGCGGGTGTGGCGGGGTCTATGGCAGCTGCAGTGAATACTATAGAGCATGGAGGACAAGTAGGAATGGTGTTTGAGATGTACAGAAATTGTGCTGGTTTTTTTAAGCTCTTGGAAGAAACTGTAAAGTCTACCTTGGAAGAAGGAGACTTACAAAAGAGAGAAAATGGAGAGGTTTTCGAGTTGAAGATGGCTTTGCATTTGGGTCGGAGCTTGTCTGAACTCCGGGAATTCGCCGACAAATCAAGAAGAAATGGAGGTTCTGTTGATGAGTTTGCTAGCAAGTTGTTTTAATCTGTTAGTTGTTGAGCAATTGTAACTAGAGAATTCTTTTATTCTTTCATAAATTTAGTTTGTTAATGTATGTTTAGGTGATTTTGTTGATGTATGAACATGAAATTGTATATAGCACACGTTTAGGGAAATGAAAATACTTGCATGTCATCAGTTGGATGTACATATAAATGTGAAAGCAAGTTTATGTATGAATGCAAGAGAAAAATAACATAACTTATGATTAAAAGCCGTAAAGATAATTGTAAATGACTAACTTGTTAGCTTCCTAACGAAACACTTTTGTAAATCTCTACAAAGAATAATTTTTGGATACAAGTTTACTCATGGACAAATTTTTTAAAAATTTGATCGTAAAAATAAGACTGCATCTGTTCTCTTTTGTTCTTTCTATGTAAAATTAAAGCTGAGAGAAAATTAGTTTAGAGATATTTTATGTTGTCCTCTGGGATAGATGAATCGACAAGTTTTATTTTACACGTCAATTTTTGTGGTTGAAGTGTGATATAAATGTTGCATTTGTTAAAGAACGAGAATGCATTGTTTGAGTGCTTGAGGAAAGACATCACTCCATTGTTCGACGAAGGAGATAAGAAAACAAGGCAGTTTTGCGGCCTAAGGTGCTGCTCATGGAGTCATGGGCGTGGATTTACACATGGCAAGGGGAGTGATAAGCCTCTCACTAGTGGCTCATACACTTTTGTAGTAAGGCAACTAGGAAAGGCACATTCAAAAGAATTCCTTGCCATTGGCCTGGCAAGGGCGGAGGCCACTAATGGAAATGCCTTAGGCAGTAGTAATTCAACTAGGTAGCATATTGGAGAGGTTGATTGCAGTGGGATCTGCAATTATTAGATAAACAATGACAACAATTGTTTGATATGCTAATGTCCTCGAAGAACAATGATGCTACAAGCAAATTGTTTGATATGCTAATGTCCTCAAAGAACAATGATGCTTCTAGCAAATCTGATGGTAAATTGATAAGTGTAGCTCTACTCATGGATTATTGACCACTGGTTATTAGAATCATATAACTAGGAATATTAATCTATTCAAGAGTGTGTACATAATTTTCTCTCTAGGTTGTTTACCCAAGATCGAGTAATCAAACAACGCCAAAAAGAAGGTCAAGTTTTGAGGTTTGTCTTGTATGTTCCTAGTTTGAATGTTAATCTTCATCTTGTGTTACGATTTGTGTCATATATAAAACCCTAATCGAAGCAGGTAAACAAAGTGACAAAGTATATTGGTTCAAGTAAAAAAAGTGTATTCATGCAAATCAAAGAACTATGATTGGCCAACAAGCATAATATCATCGTTGGCTTGAACATCTTTTCTGAAAATTTGTCTCATTTATTTATCATACTAAAGTTCATAATGAGAGCAACATTTTCGTGATTATAAAGACCTACCCTTGTGACATTCGTTTACTAGCTCATTAAATTAGATAAAAAAAATGTATTTTTTTCTAGTAAAGTGAATATAAAGCACATGACAATATAGCCATAGATAGAAACTGTTACTCAATTTTTTAGCATAGAAGAATGATTGTTTTCTGTTCATCATGTTGGTTGAATCTAGCATACTCCAATGACAGATCCAATTGAGGTTCAATGAGTTCCTGAACCCGACCATTTAAAATTTAAACAATAATAAAGCGTGTCAATTAAAAAAAAAAAGGGACAACAAAAACTTTTGTATATATCCGATACGAGGTAACTTTTATTGAATTTTGGGTAACTTTTAGACTTTTTTTGGATAACTTTGTCAATAAAGCATAAATAACTTTTATTCATATCAAGTAACTTATATATAGTGGGTAACTTTTGATCATTTTAAAGTAACATTATAACAAATGTACATTTTTTTTTTAATGTTTGTTTAGGGACAGAGATTAAAAAACAAAACAACGGCGACACATGGTCAATGGCCCAAGAGAAAAATTAAAAAAAATTTATTTAAATTATTTTCAGACAAAATATAGAACCTTCGCAAGTAAAGCCTTGAAGAAACACACAAACAAAAACTCAACCCCTTTCTTCTCCTGGCTACGCGGCGCTCGGCGAAACGGAGACAACCGACGAATACGGGAAACCATTTTTCTCCCAGACTTTATCTGCAACTCTTACTCTTTTTTTCGTATTAACTAATTGCGATTATTCATTTTAGGTAAACTTATTGTAACCATTTAATGTTTGATTAAATTTCAGATTTTAGACTAGATTTATGCGATTTCATTTTGTCATCTACTATATGTTTGAAGACTCTGGAAAAATAAGCGAAAATTTCTAGATCCGAATTTTGTTGTATGAATTTTTGATTGTTGAGTTTTCAAAATCAGATATTAGAGAAATATTGAAAATAAGTTGCGTTGATTTTGTTGTTGTAGACAATATGTTAGGGATTGCGCGGCGAAAAGCTGTTCGTGGTGGTGTTTCGGTAAAATAAATTGTGTTGATTTTTTTCTCTTGATTGTATTTTTTTTAATGTTTGTGTGATTTTGGCATTGATGGAAAATTGCTGTTGTTGCGATGTTTTTCAGGTGCTAGGGCGTCAAATTCAGAGGAATTCTGGACCATCTGCTCCAGCTTTCGGATCTCACGGCTATGCCACTGCTGCGAAAGAGGTAGTTCTTAGATAAAGGTCAATTAGATGGAAATTTGTGTTTTTATTGGTTAAGTTGAGGATTTTAGCTGGAATTTGTGTGTTTTTGCTAAGTTGAGGATTTTAGCTGGAATTTATGTTGTTTGAGTGTGGTTTTCCCTAGACTGGTCACCTCACGGGGTGCGGTTTAGGTTGCGAATGTGAATGTGAATGTTTTCATGTAGTAGTCATACTGTTGTTGTTTATGCCAATCTTTGCTGTGTAGATTGTGAAAGTATGAAAGCGGCTTGTTTTTGTAGTCGATACAGTACCTTTTGCTATGTGACCCTGTGTATGTCATGTTGTATGGACGAGGTTGAGGGTTTTGTTTTGTTTTGTGGAGTAGTGAGTACTTTTTTATGTAATTATTATAGTTCTCCTGATTTTGTAATTCCGGAACCTAATCTATAAATGCCATTGTTTTGGATGGAAAAAAGATCTTTGATGTTTTTTCTGCATGCTAAATTTTGGGATGGGATTATGTATCAGAATAAGAAATGCTGATTTTGATAAAGATAATTGTTATGAATGATTTTTCTTTCAAATTTCATGCCTAATACCTTTTCTTGTTTGGGTGAGTGAGTGAGAATATATCCTTACCAAAACAAATACTTTGTATTATACAAGAACAGTCTACACAGTACACGCACCTTAGACAAGTTTTACATAATTACATGCTAGGGAAACATGATGCTTTGATTTGATGGCCAATAGTTTGTGCGGATATTGGCCATTAAAAACTTCAATTTTGCTAAGATTTTCCTCTGCATTAGGTTTTGGTCTAGTTGATAAACAACAAATAGAATTGTGTATAGGTTCATTTTTATCAGCTTCAAACCTATCCTTGCACTAAACATGATTTTCATAGCCCAAATATCATTCATGACCATTGTTTATAATATCATTTATGATTTTGATCTTTTGAAGCATTGCTAGAGTAACCATTTTTCATACTTTCTTTTAGCTCAACAACTCACATACTCATTTCTGAGTCCAGTTTGCATTACTGTTAGGGTAGTAGTCACCCTGGCTAAAATATGAACCCTCTTTCACAGGTCAGTCTATAAGCAAGATGTCAAACATGTTTCCTTAGACCAGAAATATTCAAAATGAAGCACTTTTCAACCCCATGTCCTTTATGGACTTGATTTTACTAATGACTTCCCAATCTACAAGGAGATTCTTGGGGTGAATTGGCTGTCACCCAGCAAATAAGCCATGCATGATCCAACGCTTATTCCAACCGCAAGCTGGTGAGCATAATTAAATCAGCCTAATAAGAATGCATATGCACCATAACAAAGCTCGACAATTTAAGTTTGCCCATCAAAGGTGGATGCCTTCACTCTCCATATTTTTTCCCTTTAAACAACGTTTCAACAAGAGCATCACACTCAGCCGCCTTAATTCTCTTTTAAGACAAAGTAGCCCTTACCAAATTGATCTTATTGCATATTAGACATGTCTGGGATTCTAATATTCGCATCATAGCATTATGATAAGTAGCTTACTTAAACTAGTGTAATATTTACAGCAGTTCTATGAATAACATCAATTACAAGAGGACTGTTGTTATAGTCTATGCATGTTGTAAGGCACATCACAAAGATAATTGGTCCTGCACCTTTGGCATCCTTGATAAAAAAAAAATGACTCTGCTTTTTCCCTACCCAGGACAAGTATTACAAGCATGAAAACAAACTTGTTATGATCCTACTCTTTTAGCCACTTGATCTTGGATTGTTGCCTCAAAGGCTATCTTCAGCTCGAGGCTAGGATATTTGTACTTCCTAGATATACATCACTGGCTAAATAAGTCTGAAGTCATTTTGCAGCATTGATTGACATTTAACAAGCTTCTGGAAAGCCTTATTGGCATTTTTTTTAATCATCAAACAAGGTTCAAACAGCTAAAGATCTTAAATTTTTATTCAATACCTTTTCAAATTAGTGCAACTTGAAATATGTACATTGTGCTTCCAAACATTCTCAAGTCCCTAATTCTTTCCTTGAAACTAGGTCCTCTAGTCCACATATTGCCATATTGGAAAGGACAGCTCCAGATATAGTATGATTTCCAAATAGACTGGCTAGGGCTGTGATAAAATCTCTACTGTCTTATACTCTTATCATGTTTTCTGATTTTCCATGCTCAGCTCAGTATGCACTGACATGATTCAAGAAGTGAGATAATTTCACATTTATCTTGCAAAACAGATATTTAGATCTCTCAATTATCTGGGTGGTTATAAATGTAAAGTAGCTAATCACCGGACTGCGATATTAATTTATTGGTCAAAAAATCTTGTGTGGACCTGGTTCACAATAATATTATTGTGAACCCGAGGTTTATACACACGTAACCGACTTTAAATGGAATATAGTGACTCTAGTTTTAACATAACAACCTAATTTTTAACATAATAACTTTTATTAAAACTTGTGTGACATTTAATATCATTGTGAACCTGAAATACGACGTTATGTTAAACATAGTGACCCTAATTTTAACATAGTAACCTTTACTATTTATATTGACCGGTATATAACAAATTTTATTAAAACAAATAAAATAATTCTTATACCCTTAATAATATCACAATGACTTTTATTTCAACATAATAACCTTTATTTTAATATAGTGATCTTTTTTTTATATCTAAAATAACCATAGTGTCTCTAATATTAGTGGTCCACAATAAATTAGTGTGGACCAAGTTCATTTAAGAGTGTATCTTTATTGGTGTGGTTGTGGTTAATATAATCATATATTCTTAATCCTGACTAACAATTCATGTATTAGCAGAGATTTGTTTGGATGATTACTTAGTAATTCTTATTTGCTAAATGTGCATGTTATTGTGTAGACTTTGCATCTCAGACAAGGATCGAATCTCGTCAGGATTATTGGTTTACATGGGAATTTGGGTATGTCTCCTTACAATTAACAAACTAATTGATTATGAAAGTATGATGCATGTTCTGAAATCTAAATCGTCCTCCATACTTATCACAGGTTGTCAGACTAGTCTTAGGTCGCTAAGGTTTGTTTGTCGCTTTGCCTTAAATAATTCCTTTACCTATTCTAATGACAAAAAATTTATATGTTGCTATATGAGCTGATGTCAATTCATCCATGACATTTGGACTTAGCTTATATTTGTTTATTTATGTATGGATGCGCAGGGAAGTTGGATCTTGTTTGCAACCTGGTCCTTCTAGGCAAATATGGAAGAGGTCCTACTCATCAGATGGTGGGATAATGTCTATTTAGTGATCCCTGTTGATATTCTTTGCACCTAGCTGGTGGTTATATAATCAAGTTTGTTATTTCCGATACAGGTGATGTTGTGGAAGCCGTTGTACCTTTCATGGGAGAGTCTATTACTGATGGCACTTTGGCTTCATTTTTAAAGCGTATGTCTTTCTGATTCATAATGTTTTGTGAGGAAAAGTTTAGTTAGTTGGCCAAGGAGGCTTAGGCTCATCTTTTCTTAAAATTATATCTCATGCAACTCAATATCGTACTTTAATCAGATCCTGGAGACCGTGTTGAAGTTGATGAGCCAATTGCTCAAATTGAAACAGATAAGGTATCCTTTTGGAATATATTGCCACCTTGTTGGTGTAATTTTTCACTGATTAAAAAAGGGGTAGGCTAATTTTTGTATTTTATTAGGTCACTATGGATGTTGGTAGTCCTGAAGCTGGAATCATTCAACAGGTATGTGAATTAGTCTCAATAATTATTCTATATTTCTTGGGTAATGCTCTGGTCCTTTTTTGAACACTGCACCCACTTGTTGACTAATGTGGCTTTCCTATAACTTTAGCTTCTGGCCAAAGTTGGTGATACTGTAGAGCCTGGCACTAAGATAGCTATCATTTCAAAATCTGGCGATCACGCACATGTAGCTCCATCCGAGGCACCAACCAACAAGGCTGATGCAACTAATAAGGACAAGACGGATGAGAAGGTAAAAGCTAAAACTCCTGCTCAAGAAAAGCCTGTATCAAAAGATTCTGCTCCCAAGGAAAAGCCTAAAGCTCCTTCTCCACCATCTACAAAACCCTCACCATCAGAACCTCAACTACCTCCCAAGGACAGAGAGAGAAGGGTATGTGAATTTCTTTTGCCAAAATCATTTGGGATGGTTACTTGTATTCGTAAATCTTTGATGACTGAATCATTGATTTAGAAGTTCATTGTTTTTTGAACTTGTGATTATATTTAGGTTCCAATGACAAGACTAAGAAAGCGAGTTGCTACCCGTTTGAAAGACTCTCAGAACACTTATGCCATGTTGACTACTTTCAATGAAGTTGATATGTAAGCTATAACTTCTCTGATGTAATTAATATAAGTTGAATATATTGTTTAAAATTTGCTAAGTTAAACCATTAATTTTCTTGTATATTGTAATGCAAGGGGGAAAAAAAATCTAAAATTTACTGTAAATATTGAAATAATAAGTAATTAGTTGATTCACTTCCAAATTTTGAGTAATTTTGTAGTGCTCTTGTGCTGAAAAAACTAACAAATATGACGTATGGTACTACACAAATCTCTGATTTCGCAGCTTTAGTTATCATTGTAGTTTCTCTTCTCTGCCATTTTTAAAACTCTATTCTTCATGACATGATTAACATCTACGGCATAGATGAGTTTATAACGAAGGAACTTTCTTCTCTGGGAATTTCATATACTCCACTGGAGTAACAGCCATAAAATTGGGTGTTGTGTACCTGTGGCAACCAAAAACTGTTGGTACAGTAGTTATTTCGTTGGCCTTTTAGAGGTGTATACACATTCTGGTGTCTAAATTAACTCAATCCTCCACCGAGAAAGGTTCATTCAAATGGAATGAATGAATGATCACTAGCTTTTATAGCAGCGAGTAAGTAGTATTTATGTGCTTTCTGTGATTTAATATAACAGTTCTAGTTAAGAAAATGAATGTGTCACTTTTACCTCACACCTTGTCCCGAAAATTGGATACATTTTGATGTATTAAATATATAAAGGAATATCAAAGAAATATATATTCATGCATACTTTTCACTGATTAGTGTGATTACCAATGCTTAAGGACACATTTTTGGTTTTACACAATCCAATGTAATTTTAACCATGTTTTCTAACAGCTCAAATTAGAAGTCCATCTTTTTAAATAAGTTGTAGTAGAAGCTTATTATTGCATCTCTACATTGAGAGGGTAATGATTTGTCATTTAATATGCCTAATGTGGACAATATAATTTTGTTAGGACAAACTTGATGAAGCTGCGCTCTGATTATAAAGATGCCTTTGTTGAAAAGCATGGAGTGAAGTTGGGATTCATGTCAGGATTTGTCAAAGTACGTCATTTTCTTTGTTGTGGTTTTTTGCTATGCGATTGGTTAGAATTGCTAATGCTGTTTTTTTTTTTTTTTTTTTTTTTTTTTTTTTTTTTTTTTTTTTATTGTGATTTCTAGGGGGCAGTGAGTGCACTCCAGAGCCAACCTATTGTTAATGCTGTTATTGATGGGGATGACATCATATACCGAGAATATATTGATATTAGTATCGCTGTGGGCACTCCTAAGGTCTGCTTTTGATCCATCATATCTAGTATATTCTTATATATACATTTTTTTAAAATTAAAACCTGGAAAGAAAAGATATCTATACACTTAGGGATCCAATGTAATGCCTTTGTAAATTTGCGACAAATTCCATACTTCTAGCTATTTGTCAAACTTGCTGATGGACTGGACACTGTAGATACCGTATGATATGCATTGAATTGTGTTATAAAGCCAAATAATAAGTGAATTAGATTACCACTCTTCATTTTTTACGTGGTCTATGGAGGAGTAGAATACAGTATTGGAAAACCAGAAGAATTGTTCTCTTGTAAGTGATGTGTAAATCATAATCATTGATCGAGACCACTATTCTAAAATATACATTTGTTGTCATTTCTCACTCATTTAGTCATTTTTCAGCTTGAGAGAATATTAATATTATCATGACCTTCATTGAGTGGTTTACCATCTTTACATTCAGATAAACTGTATTGAATTTGTACATACAATTATATCGCGCATATGCTGTAAAGTCAAGTGGAGTTGGCTTATTTGGTTTATATGATTTTCCTTAAAGTTAGATGTGCTCATTTATCTACTATTAGTTACCCAAACATTTAGGGTGCCTTTGCACGACGTCAACTGTAGTTATCTCTAACTTGGATACTGATTTGTTGCTTCTAGGGTCTTGTGGTACCTGTTATCCGAGATGCGGACAAAATGAACTTTGCTGATATAGAAAAGGGAATCAACTCTCTTGCCAAGAAGGCCAATGAGGGCACAATATCGATCGATGAGATGGCTGGAGGATCATTCACAATATCTAATGGTGGTGTTTATGGAAGCCTTCTGAGTACCCCAATTATCAACCCTCCACAGGTCAGAGGATTTCTCATATTTCATATGTATTAGAGAGTAATGCACAAACTTTTTTTATCAGTCTAATGTTCTTTTCAATTTGGCAGTCAGCAATATTGGGCATGCACTCAATTGTGAACCGTCCAATGGTGGTTGGTGGTCAGGTAGTTTCACGGCCAATGATGAATGTTGCTCTGACATATGATCACAGGCTGATTGATGGAAGAGAGGCTGTCCTCTTTTTGCGCCGCGTCAAGGATGTGGTGGAGGATCCCAGAAGGTTGCTTCTTGATATATGAGAGGGAATGTGGTTCCGTTTTTCAGTCATAGTAAAATAAATTTCCATGTCTTGTAATCACATAATTTTGGGGGTCAAGATCTTCCCTACCTTTATTTATAACTGGTGCATTATGTTTTTGGCATATTTCTCAAGTACCTAGGGATGTAATTGTAGACTCCCTTGCTCGATTATTCTGAAAATTTTGAGATTTTACTCTTTCAGGAAGAGTACGATACACCCTTATAATAGTTTGTAATTTTTGGGCAATAATGACTACTGAGTTGATGATTTCGGTCTTGAATTGATGAACTGCTTTTATCTTCATTTTAACAGCGTAATTGTGCGTGGATTAATGGCATGTGCTTTTGACGAAGGTAATTGGAGTGCAGGAAGTCTCCTTCCCTATGTGCTCAAGAGAGTGCTCAGTAGAGTATCACTGCTTCGTTATTATTGCACTGATTTATCAGAATACAAAAAATATGGAGTGAAAGAAGTTTTTTAAGCGGCTAAAAGGAGTGTAACTGTGTAAGTGGTTTCGGTTGCTAATACAGTATAACACACAGAAACAAATTTATACTTTGTGTTAGATTTGATTATTATAGTATATTCGTTGTTTTTGTTAATACAAGACACAAACATTTGTGAATTTTGATCTTGGTTGGACTGAATGTGAACATGCGAGTTGCAAAATTTTAGGGTTCAAGGTATTATAGTGCACCCAATAAAAATACCGAGTAAGTGAACTTTGCACCCGTGAATGTGAACATGAACTTGCTTGGGACATCTAACCAATGGGTTTAGGTTAAGTCCAGCGGCATGGCACAGCCTATGAGCCTAAGACCATTGTTAAGTTTAGCCAAAAAAAAAAAAAAAAAAAAAAAAAAAAAATAATAATAATAATAATAATAATAAAGTAAACAACGACAAATGCAGCGATCTGGAGAAAATAGATAGTCAAAATTTTCAGTCTTTCTATCACCAGAAAAAAAATGAGAAAAGATCTTTCCTTTCATTTTCCGATCAATCATATTTCAAAATTCCACAAAAATATTTTGGAACCATACAATAAGTTGGTGGTTTGCATAAATCCCCAACTGATCCTTCTTCTATCCTCTCTCTAAATAATTGTCCAAGGTTATTTTTTCTTTCAGGTTGCTCTAGTAATTTCACAGGCAATCATATTTCCCCAGAAAAGGTGACTTAATTTATTTATTTTTTATTTTTTATTTTGTGAATAACTTGCCATTTTTTATTGCTTTGATTTTTACTTGATATTATATATTCTTGACTTAGGATTATTTGCCATTTTCTTCATTACCCATGCTTTGATTTATGCCATTTATTCTTATGTTAAAGTTGTAGTCTTTTGTAATTTTTATTATTAGTTCTGATTAAGGACTATGGATAACTGTATTAGAAGCTATAATTAGTAGTATACAATATGCTGAATAGCATAGTTGAACGCTTGATTATGTCATGAATTCCTAAATCAATATCATAGAAGCTATTCTGCATTTTGGGTTCTGAACTTAGTCTGAGATGATTCAATTATACCAGGTCAATCATAACCAGTAAGATAAGGCTTTGATATGAAGTTTATTTCAGTCGAATTGCCGAGATGGTGGAAACAGCATGAATCAATGTTAGATGATGAGTCATTTTTAGGATTGTCTTTAAGGGTTCAACTATAGAGGACTTATTAAATCTCATCGAAAGGCAACTATATCCAATGGTGGAATTCCTTGTTAATATTGGGGGTCCAGAGAGTTTGGGTGGTCTGGTTTTAAAAGAATAGCAGCAACTTATGGAGGCATCCCATGTTGGTCATGCTTAATGAGTGTCTAGCAAAGTGAACATCTTAATTTTTTGTTCCAAGCAAAAAAGTCTTCTTTCCTTATAAATGTGATTGCTGCTGTTAAAGCATGGTTGTGCTTACATGTATGCTGCTTACCTAACTTATTGTCCCATAGTACTCCTGTGTGAGAGAGATGGTTGTCGATGCAGCCAAACCTTTATTTACTAGCCACGAGCTGGGTTAGTAGAATAGTAGCCCTTCCTTACAATTTTGTAAGGTCAGAACTAGGAAAAGTAAATGTATGATTCAATAATTTTATCTTGTGACTCATGGCTTGCTTTAGTGGAATCATTCCCGAAGTGTGGAGATGTGAATTTGAAAGAAGAGGTCATTATCTACATAACTATATGATTTAAGGTTTTCTATGTGAGCAAATAGTACTAGTTTAGCGAGGTCTAGCAGGATAAACCTACAGAACTGAATGAAGTTACAGCAAACATAAAACCTTGGTATGAGATCTGCTGTGATTGACTAAGCACACAACTTACACTATAAGTAGTGCCTTTGAAGAGAAGCACTACTTTAGTCGCAAAAGGCTTCTAAAAGCTGGTGATAAAAGATTATTTTTCTTGGAAGAATTATTTTAACAGAATACACCGTTTATAATGGGATTTGGACAATGCTCTGTATATTCCAGTTGTTTGGTCAATAGGGAGCCTTGCCATCCCTAGACCCCTAGCTTTGATGACTTTTTCCTCATAGCATGATCTGGCATTAAGCTGATTTCTGGATCTCATAAGGATACAGAACTAAAATTTGCACATTACTTGTTAATAATCAGAGAAATTCTGAGTGACTCTTAACTTATTCTAGGAATGACTCTATGTATCATTGACCTACTCACCATAATAACACCTACATGAAGTAAAGACTTTAAGAAACAAACCTATGAACTTTTGTGAACTTTAAAACGGACTTTAAGAAACTATTAGTGTATGTGGTTCTAAAACACTTTTGGTCTTGGATTGGCGATTTGCAGCTTGAAGACACATATATCATGGTTCAACCATGCTGACGGTGCATGCCGGGGGAGCTATTGGAAACTGCTTGAGTTACGTGGATAGCAATATATTTCAGGAATTCGGCCTTCCCAAGACTGCAAATGTCATACCATTGCTCAGTCCTCTAAGCTGTCCTAGTCAATCAAGTCTTTCCAATACCGAAGGTCTGCGCAAGTGCTTTCTTTCCAGACAAGGGTATGGACGATTGAAAGTCTCTCAGGACACTCTTCCCAAGAGGTGGCTGGTATGCATAGTCGATTTTAAATTTAAATATTCCTTTTAACAATCTGGTTTTGGTTGCTTATATACATACATATTTATGTATCACTTGATGCAGTGCCGGTCTTCAGATCCAACTTCATCAGATGATGAATATCGTTCATCAACTAATATTGCTGTCAGCTTATTTAGACGGTACAGAAATGTGATTGATCGTGGTGGCATTGATAATTTAAAGGTTAGGAATTCCTTTAAACTTATATTTTTCTTCTACTCACATTGCTATACTATATTCATTTTATATTTAGTTAATATTTTCTTTGAATTTCCTTTCATGCTTTGATGATATAGGAATTCATTGAAGCTGGGGTGAATGCATATGCATTAGGATGCACTGATGAAGGTTTGAGGAAAGAGCTGGCAAATATGAAGGAATCTGGAGTTACAATAGAATCAATGGAAAATTATGGAGGAAGTACCAGTCTGAAGTCTAAAATATTATCTGAGGAAGTGAGTTGTGCGTACCATTGCACCTTGAACTGCTATATGTATCTTTAAATGAGTGGTTGATGAATTCTGTTGTGTTCTGGAATCCTGTGATTTTGCTTTAGAACCATTTTTACTGGCTTCTGTGGTTCATATGGTGCTACATCTAGACCCCTTAAACAGGTGATGAGGTTAGTTATGGTTTAGTTAGTGTGTGGTTTGGATCAATTGCAAGTCTAATCAAATAATTTCCGTCTGAAAGTTGATTGGGCAGGACCCAAAGTTTTCAATATAAGGTTGCTTCTTGTCAGTTGGAGACATTAGCAAGATTTTTAAAACCCCTTGTACAAGTGCCTATTATGTTACCATTTCTCTGCTTAAACTTGTGTACAGTTAAACACTAATTCTAAAATTAGAAAATTAACTGCCTTTGGTATTTCAACACTTTAACTACCTCTCACCCATTTGGTCAATGCAAAGTGTAAAATTTTCTTTTAAGGTAATTAGTGTACTGTGTACCGGCTACCGAGCCTATGAAAGTAGCTTGGCCCTATCTTTCAACTCAAACACAGAACACTTTGGGGCTTTGGGCTTCACCTCCTACTTTTTGAGTTGTTTAACAATGATCAAATCTAGGCCCTATCATTAGGACTTTATTTGTTTCTAACTCAAAAGTTATTATTCTCTGATCTATATGTTTTCCTCTGTGTGTGTTTTTGACATTTAGATGCTCAAAACTCTGTTATCTGATTATAAGTGACCAGTAGCCTTGCTGCCCACCTCTTGCCTAAAAGGCGAATATTTTTCTCGACATCTTGGTCATTTTGTATTTTTGAGCTGGGATTTGTTGACTAGTGCACTTTTTTTGTGCATATTTAATGCAGGTTGATGAGTGTATTCTTTGGTTGAGCATTATATTCATCACCATCTTGTGTACACCACAACCAACAGTTGTTAGATGGTCTGCTTCACCTCCAGTTTCTGAAGATGTATTACACCTGTGGAAAGGCTTTTGTGCAATCATTGCAAATGCATATTATATGAGGGGAATGGCTTGGTAAGTGATATCTTTTATCATCTATTTTAAAGATTAACTATTTATCATGTTGAATTGTTGCGTACAATGTAGTGGGGTTCACCTAATACATTTGCTCCTCTTCCTTAGTCCACAATCTCCACTGATCTTATTGTGTTCTGAAGAATGATTTCATATGCTGAGGAAACTTTGCCTATCTTGGCACTCTTTTCCCGGTCAATATATCCATTGAACTATTCATCTTCTTTTTTTTTTTTTCCTTCTATAGAAAATAGCGAAAATGTTATGTGGTTTGTGGTGTACCCCAAACTCCTCAAAGTAGCTCTCTTTCTTCTATACAGCGTTACTTTAAAAAGATTTTTACTGTAACATAGATCCAGGAGGCCAAGCTACTTATTTGAAACTGTTCATCAAAACTAAAGTGCTAAACTATCCAATATAAATTGCCCATGGGTTTTATGGTTTTTAACCGGTTGCCTTCCAAAGGAGTGAATTTTCTCTCTAGTTACCATACCATGATACCATCCATGTTATAGAAGAACTTTTTGAAGAAAACTTGCTCCCCAAATTCCCCAGTAATTGGATTCTCAGTTACTGAAGAAATGAAGAGAATCCCTATTCATTCGAAAAGGTGAAGATCTTAGCAAACATACGTTTATCAAATGTTGTATAAACTCCATTTGCTATTCATTGGCCTAACTTGTTTTTAAACATAGTTCCATTTTAGTAATGTTGCATACTCGTATAGTATGTGCTATTTCACTTTGTTCCAAATATAGTGTTTACTTTCCTACCAATTGATGATTTTATACTACAAGTTTTTTACTGAGGCTCCTTTTCTCATGACTGAAAGGCTCCCTGTCAAGACTCTTCAATTAGAGCAGATGGCAGTGGCGGGGCATGCTGAGGAACCTTCTGTTGTTGCAAGTAGAATGCGTTTGGTATTCAGTACCCTTGAGGTGAGTCTTCTTATTCTCTTTTTCCCTCTCCATAGCTGCCACTTTCTTCATTGTAGGATGCCTCAATACATAGTTGTTTGTTTCATGACATTCTGTTGTGAGCTTTTGCTTGAAAGCATACTTGACATGCAGAAGTTGTGTGAACTTTTTTCGGTGGTAGAATTTTCTATTGAAAGGGCATGATTCAATTAAGTTACATGTGATAGTCAACACATCAGAAACAGTCTGTCGTATAAAATCTCTAGAATTTGCTGATCTCATTTTGCGCTTATCTTTATCTTCTTGATCTGAGGATGATTACTCGTAATATGAAAGGTTTAGAGCTAGTGGTTATGGGGTAGAAAAGGTTTAAGTAAGGAGCCTGATAGTGATGAACCCCACCTTTCTCCTTCAATTTAGAGACTTTTGAGGACTCTTAGGTTTGAGCTTACTTTTCTCAATAAAAATAATGTGCCCAGGATTCTGTCTATCGCGATTTTATGTTAATCCGAGAATTCTTACTCAAGTTCTGGTTAATGCAGGTGGTTAGTCCACAGTGGCCTCAGGCGTAACTGTACATCATTTTTGAAGGGTGAGGATCTTAGTTATCTGTTCACAGTGGCAAAAATGCGGTTGTAAATCCTATATGTGCATTGTAATGAGTATATATCATATTGCTCTATAGTGTATGCTTCAAAGAACCCTTCATCGATCTTTATTATAAATTTTCTTTAATTTATTTAGTTTTTAATTTTTTTTATTATTTTTTTTTGGGTTTCAATTGCTTTTTGAGTAACTCGGCAATTTATGGGGGATAGATATATCATTAGTTTTAAACAAGAGAACAAGATTCAACAAAAAGTGACCTAATAAGCGTCTAAACTTTATAAAACTGAATTGAATTAATAAACTTAGCACAAAACAAAAAATATAAGTGTATGGTCTAAACTAATGCTATATTTAATGTGGCGCCACTCATGTGAAGTGCTAATGTGTGTTGTGCACCTATAGTCAAGTATCACTTTAGATGTACCAAACACTTAGGTGTATGTATAAGAATTTATCCGATTCATAATATATTTCTCATCCTCACCATATTTAATATATTATCTCAAAGTCGGGATCAAATATATAATTATGTAAACCTATTATAGCACTAATACTCTAATAAGGTCTGCTTTCTATCACATAGGATAAACGGATCAAAGTCTTAGGGTAAATATATATGGTTCAATACTTCAATGTCCACTAAGAATTGTTAACGCATTACTCCATCGTGAAGGAAAAAATTGCTACTAGAGAGTAGTTCAAAATCAAACAGTGTCATTTGAACAGTTTCTTAATCCAAGTAAAAGTGTTAATACTGTTTCAATGTATGTTTTTCTCTTAAAAATAATAATGATGATAAACAAAGTTTTCTTAATTTTTATGTATACGCAATTTTTTTTTACCTGTATTGTTGGAAGCTTGGAATGCAGCTGGCTCTACTGTACAGTACGAAACATAATGTGGTGGAGAGCAACAATCTGCTATCAGCTGATCAAACAAGCTAAAATCTAGAGTTTTGATGGTTCCTAATGTAGTGTTACTGTAAGAGATTATTTGTTTAGCTACTTGAGAAGCTTATAAGGCGGCTCATATTGTAGCTCATCTCCACCCAATAATATTCTCTACTAGTTTGGGTTGGATGTGGTTTTTTTGTGTTGTTGAAGATATTATATTATAGCAGACTATTGTCTAGCTGTTGACTAAAATTAAAAGTCTCAGTCGCGTTTTTATAAAAAGAAAAAAAGAAATGGTCAAATGTTTGCAGTTTAGGTTAGTAAAAAAAAAATACAAGTAACTACAATAATAAAAGAAGTATATGCATAATCTAAACTAAACTTGAGAAAAGTATCGTGAAAAATATCAATCTAGGTTTTTATTATTCTTGAATCTTATCAATACAATTCTGATATTGATATTCTACATATGGAAGAATAATTCTTCGATTAATTTTCTTCATCTTCTTGTACTTTACTATACTAACTAGTTGTAAGACTTGTAACAATTAACCTATAAATAAATCGACAAACAGAAAAATGTGATAGAATATTGTTACTTAGATACTTAGTGCTTGTGATTTTCAACATTACTATTAGTATCTAAACGTTTATTAGCACCTACACCCATTCCAAATCCAAATCCCATACCCATACCAAATCCCATGCCTATTCCTTGGTTGCCACCAAAATTTTTTCCACCACCGTGCCCCAAATCAGTATTGCCTCCACTAGTACCACCCACCCCAAAACCCCTACCTTCTCCCTGACCATACCCCTGGCCATTACCCCCACTTCCACCACCTTCACCGCCTCCTCCACCTTCGCCACCACCTATTCCAAAACCTGCACCAAAGCCAAAACCATGACCGAATCCTCTCCCTGAACCCAAGCCGCTACCACTACCACCTCCGCCTCCTGCGCCTCCACCACCACCAAAGCTATTTACTCCACCTCCTACACCATATCCACTACCGTGGCCAAAACCTTCTCCAAAACCACCACTTTCTCCACCAACACCCCCTCCTCCACCTCCACCTCCACCTCCACCGCCACCACCGCCACCTCCACTTGAGCTGCCAAACCCACCACCTGCACCTTCTCCATGTCCTTCACCATGACTTAGACCTTGTGAAAAACTACCGCCACCACCTACACCTCCAACTCCACCACCTACACCTGCTCCTTCTCCATGCCCTTCTGCATGAACGCCTAAATCATGTGATGATGATCCTCCTCCTCCTCCTCCGCCCCCACCACCAACTCCAATAGAATCACCACTTGTGTGTGCAACACCAGCACCAAAACCTTCTCCATGCCCTTCACTATGTCCACCTAAACCTTCTACTGAGCCACCTCCCTGTCCACCGCCACCTCCGCCAACGGCATTACCGCTTGTGACTCCAATACCAGCACCAAGACCTTGTCCATGTCCTTCTGCATGTCCACCTAACCCTTCCGCTGAACCTCCTCCTCCTCCACCACCTCCCCCTGCTGCACCACTAGCCGTGACTCCAATTCCAGCACCGGCACCTTCTCCATGTCCTTCTACATGACCACCTAATCCTTCTATTGAACCTCCTCCTCCTCCACCCCCACCACCCCCTGTTGCACCACCTCTTGTAACACCAATGCCGGCACCAATACCTTCTCCATGACCTTTAGCACGTCCACCTAACCCTTCTGTTGAACCTTCTCCTCCTCCACCACCACCTCCCCCGGCTACGCCTCCACTTGCGACTCCAACACCAAGACCTTGACCATGCCCTTCAGCATGTGCACCTGATCCTTCTATTGTTGCTCCTCCGCTGCCTCCTCCGCCTCCTCCTACAGCACCTCCAAATGTACTTCCAACTCCAGCACCGATACCACTTCCATACCCTTCAGCATGACCATCTATTCCTTCAGTTGAACCACCACCTTCTCCTCCTCCACCTCCACCAATAGTATTGCCACTTGTGTCTCCAATTCCAGCACCAGCACCTTCTCCATGACCCTCCCCATAACCATTTTTTCCTTCAGCCAAACCACCACCCTCTCCTCCTCCACCTCCACCAACAACACCTTCTCCATGGCCTTCTGCATGACCTAAACCTTCTATTGAACCACTACTAATAGTCTTTTGAGCACTATAACCAACAATGCCACCTCCGAATCCAAACCCTTGCCCTAAAGCTGACCCGCCACCTTCGGTATCATCACCACCACCTCCTTGACCACTACCAACTCCATAGCTACTACCCCCAAATGCATTGTTAAAGAAGCTTCCGCAACCTCTCCAACGATATGCGCAATGACCAAATAATCCACCACCATCTTCTTCGTCACCATGAATTGTATTACTTAAAGAGGTAAGTGTTATAATGAGAAGAAGTGCAATGGAATAGAGAGCTTTGGCAGACAAAGCCATGTCTCTTAATGGGACTTATTATGTATGTAAGTGATAATATGATTAGATTCTCTTTGTAGTAACTAGCTCCTACTTTGTTTGATAGATATGATTTTTTGCTCCAGGTTTCCGTACTTTATATACACATGTCAAGTGTCTCAAGTTCCAATAAACAAATACCATTTATTCAATCATTGATTTGATTAGATTTAAGTAGACATTCTTTTTGATATTCTTTATACAACATTGGTCAATTCTATGAGTTGCCTAGTCTAACCACTATATCACTATGGGTATAATGCTATAAAATTCTAGTAATTTCTTGTTTTATTCTTTAATTAAGTAGACATTCCTTTTAATATTATTCTTTATACAACATTAGATAGATATGATCGTAGTTTCTTGTCTTATTATTTATGATTAATCTTCCTTCCCTTTTAAGGATTTTTGTAAGAGGGAGTCCTAGTTCCTCGTTATGAGAAACACTTTTGTTCTTTATAATAACATTTTGGAAAATAATGTGATATTTTTCACTTGTGGGGACCGCCTATGTGTAATGAGTGGAACTTTCAGATCTCGACACATATCCCATGAGGAACAAAACCTGTTCCTCACAACGAAGAACAGGGAATTCCCCTTTTTTTAGTGGTTGCATTAAGTTTAAACTTTCTTTGGAGGTCACTTGCTCAACTTGGCTTATATAAAATAGTTTTATCCAATTTCTTTGGAGGGTTTCAAATAGTTTAATCCAATAAGTATAAATGTTATTTTTCAACAAACATACAAGAGAAATTTAACGAAAATAAGTTTAGTAGAACAAAGTCTTTCTTTCATAATAATACCAATTGAGGTATATATACTCAATTTAACGAAGAATCATCGCCTAGATCTCAAGTGCAAACATCTCACGTCGAACCATTCACATATTTGTAAACCCTTTCTTTGAGTTATTATTATTATTATTATTTGACATATGACACTTAATATCTCTTATATATTAGGAGATAATAATAATAATAATAATAATAATAATAATAATAATAATAATAATAATAATAATAATAATAATAATTATTATTATTATTGATATAATGGGAGAAAAGTCATAGGCAATTTCTGTCTTATCGATCTATAACACAAGGTTAATAATACTTTTGTGTACGGTATAACCTACTAAGATTAATCAACAACCTCTCCTCCCTAAAGGCGAAAGATAAACTAAGACACAGTGATGGTCATACTATTACCCTCTTTACGTACATGAACATGAACTTATATACACTCACTATACAACTGGTATAGATTTTCAACCAAGACAATTTTTTGGCACGTGTGTTCACAAGTCGCAAACAAGTGGGTAAAGAAATAACCACATGGTTATACCATTTATAGGGTACCACCGATTGTATTGTACTCCCTCCATCCTTTTATTATACACCTATATTCTTTTTTTGGCAAATCAAAATTAAAGACTTATTTCTATTTTAAGGCTGTACTACTTGAGAATATTCTCTACTTTTGATGAGTTGTCATCACTTTTCTGTATTAATAATGACTTTTTACATCAATTTCCAACACTTTCTCTCTCACTCTCTTCAATTATTCTCAACCACTTTTTTTTTCTCTGTATCTCTCTTTAACCCCACGTGCACTTATTACTTCCATCAACTTTTTTAATTTTTGTGAAAAAACCAAATAGGTTTTTAATAAAGAAACGGAGGAAGTACAAAGAGAATGATCATGTACAAATCTTTATCAGTGTTTAGACTGTTTACCAAGATCAAATACACATATATGATACGAGTATATTAATATATAATAATGTACAATTAAATATACATATATAATGAATAAAATGCATAATGTGTACTTATATTTGTTCTCCAAAAATGTCAACAGTAGTGTTTCGGGGTTTTCTGATGTCCTGCGGGAGAGTTACAAGTCCGAGACTGGAACCGGACGCCTGTACCTGCAAAACAAACGGATGCTCCGGATGATTGGAGATCCGCCTCCGACGGTCAAGTTAGTACTTGATTAAGGAGTAATTAATGCGGAAATTAAAGTGATTGGGTCTCTCTAGGTGAGAGAGTTTAATGTGTGTAATCTGCGTAATCTCCCTTAATGAGGATTAAGGGAGGTATTTATAACCTCGGGAAACGTGCCAATCTAGGTTTAGGTTAACCTTGGGCTGATTGGGCTTCCCTCGGAAGTTGGGCCTGGGTGGCCGACTTCTCCATTAGGCATGGAGTATGTCACGTGCCATGACATAATAGGTCCAAGGCGGACGAATAAGCGTGTGCCACGTGGCAAGCCCTGAGAGGTCCAACTGGGGAACACTTGGCAGAACCTGATTGGCCCACGTGGCGCATTCCGATTGGTGGGAGCAAAATCCCCTAATCATTTGCCCCTCACAGGTGGCACGTGACTGGTCACGTGTTACCTGTGACAGATATCGCCCTGTAACAGGCGACGGCCTGCTACAGGTGTCACTCGGCGAGAGGCCGAGAGATTCTCCCGCCAAAATTTTGAATTCTGGAAGTGACCCTTCGCCTTCTCACTTCGCCTATATAAAGGAGTGTTGACTTCGGTCATTTTCACACTTAAAAACTTTGTGAGAGAACATTCGGACCCCTGAACTTGCTCTGACATTTTGGACCATTTCTGCCTACCGCCTGCTCTGACAAGCCGACTGCAAAGGATTTTCAGAACTTCATCAATCGTCACTCGTTCAGGTAACCGTCGGTTCTCTTACTCTTAATTTTCTCTTTACTTTATTCTTTTTTGAAATGGCACCACGGAAGCACACGACACGACCTAGGTTAGTGATCAGCCGGTCACCGGGGACGGCTGAATCTAGGACTAGGAGTGCCGCCTGCCCTTTTCTGGACCCATCTTTGCCCTTTATACAAAGTCCGACTGTATCTGTGTCTATGCAGAGCATGATAGCCAGAACAAAAAAGACTGCCAGGATCTCAAACTCAGACGGCTCCTCCCACAGGGTGCCGATTAGTGAAACATCTGACCAGGCGCCAGATGTGGAAGTGAAACAAAGCGGCTTGAAAGCCGGCAGTTCTGAGGGAGGAGTCAAAGTGACCCCTTCCCATTTTACAGTTGACAATTCTACATTCTCTCCTGCTCCTTTTAAAGGAGAGGAGGCGGGCCCCTCCAGGAGAGGGGAGGAGTCGTCCTCTTCGGACTCGTCAGAGGACGATTCCGAGTCTAGCTCTTCTGGCCATGCTTCTCTGGACACAGAAGAGAAAAACAGTCGCCTACAAGAGGCGAGGCTTTCTCACGCAGTTGAGAAGGGGGACGATTGGGCGGAGCCATCCGCCTCTCACCGAGAGCAAAATACCCCCTACTACTGCACGGTACCTCGGGGCCGGATCACAGCCATGCAAGAGAAAGTGAAGAGCTTTATCGCAAACCACACAATGGGCCCCGGCTTTTTAGTGTTCGTGCCGGATCCAGAAGACACAGTCGTCTGGCCGGCTGGTACCAGTTATGATGGCGCTTGCTTTGGCTGCTACGAGGCGGCCATCAAGGCTGGGCTGCGCTTCCCACTACATCCGGCTATTCAGCGGATCTTGGATGGGTATGAGTTGGGGTTATGGCAGTTAGCCCCGAACTCCTGGGTCAACGTACTCGGCTATGTGGCCGGGTGCGAACTGCACGAGGTGGAGCCGAACTTCGAGGCTTTCGCCCACATGAACTACCTCAGCCGGACCCCTAAGGCAGGCGGTACCGGCTGGTATCAATTGACGAGCCACAGGGGCTACCTCATGACGAGAGGTAAAGCAAACAAATGGAAGGACTGGCGGAGCACCTTCCTTATCATTGAGAGTTCAGACACAGAGCTGAACAAGCGCTTCAACAGGTGGAACAGGAATCTGCCCCTTCTTGCAGGCGGCCGCAGCATGCCGCCTGTTCCCCCCAAGGCTAAGAAAGAGATCCTAGATAAAGGACTCTTCAAAGTAGAGTCAAAGGTGAACTCTACTTCAGGGGTACGAGAGCAAGTACCCCTGCACTGCGTCCCGAGCTTCAAATGGCTCTACGACGAGTACTTTTTGGCCGCCTGTGGCCTCAACAGTCGGTGCTCAAGAGGTAGCCGGCCTGTCGAATACTCTGTTGTTCCATGCATTTCTTGTTATGACTTTTATTAACTTTGCTATTTGTTTTTGCAGCGGACGCCATGAGCAACATTACCGCCTCCAAGACTGCGGCGGCCATGTTGCGGGCCTCCATCATGCAACAGTCTTCAACCGACTCCCCCAACAAGGGGGCACCCTTGTTGGGCTTCGAACCTTTCACCCTCTTTTTGGAGTTGTGTTTATGCATATACTGACTCTTTTCTTCTTTTTTAGACGGGCGCTCCAAGAGCTTCTTCTTCCCAACAGCCGGACCCCAAGGCCCGGAGGGCGACTGTTGCGAGCTCTCCTGGTTCTGCCAGGAAACATGCGGCGGCTGAGAAACAGTCGGCCACTTCTTCTAAAACTCCAGCTGGGCCACCTAGAAGTATGAAATTATCCTTGTAAATTTTAGACTTGCTCCCTTCTTTACTAGGTCTAATCCGTTTGTTTATGCTTGATGCAGCCGGCCCTCAGGAGCCTGACTTGGTCGAGGTGGCCAAGTCTATGATCAAGGCCGTTCCTCCAGCTGAAAGGGAGGCGGTCAGGGGTGTCGGCACCCTTGACCTAGACGGGATTGCAGGGGTCCTTGCTGAGGTATACTTAGCATATTTTTGAGTATTTGAATTCCAGGACGCCTGTTTTCTTTTTTTGTTTGGAAACTGACGCATGTTCCCCTTTTTACTTAGGCCCTGCTCCGAGTGAACGGCCTTCGCAAGCCGCTTGACCGGAAGAACAAAGAGGTAAAGGCTGCAAAAGCTATGGCCGCCTCTGACTGTGATAAGGCAATGTTTCAAATTGCCCAAAATGAAGTTCTGACCATTGATATTCTTTATTATCAAGCGCAGGCTACCGCCGCTATCCGGGCTCAGTTAGAGGCGGCCCAGAAGAGGAATAGCGAGCTGGAGGCGACCATCAACAACCTCAAGGCCGAGCTGAGACCTCTTCGCCAAAAGATGTCCTCATACGAAACCTTGGAGAAATCCTTGGCGAGCGTAAAGGTACGCCTGGTGACCCAGGAGAAGAGTCTTACTCAGGAGCTCTCGGAAAAGGCCGAGCAAGAAAAGAAAGAGCTGGTCAGGGAGATGATGGAAGACTCTGCTCAAATCCAGCGCATGACTTGGGGCCGCCTCTTCCCCAATGCCGACTTTGCCTCATGGGAAAAAACGTACCGCCAGTGTTCTGATAGATATAATCAAGAGATCCTGGCGGCTGCTGAGGAAGAGGCGTTGGAGGAGGAGGAGCAGCCGGTAGTGGCGCTTGTGCCGCTTGGGGGTAATGCATCAAAGAAGGATGCAGCTGAAGCCGAGTCCAGCAAGAAGAGTGCTGACCAGGCGGCAGCTGCTAATATTGAAGATCTGCCCCCTTCTTAAGCTTTATGTCTTCTTTCCACGGCTTGCGTGCCGTTTGTTTGTATTTACCCGGCCAGGGGGCCGGGGCTCTGAATATTTTGCCGGTCTTTAATGACCGGCTTCTTTTTAATGAATATTTTTGTTTTGCTTCAAATTTGTTTAAGTATTGAATATTCTGATATCTAATTGTACACTATACCGACTGTTTTACATGGCCGATAGTTGCAGACAGGTACGGATAGTTAGTCACGCCGCCTATGCCCCTGGACGACTGGTTGTTTGTTTCCAGGCTAGACGATCAGTCGGCCATTTATCCAATCGGTATTCGAAACATCTTAAAGACTGAATCCCCTTTAGGCAGGCGGTCCTGTCATTTGTAAAATTAACCAAGTAGGAAAGTGGTTTCCTACTTGTCATGCTTTTAGGCTAGAGACTTTAGGCCGTCTAGGCCGACTGTTCCCCGTCATATTTAATCTAGTGTGACCAAGTAACTGAGTAGTAGAGGTATCAAGCGGTGGGTACCGGTTGTTCCCCTTTATTCGCCAATGTTTGTTGGTTTTTAACTCGTATGTTGTTAAACTAGCAGGAGTAGTGGTTGAGAGCCCCTGTTTGCTAAAAATAGGCGGACGACTCATACCTTTTAGGCTCCATACTAAGTTTGAGAGAGTGACTATGAGTTAAATTTGGTGTTACTCAGTCGCCGTCACTCCTGCTTGAGTAGTAAAGGTACCAGGCGGCGGAGGCCGGCTGAACCTTTTGATTCGCCAATGTTTGTTGGCTATTAACTCAAGAGGTATCCCCTGCATTTATCCCAAGTAATACAGGCGGTCATCTGACTCAGATGTCAACTGCTACCACTGGTTTGGTTAGTGATAGAGTTATCCTTGTCTCAAAAACGGCTACGTGGTTGCCCTTGGGGACAGTCGTATAGGTGCCGTGTAATTAGTTTATAGAGCAATGTTCCACCCAAAAGGGAGCTGCTCTCTGCGACGAATTTCATCCAGAGGGATGCCGCCGGACGCCTGCTATGATGTTGGGACAGGTCGAATTAGTTTAAAGATTGGATCAGTTGGCTTGGCGCCTGGACTGATCATTCGGCTTGTGGAATTGGTTAGTTCTTGGTGAACGTAGGTGCTAAGTAAGAGGAGGGTAGCCGCCTGTTTAGGCACAGGGTCGGCCAGGCCCTGATCATTTTTAGCTAAGTATAAGGGGGGTGGCTGTGTGCTTTGGAACCAGTCGGCCCTCTTCTATGGAGAGTAGCCGACTATATATCCAGACGGCATGCCCCTATGGTGATAGAGTAAAATATTCAATGGAGAGTAGCCGACTGTAAAGGTACAGGCGGCATGCCCCTCTGAAGATAGAGTAAAATACTCAATGGAGAGTAGCCGACTGTAAAGGTACAGGCGGCATGCCCCTCTGCAGATAGAGTAAAATACTCAATGGAGAGTAGCCGACTGTAAAGGTACAGACGGCATGCCCCTCTGAAGATAGAGTAAAATACTCAATGGAGAGTAGCCGACTGTAAATGTATAGGTGGCCTGCCCCTCTTAAGTAAGAATAAAAATTAAACATGGAGAGTAGCCGACTGTTTGTCAGTAGGCATGCCCCTCTTAAGTAAAAATGAAAACTGAGTATGGAGAGTAGCCGACTGTTTGTTAGTAGGCGTGCCCCTCTTAGTACAAAATTGAATATTAAGTATGCAAACTTTTATTAAGTAGCCCTTGACTATTTATATCATTCAAAAGAAATATTTCTTAAGATTATCTGCATTCCAAGTTCGAGGCAACGGTTGGCCGTCTGGTGTTTCCAGACGGTAGGTACCGTCCCTGACCTCTTCACAGATTCGGTAGGGTCCTTCCCAGTTGGGAGTTAGTTTTCCAGACTCATTAGCCCTTCCAACTGCTTCCATTTTTCTAAGTACAAAGTCCCCCACTTTGAGTGGACGCCTGTGTACTTTTTTGTTGTATGATCTAGTCATTCTCAGGCGGTAAATTTCATGGCGCAAGACAGCATTGCCCCTCCTTTCAGGAAGTGAGTCTAATTCCAGGCGCATGGCTTCCCAGTTTTCCTCTTCGTCATATAGCATTACTCGAAGAGTCGGCTCGTAGTGTTCTATTGGAAGAACAGCTTCCGCACCATAAGTTAGGAGGAATGGAGTTTCTCCAGTCGCCCCTTTTTCAGTCGTCCTAATGGCCCAGAGAACATGTGGTAATTCATCCGCCCATAGGCCGCCTGATCGTTCAATCTTTTTCTTGAGACCGTCTGAGATGATTTTATTAAAGGCTTCTACCTGGCCGTTTGCTTGTGGACGGCCGACAGATGCAAAGTAGTGTGCAATTCCTTGGTCACCCAACCAGCTTTTGAGAACAGGCGTCTCAAATTGGGGACCATTATCAAAAACCATAGACATGGGAACCCCGAACTGAGTGATGACATTTTTCCAAATGAATGAAATTACATCCTTCGTCTTGATTCCCTTTACAGCCTCCGCCTCTACCCATTTAGTGAAGTAGTCCACGGCAACAAGTATGTACCTCCTTCCGCCTGTAGCAGGCGTATATGGACCCAGAATATACATGTCCACTTAGCAAACGGTAGTGGGCTATGAATGGTAGTGAGGTCAGTAGCCGGACGGTGAATTAGTTTGCCAAACCTTTGGCACTTGTCACATTTTTTCACCATCTCCATCGCATCTGCTTCTAAAGTAGGCCAAAAGTAGCCCTGCCGCCTTGCCCGTTGAGCAAGCGTCCTACCGCCTATATGGGAAGCACAGTAACCAGAGTGAAGATCGTCCAGTATCTCTCGCCCCTTTTCTGGAGTAACACACTTTAAGAAGGGTTGAAGGTACCCCCTTTTGTGAAGTTCTCCCTTTATTATTTCAAAACTGGTTGCTCGTTTTTTCAGTGCTGCCGCCTGTTGATGATCATCCGGCAGGGTACCATTTTTCAGATATGCCCTGATTGGATCCATCCAGGTTGAGCTTCTCCTCTCCATTACTTCCCAAAAAACAGTTCGAGGAGTATCACAGGAGGCGGATGATGCTAATTTTGAAAGTGCATCCGCCTGGTTGTTTTCTGATCTCGGCACTTGGGTCAGATGGAAATCCTCAAGGGAGCCGACTGCTTGTCGGACCGCCTGTAAATACTTGATCATGGCCGGATGGGTTGCTTCGTATTCGTCATTGTACTGACTCACTATCAATTGTGAATCGGAACAGGCGTCTATTTTTCTTGCTCCTGCCGCCTTGCACATGCGGATTCCGGCTAGTAAAGCTTCATATTCTGCCTCATTGTTTGAGGCCTGAAAACTGAAGCGTAAAGCATACTCGTACCTGTCGCCCTCTGGCGACTGACATATGACTCCTGCTCCACAACCATTTGAAGTAGAGCTTCCATCCACATATACCTTCCAGACTTGGTCTGTAACTTGAGAGTCAGGAGGACGAGTCATCTCAACAATAAAGTCAGCAAAGGCTTGCCCCTTCACTGCTTTTCTAGGCTCGAAAGTAACTTCGAGGCTCTGTATTTCTATGGCCCATTTGATCATTCTGCCTGACGACTCCATGATGGTCAGTGGCCGCTTGATAGGTTGGTCTGTATACACGACGACTGCATGTGCCAAAAAGTAGGGCTTCAATTTTTTAACAGCCATGAAGAGTGCAATACCAAATTTCTCCACTAAGGGATACCTCAACTCGGCATTTTTCAGTACATGACTGACAAAGTAGACCGGGAGCTGACAGCCGTCTCTTTCAGCAAGGAGAACAGCGCTTAACGCATGATCAGAGACGGCCAGGTACATGTAGAGTACTTCTTTGGGCAAAGGGATGACCAGCCTCGGCAAGGAATGCAAGTGAACTTTCAATTTCTGGAAGGTCGCCTCAGCATCCGGCCCCCATTCAAACCTTGCCTTTTTCTTAATTGCCTGGAAAAAGTATAGGCATTTGTCGCCTGATCGGCTTAGAAATCTTCCCAAGGCCGCCAGACAACCTGTTAACTTCTGAACCTCTCGGATGGTACGAGGCGACTGCATGTCGATGACCGCCTGCACCTTCTCAGGGTTCGCCTCTATTCCTCTCTGATTGATAAGGAATCCGAGAAATTTTCCAGACTCAACTCCAAAGACACATTTCTTGGGATTGAGCATGACATGGTGCCGCCTGAGTGTGGCGAAAGTTTCTCGGAGGTCCGACATATGATCTTTCTGAAGTTTAGACTTGACAATCATATCATCAATATATGCCTCGACATTTCTCCCAATCTGGTCAAAGAACACAGTGTTTTTCGCTGGAAAGTGGCCGGGGCATTCTTAAGACCAAACGGCATGACCGTGTAACAATATAACCCCTGATCAGTGACGAAGGCCGTCTTCTCCTGATCTTTCTCCCATAAAGGAATTTGATGGAAACCAGAGTAGGCGTCCATAAAGCTCATCAAAGCATGGTCGGCTGTTGAGTCGACCAGGTTATCAATTTTAGGCAGAGGGTAACTGTCTTTGGGGCACGCCTTGTTTAAGTCTGTGTAGTCTACACACATTCGCCAGGTGCCATTCGGCTTTTTAACAAGCACCACATTTGCAACCCAGTCTGGGAAGTAACATTGCCGAATGAACCCTGCATCAAGTAATTTTTTAACTTCGGCGGCTGCCGCCTGACTTCTTTCTTCGCCATGGTTCCGCTTCTTCTGCCGTACCGGCTTCTTTTTCGGATCCACGGCCAGTTTATGTACCGCCAGATTAGGACTAATGTCTGGCATTTCATGGACTTCGAAGGCAAAGATGTCCTTGTATTCTTTCAATAGTTTGTGAAAGTCGTCACCCAGGTCCCTTAGAGTAGTCGTCCCAACCTTGATTGTTCTGTCAGGACGCGAGTCATCTAAGATCAGGTCCGTATGCTCACCAGCTGGCTGAGGGCGGAATTCATCCGACCGCTCCTCTGCCAATGATTGCTATTTTCTGTCTTTTCTTGCGGCCCCTGTCTGGGATGCCTTTCTCTTCTTGCCGCCTGCTTCTTGAACAGACGCACTCTCCTTGACATTGTCAAGGTCTATTTTTCCACTGTTCGACCCAGTGGCCATAACAGTGGGCTTGACATCCGAGAGATAACACTCTCGGGCCATCCTCTGATCTTCCCTTAGGGACCCGACTGTTCCATTATCCCTCTCAAACTTGAGCAACATAAGAGATGGGATTATAACAGCCTTGGAATTATTCAGGGTTGGTCGTCCCAGAATCATGTTGTAGGGCGAGAGTTCTTCTACTACCAGGAACCGGAATACCATGTGTCGTCCTTCCCCTTTTTCGCCCAGGCGGATGGGTAAATCCACTCGTCCCACTGGGTGGACTCCTCCTCCTCCAAATTCTACTAAAGGGTGGGATGCCGGATGTATGCAATCAGTCTGATATTTTAGTTTCGACAGACATTTGCTACTGATGAGATCTGAGGAGCTTCCGGTATCTATGAGGATTCGTCCAACTCTCTGGTTGGCCACTTTACATTCAATAACGATAGGGTCGTCATGCGGCCCTCTTACCCCTCCTAGATCTTCTTCAGTGATGACAATCTCAGGAAATGAATATTTGGAGGGCCGTTCTTGGTGAACGGAATTTACATCTAACCGTCTGATATTGTCTTTGTTGCCCCTAATAGTGGGGCCGCCTCCTGAGAAGCCGCCTGCAATGGTGTAGACGACTGCATCATCTGTATCGGAGCTGTCGGCCTGTTGATTCTTTTTGGCCGACTGCTTTTTCGAGGAAGTGTTCCCCGTAGATTTCTTGACATAAGTGTCAAGATCACCTTGCTCAGCCAGGCGGTCCAGATACCGCATGAGACTGATGCATTCATTGGTGTGATGACCAACATCTTCATGATAATCACAGAATTTTTCTTGGTTCCGGTTGTTTGCAGAACCCTTCATGGGGATCGGCTTCTCAATTGAGATCCGTCCCTTGATTTCCTTTAGGATAAATTGGCTATCCTTGTTAAACGCATACTTTGGGGAGTATGGTTTGAACTCTTTTTTCCTCTTCTGGGCCGGCTGTTTAGAGGAATCAGCCGCCCAGACCTCTTTTCTCTTCTCGTCTTTGTTTGACGACTGTTTCTGTCGTCCTTCTCTTTTGTCGGACCTTCTCCCGTCTGACTGTTTTACCGTACTACAAAGATCAGTCGCCTGTATATAAGCTTCCGCTTCAATCAAGGCCTCTTGAAGAGTCGCCACCCTCTTTCGGACCAAATCAAATTTGAAGGTCGACCCGTCTTTGAGACCTCTGAAAAATTCAGTATAGGCTACTTCATCTGGTAACCCTTGAATCTGTATTCTCATCAGGTTAAACCGCCTGATGTAAGAACGAAGCCCCTCCTTCTCGCCCTGCTGAATTGTTCCTAAATCAAGGGTCGTCTTCTTCGCAGGGATGTTCATGGCGAAGTTGGAGGTGAATAAGTAAACAAGCATCTTGAAGTTATTTACACAACCAGTCGGCAGGTTGCCGAACCATTGTTGTGCGATTCCTTTGAGAGTCGCTGGGAAACACTTGCACCAAGTGGGATCATCCAACCCTTGAAGGTACATCAGGTTGGTGAATGCCATCAGATGGTCTTCTGGGTTAGTAGTGCCGTCATAGGCGCCTACTAATACATTTTTCACTTTGGCCGGCTGAGCGGCTTCAGTAATTTCCTTGGAGAAGGCCGACGACTGTTCACCAAGTCTAAGCAACCGTAGCTGCCAGTCCATAGGTTGGACATTTTTTGCTGCATGTCCACCAAACGGAGGTGGCTGTAAAAAATACTGTTGTTGCGGTACAAACGGTAAGTTTGGTACCGCCTGGTCGCTATGAAAGCCGGACTGACGGGAGGTGCCGCCTGACTGACTCTCATGATACGACTGAGTATGCCTCATCGAGGTATTTCGCAGACTGTCTTGGAAGTTTGAAGTAGAGGCCGACTCTGACAATCGGTCACTCTTCTTCTGTTCTAGCAATAGCCGAGCGTCTGTGTATGTTTTCCTCGACCCGTCCGCCTGAATATGACGAACAGGTTTCCTATTTCCTGGAGTAGGAAAACGGTATTTTGTGAAATCAAGGGCAGGTGGCTCCCACTTCCTAGATTTAGGATGAGGGGTCGCCTCTCGCCCTTGAACTGGCTTCCTCTTCCGTGAAGTGGAGGGTTTCTTAGCCGACTGCTCCTTGTCCAGAGCAGGCGGCTTCTTGTTGATCAACTCTTGAATTTCTCCCTTGAAGTTCCTCATGAAGGTCATGAGTTCGTTCCTTGTGATGGGAGCACACCCATCAGTCGGCTGCTGCCGAACAGGCGGTGCGCCTGCTGGCTCGCTTCCAGTTTGAAGATGTTCCCGTTCCCCCCTTTCGGTATGACGGGTACGTCAAGCCCTTAGGGTCCCGTCTGAAGCTGTGTGAGCTTCAACTTCAAATTCATTCTCAGTATCGTGGTCCGACTAAACTAGAGGGTCGTCCAGGGGACGTCTCTCTTCAGGAGCCGGTACAAACGTGCATGCCATCTCAGAAGTACTCTCCCCACAGACGGCGCCAAAATGTTTCGGGGTTTTCTGATGTCCTGCGGGAGAGTTACAATTCCGAGACTGGAACCGGACGCCTGTACCTGCAAAACAAACGGATGCTCCGGATGATTGGAGATCCGCCTCCGACGGTCAAGTTAGTACTTGATTAAGGAGTAATTAATGCGGAAATTAAAGTGATTGGGTCTCTCTAGGTGAGAGAGTTTAATGTGTGTAATCTGCGTAATCTCCCTTAATGAGGATTAAGGGAGGTATTTATAACCTCGGGAAACGTGCCAATCTAGGTTTAGGTTAACCTTGGGCTGATTGGGCTTCCCTCGGAAGTTGGGCCTGGGTGGCCGACTTCTCCATTAGGCATGGAGTATGCCACGTGTCATGACATAATAGGTCCAAGGCGGACGAATAAGCGTGTGCCACGTGGCAAGCCCTGAGAGGTCCAAATGGGGAACACTTGGCAGGACCTGATTGGCCCACGTGGCGCATTCCGATTGGTGGGAGCAAAATCCCCTAATCAAGTAGTACTGTCAGCAATCGTTTGTGCTACATGATGTACACACTTGATTTTTAGTCAAATGTTAAAATTTTCTTCACTAGAAAACCAACATTAATTTCTTGCCTAGCACATATTTCCACTAGATTATTTTGTATGTTTTATAGATAATAATAGTAGCATAATCAGGTAAAGTTATTGAATTATTTATTTTATAAAGGTAGGCAAAAAATAGGTGATTTTAATTAATGTGCATACTATATATTTGATGAAACAAGAAATGGTGGAGTGGGTAACCGTATCTTCATGAAATTCCTTCGAAGCAAAGACCAATTGGTCATCTTAGCACCAGCTACCAATGATTTGAGCAAATGTCAAAGTCTGTATCAAAATACACCTAAAAGCTATAATTTTTTTTTTTCCTAAATAATTCTAATTATCCTACACCTAATGAATATACGAAAGTAGATTAAAAAATATATATATATAGGAATGTCCTTTCAAATAAATTTTAAAATACGAATATTATCTCATTGTTGGCAAGTAATCAAAGTTCATATAAAAAAAAAAAAAAGTACAAAACACCTAGAACTCTCATATATATTTTCAAATACTTAAGCCGAGATATGTAACATCTCTTAGTTAAATGCTCTTTGTTTTTCTTCAAATTGAATAAAAATTACTACTCCATATATGTGCAAGTACCACAAATTTCAAGTTTTCTTTATTTGATCGAAGATTACGTATTTACCAACAAAGAAATAGATATGTAAATCAATGGTATGTGTTGACACGTAAAAATTAATATGTTATAAATAAGATAGAAATTAACCTTATACTTGTATATTATTTAAGCCTTTTTGTAAAATATCTCCCACATTTGCACCCATTTTTATAAGTAGCCCTTAACTTTAAAAGCTCAGCTTAGAGTATAATTTGGGTGACAATGTTTCCATTCTTTAATCAATAATTAATTTCATTATTTGATTCATTTAGATATCTAAATCGCTTTAAAACCGCGCATACTTAGCAATCGTTTGCATTTACATTTGCTTTTTCAAACTCGGTGAAATAAATGAGGTTTTATTATTCTTATTTAAGGCTCCACTACTACTTTTTTTTTTTTTTTTACTAAACTAAACAATATCTTAGGCAATCAGACATACTTAATGTGTGGATTCAATTTATAAGATATGAGGTGAAGTAAACAGAGTCTTAGTTAAATCACAATGATATTGCTTTCATAATTATTGTGTTTAATGAGTTTTACAGGTTAACTAGGGTTAACTCATAAAATGGTGCAAACATGGGTATTTTTTCTACAAAAAATAAAATCTAAAGCACTTTTTATAGTAACTTGCATTGGCAGGCATACATATCCAAATAGTGGGCCACATTGTAATTTTGTCTTGCTTAATAGACATTGGAAGACAGCATAACTGCACAAATTGTGTATGATTTGTGTTGATAGAAATTGGAAGAGAAAGAAATTATTAATAACAAACACATTCCTTGGTAGTAAGCCCATGTGACACCTTGTTTGAGAAACTAGCTAAATATGCTTTTTCATTATTAAATTTTTGGGTTTTTGTTTGTATTTTTACTTTTTTTGCTTTTCTACAATTTTTCACTCATATTTTAATTTCTTTATACAATTTTGTCTTTGTCTCTCAATAATATAATACATTACTTTTATCAGATTTGATAATAAAAATAATAGACTACATTATTAAATTTTCAAAATAATGTAGTTACAATCTTTTAATTATCTGGCATTCAAAGATAGAATTAGCTATAATATATAATTCATAATCTAATTTAACATCCCTTGGTCCCAGATATTTGTTAATTAAGTACAAATTACTTTTTTTTCCCTACAAATGTTAGCCACTTTCATGCATTGATAATTTGATTAAAAAGATAAAATTAAACAGCATTATATATCAAAGTTAAATTTTAAGTAATATTCGAATGACACATAAATGTGAATCAAATGAATTGTCTAAAGCAGCATATATATTGGATCAGATAGAATACAACAAACTTTTATAAATTTATACTTTAGCTAGTCTCGAATCCATTCTCGTGTTATATATGTTTATATGACGCTAGTCAAATTAGTAATATGACAACAAAATTCAGGCAAAGGTAGTATTTAAGGCTGATCTTTGATAAGCAAAGTTAGTAGCTAGATTGGGATATATTATTCAAAGTTTTAGTAAATTTCACTAATTTTAATCTCTCATTTTTCCTAAGGCAATTAGACTAGTGGGAGTTGGTACTAGATTTGGAAGAACTTGAACTAAAGTAAACCCAATATTGTTACCTTTTAGGCATGAGAGCATTATTCTAAAAAAAAAAACCTTTCTTTTTGTCATAATATATCAAGATCAAATTTATGTTATTATGCTATTGACCAAGTTATAGCTGATTTAGTCTAGCTTATCGTTGCTTCCACACATGCATGCAGGTCCACTACCTTTGTGCTACCCATACCACCAATATTATCAACCTAATGTTCATTGACTTTGAAGCTAGCTACAAGATAAGATCAATGTTGTCAAAAGAATGTCATTTTTTTTGTTGTTGTAATTACTATATGTTCTAGAAAGATCAATTTAAATTGTGCAAGTACCACGAATCTCAATTTTGATGTGCAGTTAAGTGGAATTCCTTGTCTTTATAGAATTATATTTAAACTCATACTTGTATATTAGTATATATTAGTGTAATGTTTTGTAATCATACAATAATTTGCAAGACATGCAAGGAGGAAGGTTATATCTTGAGCCAAGCTTTAATTTGTCAAATATCTCTCAAATCATTAGGAGGTTCTATTATATATCCATCAATTTATCGCATAATATGTACATGTGTTAATTTAAACGTTTTCAAGGAATATTATATTAGCATGTTATCTACCTAAGTTTTTTAATGTTTTTATTTCTGGTCATGTTAGAAGGGTCACCTTGTAGCAAGATGGGATACTTATGGAGTCGTAGTTGCTCGGAATTTGTTTGTATGGATCCGTTTCTCCAGAGTCTTGTAATTTTTGCAGATTCTGATTTATAATATTCCTATCATATGTTTTCCTCCAAAAAAAAAAAAAAAAAAAAAAAAAAAGCGTTCTCAAGGGTAGACTAAAATGTCCCTCTTAGACGTTTGTTTGTGATGCATCTTAATTAATGTAGTACCAAAACAACTATATATATGCTAAGCTAGACTTCCTTGCAATTAATCTATTGCACTATCTATTATACGATGTTTACTCTAGTATACAAATACAATAAGCTAGGCAACCTTCCAGCCGCCCTATCTCTCACATTCCAGCTTATTGGTTTTCAAGAATCACGTGAGCAACTAATTACATAGACTCTATTTTGCTTTATTTTATATTTTTATAATATAATAATCCTATTAAACCAGCACCTTTCACAGGTTAAGCCGGTACAAACTCTGCAAGTTAACGCTTGAGAGTAGAGAGGGGTAAGGGAATTCCCCATCTCCCAAACAAATATAAATGGAGGCTGGAACCTGTGACCAGGCCTCAAAGTCATAAGGTGAGTTAGACTAAATTCTACACCAACTCTACCAAGTATGCTTAGTTAGGTTCAGAGCCTTGGCGCCTTGCGCTCTACCAACTGAGCTAGACGGGCTTAGTTAATCTATTTGGCTTAATTTATTTCTCCAAAATTATACTGTACTACTTCGTATATGAACTTATTTTCTAGCTAAACTATATCAGTACAAGTACTCCGTATTTAATCAATTCTCAAAGTTGATAAGTTTTAGGATGAAACCTTCTTTAGACATATAAGTGATCTAAACTTCTCCTTTTTTCTTGGGTAGTAGTCAAATATCATTTTCATGTTCTCTAAAATTTGTAATTCAAACCGACCAAAAAGTTTATCTAATTTACATATAGTAATGTTAATTTTTCTCCTGTAAAGCTATGTAGTTGCAATTTAACAATAATTGATGATATAGCTTAAGATCCGCTTTACATTGAAATACGATCTAATATTCATATTTTTTATCTGTATTAATTTCAAATTAGTAGATTTCCCCACCATAAAATGTCGCATGCAAACCTTGAAATTTATTATTTCAAATAGCAAATATCCCAGAAATATGGATCTCATTTAACAACCAACAAATCGCCGCGGCTAATTATTCATTAATATAATTAACTAAGAATTAATACAACCAAAAGTATGTTAAACTAAACCATATTATATTATTTATATCAGGATAATTATTAGTAGTTATTACGATAATTAGGAGCTAATTAAGTAGAACATGCATATCAGGATAATTATTAGTAGTTATTACGATAATTAGGAGCTAATTAAGTAGAACATGCATACATGTTCTGCAGCTGTTTCTTCACTAATTAACATGCAAAAAGTAATACAGCGTATGTAATTTATTTCCTTAATTTTTTCTCCTTAAAGTGTTGTCCAAATTTTTATTATTAGGATAAAGAATACGATCTTAGTTTGATCTACATTATAATTGTGATAATTAGTTTAATCAAAGGATTATTTTATAAAAGTCAAACATATAAATCTCACATGGAACCCTAACTTAATCTGTATGCATGAAGAAATATCTAGCTCTTGAAGCATGCATCATGTTATGCTAAGTGCTAATTAATGCAAAGTACTTAATTAACCACTTGTATAGTCCTCATATATTAATTTACCTTTTGATTTTCCTTCGATAATTACTCCCTTTGTTTCTTAATATTTGTCTACATATAGATTGATTATTCCATTTATATAGAGTAAGATTTTGACGATGAGTCTTCATCGCTACATATATATGAAAAATATATTAAGGTGTAATCTTATTATACGTCTCGATATATAATTTCAACATGTTAACAATTTTATAATAATTTGGAAACTACATATATACAAGATGCAACTGTACTGTAATTATAATTATGGATTTTAACGTGTCTAGCTGAGCCAAGCCGAGTTAGGCTTGATAAGAGATACAAGAGTTCGATTGGGTCAAGCTCAACTAATTAAGATTGTAATTTTCCTATTAATTCAAGTTTGGTTTGTTTGAGATTTTTATTGTTCGAGCTTGGCTCACAAATAGCTTATTTAGGTTCGAACACAAGCTGAGCTAGATCAAAATTACACGGAGTTTTGATAAACAAGCCTTTATCAATCAGCAAGATAACAAACATATAGATATATCCACACACACACAAAGTTAATAATAAAAAATAAGTTCAGCTTTGATAACAAGTATATGCATAGTAGTATTATACTTCAATTCGCATAAAAATAGAGGTAGTGTAGATCCAATCGAATTCAACCCAGTCACTTGAATTTACAACTCTATTATAAATTTCTAATATAAAATAAATTTTAAGAATACAATTTAAGTTTTTTGGAAAGTAACAAAAATTAGCATAGACATTGATTTTTCTAACCTTAATTTTAGGGTGTGGTCGATGTACTTATAAATGAATAACAATCATTTCAATTTTATTTTCAAGTTTGAACGAGCTTTTTTATTGGTTTATACACAAATAAGTTGTTCACGAGCCTAATAAACATGTCAAACACAAATTAATTTATTAAATAAGGTTGAAATTTTGTTCTATGAGTAAAAGTTTGTCCATTGTCGTTGAACGTGCTTTTGACAAGCTTGTTTATGAGCTTATCAACTCATTGACATCATATTCCTAATAACATATATGCTTGAATGTATACACTAATTAAAAACTAACAATGTAAAAAGGCAAATTAAGCACAAAGATAACAAGGCGCATAATCTACATACATGTTTTTATCGCTCATAACACGTTAAAAAGTGATCGAGTACACAACTTACATTAGTTGATACATACTTATAACTTTATTTTACTTAGCTTGGAGATAATGCAGATGATTTAACTACAACAAATACTCAACAATAATCATAATTCAAATGACTAAAGTTAACCATTGGGAACATAGTTAACCCATAGCCTAATAAGCTTAATTAGAAAGCACAATAGTAGATGTACTAAAGTTAATAATTACTAGCAACATTTGCCAATAAATTTAGTTAATAGCATAAGAATATTTAGCCTAGGGGATGATTCCACTTCCAAGCCCTCCACCACCACCGGTAGCACCACCACCAAGACCACCACCGGCACCACCAACACCACCGCCAAGCCCTCCTCCGGTTCCACCCCCACCTCCAAACCCAACTCCACCTCCAAACACGCTACCAACACCCAATCCAGCATGACCAAGACCTATCCCTAAACCGAGCCCTCCTCCTGTCCCGATTCCAACCCCACCAGGGAGGAGAGGCTCACTAGGAAGGAAGGTCTTTTGCTCATCAAGTCCACCAACGAGCTTCCTAGCCTCAATGGTGGTGCAAACAAGGGCACTCATGAGTACTAAAACAACAATTTTGCTAGCCATATTTTTTCTTACAATATAGTAATACGTTATACCTAAATGGATGATGTATAATGTAGCTCCAAATAAGGGCATATATATAGATGTATAGGTACTTTACGTATTAAATTTTCAAGGCAACTAGATGAGGGAAAATTGACAAATTCAACACATCAATTTTTTTCCTAAGTCATTCGATGCCCGTGCCACCTTTGCCCTACTAAATATGGTAAGTATATATTATGTTACATCATATATATGCTCTGAAAACTACATATGACCATTTTTTTTTCCAAATTTAACAGTCATTTTTCCTTTTCATAGTAATATTTATGGTCGGGATTAGTTCTTTGTACCTTCGACAAGAGTTATAGTACAAAACATTAATTTTGTTAGGTTTGTACTCAACAGAAACATCGTGAATACTACAATTATGCATTTCCATTTATAGTAAAGGAATATATGACATAGTAAGCGGTTGGAATTGAAGAGAATCACTTGATTCCTGTTTTCTTTTTGTGGATAAATCGAAGTGCGCGTGGATGGGATAGTTGCTACTTGCTAGCTAGATGTATATTGCAGTATGGGCGTCACATAAATCCGTTGGTTAGAGCTTACGGGGTATATAGAATCAAATCTCGGCTATATCATTGCGTTTTGTTATTCTCTCTACTCTAAAAAACTAACAATTTTACTAACAAAACGATACTATTTACTTGTATAATCTGGTTTGACTATTCGAGTTTAATTTCAAGACACTAATTAATAAAGAAGATTATTTTTCTTAGAAGCTACAAACCATTCTACGTACTTTCAACATGCATGCTTACATAGCTATTATAATGTTCTAATATATATATATATATAATGTATCTCTTAATTAGTTAAACATGACTTTCATAAAATTAGCTAAGAAAGAGTAAGGTCTAGGGAAACATCTTGAACACCAGCTGCCATAATCCTACATGATGAGTTCCAATCTAAATTAATTTCAGTATTCAAGTTTTGATCATCATCTGTTGCTAACAATAACGACAACGATAACGACGATGATGATGAAGACGTACATCCAGACACTTCACCTTGCTTGTAACCCTTCTGCCAAAAAAAAAAAAAAAAGGTTAAATAATGAGTATTGGGCACTTATATAGGAAAAAGATCCAGCAAACTTATATTGGACTCTTTTTAGCCCACAACAAATGGGCCTGACTGAAGATGATGTATAGACAAGTGGGCCACCTTCTTCTGTAATACTCATATATACTTCGAAAGTTATACCTTAAGTTCATATTACGTTATCAATAAGTCCCTCCTCTAGCTTTAGATCGTATATTACATATTGATGTTGTAGGTGTAGCTATGTCACATTCTGTCCCTCCCTCCCTAATTTCTATTTTATTGTTTTAGTTTTTCAGGGCCTAGCCCCTACCAAAAAAAATAATTAGGTTATCAATTATATTATATCACTAATAGTCTAATTAATACATTGGTCCATTATTTAGCTTAACTACATCGTAAAATTAACTGTTCATATAAAAAACTAAAAAAAATAAATAAAATCTCTTGGATTTATATTTGTATGGAGTATATAGGTTACAATTGATAATGGAGACAAGACTCAATTCAAGGCTAAAATTCTTCAAATGTAAGATTCAATAATTTTACCAGTTAAGCTAGCTAACTAATATATAGATCGAGTATATAGATATACAAAAAATTGCAACACTTACGAGATTAGGGCAACTATTGAGGAAATCGTGGAAGCATAAGTAGGGATGTGAACGTTGTATCGTGTCACCTTGCTTATAAGTGGTAGCTATCTCTTGATGAGGAGATGTTACCATGGAATTACAACTGATGGGAATATTTTCATGGGGTGTAAAATGATCATGAACAAGTATATTTTGATCAACCAAGGCCTTAAACATGGGTATTTTAGTTTTTCTGCAGTGAAATGGACGTGAAGGAGTGAAATGAAAGTTTTCCTGCATAATTGTACTCATCTTCGGATCTTCAATTATATCTGTCAAACAAAATTCAAGGCAACAAACAAATCAAACCGAAACAAACATTTCCAATATACGAAGTATTTTTCTTTTTTTTGGAAGAAATATAAAAGGAGATAACATTATACGAGTAATTAGTTTTTTTTTTTTTTTTTACATGGTAAGATACGGGGGGTGTCCCTCCTATCACAGGAGGGGTGGGGTGAGGATCGAACCCAGGTCACTTCTGGGGAAGATAGAGGGACAAACCGTCCCTCCACTCCATGATCCTCATACGAGTATTTATTTGTTGAATATTCGAAAAATAAATATTTTTGGTGAAAAGATACTTTTTGATGAAATTGTTTCATAATTAAATTTTCATGTTATTCTATAATAAAGGAAATATAGAGGATGTATATTACGAAGTAAATGTGATGGATTATATGAAAACCATTTTCTATCTCTCTCTCTCTTTTTTTTTGTTCTTGACATAATTTAATACACCATTGCACGATGATATTTAGCTTGTTCTAGAAGTGAATGGACATATATTATACACAAACTTCAATTATTCTTATAAAGAATACATAATCTATCATTTTAAATTTACAACCTTATGTCGCTTCTTTATATCGATCTTAATAGTTATATGGTATAACTTGGTTGTATATCTAGCTTTACAAAGGGTCGATGTTACACTATTATGAAATTGGTGTTATCGATCATTTGTCTAGAAGGTACATTCAATCCTTTAAATTCCTAATCCTTCATTGTTTTAATATATCCATCATACTTCATATATATATGCTCAATAAGCTTATTCATGTTTGGGGTTTATCATCATAATCAACCATCGTATTAATACGTAAATGTGCAAGGATGTAATACGAAGTAAAAAATAAACGCTTCTTTAAATAAGATATCCTATAGATGTATACACAAAGTGACAGAGATAATATAAAAGATTTATTTGGTATATTCATTTTTCCTTACATTTACGTATTTCTTAATTGTTGTTCTGTTAAGTACTCCGTAGGTTTTTTTTTTCCATAATTTGGTTTCAAATTTATATAATAAGCCCTAGATGATAAAATCATTAAATCTATAGTATATTTTGAAAATTACATAGTTAGTCATAAAAAGAGGAACTTTCGTAGTAGTTTGAAATTAATTCGTCAATTCTTTACTTGGTAATTTCTATTCTATTATTCAATGTTCAATACACGTGAAATTAAACCAAAGTCACACGAATTTGGCTGTTTTTGGGCATATATTTTTGTGCATTTTAAAGTAAAAATAAAATTCCACAACTTGATTATGGCTCCACTTAATTTCATGAAAATTCCAAGGCAGAAATATCGGATTCTAATTACTTTTATTACAAGGAATATTTGAACAAAAAAACATTCCTCTCGTGTAAGAAAATTTGTCGTATGTATGACCTTACGTAGGAGCTCTTTCATTAAATTTAGTAGAGACTATAGACGTATGAATAGTTCGTTGTAACAAAATGTTTGAAAATATGTATTAAGAAAATTATATACTTGTATAATGTAATATTGACATTGCTTAATTATATTTTATTGCCTACCTACAACAAGATTAATATTATATATTTATGGCATAGTATATTTTTTTGAAGATGAACAGATGTTACAACAATAATAATTTTGAATGTATGGCACCTATCTTCTTTGATTTTTCCTATATTTATTAGTTTTAGTATATTTTAATTGAAGACTTTTGTTGATTTCATGTATTTTTCTTCAAAATGAAATGATAAACGTACATATATAATATTTCACAATTATTAAAAAAAAATACTTCATACTTCTTTGGGACATTCGCCATCATATTTGATACTCAATCTTAGGTTAAATTTTAGCGGTTGTTTAGTTTAAAAAGAAAAAGAAACTTAATTAGTCCGATCAACTCTATAGTATATATTAATTAGTTACGAGTATGTGCTTAAAATATAATTAGTAGACCTAATGTGTACTATCCAATCATTACTGTAATCTCTTTCATATTTATTCTTCAATATGTATGATAATTACCTTGCCAACATAAGGATATCATACAGAAAATAATTACCTCTGATAATTTGCTCTTGCTTCATGCTTCTATACATCTATTTTACAAATATAGAATGTGAATAAATTAGAATTATAGGAGACATGAAAACTATACAACAAGTATAAAAAAAATTGGTTAATATAATTTTATTGATTAAATAGAGTACCTGAAGATGACTCTTCACATGAGATAAACTTATGCCTTTCACCCCCATTATTTGCAGAATCATTTTCGGAGTAGCCCCTAATTAACCATTATCACGTTTATTAGAAAAAGAAAATAATAACTAAAAAAAAAGTAAGGGATTTCACTGTACTCTTGATTAATGGCACATATTTCTGAGATGTGTGATCACTTTGAAGTACCTTAGACTATATGACTTGATTATTGTTACACCTTTAAAGTTTGATTAACTAAAAGATATAATTGACATTATTTCAGCTAACATTTTGATGAATGAGAATATATATTTACTCGATCAATTGTGGATATGAGCTAACGTGGCTGTTAAATTCTGGGAGGTGTCCGTTACCTCTAAAACAAATAATACCTCCGTTTCTGAAATTTGACTCACTTACTATTCATGGGGTCGAAATTAAATAACTTTGACCACATTTAATGACTTATACAATATAAATAAATTAGCATATGGGATCTTATTAGATTTCCCTTATTATAAAATTTTCAAATATCAACTTTTTTATAATTTTCACTTATACATAGCCGAATATATTTATGGTCAAAGATGTTCATTGGAGACCGCACAAATGTAAAGTGAGTTGAACTTTCAGGAACGGAGGGAGTATTATATATATGTATCATGTTCTTATTAAGGACTTTGATCTAAGGGAATGGTTCCTAGCTAATAACAAAATACTCTCTTTATCTCTAAATAATTTATCACTTAAAAAATTTTAAGCGACTTTATCCATTAATTTTTAAACACATACAAGTATTTATATTGTGAAATTTAACGAAAAATATATATTGTAAGAGGCATATTAATTATTATAATTGGAGGTACTATACTTTTAAAATGCTTTGAAAAAAAATAAAAAAAAAAAACTTATTCATGAGCACTACACCAAAAAAATTGCAAGTATTTTCATACAAGAAAAAAGAAAACATATATACAACATAATGAATAAGAAAAGTGATTACTTATACTAGAATTTGTAAGAAATATTAATTTAAAGCTTGTAATTAATTAAGGCTTACTATCTTCACCACCAAGTCTTTCAACAGCACGAACAAAGCAGTGATGAAGGTCACCCGTCCAACGAAGTCGTGGCGCGTTTGATCTCACGTACGGTCTAACACCTCTCGATCTTCCTTTCATCTCCATCATATACTATTCTTTCTTCTTGTTGTTGAAAAGAATAGAAGAGAAATAAGAAAATGGTGACTTATATATGAAGAATGAAACAAAAGAGAATAAATAAATTTATTACTACAGTACTAATGACTAGAAAATGAGAAGGGGAAGAAAGATAGGCTGTTTTTATGCCTTTTCTTTATACTAAAGCCTTGGCGTCTAGCTTGCGCACATAATGGTCAGTTATATATGTGTTTTTTGGGGTTTTCTTTAGTTGCATCCTTTTAACTTTTGCGCTGTTAATTCATATTACTTCTACAAAATATAGTAATTTAATAACTAATTGGCATAGAGTAAGTAATAAAAAATGTATATATATAATCATGTTAGATAGTTTCAACTTAAACTTTCAAAGTATCATTTTTTTCAAATTTTGAGTCATTGTTGATAATAAAAATATTTGTTGAATTTATGCATGATAAACTTGGATATAATTTAAAAGAGGTAGGTGTAGCTTATGAAGGAATTGTGAAAAATGAATTCTTGAAATGCATAATATTCCTCACAGAATTTTAGACTTTATTTGTGAATGTTCAATTTAGTTTTCATGATCCCGTAGAAAAAAGTGGGATTGGTAATTATAAAGACAGTGAATTTTGAATTTCTGTAGGTTATCATACATGCGGACAATTGATGACAACATGCATGCATACCTTTTTTTTTTTTTTTTTTTAACATATGCTTAACAATCAAAGGTAAGGATTATAATCGATGGAATAATTAAGTTCGCCATGCTACTTAGACGAGCTTTACTAGCTCCAACATTACATAGAGTACAAATAAAATATAAGTACAACTTCCTCGGATCATAAGAAAATGCCGGCTTGAACACCCAAGTTGCCTTCGAACATGTTTTAGGAGATACAAAAATTTTCCTGGGTTGGCTTTGGATCCCCGTTTCTGTTGATGTTGAGAAAAGAATGGAAGGGCAGAGAACACGCGGTTGTTGGCATACATTAACTTGGGCTCAAAAAGACACAAAGAGTCTTTAACATTAGATAAGACAGTTAGGAATAAAAGACGACCAAGGCTTAACGACACAACTAGAGACTCAGTACCCTTAAGTGTGGGTACCTTTGACCCCTTCTCTAAGGAAGAGACCATTACCATACTAAAACCTTCAAAAGAAACTTTTGGGAGCCCCCATGCATACTTATTGCAAAGTACTACGCTCCTCCGTTGGAGGATTTATTACAAAGTAAACTTATTTATAAGGTTTTTTGTTTTCAACATAATAATCTCACTATCCATATAATTTAATACTCCTTTCATCCCACTAATATTGTCATATCGGAGAGAATTATTTATTAAAAAAAGAGAGGCATGAATAAGGTGGAAAATTGATCAAATAATACAAGGAGTAAAATAAGATAGTTACCCTAAGATAAAGAATTATTATACTTTATGTATATAGAGATTGAGTAAGGATATAAAATAAAAGATAGGGTAATAACAATTTTTCGAAACAACCAAATAAGATACACAATTTTTTGTACGCGGCCTGTTGTACCGTGCGATAGGGGTTACTCGAGTTACTCGGTCAGGGGTTATTCGAGTTTCTCGGTCAGGGGTTACTCGAGTTGTCGGGGTTACTCAAGTTACTCGGTCAGGGGTTATTTGAGTTACTCCTGACCGAGTAACTCCTCAAGTAACCCCTGACTGAGTAACCCCTCAAGTAACCCCCGACTGAACCCTCAAGTAACCCCTGACCGAATTACTCGAGTAACCCCTGACCGAACTCCTTAAATAACCCCTGACCGAGTAACTCAAAACCCTTGATCGAGTAACTCGAGTAACCCTGACCGAATAACCCCTCAAGTAACCCTTGACCAAGTGAACCCCTCGAGTAACCCCTGTCCGAACCCCTCAAGTAACCCTTGACGGAGTAACTCGAGTAACCCTAACTGAATAACTCGGGTAACCACTAACAAAATAACTTGGGTAACCCCTGTCACAAGGTGTGGCCTGCTGCACCAAAAAGTTGCCGAATAAGATAATATAACCATTCATTTTTATGGAGGAAATATTTAAAAACAATTAGTAGTGTTATACACTTCCCTCATTCAACTTAGTCATAACGCTCAGCAATTTATTATGAGGTATAAAGCATGGCACAATTTTAATTGAGTATCTTTTAATTTACTACCTCTTATACTTATTGAATCCTTCTCACAATTTTCTTTGTTCTTAATTATATGCAAACATCATTTAAGCTTTTATAGAATTCACACACTCTCCTTTAATAATTTTTAATTTCAAGGTTTATAAAAGCAAAGATGTAGTCATGGTGATGAGGAGCATTGTTTACCTGCGTAATTATATATGAATATATTTAATCACAAAACATAATACTTATTTACGTAATTAATTGGATAAAATGGAGGAAAATGGGGAAAAAGAGGGGGAATGGGGAATGTTGTAGAAAATTAATGATTTTCCATCAAAATTGGTTATTCTTGCTTGAGATGAGGTTTCTTTCATCATCATGTATACTTTCATGAACTAAGATTTCACTATAAACAATTGTTGAATTGCAAACAACCATAATCAACCATGATTGTATAGCACTATAAACAACCTATGCATCAACGAACAATGGTCTTGGGTGGGTTTGGGTTTGGAAAACCAATGAAGAATTCTCAACACCACCTATATAGGACCCCAAAATGCTAAGTTAATTACATGATTGGAAATTTGGAATAACTCTTAACTATCACAACACAAGAAACCTAAAATAGTCATATAATTGAATTGAACTCATTATTAGGATATTGTAGACCTATTGGTAGGTTTATTTGATGACCTAGAGGGATCCCCCCGTCACATTCACTTCAATTTAGGAAAATATTCTGAATCCAAAAGTATGGATTATTATAGCCTGCTTTAAGTTTGGAAAATTTTAAAGTTTTTCAAGGTCTGAAAAAAGAGAGGACAAAGTGCTTCCCTTGAGCGGTTGGAATCATCTACTTTGCTTTTAAATTATAAATTTAGCTAGTTAAATATACACACATGTCTATTTTAATTAACTTAATAAAGTCACCACTGGCCTTTATGTAGTCAACAGGTCATAAACGGATCCAAACATTATTATATGTCCTTAGGATCCATCCCTTACCATCTCTGGACTTTATGACACCATGTCCAAAAATCATTGAAAATAGTCCGATTTAGGGTGTTATAGCCTTCAAAAATAACCTTAAGAGTACATTTTATGACCTAGAAAGGTTAGGCATCAAGGTGCTTCTTAGGGAGCTAGGTCTACTTGATGTCTAAAACTATATATCTTACTCATGCCTTGGCCCACAACCCTAAAGGGTGTGTACAAGCATACATCAAGTGCAATGGCATATAAGATCTAGTGTGGGTTCAGCACGGGTTCAATGTCTATAAGAATGTTATTGGTTGGCAAGATTGCTTCCTCTCCATAAATGGTTACTCCATATTATATTCTCCGTAGTCCGTAGAGTATATATTGGATAAGGGTAACAATTTAAAAAAAAAGCCTCAAAAAAGTACGGAGTAATTAAAAAAATGTAATGATAACTAAAAATTCAACGAATCAATTGCCAAAAATAGAAGTTATTCTTTATAAAACAGAGGTAAATTGAAAACATGCGTACTAATATAAAACTGTACATAATTATGCTGCTAAAGATTCCATATTGTTTGTCTTCAACGTATGTTATAATGCATGCATCTGGCATCCCTGCTAGTTCGTATATAAATTTGGTTCAGAAATTATCAGATTCTTTCCGTTTAAAAAGGGGACAATGCTCCTATACAGGAATTAGGAAGTATTCTTCACCTTCTAGTGAAAGAACCATCTATCAATTCAATCCATTCTTCCATGTAGTACTAAGATTTTTTACTCCTATTTTATTCTATGAACAATTGAACATAAATAATTATTTAGAGTAATTATCATTCCTAACTGTATCACATGTGTTTCCAAAAAGCGGTTACACTTTTGTTAATTAAGATAGAATTAAGAAATGTATTATTGTATCACATTGTAAAGATAAGTTTAAATTATGTTAAGTTTCCTAATGTGATTAGCTTAGGGTTAAGGAAACTGTTGTACTATATAAATTGTGCTACCTTTTTAAAAAAAAAATTATAAATTGTGCTGTGTTATAGAATTTGATTTTAATCTGTCATGATATTTAGGTTAAGCTAAAAAAAAATTTGAGTTAAATTTTTAAAGTTGAGGTGAGTATATATACAGAGTATAAAGTGATTTTTTTTTTTTTTTTAATGAAGGGATAGTTCTAGAATCTTATATTCTTTACAATTCAACTAAACTTAATCTTTATATCCTAAATTATTCATTTCAGTAAACCAATAAATGTCCATGCCAATTTTCATGGTAATGCACGCGCCTAAACAAGTTTTTTTAAATTATAATTTATTTACTGCAATTTCTTTGTCCGTATTCTCACTCAACTTTAATTTGCACGGAGAAATAATGTGTTTTATTCAATTGATTGTCACTAACCTGAACTAATATGAGTATTTTATAGGAAAAATTGTCAAGAATGATACGACATTTGGTCTGTCTGGTCTGTCTTCCATAAATAAAACCACTTTTTGATTATTCTGCAATAAAATGACCTTTGATACCGATCTTTCACAAATAGGATAAAAAACCGGTGAACGATTTCATAGGGTAAGAAAGGACACATGTCACATTATGATTGGTTAGAATTTTTAAATTTCAATTTTAACATATTTCTTTTTTTTTTTTTTAAATTCTTCTTCTCTCTCTCCTCTTTCTCTCTCCGCTTTTCTTCTACTCCAGTTAGCCCATGCATCACCAATCTCAACCCCAAAATTCTCTCTTTCTCTCTCTTCGAATGTCTTCCATGGCCACCCAATTTTTGCGTCGAGCTGTCGAGCTGAGTGGAGTTTTGGATTTTGGGGAATTTTATTTTGTTTATTTATTTATTTTTATTTTTTTTGGAGCTAATTGAATAGTTCTATATATGCACAATTGAGATATCTCTAATTTTATAATGAGATCGTGAGCTTTTAAGAATATTCTATTGTCACCCCCACAATGGATTTTTACGACAGTATGTCATGTGAACATTAATTTTATGATATACTCTTTTCTCGCCTTTAGATTAAAACTAGGTTAAGTCCCGTGCCATACACGATCATAATTAAATTTTACAACAAATAAATTATAAATAATGGTGTTAATTCAACAATAATTTATTTAAAAAAATTATAAGTAACAAAATAACTTGAATTTTAGTTTATACCAACACCAAATACGTAAAGGTTATTGAATTGGATTGTATAAAAAATATATATATATATATATATATAATAATAGAAATTTAGATGCTATAAGGTTTTATATAAGAAAATTAAAATATTTAGCTTAGGTTAGTACCCATATACGAACTCATGTACATTTATCCTTACATTATTGATACACTTTGCCCGGCATAATATGAAATTTTAGTTGATTTTATTTAACTTTAAAATAATTAGTATTCCGTAATCAAATTTTCAAATATATTTTTAGTGAGTAGTAGGGGTTTTTATTTTTTAAATAATCACATCAATATTTAGAGTAATTAGTTTAAATTTTCCAATATATGTTATGTATACTATAACAAAATGATTTTGTTCTTAAAATTTATACAAAGGATGCTACCAAAATGATTTTTCTTTTTTAATTAAAATAAATTTTATTGTCAAATGATAAAAGTTGGAGAAAAAAAATTGATATTGATAATATTATAATAATCTTGGAAAATAATATATTACAATCCTTATTTTTAATCTATGTTAGTATCTTTGTAACTAAAAGTTTCCTAGTATGTAAAATATATGTAAAACAAAATGAGTATAAATGGATTAAATATGTTGTCAAAATGGAAATAACTATTATTGTAGGTTATAAAATGAATGTCATTAAAATATGGAAAAAAAATAAATAAATAAATAAAGGAAGAAAAGAAAGGCGGAAATTTTTTTAACCAGGGTCATTTCAGATTCCGCCTTTAGTATATAGTTATTGATATATTTTTTATTTATGGTTTTTTAAGGCAGACAAATAACTATATGTTAGAATGTTGTACTTATTACTATATATATTTATATTGCGTTTAAGTGAACCTTTTAGACACGGTAACAACTCAAAACATAAATTGTGAATTCAAAACGAAAAGTAATTAACTTATCCAAAGCAAGCGTATACCAATATTAGGCACTAAGGACACAAAATTTTATGTTATATACTATTATATGTACAAGATTATAACAAAGCTAAATATCATATATGCATAAATGAGACAACCTTAATTAGTCCAATTACAAGCATAAAAAATAAAGATCTCATAAAATTTAAATAAAAACAAACATAAAAGCAAAGAAATACTTGTAATAGACCTAGAAATATCTAGGTAGCTAGTTAATTTCATAAACACAAGGTCCATGTATGATACATGATAAATATGATCATCTAGCTGCTAAAATTATTAAAGGGAGAGTTTTAGTGAGATGTCTTCTTCATAAGTTATGGCAGAAGTGTCAAAAAGATTCAACCTCAAAGTTGTATCTAAGTCATTCATCCCCTTAGTCTTTGCCTTGGAGCTTTCAGCAAGATCATTGAATACCTTGTAGCCATGAGACCTCTTATCGGCTTCTTCTGGCACATAAAACACTTTGGTAGCACCATCATTCACCGCGATTTCTGACCATGGCAATGTCGCCAATATTGAATGTTGCAGCAGCATCTTCTGGTCATCACCACCAAGAAAGTGCTTGTTCAAGGCTTTTTTTATGAGTGAATCCTTGACATGTTGTAAACGAGTTTGCCTACGAGATACTGGACGAGAGGTAGGCGAGTTTATCATCTCCGGAATTTGATTAGTCAATTGCATATCCTTCTTAGCCGCATCCACGGCTTCTACATTTATAGACAAGGAATCTTATCAAACGACACACAAGAAAATAACTAAGAATGATATATAATACGTAGTATTATAAACTTACAGAAAATACAAGTCTATCTCTTTTTTTTATCATATGTCATTTTCGTAAATACATCAATAACATTTTCATTAAAAATAGGCCTCACATTTAATGATGATTGGGTAAAGTATTTGATTTATTTACCAAAATATCATGTCATATTGTGAATTTGTGATCGACATTTTTTTATCACACATATAAACCTGGGCCTCCTCCTTAACTTATTATCAACGATAACTTGCTCATGCACTTTGATTGTACAATTATATAAAAGATCAAGAATGATGGATAGTGTTAAAAATAATATTGATAATCTCTTAAAAGTTTTGAATATACTTTAAACCCGAAATTTAAATAATAGGGACATCAACTTATGTTATATATACAAGTATATCTCTTGCATTGGTATCGTACTTTGACAATAATCGTATCAAATATTATAATCATATCAAGTATACAACCCGAAAACTTTCTCCAAATTAGAATGAAAATTGTGAATAAGAAATTTAGCAATTGTAAAATTAGGGTGGTTCTTGATAAATCTCAATAAATGGCTTACAAATCTTTGAAAAGAGGTGCTCTGATTTGAGGTGTTAGAAATATGATAGTTATGGAGTTGTTTTCATGGAAGAAGGAAGCAAATCTGCAATTATATGTATTGGATTGGACCTTTTAATTTCTTTTTAGCAGGTAATATTTAATTTTTAATTTTGGCCAGTTTACTGTTGCACGCTAGGTATTGCATTAAATGATTTGTAAGGTTAGGATTCATATTCATTTTGTATGTTGATAGATTACTTGGAACTTGAATGTAGTCCTTATATTAAGTAATTCAATTTTAAGCCCTAATAACATCATAATCGTTTAATTGTTTGTACTATAAAATTTTATCGCATTTCTTTAAATGTAGCTCCATCACTATTGTGCATACCAAAATTTGAAGAAAACATTTAGTAATAGAGATAAATTCAACTGTGATAACAAGAATGAATGTAAACTATATTGTACTGTTTATGTACTCTTTCAGTACGAACTCCTACAACATGACGAAGAAAATACTAAAAAGTCAGCCATGCAACAAAAATTAAATAAATAAACTATATTACATAAACAGTTGATGTATCAATATTTGATGAATATGTACCTTGAATTATTGATTCTTGTCGCATGCTTCGGTACATCTGTTTGGTACATGAAAATTTGATTCATCAAATCGTCTCGTTAATTAAATATGATTAGAAGCTAATTAATACTGTAAAAAATTATTAATTAATCATATGCTTTAAGAAAAAATGCGGGGAAAAAAAATGTTGTACTTGCAAGTGGCTTTTAACATGCGACACGGTAATCCCGTCAACTCCCATCGCATGCAAAATCATATTAGGGGTAGCCCCTAAAATACAACACCAAATCCATAGTTTAATTCTTAATAAAATAAGTACACCAAAATATATGTATCAGAGAACAAAAATAAATTAAATTTTGTAGCAATTTGTAGGAATGAAAAAAAAATTACTACCTCCGTTTCATACTTTTTGCAACTTTAAAATATTATTTGTGAGATATAAAATATTTCAAAGTTGCAAAAAATATGAAAGGAAGGTAGTAACAATAATTGTTATTAAGCATAGACAAGAAAAAATTAAACGTAGTAATTCTGAAGCGCATATAATAATTTTGTAGGCGATTAAACTTACTGTCTTCGCCACCAAGTTTCATAACAGCGCAGACAAACCTACGGTGGAGATCATCTGTCCACCTTAGTCTTGGCTTCTTTGATCTTGCATAGGGCCTTACGACACCTTGATTAACACCATTGTCATGATCGACATTCATCATTTTTTTTCCTTCTAGTGAGAAAAAAAGAATGAAGAAGAGTTGGAAATGACCGAGTAGAAATGAAAGGAAGGATAGGAGGAATTTGGGATGAATAAAATGCAACCAAAGGGGTATAAATAGGAGAAAAATAGAGGAAAATACTCGTGTATGTGATAATAATTACTACACTTTGTCCTTTACTTGTACATACTTTGATAGGATTCCACATACTAAAAAGACTAGTTATGGTTTTTGAGATATATAAAAGAGGAAAGGAATTCTCAAAAAAAAAAAAATGTTTTTTACATTGTAATTATGGAAACAAATTAGAAAGCAAAGCATAATTCATTTTGTATGCTTTATTTTCAATTTACTTTTGGGTTAACGCCTTTCCCATTCATTTGTTCTTTTTGTTGTACTTATCATTTTAATTATTTTATTTTGCTTCTTAATTGTAAAGTAGGAGTAATATTTACACAGTTATTATAGGAAATAAACTGCTATTTTTAAAAAACAACTTTCTATTTTATTACTCATGCTCTTTGATTGTTTCAAATTTTTTTTAATACGGAGTAGTATTTAATTGAATGTGAGAGAGCGCAAGATAATACTCTCTCTGTTTTTTTTTTAAAAAAACCTAATTGTTTTTGCATAGTTTCCATCCAATCTAATATTCTAATTAAAATATCTCAAGCTACATTTATAAAAATTTCTAAGAGAAATAAAAAATCAAAATGAATCCAACAAAGTCATACTTGAGTATGAATTAAAAAAAGCCGTTAAAATACTAAATTCTACTTGCATTAGAATCTCTCAAGATTCCAAATGGGAGAGGAAAAAAAAAAGAAGAGGGAAGACCTTTTTTGGCAATTAAAAGAGAGGTGTATTACTCCATTCGTATCTGAATAACTACAACAACTTGACTTTTGCACCATTCACATGGATACTAATTTTGATTTGTTTTATACTACTTCTTCCGATTTTACTCGCAACATTTAAATAGTATACTTAACTTCAATAACATTTCATGAAGTATACTTAAAGAAAAGCATAGTGACATGGAATCTTGCTAAGTTTGCCTCAATGTCTACTTTAATTTATTAAATCTTGTTTTTATAATTTTTACATATGTATGAATTAAAGACATAATTGATTGAAGTTAGGCTCGACAAACATGAAAACAAAAAATGTTGCAAGTTATAAAAACAGAGAAAATATATTATATACTAGACGAATTAAATGGATTATTAAGTAATTATGTAAAGTTTTGCTAGATAGTGTCACGATATATATGTGTCCATAGTATTCATTAATTTTGCTAATAGATAATTAAGAATTTTATTGGTCAAAGTTGTGTATTGCATTAACATGTGTCGATTAATTAGTTCAGTGTAAATAATATCAGTGCAAGTCAGTAAACATCATTTTAGTTCAGTAAAATTAAGTTCAGTTCAATAAAAATAATTTTAGGTAAAGAAAAAATATAATAGAGGATCAGTCAAAATAATTTCAGTTCAAAAAAAATAATTTCAGTTCAGCTAAAATAATTTAAGTTCAGCAAAAATAAATTTCACCTTATTTTTCCTGAACTGAAATTATTTTTTCTGAACTAAAATCATTTTTGCTTAACTGAAATTACTATTACTGATTGTCTATTATATTTTCTCTTTAAAATTACTGATTTTTATTGACCTGAAGTTATTTTTACTAAATTGAACTTATTTTTATTAAACTAAAATTATTTTTATCGACTTAAACTATTTTTACTTAATATTATTATTTTAATGTGAACTAAACAGGGCTTTAAAGTTGATTTTTTTTTTTAATTTTTAAAGGTAAGAAAAATAGAGGGCATTAGGAGACCCTCCTCAGGAGAGGAACTCCTAATGCATCAAAGGAGAGAATAGTAGAAAGACTAAAGTTATTACAAGGAGTAATGTCCATACTATCACTAACTAGATGACCTACATTAGCTATCCAATCAGCTGCCCGATTTGACTCTCGAAAAATATGTCGTATGCTCCAATTATCAAATTTGGTGAGAAGAGTGCAAATGTCTTTAATGATGAGCTGAATCTGCTAGGAAATTGACCAAGTGCCCTTGAGAGAGTTGATGACTAGGAGATTATCTCCCTCGATTTGAATATTTTTTATCCCGAGCTCAAGGGCCAAAAGAATACCTTTGTGAAGAGTTGTCGCCTCAGCAATGAAGACTTTGGTGTTGCCTAGATTGAAGGTACGCACTCCGGAAGAAGTTCTGCTGCTGTCTCTGATAATTATTCCTGCTACTGCCGAGTTGTTGAGAACCGAGCCGTCAAAGTTGAGTTAGTGGAAGTTGAGGGGTGGTGCCTCCCAAGAAACCATGATGGAATTAGGTGGAGGAGGATGGGTAGAAAGGGAGAGGGGAGCTTCTAGATATAATAGGTTACCCCAAGGAGGAAAAAGGTATATGTGAGAGTTCTATAATGCCACTAGTGAACGCAATATGTGCTCGATGGTAAATTCTCAGTATATCAAAGGAGTCTTGCATGAAGATAATGGAGTTTTGCTCTTTCCAAATACTCCAAATGAGGAAGATAAATTTCTTTGTAGCTATTTTGTAATGTTTAAGAAATATAAATGCTTCTATTAAATCATTAGGGAATGGTATAATCTAGCCATTGTCTAACCAAAGAATGATTCTAAACATCTTGAATGCGATAGCACGTAAGGAAAAGATGGTTTATTGTCTCACTTAGACTATTGCATAGAATACAGGTACCACAAGGGGCTATCCGTTGCTTATGGAGAATGTCGCGGGCACTAATACTATTATGCAAGATTTGCCATAGGAAGATTTGGAGTTTTGGTGAAATATCTAGTTTTCAAATCCAACGATGAGTCCATTTGTTGTCACCTAGGTTGAGATCATGAGCTAGCCATGTGGCTGTTTTAATTGAGAAGTTTCTAGATGGAGTAAGACCCCACACAGAACTGTCTCTTACTGGGATGGAGGGCAAGGGGTCCCAATAATTTGAGAAACAATATAAGAAGGAAGAAAAGCTCTAAGTTTCTGACGATCCCATTGATTATTATCGGAGATAAAATCAAACACCCTGGTGTCCAAGTCTACAAGGTTGGGGTCCATATGTAGGAGCTCAAGTAGGCTTTGGTGTGTGACCTAATTGTCAATCCAAAAAAAGATATCCTGTCCATCCCCAATTTTCCAACAAATGCCCTTTCTCAAAATATCTCATTGGGCTAGGATCTTTCTCCAAATAAGGGAGTCTTTGGCACTTAGCATGTATTCAAAAAAGGAAGCATTATGAAGGTATTTATCTCTAACGATCTGAACCCATAGGTTGGTCGGGTCCGAAATTATTTTCCAACCCAACTTTGCTATGAAAGCCTTGTTAAGAGGTAGAGTACGCCGTAAGCCTAAACCCCCAAAATCCTTTGGTCTGATCTGCACACCTTATCCCAAGAGATAAGGGGAATGCTATTCTTGTCCTTGTTTTTCCTCCAAAAGAAATTTCGATGAATGGAGTCTATGTTCTTTGCAACATCTACATGAAGGAGGGAGGAGGAGTATAAATAAGAGGGTAGAGCCTCAAGGTTGCTTTTCAAAAAGTGTATGTCTACCGGCTTTGGAGAGGTAGCCTGCTTCCTAGTGTTGGATGCACTGCTCTGTTTTTTATATAATATTCCTGTAATCACGTTTAGTAGGATGATAGGAACTAAAATGCACTCCTAAGTATCTACCTAGGGAAGCCTTTGGCGTCATGTTAAAGTTGGCAGCTAAACTCGCTTTTCGATTATTAGCAACGTTCTTGGAGAAGATAATAGATGATTTATCGAAATTTACTAGCTAACCAGATATCCCACAAAACTCATCCAACACTGATTTTAGTTTACGACAAGCCAAAGAAGTGGCCTTGCAAAAGACAAGGCTATTATTAGCGAATAGCAAGCAAGGAATATTGAACAATCTTGGACAAATTTTTAAACCAATACCTGATTTGCGATTCGAGCTTTCTAAAGAGAGTTTCCTGATCATTACCTCCATACATAGGATAAATAAATAAGGAAATAAGGGGTCTCCTTGCCGCAAACCTCGAGAAGGCTTAAACCATTCGGTCGTTTCCCCATTTATTTTTAGAGAATACGACACAGTAGTAACCCATTCTTAAATCCAATTAATCCATTGTTCGGGAAATCCAAAAGCTTTAAGGCACTCCCAAAGAAAGTCCCACTCGATCCTATCGTAGGCTTTTTCCATATCTAATTTTAGTGCACACCACCCCGTTTATTCTTCAATTTTTGAAAAGTATTCAGTACTTCTTGAACGATAAGTATGTTATCATGAATAGAACGATCTGGCATGAAAGCATTTTGTAGCTGGCTAATTGATTTTTTGAGAATTGGACATAAGCGGGTGACCAATATTTTAGAAATGGCTTTATAAACTGTGTTTACCAAGCTAATAGGGCGAAAATGGTTAGGCGACTCAGGTTGCTCGATTTTTGGAATCAGAGAAATAATAGTGTGGTTCGGCTTTAAAGTAGACTAGATGGAAGGCCGTACGATGCACGGTTTTTTCATCTAAGATTTTTAATTCATTGATTTATTGTATTTAATAATTTTAGACAAAATTACAAAATTTTAATATTTACTTTTTTTTTTACTATAATTTATAATGAATTTATTAAATATAAATAAATTATAAATATGATATTTTTTTCGTTATATAAAATTTTTAATGTGAAATGATAAATTTTTATAAATTTAAATCCTAAATCATTATTCATTGTTTTACCATATCTTTTATTTCGATAGAATCACCAACCTCGTCCACAACCAGCCTACTACATCAGTGGATAAATTGAACCGAGAAATGTTAGCCAAACTAAAATTGATATAAATTAAATCTTTACATTTATATAAAATAAATCAATATATTTACCAATAAATGAAAAATTGTTGCGATATAAAATCAAATCTATGCATTGGAATTTTTTCATCATCTCCAAAAATAACCAAAGCCATCCATATATTAAGTATACAATATCTAATCGTATGTCATTACATAAACAAATAATCATTAAGTATCCTAAATAAATACAATGTAACTAATAATTACAAATATGAATTTAAACATAATATTTTAAAAATTATCGGGACATTGATGACCTAAAACTAACACAAGATTACTAACACAACTAACACAAAATTACTAACACAAAATTCGCTTGATGGGGTTTTGTATTGATACGAAATTTTATTTGTGTCGTATGATGTGTTAGATCTGCATGTAAAAAAACATTTAGTAAATAAAACATAAACATATAATCGTTGAGTATACCAAATTAATACAATGTAAGTAATAATTAGAAATACTAATTTAAACTTAGGATTTTAAAAATTAAGCTAAAAATTACCCGGCCATTGATGACCAAAAATTAACAAAATTACTAACACAAAATTCGCTTGAAAGGGTTTTTTATTGATACGAAATTTTGTTTGTGTCGTATGATGTGTCAATTTATAATGGTAGGTATCACAAATTTTAATTTAATTATAATTAACGAACAATTTGTATTTCTTATCATAAATACTATCAAAATTTATCTTATAATGATAGGTATCAAACTTTATTATAAGCGTTTATCATTTAAATATTTCTTAGTATATTTTTTTTTGGATTTCTTATACGTATTGAATTAATAAATTTATCTTTTCCTATATTTTTACTTTTTTTTCATTAAAATAATTTAATTTGTAGATTATAATCTACTTGGCATTAAAATTTTAGATATATCAAATCGAATTCGTTACTTTTATGTAGGTGGCGATATAATTTTTTAATTCAAAAATAAAATACAAATCTTTCTTTATTTTTATTGGTCGAAATAATATCTTTTCTTACGTGGCGCGCCGAATGCTCTTGAAAAATGCTTACTTTATTTATATATATATTAGATTAGTTGGGGTATTTTTTAGGGATTTGTTAAACATCGCCCGCAAATCTCCACATAAAGCCCACAAATTAGACATGGTTTGACAATTTTGCCCATTTCTAAAACCGTACCCAAAGTGAACAAATCTCGATCTAACAAATGTGGAGTCAAACTGGGTTGCCCAGGGAGGCCGGAGAGGCGAGGGTCGCCGGAGATACGTCGTCTTCGACGGAAAACGAGGTGGCGCCTAGTTTGGACGCCGGAACCATGGCAAGGACGTCCAGGCAAGGCGCCACAACCAGTGCACTGGCGTCCAGGCCAGACGCCACAACCAGTGCACTGGCGTCTAGCCCAGGCGCCTCAACCAGTGCACTGGCGTCCAGGCCAGGCGCCACCACCAGTGCACTGGCGTCTGGTTTGGACGCCGCCCTTACTTTTTAATTTTATTTTTTTTTTGCCTTTTTTTTTTAAATTATGTTTATTAAATTTATGTTTTGATTTAGGATGTGGAAATTTATGTTTTTTATTTGATTTTATAAAAAATATATATACTAGACTTATAAAAAATAACACATAAAATTAATAATTATTAAAAAAAAAAAATCAAACACATTAAAAAAAAATTAGAAACATTTTCTGATTTTCCAAAAAAAAAAAAATAAAAAAAAAAATTTAAGGCAGCTGGGGCGCCTGGCCAGGACGGCCCGTGGCTGGTGGTGGCGCCAGGTCCGGCAGCCACGTCCACCGGCCTGGCGTCTGGGCAGGACGCCCAGCCACAGTGACTGGCGCCTGTCCCCAAACGCCACTCACCGTGGCTGGGCGTCCTGCCCAGACGCCAGGCCGGTGGACGTGGCTGCCGGACCTGGCGCCACCACCACCTTGCCGCCACGAGCCAACCACCTTGCCGCCACGAGCCTCGACATCCCCGTACTTTGATTTTTATTGAGGTTGTGTTTTTTTTTTTTAAGGTCAAGGGCAATATTGTAACTTCAATATAAGTTTGTGGACTTTATGTGGAGATTTGCGGGCGATGTTTAGCAATCCACATTTTTTAGTGTACAAGTATACGTTGAGGGAGTGAAGCATAGGTCTGAAACTCTTAAGAGTCTTAACAGATGTCAACATGCACCATATACAAAATTCTCTTATTCTTTCAGTTTTAAAATACTACGTATTTATTTTGGATTTAATTTCCAGGAGCTTTTAATAAATTTAAATTTAATATTCTCTTCTAAATTTTTTGAGAGTTGACAAATAGAGAAGGTTGACGTTGGCAAAATTGGAAAGAGGGCACCGTCAAATAATTAAAAATTAGGAAGTTCAAAGTGTAACTAAATTTTCTTCGATGCATGCAATCGGTGGGTTGATGAACTTTATAACTTGCTTATTTTTGCACTTTTTAATTATTTAATAATTTTATGTGCATTGTAACAAAACGGTTTTGAATATTTTCATATATTATTATGAGGTCATATATAGATATTAGATATATATAGTATAATATTTGTTGCACTTGCACGAGTATAATCTTTCGTCCTTTTTTGGGGAGGGTTTAAAGGATGTAACGATGCATGTCATTTCCCAAAATTTATGATTTTGTCAATGTCAAATTTTAGTTGAATATATAAATCTTTATTACGTAATTAATTTTTTTTATATTCTGCATATGAGACTATATGAGCATTAATTCATGACAGTTGTGTTGCATACAATTATATATGTTTTTTTTTTTTTTTTTTTTTTTTTTTGTATGTGTGTGCGCTATATATATACTTGTATGTATGAAATACGAAGTATTACTTTATGAAAATTCTTGTGTTGGTACCACTTAATCAATTGTTAAAGTTACTTCATATATATTGAGCTAAAATGTTCGTTTATTGGAAGTGTTATATTTATTTTGACGGGATATTGGACGTGTTCGTTATATTATTGTTTACATAGTACTCCCTCCATTTTATAATAATTATCGCAATAATTTAACTTTTGCATTATTCATATGCTTACTTTGGCTATACTTTTTATCAATATATAAAAAACATATATTGTCATGTAAAATATTTTATATTAGACTTTATGTATATTTTCATTAGATCAAGGCTTTATACTTCTTAATAATATATAATTATCAAAGTTGTGCATCGACATGTGTGCTGGTCAAAAATTGCGATTATTATTAAACGGAGGGAGTAGATACTTTATGATCTCTAACATTAAACTTACGGGGTGTTTGGTATGAGGGATAGGTATAAGGAGGATAAAAGGGTGAGATAAATTTTGAGGATTAGTAAGTGGGATAAGTATAAAAAAGAGGTTGTCTTTTGTTTGGTATGAATTGGGAATTATATTGGAATAAGTAAGAAAGTTAATTAACTACCTTTACTCAAATTTCTCCTCTTTCTTCATTCTTTCTTTCATTAAGGGTAAAAATGTATTTTACCTCCTTTGTTTTGTCCCCAATCCTCATACCACCTCCCCCTAGTTATTATTTTGAAGGGATAACTTGTATTTTTATCCCTATCCCCCTCTCTTATGTTATCCCTATCCTCCTAAACAAACAAGAGAATATTTAAATCCCTTTCCTTTTATCCGTATCCTCCTCTTTCTATCCCTCCAAACAAACACCTTCTCAAGGCATAACTCAAAATTTGAATTCACACTTTCCTATTAGTTTAAGACTACTAATTAAACCCTCACATGATGAAATGATCAATGAATTCAAATTTATTCCCGAAAATGAACTAAAACAATGGAACTAGAATTACATTTTTGCAATACACTTGGGAGATGAAACATGATACAACAATTCCTAATTTCACAACCTACTAATTCAATCTCCTCCCCCTAAAACAAAGTTTTTCTCGTAATGTCATGGCAATATTGTTACATAAGCTCGAATATAATTAATAAACTATGTCACCCTCTCGTGACCCTTTAAAATAAATCATACACTAATACTCTGTATTGCTTTAGAAAGAGTGTGTTGTGTGGCTCAGTTCGAGCACTACTCGAATTTCCGAGAGTGGCTCTTAGGTTTGAACCCTCGTCCCCCTTTTCTAGACTCCTTACTCTCTCAGTCTCCCTCTCATTTTCCTGAGGTAGGAAGTTGAGCGAGGACTCGACTTGCCTAAAATAAAAAACTTATATAGGACGTGTATGACGCCCTCTAGCCCTACCACAGAGGAGTGCATTCTTAGGAATAGGATATTCGTCTCTCCACGAACGAGAGGGAGTCCAAACCCTCATGTAGAGCTGTTGTCCCAAATATTGCCTTACCCAATTCTCTGATCTTATGTTCCACATTCCTACATTGTCCAATGACACATATATGGCGGTCCATGCCTTTGGATACACCTGAATACACATAGCATTTCCCTTGTTATTAGTATGCAACATTAATCACTTGCTGACTTGCACTGTTATTTCTAAGCAAATGTCCTCAGATTAACAAATTTTTCGAGATACTACAGCACACAAAAAATAAATTTGTGCTGCAATAACACGAGATATGGTGTTACTACTAACGTGTTAGTGTAGATGATTTTAGAGTTTAGAACATGTAGTCATGCTCAAGTGATGTGGAGTTATACCTGAACGGTGGAACGAGTAACTGCATCTCTCAAGTTATAGCTGGCTCTGCTCCTAGGAGTCCATTGTCCCCCATCCATCCTGCTCGTCCAAAATAAAACAGATTTTAGGATATGTAGTCAATGGATTATATAAAAAGGGGTATGATATGACAAGATATGTGGCTCTTACCCGACAACAAAGAAAGCGTAACCATCAATGTGGTAAGATTGAACTGAATCTTCCTCGTTCTGGAACACAATTTCAATAAACGTCCTGTAATCAGTCTGCAACACCCCGGTCTTAAGGTATGCAGGGCGCCATGTAGGGTAACTAGGCACACTATTAGGGGAGTACACGCCAGGGATGTTGAAGTAGTCTGCCAATTTTAGGGGTGTATCTGCCTGCACGTATGACACGCTGTTGATAGCATACCTCTGCCTTTGGTTAATATATGCAGCAGAGTTTGCAAACACGATGGTTCGTTGTAATTTGATCAGACCATAATGGTAGGATCCCTGTGGGTTCGGTCTAGGGCCACTTGCACTCAGATTCATCCTGAGTAGAAAGCGCTAACCATGGTCATATATCATAAATTTCCAAAGACAGTAATTAGATAATGCACTGAGTAATAATACTGTAGGATAACAACGTAAGGCATAGTATCGTAATGTAGCACGCGCATATACCTGATAGAATGGGCCTGGTTGAGAGACCAACCAATTTGTGTGGTGGGGCCGGGAGGGAGAGGGCCAGAGACTTTCTTCCAAGAGTTTCTATAGTGAAGGACGGCTGTGGTGGTGAGAACAGGTTTAGTGAAGCGCGAAGAGACAACAACGTAATAATCAACAGGAGGCTGATCAGCTGTCACTAGTACTGAGTAAGATTGCCCTAAGTGAATGTCAAGGGAAGTGTAGCTGGTCTGCATGGTATGTGTCCCTTCAACCTCTACAAGCTTAAGCTTGTGGCCTGCGATTCTGAAGTTGATGGATGTTGCAGTCCCAACATTCGATATCCTAAACCGGTAAGTTCTCCCTACAGAGCACACAACCATTAGCTGTTTAGGTGTAGTAAAAGACACTAAAAGTCATCAGTACCAGATATTAAGGCTAACTCCTATTATTTACTTCCTGTTTCGTTCTTTTGGTGATACACAAGTATTGTACTAAAGAGATTATGAAGAGTACTGATATATAATAGTTACCTTGTTCAACTGTGAAAGTATAACCATTCCATCCTCGGCCATTGATAAGAAGACCATCAGGCATATGGATGTTGCGACCCCTTTCTAACATTCTTCCCAATTGCTGCAAAAAAATACACAAGTTGATGTTATACAAACATGTCTAGTGTAATTTAGCGTGTAATGTCACATATGTATGCCAATACGCCCTTACACAAACTGACTAGTGTCAGTAGTACTCAGTAATCAGCAATATGAACTCACCCTGTGGCTTTTTTTGTACCAATCCCCTGCAAGAACGGTGAAGTCTCCAGCAGGAGGAGGGAAAGGGACTGGAATTCGAGGACGACTATAGATTCTGATGGCACCAAACCCACCAGAAGCCTTATGAAGACCGATAGAAGGGAAATAGTAGAAGCTCCCAATTTGATCTTTGGCTTGGAGGATGTATGTGAAGTTCCTTCTAGGTGGTATTGGACAAGTTGTCCCTGGCATACCATCTTCAAATGAGTTCCTCCTTTGTTGCAACCCATTCCTGCATAATTGAGGCCACAATAATTATTCGACTATGTAATGCATGGCAAAACCCTATATGAAACGGCCTCATAATATTGTGACTTTTTAAAAAATTTAGAGTAAATTGGAATCTGCATAAAAAAAACTATAATAGACCCGCAATGTCTTTCTCATCATATTAACTTCAAATTCAAAATTATGAGACTAATAGGTTTTAAACTCAAAATTCTATACGAAGTACAAAGTAATTTTTATATCCGGCTAGATTTCTCTTGATGGTATATCTTTAAAATATCAATTTCTATAATATTTCTTGTTACGTAGTTAAAAATGGTCATTTTGTAATCACTTTAATGTCGGTTTAATGTATATTTTGAAGACGGATGGAATACGCTGCAATACAAAAAATTAATCAAGTAATTTGAAACGGATGGAATACGCTGCACTACAAAAAATTTAATCTGTATTGATAGAATGAGTAGCAACAATATAGCACACAATAACATTGGAGCAAAAAACCCAAAAGGTCCAAAAAATAATTGAAAAAAAGCTGAAATTTGTAGTGAGTAAAGTGATGAAAACGTAAAGCCCAATTAAGTTAGTGGAGTGACAGACCATTATAAACATAAAAATAATAATAATTCCTTAAAAGAAAAGGATTATGCTTAGTGCTTGAACTTGACCTACGTGTTAGGTATATCGTGCGCCCATTACCCAAATCAAATGCTCTGTCTAAATTAGTCGGCACCAGAGATCTAATCACGTGTGTGGATCCCACGTGATTAGTGATGACTGAAATACTCATAAATGATTTTTTTTTTATTTTTTAGGAGAGTCACGAGGGTGGGTATTGAGAATCAATTCCAAAATTTTTTAAAATCGGAAGAGAAACTCTAATCACTTAAATTATCCCTTACTCTCAATGATTTTCGTTTAAATGTAAATAGATAAGAAAATATATGGGGTTTACAATGTAACACACTAATTACTAGGAGATCTTTTTCACAAGAGAAATAAATACCGTAAACAATATTGAGTAGTATACTACGTGTAGTATCGTATGACTGTATCATATTCAGTACATTGAAGTTTGGACTTTGGAGTACACATATTTGTTTATCTTACATGTTACTCCGTAAAATATGTGCGGACTATAATTCGCTCATCATGTTCATTTATTAGTCAAATTTTAAAAAAAATTCTTACATTTTACGCCATTAACTAATTATGTTACACTATTGTTACTCATACTACACTTATTAATCAACAAATGTAAAGAGTGAAGTACCAATATACCAATAGTATAATTTCATAATATACTACTAGTCTACTACGTACTAACTATTTATAAGCTTGTCAAAAAAAAAATTTATAAAAAAATTTCCTGTGTACTCGTATAACATGATAATTACCAATTAACCTGAGTACTTATCAATTTTCATAATTAGCAAGTTAAGACATTATTATGATCTCTAACTTTTAACAGATGGCATTTTGCTATCAGCAATTAGTCAATGATTAACTAGCTCATGCATGTTACCTTTCACATTATTCTCTTGAACTATAGTCTACATGTCTCAGTACATTGTCCTATTGTAAATTTGTAATCAATAGACTAGTAAATATTTCTTTTTTCTCCAAAAACCTTTTTTAATAATTGGTATCGAGTGGTGAAAAAAATGGAAAAAAAAGAAATAAATAAATAAATCAATAGTACTCCGTATTATTATATAAACATGAACCTTTAATTATTTTGCAAATATACATATAAACTCATTACTAAGTCTTTAATTATCAATTTTCCAAACGTCCAAATCGATAGTAAGTTATTTTCTCTCAAATAAATTGAAATAATAAATTAGATAAATATTTAATGATATAGGAAATTAAATATTTTTTATTTTTTGAAATGTACGTTGCTATGAAGATTTCATACGAGTCAGTGCTAAACTGCTAAAAAACGAGTTTCCACAAATCTTTGCCATAAAATATAAAAATAGCATCTACATTTAACGCTTGATCTACAGTACTCGTAAATTAGTATTTCAAGGATGATATATATAGAATCTTTAGGGATTAATAAAATAAATAAAACATAAAGAGATTAATAGGTGTAGTAGTTAGTTACCATGAAAGAAGGAATGGTTCATTCAAGTAATTATGAACACTTATAATCAAGTTGTCATTGGTCACACAGTCAATTTGTGGCCCTGGAAACTGTCCATTGATCAAAATCACCTGGCAACACAAACACATAACCCAAACACATTAAAATCGGAATCAACTAACTAGTTACGCGCATTAAGGAAAATAAATATATAAGATTGCATACGTCTGAACCTCCACAAATCACTAATAATATACATAGACAAAAAAGACTTACGTACATTTTGCCTTACACCCATAGGGTAACGAATGCCATAATGCACTTTTAAGTAGATAAATCGATAAGGGCTTTCGGCATAGATGACATTTACTAGGAGAAGGAGAAGGAGAAGGAAGAGTAGTTGTAAGGTTGAGAAGCAAAGTGATTTGCCTCTCATTGTTTTTGGGTTATTTTCTTTAGTCTAATTAACCAGTTTGAGCACTTGTATTTAACTATTTATAAGTGTAAAAGCTTAGATAGATGTTTGGTCACAGAATCACCGCTCATAGATTGGGGTTATTCACGAGTGGAGGTTGTGTGGGTGAAAAGAATTAAGTACTATTGGAAATTTGGAAGTGGTAGTAATTTATAAAGTTGTCTCACTAATGTATGTGTTGTATTTATTTTGTCTTCTATTCTAAATAACTTTGGAATGTCTTTGAAACGTTTTCACATTTCTACAAAAATAGTACTAGTAACTTAAGTACTCTGTAGAAAAATATGATTGAACTTATAGTTGTTATGGGTGAATTTGGTAGGGGTTAAAGTCAAAGAAAGTCAACGACAGAGAAATAGAATTGACGTCCTTCGACAAGTGGAATGGGTGTAACTGGAAGAGATAAGCATGAAAGACTAAAGTCTTGTTTAGTTCAACTTATTTTTACTTATTTCAGAAAAAATAAGTTCAGATCAGAAAAAATAAGTTCAGATCAGAACATCGTTTTATGTGCGGTTTTTTATCGCTAAATATTCTTAATTTCGTAATGAAAAAAATTGTGAAAATTACATATTAATAAACTACACATTATTACGAATCTAACAAAATCCCACTTGATATATTTTTTCCTTATAAATTATCGTACACTTAAGGTTAAAGTTTGGTCAAATCAAATAATCAGATCAGACCAAATCACATCAGTAAAAATAAGGTGAACCAAACAAGGCATAAGTCTATTAGCAGCAGGGTCAAGCCGTTGTTAAGCTGGGAAGTGGCATATTTGAAAATAGTAGCCTTGGAGTTTGTATTATATTGTTATAATAATATTGTTTTGATGATGTGGCATTTTAACTCTCGTAACTTAACGCCGTTTACTAGAAATTCAAAAGTGAAGTACTTTTAGAGGAGTGAGAAAATGGTATTCTTCATATTCAATTCATGGATTCAATTAAAGTCGACCATGTTTCTTCGGCTTTTATTTCTTTATCACCTTCCCGTACGTCCGTACCTATCAATGGTGGCGGAGGTGAAATCTTTGTAAATTCAACTTTAATTTTGCCATCGAATTTAAAGAAAACCCTAAGTAAAAATTATAAAATGAAGGGAATAGTTAACCCTATAGGGAACAAGTGTTTGTCGTGAAAGAAGATCTTCAACAATGGATTAATGGAGTTAACATGAGGAGAGAGAAAATTCATCTTGGGGGTGGAGAGAGAAAATTCAATTTGGCATAGAATAGACATTGCAACCTAGCTACTTACACCTACCTATCATACATTGTAATCATGCAATCGTCTTATATAGTGAAAGTTTGGTAGATCCTCATTCTACCCGTGGTTTTTACCTTCTTTGGGTTTTTCGCATCACCAATTCCTCGTGTCATTTACTTATTTCGTTATTGCTTTTCTTTAAGGTTTTATTTAGTTGATTCGTAACCTAAATTTTACTATTCAATCCCACTTTGCAAAAGATGATTGAACTTTGGAAAACCGTCTTCGATATATATAAATTAATGATTTTTGTGCTTGTGTCAAAAATAATTATGGGGTTACTATTACAAGAATTGAATAACTATAGTAAACAACATTTTAGTGAAGTACTTGAATACCATACAAGTGTTTTGAGACAATGAAGCTACCAAATATGAGAGTTTAAGAAATTTACTGCATATAGAAGGTCAAAACTTGTATACATATACATCTAAAAAGCTCATGTAGTTATATGAAGCAGCTAAAAGGATCAAGTACAAGCGCAATCAAAGACTAGAGTAAATTTCGCGATTTCTATTAATCTAACATTCTAACCTAGCAACAATTTTATGGCGGCATAAGCCACCATCAAAAACATTGATATGGACGGAATTCTCTCCCGATCTAATAATCTATCACCCCTTAAACTATACCGGATAAACGAGTTTGTGTCTACACTTTATTAACACAGTAACAGATCTATATAATTATTGATAGGCCGCAAAGGCATACAATTGATCACGAATCTTAAAGCTTTTCCGACTCTTTTTTTATAAAACATTTCTCGCGTTTCTTTAGTCACGTTTGTCAATACATAATTTCAACTATTAATATCTTTAATTATTGATAAACAAAAATTATAAAAAATTTGATATTTTGAAAATATAAATCATGACGAATCTAACAAGATCTCATATAACTATATTTATCAATATGTATAATACAAAATACGGTCTAAGGAGAGTGAGTGAATAGTTTTAAAGTCAAAACGTGTCAATTAAAATACAAACGGAGGTTACAAAGAGTTTCATTAACACTATGAACCCAAAGAATAAGAGGTTTGAAATGAATGTTAGAGTTAGTTAAATCACGTGATATAAATTGGACATCATATAATGCTCTTAGTTTTAAGATCCAATTTGTACTCCCTAGGCCATTACATGAATATCCAACTCCAAATTCGCTAATAATGCCAAAATAATTAGGAAAAATAATTACTCCGTAAACGAGAAATTGGACCCATAAAAATTTACTGACACAAACTAAATGACTGAGCTAACTGTGAAAGGTTTCAATAGATATCACATGTTTGATCTTGATACATTAAAATTAAACATTAATTTCATATATCATATGCACATAAATCACTTCATACTCCATTGTCCATTGATATACGTAGTAGATTAATACATCTAAATTACTTAGTATTGCTTAGCTAAGAACATGTTAGTTGTCTTTTTTGTTGGTAGCTTTGCTAGTTTTAGTATCTCTAGTAAGTAGACGGCCCATTTGATGGGGATATTTTTAGGATACAACCTTTTTTTAATTTATATCGATTAGATCAAACCTTAAATGGAAAGTTGCATTATGAGAAATACACCATAATAACAAAACAATTACTAAAAGTAAATATAAATATACAAGTATATGTTAGTTTAGATTTCTGAAAAAACACATACGAACTTGCCATATTTATGATAGCACTATTACTTTCAGATCTAATTATAAAGCATCACTTACTATTTTAGTGCAAACAAAAATGTAGTATCTTTCAACTAGAAAATTAATATAGCATTATATTTCACAACAAAATCATAAACACATAATTTCAACTATATATGAACATGAATTTTTCAATGAAACGTATACATGAATATTAGATGTCCCTTAGTCTCCAAAAGTTCTTCCTGTATCGACTTTTTGTGTGTGACAAATCAGACAATGACCGTCCAAATAAGAAGAACTTTTGGAGACGAGTTGGTGGGATTAAAGAACTTACTTGTTGTTTGACACCCAAGGGATAAACATAGCCATAAGTAACCTTCCAGTCATACATTCGATATGGGTTTTCACCATTGATGCCATTTACAAGAAGAACGAGAAACACTACTAAACTTGAAAAACAGAGTGCTCTGTTTTCTCCCATTTCTTGGTTTTTTTTAAGTATATTTTTGTGGGTATTTTTTCTTTTTTGGGAAATTTTCCCAATTTACAGTGAAATTATTTAGTAGATCTCTTTCTCTCTCTAAAATGTAGAGAGAGAGTGGGAGGTTGTAGTTTGAGAGTGTGAGAAGTGGCGCAAAAGAAGTGTAGAAGATGGGGTGACTTTTAGTATGGTAGAACCCACTCACTGAGTCACTGAAATGGCCTAACCTCTGACTTACATTAAATTTTAATTTTTGTATAATAGAATGAATTTAAGAACTCATTAGCTGTGCTCATTAATGGTGTCATATTTTTGGGTGATTAGTAAAACTGGCTAACGCAGTTGAAGGAATTGACTATTGGAAATCACTACTGAAAAATAGGCCATTTTTCCGACGGAAATTCCGTCGGAATCGGTTGTCGGAAAGCTATTTGTAGGAAAAACAACCTTTTTCGACGGAATTTCCATCGGAAACACTTCTTCGACGGAATTTCCAACGGAAATCATGCATCGGAAGAGATATTCCGGCCCGGAAAAGTCCTTCGGAAAATGCTTTTAAAAAAAAAAAAAAAAAAAAAACGCCCCACACCACCCCTACCAGCCAACCTAACCCGTACCACCACCCCATCAGACGCCCAACGCCACCTAGAACCCGACCACCAAAACCAAAACCCATAAACACACTAACCCCTACCAGCCCACCTAACCCGTAAACACACTAAACCACCTCAACACCCACCAAAACCCGTAAACCACCACCAGCCGTCACCACACACCACCAGCACCCACATCACACTATCAACCCAAACCCTCACCAGACCCACCCAAACCGAAAAAAAATAAAAACAAAACATCCAAAAAATTCGAACAATACAACCTAGATCTACTAACCACCTCGCCACCCCTAACCCAAAATCCGAACTCCAAATGTCGCCACCCACCAACACCTGCCGCCACCATAATCCGAAAAAACAACAACAAAATAAAATCAAAATTAAAATAAAAGGAGATACATACCTTAATTCAACCACACAAAACCTTGAAATCGGGTTTACAAAGTCAAATTCGACCATCAAAACTCTAGATCTAGAGTTTTCATGGTCGAATTTGACCTGAAAACCTTCGTTTTGAACATGGGAAAAGAGAGAAAGGGAGAAAAAAGACCGTTTTGCCTAAAACTGAAAACCCGAACTGGTTATTGTGCGGTTTTGTTGTTGTTGGTTGTTCTTGATGTCGGTGTTGGTTCAATTTCGACGATCAGTTTCGCCGGTAGTGGTTAGAAGATGAAAGAGAAGAAGAAAAAGAGAAGAAGAAGAGAGAAAGAGAAGAGGAGAGAGAAGGAGAACGAGAAACAAAGAGAAGAGGAGAGAGAAGGAGAACGGATGAGAGAGAAAGGGGAAGGAGAAAGAGAAGGGGCGAAATGGAAAGAGGGGTGTGTGTAGTGTGTTTTAGGGTTTTGCTTACAAAAGTTTTTTTTTTAAATATTCCGACGGAATTTAAATCCGTCGGAAATTGAAATTCCCGGCGGAAAATTCCGTCGGAAATTTTCGACGGATTTCCGACGAAAATTTTGAATTCGTCGGAAACATCCGACGGAATTTAAATCCGTTGGAAATTTTTCCGTTTTTCCGACAAACTTACGTGTTTGTCGGAAATCGACCTGATTCTAGTAGTGAATATAGGCTAGTTGAAATAATGATGGCTTAAATAACACTATACGAGTATCAGAAAGAAAGAAAAAAAAATAGAGATTTTTTTTTTACAAAAATAAAAACAAAATTACTTGTTGTTGATAAAACGTCATACAACATCGAATTACTCCCTCCGTCCCAAATTACTTGCAACGGTTTGACTTTTTGCACTATTCACACATCTCCCTTTGACCATCTTTTTTAACTATTATATGAAAGTAAATGTAATCATGTAAGATGTTGTTGGGTCTATTTTAATGTATAGTTTCTTAATGTAAACTTTTTATAACTTATATAAATATAATAAAAGATATCAACGGTCAAACATGTGCATCGGCAAACGTGTTCAGTCAAAATGTTGCAAGTAAACTGGGACAGAGGGAGTAGTTTTTAAAAATTATGATTTTTGCTTATAGAACATACATCGTATTACAATGCAATTTAGAATTTAGATCATTTATACTCGTGAATTTGATTAAAGTCTAATTTATCTAGTTACAATTGAAGAATTGACATCTTTTATCTCTCATAAACCACCACCATAAGGGAACTCTAAAACAAAATTATGCCCATAAAGTGAAGAATTATTGAAACTCAGATAAAACAATTTCATGAAATACTGTATATTTTAAGATAATAAGGTTAATATGAGTTATCCAAGTTCAGTATACAAAGCTTAGTCTAGGGGGAAATATTACATTTTCCAACCTTAAGGTATTAGGGACACTTTGAGGGTGGAGATGAGAGTGAGTAATAGCTCAGGCGGTTAGAGGCTTAGCGCTTCCCTCCCGAAACCGTAAGGGTTGAAGTCTAGTCAAAATCCTCTTTTGCTCCGTCTTCCCAAAGCAATCTCCCCTTTTGATTATTCCAAACCAATCCCACCTTTCGATTATTCCAAACCAATCCCACCTCTCGATTATTCCAAAGCAATCCCACCTTTGGCAGAGATCTTCTTTTAACGATCTCTTTGACTTATAACCTGTTAAAATCTTCTTTTGTTCTAAGTCTCTCTCCTCCCACCATGGCCGCCTGAAGTCCTGCCACCATAACACCATCCCGAAAACCCACTTGCCCCCTGAACTGCAGTCCTGCGCCATGATCACCCCCACCCCTAGCTGCTACCTCCACTCACCACTAGCCATGCCGGAAAAACCCTCTAACACCCCGAAAACCCAACCTCAGCCCTGAAAATCCCTACCCCAGCTCATATAACGCCGGAAAAACCCTCTAACACCCAAAAAATCCCAAACGTGTTTTATTTTATATCACCCATATTAACACATCGAAAAACATTTGTTTATCTTGGGTATCCAGGAGTCTAATACCCAAAAAGGACAACACTAGCCATAACCATTTACAAAAACACAGTTTGCATTAGGAATTCCCCTCATGAGGAGGGTTTCCTAATGCTTTCATTTTTTTTTACCTTTCAAAAAAAACAAAAAAAAAAATAACAAAAAACAGTGGATTTAGAGTCCAAAACAAAGATCATGCCACACAAAAAATGTCATTTTACTTCTACAATAAAACAGACTAGTGAAATATATAGTACTCATAGGATATTCTCTCTTAGGGGTGCTTATCGAGCGAGTCAATCACGAGCTGAGGGGTGTTCGAACAACTCGAAAACTTTTAACATGTGCTCAACTTGTGCTCGCTAAAATTTCGAGCTAATAAAACCTGCTCGACTCGTGCTCGTTAAAGTTTCAAATTGAGTCGAGTAGCTCACAATCTGTTCGTTAAAGTTTTGGCCCTTCTATAATTATATGCCTTTATTATTATTATTTTTTTCACTTTACATTGTTTTCTTTTTTTTTATATATTTATTATTAAAGATTTACTCTTTCTTTTTTATAATAAAATTAACACTTATTAAGTGTCTAATTTGTTAAAACATGGTAACTTTGTTTGTAAATTCTATATTAATAAAATATATTATCGAGCTGCTCACGAGCTTATCGAGTCGAGTTAGAGTTTGCTCAACTCGTGCTCGTTAACATCTCAAGTCGAGTCGAATTTGAGTCGAGTTTTAACCGAGCGTTGACCGAGTCGAGTTCGAGTTGCTCGCGAGGTGCTCAACTCAATTAGCACCCCTATTCTCTCCTTTTAAAATCGGAATAGTACGGAGTAATATTTAATCAAATATTGATCGTGTATTGTTGTATGAATTCTAAATCAGCATGTAATCAAGTACATCAATTATGTACATACTGTATCGTTTTAGACAGTTGTATTAACCATTCTATATAACTTGGAATGCAATATAATAGCCTCACATATATATGCTTGATTTAAACATTTGAAAATGGTTGAAGAAGCATCCCAACCTTGGATAGAATCATAGAATTAATGAGCATTTGTCCTTTAAGTTATCCAATTTGTTAGAAACTCAAATCAAGCACTAGACGTAACTCATTGAAAAGATCGAAGAGAATAGAGGCATCCGCAATCAGATGGAAACCCCGTAAATTATGTCACCAAATTGGTCGGTTTTTTTTTTTTTTTTTTTTTATCTTTTAAAATAACTATAAAAACGCATACATTAAAATATTTACGTCAATTATTTTGTAAATCATTTGAGTGACATAATTTGGACTATGATATGCTCATAGATTTCAAGATCTACAAAAAGGTCCTAGGGCATGGACATGGAAAACCCCAAATTCCATAATTCATGACCAAATAATTAATAGAAAAATAGGGAGTGATTGAAGGAAAATTTGGACCAAATAAAATCACCGTCAAAAAAAGAAAAAACTGAGCTCTTACTGTAAGCCTGGCTGGATATCACATGTTTTAACTTGGGACAGCCGTATTTGTTTCATAGTATAACAATATTTAGAAAATTATTATATGGAGCTTAGATTATTTTATACTTAGTAGTAATTTTTTTGTATTTGAGTCTCATTGACCTTTATTACAAGTATTAAGTATACAATACTAATACTGTGTGTTAGTTTGAATACTTGCATTTGTGACAACTGATAATTTGTCACATTGTCAGTCATTTCCAATTTGCTTTTATTGGTCTATTGATTACTCTAAACTCATTCATTAATCTAATTAACTAATAACAAGATGAGTAATTTCGATCCTTATATTTATAGGTTTGAGTACATTTATAGGTATAGGTGTTAATGAGTCAAGCTAGTTCGAGAACTATTTAAGTGAAGCTCGATATATGCAAGAGATGAGCACAACATCACTACTCAGATCAGCTTAGCTTAACTAATAACTCGTGACTCGGCTCTAGTTTGAATGAAAGTTTAACCAGCCTAGCTGGCAAAGCAAGCTCAAGTCTTGCCTTGCTCGATTATCAACCTTAGGTATAAGTAGGAGGGAATTCTAATCACCTGGTTTTATAAATCTGAGGAGTAGCCTAGTAGGAGTTAAGATGATCCAAACCTACTTTAACACTAGTCAAAAATAAATTTGGTACCATTACCATTTTTTTTAATTTAAATTTATTATTTACAAATGATCATTAAATATAATGTTCAAAGTTTCTGGTGACAAACTTCAGAAGCTTTTGAAAGTATTACGGTATAAAACATAAGAACTTGTTGAGACATAATAATAATACAGTTTAATAGATTTTAAATAAATTGCGTTACAAAAGTTCACAATTTGCGGGGATAGCTCAGTTGGGAGAGCGTCAGACTGAAGATCTGAAGGTCGCGTGTTCGATCCACGCTCACCGCATTTTTTACCTTGTTTTTTAAGGAATCACTGAACAAGTGTACGTAATGTATGAACTATGAAGTGAATAGCTAGTTTAAATTAGCCACATGCCATAATACGCAGTTACTCATAAACTTATACCGCAATTCATTTGTCTAGTATTTGGATCACCTAGTTAGGAGAGGCTGTACTAAGGATAGCGATCCTTTAAACTTGTTAATACGCTTAATAGCCAGAAGTTACTGCAGCAAATAGATCTTGTATTCAAAACATATTTCATTACAATGAAAGAGTTGAACAAAAATCATTCTTTTTAATCTAGCAGAAGATCCATATACAAAACCTCAGAGCACAATTCTCTGACAAAAACACATCCATTCCGGCTATACAAAAGACCTGCCTAAACAACGCCAACAAATTCATGGGAAAAGGGAAAAACAGGCGTAGTAACCCTGTTATCCTATACAAAATCTTGGCCATCGTACTACTTAACTGCTAGTAATGGTCAAAAGTAAACCAAAGTGATCACTAGGAAAAACTGGAAGAATCAATTCTTGAATCCTGTTCTTCAGTTTCTTCTGTTTGCTGAATGTCAAACCTGGTATTGCCTCAGTTCCAATCATATCTATGCTGATGATCTTAAAATCAGTCAAGTGGCAAATAAATCTGTCAAGCCGTTTTTGCAATTTACGGTTTCCAGACAACATATTGTTGGACTTAGTATCGTATGTCCATCCCATCTCAGCAGGTCTCAGCCTCTCCCAAGCATCAAACCATCCTTCCAGAAATGGAAAATGGCCATCAAGATTATCATCCCAGTTCATATCACCACAGAATATGACATTCGGATGTCTTTTAAGCTGGTTTATGGCCTCCTTTGCCTGTTCAACCCTTTCCTTACTGTTCATTTGATCCCATGTTGGGGGTCCTGGGGTAGGACTCTCAAGATGGCTAGTAGCAACCACCAGCGACTTGTTTTGATTCACTACGATTTCAGCTATACCCAAATCTCTGCACATTTGTGAGTTACTGAATGGTTTACGACTGAATGATTTTACAGGAAGTTTGGCCAACTGCAGAAAAAAAAAACATTAAATTACAGGCTACAAATGCAGAGAAATATTTAGAGAAAATTATAGGATAATAGTCAGCTTTGAGGCCTCTGACTAGCAGTGTTCAATGAAATTTAATGAATTAGGAAGTCGCAACAACTAGCAATTAGTAGACATAAGACCCAGAAAAAGCTTACAAACCCCAATAGTTACAGAATCACGACATAGGGAAACTACAACAATTATCACATGCATTTAAACCTCTAGGTCTGGTTGGACGAGCAAATCCAGGCTATAAGATCAGTTTGAGTTATATTAGGGTCAAAAACCCATCTATCAGTAATTTTACAGGTAAAAGTAGTTTTTAGGTAAAAATGTCTTCAAGAGCTCAGTCTGAAGGGGGAGGGGGGTGTTCCTGATCGGATTTTGGATCACCGAGTAATGTAACAATAACTTTAAAATATTGGAATAGATGAGCAAGGGGCCATTATATACATGTCAGATCAATCTTAAGCAGCATTACCAGCATATACACAATAAAAACGGACTTGTGAAGAAAAATGATGGAAAAATTGTAAGGTCTATCCTGCTACATAATCACAACTTGTTAAGTGAAAAAGATTCCAGGTGAAAAGGTCAAATGGGGAACTGAAATTATTCACCTGTATGCAATAGTACATCTCAGAGGATGCCCGTTCATAGGTGACAGAGCACTGATATTTCTTCCACCATTTAGATTTTCGAAAAATGTCATAGATATTGGGAGTGACCTCCTAAAAAGCCAAATACAAACAAGTTACAGATGCTACAAATCATAGAAATAAACAGCAGTTATCTCATGAAATTGTAAAACCACAAATAGAAACCTGAAAACAGATAACATCAGGAGAGTGTAGCTGAATAAGGTCGCCAATTGCTTGCATCCTCTTATGCACCTCCAATTCTTCGTTGAACCACACATTGTATGAAAGGATCTTTATCACACCTGAAACTTCCTCAATTTCAGTATTTTCAGCAATTTCCTTGGAAACTGAAGCACCTGTTTTGGCCTTTCCGACCTCTAAGTCAAAGCCATTTTCAGAACCTGAAGCACAAAGTAAAATCATATATCATTTTTTGCCAAATCCAAGGCACAAGATGTCAAGATACAGTAGTTCCCATAATGAAATATATTCTGCAAAGAACTTTAATTGTAAGAACTTTAGGGAGCCTGAATTTCATGAAAATGAATAGGGATAACAACCAAGCGACTAATAAAAAATCACTTAATAAAGGAAGACAACGCAAAATTGTTAACACATTCAAATTAATCAGTAGTTCCCATGGAAGTATTTGTAATCTGAGTTAGTTTAGCTTCAGAAGTGGATTTAAGAAATCGACCGTGGGAATTAGAAACATAAAAGAAGCAACTTATATGAGTTTCAAAGCATCCTACAAAATTTGCACTAACCTTCAACCGAAACAATCTTTCTGGAAGATTTAACTTCGCGAAATCCATCTACTATGATGGGTTTCTCAATAAAACCACCTAAATCACAGAGTTTCCTCTTGAATGAGGCATTGCCCACAGCATTGTCAGCAATCTTTGCCAACTCGGAACTCTTAATTGCTACAGTCTTTTCTTCTTTCTTTGTAGCAAGACAACTGACAGCATCGGCGTTATCTGCCATACAAATCACCCAGTAATTATATGCATTCATGATCATGAAACCTCATTTGAAATGAAACATTCCCCCATTATCCTCCCAGTGTTGTGAGGTGTGAAATCATAGCAATATGTAAACAATAATGCCCATACACTAGTCTTAGATAGCAACATTGATTTGTATCTTGCAATATGATTATAGATAACAAAACGCTCAGCAACTTTATTCTACAGGGTCCTAAATCAATTGTTGTTCAAACACCTACATATATGAAAATTAGCGATTTAGACGACAGACTTGGTGGTTTGGCGAGAAGAAAAAATGAAGGAAATGATTAGTTGTCAAAGATACATGTATGGAATAAGTTTCTTGCCTAGTTCCCAGGTAAAGGGAAACTTCCTGAAGGATGTAGTCCATGTAGAACTTCCTAAACTTCCTATATGGAGCTAAATAGTCTAACATTGAAAAACTTTATGGGAAGCACAGCTTAAATTCCAAAAAAAATCAGAACTTGGAAGTCATGAGAAACTTATAAACATGTAAAAAATGAGCCCTAAGATTCATCTGAATGCAGATGAAATCTTTTTTCGTTTTTGCATGCGTGTATTTATGTTTCCATTTATTTTGGTTCTAGGGTCAGGAAGATGGTGTTAGCTCTGAAATTCATAAAGATGAATTGGAGCAAGCAGCAATAGGCCTAAAACAAGAATAAAAAAGAGGACTTTGACAAAGAACAGATTAGAGCACTTTGTGCCATCCGTATATAAGATTTAGAGTTAGCAACAGCCTACAGGCGATCGACTGGATCGCACAAAGTTGAAGCTCACCTTTTGGCCGTTCAATATTGAAGTGTATATCAAGATGAAATAAGAGACTGACCTAACTATATATATTTAAAGATCAATGGAAAGTTCCAGTGAGCACATAATTGCGGGAATTATTTCTTTTCATTGGATCAAACAAAGTCTTTAGTAAACACTGTAATAAATTTGATAAGTTAATTACTACATTTTGTGTAAAACAGTTTGCTTGGATAGAATTTAACACTTCTCTTTGACAAGTAAACTGTGAAGTACAAGATAATGCAATTTGGAATCAATCTACAGTTATACACCCGTCTGAGCTTTAATCTATCAGTCTTAATTGATATCGCTGAAAATATGAATTAATGGAATCCATGTAATGAAAAGCCATACGATTCAGTTGCTCCAAATCATGACAAGTAGCGTAAGTAGCCTGAGTTTGCGTAACCATGTCCTACACTCCTACCTAGTACATCAACATAAATATTAAGAAGGCTTTGAATCACCATCCACCCAAAAAAAAACAATCACATGAGCTTTGGGCAGCTTAGGTAGCAAAACAGATAATGTCGATTACTGTAATCAACCCCCTAACTTCTAATAATAGCTATTCACTAAATATTTTACTTGCAATAAACATTTCACACCAAGTAGCCTACTACTCCAAGTCAAACTAATTCTTGAAGTCCATCAAAGGTAAATCATACCAAGTATACATCAGTTTGTGTGAACTTGAAAACATCAAGTACAAAGTAACAATGTTTCTACCTATGTAACAATGTTACTCAGACTATTCAAATTACATCAAGTAGACAAGTGCCAATGTCAGATCATTGACACCAAAACACAAGTATGGAAATATGGACAATTCAATTCATTTTAACCCAAAATCAAGGAAAATATTCATCAAATATCCAAGTCTTACTCAAATAATGACACTAATGTTTTATATTTCTGATAAAAGCTCCCAAAGTCCCAAGTCTGAGCAAATACGGATTACAATTACAGCAGATGTTCAAGGTTAACAGGAAACATTAAGTATAACAATAACAAAATATTACTTTGCGGCTTAATAAATCATGCTCAAAAGAGTCAAGCGAGATACCATTAGAAGTTAGTAGGGGTTAATTACAAGTTTAGTATAAGTTCAGAGAGTCCAATTATAGTCATAAGAAAGTAAAATTGGACAAAATTAAGATCCAGTGATAGCAGCTAACACTTGTACAAACAACCACAAAGGTTAAAAGACAAAAGCATAGACTTAGAGCTAAATAAAATAATCACATAAAAAATTGATCATAGTATAAGAGATCAATCACATAAATATAAAATAAAAATAAAACCCACCAATAGCCAGAAATGAAATTAAACATAAGACTGCAAATAACCCATATTTGATCATAGAAAAGAAATATCAAATTCAGCCAAAAAAAATTGATCTTAGGCCAACAGATACTGCTATAAGAAAAACCAGAAAAAGTTTAAACCTTTGGAAACAAAATAATGTGAAAAGTTCTGGGAAAGGGAAAACCCACAGAAAATCATTGGTATGGGGGGTCTTGGGAAGGAATTTCATTCCAAAACCCAAAAATGAGTGAATTGGATTCCATACTCCTTCCCAAGCACACCATACCCATTACTTCCTGTAGACTAATCTCCCATTCCCACTACTTCTCTTTGTTCATTTCACCAATGCTTGGAATTTGGAAGGAAATAATGGACATTTTGGTTTAGAAGATAGAAAATGAAATGAACGGTTGGATTTATAGAAGAGAGGGAAAGCTAGGGTTTAAAGGTACAGTGGTACCCATATAACCGCGTGAATTAGTCATAACTCAAAATGCTCCTCTTTTTTTTCTTTGCTACTAGTCAAGGCACCCTCTTTTTCCTTATCTTTTCTTTCTCTTTGTTGATGGAACAAATGTTTTTGACTTTTAAGGGTTTTGCCCACCAAAAGATGCCTTAACCGGGCAATAATCCATGTTACTCCGTATATAATACTAGAGCATACTTGTGCTAATGCATTAGAATGAATTCAATTTACAAATGAAAAATTATAAAAGAAATCTTTATCACGAGTAGATAATTAGGTAAATTATCAATTAAAATAAAGAAATGAAGTTTACTACGAGTAAAAAATTAAAAAACAATGGTTATTCAACATGTTTTTAATACTTATATCTTTTTATAATTAGTAGAGACCAATGGAGCATAAACAAATACTTTGTCGATGTCAACTCTCTTAGTTAAGTCATTTAAGAGCGTAAGGTAATCAAGTCACGGGATTCAATCACTTGTTTTATATAATGCAAAGTACAATCCATAATCATTTTCAAAGCTCTCACTTTACCAATAACCAATGGGGGATCTATGGATCAAGTAACCTCATTTGATTCAATATGACACTTAGTGATATCATGCACACAATATTGTGCCAATCAAACAAACATTAACAATCAATCAAAAATACAAATATTTAAAAAATTAAAATACTAGTAAAAAAACGTAACACAAAGTTTAGTTCATACTAACCAGAACCTAGGTCATGGAATTTACGCTTATTAGAACCCGAATTCCGAAGCCCACCCAAATGAACAACTTGATCAACAAATTGACCAACACCCATTTGAGATTGAACATTTTCCTTAGTACCCGAATCATCGGGTTCTTGAACCCGACCCGAATTACAACGGCGCAATGGAAAAAACACTGAACCCACAGAAGAAACTCCAGAAAGATCATCATCATCCGGGTCAATAGAATCCAATTCTTGCAAATTGGATCGAGTGTCGCAAATTTCGCAATTTGAAAGACTGTAAGAATTGAGAAAGGTGCAAGCTTTGCAGGCCCATTTAGAGGGTGATGAAGAAGAGGAGAGAGAAAATGGAGTTTGGCAAATTTGACAGTTTGATTTTTGGGAAGGTGGGTTGAGAAATGTGCATTTAGAGCAAGCCCAAGAAGATGAAGAAGGAGAAGAAGAAGACATGGTTGATGAAAAAGAAGAGAGAATTTTGAATTTGAGATTAGGGATTATAAGGGTTTTGTTAGGGTTTTTGGTGGGTTGAATTTGAAGAAGAATACGAGGGAGGGAAGAAGAAGAGAGTTGGGGTTGAAGAAGAGTGAACAGCATTTGAATTTTGAATTTTTTTAATTGGAATTCACAATTTCTTAATATCAGGTTTTTGGTATGAAAGATTGGGTGGATGCCCATATCTTTCTTGTATTATTCAGAATATTCTAGATTTAGAGTTTATTGTTATCCAAACAAATCTTAATTATGTTATATGTATATATACCCCCATTATATGAAATAAAGCTATACATATTAATTCTCTTTCAATCTCTCATGTTTCTCCCTATTTCACAACACGTTATCAGCACCACGGCTTTACCCGAACATTATATTAAAGATCATGATTGTACCTTGATAATCTTGCCAATTTGATCGAAAAAAGGTACGTTTTTCCTCCCAATGGTTTGTTATTTACCTAATATTCTGTGTTAATTTGAAATTTGCTTTTGTATTGGTATAATACCATGGCACTATTATTAATTTATTAGCAAAGTATAATCTGTCAGATTTTATTTTTTTTGGTTGATTTGATAAACTTAAGAAAATTATTAATGGTTGAAAGATAGCTAAAAGCATAATTTTAATGTGTCGTAACTCATATTTTGAATTATTTCACTCTTCGAGGGTTTTCGACTTTTTGAGTGCAGAGTTCAGTAAAGTGAATTGGGAATTTTTGGTACATACTTCGTATGAAATTCATTTTGCAATTATCGTAATTGATATTCTAAAGAGTTTTAGAAAGACCTGGCCTTATTTTATGATTTACGAGTAGTAATAAATTGTTTCGTGTTAATTTATAGGCCCTTTAATTATACAAACTTTATAATGATATTATTTTTTATTCATCTATTATGTTATTGTTACTATTTATTGATTACATGATGTTTTGCGTAATTGTTTATATGGCGAATGATCGATTTTGTATAGCGTTGGAGCATGTTATTGAATTTATTGCCTTTTAATTTAATGATTATTATGTTTGATTTATGATCTTCTTTCCTTAATACGATAAACCATGATATAAGTATTACTAGTCTATTGGATGATGGGTGTTTTAATCTCTAGATTACATATAAATTATATTTACTTATGTTAATTAATTTTAAGTTACTTTATCTTGTATATATCTATTATACTTTTTCTACTGTGTTTTATGTTCAGCCGCAACTTAATACGTTCAACTATACTTGTTAAATCAAATTATCAAATTTATCATGACTTTCCATGATCCTATACACCTATGGGCTAATTATATGTTTAGTTTGTCTTTTATTGGTTTATTATGTTCATATTATTATATATTGTACTTTGTACTTACGTTGCATGTTAACACTCAAGACATAATCTTTAACTTGTTAATGTGTTTTAATCCTTATCCTTGAGAGTTAGTTAATGCTGATCTTGAAGTGTCATATAGTTGATATTTCGTTCTCTCTAGTCTACTAGTAAGCATGCAATGTAAAGAACCAAATGTTTTGAAAGAAATCTTATTGACACTAGTTTCGTCTTAGAAAATCATAATGTTTGATTTTCCTAGTTGTCCTTACTTGTCTTGCAGCCCAATGTTTTACTTGATGGCATTGTGTATATACTGCATCTAATGCAAAGAAACAATTGCAGACTATAGAGAATTATCTCTAATTAATTTGCATAACATACTTCATATTAATTTGCATCAAATACTAACATACTTCATATTACTTTTGTGAATTATATATACAGGTTATATGAATATCAACTAAATTTATGCATGGTCACTAAAATAATACTATATACTTGCTTAAATCGTGATTTGTGGGTTCAACAATTACATATTTATAACTTTATATTATGCAACTAAATATATATGATTCCAATTCCCTTTCACAAGCCTATGATGTTTGACTAGATGTCAACACTCTTTATTTTTCTAGTTGACCTCAAATTATGTTAATCACAATCTATCTTGTTTTTCCACCTACAATGTTGAAATTCTTTTATTTTGTTAATTAGATGGGAATGGATTTGATTGATGAACAATAGTTTGTGATGACAATAATGACTATTACATGAGATATATAAGATATTTACGAAATGATCGATCCAGACATATAGTGTCATACTAGTAACTTGCAATCTAATACTCTATAATTACATATCTCTCTCCATTTCTGGGACTTGAAGTTTCAAATATTGTTCTTTTAGTACTTTGAACTATCTCAAGTACATGCATTATAATTGACATTAACTAGGTATGTACCATATATGGTCATATTGTCAGTAACCTTATAAGTGGAACCTATTATGAAACATAATGCCTTTTTCAACATTGAAATTATTGAGTGATGGGTGATTGATTTCAATATACATGATATTATATGCCAACATTATTAATTTGGATTATAGAAATGATGAATAGGTTGAACATGAAATACTCATACATATGAACCTGAAGTTCCTTAAATTTATGAAGGTTTAAAAACCCTCAAAAGATAATATGAAGATACATATGTGACTTAGAAATTCTGTTAGTTTCACAATACTAATGTGATTTTATAAACATAGTGTCATGAGAAAGAATATACAAAAGTTATTGAATAGTATATCGAACTCTGAATCAAAATTGATGATTTATAATTACTAGATTTACTCACTCCCAGATAAGGGTGTACACCGGTCCAAAACCGGACCGGACCTGTTTGGACCGGGGACCTGAATTGGGTAATTATGAGGACCGGGGACCGGACCTGAATTAACAGGTCCGGTTCCGGGCCAGACCTGAAAAATCAAGTCCGGTCCGGGTTTGGACCTGAATGGACCTGTTTTGTGTCTTTTTCGTTTTTTTTTTTAATACAAAACCTGTTGGACCTGCATATGGACCTGTTTTGTGATTTTTAGACCTGTTGCATAATTTAATAATTACATACAAACCAAAATTATCAATTACAAAACTACATAAAGTCTATAAAGTCCCGATTCTCAAACACCAAAAATACAAATGAGTCCACCGAAAATACAAATAAGTCCACGAAAACTCAGTTTCAATTTTTCAGAGTTTGGTTTTCTTTTTTTTTTTTTTTTTTTTTTAATTACTATTTTCCCGGGTTTCAGGTCCGGACCTGAAAACCCCGGGTTTGGACCGGGTCCGGACCGGGACCGGGAACCTGGATTTTTAAGAACCGGGACTGGACCTGAATCAACAGGTCTGGGTCAGGTCCGGTCCGGTTCAGGTCGGTTCAGGTCCGGGCCAATTTTTGTACACCCCTACTCCCAGAAGTGAATGAGAATTTGTATGATTGGAAAGAAACATGTTTGCATGATGTTTTTGTTATTAAAATCATTGAAAAGTTTAATTATAATTGCTAACATGATTATATATCAACTATTTGACCGAGAAATAATGTTTATGAGTTTAAAAAATTAGACATGACATTGTGAGCAACTAACTTGAAAAAATATATTTATTATATCCATACTTATAAGAGATTAATATAGTTGGGCAAGAGTTACAAGTAAGAGTATATAAGAATAATTTTATTATGCTTGATACATGCATTGGTAAAAGAATTTATGCTTTAAAAGGTGAAAGAGATTTAAAGGTTGTTGAATTCATTTCATGCCCCACATGCAAGGATTAGGGGGGGATTGTAATTATTCCATTAATTTATGTAATCCTTGCACATAAGTAATAAAATATATTGATGGTCAGTTTGGTACATACATTAACTTAAATATTAATGATTTATTTCATAGAAGTGGTCACATTTTAATTAAATATTTTGAAATGATATCATCCTGCAGATGGATATAAATAAATGTCATTGATCATATACTAGTTGTAAATGCTCTAATTTAAAATTGATGTCCTAGAAGGACAACATCAATTGCTGAGGAACCTATAGCACGTCTGAAGCATGATAGATCAATAGGTTCTAAAGACCATTAAGTATATTGATAGGCCGTCGTCGAGCCTACCAAAGATAATAATTCCTATCTTGGTCTCACTAACAATAGTAAGGGTAAGAAAGGGTCGAACCCAAGAGAGGCGTTGAATCAACCACCGAGTACTACCGTTTAAATAAGCTAAACGAATTCTAAATTGGGTTGGTTTTTAGTAACTTCTTCTAACACAATTCAACTAAGCTAAGAGGAGGTTAACAATATTAAGAGGAATCTAGGGCTTGGGTTATACCACTCAACTTCATCACAAATCACAATTAGCATGCAACAATCAAGGTAAATTAATGGGATAAATTAGGGGAAGTCATCTAAAGCACCCAACTACTCTCTCAAGCTAGAGGGATTACTTGAATCATGAATACGACCTACTCTCGTGGTTACATAGCATAAAACAAGTGTTAAAGCATAATCACGATGACATAAACATTCCCTTGACCGGTAATCCCTATTCTCATGGCATTTCGGGTCAATCAAGCATAAGGGAGCTAACTCAAGTTCATCTCTCGATCCTTCGTTGAGAAAGCTTGGATAAATAGTTCTAGCAATGGCCATATACAAGAACTAAGCAATTAAACCACTTAAGCTCAACTAATTAACATCCCACAACAACCAAATTAGCACATGCAACAAGTAATTAGTGACTACATTGAGGGTTTTGCCCAAACCCTAGAATTTAGACTACTCACAATCCATGGGGGTTAAAGCAATTAAAGATTTCAAGCAATTCATGAACAAATTCAAACTAAGGATTAAGCTAATTAACAATCCAAATCATGCAAGAACTAGCAAATAATTAACAACAAAGTAAAGAGAAGTAGAAAAGATGAGTAAGAAATGGTTACTATGAAGCTTCAAGGTGAGCAACAATGGTGGATTTTGTCTTCTACAATGATTGAATTTGAATAATTCCAAGCTAATAATTGAGAACTAACTAATGATTTGAGAATTTAATGTTCTAAGACTACAAACTAAGAGAAAAGCTCTGAAAAACTGCCTCCCCCGTACAAATGAGCTCTAAAGGGGTATTTATATGACCCCCAAATAAAAAGGACGGAGAAAACAAGGAAGGAGTTCGACTGCAGGTCTGCACGGACGTGCCAGATTTGGCACGGACGTGCAAGGCTAAGCACGGCCGTGCCAAGTTTGGCACGGACGTGCAGAGGGGGCAGAATTGAGGCAGAACGTACTGCTAAGAATCGAGCAGTTCCGCACGGACGTGCAGATATTGGCACGGACGTGCAGCTACATCTGCACGGACGTGCTTAATTTGGCACGTCCATGCAGGCCTTGGCAGAATGTTCTGAGTTTCTGGAGCACTTCTGCACGGACGTGCAAAGTCTGGCACGGTCGTGCACCCTCTTCTGCACGGACGTGCCAGATTAAGCACGGCCGTGCAGGACTTGGCAGCTTGCTGAAGCTTTCTGGAACCTCCTGCACGGACGTGCAAGGTCTGGCACAGCCGTGCAGGGTCTTCTAAACCCCTTTTTTCATCTTTTCTTCTATAATGCTCCTTTCCTTGGCTTCTTTCATCCATCTTCTTGCTTCTAACCTCGGCTTTGTATCCATGGGCTCCATTTGGTCGTTCTTTTGAACCTAGAATCTCAACAAAAACACCAACAACCCGTGAAGCATAGGATACACAAGAATTGCATAATAATAGAGTAAAAATGAACCAAAACGCAATTTATATCAAGTAAACTAGGTTCAAAACACCCTAAAATCGTATCAAATAGCAAGTTATCAAATCCCCCCAAGCTAAGCTTTTGCTCGTCCTCGAGCAAAACAAAAATGTCAAACCAAAGGAGGAAAACAAATTGCTAATCATCAATCCAAGGAGAGGCAACAAGGGGGAAGCATACATAAACAAATCCGCATGGTGACAACCATCATCACTTTTAGCACAAGTGAGAAGCAATTTAAACCTCTAAGTCGCCTTAGAGGACGAGTTTTTATCTCGTGAGGGTTTCCAATGAGTTTGCCCCACAACTCACGCAGTCCACAGCACATCGCCAAAAATCGCACAAGTTCAATTTTTCGCCCAAGTCAACTCATCGGGATATGAGACACAAGCAAGACAAGTGAACGACTTTCAAGAATTACCGATCATACAAATGTACACATGAGTTGGGGGTAGAGAGGAAAACTAAAGAAGGTTTCACTAGGATACTTCCTTTGGCCTTTTACTAGTTCATTAGAGCACACCTAGATATTCCAAAGTTGTAATGAGCCCTCTTTCGGTTATAAAATCTCAAAATGCTAGTCCACCTCCCAAAATGCACACCCAAGGCCCCTTAATTACACTCTAACTCGGGAATTTCACAAGAAACAATAAGCAACAAATTCGACAATGTGTGGGAGGCATCCACAAGTTGACCTCTAAAGAAAAGAAAATCAAAATTTTGAGAATTTTTGGGGGAGTTTTTTTTTTTTTGTTCTCCCTTCTTTTCTATTTTTTATTTTTATTTTTATTTTTTTTTCTCATTTTTTTTTACATTATTGCCCTCGCCTCTTTTAACTGTGAGCGGCTCTTTCTTTATTCGAAACGTGTGGCTTATTATGCCACTTATTACACATAATACAAGTATAACCAATTCCCTAATAGAGTTTCATTTCGGGGAGGAAGTGAGGCACATTAAGGGCACAAGGGACCGCAATTTGACTCAAACATATCCTACTTTGGGCAAATTTAACAATATCCTATGCTAGATGTGCAATTGAGCATTCATCGACTTTCATTTCATATACACTAATGCAACCAGGATTAATAGACCTCTAAATGACCCCATCTCTTGCATACACCCTTCTAAGAGAACTAGTACTCATCGCTCAAGAGTCAAGCAAGAAAAACATATAAGCATTGTCATTTGAGTCTCAACCTTGGGCAATTTTATTTTTTTTCATTTTTCAATTTTTTCATCATTTTTTTTTTTTGAAGAGAAAGCGAAAATATTCACATTACTAACTAGAGAGGGAACACTAATATTCACATGACAAGAGGTTTGGATTACAAGGAAGCTAAATTGGATTAAGGGCCTTGGATATTAGGGAAATGAAACAACCAAAACAAACGCAACCAAACAAACCAACATGTCAAGAAGGCATGCAAATGACTCCCCCCAAGTTATCATAAACATTGTCCTCAATGTTAAGCAATAAAAGCTCATAAAAAAAAAGGAGAAAGAAGACTAACTCAAGGATCGGGTCTTCTTCGACGCTTGAACCTCCTTGGTACCTTTGTTCCTGTTGGTTGTTGTTGGAAGACATGCACTTTGTGCTGTTTTTTTTTTCTTCTTTTGTTTTTTCTTTTTTTTTCTTTTTTTTTTTTTAAGTTAATCCACTACAAAAATATTCGGGTTGCCTCCCGGAAGCGCTTCTTTAACGTCACTAGCTTGACGACATTGCACTATCCAAAATTAGGGAGGGTCAAGGCACACCTTTTTGACCCATCTCATTGTTCCCACACACTTGCCATTTTCCTTAGGCAAAATAATCACATTGCTATCATCACTAGAAATGCAACCAAACATCTTGTCTATCAACTTGATCTTGTTTTTCTTTTTCTTCTTGGCCCTCTCTTGCTTTTTCACCTCCGGAGCATGAGTCGATTCATCTTGTGACTCCTCCATGTCTTCTTTCAAAATATTAACCAAAACATCAACCCGATGAACTTGTTTAACCATGGGGTCATTCAACGTTTCCGGAAATGAGAAAGAGATTCTTTCATGCCCAACATGTAAGGTAAGTCGCCCTTGTTTCATGTCAATATTAACACCCGCGGTTTTCAAAAAGGGCCTACCCAATATGATAGGAATTTTGAAATCCTCATCCATCTCCATGATTACAAAATCACAAGGCACAAGAACCTTCCCCACTTGAATTGGGATGTCCTTCAAGACTCCCAATGGGACTTTAACCGAGCGGTCGGCTAGTTGGATTGACATTTTGGTGGGGCTAATCTCCCCAAGATTTAATCTTTTTGCCATAGAGAGAGGCATAAGGCTAACACTAGCCCCAAGATCACACAAAGCATTTGTTGATTCAAGATCTCCAACCTTAACCGGTATAGCAAAACTACCGGGGTCACCAAACTTCTCGGGAAGCTCATTTTGAGGAATAGCACTTATCTCCATTGGAAGAGAGATAGAATCACTCTCCTCAAGCCTACTCTTGTTAGAAAGAATATTTTTCAAAAACTTTGCATATGTAGGCATTTGAGACAAAGCATGGAGAAGTGGAATGTTTGATTGAAGTCCTTCCATTTCATCAAGGAACTTAGAAAGTTTCTCATTTAGCATCTTCTCTATCATTCTATGAGGGAATGGAATATGAGGCTCATATGCTCTCAATGGAGCTTGACTCTTCACTTCTCCCTCATCTCTCTTTGAGGCACCCTCATCACTCATTTTTGACCTTCCTCTCGCCTCCTCACTCACTTCATTTTCAAACTCACTTTCATCTACCCAACTATCTCCCTCATCTCCCTTTTTGGCAACATTTTCTCTCATAATTGGAGTTTCATACCCCCCTTCCATAATCAAGGTGATTGATTTCGCTTGCTCTTTTGGATTCATTACCGTTGTGCTTGGAAATTGACCACCGGGGTTAGAGGTGCACCCAACTTGTTGTGCAATTTGAGATAATTGACTTTCAATCATCTTGTTGTGTGCTTGGAGTTTTTGAATTGAGCTACTAACTTCCCCATTGATATTTATTTGTTGAGTCATGAAAGTTTCAAGAACGGACTCAAGGCTAGTCTTTTGAGGAGGTGGAGGAGGAGGAGCGGGTTGGTTATATTGTGATCTTTGGTGGTTTTGATCCCTTTGGTTGGGATGGCGGTATGGAGCTTGTTGGTTTTGTGATTGAGGTTGGTTGTAGTGGTTTTGAGGTTGGGTTTGATTTTGGTTGTAGTTATTTTGTGGGGGGCCTTGGTTGTATTGCTTCCATCCCGTGTTATGTTGGGGCTTCCAACTTTGATTGTGGGATTGGGAGTATTGTTCATTCCTTTGCCCAATTGCCGCCGCTTGCTCTTGATTCGTTGAGTTGCAATAAGAGGACAAGTGATCATTTCCTCCACAAGTCTCACAAGACATGACTTGCGAGGAAGAGCTTGAGGGTGTGAGGGTGGCTTGATCTAGCTTGTGAGCTAGCATATCAAACTTTGATGCAATAAGATCTATTGCACTAAGATCATGAATTCCGCCCTTCTTTGTTTGAGGTTGCCTTCTATCACCTCCATATGCATAATGCTTGGCCACTTCTTCAATCATCTTGTATGCATCGTCCACCGATAGCTTTTTGAGGCTACCACCGGCCCCGGAATCAAGGTTGGCCCTTGAAATAGGAGTAAGACCGTCATAGAAGCTTTGTACAATGATCCATGATGTAAAACCATGGTGGGGGCATTTCCTTGTGTAATCTTTGAAACGCTCCCAAGCTTCACTCAATGTTTCATCAATGTCTTGATTGAAATTGGTGATCTTTCTTCTTAGTTCGGCGGTCTTTTCCGGAGGACAATACTTTCCAAGAAAGGCTCTAGTGACTTCGTCCCATGTACTCAATGATCCCTCTTCAACCGTTCTCAACCAATGTTTTGCTTTATCACGGAGGGAGAATTGAAACATGTGCATACGGATGAACTCTTCCGAAATGTTGTTTTGCTTGATAGTTGTACACAACTCAAGAAAGTTGTCCAAATGAGCAAAAGGACACTCATGAGGACTACCTCCGAATTGATCGCTTTGAATCATACGGATGAGTTGAGGTGAAAGTTCAAAGTTGTTTGCATTTGTGGTGGGAAGACGTATGCCACTCCGAAGTTGGAATGCGTTGGGGTGGTCATAGTCTCTTAACAATGGTTGAGGAGGATTCTCTCCCATGTTATCTTCTTCGTTAGTTCCAAAAACCTCTTCCGGATCGGAATCCGAATATACAATGGAAAACTCGGGTGTGCCTTGCAAGAGTCTCCTCACGTTTCTCAAAGTCCTATTTAGCTCTGGATCAACAGAAATAAGCGGTGATTGCTTACTCTTTCGTGTCATGCAAAGTCAAACAAAGCTAAGAAAAACGTTAGCAATGACTATCGCAATTTAAACACACATAAACAAAAATTAAGGTAAGAAAACTACTATACATATACACACATCTAGTCTCATTCAACAATAATACATTCAATGTGACTTTGTCTCCCCGGCAACAGCGCCAAAACTTGATAGGCCGTCGTCGAGCCTACCAAAGATAATAATTCCTATCTTGGTCTCACTAACAATAGTAAGGGTAAGAAAGGGTCGAACCCAAGAGAGGCGTTGAATCAACCACCGAGTACTACCGTTTAAATAAGCTAAACGAATTCTAAATTGGGTTGGTTTTTAGTAACTTCTTCTAACACAATTCAACTAAGCTAAGAGGAGGTTAACAATATTAAGAGGAATCTAGGGCTTGGGTTATACCACTCAACTTCATCACAAATCACAATTAGCATGCAACAATCAAGGTAAATTAATGGGATAAATTAGGGGAAGTCATCTAAAGCACCCAACTACTCTCTCAAGCTAGAGGGATTACTTGAATCATGAATACGACCTACTCTCGTGGTTACATAGCATAAAACAAGTGTTAAAGCATAATCACGATGACATAAACATTCCCTTGACCGGTAATCCCTATTCTCATGGCATTTCGGGTCAATCAAGCATAAGGGAGCTAACTCAAGTTCATCTCTCGATCCTTCGTTGAGAAAGCTTGGATAAATAGTTCTAGCAATGGCCATATACAAGAACTAAGCAATTAAACCACTTAAGCTCAACTAATTAACATCCCACAACAACCAAATTAGCACATGCAACAAGTAATTAGTGACTACATTGAGGGTTTTGCCCAAACCCTAGAATTTAGACTACTCACAATCCATGGGGGTTAAAGCAATTAAAGATTTCAAGCAATTCATGAACAAATTCAAACTAAGGATTAAGCTAATTAACAATCCAAATCATGCAAGAACTAGCAAATAATTAACAACAAAGTAAAGAGAAGTAGAAAAGATGAGTAAGAAATGGTTACTATGAAGCTTCAAGGTGAGCAACAATGGTGGATTTTGTCTTCTACAATGATTGAATTTGAATAATTCCAAGCTAATAATTGAGAACTAACTAATGATTTGAGAATTTAATGTTCTAAGACTACAAACTAAGAGAAAAGCTCTGAAAAACTGCCTCCCCCGTACAAATGAGCTCTAAAGGGGTATTTATATGACCCCCAAATAAAAAGGACGGAGAAAACAAGGAAGGAGTTCGACTGCAGGTCTGCACGGACGTGCCAGATTTGGCACGGACGTGCAAGGCTAAGCACGGCCGTGCCAAGTTTGGCACGGACGTGCAGAGGGGGCAAAATTGAGGCAGAACGTACTGCTAAGAATCGAGCAGTTCCGCACGGACGTGCAGATATTGGCACGGACGTGCAGCTACATCTGCACGGACGTGCTTAATTTGGCACGTCCATGCAGGCCTTGGCAGAATGTTCTGAGTTTCTGGAGCACTTCTGCACGGACGTGCAAAGTCTGGCACGGTCGTGCACCCTCTTCTGCACGGACGTGCCAGATTAAGCACGGCCGTGCAGGCCTTGGCAGCTTGCTGAAGCTTTCTGGAACCTCCTGCACGGACGTGCAAGGTCTGGCACAGCCGTGCAGGGTCTTCTAAACCCCTTTTTTCATCTTTTCTTCTATAATGCCTTTCCTTGGCTTCTTTCATCCATCTTCTTGCTTCTAACCTCGGCTTTGTATCCATGGGCTCCATTTGGTCGTTCTTTTGAACCTAGAATCTCAACAAAAACACCAACAACCCGTGAAGCATAGGATACACAAGAATTGCATAATAATAGAGTAAAAATGAACCAAAACGCAATTTATATCAAGTAAACTAGGTTCAAAACACCCTAAAATCGTATCAAATAGCAAGTTATCATATATTCGAAAAGGAAAGGAACCGCTATTGACAATGACAAGTTTGAGGAAGTGATAGATTCCGTTACATTTCTAGAAGAAATCACTTTTAGTACAATTCATATGTACCATGATCACATAAAAGACTCCGGAAGAGTATGAAATATCCAACAAGATTAACATGTATCAAGATTATAGTCAAAACTCCAGCAGAGTATGATTAATTATTGGATAAAATATTAGTTGATTGTCTTGCCAATGGTATAAAAAAACACATGTTGGTGTTCAAATATCACATTATATTCATGGCCATACATAAAGTAAGTTTAAAAAGTGATCACTAGTGTTGAAAAACTAACCAGAGTTCAAATTTAGAGAAGTGATTGGATGTGATAACTAAATTAGGTCATCTGGGTTTAATAATTAATTACCCGTCATGGAAACTTTAACTTTAACTTGATATGAAAGAAATAATGTGCTGACGCTCTCTCATACTAGATATTATGAAATGAATTGAATGGCAAGACATAACGTTGAGATTGAGCTATATTTAGATTATGATTTAATAGTTTTTTTTGAAGAATTTCAAGAGATTATTATATGCTTTTGCATGTGAACAAGTAATAATTGGCCATAAGCTCACTAAAACAACTTGTATGTGTAGAGATTTTGAGTAACTAGAAATTCATTATTAAAGTATTTGGAGAATTAGAAGATCAGTGGCTTTTCATACAAGTGATTTAATGGTAAATTAATCTCTTGATTGGGGCTATTTTATGTCAGCACATACGAAATAGAATAAGAAAATAGTCAACTGCACAAAACATGACTCCCTATTAAGATTGATCTCCAGAAGAGATAGAAATTAAATTATTGTCCAGAAGAGGTGAAAATTGTTGAATATGACTATTTTCTTGCGAGATGAAATTTGTTGAATATGATTATCCTGCGAGATGAAATTTGTTGCACATGAAATTATATTCTAAGTTGGTGAAGAATTGCCCCGATATTTGAGATATTTTACCAATTTAGGGGGGAGAAGAATTGGAGTAAGTTGGCAAAATTATAAATTTATAAATTAGTTGATCCCTATAATAATACTTTGTAAAGTTACATGCCAACTTTTGTATCAAGATATGTTGCACATTTATGATTTGATTTATATACCGTTATGACCCAACCAGAAGCATAGAGAGATACATTTTGCTCATAATGATAATGATATTATGTGCATACATTAAGATAGATCTTGCCAATTTTTCTTTAAATCACTACACCTGAAGTGTAGATTGTAAGATCTGTTCCAATATATGTGATATATTGCAAGATAGTGTAGTTGATATTAATACCATAATGTATGAAATAACGCAGATAGAAGTGGTATATATAGATATCTAAGAATTATAATAGATGGCCTATGATATGAAAAAGGTTATAATGGTACCAATTGGAGATGTATTCAGATATCATAGTAAATTAGCATGCGAAATTGTATCTTGCTGAATTTTATAATACCGGTATACTATGGAACCGATAAATAATATGCATATGCATTATAGAATGGCTTAGTGAATAAGGGATCTGAAATATATATGTCCATTTTAATATCGACATAATGATAATAATTAGAAGTTTATCATGGACCAGAAGTCCAATGAAATATGGATTTTTAAATCCACACTGTATAGCGTCTTGCATTATTCTGAGTCCTATGTATGTTCATATGCATGTGTGAGTCTTAGGTTAATGGATTATTCATTGTATATGTCAGAAGTTGTTAGATGCATTACTCATTGTATATTTTGTTTAATATGTTTATATCTCATATTACATGCATTAGTTTCTATACAATAATTGTGGTGAATGTGAATGTTCATTCAAAGTATAGTAAGACATATTTACAACTTTAATGGAAAATTAGAAAGAGATATTTATATTCCGATGGGCTTATAATGTGATGAAATTATTGATGAAACCGATTTAATGGCATGTTATGAATCATGTAAGAAGAGTTACTGAAGAACCTATATACGATGTATTTAAATATCCAGCCCTACAAAGCTTATATCTTGAATATTGCAATTATTATATATCAAACTCTTGAAAAGTCTATGTGACTACATCATTGACATCTCAACCTGTAGTTTGAGCATATGCAAGTTAGTGAGATTTACTATTTGTATTTGCAAGAGAGCTATCATGTCAATTATGAAAATTCTAAAGAATATCAATAGGATACTTATACGTGAATTGTTTTATTATGGTCCAGAAGAACCATGATCAATGAATATAATTACGTGTTATATTATTAATTCATACGAGATTGAAGAGCAACATGAATAATATCATATGTTGCCATATAATTACTAAAGAATGTTTTATTAAATAATGATCATCAGTTTCTATTATTCACGACCTCCAGAAGAAGGCGTAACCGTATAAGTTTAACTTTTAAATCAACTATTAAACAGAGATTTGAAATTAATGATAGTAAAGATAAACACATGTATGATGAAATGAAGACACTTCACATGTTCACGTGAAGACTTGGAGACTTGAAGGTGCAAATTCAATTTAGGAGGATCGAAGTTCAACGAATGATATTTTACTACATATGAAAAGATATCCAACCATATTGGATTCATTGCTGCGGCACTAGAAGATCTCAAGTTATGTATTCATCAGGGGAGGAAAATATGCGTTGTACTATTTTTCCCTTGACCATGGTTTTGTCCCACATTGGGTTTTCCTGGTAAGGTTTTTAATGAGGCAGCATCTCGAGCGTATTACGAAGAATGTTGTACTCTTTTTCCTTAATTAGGTTTTTATCCCACAGGGTTTTTCCTATTAAGGTTTTAACGAGACACAATCTTCAATAATAATGGACATCCAAAGGGGAGTGTTATAAAATATTGGGTGGATGCCCATATCCTTCTTGTATCATCCAGAATATTCTAGATCTACGGTTTATTGTTATGCAAGCAAACCTTAATTATATTGTATGTATATACCCCCATCATATAGAATAAAGATATACACATTAATTCTCTCTCAATCTCTCATGTTTCTCCCAATTTTACAACATTTTTTTTTTAACTATTATTATTATGAAAAAAGTCATTCGTTTGGTCATGGGCTATGGAAAATGGATTGCAAGTATTATGTATTTCTATAGCTAAACCTTTACAGTACTCGGTAAGTTCGTATATGATCAATGTTTTGATTGTAGATTTGTAAATAGTCGGATGAGTAGGGTATGAAGTATAGTTCTCTTCTTCGATTACCTTTTTGGTCACACCAAGATAGAGGGAGAACTATAAAAAGTGTTCGTGAGAATCATAAGTCATAAGTCATGACTTGATTGTCAATTTTCGATCCCTTCCTTTTCCAAAAGGTGATGTAAATCATGTAATGAGAGATTGGCATAAAAATAGAGTTTTTAGCCCTTGGGATCATGTAATGAGAGATCATGTACTCTATAGTAACAATAAAACTCGGCAAACCTCCAAACGACACTCCTCTAAAGTTCAGTTACTTCGGCAGGATCATAAATAACTATCCTTACTAATACCATATTACCTACAGTCCTACACCATATCGAATAAATTACAACAAGATATTACAGTTGCCCAAAAAATCACCTTCTATCATTATGTACCTAAAGATCCTCAGCTACTTACTAGAAACATGAGTTGGAGAAGTAACGCAGAAACATAATAGTACACAAAGATATCAGGACATTATCCATTAAACTTTTTCGATTGCTTCCATATCTAAAGAATGATCCACTAGTAACTTGAGTTGAATTTACCACCTCCCTTGTGTTATTTCCTTCCTTCTTACTGCACACGAAGAAATAAGATAAGACTTGTTAGTAAAACTTCTAATTTGTCAAAAGAAAGTATTGTCAAAGTTTCTAACTTAGTGGCAAAATTGCCCTTCAGTCACTTGTTAAATGAATTTGTTTTTCCAATATTTCCTTGGGAAAAATTTTCGAAGGCAAGACAAACAAACAATAAGTTATCATGAGATCAAGGTGATAGTTATCAATTTCACATTTTAAGGGGGTAAAATATGAGTGTGGACAGCACCCAAAGCTCGCTCAAATATTTTTTTAGACACGCTTTGTAAAAGAACGTCCTTAAAAGCACCCTTCACAATTACCAAATTACCCTCAAGTTGGGAACATTCAATATCAAAGGTAAACCAGATTTCTTTCACTCACCTTCCAGGAAATATGCAGCTCCCATGACCTACAAAATTTCAGATAAATAGAAATGTTTAAGTGCCAAAATCAATAAATAAATAAATAAATAATAATAACAACAAAAATATACTAGCATAATATTGGACTAGTTGCATTGACATTTTCAGTAGCAAGATGCCCAACATATAATAAAAACATATTAGGTCATTCCAACTGAACAAAAAGCCAGACTATTTTTGCTGTTTTGCATGATGCACTCCATAAAGGATGCAGTCAGACTCAGACAAAGTATGGTTGGGCTCCATTTGTCAAGTATTTCCAGTACAAAGCATCAGCAAATTAACACAGTACTGTAGTTTTTTATATTTAAGATTTCCAGATTATGAAAAGGTGTCATCTTTAATCTTTTTCACTCAATTCCCTCTAAATTGGACCTCAATCCAGGGGAAAATAAAGCTTAAAACTTTAGCAGTGTTTCTTCCCCTTTTTAGGCTAGAAAAACTTGCTCTTCTTTTGCAATTGTTCTCACTCATCAAATACATCGATGCTCTAGTCCGATAATTTGGAGACTCTTGTTTGCAAGTTGCAACCATAACTGTCTGGTTTTCTTAGCATATGTGTGTTAACTAGGTTACTAAACTGTTCAAGCAATATGTTAAACAGTTCAATAATACTACTATATTATATGGAGTAGCAGACGAGAAATAATAATGGATGGGCATGTTATGTTTTAAGAAAAAATATCGTATGGCGGAACCCACTTTTATTCCTTGTCTTTTGTAGTGTTGTTATGCAAATTTGGTTCAAGTTAGGCTAAATGGCTAACAATTAGACAAGGGGGCGAAAAATCCTACCATGCTCATATTCTCTCCTTAACCAAAGCTAACCGTAGTTTGGTTCGTTGAGGGCATATTAGTGTTAGTTTCCTAACTTTTTAAGGCATATGACTTTTCCTATTCCCGACTGTTGTTATAGACCCCAACATTTCTCATTTTCTGCATTGTCATAATGCAGCTTATTCTTTAAATTGTCACCCCATTTGGTAAACATAGTGTGATAAAGAAAGACTGGAAAATCAAATAGAATTTCACTGAAGAACAAATATGCTCATGACGTTAGAAAATCAACATCACTGAAAAGATTCTTCCTTTTTTTTAAAAAAAAAAAAAAAAAAAAAAAAAAAAAAAAAAAAAAAGACAGACAGGATTAGCAGCATGAATCATGCTTTTAAAAATTTGAACTATTTTTAGACTTTACACCTACACATTCGTGCTGCGAGTGATTTACCGACATAGTTAAAGCCATTTTTTAATCTGTAATAAGATGCTTATAAAAATTAAGCAATAACAAAAGTAGCAACCAAAGAGTGTGCCTTCAATTCTTCACCAAGAGGTTATGCATAGTGACTTTATTGTGTTCACTAAACTTTACACTTAACAGTTAACATCTCCCTGCCTTTTATGCATAGAAGAGTGAACTGGTGGCAAACCAAATTCCTATCCCATCCTGTATGCCTTTTGGACTTCAGACAGCTAGGTTATTCATTCATAAACTTCTTAAAGATAGTGACGAAAATCATGTTTAAAGCCAAAAATAATTTATTAGGTACCTAATAATGGCCTTTCTGGTTAATTTAAACACAGGAAAGAATGGAAATATAATATTAGATTTATTACTTCATAGAATAAGATGCTGAGATAAGGTGGAAAGACTTACTAGGATCAGAGGTAGTGATCGTGGCAACGCCTTTGAAATCACAGGATCCAGGAGACTTTCCCTCCATCTGGTAGTAGCTATCGAACGCATAAGAAGCATGATTCTGGACATTGTTGGGCGAATAGCAAGGTTCTCCCGGCTGAATTTTGCTACAATTAGCCCTTCCAGGACCACATGCCCAGTCTAATGCTGTCTGCAAAGTCTTCGTATCTACTCCTTCCATGGCAATGCAGTAAGTCTGGTTTGTTGTGTCATTAGCCAAGAAAGTCCCACTTCCCGAAACATGTAACAAATATACCGGCGTAGTATTTCCATAAAACAATCCCCAATTGGCTTCAGAGATTGGGAGTGACCTCAGATCCTCATTGAACAACTCATATAGATACACGCTAGATGTGATCTCAGGGTGAAACGGGGAGCCAGTCTTGTCGAAAACATGCTTGATGAGATTCGAATTGTATGTATCAGCATTGTCCATAGTGGCATAAGGCTCTTTGGTATCCCCCTTAGAAGGCCATCCAGTCTCACTAACGAGCACTACAACATCAGTGACATTAAGGTTCTTCATAGAGAAATAAGCCGAATCAACCATTGCATCATACACATTAGTGTAATGAAGCAAAGTATTAGGGTCAACCATTTCCTTGGAAGGTGTCAAGGGCTTAAACAAAGCGTTATCCAAAGGCACAACACCCTTGTTCTCCATAAAAACATAGTATGGATACAAGTTCATCATCAAAGGAGATTGAGTCCTAGACAAAAACTTCACAATTGGCAACAAATATTGAGTCATAGAGGTGTTAAAAAACGCCTGAGACGGTGGGAAAGGGTCTAAAATCAGTGAAGCCGATTGTGGGGTTGAAACCTTAATTTGAGAATGAAGATTTGAAGCCACAAGTGCACTATAAAGTGACTCAATAGCAGGCAAAAGCAAAGGGGCAGTTGAAGGCATTGTGGTCAAGACTTCATCACCCACAGCAATGGCAATGATGGTGGTTTCCGGGTAATAAGCAACGACATTCCGGCCCACCCAAGTCGCGGCAGTGGCATTGGAGGATCCAATAGCAATAAGCTGGTTATTAGGTACACCAATTATGACCCTAATCTTTGTTTTAGCAAGGGCTTTCAACAAATCAGGGTCAGCATCATAGAGCCTCACATGGTTAATCTTCTGTACTTGAAGAAAAGATACCAAATCTGATGGTGATAAAAAATTTGAAACATCTGTTCCAATGTTTACACCAATATAGGGTTCATCTTGCCCTTGTTTTTGCTTAATTTCTGCTATTATTTCCCCTTGAGCTGAAATTCATACATCACTGTTCATTAGTTAAATTTCAAACTGGGTTTCACTCAATTTAGTAAACTAACACATGGGTTTGGCTTAAATTCAACTAAAATCATCAAAATACAATCAAATCCAATTTTTTTTCATCTTCAACATAGCTGAATTAAACTGAAAATTGACAAAAAAAAAAAATCCACCAGCTAATGTGTGACAAAAACTAGGTTTTAACATACCAAATTAAACTATTGAAAACTGAAAAAGCTTACATTTTTCTCCAAAATGGTGAAAAGGGTATGCAAAAATTGAAGAAAAATGAAGAGGGTAAGAACCAAAATGTGAGAAAAGTACCTGGAAATGGAGAAAAGAGGAAGATGAGTGAAAGAAAGAGGCAGAAAGCAGCCGCCATGAAAGCAAAAGCTTGAGCTTTAGAGCATCATCCTCAGTTTCAAGCTCAGCTACAGAATTGGAAGAAGAAGAAGAAGAAGTGTGCATATTAATTCCCTCTCCTCATCTTTGGAATTCTCTTTTGAATTGCTATTTTTGAGCAAGTAGTGAAGCTACAGGATATTTCTGAAATTATAAATGGAAGTTTATAAAGATTATGCTTACTACTTGTATATTAATTTGGTAAATATTATTGTTGGTAATCTGTCACTTTTTCTTGCTAGTTTATTCTAGTTCTAGTATCTTAGAGAGAATTTGATGCAAAATTTTGGTAGTAGGATGTGTATTTATACTAATGGACAAGATAATATGTGTAGTAATATCACTTTCTAAGTTTATATCATTATTTGAAATTGAAAATTAAGCACTTCTTTGCCATTTGGTATACTATGTTCTTTAATATCAATTTATATCATTTATCTACGGCAGTCTAGTAGATATATAGGTTCAATTTTGAAATTGAAAATTAAGCACTTCTTTGCCATTTGGTATACTATGTTCTTTCATGCATGTGATGAACTTTGGCAATGGTGATAAATAATTCTATCCCGGTCAACTTGATTTAGGAATATTTTTGATTGGCGAGACACATTGGCTTAAAACTAGTCACCTTTCAGGTAAAATTTACGATCTAATCTATGATATCACTGTTTTTTAAAAATTGATAACTTTATACTCTCCTCCTCACTTTTATTTGCTATGCTCACTTTTAGTAAGATACATATCGGCTGATGAATAAAAACATAAGGAAAAAAAATATGGAATGTGTCAAGGAAAAGTGAAGAGAAGTTATTAACCTTACGGCAATCTGTAATATGGCAAGGCTATTGTTGACTAACTAATTGCACACATGGATTATTATGTGTAGCTTCTTAATACACAAGGCACAACTCAAAAAACCCAATATTATAGGGTTACTACGTAGAAAAACCTTGAAATGTATCAAATAAAACAATGTAGACAAATAATTTTGGAAAAATGTACACGTAGGAGGGAGCAATATGTATCTTGTTGAACATGATTAAGGATCTCGTTTCTTCATTTAAAATAAGGATTTCCTGTATGCTTTGTTAGAATCAAACATGATTTGATTTGATATGACTGAGATTTAAATGCATTTATACATTGATATTAAAGGGAAATATACAAGTAAATGAGATCTCATTGAATTCATACTGATGAGTTTTGATAGAGAAATAGTATCTTCTAAAGTTGCAAATAAATACATAATACAAGTGTACAACTGTACAAGTATAAATTTAGAGAGATATGGGACCTTTTAAATCGAATACATTTTCTATTTACAAAAACTAACAAAAAATTTGGGGATATGATAAAATTCATAGGGATGCCTTATGAGTAGCAGCAACAAAAATGGGCAGCTGGCAAACAACATATGCCACATATCATTGAGCTTAAACAGTAGTTTGCTCAGGCATTGGTTCCTGGACTACACTCTGGCCATTTTCCAGAGAATATTTAAGTTTCTATGGCATTTGTATTTCCCAATTTGACCCTAGTGCTATGTCTTTTGTGGTTTTATTTATAATAAATAATAATAATAGTAGTAGTAGTGCGTTTTTTGTATTGCTTACTAAAACACCGATTGAAGTAACGCTGACCGAAACTTTGTGTAATAATATTAATGAAATTACACCATGCAAACTCACTCCAAAGTAGTGCTGGACTCCCACCAACATATAATTTGCAGTGGCGGACCCAGGAATTTCCGACTGGTGAGTCACAATCGATAATCAAGTATCTAAAAAAAAAAATTTACCGAACAACCAAATAATAGTACTAAAAAATACATCCAAATATTCAAAACAGTACAAAATACAACCAAATGTATGTGGAAGATTAGCAAATTCATGTTCACAATCGATAATCAAGTATCCTCTTTCCTGGATCTTGTGGAAGATTAGCAAATTCATGTTCACTTAATCTTTCACCAAAGATTGGGGCATTAGGAGAACATTGGCCTTGTTCATTTTGAGGGGAATTTTGAGTGGAATAATTAGATGGAGATGAATGTTGTTCACTTTCTTGAGGTGGACATATAGTTTGTTCACTCTGTTGAGGTGGAGATATAGTTTGTTCATTTTGTGTGGGATGTGGAAGAGAAGTTGAAGTAGGATTCTTTTTAGCAAAGAAGCTAGTAATGTTTTGCAGTTCATTTGGAGTGCGTTTTCTCTTCATTCTGAAATTTGAATAAATAATCAACTAAAGCAAGCAAAATTCCCCAGAAAAATTATTTACAAAGATCATTTTACCAAACAAACCACAATTCACATAATCACATATTCACATGGTCAAAAAGGTTCAAACTTCATCTAAAACCCAACAACATTATTACATTAAGGTCATTACTCATTAACAAAAGGTTCAAAGTTTACCAAACAAACAAGTGATTGAAGACTTGAAGTGAACAACTAACAAATCAACCAAAGTTTAATAGAATTAACTAATTAGACTTGATTAAATTGAAGATTAGAATTTTAAACTAAAAATTAGAAATCAACTTACTAGCAAAATGAGAATAGGAGATTAGACTTTAGAAGAAGCGACGAAGCGAAGAGCGGTGAGCGCAGAGCACGCTCTCGACTCTCGAGCAGTGGAGCAGGGCAGCAGGCGACTGCCGACTAGGCGAGCAGCAGGCCAGCAGGCAGTATCACAGCTTGAACAATTAACAAATTCACCATTTCACAGCTTGAAATCACAAGCTCACAGGGCAGCAGGCCAGCATCACAGCATCACAGCTTGAACAAGTATGTAAAGTGTCAATTGTCAAACATTTCACAAATTCACCATTCAGAATTTCATTGAACAATTCACAAAATCACAACAATTAGGGATTATTGAAATTGAGTTGATTATTGAACAATTGAGTTGATTATTGAACAATTAGGGATTTAGGGTTCAAAGAATCAAATTTAGTATTACTAATTCATAACTAACAAGTAATATCAATTATCAACAATTAAACAAATTTAGATGAAGACTAAGTTAATTAATTAATTTATGCGAAGAGGAACTGAGGAAGACGAAGAGGAACTAAAGTGTCAAACATTTCACAAATTCACCATTCAGAATTTCATTGAACAATTCACAAAATCACAACAATATATAACAAAATTAACAATTAACAATAATCAGTACTCAGTAGGCGTCTAGGCAGCGTCTAGGGCCACTGGGCGTCTAGCGATTAGCGAAGCAATCAAGCAATTATCAAGACAATCAAGTTATCAAGTTATCAACAATTAAACAAATTTAGATGAAGACTAACTGAGGAAGACGAAGAGGAAGACTAACCTCACCTGAATTTATGCGAAGAGGAAGACGAAGGGTCGAAGGCACGAACTGCGAGTCTGCGAAGAGGAACTGACTAACTGAGGAGTGAGGAAGATGCTTACTTGCGAAGTTGCGAGTTGCGAACTGCGAAGAGGAGGACTGGAGGAGGCGATTATGGAGGTGAATAGGTGATTGATGATGGCGAAGGATTGAAGCCTTGAAGGGAATTAGGGAAGAGGCGAATTGGCTAGGGCATGAAGGATTGAAGGCCATGAACTGAAATACTGAATTCGTGAATTTGGGAAAACTGATTTTTTTTTTTTTTTTTTTTTTTTTTAAAAAATTAACTTAAAATTTTTTTTTTGGGCCTGGTGAGTCACTTGACCCACCAGGTCTAAGCCCAAGTCCGCCACTGATAATTTGCATACTCATATAATTTTAGCTGATAGTCTTACTGATGTTAACGCAAATACTTCATTTGTATTTTTTTAAATGCATCACTTTTGATAATATGGATTTTTAGATAATTTTTGAAGTAAAAAAAGAAATAGAAAAAAAATAAGGAAGGTCATTGTGACATATATGAAAGAGGTAGAGAAAATTTTTAGTTAAAAAGTAAAATTATGTATCTAGATTGAAACTTCCTTTTATAAAAATTAATACATCTAAAAAACAGAAGAAGTAATAAGAAGTAAAAATTAGGTGAATAGAATAAGTATTGCTTTAAGCCTTTAGCCCAGTTGTTCCCTCTATCACTTTGACCTTATTAAACATTTTGTTTATAATATTTCGTGAGTATAAAATATAAACACTCGGAAAAAACGTATATTACTAGTACATAATACTTCCTCCATTTTTTTATACTTGTAACAGTTTGACTTTTACACTATTCACTTTGACTAGCATTGATAATTTATAACTAAGAAAAAATATAGTCCCCGTCAAAAAAATACTCCTATATATAGTCATGTGGGACCTTATTAGATTCATCTCAATTTATACTATTTAAATATCAAAAGTTTGTAATTTTTACATATTGGTAATTAAAGATATTAGCAATTGATAAATGTATTGGCAAGCGTGAAAAAAAAGTGTTGCAAGTATTAAAAAAAAAAAAAAAAAAAAAAAAAAAAACAGAGAAAGTAATACATTAATTAATTGAATTCATGTGAGAGGGCGTGATAGAATATATAAATCAATCATGGGTTTCACCCATCAGTTTAAATTTTTGATTGAGATGATCTTTTAATATGGTATCAAGAATATATAATTCAATTCTAAGCTAAGATAATCTTTTAACATGGTATTAATAGACAACATGACTTTAAATCTCATTCACCCATCCTTGGATTTCTAATGACTATTTTAAACTAAAAAACATTAAAGAAATGGAACAAATATTCATATTGTTTTCTTTAATTTGAAATAAACAAAAAAAATCTAATTGGGACCATTTATATAAAAACAAACAAAAAAAAAAAGTATTTATTTTGAGGACAATGTTTTGTAAATTTTGCTGCTGCTTTGCCTTGATCATAAAGTATTTATTTTGGGTTTTATATGAAGTTTCCTTATGCAACCAACATTATACTCTACGTAGTACTTTATGTGGTTTCAAAATTTATACTCCGTACTTGTACAACCTATCAAAAAAAAATAAAAATATTTGTACAAGTGTTGAGTGCCTTTCAGAATTTATGATTTTATTTCTGCTATTGCACGGTGGTCCAATCAAATAATGTTTTATTTATCTGCTAAATACTTTTTAATTATAAAGTGATAAAGAAGCAAAAGATATGGTCCAAAGAATATATTCTATCTCAACATAATTATAACACTATTATTATTAGTTTTATCAAATAACAAGAAAATTGAGGATTACATTCCATCATAAGCTACTCAATTAAAGATGGGGTGTTGGTAAGAAAACCAACTTGATTAAATTAAATCAAGACCTAATGGAATTATAAATGATTCAATTTATGATTTGTATATGTTTGGAAGTTCAAATGACTTTTCTCATTTGGACCTATTATCTAATAGCCCATTTAAAAGCTCAGAACTCAGGTTCAAGTGCAATTTGGTTCATTTAATGTTGAAGAGGCCCAGAGGTGTTCATTTTGTCTATTTGAGCACATCGGATTACTTTGGACAACCCAAAAGTTAAATTTACGGATTGAAATGTCAAAAATGAAACATTTAAATAAAAATAGAGGGAGTACTTATATAGTTATATGTGTGCAGGTTTAACATGCAACCCAATTAAAGTCTTTCATAAGCTTCAAGAAACAAATATCTAACTTGGTGATCGTTTAGATTTCGAAAAAGTGCTCAATATGATCATTGTTACTCACATTAGATTCCTTAAATCTTGCAAAGAAAATAAAGACTTGAGATCAAATCTTTTGTAATTTCTCACCAAAAAACTATCTTACCAAGTTTTAAGGTTGGGGGACGGGAAATCAAACTAATTGTGGAAAGAGTACATTTTATTCAACTTCAGGGGCGGACCTATTAAGGGGTCCGGGTGGCACCGGCCCCGCCAAAAATTGATTTTTTATTTTATTTTATTAAGGTGAAGGTGTAAATTTATAGGTTAAATACAATTTTAATGCAATAAATAGTACTCCCTCCATTTCATAATATTAGTTCCATATGGAATAAATCACATAAAATAAGAAAAGAAGAATATTTGGAATCTAACATTAAAGTACAAAATAATTCATAATTAGTTTACCTTATTTAAGTTTTTTGATTTTTTTTTTTTTTTTTGGGAAAGTATATGCATAATTCAAGGTAGAGATTTCCTTACTTAGAACCATGTCATCAATCCACAATCAATTAATTCCAAAAAAATTAAGTTAAAAATGGAACATATTCAATATGGATAGATCTTTTTGAAACGCCCAAAATAGTACTACCTCCGTCAAATGTTTCGTGCAACTTTTGCCAAAAACGGATGATCAAGGTTATGTGCAACTTTCCATTTTCTTTCCTTTTTTAGTAAACAAAAATGCTTAAAAAGACTGATTTACCCTTACTTAAAAAATCTTAATTTCATAAGTATGCTCTTATCTTATTTTGATTTGATTATCATAAACCTAATCCACCAAAAACATCCTATTTCCCCCCAACTACCACTATTTATTCATTTCCCTAACCACCCAAAATTAATTGCGATGGCTGGGTTTTCCCCCTTTTACTTCTGGAGATTTCTCCAGAACATAAACCCTAGATCTTGTTCTTCAACCTTATTACTCCTCTTCAACCTTCATTTTATGCAATCTCTCTCTCCAAATCTCTCCTTCTCTCATTAGTGGTTTGAAAAATCGAGTCCCCCAACAAAATGGTTAACCTTGAACCTCTTCACGGCGCGTATATCGCTACTAATTTAGCAGGAGGGTAATTTAATTCTTTCCCTCATTCAATCCTTTGAGACAAACTCTCCTTTTCCTCGCCAATTCAATGAATTGAGTGAATCTAGTCTCTATTGTACTGAGACGACTCACAAGGCTTTGGGAAAGGTTCTTGAAAACATTGATGAGGAGGAGCAATTGAAGAGGACTGAGGGTCAGGGTGAGTCCTGTGGCAAGAAATCGCTTGATTTCACCCAGGAAGCTATAGATCTGGCTGTTGAAAGCGGTGAGGGGTGTTCTGTCCCAACCAAAAAGCCCAGATCTAAGAGGGCTAGGCCTCCCACTAAGATCCGGGCTAGAAGGAAGGCAGCGCTGGTGGCTCTAAGGCGGATGCGTGGTCTTCCTGATAATGAGGTTATAGAAATCTCTAATGATGAGCCTGAGAACGAGGAGGATTCATCCCCTCCTTCTAAGAAGCTTGACAGCAGTGTTCCTCCCCTTGAAGTTGGTGAAATTCAGGGCCTTGTTTATAAACACTATGTGAAGAGGATGAACCCGAAGGTTCAACCCTCTGAGTGACTGCTTGGTAGAGGTGATCATTGGGCGGGCCGGGCTAGAGCTAAAAAAATTTTCCCACTTCTCGGGCCGGGACGGAATTTTTGTGCCCAAACCCGCCCAAAATGGTCGGGTCGTGCGGGCTTTTCGGGCCGGGCCTAAAAAATCAACTAAATATGCATAAAAACGCATTCCCAAACCTGCCAAAAAAAAGTCGGGCCGGGCCGGGCCCAACTCGATTTCGGGCCGAAAAATTCTACCCAAAATCGGGTCGGGTCATACTTGATCAGGTCTACTGCTTGCATAACGATCTCTAACCCTAACTTCTTTCATTTCGATTTTGAGTCCCTTTCCTTTTATTATTTATCATGCATGTTGTTCATTGATGGATTAAATTTGATTTGAGTCCCTGTTGGTGTTGGTTGTTGTCTGTTTTGTTAATTTATGTTGTTGGGTATGAAGTTGGGTAATTTGATTTGCTATTGTGTTGGATTAACTTGTTCTTGCCTTTCTGATTTGCTGACTGTGTTGGAGGAAATTATTGTTGGCTTGATGAATGTGTTCAAATTATTGTTGTTGCCTTTCTTATTGTGTTGGATGCAATTGGTTTTGCCTTCCTGATTTTGTTAGATTGAATACTTTTGTGGTTGATATGTTTTTGGAATATTGATTAATGGTACATTGGGGAATTTGGTTGATGAGTGATGAGGCTATTGTGTGCTTGGTATTGTGTAGTTGGACTATTGTCAACTTATAATGTTCTCAATGATCAGTTGTGGAGAGAACACAGTCAGTCCCTTTTTGTTGTTGTTTTTGTACATTAAGGAGTCCCCTTATGTTGGTGATTTTGTATACCATGTAGTCCCAATGATAGTGTTTTCATACACTCAACAACTGAGTCCCCCATTCCCTTGACTTGAGTGTTGTTTTCTAATCCAAATGATGAAGGGACTCCATTGAATTTCACTTCATACAAGAGTTTTGCTCCAACAATTTCTGTATTGAGATTGTTGTTGAGGTAATCTTGTTTTGAAGTGTTGTATTCAACAATCACACACACTCTTTTGATGGATTTATTGTCCACACAACAAAAAAGATTTTCAATTTCATTCCATTCAAAATGTGGATACATATGGACCATTACATGATCAAAAGTTGTTATATATGACTGCCTTAGATGTTTGGATCATCCTAATAAACAAAATACACCTAACCACCTATTCATTAACATAGAAATAAAAAATAAAAAATAAAAAAAGGAAGAAGAGTTAAGTGGTTATGTGTGGCAGTCCATGTACTTCTGGTCTTGTGCTCTGGTCTGATGAGTCCCCTAGTTTTCATCAACCTCCATTTCTTCTGCTGCATCTCGAGTGCCTTGATTTTTTGGCCTAAACATAGTGTTTAGGTACTCCACAACTTCCATCACAACTTCCTTCTTCACCTCAACTTTATCTGGTGAAATTCCAAGATTTTCAAGCTTTTTCTTGTTCATGTGGGGTATTTTGTACTTGTTCACACCTTGTGCCTTTAGAATTTTGATCATACATCTCTGCAAAGTCACCCATATGTACTTGTTTGACTTTATGGTTGAATGTGTCATATGACTCAATGAGTTTCTCAACTAGCTCATCTAGGTTGCTAGGATAAGATTGATATTGCAAAGACTGAATTGACTTAAACAACCCTAAATCCAACACATTCAAATCAAGTGATTGTGCTGGTTGGAATACAATTTGAATGTTGAACCCATTTTTTGTTGTTGCTACTATGAACTCTTCATCTCTGGGCACTTGGTATGGCCTTCCATTGTCCCATTGAATGACCACATTTTTTGGAAGACTTGGAGGCCAATTTGACACAATGGCTGGTATGACCTTGGTCAGCAACATCTCCCTAATTACCTCTTTATTGACATTCTGAAGCGCCTTTGTTTCCCATGTGCCAGCTGCTCTGTTTTTGCTTGACTTCTTAGCTATCTCTTTCACAGTGAATGGGAATATGCCATACTTCCCATCATAGAGTAGTTCCCCATTTGTGCCATACAATGGCTTCCCAATGATTGCCATGAACATTTCCTTTAGCTTGAATCTTCTTGACTGTTATGCCTTATAGGGATATTCCTCTTTAGGAAGGAGATAAAATCTCCTCTTATCAGGATTGAGATAGAACCATTTCTCATCTATGTGTATGACGTGGCTCATGTCCATAAAAGTGGGGTCCTCATTTGCTGTCAGTGGGTTTATATGTGACAGAACCCATTTCATCCTAGCTACCTTGTGATTTGATGTCAGTGCAGGCTTGTTACTGCTTGTGTGTGTTCTCAGCCTACCCTTTTTCTTCAAATTATGAAGAGTGATATGAGAAATCTTCAGGGCTGCTGCATAACTTCTTTCTGACTGTCTTAGATGTAAAGGGACTGACTATAGGAATTCATCTGAAAATTATGTAGGAATCAATCATATTCCCCTATGCCATCTATTTTTTTATGTCACTGAATATTCTTGTGATTGTTGATTTGTGCACATTGAATTGAACTGATAACAACTTCTTGTGCCCCCTTGGTAAGTTCCCATCTTGCATTTTCAGCAACATTGCATCAACAATTTCCCTTCTTTACTGTAAAGTAAGTTGTTTCCTGTCTATTTTTGTTGAGTGCCATTCTCATTGAAAGCTTGCATGTCATGGTCATCTTCACCTTCATGTAGAATGTAGACAGCTTGTGTGCCTTGTTGCCCATTTTCTTCTTCTTCGTTTCAGAGTGCTCTAAGTCTTCATCCTGCATTTCCTCTTGTTGATCATAGTAGATTTCTGCCATTGTCTCCTTTGTTAGTACTCCCTCCGTCCCAAATTACTCACAACGTTTTGTCTTTTTGCACTATTCACACATCTCACTTTGACCATCTTTTCTAACTATTATATGAAAGCCAATGTAATCATGTAAGATGTTGTTGGGTCTCTTTTAATGTATAGTTTCTTAATATAAACTTTTTAAAGCTTTATAAATATATAATAAAATATATTGACGGTCAAATATGTGCATCGGCAAGCGTGTCCAGTCAAAATGTTGCAAGTAATCTGGGACAGAGGGAGTATATCAACATCAAAGAACAGAGCTTCAATAAATTCTGCCATGCCTTGTGTCTGATTTTTTTGTCCTCAGATTGAGGTTGATGATATAGGGCTGGCTACTATTTTTTTTGGGAAGGTGAAGCTGCTCTAAGTGAATATGTAGATGTTGAAGCTTGGTAGATGATGAAGATTGAAGATGTGAAGCACTAATTGTAGTTTAGGAGAATTTTTTGGGTAAATATGGGCTAATCGTGGGTAGTTAGTGCTAACTTTTTCTTAAACATTTCAATATTTGAATAATTTATGGTCCGTAATTAATTTTTCAACATTGAATTCTTTTGGATGTTGGTGGATGGTTTTTATAAGCCTCTTAAATGATAAACGCATGGTTTTAAATTCACAATTTAATTTGAATGAATACTAAAGTTTGGTGGAAAAATAGGAGGGAAAACTAAACCCACCAAAAAATTCATTCAATTCGAATTTTTGGTGAGAAAATGGGAGGGAAAACAACTCTCTCGTAAAAGAATCAGATTTTCCCACCATTTTGCATGTGGGCGGGTCTCCTTTTCTCTCTCCTATTACTTTAATTACTTCACAAAACTTTCCCTAATCTTTGCCCCTTAAGTTTTGCCTTGGTAACAGCAACCCCCTCCAAAGTTACACAAGATATTTAACGGAGGTAGTATATAGGACTAACATTATGAAACGGAGGGAGTATCAAATAGACTTATAGTGGTAATGCAATGAGTTTGAGCTAAAAGTCTTAGGTTCAAATATTCATACAAGCATTTTACTTATTTTTTTTATTTAGTGCCCCTCCACACTTAATATTCTACATCCATCATTGTTCAACTTTACAAGGTACGATAAGTTGGCAAAGTTTACATATACATATAGCCCAAGTAACCTTATTATGTACCTGATTGAGACACTGACCAGTGGCTACTGGCTAGTACCCAACGTCGAAATTGATCCATTAGAAGAGATTATGGGCCTCTGGTAGACAGAGAAGCTATTCCCATGCCCATTAGCAGTTACAACATGCCCAAACGAAGGCGGCCCATTTCAGCAACCATATTGTTTTTTTACTTGTATGTAGTTTGATTATCATGTGATAGTTTGATTGGACTTACAAAATTACACAACTTCATATGTGATAATATTTATGATAATATTTGTTCGTAGATAGATTTTATGTACTATGTATCCTTATCGTACTAAGTTTTCTAACGTAATCAGGACTAGTATTGTAAACTCAATATATATTGATTAATGGTACACACTCCAATTTGAGGAGTTTTTCCGAAATCTAACATGGTATCAGAGCTTAGATTTTATGACAATATTTGTCGCAGAGTAGGGTAGATTTTATGTATATTATGTATCCTTATCGTACTAGGTTTCCTAACGTGATTAGGACTAGTATTGTAAACTCTATATATATTGATGGTATACATTCCAATTTGAAGAGTTTTCCAAAATCTAACAATATGAAGTCGTAAACTCGTAACATCAAGGAGGGTTAATTCCAAGGGAGCTGTAAAGTATACACCACAAGTAAAATGGTGTCACCTTCACATTTCCAAAAGGAATATGGAAGGGAACAAATGCATTGGAAGTCAAGAGTTGGACCGAAAGAGAAATAAACTAACTACAATTGAACCAACCTTAATTAAGTACAAAATCCGTGCTCTTTAATATTAGCTTTGGCCTGACCAGCGGTAATGATGATTCATCTAGCATGCTTACAAGAGTCACAACTCACAAGGTACTCAAAGAGTCAAGCTCGGCTCAAGTGAGCTCAACTTGAACAAGTGAAGCTGAAGAAACAAGCTGACTCGAAACACTCACGAGTAGTCTCGGCTGTGTGCCTGTATTGATTATATTAGGAAAATGTGCTCCTTAACTGTATTAGAAATTTTAGTATGTAAGAACAGATTACCGTCTCACGAGTAATTACAGCAAGTATAATTAGTAACAAGCAGAACATCAGAAAATAAACCTATTCCTGAAAATTTTGAGCTTCACAAGCTTGAGTTATGTTGCAAGCTAACCCAACCTTAAGCATGAGTCATTGTCACCCTAGTCCTAGGCATTGGCGGACTTGGCCTTATGCCTGGTGGGTCAAATGACTCACCAGGGCCCAAAATATTTTTTAAGTTTTTTAAAAAAAATAAATAAATAAATTATTTTCTAAGTTTTTTTTAAAAAAAAAAAAATACTAACTTTGAACCTTTTGTTAATGTTGTTGGGTTTTTGATGAAATGTGAACCTAATGCTTGTACAAATTTTAATCTTGTCAATTATTAATTTGTTAATTATTAGAGAGCTAAGCTTGTCATGTTGTCAATTATTAGCTTGTTAATTATTAGTTTGTTAATTTTAGTCTTGTCAATTTTAAGCTTGTTAATTATTAGTTAGTACTGTAATCTTGTCAATTTTCTATTTGGATGATCTTTGTAAATAATTTTTCTTGGGAATTTTGGTAAATTTTTTCTTTTTACATATTTGGTTATCAATTGTGACTCACCAGTCGGAAATTCATGGGTCCGCCACTGGTCCTAGGCAACTAACACTGGAGTTGATCAATTTCGGGTTAGACAAAACAAACTGTTCCAAACCTTTAAGTGACTGAATCAGTGCCGGTGCTCGGTGCAGCCTGACACACTGTTCCTGTAGTGAATTAGCCTTGATACTACATTCATCGGTGTATAGCTATATTCTATGCCTTTTGAGATGTAGGAACAGATGAATCAGTGTTAAATAAATGAACAAAATTGAAACCATTTCCAGAAAAACTCAGATTTATTTGGTGTAATTTTTCTGATACAGCAAATGAGATTCTAACACAGCCCTTCACAATGTACATATAGCCTCACCATTTGAACACCAAAATTTTATACCCTTTCCCATCAAAAAACAAAAGAAAAAAAGAAACAGAGATTTAAAAGCTATATAAACATGCCATCTCCAACTTGTAACTAAACAAGTCATAATGTAGCTCACTATTGACTACAAAAGAACCTCCCTTAGAATCATAAGGGGGATCATATCCGGTAAAACTGAACTAGCTTCTCGGGTTATCTTCCAGTTTGCCATCATTCGGTTATGTTTTAGCTTTCTTCTCTGATATCTACGAAATGTATAACAGCTGTTTAACGCTGATCATTATCTGAGAGCATTGATGAAAGCCAAGAGTGAATCCACATCACGGTTTTCTGAAGGGTACTTGATGGGCTGAGATGAGTGTTTTGGGAAGAGAAGGATAGTTGGGAAGCTTCCGAGCTGCAATTCACTCTTGGCAAATGCCTTCTGATCACCATCGGCCCTGAACTTTCCTACCTTGACACCACTTCCAGCCAATTTGTCAGCCAGCTCTAGGTATGAACCTTCCATTGCCTGTTCAAACATAAAAAATAAAAAATATCAGTTAGTATAACCAACATTCTGCTAGATCAATATCAATGCAGGCGGATGCAAAAGAAAATCGGTGTCTAACCTGGCAAAATTGGCACCATGGTGCATAGAGGACGACAACCCATGGGTCTCTCCTGTCTTCCAATCTCATCAAGTTCTCAATTCCAGCTCTAGTCAACAAAACTAAGTTTTCTGACTCAAAAATGTCAGCAACCTCTTCATTTGATTGAGCACTACCATTCTGATTTTCGGAATTTTCTTTAATATTACCCTTGTGAAGGCCACACTCCTTCGCCTTGGCATCTTCCCACCACCACCTTCCTTCTCTCTCGTGCTGTCCAGGCAAAACAGGCCTTGTGCATGGCTCACACCCGATTGAGACGTATCCTTGGGAGTGCAATGAGTTAACAGGCACATTCATAGTCCTAAGGAAGTTCCACACATTGTCACCCTCAACATTGGCAACAGGGTTCCACTTCACAAGGCTACCAACACCACCATCTAAACCCTCGAAAACAGGGTCCACTTGAACAACAGGGACTTCAGAGCGAGTCCCAGGAGACTGGTCCTTCCTCTGCCCGGTAATCCAGGCTCGTAGACCCTTCAAGGCCCTCCTAAGTGGCCTCACCTTCCTTACACGGCAGCACTCCTGGTGTCCATCCTCGTAGAAAGAGAACAACCCCTTGTTCCTAACTAGACCCTGAACTTCTACTGAATCAGGGAACATGTACTCAATGCGGATGCCATAGTGTTTTTCAACCTCATCGAAAAACCGGTAGGTTTCAGGATTCAATCTTCCAGTGTCCAAGCTGAAGACTCTGAAGGGTCTGCCGGTTAATTTGGCATACTCGATCAAAGCAACATCTTCCGCACCACTGAGAATACAGCAGAATACATGTTAGGAGCTAACCAACATACATAAAAAAAATATATATATATATAAAATAAAATAAAAAGGTCTAATGAATGAATGACCCATTCTATAACATGTAGACAATGTTTGATAGCAAGCATAAATTTGAAATGTTGAAAGATCAAATACAAGCACGAGTCTGAAAATAAAATATTTGTGATACCAAGCCTAAAATTCTTGACTAATTAAGCACCAATTTAATGTATTCCAATTTGCAACATTGTGTATGTAATCACCATTTATGATGTTCTACACAATATGAGTTAATTTGAGATCTTAAACAAAATTTAATGAATTTAAAATATTTTAATAATTTACTATCAACACCATATAAAATCAAATCTTGTTTAAAGTAAATAATACTCGTATTACATCTAGTGGACCAAAATATTAAATAAATTCAATAAATTATCCCTAAAAAAGGTACTAGTCCCAACTCCCAACAGGACCCATAATAGTCAAACCACTGAACCGCTCTAGAAATCAAGTCTACATTCATTCTAGGGTCAATACTGTAACTGCACAATTTACACTATTTTATTAATTTCATTCATTATTTTACCCCTAACCAATTCACATTTGAACCTCCCTGAAATCCAGTCTACATTCATTCTAGGGGCAAAACTATAATTGCACATTTTATACTTTTATTAATTTCATTGCTACTGTATTATTTTCCATGATTAGTTCACATTTGAACCTTCTTATAATCAAGAATACATTCATTCCAGGGGTAAAACAGTAATTAATCCTTCATTAATCATATAATTTTCCCTAATTAATTTACTAATTGGAACAATTTCTTCAATAAAAAATCTAGGAAATTCATCTTAAACAAGTAAATTAACCATAAAAATAACAACTAAAAATAATCAAATTAATGAAATAAAATTATACCTGAAAGCAATGGCAATATCATTTCCAAATTTAGCAAGTGCCCTGTCCATAATCTCAAGCGGAGAAGCATTTGCAAGCTCTTTCGCCAACTCCTCAAAATTCTCCTCTTCTTCAACAAATTTCACTTCCTCTTTTACCCCTTCCTCTGAAAATTCCAACCAAGGTCAATACCGTCATTTCACATTCAAAATTTCCTAACCAAAATTTTCAAAAATAAAATCAGAAAACAAAAAAATTACCAGTCTTAGGAGCGGCAAAGGTGGTGGCAGTGAGTGGCGCAACTGAGTCACTCCGCCGTGACTCGGCGGCGGCTCGTAACGGCTTCACGGCTGAACCAGCTCGCCTTGTTGATAAATTAATCGTAGTCGTTAGATTATTGTATTGACGATCCGACGGTTGAAATGCACCTATGCTTGGAGCTGTATATAATCCACATTAAAATTAAAATCAATAAAATCAAACATAAACCATAGGCAGGATACAAGATAATAAAATCACGCATCGATCGGTGTAATAAATTCGAAAGAATATAATAAACTGACCTTTGAGCTCGGATGATAGAGAGGATGTAAGAGCCAATGCCATTTTTGTTGTTGAAAATGTGTATGCAATTGATATTCTTTGTTATTGAGGTTTTTGAGTTTGGGTTGTAAAAAAGTTTGGAAATTTGATTTGTGGAAATTGTGGTTTGTTGAAGAATTGGAGAATGGGAGGGAGGACAAATAAATGGGAGGCGAGAAAAGAGGGTGAAAACAAGGTTCATTGAACCTGGACGTAATTTCGGAGGAGAGAGAAAAATTTTGAGCTTGCTTACGTGGGGGAAAGTTATTGGTTGAAGGGTATTGAGGATTGTCTCAGCGCTGTCGTCACGTGGCGTTTTTTGGCGCGTGGCTTTCTTTCTCCTTTGTACTAGATCCTGTCCTCTTGGTTTTTTGACACCCTCTTTTTTAAGGTTTTTAATAAATTAATAATAATTATAGGAAAATGATATATTAAGAAACTAAAAGAGAAAAGTATTATTGAAATATATTCATTAATTACACTGATTTGCGTGTGATTTTATCATGCATTTCTAAACTAATACAAAATAAGGAAAGATATATAATGCTTATTTGTAGCCCTATGGGCTACATATAGCATTACCCATAATTATAATTATAATTATAATTATTAATTATTTTTCTTTTTTTTTAGATTAAGCAAAAGGAGCCTTATATTGATAATTTGTCTATCAAAAAATACGGAGAAACCTCACAAGGATTATGATTCTCCCAAATTTGATCAAAACCAAAAGGCGTTAAGCGGGCTAAATTATGGGCAACAACATTCCCACCCCTCTTAACATGGCTCCAAACTACAGAAGAAAAATAAGAACTAGAAGATAAAATATCATCTAATATAGAATCTAAGTCAGCGAAAAAGATAGTTCCCTTACATAGCCGTTTGATGACGATTTCACTATCAGATTCGATGATGATGCTGGAAAGCTTGAAGCTAGCATTTGGCCAGTTTAATAGCTAATGTCGTATCCTTGCCCTTTGCTATGATCGGAGGCCAATGCGCTCTACTTCGATGAGTCGTGGCAAAGAGAACTTCACCCTCATAATTTCTTGCCACTACACCTAGCCCAATCCACCCATTTTCACTCAAAGATGCATCACAGTTGAGCTTGATGGTCCTTTCTGGCGGGGCTTTCCAGGTCTTTGAGCTGCTGCAAGAGTGCTTCCTAATACCACCATAAATTCTCTTTGCATATGACATACAATCAGTAGCTAGGCGAAAGACCCGATCAATGATTGTGGGATGGTACATTTCTTACCATTGAAAATCATCTCATTCCTCCTGTACCAAATATTCCACAAAAGAAAAGCTCCCCTGCATTTCTTCTTATTGTCCAGCTTAGACCATGAGACAATTAAGACTAAAAAGGACATACCTAAAGGCCAAATGGACATTTCAATGCAATCACACTCCACCCAAAGATCACGCACAGTTGGGCAATCAAATAAGGCATGGCACACGGATTCAGAACAACCAACACACCAAGGACAATCTATGAAATCAGACATCTGTCTGAAATTGAGATACGCATGAGTGGGGAGAGTTCCTATACATACTCTTCAGAGGAAGTGGCGGACCTTGGGTGTGACATCCATGTTCCAGATTTCCACCCAAGCCTTATGAAAGTTCTCAAGATTGCAACCTTTCTCAAGAATATAGGCCGTTAGCATCAGGGCTGCCTTTAGAGCTTAGAGGCAATGCAAGAATGCTATGAACATCACTTTCATTGAATAAACTTTCAATACACTGAACATCCCATTCTCTTGAACCATGGTCGATCAAGTCACTCACCAGCGAGACATCCTCCGAGCTAGGGGTAGTAATGAATATGCTTTCCCCATTATCAACCCAAGGGTCATTCCATATGTTCACAGACGATCCGTTTCCAATTTGCCAAATTAGCCCCTCCTTGATTATGCTCTTCGAAGACCAAATACTAAGCCATGAAAAACTGCCACCCACCCCAAGACTAGCACCGAGAAAATTCTTTCCATTGTAGTACTTCGCACTAAGCACCTTATTTAATAAGGAGCCCGGATTGCTAGCTAGTCTCTAATCTTGACGACCAAGGAGAGCGTCATTGAGCACCTTTAAATCTCTAAACCCCATACCCCCTAAGCATTTGGGAGTACAAAGGTTCCTCCAACTCTTCCAATGAACCCTTCTTTTTGCCTCATCTTGCCCCCACCAGAATCGCGCCATCATAGCATGGATATCATCGATCACCCCGGCTTGAATTTTATATACTCCCATGATGTAAGTTGGAATGGCCTGAATCACTGACTTTAGAAGCACCTCTTTCCCCGCTCTTGACAGAAATTTTTCTTTCCACCCCGATAATTCTTCCATATTCTATCTTTGAGTGCCGAAAAAATCATCTTTTTTGACTTTCCGATTATGGTTGGCACCCCAAGATATATATCATGATTATCCACTCATCACATAGCAAGGATTCCTAACATTTCATCTTGGACTGTTTCGTTAACTCCTCTACTAAAGGAGACCTCCAATTTTTCATAGTTAATTTTCTGGCCGGAAGCCTGTTCATATATCTCGAAAATTTCAACAATTTTCGAACACTCCCTTCGGTTGGCTAGCCCTGGCCCTATGAATAGAGCCATCATGTAAAGCTTTCCGAAGTAAGCCTGAAAAAGCATCTGCAACAAGAATAAACAAATACGGGGATAGGGTTACCCTTGACGGAGACCTCTGGAGGGCACCACTGAACCACTAACATTGCTATTGATAATAAAAGAATATTTCACCGAGGTCACACAATCCATGACAATATTAACCCATCTATCCACAAATCCCATCTTCAGAAGTAAGTTGTTGGTTGTTAGAGGAGGAATGTGTTGAGATTATTCGTGGTGCTTGGCATGATTTGGGAGGGCGGGTGTAGGACCAAATAAAGAATGTAACGGGTGGACTTCAGATTTGGAGTAAGAGGAAATTCAGTGGCCTTGAGTTGCAAATTGAAAAACCGGAGAAAGCTCTAAAAGAGGCGCAAGGTGAGGCTGCTTCGGATGATTCTTTTTCAAGGTGAGCCGAACTTGAAAAGCAACTTGATGAGCTTCTAGAGAAGCAAGAAGCTTATTGGTACTTACGGTCTAGAGCTTCGGAAATTAAAGATGGAGATAGAAACACAAAATATTTCCATCAAAAAGCCTTGCAGAGAAGGAAGAGAAATGAGATCTTGGGCCGTTTTGACTCGGATGGCATTTGGCGTGAGGCAGAAGCTGATTTGGAAAAGGTGGTTCAGAGCTTCTACCAAAATCTATTTACAGCCAGCACGCCCTCATAGGATGCTTGTGATAGGATTCTTGACTAAGTAGACCGACTCATCACTCTAGAGATTAATGCGGAACCTTTGCGCCCCTTCCCGAAGGATGAAATTTTTGCTGCTCTTAATCAGATGCACCCTTACAAAGCCTCGGGCCCCGACGGTATGCATGCTATATTTTTTCAGAATTTTTGGCATATTGTTGGTGATGATGTCTCTAGATATGTTAGTAACGTTTTACAGGGTAACGAGTCTATTAGCCTTGTTAATTTTACTAACATTGTTCTTATTCCGAAAGTCAAGTCCCCTACTACGATGTCTGAATATAGGCCTATTGCTCTCTGTAATGTTTTATATAAAATAGCTTCGAAAGCCATTGTTATGAGGCTTAAATCAATTCACCCTGACATTGTCTCGGAGAATCAGAGCGTCTTTATTCCATGTCGGCTTATCACTGATAATGCTCTTATTGCCCTTGAATTGTTCCACACCATGAAATCGAGAAGTAAGGGAAAAAAGGGTACGATCTCTATAAAGCTAGATATGAGTAAGGCCTACGACATAGTAGAATGGAATTTTGTTAAAAAATTACTTCTGATTATAATTATAATTATAAATATTGAGTTTGAAATAATTCAAAATTTTGTTTATATTGTCTCGTCGTTAATGTATAATGTTGAACATTAACATACATTGGGGTTAACTAAATGAGTATTGTAAAATAGTAATATGTATAGGTTGTAAGCCTTGTACCCTATAGTCCCTATGCTATACATTATGTCGTAAAGACTTAAACTATTTCACAATTTTTTTACATAAAATATATAATCAAGGTTAATATATGAATAGTGCACGAAATATAATTGAATCAATTATTCAAAAATTTAATACGGAGTATAAGATTTCTTATCTTTTTACCTAAAATAAAAAAAGGTAAATTATGTACAAAATCCTTCAAGATATTTTTTTTCAAAAACAAAAATCCTTAAGAATAACAAGAGTTATTATTGGAAATATTAAGGTAAATCAAATAATCTATTAAACATATAGATTAATTTGTGATTTTATCATGCATTCATGAATAATTAATACAATGTCAACTTAAAAATACGGTGTACTAATTTGGTGATTTTTTAAAAAATGGTGTTGATATTTGACAATTATGGTTGTTGTTTTGATACTAAGTATATGTAACAATATTAATGTTAGGATGTATATATAGCTATAAATAGGGCATGAAGGGGGATGTTAATGAACCCAAAGAATCAAGTTCAAATTTGGTAGTTTTGCTCTCAATTCTTGCAAGCAAAGGTCGTCATTAATCATTTAGGTTAAGTCAGGTGAGAAACGTGTTGAAGTAATATATGTTTTTCAAAACAACACATGTAACTGTCCCACATTTATTTTTATTTTTATTTTTTTTAAAGAGAGAGAGAGAGAGAGAGAGAGAGAGTTAGGCCCTGTTTGATTTGATGTAAAATGTTTTCATGTAAAATGATTTTCCCATTTTCCTTTTTTTAGTTTGTGAAAGTGTGAAAAACAGTTTTCCCATGGAAAACATTTTCCCTTACAAAACAAGGGAAGCCACATTTTACTCCATCCTCCTTATCTCCTTTTTACTTCCCTCACATTCCCACTCATATTTTTTGATATTTCTTGAACTTTTCTTGTATGCAACCAAACAAAAAAAAAAAAAAAAAACTAATTTGCAATTGTGCTTTTCCTTGAAAATATGTTTTCCATGAAAACTAAATTTTCATTGCAAATGTTTTACATCAAACCAAACGGGACCTTAGTTAAACATTTTATAAGGTTAATGGGTTAACCATATGATTTTGAGATGAAATTTCTTTGAACTTGTAAAGTGGACACTTTCTCTTGATGACGAGTGCGATCCAAACTTGTATTTAACAAAATATTTGTGTAATATCGTCTTACCATCACAAAATTAGGGTCAAATTGCACATAAGGTATTTTTTAAATTTTGTTTTTGAGAAATCACACAAGGTAATAAATTTCCAAACTTTTAGCTTAGTTGAGAAACAATTTCTTACAAGCATGTGCTAAGAGGTGATGATCTAAGTACACCTTTAATTAAAGCTATCACTCGCAAAAATCATGTAATCCATTATACAACTATTCAAGTGGATGATTTGTGGCTTGACTCGCTCAAAATGGAGGGTGGGGAATGGTTATACAAGCAACAAAAATTGTAAATATATGGAATTTCGAATAATGTTTAGTTGCAATGTTTTCTTATCCTCCTTTTTTAGGAATTTCCTTCACCTTATATGTTTCGTACGGACTATAAATATATGGAATTTTATTTATTACTAATCTATATTGTTTTTATTAGAAGTAGCACTTGGCTAACAAATAAAGAGGTCGTGTGTTAGACATGAACTGTACTGTGGGCAGCTAAGCGATGGGAATTGCCTCAACTGAATTGCAATGTTGCAATTTTATGCGTTTGTAGACTTTGTAGTTTGTACTAAGTACTCCGTGTATATATATTTTTTTGGTGCAAACGAGGGGCTAGGCCCCAGTACTCCGTATATATATAATAAGATAACATGTATGCTGGAAAATAGAAATTATAACTAAGCTATGGATGTTATTGGCCTTGACCTCAAAGTACAATTATTATCTTGTCCTTCTCATAGTATTAATGCTTGAAACTTGAAAGCTACTGATGTTGAAATAACGAGTAAGTATTAGCGCATAGCACTTATGTGCTTAGAAAATATATAGGATGACACTGGTTTTCTAGTGGTACAATTTAAAGTACAAACCGTACGTACCACTTTGATTAAATGTACCAATGTGATTTCAGTGGTACATTTTCGGAGTATTAAATGTACCACTAGCACAGTTAAGTGGAATATTCAAGTTTTTTAATGTCTGATAAATTACGCTTTTACCCTCCTATACACTTCGTTTGTCAATAGGTGCTATGCGCTGATATGCACTCTGAAATAACACCGACCACATATCAATGATGACAATAATTCATAATATAAGTATCATACACAATTTTTCGAAATAATATATATATAGTCGATGCATGCAGTCCACAAACGAACATATAATTGCGTGCTAATATGGTTAACCAAACTTAGCCTGGACTAGAGTTAATTTCGGATATACTAGAATATGAAGGAGATTCTCTATTCTTCCATTCATTCTACATTATGCATGGTTGAGAACACATAACTTATTGCTTGGTTATTGTATACCTAGCCAAAAAGTGACCAGTTAGTATTAATTAGTAGAAGGGAAAAAAATTACGAGCACAAATTTCTTTATTTGAACTAATTTATTGCCTTGTAACGTATATATATAGTATCACATGATTAGGGATTATTGCATCATTTGCATGACAATATAAAATTCAAAATTGCATATAAATAATTCTGAATTGCGTCCTTGACCCAAGTGTACATAAAACTTGAATGGACCTAGGGAGCATAAGAATATGGTTCTTGAAGAGGATATATGGATTGGAATTTTGTCCAAAAGATTGCTTAAATGTTCATCATTTCATCAAGCATTAAAGCTAGGAATGTCTCCCAAGTCCAGAAAACATATAGCATTTGTCAGATGTCCTCTTGATCATAAGGTACACTATATAATACTAACTGGATAGAAATTAATATTGGTCTTAAAGATCTAACTTGAAGATTGTATTCACGTACCAACGTACGGAATATATGAATCTCTTGTAATTAGTAAGTTGTAACAAACCAATAAAAAAAAAAACAAAAAAAACTATTAAGGATAAAATGGTCTAAAACTCACATTCTTATAAAAATGGCTATACTTTATGATGGACACTAAAGTTTCAATCTCCAATGGATTTGTTTTGCAATAGTCATATGGATGATGACTGTACATACTTTAATGGACGATAGGAAATTCTTACTATTATACGAGTGATTAATATTTATAAATTATAATAGAAATTAATAAAAAGTTAAAAGCTTTAACTTTCACTTTGAACTTACAATCTTATACAGTTATACTAGTATATGCTTTGTCCTTTTTTTATAGACGCATTACTTTAGTTTTCACAGACTCCTATTTTGATGCATTAGATCGAAATAAAAAATTAATATACAAAGTATATAAAAAAAAAATGTTAATTTGTGATAGCTTGCTTCATTAGTTTTCACAAAACACTATCCCAAAAGCTAAAAACAATCTTTGACTGTTGATGCTAATTATAATTTTTTGAAAGAAGATGCTAATCATAGTTCACAAACAACAATAACCAAATTAGCAACGTTTCAAACAAACAGTACGGTTACTAACAATTTTTGAAAACGTTATCCAATTCAATATGATTCTTCATATTATAATATAAATAACGCTAATGATAAAAACAATACGACATATGAGTAATCAGAAGATTCACAATAAGGCAACTAGTCAAGTCTAAGTACTGATCATCCACTTTTAAGAGAGGATCAAATCAAATTAGTGTTTGCAAAATCTAAGCTGAAAGACGTAGAATTCTCTACCTATAATAATTTGAGTTATAAACGAATTTAATAACACCCGTTGATATTAAATTATACTACTACTTTAAATGATATTATTATGATACTAACATACTAATTCAGTAGTACCATCAAATATAACAATATTTTGTTGGTATCAATATAATTCCTTATTGGTATTTAGATAATACCATCTAAACACAATTTAATAACAACGTTGTGTTATTAGAATAATTCATTACTCAGATTATTAGAGGCAAGATCCTCGCCCGACCTTTGAAATTGGCAAAGGGTTAAAGCGTTACCACTTAGATTAAAATCTCAAGAGAATATACCAAAGCTTTTTAGTGTGCTTTTACGTCATCATTTTAACAACTGATGAGTTGAATAAGTGAGTGCCGGCTATAGAATTTAGAGGGACCATGCTACTATATATTGTATGGTGTATGCAAATTCAACCAGATTCACATTTTTGTCTATTTCTTGGATGTTTCCTTGCGAACATTAAATATGACCACCAGTTTATACTTTGAATTCATTAATCACCACTTGTAATAACATTTTTCCATTTTTTTTTAATCATTTTTGAATAGTTAAGTCATACCCAACCTGGCAAAACAAAGTATTAGATGGGTTTAAATGTCCTAATTAGCCTCAACGTCTAGATTTGTATATATATTTTTTAAATGGTAAACTATGAGAAGGGCCCCCCACCCTATCACATGAATGGAGATTATGAGGAATTGAACCCCATCACTTGGGGTGGGAGGGGGGAGATGGAGGACTAACCATCCCTCCATCTCCTCATTCCTCTTATTGTAAATTTGTATGGATGTGTAATGTGTGTGTGTGTTTTTTATTAATATTTTTGGTAAAAATTGTACAAAATTAATAAGGGTTCTGATGATGCATTTGATTCGTCTAGTATGTTATCCATTTCTTTACTATTTACTCCATAATATTTATATATAATATAATTATATTCTTTGCATATACTTGAGTGATAAATAATACATCAATAATTATTTGAATACTTTTGGGTAAAAACATAGTGTGGTTTAAATGTTGGATAATAATCTCTCCTCTTTATAACACCAAAGTAAAGTTGGCAAATATTCTGTATTGTGAAATCTTCGTGGTTGTGTTATTAGTTAAACATGTAAGAAAGCATCAACGCTAACCCGACCCAAATAATCAATGTGCCGTGTCGTATTGACTTGTTTAATAAAATGTGTCAGAAGCTCTTGACACTTGCCCCTTTTTTTTTTTAAATTTTTTTTTTAATCCAGTGATTGTTGTGTTATACAAAAAATGGTTTGGCTCATTCAAAATATTAATCTTTAGTTAAACGTGTTTTTTTATAGGTGATGTTAATATCGTGTTGGGAATCTCAACACTAACCCAACCTGCTTAATTATATGTGTCGTAGAGTGTTGACATGTTTAACTAAACGTTTTATTAATCTTAGATACTAACCCATTTTTTCGTATCCGTTCATGTCTTGCTGTCGTGTCAACTTTTACTAGTTATTTTAAAAACTACTTCCTCCATTTCTATTTAGTTGACACGTTCAATTTAGGCACACATATTAAGGAGAGCGAATGATAAAGCAAGTGGGGTACACTAATAAATGTAAGACAAAAAAGCTTACCAAAAAAAAACGTGTCAACTAAAAATAAACTTACTAAAAAGAAATACGTGTCATTGTGTCAACTAAAAAAATGGAGGTAAGTACGTATGTATCAACACCGGATTCTTTCAAAAAAAAAAAAAGTATCAGCACCAGATAGGTCAAAAATTACCTAAACAATTGGGCCAAAAAAACTGCATAAGCACATTATTTTTGGGCTAGATTTGTTTTTCTTGGGACCAACCTTTCACCCATTAGTACTTCACTTCATTGGACTGGATTTGGTCCATCAAAAAATCTACCAAAACTATAATTTCAGGCAAAAACCCATTCACATTTAATACAAGTACGAAGTAGTAAGATTAGTAACTGAGAAAGCCTTGCACCATTTTCTCCGTTCACCGGCGACCGAACAAAGAAGCCTATTAACCAACTTTCCGCTTTCTCTCTCCTCCGTTGTTCGTCGGATTTTCCGGCGAGGTTTTTCTCTCACCATTTCTATTTCTTGATTCTGTGAGTAAAATTCGATGATAATTCTTGTGATCTTTCGATTGTTGTTTTCATCTGATTCAAATTTGTTGGTTCAATTTCAATTCAGGAGCTGTTGACTAGTTTGAAGCAAAAACTTTAGGTATTTGTTCAATTGTGCTCATTATTGATTCATGTTTTGAATTTTGAGTTAATTGATGTCAATTGCAGTGGAAATCTTGTGATTTTGAAATTAGGTTTTATATTTTGATTGAAATTGGTTTTTGTTAGGAGGTGTTGAGGATAGATTTGAAGTGAATTTGACAGGTGTTGTTGAAATAAATCGAAATGAATGACCTAATTGTGCGAATTGGCGAATTTTTATTTGATCTGATTCTCCTCTTATTGGTTTTTCTAATGCAGCTTACATTGCATTGATTTCCTGGTTTTGCGAGCAGTTGATCATTGCATTTTGTTCAGTTGGCGAAAATGGTTTCGTTCGAGATGAATGACAGAAAAAGTGAGCAAAATTTAATGTTTTCTTGATCTTTACCTATTGCACATTTTGGCTATGAAGAAAACTTGTCGAATAATTTGAAAGAATACAATCAAGAGTTGACATATCTATTTTTATCGTGTCAATTTGATTTTCATACAATTTAATTTGAAGTTGCAATTTTTTCTGTGATTTTCAGGTGTTGGACTAATGCAATAGTCCTATTCTTTCTAGAAAGAATGTACTTTGTATGACTAATTGACTATGTAAAAAATTAAAACAACAATTTCATTATACTAAATTTTGTACTACATTTGTTTTGTTTTACCATTATTTTGTTTAATAGATAAAGGAGAATTAGTGAACTTACAGTTGAGCAAACCTATCAGTGAATGTTTTTAGGAGGAGATTTTTTGGACACATTGCCTTGTTTTAGAAGGTGATAGTGATTATGAATACCTTGAGTGGACTATAGGATAACTATCTCTTATGAATCGGAGTATACACTCAGTTTTATGACATAAAGACCAACAAGAGTTTTGGTGTAGAACGTAGTATACAAAATGAATATGTGACATTCTTGTCGAGATGTCGTGGGGTGGTAAATGGTTGTGACATTTGTGTGTGGCAGAATTTCTTTTCAATTCAGGGTTCTTTTATAGGAAGTAATTACAAGCGAACATATCCTGTAATTTTTGGATTGTAATTGATTGATAAGATCATAAGACTACAAATGATTTTGAGATATATCTGTTGTGTTTTGACAGATGCCTAGATTTCCTTTTTATTGAATGTCATTCTTCTATTTTATTTCAGTACTTCAGGTTTACTTGTTTCTTTAAGAAGCTTATGAGCTTAAGTTTGCGCTTGTAAGGATCTTTAAGACTCTAATCATTGGTATCCATCCTGTGTTCTATGCCTCATCTTTTCGGCCCTCTAGTCAACAGAGAAAGTATTATGCTGGCTTTGAGTTATGTACCTCCATCTTCATATGCAGTGGATACTTTGTGTGAGTTCGATAATAGTTTTTGAGTAGCTTTTAGCCATAAAACTACTTTAATTTCAAGTATAGTGACGGCGTAGTAGTGATGACTCTGGTGAGCACTGGTATTTAGAGTTTAGGGTAGAGGTTTTCAAAAGCTTCCTTAATAGCTGTATAAATATCTTATTTATTTATTTATTTATTTTGTCAACGTATGCATTTAATAACTAGTTTAAGAACTAACTTCTAAGTGTCTAACGACCACATCATACCAAAAACATCTGCTACAAGACTAACAAGACCTATTATGCCTATTAGAATATGTAAGAACAAAATAAGCTACGAGAATATGTAGCTAGTACTCTTATAGCTAGTTTGGCCCAATAAGTGTGGTCAGTAGCTTTTTTTCTTATAGGTTTTCTGCAGAATTTTGTTCCTGTAAAAAATTCATCTGGGGCCATACTTTGTTGAGAATATATGTTGAATGTAAATTCATAGTTATTAATGTATGGTTTTCACTTCTTGGTGCACCAGTCAAGAATTTACTTTGTGAAGCCCAGATTGAACAAAGTGTAACTTCAATTATTGGACTTGTCTAATCTCTATACACTTATTTTGTTTGTATCTTGGTGATATATCTCATCATAATGAGATTTGGCAAAGAAAATTGGTAGTGCGTTATCCCCTTCATATACTTGTGATTTTGGCCATGCTTTTCTTGATGTTTTCCCAATTGAATACAGAGATTGGATTAGGCTTGACTGGATTTGGCGTCTTTTTCACATTCCTTGGAGTTGTTTTCTTGTTTGACAAGGGATTACTTGCCATGGGAAATGTAAGTGCCTTGCTCTTTTCACTATCTCATGATTCTGACCCTTTTTATTCCTCCTATCACTCAGTACTTATCCTCATTCACGATTATGTTGCTCTCTATGCTTTCTTTGCACAGATCCTCTTTCTGTCTGGGTTGGGACTAACTATTGGACTGACGTCCACTCTGCAGTTTTTCATGAAGCCTTCAAATTATAAGGCATACTTCTCTTCAACATTGTTTACCACTTTCTTTCCTTTTTCTTTTTCTTTTTCTTTTTTTGGTTTATGCATTTCTAGGTGACTAGGTGTTTTATACTTACTACTATTTTTTGACGATGCTCAGGGAACAATCTCCTTTGGTGCTGGCTTCTTTTTTGTTGTGATAGGCTGGCCAATAGTGGGCATGATTTTGGAATCTTATGGTTTCCTTGTACTCTTCAGGTATGTAATTACTCTCAAATAGATGTTACTTTCTTATACGGTGTTTCCTGTTACTGAGGATTGGTTATTTTGGACAGTGGTTTTTGGCCTACATTGTCAGTTTTTGTCCAGAGGATTCCTGTTCTTGGTTGGATATTCCAACAGCCATATATCAGATCGGTATGTGTATATATTCCTTTTGTCACAGATAATATTTGGTTATGTTAAGTCAGATCTGTAACTCTCATTTCTTTTAATCTCACAAGAAGTGTCTTTTTCATCTCATATACAAATTTATATGAAGTAATATTTATTGGTTGTAGTTGCTAAGATTGCTGTATTATCTGGTATTGTTTGATTACTTAATTCTTATGAATTAGTAAAGTGCTAACTCACTATAAGGCACCTGGATAGAGGGTGTGAGTTATTCCCTTCCCCTTGGCTGGCTTATAGAGAAAGAATTGTTGACGAAGGCTATCAAAATTATATCATATTTTGATGATAGGAAGCCAAAAGCAGGAAATGACTAGTCTTTTATTTAAATTTTATTCCTTATGCAGCTCTTCATCTCAAAAGAAATGAGTTGGAATCAACCCGGATGATTACTCTACTAGAGTTGTTGGGTGTGGATTATATCATGTTTGGATTGAGGATGCAATTACGGCGGACTTTTGCCTTGCTTAAAATGAAGATTAAGGTCTTGGGTGTCTAGAAATGGGCTGTCTAGAGAAGATGAATTAGCACTCTTGTTTTTTTCATTAGTATGACTCAGTTGATGGAAGCAAAAAATAAAATAGTTGAATAAATCACATGCATAATTGATGGTAATTTTTCCTCCTGTGTTTAGACTCTAGATGGGCATGGTTTTATCCTCGAGGAGTCAAGGGCAATATGAAAAAACTGTGTGGAGCGATAGACTTGCCAATGATATTGAGCATAACCTCTGTCTCCATACCAATATAAATTTACTAAAGAGTGACACAAATATATACTACCATTGTTACTACTAAAGTGGAAAATTGGCCATATATCGGCACTAAAATGAACTTGTAGATCTTTGTTATTACCATAGCTACTTGAAATGTTACACACTATTATTTTCAAGAGAAAAGCTTCTCTGCTAGTTTTGACTTGTTTGGAGCCAAGGCTGTGACAAGGAATGTCACTGAATCCTGTTGTTTGATCATGGAGACAAGTAGAATGAATACTCCCTCCGTCCAAATAGAACTCCGATTTCTCCAAAATTTGCATCCCTATTTAAAAGCCCCATCTTTTGTTTGGGTGGACTCCATCATCCACTTACTTCTTTTTCCATTCACTTTTAATCTACAAAACCTCTCTAACCCCACTATATTTTCTCTCACTTCCCCTAAAGCCAATAAACTATCCCCATTAGGCATTTAAGCCATTACCTTCCTTATCTATTCAACTTTGATCAACAATACCCAGTACAATCCCTCTCCTAAATTTTACTCCCCTGTAAGATGTGGGGCTGCTGTTTAGGTACGGAGGGAGTAATAATATCAGACATTCTGTGATTTCTGTCTGTATCTAAGGAAAACTATGATGCCACTGCTATTATATTGTGCTTATTCCAACATATTGAAGCGATGTCGTTTGCCAGTTTTTCATATTTAAGTGGAGGATGTTCTTTGAATTTCTTTATTTCTCCATGCTGGTACATTTATTCTGGTGGATGTGGTATCTAAGTTATCTGACATCGGGACTGGTTTTATTTCCCTAGACTTTATACATATTCATTAAGTTGTGATTAATTTAGTTCATATCACATAGTTGTGCCCTTTTTATTAGGGATGGGTGGGGGTTAGGCTTGGAAGGAAATAGCCATGGAATGATGGATTCTATTTGTTGGGCTTTTGGATTTTGTTTGTAGGCACAGTGCTTGCATTTTGCAATATGTTGTTGTTCATGACTTTGCAATGTATCTTGTAGAAGTTTACTTATATTTTCTAATGTACCGGTTGGACAAGTTGAAAGAGCTCCTGTAGTTAGACTCTCTGTCTTGCAAATCATGACTCTTGCTAGTTTAAACTATTTGACAAATAATGGCATTAGTGCCTTGATGAATAGCACTATATTTATATCATGCTTTAGGAGCATGACTTTAAGTTTTTCACAGAACTAGTTCAAGTAGGGTGCTTTGTGCTTGTTTTAGTCTTCTTTCTTTCTTTTTTTCTTTTTGGGCGAACAAACTTGTCAAAGAATTTCTGTTTTTTTCGTCCACTAAATTTGTCAAAGCAGTCGTTATGCATTATATTTTTGATGCACTCTGCAGATGGACTCACTTGGCAGTGAGATTATTAGAGCTCCCGAACCCCTGCCAATAGGGGATCCATTCTAAGTGGTGGCATTTTACATGCTGAACATGCTTTTGCTCTTCATTTCTCTTCTAACTTAAGACTAATTTTTCCTTCAGAAGCATAAGTTAATTGGTTTGAGTTAATTGTTTTACTCAAATCAACTTTGTGAAGTTTATTGTATGAGTTGTTTTTTTTTTTTTTTTTTTTTTTTTTTTTTTTTAACTTGTTATTCAGAGTTTGGTTTGGATTGTAACCTTTTTATTAATGAACGGAAAAAACCTTTGGTTTAAATGACTTTTGTTTTGTCTGACTGTGCCTCCTTTTCGTATTATTAATCAAATAGCTTGGATACTTAGAATTCTGGCATTTGATTACTATATCTGTATTTGTTGAGTTCAAAGAAACACTATTTTCCTTTAGTCTGAACTTACTGTTTCTATTTGTGCAGTTGTTAAATCGATACCGTGGGAAACGCGTGCCTGTTTGAATCCAAAGCCGTGAAATGTTTGCATTTGTAGTCTAACACTGTTGGAGGAACGTGTAACCTCTCTTGATTCTTCCTAAGTGGTGGCAGTGTACAGGTTCTATAGATGATGCTTCGTACAACCTCATCCTTATCATAGTGTATGGAAACCGTAAGCTCCTTGTTTTGATTTTGAATTGCCAGTCACTATTTCCTCTCTTGGTAGACATATTCTTTGTAGTAAATTGTCTTTGTACAGAACCTTTTCTGATATATAGCAATTAGTATAGTCAATATTGGATTCTAAAATTCTGTTATAGGATGCTTGTACCAAATTTTTCCTCGTTTATGATTGCTTTTGGAATGCGTTTTTGTGTGAAGAGATTAGCGTTTGGATGTTGCATTTTTGTTTTCTGTTCTGTGGTTAACTGTATTCTGAAATTGAGTTCATTATCTGAGATTCTGAGGATGTGCCTGTGCTTTAAAAATGACAGTATATATCAAAACGAAATCCCAAGGTTTTAAATCATAGCACAAATTATACAGTCTACCTGCCACATGGGAATCCTGCGCCCGTGATGGGCATGGTTTCTAAGAATGATGCATATTACAGTGCATAAATCAAATTATTGCGATTATGAAAAGGAAAGAGTTCCAATATGGCACTTGTGAAATTCGAGGCTGTGGCATAATGTATCAAATATTGCAGCTAAACTAGATGTCATTAGATTTCCTGAGCTGTAGAACAATTATGTTCACAAGGGGTATATTTCTTCAGAAGTGGCAAGCAGCATAATAGCCTTTTGGAATCAGATGCTGCATACAAATTGAAAAATAATTTTTTTTTGTTGATTTGAAGGTTCACTACTTTGCTCGGGTATAAATGAACACCATTTTAACCGCAAAGTCCAAACTCAAGACCCTACGAAAAGAACAAGATTCATCATTCGAATGTAACTTTTCCAAAAGTGATTGACTCATAATATAGAGCATATAAAATCAGTGAATCGCGAATAAATAAAAATAAAAACCCTCTATCTCTTTCCTGTCAAACATGCACATAAAGCCTTATTGCCTTATTAGTCCTTACAAGACTCGCAAATTCTGTCATACACTTCACTTGACATATATTGCTGAGGATTTTGCACCAAAGTGTCTAATTGTCTAAACAGCATAATAAAACTCGCAAAATAGTCGCAAATTCTATCATACACCTCACTTGTGCGATGTACACCATTAGGAGTAAGAGCACCCGAGCGTATGTACTGATGTACAATTGTACATAAGTACACTCAGCTCGAAAGCATTATTACTGAAACAAAGAAATCGTGAAATTCATGTTTTTTGTGGTGGGTCCTTTACTCCTTACTCTGGGCCAAATTGTAGGCCTTTAGCTCAAGAAATTTACGCAAATAACCGACACACATAAGTCTAAATTTCGACCGAAAGCAAACACTCAAAACAATTGTTCTATAAATTTACTTATTTTTCGATAAAAACAACATAAAAAACTACCACATGAAACATCATTTCTAATTTTCTATTCAATTTTTAGAATTAAATCATGAAGGGTGCATAGTTTATATGATTATATCATGGCAATTCATCTAAAATCTCTAATACTCCGTATATTTGTAACTTTGTCCAATATTACGAAAAAAAAGCCATAATCATATGCATTATTTTATTTATTGTATTTGGTTACTTCCTCTTATTTTAGAATAATTGATACTCCGTAATTTTTTCTTTTAGCTAGATATTTAATACACTACTATAAATAACAAGGACTAGTGAATCATCATTATGAAGAACTCTATATTAAACTATTAATATTGTATTTGGTTACTTCTTTTATTTTAGAATAATTGATACTCCGTAATTTTTTCTTTTAGCTAGATATTTAATACACTACTATAAATAACAAGGACTAGTGAATCATCATTATGAAGAACTCTATATTAAACTATTAATATTGTATTTGGTTACTTCTTTTATTTTAGAATAATTGATACTCCGTAATTTTTTCTTTTAGCTAGATATTTAATACACTACTATAAATAACAAGGACTAGTGAATCATCATTATGAAGAACTCTATATTAAACTATTAATATTGTATTTGGTTACTTCTTTTATTTTAGAATAATTGATACTCCGTAATTTTTTCTTTTAGCTAGATATTTAATACACTACTATAAATAACAAGGACTAGTGAATCATCATTATGAAGAACTCTATATTAAACTATTAATATTGTATTTGGTTACTTCTTTTATTTTAGAATAATTGATACTCCGTAATTTTTTCTTTTAGCTAGATATTTAATACACTACTATAAATAACAAGGACTAGTGAATCATCATTATGAAGAACTCTATATTAAACTATTAATATTGTATTTGGTTACTTCTTTTATTTTAGAATAATTGATACTCGTAATTTTTTCTTTTAGCTAGATATTTAATACACTACTATAAATAACAAGGACTAGTGAATCATCATTATGAAGAACTCTATATTAAACTATTAATATTGGACATGTTAATTATTCTAAAACGGAGGGATATCATCATACTAGGATTTCTACGTATTACTGACGGACAAATCGAAATCGTTGACTCATCCTTAAAAGTTAATACACCTGTCTGTCGTACCGAAATAACTCACAATTGAGCATATCTGCTCTTTTCTAGAAGTCTCTATAAAATCCCTTGAAAGTGTAAATTTGATCATAGTATCTTCTTCTTCTGTCACTACTTCTCATCTCCCAATTTTCAGGTATTTTCTCTCTCCTCTCTCATTTTTAAAGCTTGTGTTCTGTATAAAAATTCTTTAATATGCATTTGCATGTATTTATAGTGATAAAAATTCAATCTTGTGACACAATTTTTGTTAGAAATTCTGGGTTTATATTCTTGTTCATTGTAATTCTGGGTATAGGATTATTTGCTAAGTTTAATTTATTGACAAAAATGATATAAAGAATCAAACTTGGATTTGGATGTTCACGTTATTTTTGCTGAATAATTTAATTATAAATTATATGATTTCAAGCCTATAATTTGATTCAATGTGAAAGCACATTTTATTACATACCCTAAGTTTTTTTTCGTTTTTTTTTTTTTTTTGGTGAAATTACATGACTTGGGTGTTTGTAATTTCCTTTCCTTCGATCACCTTGCCTTGTAACAATTAGCAAACACATTAAGAAAACTATGTTACAGCCATAAGAAGAACCTTTCATAACCCTATGTTGGGATCATCACAACTAGCCTCAATCAATCAGGGATAAATTTGCGTATATTCGACCTCCCGAGACCCTGGAAATGACGATCTAAGCGAAATTGCTTGGGGTTTTCGAGTTTCGTATGGCAAGGAGACAAGGATTGTGGAGTATATGTTTGTAGTAATTGTGTTGTTCGATTGTAGCAGTATATCTGTATTGTAAGCACTATATTGATCATCCCTTAATTTTTCGAGAACTAGTTAATGATATTTTAACTATGGCTTCTTGTGTTGGAGGATGATGTTTCAATATAACTCGATCTTGATATGCTGTGCAATTCAACTCTGCAAAAATTGTTGGCTTGTAATAGTATAATGTTTTGGATTGGCTTGAGGTTTTACTAAGTGGGACTTTGAAGGCATTTTCTCAACTAATTAGTTACGAGTAACATGCTTACTTCTTGACCACTTGAGACTTAGCAAATGGTGGAATGAATGCTGGATTGTTGTGTGATTGATGATAAAGTTTTAGTATTGGGTATGACTTTATCTTGATGTATATACCGTTCAATACTTAGCATACAAGATGATCTTCCTTTCTGTAAGCTTTAATAGGGAGAAATCAGTTACCATTGCAAATTGAGTCTCTAGTAGTAGTCGATTCTATTCACAACATTCACATGGTTTCCTGGTTTAGTGTGTCCGTGGTGCTAATAGCTTAATATAGCTTTATTTTGGTGAATCCACTAGCATCTGAATGGGCTTTTTTTTTTTTTTTTTTTTTTTTTTTTTTTTTTTTTTTTTTCTCTCTCTCTTTAGTCTTTATTTATTATTGCTGATAGTATTTCTTGAATATATCAAGAATTATATGCTATTGTTGGTCTAGATTCTTTATCAAGTTAATAAGCTAGAGTTTATTGGAGGCTTTTTATCTCTTTTTCTCTCATGTATGGAAAGAGCGGTTTTGCCATTTATGATTGTCTGATAATTGTCTTTTTTTTTTCCCCAGCTAAGTTGCATCAATTTGGAAATGGCTGAGGGGGGAGCTGCTGCACCTAATGCAGAGTTGTTGGAATTCCCAAAGAAAGATAAGAGGAGATTTCTGCATGTTGTGTACCGTGTCGGAGATCTTGACAAGACCATTAAGTATGCCCTTGGCAGACTTCCAGCAGTGATTATTTGTGATACAAGTGTCTCATATAACTAAGATCTCTCTCTGTTTATTTTTTTTTTCCTTCACATGTCAGGTTCTACACAGAATGTTTTGGAATGAAGCTGCTGAGGAAGCGAGATGTTCCAGAGGAGAAATATTCCAATGCATTTCTTGGGTTTGGCCCTGAGGAGTCCCACTTTGCAGTGGAACTAACATACAGTGAGTAAAATTGTACTATATGTCTGATTTTTATAAACCGTCTTTACTTCCATGCTACTATTATCTGTACCTCTGGACTACTTCAGAGGAGGTAGGGTCAGGTTTGGAATCCTTTTAGATATTATTCTTCAGCTGGAGTCATATTTTCTTGATCACAGCCTGCCTTGTGGATTTAGTGAAGGAAGACCTAGAAGTTTCTTTTGGGAGTTCTTATTTATTGTATGGAGATTGTTAACCATGTGTGCAAGAAGGAAAGCTCTTACTCTTAGATGACTCTATTGTCTCTATACACTAACATTGTACTTTTATATTGGCCTACAGACTATGGAGTTGATCATTATGATATCGGGACAGGGTTTGGACATTTTGCAATTGCTACACCAGATGTAAGTGACATTTGTCTACATGAAGGTTCAATATGAATTTTAGAACTTGATTCATAACCTTCTTTTCTTCCAGGTTTACAAAATGGTTGAAGACATCCGAGCCAAGGGTGGTACCATCACCAGAGAACCTGGGCCAGTGAAAGGAGGGTCAACTGTGATAGCTTTTGTGAAGGATCCTACTGGTTATGTCTTTGAGCTGATTCAGAGAAGTTCAACTCCTGAACCACTGTGCCAAGTAATGCTCCGTGTTGGTGATCTAGAGCGCGCTATCAAGTTCTATGAAAAGGTATCCAAAGGCTTTTATTTGTGCTGATTTCACCGTGCTTGCACGAAATTTCGTAATCATGTCATGATGAAGAATTTTATTTTGGATGTCAAAATCCTCGCTTTTGGCCAACCATTAGATACTGTGAATTTCAGTGGCTCCTTTTCTATCATATGCGATGGTCTCATTATTTTACACTAATCTTTTTTTTTTTTTTTTTTTTTTTTTTTTTTTTTTTTTTTTTTTGGGGGGGGGGGGGGGGGGGGCGTGGTGTGTGTGTGGAGCGGTTGGAATGGTCTATGTCTTTAGGATCATTACATGCTAAATACGTCCTTAATAAGGACTTTGCATATTTGCCTGTTTCTTAGTTTTTCTTCTTTTACCTGTTCACCCTTTACCTTAACATGATCATATCATGTATACCTGTGAATCCTACGATAAACGCTGCTACAATTATCATTGTACAATGCAGTGAATGAATAACCATTCAAGTTCTATTTATCGTTTTTAAAGTCCTTTTATTTATGTCGTTCTTTAAACCCTTTTGTTATCTTAATTTGTTTACAACTACAGAGCCTGGTGAATATAGCCCAAACAGATAAAGACACGTTGTATCTGATGCTTTAGTTTGATTATTCTTGGTAGTTGGTTAGCAAACTTCACTATTTAAGGAACTTAAGGAACTATTTGCTCTTATACTTGCAGGCCCTGGGGATGAAGGTAGTTAAGAAAACTGATAGACCTGAACAAAAGGTATGCTAAGCTGTTACTCACAAATCTCTATGAAGCTCTAGTCTTATTACTCTTGAATTCCTGTCATGATTTTGCTAATTTGTTAAACTTTTTCTTGATGTGAAGTACACCATAGCTATGATGGGATATGCCCCTGAAGAGGAGACAACTGTTCTGGAGTTGACTTACAATTATGGTGTGACTGAGTATACTAAAGGAAATGCATACGCACAGGTTTGTGTGAACTTACGCCTTCATATCTATCATGTTCTTTGTGAAGTTACTATAATTACTGATATTCTGAATCTGATATCCTGAATAGGTTGCTATTGGTACTGATGATGTCTACAAAAGTGCTGAGGTTGTCAACTTGGTTCACCAAGAACTTGGAGGAAAGATCACCCGACAACCTGGTCCTATTCCTGGGCTTAACACTAAGGTTGTCTCTTTTCTGGACCCAGATGGCTGGAAAACTGTGAGTGCCCTTATTCTGTTTTACCAAGCAAATAGCATTGAACTGTTTCTAACGCTCAATATGTGCATGTGTAGTCATATTTCAAACTTGGCATTTAAGTTGCATACTGTAGCTGTAAGTTTTGAGCTGTTAAAATAATTTTCAACCTTCCAAAAATCATACTTACAGCAAACCTGATGACAACTATCCCTTATTCCCTTTCTGTTAGAAGTGACTTTACTATGGATGTAATTGTTGGTAATGAATCGCCCTATAAACTCCTTCCTGCTTGGTGTATAAATATATACTATGGCAGACAAAATTAGGCATGTTAGTCATGTGTTTTTTTAGCTGCACCTTTCTGGTTGATGACATGAAATGAGAAATTTCCAAAGTGAGAAGGTGAGGAACTACTGATTTCAGAGTTTTCTTGAATTTTAATTTTGAAGGTTCTTGTTGACAATCAAGATTTCCTCAAGGAGTTGAAGTGATCGAAATCGACTTCCAAGCAGTTTCTTCTATGGATAGCCGGCTTGCATAAATAAATGTCTCTCCACTTTGCTATGCATCTGATCTTTAAGGGTTTATAAATGTATGAGAATTCTAGTGCTAATTATCATGTGCAAATAAGTTGATCTTGAGTATCATATGGTCTACTCTATCAGATTGATCCCACGTACATATACAGCACATATGACCAAAAAAAATAAGGTAATGAAAAGGAGAAAAACACTAGGAGATCCTTTACTCGCATGAACTGGAGCTCGTAATGTATTAGCAACAAATATGAAGATGACTAGAACTAGTGCAGGGCAAGGCTCGATGCCCATTTGATGGGAAACCATATGTTCTCCATTCGCTATGCATTTGCTATTTAATTTGCTTCTTGATTTCCTTCCCTGTAATTGGTACTTTATCCATCCGTTTTTCAATATAATGCTACAACAGACTAGGCAAAAAGTTTGTCAAAAAAAAAAAAAAAAAAAAGGGAAAAAGACTTTACAAGCTGCAGAACCACTGTGAGACTATCCTTCAAGAACACAATATGACCTTACCAATAGCATTCGGAGATACATTGATGCATCTCGAATGGTAAACAAAATCCTTCACACATGATTGGTTCATTGTGATACCAAGTCATCTTTACAATGTTACGCGTGTTGACAATTTCCCTGATATCGTGGCACAAGAAGTTTCATATGAGGCCACCTCCCTATGCTCGTGAGCTTGTATTGATGCGTGTTCTTAGTGCAGGTTAGTGTCATTGCCGAAAAGAAAAGAGATCGGAATTTTTCTCATGGACTACATGACACCTTGGAAAACTATTTGGGTTGTTGAAACATACTGCTTTGTCTTTAGTTTGTCACTTTAGCTGTTTACGTACACACCTCCCTCGGTTAATTCAAGGTCATCACGAGCCTTTATATGGCCGAATAGTGGTTATATATGGTTTCAAACAACATTATACTACTATGGAATACATCCCCTACCATATCAAAAGATTTTGACACCAGATCCCAAAACCTCCAAAATAAGTCTAAAGACGTGGATTATAACCTTCAATTTTGGACAATATTTTACTTTTCTAATTCGGGGTGTTGCGCACGGACCCCACAACACCTTGAGAGATTATTTGGATTGTTAAAATCATCGACTTTGCCTTTAAATTATCAATTTAGCTGATATAAATTTATTTATAAAAATGAAAAAATTATTACATCTAGAGGAGCCTCTTTTATTTATTTATTTATGAGCAAATGCATGTTTATAACAATGAGAAACGTGAGCTGTTTATCAAGGGATGGTATTGTACTTTCATCTGAAAACGTAAGGGCAATAGTGTCATTTGCAATGAACACCGTTAGGTGATTAGAATTGACGACATTAGGTGAAATTTATAGTTAATCCTCCTTTAATTTCTCTCTCCTCTTTACTTCATACGAGTTGAGCTACCATCACCATTGGAGCCAATTAGAGGTGGGCAACTACTTGAGAACTCGAACCATTGGAGTGGTGCAATTACTAGAGAACTCGAACCATTCTACTAAGAGTTAACCATACCATTCTTTTCACCCTTTTCAATGTAGTGAAGTGGTCTGGTGTTCACGAGCTACGAGTGGGAAAGAGGCCTAGTGGTGAAGATGGAGGAGTAGAAAGCAGGTGGAGGAGGAAGAAGATGTTGCTTTAGAAGTTAGCGTCAACGTTAACTTGCTGTTACCAAGCTCCACAAGTGCCAGCTAGCAAGTGAGAGAATATATGATATAAAAATACAATTTGCGAAAAACGAGGCAACTTATTTACTTCTTTGCCATTTGATAAACGATTTAAGTTTATCACTTTGTGAAACCCGAGCTTCCTCTTTATTTATTTTTCCAAAAAGAAAAGATTTTGAGCCTCTGAGCAAGATATAAAAATAAACCTTCACAGAAAGATAATTTGCATTTTTCGACTGTGGTCATCAACTAATAATGTACAATTAGTAGCTCAATAAATATTCGAAAGCTAATAACAGTTTCCTGTTGTAAAGGAGTCCTGTTTGCTTTCCCCGTTGAACTTGACCTGCAGCAGCTTATGGACTTTTGTTTTTTAAAACATAGATAAATAAGAATAAAAAAAAAAAAAAAAAAAAGCTTTTAACCTTAAAAGCAACAAAAGAATGGAGTGAATACAGAGAGACAAGAAATAAGCTGCCTCAGCAAGCTCTAGCTCACGTCAATGAGGAGAAAACATATGTACGCGGTGAAAAATGAATTGGCGATCTTTATCTAGCTCGCATGACTTATCAATTACTCAATTAGGCTGTTGTTGGCAATCCATAGGATAACTACCAAGGACTCGAAGAAAGCTAGCAAATTCCTGCAACAAGATGAACAAATGCCTTAGATCTGAATGGACCTTTTATTACACCATACTTTTAGCAATAATTTGGCAGTAAAATTTATCATTGAAATACAGCCAAGCATAAATACCAAGCAGTCCATCCTATCTCACTGCATACATAATATCATGAATAACAGAAGTATTTAAGTATTCGTATGGTTTTGGATATTGAAGCAGCTAATTCATTTAAGCAACAGAAGCAGAAATAATATGGTCAAAAGTGTAGATGATGATGATCTGATAATTACAACTCAAAGTAAGAACTGACCTGCAGATGCCCCAAAGCAAATTGGGCTTCAGGTGCTGCCATCGATGCTTGAAAGTCAATGTAGAAAAGGTAGTCAAAGTATCTGGCACAACAATTAGACAGTCAAGAGAATGACAACGATGAAAAATGCTCAACTAAAGTATTGCTGAAGAAAGTCTGAAGGCAACCACACACACCTCCATCCCTACCCCAGGAAAAAAATCTCCTAGTAACACTATCAACCAAATCATAAATTTATTTGATTGCGATCAAGTTCTAATTCGTATTCTTGTCTCACCTATCTTATTGTATATCATCTCTTATTGACAACACCAGACATTATTATTAATAGTGAATGCCGATGGTGTGGTAGAATCAGAGACAATGGGACATAAGATGACCAGATGAGATAGAGAATGGAACATAAGATGACCAGATGAGATAGAGAATGGAACATAAGATGACTAGATGAGATGCAGAATGGGACAGAGGATGACTAGATGACCTTTATCATCCCAGGTCCCAGGAGATTTTCGAGCATTTTTTTCCCTACACTTTCTACCGGGGTGCTATCTCTAAAGCAAATATCAATCCTTTGGATTCTCTGATTTGTTGAAATTTCTTCAATCATCCAGCAAAATATCAGTAGTACACTTCCTTATCTTGCAGCTCTCAAAACAAGTTTGCCCCAAAACCCTCATTGTTCACACTTCTTAGTTTCCATCATCCTCTACTGAGCTCGAAGGCACCAATGTTCCTAATTTTCTTTCCAACGTATCTCTAAGCAGATTTCTCATTTCCATTTCTTTGCTTGCAATACTCTTATTTTTCCCTAGTTCACAACCATTATAGTTAGTCCAGGTGACTTGCCAGCACCAATGTTATTTGGACTCTTTACAAGTATGGTGTTGGATTTTCAACACTCTGATATGGCCATATGGATAAGGAAACTGCCACCTAACACTTCATATTGGACCAAAGACAAGGAAATATATCAAAAATAGCAGAGTAGAAACTCTTGGACACATACAATATCCATGTCTCATACCCTAAGTCCACACAACATATCTTGCCAGGGATACACTCCTTTAATTAGAATAGAAGTCCTATTTTCTAGTCCTCATCTACTTATTATTACAGATGAGGACAAATAAAGAATGAGGACTGGGGGTCTTGAATGAAAAATAAGATGTCTACGATGGAACAGAAGAGGCTGATTTCTGCATCTAAATAACTCTAACACGTATCACTATTTAAAACCTCATCCCATACTCCGCTAAAAAAACCCCTAAGAACCCAGCTCGACAGGAAAGAACATTAACTATTTTGTGGCCACATAAATTGATAAACTATGCAGAAGCTTCAATAGCACCCACTATCCAGAAATCCAATGCAAAGTATATTAACTTAGAGGCTAGAGCACTTCAAAGACTGCAGCATGAGCTAATGATGGCATATTAAAGCAAAGTTCTAGAGATCTGAAGTTAATTACTACCCCGTAAAGTATAATCAACTTTATCTGGTAAGAAAATTCTACAACACACTAACACACACAAGGAAAATTGGACAATTCCCTTATGTCATTTGCAGATGAAAAACAAACAAATTCTATGCTTCACCACAGGAAGGGGATAATATGGATAACAACTCAAAATGTCAAACACTCCAATAGGGTAAACTTTCTAATAATCCACAGATAAGTTAATGTCTATTTTAAGAAAACTGATGAGTTTATCCTACTAATTGCAACATGACAATATTGGTCACCAAACAAAAATATTACTTGCAAATCTAAAGCCTTTAGTTTATCACTTACTTTGGACTACCCTTATTTGAGTCATCTACAATGCGAAGTGGGCGCTTCCTTTGCGGTCTGCTCTCAATCTGAACACTCATGGAAATAAACAAGCTGAGTAAACACTGAGTTACAATGATTAGACACACAAAAAAAAGTTCCGGTTAAACTGACCTTTGTTAAATTGATATTACGAAGGGCAAATGCTGCTAAGGCCTTGAAAAGTACACCAGGACCTTCCTCCAAAGAGAAAACAATACTTGTCTGAAGCAAACATACCAGTTACAAGAAAATTCATAAATACAACCTCTATAGTCTTGTTAACTTTGGTAAAAAAAAAATCAAAAATTCAAAAAATCCTGATTCCTGACCAATAACTTTGGATCACAAGACCACAACTCAAAAAAGAAAAGAATCGGCCATTGAAGATTTAGTAATGACAGTGGGAGTAATACCCTTTCTTCAATTTGCATTATCACATAATGTAAAGACAGCTTATGTTTAGTCTGATTTAGGATGAGATAGAACTATACCTTATAAGGCTTGTCTGTGCCTGGAATAATAGGCTCTCTTGCAAGGATCATAAAACGGGTAACATTATCATCATCATCCTGCAAAGTGTGTCATGAAACTGAAAACTTAGGACACTTACGTTGTTTGGTCAGAATTAAGATAGTATTTTTACAAAGTGAATTAAATTCAAACTCAGCACATACAAATCCCGTGACATGCTAGTTAGATATATAAAATTATAAACCACTTGCAGGTTGCAACAACACACTTTTCTTAACAAGTTAGGTTTCATTGACAAGGAAGACAATCATAATTGATGCCGCAACTCAGGCATTGCAAGCTCACTCCAACTGTTCAACATTCAACTTATAATAAGCTTATCTTGGTCCTGTTCTTAAAAGCATTTATTTTTTACATAAAATCAGGTCTATATGTACATAACAAAGTAAATTCAAAGCATGGGTGGTGGTTTCACATCCAAAAGGTTCGCAATGATTCAGCAGACATTTAACAAAACAAATTTATAGCCTATATGAATCCAAAAACAAAAGTAAATACAATCAAGTATGATGAGCATAGAGGACAAGCAAGTATGATAACAGGATCCAATAAATCCAAGTTGACAAAAGACTACCATTACCACCATTGAATCTACATGAAACAAATGTTAATCACCTGACATCGATATGATGGATACAGATAATATACTACTGTTTAAATGAATGTTCACTATGTAATTTTTTGTGGAAAGTGGGAGGATTCACCTGTATTCTTTCTTCAAGGATATTAAGGCCATATATAGCTGCAGCACGAGCACTAGCCACTGCCCCTGTATCTCTTTCACGTTCTGAAGCTACAACCTGGGTCAGAAAAAGCAACAAGATGAGCATTACAACATCTTCAGCCTTAAATCAACTGAGTGTCCTTTAAAGTTTTTGAGTACCACCTGTGCAGCACCAGCAGCATCAGCAGCACTGATTCTAATTAGGCCCAAGTCGCTTAGAGTCTTTTCACACTGATCAAGTGCCTGCAAGAAGGAATACTCGCTAATTGAAGAATGCCTCATTAATGATCTTCTAGGAAGAGTTTAGTAAACATATTCAAATAAGTCCACTACATCTTGTGTTAAGTATGGAGAAAAATAAAGCCTAAGCACCTGAGGATGACTCAAAACACGCTTTAGATCTTCTTTTCTGATCCCAGGCAATCCCATCAAACAATGGTTAACATCTAACTGAACCTCGCCCACTATATGTAACCTGTGCCGGAGGAGTAAATCATAATTGCGGTGAATACTACCAGCCACAGAATTCTCAATAGGTATAACTGCTCTATCCACTAACCACAGTTCAACTGCCTGCAGATAAGACAGCACAGAAATCACTAATATTGCAAGTGGCAGACCATATAGATGGTAAGAACACAAGTTGAACCTTGAAAGCAGCTTCAAATCCGTCACAAGGAACAGTCTCACAATTTGGATATGCTTTTAGAGCAGCATCCTCACTATACGATCCTGGTATCCCCTAAGTTAATGTATACAAATCATATATTAGTAAATAACAAAGAATTTAATCATAAATTGAAAATACAATAAATAACCATTTACTTGATAAGCGACCCGGACTTTTGAGCCACCATTGCGAGACAAAGCGAGATCAGTTGCAGACAATGGTTCTGCAGTTGACATCATGTACGCAATAAGAAATTAATCAGTATGATCCATATGAGAGTGAAGCCACTAATACGCAGATAATAATAAGTTACCATAAAGTTAAGATTTTCAGAATAGCCAGTATATGACAATGTAACCTTAAGTTGTAACAGTCGACACAGATCAAACTTACACAGAGGAGAGAGAGAATATTGTAGAATTGCAGTAACTAGACAAGAGCAGTAAATATGTAAAATATCACGGGTAAAAACTATGGAGGTCCATCCATAGTTACTAATACAATGCTCAAGTAATCTCTAGAAATCAGATCACCTAGAGCAACATTTGTTTCATTAAATTAGGTATATATTCATCGCTTCCTAGTGCCCTAAAGATTCCCAAGTGTAATCATTTAATGGTTTATTTTATAAAAGATTACAAATATAAGAAATGACAAAGATTTTGTAATTTAACAAGGATTATCCATTATGGTGACACTTCACTACCAGGTATGTATGTTATCTTCATTGATTCACATTCCTTGTAGAGGTGTGAGAAGGTGATAAATGGTTTTAAATTGCTGTGTAGTAGCGATTGAGGATTTGAGGTGATAGTTGGGAATCACAAAAGGGTAGTTTTAAGCAGCATCAAATCATAGGAGTCCAATAGCCCATCATCAGCCATATAGGCCTTCCATCATTCCATTTAGGCCTTCCATCATTGGGTCTTTATAAACCTTATCGGGCAATATTTACCAGGCCTTCTACAACTCAGAAAATATCAATTGATTCGGTTTGGTAAGTTAATACGTAATTGACGAGATTTACACCTTGAAGGAGAGGCAATTACTATGATTTACAACCAAAGATTATCCCAAGAAAGGAATGTTTCACTTATGTTAAAACAGACAACAAAGTGTATTGTTTTAATCATATCATGATGGAGGACTAAGTAGCATAAATAAATTATCATGGGCATTCCAAGTGGTGTTGTAAGCCTTATGTTTAAAGACAGCGTCATTTTCTAAAACTACAAAATGTCCAAAACAAACTTCTATGGTGGAGAGAAGCTTGGCACTTGGCTTTAGGAAATGAAACAAAGTAGCCACTGGCAACGCGACACAAAAATGCTTCCACAACACATAGCATTCCACTCCAAAAGTATTCAGTTTCAAACCTTAAAACAGACACCATGGTACACCAATACTAATAACACTTTCTAAATATAGCCATGTGGGCCCACGTCTAACCCTTAAATGGATACACTGATCTGATCCTTGTACCCAAGTCCAAATAAAGCTATATCTCACCCCTAGAATAAGCACACAACTCCTAGATCATACGGGGTAAAAAAAAACAGGAAACATTCCTTGCATCACAATCACATAGAATGCAGTAAGGTAAACAGAGTTATATACGAGGATAGACCATACAGAATATCACCAAAATGCTCAAGGATATCTCCCTCTATATCACTAATTGCTTCAAAGAAAGGATTTTACAATAATTCAAAACTATTAAAGCTTATGACTCAAGAAACATTACTTCGACAAGTTGATTAACCAACTTGTACCAACTGAGATTTAGTCAACCAAAATAAATGAAGTAAAGGGCATACTTAATAGCAAAAATCTATTACCATGGGATATTGCGTGGCAAATTCCAAGTAATGATCCTTTAAATTCGTAACCATTACCCTTACTTTATGAAATTTACAGAGGCTGTAGAGTAGATGAAAACCTCATAGTTCGTTGGCATGGAGTATCCTCTACCAATGCAACACAATGTGGCTCTCACAATTAAAAGCATTCAATTCCTAACCTTTGAAACACACCGCAATAAGATATGTGCAAAGTTTAAGTTATACCAAAATCCAATAACAATTCCTTGAAACAGCCACGTCTGACCTTTGGATGGCCACTTCAATCTAATTCTTATTGTTAGGATCCATTCGGACCATGACCCTTGCCCCCTAGTCTCGATCAAGCTACATCTCACATTTTACCAAGAACAATTACGCAAACTCTAATAGGTTATATCTAAAATAGGTAGCATCACAATCACATACAATGCAAGATCATCATGCAAACAATTACCAAAATTCTCAAGAAAATAACAATTTCTACCATTCACTGCTTCAAATTAACACACAAAATTCAATAACATTGCAAAACCTAGAAAAGCTTGTATTTTTCATCCTACGCAGATCTCAACTAACAACACTCTCATCCACAAGAACAAAGTCATAATAATAAAAAATAAACATCAAATTAAATCAAACCAAATTCAACAAAAGTGATACAATTTACAGCAAAAATCAGCAGAAAAACTCACTAGGAAGGGAATTCAAATCCCTGTGAAAGCCAGTATGCTCAGTTCTTTGAACCACCCCAGAGGATTGAGGTTCAGCAGCAGTGGGCCCAGGTTTCAATGGCTTCTCATCTTCAACAGGGGTGATTGCCCTTTGTCCTGAAACACTACAACAACACTCCCATTTCCCTAATTTCTTAAGATCTTTCCTAAATTTCAACCCTCCAAAACAAGGGATAGTACCCAAATCATGAGATGATGAAAGAACCCCACATCCCAAAATGATTGTATCAGCTTTTAGAGCCATAATTTAGGTCAAAAAATCAAAGAATCTTCAATCTAAAGGCTTAAACTGAAATACCCAGAAATAATAGAATTGATTTTGGTGGGGTTTTGAGGCACCCAATTCAGCATTGTTCAGAAAAAAAATGTGGGGAGAAAACTGAAATTGGACCCACTTTGTAAGAAATCTGTTCTTATTTAGGGTGATTATAATTAAGCAATTAATTTGGTAATGAAGAAATAAAAAGGTTTCAGAAAAGTATAATCTTTTTTAGAGGGTAGATGTCCTGAGGGATGTGGGTAGGTGAGCAGAATGAATTAATTAAGTTAACAAGTAATCAAAGATGAATTACAGAAAGAGTAGATTGAGATTTATACTTCAATTGTAGAATGTGTTGGCATAAAAATATTGGATATGACTTTGAATTTGAGTCTTTAGAACAGTGAACAGCAATGGGGAAGAGAGAGAGAGAGAAAGAGAGAGAGAAAGAGATAGAGATAGCAGAGGAAGAAATATACTACTGTACCAGCTAACGAACGCCTTGTTTTTTCCTTTAAAATAGAAGTCCTTGTCTTTTAGGTCCTATTCACTTCACCTTTAAAAAAATAATATTCAGTAAAAATATTTTCACATTGGTAAAAATAATTTCAATTCAGTAAAAATTAATATTCTTCTTTCAAAGAAGAAATACAATAGAGAATCAGTAAAAATAATTTCAGTTCAGTAAAAGTAATTTAAGTTCAGCAAAAATAATTTCAGTTCAGCAAATATAAGGTGAAGTGAACAGGGCCTTAATCAATGTCCGATCTTCATATTATAACACCTAAATTATTTCTACTAGTACGGAGTAATTAACTTGTGGAATATGAAGCAGTGGTGTATCACTGCCATCCATTAGAGTTTAGTTAGGATAAAAATTGATTTCTCAATTTGATACCATGTAGATTTGGTGAATATCGGCTTGATTCTCATTAATCATAAGCAAAGCAATATATTTCCTCCGTTCTTTTTTATTGCATCATGAGAGATTTCACGCTTTTCGATGCATTACTTTAGTTATTAATATCTTCAATTATACTTTTGTAAAAATTAAAAAAAATTGATATTTGAAAAGTAAATTTCGAGACGAATTAACTACATCCCACGTGACTATATTTTTCCTATTAGATAAATCACAAATGATGGTAAAAAAAAATCAAATGAACAGTGTAAAAGTCCTTATGGTGCAATAAAAGAAAAGATGGAGGAAGTATATGGTACCTGCTCTCAACAACTCTAGAGAAAACTCTATCTTTATGGCAACTCTAGGATTTAGGCAAATAATCAATATATATCCTATCAAGGATTAAACTTGCATGGACCAGGTGGACCTAAGGTTTATACGCACGTAACTGGCGTTATATTGAACATAGTGACCTTCATTATTCATATTGACCAGTATATTAAAAATTTAATTAAAAAAAAAAAAAAAACTCTTATAGCCTTTATAATACCATAATGACTTTTATTTTAACATAATAACTTTTATTTAAATATAGTGAGCTTTTTTTTTATTAATAAAACAATCATAGTGTCTCTAATGTTAGTGATCTACAACAAATTAGTGTGAACTAGGTTCATTTAAGAATTTGTATCCTATCACAAGCTATTTTATCTCAAAATATATCTCAATAAACACTCGTGTTTTTAAGTGACCTATAGACTATAGTTTTACTCCGAGTACTTTTTATCCAAAGGTCTTGATCATAAGCGGGTCTAAATATTGTTTGGTGTTTTGGACTTTTCATGTAAATCAGTTCTATTGTTTTTTTTTTTTTATTATTTTTAAAATGGTTGAGTAACAATATCATAAATATGTTTACCTTAGTTTTACCTGCTTATCAAGTTAAAGGAGGCAAGTAAGGAAATCCTAACTCTCAAACAAATATAATTGGTGTAACTCGAACTTGTACTGTGACCTCAAAATCTTAATGTAAGTTTTCAACAAACAACACCAAACTTGCTTGGTACTACATACTCCTATACGAAGTAGCACTACTCCGTAAAATGAATTTCAATAAGTTATGGGATATCTAGTTAAGAAAATTGCGGGTAATCAATTAATAATACATATTAGCTAGCTTAGGAAACATATTATTTCAACAATTTGTTAATTGAAATTATGAAGATACATTTAAGGGTAATTTGGATAAAAAAGCAATGAGTTTTGTCTTCCCCTTACGTAAATGTATGGAGAAAATTCAACATTGTCTTGCATAAAATAAGAATATAGTACTTCGTATTGTTTATAACGGGGTACAAAAGTTAAGTGTTTGACAACAAAAGGTAAATATAGAATATTAGTCATACAAATTAGATAATTAATACAAAGAAAATGACTAAATAGTTCATATGACTTTAAAAATGAGTTGTCTTTTTCTTCTAGACAAACTTTAATTATAAAATTAAAGTGGAAAAAAAAATTTGTGGAATTATAGCAAAACATTGATGTTATTACTCCGCCATTTTTCATGAGACAAAGTCTCTGGCTGCAATTTCATATACTCGTAATTATTCTTGCTTTTTCTTGACCAAGCATGATTAGCTTGACTTCGTTAAGTCTCACTGATTAATTAAGTATTACCAAATGTTTAGTACTAGTAATCCTTATTAATAAAAGGCTCCGTTGTCTTGAATAAAATGTTCTCATTAAAAGCATTTTTAATAGTTACATCTCACACGTAAATTATTAATTGTGTCAATCTGAATCAAATTTTTTTTTTTTTAAATCGGATCGAATTAGACCAACCGAATAAGTTTTTAACACCTCTATTTATAACAATGAGATATCTACATACAGGGGCGGACCCACCTTTAGTCATAGTGGGTCCGGTGACAGTTTTTTTTTTTTAAAATTAAAATATCAAAGAGACCCCTTATTATAGATAGGTGGTCTCTTTGATGCTGCTATTGGTAACAACAAACAATATTAAAGAGACCCCTTATTAAGATAGGCGATCTCTTTAATGCTGCTATTGCTACAAAAGACTTGCTGTGGTTTTTTTTAAATATTAAAGATACCTGTTATTTATATAAGAGGTCTCTTTGATGCTGCTATTGCATTTCGCAATTTTTTTGCGCTACTTTCTTTTTCATTAAAGAGACCAGTTATATTTAATAACTGGTCTCTTAAGTTATCTCACTTTTTTTTATATAATTTTTTAATAATTTTTTTTCCCTTTTTATATCTTATATATGTACAACCAATTTTAATATTTCCCCATAAAACTTATCAATTAACTAAAAAATCATAAAGTTAATTCAATATAATAATTTTATTGTACCATTTGTTTATAACATGTTATTTGTAATATTTTCGACTTGTAAAATTGAATTCTTAAGTACTGTATTTGGTTGTGGTATGAATTTTTGTGTCCTATTTTTGGATTGAAATCAATTTGGTGATATATATATATATATAATTTTTGGATTGAAATTAATTATGAACAAGACATGGAAAAAAAAAATTGTACTTTCACAAATGATCAATAATTGATGGTGACACACTATCTCGGAAATCCTGGATCCGCCACTGTCTACATAATGCTAGTTTTTTTTTTTTTTTTTTTTTTTAAAAAAAAAACGCTAGTGTTATTTTTATTGCAAAATTGACCTATTTTTACTACTACAGTATACTACTATAAAGTTTATAATAAGTTAGTACGTACATGGTAATAATGGTATGATATCGATGTGTAAAAGAAATAATAAATGAGAGTTGTCAGTCCAATAATATCATTAGTTATATTCAATTCATGCAGGAAACATGATGACTTAATACATATGATTATTACAGTAATTAGTAATTAGTCGAAAGCAACTAATGATAATCAGTTAATCATTTATAGTTGCCGTTATGCTGTACTTGTCTTGCTTACCAATAAGGCAACTCATGCACATTTGTCTTAGCCAAAAAGAACATTTGTCTTACTATGCTCATTATAAATGTTGCACATTTGCATAAAATAATAAACCACTTACAACAAAAAATAAGAAACGAGTGATATTTCAATGTGAAAAAAATTAGTCACATGTATAGTTGTGAGAAGTTCGGAAAAAAAAATTAACATATCGGTTGTGTAATTTTACATGTTAACAATTTGTTCGTACTCATAACAAAATCGTTTTAAAATTAAAAAGCTACACCTACAATTTATATACTCTCCTAATTTCTTACATGTACTTAATGAATCATTGACATTTAAGTACACGGGATGATTTAAATAAGATGCTTTGCATATATATGACAATTAATTAGAATACTTTAAACTCTTACATTGTGTTTGGGAATTGAATTTGATTAATGGAAAATTTATATGTAGAAATATGTAGGAAAACAAGAATAAAAAAAATAATTGTCTACTTTTTGATTAACAAATACAAAGTATATATATAGATTACAGAGTTACAGTAAAAATTTTGAAAAAATATAAGACCTTACAATAGCTATTTGTATAAAGAATTTCCACAAGTTTGTTTTCTGGTGTTTTTTTCCCCTCAAAACACTAATACACACAAACATGATAGATTTAAGAAATTGTACTCATTGCTACTCCCTATGTTCCTTAAAGAGTGTCCTATTTGATTCAGGCCAGGATAGGCTATGAAGAATTCGGGTTAAATAGGATGCATTTTCTTTACTTAAAAATAAAAATAATAATAATAATAAAGTCCAATGGTTAAGAAAGTCCAAAGGCCAAATTATATGGGCCATTGACCCTACACATAGGTATAGTTTGGAAGAAGAGGATAGGAATATGATCCATCTTATTTTGGGCTAGCCCAAAAGCAACAAAGTAGTAAATTCCACAAGTTAGACTTTGAGCTAAACAGTTCTAAAGCCCACCACTCTCTTTTTCTTTTCTCTTCTGTTACAAAATTTGTGTAATCCAAGCGATCATGTAAAAATAAGTAAAATTATGTACATCATTTGCCCATTTTGCTGCTTTTTTTTTTTTTTTTTTTTTTGGTGAATAATAATCATTCAAATTCTTGTTTTGCAATACTAAAACATCAACATTCTTGGTACATAATATGATAATAGTCATAAAGAACCGAACAAAATAGAGGAGTATTGTTTTATTTATTGAAAAATTCACGCAACAAATCAAATTACTATCAGTAGTTACTATTAAAGTAGTTAAAGCATTTAAATATCCTATAATTGCTCACTGGAGTAAACATCTATGTTGAACTGGGAAATAAGATACAGAGATTGGCGGATCTGATTTTTTCACCTTAGACTCGTCCTTTGTTTTCGTAAATTGATCAACAATTTTGCAGCTTGAAGCTTGTTCATCACAAGTTGCATGTTTAGGAATCAAAAAACATCTTAACAAGTTAACGAATAAAGCCATAAGAAAATTTTATGACATACACCACGTTAATCAATGTTACTACGGAGTATGGATGTAGTAATAATGATAAGAATTTCAACCTATTTATATGGAGAAAGATTAAGTGGGTTTTCTAGCTTTGAGTTTTATGGGTGTATATATAAGGGTGAGACACTATATAGGCTGAAAAAGAATACACGATCTTCCAAAAGACGAGGAAAATCGACAAAGAAACGGTAGATGATCTAATAATTGAGTGTTGATCATTTCTAGATGGCTTAAACTTAGGGGTTTAATTAAACTTACAAATGTCAAACTTTTCACTCATGCCTACAAATTAGGAGAATATGAGGATATGATAAATGTGACAATTAATCCTTTTTTTTTTTACACATTGCTCAAAAGCTAAGTTAATATAACATGATTTGAAAATATGGAACGTTACATGTTAACCTCCAATCATAAACACAAAACACTCTAATTTCTCCCTTCTTCTATAAACAATATCGATATCTATCAGTCGTGTGATAATAATACGTAAAAATGCCTTAATTTTGATTATGGATCAATACATTTATAAAGAGATAATGTGATTAAAGTAATTCAAAATATTTTACATATTGATAATATAGTACATAATAAGCCGGTTTGATACACGATTACAAAGTATATAATACTAATCTCGTCGAATATTACATTATTACAGTGATTTATCACCGTGCCACTGATTTGGTAGCTATTTAGCACACCATCTACAAACAATTAGGCACAACTCTTAGCTCGCAATAATGTAAAATCTAACATTAATTATTTTAAAATAAAATAAAGATCCCTTGAATTGGACATTAATAATAATTCCCTATAAATTTAAGCACTGATCACTTATGTCACCTTCTCGGCTTCTCCTACACAATGGTAGAGGGATATATTCATCTAAGGATAAACTCATGGACCATTTTTCTTGACATTCTTTGACAATTAGAGAGATACAAGTACTTTTTCTTGAAAAAAAAAGTTTATTTTATACTGGATTGGATGATTTTGCCCATCTTTAAGATGAGTTTCCTTGTAACTCCCCAAAAGGCAGTCCTTGCCTCTCCAAACGACTCTCAAAATAACGACCTTTGATTGATCATGTGTACGAGCACGATCACAAGCGAGAAAATCTAGCACCAACAGGAAAATATGACATAGGAATAGGAGCTGAGGATCTTTTAATTTCGGAGTTGCTCTTTGACTTGGATTTTTTGTGACTTGCTTCTTCACAATCAACCTGATTTTTGAAACAGCAAAACAACCTGGAAAATAAAGCCATATTTGCAAAATTTAACTTTGATCAAAAGAATGAAGTGGTGAGTAGTATTTATATAACGAGGAGGCCGTGATGAGCACGAATAGGATGACCATTCAAACCCTCGAAACTTCCTAGGCACCCTATATTGATGTATTTTTTATATTAATGTATGTTAAAGTGACTAATAAGTTCAAAAAACTAATGATGATGTCCTAATCAAAATAATTAAGTATTTTATAAATACTTCTATGCCCCTGTTTGGCAAATCGGCGGTTAGCGGTTGACTGGTTCACTTGCCATGTTTGACCAGCTAGAATGTTCGGCTGTTTATAATGGCTTTTGAAATTAGTTTTTTAAGCTAGCTGTTTATAAAAGTGTTTGGTAAATTTAGTTGTTGGTTGTTTATTAGATAATTTGTGAGCTAACAAGCCAAAAGCCAATAAAAAAAGCTACTCAAAACAACTTTTTCATTTTGGCTTACGCTGAATGAAAAGTCAATTACCAAACACTTTTTTTGGCTGTTTGACCACATAAAAAAGCCAAAAGCCAAAAGCTAACCAGAAAGTCACAAAAAAATTCATTTACCAAACATGGCCAATATTTTTAAAGTGGGAGTAAGGGATAGCTCAAGTGGTTAGAGTTTCCCTCTCAATTCTAGGAGACATCGAGATTGATCTTCACCTCCGCCCTTGTGGCTCTCTAAACAACAACTACAAAAAAAAAATATCTTTGAAGTGCCTAGAATTTCAATTTTAATACTAAAGGATTATATTGATACGGGTTGTAATACGAAATACGTACAATGACATTTTTGGATTATATATTTGAATATGATTTATTCCCTCAATTTTTTTTCTTTTAAATGCACCACTTGGTGATGGGCGGAGTTTTAAGAGACTAATATAATATAGTAAAATTAAGATGGGGACCATGAAAGACAAAGTATGTGAGAGAGAATATATATTTTTACTATTTAAGTGGGGACCATGGAAGAGAGAGAAATGATAAAATAATTTAAGTAGGGTTTAAAGTAAGAGAGAAAAATAATGAAATATACACCATCATATGAAGTTACTATATTTAGAAGTGATGCATTTTAAAAAAAACACCCATAAAAAAAAGTGGTGCATTTAAAAAAACGGAGGGAGTACTTCATATTTTATTTGGGTGTTGAGGAAGAGTATGAAATACAGAGTATGTAATTATATATGAAGAATAATTTATCAATGAAATCAATTTGTTATTGGTGGAAAATTTGTGTGCGTATCATTGATTACGATTGATTTGTTCGATGAGAAGCTATTGCGTGAGGCTTGCCTTACCAATAATTTCGTGAGGCAAGCCTTAAAACAACAAGTCCAATAACTTTTCTTTTTTTTATTTATTATTATTATTATTAATATTTCTTTTTAACTAATTAAAGGATACATATTATTTGATAGAGGATACATACAATTTGTTGGAGGATATGTATTATTTGATAGAGGATATGTACATGTTGTTGGAGGATATATATTATTTGATATAGGATATGTACATTTTGTTAGAGGATATATATTATTTGATAAAAGATATGTACAGTTTGTTGGAAGATATGAATCATTTGATGGAGGATATTTACAATTTGTTATAGGATATGCATTATTTGATGGAAGATATATGTACAGTTTCTTAGAGGATATGTATTATTTGATAGAGGATATGTACAATTTGATAGAGGATATGTACAGTTAGAGATTGTAGGAGATCAGAGGAGAAAGAAATGGAGCAATAATTCAGTAGATATGAGGATGTTAAGGAGAGAGAACATGAGGGGTGGGTTGAAGGTGAAGGAGGAGAGAGAAAGTGGAGTAAGAGTGAGTGGGAGTGTTGGTGGTGGTGAGTGAAAATGAGGGAGGGTGTGAGAAGTCAGTCATGTAACTATGGCCGCACAAACTGTTGAAAGTTATTGATATAAAACAAGAGTGTTTGAAGGAAATACAAGAGAGAGAAAAACAATGAAAAGGAAAAGTCCCACATTGGTTGGGGGAAGAGTTTTTGCCTTATTTATATATTGTAGTGCTTTAGCACTACCTAGTTGAGTGACTTGGAGGTGGGTGTTGTACCACACACACGCGCGCGCGCGTCGAGCCGTGCCGGGTCAGGCCTCAGGACTTGGGGTCTTGGGGAATGCGATACGGGGGCATGGGTTCTTATCTTTTTGGAGAAATTTTATTTCCTTTCTTTGTTGACAGAATATTCCTTATCTTTTAATCCCTTTTTTTACTGTTGGGATTTTCTGATTGTTAGGAATTTATTCAGCCATTAATCCCTTGATTATAGCTGACTGTTACACTCCCTTAATTATTGCTCTTGACTGATCGAGTTAATCTGGACGGTTTTTTTGGCTAAGTTCTTCCCTTATTTTTTGCTAGTTGTTTCTTCCTTGCTGCCTATTTATACTCGGTTCTTCTTCAGCCAAAATATACAACTCGTAGCTTTCTCTCTTCTCTAAAATACTAAACACTGGTTCTTTATTTTTCTGGGCAAGTATTCTGAATTCCAATCGGGTTTGTGAGTGCACATAAACTCCAGCGTCGTGCTTATCCTGGAGGGCGACCGCTTCTTGTCTATAGCACCGGGAGGTAGCGCGAAATCGCCTTCTAGCACTACTTGAAAATAGGCTATTTTCGACGGAAAAATTCCATCGGAAACAACCTGTTTTCCGTCGAAAATTGTGTTTCCGATGGTTTTGTTTGATCACTACTCAAAACAAAGGAGCTAACACAGCTACTCTTTCTCATGTAGATGCAGTAGCCGTAATTAAGAAAGCTCTGCCAGGTTGACGGTTGGATAGAGGTCCATGGCATGCAAGAAGCTGCAAGGTAAGAAAATAGAGAACATCAGATGAAACCCCAAAAGGCTGCATCAGCATTACTAACTGAGAGCTGAGGAGTGAGGACTGCCACCAAGTACAGCAAAAACAGAATTTACAAAAAGTAAGCAAACTGAACATAAGAACGTCCCTGAAACAATAGTAATGCTTCTGAGCTCATCCAAGCTAAGATCATCGACTACATCAAACCAGACTACAGCTTGTCTGAAATCCTTTTAAGCATAATGTATATCAGTATGATACTAAGGGCAACTTTAGCCATATACATTCATACTTGATGTTTGTAGCAGTCCGTAGCAGGGAGAGCATACGTAGCAGGGAAGGGAAGAAACCACCAGAGACACAGAAGTAGCCACCAGGAGAACCAGCAAGGCTAATGTACAGAACCAGCAACACTGCCAAAAATAAGAGTATATACAGGCAATACAGCATAACAGAACAACAATTATTGGCATCCTTTCCAGTAAAATCATTATCAGGGGTCAAGAATAGCATGCAGTGGCACTAAAAAACAGAAATATAAGTAGAGAAATGAACAGGAGAATATTACTTAGTAGAAAGGGTCTGCATCATCATCCTCTTCTTCTTCAATGATTTCATCTTCAAGTTCACTATCAACCTCTACTTGATTGCTTTCACGATGCCAATCTTGCATAATACTAAAGCTTGAATGTTTTTTTACTTTAATGAACTTCGCGATGCCGAAACAATCTTTCCTCCAATACTAAAAGCAGACTCCGAACCTACAGTACTTACAGGAATAGTCAACAAATTCCGTGCCATCTTAGATATCACAGGATACCTCACAGAACTTTTATGCCAAAACTCCAAAATATCTAATTGTGAATTGAGATCTAAAGCGTCATCATCTAGGTACATCTCAAGTTGTGACTTTCCTACTTGAGATCTTGCACTAGTACCGGCAAAATGGTCATAATCATCAAAGTAGTTTCTAGCTACGGAAGTACTAGGAGGAGAAGGAGCAACTACAATAGGTGAACTACTAGCATATTGCAACTTATAGTCCTCAAACATTGAATTCATAGTTCCCAACACCAAGTTAATTCGTCTTGAGACCTCTACACTTCCATATAACTTACTAAAACAATATTCCACAAATTTCACTTTGTACCTCGGATCAAGAATGGCGGCACATGACAAGTACAAATTGTAATCCGACCAATACTTGTCAAATTTTTCAAGCATTGGTTTCACCATTTCCTTTAAATAATTATAAGGACCTTTCTTCGCCTCAAGCAAATGGCGATGCACCATCCATGCACCTTTAAAATACACATTAGAAGTAGGATAATTCACCGCCGAAAACATACAAGTAATCTCATAAAACAACTCCAAAAAATTGTGAATCACGCTTACTTTTTCCCACTCATCCTCTAAAGGAATATATGATTGAAATGAAGCATGACTAGATCTCAAGTGAAGAAAAACATCTTTGAAGTAAAGAGAAGTGCCAAGCATTTTATACGTGGAATTCCAACGAACATGCATATCAAGATTCAATTTCCTTTCTGCATTGCAAAGCCACTTAAAAACTGCCACGTGTCCCTTATAAAGTACAAAGTACATAAGAAAGAATATTTGCTTTTTAAAAAATTAGGAAGTGGGACACGTTGCAGTTTTTAAGTGGCTTTCTCATATTCTCATATTCTCATTTCTCATTATATATATATATATATATATATATAAACTACAGGGAAGGCCCCCTACCCTATCACATGAATTAGGGGCTGTGAGGAGTCGAACCCCCATCCCTCCATCTCCTCATTCCTCTAATATATGCATTATATAGAAGAAGACATTATTATTACAAATTTTCATATGTAGCTGGCCACGGTGAAGTAGGGGTTACTCGATTGGGGGTTACTCGGTCGGTTATGGGTTACTCAGTTGATCAGATGTTACTCGGTCAAGGGGTTACTCGGTCGGTCAAGGTTACTTGGTCGATCATGGGTTACCCGGTCGGTTAGGGGTTATCCAGTCAATATTTTGATGTGTGTCCCCGGTATAGTTGGTCATAAAAAAAAAAAAAAAAAAAAAAAAAAAAAAAAAAAAAAGCACTGCATTATTAAATATAAATAAAGGTTTCCTTAAAGACCAGCCCAATACATATTTTGTTATTAGGCCCAACATTATGCAAGTCCAACACAGGGCCAGCCAATTCAAAAGTAGAGTCACATTACATTTTGTGTGTGTGTGTTTACGGATACATTTTGTGTGAACTCCAAGGCAGAAGTTTAACTTGGTTTTACGGTTTTACCTTGGCTTTAATTACATGAGTGCAAATGTAAATCATGAAAATTTCATATCTGAATACTACGTATTAAAACAATTCTATCAAGATCTGTTATTACAATTTTTGTTTTGTATATAAATATCAATAGACGGTTAAATTTTTTTATAATTTGACCCATATATAATACAAATAATACAAGTAAGTGAGTTTAAACAAAAAAGAACGAAAGTAGTATGGGAGTATTACTTTACAAGCAAGTGTTCTCGCCTCATACACATTTTATTTTTGCTTTCATGCCTTTGTAATTGTTTTATACCCAAAATAAGTACTTCATAGTTCATCACATTTGAGGAAGATAAGAATATAAGTTATAACTACCTTCGTTTCACAATACATTTGTACATACATGCTCTTTATTTTAAAATTTTACATTATTTACTTGTTAACATTTAAAAAATTAATGTTAATATACAAATTTTTATCGGATGAGTTTCAACATAAAAAGTATATTTACAAATTATATCAGGCCTTAGGGTATAAGTTATACATAAAATAGACATGAAAATTAAAATGATACGTATTGAGATACGATATGCACGTGTTGTTATTTTGTGAAATTGTTTATTGTACAAGTAAGCAAATGAAAGAGTGAAATATGGAGAATGGGTTTTATAGTGTAAGCATAGTAGGGAGTGAAATTGGTAATAGGGGAGAAATGGTCTAGGTAATCAGAGACAAATAACCCTGTTTTAAACTTTGGCTCTTTTTGGCTTTGGTTACCATTCCACCTGACAAACCCCTTCTTCCTCTTCACCTTTCCTTTTCCTTTTCCTTTTCCTTTTCTTTTCAAAGGTTTTGGCCTCTTTCTCTTGCTCCCTCCTTTCAATTATTTTCTACTCGTTTTAAACAACCTTTTTTTGGGAATTTAACTACTCAAGAGAGAAACTTATGTTATTTCGCTTGTTTTGTGTGCACTAAATCATTGACTGTACCAAGTAATAGCTCATCATTCTGGCTATTTTGAATATTCTACTTGTATAAAGCTATTCGAAAACAAATCTTATACGAGTAATAATTTTTTGATATATTAATGTTGTGAATTTTTAGAACCATGAAAAATATAAACAAGCACTTTAATTGGAATGGAGCATTATTTGTTTAAACTTATCTTGTTTGATTTTATTTGAGACTGTTGTTTTTTAAGGTGACATTTTACAGATTATTTTGCACGAGTTTGATCTACTGAGATTATTTTGCTTTAGATTATCTTAATTCTTAATTCTTCGATCAAACTTTATATAGTTGAAAAGTTCACATCAAGTGATTCCATACATGATACATTTTTATATGTTTTTTTTTAATTATATTTTTTATTTTTATAATTAATACAAGACGGTAAATCAAGGCACAATAGAACATTGTTTAAGTTAATGAAACAAGAGTAGCAAAATTATATTGTTGGTTGAATAAATCATCTGGACGAAATTTTAATAAAGTGTAATTATTTTAAATATTTTGTGTGTTTAACAAATATTAAGAGTAGAACAGAGTAATAAACAATATAGTATTTGTATTTTACAAGAGAAATTATTTATGTTCTTCAACCTTTCAAAATTTGAAATAATTGCACTTTATTGAAACCCTTCCAACTAATTTTGTTAATGAAAATTGTATTAAATAAAAAAAGAAGTGTAAGCAACTTAAAATAACATTAAATTGTCGATAATGGTTGATAAATTTCTAACTTAATACTAAAAAAAGAAAATCTGAAAGTAGATTAAATTGTCGATAAGTTTTCAACTTAATACTAAAAAAGGAAGTGTATTAGGGTTGCATATAGCATTACCCCTTTTATAAATATATTTCGATAATCTAATTAGTAATTACTAACCTCGTTGAATAATTTTGTTCTTAATTAATACTAACCTAAGCGTGACAAATACATAGACGCAAAGGCGTACGCACACAAACAAGTTGTTAATGTATGTATCGAAGGGTACCCTTCTTCTAAATCGTTATTATTGAACAAATAGGCTAAGCCGTGCACTCACAAGCAAGTTGTTAGGTGTATTGAAGGATACCCATTTTCTAATCGTTATTAATGAATAAAATAAATTTCCGCAAAACATTAAAGCTCAAATTAGTGTGTAATTAATTCTACAGTTATATATTGCTATACATATACAAAATTCTAAATGAATTAGATCTTGTTTGATCAGATTTGAACCTTTTATTAGTTTAGTTGAGACTCCAAAAATATCTATCCCGAATTTTCATTTCATTTGTTTTTTTTTTTTGGAATTGTTTCATATTGACTTTTTTCACATTCCAATATAAAATAATGATTATAGTCAAAATACATAATTTAAAGATCTTAATAGTCAAATTTATCTTTCAATAGTTTAATGTAAAACTGTAAAAGTTCACTATCTATCAAAAAAAAAGGGGGGGGGGGGTAAAAGTCCATATGAAACTAATAATATGCTACACAATTTTATTTTTTTTAATTCAATACCATGTTATCTCTCTTCTCTCTCTCCTCTTTTCTTCTGTTCTTCAACTCATCTTCTTCAATTAATTCCACAATTTCCAGATTTTCTCCTTTTTAGGGTTCCATCTTCTTCAATCTCAATCAAATTTTTGGGAAAGTACCTGATTGCGGAGTCGAGAATTGAGGAGTCGGAATTTAGGGTTCCATCTCCTTTAAGAATGCTGTTGCTGCTGCTACTGTTGTTGGTCGAGAATTGAGGAGTCGGAAGCCACGGCTGTCGTCGCAGCGTGGAGGTGTAGAAGAAGAGGAGGAAGAAGATGAAGTTGTGGTGTCGCGGATGGTGAATTGCGGTGCGATTGGTGGTGATTGGTGAATTGCGGTGGTCGTGTTGGTGGCCGGAGCCGGGCGGCTGGTTGTGATGGTGGCCGGAGGCGGGCGGCTGGTCGTGATGGTGGCTAGAGGCGCGCGACTGGTCGTGGGGAGATGGTTGATTGTTGTGGTGGTTGGAATTGGTGGTTTGGTGGTTGCTTGACATAATCTAGTCGTATCACCTAATCAAAAGAATTACCTAAATCCTTTAACTAAAACAGATAGGGAATTAGGATCGAATCCACAGGAAACAATGTCTTTCTATTCCTAAATAAATAATATAATCTAAATCATCAAGTAACCAAGTTGTTTTTGTGAGAATTAAGCAAAGGAGAATAAATTAACAAAGCAAATAAATTCAAGGGGAAATCAATAAATCAAAGCCTAGGGTATAGGTTCACCAATAAATAATTTTTCAGGGTAACACACAATAATCAATCATCAATGCATCAATCAATCAGATCATAAAGAGATTTCGCTACATATTACAATCACATAATTAATTTAGCGGTATTAAATCGCATCTCTCGAATCTTGACTTAGAGTTAACCATTTATAAATTAACCTGCCTCTTGAAACTAAGCCTAAACATCAATTCTCATTTGTCGAATCTCGAATCAGTATTGCATAACTCATACAATTAAACTAGGCCTAATCTAATTGCATAGCAGTAAATCAATCAATAGGAAATCAATTAATGCATTGACAATCAACATTAATAAATTACCCCTTCATATTATTTATGGATCCCCACGAATCCTAGAAATAAACTACTCACACATATTGAAATCTAAACTAAGCGAAGCAATAAAACAAGATATGATTAATCAAAACAATTAAATTACTGGAAATAAAAAGGAAATAAATCGTTACCAAAATAAACGGAAATATTGAATTGCATAAACCAAAAGTGTTGAGAGAATAAGAGTATTAATCCAAAGCTTAAAACTAAAATCTGGAATTTTACTAATGAATGACGCAATTGTTTCGCTTAACAAAAGCGTATTTATACTAAGCCAAGAAATCCTAAATTAAAACAAAGTAAAATCGTCAATAACACGCGCCCGTTCGGGCGCCATCTCGCCCGGTCAGGCCCGCCTTCGAGTAGGAACCTCTCGCTCGCCCGGTCGGGCGCGCTTCTCGGGTGGAGGGTTGCTTCTCTTTATCTGCCTCGCCCGGCCGGGCGCGCCTCAGGGCGAGGGCATCTCCGGTTGGGCAAACATCCGGGCTCCATGGACTTCTTTGATTGGGCTCCTACTTAGCCCAATCTGGATTTTCTCTTTGGGGTTTTAACACTTGATCCATTGCCTCAGTCTCTTCTTCTTTACCGAGCCCTCAATTACAGTTTGATTGCTCCAACGCAGTCTACGAAATGTGGTCATATGAACGCAATTCTAATCTAATGCTCGTAGTGGTCTAAATAAGTCCTGAAAAATGCTCCAAATCTGCAATTTCCTATAAAACAATACCAAAGCTACGAAAACACTAGAAAACGCAAATTAGTAATAAAAGTGGCTCCGTAGAACCAAAAATACTCCTAAATATGACAAAGGGACGAGGGTAAATCACTATATAAAATGAACATATCACTAATTTAGCGGTGGAATTGATGATTAGGTCAGAGGTTACTTGATCGGGGATTACTAGGTCGGTCAGGGGAACTAGGTCAGTCAAGAATTACTTTGTTAGGGGTTACTTGTGTATTAGCTGACCACACCGTGTGGCTAGCCATATACAAAACCTGCTGAATATGCTAACCTTAAAAACGGCAAACAAATCACTTTTTCATCCTTCCTCTAGTTTACAAAATCTCTAATTCTCAAAAATCAAAAATTTAAAATTAAAATACTAAAAAGGAAAAAAACTGAAAAAGACATAATAGAAAGAAATCCAAAAAGAAAAATAAAAAAGACAAATAAAATCCAAGACGTCCGTATTTCATATTCTCACATCCTCAACAAAAGACGCGCTCCTCCCTCTCTTCTTCTTCCATTCTGTCCTTGCGTGTTGTCCACTTCTCTCTCTCTCTTCCCCTTTATCTTTCTCTTTCTCTCTCCTCCTGAAATTACTAAACTATCCTCATCTCCCTTTTTATCACCACCTTCACCCCTCTCACCACCCCTCTAAACACAAATTCTCTCTGCAACTCACTCACTCACTCACTCCCCTCCAATGTCGAAACCACCACCTCACCCATCATCAGCCCAGCCCCAGCCTATTAACCCATCATCCTACTCCCACAGCCCAGCCCACTACGCCGTCGCACTCCACGACCACCCCACCCTAACCCGCCTCCTCTCATCCCTCCCCAAACTCGCCGACCCGACCCGAGTCACCTCCGAGTCCGACTCACTCCTCCAAGAAAAACTCTCCGATCAGATCTCCTCCCTCCTCGACCGCCGCGACGATATCCCTTTCCGTGACACTCCCCTCCACCTCGCTGTCCGCTTAAACGACGCCGTTTCCGCCCAACTCCTCGCCTCCGCCGGCGCTGACGTGTCACTCCAAAACTCCTCCGGATGGAACCCTCTTCAGGATGCCGTGTGTCGCCGGAAACTGGAAATTGCGAGGATTCTTGTTCAGCATCATCATCTTGCTGCTTGGGCTAAGTGGCGCCGTCGCCTTCCGAGGTTACTTGCTGTTCTTAGGAGAATGAGGGATTTTTATTTGGAGATTCAATTTCATTTTGAATCCTCTTTTGTTCCTTTTATTGGCAAAATTGCCCCCTCTGATACTTACCGGTAATTTCATCACTAATTATCTATTCTACATTATTCCACGACCCGGGGTGTTGTTACGGGTTTGTCTTTATGTTACGTTACATCCCGGGTCGTAAAATTACACGCTCTCATATCCTCTTCTTTAACTATACTCTATACATTAATTTACCAAAAATGTATCCCATGTTAAATTTATATGGTATCTACCAAAAATGTCATGAATTGTGTTGTGGAAAGTAACTGGAGTCAATCTACATTTTTACCTATGTTAATTTTTTAATGTATTTTAATCTACATTTCTATAAACAATGCAATTTTGCAAGTCTTACTCAAGTTTGGTAACTTTGAATTTTTTGAAAATTAAGTTTCAATTTCGTCTCGTTACAAAAAAAATACTGTATAAAAATTTCAAATTCTTTAATTTTTAATTTTACATAATCAATCATAATTGTTTACAAATTTAGCTTAAGTTTCGTCCTAATTGCAGGTTTGCAACATTTAAGTTTTTTTACGGAGTAATTATTCAACGTTCAACTGAACCAGCATTAAGTTACAATTAATTAACTAATTAATTTAGATAATTAATTGCATTAAGCTTTAAATTTTCATAAAGATTGTACTACTAATAACGCTAAATTAATGCTGACAGAATATGGAAGCGCGACGGAAACTTACGCGCCGACACAACACTTGCCGGATTCGACGGCATGAAAATCCAACGAGCCGATCAAAGCTTCCTCTTCCTCGGCGATGGCGACCCTGAAAAAGACATTCCAGAAGGTTCACTAATCGTTCTCAACCGCGACGACGGCAAAATTTTCGACGCTTTTGAAAACGCCGGATCACCAATGACGGATGATGACGTGGCGGCGTTTTGTTCTCAAACAAGCGTTTACCGACCGGGAATGGACGTCACAAAGGCGGAGCTAATTCCCCGCACAAATTGGCGTCGGCAAGATAAAATTGAAAGCGTCGGAGAATGGAAGGCGAAGGTTTTTGACGTACAGAATGTAGTGTTTAGTTTTAGGTCGAGGAAAGTGAGTTCTAGAGATGAACAAGTTCTGCCATTAGAGCTTGATGAAGAAGATGATTTTCTTGTGGCAGAGAATTTTGAGCTTAATTTTGATGATAAGAGGAGGCATAGTAGTTTTGTTAAGGAGGAGAGAGAGTGGGTGTCGGTTGGGAGAAAAAGCGTCGATATTAATTTTGCGCCGTCGTCTAAGGTGGCGGAGAGGCGGCGAGGTTCGAGTGTTAATGAGGCGTCGAGGATACCGGTATTGGAGAGGGGGCGTGGTTCGAGTGTTAATGAGGCGTCGAGGATACCGATAATGGAGAGGGGGCGAGGTTCGAGTGTAAATGAGGCGTCGAGGATACCGGTGGTGCCGGAGAGGCGGAGAGCGTCGTCAGTGAATGAGGGGTCGAGGATACCGGTAGTTGCGGCATCCTCGGTCGAGGTGAAGACGAAGGAGAAAGAGTATGTGAAGAGTTTGCGGCCGACAGTGTGGCTGACGGAAGATTTTCCGTTGAAGACGGAGGAGGTGTTGCCGTTGCTTGATATATTGGCTAATAAGGTTAAGGCTGTGAGAAGGTTGCGGGAGTTGCTCACTACCAAGTTTCCACCGGGGTCATTTCCTGTTAAGGTAAGGGCATTTTTGGCATTTCACTTTAATTTTACCTAATTTTTAACTTTGTTAGTTTTTATTGTTGGTATTTCTTGCTTGCTTTATTAATTTCCATTATTAAATTAATGTGAATTTGATTTATTGATGATTGGGAAATATGGGGGCTGCCAAGTTTTGTCTGTGTCATGTCATGTGTTACTGGGAAATGGTATATTTATTGACTCTTCACCTACACTGCAATTGCTCAATTGATTTCAACTTGTTTTGCTAGGTTTTCTTGCTTTAACCTTCCTTAAAACCTAAAAGAAATGATAAATCATCTCTGAAATTTGCATTGTTTGATTATTTGGGTATATCAAGTGGTGTGTATAATATGTTGTGTTTTCAAACTAAATAGAGGTGCAAGTTTGTAGCAAGCTAACAAACAAGCTCGAGATTGAAGCAAATGTAACTACCTCGGATTGTGATCAATTGGTTTATAGTCTAGTTAAAAATTGTGGGTTTTCACTTTCCAAGTTTCCTCAGGGATTGGGATTCCCTTAATCCCTTGTTTGACGGATGGTTGGTAATGTGTGAAGGGAAAATTAAGGTTGCTTTTGTGGGTTATTATTCTTCTAGCTTAGGTGTTATAATTTGAAGATACGAAACACTGTATGAAATAGATAGAACTCTATAGGGAACTTTTAAGTATTTTCTGTAATTCTTAGCCTAAATTTTCTTAGTTTTATTGCTTACCAGTTTTGCTTGCTTTGTTCATAAAGAGCATACTAGTATAGAATTATTGATACTTGGGAAATGTCAAATGTGGGGTTGCAAGGTTCCCTCCTAGGGCTGTTCCAGTAAAGATGAAGGGCAGTTGGGGTATTTTTCCCTGTTCATAGTACCTGATATAGTGATATTTAACTTTGTTCTTTTTTTTGCTACTAGTCTTACTTTGCTTTATTCACTCAGATATTTTGATTTTTATTGAAAAATGGGAAATGTGGGGTGCCAAAATCTTACCTTTTAATGTAAACAAAAGGGCATTTTTGGCATTTCACTTAATTATTATAAAATATACAAGTACAAAGTATATACAGGTTAACTTCATTGGTTTATCACTATTAGTCTTGTTTGCTTTGTGAGTATAAGTAACAATGTCTGTAATATAATACAACCGATTATACAATAGAAATTATGACTTTATCAATATTAGAAGATATTTTTCGTTAAATGTGAAATTTGGAGGGTATTTTGGACATGTTACATAATTCCTACTTGATTTTTGACTATACTCTTTATTTGCTAGTATTGGCTTGCTTTATCTATAGAAATAGTATATAGATTTATTGATAATTGGGAAATGTGGGATAGTTTTGAGGCTTTTTAGGGTAAAATTGAAGTTTGGAACTTTTTACAATATTTGGAGTGTTGAGATTTGGGAGAATGATTTGTCTTGGTGTGTGTGTGTGTGGATGAATTAATATAGAAGGATCAAAACAAAGCTTTGTTTGGGCTTTATGTAATCCAAATGGGTCCACTTGATCCGATGTTTTTGTCTTGGAAATGTGACCGTTTGATTTTGAATATTAAAGTATTAAAGTATAATTAAGGAATTTATTTTGTAGGACCATTGTTTTTTTAATGTCGGACTTGGGTCACCCTTAAGCATGTGGGTCACCCCTTAAGTACGTGGGGCCATCCATTGTTAATTGTACTTAGTGTGTTGTGATTATATTGAGATGGAGTGAAGAAAACTTAACCTCTAAACTCTTATTATAGTCTACCAAAATTAAGGAATGATGTGGGCATGTGGCATTCTCTATAGTAATTATTTGTACAACCAATGTAGATTATGTCTTTTTATGAGAGATTGGTTTTCAAGGTATTCCAGGTTGTTGGTGTATTGGGGGTATGTATGACTTGTGAGAGGAGTTGTCTTCATCATCAAGCTGGATCTAGGGGAATTGAGTGTATCAGACTTTAATGATTTGTGTAATGCTTTTGAAACATTTAAAGTAGTACTCTGTAAGTCCATATATTTGAATAACATGATAATCGGACTCTTCATTTTACCAAAATCTTGCAAACATTGTTCGGAAGCCAATTTGGCGTTTAGAGACCATAGTTTTTCTTTCCCTTTGAGTGTTTCAGTGTTGATGAAGCCTGTCCGTCTCAATTTTGGGCAGTGAAATGCTATTTTTTAGGGTGTGGCCTGGCCCGAATGCATTTTTGTCTTTGGCTGTTTGGCCTGCTATTGCTAGATATGGGCGATAGATTTCCGACCTTGTACAAATGACCAAAACAGGTTGGCTATTTTGGGTGTGGCTCGGCCAACTCTTAGCCATAACTATTGTGGATCCAGACCAGCTATTATGGAATCTATCATAGCCAGAATCTATCATAACTATGTGTCAAAGTGAAAAACCGGTTGTGGGCTATAAGTTAATAGGATCATTCTGTTGAATAGCTTATAAATATGAACTGCAATGGTTTCTGACAGTTTAGTTGATCTGATTCAAAACTTGGGTGTGAACTGCTTGAGATGCATGAATATTGAATAATGGAAATGAATCAAGTTTGTTTCAGTATGTTATTTGTGTATGTAAAGCGATCAAATTACATTCTGCTGTCAATCCTGTCATACTGCAACAAGTGACTCATTTTCGGAAGGATGGGAGTTTTTAGGTCACGAATCGTGATCATATACCTAATTTCTCTTTTATTTGCTTTAAATTAAAGACTCGAAACTTTATAGGTCACGGATGTTATGAATCTTAATGTGATGAATTTCTTCTTTTGGTTTCTTTCTTGGTGGTACCAATCTCAACAACCAAGTATGCATCTTTGCTGTATAAATCTAGTGGTCCTTTGTTTCTGCCATCTGTATAATTATTGCTACCACTCTGAATTAATGCATGCAATGTTGTCTTGATGATGCAGATTGCAATCCCTGTGGTTCCAACAGTGAGAGTAGTAATTACGTTTTCTAAATTCGTCGAGTTGCAACCAACCGAGTCTTTCTACACTCCGTTGTCAAGTCCCAGATTCTTGAGCAACGGAAATAGTGCTTTTGAAGAGGGAGAAAATCGCACCACACCTGCATCTTCGACTTCTTCGTGGCTAAGACAAAGTAACAGCAGTCGATCATCTAACAAGACGCAGCAGTGTCCTGAGGCATTGATTTCAGACCCATTTGCAATTCCCAGTGGATACAGCTGGGAAAGTATTGATAGTAAAAACCGTAAAATGAAAAAATCTAAATCAGTTAGGAAGGCAAAGTAGTTAGGCAAGTACAGAATTGTAGTGTAGTTGCTAATTATGCTTTCCAACTCTTCCTCTTTGTTGTCCGAGTTGCATTACTTGCATACGTTGTAGATATAACAAGTGATATTTATCAGCCATAGGATGCTGAGAATGAGAGCAATGAAAGAAACACGAAGTCTACGGCCCAGCACGTCTCTTGAATTTACATCCATTCCTTGCTTGGACGTTAAATTTTATGCAATTGCTCACTCTGCTCTTCGGGTGTGCTGAACATCGAAGGCTCAAAGCTACTCTTTCGTTGAATGCTATTATTGGCGCAATCAACCATGAACATGAAGTATTTTAATTGGAGTAGGTTTTTATGTAAAATCCACTTGCACATTCATAATAAAGAAGAGCCGTCTACTGTTAAACTTCGTACTGAACAGGGTATCCAGCTATCTAAAAGCGTTCAAAGGTTGAAAATTTGTTCCTAAATACTGTACCTGATAGTAAAATGCAATCTTTCACCAAAATTAAAAAAAAAAATGCTGAATTTAGCTTTGAATATCTTGAGCTCTAGATTTCCCTTTCAATGAAGCGATTCTCTCTTTGTATCTTTTTCTTTTTGCTTTTCCTTTGCTTTTCTTTGCAGGATTCATGTTAAATTCTGTTTTTAACATTCTTATTACATTGGAATATTAAAAAAAAAAAAAAAAAAAAAAATCGGAATACTGATTCTTAAATAGAAATACCAAAATTAAACTACATCCAGGATGTCATATTAATTCAGCAAGCTAAGGAAAGGGCAACTGTTATAACAGGTGAATAATCAATCTCAAGGAAAGAGACCTTGTATCCTATGAACTTGTGAAGTTGTGGTTGCCATATGCGAAGTATGATTTAATGATAACTTTAATGTTAATTTAATGCTAGACATTGACAAGTTTGAAAGTCAATTTGTTACGTGTATTTAAAAACAGAGTAAGTATATAACAGTGCAGATTCAACATTACAAGAAACAACGGCTTATATTGATTTAGTTTTGGGTTTTTGCATAACCATCGAGTAGGGACAATTTATTCGGATCCTGGGAGAATTAGTTAGCAGTAATGTTTCCTTTGATGCAAGTGAATTGAGTGGCTAATGAGTTGGTTCTTTCCTTTAGCGACATTAAGCTATAAAGGATAGTTGCATGTATTACATGTACTTCTAGTATTGTATTGAAATTTCAAAGCAAAAAACTGTATCAAGTATTATTCTAAAGTGAAAGGTAACGTAACATTGATATTTTTGTTGAAAGGATAACTTTAAAGGGACGAGTATTAGGTTAGGATGATAATACACTTACCTTCTAAACTTGAGCTCAGTAGTTCACTAAGTCACTAGTAGTCCTAGAAGGAGTGTTCATAACCTCACAAGGGTAGGGCCTTAGGGGGGATTGGGTCGAACGGATCGGCCTGAACACATGGTTGGTCACTATGATAGCTAGACGGCCCATTTTAAGGCCTATAATGCCCATGTCACATCATAATCACAAAAAGTAGTTAAAATGGATTTATCTTTTTATAGATGTTAACTAAATTAGCTATTTAAGATCAAGAAGAAAATAGAAAAACTAGCCAGTAATTGTAACAACTTCCAAATGAGGAAGAATGATGGGACAACAAATAAGAAAGAAAGATTAATAAAGGTGTTGGCACACAATAACACTTTGCTTAACAAGAAGGAAAAGGTACATGTAAGAAAAGTAAGTTGCCTTGTCTAATGTCCACTGAAAAGAGGTTGAAAGCAGCATAAAACAGCCAAACCACATGCATAATCAAACCATTTTTCTAAGACACATTGTACCATATTTTTGCTCCTTAGTTTCTTGTTGCTAGAGCAAGCACAACTACACAAATCACACCTCAAATCTCTCCTCAAAGGTTGGTATGGCATCGGAGGCGCCTACATGGGCTGATCAATGGGGTGAAGGAGGCTTTGGTGCTATGGACAACGTAAATCCAACTGATAAGATGGAGAACAAGAAGAAGAAGAAGACTTTCTTAGGAGGATTCGGGGCCAAGGTCGCGGCATTGGTAGGAATCAAGCGGGCAAAGCGACAACATGATAAGAAGGATTCTATTCCCAAATGACAAAATTGCTTCCCTTTTTAGCTCTTATGCTTTGCTTGTTTTTCTCCTTTCCTTGTGTGAGAAATCAGCTTAATTATGAATGAAGTTTTTGATCAAATTGTTTAAAGACTTGGTGCACTTAAGATAGTTAGGAGAACAATCTGCATCTCAAAGGTTACTGGAAAAATACAGGTCTCAAAATACATGAAATTCATATATAGGTCTAGCACAAGTGACCTACAATCCATATATGATTACCAACCTAAACGCGAATTGTTCTTAGAACTGCAAATTAGTGTGACTAATATTTATCATTTTTCATAATACAACCCCAAACCCAACATAAATGGTCAAATACTCAAATATGACCCAAACTAATCCGAACAATGTTCTAATACAATTAGACTCATAGAATGTTATATTTTCAAAACCATTCCCGCTTCTATACTTACATAGCATATACAAGGACATACAAAGTATTAAAGAATGTTGTGATTCCTATTGGATTAGATATTGGAGATGATTCAAATTCTTAAATTCAGGTTATAAACATTTGCAAACTAACTTAACATTCACCAACTGAACACAACTTCGAATAATCAATAAGATTAGTACCACAATAATGGCAAACTTAAAGGCAGTATACATTCTTTATATTTGTATATCATTAAGTAGGGATTATTGGATTGATACTATAATTTATGGCAAGGACAAGCAAGCAAGGTTAGCTTATGGTTCTTTTCAATCGATTGGGTGAGCCAAACGATTCACGGGTTTACTATAATGGTTCAAAGGGAAAAACATCTTAGGAATCAGTACCCTTGTTCTTTTTCTTTCCCTTCTACGGAGTACATAATTGTTCTTTCCCTTCCAAAACAAAACTCAAATATGAACCCATCTCTTTTGCAATATAGACTCAAGATGCATTGTCATGCTTTAGCATGAAATATAACAGAGTAATACTCCACAAACTTGTAAGTCGTAACAAAAAGATGAACAGCAGTGGCCATGAAGTAGCGACAAGACATCAAACTAAAATAACATATAAACCAGCAAGCTGTTCAATCTAAAGAATCTCCAAAATACGTAGTTAATAATATCAACAGAATCAAGCCTGACTGTCAGGAACACAAATTGTGCTTCTAAGAAAACAGCAGTATGATAAGCAACCGAGGATTTACATTTCTAGTTTATGTCAACTTTGATTATTTACGAGCACATCAATCGAAGCTATCACCAATGCACCTCAATCCAAACACATTCTCCCCGCTGTAAGTCATGTAAAGAAACCCATCTTCATCCTTATTGTCCTCATAAATTGTTGACATCAAAGCAGCTGTAGCACAACCAAAGAACGAAGTTACAAACCATAAAATGAAAAAAGTATGTAAGATTGTTAAAATAGTATTAATCAACATTAACAGATTGTTCCAACTTACCAGTGGGAGGTAAAATGTTTTTGACAAATACGAATATGGCTTTCTCAGGACTTAAATTCACTCTCTTCCTCACCACATACACAAACTGTCCGACAGTCAAATCAGCTGGAACAAGGTACCTGCAAGAATTTACAAGAACAGGGATCCCAAACATAAATAACTAGATCGAAGATACGATAGGAACATTATTCAGATGCGCACAACCTATGAATAATAGATGTAGTTGCAATTTGGCAGACTTTCACAAACTGGTGATTACAAGGGTCAATGGAAAAAGAATGAAAGAAGTTTCATAATGCTAAGTCAGATCTTAATATCAAAATGTTTATTGAGACAAAAGTGTGCATATGCCATGAAACCAGTTCAATAGGTGCAATATTTATCAAAACACCATAATATCATGCTGCTTGGCCTCAAATATTGGAAATTAAACACAGATAACCAGAAATGGGACTAACTTTTTCTTATCAATGTCAGGAATATCAGTCCTTTCAGCCTTCTCCACAATCACCTGCATAGATTGGTAAAACAGGTGAGTTTAACCAATTGATAAGAAATCAAAGATGAAATTGCTTATAATCAGAATCAATTAACAAATACAAGTGTCTTACAGGAATTCTATCAGGATATTTCTCCCTGATACGAGAAGCTTCAGCTTGTCTCTTTTCTGAATAAAAAAAACAAAAACAAAACAAAAACAGCTTCAATGCTTTTGCATCCCACAACTTTAGCAATCAAATACACATACTTCAGGGAAAAAAAAAAAAGAAAAAAACAAAGATACATGATGGAAAACAAAGCTACAAGTCCATAGAACAAACACGGGAATAATTAGACCTACAACTCTAAAACACATTTTTGTAACATGGTTTAAAAGAAGCAAAAACCTTCAATACACATTAGAAAAACTTTTATCTCAAAAATTTCCAAGCAAGGTATCTAATCATGACATATTTCACATTTAGAATAGCATCTTACAAACACATTGCACAAACCCGTGAAAAAACAGAGAAAATCATTTTATCAAACAAGCAAGATGCTTAATTTGATGATTACTAGTGAAAATCTCATACTCTTATCTCCCCAAAGTTCACTAGACTTACCAATGTAAGTCATCAATACGACAATGCCAATTGAATATTCCTAGTCTTATTAGTTTCCTTCACAAAGAATGAAGGATATTCCTTCAAGAAAAGAGCAAAACTTCAATTGCTTAACTTATGCAATACTTAATGTTTATCATATCCAATACGTTTTTCCAAAAATAACTAGCCAATGGTCCAAATTAAACTGAAGCAGGACTACAAGAATTGTCACTCCAGTAAGTTCCCGGTTTTGATGCGAAAATGTACAAAGAAAGAGTCATATTCCAGAACACGTTTGCTAATGAAATAACACAAGACTCAGGACATGATCAACCAAAATTCCCGCATTCCACAACAGTTCATCAATCAAATCAACATCCTTAACTATATTTCATTATTAGAAAAACACAAGACTTTAAACTTTGCAAGCAAAACCTTTATCAAATTACAAATTATAAGATACAAATTACTGCAATAATCAACATAATCAAGCATAATTGTTCCGACATTCATATATAGTCTTATAAAAACTACCCAGATGCATAATTCACATAATTTGATCACCAAATATTCAAATTACACCAAGAAAAGCCAAAAGCGCTTCGAAGATTCATATTTAGAAACAAACCCAGATAGATATTCCACAAAATTTGATCATCAAACATCCAAATAACACGGAACAAAACCAAAATTTTAAGGGGGCAAAAAAAAAAAAATCCCAAATCAAGAAATTGTAACAAACCAAGAGGGTGCTCGAATTTGAATGAACTTTTAGCCATCTCGCACTCAAAAAGGTAGAACTGATACCTGCAAATATCAACCAAAAAAAATTAAACAATATTAAGGAAAATCAACAATAGAAATAAAACTCCATAGAAAATTATAAATTGGCAAATTAAAATTACCCAGAACAAGAAAAGGGTAGATTTTTGGATTGAAAAAACTCTTTAACCAAGAACTCAATGTGGTACGTCGCAATCCAAAAAGTAATCAAGAAGAAAAAACAAAAGAGAAAAAAGGGTTTTATGGATATTTATATAGTGTTTTGATATTTTATTTATGTATTTATTTATTTATATGGAGATAATAATTTAATATTTTAGGGAAAGGATAGAAAGAAGGCTACGGAATTGCGGGGTGATCAAAAGGATAGTTTGTTGGATTGTCGTAGTAATCAAGGTATTCTTAATTCTCTTCCTTTAGTGTTTGGTAAACATTTCGATTTTAAATCTTTTGTTTTGCCTTCTGTTATGTATAACTGATACATGATTACGTGTCAATTGATATTATCTTTTTTTTTTTAAGGAAAATTTATAGTTTGCACGGAGTATTTAGCTAATTATAAATGTTTTTACTTTTATAAATTTTTGTTTTTAAAATTTGTTAGGATTAATTTGCTCTGTAAAAATGGTAAAAGGTTGAGCCAACACGACATGAAAAAACATGATATTAAATTTTAAATTTTTTTTTAAAAAATGTATATGTACTAGGTTTGAGCCCGTGGTAATTTTAAAATTTTAGATTTTCATCAAAATTATAATATAGTACGACAACGTCAACTAATACATATTTCAATGTAGGAGGTTATTTATTAGTATGCCATTTAAAATTACTTTAATTTCCTAAGATAAATTGATAGTTTTAGTTGTAATGTGGAAGCTTTCAATATTTAATTTTAAAAATGTTAAATATAATAGCTCCCCCCAAAAAAAAAATGATATCATCTTTGCATTTAGGCGGGAATTTTTTTATTAAGAGAGCGACATGTAGTTGGTGATGTCAGCATACTCTGTTTTAGTAATAGTTAATACATTTGTTTCTCTGTTTAAGCCAGCATGATATGAAAAAACATGGCACGTTATTAAAAAAATTAAATCTTGCAAATCGACAAGTTAGAACGTATATCTAGGTGTTTGTGTTTGTGTCTATGTACTCCGTATATGTTTAATTTATGCCAAAGATTAAACAATACATAAGACAAACTAAAAAGGACAATGCATTGTAAATTCATAACTGAAAGTCTGGAATATGGCCAAGGTATATTAGGAGAAAATTCATGTATCTCAACTTGAGATACATTGAACCATCTCAACGGGACATTATGGTCTTTTTGCAAGTTAATAGTAGGGTTAATGTTGTAATTTTGACTAAAAAACCTCTATTTTCAAACAAAATTAGAAGTTTTCAATGGAGAAATGAAAAACTTTAATGGAGATTTTAACAAACTTCAATGGGTAAATCGAATATGGCGAAGGTCTTCAATGGAGAAAGACACAACCTTTCCCTTAAGGGTTAAGCATATCCTTCTTTTCTCTCTTTTCTATTAGGGTTTTAGTTTGATTCGGTGACGAAGCCGGAAATATGGTGGTGAAAGCATGAAGAAGATGGAGGATGGAGATGGAGGAAAGTATGAAGAAGATGGAGAATGGAGGGAAAGCATGAAGAAGATAGAGGATGGAGATGATGAACACTAAGAAGAAAAAAAGGACAAAAAAAAAAGTACAAAAAAAAATATTAAAAAATTCATACTTTTTTTTATATTTACAATAGTGCCATTTTGAGATACAAAAAATATATCTTTATTTGAGATACTAAGGCTCCCTCGTATATTAGGCCTATCACGATTTGACATGAAATCGGGTCATATTTGGTTTGGTATTTGAGATTTTATCTTCAATAAATTGTACTCAAATGCTCAGTTTTGTGATTCGATCAATGATTGATTTCAAATTGTGCATAATCAAATTTTAGGATTACCTTTCATGAACATTATTTTCCTGACCTTCCACAAACCTTGAACTGAGGTGCTCAATCAATTTTAAAGATGAATTTGAAAGTGTGTTATTTGAATCTAGTTGAGTGTACCAAAGACAATAAGACATGACATATTGTCATATTGACAACATTCAAGAATTATGTGACTTCCATTATTAGTATGTTATGAATTTTTAAATCATTTATACCTGATATCCATATGATTAAGGATTTCAACAACGACATACATTTGAGATAACTAGTCATTGGTCATGTTTAGTAAATGGTTTTTTGGTTAGCTTTTGGCTTTTTTATGTGGTCAAACAGCTAAAAAAAGTGTTTGGTAATTGGCTTTTAAGCCAAAATGAAAAAGTTGCTATGAGTAGCTTTTTTTGTTGGCTATTGGCCCACAAATTATCCAATAAATAGCTAGCAACCACCAACTAAATTTACCAAACACTTTTATAAATAACCAGCTTAAACAGCCAATTTCAAAAGCCATTATAAACAGCCAAACATTTCAGCTGGTCAAACAAGCCAAGTGAACCAGCCAACAGCCAACAACCATTTGCCAAACAAGGCCAATTTACTAGCAAATGACAATATAACTAAATTGCGCATACTTGTTATATATGGCTTGGACTTTGGAGGTCTCTAATTACATTATTGAACAACTTTTTTGATCATTGGAGTATGTAACTAAAATCAAAACAAGCAATCTTACTAGAATTTAATACTACCCCCGTTAATTATTATGTGCAACTTTGAAAATTTTTATATCTCACAAATAATACCCCAAAATTACACATAATAATCAACGAAGGATTAAAAAATTTAAAGATGAATTGTTATGTTGAATGTTGTGGAGGTGAAGTCATTCAAGATACAAGTGTTGTACTTTTTTATTAGAGAACTTTGGACGGTTGATATACAAAATTTTCGAGTACTAAGTACTTCATATGATGTATCTAAAAAAAATGTTGGATGAGTTGACGTGGCAAGTCAAACTACTAGTGGACTGGTCTTGCTTAACTATTGAAATAACAATGATTAAGGCTCTATTCTTTTGAGCTTCTGGGCATAGTAAAGCTCGGGTTAGCAGAGCAAAGCATAGCAGAGTAGAGCATAACATAGCTTCCAACACTGCAAAGTAGAGCAGAGCAGAACAGCTCAAAAGAACAGGGCCTAAATCTGCTACTAAAGTGCTTGTTATGCTTGACGGGCTGACGGCGTAAGTAATACGAAGTAGGTATTAGAATGGAAATTAGCAAACAATATGATGCAATATTATTAACGAATAAATGAATAACTAATTTGAATGATAAATAGTTTAGTTTAAATCTTGGGATGGATGTGATAAACAAAATTAGGAATCAAATCAAATGTCATTTTTACCATTTCCTTTCATTTAGCATCAAATACATACAGGGTCAGGGGTGTAATGGACCGCTACCCGGTAGGGACACTTGTGTCCAATACCAGGGGCAAAACAGTCATTTCGTCGGTTAGAAATCACGGTAACTTAGTAGTTGTTACTGGGCTAAAAAATTCTCTTTCCTCTCTTTAGAAGTTACAGCGCTGTCAAAAAGATCTATTTTTCTCTCTTAAAATTTCTCACCGGAAAACTCGTAGGAAAACCTAGCGAATACATAGCAAAAAAGGCCCTAAAAATCGTGGAAATTGGTAGACAATGGTTCCTGGTCAAAGGCTCCCGGTAGTTCGACATTGTTGCGAGGGTTAGTGTACTGTTTACAACGTGGTGTGCAAACTCAATTCAGTACAATTACCCCTAGCAATGTGAAAGGGATACTGAGGAAAAATTTAGTGGATGAGTTGTAGCTCCACTTGAGGATGTTCTTGAGTTTAAGGTTGCATTCTTGTTACTAGCCCTAGTCCCATAGGGTCTGCCCGAAGAAGCACCCCTATTTTGAATAATCAGTGGGAGGATAGCCTTACATGTAAAGATTTGCTTTGTGCAGATACGCGTATTGGAAAAGAAGTTTGCAAAGGGCTACACGGGTGTATACCAGGCTAACCGTATTCATGTGGTACGTACAGTTTTTCAACCTAGAAATAGCTGAGGCTGAGTGTTGCTAGTTGATGAGAGAACATCAAACAACGGTTGCGGCGTTTGAGAGTCACGTATGCCCAAAACTTGCGTATAGGGGGCTCACCATTGGTGACCCATTCTTGCAAGGTATCCACCTCAGCTTGTGGTTCTTGGTCCCTACGGCGACGAAATGGTGGGTCTAGGACGTTGTAAAAGGTGGGGTTGAATGGCTGTATCATTGCGAAGAACGTAAGCAAAGAAGAAGATGATGGGGCCATGATGTTTTCTAGAAGCAAGAGTGTTGGGGTATGAAATTAACCAACGACTATTTTGTTATTTAAAGGGAGTTACAAAGTTTCCACTTAAAAATCCCATAATTAACAAAGAACAAAACCCGCTGATAACTTCCTACTTGATTGACATAAATCATAATTTCTACATATAACGAACAGTTTAAAGTAAGATATAATTGTATATATAAAATAATAACAGTATGTAGAAATAAATTCACAGTTTCCAGGTTTTATACATACACACAATAAGATAAATTATAAATCCATAGTAATTGGTGGATACGTACAGTAATGTAGCATATAAAAACAGTTTAGGAGCAATTTATAACACCATTATAACATTAAAAAACAGTATATAAACAAAAAATAACATCTAAACATTACTTAAACATCAAATAACAGTACCCCAACTCTTGTTTCCTACATCAAATAACATACAGACAATAAGATAAATAAAAGTACGATAACATAAAATAAATGTTTCATACTTCATCACGGGCCCACATTGTAAATATTTTAAACACAAACAAAATTACGAAAGGTTATTAAGTCACAATTGCCGTCATGTAGCTGTTTTGTGTCCGCGTTACTCGATATCATCAAGAGAAGTCCACGGCTCGTCTTCTTCCTCAAGATCAAGTGGCTGCAATTAAACGTAGTAAAAATGTCAGTATTGGTATTATTCCAATAAAAACACTAATTATTGGCATAATTGTAAATCATTACCAATATAGACCCTGTCACACAAACAGGATATGCAGTTGTGGTAATTTGAATGTCTTTTGATTCGCTCTTCCGATGGTCCCACAACACGAATGTGCCTCCCGTATACCCACGCTAAATATAATTTGCATTCCATCATTATTAGATTATAATCCGTTTAAACTTATTAGTAGATCTTATAAGAACTCTGAAAAGCAGACATGGATTCCTTTGTACGTAAAAAGCGAACACCATGCAATTAAATTTTATACCGTTATAATGTACTGAATACTGTTAAATATATTTTACATTCGTTCATGAGTTGATTATAATCCGTTAAAACATATCCTGTAGTACATCTAATAAGAATTCTGAAAAGCAAACATGAATTCTTGTTATAATTTATTATACCGTTATAATGTTATAGATACAGTTTAATTGAAATTAAATTCAGTTATTAGTGGATTATAATCCATTAAAACAAAGCCAATAATACATCCAAAAAAGGACAACCACCTAGGACACATTACAATCAAAAAATTCACATATGGGGTGTATGCTGTTATTGAAGGAAAATAAAGTGTTTTTAAATGTCTATATACCACTATAAAAAAGGGCATTCATGATGCATTAACAAAAAAAAATTATAAACCTACCCCTTGAATTAACGATACAATTTCGATTTGTTGAATAAATTAATGATTAAAATAAGGGTTATGAAATTTAAATGATGTTTATGGAGTTATTTAACCCGCATATGTGGTCAAGTTGAACAGATACGATATGAAGTTGTTCACTTGATACTAGCGATAATATGGCCTCCTGCATTGTCGTAAATAGGGGTGGTTATTGGGCGGGTCGGTTGCGGGTCATGATAAATATTTAGCGGGTTAGGGTCAATGCGGGTTAAGGTTGAGGTAAAAGTGAAATGGGTCGTTAACGGGTCTTTACCCAAATTTAATATTTATTTTATTTTTTTTTATTGAAATACGATAAAGCATCTAATTTTCTGAATCTACTTCAGGAGTAAGGAAAAACCATTGTGCATCATGTACTTTTGTTGCTTAAAGTCAAAGTTAATGTTGTCTTAAAGTCTTCAGTCAGTTTATGGCTTTGTGCAGAATATGATCCACGACTTCAGGAGTATAATTTCAGTCTTGACTTTGAAAAAAATGTGGTTAATCAACACATTCAAAGCGAAACTAAAATTGACATGTTTTATCAATCGACTCCCATAGTTGATTATATGATTATATCAATTCAAAGAACAAATTTTACCCAAAAACGTTAAAAAAAATTGAACAATTATGTCGAATTTTTATAGCAAAATAATCGAAATTAACTAACCTCAAATGTTTTTAGTGGAAATCTACACACTGCCAAGCAAATCTTTACTAATTTTTTTTTATTTTTTATTTTGATGGCTCTCATTACAGTAGAATTATATAACTACAACAGGAATAATAATCAATAATTCGAGACAAATAAGGAACAACATATCAATAACATTAACAAAACGAAAACATGAATCAAAATTGAAGAACAGATTAAGAGAGAGAAAATGATGATACTTGAGAAGCGGCTTCAATGGAGAACTCTGAGTGCGCTTCAATGGAGGAGAGAGAAAGGTTTTTGGAAATTATTATTGGGGTTAAGTAAGCGAAGGGGTGAGTGGAGCTGACCCTTAACCATTATTATTGGACTTTTTATTTTAATTCTTAAATTATTGGGCTCTAATTGAAACCCTATAAAAAAAGACCCTATAAAAATCCTATCCACTAAAAAATTAAAGAGTCAAAACCCTTTAGTATTAGACCCAACCCTTTTGCCATTGGGTAGCCCTACCCAATAACCAGGCCTAGTCGTAAAGTGTGATAAAGTAAGTGAACAACTTTTTCGAGGAACGGGTATTAATGGAAGAGCAACCACCTTTCCCTCAGGTAAATTTTAAAATGTCTTATCATTTATGATATCATTTTGTAAATGTGTAGTCACTGATGATCATATCATTTTGTATATAGATCAGGAAGGAATATGCACCCTATTTTATCCGACGAAGGTTGATGGTGGACATGGCAGCTGGTCTGGCTGTAAACAGAGTTCATTAAAATGCTAAGAAGATGAAGGAAAATTCTTTCGGAACAATAACCATGGAGAAGAGTGCCAGCCATGATAATGTTAAATAAATATGTAATTGCAATGAAAATGCAATAGTAGTTTTAGTATGTTTAAAACTAATATTTAACATGAGTAACTTACCCTTATATAAATTACTCTTGATTGTACTACGAATTAAACAAGACTATGGTATTAATATTATATATTTTCTGAGTTAATTTTTAAATATTAATATATTTAAAAATTACGTAAAATAACAATCATCGAGGACTTATTCATTAACACAAATAAATATATGAAAGTTTTTATTTCACCTTAATATAAACTCAACCACTTTTAACTTTGTAGTACATAAAATAAATGCTCTAAATAAAAATTGGTGTATGTAACAGTTATTAGAAAAGATAGGCAAATTATTAATGTTTTTCCTACTAGAAAGAAAAAGATCAATGTTAAAGGGTTTAGGACTTTCAAAGTTCACACTCTATCTTATATAAATACAACTCCATACATACAATTCCTACTGATTTTATCAAAAGAGGAAAAAAGTATGTCTTCATCTTCTTCATCTGATCACACGGATAAAACCAGGAATAGTATTGTCTTGGTTGGATCAAAACAAGCTTTGAACTTCCTCCTAAATATGCCCCTGTGTATGAATTAAAACAAGCTTTGAACTTCAGAATACCATTGATTTAAAACAGCATACTTTTACAATCCTGCATTTTAATTAGTTAATGACATACTGGCATAACAGTTGCGGGAAGTTCCTGCTCTTTGGACTTCCTTCATCTTTTTCTTTTTTGCTTAGGAGGGTTGTTAGATTCAGGTTCAACCTCAGTCAAAACACAGTTGCCCTACACTCACAACAACACCATCAATGAATTACAAGTAATGTAGCATGAACTACAAAATATCCAAAGAAAAACAACAAACTTTAGGTTTACCACATTGTCTGTCTTAGTTCGTGTGGACAATGCTTTCTTGGCACATTTCTCTGCAAACGAAAGGAAACACTTAGCCCTCGGTCTATGTGGTTTTTTCCGAGAGATTGGATCGCCAACAGACAAGGCCTTCTGCACTAATACATCACAAGCCAGGTTCTCATCCACAGAACTTCCCGAATTATGACAAACCTCGTTTGCAACAAGTACAGCTTGAGTTGGAGTGTTAACTAATGGGTCAACTGATATATCGTCAAGCCCCAATGCAGAACTGTTCAGACACGAATCCCCTAATTCAGATGGAGGCATGGTACCCACCCCTTCCACATCATTATTCACTGAAGGGGACGATTCCATAGTGGCAGAATCACTATCAGCACCATTAACACTTTCCTTTTGGATGGCAGCATTAACACTTTCCTTTTGGATGGCAGCATCCAAGGTATTTTCCAGCTTGCATATTGCATCTAACGCCATTTTAGCATACTCTGGACGACTTGCTGCCTTAAGACACACACTCTCAAACTGGACTATTATTCTATCATACCTCTTAACTTCTTCTGTTTTGGAAGGATCATGGTATGCCTCCTTCACCCGAGTGTGACACCTATGGACATCTTTACGCCACAGCCTCAATATATATTTTGAAGGGACTTGTTTTACCCCATTATCATCAAACACCTTAAATTGATGCCTACACATGATTCCATGACACTCAGCTTGCATTCACATAATGCGTCATTTGTTTCAGAGTTGAACATTACAGTGTAGACTCTCTTCCTATCCACAGGAATTTCCTTTTTCAGTTGTTTATCGTAAAATTAGACCCTATCTTGAACCAAATGTTCCACAGCATTTTTAGATACCTCCCTTTTCCCAACAACGCTCAAGTACATAAACCTGGTGCATTGCTCCTGTACCTCTACGAATTTTGCATCAGTGTACACCTTCTGGAAGGCTTTCTCATATGAAAAACCAGTGATTACATGCCTCAATCACATGGCGCTGTTGGCATCAGCTTCTTTCTCCGCATTGACCCTGTTTTCCATGGCATCACAGTACCTCTCCACAAGCTGGTACAAACGAGTGTCCCTCTTCACGTACTTGTCAAAGAAGTTGTTGCTGCTCTCTGAACGCTGCGTGGTTTTCATCCCTGCCCAAAATAGGTGTTTCATGTAGGCTGGGATCCACATATGCCTCTCCTTGAACAGACCTATGACAAAAATAGATTAAATCTTTACACCTCAATGAGTTCAAAAGATCAAGACACAAGTTCACCATTACTGTCTAATCATAAAACATTGACAAAGATCTAAATATATAAAAATAAATTAAATCATCAGGAGAAGTGAACAAGTCCTAAAAATAAATAAATAACCAATAATGATCTTTATGCAAACCACATAGCCAACTGTCAGGGGAACACACCAGACCATATCACTCAATCAAGAGTAAAAACAAACCAAATATAAATGGACATATGCAGAACAGTATTGACTCTATCAAGGTTATAAACAAACATGCATGAACAAAATTATAATCAAAGACATAGGATGTCATTGCAGCAAGTTGCAGATTTGTGAAGATCACATTAATTGCAGCAAATTAGGCTCTCCACCTTAGTTACTTACAATATCACAAACTTAGTTCGTTAGGATGTCAGCCTCAATATAGCATCCATCACTTTTGCATATTCATAGGTTACTTGATTTATTTCAACACAAGTTCCATATTTTTCAAACATTATTGTTAATAAATGCCAAAAGTTATACTACCTGCTTTATCATTCTACTACAACCATTCTCAAAAACAACTGTCCTTGAACATTAGTTTGCATATCTAAACATGCCCTGCTCTTCTAAACAAGTGAGTAATTTTTCTGGTTTGATAGTTTGATAATAAGTGCTTTACTACTAAAACACCAAAATAATAACCATCAAAATTAACAAATCACAAGTAAAAGACTTGGAAAATTAACATCACCTGAAAGCCACTCATCCGATCCAAGACCATAAGACTCAATTGCTAAAGTCCAATTAAGCTCAAATTCATCTGCGCTTAAACTGTCATATATAACATTCAGTAAGACATCATGAAATTCCTGGTACTTCGCATAGCTTCCGAGCTTGTTACCAAACTTAATCACAATATGCCACAAACACCACCTATGCTTGGAATTGGGCATGACAATACTCAGAGCTTTCCTCATTGCAGCACATTAATCTGTCAAGAAACCACCAAGTGCTTTTCCACCCATGCAATCTAGCCAATTGGTAAACAACCACACAAAAGTTTCTGTGTTCTCATGGGATACTAGAGCACATCCCAAAAGAATGGTCTGTCCGTGGTGATTTACACCCACGAAGTTGGCAAACGGTAGCTCATATTCATTGGTAACATATGTCGAGTCAAAACACACAACATCCCAAAACTCTTCATACGCTACCCTACTACGTGCATCCACCCACATCACATCCGTTAACCGACCCTGTTCATCTAATCTGTACTTGTGGAAAAAAATTCTGATTATCAGAACTCATTTTGTTAAAATAGGCAAGCATGGCATTAGCATCACCACCGTTCATCTTCAACTTCTTCTCCCGAGCCAGTACATTCCTCAAGTCCCTCTCCGTAAGGGCCATATTCTCTACCCCACCACGCTCCTTTGCTAAACTACGATGCACTTGTGTAACCTTAGTACCAGCACTACAATCATTGAACAAATTCCTCCTAACCGCAGTTGTAATTTCATCCTGCCGGTACATAGAAATATATCGAGACTTTCGGGGAGTTGGATTGTGATACTGATGTTCTATGATTGCCTTCCGCACTTCCCAAGAACCATGAGGTTTACAAGCAGCCCTCATTTCCACAGGACGGCCACACTTCTTAGTCTTCCTCCTATTTAGATCCAATGCTAAACCACCACCATACACCCTTTTCCCATTTACTCTTCTTCGTAAGTCTGGCTTACCAGCACATTCACACCGCCAAATGTAGCTCCTCTTCTTACTCTTGTCTGTTTTACCATTCTCTATCTTGTAATTCCGAGCTGCCCGGAATACTCCAAATCCCCTTTGTCTGCCATATTTCCTGAAGAATTTATCGGCATCCTCCCAAGTAACTAATCAAATTATGCTTCATTTTCATTTGGACCATCCACAAACACAGACGACCCTAACACGTCATTTACTGGGGTGTCCATGATACCAACCTGACATAGTTATAACAATCACATTAAGATCAAATTATGCCTCTGGTCAGGCCAAATTAATTACTTACTTAACAAGTTTGTTCGCAATACAAAATTCAATACATTCATATACAAAATTAATCCCTTGCCATAAGCAAACTAATTAGTTAACAAATCTAACCAAAAAAACCTTCACTTAAAACTAACATTATCAAAATCTAACCAGAAAATTCAATACTCACAAACTAATATTCATTTAGGAGCATATACTTACTGACATTTATTTACTTCTCCTACTTCCTCATATCTAACAAAACTCATGACAACAAAAGCATATAATTACATTTACCTTAAACGAATGCTTAACTGAAATAAGTAAAGCAATCAAAAACTTATATCGTAGTCAAATCTTAAGTCCAGAAACACATATCCAATTATACTTAAATAATCAAATCTTTACTAACTCAAATCAAATCCAACAATAAACACAATTTTTATACTAAACCAATCTAAATTTCTTCTATAATAACTACAACAACCATAAAAAAAATCAATTACTAATAAAAACACCTACATACTTCTTCCGGATCCAAGTCTAACACTTCAAATTCAGGGTCAAAGTTTCCACAGGAACCTTCACCTACTTCCATTTACAATTCGGCGCCGGAAGTATTTGAAGTATTTTCAGCTGTCACATTATCTCGCTAATGTCACTTATATCACGGTTTTAACAAAAAGTTTGACATGCTAAAAAAAACCACAATATGCGGCGAAAGAATGTGTATTAGTTTATTTGTCAGGACAACAAGTTAGTAAATGAAAATGAATAGCAACAAATTATGGATTAACAACTTAAAATGTATTTTTTTACGGTAGATTAAATGTAATTATATCCAAAACACAAGTCATATCGATACGTTTTTTTTTCTATTTTTTTTTTTTTTTTGACAGGCATATCGGTAAGTTATTACTTCAGTCATTCCATAATATAATGTCCACCTACATATTAGTGGTCAAACTTTTAAAAATTAAATGTTGACTAATTTGGTTTCGTCTTAAGTTTAGTCTCAATGATACATTTTGAAGATTGCGTAAAATGAAATAGACACTACATAATTATGAGATGGAGTACATATATGTTAGTCTACAATACCAATATAGCAATAAACCTCACTCATAATAAAGCAATGTTATAATATACTTTGTATTTTTATTGAATAGTATTAGTACAATATTATATGTCACTTCGATATACCAAAGACATTAAATATATAACATGCATCCAATTTCTTAGTATATGCAAAATAACATAGATTTGAATAAGAATTGTAGAGTAATATTTTTTGAAAGACAAAATACAGTGCATTACTTTTAAAAAAACACTCATTACAAAAATGATATACATAACTCTATCTAAACAGTGTGTAATGGTTAGGTATAAATCAAATATTATTTATAATAGTAGCATTAGTAATGCACATCCCTTCATTTCTAAAATTGCTGTAAAAAAAAAAAAAAAAAATGGCGTAGAACAAATTATGCGCATCTAATTAATTATTTAATTAATACAATTAATGTATAATCGAAGAGTGATCTTTTGATGATATAATGCTTTAATATTTCTTGTAGTTACACTATAATTTTAATAACTAATTCATTATGATCTAATGTCAAATTTAACATCATTGTATACCCATTTTCACAAACTTTCTACCCGTCTTCTCTCCTATTAATATAGTATTTTTTAAATATGATGAAATTTTATTACAATTTTTTAAAAAATAAATGAGTAAATAAAAATATAAATAAAAAAATATATATATATATAATTTGATCGGATTAATTACTTTATTTTATCGATCATTTTTAAAACACAAGTAAATAAATCTGTAATTAACCCATTTCCAGCCTCATTAATCCCAAAGAAATACAAGTTTATCAATGAGATAAACCATTTTGACGTCGTGCAATTTTGTTTGTCACAAACATAAACTTGGATCTCCTCCAATAGTCCCCTTATTAAGTAACCTTAAAACTTGCAAATTGACTCAGTACAACCACCTCCTTTAAAGTTTGAGTCTCTCTTAATTAATCTTATACTGTTTTTCACACCATTGAATTATAACATATATGAAGATCAAGCTGGTAAAAGTTTGTGACCAAACTTCCCCCTAATTCTTCTTGATTCTATGATTTTTTTTTAGTCAGAAAGGTACACAAAGCATAATATCCTCTTTTTTAGTCAGAATAACATGTGAATCATGGTGCTTACTATGCTATACAATCCTTTTAAATTACTTTTAATATATAATTTTATTTTTTTTACTAGACATAGTTTGACTTTTGCACTATTTATGCACTCACTTTAATTTTGACTATCTTTTGTAATTTATAAGTAAGAAAGAATATAGTCATGAATGAAGTAAAAAGGAACGGAGAAAGTCTTTTCCTAAATTAAAAACATTGCAACAATTATAAAATAGAAAAAGTTAAGTTTTACCATTCATTTTATAACAATGCTACAATATCACTAATTAATTTGAATTCTAACATTACAACTTATAAATTTGTTTTAAATCTTTTTATATTCCATCCAATTCAAATTACAAGTTTTTTTTTACACACAAATTACAAGTTATTTACAAGCTGTTATTACTCTGACATCTTCCTATCCATATGTTATACAAAGTACTCCCTAAGTCCCTATCCCATATTAAGTGCTTATTTTAAAGCATTTTTAGATGGTTTGATAATCAATAAGATGGTAGCTACACATTAAGACAAATTTAACAATTTATCACATGGCTATGGTTTATGGAAATGATTTTGGCACACCAATATTTATATGTAATACTCTTCTCAATAGAAGTGTGCCAAAAATTTTGAGCCTATCAGCAACCCCCCACATGCAAGTGAAAGTGTTGTCTCATATTAAAAGAATGTAAAAATGAAGAGGAATATTGGGATGTGTATCCCACATTAAAGAAGAGAAGAAATTGTGTCTTGTTTATAAGGTTAAGGGGCTACTCCCCTCATTGCCATATGGTTTTGAGGTAAACCTACTTGGACTTAGGGCTCCTATAATATATTTAGATATCTAAAAATCAGGTGAATAGAACATACCCTTATATAGTGGGCACTTGTGGCGGGTGTTAGGTGTGGCCCACACCCGTTTATCAAAAACCAATCGAAAGTGTGCCAAAATCAATTTTCCTACTTTTTTTTTGGGTATATAACTAGCCTAAAGTAAAAATTATCAATCCTAAATCAAACGTAAATATTATCGATCAATGCTTGATTTTGTTGCGCATTGCTAAACTGACTCCATTTTGAAAAGGTACAATGTATACAATCCTCATTGCTACATAAATCATTTAATTTATTTCCGTACTATTGATTGAAGGTAAGAAAAAATCATGCTTTTATCGAGATAATTATTTTCATAGTAACTTAATTTTTCACTTTTAATTCTTTATACAAAGCCTCCATCATATTATAGTATCTATCCATTTGCACAATTAATATATAAATATACCTTTGACTATTAATCTCTTTAGTTACAAATTAAAGAAACTTATATGAATTAAAAAAAAAATAGATATTATAAGTATAAAATTACACAATGAATCTACAATACTATATGTTTTTATATATTTATGAGAATTATATTTCAAAGTTTTTTAAAGTTTGAACATGAAAATGGAAATAAACACTATATTATTGGAAAAAAGGAGTATATAAAAATTTTCATAAATAGCCCTAATTGATTTTTTTTGGGTGATGATATATATATACAGCCTTTAGGGTTGTAAATATGAAGCCTAAAACAAAAATATTACTGTAAGTATGTATAAACAAGCTTAAATAAAAGGATAATGCTATATTTAACCCTAAGGAATATAAAACATGCGTAAATTAGTGTAATTAGTGTTTTTTTTTTATGATTTTCTAAATTTATACGATTTCCTAGAATGTATTTAATGCTTATATGTAGCCCTAAGGGCTATGTATAGCATTATATATTTATACGATTTCCTAAATCAAATGCATCGATGCATTATATATTTACATCTACTTATAATTTAACCCACATTTAACATTTTCCTATATAAAAATGTTAGCACCAATAAATAAATTCTGTACAATTTTCTATCCCGACTTCCCTATTTAATTGAAAAGTTACTACACATTTACTTGGGATGAATAAACATTAATAACCTGCTACTGCCCACCTATTTATTTATTATTTTATTAATAATAATAAACCAAAAGAAACATACTCCAATAAAGATGACTTACCGGTGGTTGAGAACATGAAAAAGGCAGTGTTGTGTTGCTCTCCCATATCCTGCATACAACAAAATTAATGTGCTCTACGCACCACCAATATTCATTACTACACGGGATATTGGCACGGCTCAATCAAATACACAAGGTTCTCTACTACGAGAATCCGGTTTTCTGATTGAATCGTACCAATATCCCATGCACAAGTTTAAACAAAACCAACCATAAGGGAAAAAAGGGAAATGTTTATTTCATTGAAGATGCATAACTAGTCCGAGAATTATAATTTTGGGGCGTGTCATCGGGAATTCTAAGGATAAGATTGAGTACATCTGACAGCCCTAGAAACCCTACTTGAGGCGAAACCTCTTTTTTAATGGTTTGTTGTTGTTGTTTAAGAGGTTTGAGAATTTTGGATTGATATAGGGGGAGATGAAAAGAGGAGAAAGGATTTTGAAAGTTTTGAGAATGAATTCATTGAATTAATATGACAACAACCAAATGCATAAAAAACAATAAGAGAGGGGGAGAAGAAATGAAATGAGTAGGGCAAAAAGGAAATGATATAAAAGCCTCTAAATGTTTGGTATTTATGAGGATGAGTTGGGAAGGATGGGAAGAGGGGGGCAAGAATCAAGATGAATGTCAAAAAAGATGCTATTGTATTTAATTTTGAAATTCAAAATAATTATTTTGGGTTGATATGCAAAATTATTTATTGATTTATTATTTATATTTTTGGTAGGTGAACTAATAAAACACTGATTTAAATGGGGGCAGCTGAGTTTTTATGGTCCATTTTTCAGGTCAGAAATTATTGCTCTTTACTCTATATGATTTGATTTTTCATTAAGATTTGGTAATATATTGAAATTGATTTGGAATTAGTCACCTTTTTAACTAACCACCCTTTTCTATTTTCAAAGGGCTATGGATTATATGATGGGATCTTGGCAAATCGTGTATGATTGGGATTTTTAATTCTTTAAATTTGAGGGGATATCATATCATGACTGATTCTTAGGTAATAATAGTATTATGATTTGACAAAGAAATCAAAAGAATTAATAACATAATTCATAGTCGAAATGTGGAAAAGTCTATTAAACAAATGGAGTGGTATTTGACGTACAATTACATATAATAGTCAATCTAATGCATAAAGGTTGACAATTACAATAATAAGAACACTTCCTATGTCAACATATTCAACTAATTCAAGTAAGTAACAACAAGTGATGCAAGTATAATGTATACAGGCGCTTGTGATGCATAAAAGTTGTTTTTAAGATACAGATGACTAATAAAATGTGAACCACCAACCTTTTAATTATAAGAAACGTCTATTATCAGTGGCCAAGTAAATCTTGTATTAGAACTAATTTGAGTTTATCAAATATACTTTCAAATCTATTTAAAACGATTTGAACTTATCAAGACCTTTTTGAACTCATCTTCATCAAGTTTATTATTTGAGCGTTATCTTACTTGTGAATTGAAATAGAATGTATCTGTGCTAATGCACGTGAATACATGATACATCAAACTTGAAAAAAAAAAATGAATGCTGTTCAAAGGAAAGTATAGTACATTTATAAATCATTCCTTGTATCATCATGCAGCAATGTAACAATCTCACACAACTTCTAAAATCATTTGTTGTATGCATTAAATTATTCATGATGTATACTTGTAACATGACACGATTACTTCTTATAATAAGTTTTGGATACGCAATATTTAGTTTAATCAGTTTAGTACTAGGTAGATTGGTTGGATAATTGTGTGGTTAATGTACATGTTTAGCCATCTAACTTATGTTTAGCCATCAAACGGTGTGTATCATATGTATTCATACTTATTTGCTCTCAGCCTCCTTTTAACCCTACTAAGAAAGAGTCCAAAATCCCTTAAGATTTCCGATGTTGTTAAAATAAATGATCGAATTCACTCCATAACATCCAAAAATTCCTTTCTCAAATATGTTTACATTAGTCACCGGAGGGAGTACGATTGAAGTATGTCACTAACACGTACACGCATTGGGTTTGATTTTTTTTTTTTTTTTTATTTGACAACCATAACATAAAATAAGGAGGTGAATTGAGTTTAAATTCGGTTTAAGTACAATCTTCTGTTGTTGTTCACTGGCCATGTAAGAGCAGTTAGAAATGAGTATACTATCATGACTTTGACAAAAATCCTAATAAGATGAATTCAATGGATAACTAGTACTCACTGTTTTAGAAGTAAATTTGGTAAAGGACTATAAAAGCTATGTCCGTCATATTGAGCTCAAGTCTTACTTGTGGACCCAACTTTGGTTGATAGATGTTTCTATGTAAATTGGAAATGGGTTGATCCTTTATTTCTCTCTTTGGACACTTATTACTAATGTGGTGAAAGAGAAGATAGGTGATTTTTTGTCCCTAAATGTATATCTTGGGGAAGGACAACCAATAGGTCCCAAATTACTTTAAAATGTCAATTCAAAAGAGGATTTAGCATGGTTAGAATGAGGGTAATGTAACATTTATTAAAAGTGAAGACATAATGGTTGTAGAAAAAATAATCATGTATAAAAGTGAACACGTAAAAAGTGGTTGTAAAAGGTAATGATTGTATAGGAATGAGGATTGAGGAATATGTTCGGGAGTATTAGTTACCCACCATCACATTAGTTAGGGTGATGCATAACCCGAAATGAAGGTAATAGTCCTTTTCTCCCTCATTTCAATATTTTACTCTCATTCAATTTAATTGTCACATTAAGAGTTACACATAATCTTGTGTGATAAGTTGTTTGTTGGTTTATTAAATACTCTATGTATAAATTCAATCACAAAGTAGATGTGATGGGAGATAGTACAGAAAAAGAGGTGTGAGACCCTAACTTTAAATGATATCATAAAAAGAAGTGTGACGATTAAATTGAGACAGATAGAGTGCATAGTGCTCTTTATCTTTATCTTGTTTGCATAATGCTCAATCTAAGCATGTTTTATAAAGGAGTGAATGAGAGAGAGAGAGAGTTATTTGTTATGTTAATATAAACTCTTGGAAAGCTAAAGTCTCCCCCAAAGATAAGGTATAGGTAAGAAAGTATCTTTACTTTAACTTTACTAGAATAGAAAGTCGTTAAAATTGGCATTTATTTGATTTAATATATGTCAATCAAGAATGTTGAGATAAGCCCTTAACAGTATTTCTAAGAGGTGGTAATGGCAATGGATTGCGGTCTTCTTCTAAGTTTCATTAACACTCGTTACAAGTATAAGGGATAGAAATTATACTAGAAACTTCAAAGTTGAGGAGAGTGTTGGAATAAAGAGAAATAAAGCTTGAAATATCTTCAACAATGATTGAGTTTGAGAGATTCTTTTAGATGCTTTGATTGAAATGGAAACTTATGAAAATAATACATTCATATTGGAGATGAAATTGTATTATCAAAGATAGCTGTTTGAGGTTTCCCTTGCAATGCTAATCACTAACATATTTCCATAAACATTATTTATTCCCGTCTATCGAACAGCGAGTGCTAAAATCACTCCTGGAGGATGCATGTTTTAACAGGTAGGTCCTAATAGAAGCATCACCATCTCAACTGGAACAGGAAGTAAAAACATAAAAGGTTTGGTGTTGAGCTGCTGATCTTAATTGCATGGAATAGAGAATTGCCTTTTTCCTTTGATGTGTACAAAAAAGTACAAAAGATACAAACAGTTTACAAATTCTTTCTATAGTACAGTCTGATCTCCAACATACTTTACCAAAATCGACAGAGCAGAGGAGGTCATATAACAAGGTGGAGAAAGAATAAATCAACCTGAGACAACATCTCATACAACACACCTACTTACACAAGACAACCATCCAAAACTCTCTTGATATAATACATGTACAAAGAAAAAATTCTAACATGCTAACTGATCCGAGCTGAACGAAAACAAAAGGGCAATTCATGGTAGAGAAACTCTCAATATTGGTTCTCTAACCAGTTGAACAATAGCTTAGAAAGTCCTTATTGCCTCCCCAAAATGCTGCTTGTCGCTTCCTCACTCATTCAAAATGGAGCACCACCAATATAAGTTTTCCTTTAACCCAACCACTAGTATTTTTATCTCACATGCAGGACGTGTTTACACAAAATTGCTCTATATGTGTTTCATATACATAGGCAAAGTAGAAAAGTATGATACCACTGCTATATTCTAAAGAGCTTGTGCCTGAGATTTTCAAAAAGTGGCTTTCCATAGTTCATCCTCACTTTCCCCACAACGCTGGTGAACTTCGTGAATCCTTTCATCAGAACGGCAAATGCCACTGCAGATCCAGTCGAATGAAGCACCACAAACATTTCCTGCCTGAGCTTTCCATTCACAATCTGTAGTGATACAATAAGGACAAAATAATAAAGTGAGGTTGTTATCTTCTTTATCTATCAGGAGGAGACCAAGATTACATTCACAATCTGTAGTGATACAATAAGGACAAAATAATAAAATTATGGAAAGAATCCTACCTGGGGGAGTACCACAACATAGATTCTTGTCATCAACATGTGTTACATCCAGACCAATAAGCCATGATCCTAAAGAAACATCTTCATTCGCATATTTGTGCAGCAGATGTCTGGCAAATCATAAACATCACCAAAACAAATCACATTACTAATTAGGAAAAGAAACATTGTTCTGTTGAGGTGTCCATTCTTTCAAGTAATTATGGTCCAAACACATTAGAGTTAGCATATCATATAGCTAGCAGTTGTGGACTTGGCGGGTAGCCAAATCATTCAAAATATAAAATGACGACTCACAAAGATGCTAAAAGTTGTGGATTTACTTGTTGATGGCTATATAGGTTGCCAAGTCATTTGAAATAGCATATAGCTGTCCTGTAGCATGTCGGAAATACTTGTTTCCCTCTCCACCAAATTTCCAATGCTCTGGTTCTTGATATCTCACTCCCCTGTTCATGATAAGCAGCCATTAGGAGCTATAAATAAATGGTCCCTTATAGTAGATCAAAAATGACGGAAAACTCAAATTACTTTTTAGCAAGGATTGGACCAGACTTCATGCAACCTACATATACTCTAGGCTTCAAGCGATGGCTGGATAAAATCTTCCCTAATGTGCCTGCATCAACAAAATCTAGGTAAAAACACAACCTCAAAGTATAGACGCATGAACCTGTTGCTATGAGAACTTAATTATCAGATAAATTATCATAGAGAACAAACTGTCTTGCTTTATTGAAAATAAGAATATGCTTGTATTTAAAAAGACTTTCCTTTGAGAGGTCAAGAGGATGAGATGAATTCTACTACCTAGCTAAAACAATCGAATATAGCTATACATTACAAAGTATAAAAAAATGGTGACCATGAAGCGATAAAAAACTAAGATTCAAAGCACAATTTTCTCACATCTTCCCAGTAAGAATAATCCATATACAGACGTCCATCATCAAAATTTGTTTAGACTACAGTAGCTGCCTTCAGCCGACAAAGTATCCTTGTGTTTGAACATTGTAACTCTAAACAATTAATCGTTATGGCCACAAAATGTTTAGCTAGAGATAAAAGGCTACCTTGAACTCCACTTTATTTACTTTTCAGAATACACTAAAGAAGAGGCCATTGGGTCTTTCAGTCAGTACTACACAAAGTATATTAATTCTTTGTGTAAAAAAATTTATAGGGAATGCTTGGACAAGAATGCCTGAAACTTCTATTATGTTCCTGTATAAAATTTATTCTATTCATGAACATCTTCAACTGCACAAACTACTATGAGAGCCAGACAAAAAGAGTTAAAATTTATAAATGGTTGCAAAACCCTTAGCAGTAGCACATCATGCTAGATGCTACATCATGCGTTGATTTTAAATACTAGTAAAAAAAATTGGCTTCAAAATGTGGGCACTTGAAAAAGCCTATGGAAGGGATTTAAAGAATGAAAGTAATTGAGAAACTCTTTACCTAGATTAACATGAACATCGTCATCTACTTTTACATAAAAGTCAGCATCCCACAGGCCAACAGCGGTGGAAAAGTATGTCCTTGTCTTGGCTGAGAGTTCCAAATAGCCCTCTACATGTTCCTGCTTATAGTACGAATGTACATTTTAAAAGATGAAAGATAATAGTTGTTTCATGTATCACAGTTAAGATTAAAAAGGAAACAGAGCTCACCAATCTCAAAAAGTCTCCATGTTTGTTATCCTCTGCTTCGATTGCCTTATCAAGAATGCCACCAGATGTTGAACTGATGACAAAAGATGTTTCACACAGTTACATTTTTTGTACAATTGTTCTTATACAAAAGAATCTCTCATAGATTAATCTTTTGAGAAAAACAGAAGGAAAAACCAGCCAAGGTTAGCATCAGATTACGAAAACATAACATTATAAAGGCCTGAGGTGACCTTGAGTCAATGAAGGATAGCGTGTTTGTAACCCGTTAAATTGACAGTAAGAGGCAAAGCGTATGGTTCCAACCACCCAAGTGGTCTCCCAGGGTCTTGTGGGGTCAATGGGAAGCACCTCATCTTCTTTCCTTTCCAGACGCGGAAAAGTTGAAAATTCTCCAAACTGAAGACTATAATCCATGCTTTTAGACAAAATAATTCCAAAATTGAAGTGGATTGGGGGGTGTCTAATGGCGTCAAAATATGGCCATTTCAAAGATATATTTTCGGCTCCACCCTGAGACTAGTTAAAAAAACACTTCACCACCAGCTGGTGTTCCTGCAAGTGCTAAAATCTGTACGCATTTACAAACAAAGCCAACGGCTAACCACTTCTTGTACATTGATCAACCTTCTTGGGAATAAAAGTCCATGGTGGGGGAAGTGAAGAAAAAATATGAAGGTACAGCATAACATTTATTCTTTAAACTGCATAACCTAACAGATTTTTACCTGTGGCCAATAACAAATCGTATAACAATGCCCTTTTCTTCTTCTAACTTCTTTCTTTTGTCACCTTTATATTACAAAAAAGATCCACATATCAACATTGGAAACCATGCTTATAGAAGAAAAGAAGAAATATTACAAAATGAATGCCCAACCACAAGTTTATTGTACGCACCTTGTGGCATCCAAGTTGCACGAACTGAATCTCTTCGTTTCCGGCTATTAAAAGCAGTGTTAATTCCTATGACCATCAAATATTTTCGTTTAGAAGTTAAGTCAGCAATCCTCAAGCTCTCTGTTACAGGAGATCCGTTCATTATTGACTCCTGTGCTGCTCTTGCAGCAGCTAATTCTTCCTCAAGTTTTGAAATTGTTTTATCCAATGAACTGTATCAGAATAAGTCATCCAGCTCATTACACGCGAGTTATGAGCAAAACTAAAGGTGCATAAGTGAAAACATTATTCAAGCATTAGAGAGCTTACTGTATGCTGTTGCCTTTCACCAAGGATTCCCTAGGGACATGATTAGATTCATGCCGAAAAACCTTCATATTGTGATGGGAAATGTAGGGTTAGATGTGATGGTAATTTACATATTAAGAAGGATAAGCTTGGAATAAAGAGGCAAGTATTACTTGAAACTAGACAAGTGAAAATTGTAATATGAGCTATGTTAATCGGACACTGCTAAAATCATGAAGTGTCCGTGTTGACACGACACGACATGACACGGACACGGGACACGTGTCCGACCCTTCACTATGCACTCGAACACTTCCATTAAGAGTGGAGAGGAAAAAAGAAGAGAATCATGAAAGAAAAACACATCTTGTTCGAAGACCACCATTAATAAAGGGAAGAAGATTGCCATTTATTAGGATAATTTACTGAGGAAAGAATTTTAAGATTATAAAAATTAGGAGTGGACGTAATGAAAAATTTAAAGCTTTTATAATATATAATTTATTTATATAAATTTAAGTGACGTATTGACGTGTCCCCGGATCGGACACTTGGACGTGTGTCTATATCCGACACCCGTTTCCGAGTCCATGTAACATAGAATATGAGCATGAGTCATTCATAGTTTAATAAGGAGAATAGTTTATGATGCCATACTAATATATTAAGTGTTTGTTTAGATATTGTGCAGCTAAGGTGATTGCATATGAATTCAAACACCTTCACAGCATATCTGGATAATGCTTTAGAGATATGCGCTTTATATAACATCAAAGGCAAGTCATCATTGAACTGATAATTAAAATAAGCTGAACTATTACTAAATAAATCAGTTCAAGTCTAAGCCACACATGAAAGAGCTCAATAGTTTACAAGAGCCAAGGTATGACTGAACTTTTCTGCAAAACAGGATAGCCAAAGCTCTGTGAATTAGTCAGTGGAACAGGGAAAAGGTCTAGTTTTCTAGTGGCAGTGCTAGAAGAATAGGTGAGATCTATCAGCATGAAGATTTCAAAATCAAATTTCATCCATATATTTGAATTGGGGCTGGAAGATAGTATCCTAAGAGGATAGACACCTGTTTCTGCTCTTGTATTGTCCGTATGCCTTCACCTCTGCTCCTTGTATTCACAGTATCTTTTTCATCAGGCATCATCCACATCCTGGGACATGAATGATGTTGTTAGGGAACATACATCACAAGAATAGTTAAATTCACCACAACAGCTCTACAAAAATGTACAAGAAACTACTAAAAGTTCAATGCCAGAAACTGTAAAGGCAACTATTGAGCTAATTGTTGAATTTTATTTTTATACTCATAATTATATAATAATAGATGCATATGCTTCAACCACATGAAACTAAATATTCCTTAGCCCTTAAATCAGGCATAACCATTCAACTAAAATCACATGTAGGTTTATCACAAACCTCTTTCACAATTGTAGGTTAAGGCAGTGTGCATTTAACAAACCCATTTTACATGAGTCTCTTGGTATCATTCACCAAAGCATTGTACTAGTGTAATCACTCTTAGAACTAGTATAACTACAAGTACTAACAATGAAGGAACTTGCTTGGACTATTGACCAACAAAAATGATGTGCTAGCTGAAAAGGTTCACCCTTTTGCTTTTACAAATCCAAGCAGCCTATGAGTGAGTAGATTAGTGACGGTACCAAAATGATGAGAGCTTTAACAGTGAAAGGACAGTTGGAATCATAGTAATTGACATGCATCAAGAAAGATAGAAACGATTTGGAATCTAATCAAACTTTTGCCTGTGTTTTTACTCCAGAGAATGATGCTTGTGGTTGTGGGCACTTGAAACATGAGAATGTGATGCTCAATGTTAAACTCAGATACAAAGCAACAAAATTTTAGTTAAATTGTCATTGTAGCCCTGTATTTTGGTTGATTATACAGTCACGAAGGAAAAAAAAATATATGTTTTTTTTTTAAAGGACCCTGTATTAATGCATATTCTACACCATGACAATGATGATAAATTTTTGGTTAATTTTTCTATTGAATACTCTATTAAGGTAAAGTAAGGGTTAATTATATATTCAGGCACAATATTGCACAAATGAAAACACAAAATCGTTTAAAGAACATTGATATAGAGCCATATGGGTTGAGATTTCATGTAATAACATGAATTTTCAATACTCGTATGATTTTGTGTTGTTCAATATGTAATCTTGTGCTATAATAAAATCAATCGACCTTAGATGATCTTACACAAGCATACTTAGCAGAAAAAATAACCAAAATCAATCATTAATGTGAATTTGTAGAATAAGAATAAATACAGATCATTAGAAAGCATAGCCTGTTTCCCTGGTTAGTGGTTACCCTATATACTCAGCCAACACAAGGTTGCCAATAAGAATTTATCATTTATTATTATGGAGATATAAAAAATAGAGTGAGATATTTATCATTCTCGGGGCTATATAGACCTATTGGTAGGCTTTCTGTGGTTCCAAACATATTATGACTATAGCGGACAACCCCACATCCACTTCAATTTTGGAAAAAAAATCCAAAAATTGGTCTGAAACTCTGACCAATTGACCAGATTGGTAAATGAAAAAAGACCCTTAGCGACAATTTGGTAAAAAACCTTAACTCTGGCGACAATTTGGTAAAAAAAGCTAACCTAAAGCGACAAATTGATAAATAAAATAATCTCAGGCCACAATTAACCCAAAAAATACAACAATTTCCGATAAATTACTCGCGAATGCTTAATTTAGTTTGTTTTTTTTGTTTTTTTACCAACCCTTTTTATGGAAATTATAATTTGAAGAAAAAAAATGTTAAGTATCAATTTTCACTAAGTTTCATACCCCTTATTAACAAAAAAAATTTTAAAGGGGGTTGGAAATAAAAAGGGATGACATATTAATTCGAAATTTTAAATGGGAAAAATAAATATAAAAACACAAAAACAAATTAAGTTAGGATTTTTAAAGAGTTTGTCGGAAAAAAATAGATTTTTTGGTCTAAATGTCGCCGGAGTTTATTATTTTTACCATATTGTCGCATATGATTAGCTTTTTTTACCAAATTGTCGCTAGGGGTCTTTTTTATTTACCAATCTGGTCAATTGACCTAACTCTGAAAGCGTAGATTATAGCCTTCAATTTTGGACAATTTTCAGCTTTCCCGGATCCGGAAAATACAAGAGAACGAGGTGCTTCCCATATATCCCACGAGACCCCAAGAGGCCATTTGGGTGGTTGAAATCATCCACGTTGCCTCTTAACTATCAATTAGCCAGTTGCATACACATCTCTCTGCATTAACTCACGGACACCAAGGACCTTTCATGTTATTGTATATGGTTCCAAACAACATTATATGACCCCAGGAAACATCCTTACCATCACTTGATTTTTCTCGACACCATATCCCAAAATCTCCGGAAATGGTCTTAATTTGTATATTATAGCTTTCAGAACCGGCAAACATATTCAGGCCATTGCAACCGCTTCTCAACAGAAACTTGACTTCCAATAATGCCCAGATATTCAAAGTTTAAACACAGATTCAACATGAAGTTTGAAGACTGCTGAGATACTCCATGCATGAAGCATCCCAAGAAAAATTTAAAGTAACGCATATGCGATGCAAGTTGGCACCTATACTGCCTTAAGGGCTGACATCACAGCAGACCAATCCAATAGTTATCATAATAATAAGTCAACAATAAACTAGTAACTGCAGCATTAGAACAGGATTTTCTTAAGCAGGTTTTCCTCATGCACTTCTAGTTGATTCAACTTTCCAGATTATAGTACCAGTGATATCACATTAGGATAGTACTGTTAAACCTGTGCACACAGCAATTGAGAAAGAGATCATAAAGAAAAGGCATCTCAGCCTTAATTCACATTTATCATACAATCTCCATCGCCTACAAGTTCAGCCACCCAACAAGCAAACCACTCTCAAGCAAGAAATCACCATAGCGCCTCCTTACACAACCTCGGAGAACCCATGGTATCCACCAATGAGTCAATAGCCATAGCAAACCTATCTCAATTGGCAATCCTCCAGGGTGCTGCAGCAGTAGACATAATTTAACTACTCCTTCAGCTTTGCAAAGGGTGATAAATTTCACTTGCACACCTCCTTGACCGGTTTGCCAATGATCTCCCTCCATGGAATGGGGCATTGACACTCTCTCTAATCATTGCTCAATAATCATCAGTTTGAAGATAGAGGGAGCATTAATTGATCCTAGGTTTTTGGTTCCCCGCAAATTGCAATATTCCCCAAAATCCTACTTTTTAACTAAGAAAGTGTTATCTACCTACTACTAGATCAGAAACTCTTCTGCTTCAAAATAACACACACAATTAGCAACATTATTACAATTTCTACTGCAATGATCTCTGCTCAATCCACAACACATTTCCACATAATATTCCAAATTTCCAACTCATCGACTAATAAAAATTAAGCAACCCCTATATTCTTGATCACTTAAAACCCCATTTTAAATCAAATCTCAATACCCTTTCCCAGATTAAGCTTATCATAAAATTTAAAACTTTAATTAAATGCACAATAAATTAAACTCAGAAAAAATAATCACAAATATAGGAACAAAAATTAGAAGTTACCTTTCTGTGAAGAACATTCCAGCACAAAAGCTACCAATACATAGCAAGATTACAAAATTCCTTGGTAAAAAATTCCTTGAAGATGATTCATTACCACCAAATCCAGCTCTATTTTTCACCGACATTTTTGTTCTGGGTTTTCTCTCACTAAGCTCATTTACAAAGAACAAAGAAAAAAGATTGCAACTTTACTTTAGTGAAACTATGACACTGCAAATAATTTGGTATTTCTGAAGTCAAAACTGGTTCTCAACCAAATTGATGATCTGGTCTGGTGGTGTTTTTCTAAAATTTCTCTCTCTAATTCATACGAGATAATATTACAGTATTATAACAAAACGAGTTATATTTGAGTATTTAATTAACACTTGTATTTTCTACTTGTGGATTTTCATTGTTTTTCCCAACAACACAATTATTGGGAGATTAAGATCCAAAATCAAGAATTAATGGATACCCTACCAACAACACCAACCACATGACGTCTTAACAGTATTATGACTTACATATCCTTCAAATACCAAATTGGTTGGTCAGTTGGGTTGGGTTGGGTTTGGTGTATTGAACTAATTTTGTGAGTTTGGAGAATTTTATGGAACCAAGTTCGTAAGGTTTCGAGATCTATACCTAAGTACTTAACTTTAGTTTGTCCGGTTTGGTTGACTAGAGTTCTCAAATTAAGTGTGATTTCTTATTGTTTCTAATAAGTGGGTTTCATTCGCAAATAACAATCAAATACAATGTATTAATAATAAAGTTCCAATCTCATACCACTTTAGCTTTATTCTTGATTTCAAAGTCATGTCATTACGTGAATTAAATGCCCCTTAAGCTAGTTTTCTGGTTTGAAAGTTGTTTTTTTCCAACATTCTTTACATGAGCTTCCGAGATTTTAAATTAATTTTAATATTCTCATGATTTGTTCTCCTCAACTTATCTAGCTTAAACTTATTGTGACTAAATTATGAGTGTTTTTAACAGTCCAAATACGTAGGTTATAACATTTAATTTTGGACAATTTTAGATTTTTTCAAGCGTGAAAAGGAAAGATGATAATGTGTTTCTTATGTATCCCACGAGATCCCGTGAGACCATTTGGGTCATTGAAACCATTCATTATGCCTCTTAATTATCAATTTAGTCAGTTACATACACGCTTTTTTTTAATAATTCAATGTCACCATGGGACTTTATGAGACCGACTAGGGGGTTGTATATGATTTCGAACAACATTATATGACCCCAAAATGCATCTCCTAACATAAGTTGAGTTTTCGACACCAAATTTTGAAATCTCCAAATATGGTTGATTTCACGTTTTATAGCCTTCAAAGTTAACATATGAACATTTTTCAAGTTAGACATCGAGTTGTTTCCTGAGAGGTCTCAATGGGCATCGTGAGGCCCATTTTGTGCCCAAAATTATCTAATCCATGTCGTGCCTCACCTTTCATAGACTTTATCTATTTTTTTAATTTTTTTTCTTATTGCAACATTTTAAATTTAATATTTATCATTGGATATCATCAATTCATAAAATTTAAAATTATAAAAAAGGTGGCAAATTTACAAATATAAAATCAAGACGCACATGGCTATATTATATTTATTCTCGATACTTGCGAGTACGATAATATGCGGTTACCAGCCATAAGGCCACGGCGCTCGCTTGTGTAGAGTTGCATGCTCTTGATAAGATGCTGAATTTCTGATCCATTGTATAGGCACTTTCACGCTTTGGGTTTCAAAAGTGATAAAAAAGGCCTCGTGTATAGATGAGCTATGCTAAATGATCCAATAGTCGTTTCCAATTTTGGGTTTAACCCATAAATCCATAATACGCTTGCAAATTTTGCAATTTTGATTTGGTTTAAATTATAGAATACACCTTTAGATACGTTTCAGATAATCTTTTATACGAGTAGCATATTACCATACATCCTAGGCTTATTACTTGTTAGAGTTGTTACAGTGTAGGCGTGTAGCATATCACCATATAGCATCTTTGATGGGATAGATTATACGACTAACATATTACATACGAAGTATAACATTATTACCATATATTCTATGTTTAATACATATATCTCATGCATTAGCATGAGTACATTCAAATTATTTTGAAATGAAGAAAGAAAGTAATTAATGCTCTTATTAGGAACTTTCATAGCTTAAAACTTATAGAATTATTCTGTAATAGTTTATGAGATCGTAAATTGTGAAAATATACGATTAAAAAAGTTTGAATTCAATTAGTGAAAGAAAATCAAATTCTCAATTTGTTGATTAAGATGTTTGTTTGTGCCTATACACATTTTGCACATGTTCAATTTGGACAAGATAAGAAGAGGGAGAATAGTTTAGGCGATATTTTTCTTTATGTATGAAATATACTTTATTTGTTCAAAGATTCCTTTAGTACATATAATTTTCACATATACAGAGTATATATTCTTAGATATAGAGTTGAACCCTAATCTTCCGTCATTGTTCTTGTCGACACGAACTACACATAGATTATCCCGGTGTTGGTTCTTCTTTTAACTTTAGAATGTGCATCATGCATGGTATGGATCATGCATGATATGGACTATGTTACTATTTTTGTACTACAGTCCAACAAATATCAAAAGAAAACTTCAAGGCTTTATCACGTTAACCAAAACCCTACAATTGCTTCCTGCTTTGAGAACCAACATCCAATAGCTTTTCATCTAATTTTGAATTTGAATCGAAATTCTCTTTTTGAGTGGAATGAAAACATCTGTCACCCATTAAACTCGATATCCTGAATTCTATACTCCTAAATTCATAATTAATTGAAAGAAATGGTGGGTTATCCAAATCGGGCTAGCATCATTAATTCAAGATACCTTAAATGGTTTATCTTAGCCAAGGGTCGTTAGAAACTATTTTTAGCTAAAGCAAACTAAAGTATGACATTTACTAGTAGATATCATGATCCAGACTAGAATCGATATTGACATGAACCAATTTGACTCGAAAATGTATGTGAATAGATGATTATACAATGAATATTTAATCAAACTTATTATAACTTAATTATTTAATAGCAAACTTTTATGCGTGCACCTCAAATACAATTTGATACAACTCATTTAATTTGAACTAAATCTGATCAAATGAAATCATATAATCTATTATGAACAACTGTTGGGTATTATAAGTATTTATGAAGTATAACGGATGTAGTACGTCATTTGGTCATTAGTCTATTGCCAAGTGTTTCATTCATGAGAAGTTCGAAAAATGTAAAATGCACCTGTATGTCCCTAAAGGCTTAAAGGCCTTAAATCAACACTGAAGTGGGACAACAACGATATAGGCTAGAGCAAAAGATACATAAAACAAGAACATAGAAAAGATTAGAAACAACAAATTAAACTAGTCACATTAAAATCTCTCATATTATATAATTAAACATTGAACTTCCTCCTAACAAAATTTCAGAGGACTGCCAAACACAATTTCACAAAATTAGGCAGTTCCTCTGATAAAACTCACCAACTAAGAAAACAAAAAACTAATTAACCATACTTAATCAAGCTAATCAACCATACTTAAGGACTAAAAAATTGAAAACAACTTACATGGGACCCCTTATGTAACAAATAGATGACATCCATATATTGTTCATGATGAACCCATGCTGATGTTGTTTCATTATCCCCAATTATACAAAATTGATGATGTCTTCCTTGGATAATGCACCAATTAATTCTTAATTATATCCTAATTTAATCTCTCTTTTTTTAACCTATGATTCCTTGATGTCATTGCATGATAATCCATGCACACAGCACATAATAATAAATAATAAAATTTTAAAAAACTAACCCATAAAAATTAAAATAAAAAAACTACTAACCCATGAAAATTTTCACTCTAAAAAACCAGTTTTAGTTAAAATAGCATTTCTTACTTTACTAAGGTCTCTTCCTTTAAGAGTCCTTCCAATTCCTTCATAAACAGAGAAAGATGAAATCTGACTTCTTGCTAACTTCTTTGCTAAATACTCATGTGGTGGAACCATGTCATCATCATCATCATCACCATCATCATTACCATCATTACCATACACATACCCATCACCATCATCATTCACATCAGGACCATCATCATAACCATAACCATGACCATAATCATTACCATGACAATTACCATAATACCCTTGATGATTAACAGCATTATAATCAACCCATGATGATGCAGAACCACCATTCTTCTTCTTTTTTGATGTCACACCATAAATTTTTGACCAATCAGGAATCTCCAATGGTGCTGATGACATCTTCTCACATGATGATGATGATGATGATTTGGGTATCATTCTTGCAGTAGCAGTAAATTTTTTTGTAGCAGAAGATGAATTTTTCAATGATTTTCTGAGTTTTGGACTTGAATTTTCTCTGCTTTCTAGAACATTCCATACTTCTCCTTCTTCAAAGTCTTCATCTTTAGCAAATTTTCTGCCATTTCTTCCTGCCATGACCAATTTTTTTTTTTTTTTTTTTTTTTGGGAATTTAAATCTGTGGAAATATAAACATAAATTATTTAAATTAAATAAATTTGAAGGAATTTATTATAAATGGTGAAATGGGTGTGAGGAAAAACTGAAAAAGGAGCAACAGAAAGTAAAGTTTAATGAGAAATGAGAGTTCATACACTCTCTTTATAGGAAAGAAAATGACTTTTCTTTTTTTTTTTTTTTTTTTTTTTTTTGGGTTAAGGGTTACAACTTACAAGTACAACTTCTATGTTGCAAGTATTTTTCTTGTGATGATTTATAAAGTGGGTTTATTAAAGATAAAATGGGTGGGAACTCACTCACTTTATTGTATACTTCGTATAATAAACAAGTTGTTCACTTTATTGCATATTATAAACACTACGGAGGTATATACGAAAATACCGATTAATTTAATTTTAAAATAACTTAATTTGAAGATTTTAGTGAACTCTTACTCTTATAAAGCGGTCACATATCTTTAAGGGGAATACTTTAGGTTTGTTAGATGATCACATTATTCATAAATATGTACTATTAGTTACAAATTAGCGAGTGATGATGTAAGTTATATTTTTTTTCTTATTTAGCAATGTAACATATTATAAGTGAGTGACCAAGACTAGGGGTGTGCTAAAAAGGACCGAGATCGGACCGGAATTGAACCGGACCAGACCGTTGGATTCCGGTTTTTCGGTCCGGACCAGAATGGACCAGAAAATGCATTTGTTTTTATCTTTGGGTGAAAATTTTAAATTTCTAAAAAATTTAGGTACAAAACTTGTAATTTATAAATTTTAGGTGCAAAATAGGAAAGCACGCAAACAAAAACAAGACGTTAAAAAATGATGTATATATAAAGATATGAAAATGCAAAAAGAAAAGAAAAGAAAAGAATATAACCGGTCCATTCCAGTCTAAAACTGGACCGGACCGGAATAAACACCGGAACCCTAACCGGTTGATTACGATCCGATCCCTTGTCAGCAAAACAGGCGATTTCAGATTTCGGTCCATTCTGGTCCCAGTCCGGTCCAGTTTTAGACCGGTGCACAACCCTAACCAAGACCACATATAACATATTATCATGATATCCATCATATTTGATTTTTTTTTTTTTTTTTTAAAATATACATAATATATTTACAATTTTTTTTTTGGTGGTCATTTTTGGTTGATGCAAGAAAAAATGAAATGGGTTTGTTACAAAATTAAGTAACTCCATAAATCACATTAACTATATGAGCTAAATTGATTGAAATCTAGGTAGTCATAATTGGTTGTTTTGGTGAAAGGGAATAAAACCAGGAATCTTCCGTTGGCTTTTAGCTGGCAAATGCTTCCAAACAAAAACCTAGGGAAGTTAATGCAAAGTGAACTTCCAAAAAGAGGAACAATGAAATTGGGCTACCTAGGTATTTAGGTAACTGTTAAAGAAGATTTTTCCCCCCATTAAAACAACAGTATATTAATGTTAAGTCATAATATATCTGAAAATTAGTTGTTCAGTAATTTATTTACCTGTATTTTCTTTTTAAGTTTCGTAAGTAATATGGACTACGGTGTACACATTTTTTATAGTTTAAGGCTCTGTTTCAATTTACTGAAAACAGCTGAAGTGAAGTGAACTGATTGAAACTGAACTGAATTGATTGTGGTTGAACTGAACTGAAATATTTGACTGTGGATTAATGATTTTTTTACTATGGATTAGTAATGATATTAATCCACTAATAATTATGAAAAATAAAATGAAGTTCAAAATCAATCCATTAATAGTTTTTTTTTTCATGTTAATTAATGCCTGTGAAATTAATCTACTGTAATAGTTTGGCTGTTTAAAAATATGAAACAAAAACAAACCAAAAAAAACGAAGAAAATATCCAAAAATAAAAAATAAAAAAAAAGGAAACAAAGACCCAAAACTACGCACTTCCATTATTATTATTATTATTATTATTATTATTATTATTATTATTATTATTATTATTATTATTATTATTATTATTATTATTATTGTCGTTGTTGTTGTAATATATACTAAAAAGTATGAAATTTGGCTTTAATTATCATTAGCAATATCATTAGACATAAAGATGAACTTAAAAAGATCGGCCCAAAGGCATGCCTAAACTAAATTGTCACTACAATATCATTAGCTAAATCATATAAAACAAATAAATTAGCAAAAGAACTAAAATGAACTGATTGAACCTGAACTGAACTGATTGGAGTTGAATTGAACTAAACTGAAATTAAGCTAAACAGAACAGGCCATAAGTTAACACGTTTTGACTTTAATGTTGAATTTTTAATACATCATCTATAATTTACTTATGACTCCCATATTTCAATTAAGAATAAAGAAAATATGTGGTTCAAGGGTTATATTTATATCTATGACAAATTAGACGCTATGTAATCAAAGAAATTCACGAGTATTTGTTTACATGGTGTGTATTTAGTATGAGTATCGAATATATACGTTATCAAAGACAATTCACGAATATTTGTTTACATGGTGTGTATTTAGTATAAGTATTGAATACACAGGTTATCAAAGAAATTTACGAGTTTGTTTATATAATGTCTTTTTATTTTTAATAAATGACGTCTAATTAGTATGAGTATCGAATACACACGTTATTAAAAAAAAAATGTACAATTAAAATATATAACTGATTTATACTCGAACACAGCTCCAAATTCAGGAGTTTATCTAAGGCTTAAAGAAGGAAAAGAAAGAAAAAAAAAAAAAAAAACCTCTTATAAGATCTGAAACTCACCACTTTAATTAGAAAAATGTGAAATTCCGAGGATGATATACGTGGCATTCAAGTAAATGAATAGGTCCAAAAAATCCACGGATTCCAAGAGAAGTAGAAGCTGCCTGATCAATCCTGATTCCTGCAAAGAAGAAGATAGAGTTTTCAGAGCAACAGTCAGAGCAAAAAGACAAAAACTTTAACCAAATTATTTGATTTAATTTTAAAATTTTAACACTAAAATAATTAAATTTAAAGAAGGGAGGTTAAATTAGATCCAATGAAACCCAAAAAAAGCAAAAAAATTGATGGGATTTAAGAAGAGAATCTCAGTTTCTAGTACAATTTTTACCTGAAAATAATACTGTAGTTTAATTTAAATTATGGCCAGCTCAAAAGAGTAAGAGTGCAGTAGCAGAGGACAGAGAAAATGTGCAAAATAAATTAAAGAGAAGTGAGAGTGGTCTCATCTCAGCTCAACTTCATAGCTAGCTCTGGAAATTATAAATTTAGAGCTAAGTGAGATTATTATTGACTGTTATTTGCTTATTTTAGGGTGTCCCTATCCATCACCATTATTTATTACTTCCTCCGTTTTTTTTAGTTGACACGTTTTTTTAGTCACATTTGACAATGTAGAATTTCAACTATTCATATATTTAATTAATGATAAGCAAAAATTATAAAAATTTGATATTTTGAAAATATATATCGTCATGAATTTAACAAGATCTCACATAACTAATTTTTTCATTACGTATAAAACACAAAATGCGGTCAAAGGGGAGTGTGTGAATAGTGTTAAAGTCTTAAAACATGACAACTTAAAAAAACAAAGATAGTATTATTGTAATCTTCATTTTTTAATTTTTTATATATTGAGAATAAATCCTTCCTTAGATGTGTATAATTGAGATGATTGAGGAACTTATCCAAGTAAAGTGAGACGAATAGAGTATGAATAATGTGGGTTTGAATACGAATTTACTGGTTGTATTAGTTTAAACAATATTGAATTTACGCTAATTGACTTGTAACTCAAATGTCTTGAATTGAATTAAACAAAATCAAACTCAAATTGAATGACTCTTATACTTTTATTTCTATAGTTGAACACATCAAACATTGCTCAATTTATCTAAACTATATATTTTTTTTTTTACACAACCAATTGTGCTCTCCCTGTTTCTTAATATTTACCCTATTTTCATTTTAACTCATGTCTTTGAATTTGCTCAATACGCACTAGTTCTTTACTTTTGGTGGTAGGGGTTCACATTTTCCTTTTTTTTACCTTTTTTTTTTCGACCAATACATTTACTCCGCTACTTTTCTCTCTCATCATATTATCTCAATCAAAAAGTTTAAAAAGTAACCCTTTTCAATAGAACAAACAAAGGAGGACAAAGAAAATAGATATTGATCTCAATAAACGGGATATCTTAAGCTCATTTTAAAGTGAAAGAATCAATAAAGATGCACATACTCATTTACCCTTCAAGTTCCAAGAAGGTCAAGACAAATGGAGGATAGAGAAGGAAGATATAGACATATGGAGGCTCAAATATTGTTGACACATCTTGTTTAATTTTACAAGTGTCTTGCTAACGAACGTTCTCAGTGCGTTAGATAAGCATTTAAAATATTTTTTAAATTAGTATTTCGTATTATTTTAGAAATGCATGTCAAAATTACGCGCTAATGGATGTAACTAATGTTCATTTTGATTCATTATTTTTATTTTGGGTAATACTATATGTAATCATTAGGGCTATGAATAAGCATTTAATATCTTTCTCCTACTATGGTATTAATTTAGAAATACATGTCAAAATCACGCGCAAATCAGTGTAATTAATGTTACATTTTTTTTGTTTTTTCCATTTTTAGTTCCTTATATGTAACTCTTAGGGCTATGTATAGCATTTTCCTTTTATTTTTAGTTACCCCCTTTGTTTTTTTTAAGTGTCCCATAGTTACATTTCACGCATGCCGATCCAAAACTTTAACCAATAATATCTTTAATTAATTATCAACTATAAATTATAACAATTGGATATTAATAATCTACTCATTGAGATGATTCCAACAAGTACCTACAATACCTATGTATATATAATTCACAAACATTGGTCTAAGTATGTTTTGAATAGTGCCAAAATCTCCAATGGGGCACTTAAAAAAACGGAGGGAGTATCTTATCCAACGCCCCCGAGTTTTCGTTAGCTTTTGCCATTTTATAAAGTATTTCCTCAATTTTTTTAAGAACCCCGATTTAATTTTTACTCTATTTATATAAATCACTTTGATCAATATTTGTAGTTTACACATAAAAGTAAATATAATCATATACTCCGTAATTGTTAAAATCGTTTCAATGTGTATATCTTAAAAGTCAACTATATATATGTGTGTGTATACTTATAATAACAAAATATTATTAGTCACAATATATATCATGTAGGCAAATAATTAAACTAATCAAAATAGGTCACTAAACCGTAACAATTAATTCCTTAATGAACCCTCTAGTGCAAGAAATTTCCATTATTTATTTATTTATTTTTTTTAAAAAAAATAATAATTAAAAAAAGTAGATGAACAGTAGGCAAAGGCGTTATGATTGGGAGGAAAGGAAAAGAGGGATTGGCGTGATGAGGCGTTCACTAGACTCACTGGATTCAGTACTAAATAAACCTTATCCATAATCTCAGTTTTCTTTCTCCTGCGCAGTAGTCTCAGCTGATGCGGCGTCAGCAATAAATACCTATTTCTATCTATCCATCTGCCTGCTTTTTAATGTTTCTACTTCCAGATTTTTCATGATTTTACTATAATTAAATATATTGCCATCCGATTGACTAACTGTAGGCATCAACTACACCACGTTTAATCGCACTGATTACGGACTTGTTCTCTTACACTTATTATGTGACTAGTATTTAGAGGTGTTCAAATCACACTCAACCCAATCAGACCCAAAACCAACTCGAATAACATCTGATTCAAATTCGATTCGAGTAGACACAATAATTTAACATGACTCAACTTTAAAAATTGACATAACCCGACCCAACCTCACCTAATCCGATCCGATTATCCGAATTGACAACTCTTACTACTGTGTATTTAAATTAAAAAAATATATAAAAATAAGGTGAATTAAACAGACCATGCATTAAAAATATATTTCAGATTTCTTTCGCTGATACATTTTACAAATAAAAGTCAAACAGTGCCAACTCATAAAAAACGGATGAAGTAATATACCTAAATAATAGTTTTAAAACTTATACTAAGACATGAACTTATACTTATAATACAAGTATTAAAGGTACTCTAAAACCATTAGGAATGTCGTATGTATTAGTACAAGCTAAGGTTTTCATACCCACTATGAAACTTCCATTACATTGTCACTTATTAATTCAATAATTCATGGCAAATATGCTTACCCTAAGCTTTTTTCTTTTTTTAGTTTAATCTTATTTTACATTATCCTTTCACTTTGAAAGTAAAAACTCACGCAACCGAAAGTGCAATTTTCCTAATAAAAATTAAAGTCTTGAAGATGGTGAGCTTAAAACAACTACATGCATAGTTGCATACACCATAGTTGTAATAAATAAACTAGCCTAGCAAAATTCAAAGCATTTCCAAAGGCTAAAGACATATTCCTGCATTTGAATAATTGCCTGTATTAAATTCTGTTGCAAGATAGGTAATCTTAAGGCTATTTAATTTTAGGAAAAATTGACATGAATATTATGACCTTTGTCCGATCCGCCATAAATTAAATCACCTTTTGATAATCCTCCAATAAAACGACTTTTGCACACGATCATCCAAAAATGGGGCGAAATCGGTTGGTAACCTGTTTAATGGGTTAATATAACACGTGTCCCTTTGTAATTGGTTAATTGTCCCCTTTTTTTTTCTTATTTAAAAAAAATAATAATAATAAAATAAATTATTTTTAATTTTTTTTTTAAAATCACCCCAACAGCCCCTACCCCATGAAACTCCCCACCCTATCCCCATAAATCACCGACGCCAACCACCGCCGATGGGAAATCAGACGAAACCCTCCACGTCGTTAGCCACCGTCGCTGGCACATTCTTTCTCCTCCCTCCGCCATGTTGGAACAACAAGTGTGTAGTGTGTGAATTTTGTGAAAAAACTCAAAGTCCCACATTGGTGGGAAATGAGAGTTTTACTCTCTTTATAATATAGAGAGTGGGCTAAAGGGGTGTGGCCCTTGGGCTACCCACATTTTGTGGAGAGGGAGGACCTATATGGTAAACCATCTATCACACACGCGCGCCGAACCGAACCGAGCCGGGCCGGGTTGGGTTGGGTCGGGTCGGGTCGGGTCGGGTTTATTAAATAAACTTATTTTTTGGACAAGGCTAATTGCGTGATTAGTTCCTTGATTTTTGCTAAACGTTTTTGACTGATTACATTTGACCGTTTTTTCAAAACTGATTAATGGAGCGTTAATCATGCAAACGTTTTCACTGATTTTTTGCTAAACGTTTTGCCACGCATTAATCTTCTGTAACCGTTTTGAACGTTCAACTTATGACCGTTTTAATTGCGTGATTAGTGCCTAATTAAACAGCAGCAGTTACGTTGCAATTTTGCCTATAAAAGGCGTGTTGATTTCCTGTTTTTAATATACAAAAAAAAAAACAGAAAGCAATCTTCTTCTCCTCTCTATTTTTCCTCACAAAAAGCAGTTTCTTTTCTTTTTGGTGTTTAGTTGCCCGGTGGTTTTGTGCAGTTCCACCGGTATAATTACAATACAGAAAGGCTGTTTTATCCTGGGGAACATCCGGTTTAGTACGAACTGCTTGCACATTTTCAGGGCAGTGCCGTGAATGTTCTAAAGAGAGCGACATAGTCCGCGACTCAGTCTAATTTTCGGTAACTTTGTTCTTACTGTTTTTGTTCCCGCAGTTCTGTCTTAACAATTTTAGAACATTCATTTTCTGCCTGTATGAACTATATGTCTACCGAAGATATTACTATGTCTGCTGACCTTAACAAGCCCTTCCGTTTTGAAGGAGCTCACTTTAAAAGATGGAAACAAAAAATGCAATTTTTCTTAACTGTCAAAAAAGTTCATTCTGCTTTAACAGCCCCTCGGCCTTTTATTCCTGATAATGCTCCTGAAGATGAACTGCCTTATCTGAATAGTGAAATCGAAACCTGGAATGAAACTGATTTCATGTGCAAAAATTATATTCTTAATGGTCTGTCTGATAACCTCTATGACTATTATAATATGGAAAACACTGCTAAGGATTTGTGGGATGCCCTACAAAAGAAGTATGATACTGAAGAAGCAGGTGCCAAAAAGTATGCTGTCAGTAGGTACCTAAAGTTTCAAATGACTGATGATAAGTCCGTGGAAGTGCAATCCCACGACCTTCAGAAAATAGCACATGAGATAATTTCCGAAGGTATGGCCCTTGATGAACAATTTCAAGTTGCTGTTATTATTGACAAGCTGCCTCCTTCCTGGAAAGATTTCAAAAATAATCTCAGGCATAAGACTAAGGAATTCTCCTTAGAGAGTTTGATCACTCGGCTCCGTATAGAAGAAGAATCCAGAAACTAAATTCTTCCTCATCCCCACCACCTTCCGCGCAACTCACTTTCTCTCTCCTCACCACCACCACCTTCGACTTTTGGAGGGAAATGTGGGGTTGTTGGATTTGGGAGGGGAAGGTGGTGAAACTCCAACTACTTCACGATTCTCGCAGCTCGAAACCCCTCGATTTAGCGTAGGCATACGTTGGGCGAGGATGTTTAGCGGTCTAGCAAGGGTTGGGTACCTCGGGATTGGGGTTGATTGGCTGCGCATTTGCGCTGTGGGAATGAAGGGGAGGGGGCTGGGTAGCGCGGCGATGTTGAGGGGAAGGAGGCGGCTAACCAGGTTGCACCGTGGCAGGGGAAGGAGGGGGTGTTGAACAGGCTGAGATCAGAGAAGGGGAGTGAGGGAGGGATTTTTTTCCCCTTTTTTTAATTAAATTTTTTAAAATTTCATGTTAATTTTTAAAAGGAAATATGTTAAAATTAAAAATAAAAAATCCTAATCAATCACAACATGACACGTGTTCAACCTTAACCTTTGAAACAGGTTACCGATTTTTTATCCTATTTTTGGAAGATCATATGCAAAGGTTGTCTTATTGGGGGATTATCAAAAGGTGATTTTATCTATGACGGACCGGTCAAAAATCATAATAATTCTGTTAATTTTTCCTTAATTTTATGAATATGATGGATGTACTAAATTTAAGGGATATGAATGAGAAGTTAACAACACTAAAAAAAAAAAAGCGTAATTGTATCATTCATGAAGTTTTAAATATGCAATATGTTAGAAAATGTGTACACCCTATCTAATACGCAATCAAAATTCTTACTCTCTATAGGGTCATATATACGGAGTATGTATTAAGCATAAAAAAAGGTCTAGCTAGATGAACTAACTAGTTAGACAACTAACAAGTGATAAAATATGCTTTTAACAACTAAATTAAAAAAGTCTACTTAGAAAAATCAAGGGCACTATAACTAATATTTCGCCCTTTTATCTGCCTACTCCAGTACTCCTAAGACAATAACCAATAAAACACAACCCATAAATATAACTTACAAAAGTAAAGTAGTCATAACTAGAATTGATCGAATTATCTCTTTATGCATAGAATATTTTTTTTAATAGGGCACCTAACTAAATCTTACAACAAAAAATCTATGTTAGAAAAGTTGTTTGAGATGCACCCAAGAAAAGTAAAAAGAAGTAGAGAGAATATGAATTGGCATCAATCAATTTAGCTCAAATTCATTCATCAATGCAATTCCACTTCCCTGGCTTTGGGAAATTATGGCTTTATACCAACACACTACAAACATACAAGAAATAAAAAGAGTATTTATTTATTTAATTGTATTATTTTTGATGGAAAATAAATGTACTCTAAAATATTACCTCCTCCGTTTTTTAATACTTGTTCCATTTTTTCATGCGCGGAGTTTTAGAAAAAATGAAAGAAAGTAATAAAATATGAAGGTAGTGGGGTAGGTGATAGAATAAAAAATTGTAAAAAACAAAAGTAGTTGAGAGAATTGGAGGAGAGGGAATATGAAATTAATAAAATATGATTTATGTTGGGTCCACTAGTTGAGATAAATGAATTAAATATTGTAAAAGCTTTCCAATTAAGGAAATGGAGCAAGTATTTAAAACGACTGGAAATGGAAAGTGGAGCAAGTATTTAAAAACAAAAAGAGTACTCCCTCCGTCCCTTTATTTTTGCCCCATTGTCATTTTTTGGGTCAAACTTTGAATACTTTGACCATAAATTACCGTTAATCTATAAACGATAATATAGTTATGAGTGGTCTTGTTAGATTCGTCTTATTGTATATTTTATTAATATCACGTTTTATAATTTTCACATGTACGGACATAAAAATATAGACGTTTTAAGACGCGTTTTGAAGAGCGTGTATACTCAAATGGGGCAATAAAATAGCAACAGGGAGTAATAGTTAGAAATTTGGGATTTTTACTTTTTCTGATTTTGGTGGGTCCAATTTCAATTAGGTGTCGACACAGTAGTATAAATGTATAGTAGTACTAGCAGTAGTAGTAGGGATAAGGGCTGAACGGTCATAGTCACACACCATTTGGATTGATTTTGGGTCATCTGGAAATATCAAATTATTTGTGGGTCAACTTCTTTTGTTTTTTTCCTTAGTTTTACAATTATTGTTTGTATTCTTGTTTGTGTACTAAAATTAAATAAATAAATGTACTACAAGTATTATTCATATTAATCATATATACTTTTGTCCAATTGGAAAGAGTTAAACAAGAGGCTTGGTCAAATAATTGCAACTAGCTTGTATTGTTGAGAAAATTGTACTAGCTTATTGAATATGCCATGCATCAATCATCATGCATATTTTGTTTAGAACTTTTTATTAGGGATTAAAGTTTGTTAAGTTAGATATATTCTTGGTTGGACTTACTATATATCCTTTCATTCTAACTATTGTAACATGATATAAGAGACCATATACCATATTCAATCCTATATATCTATACTTCATATGATTTTTATTTAGTCTGCATTAACGCTATTATCCAAAGTCTTCGTATCAAACCATTATCCATCATACTCCACTAGTGAGTGATTTTAGGTCATCACACCTCGATGCATAAATCTGTAATCAAGTGGATTTTAGAGACAGAGGGAATACAACTTGTAGTAGTAATACTAGTACATGGAGAAGTTCGGGCCAAAAATGAAAACGAAACAAGTATTTAGTGGGCATATGTTACCATGCTTTGTCCCCAACTTAAAATATGTATTCATGAGAATCATGGCCAACAAAAGAGCTAGTACCTCGGCATCGAAACTGACCATATATATACTACTATATAATTTGTGATTATTTACTACCATAACTTTTAAAATTATATGAAGTAATAGTTTATGAGCATATGGCTAGAAACTTGTGCTTTAAGATCTTTAATAAAATTTTGTTGTTTTTTAAATAGGTGCTAATTGTTTCGGGGTTTTCTGATGTCCTGCGGGAGAGTTACAATTCCGAGACTGGAACCGGACGCCTGTACCTGCAAAACAACGGAGACTCCTGGTGGTGGGAGCTCCGCCTCCGACGGTCAAGTTAGTACTTGATTAAGGAGTAATTAATGCGGAAATTAAAGTGATTGGGTCTCTCTAGGTGAGAGTGTTTAATGTATGTAATCTGCTTTTTAGCATGCCAATCATGTCCCCCCCTTAATGAGGATTAAGGGAGGTATTTATAACCTTGGGAAACGTGTCAATCCTAGGTTTAGGTTAACCTAGGGCTGATTGGGCTTCCCTCGGAAGTTGGGCCTGGGTGGCCGGTTTCTCCATTAGGCATGGAGTATGCCACGTGTCATGACATAATAGGTCCAAGGTGGACGAATAAGCGTGTGCCACGTGACAAGCCCTGACAGTTCCAACTGGGGGACACTTGGCAGGACCTGATTGGCCCACGTGGCGCATTCCGATTGGTGAGAGCAAAATCCCCTAATCATTTGCCCCTCACAGGTGGCACGTGACTGGTCACGTGTTACCTGTGACAGGTGTCGCACTGTAACAGGCGACGACCTGCTACAAGTGTCACTCGGCGAAAGGCCGAGAGATTTTCCCGCCCAAATTATGAATTCTGGAAGTGACCCTTCGCCTTCTTACTTCGCCTATATAAGGGAGTGTTGACTTCAGTCATTTTCACACTTGAGAACTTTTTGAGAGAACATTCGGACCCCTGAACTTGCTCTGACATTTTGGACCCTTTCTGCCTACCGCCTGCTCTGACAAGCCGACTGCACAGGATTTTCAGAACTCCATCAACGTCACTCGTTCAGGTAACCGTCGGTTCTCTTACTCTTAATTTTCTCTTTATTTTATTCTTTTTTGAAATGGCACCACGGAAGCACACGACACGACCTAGGTTAGTGATCAGCCGGTCACCGGGGACGGCTGAATCTAGGACTAGGAGTGCCGCCTGCCTTTTTCCGGACCCATCTTTGCCCTTTATACAAAGTCCGACCGTATCTGTGTCTATGCAGAGCATGATGGCCAGAACAAAAAAGACTGCCAGGATCTCAAACTCAGACGGCTCCTCCCACAGGGTGCCGATTAGTGAAACATCTGACCAGGCGCCAGATGTGGAGGTGAAACAAAGCGGCTTGAAAGCCGGCAGTTCTGAGGGAGGAGTCAAAGTGACCCCTTTCCCATTTTACAGTTGACAATTCTTCATTCTCTCCTGCTCCTTTTAAAGGAGAGGAGGCAGGCCCCTCCGGGAGAGGGGAGGAGTCGTCCTCTTCGGACTCGTCAGAGGACGATTCCGAGTCTAGCTCTTCTGGCCATGCTTCTCTGGACTCAGAAGAGAAAAACAGTCGCCTGCAAGAGGCGAGGCTTTCTCACGCAGTTGAGAAGGGGGACGATTGGGCGGAGCCATCCGCCTCTCACCGAGAGCAGAATACCCCCTACTACTGCACGGTACCTCGGGGCCGGATCACAACCATGCAAGAGAAAGTGGAGAGCTTTATCGCAAACCACACAATGGGCCCCGGCTTTTTAGTGTTTGTGCCGGATCCAGAAGACACAGTCGTCTGGCCGGCTGGTACCAGTTATGATAGCGCCTGCTTTGGCTGCTACGAGGCGGCCATCAAGGCTGGGTTGCGCTTCCCACTACATCCGGCTGTTCAGCGGATTTTGGATGGGTATGAGTTGGGGTTATGGCAGTTAGCCCCGAACTCCTGGGTCAACGTACTCGGCTATGTGGCCGGGTGCGAACTGCACGGGGTGGAGCCGAGCTTCGAGGCTTTCGCCCACATGAACTACCTCAGCCGGACCCCTAAGGCAGGCTGTACCGGCTGGTATCAATTGACGAGCTACAGCTGGCCACTTCTTCTAAAACTCCAGCTGGGCCACCTAGAAGTATGAAATTGTCTTTGTAAATTTTAGACTTGCTCCCTTCTTTACTAGGTCTAATCCGCTTGTTTATGCTTGATGCAGCCGGCCCTCAGGAGCCTGACTTGGTCGAGGTGGCCAAGTCTATGATCAAGGCCGTTCCTCCAGCTGAAAGGGAGGCGGTCAGGGGTGTCGGCACCCTTGACCTAGACGGGATTGCAGGGGTCCTTGCTGAGGTATACTTAGCATATTTTTGAGTATTTGAATTCCAGGTCGCCTGTTTTCTTTTTGTTTGGAAACTGACGCCTGTTCCTTTTTACTTAGGCCCTGCTCCGAGTGAACGACCTTCGCAAGCCGCTTGACCGGAAGAACAAAGAGGTAAAGGCTGCAAAAGCTATGGCCGCCTCTGACTGTGATAAGGCAATGTTTCAAATTGCCCAAAATGAAGTTCTGACCATTGATATTCTTTATTATCAGGCGCAGGCTACCGCCGCTATCCGGGCTCAGTTAGAGGCGGCCCAGAAGAGGAATAGCGAGCTGGAGGCGACCATCAACAATCTCAAGGCCGAGCTGAGACCTCTTCGCCAAAAGATGTCCTCATACGAAGCCTTGGAGAAATCCTTGGCCAACGTAAAGGAACGTCTGGTGACCCAGGAGAAGAGTCTTACTCAGGAGCTCTCGGAAAAGGCCGAGCAAGAAAAGAAAGAGCTGGTCCGGGAGATGATGGAAGACTCTGCTCAAATCCAGCGCATGACTTGGGGTCGCCTCTTCCCCAATGCCGACTTTGCCTCATGGGAAAAAACGTACCGCCAGTGTTTTGATAGATATAATCAAGAGATCCTGGCGGCTGCTGAGGAAGAGGCGTTGGAGGACGCGTTGGAGAAGGAGGAGCATCCGGTAGTGGCGCTTGTGCCGCTTGGGGGTAATGCATCAAAAAAGGATGCAGCTGAAGCCGAGTCCAGCAAGAAGAGTGCTGACCAGGCGGCAGCTGCTAATATTGAAGATCTGCCCCCTTCTTAAGCTTTATGTCTTCTTTCCACGGCCTGCGTGCCGTTTGTTTGTATTTACCCGGCCAGGGGGCCGGGGCTCTGAATATTTTGCCGGTCTTTAATGACCGGCTTCTTTTTAATGAATTTTTTTTGTTTTGCTTGCTTCAAATTTGTTTAAGTATTGAATATTCTGATATCCAATTGTTTTGCTTGCTTCAAATTTGTTTAAGTATTGAATATTCTGATATCCAATTGTACACTATACCGACTGTTTTACATGGCCGATAGTTGCAGACAGGTACGGATAGTTAGTCATGCCGCCTATGCCCCTGGACGACTGGTTGTCTGTTTCCAGGCTAGACGATCAGTCGGCCATTTATCCAATCGGTATTCGAACCATTTTAAAGACTGGATCCCCTTTAGGCAGGCGGTCCTGTCATTTGTAAAATTAACCAAGAAGAAAAGTGGTCTGACCAAGTAAACATGATTGTTACCTAGTTGCCAAGTAACTGAGTAGTAGAGGTATCAAGCGGTGGGTACCGGTTGTTCCCCTTTATTCGCCAATGTTTGTTGGCTTTTAACTCATAAGTTGTTAACCTAGCAGGAGTAGTGGTTGAGAGCCCCTGTTTGCTAAAAACAGGCGGACGACTCATACCTTTTAGGCTCCATACTAAGTTTGAGGGAGTGACCATAAGTTAACATAGGAGTTACTTAGTCTCCGTCACACTCTAGCTTGAGTAGTAGAGGTACCAGGCGGCGGAGGCCGGCTGATCCCCTTGATTCGCCAATGTTTGTTGGCTATTAAGCCGAGTGGTTACCTAGTAGGAATAGGGGTTTGAGTGCCCCTGTTTGCCAAAAAACAGGCGGTCTAATCAAACCTTTTAGGTTCCATACCAAGTTTGAGGGAGTGACTATGAGTTAACGTTGGTGTTACTCAGTCGCCGTCACTCTTGCTTGAGAAGTAGAGGTACCAGGCGGCGGAGGCCGGCTAGACCCCTTGATTCGCCAATGTTTGTTGGCTATTAACTCAAGAGGTACCCCCTGCATTTATCCCAAGTAATACAGGCGGTCATCTGACTCAGATGTCAACTGCTACCACTGGTTTGGTTAGTGATAGAGTTATCCTTGTCTCAAAAACGGCTACGTGGTTGCCCTTGGGGGAAGTCGTATAGGTGTCGTGTAATTAGTTTATAGAGCAATGTTCCACCCAAAAGGGAGCTGCTCTCTGCGACGAATTTCATCCGGAGGGATGCCGCCGGACGCCTGCTATGATGTTGGGACAGGTCGTATTAGTTTTGAAGATTGGATCAGTTGGCTGGGCGCCTGGTCTGATCATTCGGCTGTGGCCTTGGTTAGTTCTTGGTGAACGTAGGTGCTAAGTAAAAGGAGGGTAGCCGCCTGTTTAGGCACAGGGTCGGCCAGGCCCTGATCATTTTTAGTTAAGTATAAGGGGGGGTTGTTGTGTGTTTGGAACCAGTCGGCCCTCTTCTATGGAGAGTAGCCGACTATATGTCCAGACGGCATGCCCTTATGGTGAGAAACTCAATGGAGAGTAGCCGTCTGTAAAGATACAGACGACATGCCCCTCTGAAGATAGAGTGAAATACTCAATGGAGAGTAGCCGGCTGTAAAGGTACAGACGGCATGCCCCTCTGAAGATAGAGTAAAATACTCAATGGAGAGTAGCCGAGTGTAAAGGTACAGGCGGCATGCCCCTCTTAAATAAGAATAAAAATTAAACTTAGAGAGTAGCCGACTGTTTGTTAGTAGGCGTGTCCCTCTTAGTACAAAATTGAATATCAAGTATGCAAACTTTTATTAAGTAGCCCTTGACTATTTACATCATTCAAAAGAAATATTTCTTAAGATTATCTACATTCCAAGTTCGAGGCAACGGTTGTCCGTCTGGTGTTCCCAGACGGTAGGTACCGTCCCTGACCTCTTCACAGATTCGGTAGGGTCCTTCCCAGTTGGGAGTTAGTTTTCCAGACTCATTAGCCCTACCAATTGCTTCCATTTTTCTAAGTACAAAGTCCCCCACTTTGAGTGGACGCCTGTGTACTTTTTTGTTGTATGATCTAGTCATTCTCAGGCGGTAAATTTCATGGCGCAAGACAGCATTGCCCCTCCTTTCAGGAAGTGAGTCTAATGCCAGGTGCATGGCTTCCCAGTTTGCCTCTTCGTCATATAGCATTACTCGAAGAGTCGGCTCGTAGTGTTCTATTGGAAGAACAGCTTCCGCACCATAAGTTAGGAGGAATGGAGTTTCTCCAGTCGCCCCTTTTTCAGTCGTCCTAATGGCCCAGAGAACATGTGGTAATTCATCCGCCCATAGGCCGCCTGCTCGTTCAATTTTTTTCTTGAGACCGTCTGAGATGATTTTATTAAAGGCTTCTACCTGGCCGTTTGCTTGTGGACGGCCGACAGATGCAAAGTAGTGTGCAATTCCTTGGTCACCCAACCAACTTTTGAGAACAGGCGTCTCAAATTGGGGACCATTATCAAAAACCATAGACATGGGAACCCCGAACCGAGTGATGACATTTTTCCAAATGAATGAAATTACATCCTTCGTCTTGATTCCCTTTACAGCCTCCGCCTCTACCCATTTAGTGAAGTAGTCGACGGCAACAAGTATGTACCTCCTTCCGCCTGTAGCAGGCGTATATGGACCCAGAATATCCATGCCCCACTTAGCAAACGGTAGTGGGCTATGAATGGTAGTGAGGTCAGTAGCCGGACGGTGAATTAGCTTGCCAAACCTTTGGCACTTGTCACATTTTTTCACCATCTCCATTGCATCTGCTTCTAAAGTAGGCCAAAGTAGCCCTGCCGCCTTGCCCGTTGAGCAAGCGTCCTACCGCCTATATGAGAAGCACAGTAACCAGAGTGAAGATCGTCTAGTATCTCTCGTCCCTTTTCTGGAGTAACACACTTTAAGAAGGGTTGAAGGTACCCCTTTTTGTGAAGTTCTCCCTTTATTATTTCAAAACTGGTTGCTCGTTTTTTCAGTGCTGCCGCCTGTTGATGATCATTCGGCAGGGTACCGTTTGTCAGATATGCCCTGATTGGATCCATCCAGGTTGAGCTTCTGTCTAGGATTGCAATAGGTTCTTCCTCAATGCTTCTCCTAACCATTACTTCCCAAAAAACAGTTCGAGGAGTATCACAGGAGGCGGATGATGCTAATTTCGAAAGTGCATCCGCCTGGTTGTTTTCTGATCTCGGCACTTGGGTCAGATGGAAATCCTCAAGGGATCCGACTGCTTGTCGAACCGCCTGTAAATACTTGATCATGGCCGGATGGGTTGCTTCGTATTCGCCATTGTACTGACTCACTATCAATTGTGAATCGGAACAGGCGTCTATTTTTCTTGCCCCTGCCGCCTTGCACATGCGGATTCCGGCTAGTAAAGCTTCATATTCTGCCTCATTGTTTGAGGCCTTAAAACTGAAGTGTAGAGCATACTCGTACCTGTCGCCCTCTGGCGACTGACATATGACGCCTGCTCCACAACCATTTGAAGTAGAGCTTCCATCCACATATACCTTCCAGACTTGGTCTGGAACTTGAGAGTCAGGAGGACGAGTCATCTCAACAATAAAGTCAGCAAAGGCTTGCCCCTTCACTGCTTTTCTAGGCTCGAAAGTAACTTCGAGGCTCTGTATTTCTATGGCCCATTTGATCATTCGGCCTGACGACTCCATGATGGTCAGTGGCCGCTTGATAGGTTGGTCTGTATACACGACGACTGCATGTGCCAAAAAGTAGGGCTTCAATTTTTTAACAGCCATGAAGAGTGCAAGACCAAATTTCTCCACTAAGGGATACCTCAACTCGGCATTTTTCAGTACATGACTGACAAAGTAGACCGGGAGCTGACAACCGTCTCTTTCAGCAAGAAGAACAGCGCTTAACGCATGATCAGAGACGGCCAGGTACATGTAGAGTACTTCTTTGGGCAAAGGGCTGACCAGCCTCGGCAAGGAATGCAAGTGAACTTTCAATTTCTGGAAGGCCGCCTCAGCATCCGGCCCCCATTCAAACCTTGCCTTTTTCTTAATTGCCTGGAAAAAGTATAGGCATTTGTCGCCTGATCGGCTTAGAAATCTTCCCAAGGCCGCCAGACAACCTGTTAACTTCTGAACCTCTCGGATGGTACGAGGCGACTGCATGTCAATGACCGCCTGCACCTTCTCAGGGTTCGCCTCTATTCCTCTCTGATTGATAAGGAATCCGAGAAATTTCCCAGACTCAACTCCAAAGACACATTTCTTGGGATTGAGCATGACATGGTGCCGCCTGAGTGTGGCGAAAGTTTCTCGGAGGTCCGACAGATGATCTTTCTGAAGTTTAGACTTGACAATCATATCATCAATATATGCCTCGACATTTCTCCCAATTTGATCAAAGAACACAGTGTTTATCATTCGCTGGAAAGTGGCCGGGGCATTCTTAAGACCAAATGGCATGACCGTGTAACAGTATAACCCCTGATCAGTGACGAAGGCCGTCTTCTCCTGATCTTTCTTCCATAAAGGAATTTGATGGAAACCAGAGTAGGCGTCCATAAAGCTCATCAAAGCATGGCCGGTGTTGATTCGACCAGGTTATCAATTTTAGGCAGAGGGTAACTGTCTTTGGGGCACGCCTTGTTTAAGTCTGTGTAGTCTACACACATTTGCCAGGTGCCATTCGCCTTTTTAACAAGCACCACATTTGCAACCCATTCTGGGAAGTAACATTGTCGAATGAACCCTGCATCAAGTAATTTTTTAACTTCGGCGGCTGCCGCCTGACTTCTTTCTTCGCCATGGTTCCGCTTCTTCTGCCGTACCGGCTTCTTTTTTGGATCCACGACCAGTTTATGTACCGCCAGATCAGGACTAATGCCTGGCATTTCATGGACTTCGAATGCAAAGATGTCCTTGTATTCTTTCAATAGTTTGTGAAAGTCGTCACCCAGGGCCCTTAGAGCAGTCGTCCCAACCTTGACTGTTCGGTCAGGACGCGAGTCGTCTAAGATCAAGTCCGTATGCTCACCAGCCGGCTGAGGGCGGAATTCATCCGACCGCTCCTCTGCCAATGATTGCTATTTTCTGTCTTTTCTTGCGGCCCCTGTCTGGGATGCCTTTCTCTTCTTGACGCCTGCTTCTTGAACAGGAGCACTCTCCTTGACATTGTCAAGGTCTGTTTTTCCACCAGTCGACCCAGTGGCCATAACAGTGGGCTTGACATCCGAGATATAGCACTCTCGGGCCATCCTCTGATCTCCCCTTAGGGAGCCGACTGTTCCATTATCCCTCTCAAACTTGAGCAACATAAGAGATGGGATTATAACAGCCTTGGAATTATTCAGGGTTCGTCGTCCCAGAATCATGTTGTAGGCCGAGAGTTCTTCTACTACCAGGAATCGGACTACCATGTGTCGTCCTTCCCCTTTTTCGCCCAGGCGGATGGGTAAGTCCACTCGTCCCAGTGGGTGGACGACTCCTCCTCCAAACCCTACTAAAGGGTGGGATGCCGGATGTATGCAATTAGTCTGATATTTTAGTTTCGACAGACATTTGCTACTGATGAGATATGAGGAGCTTCCGGTATCTATGAGGATTCGGTCAACTCTCTGGTTGGCTACTTTACATTCAATAACGATAGGGTCGTCATGCGGCCCTCTTACCCCTCCTAGATCTTCTTCAGTGATGACAATCTCAGGAAATGAATATTTGGAGGGTCGTTCTTGGTGAACGGAATTTACATATAACCGTCTGATGTTGTCTTTGTTGCCTTTAATAGTGGGGCCGCCTCCTGAGAAGCCGCCTGCAATGGTGTAGACGACTGCATCATCTGTATCGGAGCTGTCGGCCTTTTGATTCTTCTTGGTCGACTGCTTTTTTGAGGAAGTGTTCCCCGTAGATTTCTTGACATAAGTGTCAAGATCACCTTGCTCAGCCAGGCGGTCCAGATACCGCATGAGACTGATGCAATCATTGGTGTGACGACCAACATCTTCATGATAATCACAAAATTTTTCTTGGTTCCGATAGTTTGCAGAACCCTTCATGGGGACCGGCTTCTCAATTGAGATCCGTCCCTTGATTTCCTTTAGGATAAATTGGCTATCCTTATTAAACGCATACTTTGGGGAGTATGGTTTGAATTCTTTTTTCTTTTTCTGGGCCGGCTGTTTAGAGGAATCAGCCGCCCAGACCTCTTTCCTCTTCTCGTCTTTGTTTGACGACTGTTTCTGTCGTCCTTCTCTTTTGTCGGACCTTCTCCCGTCTGACTGTTTTGCCGTACTACAAAGATCAGTCGCCTGTATATAGGCTTCCGCTTCAATTAAGGCCTCTTGAAGAGTCGCCACCCTCTTTCGGACTAAATCAAATTTGAAGGTCGACCCGTCTTTGAGACCTCTGAAAAAGTCAGTATAGGCTACTTCATCCGGTAACCCTTGAATCTGTATTCTCATCAGGTTAAACCGCCTGATGTAAGAACGAAGCCCCTCCTTCTCGCCCTGCTGAATTGTTCCTAAATCAAGGGTCGTCTTCTTCGCAGGGATGTTCATGGCGAAGTTGGAGGTGAATAAGTAAGCAAGCGTCCTGAAGTTATTTATACAACCAGTCGGCAGGTTGCCGAACCATTGTTGTGCGATTCCTTTGAGAGTCGCTGGGAAACACTTGCACCAAGTGGGATCATCCAACCCTTGAAGGTACATCAGGTTGGTGAATGCCATCAGATGGTCTTCTGGGTTAGTAGTGCCGTCATAGGCGCCTACTAATACATTTTTCACTTTGGCCGGCTGAGCGGCTTCAGTAATTTCCTTGGAGAAGGCCGACGGCTGTTCACCAAGTCTAAGCAACCGTAGCTGCCAGTCCATAGGTTGGACATTTTTTGCTACATGTCCACCAAACGGAGGTGGCTGTAAAAAATACTATTGTTGCGGTACAAACGGTAAGTTTGGTACCGCCTGGTCGCTATGAAAGCCGGACTGACGGGAGGTGCCGCCTGACTGACCCTCATGATACGACTGAGTATGCCTCATCGAGGTATTTCGCAGACTGTCTTGGAAGTTTGAAGTAGAGGCCGACTCTGACAATCGGTCACTCTTCTTCTGCTCTAGCAGTAGCCGAGCGTCTGTGTATGTTTGCTTCGACCCGTCCGCCTGAATATGACGAACATGTTTCCTATTTCCTGGAGTAGGAAAACGGTATTTTGTGAAATCAAGGGCAGGTGGTTCCCGCTTCCTAGATTTAGGATGAGGAGTCGCCTCTCGCCCTTGAACTGGCTTCCTCTTCTGTGAAGTGGAGGGTTTCTTAGCCGACTGCTCCTTGTCCAGAGCAGGCGGCTTCTTGTTGATCAACTCTTGAATTTCTCCCTTGAAGTCCCTCATGAAGGTCATGAGTTCGTTCCTTGTGATGGGAACAGACCCACCAGTCGGCTGCTGCCGAACAGGCGGTGCGCCTGCTGGCTCACTTCCAGTTTGAAGATGTTCCCATTCTCTCCTTTCGGTATGACGGGTACGTTGGGCCCTTAGGGTCCCGTCTGAAGCTGTGTGAGCTTCAACTTCAAATTCATTCTCAGTATCGTGGTCCGACTGAACTTGAGGGTCGTCTAGGGGACGCCTCTCTTCAGGAGTCGGTACAGACTTGGATGCCATCTCAGAAGTACTCTCCCCACAGACGGCGCCAAATGTTTCGGGGTTTTCTGATGTCCTGCGGGAGAGTTACAATTCCGAGACTGGACCCGGACGCCTGTACCTGCAAAACAACGGAGACTCCTGGTGGTGGGAGCTCTGCCTCCGACGGTCAAGTTAGTACTTGATTAAGGGGTAATTAATGCGGAAATTAAAGTGATTGGGTCTCTCTAGGTGAGAGTGTTTAATGTATGTAATCTGCTTTTTAGCATGCCAATCATGTCCCCCCCTTAATGAGGATTAAGGGAGATATTTATAACCTTGGGAAACGTGCCAATCTTAGGTTTAGGTTAACCTAGGGCTGATTGGGCTTCCCTCGGAAGTTGGGCCTGGGTGGCCGGTTTCTCCATTAGGCATGGAGTATGCCACGTGTCATGACATAATAGGTCCAAGGTGGACGAATAAGCCTGTGCCACGTGGCAAGCCCTGACAGTTCCAACTGGGGGACACTTGGCAGGACCTGATTGACCCATGTGGCGCATTCCGATTGGTGGGAGCAAAATCCCCTAATCACTAATATTGCTCATTTGCTCAAGCTAGATATAAACCTAGTATAGAGATTAGAGAAGGTGATATAATTGCCATGCATAAGATTCTTAAACCTAAATTAATCAGTTGATTGTGGGTCGAGTCACACCTACATTGGTCATATATAACTTTCTCATATCTAGATGAAAATGATGAGTTTATCACCAATCATTGAAAACTATTGAGACAAATTTTCACCTTCACTTAAAAATATGTCTATTTAAAGTTCGTCCAATGATGTTCATTCTCGAGATTCAACCCACAAATAACATAAACCAAAATGAAACAAGATAAAAATATTTTTATACTGGCTCACAAGCATTCTGATCTAGCTACTGACTTAGGACATGCACACTATGTAACTATGTTTTATTTGTTGATTCCGAAAGCATTAAGATTCCATGCATGCCAGGAGCAACATTATCAACGATGTTACTAGTAATATGCATTAATTGCTTATGTGAATGAATTCATTTAATCATTCACTTACGTCTTATTATAAAATGCATTTAGCCAGGTTCAATTGTAATTAATTAATTTCAACGTAGAGCAATCATCAAAGGGAACAATATTAGTACCAATTAACATCTATGTAAGTCCTTTAGGAGAAATGAGTAGACAAAAGAGCACAAAGTCTTGACTTTACTTTCAATAATTTTTGTGCTTCTTTATTTAATCTTTAACATATTGGTGGGGGCTAGAACTAGGGGTGTACATGAACAGGACCGGACCTGAAAACCGACCTGACCCGGACCTGTTGGGACCGGACCTGACCCGGACCTGTAGATTCAGGTCCGGTCCCGGTCCTTGAAAATCAAGGTTTCCGGTCCCGGTCCGGATCAGGTCCAAACCCGGGGTTTTCAGGTCTGGACCTGAAACCCGTTAAAAATGCGTTTTTTATAAAAAAAAAAAAAAAAAAAAAAAAAAAAAAAAATCCCAAATTTCAAAAGAATCCGTTTCATTTTTGTTAACACACTAACCCTAACTCACTTCTCTCTCTCTCTCTCTCTCTCTCTCTCTCTCTCTCTCTCTCTCTCTCTCTCTCTCTCTCTCTCTCTCTCAGCCGACAAGCAAACACGGCAACACCCACTCCCTCCAGACCACCGCCCACCAGACGTCCAGACCAGCAGTGACTACACGCTGTACATCCTGCAACGACGAGTCGACGACTACACCCTGCATCTGCATCTCACTGTAAGTTCTTTTTTTTTTTTTTAATTAAATCTAATTATATTTGAATTGGGTATTTTGTATTTCAATTGCTTATAATGATTGTTTGATGTTTGCATGTTTGTAAGTTCTGTTTTTTAGTTAATTTTTTTTCGAATTCATGATTTTTTTTGAGGTTTTTTTTTATTTATTTTAAGTAACTGTTTTTGAATTATTTTAGTTCATTTGTTTCGAATGCATGTTGAATTTTGGTATCCTGTAAGTTCTTTTTTTTTTTTAAATTAAATCTAATTATATTTGAATTGGGTATTTTGTATTTCAATTGCTTATTATGATTGTTTGATGTTTGCAAGTTCTGTTTTTTAGTTCATTTTTTTCGAATTCATGATTTTTTTTTGAGGTTTTTTTTTATTTATTTTAAGTAACTGTTTTTGAATAATTTTAGTTCATTTGTTTCGAATGCATGTTGAATTTTGGTATCCTGTAAGTTCTTTTTTTTTTAAATTAAATCTAATTATATTTGAATTGGGTATTTTGTATTTCAATTGCTTATTATGATTGTTTGATGTTTGCAAGTTCTGTTTTTTAGTTCATTTTTTTCGAATTCATGATTTTTTTTGAGGTTTTTTTATTTATTTTAAGTAACTGTTTTTGAATTATTTTAGTTCATTTGTTTCGAATGCATGTTGAATTTTGGTATCCTGTAAGTTCTTTTTTTTTTAAATTAAATCTAATTATATTTTAATTGGGTATTTTGTATTTCAATTGCTTATTATGATTGTTTGATGTTTGCAAGTTCTGTTTTTTAGTTCATTTTTTTCGAATTCATGATTTTTTTTGAGGTTTTTTTATTTATTTTAAGTAACTGTTTTTTAATTATTTTAGTTCATTTGTTTCGAATGCATGTTGAATTTTGGTTTCTTTCGATTTGTGTGTTTAAAATCTGTTTATTCCGTGAATTTGCTGGGAGTAGATTGATAAATCAGAAAAGATTGATAAATCTGTTTAAAGTAGATTGATAAATCTGTTTAAAATCTGTTTCTTTCGAATTTAGTTCATATTGTAGAATTTGCTGCCTTGTTGGTGTATTGTATATTTGTATGTATTCTGTTTATTTTGTGAATTCAATTTGAATTGTAATTGAATTCTATCGTTTTATATGTTTAGGATCAACAAGAACCACGGATTCTTACTCTTGCAATGTAAGTTGTTCTCACATTTTTTTATAAAATGTTATGTGTTTATAATTGTTACTTAAAAATTACTTATATTGTGTATAATTATATTGAAGATTGTGTATAATTATATTGAAGATGGAGAGCTCTCAATCCAAAAGATCTGCTGCTTTTTCTTAAGAAATGTCACAGCCACTTTTTGAAAAGGATATGGAAGAATTGCAATCTACTTTGCCTCCAGATAAGAAGTTAAAAGCGGGGCGGGAATACATATGGAACAGAAAAAGTAAGAGGATATGGAAGAAAATTTGAAAGAGTTACAAGAAATGGAGAAAGGTAGTATTAATTTTATGTACTTGTAATTTTGTTAACCAAATTTATTATTTCATTGTTATCATTCATTAATATATTCTATAATGTTTTTTTATTTAGAGGTGCAACATAATGTATCTAACGATGGAGACGATGAAGTTGTTTTCGTTGACTCATTAGTGTGAATCACGCAATCAAAGGGAAAGCAACTCGCCAAAATTCAAGTTGTCTTTGGATAATTTATGTATTTCTAGTATTTGAGACTTAGAGACTTTATGTAATTTAATGAATTATTTGTTATATTTGAGACTTATAGATTTTATGTAGTTTTTGTCATTGATATTTTAAGATTTTATGTAAACAGGTCTATAATTAGGTCCAACAGGTTATTTATTTTCTTTAAAAAAAAACAAAAAAAAAAACACACAAAACAGGTCTGTTCAGGTCTGGACCTGACCCGGACCTGATTGCTCAGGTCTGGACCTGACCCGGACCTGCTGAATCAGGTCCGGTCCCCGGTCCTCAGAATTGGCTGATTCAGGTCCCGGTCCTAACAGGTCCGGTCCAGGTCCGGTCCGGTTTTGGACCGGTGTACAGCCCTAGCTAGAACAAGTCTAAACTCGACATGATGTGTGCATTATATTACATGGAATTAAGATTCACACAAATTTATCTCTCTTCAAAATAGCTAGAAAAATCCTTTGCTTCTATATATCGGAATTTTAAAAAAATGTCGTAATGTAAAGGCTATTTATAAGTCAATTTAGGTATTGTATTGAGTGACCCGAGCCTATCATTCAATATCTTGTGGGACATTATTATTGAGAACCAATTGGAAATATTCTCCACTACAAATTGTGTAATGTATCTCTCTTATCCTTGTCAAAAACCCACCTGAACTAGTCATTTATAAAAATTATGCCATTATCCTAAAGTTTGTTGCCTGGTGGTCATCACTGCGTGCATCATTAATCTACTAAAAGGACCAAAGCATATTCTATGGCTCTTATAGACCGATATATCAGCTTACTCACAACATAAGAAACCCTACTTATCTATTAATTATTACTAAAATAAAATATTGCTGACATTATCTCTCCTCAAAACTGTATACGTGTCGTTTTCTTATTAAATTGTTTCCCGCCTAAAATCATTGATGATGTCATTTTATTGTAATTTTTTTTTTGAAGGGATTTTTTTTCTTTTGTGTGATAATTCGTAAACAAGCTAATTAAGTTCTTTCAACAACTTTAATATAGTAACCGAAGTATAGTAAATTGAATAGAAACTGTATTCCTTTTTTTTTTTTATTTAAAGATCTATCATTCCCTCTCCTCAATTCCTTAACACTAATATTCAAATGTCCAAAAATTTCCTGAAATATTCAAACTGTATTTCTTTTAAGAAATCTCCTTCCAATAAATTTATGACAAAATTGAAAAAAATCATTATATATACGAGTTCTATACTATAATATATATATTTTTTTTATTAAAACCGTGTGTCGCGCGGTTTTAATCTAGCCATATCATATAGTACAAATACAATAATACAATGCAAAGATATATAAAAACAATTCGTCCAGGTTACTCATTGTACAATCTGTTATGCCGAAAGGCATAAATTGCCTATGCATATGCTCACAAGGTACAAATATATAGGTAAAAAAATAGTCTTGACCGTGCCATATACAATGTACACTCGATTGTACGTATGTTCGAGAATATCATATATATATATATAAATATAATGGTTTACCTTTGGATTATTCCCGGCCATCATTTTAAGTTTTTAACCTTAAAGCTACTAATTGAAACCGTTCATTAATCTAATGTAAAAGGGGTCCTCTCTAATTAATTATAATTAGCTTGAAACTATAACTAGTGGAATTAGTCAAATGAACTTGATTGCGAAAGAACTACTTTATTGAATTCTACCAATCGATTTAGTGTAAATTGATTATATTAAAGGAGGTAGCAATTACGAGTTCGTACATGCGTAATATTAATTACTGACTTAGAAAAAAATATACTCCTTCCGTCCAATATATAGTTCCTGATTGTGTCACGGTACTTAAGAAATAGGAGGAGAAAGTAGATAAAGTACATTAATAAAAGTGAAAAGTATAATTATAGTCAAAAGTTGGAGAGAGAAAGTGGAAAAAAGTACAAAGCATGTGCAAAATTCAAGGGTAATGTAGGAAGTATAATGAATAAAGTTAAAAAAATAAGGGTATAATGATCTTTACATACTATTTAAAATAGAAACATGAATAACATTTTGGGTCCCAAAATAGAAAAACAGTAACTATATTATAAGATGGAGGGAATACTCTAATATAATAAACATGAAGAAATTTAGTACTTGTATAACAAGCTGTACTCGTAGAGTTGTAGCTCAATTGAATGATACATATCATACAATTAAGGGGGATTAATTGTGATAGAACACACGTGTAAAATGAGAGATTGTCAAGGATTTTTTCATGTGTGTGGAAGGGAAATCATTTAAAATTAGAAATATGGTAGAACGTGACATGCATAGTGGTTATTGTCTTTTATTTTAGAATGAAACTATGGTTAACTTATATGTGGATCGTCTCTCCTCCTACCGCACATCTTAAATTTAAACCTTACATAATTTATCATAGTGTAATCCCGCCAATAACAAATCACTAACTCCAAAGTCTTGCGTCTATAGGATCTAATATGACTTTCATATGATAAATAATTGATAAACAACTTACATTAATGAAAATCAGTCAATTTCAGCTTAGGCATGTAATGATGCCAACAATGGTCAACACAAGAGAGTTGGTGCGTGGTAGTGACTTGTTTAACAGTCATAATGTATCAATTTCACGGTTGAAATGATTGATTTGTACAAATTGTAATATTTGATGATGAAAACAGCATAACCTAGACCAAACAAATTATAACCTATTCTCAGGTTACAATTCCTCACCTATGAAAAATTGAAAACTATAATTTGTCTTTTCAAATTTTATGCATCATGTGAATGACAAATATGTACGGAGTAATATATATGGTTTAGTTTTACAAATCTAACGAAACCTTCTTAAGTTTAAAGGAAGTAACCCAACCTTCATCAATATTAGTTTAGATCAGTAAAAATTAGTTTTCACTCGTAACTCTATTGAGTACAATAGGTATTTATTGGAAAAAAAAAAAAATATTCCTCAATAAAACAAATTTTGATCAAAAATAAGTTTGGAGGTTCAAATCTGTCTGTATGAATTTGCATAAGTATTAACTTTTCTTTCAATTTAACTAGTAAAATTTAATATATTAAAGAGTAAACAAACTAGAGAATTAAGTGCGAGCTTAATGGTTGTATGGTATTGAGGAAGGTGGGGATCCCAAACTTTTGGGGCCATTGTAACCATAATAAACAACTTCGTAATACATACGGAGTAGTATATAATAGAATAAACTTTCCATAACTCTGGTCACTCGATTCCAAAACAAAGTCCAAAAGAAGAAAAGACGGAAGATGAAATGATAAAATGTTTTTTTCTAGCAAAAGAATGAATCATTTTATTGATATTTTGAAACAGTATAAATAGCTTTAATCATTTACTGTTCCTTTATGGTATGCTAAAGTGTATGCCTAGAATTCTGCTACTTCACATTATTAAGAGTTATGACTAAATATTGATACCTTATATGAAGCAATATGAAGACTAGACGCTTTTGAGTGAACAAAAACTTATCAGCAAAATATTGATGAACCTATACAATCTGTAGAATGTCCTAAACCCCTTTTGCCTAAGCCAGAGTGAGATCCTCAGTTTTTCCGTGCTGCGTGATAAAGTTCCATATACTCTAGTGCAGGCCGATTCCAAGACCAGTCTTGTTCCATCACACGCTTGCGCAATGTGTTAAACCATTCCTTTGCATCATACCAAGCTGATATAGCCCTGAAAATTTCATCAGGAAGTAAGCATCCTTCAACTTTATATCGTACAGACAGATAACCATGGTAGTCCATTGGCCCTACAAATCTCAGGTTATGGGATCAAATTTTCATCTGGTTGGGGACTTGAGAGGGGGATAATGGGCAGGAGGCTAGCAATGTAGTACTGTACATGAACAAAACATGGCCTGTTATAGTGTTATGTCTCTACTCATTAGGAACTCCTGATGTCACAAGAACATGTAAATATGTGATTATGAACTTGTCGTTTCAGATAATGCTTGGACACTCTACACGACTTTATCAGACTAAAAGCTTACAAAATGCAAGAACCTGTCTTTCCTGTACCTAAATGTGCATCTTTGTTAAAGTGACATAGGCCTGAAGTTCTTAGGGAGTTATCTTAGACAAAATACAAACCTAGCTTAGCAACTCTGAGTAACACAGACTTGAAATTAGGCTCTCTTGGCTCATTAAACCACCTACACCTGTAATTCATTATAAACTTACGCACAGTTGTAAATCAGACAAAGAGTTAGAAGGAAACAGGCAATTTAGAAGGGAGAACTTTAGAGGCTTTGTGGTGATGGTGTAATGTAATGTTGTTGATGAATTGGTGGTGATCTTTGAATTAAGATGATACATGATGTTAAAATATAACCACTTTTAGACTTTATTAGTTTCTTCTTTTTGTTGCTATTTGAGCAAGTATAGAAATATACTAACCTGTCAAGAGCATAATCTACCCCGGCAGGATCAGCTCCTTCAAAATTAAATCCATTTGGTTCCAAACCTTGTGCTCTTGCTCTCTCTATGTCATGATCAACGTCAAATACAGTATCGTAAAGTCCTGTAAAAACATGAGTAGACATTGATAGTTTTAACATATTGACTACTGAGGTACAGTTGTAAGCTTGTAAATATATAGCATGATAAAGACGAGAACACAAAGACTGGATATCTCACACCAGTAACAACATGATTTATGAATGCAAATTTTGAAGCCTACATAAAACCAAGACATGACTTCAGCTTTCCAATAAAGATATCGAATTGAGCAGGGAATCAAAAAACCAGAAACGTAAGGGAGCTGAGGCAAATAACTTGAAGAATTATCTCACCATAGAACCAATGTAGAATACACAAGAAGATTACATAACTTGATAACGTGGTTAATAAACTATTTATGTTGATGATGAGTATGAAATATGAGAAGATTTGTACCTCCAGTTTTGCGAACAACCGGTATTGAACCATATCGCATAGCAACAAGCTGGGTTAGGCCACATGGCTCAAATATTGAGGGGACAAGAATCAAATCTGCACCTGCATATATCTACGGAGAAATTTAATGAGACTAGTAAGCCTACATGCACATTATATTCAGTTACTAGAAGACAATTTAAAAGAGCAAGCAATTGAGTTATATGATCAATACCAAGTGTGAAAGAGGTTCGTCATAATTCAAACAAAGGCGAGCACGGTCATGATGCATATTATGCAATTGATTTGCAACATCAACAAATTCTTGCTGTATGCGTGGGTCGGGAGCAGAGCCCAGCAACACAACCTAAAATCATAGAACACTGAAATTGACCAACTGTGACAAACCAAGAAACAATTATTAAGAAAAGAAACAAGATAAATAGGAGGAAGACCTGTCCGCCACGTTCTATAGTGCGCCAAATAGCATGCTTGATGAGATGGATTCCTTTCTGATGAGTTAAACGAGTAATTATTCCCACTAATGGGAAATCACCTTTTTTTATGCTAAACCTTTGTTGTAAAGCTTCCTTGGCTGCTTTTTTACCTTCTGCAACATTTTCTGATGTGTAATTTACCTGATATTATATGCATCATGCAAATATGTCAGATTAAGAAGCTGTGCTTGAGTTTTGATGGACAAGGGAAAAATAAAGTACCATCTGAGTCATATAAATTGCTATCTCAAGCTTTAGAATCAGTAGAACGAAATCCTAATCAAAGATGCTTCATAAATAAGAAATTTTAGTCTAAGCTAAGATATCAGTGCCAAATTATCCACCTTCATATCTCAGTAAATTAGAGAAAATAATTGATAAGACTAAAAAAAGCATACTTAAGCTTTTCGAAAAAAAATAAAAATTACAGATTAAATGAAGATGAATTACTTACTGGAATGAACTTATCATTGAATGGATCCCATATGTCTGGATCAATCCCATTTAATATGCCGTGAAATTTGTACAGGTGAGGAGCAATAGCAGGATTTCCAGCAACCTCCTTTGCATAGGTATTTGAAACCTGATAAGTGATAATATACATAAATTAAAACCACCATCACTTGCGAACATAGGCGTAACTAGACCAAAAGTAATGCAAATATCCATAGTATGCCCCCCCCTCCCCCCCCCTCCCCCCCCCCCCCCCCCAATTCTTTGACCTCAGAGATCGTAGCTGCCACAGCCACACAACAAGATGTTAAACAGGCAAGTATAGACTCACAGTTGTAGCCTTGTCTGCATATGCCATTGCTCTTCCAATGAAGTACGCCCCAAACTCGAGGTTATGAATAGTGAAAACAACACGAGCATTAGTAAGACCATACTGCCCATAATGCTCTTTATACAGCCATGCCACTGGAGCACTTGACCAATCATGGCAATGAATTATATCCTGCACCAAGTGAACAAATTACAAATTGCATCTAAGAAGAAACGGAATATATTTAGATCTCATTGTGCACTACAAGAGAACTTAACTTGTGACAAGATACACTACTGAGAAAGGCTATAGATAAAAAGACAAAAACCTCATGGACAGTAAACTGACGGAGATCAAAGAATCAGCAATAGCAATTCAATTAAGTCAAAGTCTGAACTTACAGGATGAAATCCACTTTGGAGGAGATACTCAAGTGCAGCGTGGCAAAAGAAACCAAATCTTTCACCATCATTTTTACCAATATAGACAGAATTAGTCTGGAGCAATCTGTCCAAAGCAAGGAGGGAATTTAAGAACCATGGCAAATGACCAAATCATACACAATAGTATATATACAGCAGAGACTATAATAGGCTGCCAAACACTATAGACTAGGGACATGTGGAATAAATGACATTCTTAGAAAAAGAGCTAGATTTTTAGCGTAGAGAGAGTACTGCCCGAGATTCATTCAATAATGCGATGATTTGTTAAGCTGGACAAGGACCATAAAAAAAAAGAAGAAGATGGCTGTTTACATCATGATCTATGAGATTATTTGTAACACTCTATCACTTAAATGTATTTGCCATAAATGAAGAGAAGATCTTTTTGTCTTGAGTCTAAACTTCACCTTTAAAAGGCTGAACAGTGATAAGATTTTATAAAGGAGAGTCACACTTGAGAATTTTCAGGAAAAAAAATAAAAATAAAAATTCAAACAAATCCCAAGAGCCAAGACTCTATAGCGTGGATACAAATATGTAGCCAAAAGGAGATAAAGTTAAGTCTCATAATTAAAGATGCGGCATAAATACTTATCTTAGTTCATCAGAAGCCCAGGCACTATCTAATAACTTTGTACATGCTTACTGCTTTTTAATTTCCAAACTTTATCTGTACAGATTACAGAACGTTTTTCTAAAAGTCTTTTTAAAAAATCTCCGTATTGACTTCAGCAAATTAGGTTAAAACAGCACATATCCTGACCACAGGCCTCGCCTACAACAGTTGCTGTTTATTTTTGTTTTCCATCACTAGCGAGCAATTGCTGAAATTTTAGTAGTGGCATAAACATAAGAGCACAAAAGGTTTACCCATTTAGAGGCTCCAAAAAGTGGACAGACAAGCCTTCAACCTTCCCAAACCAAACTTTTATCTCAGTACCACCCCATGAATAGCTCTTTGCGTGATGGAAGTCCTTCACCTGTTGCAATCAAATGATGAAAATGCATATACTTAAAATTAAAATACATTTTTCTAAGACGGTAAAATAAAAGTTGGTAAATCTGGCTTTTAATATATTTTTCTTTTGAAAATTAGTTATTATTCCATTCCACTTGCCCTCCCCTTCCAACAAAAGACCTGTTTGTGCCCTACTGCTCTCCCTCTCCCCTTCTCCCTCACCTGCCCTTCTCCATTAGACAGTAGTTCCCCTTCCACTGCCCATCCCTTCCCCTTCTTCCAGCAAGTACTGTAACCCCTGCAATTGGTTGGCTATGGTAAGGGGAATAGGGCACATGAAAATTGAAGGAGGATTGTAAGGACTAAGGAGTAAGAATATGGTGATAGGAACTGGGAAGCAATGGAAATTGAACGGGAAGAGAGGTAAGAAGAAGGGCTCAGCAGATGATGGTGGTGCCCAGCGGTAGCAGGGGCTGGAGTGGAAACACATTGTGGTGGAGGCGGTGGAAGCGGCAGGGGTGGAGATAGCGTTGTTTTTTGTGGAGCTCCTTGCATAGTTATGTGTTCTGACTAATCCGTTACCATAGAGAAAAACCATAAGCTTTCGGACATTTTAAGTAGTAATGTAACTTATAAGGCAGTTAGTTATTGAACTCAGCATAAAATAGGTATTAAAACCAAAATTTCTAAAGTTTATGAAGGAAACATTTCAAGTCTTAATGAGCTTATGAAGCCAATCTAATTAAGACAGTAAGAATTAAAAAAAAAAAAAAAAAAAAAAAAAAAGTGGAAAGTGGCTTACATGATTAAGGTTCAGGCACTGATACTTTGGAAGAATTACATCAACATGATGGTTTAAATCTTGAACCGCACGAGACAAGCTAGTAACAATATCTCCAAGGCCACCCACCTGCAGCAATTTCAGATTATAAATTTGTGTGTTTGTAACATTAGCTTAAATTGCATATAGAAGTCCGTTATCTAAATAGAGAACCTTTTCTTTTATTTAGGATTCTTATTCCAACTCAAAGACTAATTTGGAGAGGGGAAAAGCACCAAAATAGAATGATTTATCAGACACAATTTGTGAGCAGGAAAATAAGTTGAGGTCACCTCATTTTCATCATCATGAATCTTAGGCCTTGTTTGGTTACACTATACTAATGGTGGAAATAGAAATTCATGGGAAGTGTGTATATGCATAGTTGTTTGGTTAACATATATGTGGGAAGTTGAATTTCCTTGGTAAATGGAAACTCCTCCAAAACATGGGAATTTAATTCCCCCACTATACCTTGGTCAATCAAAATTCCCTTATGTATTTTTGGATAAAATTACAATTTTACCCTCAAAAATTGGAAAAGTAGTTAAGATAGAATTTAATATATGAGAATTACACAAGGTTAACCAAACAAAACATAGGAAATTAATTCATGGGAAATACAATTTCCTTCATATCAACCAAACATGATTTTAGCATTTCCTAGGAATATTAACTTCCCATGAATTATAAGTTCCTATGGGTTTCCATTTCCCTAATGCAACCAAACGAGGCCTTAATGTATTTTCCGTCCGTAATCCATGGTGAAGGGTAATGCAGATGTATTTTCCTTCACCAAATCTGGTTTATGTGTTTGACTACTTGCTCATATTGACCCAGATCTTATTTCAGATTATAGTATAATGCAGATGTATTTTAAGAGTCTACAGCACAATAAATACTTCAATATAATAAAAAAAAATATTTTCCTTCAAGTAGTTTGATTTACATGTATGAGTACTTGCTCATATAGACCCAGATTTAATTTCAGATTATAGCAAAATGCTAGTAAAACCACAATCTCTACGGGAATAAAATCTCATGTATCACCACAATTGTAGCCCAAAGGCAGTTTATCAGGAAAAAAAAACTTCTTACATACACTCGCATGCACAGATTGAAAATTGCATCAAAAAAAGAATAAACTCAGTGAAGATTTTACCTTAGCAATGGGAGCCATTTCAACAGCTATATGAACAATATGCATTGGAGGCTCTTTGGCTATCCCACCAAAGACAGGTACATGGTAATCCATACCAAATTTGTTGTCAAAAATTCCACCATCTTCCCACTCAGAGAAAACAAAATCCATCATGTACGCATCCAATGGCACCCTGACTACAAAAAGAATTTTGCATTAGGAGATATCTAGTGTTATAATATCAACGGCAAAAGCAACTGTTGTCTCATGCTTGAACTCAGCCTTTAAATAATTATATGGGTAAATAAATGAATGAATGCTTTACTGCCCTAGTAACATCAACAAAGGATGTTCCAGTCAACAAACTTTCCTAAGGAAAATTTCAAACAAGCAAACTAATTCATAGCACACCATTTTGAGTAGACATAATTCAATCATGAGAACAAAGAGTACAATTAAAATACAAAGATCAGGACAACATCAATGTTCACATGTACAAGAAATGTCAGTCACCCATCCAATACAAAATTAACAGCATGTAATTTCAATTATATATGACACACAATGCACATCAGCAAAACAAAACACATGAAATTTTCTGAAATGAGAGGCGCTTTCTTGTCTCAGTAAATAATAGAAAAAGACACAAATAACGTGGCTAGAAATTTTCTCAACAGTGAAATCCTTCAAGGATTCACTAGACACGTGAAGAAACAAAGAGGTAAAAATACACAACTAACATCATGAAAATGTATTCATGAATAAAAATTAATCGTACAATTAAGCAGTTGATTAAGCTTACCAGTTGTCTTGACATGAGTACCATTCTCGGCAGGGAACATTTTCTGAGGAGGCAACGGACCTTTACGATGGGTCCATTGATTAAAAGAACCTCTGAACCAAACTTCTGGCTTCCCATTCAGAACAGTGTTAGAGGGATTGTAATACACAGTAACATCTTGTCCTGCCTTAACATCCACAGGATCAGTGTAAACAATATGCCTCTGAGACAGCAAGAATGTCTTCAAAGTTTTTTCTTTGGTTTCAGCTTTCATGCGAGCTGTTTTTTCAGCCTGTGCATAGAACAACATTGTTATTATAGAATATACATGTTACCGATGTCAGTCAACAAGGCCAGGTAAAATACAGTACAAAACAATTACATGCAGTACAAAACAATTACACAACAAAAGGGGATGATAGACCCAGAGAGAGAGAGAGAGAGAGAGAGAGAGAGAGAACTTCTAGGAAGGTGCCATAAAACAAGTCCACTGTTAGTTGTAAAATGGCTGTTTCAGGCAACATCAGTCTACTAATATGGCAATACCTGTAAAATCTTTTCTTACTAGCAATAGAACCACCCTCCAAAAAAAAAGGGGGTAGACAAAGAGAGGAAGGCACAAGTAATCAAGACAGGTATCTAAAGCCTAGAACACTAGACACATATAAAAAAGTAACCGATACATGTATGGTGTATCTATACACATCCAAATTAAAAACTTCAATAACACCAACCAGGGAAACCCAGCATCATTTGACCAGAGGACTCCAGACATCATTTGTTCAACTCTTCATTACCCTCACGGATTTTAAAGTGGGCAATAGGCGCTAAGTCCATTCCTTCTATGGAAACTATATGCTGTGATCATAGAAGACTTAGGTGAGTACTCTCCAGCAAATGGTTAGATTTTGAGCAGATAGTGGTGTGTTGTCTATTTCTCAAGATATCAAAATGCACTACAAATAACACTGATAAGCTCCTAAGGCGGTGAAGACTACTTGAGGGACCAGAGACGGGGACACGGGGTGGTAAATTGATGGCCTTTCCCAAGAGAAAACTGCCCATTCAAAATAAGGAATGTTTTTTTTTTAGCATTTATTGTTGTTACTGCAGCATGATGATAGCTAGTAGATAGTTTCTTTAAAAGGCCAGGAATTATCTGTTGTCAATTACAGCACTTTAGCAGTACCAATATAACTACAACTCTAAAGTGAAAGGCTAGCATTACGATGAAACTTAATAACAAAGTAATCACCTTGGCACGCAAGACCTCCTCTTTTACTCTCCTGTCCTCTTGAAGTTTCTGGTATATCCGCAGTTCTTCCTCAACCCAGTATAGTTCGTCAGGAACAGACTTGGGAACAACAGCATGGAAATCCTGGCGCTTATTGTTATCATATATGGAAGCCTTCTGTGGTGGCCCATCAGCAAACACCCAGTCCAAGACAACTGCTTGATCAGGAACCGTAACTATACAAAGATGCACTCAAACGCATCAGTATAGTAAATTATAAATATTTCGAGAGCATTTACATTTATAACATATTTTTATTGATCTTTTTGGTTCATTCCAAGGATCCTTCTAGTCCATATGCAGTATCATTGCAAGGGGAAACAACTCTTTCCTTTTAGTCATTATTTCCTTCTAGTCAGTTTGTTATGAATATAACATTTGGGCACCAGAACTGACAAAGAAAACAAAGTAATTTCTCAGATGTTAATGGTCACCAGCTCATCACCTTAGTTCACTTTTCCCAGTTTCCAACTACAAACAAGGAGTATCAGCCTCGCTAGTCTGAAAGTGACGTCACCACCATATAGAGCAATGATTGTAACTTTTAGGACAATAATAACTACCATAGCACTTCGTCAATTGACCAAAAATAATTTCCCTCATGCTCACTCAAGGAAATAAGCAAAGAAGCACAAATGGACTATAGTTGAGTGTTTTATAGTTAATAAAAGTATATATGTTGCTACTTGAATAAAAAAGTACTGTAATTGAAAACAAAATTCTATAGGTCAGGCCTATAATAGAAAATAAAAGCTCTGTTTCACACTCCTTCAATCTTACAGTTTCCAGGCATCTAGAAAGATTCTAAATTAAGAGCGCCAAACTTCCTGTAATCAGATTGAAAACCAGAATGCACATTTGGCAATACCAGAAAATATCTAAAGACCTAATGGAGGTATAATCTGGCAAAAGAAGAACAAATTCCCATTTCCAGATTTTAACAACAATGCCTAAGCCTTGATTTAAAGGATGAGATTAGCAGCATGATCCAAGATTTTATCTCCTGTGGTCCTCCAAAAGATCCTCATTATATCACTCCTAGCTAGTGCTATATGCAATAACACATCCTTAAATATATTGCAATGGGGATTCGCAACTGACCACAGCTCCACAAGAGCTACTGGCAATATTAGCAGCAAACTTTTTCAAATTTAGATTACAGACAATGCAGCAGTCATTTCGTTAGTTTCAGATAGCTCTAATTGTTGGGTGCAAGTGGATCTGCGAGTGTGACTTGAGATATCCCACATTGGAATTAGAAACAGTGAGCTTTCTAATAAGCCATGTGAGTTACTCCTATTGTCAATTGCTTTTAGGATGGAACCTCTATTGGGTATTGTTGATGGGGTTTTCTGAACATTTGGTACTAAATGGTTTGGCTGGACATGTGCACTTTACAGATGCTATTTTGATTTGGGCTTGTGCATCCCTTTTGTTGTTGACGATCTTCAAAGTGTTGTTTCTAAAATTTAGTTCTTTGCACTGTTGGATACAAGTGTGAGTGTTAGGTTGCCCCACACTGTAAGCAGGAGGGGATGAGCTACTCTTATTGCCAATAGATTTATGGTTGGAAACTCACTTGGTTTTGATGGTAGGCTTTTTCCCCCTGCTTTGATTCATCCAAACAGTGATCCCAAGCTAGTACAATACAATTAAGATTTTCAAAAAGTCAAATCACAATAAAAAATGTGCACTACTAAGGCATGGGTGGATGTTATCTTCCTAATACATTAAAATGTTGCTCGAGTGAGATTTTCATTGGTAGGAAAAGCATAAGCAATCGTTTACTGTGTTAAGAATAATGCTTAAAACTGCAGGAAACAGATAGAAATCTCCAACGGACAAGAATATATCATCAATTAACAAAGAGTGCATCTAGTTAATGAGAGGTGCCTTGAGACTTTAGACAAGAAGCAACATAAAACCCCTCGTCCAGCCTTCAGACTTTTGTCAATGGTAAAGAACACCTTTTCAGTTATCAGGCTGGTATGTTATAAGATATGAATTCTATTATCCTGAATTCACAGGCCACAGCGGGTACAATAAGAGTGGTATGTTCGGAGTCTGTTCTGGTGTAGGACTATTAGCAGCCACTGGATGAACTTAATTGCAAAATCCATAATCTGTTAGCATATACTACCTGCCCTTTCCCCAAAAAATGATAAAGAATAAAGAGGTGGAAAATTCATTAAAATGTGAATTTAGTCAAGGAAATATTAAATATAGCATTATCATACCTTCAGCATACCACCAGTCACCATCTTTCTCCTCAGATTTCACTAGTCTTGCAATAACTGAGAGCCCAAAACTCCAATTATCATGACCCCCATGAATCCAAACATCATTGGCATGAACAAGAGGGCCGGAGCTCTTGTTATAATACAAACGAACCAAATCACCATCTTTAAACTCACGAGGTTCAAAAAACCAAACATTTTCCATGGATGACACAGCTTTCTTCACCAGTTCTCTCAGTTTCTCTTTTCGTTTCTCTACTACTGCCTTTGCTTGTGCTCGATCAGCTTCACTAGCAGCCCTCTCTTCCTCCCTTCGCCGCTGCTCCTCAGCTTGTCTTTTCCTCTCAGCTTCTATCTTTGCCAAATTCTCTTGCTCTCTACGTTTCTCCTCGAGCAAGAAATCTTCAAAAGTATCGAAGTCCATGCCCCCTTCCACTATAATGTGGAAATCTTTCTTTTCATTATTGTCATAAACATCTTGCCCGTTAAAAAAAATAAACTCCATCTTGTATGCTTCCTTGGGAACATGAATCTGACAGGACCACCAATCACCCCTGAGATGGCTCTTTTGAAGTTTTGTGGTAAATGATTTCCAACGCCAATCATTAAATGCTCCCATGACCATCACATCTGGTTCATCTTTCAGAGGGGAAAGACTTCGATTAAGGAAGAGCTCTATATCCTGATCAGGTTTTGCTGTCTCCGGATAAATAAAAACTTTGTTTCCTTTGGAAAAATTGTCCTCCGCCATTTCCTCAAGTACTTTTTGCCGTTCAAGAGCTTCCATCTCCAACTGCAACTTTCGCAAAGCCTCTTCCAGTTCTTTCTCATCAGTGGTTATAGCAGCCCTTGTGCTTGAACCCACCACCTCAGTTTCTGTAACCCTCTCATCATCAGATTCCTTACTATCTAACTCTTTGGTTTCCCTCTCATTGCTAAGGACAGTTTCAGATCCTGGCAGCACTTCAGAGTCAGTAACATTCTTGTCAGATTCGACTCTTGGGTAGCTCATCAAAGATATATTCTCCTGAACGCTAATTATATCCTCTACTTTTTTCTCGTAAGGGGTTAAATCAGAAACCTTATTTTCTGATACCAACAGTCTAGTTTCAGCCTCATAGTTGTCTTCATTACTTTCCTTATTTTCTGAAGCCATGTCCTCAAAAATCTCAGAACCCCCTCTATCTAAATCTAAAGCTTCATTTTCGGTCATCTTATCCTTCTCATTCTCATCAATGATTCCAGTACCAGAAACTATTTTTTCAGATTCCAACACTTTTCTTTCAGTAGAACTTCCTTGTTTGCCCTCTAAATCCTCGGGTTCTAATCCAGTTTCATCAATCAAATCACTAGTACTTCTACTACCTTCCCTGATAAACCCTGTAACCGTGTCAATTTCCTTAAGCAGATTTTTATTACCATTAGTTACTGCTTTCTTGGTTAGGGATGAATTTCCAGCTTTCCCATTAGTTGAATCCTCCCTTTGCTCTTCAATTCTATTTACTTGAGAAACTTCTGATCTCTCAGTTTTCTCAGCACTAGATCCTACGTCAGATGCTCTTCCACCAAGCTCAGGAGACGAATCAACTGAAGGACTGTTATCTTCTTCGTCCTTTTGATCCCTCTTTGGTGTGCTAGTGCCAACAGGAGCCTTTGGGACAAATCCTTTGGGAGCAGAACCTTTGGGCCTTGACCATTTTTTCTGTTTCTTCTTTGAAAATTCTATTAAGGAGAATAAGCATTGCTAAGGCACGGTCAGAGAATGCAAAAGGAAAGTATTCCCGAAATTAATCTCAAATGGGAAACGGTAATGAAGACGCACTAACCTCCAGTGGCATAACACGGACGGAAATTTCCATTCCTTGGGTACTGCAGGTGCCTAGAATAAGACTGGGACAAAAATGGGTAACAAGAAACAATTCTTAGTCAATGATTTAATGCAGATACAAAATCACAACAAAGAAGTACTGCTCAAAATTGAACCACACAGCACCAATTAGTTTCAATTATCCAAAACTGATATTGGAAGGATTACTGCTACACATGCTACCAATTAGTTTCAATTATCCAAAACCGATATTTGATTGATCACTGCTACACATGCTAATGCCAGAGAAGGCATCCAAACACCCACATGAACTAATGAAAAGGGGTTGGAAAGTGCAATAATATGAACATATTTAGCTACAATCATCAAAATAAACACTTTCACAGTTTCATAGCAAATCTAATAAAAACCCACAAAAACACACAGCATTCTCAAATAAAACAAACAGATTAACAATGAAATCAATAACACTATTCACTTATCAAAAGGGTAAATTAGAGAATCAAATGGGAATTTCATCTGAGATGTCAGCTAACTAGGCTCATAAAGTCTCGGGGTCATACCTAGAACTAGAATCAAATCTCGTCTACATCACTGCCCTCTATGGCCCTCTATATACACTCGGCAAACCGACACACAACAACAATGTCTGAAAATTCACCATTGAAATGTAAACCATCTACAGCACATATTACACTTTATTAAAATCGGAATTAAACAAACAAAGACAATCAAATGAAAATTTCATCACAAAATCATTGCAAAAACAAGAAATTAAATTACTCCGTACCAATTACCAATATCAAATTAGAAATAAAATTTCATCACTTACCCATAAAAAAAGATTTAATTTTGTCAAAAATTAAGGGAAGAAACTTACATGAAAAGATCTGTAAGATGATTTGCAAGGGACTAAACCAGTAAAAGGTCTGAGATTAAAGTGGGCATTTTGCCTACTAATAATAAAACTTTGACTGCACCAAACAGGCCTTTGAGATTGCAACCCAGAAACTTCCATGGCTGTGAAGCTTTCTCTCTCTAGTTTCTCTCTCCTCCTTCTGAAATCACACTTCCCGAAGTTTCTCCTTCTGCATTATATTCAACACTCCAACATCCCCCTCTTTCAGTGATCAGTCATTGATATTCGGAATCAGCAACATCAAAAAAATTAATTATTTATTTTTAATAAAGATTTGATTTTTATTTGTTTTGGAATTTTTGGGTGTCAATTTAAATGAACAAATAAAACCAAATGGGAAAATATCAACAAAAAAGGACAGGCTAAATTTGGATAGTAGTAAACACATTGTATTCTCTTGCTCAAGTGGAATTATCAGTCATGGCCTTAGAATTTTGAACCGTAGGTTGGAGACTTTGGAGAGGTTTATCCTGGGTTTAGTATTGCTTGGGTGTCATCGATATCGACCGTCCATTCACTAGCTCGTGACCACATAATTGAAAAATTAGAAATGATCCGGCGGTAATAAATAGTGGTAATAAATGTTCGTTTATATTCATGTATGAAGTACTCTATATTGTATAAGGAACGTAGCTTTGTCAAAAATCTTGTAGTGATTATATCCCTTTTGTGTGATACGGAGTAATTCCTTTGTTTCAAAATAAATGTCTCAGTTGGACATGTATATCGATGCAAAACTTTGATCAATAATATCTTTAATTATTAATAAACACAAATTATTAAAAAAAACTGATATTCATAAACTATACATTTCTTATGTAAATTATTTAATTTTAGTGAAAGTAAATTATTTACTTCAAATTACCATAAATTCCAACTTCCTCCATTTTGCACTTTTTTGGTTAACCAAACAACTCATTAATTTTGCATTTTCTAGAAATTTTGAGTGCCCATGAAAAATTAGTATAACCAAACAACACCTTGATATAATTTAGTTTGGTTTGATTTGGTTAATTGTTGGTGTTTTTACTTAGTATAACCAAACAAATATCCTTTTTATTATTACACACCCTAGACCAGACTACCTCGTATTTGGTTGTGTATGTCGAGAAGGAAGTGATAAACAAGTTCAAGGGTAGCATCAACAAGACAACAAGTGTACATTTGAATTTGACGTGTCAAATGAAAAGGTGCCATGTGGAGGTGAAATGAGAGGTTGCGGTGATAATATCTCAATTAAGTGAGCCACATTGTAATTAGCAAATGTCATTGTTGTGGGGTTATCATCATTTATGATTCTTCTAATTAGTTAGCTAACTTCCTAGCTAATCTTTTTCTTTATCAACTTTTTAAAAGCTAATTGTCAATACATACGGAGTAATTAACTATGGGCCTAATTATCTGATATATTGTAACACCCTTTTTTTGTTTTTTCTTTTTTTTTTTTTTTTTTTTTTATATATATATATGTATCATTCATGATGATAAGAAACAGATTGAGGATTTTCCTAATGTATATTAATAATGACTACTTTTTTTTTTCTTCTCATAAATAAAGTTATGATATTATCGATCATGTAATGTAGAAAATACGAGTAGTATTTAGGTGAGAAATTTTACTTGAGTTTTGTTATAAATTAAAGTGAATAACAAAGAAACTGATATACTTCCTCTTTATTTTAATTTGCAACACGGGGAACTGAGGATAGGGAATTACGTTTTTAAAAATACAATTAAAACTTTAAACATCTACAATTAAGTTTTTTTTTTTTTTTTTTTTAGGAAATATAATTAATTTAGTTCACAGTCAACAATACACATTATTGACAATTATATTAAATCTCTGACTTTGTAGTACGAGTAGTGAGAAATTTATAAAATTTTAAAAGCTTGAATATTTACAATAAATTATTTTTAACAAGTTCCTACATATTAATAATATAAACCATGATAAATGATCATGATAAACTGATGGAGTATTATGTTAAATATATTACTTCATATTTATCATGAAAGTATATATACAAGTATATAATGATGTGAATTTAATAAGATCTTAATCATCTTATGTAATATATTTTTCCTTATAAATCACATGACATGTATTTAATTGAGGAAAGGCGTATTAATAAAGTAAATTGAACAATATGTTAGCAACGACCCATGTAAATTTCTGTTAGTTTGTTTTGTTTTTGGCACTAATCGTTTCACAATCGTCTATAACTAATACTAAAGTAGCAACACATGTTGTCATCTTTTCTCAAAGCTGTACACGTGACGCTACCTTATGAAAAAAATTTATGCTCAAATATTAAGTCCATCCATCTATATACCTAAATTATACTTAGTGTTAGAGTTTTTTTTGGAGGAAATTTTCCCTCCTAAACTCTATATATATATTTTTTTTCGTTTAGATTTTTGCAGAATTATTAATGTGCCTAAAAACTTTAGACTTTAATTATTTATTATTATGATGGACTTTTAAATCACATTTTCATGAGACTTCTATATTTAATTTCAATTATCCTCATTAATAACTCCTTTTGATTACGGAATCAAGCTTTATTAAAATCAAAACCACTTGTCATTAAAGTTTAATGGGCTTTAAGTTACCCGACAGTTCACGCTTAAAACTCTAGTTACTAACAATAACAATGAGCAGATAAATTAGACAACGATGATGAAACATCCAATTGTTAATTGTCAATATTAACTTTCCTTTGAAAATAGAATCCATCTCGATTCAAATCAAAACAAAATTAATCTAAATCTAACAACCGGTTTTGAAGCCCCATGACCAGATAAATTACTCATAAGTATCAATTGTGACAATAAATAACAATGTCCCTAATTTATTTATTTAAGCGATAAGCCGATAACATACAAGTAATACAAGTATAATTTCATGATTAATTACTCAGGTAAACACATGAAAGGAGTGGTTAGTTCAAAAAAGTTGAAACCCTAATCCCGCCTTTATCATCCCCTCAAACCATTTTCCCGCCTCCCAACCTCCATCCCTCTCCTTTAAACCCTCCTTCCTTCCTTTCACTCTCTCTCTCCTCCAAATCTCACCCGCCCCATCTTTCTCTCTCCTCCAATTTCCACCCCTCTTTCTCTCTCTACCCTCCATGAAAATGAGACCATCCTCATCATCCCCATCGTCGTCGTATAGCAGATATCTAAGACCAGGAGCGCTAGCCCAGATGAGAGATACTAAACTCACCACCATCAGACGCTCCCAGATATGTTTCTCTCTCCTCCTCCTCACTAACACTCACATACACCCTACCACACCCGATTCCAACCCGAACCCGAATGGTTCTATTGAATTGGAGGTTGGGATTCCTTTCTTCCCTCTCTCTCCTCGCCGCTCTCGCTGTCTCGGTCGTAAAAAGCTCGCCGCTGTTGCCCCAATTTTCACCCCTTCTCCATCCTAACATTTTTTTTGGGTTTAGTTTGAGTTGATTGTATAACGGGAAGTGTTAAATTATGTAACAAAGAAAAAAGTGTTAATTGTTGAGTTGAATAATGTTACAGTTGCAATTAATTTTGTAGAATCTTGATACATAATTGTTATACTGTTTGATTTTGAGTTGATTAATAATAATACGGAGTAATAATGATAATGAAATGGTGTAATTAGCAATTGTGGCTCTTTATTTTTTGTTTAATTTTCGATCCAAGGTTGTTTTGCTTGCATTGATTGATTGGTAAAGAATTGGGCGGTTTCAATTTTGGCGGCGAAATTGGATTGAGGAAATTATTGTTCATCTAATGTTTTGTACCTTGTGATCCGATTGTTAGGGTTATAATAGATGTAATTATTAATAGACTTCAATAAGCTTTTAATAGTTAAATTTTGGGTTGTGATGGTTAATTACTTAATTGACTTGGTTAATTAGATCTTGGTTTCATTGGGTTTATGTTCGTGCTTCAATGATTTGTTCATTCGTCTTGATATGTGTTACGATTGCTATGAGCTCGAATGCCTGATCGGTTGATCATTAGCTATGGTTTACAAGAACACTTGTAAGGTGTATGTGTCAATGTGTGTTTACTGTCTAGTTTTGCTTGCTTGAACAAGCTAAAGATCAGTTCAAAGCTCACTTCCACGATCTCATCAATCCGATCTATTCAATCTTAGTCTTGTCATAACTCTATTCAATCTTGAGGAAGCTTACAATGGTATGTCGGATTTGTTTTCGATAATCCTTTTAGCTGCGATTAAACAGTTACTTTAGAGAGGGGATCAAATAAGTAAGTATGATTTATTGCACAAAGTCTAATGAGCTTGCTTTAATATTGATCTTGCCTTAATATCTTGACAATCTCAGCTTCTTGGTGGAATAAGCACCTATAATGCCTATAGAGTGATCAAGTTTTTTAACATTTAAGCATGTAATTGAACTTAGCAATCATTCTAATGCAACATCTGTAATAAAACATGCTAATTTGTGTCAAGTATTCAATATAATTAGTATCCATTTACAGAGTAATTGTTAGTTATGACTCCTATAAGTAGGCATAATCTACTTAGAGTACCTTTCAATCACTAATACAATCCAATTTTATTCCTGAAATGGCCTAATCCCAACCGATTATGTAGTATAATCGGAAACCTATTGGTTATTCCTCGAGAGCATCAATGTATATATCAATCAAGCTAATCATATGGCAAACACGTTTCAAAAACAAGGTTACAACTATAAAAGGAACTAGCTCTTAATAATGTGTTATCACAAAGGTTGTGAAATTTGTTACTATATAAATTATGAAACGTAATTACAAATCAATATGATCTAATTAATCTCCTCTGCACTTGATACCTCTGTTCATTAGAATCATCACCAAAACATAAATACATAATATTAATACGAGTATCCATATTTATAGTAATTATACCAACAATAATAGCCATAGTTCTTTCCAAAAATAAGAATAATAAGAACAAAAAAACAGACCATATTGTAAAACAACCAACTCAAACCAAGGCATTAGCACCAGCAACAATCTCCAAGATCTCGCCAGTAATCTTAGCCTGACGCACTCTATTATAAACAACAGACAGCGATTTCCTTAAATCACTAGCATTATCAGATGCATTACTCATAGCAGTCATCCTCGCAGCGAGCTCGCTAGCAAGCGACTCCTGCAACGCCCTCAGAATCTGACTGTTAAGATACAAAGGCAGCAAAGCATCCAAGATTTGTGCAGGATCCTGCTCAAACTCAAGAATCGGCGAAAACGAAAGAGTTTCTGTTTTCACTGTATCCATCTCCACCGTCAGTTTTCCCTCTTTCGTCGTCAGACGAAACAGCTCGTCTTCAGCAGCATCCACACACTTTCCATTGATGTCGCAGATCTCTCCCTTAGGAGAGAGCGGCAAAAGTGTGTGGATTACAGGATCAGATTTCACTAACGATACGAATTTAGTATATAACATCTCAACCTTATCGACTTCCTCGCTTATAAACAGGGAAAATACATCGTCTGCTATTGCCTGTGCTTCTTTAGCAGTAGGCAGATTACTGCCGTCGAAGTACCTATCAACGGGTATGTTTGGTCTACGAACGAAGTACGTATTTCCTTTCTTACCAACACTGATGATAGTATAATCCACACCTAAATCCTTAAGCTCGGCGATACGAGCCTCGGCTTTTTTAAGCAACATGTTGTTGAACCCCCCGCAGAGGCCACGGTCTCCTGTGACTACCATTAGAGCTACCTTCTTTACAGGGCGGACCCTCGTCAGAGGCACGTCGATGTCGTCGGTTTGCAGTTGCTCGTTTATGTTGTACAGAACCTCGACGAGGGTCTCCGAGAAGGGACGTCCGTTTACGACGGCTTCCTGAGCACGACGGACCTTAGCGGCCGCCACGAGCTTCATTGCTTCGGTGATCTTTTGGGTGTTCTTAACTGATCCTATGCGGTCGCGGAGCTCGCGGAGGTTGCTGCATTGGATAGGGCAGGTGTTGGGAATTGATGCGTTGGAAGGGGGTGGTGCTTGGGTGGATTGAGTGGTGGTGGAGAGGTGGAAGCTGCTCACTGAGGAGCTAAAGGAAAGAGAACAGGCCATTGTTTGGTGTGATTATTATTATTTTTTTTTTTTTTTTTGGATTTTTTGAGGTTTGATTGATCTCTCAAAGCTAAGCTAAGAATGGAGTTAGCTTAGGAGAAGAAGAAAAGGTGAGAAATCTTATCTAAGAGAGGGTGTGATGTGGAAGAAAGGAAGGGAATGAGAGGTGGAGGGGAGGAAGGATTGGATGAGGTTTTTGTTTTGGTGTGGATAAGGAGGGAGATTTCAACCGTTGAATTTTGGAGGTAAATTTGGATTTTCTTTTTTAACTTGGAATTTTTTTTTTTTTTTTTGATGTGGTTTATAGTATGAGTACTACATTATAATCTAAGCAAAATATACATGCTGTGTAATAGTGTAATAGATTTATTAATTTGGGGGCTCAAAACAAAGTTAAAGTTAAGATTAATGTAGTGGAAATGAGATCATCTTTTAAACAAGAGGCTGGAAATTTATTACTCGTTAAATATAATTTAGGGAGGGGATTCTCTTATTTTCTCTGTACTCTATTAAATTGTTTAGCCCACTAACTTAACCATGTTGAGAAACTAGCTAAAAAAAAAAAATCTTATTGCGTAGCTTATAGGTCAAGTCACTATCATATACTTCCTCTGTTTTTTATACTTGCAACACTTCCTTTAAATGGAAATGTCACAATACTTGCAACACACTACAATTAGAGAGATTTTTTTTTTTTTTGTTAAAAGTTCTACTATTACCCTTATTTTAATCTCATGGCCCACTAAATTATACTCCTAATCATCTCTCACCCTCATTTTAAGTATATTAAATCATATGAGCCCCACTTTTCTTAAATACCATGAAAAAAGTGTGCATTGCAAGTATAAAGAAACGGAAAAAGTACAAGTAAAATATTCAATTGTGGGTTAGGTCATCTTTATTTTCCTTGTAATACTTGGTTCTTTGTTGTACACCATGAAAATTGTATTTAGCTTATAAGGATGTGTTTTATTCACATACTTTTCACTTGTTGGAATCAACTTGAAGTTACATGAACTTATTTGAAATAATTAACACTAATTTTTCTTGAACTTATCTCATCTGAACTTATATTTGCTAAAATAAGTGAAAACAAGATGAAAAGAGTAGGACGTAAAGCACAAGTCTCGATAAGTATTCAGTGTATTTGGAAAATACTTAAAGGAGACATACAATATCAAGAATAATCAATATGATAAAATGAGACTAATGTTGATTTTTAATACAATTACCTACTTTTATAAACTCATAAGTGCTACAATTGGCTAATCATAATATAGAAGGTCATAGACTAACAATTCACAAGTCACAAGTCTCAAGTCTCAAGTTGTGAAATGTGTGGTATTTAGCATTTTGGACAACATATATCAAATATGTATTCCATTGTCCCCACTCTAGGAATTTAACGAAGGGAATATGCGACCATAAGCCAGTGATTCATTTGGAGGGACATGTTGCTAGTAATTGATTTTGCCTCTTCAATAGGGAAAAATGATGCTATTCATAAATTGTTAACCTTAAACAATTGGGCTTACACCAACAATGGGCCATTTTAAAACTAAGAGTGTCTTCAACTCTTCAAGGAACAATTATTGTAGGCCCATTCATCAATTGTTCTACAAATTATAAGCAAACGGAAATGCTTAAGCAAACATTTAGAGGACGTTCATGAATATTGGAAGAAAATAAGTAAGAGAGAGGTAATTAATCATTTTACTCTTAACTTTTCATATATATATAAAGTAATTTTTTTTTTTTCATTCAAACGATGTATGAATAACGCCAAATCTTTTGAAAAATAGCTACAGTCATAGGAGTGTAGAAGCTAGAACAAGCTTCGACAAAGATCTTATGTTTATAATACACCTTTTGTCCCAAAATATCTGACACAATCAACTTTACACACATGTTAGTTTGACTATATTTTTATATAATTAAATATTAATGAAAATTATTTTAAAAATTATATTATAAAACTTTATATTAATAGTTATCTAACAACATATTTTATGATTAAATATGTTTTATTATGTTAGTAAAAAATTAACGTCCCAGATATTCTGGGACAGAGGGAGTACTCCTTATACTATCTTTGTACATCACCGTTAATAATTGCAATTCTATAATCAGATATAAACTAGATATGAGCAATTGTGTACACTCATCCTCTATCTATATAGCTCACCATCCTGTTTATTTTTTGACAATTCCTCTTAATTACAAACAACCGTCCGCTAACCCAAGCCTTGAGAGTCGAACCTCATCAAATTTACCGTCGAAAAATCCGAAAATATCCAAACAGCTTAAAACTAAAGTAATTGCAAAAGTCTATTATAGTCAACCCAAAACCTTTAAAAAATGGTCGAACACCAACCCAAACCCAAACCCAAACCCAAACTGATCAGTTGGTATTGGTTAGACTTGTATCACTTGGTCTATTACTCTACTAGTCTACTCTAACCTAAACAACCCATTTGGCCATTTGCCCTCTTAACAGTGAGTTCTTCTATCGACTGTTTTGTTTACAAAGGTGCGCGTGTGTGACTGCCGTCTGCGAGCGAGCAAAAGAGTGAAAAAAAAATGGAGTTTGAGAAGAGGAAAGCCGCAACAATGGCGGCAATATCATCAACAGAATTAGACAAATCTCCCAAAGGAACAATCGACGCACCAATCATACCTCTCCTCAACACCATTAACAACCACCCTTCATACTACACCACCTCCTCTTGCTCCGGTCGCATCTCCATTTTCTCACACCTCCCAGACAAGCCCAAAGGGGGCACCTGGGCCTTCATCTCCCACGACCCAGTGGACCCCACTTCGATCCTCAACCTCATCTTCCCTCCCTCTTCAACCCCCGCCACCGAGTCTGCTGACTCGCCCGAGTCGACTCAGTCCGAGTTGGTGTTCCGGTTCGAGCCCCTGATCATTGCGGTGGAGTGTAAGGACGTGGGTGCGGCTCAGTTCTTGGTGGCATTGGCTATATCTCGTGGGTTCAGGGAATCTGGGATTACTAGTGTGAGTAGTAAGAGGGTGATTGTTGCAATTCGATGTTCAATTAGGTTGGAAGTTCCTTTAGGGTGTAAAGGGAGGATTATGGTGTCTCCTGAGTATTTGAGGTATCTTGTGGAGATTGCTAATGATAAGATGGGAGCTAATTGGAAGAGGACTCAAGGGTTTTTGGAGGGTTTAAGGAAGAATGGGTTTGTGGGGCCTAGTGATGTGGAAGCCGAAGCCGAAGCCGGGGACGGGTTTGTGGGGTTGAGTGGTGGTGCTGATGATGGTGATGGTGCAATTTGGGAAGAGGAGAAATGGGTTGGTGTCAATCAAGAAGGGACTAATTTTCAGAGAGATTCTGGTAATTTTGTGTTCATTTTGCTTTTAGTTTTAGTTTGGAGGCTGATTTGATGTGTGTAAATCGTGCTTTGTTTCATGTGATTTGCTTGTCTGAATGATTTTATGCTGATTAAAATGCTCATTTTGTGCGTTAGATTTCATAAGTTAGCACAATGCTAATGTTTTGTTCATGGGGTTTGTTCATGTTATTCATGTATCTTGTAATATTTGGGTGTGTTTGCCAGTAGTAGTAGCAAAGTTATGAAATTTGATATTAGGCTATACTGCTATAGACTCTAATAATCTAATTTCTTACAAAGTTGAAAGTATAGAATGGAGTTTGCAGATGATCCTCGACTATATAATGTATGAGTGAGCTTACTTGTTATAAGAGGATGATGAGGAGGAGAGGAAGTGAGCATGAGGAGCTTTCTCCTTGTGAAGCACCTTGGATTTGTTGGAGGGTGTTGATTGTCCAACTTTCACCTTTGGAAAAACTAAAAGCCAATCAGATTTCTTTTGGGACATCTTGAGCTCAATGGAAGAATTTGTATTGTATCTCTACGAAGGCAAATTATTAGTTTTACCTCTAATTTGAATGCTTTGTTCCTTTTGCACATCATAGATTTGCTGTAGGACTTTTCTTTCTATACTTAAAGAGCAAAAGAATATGTGATTAGGTGAAATTTATGCAAATGTCTAGTACTTCGTAGTTGAATACTCTGTCAATTAATGTGGTACAAGGAAGTAACTCATAGGTGAATGGTACAAGGAATAAATCGTGGGTACATCATGGGTGAATGGTAATAAAAGTTGTACTCAATTTTCAGAATTATATCCCGGGAATATGGCAATACAATCCAAATCTTTACAGTTGAGGGAGGTGGAATTGAACTTTGTTGAATTGAGGGAATGAAAATAGATGGTTGCTTTTTGGTCCATTATTTTGGGTGTATAAGAAAACAGTCCTATCTCCTATCATTAAGACACTCTATACTATCATATTATCATTCTCATCTTTTTCATCACCAGGAAGTAAATGGATGTAAGACAGAAACTGTAATAGTGTTGGTCCAAATCATACCCCCTCTTGTTGCATTTTTATCTGTAATTATGTTGGTCTGACTTCTGAGTGTTATTATGACAATCAACTATTGATGGTTGCAGGATATCTTTTTCTCCCCTAAGAGAGCTAGTCTGAAATTTTTGAATCATTGGCAGGGCCACTGGGAAGTTCTGGTTCCAGTCTAGCCATTGTACCCATTAAAATTGTCGGAGAAAGCATAGAGAGGCTGTTACTATGGGGTCATTCTTCTTGTACAATCTGTAATGCTGATTGCAAAGAGATTCTGATATATGGTGGTTTTGGAGGCATAGGTAGGCATGCACGTAGAAGTGACTTTTTATTGCTGGATTTATCGTCAGGCAGATTGTCTGTGCTAGATGTTAAGGGCTCTCCCTCTCCGCGTATGGGTCATACATCTTCATTAGTTGGAGGTTCAATGATTGTTATTGGAGGCAGAGCTGATCCTACCAATATTCTGGATGAGTTATGGATCTTCGATATCATGAAAGCTGAATGGAAATTGGTAGGCAACACTGGTGATGTGTTTGCTCCAAGGTGATGATACCAACTACTGATAGTGCTCTAGTAGATGTTGCTTTTAAAGGACATTTTTCATTTGACAGATTAGCTAATGATGTAAATTTTTGTGCAGGCATCGTCATGCAGCTGCTGTTGTAGGTTCAAATATTTACATATTCGGTGGACTTAATAACAACACATTGTATTCTTCCTTAGCTGTGTTGGATGTGGATACATTGAAATGGAAGGAGGTACAAGCAAGTGGAGAATTGCCCTGTGCTCGGCATTCACATTCATTGGTTGCTTATGGCAATAAATTGTTTCTGTTTGGTGGATACAATGGTGAGAGAGCATTGGGGGACCTTTATAGTTTTGATATCCATGATAGTCAATGGGCAAAAGTAAAAACAGTTGGAAAAGGTCCTTATCCAAGGTTTTCACACTCAATGTTTGTGTATAAAGATTATTTGGGAATTGTTGGTGGTTGTCCTGTCAGACAGCATTGCGAAGAGTTGTCCTTGCTTGACCTAAAGTCTTTCTCATGGAAGCAGGTGATCTTGAATTCAATAGGCAAGCAATTGTTTGTTCGAAATACTGCCAACGTTGTCAGTGATGATCTGATTATGATAGGTGGTGGAGCATCCTGTTATGCATTCGGTACGAAATTCAGTGAGCCATCAATGATCAACTTGCTATCATTGTTAAATTTCAATGATGCTACTGTGTCTTCTTTGTCTAAAGAGAAACAGAGCACACCCCGGTATGAAGATTCCGTTGAGAGAACAAAGAATAATTTTGGTTCACTTCCTGATGTATGTGTACAACCATCTGATTTGGGTACTAACTCGAATGTGGACAAAGCACCTTGTAGTGATGTTGGACACGTGACTAAGACTTCGTATTGGGTACTGAAACTGCAAAAAAGGTATGCTAAATTGGGAAAGGACGTACTTAAGAAATTTGGTTGGCTAGACCTTGGTCGAAAGGTGTATTCCCATGAAGATGGATCTTATATATATTTCCCTGTTACTGTAAAGTTCAGTGTTATATTCTCTGATGAGCTATCCCAAAAAAGAGGGATAGCTGAAGGATTGAGTGACCTTAATATGTCAAAGAATATTCTTGATTCCTCTGCTTCTGCCTTGGATTTTCTAGTGGCTTGTGGTGCCACTAAGCACGTTGATGAGGTAGTTGCAATGAAGAAAGCCTCTATATCTCCCTTGGAAGCAATGAAGGAAGCTGTGGCTTTGCTACTGAAGCAAAAATCCCTATCTGAAGGGCTGTTGGAGCAGCTACCAACCAGGTTTCTCTTCAGCTTTTGTAATCTTAAAGCTGTTTTTTTTTTTCTTTTTGTTTTTTCTTTTCTTTTCTTTTCTTTTCTTTTTGTGTGTGTGTGGGGGGGGGGGGGGGAGGTAAGTTTCCGTATTCCAGAGAAATCTTTATCTAGGCAGCTATATAGGAAATAGTTCGTCAAGGATAGTGGTTGGATGAACATAGCTTTATATGTTGACATGTCTTTGTTTGCATGATCTTAACTGAAATTAGGTGTACCTTTTCTTTAGGTGGGAGCGGCTTGGTGACGTTGTTGTCCTTCCTATCACTTCCTTCAGAGATCCTGCATGGGACACAATAGGTAGCGAGCTTTGGTCTGCTGTTGCTCAAACTCTTGGTGCTCGTCGTCTTGCTCGCCAGGTACACTACGTAATTTATAACCACGAGTTGTGTTTACATTAAAGTTGCCAAGAGTTTCCTGATACAAAAATTTGATTAGACAAATTGTAATTAGATTCTGCCATAGGTCACATACAGTGGAAGTTACCGACAAATTGTTTTATAATGCCACTGCAGTACTATGCTGCTGTACCACTGTGGTAATGTCATCTCTCCTATTACTAGTTTCCTGCTGTAACTCAATGCTCATACATGTTGTTACAGGGTCGTGTTGCTTCAACTGGAACACGGGACAGTCGTCTAGAGATCCTCATTGGAGATAATGGTTGGGTTGAACATCGCGAAAATGGTATAGCATATTGTTTTGATACCACAAAATGCATGTTCTCCTGGGGAAATCTTTCAGAGAAACTTCGCATGGCCCGTGTGGATTGTAGAGGCGAAGTTATTGTGGATCTTTTTGCGGGAATTGGATATTTTACCTTGCCTTTTCTTGTAAGGTATTCTTGGATTTCCTAACTTGACACATGTATACAACATGTCTATGTGAGTTCTTCTAAGATTGGAGCTATTGATTTATTTTCTAACAGGATAAAACCTTGTTTGAAATATGCTTGAATCAGTTCTGTGCTCCCCTAGTCCCCTGTGGACTGTAAGTGTATGTACACAATTTCTTTGACAAATCTATATTCTATGTCATGAGATTGTAGGGTTGGTCTTAATCAACAACCTGAGATTTTTGCATTAGTAATGAGAAGAGTGGTACTGAAAAAGAATGATACTTATGTGTAATAAACTGGAAATTTGCTAATCAGTGAAGACCGAGAAGTAAGATTGAGAAATTTTTAGAGGGTTTTGATTACATCCACCTAATTCAAGTGCCCAGGGGACCTGGCATCACTCCCAAGTTCCAAAAGGCAAAAATACAAACACACTTTCTGAACGAATTGCCTCTCTAGTCCCCACCTCTTTTAATTACATCTCTGATATTTCCTTTCCTTTAGTTAGCTAACTTGCTACGTCATACTTCTCATTAGTAGAATTATTAGGGGCTTCCCAAATTTCCCTCCTTGTTGGGCCTAGTTTAATAAAAAAGAATGGGGGTTTATTTAATCATGACAGCTTGCAATGTGGCAAATTTCAAATATGAGAACTTTCTATAAATTTGACTATCAGAACTTTGAAATCAATGGCAAACTTTATTTGTCGTGTATGGCTTAGAACCAGATCTTTTAAGAGGGTCATACAAGTTGGTCATGGTATTAGCATTGAATTCTAACTCTTTGAAGAGTGATTTTTGTGCTTTGTCTCTTTACTTTATAATAGTAGTAACTAGTATAGTACCCGTGCAATTGCACGGTATAATAAGTTCATATGTATAATTTATTTATCAAATCAATTTTTTAATAATAATGATGAAGTGGAAATCAAAAGTTACGCTCTAACATATATAGCTCCTACAAATATCATAGCATGATTTAACGTTGGTATTTACATCATTATTCTACTATTATTTTACCTATTAAATTAATTATAGACTTAAAATTAGGGATGGCAGGTGGCTAAAAAAATGCGAGTCCCGCACCGCACCCGTCCCAGTTGGAGCAGTTATGGGTTCAACTTTGGCGGGTAAGCGGTGGATTTGATGTCATACCCGCCTACCCGCCAGTGACCTGCCAACTTATTACTAATTTACTACCGCTAATTTTTTATGTAATTCGTTTTGTATTTGTAATGATGAAGGACTACTTTTATACCAATTGACTACTTGTATAATATATTATTAAATTATGTATTTACAACAATTTAGAGATAGCATAATGACATGTTCTATAGGAAATTTATCAAACAAATGTTGTTAGGTTAGCGGATAAAAGGCGGCCAGGTAGTGGATATCCACATGGGTGGTGGATCGGATGTAGGTCTCCCGCTTAGGCGGGTGTGGGTGTTAAAATTTTACCCATCGCGGGTAGGGGGTAGATCACAGGTATAAATTTTTTTTGACATATGCGGATACGGGGGAGGGGGTACCCGCAACAGTGCCGCCCAATTGCCATCCCTACTTAAAATTATGAACCAGTAATTGGGTAAAAAATTTTAGTATTTGTTTTATACTACCTCTGTACTTTTTTGTTATATTCACTTGCATTTGTGATGAGGTATCCAACGAAAACTTTTAATATCAAGGTGACACGTGGAGCTTCGCCCTCTGTTTTAATATAGTTATAGATTGTGCTTTACCTTTAAATTATAATACATTGATACTGAATAATTTCCTACTCTTGGTCGATCAGAGGTAATGCTACATTGGTTTATGCCTGTGAGTGGAATCCCCATGCTGTTGAGGCTCTTCATCATAATCTTCAAGTCAATTTGGTTTCTGATCGTTGCATTGTACTCGAAGGAGATAATCGTCTTACAGCTCCTAAAGTATGGCCCTTTCTTTGTTTGATTATCTTTGTAAATCATACATCTGCTATTATAGATATTCACATGATATGTTAGTGTTTATGAGCCCTTTGATCATCTACATCTACTAATATTGATTTTCATGAGTTGTTTTAGTGTTAATGAACCCTTTCATGATTTATCTTATGTTTCTAGTTTGGTTATGCTGAGCATTCTGATGCTGATAATATTTCATAGTAGCTGTCAAATTTTGATAACAGATAGGTATATTGGGGTTGTGTAGTTTGCTCAGCATTGGGGATCCATTTTCTGCAGCAATTGAAACTTTAAAAGTAATTTCTTTTGTTGAAGCTGTTGCTGATGTTGATTGATTATTCATCCTTCCAATTTTACAGGGAGTTGCTAATCGTGTCTGTCTTGGTCTCCTACCATCTAGCGAGGGCAGTTGGGTTACTGCTGTAAGGGCATTAAGGTAATTAATCTGGATGACCTTTTCTTTTAATTTGTAAAATCAACATGCGCATCACAACAGAATATGACTATCTTGTCTCACCTTGTTGTTCATTTCAAGCATTTCGCCATCTCACTTAACTTCTATGCTATTTTTTTTAGTAGAAGTAAAATCTGATTCCAACCTTAAAAGGCCTAAATAATAGGCAACATCTTATTGGGGGTCATTTGAAGGAATAAAATTAGAAACACCATTATTAACAAGTTATAATCCAACTCTATTTATAAGTTTTGCAACTTTACCAATACGATATTCCAATGTATGTCAATCGCTGGACACTGTTTTGGTTTAGGGTGTGGATATCATTACTATATCGGTAGGCGCCTAGTCAGTAAGATGACTGTTATGGTTTGTACTCTGTTATGTATGGATAGAGGGAGTAGCTACTAGGTAGACAGAAGGAGATAGTACATCTATATATGTCCATTTTTGAGTTTCCTCGATGTTCTTTACATAATCTAATACATGATTGACTTGGATTTGGATGGTAGGTGTGAGGGTGGCACACTTCACATACATGGGAATGTGAAGGACTCAGAGGAGAGTCAGTGGACTCTACATATCATGGACTCTATCTCTGAAATTGCGAAATCTGAAGGTATCTTGTATTCTTGTGGCAAACTTGTTTCTTCTTTTCCCTTCTTTATGCTACTTAACTCTCAAATTAATTGCTGCACTGAAAAAGGTTGAAATATTTTAAGCCTCCGACTTGCCAAACTGTAATGACTTCGAACATGTCTTATACAGGTCGCTGTTGGAATGTGTCGGTGGTGCATTTGGAGAGAGTGAAGTGGTATGCCCCTCATATCCGTCATCTTGTCGCTGATGTAAGATGTGAACAAATTCTAAAATGAAGAAATTCAGATGTTGGTACCATTTTGGAATTGTTAAACATAAATCTGAGTCTGCTGTACTACCAACTCGCTAATCGCAGTCACAGGCTCTTATGGAATCAGAACTGGGTTACATTTTACAATGAAGTATGTAAGGATACATGCTATTATGCATTTTAAACGACATTTGCTATGTTAGTCGCTTTTTTGTAGCTTAACTCATAGTTGAGCTCAAGCTCAGGTAAAATTTTGTTGGATTTGATTGGTTATAGACAATTAATGTGCTTGTATTCCAGTAATCTTCATTAATTTGTAGAACTTCTTAACATGGTAGAACATAAAAGTTCAAGGGAGAGATTTGGCCTTGGGTTTTGGAAAGAAAACCTGCATAGCAAATGTTTGAAATTTGAGTTCATTTTCTGATTGGTGAATAACTGAATAATCTGAATACTGCTGCTTGGACATATAGCTGGCCCACCCAAAAAAAAAAACTTATAAAACAAAAGAAGTTGAAACAGATAATGAAATGGTCCAAGCATGAAGGTGGAAAACAAGTCGTTTGGATGTGATTTCGATTCAAGTCATTAGAGAAGAATTACTCTGTATTCAGTTTGGTTTCGGTTGAGGCATGGGCAATATATTGAGTTAATTATTCTGTACTTTTTCATATAAATCAATTAATTTTAGGTCGGGTTGTGTTGCTTTGATATCGGCTCAGGTTAAAATCAGATAATTCAATTAGAAATTTGTTCGCGTTGGATCAATTTTGCAAGCTCTAGTCAACTGAACAATGAACTAAAGGTATAGAATCACTAAAATCACTAGGGACAACGATTTCCCAATTCACTATGACAAGAATAATGGACTATAGCATTGAATTCCTCATTATATTTAGTTGCATTCTGTTATTGTCCTCATTTATCAATGGCTAAATTTAGTGACATGCCAAATTTTATGGTGTATATGTCTGATTGCATTGTTTTTTTAACATGATTTAAAAAATGTATGTTAGGCCTACTTGTAAACAAAATTATATACTGCATTTCTGGGTTACTGTTAAAAGTCCAAATTATTATACCACTTGTTTTTAATAACAATTGTTCACAATTCACAAGGTTCAAACTTATTATTTGTATAAATTTCATATGAATGCATCCATCCATCTGTCCATCAATCCATAACTCCCAAAACAAGCAACATTATAATAACCAAATAAATTAAATACATAATTACTAGAAAATTCAAAGTTAGTAAGGTGGGATCCAAAGCTGATGTTCACTGCAGGAAAGTGAAAAATTACCAAATAATTTAGTTAATAATACACGTATTTTCAAAAATGAACTTTGTATGGAAGTAGCATTTATATAAATTTATAGTTGCATACATTGACATGAACATATAATTAATAATTTATCAAAATATTTTGAGACAAATTATACTACGTAGATGAAGTTTTGTTTTTCGAATAGCCAAAACGACAGCTAATATATGGAACAGATGAAGTATGAAGTAATCTTGCACCCGTGTTAATTATTGCATACATTGATGCCAAGTGGCCACTAGTAACAATAGCTTATCACTTACTCGATCACATAGTTCCCTTATTTAAGGAGTAACAAAGGTGTACAAGAATTCAGAAAAGTGGGGCAACAAAACCAAAAACTAAAGATAGAGAGAAAAAAAATGGGATTCAAAACTTTGTTGTTTGTGTTCATAGTTGTTGTGTTATCTTTCTCAGCAGCATTTGCAGAAAATAATGAGGAAGAAAAAGTTGTTGGGCTTGTTATGAATTACTACAAGGACACTTGTCCTCAAGCTGAAGATATCATCAAAGAACAAGTCAAGCTTCTTTACAAACGCCATAAAAATACTGCTTTCTCTTGGCTTAGGAATATCTTCCATGACTGTGCTGTTGAGGTAACTAACTTATACTTCCTCGGTTTTATTAGATGAAACACTTTTACTTTCACACTATTCACATACTGTACAAAAGGTTGTTACATGTATGACTTAACTAGTGATGTATGTGTGTAGAAGTTTATAACTTGGACTTGAACAATGTATGTGGATGTCTATTAACTTAATTGTCGTACTGGATGTTTGGGGTAGTTTTTTTTGTAGAGTTAGTGATCTGTAGTTTGACTCGATGACATGATCTGAACTTGAACTGAAGCTAGTGAACTAGAGCTAATGCTAAGTTTAAACAGCTCGAATTTGTTCCATTTATCATATTTTATCATGCATTTTACATATTTGTTTTGACAGTTTGAGCATAACCTAAAATTGCTCTGAAACCAAACCTGAACTTTACCCATACATCCTCTAGTATTGAACCTTCTTTGCAAATCTGGAGGCAAAAAAAAAGGAAAAAAAAAAAAGAAAAAAAAAGAGGCATGAAGGTTGAAATTATGAAATATTAAAACATCCATATTTAAGTTAGAATTTGATCATAATAAAAGGTTGAAAAGAACATAAGATGAAGTATTAACATGTAACAAGTCAAAAAAATCAATGTCAAAAAAAAAAAAAAAAAAAAAAAAAAGTCAAAAAAGATATAATTGGAAGTTTACTAATTTAATTATTTTTTGAGCTTTAAAGTGCGCTTGAGAGAATCTAAGCTAATTTATCTTTGAAGAATTATAAATACTTTATGAGATTAAGATAATTAAATTTATTAATTTAGGCTATGTATGTATGTTAGTCATGTGATGCGTCATTGCTGCTGGATTCAACAAGGAGGATGATGTCAGAGAAGGAAATGGACAGGAGCTTTGGGTTAAGAAACTTTAGGTACCTTGACACCATCAAGGAGGCTATTGAAAGAGAGTGTCCTGGCGTTGTTTCTTGTGCTGATATTCTTGTTTTATCCGCTAGAGACGGCATTGTTCAGGTAATTACCCTTCATTTTTTGTTTAAAATAACTCGCACTAGGCGTGTCTAAGTCTAACAAGAAGATTAATCGATGTTAATTTCATTTTTTCTTTTTTTTTTCCAGTTAGGAGGACCCCACATTCCTCTGAAAACTGGAAGGAGGGATGGAAGAAGGAGCAGAGCAGAGATATTGGAGCAATATCTCCCAGACCACAATGAGAGTATGAGTATGGTGCTTGATAGGTTTAAGTCTATTGGGATTGACTCTAAGGGAGTTGTTGCTTTGCTAGGTAACTTTATTCATCATTTCTTGTTTACATGCTTGTCCTTACATACATACATACATCTTAATATATGCTTATACATACAACCGTTCTCACATGACATATATGAGATAATTTTATGATCATATATTTACTATGTCATACACTGATCATCACAATAATAGAGTACATATGTAAGTGTCAACTACGAGTACTTCGTAGTTTAGTTGGTTGTTATAATTTTCAAATTAATATTTTTGAGTAATCTTGTACGCAGATTTCAAATCTCATTTATGACAAATTACTTGAAACATTTTTTTCAAATAATCTCACCAATTTTGAAAACAAAAGTAGTTTTCAATATGCATATAGACAAAGCAAAGTAACTATGTATGTGGGGTTTATCACATGAATCTCATCATCTCATTTTCACTTCTCCAAAGATACCATCACAAAGTGTTCAAGTAATTCAATTTAATATTCTTCTTTTATCTACTCAAGTTTTAATTTACTTTTGAATATATATTCCACTCAAACTTTACTTTTGAGTCTTGTAAGTGACATCCAGCAAAGTTTTTTTGACCTTCTATTCCAAGATTTCAATCCATTTACCAAAATTGTCTAATGAATATAATACTACTAATTACTTTGATTAATAAACTTCTTAATCACAACCATTGATTAAGTACTTTCTTTTGGATAATTAAGGTGTAATTATGAACCCACAAGGGCCACAACCCTAATAAAAATAATTAATGCTAAGACAATGAACCTTAACCAAAAAAATTAGTAAACCAACTAAAGTTGGTAGTTAATAATTATTTAATTTAACCTTCAACAGGTGCTCATAGTGTGGGCAGAACCCATTGTACAAAGCTGGTCCACAGGCTGTACCCAGAAGTCGACCCAAACTTGAACCCGGACCACGTACCCCACATGCTAAAGAAATGTTATGACCCGATTCCAGACCCGAAGGCGGTCCAATACGTGAGAAATGACCGCGGTACCCCTATGATTTTCGACAACAACTACTACCGGAACATATTGGACAGCAAGGGTTTACTCATTGTGGACCATCAACTAGCCACAGACAAGAGGACTAGACCATATGTGGTTAAAATGGCTAAAAACCAAGACTACTTCTTCAAGGAATTTTCAAGGGCACTAACCATTTTGTCTGAGAATAACCCACTTACTGGCTCCAAGGGTGAGATTAGAAAGCAATGTAGTGTTGTAAACAAGCTTCATTAGATCATCATCATCAACTATATATTAATCCTTGTTATGCATGGATTAATGTTGCTAATATGTGATAATTAAGTATTAGAATAAAATGGTGTTTAATCATTTTAGCTCTATATATAGTGGTATAGTGATCTTAATGATTGCATATGCCATCATATTGTAAGCTTATTTGCTTTCATAGTTTCATGTAATGAATGCAATATGTTAAGACTGTTAGTAGCTAGGGTGGTGTTTTCTTTTTAAGATGTGAGGGAATAATGATCAATTAATGTATTTCCCTTTTTTTAATGCCCCATATATTAATATTATACTCCGTATTATTCTAGTCATATATAATTACATCCTCGTAATATCTACTAGTTCAAATTACATTATTGCTTCATTCATTACCTATGTTGATAAAGAACAAATTAAATAGATTTTTTTTTTTAATTTTTTTTTCAATTTTGAAGATCATTTAGAGTTCAATTGGTTGGTTATTTAATTTAAACTAAAAGTTTAATTAACTTATTGAGCTTGATCACTTCAGAAGCTCAATTCTAACTAGTCTGTATTAAATGATTTAACACAAAAAAAAAAAAATGATTTAACACAAATAGAGTAAGCCCTCGTTCACTTCACCTTATTTTTGCCAAACTGAAATTGTTTTTAATGAATTGAAATTATTTTTGCCGAACTTAAATTATTTTTACTAAACTAGAATTATTTTTACTGAACTGAAATTATTTTTGCTGAATTGAAATTATTTTACTGATTTTCTATTATATTTCTTCTTTATAATTACTGAATTTTACTGAAATGGAATTATTTTTACTAAACTGAAATTATTTTAATTTTATATTATTTATTTAAGGTGAAATGAACAGGGGCTAATATTCAAACTCAGCTCGACTTATTTACACGCACGTCTAGTAGAAATTCTCTTTTAGTTAGTACAACCTAAGCCAATAATTATTGTACTTGTACTTGATAGTGAAGCAGCAAGTAGGGTAAATAAAAATCATTTACATTCCTTAAATCCTTATCCATCATTAGTGTCGGTGGCTTGTGTAATGAATATCATATACAAGTATAATGTCAATTCAGGAAGGGAGTGTTACATAGAAAATGTCAATTCAGAAAAATATAGAATGTAGCAAATTATAATAGTGGACCATAAAATCATAGCACATGCATAACCTTATATTTTATGTATAGTGGGATATATATTAAGAATAAGATTCCAATATGATACTAGAGTAGGTAAGGATCTAATTATTCATATATTGTTTCCATATTATACTAATCAGTTTGTAGGTTATTTGAGGGCAATGGAGTTAATGATGTTTAGCTTAAACAATAAATTCATTAAACACTCCTTAATTCCAACGGACTAATTTGTTATATGGAATTGTAGGTTACTTATATTAATCTAAGAATATTTTCTTGCTCATGAAAGTATTGTACAACTTGGCATAAGGTTGCACTTTGTTATACCTATCCGAGTAATTGGCCTGATAGGTAGATACGTAACAACAATAACAACAAAGCCTTACGCTAGATACGTAACTAAATAAATTTCAAAAGTCCTTAGTTACCATTCTTTTCAAATTTTCTTTAGGGTTTTCAAAACTTAAGGTTTTCTATGCTAGAAATAGCCAAATTTCGATCTTTTTAATTTATTCATGATCTTTTTTGTTTAAGCTAATGTGAAGTGTAGATGTATGGACCTCTTTTATTTGTATCACTTGTATGTAGAGCTTTAAGCTTTTCCATTTTATAAAGAACTGTTATGCAGTTGAAAATTGTTTAATAAAGATGCATGAACTTTGATTTATAGTCAATTTCAAGGTAATTTTGGCGCCTTAATGAATCAATTTACCCTTGATATTAGTGAAAGATGAAAAGATGAAAACTTTTTAAAAAGAGACTTGATAATGATATCCCACCAAAAATTAAAGGTTTTGAACACAAATTATCATGGATATAAGAGTTTAATACTTTCAAGTTAAGACTATATAAAGGTTAATAAGTTAGAGATTATTCCGAAGCAATAACGAAGTCATTCAAAGAGACTAACAATTCTTCAATTAACCCAAATTTCGAGTACATGGGCCTGGCTTGGTTTAAACATCCTATGAGGAAAGAAGCTACGGCCCAATTCAAGCTAATCGGCCGGTTCGGCTAAGGCCACTAGTACAACAGTGCAGCTTCTGGTTCACCAATATCAGGCCACATGACAGCATGAATGTTATGATACATGTAACTATGTAACATACGTTCCTTTAGTTAGCAGCAACAAAGATTCTCTGATTTTCTGATCTCTTTAAAAAGCATTAGCACTTGGATTCAACTATGGATTGTATGGAAAAGGTTTCAGGAATCTGTAGGTAGGTTAATCTAAGAAGACATACTCTATTTAGGTAACACAAAATATTCTATGCGGTCCATCTAAGGCAAAAAAAATTATGCTACTTATGGTTAAGAAATTGTTCAGATATTCTAAGAGCGCGATCCATGAGTTGTGTTGTTGTAGTTGTAGTCCAAGAAAAATGTCATCGTCTTTTAAGGTGTTACAAAGTTTAGGCAAAAAAGTTTGGAGGAACAAAGGTGATGCGATAGAGGATATCCATGATCCTAATGATGATCAAGCTGTTCAAAAGTTACGCGAAGCACTGCTTCAGGATCAGGGTGGGCAGGAAGCACAGCCTGTGGCAGATAGGAAGCCATATGATTATCATACTCTATTGAGGTTTTTGCACACAAAAGACTATGATATCTCGAAAGCCAAAGAATCATTTCTCAATCATCTGAAATGGAGGGAGGAGTTTGGGGTTGACGCGATTGCTAAAGAGTTTAAGTTTGAGGAATACAAAGAGGTTCAAAAGTTTTATCCTCATGGTTATCATGGCGTGGATAGAAGTGGGAGGCCAGTGTATATTGAGAGGATGGGGATGTTAGACCTTGAGGGACTTCTTCAGAGAACAACTCTTGATAGGCTGGTGAAGCATCATGTGTACGAGCAGGAAAAAACAGCGCGATTGAGGTACCCTGCTTGTACAGTTGCTGCAGGGAAGCGAATTGGTTCTACCACGGCTATTCTAGATGTGAAGGGGATTGGAATCTCAAGCTTCTCCAAACAAGCAAGATATCTGTTCTTGGAGTTTCAAAAGATTGACAGCAATTACTACCCGGATACTCTGAACAGCCTTTACATTGTCAATGCAGGGTCTGGTTTTCGCGCTCTTTGGAAGGCCTTGAAGACTTTTCTTGATGCACATACTGCTGCAAAGATACAGGTGTTCATTTGCTCTTTAAAAAAAATTGTTCTTTTCAAATAGGTAAAGAAGCAAAATAATGCTAACTTTACAGGAAATTAAATTATTGTTCAAAAAAATAAAAGTTCTGAAACATGTTTTCAATGCATCAGGACTAATAAGAATATGTGCAGGTTTTAGGGACTAACTTCAGAAGTAAACTCGTTGAGGCTATCGATCCAAGTAACTTGCCAAGTTTCCTTGGTGGAGAATGCTTGTGTTCTGATCACGGTGGATGTATGTTAAGCGATAAAGGACCATGGAATGATCCGGATATTTTACAGCTGCTTAAGTCAAATAAGATTGAAGAGTATTATGATGATACAATGAATGTGGAACAAACTTGGTTGAGTGCTCAAAGCACACCAGATTACAAATGCAGGCAATTCACAAAGGAAGAAGACAACGTACCATTGTCAGAAACAATAAAACAGCTGCAAATCACAGCAGATGAAGCAGAGAAAAGATTTCGCACTATGGAAGCAGCACTTGGAGAGACTAAACAGGTGTTGCATAGGTTTTCAGAACAGCTAAAAGGTTTGCAGATGAAGCTGGTAAACGCTGCAGAGCCGAAGACAAGTTAATTTACATTTAGGTGACTCCTACATGTTTAACTAGTCAAAGCCTTAATTCCAATACGAAGGATTCATTCATTAGTAAAAAACTTCTTAGTACTAGCGAGTTTAGAATATGGTGTAATTGGTTTTCCAGACACCAAAATGTCATAAACGACAATAAATGTGTATACACAACATTGTTTAAGAATAACAGATTTTAAAATTACTACTTCGTACATCCTAGTTTCTGTAACCCTTCTTGCAGTTAATCATAACAAAGTTCAGATTTGGGCATATACAGTTATCCAAAATTAGTTACTATTAATATTGTGTTTCAGTTAGTGTTTCTGTATGAAAATCTCACTACTGAACTTGTCATATTCTATTTCCCTTCCCCCAACTGATGTTGCAATTGTAACTCTTCGTATTAAACTGTAATTTTTTTTTTCCTTAAAACATTGCTGATGTAGTGTTACGAAGAATTATAGGAAAATAAACCAGCAGGAGCCACCTTTTCTAATACCAAGAAATAAAGTATTCTTTTTTCTTTTCTGTTCCTCCCATAAAAGAGGAAAAAATAGGTGCAAATGCACATATGGACCAATGCATCATTGTATCAAGGCAACATAGAAATGGTCTTTGCACAATGCAACCTGACTAGAGCTTACTTATGCTCGGTACTGCTTGCAGAGTCTGTAATGGCAGCTTCGTTTGAATCAACAGCAACGTGTGTTCCTAGTCTATGGCTATAACAAGGCCATGGATGGACTGGCATGTAGTGGCTTTGATTAATTCCATCTAAAGACCGATATTCATAAGTTGAAGCCGGGTGAGGGCAAGTAGGATATGCATTCTGAACCATAGGCCAATACATCAAAGGTGTCATTGCATTAGCTGGCCGAGGTGGGAATAACATCGGGCATAAAGGATGTTGATTGACATGATTGTAAAATATATTAGGCTGCAGGGAGTTGAGGATCATATGATTTGATGATTGCATAGTCTGAAATGTTGCATTAGGAGTGACAAGGGGAGCTGCGGTTGTTGCTTGTGGAGGCGTCTTCGAATTTTCATTGCTTGCAAAACTTGCAGTTTGCTGCCTCTTTCCTTTTGATCTTCTTGTTGTCTTTGTATTAGGCTTCTCCAATTCAGGAGGAGCCTGAGGAAATTACTCACAGAATGTCTCAAATTATTGGCCGGAAAGAGGCTGTCTAAACAAAATAAATGCTAGTATAATACAGTGAATCAACTAAAAAGAAATTATCTTACTAGTTCAGAAGCTGAAGCTTTTGTAAGAAAAAGCTCCTCCCCTGCTGCATCTTCATCTGTTCTGCAATTATGCTCAAAACAAAAACAAAAGATCGATATTGTAATTTGACAGTGATTATAGTGAGAACCTTATTTATTGAAAACAGACTTGATTTACATACCTGTAGTACTTCTGCAACAGGTCTAAGCTCCTGTACTTAGTTTCCCTCTGAACAATGTCATCAGGAAAACCTGCCATGAAGAGCAGTGTGATACCAAGAGCCTTAAAGAAGAAACTCCCCGTTCTAACATTGACTAGTCTCGCCATAAGGCATATGAGTGGACCAAATGATTTCAGCTTGTTTCGTCCCATTCGTTGCCTTACATATCTTATGCAACTCACAGAAGGTTACATACTAATATTAGCTCACAAGTACAATATGCATATGTAAATTTGTATTTTTATTAGCTAAGATAGAGCTATATGGTTACGTGCAAGATCAATATTGACAAATCCATGTAAGTTATGATAAGGTGTAATAAGTTCAGATAAGTATTTCTAGGTAAAAGTAAGGAAGCCTTACTCGTCCTGCGGAATATTTCTTGTACTCCCACCATATTTGATGCTCAGAAACAAGCATGATGGACAGGTAACATCACACGGGCGCATAGCTTGTTCCTCCTCTAGTATCCGAACAGGACATAACACTTGGTTGTGTCGATTGGGGTAAAACACCTTCCTCTTCACTCCAGGATTTTCGAATAAAACATGCTCCTATAATACATGAAACCAAACTTACACCCTACTAGTTTTGAAGCACAACAAATAACAAGAAATTCTTTATCATACAAGAATTGATTTCATTGGTTACCCCTGGATTACTTTGTGATATATAAGGCTCTCCCTTCCTCAAAATGCTGAAATGATTGAAGTCCAATTCATACATATCATCACACCCATGCCTTAGGCCTAATGACGCGAAAACTATGATCTTCCTCATGGTATGAGCCTGAGCATTCTTCATATCGAGCATACGAGACTCCAATATTCCCCTTACTTCTTTGGGGCAGAAAGCAACTTTAGGAGGCTTCTTTTGTAAAGACAAGTTTCTAAATCCTTTACTCTTCTTCACTTCTTCCCAACCTTGTTCTAATTTTTGACTCATGCTCGAAACATCTACCTCATTTAGGCGGTCTCGGGTTCTAAACTCTTTGGAGTTCATACACATTTCTTCACCAATGGCTTGGCCTACACTTTCTTCATCTACAATTTTCACATGATCTTGTGCATCCTCATAAGTGCACGATTCGTCTTCATCATCATCATTGTCATCTGTATGATCTTTACATTCCAACATAGATTCGACATCTTTAGATTTGTCGAAAAGTAGAGATTGTGTCTCATTATCCATACACATCCAACTTACAACACCCTTCTCATGTTTCGAATCTTTTGGAGATCTTATGTCATTCATATCAAGTTTTTCAGCACTTGTTTCAATCTTTAGTCTCTTATGTTTCATGCTGCATCTATCTTCAGTACTATTTGGATGCCTAATCTGGAAATGAAATTTATAAAAGCATTAAGATTGTGTGTCATTTCCCCTAGCTAGTTGATCCTTAAGTACGTACGTTCAATATATAGTAGGATAACTACCCAGTGAGTAGATGTAGCAATGTCTGTTATTAATCTTTTTTACATACATAATAAATTGAAGTATAAATAACAACTCAACAACTTTTGAAATGCCAAGACAACTTTTTTTTTTTTTTTTTTTTTTTTTTGTGTGTGTGTGTGTTCTTTCAAGTCTCAAAGAATACTTGCCTAGGATCTTGAGTCTTATTTTAGATTAAAAGGAGCCAAATTTGAAGCAACTTAAGCTAACAATGAGGTTCATTGTCTTCAGCTGATTAATTGATTTTGAAGATCATATCCTGGTATAAATTATCTGTCCTATGCAAGGAGATGCTTCATGGTTACTCCTAAAACATACTTTAGCACAACTATCGAAATTAAGAAACATGAACTAGTTGAGATTTTTTTTTTCTTTTTTTCACAAAACTAGATGACTAACGAGTATGCTCCAGTTTCTCACAGTGAGAAACAAAAACTATTTCTCACATGGCATTTTCGTAAATTAATAAACCAACAACTTTTTTATTATTGTGAGCCCCACAATTGATGGTGACTGGATAAAGTTGTTGATTTATTTACAAAAATTCAATGTGAGAAACAATTTTTGTTTCTCACTGTGAGAACCTGGGACAAGCCCCCAATAATACAAGCAACCTCGATCACTAAGAGAAAGTATGTACCTAGCTCACGACCTATAATAGCTTTTTCTAGGTTTAGACATACGTAACCTTACCCCAAAATTTCATTAATTTTTGAATATATATTACTCGTTACTCACTATATACGATCAACGATAAATAAAACACACATATACACTCTTTAGATCAAACCTTTTAGTCCAATATAATCTCAAATTGTTGAATATATGTTTACATCAATACATGTAGAATAATCTTTACTAAATAAAGGGAAGTTTGGTAAAAGTTCTTTGGATCAAATGTTTAAATCCGATCTAATTTCATCCTCAGGATCAACTTGGAGTTCCTTACGATTAGCTTGCTTCACTACCAACCCTTATTAGCTTCCTACTTCATCGAAAAATAAAAATGAACTTAAGAAGAATACATCATTGCACATAAAACGAACTTATAATTAACTACCAATAATTTCATAATACTAATCATATATGAATAAAATAAAAACACTTTTAATAGACAAGGGGAATAAATAAATAAAAAAAAAAAAAAGAAATAAAAAAACATACTTGACCATTAATTTTCATGAGTGAAGTAGAAGAGCTCTTTTCTGTTTCATGTTGAATTTGAGCTTCTAGAGCTGATATCCTTTGCAAAAGCTCGGCATTCTTTCGCCTTTCGCTTTGTAGCTCTGCTACTACTTCATCCATGTTTACCTTAATTTGTGCTTCATTCATTGCTTATACATACTATTGTATATTAATGCAAAATTAAGGAAGAAGCAGCCTAACTAATTACCAAAGTAAACATTATAAATTTATAAGTCTATAACTGCCTCTATAGAAGTTAGAAAATCTTACTACTTCAGTAGAAGATACTCCTACAGTAGAGAAGTGGAGAGGAAAGTGATGGGCAAGAAAAAGAAAAGAGGGTGGTGTGATATTAATATTTGGAATTGTTGCATTAAGAAGGGAGAAAGTGTGCATGGAACCCCACGTGCGCCCTTATAGCACAAATTTAACTCCTTTTTGCTCGGATCTAGTTGTCACATTTCGGATATACATATACATTTAAGAAATGTTCGATTGTTATTTCAATTTAGATAAATGAATAAGTTGTTGAAAATCACGTACATTATATCTGCATATAATGAATTGAAATATACTGATAAAGTTAAAACTTAAATTGATGTTTTGGCGTATCTTTAGTCATGGTGATAAGCTAAAATGAGGTTTTTACATGTGAATATATATAGTAACATCTGATCTTAACTATTACGTAACGTACTCCTCTAATTAATAGAATTCATTTGTAATATTCATACTCTCTTGTAAAAGATGTAATCAACTTATTACGGAGTATATGTTTACATGATATTTTGCATCTAGTAAGTTGGTAAATTAAATTGATGTGGAATTAATTAAAAAGATATATTTCGTATATAGAAATTCACTGTTCGATTATTATTTCATTAAGTGTTAGATAACAAACATGTTAACTATCCAATGATCTATTGCAAATTCGTTTTATTAGACAACAAACATGTTAACTATCTAATAATCTATTATAAACTCGATTTATTTTATCATTAAAATTAAAACTAAGTTTTCTATACAAGTTGCCTTGAGAAGTAAGTATGCTCATAGAAATATAATTTCAGCACACGTGCATATAATATTCTTGAGTGAAGGTAATGATTAAGAAATTAAACCTCACGTGCAACTCCTAAACATGAATGGTTGTCTGTTCTGCAAGTTGCTTCATTTTTTAAGTCCCAAAACCTTGGATTCCTTCCTTCTAAGTATTAATTAATTAATTAATTGTACTTTAATTAAAAGCTTATTAGAAAGGTATAAAGTCCTTCAGTTTAAGGACAATCCTACGACACCTGTAAAATGTGTAACCTGAAAATTCAGATGTCCTTACTCTATAAAGTAATGTGCCATTTTTAGGATCTTACTCTTAGATTAAGACGGATGTACAATGAATATTACTCTAGTAGACTCTTAAGATTAAAACGGATGTACAATAAATATTATAAAACGGGTATAATTTTATCCTTATCATATCATATCACTAATATATAAAGTCAGTCGCGCAGTCAGGTCACGAGACAACGACACTTGACATTCCAGTTATTCGACATGTATCGCGCCATGTAGATGAAAATTAGGTATTATTGTGACACATATGATGCTAAGTAAGCAAACTTTGGATAGATTTTTTAAGATAAAATTGTCGGATAAAGTTTTATTGTCGATAAACTTCTAATATTTCATATATACAAAATTAATCATAACTTTTAATAAATATCCTATAACTCGGTTCTATTTCCATCATAAAATTCGTTTTTAAAAAGTTCTTTAAAGTAAGTTCCATATATAATATATTATTTTATTTTAAAAAATAACAGTGAATATTGGTAAAAAAAACTTCCATTTCTGTAAAAGTAATTTAAGTTCAATAAAAATAATTTCAAGTTAATAACAACATAAATATAATATATTTATTCAAAAAAATAGAGAATATGTAAAAATAAGTCCTAATCAGTAAAAATAATTTTAGTTTGCTAAAAATGCTTTCAGTTTAGTAAAAATAATATAAGTTCAATAAAAATAATTTCAAGTCAATAATAACATAAATATCTATTTACAAACTAAACCACAAAAAGTACACTACTATATAAATTATCAAAAGGGATTATATGACCGTATTTAACATTCACAGCAAAATTTTATTATAAATCTTATCTACCAAATGGGCAACCGCCAGGCACCAAAGCCGGTCTCGCAGCCAGGCCATGAGACAATGACACTTGACATTCCAGTTTTTCGTCAAGTGTCGCGCCACGTAGGCGACAAATAGATATTATTGTGACACATATGATGCTAAGTAAGTGAATTTTGGATAGATTTTTCTAAGATAAAAATATTGTATAGTGTTTTATTATCGATATACTTCTAATATTTCATATATACAAAATAAATCATAACTTTTAATAAATATCGTATAACTCGGTTCTAATTTGATCACAAAATTCGTTTTAAAAAGTTTTGTAAAATAAGATCTATTTATAATACGAGTATATTTAATTAATATAAAAAATAATAGAGAATTAGTAAAAATAAGTTTTAATAATCTAATATATATAAATAAAGTAGGCATTTTTGGAGAGCATTCGGAGCGCCACGTAAGAAAAGGTATTATTTCGACCAATAAGAAGAAAGATTTGTATTTTATTTTTGAGTTAAAAAATTATGTTGCCACCTAGATAAAAGTAAGGAATTAGATTTGATATATCTAAAATTTTAATGCCACGTACACCTAGATAAAAGTAACGAATTAGATTTGATATATCTAAAATTTTAATTCCACGTAGATTATAATCCACGAATTAAATTATTTTAATGAAAAAAATAAAGTAAAAATATAGGAAAAGATAAATTTATTAATTCAATACTACGAGTATAAGAAATCCAAAAAAAATATACTAAAAAATATTTAAATGATAAACGCTTATAATAAAGTTTGATACCTATCATTATAAGATAAATTTTGATAATATTTATGATAAGAAATACAAATTGTTTGTTAATTATAATTAAATTAAAATTTGTAATACCTACTATTATAAATTGACACATCATACGACATAAACAAAATTTCGTATCAATAAAAAACCCTATCAAGCGAATTTTGTATTAGTAATTTTGTGTTAATTTTTGGTCATCAATGGCCGGGTAATTTTTAGCTTAATTTTTAAAATCCTATGTTTAAATTAGAATTTCTAATTATTACTTATATTGTATTAATTTGGGATACTCAACGATTATATGTTTATGTTTAGTTACTAAATGTTTTTTACATGCAGATCTAACACATCATACGACACAAATAAAATTTCGTATCAATACAAAACCGCATCAAGCGAATTTTGTGTTAGTAATTTTGTGTTAATTTTAGGTCATCAATGTCCGACTAATTTTTAAAATCTTGTGTTTAAATTTATATTTGTAATTATTAGTTACATTGTATTTTTTTAGGATACTTGACGATTATTTGTTTATGTAATGGCATACGACTAGATGTTGTATACTTAATATGTGGACGGCTTTGGTTATTTTTGGAGATGATGAAAAAATTCCAATGCATAGATTTGATTTTATATCGCAACAATTTTTCATTTATTGGTAAATATATTGATTTATTTTATATAAATGTAAATATTTAATTTATATCAATTTCAGTTTGGCTAATATATCACGGTTCAATTTATCCATTGATGTAGTAGGATGGTTGTGGACAAGGTTAGTGATTCTATATATCGAAATAAAAGATATGGTAAAACAATGAATAATGATTTAGGATTTAAATTATTAAAAATTTATCATTTCACATTAAAGATTTTATATAACGGAAAAATATCATATTTACAATTTATTTATATTTAATAAATTCTTTATAAATTATAGTAAAAAAACAAATATTAAACTTTTGTAATTTTGTCTGAAATTATTAAATACAATAAATCAAATAATTAAAAATCTTAGATAAAAAACCGTGCATCGCACGGGCTTCCATCTAGTCATAAAATAATTTTAGTTTGGCAAAAATACTTTTAGTTCAATAAAAATAATTTAAGTTCAATAAAAATAATTTCAAGTCAAAAATAATATAGATATCTACTTTACAAACAAAATTACAAAAAAATACACTATCGTATAAATAAGCGATATGATATCGTACATCTAAATATCCTGCAAAATCAAAAGGGATTGTATAACCGCATTTAACATTCAAGCCAAAAAGTTTATTCTAAGATTTTATCAATAATCTGGGTATCGTCCGGGCATAAAACTAGTAAAGATAAAAAGCTAGTCACCTTGATGATCTATATAACAAAATTAAAGTCACCTATATTTTACCGATAACATTGTGCTCTTCACAAAAAGATAACCCTTAAAAAGTACTTATAAATCATAATGCATGAAGATAATTTCATTTTTAATTACAAAAAGATAACAAGAGAGGATTAAAATCATTCAAAAACATATGAAAAGTTAATAAATACTATACAATTAAATTATTGTACATGCAGAGCACATGAAAAGTTTTGTAAGACCTCATAAATCATGATTCTTAAGATAAATTTTCAAGGGAAGTTTAGTAAATTCAGTCCATAAAAAGCTGCAATCTTGCCAAATTTAGGCCCTGTTCTTTTGAGATTCTGGATAGAGCAGATTTCAGCAGGGCAGAGCAGAGCAGATTTCAGGATTATTATTATTATTATTATTATTATTATTATTATTATTATTATTGTAACAAAAACCTACAAAGTCAAACAATTTACAAGAAATTAGTGGGGAGCCGAGATACAATCTGGGCCCCTACCCCTCTAGCTATAGCGAACCAATCCTGTTGAAGATGTGAGCAGCTACACGAGCACCAATATCTTGAGTCCTAGCGTACGCCTGAACCTGCTTCAGCAACGCAACAACATCCTTCTCTAATTCCCCCAATGAAGAAAAGGAGAAAGGAAGAAAACCATAGCCAATAGCCCTGCAACGCACCCCATACTTGTCTCGCTTCCGCTGAGTCGCAGCCGACACAACACGGCCAGGAACGAAGTCAGACAACCCAAATTGTGTCAAAGGAGAAGACTGTGTCAAGTCAACACATACATTAAGGCCTCTATCCCAGGCATAAAGCAACACATCTGCTGGTCGAAGAGCCCCGTCGTTCCCTCTAGTCAACCAAACGTTAACCTCCTTTCTTGCAGAAATCCCAAAGCGAAAACAAATATCAACAAGGGTATCACGAACAACGTTGTGCCGATGTTTAATACCCACCATCCCAGCACAAGACACTGCATGATCCCCATATATATCCCCATCAAAAACCCTTGAGCAAGCAGAACACGGTGTCGAAACGGAGAATTAGGGAATACCCAACCGATAGCAAAGAACACAACGGTAAGTCTTACCATTCATAGTCTGACCCAAACCTGATATTGGGACCGCTCGCAACGAGGCAGAAGTGTGATCCCCCTACTGGGACTTCCATAAGGCAACCTGACGCGGAGATAAGGAGAAAGTGGATTTTACAAATGCAGTGACCTTCGTGAAATATATATCTGCCAATTTCTTCATGAGCTTGGGGGCAGCGATCTCACTAGGGTTACGCATAAGGTCAGTCTCCATAGTCCTATTAAAAAGACTAAGAGCACCATCGAAGGCTGGTCCTGGACCAACAATACTAGAATTGCGAAGAAACGTAGCCTGAAGACTAGAAGACTGCAAACACGACGCAAGGAAAGCATCCGCATAGAAAAGTAGAGTTTTGAAACCCCAGTACACGCACGAAGTAGTAACAACTCACATTGGGGTTCATCAAGCTTAGCAACATCATCCATTAGCACAACAGTCTTCGACACTCTCTGCGAAACAAGCTCACCACCAAAAGAGGAATCCGCACTGGCAGGACCACCAAGCAACTTAACACCATGTATAGAACGATCAATATCTGGAGGAAAGACACCGACCAGACGGCTACGTGGGTCCTCCGAGGGCCAGAAAACTTCCGTTTTCTCAATGTTCACATGGAGGCCGAGACGAGATCCCTCCACCAAAATCAACTCCATAACCTTTCCTATCACCAAGGTGCAGTGTCACCAATAATAGTGCCGTCATCCAAATACCAAGCCTGCAAACATAAGTCGAAATAATCCCTGATTCGGCATACCAACGGATGGAGCACTAAAGCAAAAAGCAAAGGACCAAGAGGATCACCCTGCTACACTCCTTGACAAGACCTTAAGGTATGCTCCCCATAAAACAGTCTAGTTGGAGAAGAGTAACAGAATTCAACCCAATGCGAGAGAGCTGGACAACGGAGACGGACCTCACGCAATAAAGCCGTACGATCAACCAAATTAGAGGCATTTTGGAAATCCACGAGCAACATAGAGAGGCCAACATCACCACCACAAGCCTCAACCAAACGATTAACAGCATGAAGAATAGCCTCACCACCCGCCAGCACACCAACACCAAACTGAAGACCTCCTAAATAGTTTCCTAAACGCGGACCAATTAAAGCACCCCCAACCTTTGAAACCAGACGCCTCCAAACGGTACCCACAACAATAGGCCGAATACCACCACCAGGCTTAACAAGTGGCGTGAGAGGAGCACTAGCGATGTATTCTCCCAACACAGCAGGACATTTCCCAGCGAGAAAGAGATTAACCACCTGCGTAATAGAGACTACTAACTCATCTGAAATAGCAACTGCAGCACTACTCAAGCAATCCATAAGGTGTTGAGCACGCAAGCCGTCTCTACCGCATGACGTACCACGCAGAAAACCCCTAATCTGATCCAAAACAACAGCAGGAGTAGCAATAAGGTGTTGATCAACGGGAATATCCGGTAAGATAGGAGCCGGAAAGGAAGGGTGCTTAGCTTGTAAATCTCCAAGAGTAGCATCATTGTAAGGGGCAAGACCAGAAGACGAGAGAACCCTAACTGCAGCAGTGTAATGTCCGTCACAAATCTTTCTCTTACATTGCTTAATATTACGCGCAGACAAATCATGCTCATCATCAGCATCCAACAAAGGTGGAGACACATTAGCCAACGTGTCCCGCACAAGATGCACAGAACCACCAGGCTCACACCAAGATCGAATAGCAGCGGCGATACTCTCATCCTGCTGCTACCGCCTGACACCCGAAGAACACTCACGACTACTTCTCGGAGAAAAGGTTTTTAGAACACAGAGAGGCACACAAGCAGTTGAACCCAACTAGAGACGTCATCAGGCTTGCAAATCACCTTATCAAGCGCTCCTTTGAGAACCCGAGAAAAACCCAAGCGAAACTTAGGAGGAATAGATTTCACCGAACGAAACCGCTTAGAAAGCAAACTATCCAGGAGAGCAACATCGAACGCAAAAAGAGGCTCACGAGGCACACTAGGAGCAAGATCAGATACCTCCGAAGATGGACCCTGTGGTTTAGGAAAACCATAAAGAACAAACTGAACAACACCATCCCCAGAATCAGGTGGGGCCACAATATCATCGGAACCATGACCATGTCGACACTTCGTATGAAGAGTATGTGTCTTGAAACACTCCCCACAAAGCCAAATACCCATACGACGAAAGATTGACTCCGCCTCTAAGAAAATAGTCAAATAAGAGGTAAGAGAGTTTCGAGTCATATCCCGCGCATCCACACAACAATGACGGTCACGGAGATGAGTGATCAAAGAGGTTTTTGTGAGCCCATTACCCCGACCATCATGATACCCATTTAGACCCACAAATGGAAATTGAACAATAGGAGGCATAACACCCAATTCATTATTATTATTATTATTATTATTATTATTATTATTATTATTATTATCACATTATTATCATAAATTATTTATTATTATTATTTTTTTTAATATTATTATTATTATTATTGTTGTTGTTGTTGTTGTTAATATTATTATTAATATCATTATTATTAATATTTATAATATTATTATTACTATTATTATTATTTGATTTTTTTAGATTTTTTACTCTTTTTATAACATTAAAAATGTGTTAAATAATATAAAATATTAATTATAATGGTTAAATATTAGTTATTATTATCAATTAATATTATATATTATTTATTATTATTATTATCTATAAATATTAGTTATTATTATTAAATATTAATAGTTATTATCATTTTTATTAAATATTAATTATTACTATTATTATTAATTATTATTTTTAAGCAGGGCAGGGCAGGGCAGGAAAGAGTAGGGCAGGACAGAGCATAGCAGGACAGAATAGAGCAGAACAGCTCAAAAGAACAGGGCCTTACTAAAGCTTAAATCACACTGAGGGACCCATAATGAGTACATGACATGGCCTACAGCCAGTGCTTCACTGGCTTTGGCCACTCTTAATTAAGAAATTACATGCTAATCCACATAGTTTATTTTATAATTGTAGTTTAACAAGCACTAGCTAAACAAAGCCTAAGAAGCCAAAGAGTGTGAGTAAGTGGTGTACCATGTAATGTATAGCCTGGTTGTCTTGTGTTGTGTGCGTGTAAATTAGTATAATAATATAAGGATTTCAACATTATTGTTTAATTAATTAAGATGGACTTTTGATTAATGAGCTACTTTCTATGTTTTCAATATCATTGGAAATGGAAGCTAACCCCACGAGTGGAGATCACTTCATTCAGAATATTAAAGCTATTTCATTAATAAAAGGCAAAATTATTGGCCACAATAACCTGAATTATAGCTTGGGTGCATCCAACACCTTGAACTTTGACTATTAGCTAGAACACCACCAATTATTAATTGAGGTGCAATATATGCCAATGCCATCAATTGTTCTTTAATTACAAAAAATGTTTTAATTTGAGTGCCCAAAAATACTTATTAATGACACGCGTTACATCGAAATTAATAGTTGGTGGTGTTCTGTGCTACTAGTCAAAATTTTGGGTATTAGTTGCACCTATGATATAATTTAGAGTGTTGAGGCCAATTTTGCCTTAATAAAATGACATACGACACTTATAAAAAAAGATTTTGGATCTAACAAATTGAATCTTAAAGTATGAATCTTACATCAAGACTACAATCATCAAGTATATCTTACAAACTATAAGATATAGATCTCTCGGTCATTGTGTTATAAATTATAAAGTCAAAGTGTGTCAAGTGTAGTTGAGACGTTTCAAATAAGATCTCATGTAATTATGTTATATCATAATTATAAATCACAAAAGCTAGTCAAAGTGTAGTTTGTAATTATATAGTGCAAAAGTTAAAGTGTGTCAAGTTAAAAAAACGAAGAAGTATATGATGTAGATCAATCAATATAAGGTCCTATTCTTTAGAGTTGCTCTGCTCTACTTTACTGAAATCTGCTATGTCTGCTGAGCCCTATACTTTGCTCTGCTAAAATCTGCTCTGCTTTACATGCTCAAAAGAACAGGGCCTAAGTGTAGTGATTGACATACTTGTGATTCAATTCACAACTAACGTGGTCGAAATTTTGATTCACCACGAAGGCATCTATCGCACCTCCTTATAATATAATCAACCAAAATTACCTTGTGCAAACAAACAATAATTATTTGGCAATCGAATTAATTAAAGGACAACACATTGATGTTATTGCTATCTTCCTAAGAAAAAATAGACAAAAAGTGAACTTATAACTTAGTGCATGCAGCTCAAAAGTGAAAAAAGACTTCAAGTAACAACCTAATATTGCCAAAATGATGTTTTTCTACGAATAAAGATCCCCAAAAACAATGCCTTCATCTATTATATGCTTCTTTTTTTCCCATAAATGTCTTTATAATTGCTGCATTTCAAAGTTCTTACCATTACAATACATCTTCCATTATACATCTATTTTATTACAATCATATATTCCTATTTATAGAAGTTGGCTAAAAACTTTTTCAGCTTTGATGTTTTGATTCCATTATTTTGATTGGCTCTTTTTTTGTTTTATTAATGAACGTAACATATATTCTAATAAGTGGTTTCTTATTATAGGTATTTAAGCTAAATTTACTTCATGATATAGAGTTGTAGATAGAGTAGCTTAGCAAACATTATTCCTCCTGATTATTAATGATTGATTTATTAGCATTAATTTACATACATTGAATAATTACTTTTTATGTGTAGCATAATAAAGTATTGAAAATTATAAAATAATACTACCTAAAAAATATTTACATCACGTTAATTATTGATTTAGATATTAATGAATTTAGTACTCAATATAAGAAGTTGATAAATAATGTACCTATACCATGAAACTAAATCAATAATTTACTATGGAGTAAAAATTTATGATAAGAAAAAAGCTAGTATTATATATTTGAATAGTGTAAGATAAAAAGTTTTCCTACAAAAAAAAAACAAGATAAAATGTTTTGCAATTATTTTGAAACTGATGGATTATGGGTTTTTGAGGATGTTATATATATATATATGTTTTACATGCAACATAAGTATTTCTAAAATTGGAAAAGAGAATGTCATTTACAATGAAGCTTTTGTAAAATAAGCATTAAATTAAGATTTGAAACTAATTTTGCGGTTCTTAATCATGAAGTGCCTATATTTTCTTTAATGGAAGTGACAATCAAAATTCATACATTTTTTTTTTCTTTTTTTTTTTTCTTTTTTTCTTTTTTTTTTTTTTGAAGAATCACAATTCATACTTTGTTGCATTTTAAAAAAATTTCAAAAAAGGAAATTAAAAGTAAACAATAAGTTAAGGCAGTTGTTGCATACTATAGAGTAGTAGATCTAGGCCCTGTTCTTTTGAGCTTTTGGGCAGAACAAAGCAGATTTATTATTATTATTATTATTTAATTTTTTTTTTAGATTTTTTTACTCTTTTTATAACATTAGAAAATTTGTTTAATAATATAAAATATTAATTATCATCATTAAATATTAGTTATTATATCAATTAATATTATATATTCATTACTATTTATTATTATATAATATTAATTATTATTATTAAATATTAGTTATTATTATCTATAAATATTAGTTGTTATTATTATTAAATATTAATAATAATTATTATTATTTTTATTAAATATTAATTATTATTTTTAAGCAGAACAGAGCAGGGCAGAACATAGCAAATTTCAGTAGAGCAGAGCAGAGCAGAGCAGAACAACTTAAAAGAACAGGGCCCTAGTATTGTACAGAGTACAAAAACACAATAACTTATATTTCCTTGTTTTTAGTGGCCTGGAGAAAACACAAATAACTTTAAGTCGATCTTTAGCATCAATTATTAGACAAACCACAAATAACTAATGAACTATATATAAACTCATATGATGTTGTTCTTCATTCTACAAATTTTACAAGATACAAGTTAACTGCTTATGTAATTATGTGCATGAGTGCATCGTATATTCCCAATTCTTTTTTAAGGTAGGTCATGTTAAGATAAGTTTGTCTTAACTTTGTAAGTACGAGTAGGTTTTACCTAAATAACCATATTATGTAAATTTTCAAAGATATAAGTATATGTCCAGGCCAGCTTTGTGCATTAACTAGCGTAAAAGTCAAAATATTGCATGCATTAATTAAGACACAAAAGAAGTAGTACTTCGTTAATGTTATTGGATCGAATAATTCTATGATTGAACTCAACTAGTACAACGAATATCCAGGTCACAGCTAGCAATAATATTGAGAATCAATATTTATATAAGTTCTAATGTTCTTGATAAATAGGCCAGGACCCAAATCAATTGCTCTTATCTAGCTCCTTAGGGTATCTCAGCTCAACCATGTTAAGTAAATACGACTTAGAAATTAAACATTTTTTCATTGTATATATATGAGGTAAATTATCAGTATATACCCAATTTTGGTTGTTCATTTTTTGTTATTACTACAAAACTGCTTATAGTATGTCATAGATTCCCACCTCAAGAGTATAAATGTAAAGCAAGGGACAAAGAAATTAAGCTATAGTTTCCATTTAAACACATGCACTAATTACACTTTTAAATGCTTAACGTTATTGTCTCTTTATGCATCAATGCCGTGAAGAAATACCATTCAAAATTGATGTTCTTGTCGCTTAAGAAAGTAATTAAGCTCTCTATTAAAAATACAAAATACAAATTAAAAGAAAATCCCTAACCATTTGCAAATTACTACGTACAAAGGGTATATTGGCTTATTGGAAAATGTGTTATTTAAAGCTAATTAGGTGTTAAACTGATGAGGTAGCTTTTGAATGAGTTGTTTGGTAGAATTAGTTGCTGAAAGTGCCGAAAGGTCTTGAATACGAAATACTGTTTTTGATTAATAAAAACGAAGGTAATGATATACCATGGAAAATTTAAGATTTTCAATTGATATGACGCTCTATGTAACATTATTGTTTAATTCCATTTCAATAATTTAGCACCTTGCAAACATTTAAAGAGCTTGCTAGCCCAACAACTTGTATATAATTATAGTTGTTTTAAATTTTGAGCACCTTATCATCATTTAAGATATCTGAAATGGGTTGTTAAACAGTAGTCACAATATTCAGTATATATACAACAATAACATGTTTAATCATCTCAAATCACATGAAAAGTTAAATTCACAAAGTATTAACTTTTACGTGAATTGGGGTGAATAAACGTGTATGTATTACACCTGTTGTAAACCATTTGGTACCTTTTTTTTTTATTATTTTTTTTACCCCCACTTTCCTTTGGCAAGTTTAATTGAACTTCTTGATGTCGACTCTAATCTTGTAGTCTATTAATTACCCCCTTTTATGCTTTATATATTTCACCTTCTTTTTCCTTATCTTCTACGTTGTTCTCTCTTCGTCATTCTACATTTTGCTCAAAAAATTCGAGAAATTTTGCTCGAAAATTTCGAGAAAAGATAATATGTATCAAATTGACGACGATGATGATAGAAGATTTCATCTCCCACCTCCTCTTTCAAACCAACCCAACAATGAGATTAATTCATCCCAATTTGGCATTATTTCATCAAATCATAATAAATTCTTACCAAATCTCCACTCTTATCTTCCACTTCATGACCTAACAACATTAAACCCAACTCTCAATATTGATTCACCATCATCATCTAGCCCTAATAATAGCATTATCAACACTTTATGTTCAGATGATCAAACAACCAAGGAACAAAGCGAGGAACAAGAAATTAGAAGGCTAAAGAGGATGATATCGAATAGGGAATCAGCAAGAAGGTCTAGGCTTCGCAAACGCAAGCAACTTGAAAACCTTCAATCACAAGTATTGCAACTTCTCGCAGCAAATCACCAACTAGCCGAAAAACTCAACCTAGTCATGGAGTCTAACTATGAACTTCTCCAAGAGAATGCTCGGCTTAGGGACGAATCCATCTGCCTACGAAACGAGTTGCTCATGTCAATGAAATGCGATCTAGGACTCGAAGATGGTGAATGTACTAGAGCTAATAATAATCAAATTGCCACTAGTCCAAATAGCATCACTAGTTCCATGGATGTTCTACGTTAAAATTGTGAGTTATAATATTTGAGTTATTTTAAGTATGATGAGGCCTTTTTCATGTTGAATTAAGAAAACTCTTGTATATTTATGTAATTGGAATTTCATATCTATAATAATAATGTATGTAGTAGCATATGCTATGATCTTTTAATAGTCATATGTAAGGTTGTAAAGTTATATCCATGTTTTTGTTGCATTTGAGTTTCTCTATATATGTATGATGTTACGATAAACAATTCCCATAATTGTTTCGTATGAATTGGTACATGCCAATTTTTAGAAAGCTACAAAAATTATGAATTATGATAGCATGCATGAAATCCAACAATGTTTATATATTAATCTTTGCCTTTGAGGAAAAAAAAATGACTAGAGTGTCTATTAGCAAGTAGAGGTAAAAATTAATTAGCAGATTTTCCTGAGAAACATATTAATGTATAACTTTGATCGATAATATATTTAAAAAAAAAAAATTAAGAAGTTGATATTTTGAAATTTAGTTTACTTGATTGTGAATTATTCAGTTTAGGTTGGATCATATCTAGGTATACTAATAATTACGGGAATAAATTATGAATTGTGTTATTTCATTTGTTACACTAGATTGAATTTTTGCATCCTACTCGAGCATGAGCTAGATCTTGTAAGATATAGGCATCCGATAACTATCCATGTTCAATTGTCACATTATCTTAACCTATCGTAAGAAAAAAATACAACACAATCCAACTAAAAAAATAACTTTGGGTTATATTTAGGTGATGAATCATTTATTTCAAATTCAACTTGAATCTTGTCAATTCAAGTATCGTCAATTAATTTACTATGAAAATATTTCAATTCTCGTCTTATTATCTTTGCACTAATGTGTTTAAATTCAGGTCAATTTCAAGTTATTCAATTGGGTATCTTTGAGGTCTTGTCTAGGTTGGATCAATTCCTATTTCACATAATTCAGGTTAATTTCAAGTTATTCAATTTGGGGCATTTTTGAGTTCTAGGTTGGATCAATTCCTATTTCACATTCTCCCCGTTGCTTAACCTTGGAGATGAGTATATTGGAAAATGGAAAGCAATTATTTAGAACATGCTTATTCTTAACAGCCTAAAATCTATTAATTGGTATATCCAAATCGTAGTACAGAGTCACACGATTACATGACTACCATAGCAGCTGGAAGTAGACACAATGTAGAGCAACAACTTCAGTGATCCTTATTAGCTGATAGAACTGGCTTCAGAGCACTGGAGTGCTTTAGTCTAGCTCAAGACATCAAATCCACATTCGACAAGACCTTTGCAACTTGCAGCTCATCTCGAATTACATATAATGGAAACCATACTTTGTTTTAGACTTCACTGACAAACTAGTAAGCTTCCTCTCACGAAGTTGTGCACAGCAGAAGATCTCAACCCAAGTGACCAAAGAATGAGCAAAGCAAAAAGTTATGGGCCTCTTTCGTCATTTGAAGGGAGAGCATATAGTTAAGGTTTAAATCATCAATAATACAAGGGAACATATACTCGACTCTTTTCATTCTCTTCTTCAAGGAAGAAAAGAAACTTTCCGGTTCCACAACACATAGCACCATCATATAATACTTCACAGTATGAACAATAAACCTCAAACGCTACTAGGAGTTGTGAGGGTTTAATCTTTAGATACAGGTACAAAATTACTCTGCTTCAAGCAGAGATTCAGAAGGAAAACCTAAGCAATTAAACAAAATCTATGTAAAAATACATATACACATGTTCAAACTTCCTGCAAAGATGCAGAGTAAATGTTCATAGACAAGGTTTCCTGCTGCTCCCGTTGAAAATAATTTAATCACAAGCAAACTTACCGGGCTGACTATACAAAACACCTCTGCTATACGGACTGAACTTGGAACTAGAAGAGTTTTACTTGTGCTGTTGTACCACTTTTCATCATAGCACAAAATTCATCGTAGTTGATTTTTCCATCCTATAATATGTCAACAAAATCAGTCAAATGCAGAAAACGATACTCTATCCTAAATTGTGATGGCCTGATTGGCCACTGTTACTCCCTCCGTTCCTAGAAAAAAAACTCCAAATCATATATACCCTATTATTTGGAATTAGGGATAAAAGATCAATTTTTTTTACACTCACTCGCACAAAGATCAGTAACAGTACTCATAGGTTACCAAATATATTGTCTAATGCACTACGCCAATTAATTCTAAATTTGTGTTTACTAGATACTTACATTATCAGTATCAACCTCTGAGAGAATTTCTTTGATGCTGCTTTCATCAGCGATTCCGTATTCCATCATCTCACTTTCCAATTCATCCATTGTAATGAATCTGACATATAAGAAAGGTAATTTCAGTAACTTAAACTCTGTTCATCCTCACAATAAGCATTGCTTTGGAGAGTCAAGAGTGTTACACAAATACTAAGGAAGTGGGCTGATAGCATTAATATTTATTGAAGTAAATAAAAGCTGCCCTCATGTTAATAATGGCTCATAAGCATACGCCACCATTTTAGAGCAATATTTTGAAGAAAATAAAAAGTTCATAAGATAAGACTATTTGTTAGATACAAGGAAATTTAATTTATAAATTTGAACAAAAAACATCCTTGAAGAACTTGTTTCATGAATATCTTCTAAGATAATCAAGAGAGCAGATGAGCTAAAAAAAATCCAAGAACGAACAAGCTGCATAAAAATACCTTAACTGAACGTAATTAGAAGCAAACCTCAACAGAAAATCACGTCGCAACATGTCCAACTTATAACAGATGAGATATTATTTCAAGATAAGAAACCACAGAAAGAACGAAGTGGAAAACATGCAACCTCCTCGAGCAGAAACTGATATGGGAATTTCATGTGCATATTTAAGCAACACGCAAAAACTCAGAAATGCTGTGGAGGGGAAAGGAGAAGGGGGGAGGCAGAGGCAGTTGTTATGGACTCACCCACTATTATCCTTATCAAAGTATCGAAATGCTTTTAATAAATTTTCATCTGTTTCCAGTCTGTGTCTATTCATTGTTGCAGTGATAAATTCCGTATAGTCAATTGTCCCATTTCCATCAACATCAGCCTGCAAAAGATTCAAATATATGATAACCAGCAACAAAGTAACGTATTAAAAGATACCATGATAGGATAAAAATCGTATGTAGCTGAATGATAGTCTACAACTTACAGCTTCCATAAGTTGCTTCACTTCAGTTTCAGTAAGCTTTGACCCAAGTTCAGCTAATCCTTTTTTAAGTTCATCATAGGTTATTGAACCGCTGTTGTCTGTGTCCATGTTATCAAACATAGCTTTAAAACCTTTAATATCCTCTTCGGACATATTTTCTGCGATAACCTGCAGTAAATGAGCCAGGGTCATCAAAATCCAAATTGCAAATCTGTTACTATCACAAGCTGATTGTCAAATTAAAAAGGTATAAATGAAATGAAATATGTAATCAAACTTTCAAAAACAGCAAGAATCTATTTACTGCAACACCAGAAGTCATTTTAGTATGGTTGTCCAGAAGGATGTAAATGAAGCTAAGGAATAAAAATTGTGTACAACTATTTCAAAGGTCAAACTAAAATGTAAAAAGGGCATGGAGCAACTCAGTACTGGGCTATGCATAAGTGAGTAATCAAGGCAACGTTAATAGAGGTAAAGACATGTACCAATGCAGGCATAATGCTATTTTCTCCAAACGAAATCCAATAAATACCAACATATCTAGCAATAGACCTTTGGGGCTCTCCCTTCCTTGTGACTTACAGGTCTTACACAATAGAAGTATTGGGATATTTACTTCAAAAATCCCTTGACAGTATTGATCAAACTAAGACTGACCACAAAAAATTAGAATTTTAAATGAAGGGAGGGGAAACTACTTAATCAGCTAGCTCATAAGATGGTTGGTCATAAAGCTAAAGTAACAAGGCACTATGCTTATTTTAGATGGACTCTTCATTTCACCTCCAGGCATGAGAAATTTATATCTAGACAATTCAAAATAGGCAAAACCAAGCTAATTGTTGGAAAAATGGCAGAGTGAAGGATATGTACCATGTTTAGTTCTAGTAACTGGCCAAATTCATATACTAGACTACAGGTATAAGGCTAAATATATAAAATTTTCAGAAAATAAAAAATTTCCCAATGTCCAATCTACCTGGTTAGAGAATTCTCAGCCTACATCAGCTTGTTTCTTCCCAATTTACTAGCCAACACTACAACTACTACTACTAAGTCTAGTTGGGTGTAAGGGAACATTCCTCTGTAGTCCTCTATATAAAAATGTTATTTTTTATCCCAGAAAATGAAAATTTCGGATAGAAGTCAAACTCTGTCAAACCATACTGTACCTAATTTTTTCAAGAAAAAATCCTCCCTGCCTGAAAGAATGTGTAAATACCATATACAAGAGAGGGAAAAAAAAAAAAAAAAAAAAAAAAAAAAAAAAAAAAAAAAAAACAAGGAAAATTTTAAAGTTCCTCATAGAAGCACACCTTTAAAGCTAGCTTCTTTAGCTTATTCATTGCCCTAAACTGTTTCATTCTAGAGAGCACTGCACTATCTATTGGCTTGTCTGATGCATCTCCGCCTTCTCTCATCCAAGGATGCTCTGTGTGGTTCACAGAAATGAAACATGTTAGCTTTTCATAGAAATTAATAACATTGCTATACTGTTATTAGTAAAATCAGAAAAAACGGCACGTAGAGCAAATACCCTTTCAACTGGTGATTAACCAGAATAATATAAAGTCAAAATGTAATAGAAATAGTTGTAAGTTCACAATTTTACATCTTAATATGGCAATGACAAGATACATCGTGTGAACGTGATAGCAAATACGTTGAGTTGCTAGACTTAAAAGTTGAAAGGGTAGCATATTGAAGAGTGGAGATACAGGACATATTCAAGAATGGCACTCAACCAAAAGGAAGCGAGAAAGCACATTACCAAGCACTTCTGCAGAAGTGATTCGCTTCTTTGGATCTGGATTCAACATCTTTCTGACCAGGTCCTTTGCACTTTTGGATATAGATGGCCATGGGTCGCTTTCAAAGTCAATTTCTCCTTTCAGTATGGCATCAAATATGCCTCTCTCATTTTCTTCAGAAGAAAATCAAGTGAACTGTCGGACTTTACAGCTCAAATTGAATATAATAAGAAGAGTAAGAGAAAGATTATCATACCAGCCCAAAAAGGTGGGACACCACTGAGTAGAATATACAGCATAATTCCTGCACTCCAAATATCTATTTCCTTCCCATACCTTCTCCGAAGTACTTCAGGAGCAACATAGTAAGCACTGCCAACCACATCACGATACACCTTGCCTACAAATTTGGTTCATATCCAAATTTAGTTTTCAGCTCTTCCAAATGATTAGTAGTTCACTAATAAGACAGCCAAATGGTAAAAAGCAACAATAGAAAAGTTAGATTCATATTGAAATTTGATTTTTAGATCTTTCATAAGATTGACGGCCAAAGAGGTAAGAATTATAACATACGAAGTATTTGAAAACAAAAACATACATTATATAACAGCTTAACAGAAAAGTCTTGCAGCTGAGACTACAGATAATTCCATCATACAGTCAGAAAAGTACCCCCACCCCCATATGCTTTGTGCACTAAGACATCGACAGTTTTTTCAATTGACACATCCAAACTTTCAAGCCGAGAGTAATCATCACACAACCTGGTATTGGCCAATACTTACAAGACAAAAGAAGAATTCCACAAAAAGACGACAAATCAACCAGAATATCCCCATAGGAAGGAATTACAACACTATATCTTGATATAAAGGAATACCTGCTGATACTGTAATTTTAGCTTAGCCTTCAAATCTGTCTGCTTATGTCCAATCAATCACAATTAGTAACTCTACTTGTGTAATCCAAAATTCAATAGGTAAAGCAGAATCAAATCCATGATCACCTTAAATAAACTACGTTTCTTCTATTACTATTGAGTATGTCAAAAATTGAAGTCCTAACTCAATACAGATAAGACACAAATGTGAATATGTGATAGCCCTTAAAATCATTATGCCTCTTCCACAGGGCACAGTTGCACTAGATGCCAAATGTGACATCTCTAACTAGTAACTACTATAACTAGCTTCTGAAGAAAAGCAAGCCTTGTCAATTTTCATACACTACAAAACATAATTATTACTAAGAGTGTCATAAGCATTTTCGAAAAAAATAACAAACCAGTCAGCAGACCAAAAGACATCAATACAAAAAAAACCATGATGATGAAATAGAAAACATAGTATCTCTTTTCCATTACCTTTGCTTTAAATTCTTTTAGATGGGAAAGGAAATTAAGGTGTATACACATTTAAAAAAGCAGCAATACAAAACAAAGAATAGTATGTAAATGCCAATGTATAAACAAACACAATGTGCACACAAATTAAGTTAAAGCAATGATTACAAAGAGTATAAGAAATCAACCTTCTTCTATAAATACCGACAACCCGAAATCAGTAGCCTTGAGCATAGCTCCTTCATCCTTACTAGACAGCAAGAAATTCTCCGGCTTAAGATCACGGTGCAACACCCCCATGAAGTTACAAATCTGAACAACCTTAACAATCTGCCTACAAACCGCGGCAGCGGCTCGTTCGGAGTAATGCCCCTGAGCAATAATCCTATCAAACAACTCCCCTCCAGCACAAAGCTCCATCACCACATGTACAGATTGTCTATCTTCATAAACCCCTTTAAATTCCACAATATTAGGCTGCCCTGATAAATGCTGCAATATCTGAATTTCCCTCTTAATATCCTCTTTATCAGCCTTAGTAACTAATTTCCTCTTCAAAATTGATTTACAAGCATAAGTTTGTCCAGTTGAATTCTCAGTACACAAATAAGTAATCCCAAATTGACCTCTACCCAATTCTTTCCCAAGTTTATAGTGTGACCTAATATCTTCAAAAGGCTTTCCCAAAATAGTATCTGAAGGTGGGCCAGCAATTGCAATCCTAGGTTTTTGGGGTTGATGATTACTATTATTAGCAGTGGTATTATTATTAATATACCTTTGTTCTTGTTGAATGATTTGGGAATTGGGTTTTTGTTGTTGAACAACAATCTGCTGCCTCTGTTGCTGATGTTGCTGGGGTTGTTGCTGATAATTTCTAACGTGTTGCTGAGAATTTTCTGGGTTGCTTGAACTGTTGCTGGTTCTTTTCTCTGATCTAACAACATTCATTTTGGTTTCTGAAACCTTGCTTCTACTTGCACAACAACCCATTATTATTCAAGATTCTGCAAAAAATAGTAGATCAAGAAATAATAATTATGATGATAATTTTGCAATTGATTGACTTGGGTTTTTTTTCAAAAAAAAAAAAAAAAAAAAAAAAAAAAAGTGAATTTCAGTTCAAATTAACTGAAATTGGGGTGAAAAGAAGAAGAATAAAATCTGGGTATTTGAAACCCAGAAAATATGAGATTTTTGATGATTTGATCATTCAAAAAAAAGGAAATTCCTAGAAGAAAAATTAAAACTTTTGAGATGGGAGTTGAAAAGAACGAACGTTTTTTTGTTTTATGGAAGAGTTGTTGACTCACCAGCTGAATTACAGTCGTCACTGCTGTTCTTGTCCTCTCACATAAAAAGAAATTTAAGATTTTTAAAACCGCAATTTTTGGTAAGAGTATTCAAAAACGTGTTTAAGGAAATTACAAAATTGACATGAACTTCTAATATCCAATCGACTTTACTCTAGTAATAACATACAAATTTGAAGTTGAACTCCTTGTCAAAAAAAAAAAAAATAACTCGAAATGATATAAAGTTGAAATGATTAGAGGATAAAATCAATTTAAATCGTTATGACTTAAACTCAAAACCAAATGAGAGTTCGACATAGAGCCCTAGGCCCATAGTGGTAGCTAGTAGCCACATAAAATTTTAAACATTACTCTCCCCATCCCATAATTATAGGCAAATATACGATTTTAGGTGTCTCAAAATGTTCCTCCTATTACTACAAATAGCACTCTATCATTACTGACATTTTAGCTTTTTTATACAAATTATACACATACCTAAAAAATCATTACTTATTTTTTCTCTTTTCATACAAAATACACATACCTTAAAAATCATTACTTACTTTTTAATTTTTCCATACAATATTCTCTACTTTTTATTATTCCTATACAACATTTTTCACTTTTTATCTTTTCCATACAATATTCCCTACTTTTTCCATCCTTCTTAAAAACCATTTTATTAGAGTTATTTGCCTGTAATTATGGGACGGAGGGAGTAATAATTCAAACTTTGCTTAACTCTAAAGTGAAGCTCGGTTTGATTGTTTAATTGGCTATTACTCCCTCCGTCCCTTAATGATAGTCTCTTATGGGCAATTTTCACGGCAATTAATAAATATGAATAAGAAGTAGTAAAAGTACATTGAAAAGGTAAATTTATATAGGGTATGCAAAAAAGTAGAGAGATAAATGATAAGTGGTTTATTTGACCACTTATTGTGGTGATTTTAACCCGATTTTATAATCTTTTCCCCTCTTTTCTAACCCCTTTTGTATATAAATGTTGCGTTTTGGCTTTCTCCCCCTCCATGTGTGTTTGTATACTTAATTTGCAGGTAATGGTGAAGTGAGGCAAAGCAAGGAAGTTCATGAATTGAGATTAGAGGCAAAAAGTGATGGAGGGAGAGGCCGCTCCTGGTGGAGTGGTCGTGCACCTCCCCAGGAGCGGGCGCTCCTGCAAAGTTTACATAATTTTGCCATGTTTCTGAACCTGTGAGGAGCGGGAGTGCACCCTAATAGGAGCGGGCGCTCCTCCAAGACTTCAACATTCTGCCTCATGTTGAAAGAGCGAGGAGCAGGCGCTCCTCCCTGGATTTTTGAATCTGCCAATCTTTTGAAGAGCAGGGGAGCGGGCACGCATGTATATGGAGCGGGCGCTCTTAGCTGGAAATCCGTTTTCTTTTGACGGTTCAACCTATGTAATTCGGGGAGTATAAATACTACCCCTTTAGTTCATTCGGGCAGTAGTAGCATAGTTCTTAGCAACTTTCTCTTAGTTTGAAACAATCATCTTTGGTATTTTAGCTTAGAAGTCCTCAAATTAATCATTGTAGTAGCAAGTTTCAAGGATTATTCTCAGCATTTCAGAAATTGTTTTCAACATTTGAAGCTTCAATTAGTAACTTCTTTCACTTTTCTCTATTTATTTTCTGATTTTATTTTGTTATTGCATGTCACCTTAATCTCTTTAGATCTTGATTGTTGTTGTTGAATGTTAGTTTTATCATTAGTTAATCACTTTCCCCCAACTATTGGACTAGTTAGAACCTTAATCTTGGTTTGCATGTCACTCAAAATGAGTTGTGAAGAGTCCTCTTTGCTAAGGGTTGGGTAAAACTCAACCTAATGGTTAACTAAGTAAACTTGGGTGAAGTATTGATGTTTGATTTGTGAATAAATTGATTGTATGAGATTGCTTGTTAGTTCTTCATGATAGGAGTAGCTACCCTTTAATTTGGAGCTTGATGGCATGTTATGCTTAGTTTGACATGGAAATGTAGATTAAGTATGTCATTACTTAATGCAATTTGATTATGTATCTCCTATTGCTAAATTAATGAGGGATCTAAGTTTAGGAGTGTGAGTTGTTTTCCTAATTGCATGAGGTTGGTCTTACATATAGTCCTTGCTATCTCTTGTCTCTTTTACTCCCAATATGCCTAATTGTCATGGTTGAGTGGATCTCATTCCCTAGTGCTTTTGATTACTTGATTTAGAACAATAGTTTGTTGTCTACTTGACGAATACCCCTTTCAACAAAAGACTTCGAATTAGGTTGAGTGATAAGATCTTTAGCAATTATACCCCGTTCGCTGTGGACCGAACTCTTACTTATTATTGTGCTTGGTTTGTGAGATGTTTGCTTATAAATGTGTTTGAATGAGAGTGGAATGTGCAACCGTTCTAACGCCCATAAAAAAAGTAATAAAAGTTCATGGAAAAACAAAATTCCCCATGGGAAAGTTAAATTTGCACAAATATTGTTGCAAATTGGAGGGAATTTTGGTAAAAAATTTATATTAACTAGGTTAGGTCCCGTGCCATGCACGGTACGTTATTTTAATTACTTTTGACAAATTAATTTATTTATAGCATAAAATATAAAAATTGTTTAATATCTTGAACAAAATTGAAGTAACATGGAATATTTGATCAAGATCATATTCTTAAAAAATATTCCACCAAAAATACATCTTCTGGAAAAAAATTATATATTTCCTTATTATTCCGTAATTAATTGAGTATCAACATAAAAATGGTAAATATTATTGCTCATTTGTATAGTTGACAAAAAAACAAACTTTTTTTTTTTTATTTATAAATAACTTCCTTAAATAAAATTTCGTAATTAATTATTAAAAAAAAATATACTTAGAACACACCAGAAATCGACATGTGTCATTGTTGGTGTGTCTTTTAGTATATAGTTATTGATGGTACTTAAAAAAAGCAAATGGGACTATCATTTTGGTACTTAAAATTGGCCATAAGGGACTATCAATAAGGGACGAAGGGAGTAACAAATTGAGTTCAAGCTTAAATATATTACGGAATGTTATAATTCGAGTATGAACTGAGTGAACCACCACAATCAATTAAATTCAATTTATAGGCATGCAAATAATCCAATATACTTCGTATCTAATATCTATCTAGTTTCCTAATTACAAACCTCATCAACTCATCTAATTAGGAAAGCATTAAAAAAAATACATTTTATTTTTTCACAAAACAAATTTTGTTGGTATTTGAAAAGTTTAGCTTATTTTCTAACATGAAAATTATATCTTTCTTTCACACCTGAATATCATGATCAAAACCATATTTTATAAATTGACACTAAAAAACACCTTTTTATGATGTTTATTAAAGATATAACCATACAGTAAACATTAATATATATACCAGCATTGTTTACAGAAAAAATTTAGGCTGAAATAAAGTTCTACTCCATCGTAAGAGATACAAAGTATATTATATCAAACTCATTGCGTTCAACCTAGCCGAAACTAACCTGTATATTGTTCAAATAGATCTCGAGCCTAATTTACTCATATATATCTAAATAATCTAATCATGCATGTTTATATGTTCCTTGTTTCTATGTAGCAAACATATAGAATAAGATCAAATATAATTGTATCTTACCAGCATGCGTAAATCAAAGAATTTCAAATTTCAATTTCCTACTTTACTAAAAGATTTAATTAACTAATGTTTAGAGTCCAATTCTTTAATTTAAGAAGAAGGGGTGGATGAGATTTGAAGCTATAAGCTATAATCCCTCTTGTCACATTAAATCACCAACTCTAATACCATGTCAATATGTCAAATAATCGATTCAATCAAATATATAAGCGGGTGGTTATAGCCCTAAAAAATTGGTTTTATTATTGTACTACTATCATTTAAGCTTGTTTTGGTTAATAAGAGGATAACGCTCTCATTCATGTAAAGTAGATCGATATTAGCAGCTAGTTAACCACCATAAGAAATTTAGTGGTAAGATTACCTTAAGCTATGATATAATATTGAAGTGGTAGCACCATTGTGTAGAATGCTACTGGTAACACTACCTTAAGCTAAAATATTATATTAGGCTTATCAACAGCTCCCTCTGATTGTTTCATGAGTGGTGTCCAAGACTACTGTCCAGTTGCACGTACTATGTCAGTTTGAAATGGCTATGCTTTGTTTATTTTATAAGATTAGGTTACATTAGATTATTGATGAAATTTCTTAAATACATTTAGATGAATATATATCCATCTTAACTCAAGTGCTTATGTGCGAAGCAAATTTGAGCTTGTGAGCATGAAAATGTGAGGGGCTTCATCTAAAATAATCCGCATGCTAATTTAATATGGTGCTCGATCTCTAGATATATCGCCCTTGATAGAAAAGTATTAAGGGCTTTAATTTACCAATCAACTAAGAATAGTGACTTAATTGGTCACTTACTCACTTGTTACAAGTGATTGAATATGGTTGGTCCTTTGACATGGTATAGGAGCCAGCGTGACAAGAAGGTCACGAGTTCAAATTTCATCCATTCCTGCTTTCTAAAGTGGAAAATTTAGTGCTGAGTATGGAATAGCCCATGATGCATCCACACTTCAAGTCCAATTGATGGATTCTTATATGAGGGGGCGTAATAGAGTATAAATTCAATCTTGAGACTCCATCCAACCATTTGCTTAGACTTTAGGTTGAGTTGATCATTTTATAATAAATCTCCACATTACACAACAGACTAAGCTATAACTTTCCCACCTAGAAATTCATATAAATTCCTCTTTAATAGAATGTTACGTTGTTGATGCCAAAATCCGGATCAGGCGTCAACTTTAAATTTAAGTAGTGGAATATAGCTTCTCATACTTATTTAAATTTTTTCTTACTTTTAGCCGATAAATCATACAAAATTCTCTTAATTCAAATTTCCATTACAATAAACTATTTCATCTTTAAATTCGTAGCAACACCTTTTCTTCTGTTTACAACCTTCACGCAAATATTATGGTGTATATTGTTTTCCACAATATGCTTGACAAAAATGAGTTGTGCACAATGGCCAAATTGTAATTAGTTCCTTTCACATAATTTCTTAACGAAGTTTGCAAATACGCCGCTTGTTAATATCAATGCACAAAAATTTTATGTTTTGAGGTAAAAAAAATAATTAGAAAAAAAAAGTTTCAGTATGAAGTATGAACTATCTTATACTCTCAAAAAACAAAACAAAAACAAAATATTAACTATTTTATAACTGGTTGATAGGGTTTAAAAAATACTCCATCCGTCCCTATTTAGTTGACACGCTTTCCTTATAAAGTTGTCCCTTTTTTTTTTTTTTTTTTTTTGTATAACTATGAGGAGTTTCCCACTGCCTTTGGCAAGTGGACTAATCTCCTGCGGGAGTTTGCATGGCTATCTCAAAGAGTAGCATCCCTCCCAGTTGGAATTTTTTCCATACCCAAGGCTTGAACCGAGACCTTGGTTAAGGAGAGAGAGGCCCTTAACCACTCACGCCAACCCTAGTTGGTTATAAAGCCGTCATTATTTAGTTGACACATTTCAACTTATTTCCTTAAATGGAATGGTCTCATTTATATTACGAAGTATATTGTTTCTCTCTCTTCAAAAAGGACTCACTTTATTCCCCAATCTCCAAAAGATAATAAAAAACTACTACCCCGCTCACACCCTCTAAAAGTAAATGGTTCCACTATCCACTAACTCTGATAAAAGAATACCCACCACTAACTTTAACACAATAAAATACTAAAGTAAAATAATATGCCTAAAACTCTAAACATACACATATTTCTCCAAGTCTACTTCAAAATCTTTAAAGATAGTGTACAAAAGAATTTCTTACCCTACCTTGCAGTTTCGGGTAATGCAATGTTTGAGATGGGCGATCATTAGCGAGGGAAAGTTGATAGGCCTTTTGTTGGCTAAACAATAAATCAAAGTTGCATCAAGCAAGTTTGCCTCACTCCTCTTTTGAGCTCTTGGCACAAGACTTGTTCTCACAATGTTAAAGAGGAGTTTATGGTTAGGAGACATATCATTATGGCTAGTTAAAAATTTTGTTTTTAAAATTGAATAATTCAATCATTTGAGAAAGCTTTAAAATAATGATCATATCCAATCGCAGGAACTTGAAACAAATTGGCAAGATAATTCACATCAAATTTAATAAGCTTCCCATCCTTTCTTTGAGATGGAGTTGGTTTAGGTTTTGGTGGTTCTTGAGTGGGTTGCTCGAAGATTTCCATGGGAGAGCCGCCGGTTATGGATTCTCAGGTTAGGGTTTGGTTTAAACGAGTAGCGAATGCTTTTGGGAACGGGGGTTTCAACTGGAGAGGTTTCCCTGGGTGCAATAGTTGAGGTGCCTTCGGTTGAGGATGATTGTTCAATGAGGGTTTTTAGAGTTTTTGGTTTGGGAAGTTGAGTGTTGAGGGAGGTTCACATGGTGGCTTTTGTAGTGATGAATGGTGAAGATGGAGCGTTGGGTTTTGTGAATGGTTAAATGTATTTTTCATCCAAGAGGTATGATGAGGGTGTTTAGTTTAGGTTCTTTGATTTTGGTTGATGAGGAATTTATGAGGGTTTTAATGAGGGATAAGTTCAAAGTTTCCAAGTCGATAGGAACATTCTAAACTAAAAAGATAAAATTAAAATTTGAATTTGAACTAGATTTGGGTAAACAGAAAAATTGGAATAACTGAATTTGGATAAATCTGATGAAAATATAATATAAAATAAAAAGATAATAAAAGAAATCAGCTTGCTAATTTACAGAAGGAACAAATAACAAGTCAACATGATTCATCTACTGCCACACTTGAATTCTTCAAGTTGAAAGAATATGTAACATGCCAGCATTAAAAATTGTACAGAAAAATTATTTACAAGCTCTTAACTTAATTGCATCATTTAGCAATGAAATTTGTGTTAGCTATTTCTTTTTAGGACCTTGGATTTTCATATGAACCAATCAAGAGAATAAAAACACATGAATTAATTTGACTATACCTAGTTTCAAACACATTTTTTCATGTCTTTCTCTATTGAGAGGTTTAGTTAAAATATCAGCTATTTGAAACTCAGTTCCACATAATTCCATTCTTATTAAACCTTTCTCAACATTATCTTTTAAGAAATGATGACGAATATGAATGTGTTTGACCCTAGAATGATGCACTGCCAAGTGTAATACTAAAGTCTCTTAATTGTTGTTTTATCCATAACAGTCGGGAACAGCATGCAACGGCTGCTACATACTCTACTTATGCTGTGGATAATGAAACAGTATTTTGTTTCTTGGAACCCCAAGAAACTAGACAAGGACCTAAGAATTGAGTCATACCTGATGTGCTCTTTCTATTTACTATGTCACCTACATAGTCTGCATCAGTGTATCCCTTCAAGTCAAAGCAATTATTGTTAGGATAAAATAAGCATAGATCATCAGTTCCTTTTAGGTATCTTAGAATTCTCTTCACAGTAGTGAGATGTGACTCTTTTGGATTTGCTTGGAACTTGACACATAAACTAACACTAAAAGAGATGTCAGGTCTACTTGCAGTTAGGTAAAGCAAAGAGCCAATCATTCCCCTATATTGGGTTTGATTGTCACTCTTCCCATTTGAGTCTTCATTGAGTCTTGTGTTTGTTCCCATGGGAGTGTGATTCACTTTGGAGATTTCCAAACCGTACTTCTTTTGAAGTTCCTTGATGTACTTCTATTGGTGAATCATTATCCCTTTTTCAGTTTGCATGATTTGCAAATTAAACCAAGAGAGAATGAGTTCCCCCACCATGCTCATTTCGAATTCTCTACTCATCAAGTTAGCAAAGTCGTTGCAAAGAGATTCGTTAGTTGCACAAAAAATAATATCATCAACATAAATTTGCACAACTAAGAGATCAGTTCCTTTAGATTTTAGAAATAAAGTTTTGTCAACTTTTCCACATTAAAAACCATTTTCTAAGAGGAACTTGGATAGCCTCACATATCATGCTCTAGGAGCCTGCTTTAGTCCATAAAGTGTCTTGCCAAGCTTAAAAACATGATTTGGAAAATTTGGATTTTCAAAACCAGGAGGTTGTTCAACAAAGACTTCTTCTTCTAAGAAACCATTTAGAAAAGTCCCATTTAACTTCCATTTGGTACAGTTTAAAACCCATGAAAGCATCAAAGGCAATTAAAATTCTAATAGCTTCTAATATAGCAACTGGAGCAAAGGTTTCTTCGAAATCAATACCTTCCTGTTAATTGTAGCCTTTAACAACCAACCTTGCTTTGTTCCCAACGATTGTGCCATGTTCATCCAGCTTGTTCCTAAACACCCATTTGAGGCCTATTATCTTCTTGTTGTCAGGTTTGGGTTCTAGGTGCCAGACTTTGTTTCTTTTGAATTCATTTAGTTCATCTTGCATGGCAATTATCTAATCAGCATCTCCCAAGGCTTCAGTATGATTTCTTTGTTCAACTTCAGTATGATTTTTTTGTTCAATTTGGGACAAGAAGGCATGATTTCTCTGTTCAGTATGATTTCTTTGTTCAACATTGCATTACCTACTTTTATCATTCCCTTTTCCTTTTTTCCCCTCTTATCATTTTCATCTCCCTCTACCTCATTTGTTTCTCTCTCCTAGGGGTTTCTCCTTGCATTTTGCTTTTGAGGGTTCCTCTGCACACTTCCTCTCTCTTCTGTTCCATAATCTCCATCTTCTTTCCTCTCCTGTCTTACAAAAACTATCTTGTTCCTTTCATCTGCTTTTTAAGATGATAAATCAACCATTATGGTGATAGAGAAAAGCAGAGGACAGAGATGGGAGACTTCTCATGGCAAGGAAGAGGTAAATTTTGTTTGATGTGTTTTTTTTTTTTTTTTTTACTTTTATTATTTGATCATTCATGTTCAACCCATGTTTCTTGGATTTATTGAAATTTTTTGGCTTGATTAAGGATTTGATCTTATCTTTTTTTTTTTTTTTTGACGGGATCTTATCTTTAATTGTCCTTTAATTTCATAGTTTATGATTGATTTCGTTGTTTGATTATTTGATTTGCTGTTGGCTGATTGTAGATAAAAGAAGAAAATGGGTCAAATCAAGTTGAATTACTTTAATAGTACTTGTGAGCTCAGGTATAAATCTTGATTTTGAATGATTTCTTTTAGGTTTTCAATGGTTTGGTTCCTATTATTTTTGTTGTCCTTGACCCTTCGCCATTATCTTATTTTCTTTGTTGCTGCTCTTTCTCTTATTTATTTTCTCTTTGCAAGTTATTGCCAGTTGGGTTCCTCACAACTCTTGCAAGATGGGTTTCCCAGATCGAGAATATGTTGCTATTTATTATGTTGTGTTATGAATACTATCCGTTGCAATACTAAAGAATTTGACTATCCGATAGGGTTTCTTCGGATCTTATGAAATTCTCTTGGAAGTGTACTTTAAGCCTGTGTACATTATCTATCAATTCTTTTGATATTAACTACTGTTTGGGTATCCTTTAAGAGGCCTCCCCTCTTCTCTTTTTGGATTTTTGTATTTTTATGTCAACTAGATTTTCTCTATAGTCATAAAGAATGAGCTTTTTTGCCTTTTATCTTTCCGTCTTTACGCCTTTAAATGATCTTATAACAGAATTTTAGGAAATTGTTCTTTACAAGAAATAATACTTGTTTTGGCTTTGTTGTAAAGCATATGCCTGTTGCTCAACTGGTTGTTAAACTTTTATTGACTGCTTCATAGTTAAGAGACTTGGTTGGTAATGCAGCTCATCATCTTTCGGAATAACTCCTCTATCAGCATCTTTAGGCGGTCTTTTGAGATTGGAATGATCATCTCAGAATGCTTGAGGTAGATGCATGTTGTTAAATATGATGCGCAGGAGTTTTTGACCATCAAGATGGCTCGTATCTCTGATATGTTCAGAGGGATTCCTCTAGGGATTTCTCTTAAAATAAGTTTGAGAGGCAAAGATTTGTGTTTTTCATCATACAGATATGCTATTTTGTTGATTTACCTTTATTGCTTATACTCGTTATCATGCTTCCCGAAAGTCAAGTAGCATATCAAAGAATGCTTCGAATCCTGAACGAGATAAATCTTTAGTGTCAAATATCTGGCTTATTTTTCATCCCATGGTCTACAAGGAATTTGGTAGGACATTCGGTTTTTTTTTTATTTATTTATTTTTTTTTTTTTTTTATGTGATTAATCTAGGATTATATTGTAGAATGAGGACGGATTGTGCATTTGTAAAAGCACCAAAATGTTTGAACAACTGTCTTATATTGTTACCATCATTTCTTCCAGCGGGTTTGATGATTGGTTTTCCTGGTTGAATTTACTGACCTGTAGCATAATATATTGACTTTAGGAGTTACAGCCCCAAACAAGTGCTCACTGTGTTTTATTTGGTTTGAAATTGAATCTTTGATTCATCTCCCTACCTCAGTAATTGAGAATTTCTTGTCGTGCACTTCTTATTGGAATCCTCAAAGTCTTACTTTATTGTCATAACTTATTGGAACCATCAAATTCTCATGGTAGGAGAGAAATGAGAAGTTGGAAGAGCAAATACTGAAGGCAGAAAAGTTACAAAGTTGTTGAACAATGATCAATTCTTCTACTTCTCGTGGATGCTAAAAGCCTATACAAGCTATTATGATGTTTGGTTTGTATTTTATATTGCTTTGCGTTTTATTTGTCTTAGGAATACTAGAATTTTCTAGGATCACTCATTCTTGTTATCTTGCTCTTTGAAATATCAGAATAATCCATTTTGATTGTATTGTTGCTTAGTTATTAATTTAACTAGCATTCTTCTGTTATGAATTACACTTAGTGAAGAAGAATTAAGATTCATAAAGTGGATGGAGTTGGGTCAGTGAGGTGGACAGGTGGTGAGCGGAGCTGGTGATTGATATTTAATTTTTTATATAAGATAATCTAACCAAACATACCGGGTACCTATTCAAACTGGTCTCTTTCTTTCTCTTCAAAGAAACCTTTTTTTTTTTTTTGCCTTAAGACAACTGCTTTTGGAATAATATAGATGGTTCTATAACTAATATATTAATAATGCAAAACACTTGAAAAGACCTAGGAAACATTGACTATCAGGGGCTCTTTCGCCTACTCTGGCACACTTGACTAATCTTCAACTCCCTTTGTTGTGTAGTCTTTTGAGTCTTGATTACACTTGATATAGTTTTTGGATTGAATTGTCAGTTTATGAAAACAACCTCTCAGGAAGAATTCCCCTAAAGTTTGGTAATCTGACAAGTTTAGTGAGCTACTTTACAATATTCTTCCAATGACTTGGTAATGTGAAGAATTTGTGGGATCTATAAGTGTCTCTCGCTATGAACTTTATGTTTTAAGAATGTTATGTATTTGGTCTCTATGTCCATATTGAACCCTTAAATGCATTATATGATTCTAGATGTGTTATTTAAGTCTTAAATTTAAAGGAAGTCTTTGCAAGTAGTTTAATCTTTAGGTACTCTGCGGTTTAATAAGCTTTCAGGTATTGTTGCTAATGCTTTAGATTTGAATGTGCCCATTTGAACTGATAATGTTGCGGCCTTGCTAAAATCTTACTATTTTTGTATGGTATTTGCAATAGAGAAATTTGAAGCTTGTATAAAAGTTCTATCCTTTCTGTTTTTTGGATAATGCTCATTCAACAGGGTATTGCTCAGCAGGTTTGAAGTTTTTACTGTGATCAGTGCCAAATAATGCACGTCTTTCACTGGTCAGTAGAAAGGAGAAGAAAAGATAACCAAGTTCATCTTTAGCACATGATATTATTTCACTTGTAGATGATCTGATAAATGTGCTACTTTACAATCATGTTTTTAAAGTTACAAGATTTCTTGAAAAATTGCAATTATATGGGTGAGGCTGTTAATATGACCTCCCTAATTGCCCTAGATGGGATCCTTGTTGGAAGCATTGGGTTAATATTATGTGTATTATTGTCAATATTTATGTGGGATGATATTTAAATCTTTTGACTAGCGTCATAATTTTCTTTCGCTCCATATTAGCTTGTTCTCAAATTCTCATTGGTCTCCAGGAAGTGGTAACACTTTGATTGCAGTCCTATGAACTGCTTTAACTGCATAGCTTATAATCTTTCTGGCATATTTGCTTCATGAGAATTAGAGAAGATATCTTGGATATTCAATCCTTTGTGATTTCAATATTTTTTTTTTTTTTTTTTTTTTTTTTTTTTTTTTTTTTTTGCAGTTGTGCATAATGTAGCAAGTTTAGTGAAGTCTAAAAGCCGTACAAACTATAGAATTTGTAATCATTTTTTTGTTGGTTTGAAATTTTGTTGTTTGTTGATCCTAAAGGTTTTCTCTTTTTCGGTTTTTCCTTTTCACAAGTACCTTGGCTAAATCACAAGCTGAGTGGTATTCTATTATAGTCTAATAACTCTAACTGGGGACTTGATTTCTATTATATCTTTTCTGATATTACTGTTATGTTTTGGGTTTTTTTTTTTTTTTTCCCTTCCGTCCCAGCTGCATGGAATATGCTTTGTATTATACATCTCTGTGAGAAATAATATCGGACCATTAGAGATATGAGTTATATTTGGTCAACACTTTCTTATTGCTTTACTGGCTTACTGCCTCCCTTCATCTTCGTTATGGACCTGTGGTCTACTTTGTCTATATATGTCAAATCTCAAATAGGTGTTTATTTTTGAAAAAAACCTCAAATAGGCTTTAGATCTCTACGAAGCTCTAATGTGCAACATATATGCTAACTAACAACTGGATGATCAGGTTACCCATTTTGCTTGCAGGCATGAGTAGTTAATGTGAGGGCGGAAATCCTATGAAAAAAGGCATAGAAGGTGGACAATAGTTTTGATGTCACCATAAAACCATTAAAATAAAGGAAAATTTGGTATTATTAATCCCAACTTTAGGCCATTTAATTTAATTAATCCCAACTATCGGTTATTCTTGAATAATCTTAACTTTGAGGGGAATTTTCTTTCATCAGGCCCTAACCGGTCAACAAAAGTCAATAACCTGTTATACCAGGTTATTGGACACGTGTCAACACGTGATTTGTCCAAAAAAATAAATAAAATGAAAAAACAAAAACCACCAGCCCCCACCCTCCTCCCCTTCCTCCCGCCGGAAACACTCCCACCAAAACACCCCTCCCCTTCCCTGCCTGCTGGAATCCAGCCCCACTGTTCCCGAAAACCGCCGACTAGCGTTCTCACACCCTTGAAAACATCCCCTCCCTTCCCCCATCCCGTAAAACCATTAAAATAAGGGAATTGCAGTATATGTTTCTTTGATTTGCACCTGTTTCAAGTGGATTCATAAAACCTTTTTCGCTTAATTGACACATCAAATGTGCTCTTTTTGAATAATTTCAATTTCAATTACGCGCGCTGTACAACTAGTTAATTAAAAAGTACAGCAGCCCATGCACCCATCTACAGCAGCACCTCTTCAATAAGACGCCCCAAAACCCAACTTAAACACATAATTAAGCTTAGCCCATTAATGCACAACCTCTAAAAACATAATAGGACCTAATAAGAATAGGTTTGAGCATGATAATTAGGCAAAACATATAAATAATAGGCTCTATTTACATGATACATGAGATGGCAGCAGCGCGCGTGTGCAAACAGATCACTAAAAACCCAATCAAAACTCTTAGTTTAACTTAGCCCATTTTTATACATGACCATAAAACATAGTAGGACATAATAGTCATAAGTTTGATCAAAGAAACAAAGCAAACCATCCCCTAAAATTCATTTTCGCACTGCAAACAGGTCTGAAATTTACAGCAGCTAAGTTATGGATTTTGGAGGCGTAAACATGTTTAAAACTCAACCAAAATTCATTCTTAACAACATGTAACCCATCCCTCATGAATCCCTAACATGTTTGCTACATAAATAGGCTAGAAAATTAACAAAACAATATGTTTATACCCCCAAAAACCCACACAACATTGAAGACATTACAGCAGCCATTTTCATGCTTTCAACCATGATACTCCATGCATTTCATGCACAAACATGACAAAACAACAAGGTTTGATCATGATAACAAATCATACAACCCAAGCATGGGATTACATCATAAACTAAGCACAAGACAAGATGTAACAACCCTAGAAAACCACGAAAATCCCAGCAGCAACAAGGTTTAATAAACTCCTCGAAACCCAATTAAAACTTAGCTTCCTACACATTAATCTAAGCCTAAAACCTACTATTTCTAACCCAAGGGAGGAAAGCTAGTTACCTTGTTGTATAGGCCACCAAAAATCAGAAGAAAAGGAGAAGAATAAGCACCCAAAACGCCCAACAGCCACGCAACCCACGTTCAGCAACACGCCCAGCGAGCACCCCCCTTTTGGCTTGATTTTTGTGACGTTTTTTTGAGCACGAACCTGAGCAAGAACATACTTACACTCAATAGACATCATACAAAACCATTACGGACTTAAAATTCATGGTTTAACATGCTTAAATAAAATTACATACATAGTAGCCCCAAATTCATTCACAGCAGCACCACTTGTAATAAAACTCCCAAACCCCGCCTTAAACACGAAACTAAGCTTAGTCCATTACAGTATACACTCTAAATGCATAATAGGCCATATTAATCATGCATTTGGACTTAGAAATTAGGCAAAACACATCATAAAACTCACAACATCATACGCCCAAAACTAACAGTGGCAGCAGCCCATTGTTCTCTTTTTAGGCCATATAATCGACACAAATTTGCCTAAAAATATTATTCTATAAATTAGGTTTATTCCCAACATGATACTAATTCAAATTAAGCAATAAAATCAACCAAAATAATTAGTTTAAGTCCTAAAAACTATTAATAAACATTGCTGCAGTTGTTTCGCGGATTTCATGACAATATATCAAATTTATATGCTACTAAATTATTTATACCTTAGAGGACCACTCTTTGTGGATTCTAATTTTAAGAAGGTACACATAATTTTATTTTATTTTATTCTTAAAAAAATTAAAGATAGGACAACGAATACAATTAAGAGGTCCTTTCCTTGAGGATACACCTAGTTTATCATTATAAAGGATCGCGAGGAGTTGCCAACTATAACAAGTATCAATTTACAAAATGTCCTACATTTATTATCCAATTTGCTGCTCTATTTCTTTGTAGACATAATGTATTATTGTATTTCTCAATGCTCAAATTTTTGTACAGATAATATGTCTTATTATCTTTATGTTAGTGATGACGCTTTAGATTTTTCACGAAGAAACCTATAATTGAGTCTACCGTCAATATAAAATCGTCTTCCATCATAATTCTGGTATAAATATATATACCTACGAATCTAGGATATAGATGTATAAAATATACATAGTATAATACTAATGCTAAGTATTTCATATGATTTTATACGTGCATTAATTCAAAGTTCAACTAAAAAAAATATAGGTGAAAGAAAGTGACAAGGTCACAAAAACACGAATTGTAGGAATGTGGCCGGTAGATTATACCAATTCAGACCGCACATTGGTAAACTTAGTTACTTTGTACAAGTATATGTTTTCAACCCTTTCAATTTATCCAAAAATCCAAAACTAATATAAGCATCATCTTTTTGCCTATAGATATCGATAATTTTTGCACCAGTAGAATTCTGAAATCTCAAACCTCTTGTTCACTTAGGGTCTGTTCTGATTTACTGAAAACAACTGAATTGATTGGAGTTAAACTAAACTGAACAGAACTGAATTGAACTGATTGGAGCTGAACTAAACTGAACTGAATTGTTCGTGAGTTAAGGAAATTAGGAACTGAACTGAACTGAACTGATTGGTGCTGAAGTGAACTGATCTGAACTGAACGGAAATTAAGCTGAAAAGAACAGGCCCTTAGTCGACTACACAATAAAAGTTTTGCTTATATTAGCCTATACATTGAAAAAATTAGCTTTAAACTTGTGTGATATACGGGTCTGTTCTGTTCAGCTTAATTTCAGTTCAGTTCACTTCAGCTCCAATCATTTCAGTTCAGTACAATTCAGTTACTAATTTTTTTCTCTCATAAACAATTCATTTCAGTTCAGTTCAGTTCAGTTCAGTTGTTTTCGATAAATCGAAATAGGCCCGTAGACATAACAAAACATAAAACAAAATATTAATATTAGGATATAAAAGACAAACTTACAAAAATAAAACAGTAGAAGAATTGCAATTATTGTATTCTCAACTACAATAATAAGACTAAATTTTTTTTGCTCATACGGAATAGTATTTATAGAGTCCACGTAAAGAATTTCTTAGAGAATTTTAATTTGTACTTCTAAGTTCTAACATGACATGCTTAGACAATGCATGCGATTCACAATTTTCTATTATTGAGTGTTTTATAAGTATATGATGTATGAATCCGGAATTAATTTAAAGCAAATCTATTGATAAGTCCTAATTTGTACACATTTTAGGTGTTTATCTACGCTTAATTGCTTATAGATTTAGAGGTCTACCTAAGGTGTATATTTACATTATTTGCTTAATTTATGCTCTAATATTCTCCGTTTGTGTGTTTTGATGATTTTCAGGTGATTTAGATGCAAATGGATTATGGTTGGCTAATTTTGAGTATAATAATCATGGAGTATGATGCTATCTCGCTCAAGGATCTCAACTCATATCTATGAGGCGAAAATGAACTATAATGAAGTAAAGCGTTGATGAAAGACTTGATGAATATGAGTCCCGTCCATTATTTTGATCATAACTTTTAATATACAAATGATAATGAAGTGATTCAAATTGCATTGGAAAGTAGACTTCAAGAGCTTTCCAACGATATATTACACGCCTCAATTAAAGCTCTAGATCTCAAATTATGACCGTTCTAAGACAAGTTATGCGTACAGCAGCGAGACACGGACGTGCCTCATGCTGGCATGCCCATGTATGGACGAGTGAACTAATTAAGGCACGTCCGTGCCTAGACGAATAAAGGAGTTTTATTAGCGGATTAGTTTCCTAATTCTATCTAAACTCCTAGCTTTATTATAAATACTCCTTAGGCTTATTATTTCATTACCCCATTACTTATTAGTTTAGAACCTTAGTTTTCTCTCTAGTTTTAATTTATTAATTCAAGTATTATATTTTCTTCTTCTCTTTCATTATACTCCCTCCGTCCCGTAATATAGTTCCTGTTTTCCTATTTTGGAGATCCAAAATGTTCTTTATGTTTCTATTTCTGGATAGTATGTAAAGATCATTATACCCTAACTTTTTTAAATTTATTCATTATATTTCCTAATTTACCCTTAAATTTTGTACATGCATGCCTTGTACTTTTTCCATGATTGTATCTAAACATTTTTTCTTTTTATAAAAAAAATTGATAAATACTTACTCTAACAATTTATTGCTAGCTTCATGACGAACAAATGCAATACATGCACCACTGACTCAATATAGTACAAACGCAGAAATTATTATTTCGTTCGTCTTTTTACACTTTATAGCATTATTATTTGCTTCATTCTTTATTATATATATATATATATATTCTTAGCAAATTGAATTGTAGATAAGAAAATTAAATAAAATCACTAATAAATTAAATGAAGGAATGGAGAAAGAGAGGGAATGGGCATTTTCTATTTAATTAATGAACTTTCAAACATGGTATAGCGAAATATATAGTGGCATTGCTCATTGTTTCATAGACAACCATTACACACGATCACTGAATTTGGTTTATTATCATGCATTGAGATCGACAGCTAGCTAGGACCATAATTCTTTGTTTCAATATAATGTCATCTTTAAAATATATATATATATATATATATATATATATATATATATATTCCTTGCATTGTTTGGTTCTATATATGGGTAACGATATATACAGTTCTAGTTCGATCTGTAATTTTGCATTGAATTAACTGTTGATTGGTGATATTAATTTATAAAATTGACACTACAAATGAAAGTGTTGATTGGTGATATTAATTTTTTTTGACTTAATTATATCTCTAAATTTTTACTATTATTTTTTTTTTTTATTTTGTTTTGCATTGGCTACATACCCTATGGCCGGGTTGTAGAAATAAAATAAGTATTTGATTAATACATTTTCAAATACTACATATACTGTAATATTCTAAAATATTTCCTCACTTTAACTATTTTGTCGCAATTACCAAACATAAATAACTTTAAGAGACAAAAAGAGAATTAATTTTAAAATGTATGACAAAATCATGTATCATATTTTGCTTTACTAATTTTTATTTGATGCAAATATTGTTGTACTAATGACTATGCTTAATATTATCTCTCTTATAACTTCTTATTTTTAACCTTAGGATTGTATATACAGGAGTATATATTTATCTAATTTCTCAAGTTCCAATGGCTTTTTTTTAGACCATAAGAATTAATAAAAAGGATAAAAAAAAACCCCCACAGAAACAGAAGTAGGAGAAGTGTAGCACCCGGTTTTTGAGCATGCAACCAAAAAATTGTGAAAATATTCCTTAGTTATAATGTCTCATTTAATGAGAGCATTATTACCTATGAACTACTTACTCAAAACAGACATGCAAACAAGATTATTGGATGTAGGTTGTACTCCACATTTACTCCAATTATATTGTTAGAGAGTACAAGCTGATGATGTATTTTTTCTAATAAAAAAATTATTATTGACCTTGGAAGAAAAATTAGTCTAGTGTCTAGCTTATAAAAATATCTTAACTTATCCTTCTTTTTTTTTTAAGGAAAATTCAAGTTTATCACCGTTATAAATATATTTGTTCGTTTATCATCATAGGGGCAAAAGTGTAAATTTTGCAATAAAATGGATAAACCTGCTACACAGTCTATCCTTAAAACGTAGCGGTTCATCTCAAAACCGTTACTTGATATAGAAACTTGTTTATCACGAAGATTAACTCGGACGGCCTCTCCTGATAATATATCGGAAAAAATTAGTATCAAATATCAAAAGCGTGTACCAAAATAAAAAAGACGTGCTAGGATGACCCTTTGCAAGCCATAAGATGATAAGAAAATATTTTATGCCATTTAACCTCTCAAATATGATTTTGAAAATTTTCATGCCATGGTAAATGTTAAACCCTAGCCAGCTCGATCTTGATGAAGTTAACTAAATTAAAGTTTAACCTTCAACAAATCACTATTATTCATTGTTCTTAATAAAACGTGTCACCATGACACACTTGTCATTTTCACAGTGCCAAATTAAGCCTCCGATGTGAGATGAAACCAAATGTTCAAGAATCACAAACTCGAAGTCACCTCTAATTTGGGATTTTAAAAAAAAATTGTGTAATACAGAGAAGTTTAATACGTATTGAATATATAGATTGATAATACTCCGTATGTTATTTTCACTCTTTTGAAAAAACAAAATAATGTAAAATGTTTAATAATTTCAACTTTATAAAAGTTGACAATGGGATAGATATTTACAATAGCTTAACTTTTACTAATACATAGTAATATAAGTATAATAGTAATAATTAATCCACTCGCAAATTAGTACATTGTACACATACGTGTTCCTATATCTTCATTAAATCTTCAAATAGATCATCCAATTAAATCAAGTTTCTCTAAACTTTGAAGTTATGACATGTAACTTCAAAGATTAGTGAAACTTGATTAATTTTTGAAGTTACATGTCATAACTTCAAAGATTAGTGAAACTGGATTTAATTTTTGAAGTTTATTAGTGCATGGTTAGTGGTTTACTGAATTGCTGTGTTCGGTGAATGTCATTGAAAGTACATGAAGTCATCGTGATACACTGTGAAGACTGAAGCATGGATGTTTGTACGGAGCAATAAGCTTCTACTTCGTAATTTCGTAATAGGAGTATTAAATTTTGATAGATTAGATATTTTCCTCTTATATTATTCACGTGGCAAAATCTTGGGAGGTGATACACATACAATTGTTGTATGTGGACCAAACATACAACACCAATTAAAATATGACAACTCATCATTAGCTAAAACATGAGAGGGAAAAAAATTTATTTTTTGGCGCAATTTACTAGACTAAGGCGGAATAAATTTTATTGGCGCCAAATAATTTTTCTTATTACTAAAAAAATATTTTACGTTACTAAAAAATACAATTATGTTACTAGAAAAATAGCATCCTAATCAACGTCATTAATGAAGAAAGATGTTTAATATAAGAATTGAATAATACTTCATTTGACGATATTTTACAAACTACAACTCAAAAAATTATTAGAAAAAAACCAATGAAATTATTTTTTCATGATCTTTCTATAAACATGGATCCATATCGATATATTTTCAAAAATGTTATGAAGTTGGACAATTTTAACCTTACTTTAGTTTGTTATTTTATTAATAAGTGTTAGTAATTTGTCATTATTGTAACTATAAAAATTTCAAACATACCAAAATAACATACATTATATTTTTATTACATATAAAGTAACCATACAAAATTAAATACGTACGTATTAGATACAATTATACAATTATCTATTGTTTTACGGAATAAGTCATACATTGAAGAGTTTAATTCATTCGTTAAAGGTTTTTAATCAAATAATTAAGAGTTAAAATGAAATCACGAAAGGTTACACATAAATTATTATCACTTATTACTAAATACTCCCGTGTGTTTATAACTGTCTCCTTAAACATAATCTTGCATATATTGTTACCATTTTTTGTGGAAAATTAAAGATTTGAAAGTGATATTTAATAAATATAAATACATTGATTATGATTCATACATTTGTGGGTTACACAATTATTATCATTTACAACTTATTATTGTTAAAATACTCATATGCGTTTACAATTTATTTTATTAATAAAAATCGTGTTACTAAATAAGTTGGTTTAATTATTTTTTTATTTGATTTTATCATATTTACGGATACTAGTTTAATCATCATATAACTAATATATAAAGCTAAACTTTTAGCTAGGTCACGAGACAGCGACACTTGGCGTTGTAACTTTTTGCCGAGTGTCGCACCACGTAGGCGACAATTAAATATTAATATGACACATAGGATTTATTTGAATATATTTATTGTATAATAGGATAAAAAGAGTCATTTTAGAGTTTTATTTTCAATAAAAGTTGAATGGATTTAGTAGGATAAAAGAGTTATCTTAGAGTATTATTTTCAATAAAACTTTGATTTAAAATTTTATTTTCAATAAAATACCAATATTTTTATACAAAATGGCGGATCCAAAAAGGTACAAAAGGAAAAAATAAAAATCAAAGAGACCTTTTATTATATATAACCGTTCTCTTAAGTCTTAACACGCAACCAACCTTTCCCTAGATGTTACGAGAAAATAAAAAGAGATCAAAGCTTAAGACAACCGTTCTTTTTAGTTGTACATTATTACTTCTAAATTTTTTAGATTGACAAGTGATTATTAATCCATAAAATACTCATAAACGGCAAGTATGATTGTCAAGTGATTATTAATCCATGAATTGAAAATTCAAATAATATACATATTTTAGATAAAAATTTTAATTTTTAAATTCAATAAACAACCTGGGCATCGCACAGGGCACAAAACTAGTATTAATATGTGGAAAAAGGCTAGTTTGTTTATAGCATAAATAAATACAAAGAATAAAAACAATTGTTAGACACAAAGTCTTAATATAATAAATACAAAGTGTTTATAAAAAAATAAAAATAAAAAGGATGAATTATTGTCACTTATTACTAAATATCCCATGTGTTTAAGACTTGTTTCTTTAATAATAAATTTTTACTAAAAAAGTGTCATTTATGCATAGAATGTATAGTTTTGGATACTATATTTTCATTCTTTGTTACTAGTTGATTATGTGATTAAAGATACTATACTAAAAAAAAATTATGATTAAGGATGAGATTCAAATCCGGTCAAAATTGAATGTGTAACAATTTATGAGCTGCGTTATATAGTAACCAACATTGCGAGATATTCACCATGTAAACATTATGCAAACAAAATATTTTAGGCAAGCTTAGCCTCAACACTCTGAAGTATGGCTTAGATGTACTGAGCACTCTGAACTTTGCGTAGTAGTCAAAATACCACCAACTATGGTGTTAGGTGCGACGTATGCCTTATATGAAATTTTAAGCCACAATTTTTTACCGGAGGTGGTGAATTCATGCAAGCCAAGTGGATGAAAACTGTTAATCATTTCTGTAAATTGTTCTGGAGAGTGAAGATTCACCTCCTCCAGTGAAATAAGTGGCTGAAAATTTTCATTTAAGACACACGTCTCACCTAACACCATATTTGGTGATGTTTTGGCTACTACACAAAGTTCAGTGCACTCAATGCACCTAAGTCATATTTCAGGGTGTTGCGACCAATTTTGCCAATATATTATTCTTCACTGCATTGTCGATAATTAATCATGTACTTACCCAATTAACGGTATTTGTTACCAATTAATTTACAAAATTATTGCGTTAGTCATTTACATACAACTGGTTAAACTTTACTCCTAATATCTTCTATTGTTTAGAATAATTTCGCGATCCATCTAATCATTTTCATACAATTGGTTAAACTTTACTCCTAATATCCATCACCATGGTATGTTCCGAATAATTGTTTTTGTATCCCCTCCCATTGTCAAATTAGATCTCAATTAATTGAGACTTTCATTCACTTATTTATAAATTTTTATAACGTACAAATTTCTTATGACACTCTAAATTGCTAATAACTTCATTAAATTTACTTATTCAATAACATTTCAAGTTCTTTGTTAATAATGTTACAATGTTACGTGTATCATCACATCATTCTCCATACGATTATTCCCATTACTAACAACTTATTATTGCTAATTTAATCGATCCTTTGTGTTTACAATTTATATCATTAATTAGACTCCTGTTACTCGAAAAAGTGGTTATATATTTTTTATTATACTCTTGACATATATAAGGTTACTATTGTACTAAATATATGAACTTAATGAATCAAAAATTATAAGTAACCTTTTGGTAAATAAAAGGTTATATAGATTGAATCTTGTACGTGTTTTTATTATTTTTATCATTTCAAAATAAATTTGTGATCTTTAAGTTTTATTTTATAAATTCCAATAAAATGTTAAAATTGTTAGGGGGATGTGGTTCACAAAGTGGTATGGGTTTGGAATTAGGAATGAAATTAGGGTGGTATGGGGTTGGAACTTGATTCTTAATATATTATATTTGGTTGTTGTTCAAGAATAGGTTTTTATATTTTATTTGATACCTAAAGGTGTGGTATTAGCCATACCCACCTTCCCCCTTGGGTTTCTAAACCCCATACCTTGTGGGTTTGAGGTATGGGTTTAAAAATTATATTTTTCTTAAAGAAACTGCATTTATAAAATATAAATTATTTATCACAACAATTTGGATACAATATTTGTTGTTGTCGTTACTAAAATTATTATAAGCATTTTTAAAAAAAAGATCAATGTAAGGATTTTAGAAATTTTTTGATAAAAGGGCAAATTATGCGCTTAGGAGGGATCGAACTCGAATTAATATAACATCGGTGAAATTTTATATTCAGCGTAAGTAACTAAGATTGTGGGATCGGGATAAACACCATGTCAATAATTGCAAAAATAATATTAATATATGTGCTTATCAAAATTTAGCGCTTGTGTTACTAAATAATTTACAAACTTTATTGCTTGTGTGTACTGCTTATTTTCAAAATTATTGGGGGTTTTCTTCCATTACAAACAACCTTAATACACCATTTTTAGCCGAGGTTTTACGAATCTCCAATTTCTTTTGTAATCAATATGTCTTTGGATACTTCTGTGCCTTTAATAATAATTATTATAATTCAAAAAAAAAAATCCAAATTCAATAGAGAACGGGAGGAATTGAAGAATACGAAGACTCATTTCAATATTTCATTGGAATATGGTAAGAAGACCTATTTCAATAGTTGAAGATTGTTATAGGATGAAGAATAACTCAATTAAACCACAAAATATAAAACAATGATTCATTTAATTTGTTAATTGGAATTAAACTATTTGAACACCATATAATCATAAAACTAAAGGAGATTGCCGAACTCGTCAAATCTTGATATTGTCAGCTACACAACAATAAATTAATCCAATAAAATCGAGTAATTTGAGTAGTGATGTAAATTCAAGTTTTGTAGACGAAAGTGCACCACCAACCTTTCTTGGAAAACGGACGAACAAATCGATGACAATAGGATGAAAAGTTTAAGGGAAATTCTACACGTTGGCCTCTCGGTTTCAATTTTTCTGCGTGGACAAACTTTTTTCCAACTCTCTCAAGTGGCACGCTGGTTTTGCAAAATTAAGTGTAGTGTCCTTTTTTGGTTTTATGGCTAACTTTTATAATTAAAATGGGTTAACCTAAGGTTTTTTAGTTTAAAAATTAATTAAATTATATTTTAAAATGATAAAATTAAAAAAAAAATCCTAATATTCTAGGTCACTTGACACGTGTCAAGTCGTAAGTGGTCCAAAAAAATAAAAATAAAAATAAAAATAAAGAAAAAATCAATTAAGAAAAAAAAAAATCAAAACTAGCCACCACCAGCCCGCAACCACTGGCGGTGGCCAATTCCCTCCACAGCCAACCAAACCACCCTGTCCCTAACCCCAGCCTCAAAACCTCCCCTGAAACCGCCTCACCCTCGCAAAACTAGCCCCCTCTCCCTCCCTCCCACCCCCTAAACCAGCCATAGCCACAACCCCAGCCTCGAAACCGCCACCCATAAAACCCAAAACCACTTATAACCGTCCCTAAAACTATCCTCATCCCCTCCCCAACCCCCGTTCCCACCTATAACACCAACCCCAACCCTCAAAATCACCTCCCCTACCCCCAAAACCACCAAAAGCGCATCCCCTTCCCTTTCTCTCTCCTCTAATTGCCGGAAAACGCAAATAAAGGGAGTGATGAGTGGGTTTGCAGTGCGGAGAGGGTTTCCGGTAGGTCGGAAAAGTGGGTTGGGGGATCAAAGAGGGTGGTTTATGGGTGGGGCTTGCCGATTAGGGAAGGTCGGCCACCAGCGTTGGGTGGCTGGTGGTCTTTGGTTTTTTTTTTTTTTTTGTTTTTTAATTTAAATTAATTTTTTTTTTTGAATCAATTAGAATGCAACACGTGTCAAATTGTTTTTTAAAAAAATTAACCCTTTCTTTAGGTAACCGGTGATCGTGGGTTGGGGGCTGTTTTTTTTTTTAAAAAAAAAAATTTCTTTATTTTTTTTTAATTTTATTATTTTTAATTTTATTATTTTAAAATATAATTTAATTAATTTTTAAACTAAAAAATCTTAGGCTAACCATTTTAATTATAAAAGTTAACTATAAAACCAAAAAAGGACACTACACTTAATTCTGCAAAACCAGAGTGCTACTTGAGAGAGTTGGAAAAAAGTTTGTTTTCCACGTAGAAAAATTGAAACCTTGAGGCCACCATGTAGAATTTCTCAAAGTTTAAATTATCGGTTTTTCATATTTGTGTTCATGGTGGTTTTTTTTTTTTTTTTTTTCCTTTTAACGCAAATAGGAAACATATAGATAGAGTCCTAGAAGGATTTAATTATAAAGCCATATCAAGTTCGAAGTTTAAGCAAAATAGGATAGTAGGAGCAAAATATATATACATCCAAAACTAAAAGGCTGATATGCCTATAGCTGTCAGCCTGTCACTAATACCCACAGTAGAAAGAAAAATAAAGACTAATATATTACAAACATCCCAAAGTGACATCATGAAACAGCCAAAAAGAAGATTAGTTGCCATTAAACTCGTTCATTTGATGAAGAAACATCTCCTTGGTGCAGTCAAGGACTAAAGAAATGATTTTTTTTTTTCTTTAAAATAAATAATTTCAGAAATAAAATGTGTCATTGGAAATGACAAATATTGTAAATTTCAAATATTAAGTTAGTTTGAAATTTCATTCGATTTTAAATGAAATTTCAAATTTTAGCGGATTTAGGGGCCTAATATAACTTCCAATGAAAAGTTGTCATGTCAAATTGTATGTGGGTTTCGCATACAATGGTCGTATGTGTAGCCTTTTCCCAAAATCTTATAAGAAATTGTTTTATAATAGTCATAATTAATTATGATTAGTTGCTTAAAATTGAGGGTTACTTCAATAATTTGTAATGTTTTTTCACAAACAACTCTTAATGTCACGCAATAAATTAGTGAAAAAAATTTTAATGCATCTAAAATAAAATCCTAGAATACATTATCAATGTACTAATATGCATGCAAACACTGCTTTAATTTATTCTTTCCCCCCAATTTTCTGCCAGCATGCATGGTACTCCGTAATCCATTTTGCGGGCTTGCTTATTTAAGCTCCTTCGCCCTTATTCTAATTATAATGGATCGAAATGCATTGATTGATGATGTATAAGTACTCCTTGATTTATACTTGTATAAATCGAAGTATGAAGGACGAAAGTCATTTTCATACCCTCTAAACACTTCATAAATTTTATTTCTATACATTTGGTTGTATCACCTGTAAGGCTATAACCTATAGTTGTACATGTAAAACCAATTACGGTAATAAATTGATGAATATATTCTATGTACTTCGTAATTTACATCTACTGTAATTTGTTTACTTATGATATATACAATTCTAAGGCTTAAGAGATGAATGACGAAATAATTAAATCACTCACCTTAATGACAAATTCTTATTAATGTTTACATTTTTAACTTCTTATATGCAGCCCTTAAGAATGCAATGTATATATCATTTTCATTGTTTTAAATTGGGTAGAATTATTTGGTTACATCAGTACATTAATTGCACTTCTTCTATCCATGCATATATGTGCAGAGGGAAGAGCAAGTAGTCCACACCCTCTTAAATGCATTTTCTAAGTTTCAAGCCCCATTTAAAACCTCGCTCTTTTAGTTCTCTTTCCAGTATTACTCACTCTCCCTCAATTTCACACTTTCCCAAGCCCTTTTTTTCCCATAAATTTCAAGATATTTTTGTTTCAAATTAAAACTCTCAATTATAATGGATGTTCATAGAATAAGTTCTAATTGTTCATTACAATTTAATTATCTTTGTAGAAAGGTTGTTCATTTGTTGGAATGTATTCATATTAGAGAATTTGGGTTTCATCAATTTGCTTTCAATTTGTTGAAGAATGTTGCTTTGGCCATTGCCACCATCATATTTGCACTTGGTAAGTTTGTTTATCATCTTATTTATATAATATTCTCAATTTCTTACATATATACGTGTTTAAGGATGTATTAAACTTCGACTTTTACTAATTAAATATATAGATATATTTTTTTTTATTTTATTAAACCCCATGGTGGCGACCCTTTGAACATTTTTGATGGGTACGTGTTAGACGAGGGGTCACATGTATATCATAGTCTCATAATTTCTCTTTCTTAATAATTAAGTTTAAGAAAACGCGCTTTTTAGGAGCATTAGTAAATTCGAAAGAGACTAATTTTGAGCATGCATTATTTTTATGTGAAATGTACCTATACAAAAACAAAAACTATGATCATACAATTGTTAATTTTTTTTTTCTTTTATTATATTTTATACTTGGGAATATTTTGGCAGGAGGGGTGATAATAGGAGGCATTGCAGGAGCCATAAAAGGGCAAACAACCGAGTCAGGGTTATGTAGAGGTGCCGCAATTGGGGTCATGTCAGGTGCCATTGTTGCCCTTGAGTTGCTTGATTCACTCCTCAATGGTCATTTTCCGTTCAAAGTATGTATTACTAATTACACGGATAATCAGCTAGCATATTTGGTAAGGTCTATTGTTCAATCACGATGTTTTTTACGTTGCGAAAGAAGTGGGTTCACAAAAGAGTGACATTTTCTATGACAAAGCCCATAGTACATAGAAAAATTCATGCCCATGTTGTTTTCCTAGAGATGAGGTGCATATGATCGAGTCAATATAATTTTGCTTTAATACAATGGACCATATAGTTGTGCGTTGATTTTTTATACACGAATTAAACCCTACACATCATGTAAGCAACTTGTTCATCACAATAATATATAGTACTTACCATGATTATAGATTCTGACATGTAACTGGCAAAAAGTTTGATAAGATATGTAGATATTAATTTACACACATAATTGATTAAGAAATTGGACAACAAAAATTCAGTTCTTTGGTTAAGAAATTGGACTTATAAAATAGGGGTTTTTTTTTCGATTTTCTTTTTTAACATGGAATAATGAGAAAACAACCTCATCTCATCAATAAGTTGTCCTTTTAATTCTCTCAAAATATCTTCTATGTTCACGGAGTGTACTAATAGTATCTCTTCATAGTGTTACTCAAAATGGTCACGTCTATTAGAAATATCAGATATGTACATCAACCATCCTTACGAGTGTAACATAGATGCATCGAATTGGCGAATCTAGATCATAGATTTCAATTTAGTAAAGATAAAATTCATAAAAGCTGGGCCCATCTATTTTTTTTTTTTTTTTTAATAGCTTTATCGTATAACTTGAATTTATTCCTCTTACTCTTCTACAGAAATTATTAAATTACTTGCCCATAATAGGATGTAGGACTATCCTATGATATTTTTCTTAATTGAATTTGATTGGGCCCCAAAAGTAGGTATAGTTTGGAGGATGAAAATTAAGGCAAGGCTTTACATATCAGAATAACCTAACCAAATTAAGCTACCATATTAAGAACTGTAAATTGCTGCTATTCTGTGTATAATTAATCACCTAATTTTAGTTTTATTTTTAATTAATTTTGTTACAATCAGGTTGCTCTTTTCGGATGCATATTTAATGGCAAGGCCTTTAGGGAATTGGTCAGCCCCGCTGTTCTTAAGGCGTACCAGTGGCAAGTAAGTTTAATTACATAAAATGAAGAGTTTGAGTAACATAGATAATCACTTCAATAATATAATTATCAAGTCTATTTTTAAGAATAAATATATACATAATGGTATAATACGAAGAATTCATATGGTTTTAATTTGGCTCACTAATGGATTTACTTTAATTCAGACAAGTATGAATGAGGGATTTGGGAATGAAGAAGGATCAGATTTATATAACATCGTCGAAATTCGAGGGTTGTTCCCTGAGCAGATCAAGAAGCTCCCTGTGATCAATTTCCATAGCAATTCATCGAATTCTTCTCTTCCAATGATTTCACATAATGATGTTTGTTGCACCATTTGTTTACAGGTAATTATTGCTTTCCTATATCATAATTAATGCCTAATACAGTGTTAGCTACGAAGTACTTTCCATTAATAAGTAGAGCTGACAATTACTGACACAACATCATTCAATAATACGACCTCAGTTTCTCATTAAAATACAACTTGAATTTGCTTAATTAAGCAAATACACTAGTCACTAGGAGACATCTCACTTTTGTTGGCATCATTGATTAACATTTTAAATAAGAAGCACTACTCATCATGTAAATTATATAGATTATAAAGTTATAGTCTTTAAAGACCTTGTGCAACTATATATAACTAATACAATATCAAAACATAAATACGACCCATTCACCTGAATTGATTATGCTTCTAAAAGCAATGGTTTATTATTGTTTATTTGGAACGAAATTAAAGATAGTGATTTTGTTAATAAATTGGAAATTATTTGTATTTCGCTCATTCTTGTCCTTGTTTTTTCCCTGATTTAGGGTATTGAGGAAGGCGAAAGAGCACGAAAGCTACCAAATTGTCAACATTTGTTTCATATGATGTGTATAGACGAATGGCTAATACGAAGTACATCATGTCCTGTTTGTAGAAAAAATGTTGTTGATTCTACTCAATATTCGGGCTGCAGAAATGTAGTACAAAGTTAACTAGTTGTACAAGGAATATGAAGATGTAAAAATTTGGGATCATAGGCCACTTTGCTAATTGTGGAAATGAGTTGATGTGAAAAGGTTAACCACCAACCATTCTTCATTTTATTTATGCCTTATTTTCCTGAAATGCGTATCAACTGTGAGAGCTTCAGAGGAATCTGTTACATGCTGCACTGTTGTAAGGACTTGTAACAAAAGAAAGGAAAAAAAACGGTTATTAATATATGATATATACGCTACCGTCTTTAGGAGAGTATATAAATATTAAATACATTTTTTAAAATGGTATAACTTTAAAAAAAATTAGGACAAAATCATGTGTTGATTGGAGTAAATTAGTTCATTATTGCTTTCCTCAAAAAAAAATAAAAATAAAAATAAAATAAAATAAAAATATTAGTTTATTATTGCTTATACTAATTATTTATCTTTTTTTCAATCTTCTTACATACAACCCTAAAAAAAAAAAAATTTAAAAAAAATTGCATCCTTTTGCACCAAAAATACAAAAACAAAGCTCGAGTATTATAGAGTTAATAAGATAGTAAATTGGTCATGACCCTGACCTGTTCTCAACCCCCATAGCCTTGACCAAATCCAATAAGTGCATTAGTGTAACCCTTTATTGAGTATTGAGTACTAACCCACCCATTTCAACCCGCCAAATAACCAGGTCTATGTAGAAATTAGAAGAGATGTAAAATTGGACGTATGGCACATAAAATTATATAAGACATATGGGCTTCACAATTAGATGATAGCCCATCAATATCAAATAGTCCACATAGAGTTATACTGTTATACGATACGACTATACAGGTGGGCTCTGCGAGTTTATATTTGTCATATGAGAAGGAAATATAAACCATAATAATTATGTGGCCATGTATTGTCTTTTTAAATTCAATTGAAGTATTGGGCTTTAAAAATAAACAGTATAATTTGGACTGCCATTAAGAGTCCTTTTTTTTTTTTTTTTTTTTTAAGTAAGACAACTCCGTTAATTGGATTGCTCACTAGTGAGGTAACCTAGTTACGCAAGTTAGACTCTTGGGAATAGGGGACGATAAGGGATCGGAGTCTCAACCCTTAAGAACTGTAGCTAGTAAACATCAATCAAACGCATAACCTCACAGTTATGAGATGAAACTCTTGCCAATCATGTCTTTGCCTCCATGCATAATAAAACTATAAAAGAGATGCGCAAATCAATTTTAAGAATAAGAAAATCAATGTTCAATTATAATACATTGTATAATGTATGATATGAAATCATTAGGAAACAAAATGATTGAAGTTTGTCTAATAAAACCTTTTACTGATAGGCTAGTCCCTAATCTACCTTGATTGTGGTCCTAGGAAAAGAAATATTACAAAGGACAGAATCAAGTGGGTGTACTACTTAATCCATCAAAAGAGGGATTATGGCATCACCCACTTTCAATGGCAACAAATATTTGCCCTATTTACTCAGGAGATTCAGAATCATGGTCCAACTAGTACGACTTATATAAACGTAGTATATGAATCACGAAATGCTCCAATCAAGTTGTTTGGGGTGTTCGATTGTTACTATACACAACTGAAAGGTCGATAGTTCAATTCTTATCCATAGTTGTTGAAATCTCGATCCGGATCTTACGATCCTACGATTCTACGATCCAAAATTGCGTGATCGACCCCTATCTTTGGTAAGATCTTAAAGTTTGTAGGATCTTACGATCCTACTCCGATAATAATTATGAGTGGTAGGATCCCAACACGATCCTACGAATTTATTACAATCCTACAATCCGATCTAACATTTTACTATAATATGAGACTTTGATTTATTTTGACATATTTTTTATTACTCATTAGGTTATATGCACCTAAATTTAATGTATTCAATAATTATCGCCAATAAATTAGCGAATCCGAGACATTAATATGATTTTATCAATTGACAACTTGCAATTGTCATAGTTAAGGTCTCATTCTTGACAAATTTGCACATAATTTATTAATTTAAACTTGTGTTATTAATCTTCTAACTACCATACAGACAAAGCTAAATGAAGATCGATCTTTCTTAAAATAATATATAATATTATTCGTTATTAAGTAGGATCTTACGATCCTACGATCCTATTCTATCGATTGAATCCCACCCCCCCTCATCGATCCAAGGTAGGATCCCGATCCCAACAACCTTGTTCTTATCTGACCTTTTTTTTTTTTTACAGGAGATGTGGGGTAAAGATCGAACCCAGGTCACTCATGGGGGAAATAGAGGGACAAACCATCCCTTCACTCCATGATCCTCAATATGAGACTTAGCGAAAACAAAGAAGTTGTAGTATATAGCGACTTAAATTGATGGGATTGTACATATTTATTTGACTATTTAGTGAATCACATTTCCATTTTTTTTTAAAATCTCCAATCTCTTAACTCAAATGATGTCTTTTAACAGTTAGGTAGACGGGATACATGTAAGATATTTTATGTAAAAATTATAAGATTATATCTTATAACGACGTACTCGTAATCCATATTCCAGAAACAAGAAATGGTCCTAAACTAGCAATTGTTGTATTTAATTACGGTGATTTATTAAATAGCGTGACCTAATGATTAAGGTCTAGTGTAGTATGTAGACTAATAATATCTTTTTCAATCCTTGTCCTGATAGAATAAGTGCAATTTAAAATGTGATTTATAACCAGGGAAATCAATTTGATTAGTATCACTTAATCACTTATAACGCCTGTTCTTTGTTTTTTATTTTGTGGTGATTGTAAGAAAAGTAACCCTTGCCATACCTCTAAGATTTTAGGTAATAACTTATCAAGTGAGTCAAGCCTTATTTAATACGAAGTATACATATGTCCTCGTTAGCTGTATAGGGGGTGTGCACAATCAGGTATAGTAGGTTGTATATTAGATCGTTAAACCAATTGGTAGTTAGTGTAGTGGTGATTGAAGGTGTACATGGTAGGGAGGACCGCGTGTTCGATCCCCCACAACAACAATTGGGAGGGGAGTGGAACCTAACCACCCAAAACTAAACCCCAAATCCGAATTAGCCCAAAGGGTGAACCGAATGGAACAACAAAAAAAAAACAGATCGAAATTAATAACCAGTCGTCATAATTTGATCTCCGAACCTTGAAAATCCTAAAGTTGGGCTTTCGGACTGATCTAATTCGAGTTCAGAAAATATTGATACAAACAACAAAACAATGACTTAGTATCCTTCGAAATAACTTTGAAGTGAAGGTTCGTATGAGTATTTTTCATTATGAACATTGCAATTATTAGTGAAAGATTAGTGTGAAAAACTTACGTTTTTTTTTTTTTTTTTAGGTTGAAAGTATTTAACTTGAATATGTTGTGTACTTGTATTCAACAATTAGTTATGTTTTGTGCTTAAGATATATGAAATTGATAAACGGGCCTGGGCCACTTTATACGACCAAGGAGGTTCCACCTCAAAACCATATACCAATGAGGGAAGTAGCTCTTTAACCTTATAAAGTGGACACAATTTTTTACTTTCTTCAATATGGGATACACATCCCAATACAAACTCTCACTAATAAACTCAACTAATGTGGGACAGCACTTCCACATGTGGGTTTTCTTAAAGCTCAACAAAAATGCTGCTAAATAATTTTATTTTTATTTTTTTATTTTGGTGTTTAGAGAGCCACAAGGACGGGTGATGAGAATCGATCCTAGGATCATTTGGAATTGGGAGGGAGCTCTAACCACTTGAGCTAAATAATTTTTTGTAACTTTAAAATCAACACGAAACTAGCCCAAACCAGTCCAAACTCAAGCCGGACATGAAAGACGAGATTTGGATTTGAATTTTTCCGATCTGGTCCTCGGTCGCTGAAAATGGTTGATTTCAACCTTCACGTCCAAGTCCAACGGGTACCAATCCCTTTAACCTCATTGAGAAGGAATTCTTGACGAATAGTGATGATTTTTGGGCATCAAAGCACGTGGTAAATTTCCTTCCATATCATTGAGTTTGATTAAAATTGCAATTGATGAATAGGAAAGCCTAAAGTCAATTAATAGCAATATTTTTCACGCGAAAAATAACAAACTAAAGATAAAAGTTCATTGTTCCAATTGGGTGATATCGAGTGAAAGACACAAAAGATACTAACTTTAAAAATTCCAAAATCTCTTATAGTACTCGTACGTATCAAAGTTGTAACTAGAAGTTTGGGACTTGAGGAGCTTTTGTTTGTTCTTAGTAATAAAATTGAGTGATTGACAATATGACATGCATAAAGGATGAGTGCTTTGATTCCTAACCTGCACAAAGTAACAAGAAAGACAAATATTACGGGTCTTTTTTTTTTTTTTTTTTACACGAAATAACATATTACTTCTCTATAATATATAACTAGCTTAAACCCTGTATTACGCACGGTTTTTACAAATTATGTAATGGAAAATGTTAATTCTATTATACGCAATTTTAACTAACCAATATTTTTATTTATTTTTTTTAAAAAAAAGCAGAAAAAAAACATTAATTTAAATTAATTTGTACCCCATAACAAAGTCATTAATTTATTAATGCATTAGACTTTATACAAAAAAAAAATATAATTTAGGGATTATGAGGTTAATACCCGTACAATATATACTCACATATCTTTTGTCCCTTTTTTTTATTAACACCCGTTGACTGATAAAACATTTAATACAAATTAACTAATTTTTTATATTACTTTGTTATAATTATAATCAATCTTTTTAATTAATAGTTACTGTATACTATAGATCGATTATAATGGAAGGAATATTTGACAAAAAAAAAAGAGGTCGAAACACATGTAATTTCTGATTCGCTTTTAGTGTAGATAAATTAGAGATTTGAAGGAACAATATATGATGTATTTTCCTATTTAAAGATATGACATAGTATATATAATATACGAAATATGAAATAATAGGTATGGAAAATATTTTATACAAGAATATGAATATTTTGAAATATTTTCTATAATATAAATGGCATGAATCTTTTTTATTGTATGAAAAAATATGGCGTTCAAATAGGAAGGTTATATTATAATACTATGCTAAATATAACTCTAAGAAGCTTTGACAAAAAATAAAAAATAAAAAAATAAAAAAAGTTTTGAAGGGAAAAAACAGCACCAGGAAGTGACACGTGTCATTCGTGGTGTCTATTTTAGTATTATGTTATTGATGATATTTTAATTTAAGTTTGCAGATTATGATTGATAAATGTAAGTTATTGTGACTTGTTTAAAAGTTCAACTCCATAAAATTGTTGATTGCAAATGTGCAAATTTCGATTTTTAAAATAAGATATAGCTTGAATTGATATTAACGGCAAGATAAGCAAACATGGTTTCCGGCTAGATATAGCTTGAATTAACAAATTTTCTTCACAGTTACAACAGAGCAATATACCCTCTCGCTGAAAAAAGCTGTAAATCACAGCGATATGAAAAAGAGTATGAAGAGTGTATGATTTGCAATAATGATCGTAGCTACGGGTGAGCAAACCGGGTACCCGGTCAAAATTTTAGGATCCGGACCCGGAATTAGTTGGGACCGGGTCCTAAAATTTGGAACCGGAATTGGAACCGGTACAACCGGGTCCTAAAATTTAGGAATTGGAATTGGTTCCACCGGGTACCGGTTCCGATTCCGGGTACCCACTTATATATATAAGTGTTGAAATATAATACAAATCATAATATTTTTTTTGGTTTATTTTTACTTTTAGCGTTTAATACTTATATTTTTATATACATTAAGCTATTTTAATTATATTAAATATTAATTTTTTTTTTATTTTACTAATTAGTTACGTTCAGCATATTTTTTTTTTTTAATATATTTTGTACAATATATATTGGGTAACCGGTATAGTAGAGCGGAGAGAAAAATCTAGAAGTTTTAGGGTTTTGTTTGATAGTGGGTTGAGAGTTTTATAAGCAATTGAACTTAGAAATTAAAATGGGCTGTAGATAACTCTTTAGTTTCTTAAAAACACAAACAATCCACATACTATATCATATACAACCGGGTACCCAGTGGGGACCGGGTCCAAAATTTTAGGATTTGGAACCGGATTCGGTTACAACCGGGTCCGAAATTTTGGACCCGGTCCCGGAACCGGTGAGACCAGTTCTGGGTCCGGACCCGGCGGGTCCTATCCGGTTTCGGATCCGGTACCGGGTAACCTGGATCTTTGCTTACCCCTAATCGTAGTTTTGCTAAAATGATGTTCTTATTTGATTCAATTATCATGTATTTGTTAGATATAAATCTTATTGTAGATTTGTAGATGTCATATGATTTTTTTTTTAAAAACACAAAGATGTCATCTGACTTTCATTTACGGTTTTTTCACCATGTACCCCTGAGTTTTTTGTTTATTCACTATATACCCCTAAAATTTTTCAAATTCACCATATACCCCTAATGACAACAAGATGAGTGGAATTCGGTTAATTATGCATCGAAACCACCTTATTAGATCTCTCCCCCCATCCCCGAAACCACTCCTCTCCTTTCTCCAACCTCCGAAACCACTCCAAATCTTCATAACTATATTCGTATGGTTAATTTTGAGGATTTTTTTTTATTTTTTTATTTTTACAAAAATAGATTGATTTCGAGGATGAGAAAAAGAAATTTGGGGTGGTTTTAGGGGTGGGAAAAAGGAATGTGGGTGGTTTTGAGGGTAGGTGAATGTATTTAGGGTGGTTTCGAGTCATAATTAACGAAATTAATAATTATTAGTCATCAAGGGTATATGATAGATTTTTGTAAAAACTCGGGGGTATATGATGAATTTAAAAAAGTTAGGGGTATATGGTGAATAAACAAAAAAATTTAGGGGTATATGGTGAAAAAGCCGTTTTATTTATGAATCAATTTATTTTAAAAAAAATTATTTAATTTTGAAGAACGGTGAAAATACTAGGTATTAAATTTAATAAACTTTTTTGTTAATTATTTATCTTTATTATCAATGATAGATGCCCTGGTAATAAATAAATGAAATTATCTTTAATTTATGGAAAATTTGTCAAAAAAAAAACCTTTCAAATGCACCATTTTGCGAAAAAAACACCTTTTAAAAGATTTATCGTACAAAAAAACCCAAAGTTAATTTTTTTTTGTTGAAAACAAACTATACCTCTAATTCACTTAATTAACTTCTAATTTCTTCTAATCAATATACTTCCTTCGTTTCTGTTTAGTTGACGCGTTCAATTTACGCACACATATTAAGGAGAAGAGAGAGAATGATAAAGCAAGTGGGGTACACTAAAAAAAGTAAGGTTTAAAACTTACCCAAAAAGAAAACATATCAACTAAAAATAAATTTTTTAAAAAGGAATACGTGTCAACTAAAAAAAACAGAGGTATAGATAAAATTTAAACAGTTACCAGGAATGACACGTGGCATTTTCTGGTGCTGTTTTTTTCCTCCAAAATCCCCTCCCCTATTTTCCTTTTTTTTTTTTAGCCAATGCCATTAGTTACCTACTATAAGCTATACACATAATATTCACCAAATCATATAATATAATTGTGATTATATTGATTCATATACTTTCCATTTCTGTAATTTATATTTTTCATTCTATGTAATTTTAAACTAAATATCTAATGTAATTTTAAATAAATATAGAGTTTTCAAATTTTTACTATACAAACCTAAAGTAAAATCAAATTAACTTAGATTAAAAAAATATACATCTAAAAGTTAAAAAATATTTTCCAAGGAAAAGTTATTCTAAATTTATATTAATAATAATGATAGTAATTAAAGATTTTTGTAAATACAACGGGTAAAACATGTACTTCATATTAGATTGTAGCTACTGAAGCGGAAGGCATGAAAAGAATTTTTTTTTTCTTTACGTTAGATAGGGAATGAATGAGTCAATGTCTCTTATATAGTTATGTGGAGCAATATTCATTTATGTTTCAATTAATAAAATAAAATTATAAAAAAAATACAAATAACTTAAAATATTATTCAAATTACCTTTCTTTATTTTTGTATCCATTGGTAAATAAGGCCTTTATTACTAATTGAATTATATTTGTTTTTTTTTTCCTACGAAATTAGTAATTTGATTTTGCACGGGAACTATGCTAGTTACGCTCTAACTCTCACTTAGGGCATGCTTAGATTGGGGGAGATGTATTACTAGAGTAGTAAAAGTCAAACTTAGCAAAGTGAAAGTGAAAATAGGGAAGGAGGATATAGTGATGGTATGATTGAAAGGAAAATTATGTAGTGATGGTGTGGTATGAGGTGAAGAAAGATGACCTAATACCCTTATTTTGGGGTTAATAGTTACACTATGGGATGGGTGGGTAACTATTACCCTCATTATGAGGGTAATAATTCCTCTATCTATCTCTTTTTATCATGGTACAATTACTATATTTCATTTGTAAACATCATGTCTCCTACAACAACACCTCTAATTACTTATGCTTTTTCAAGTTTGACTTTTATTATCTCCTTAGGTCCTGTTCTTTTGAGTTGCTCTGCTTAGAAATAATAATTAATATTTAATAAAAATAATAATAATAATAATAATTATTATTATTATTATTATTATTTAATAATAATAACTAATATTTATAGATAAAACAACAACAACAAAGTAGTAGTAGTAGTAGTAGTAGTAGTAGCAGTAGTAGTAGTAGCAGTAGTAGTAGCAGTAGTAGTAGTAGCAGTAGTAGTAGTAGCAGTAGTAGTAGTAGCAGTAGTAGTAGTAGCAGTAGTAGTAGTAGTAGTAGTAGTAGTAGTAGTAGTAGCCAATAACCGCTTCAGCGACGCAACAACATCCTTCTCTAATTCCCCCAATGAAGAAAAGGACAAAGGAAGAAAATCATAGCCAATAGCCCTGCAACGCGCCCCATACTTGTCTCGCTTTCGCTGAGCCGCAGCTGACACAACACGACCAGGAACGAGACAACCCAGATTATCTTAAAGGAGAAGACCCCATCAAGTCAGCACATACATCAAGGCCTCTATCCCAGGAATAAAGCAACATATCTGCTTGTCGAAGAGCCTCGTCGTTCCCTCTAGTCAACCCAACGTTAACCTCCTTTCTTGCAAAAATCCCAGAGCGAAAACAAATATCAACAAGGGTATCACGAACAACGTTGTGACGATGTTTAATACCCACCATCCCAGCACAAGACACTGCATGATCTCCATAAATATCCCCATCAAAAACCCTTGAGCAAGCAGAACACGGTGTCGAAACGGAGAACACGGGAACACCCAATCGGTAGCAAAGAACACAACGGTAAGTCTTACCATTCATAGTCTGACCCAACCCTGATATTAGGAAGGCACGCAACCAGGCCAAAGTGTGATCCCTCTGCTGGGACTTCCATAAGGTAACCTGACGCGGAGATAAGGAGAAAGTGGATGTTGCAGAAGCAGTGACCTTCGTGAAATATATATCTGCCAATTTCTTCATGAGTTTGGGGGCAGCGATCTCACTAGAGTTACGCATAAGTTCAGTCTCCACAGTCTTATTAAAAAGACTAAGAGCACCATCGAAGGTTGGTCCTGGACCAACAATACCAGAATTGCGAAGAAGCGTAGCCTGAAGACCAGAAGACTGCAAACGCGACGCAAGGAAAGCCTAGTGCCGAACATCACCTGTTGAATAGACACCCAATCCACTATAAGTAAAAGGTAAGGTGGCAAGTCGCCATTGCCAATCACCAAAACCTGGCCCCAAAGTAGTTACAATGCGCTCCAAAGAAGCTCGAAGGGCCACATCAAAAGAAATTTGGGTCGCTTCAAAAAGACAAGGAGGATAAGTGCGCATAGAAAAGTAGAGTTTTGAAACCCCAGTACACGCACAAAGTAGTAACAACTCACATTGGGGATCATCAAGCTTAGCAACAACATCCATTAGCACAATGGTATTCGACACTCTCTGCGAAACAAGCTCACCACAGAAAGAGGAATCTGCACTGACACGACCACCAAGCAACTTAACACCATGAACAGGACGAGCAATATTTGGTGGGAATTGAAGACACCGACCAGATGACTACTCTGCTGAAATCTGCTCTGCTCTGCCCTACTCTGCTGAAATCTACTCTGTTGCTCTGCTCTGCTGAAATCTACTCTGCTGCTCTGCTCTATATCTGCTCTACTCTGTCCAGAAACAAAAGAATAGGGCCTTAATATATTACCCTTAATCCAAACAAGGCCTTAACCATTTAATAATTAATTTAATTTATAATTTAAAAACAAAAACAACCACCTCCACCACAAGCTAGTCGCCCCCTCCATTTCCCCCTCCCCAAACTGATCGCCGCCTTGAACCCCTCACCCTGGCGACCCACCTCCACCGCCGGTCACACACCCCCCCTAAACCCTAACCCTGACAACCCATCTACCCACCACCTTAGCCATGAAAACAACTACTGCAACTTGTTTTCCGAGGAAAGAGAATTTTTATAGAAAAATGGAAGATAAATTTCTGCCATGACTGAATAATTTCTCAAGCTTCCACACAATCTTATTTTCTACCAGATTCTCATAAAGCTGCCCATCCACCCTAAAACCCCAAAAAACGACCCAACCACTATTCCAAAACTCCCACCACCTCGAAATCCCCAAAAGTCGACCACCCACATGAATGATTGTAAGTGGCGAGTGTGGTGGCAGTTGTGGTGGGAATGAGTGTGTTCTGATACCAATTAACAACAACCAAAATTAGATATTCCGATGAAAGACGGTGGTGCAAATGGAGTAACGGTTGGGTTTAGGGGGGTTTTGCGGTGGTCGATTTTTGGGGATTCCGGGGTGGTCGATTTTGGGGGGTTTCAGGGTGGTTGGGTGGTCAGTTTTAGGGGGTCAGGTGAGGATTGGTGGCTGTGGGGCTTGCAGATGGGGGTCTGGTGGTGCTGCCAGGGGAGAGGGATAGGGAAAGGGTAGCTGGTTGGTAGAGGTGGTGGTGGTTTTTGTTTTTTGTTTTTAATTTATAAATTTTGACAAATTTTTCTTTATTTATTAAAATAATAATAATGATGATGATGATGATGATGATGATAATAATAATAATAATAATAATAATAATAATAATAATAATAATAAACACTATTTAGGTCTTTTCTACCTTAGCTTGGGATGGGTTCTAGCTTATTGGTAGATTTATTCTGGCTCAACATTGATTATTGTAATTAAGGCTATTCTATGCATGTCAACATCTTTTTACTACCTCCCTTAATAGTTATTTGCAACATTTATAAAAAAAAGGGTGCTATTTATTATTTGCAACAAAACTATTTCTTTCCTAATATAGTAACTTTTTTCTGTTAAAATGACCAAAATAACCTCATTTAAAAATTATTTACACATAATTACAAATTATTATAACCCTAATCTAACTTAATTATCTACACTCCCTCCCCCCAAAAAAAAATTGATTTCATCTCCCCACCATTTCTCTCCTCCATCTTCTTCTCTCAGTTCATCGTCATCTCCTTCTTCATCTCTCATCTATCATCTTCTTCCATCTTCATCTCTCATCTCTTATCATCTTCTTCATCTCTCATTTCAGTTTGTGGGTGGTTGTTGGTGGTTTGTGGGCGGGTTTGGTAGATCTGGTGGTTTTTGTGGTTCGTGGATGGTGTTTGTGGTTCGTGGGTAGGTGTTGGTGGTTCGTGGTTCGCGGATGGCTGTTTTGTGGGTGGGTGTTGGTGGTTCGTGGGTGGCTAATTCGTGGTTTGCGGATGGCTGTTTCGTGGGTAGGTGTCGGTGGTGGTGGTTCTGGACAGTTCATGGGGGTAGTTTCTAGGTGGGTTTGGTTTTTATTAGGTTCCAGATCTGGTGGTTTAAGGGTGATTTTCGTAGTTCTTGTGTGGTTTTTGTGATTCTTGGGTGGATTTCGGTGGTTTGTGGGTGAGTTTCGGCAATTTGCGGGTGGCCCTCTCAGCCTTGCCTAAACAGGTAAGAGATTGGGCCCAATTCCCAAGAAAGCCCAGTCAGTCCTAGGGTTGGCCAAAACCCTAGAACCTGGCACGCTTCCTAAGGCTATAAATACGGTCATAAATGCTCATTTATGACAGAGACTATTCACTCGGATTACACAAATCCCAAGACAATCACACACCACTCGGTACCGCCTGCTAGACCCGTCTTAGCATCCGGCACCTATTTACATTCCGCTTTAAAACTCCTTCATCTACTAACTTGATCGTTGGAGGCGGAGCTCCCTACCCAAGGAGTCTCCGTTATCTTGCAGGTACAGGTGCGTGGTTTCAGCCTCGAAGTTGTAACTCTCCCAAGGGACACAGAAAACCCCAGAATATTTTGGCGCCGTCTGTGGGGAGAGTACCTTTGAGATGGCATCACAATCTGTACCGACTAATAGTGACAAGCGTCCAGAAGACGACTACCAAGTAGACGAGCCTCACGTCTCTTCTGATCAGGATACTGAGCCTGAAGTTGAGACTCGCACGGCCCAAGACGGGTCCTTGAGAGCTCGACGCACTACCCCTCGTGAAAGGCAGGAACGACAAGACTAGGTTGGTCCAGGCCAAACAGTCGGACCTTCGGCCGAATCTCACCAAGCGGCCGACTGGACAGCTCCTGTCTCGAGGAACGATCTTATGACCATCATGAGAAGTTTCAAGGGTGAGATTAAAGATCTCATCAAAAAAAAGATGGATGTCCCCCAAAAAGGGCAGTCAAGCAAGAAGCCTTCCTCTTCAGGAAAGAAGAAGTCATTGAAGGACCGTGAGGCAACCCCCCACCCTCGCCAAGAGGAGAGGCGGGTACCTCTACTCAATTTGTCCTAGCACCGTATCCCTGCCTCATTGGGAAGGAAACTAATCCGCCTGGTCCAGCCAGACGGCTCAAAGAAATCCTACTCAGATGCCCGGCTGCTGATTCAGCAGAAAAGGAGCCAACAGCAGTCTGCGTCAGCCTCCACCTCTGATTTTCTCGACAGTGTACAAAACACCTCTATGAATCATTCAAGGTCAAACTATGAGATCCGGACAGGCAGTACACACTCCGGTTCTAGCTCTCACCAACAACAGTCGGCACCATATGCCACTCAGCCGCCATATGTGCCGCAAACTCACTACTTTCTGCCACCTCCTCCTTTTGGAGGTTAGATGGCTAAGAATGTCTAGCCTTTGGACTGGCAATTATGGCTGCTCCAACTGGGAGAACATCCAACCGCCTTCTCAAAGGAAATTTTACAAGCCGCCCAGCCGGCTAAAGTGAAAAATGTGTTAATAGGCGCCTACGATGGCACTGCTAACCCAGAGGATCATCTTATGGCCTTCACCAATCTAATGTACCTTCAAGGATTGGACGATGCCACATGGTGTAGATGTTTTCCTGCCACTCTGACGGGAGTCGCCCAGCAGTGGTTCGACAATCTGCCGGCCGGCTGTGTCAACAACTTCAGAACACTGGCTTATTTGTTTGCATCAAACTTTTCCATGAACATACCTTCCAGGAAGACGACTCTTGATCTAGGAGCTGTCCAGCAGGGAGAAAAGGAGGGATTACGCTCCTACATAAAGAGATTCAATCTGATGAGGATACAAATACCCAACTTGCCGGATGAAGTAGCCTATACCGACTTCTTCAAGGGATTGAAGGACGGGTCGAACTTCAAGTTCGACTTAGTCAGAAAAAGAGTAGCTACTCTCCAAGAGGCAATGATGGAGGCCGAGACCTACATACAGGCAGTCGACCTCTGTCACATGGGAAAGCAAGGGGACCAGAAAAGGTCCGAGAAAAAGGAGAGTCGCTCACAGAAAGCGGCCCCCAAGGAAGATAAGAAGAGAAAAGATGTTTGGATGGCCGACTCCACTGGTCAGCCGTCCAGTAAGAAAAGAAAAGAGTTCACTCCATATTCCCCCAAGTATGAGTTCAACAAAGATAATCATGCTATTTTCAAAGAAGTTAAGGGCCGACTCTCACTTGAGAAGCCGGCACCTATGAAGGGTGATCCTAGCAAGCGCAACCAAGGCAAACACTGCCATTTTCATGATGACGTTGGGCGTGAGACCAACGAATGTATTAGCCTCAAGTGTCTGCTGGATCAGTTGGCTGAAAAGGGTGATCTGGACTCTTATGTCAAGAAACCTAAAGGAAAACAGCCCCCCAAACAGAATCAGTCGGCCAGGCAAAATAGACAGAAGCCGACCGACAGCTCTGACACTGATGAAGCTACCATCTATACAATAGCAGGCGGCTATGCAGGGGGAGGCCCAACTGTTCGGGGAAACAAGGATAGCATCAGGAAGTTGGATGTTAACTCTGTTAATCGGGGTGAGACCTCTGGTACCTCGTTTCCTGAGGTTATTATTTCTGAGAAAGATTCTGGTGGTGTCCGACGGCCGCATGACGACCCAATTGTCATCGGCTGTAAAGTGGCCAACCAAAGAGTCGGCAGGATACTTATTGATACAGGGAGTTCGTCGGACCTCATCAGCCATAAGTGCTTGACCAAGCTCAAGTACAGGCCTGAGAGCATACAGCCTGTCTCCCATCCTCTCGTAGGATTTGGAGGGGGGGGGTCGTCCATCCGATCGGTCAATTTGACTTGTCGATCCGTCTGGGTGAGAGAGGTGTGGGCCGCCACATGGTCATTCGTTTTCTGGTTGTGGAAGAGATTACTGCCTACAACATGATCCTTGGGCGCCCCACCCTTAATGACTCCAAAGCAATTATCATTCCGTCCCTTATGTTGCTCAAGTTTGAGAAGGACGACAAAACAGTCGGCTCCATAAGGGGGGACCAGAGAATGGCCGAGAGAATGTTACCTCACTGACATCAAAACAACGGTAACTTCAGACGGCCCAACTGGCAAAGCCATAGAAGACGCGTCTGCCCAAGAGGCAGGCGGCAGGAAGAGAAAAGCCTCCGAGGCGGAGGTCCAGAAAAAACATAAGCAATAGCAATCACTGGATGAGGAGCGGCCGGATGAATTCCGCCCTCAGCCAGCTGGGGAGCATGTTGATGTCGCCCTCGATGACAGTCGGCCAGACCGAACTGTTAAGGTGGGGACGACTGCTCTGACTGAACTTGGCAATGACCTTCGTCAACTGTTGAAAGAATTCCAAGATATTTTTGCATTTCAGGTACATGAGATGCCAGGTATTAGTCCAGACCTGGCGGTACACAAGCTAGCTGTTGACCCAAGAAAGAAACCGGTACGACAGAAGAAAATGCATCATGGTGAAGAAAGAAATCAGGCGGCCGCCGCCGAGGTAAAGAAGTTGCTTGATGCGGGATACATTCGGCAGTGTTTCTACCCAGAATGGGTTGCAAATGTTGTGCTAGTCAAGAAGCCGAATGGTTCCTGGCGCATGTGTGTGGACTATACTGATTTAAACAAGGCATGTCCGAAAGACAGCTATCCTTTGCCAAAGATCGACAGCTTGGTCGACTCAACAGCCGGCCATGCCTTGATGAGTTTCATGGACGCCTATTCAGGCTTTCACCAGATCCCTTTATGGAAAAAAGATCAAGAGAAAACTGCTTTTGTCACAGAACAGGGGCTCTATTGTTACACGGTCATGCCGTTTGGTCTGAAGAACGCCCCGACAACCTTCCAAAGAATGATCAACACTGTGTTTTTTGAACAAATTGGAAGAAATGTTGAGGCGTATATTGATGATATGATTGTAAAATCAAAACGTCAAACGAACCATCTGGCAGATCTCCGAGAAACATTCGCCACACTCAGGCGGCATCGAGTCATGCTTAATCCAAAAAAGTGTGTCTTTGGAGTTGAGTCTGGGAAGTTTCTCGGATTCCTCATATATCAAAGGGGAATAGAGGCAAATTCTGACAAGGTGCAGGCGGTCATTGATATGCCGTCGCCTCGCACCGTCCAAGAGGTACAGAAGCTAACAGGCTGCCTGGCAACCCTCGGAAGGTTTCTCAGTCGAGCAGGCGACAAGTGCCTTTACTTTTTCCAGGCAATCAGAAAGAAAGCAAAGTTTGAATGGGGACCAGATGCTGAGTCGGCCCTCTAAAAGTTGAAAGAACATCTACATTCCCTGCCGAGACTCGTCAGTCCTTTGCCAAAAGAAGTACTTTACATGTATCTCGCAGTATCAGATCATGCTTTAAGTGCCGTCCTCTTAGCTGAAAGAGACGGCTGCCAACTCCCAGTCTATTTTGTCAGTCATGTTTTGAAGAATGCAGAGTTGAGGTACCCACTGGTGGAGAAGTTTGGACTCGCCCTGTACATGGCAGTGAAAAAATTGAAGCCTTATTTCCTGGCACATCCGGTGATCGTCTACACAGACCAGCCAATCAAGCGGCCCCTGACGACGATGGAGTCGTCAGGGCGGATGATAAAGTGGGCAATTGAGATCCAAAGCCTTGAGGTCACGTTCGAGCCTAGAAAAGCTGTGAAGGGGCAAGCCTTTGCAGACTTTATAGTTGAGATGACCCGACCACCAGAATGTGAAAAAATTGACCAACTCTGTAAAGTCTATGTTGATGGGAGTTCCACAGCAAATGGTTGTGGGGCTGGTATTGTATGTCAGTCGCCAGAGGGCAACAGGTATGAATATGCTCTTTGTTTCAAGTTTCAGACGTCAAACAATGAAGTTGAGTATGGAGCCCTTTTGGCTGGTATCCGCATGTGCAAAGCAGCCGGGGCAAGAAAAATAGCCGCCTGTTTTGATTCACAACTCATAGTCAGCCAATTCAATGGGGATTATGAAGCCACTCATCCGGCTATGGTCAAGTACCTAGAGGCCGTGAAACAGGCGGCAAGCTCGCTTGAAGATTTCCAGTTAACTCAGGTCCCAAGGTCCGAGAATAACCAGGCGGACGCCTTGTCCAAACTGGCATCCTCGGCCTCATGCGACCCTTCTAGAACTGTATTCTGGGAAGTAATGGAAAAGCGGAGTATTGAGGAAAACAACGTTGTAGTCCTTGATAGAAGCTCAACATACCTGACTAACGGCACCTTGCCGAATGATCATCATCAGGCGGCCTTACTAAAGAAGCGAGCGTCCAGTTTTGAAATGATAAAGGGAGAACTCTACAAGAGAGGGTACCTTAAACCCTTCTTGAAATGTGTTACCCCAGAAAAAGGGCGAGAGGTCCTGGAAGACCTACACTCTGGATATTGTGCCTCTCACATAGGCGGTAGGTCGCTTGCTCAGAGAGTGAGGCGGCAAGGGTACTTCTGGTCGACTCTGGAGGCAGACACCATGGATCTGGTTAAAAAATGAGACAAGTGCCAGAGGTTTGGCAAATTGATTCATCGTCCAGCTACAGATCTAACGGCTATCCACAGCCCAATACCATTTGCTAAGTGGGGCATGGATATTCTAGGACCCTATACGCCTGCATCAGGCGGCAGGAGATACATCCTGGTAGCAGTCGACTACTTCACCAAATGGGTGGAGGCCGAAGCAGTCAGGGGCATCAAGAACAAGGATGTCATCTCCTTCATTTGGAGGAATGTGATCACTCGGTTCGGGGTGCCTATGTCCATGGTTTTTGGCAACGGTCCCCAGTTTGAGACGCCTGTTCTCAAAAATTGGTTGAGAGATCAAGGCATTGCTTACTGTTTTTCTTTAGTCGGACGGCCGCAAGCAAACGGCCAGGTCGAGGCATTTAACAAAATCATCTCAGACGGTATAAAGAAGAAGATTGAGAAAGCAGGTAGCCTATGGGCAGACGAACTACCACATGTTCTCTAGGCCATAAGGACGACTGAAAAAGGAGCGACTGGAGAAACACCTTTCCTCCTAACATATGGGGCAGAAGCTGTCCTACCCATTGAGCACTATGAGCAGACTCTCCGAGTTATGTTGTATGATGAAGATGCAAACTAGGAAGCAATGCGCCTAGCATTGGATTCCCTTACATAAAGTAGGGGCAATGCTGCCTTACGCCATGAAATATACCGCCTGAGAATGAATCGAATCTATAATAGAAGAGTACACAAGCGCCCACTCAAAGTAAGGGACTTTGTACTAAGGAAGATGGAATCAGTCGGCAGGGCCAACGAGTTGGGAAAACTAACTACTAACTGGGAAGGACCCTACCGAATCTATGAGGAGGTCAGGGATGGCACCTACCGTCTGGAAACTCCAGAGGGCCGACCCCTACCTAGGACTTGGAATGTAGACAATCTGAAAAAATATTACTTTTGATGTAATCAATTAAAGTTTATTAATGAAAGTTCCAAGTTTATCCTCTTTTTATATGTTTCAAAAAGGAGTACCCTCCGTCTGTCTCAAGACAGGCGGATACCCTCCATCACATACATACTAAAGGGCACGCCTGTTTGCCCACCATACGACTAATCAACCCAGGCACCAAGCCGCTTGATTACGCTTAATTTTTAAATTAATACGACATGTCCCAATAAATAGCAGGCGTCCGACGACATGCCATTTGGATGAGATTCGTCGCAGAGAGCAGCTCCCATTTGGGTGGAATAATGCTCTATAAACTACTTACACGGCCCCTATACGACTGTCCACAAGGACAACGTATCCGTTTTGAGACAAGGATAACTCGACACTTTCATAAGTGTCAGCAGTTGACATCTGCGTCGGATAGCCGCATGTATTACTTGGGATAGATACAGGAGGCGCCCTCTGAGTTAATAGTCAACAAAAATTGATGAATCAAGGGGATTAGTCGTCCATTGACGACTGATACCTCTACTACTCAGGATTAGGAGCAGCCACAATTGGTTAACGCCATAGTTAAACCATAGTTGTTCTCCCATACTTGGTCTGGAATCCTAATAAGTTTGAGCAGTCCGCCAAGTCTTTGGCAAAAAAGGCACTCAAACAAACATTCCTACTAAGAAATACTAAATGAATCTGAGCAATCTAGAAGGACCTCTCGGTGTCCGACTGGATGTGATAACACCTACTATGTCTCTCGTAAACATACTAAGGGACTTATGACAATCGATAAAACAGTGACTAGCCGACTGTTATCTAAGAACTAGGCGAACTCATGTGTCTCGAAATGAACTATAAGTTGGTTAATTCAGTCGGTACCTCACCACTGTGACTAAGTGCATTTCAATCAAGGCTGGTTATGTTTGCTATTAGGGTCCGACTGTCTATGGCCGACTAATTACTCTCTTTTCAAGAAGTAACCTAGTCGTCCAGGGGCAAGGACGGTCGGCATCAAAGTGCAACATCTCAGCTAAAAAGTTTAACATGGATGCGCCATTCAAGCGGCTATTAAGTTGCGAAGTTTAAAGTGTTTGGCAAATTCAACAAAAACAAAAAATCAAAAAACAACTTATGTAACAGCAAAAGACGACTCAACAGTCGCCAATTCATGTCAAATTAAAGCCAGACAAGCTGGCAAAGTTAAGTTAAAACCAGACAAGCTGGCAAATATTCAGAAGCCCCGGCCCCCTGGCCGGGTAAGGATACATAAATACACGACACGCAGGCCGGATCAAGAATGAATATAAAAAGCTTTAAGTTTGGGGTAGAGTCTCGGTATTGACTACCGCCTGATCAGTAAGGGACGTCTGGTTCTGAGAGGCATCCTTCTTACTTGTCTCAGCATCAGGGGCAGCTTCCTTAGATGTCTCCACCTCAATCGGCTGCAGGGCTACCCTCGCTTCCTCCTCTTCTGAGCTGGAATCGGCTGCCTGGTCCTCCTCAGCCGCCTGCTGCATGATTTGCTGATTGTACTTTTCAGTACAAGCCGCGAATTTCTTCTCCCAGGCGGCGTAGTGAGCTTTTGGAAAAAGAGTCATCTAGGTCATCCTCATGATTTGAGCAGAGTCGTCCATCATGGCCTGGGCTAGCTCCATTTTCTCCTTTTCGGCCTTGGCCGAGAGCTCGTCAGTAATGCTCTTCTTTTGCTGGACCAGGCGCTCTTTGGTCGAAGCCAAGGATTTCTCCAAGGTCTCGAACTGAGTCATCTTCTGCTTAAGCGGTTTCAGCTCGTCCTTTAGGCCCTTGACCTCCGCCTCCAGTTCGTTATTCTTCTTTATGGACGCCTCCAACTTAGCGCGGATATTGGCAGTAGCCTGCGCCTGATAATAAAGAATGTCATTTGTCGAAAATTCATTTTGGGCAACTTGAAATATTGCCTCATCAGCGTCAAAAACGACCATAGTTTTAGCAGCCCTTACCTCTTTGTTTTTGGCGTGGATCGGCCTACGAAGGCCGTGTACTCTCAACATGGTCTGAAAACAGGGAGAACAGGCGTCAGATCTGAGAAAGGCAAGCGGTATGACAAGTAATAAAGTTTAAAAACTTTCCAAGTCTACCTCAGAGAGGAGACCCATGATGCCATCCAGGTCAAGGGTGCCGACTCCCTTGACCGCGTCCCTCTCCTCTTGAGGGACGACCTTAATCATAGACTTGGCCATTTGGACCAACTCTGGCTCTGAAGAGCCGCCTGTATCAAAAAAGAGAAACATCAGAAACATGAAGAGAGTGAAATAAAATAAGCAAGTCCAGCAGAGCAGGCTATACCTCTCGGCGGCTGTGTCACAACAGGCGGTTGGTTTCCCACACTTTGTGGGGTGGCCGGCTGTTTGTCAGCCGATTGCTTCCTGGTAGATCCAGGCGTACTCTCACCAGTTAGCTTCCGAGCTTTTGAGTCCGGCTGGTGATAGGATGAGGGTTTGGAAGTGCCCGCCTGCAAAAGAGACGAGTAGTCAGCATTCATCAAGCAGTCTTTTAAAGATTATGTTCTAAGGATCGACACTCACTGTGGGCAACCCCTTAGTAGGAGAGGTAGAAGCGGTGCGCTGCTGATGCATTATGGAGGCTCGCAACATGGCAGCCGCCTTCTTTGAAGCAGTAATCTGGTCCATGGCCTCGCCTACAAGTGAGAATCACAAAAGTTACAACATATTCCAACAAATCAAGTTAAGGGTACATATTTTCAAATGGCCGGCTACCTCTAGAGGACCGACTGCTAAGGCCACAGGCGGCCAGGAAAAACTCGTCATAGAGCCAATGAAACTCTGGGACGCACTTTAAGGGTACCTGCTCTCGTACCCCAGAGTTTTCCCTAATCTCTACCTTAAACAGCCCTTGGTCCAGGATCTCCTCCCTGGCCTTGAGGGGAGCAGGCGGCATACTGCGACCGCCTGCTAGAAGAAGTGGATTCTTGTTCCACCTATTATAACGTTTGTTCAACAGGCGTCGGGGCTGGAAATGATGAGGAAGGTGTTTCTTCAATCCTTCCATTTATTCTCTTTGTGTAGGGTTTCGTAGTGACCCGACACTACGCGGAAGGAAACCTACCAAGACCCGCCCCTTAATTAAAGCAATTAAACAAGCATAATAAACTTAATCAAACAAGATTAAGGACAAGAATTATACCTTTGACGCGTGCTTCGCTCCCAAAGAGCTCTTACTTCAAAATCCCGAAAAGACGAGAACTCCGACGGATCGTACCCTCGACCCGACCCGAGCGTCCTAAGTCTTGAAGGTTAGTCAAGACCCGGACAAAATAACTATGAGTTTTACGAATCAAAGGTTTACTCTTTCTTAGAGTTGCCTTTTTAATTCCACTCAAGGTTGTATTCTCAAAATCCCAACCAAGTGGGTATTTATAGAGAATGGGGACTTGAAACCCCTTTTCATGATCAATGTGGGATCATGTGCAATTGCAATAATTTATTTAATTCTAAAATAAATAATTATGCAAAAGAATCACAAGCCAACAAGTGGCAAAAGGAGAGGATGGGTTAGGTGAGGACCATATCCCATGGGGGGGACCATTGCCTTGCTCCCCAAGGGAAGCTTGGTGGCTTTGGTCCCCACTTCCCCTCAAACCGCCATTTGCAAGGCAGCTAGGCTGGCTGCCACCTGGCGCTGCCAGCACGCACAGCCAGCTAGCATGCTTGGCTGGCGCTCCATGCATCACCCAGCCAGTCTGCCCAGCACCTCTATCGCACGCACATCATGCATCGCCCAGCTAGTGCTTGCTGGGCATCGCTGGCGCTGACCTCGCATCCCACGCACTGGCTGGTCGCACATGCTTCGCATAGCGTACTAGCCTTGCACCTTGCATCACGCACCAGACATGCGCCACGCACCACGCACACACATTGCTAGCCCAGCCTACGCGCATCAATGCGCCTGTAGTGCGAGGCATGGCATCATGTTGGCGCCCAGGCTCTCGCATGTGGTGCGATGCTTGGTGCTGCCACGCGAAGGCTAGCACACAAGCATCCACGCACATGGTGCACCATTGCCAGGCAGCCAACCATGCTAGCACTTGGTGCTTGCGATGGTGCTGCCATGCCAGGCACGCACACACGCAGCACCCAGTGCTTGCCATGGTGCGCCTGGTGCCTGCGATGGTGCGCCTGGTGCGCCCATTGCTGGCGATAGGTGCCATATGCACCCAGGCACCCACGCTAGCACGCTGCTAGCTGCGATGGGCTGCCTGGTGCCTGTGTGGCTTGCGATGGCTACCATGCGCACCCAGGCACCCATGCTAGCATGCTGCTAGCTTGCGATGGGCTGCCAGGGCGCGCCTAGGCTGCGATGGTGCCTAGCACACCATGGTGCGCCTAGCACACACATGGTGCGCCTAGGCTTGCTATGAGCTAGCCTAGCCTAGCTACGGCTACGCTCATACTCGTTGCTTGTGATTTTGCGACGCTCGGTCTCGACGCCCTAGGCTCGATTTTCGACGTCTAGATTCGTAAAACTCTGTCGACTCATTAAATCCTTTCGGATTAATTCGTCGTCTCGGATCGGTAATTCGATTGGGTTCGACCCGAAGGGTTCAGTTAAGATCAAGCTGTAATATCAATTGTACCTCGATATTACTGATCGAAAGCGGCCTCCACCTAGGCATTTCGAACACTTGACCTTACTGAAGAATTAGCTCTGTAATAATTCTGAACCCTCTATCGGAATAATACACTTGTTGGAAGGACACCATTCCTTTCAATCTCCCACTTGTCCTTCCAGACAAGTGTGCATATTGTGTATAGCTCATTTCCTTTGTCACTTAATGTTTCTTCGTGAACTATAAGGTAAGATTCTTTGTCATTCTTATTACGTTCAGAAGTGTTTCTCGATCTCCGAGTTCGACTGTCAATAAGCAGATGATTTCTAAAATCCATCTGAGCATGGCCATACATTTTCACAGTCTCGCTCTTCGAGCGACCTTTTAAACAACAAAACATTTTCCCTATTGTTAGTAGGGGGACAATCCCAGTCTTGTATTGTAAGTTCTTCTTACTAAGAGGACATAGTCTCCCGAGTGTTTCCGTTATGATCCCCAGTTACGGCAGACGTTTGGAAACATCAAAGAGTCTAGTACTCAAACAAGAAAACTTTACAGTACTCATGGTCGGAGGAAATAAGTTCCGATAGTCATAATGAGAAATGTACTTATGACAAAATTTTAAATTTTCTTAAAGTACTCTCATAGGTCTTATCCAGTACAGTTCTAATTTGTACCTGTGCAAATGATTTATGACTGTCACGTCCTCGCAGCACAAGAAACGGTGCTGTAAATCATACTACACACTAATCTATGGCAGTCATCAATCGTCCATCTGTTAGATGACCTCGATTAGGGATACTTTTCGATTTAATATTCAATGTTCACTTAACAGGTGTTTCTTTATCCAAGACATGGTCTTGATACCCTGTTTTGAATATTTCCGTAAATCGAATGGACTCATTATTTAATTCTAAACCACAATTAAATAGTAATGGAGTGAATGATAATTTTGCACAAAAATTAATTACTCCATTAATGAATGGTTTTAGCACAGTGTCTTACATTAAATCAACCCGTTTAATTAAAACACATGTACAGGGAATTTCAAAGCCAGTCTCCTATGTGCTTGATTCCCATTGCCTCAACGTGTTTGTTGTGTTTCACTTGAGGCAAAGGTTTAGTCAAAGGATCGGCTACATTATCATCCGTGCCGATCTTACAAATTCTGATTTCACCTTCGGATTTCCATTCCCTTATCATGTAAAATCGCCTTTGCACGTGTTTGACCTTCTGGTGTTCTCTCGGCTCCCTGGCCTAAGCGATAGCTCCATTATTATCACAATAGAGATCTATCGGCCCCTTGATTGAGGGTACAACACCAAGTTCACTGATGAACTTGCGAATCCAAACAGCTTCCTTGGCAGCTTCCGAAGCGGCCAAGTACTCGGCTTCAGTTGTAGAGTCTGTAGTGGTGCTCTGCTTGGCACTCTTCCAGCTGAACGCTCCTCCATTCAGACAGAATATATACCCCGACAGTGACTTGAAGTCGTCTCTGTCAGTCTGGAAGCTAGCGTCGGTGTAACCTTCAACAACCAGTTCTTTGTGGCCTCCATACACCAGGAATTTATCCTTGTTCCTTTTCAGGTACTTAAGGATGTTTTTGGCCGCAGTCCAATGCGCCTTTCCTGGATTCGATTGGTATCGACTCGTTGCACTCAGGGCATACGATACATCTGGCCTTGTACATATCATGGCATACATGATCGATCCGATTAGCGAAGCATATGGGATCTGATTCATTCTTTCTCGCTCAACAGGTGTCTGTGGACACTGTTTCTTGCTGAGAGTTATGCCATGGGACATGGGTAAATGCCCTCTTTTGGCATTTTCCATGTTGAATCGAGCCAGTACCTTATCAATGTAAGTACTCTGGCTTAATCCAATCATCCTCTTAGATCTATCCCTGTAGATCTTGATGCCCAATATGTATTGTGCCTCTCCTAAGTCCTTCATTGAAAAGCACTTCCCCAACCAGCCCTTTACGGACTCCAATAATTTTGTGTTGTTTCCAATGAGCAGTATGTCATCGACATACAGGACTAGGAATGCAATATCACTCCACTGACCTTCTTGTATACACAAGACTCATCTGGATTCTTGATAAAACCAAACTTGCTGATGGCTTCATCAAATCGCAGATTCCAACTCCTGCTGGCTTACTTTAATCCATAAATGGACTTCTTCAGCTTGCAAACCTTTCCAGCGTTGCCTGGATCGACAAAACCTTCTGGTTGTGTCATATACACAGTTTCTTCCAAAATCCCATTAAGGAAGGCGGTTTTGACATCCATTTTCCATATTTCGTAATCGTAATATGCAGCAATCGCTAGGATGATCCGGACGGACTTTAGCATTGCAACTGGTGAAAAAGTTTCGTCATAGTCAATCCCGTGGACTTGTCTATAACCTTTTGCCACCAGTCTAGCTTTGTATATCGATACATTTCCATATTTTTCTGTCTTCACTTTGAAGATCCATTTGCAACCAATGGGTGTATAACCCTCGGGCAAATTCACCAAGTCCCAGACTTGATTTTCAGACATGGAGTCCATCTCGAATTTCATGGCCTCTTGCCATTTTGCAGAGTTGGGGCTCGTCATAGCTTGCTTGTAAGTCGCCGGGCTCATCACCATCCATAACTAGGATGTCCTGATCATCAGTTAAGACGATACCGAGGTATCTGTCTGGTTGAGATCTTTGTCGTTGCGACCTACGTAGGGTAATCGGTTGAGCATTTACATTGTCTGTTTTACTCTGACCAATCTTCTCAGATGCTTCCAAAGTATCTAGATTGTCAATTTTGTCAGGTTGACATTGTTGCTCGTCCTCTCGAACTTCGTCGAGTTCGATTTTCCTCCCACTTGTCATTTTGGAAAGGTGATCCTTCTCCAAAAAGACACCATCATGAGCAACAAACACTTTGTTCTCGGATTTATTGTAGAAGTAATACCTTTTGGTTTCTTTTGGATATCCCACAAAGAAACCCTTATCCGATTTGGGGTGAAGTTTGTCCAAAATTAATCGCTTGACATATGCTTCGCATCCCCAAATCTTGAGAAAAGACAACCTAGGAGGTTTCTTAGTCCATAATTCGTATGGAGTCTTTTCAACAGCTTTTGACGGAGCTCTATTCAGTGTTAGTGCTGCTGTTTGTAGCGCATGTCCCCAGAACGAGATAGGGAGTTCACTAAGACCCATCATTGACCGAACCATGTCTAACAAGGTCCAATTCCTCCGTCCGGACACTCCGTTCCATTGAGGAGTTCCAGGAGGTGTCAACTCTGAAAGAATGCCACATTCTTTCAAGTGATCGTCGAATTCATGGCTCAAATATTCACCACCTCGATCCGATCGAAGTGCTTTAATTTTCTTGCCAAGTTGATTTTCAACTTCTTTCTGAAATTCTTTGAACTTTTCAAAGGATTCAGATTTATTTGACATTAAGTAGATATAGCCATATCTACTATAATCGTCGGTGAAGGTGATGAAATATCGGTAACCTTGCCTTGTGGGTGTGCTCATAGGTCCACATACATCCGTGTGTATTAGACCTAATAAGTCATTTTCCCTTTCTCCCAACTTGGAGAATGGCTGTTTTATCATCTTGCCTAATAAGCATCCTTCGCAATTTTCAAACGAATCTAAGTCGAATGAGTCAAGAACACCTTCTTGAAGAAGTTTCTTGATGCGTTTGATGTTAATGTGGCCAAGATGAAAATGCCACAAGTAGGTTTGATTCGACTCGATGGTCTTAGCCCTTTTGGCAGTATTCTCGATGTTATAGACCTGTTTGTCTAGTGACAGCACATAAAGACCATTTTCTGAATGTGCCTTTCCATATAAAACATTATCAAAATATATAAAGCAACTATTGTTTTTGATTCGAAATTCGAATCCTTAGGCGTCCAACGCCGATATTGAAATAATGTTTTTGGTCACTCTAGGAACATGATAACAATTTTCAAGTTCTAGAACAAGCCCAGTGGGCAAAGAAAACTGAGAGTTCCAATGGAGACGGAAGACATCCTTTCTCCGTTGCGACCCAAAGCTAGACCTCTCCCTTTTCTAGCCTCCTACTTATCCTTAGTCCCTGAGAATTGGAACAAAGGTGTGAGACACATCCGGTATCTAATACCCATGATGTTTTGCTAGCGAAGTTTAAGTCTATAACGAAAATACCTGATGAAGAAGCAACGTTGCCGTTCTTCTTATCTTCCTTGAATTTGAGGCAGTCCTTTTTCCAATGTCCCTTCTTCTTGCAGTAGAAACATTCGGAATCACACTTAGAAGAAGCTGCCTTCTTGTCCTTGTTGCCCTTGGCAAACTTTGACGTAGGCGAGAATTTCTTCTTTTTCCCTTTAAAGCTCTTCTTTTTGCCCGCACGTTTGAACGGCTTGCCCTTCCTCACCATGAGCATGTCATGCTTGCCCTCATCCTTGAGGGTTTTCTCGGCTTGCTTCAACATACCATGAAGCTCGGTGAGGGTTTTCTCCATACTATGCATGTTATAGTTCATCTTGAACTGATCATAGCCTTTGTGAAGGGAGTGGAGAATGATGTCAATTTCCATTTCAGTTGAATACCCAGCATCGAGCCTTTCCATGTTTTCAAATAATCCAATCATTTTGAGAACATGCGGGCTGACTGGCTCTCCTTTCTTGAGCTTGCTCTCAAGGATCTGCATGTGGGTTTCAAACCTTTCAGTTCGGGCCTGCTCTTGGAACATATTCTGAAGCTCAGAAATGATCTCAAAAGTTGTCTCCTTTTCAAAGAAAGTCTTTTGAAGGTCCGGAGACTTTGTGGCCAACATGATGCATTTGACATCCCGATTGGCACTATGCCATCGGTTAAGGGCTGCCTGAGTGACCTCCTCATTGGGAGCGTCGGGCATTTCCTCATCAAGGACGTATTCCTTTTTCTCCTGCATTAGTACAATGCGGAGATTTCTTTGCCAATCAAGAAAGTTTGGCCCGCTCAACTTCTCCTTGTTGAGAATTGAGCGCATAGAGAATTGGTTGTTGTTTGTGTTACTTACAGACATGATTTCTACAATTGAAAGAATTTGAAGTGAAAAACCATTCATACATCAATAAGTTGAAATTTAAAGCGTTCATGCACTTATTCACACTTATTGAACATTTTATCCACGCATTTTAAGATTATCCCTTATGGGCGAGAATAAAATGATTCCGAGATCCCAAAGATCAAGAAATGGATAAGCATGCTTTGGCTTGTCTTAACCATTAAATATCTTAAGGTAAGCAATCCAATTGCTAATAGCTCCAAGCTACTCTCGGTTTGATAAAATGCCGCATCTAATGCATACTTGACATTTTATCTCTTTTGCCACGACATCTAAGGACTCCTTACTGATATCGTTGAGCTTAACCAAGACAACTTGTATACCTAGTATACCTTACGTTCTTAGGGAAGTAGTGATGCCTCGCTTTGGCGTAATCCATCACATAGGCGCATTAGTTCGGTAAGTGTTGTTCTTGGAACGGCAAATTTTAGCTCAATATTATTAAGGGACCTAGGGTTTCTATGTTGGTTGATTTAAGTGAACTTAACTAATCATCGCAACATTATAGAAATCCTAGACATGCATCTAGCAAACATATATAATAACAATATATATAAGGCATAAAAATATATGCATTTGGCAACTAGCATGACCCCTTGAAATCTTCAATTTCCATGGGTCTTCATCTTGGCTCGTCTTCGTCGAAACGCCGTCTTGAGACTTCTTGGCCAAAATGAAATAAAAGAAGCTAGCTAGAACGACTAAGATTAATCTAAATAGTACAAAAATACTTAACGGTTCGCAGACCGTATTTAGATTTACAAAAATACATAACGGAACGCAGTCCGTATTTTCTATCCTAGTCGGGCCCCACTAGTTGCCATTTTCAAAGAACCTGTTTTGAAAACAATCTTTCATTCACCCGTTCACTATTTGTGAACGGCCCATGCAATTTTACGAATTACATAATTAAACACGCAAAACTAGTAACTAAGTTAGGTCGTTAATCCAATTAACGCACCTAATTAAAACTAGTCAAAGTGGTTTAATCCATTATTTCTAAACGCAAAATGCTAACGCATTTAATTAAGCTCCCACTAAATTCAGCATCCGTACTTAATTAATCCGATTAATTAAGTCGGCATAACCCATAATTTGTCAAAATTTTGCAAAATCAAAAATCGAGTTTTTTAGCCTCGTTAAAATAATTAATTAAAATTATTAACACGGGAAAAATCGCAAAATCATAGCTCAAGTACTAAGCAAAAAATGGCATCATCCTATGATGCATGGCGCACCATGGCTGCTAGGCAGCCCATGGCCCCTGCGCCATGGTGCGTGGTGCTGGCAGCTAGCAAGTGCGCCTAGCACAACCTGCCTAGCTAGCTAGCACCAGCAGCATGCTACGCATGCTAGCAGCTTGCTGGCACAAGCATCAGGGGCTGGCTGGCTGGGGCTTGCTGCCTCGCTGCCCAGCAGCCGCACAAGCGTACCAGCAGCCTAAGGCCCCTATGCGCCAGCACACGCACCACACAGCAGCCCCTCCTCGCCACACAGCTACGCACCAAGCGATGCACAACCATATGTGCACCACAGACAGCCTACATGTGGGCTGCTAGGCAGCCCGGCTAGCCTTTGTGACGCTTGCGATTTTGCATCATTTTGCGTGCATATTTACTCGGAATTTAATTCCGATTTGTGTGCGACAATAATCAATTCTAAATCAAATTTTAGAATTAATTTTGAGGGAAAAAAAAAAATAAAACAAATATTAAGTCTAACTTAAACAAGTTTATTTTATTGGGGCACAAGCCTAAATTTATCCAAAAATTTCAATTTTGAACAAAATTAGGTCAAACTTTATGCTTAAAATGAAATGAGCTATGTCCAAAATTAATCTTGCCAATGTGCAAATTAATAGTGGATTTGACAAAAGGGAGTTGGAAAAATAAAATTAACCATCCAATGATAAAAAATTTCCAACTTGCATACTTGTGTAAAATACCAAGATTACATCTTCCAATATGAAGATTAATCAAATTTTACTCACAAGTAATTGAACTTAATGGATTTTAATCAACCAAAACATGGAAAAATCCAAACTTTGTTCAATCATGGAATTTAGGGTTAGGGTTCCAATCATTTAAACCTTTAAAGATTAGAACTTTAACATTACTTGGGAACTTAAAATACAAAATCACAACAAGTTTTCACACCTTATTGCAATTTATTTGCAAAATTTGTGAAAAACAAGTTTATGTGATAACTTGGTATATCAACTTAAGCACTAATAAACACTCCATTATTATGCTCAAGGATATTTTAAAACCAGTAGATTAGTGATGCAAATGTGCATTTAATCTAACCTTGTAATGCTTGCATTATTCAAGGCTTAAAAGAATTAAATTTTTTGTTGAAAAACGAAAAACCCCAGAAAAATTGGGTTTCTGGTTCGAATTTGGCTTCTGGACAACCCTAAAAGAATTGAAACAGTTTCAGAATGTCGATTCCACCCAAAAATCACTATTTTTGAGCCAAAATCTGGGTTCGACAGCCAAATCGAAATTAAAATCGAGTTTTAAAAATAAATTAAAACGAGCATCTAATCTAATTAGATGAACATGAACCAGAAAATTAAATTCTTTAAAACACCTTAATTAAACAATAATTGCGAAAATTAAAAGGAGCGTGGCTCCGATACCGCTGTAGGGTTTCGTAGTGACCCGACACTACGCGGAAGGAAACCTATCAAGACCCGCCCCTTAATTAAAGCAATTAAACAAGCATAATAAACTTAATCATACAAGATTAAGGACAAGAATTATACCTTTGACGCGTGCTTCGCTCCCAAAGAGCTCTTACTTCAAAATCCCGAAAAGACGAGAACTCTGACGGATCGTACCCTCGACCCGACCCGAGCGTCCTAAGTCTTGAAAGTTAGTCAAGACCCGGACAAAATAACTATGAGTTTTACGAATCAAAGGTTTACTCTTTCTTAGAGTTTCCTTTTTAATTCCACTCAAGGTTGTATTCTCAAAATCCCAACCAAGTGGGTATTTATAGAGAATGGGGACTTGAAACCCCTTTTCATGATCAATGTGGGATCATGTGCAATTGCAATAATTTATTTAATTCTAAAATAAATAATTATGCAAAACAATCACAAGCCAACAAGTGGCAAAAGGAGAGGATGGGTTAGGTGAGGACCATATCCCATGGGGGGGGACCATTGCCTTGCTCCCCAAGGGAAGCTTGGTGGCTTTGGTCCCCACTTCCCCTCAAACCGCCATTTGTAAGGCAGCTAGGTTGGCTGCCACCTGGCGCTGCCAGCACGCACAGCCAGCTAGCATGCTTGGCTGGCGCACCATGCATCACCCAGCCAGTCTGCCCAGCACCTCTATCGCACGCACAGCATGCATCGCCCAGCTAGTGCTTGCTGGGCATCGCTGGCGCTGGCCTCGCATCCCACGCACTGGCTGGTCACACATGCTTCGCATAGCGTACTAGCCTTGCACCTTGCATCACGCACCAGCCATGCGCCACGCACCACGCACACACATTGCTAGCCCAGCCTACGCGCATCAATGCGCCTGTAGTGCGATGCATGGCATCATGTTGGCGCCCAGGCTCTCGCATGTGGTGCGATGCTTGGTGCTGCCACGCGAAGGCTAGCACACAAGCATCCACGCACATGGTGCACCATTGCCAGGCAGCCAACCATGCTAGCACTTGGTGCTTGCGATGGTGCTGCCATGCCAAGCACGCACACACGCAGCACCCAGTGCTTGCCATGGTGCGCCTGGTGCCTGCGATGGTGCTGCCATGCCAGGCACGCACGCACGCATCACCAGGCCCTGCGATGGTGCGCCTGGTGCGCCCATTGCTGGCGATAGGTTCCATATGCACCCAGGCACCCACGCTAGCACGCTGCTAGCTGCGATGGGCTACCTGGTGCCTGTGTGGCTTGCGATGGCTACCATGCGCACCCAGGCACCCATGCTAGCATGCTGCTAGCTTGCGATGGGCTGCCAGGGCGCGCCTAGGCTGTGATGGTGCCTAACACACCATGGTGCGCCTATCACACACATGGTGCGCCTAGGCTTGCTATGAACTAGCCTAGCCTAGCTACGGCTACGCTCATACTTGTTGCTTGTGATTTTGCGACGCTCGGTCTCGACGCCCTAGGCTCGATTTCCGACGTCTGTATTCGTAAAACTCTGTCGACTCATTAAATCCTTTCGGATTAATTCGTCGTCTCGGATCGGTAATTCGATTGGGTTCGACCCGAAGGGTTCAGTTAAGAACAAGCTGTAATATCAATTGTACCTCGATATTACTGATCGGAAGCGACCTCTACCTAGGCATTCCTAACACTTGACCTTACTGAAGAATTAGCTCAGTAATAATTCTGAACCCTCTATCGGAATAATACACTTGTTGGAAGGACACCATTCCTTTCACTTTGCCTATGGTCATAAGATAGCCCTTATGACTTGTTATTTGGTACCATCCAGTGCCGCTTGCTTTTGGGGTTCGGCTGAGGTAGTTCATATGGGTGAACGCCTCGAAATTTGGCTCCACCCCATGCATCTCACATCCGGCTACATAGCCAAGAATGTTGAACCAAGAGTTGGGGGCTAACTGCCAAAGCCCCACCTCGTACCCATCGAGGATTTGCTGGACGACCGGATGCAATGGGAACCGCAATCCAGCCTTGATGGCCGCCTCGTAACAGCCAAAACAGGCGTCCCCGTAACTGGCACCCTCTGGCCAGACCACTGTGTCCTCGCCATCCGGCCCGAATACTCGATAATTTGAACCCATTGTATGGTCCGAAAGAAAGGTGTCTATGCGCTCTCGCTTGGCCTTGATTCGACCCTTGGGTACATGGCAGTAATGAGGAGTGTTCAACTCCCTATGAGAGGCGGATGGTTCCGATTGAACTTCTCTCTCTTCAGCCGCATGAGGATCTCTCTCCTCATGACTTTGTCCCTCTTTCGAGCTAATAGAAGGGCGGCTCGATGAGCTAGAGCCAGACTCGCTGTCAAAAGAGACTGACCCTTCCCCTTCTTCAGGGGTCAACTGTCGGCTAGCCAAGTCAACAGTGAAATGAGTAGGGAACAACTTAGCTCCCTCCTCAGAGCTCTCGACAGACGGGCCGCCTTGGGTCCCCGCGGTGTCAGGCGGCTGGTCTGATATTTCACTAATTGGAACCCGGAAAGAGGAGCCATCAGAGTTTTCTATTCTCTTGGTCTTTTTTGTTCTCGCCATACTGTCCTGCATAGATACAAAGGCAGTGGGATTCCGAGACTTGCGCAAAGTTTGAAGTACCGCAGGGCAGTCGGCACCCCTAGTCCTAGACTCAGCCGTCCCCGGTGACCGGCTGATTGCTAACCTAGGTCGTGCCGGATGCTTTTGAGGCCTCAGTTTCAAAAAAGAAAGGGGTGTGAAAGCAAAAAATTAGAGAGAAGACGGTTACCTGAAACTTAAGTTCTGAAGCAGCTTGATCAAAGCAGGCGCCCCGTACAGTAGTCGTCCTGGCAACTCAGTAATGGCGAAGGGTCAGAGCTCAAGTTCAGGGGTCCGAGAGATCTCTTTCTGAAAATAAAGTGAACAAATGTGAACAAAAGACTTGTTGACCAACCCTATTTATAGGGAGAGAATGAGCAGAAGAGCATTCAAATTCAAAAACTTGGGCGGGAAAATTCTCGGCCAAGCTATCCGTCGACACCTGTCGTCTCCTCATTGGACGACGCTTTCCACAGGTCACACGTGCCAGGTCACGTGCCACCTGTGAGGGGCAAATGATTAGGGGGATTTTCCCTTAATCCACTTATCGCCATGTGGACCAATCAGGGCCTGACAAGTGTCACCCAGTTGGACTTATCAGGACCTGACACGTGGCACACTTCCATTGGTCCACCATGGACCTCCTATGGCATGCCGTGTGGCCCTCTCAGCCTTGCCTAAATAGGTAAGAGATTGGGCCCAATTCCCAAGAAAGCCCAGTCAGTCCTAGGGTTGGCCAAAACCCTAGAACCTGGCACGCTTCCCAAGGCTATAAATACGGTCATAAATGCTCATTTATGACAGAGATTGTTCATAAGAAACACTCGGATTACACAAATCCCAAGACAATCACACACCACTCGGTACCGCCTGCTAGACCCATCCTAGCATCCGGCACCTATTTACATTCTGCTTTACAACTCCTTCATCTACTAACTTGATCGTTGGAGGCGGAGCTCCCTAGCCAAGGAGTCTCCGTTATCTTGCAGGTACAGGCGCGTGGTTCCAGCCTCGAAGTTGTAACTCTCCCAAGGGACACAGAAAACCCCGGAACAACAGTAACCTTAATGGGTTGTTCTTTCTCTCCTTTTTTTTTAAATTATTTTTTTAATATATGTTGGTGTGATTGTTTGGTCTAGGGGTGCTCATCGAGTTGAGCAACTCGTGAGCAACTCGAATTCGACTCGGTTAAAACTCAGCTCGAGTTTGCTCAAATCGAATTCGACTCGACTCAAGATGTTAACGAGCACGAGTTGAGCAAGCTCTAACTCGACTCGATAAGATCGTGAAAAACTCGATAATGTAATTTATTAATATAGAATTTACAAAGAAAGTTACAAATTTGACACTTAATAATAGTTAATTTATATTATAAAAAAAGAAAGAGTAAATCTTTAATAATAAATAAAAGAAAACTATATAAAGTGAAAAAAAAGGCCTATAAGTTTAGAAGGGCCAAAACTTTAACAAGGAAATCGTGAGCTACTCGACTCGACTCGAAACTTTAACGAGCACGAATCGAGTAGATTTTTTTAGCTCGAAACTTTAGCAAGCACGAGTTGAGCATATGTAAAATGTTTTCGAGTCTAGTCGAGCACCCCTTAGCTCGTGATCGACTCGCTCGATTAGCACCCCTAGTTTAGTCCCCGTAAGTGTTACTCCATAACTACATAACTTTGTACAGTATATGCAATCTTCCTCATAATTGAGCTTAGCCCTAATCACAATAATAAAATGAACTATCTTATTGATAATCTCTGATTTGTCCGCTTCCAAAGTTCAAAATACATACATAATGTGCTTAGAGTAACTTGCAACAATGAACATTTGAAACTTGTGTCGTATCATTGTTGAATAGTCAAATGTAATCCTCCGTATTTTTAAATATTTTATAAATGAAATTTTATTTTATTAATATTATTTTATTTGTATTTTTCCAGAATTTAATTTTCAAATTATTAATTTGGGTCAAAAATTATTTTAGGCTAAATTATTTTATCAACCTATATCCTACAATCCATTATTATAAAAACAAAGCCTAACCCATTTGTATATTTAATTGGCCCATTATTTTCATGAGGCCCAATTCTACCCTACAATTCTCTCCTATAAATACCCCATGAATCCCCAAATTTTCCCACACACAAAAAGGTTAGTCTTATTTTCGTCCTCCTTTATTTCTTATTATTTTCATAAAGCTTATGTAATTGATTTTTGGGTTTTGGTTTTTATTGCTTGAAATTAGTTTATTTTGTATCAAAATCATGTTTTTGATGTTTTAAACTAATAATTTCAGATTATAATTGTTGTTTTAATTTTCAGATTTTGTAATTTTAAACTTAATTTAGTTAAATTGGGATTTTAGGTTCTAATGATCAATTAATTTGGGGATTTTGTTCCTATTGAATTTCTAATGATTAATTAAGCATAAAAACAAATTTTCAGTTTTCCGTAATCAACTTTGATCTCCGTTCTTAATTTTTTTTTAATCACGTTTTATCACGTTTAGATTCTAACTCGTCCGATTTTTACAAAAAGAATAGTATTTTTCGTGTGTAAACGACGTTTTAATCAAATTAAAATACCTTTGGTAGTGAGTACCACCCTCTCGTGGCCAAATTCAGCCTTTAAATATGGTTTTCGGACAGTTTTTGATTTTTAAAGAAGGTTTAATGTTTAAAATAAATTTTCAGATTTTGATAAAGCTTTAAACTTGATGTAATTTTACGAATAAGTATGTATTTTAATGTTTTTATGTACGAAATTTTAAGAATAATATATAAGCTTTTAATTCTAGCAAAAAGGAAGGTTTTAAAGTGTTGTTTAATTGAATTTTGAAGGTTTGATTGAGTTTTTATGAAACTAATTGAATTCTAATTATATATTTCAAGTTTAGATTGTTGTATTCATACATTCTACTATTAAATTAAATTTTCAGATTTTTAATCTTGGTTTTAAAGGTTTTAAATCATGGTTTTATGATGGATTTTTAGGTTTTTAACATACTAACCTACTATATAATGATTATTTCAAGTAGAGATGTTTATGAGGTTGTTTTATATTCTTAAACTAAATTTCCAGATTATAATCCTTACTTTAAAGTTGCTGGAATTTTATGTTATAAGCTATATTTTCATGATTTTAACATATAGACTTATAGTTGAACTATTGAATTATTAACTTTGACTATTGTGAGTAATTTAAAAGCATTATTTCAATGGTTTAAGGGGATTAAAGTAAGTTAGTATTGCTGTAAATTATATTGCTTGGGTATTGATTGAATTATTATTGTTTGGTTTAGGAGAGGACTTTGTAGAAAGCGATTTCTAGTTCCTAAAGTGGCCAACCAACTCCTCAAGGTACGCACAAGGATACGAAAACCTTGACTCTAGAAGTATGTTTAAGGACTTGGAAGACTTAGAATCATGTTAGGAAACTTGTGGATTGGTTGGAATTGTATGGTAGTAAGTTTGATTGGTGAATAATGTGATGATTGGTTTTGTTTCATGTATGAGAATTGCGTATTAATTTATCTTGTAAGCATTATTTATGCATTAACTTGCAAGATGAGCTTAGAGGCAAAGGTACGTGAATATGTGGAATGAATTATTGTATTACTCGTTCATGATTATTGAAGTGGAATGAGTAAAGGGAGAATTAAAGTCTTATAAGATGAGGTTGAAGATTGAGGTGCCTTATGCACTTAAGGTGTTTATACACCGAGGTAGTTAAAGGATTCAACACTAAATATTGTTTGTCACTAATAAATCAAGAATTGAATTAGAAATTTGAATTGTTTGAATGATTGATGCATGGTTGGTTGTATTGTTTTGCATTGAGTCATCACCAAGTTTAAACTGGTAAATCACGTAAAGTGCAAGAAGGATGAGCAATAAAACTCTGGATTTGTGCACATCTAGAGTATTGACAATCAAGGGTTGGGGTTCATAGGGTATTAGCCGTGTACTTTCTAAAGGTCGTCTGATCTACGAGTCTCTTGTTAACAACTGTTTTTTTTAACCTAAAAGGAGTTAGATGAGATCTCATACTAGCTATGGCCACGGAGTCGCGCCCTTCTGCCATTGGATGTTTACCAATGTTTTTGAAAGGAGGCATAGGGTTTTCTTTTATTAATGTTCAGAAATGGAGCATAGGGGACAACCTAGTCTATTGCTTAATCCAATCAATGAATGAAATGAAATGAATTATTGTTAGTAATTAGTGTAGTTGTAGTAATGTTAATAGTTGAGGCATGTGTTAGAGTCAATAATTAAATTGTGTGTGCTGATTTATTTTTAGTAACATGCTAGGGACTCTTTGATATATTTCGTAGCTTGTATGTACTCAGCGTTGCTGATTGCGTGCTTTTGTGTGTCTTTTTCTTGGTCATGGCCTTCGCCATTCAAGGAACCTGTAATGATCCAATTTTTACACTTGTAATATTGGGGAGCAGATTAATCACAGGTTTATACATAATCAGAACTTGCATCAAGGTGGTGGGATTTTGAGTGGAGTGTTGGATGTTTCCATAGTATATTTTATTTCATAAGTTTGGATTTATTTTAACTTTGGTTTGATTAATTTACTACTTTTATTGGGTTTTGAATAAGGGTCGTAATGGTTCCAGCTTGTAAGACTAAATTTGGTTTTGATTTTTGGAATTGAAACTTATTGATAACTAAGTTAGTTTTTCCGCTGCTAAATTCTGAACTAGCCTTAACGTTTGAACACGTGGCGGTAGCACGTCAGTAATTCTCTTGCAAATTGATAAAGGTATTTACAGGTTTTAAAGAGAGAATTATTGGGGTGTTACACAAATAGTTGCAACATGCATGTAGTGTATCAATAACATATACTTCCTTCGTTTTTATTTAGTTGACGTGTTCAATTTAGGCACACATCTTAAGGAGTGGATAGAAAATGATAAAACAAGTGGGGTACACTAAAAAAACAAGGTATAAAACTTACCCAAAAAGGAAACGTGTCAACTAAAAATAAACTTCCTAAAAAGAAATACGTGTCAACTATAAAAAACGAAGGTAAGTATATATAAGACCAGGTGTTTCAAGCTTGACCGAGTTTGAGATCAGCTTCGTCTTTTATTTTATTTTTTATAAAAAAATCTCTTTCTACAAAAATGTAGGTAGCATTTCATATTCGAATATTTTAATAACAATCACATGTCAAAATTGAATAAAACATACCAAAGTTTAATGTACTTGTATATCTTTACTTTAAAATAGGAATATATATGATTTTAAAATAATTTATTACTAAAATATATTATTGGATTGAAATCCCTCAATTTTATTTGTTATGATCTAGTTTTGAGCCGTTATAATGTAACTTACCAAACAAAATTAAAACCAGTTTAGATGGTCTAATATTTCTCAATTTCCATCTTAAGAAAATTAGGTTAACAAAAAGAATAAATTCATACAATTCAAAATAAGAATTAGAAAACAAGTTCAAAAAAATTCAAATGAGCAAATTTTACGCAAAAGAACATATCCTTAAACCCCAATCCGAAGGACAAAGTATGTCCTATGAAATTGCTTTAGACTTTAGTATGCCTTAAGAGTACAGCTTAAGAAAGTGAAGTAGAACATGATGCAAAGCAACTACTACAAACAATTGTAGTCAAACTAGTATTCTATCATAAATCAAAGATTAGAGGAATATCCCCTATTAATTTATATGTATAGTGGAGTAATTGATAATGTGAATACACAAGGACCACCTCAATTAATTTAATATCCAAATCACCAAAAGATAATTGCACCAAAAAATAATCACCAAAAGATAAAAAAAAATTACATAATGTTGTTTGGGGTCCTAGGGAGAATTATAATATGAAAAAATTGCAAATGACTAAAACCAACTTAAGTCATTTTCTTAAAAAAGTTTGAAAGAAGGAAAGAAAAGCTCAAACTCCACCTAAAAATGTGTCATTTTTTACAAGTACATAATAGCATTTTTTATTTTCCCCTTAGACCTTGTCAACTTGTGCAACCAAACGGTCCCTTATTTTCTCACTCTCTTTGATAAGTAACAAACATGACGTAACTATGAACCACCTCCATTCTCTTTGATAAACTGTTGCCAATTGGCTCTATTCTCCCTTGAGGTTGAACTTGAAGGCCCCACATATAAAAATTATTTTATAAAATATTAATATATTTAAAAAAATTTTAAGAGAAAAAAATTGTTGTCTATTTTTATCATTATTCCCCTTGTCTACCTTTTGAAATGAATGCTTTTGTATTCATTTGGGTTTTTTGTTTCTTCTACTATCTTTTAGACTAGTTTGACGTTGGAGCTTTTTGTATTTTGATTCTTATGGTAGCCATGCTATAAAATTACTAGAAATGCTTGGTATTTAGTATGAGTTTATGACTTAAAAACTATTATAAAGTAATGCCGTGATTACAAAAAACAGACATTTTTATATACAAATTCTTTGAGAAATATGATCTGTTTTGACCATCATTTTACCTCAATTTTTTTATGAACGGAATATTTTCATAAATCGATAATAAATTTATGTTTCTGTTCTTGAATATTTTTTTTGTTTATTTTTTACCGGCTCTGAATATATTATTCTTTCAAATCAAAAGTTATCTCAAGCGTTCTTTCTATCATATCAACTCGACCTTCATCATAAAATTATTAGTAAGAAAATTATCTCTCTAACAAAACAAACTTAAGTTTCAATTACTAAAAATAGTTGGACTCACAAGATATTTAATTGTATTTATGTGCATCTTTCTTTGTCCATTGAATTAGTTTCAACTTTTAAGGGACTAAAATGCACTGGTAGTCCACATCAGCCTTACCTTAAATCATAGTAGCATTTTATTTTAAAATTGCAAATTTATTACACTAGCACTAATACTAACATTATTAGTGTCACCTAATATGTGATTATGTCATCCTCAATCCACATCAATCACCATAACCTATGCATTTCAAGCTCATCATGCGCCTAATCAATGTAATATTGAGATCAATAATTAGCGAACAAACAATAATACATTGACTCTAAAGATTAATAACCTGGCCCGTAAATACATGAGGATTAAAATTCTTAGGATCAACCAAACATTTTCCGAATTACCATGTAATAACGGCCTAACCTGATCATTAATTAGAGTATCAAATAATTAAAATAGTGGCACTCATAGTAACTGTGAAATGTACACAAAAGACATAATATAAGTCAAAAAACTGTGCCAAAAAACTTTCACTCTACAATAATTTGCCTCAAAAGTTCTACTACTACTAAATTACAATTTCCTTCTGTCAAAATTACTAGGAGTAAAAATTAAAATTGACAGGTACTAGACAATTGCCAAATCCCAGCTAAAATAGCAATATAAAGACAGAAAGTTTAGGGAGAGTATTTTAGGCTTTAGGCATGTAAACTCGGACTCGTTAACTCACTGAGTCAACCGAGTCGATTCATTTTCATGACCTTCTCCCGGTTCAAAAAATATTTTCTAAACGATTTACGGTTTAACTAACTAATAATTTTTAAGGAGGAAAAAAATTTACACCATAATATATATTAATTTTTTTTTTTCCCTGACTTATTATGTGTTTCATTAATATTTACCCTTCGAACCCGGTTTGGCTCCATATTGCGTCGCGAACCCGGGTCATGTCCCGGCCCTTGAGGGTCCGGCCCACGCCTTCGAAAACCGAGAATGCATTCATTTTCCTACTCCGAGCCAAGTACTCATGGGGCGGTTCGACCGCCGAGTCACCAACCGGGTCATCCTCATCCGAGTCGACACATGACTCGGCTGAGTTGACTCGGAGGATCTTGCTCCAATCAGGCACGTTTACGGGAGCTGACGAGGCCACGTGTCTGGTATCCACACGTGGGCCCCTACTTGCACCCGTGGCACCTCCATATTGGTGCAGTATCCTGCGGCTTGACGGCGGCGCTTTGTCCTCAAATGCCAGGGACAAGCCCCCCACGTGCCTCTCATCCTGGTGGCACGTGACACCCACGTCCACTCGCCTTCGCCCACTCTCCACGGTGGCGCGTGAGTCCCACTCGCGGATGTGGTGGTGGTGATGGTGATTCTCCGAGGTGTCGGCCACCATCGACCAAACATCCTCCTCCCCAAATTCCGATACCTCGGTAACCGTGCCGTTGTCGTGGTAACCATGGTTGTGGTCGTGGCCGTGATCGTAGTAATTATTATAAGTCCCGGTGCCAAGAAGCCGGTCGCTTCGGCTCGAGGTTAATCTCCGGCCTTTGGCCATTAATTACCACTATTTAAATGAATGATTGACAAAAAGTTAACCAAATTATAATATGGTAAAGCTAAAAGATGAGAAAAGAGTTCAATGTAGTTGTAAGTAAAACATAAGTTTGTGTTTGAAGATGAAGCAAGTATATATAGAGATTTTTTAGAAGTACAATTTTATGTAGTGGGTCCCAATAATTTTCATTTCATTTGAATTTAGGATGTATTTATGATGCATTTCAGGTTAAAGGGGAAATTAAAATGGAGGTAGAGAGAGAAAGAGGGAAGAATTAGATTCATGTGATTTGTGTAAAGAGAATGGAACGGAATTGTTTGATTAATTAAAAATTAAAGTATTAGAAATCAAAAATGAAATTAAAATTAAATTGGGAAAGAAATGATTGAGTGATTGAATTATTGTAGAAATGGATGAATAGGATGTGAGTTAATTAGTGATAGTTAAGCGCCTTATTTGGCGCGTGTTGCTACTACTATCATGTTTTGCTCACTGTTTTATTAGATTTATTAGTTGAGATTACTCTATTAGGATTATGTTAACTAAAATTCTTGGTGCAAATCATTTTTTTTTTTTTTTTTATTTTTTTTTTTTTTTTTGTGCGAGAGAGGGGCAAGTTCGGGCGATGTATAATTGTCGTACTATAGATTAATCAATATATTGTCAATTTGGCATCGTTCTTTTACGGATCTTGGGTATATGTAAAATGGTAAAAGGAAAAGTAAAACTAGTTAAATTAGAATTTTTTTAGGATTTGGTAGGACTTAAATTTCATCATCAAGGTTCATTTCAGTATGGAATGGATTTTGCATAACCCTTAATTTTGAGAGGATTTTTAATTCAATTCAAAGTAATAGAGTTAAGTTTGTTAAATCTTGAGAGTGAGGGATAACTCAAGTGGTTAGAGTTCCGATCCTCTTCCGATTCCAGGTGATCTTGGGATCGATTCTCATCACTCGTCCTTGGGGCTCTCTAAACACCAAAAAAAAAAAAACATCAAATGACAATCTAATCGCATTCAAGTTCATGTTTCCATCTTAAGGAAAAAAAAAAAAAACAGAAATAGGTAAAGTAAATCAACCTCCCTATATATCCTGCAATATAATTTCCTTGATTTGGAATTTAATTATTTCTACCTATTCGATAAACTTGGTTCGAACCAAAATAATTAGAAAAAGAAATAAATTAGGCAAAGTTATTACGAAACAAAAAGAGTATCTTTGATGGGATAAAAATTTTACAAAATATCTTACATTAAGATAAGAGCGAGGCTACATTCATTGAAGAAAGATGCTGCAAGTTGAAATTAGCGTAAAACAGAGAGGAATAATTCTAGTTGCTTAATTAGATCATTAAAGGAGTAATTTGCAAGGAGTTTGGTTGGCCTATTTAATAAGAAAAATAAATAATAAAGTATGTAGGGGCTACAAATACAACCTTAAGAAGAAGATGCAAATTGCAAAAAATCAATGATTAGAAGCTGATTTCTTGGATTAGTAACAATTACTACACTAAATTAGGATCAAGTGGCTATCTGAATTTATGGCATGAATTAGTTGTCAAAATTGTTTGTTAGGTTTCCCAATTTTTGTAATATGTTAGTTGAGTAGGTGATAAGCTAACTCGGATATTTTTGTTAGGTTTACCATTTTTCTCTCAATGCGTAATTGCGTATGAATAGAAGTATATAACTACAGTTGTAGCAACCTTTATCTAAGCATACTATATGTCTATATTGTGCCTAAATTCTGTTTGTATTGAACTAAATTTGTAGGCCTTGTAGACTTGTTGCAAGGGCAAGAAAATAAAACAGTTCTGATCAACTTGATTTGATCCGATTTTTTCACATTAGAATAATACATATCGGATATTCATATATTTTTTCGGACTCTGAATTACTTGGTTAAATTTAATTATAAATATAATTTTATTAAAATTAAAATCCTAAGAAGTTGTTGATTAAGAAACTTTAAATTAATTCCAAAATGTCAGATTATTGTGGACAATTAATGTAGTATATTGTATAATATTATCATGTTTGATAGGTTTTTTTAACCTTTGAGAAAATATCCTGAAAGTTTTACTTCCCTATCAAGAAATATCTGAAAACATTGGATAATCCGATCCTATTTTGTGCAATAATAATAAATTTTGGATCTGATACTTATTTTAATGATATCCAATAAGTTGGATTGGATTGTATTGGATATCCAATTTAGCCAGCTCAATGTTGTAATAGCCAACTATATTTAAGCAGCTTATACATGACAAATCTTCATTCTTATATTAGCTAGTCACCAAAAGTTATTAGGCAATCAAAGAATTATGATTTTATTTATGACTACAATCGATTACAATAAACAGGCATTATATATTATTATAATATCCTCAATGAATTGAATTCAGTATTTAAGACGTCATTTTTTTAACCACCAATTTTATAGAGCTAGTTTGCGTTAATAACTAGGGAAATCCATGCATTTTGATGCAAGAAAACCTCAATAATCATTATTGATCAATTCTCTCTTCTGTAATTTAATCCCACTTCAATGTATATTTTTCATATAAACGATAATATTTTTATGCGTCGCACTACGGTATTATTACTAATATTGATTAGCTAATGGTTAATTTGTTACATTAAAAATTCTCTCAATCGAAAGCCATTATAAACAAAATATATTTGTCTGTATTAGATTTGAACTACACAAAAGAACCAAAATAATGTAACATGTGACAAATTCACATTTGTACACAACTAGCAATCTAGTGCATTATAACATGCATGTCAACTCATCACGCATATTATGAAATTCCAAATGCTTAAACTAACTTTGATAACAATCTATACGTTGATGATGAAAATCTTAAATTTAGAAATAAGACGAGCTGAGTAACAACTATCACACCAAGTTTATAGCGTGGTTAGTTTTTACTCTTTTAGGATACCAAGCATGTGTAATTGTATAGACTAATATAGTGTCACAACAAAAATGTTATAAGAACCTTAAAGTCCGGCTCATCAACATGCACAACTTGTTAGGTTCTACAATCCAATACTATTGGTAATGGTACAAACACTAAGGTTTTAGCTACATAAAGATATGAATTGTGTTATTCAAACTTTTTGACAATATTTAATAGTTGAAATAGATTGATCACATATCAATGAACATCAATTCAATAAGAATTTGTGAACTTCGAGTACCTAAAATAGGAATGCCCAAACATAAACTACTCATAAGTTTCAAACACATAAAATGAAAGTTTTCATATATATAAAATTATTCTAGTTAATTTTCCGCTCTGTTTTAAAAAATTCAACTATTTTCATTTTGAGTCATTTTAAAAACTTCGACTAATTCTGCTTTATTTATACTTAAAAATACTCTTTCACTATCTCTCTTATTTTATATTATCCACACTATTACACCTTCATATACCATCTCTCTTATTTTATATTATCCACTTTTTCTCACATTAACCCATATATCCTTTAACTCAACCGAGTATATGATCCCTCTAACTATATATATTCACTTTTTTCTTACCTTTACTTATTATTTCTATGCATTTCTAAATCACTAGTCCACACTTTATATATAGTAAGTGATTGAGTTAATTTTTCAAGTACGAAGGGAGTAGCTTGTTGTACATTTAAGCTTAGATCAACTTACACATCTATACAATACTACATAGTAATTTATACTTTTATAATACTCCGTCCGTCCTTAAATATAGTTCTCCTTTCCATTTTTTGTGATTCTAAATATAATTCTCATTTTCTTTTTTGCCATTTAACGTTCTTTGGAAATCAACTATTTACCAAAAAAAAAAAAAAACAATTCTTTATTAGGTGAAGTGCCAAAAGTAGTGTCCTCTAATTTTTCTTATTCTTTTGCATCATTACTCCACTTGTTTATTTTAATATTTTTCTTATTGAAAAAAGTAAAAAATGTACATTTTTTCTCTCTTTTTTTTTTTTGTAAATGATTATTAATTTAGTTGTCCCATGTCTTTTAGTACTTACTCTTTTCAGTTCTTAATTTCCATGTTATTTTCTAAACAAGAACGATATTTAGAGATGAAGGGAGTACAAATTAGGTTTAAATTTCGAAAAAGAAATTTTTTTGGATGTCGGTTAGATTAGTTGATTTAATTTTTATAACGATAATACTCCATATTCGAAATAACGGAGCAAGATCAATATCGTTACACTTATACATACTCGGACAGTATTTTTCTGATTTGGCTTTATTTACCCCTAAAAAAAAAGGAAAATAAAATGGGCATCATGGAAGGATAAATCATGATTGACCCCACGGGTGGATGTGGATCCCCACATAATTTGACTGCGGCACTCAATTTAAATCCTCTTACTGGGTCCTACAGTCCACGTGGGTAGGGATACATTTTTTAATCTTTCATCAGCCTAACACGTTAGATCATTCTCATAGTGGGCCCCAATATCTTAGTCCTTTTGCATGCCACGTGTTAACATAACCGCCTTTTAAGCTTTCAAACTCCAAAGTAACGGGAATATACAATTTTGAAATTTTTTTTATACAACTTGATGTAAGATGCACTCAAGATTATTTTTATAGTCATCGTTTAATTATCAAAATAAACAAAAAAATACATTGAGTGCCCGTGTAACAGGGTATATATCATAACATTTGGTACAATTTAGGCTCTCAAATGTTAACCATTGTTACATGAGGTTAATAATAGATCTTTGTATGAATGTGATGATGACCGCCTATTAATATTTGTGTATTAACACATACAATCTTAGCATGTTGTACATGTACTAGTAGTATAGAAGTATGGTTACTTGATCGAGGGTAATTTGATGTATGATGATATTATATGATCTGAGTCAAGGTTTCATTAAAGAGTGAAACTTGATTATGGTTGTTGATAAACCGTAATCGACATAATAAAGGTTTTAATTGATGATAAAAAAAATGGCTAAAAATGTAACAATACATACAAGTCGTTAAATAGAGATAGTGAGCTCTCCTTTGGTGGGCACATTGGACGGTTGAGAAAAAGTTAATTAACGGGACCAAGTTGGCATTGTCTATAGTGGTTTCCCTGTCAATGCCTTTTGAAGATGTTTTTGGCACCTTATATATATCTAACTAATCTAACTTCTCCATCTTAGGACTTTATACTTGCCTATCTTGTGGCACTCCCTTAATTAGTTTGATTCTTATGAGACCACTTGATTCATCATTTTACTTTATTGCTTGTGACTCATTGATTATTTTTTTCGTACAGTTTTTTATTTTTTATTTTTTATTTATTTTTTATCGATCTTTATTAGTTTAAGGTCATTTGAGTGATTTTATGCTTTTCATAACGATTCGAAAAATGTTGGGGAAGTGTTTATCGGTAGGAATGGTGACAACAATGGTGGTGAAGTAGGGTGGTTATGGAGGTTTGAATTGGCCTGGTGCCTGGTGGCGGTAGAGGTGGTGATGAGAACAGGATGAGTACATTTGTTATCGTACAGATATGGGTGATGCTTAAAATGAGTGTGATCGTTGTTTATATTAAAAGGTATTATTTATAGGTCTGAATTTGGAGATGATCGTGAAGCAATGCAAGTAGTTAGTGATGATAGAATATTAAGAAGTTAAACCTTATGAGTACGTTTTATATTTAATAATATATCATGCTACATGCATAGAATATAGACATCAGGTGATTTATGATAATAGAACACATAAAAGGATGTATACTGCACATATGAAGTACTCCATAATACATATACATAATCACATCGATCATTCACACAATAGCATAATTGCATGATAACACGTATGAGCAAGATTGAGGACCCCATGCAAATATGCAATGTTTCGACTTACTTAGACTTTAGAGTAGACGTAAGATAATAAGCGTGATGGTTAACAGGACAATGGCCCCATAAATAACGCATAGCCAATATATTATATAAGGCATAGCAGTGAATTATGAAACTATATTATATATGGGACCCATTGATCCAATGGGGTAGGAAGTTTGAGTCATATTATTGGTCTCTTTCTACTTGGTGGGTCCCTCCTTCATGCACTATGATGAACTTGGACGAGGGACCATGTCAAACTTTAGGGATCAAGGAGTATCCAATGATAACATGGCTTAATTTGAAGAATCAATTTGGTACTCTTTCATCATATATTCACCTTACAACCCTTAAAAAATCGAGTTTGATTTTCATTATTTAGAGGGCGTGGTAGAGTTAAATAATAAGTGATTTACGTTTTCACCTTTAGAACAATATACGTTGCGGGGATGTAGGAAACAAGAATGCGAAAACGACAAATAGAGAAAATACATTAATCAACCCGTCAATATAGGGGGTGGGGAGTTATAAAGTTGAAAACGCAAAAATTGAAACAAGTCATTCGTGTTTTAATTTAATTATATTTTTTAGTTATCATTAAAAAAATGTTAAAAAGAGTAAAGTTATTGGTTTATAAACGAAATAAAACAATTATTAAAAATACGAATTTAGATACTATTGAGGACCCAAGGAAAAAATATCTTAATGGTCTTTCAAGCTTAAGTGAAGGTCTCCTAAAGAAGAGTTGTTGATCTTGATCTTTCAAAATTTTGTAAATAAATAATGTGAACCTTGTAAGATCAAGTTTTTGTACATCAAATTCCCCGATCCACAAATAAATAAAATAAAAAAAAGTTATGGTTTTTGTTCATCCAACAATATTTTTAGAATCTTTATTCTCTGATTCTTTTATGTGAGCTTCAGGTTTTTTGTTGTTGTCACAAATTCACACTAGTTATTATATGTCAAAAGATGGAGGAAAATCTGAAATGGTCCAGGAATATGAAGTTTCTAGAAAATTAGCAAGGTTGAGAGGAAAAAGGAAATCCACCACTTATAACTTTATAAGGTAAAGGGACTCTTAATTTAAAAGTCATTTTCACTAATAAAATAAAATTGTTTTGAAATTTCAATTTAAACAATAAAATAAAATTAATTCAACATTCTTATAATAAACACTTTTTCTACTTGTTAAATTCTATCTTAACAATTCTTCATTAGAGTTTGAGTAGGCCGTGACTGTTTAAAAGATTCAATCGAATCATAAACATTAAAAATTATACTCCATATTAAGTAAGGCAGGAAAAATGAAATGTTTTGTATTTTATATTTGCGTGACCTCTTGATCTTTACAACAAAAGTCTAGCTTAAATTTGCGTATGATATCCTAGGTGATTAATTATTAAACATTGACCTAGTCCGTTAAATGTTGCATTGTTAAGATTCCAATTGAAACATTCTAAAATATTTTCAAAAGATAGCTTGTACATTAAACTTCCATGGAATATATTGTCACAGAAGAAGTCTTGTAATTGGAGATAAAGTATATAATTAAGGGTTCCTGAATTAAAAACACGGTATATGAGGTAAAATAAAGCAATATACAATTTTTTGCATGAACTTGGCAATTAATTACGCTTAAACTAGGCCAATTGAGCTTTCCTAGATAGTTCACGAGTATAATAATGTCCATGATTACAAGTACTTCCAAAAATGTTGACAAATTAATGAAAACAACGAATTACAACAAGGTAGAGACCAAGAAAACTGTACTATGGATGCATGTTGTGATGTTTAGAAATACTAATGGCACTAATTTCTTATTTGGGGTAAAGTGAGCCGCAAAGGCAATGATGCAGAAAAAATTCAATACTCCGCCGCCGTAATAGATTTTGGATATATCACCTTTTCAACACTTTCACCATGCTATCAGCTACTTGACATACATATTCACAGATTCTCAAGATTTCTGTAATGTGTTAATACATTAAACTTCATGTTTTCAAACTGACATGGTAACAATTCAAATAATGAAAAAGAAGGAGTTCATATTAAAAACATATTCATAATTTAATTTAATTACTTCACCTAAATTCTCTTAAGGAGTTATTAGAAAGTATGGAATGTGGAGTAATTAGAAACATATTCATAATTTATATAAATTTCTTTCTTACATCATTACTCTTTGTGGTTTTTTATATATATACACCAAATAATACTCCCTCCGTATTTTAATAAGAGGTTGTTTAGTTCACCTGATTTTAGCTGATCTGATCTGATCTGAACTTATTTTTTCTGATCTGATCTGATCTGAACTTATTTTTTCTGATCTGAACTTATTTTTTCTGATCTGATCTGAACTTATTTTTTCTGATTTGACCTTATTTTAATTATTTCAATATTCTACTTTTAATGTTAATCAATATTAATGTTTAGTTATTATTGTTATTATTATTATTATCATTATTATTATTATTATTTAATTTATATTATATTATATTATTATTATTATATGATATTATATGATATTATATTATTATTATTATATTATATTATATTATTATTATATTATATTATTATTATTATTACTATTATTATTATTATTACTATTATATTATATTATATTATATTATTATTATTAAATAATAATAATATCATTATTGTTAATGGAATTGTTTCTAAAATTTCAAAAGGTGAGATTGTTTCTGGAAGATGGAGCAAAGGTGTGATTATTAGATTTCATTTTCCTTTTTTTATTTAAGCTTTTATATTTAACTTGTTTAGGGCGTTTAAGTGTTTTTTTATTCATTTGTTCCTTTATTGAACCTTTTTTTATTCATGCGTGTATGGTTGTGTGGGAATGACACATTGACCCGTTTTAACCCGTCAAAACCCGAATTTAACCCGACCTGAATTCAACCCGACCTATTCCTAAGGTTAGGTGGAGAATCTGGTAGTGAATACATAAACAGACTACTACATGTCCATCCTGATTTATGCAAAGAACAATTGAGATTAGATAGAAACATATTTGTGGATCTTGTTACTTGCATGAAAAATAAAAATTTATTATCGGATGGTCGTTACATATCTGTGGCTGAGCAATTAGGAATATTTTTATATATCATGGCTAAAGACAGTTCTTATCGTGATGCTGCCTGTCGATTTCAGCACTCTATTGCAACAATTGGGTTGTACTTTAAACAAGTACTGGAAGCAATGGTTCATTTGTCAACCGAGATCATAAGACCATACCAAAGTTTGACCGTGGTGCCAAAAAAAATAGGTGACAGCACAAAATATTGGCCATATTTCAAGGTATTAAGAAACGTTATTATTATCTTGCAATGTCATTATATTATTTTATGCATATGCAATATATAATCACTTATAAAATGTATCCTAAATGTTAATGAACTATTAGGATTGTGTTGGAGCATTGGATGGGACTCATATAAATGCAGTTGTAAGCGATGATGATGGTGTGGCACATCGAGGGCGTAAAGGAAAAAAAACATGGAATGTTTTGGCTGCCTGTTCCTTTGATAGGCTTTTCACGTTTATCAACGTTGGATTTGAAGGTAGTGCTCATGATATTACTGTATGGAACCATTGCTTAACTGTACCAGAATTTCGATTTCCCCATCCACCTCCAGGTATAATTTAAAATAGTGTATGTTTTTACTCCATACATGACACTATACTAATATGTTGTATAACTTTATTTTGTAACAGGAAAATATTATCTAGTAGATTCTGGATATCCGAATACCGTTGGATATTTGAGTCCAATAAAAGAAAAAGATATTAGAACCCATTTGCCTGAATTTCGAAATGGTCCACCACCACAAGGCATGCTTGAACTTTTTAATTATCTTCATTCTTCACTTCGAACAACGATCGAGAGATGTTTTGGACAATTAAAAGGTCGATGGAAAATATTGACAATGATGCCACAAATGGACACTAAACATCAATTGGCAATTATGGTTGCTACATTCACACTTCACAATTTTATTCGATTACATGAGTTGGATATACCCATTGATAGTGGTATAGAAATCGAACCAAGAGCAGATTATGATTTGTTTAACGAGAATCGTAAAGCTGTAATGAAAAAAGTACAACTTAATATAGCGAAGGAAATTTGAAACTTCTTGTAATGAAAATTATATTTGTAAACGTTTATGATTTGGAGCTTATAATGAAATTTTAATTATTATCGTTTATTGTTTGTGCTATTTAATAACATAGACAATGTTGCTAGTTCAAACAAACGATAAAATCAAATCCGATACATCATAAATCAATAATAATAATAATAATAATAATAATAATAATAATTTGATCTGAACTTATTTTTTCTGATTTGATCTGAACTTATTTTTTCTGATCTGATCTGATCTGAACTTATTTTTTCGGATCTGAACTTATTTTTCCTGATCTGATCTGATCTGAACTTATTTTTTCTGATCTGATCTGATCTGAACTTATTTTTTCTGAAATAAGTAAAAATAAGGTGAACTAAACATGGCCTAAGTGTTACACTTTAACCGGTACATAGTTTTAGACAATTTAATTGACTTAAATAAAGTAAGAGGTAAGTGGGGTAGTTGGAGTATTAAAAAATTGTAAAAGAAAGATAGTAGGGTAATAGTTTATTGAAAAATAATGGATGTGAGAGGAAAGAAATAATTAAAAAATAATAAAATAATTGTAAAAGGAGAAAGATATAATATTAAAATGAAGTTTTTTTTTCAAAAAAAAGTGTAACACTTATTAAAACACGGCCGGATTTGACAAGTATAACACTTATTAAAATACGGAGGGAGTACTAAATTTAATTAGCACATTTTTTTGATGCTGTTGTGACTCTAAATTTCAAGGAATTTTATTTTATTTTATTTGTTTTTGCGTTTTCACATTTTCTAATTAACTTATTGAAAATGTATTTTCCTATCATTCTTACTGCAATTATGGTTTTTTTGTTCACTTTTTTGTTTCAGTACACTTTATTCACATTTTCGATTCAATAAACTTCATACATACACGTCGAGTTTATAAATCATCCACGAAATAAAACTACTACTGGTCTACTGCAGTTACGAAGTAAATCAAATGTATCTAATAATTTACCTACAAGACTTGCAGCTCACATACAAATGATACAATAGATAAATATATGGAGTACATAGCTTTAATTTAGGTCACTGCACCAATGATACATACACCACTAGCTTAGAGAGTGGAGACCCCCTTTGGCTTGGATGTGTTAGTATTCACGATATATTCTGTGATATATTTTGTGGGAATATTTGGTAGTTATTTGGGGTTATCTTTTATGTTGTTTCTTAATCTCTAGTGACCAATGTTATGGTAATTCTAGGGTTAGTTTTACCTATATATTGTAATCGATTCATTAATGATAAAAAAGCCGTAAGTTCATACAAATTCTACATGGTATCGGAGCCTAGATCAATTTTTTAATTTTAAAATATTTTTTTTTGGTATATCATGGTGGACGGCTGCAAAACACCATCACCATCAATTATTGAGTGCAATAGTGGCCGTGGGTCTGATGCTACATCGCCCAATCATGGTCTTGGTTTGAGTTCTAATTGTCAGTTCTTTACAAATGAACAATGGAAAGGTATTACAGGTTTGGTGGGCAATATCACAATTTTCGAAAATCGTTTGAATAATAAGTTTGATGACATTTTGGATTATTGACACTGGAGCTACACACCACGTTACAGGAGTAAAATCTTGGCTTTTTGACACAAAGAATTTTGAATGTCCTGTTGGGTTACCAAATGGTGAAACAATGTTGACTTTTCTTGTTGGTTCCGTTCATTTGTCGAACAAAATTACTCTAATTGGGGTGCTTTATGTTCCTAATTTGAGTTGTAATTTACTTTCTGTTTCACAGCTTAATGATGAGCTTAATTGTATTGTCCAATTTAACTCTTATATGTGTGCTATACAGGACCAAATGAAGGAGTTGATTAGAACGAGAGCTAGGAGGGACGGATTGTACTATTTTAGCAAATCGACAAGGTCTAATTTGGAGCTTTGGCATCGTCATATGGGTCATCCTTTCGAGAAAGTAGTTAAGTTGCTTCCTACTATTAATTGCAAAGATAGTCTTGATAAGGGGTGTGAAGTATTTATGCATGCTAAACATCCTAGAGATACTTTTCCTTTGAGTGATAATAATGCGTCTAGAATATTTGAGAAAGGTCATTGTGATTTATGTGTCCATATCATCATGTTTCGTCGTGCGGAGCTCGTTATTTTTCGACAATTGTTGATGATTATTCAAGAGCAGTGTGGATATACTTGTTAATTGATAAAACTGAGGTGTTTCGTATGTTTTTGTCGTTTGTTGCTATGTTAGAAAGACAATTTTCTCAAAAAATTAAAGTCGTGCGAAGTGACGATGGTACCGAGTTTAATTGTTTGCTTGATTTTTTTGTTGCAACTGCGATTATTTTTCAAACCTCTTGTGTGGGTATACTACAACAAAACGGGAGGGTAGAGAGAAAACATAAACACATTCTAGAACTAGGGAGAGCTTTGAGATTTCAAGCCAAATTACCGATATATTTTTGGGGTGAGTGTGTTCTTGCTGCGACTCATTTAATTAACCGAACTCCTACTCCTTTGCTTCACAACAAAAATCCCTTCGAAATTCTTTTTAATAAACCTCCTTTATTTAATGCTATACGTACTTTTAGGTGTTTATGTTTCGCTCATAATCAGAAAACAAATGGGGATAAATTTGCAAGTAGGAGTCGAAAGTGTGTTTTTGTGGGTTACCGTTTGGGGAAAAAGGGTGGATATTATATGATCTTGATTTGAAAGTTTTCTTTGTGTCTCGGGATGTTAAGTTTGTTGAAGATGTGTTTCCATTTAGTTCTCCGGAAGATGTTAATATTGAGTCACAAGTGTATGAGTCCAATTATGATATTCATGATGATTTTGTTGAGTATGATTTGTGGGATAATAGTGGTGGCAATGCTGATTTTTTGTTGGGCAATAATACGGGGGAAAATAATGAAAATGTGCCAGCCACCCCTACTCACACAGAGCCCACGCAGCAGGCCCCTGCTCAGCAGCCCACCAGCGGGGAACTTGCGAGTGCTGGCCCAGCAAGATAGTAGCACAACCACGCCACTGGTCAGCCCGATGGAAAACCAGTGGGCGTTGGCGTGCCTAGCAGCCCAGCAGCACAACAGGACCAACTGGCTGGGACTGCCGAGACTAGCAGCACAACAGAAGCAGCTGGCTGGGACTGCCGAGGCTAGCAGCCCGGCACAACAGCAAGCCACGGCACAACCTCCTTTGAGTCGTGGTCTTCGCGATAAAATTCCGTCGGTCAAGCTTCGGGATTATGTGACTCACTCAGTTTTTGCTAATAATCCGTCCTCGTCCACTCCATTTTCCAATTCTCCTTCAGGTACGCCTTACCCTTTAGCACACTTTATAAATTGTGACAAGTATTCTATGAATTACCGTAAGTTTCTTGCAACTGTTGTTAGTGGTCATGATCCGAAATCTTTTAAAGAGGCCATGAAGCATGAAGCTTGGCGACATTCTATGAAGGAAGAAATAAAAGCTTTGGAGGACAATGGAACTTGGACCTTAGAGAATCTTCCACCGGGAAAACGTGCTCTAGGGAGTTAATGGGTATACAAGACAAAATATTTGTCTAATGGTGATGTTGAACGTCTCAAGTCTCGTTTGGTTGTGTTTGGTAATCATCAACAGGAAGGTATAGATTATGGGGAAACATTTGCTCCAGTTGCAAAGATGACTACAGTTCGGGCTTTTCTTGCAATTGCGGCCTCCAAAAACTGCGAACTTCATCAAATGGATGTGCATAATGCCTTTTTACATGGTGATCTTGATAAGGAGGTGTACGTGAAACTTCCTCCTGGATTTGAAAGTTCGGATCCGTCATTGGTATGTCGTTTGAGAAAGTCTTTGTATGGGTTGAAACAAGCACCGAGATGTTGGTTTGCAAAGCTAGTTGCGGCTTTGAAAGGGTACGACTTCTTATAATCTTACTCTAATTATTCTCTTTTTACATATACTAAAGGCAATGTTCAAATTAATGTCTTGGTGTATGTTGATGATCTTATTATTTCTGAGAATCATTCCCTGCACTTGGTAGTTTTAAAGCTTATCTTTGTGATTGTTTCAAAATGAAGGACCTTGGTCCCTTGAAGTATTTTTTGGGCATAGAAGTGGCTCGTAGCTGTGCAGGGATATTTCCTTGCCAACGCAAGTATAATTTGGATATTATTTCTGAAGCAGGTTTGTTGGGGGCAAAACCGAGTGGTTTTCCCATTGAGCAAAACCACAAGCTCGGTCTTGCTACAGGTAAGCTTCTTGCGAATCCGGAGAGTTATTGTAAACTATTGGCCGTTTGATCTACCTTGCGGTCATTAGACCTGATTTGGTGTACTCAGTTCATATCTTGTCTCAGTTTATGCACGAACCTCGCAGTGAACATTGGGAAGCGGCTCTGCGAGTCGTTCGTTATTTGAAACGTACCCCGGGTCAGGGTATTTTGTTGAGTGCAGACAATGATCTAACCTTGCAAGGTTGGTGTGATTCAGATTGGGCGGCTTGTCCTCTTACTCATCGTTCTTTATCAGGTTGGTTGGTGTTTCTTGGACATTCGCCTATTTCTTGAAAGACAATGAAGTAACCCACTGTTTTGAAGTCTTCTTCTAAGGCCGAATATCGGTCTATGGTGGATATCACTTGTGAGTTAAAGTGGCTTAACGCCTTGTTGTTGAGCTTGGGTGTGCAATACCCAAAGGCAATCAAGTTGTTTTGCGATAGTCAGTTTGCTTTGCACATCGCAAATAATCCGATTTTCCATGAAAGAACCAAACACATTGAAGTTGATTGTCATTTCGTTCGAGATGCGATTAATGAAGACTTAATTTCTCCATCACATGTGTCTACTACTTCTCAATTGGCTGATATCTTCAAGAAGGCTCTTGGGAAGTCCCAGTTTGATTATCTTCTCTCCAAGTTAGGCATTTTTGACACTCATGCTCCAACTTGAGGGGGGTATTGAGGATATATTCTGTGATATATTTTGTGGGAATATTTGGTAGTTATTTGGGATTATCTTTTATATTGTTTCCTAATCTCTAGTGACCAATGTTATGGTAATTCTAGGGTTAGCTTTACCTATATATTATAATCGATTCATTAATGATAAAAAAGCCGTAAGTTCATACAAATTCTACAGTTAGTCCAATTCAATCATCTACCTGCCAAACACTGTAATGACTTGTAACTTTCAATCCAATTCACATTTAATTTGGGTCTCTACTTGCTCAATGCAATAATAATAACATTAATAATCAACCCATCATATAATATATGCTTCCCTCAGCAATATGTCCTACCTAAATTAAATTAATGTAACATGGCAAGACAACATTTCGTACCATTATAATTGACATGACTTATATATGTGTTTCGTCTACTTTATAAGTCCTTTCTACATATCACGACCAATGAACATATATAGGATATTATTAATTTTGAAAGGTAAAAAATCATACGATTCATACGAAACTCAAAATTCACCGCTATTATTCATACTAAACTCAAATGTATGTACATACGCATTTTGTAGGATTAATATCTCATTAAGTCATTAACGTAACAATCCAAATTATAATCACCACTAAGCTTATTAGACTAGATTTTAACAAAGGACTAACAAAAATTCTAACAATAGATGATTATGTTGACTTACCAAACCTTTCCCAATCAGCTAATTAATGAAGATTATTTTTTTGTAACAATAGACATATTATAAGGTACAGAGCTATATGATTAAGATAATAGAAGTATATGGGTGGAATCTCTAGACTTTTTTCTTCTTTTATGACTAAACACTTATTACTAATAACAATATAGCCAAATCATAGAATACTAGGAAACTTATTAATAGAATCTTTATCAAAAATAAAATACAATTTAATAAATTTATAAAAATTAAATAAATGCCAAAAAAAATAAAATAAAATAAATGAAGTATAAAGAATGGTGAGGTCCACCATTCGTGTCATGACATTGAGTATGACAACCCAAAATTAACAATTTCGTCACTGATGAGGAAGGACTTTGATGTATACACTTTGTAGTTTGTATTTGGTATAACATTATTAAAATTTTCATATTTTTATGCAATTTTATTGTATGATTTAATTAAGAGTATAGCACAACAGTGTATTATTTAGGGATTATATGATTATATAAAGTATGATATATAGTTGTACAAAGTTAAGGACAAGATCTGAGAACATTTGTGCAAGTTGTGGCTCTATTCAGACCTTAGAATCAGAATCCTAACTGCTATATTATTATTCACTACCCCTTCAAATTCCTGTGGTCCAGCCAGCCATTTTCAACAAATTCAACCCAAATTAAATTGTTAATTATCACTCTTTCTGGCTAATATTGATTCATAACAATTTAATGTACATATTCTTCTGACCAATCTTAATTTTTTTATATACTTGTTGATAATTTGTGTGCGTATATGATCAAGTTAGTTTCAATGTATATACTTAATATTGTTTCACATTCAATGTACGTTTAAGATATTATATGTTTTTGTATCCTGGCTAGCTAGCTGCAGCGGTGGTGATTGGTTTTATGCTGGAACCTTGTTATGAGCTTTTTGTTTAGCCGGGATAACAAAGTATATACAAGTAACATGGCTAATAGCCTAAGAGGCGAGAGGGTTTGGAGGAATGTGTGTATGTATAGTATATTAAGTTTAAGAATAAGTATACATGAATAGTATTATTACACATGCACATTATATAGGCGTCGAAAGCTAGGCATGATTAGCCGATTTTAATTTGTAGCTAGTGAGTGTCTTAAGCAATGCCCTGTATTATTACTCGTATTACTTTTCATGGTTTATACATTTGGCAAGGAAAAAGATGACAATGCAATCTAATTAATTAAGTAGTATATGTAATTATAGATTTTTCAAAGGTATGTATTCTTTTTGTAAGTGATCCATCAACATAGGAAAAGCGTCTCTTTTATTTAGTGTTAAGCATGTGGTTTCATGGTTTACAGATTATGTATAAGTATTTTTATAATCATAATTTATGTTATTTATTAATGAAAATTGTGACGACATTGATATCTTTTAGTACAATATAACTGGTGTACACATTAGAACTTTAGAAGCAAAATTAATAATATAATTAAGATAAGTGGTTAGTGAAGTTGTGTAGGATGGAGCCAAATAAAAAGTTGTCAGGCTAAAAAAAAAAAAAAAAAAAAATTAGGGATGTCATTAGTTGCACAGGCCAATATTTGTAGGCCGGTGCACCATTTGCTATGCCGTTACTCTTAGGAATTGTCGATTATTTGGTCTCCTTTATTATATTTACACATGAAATCATATTATATACTACAAGTATTACTTTTATGTAGTATTGAATTTGATTTTATCATGATTATGTTTAGGAGGATTTAGATAGATGTATAGTAATTATGTGCTTTCAATGGTAATTCATCTTGATGAAGAATTTGTGGAAAAAAAACTTGGCATTTGAGGGCCAACACATTGATGCGATGCAACCTAAGCTAATTACTCGCGTTATTGCTTTCTAGTGCAAGAAGTCTTTGTGCCATGACATGCTTAGCGTGCGCGTGTGCAAGTTATTTCTTGTGTTGGTTCGTGCCTATGTCAAGGTAATAGAAGAATGTTCTATAATGTGATTAGTTATTTCTTGCAATGGTTTGTGCAATCTATGTATTGTGTACCTTAAGACTACTTTCATTGGCAGGAATAATATAACAAGACTAGTAAGATTTTAAATTGCTAAAATACATGCGTTTATTGTGAAATAAAAGGAGTATAACAAAACAGATGTTAGCGAATGAAAATATATAGGTTGATCGGGAAGGGAATCATTCTATTATTGAGACCCAATTAGTTATCTATCTTTAATTTGTATATATTGCTTTTCTCTTGTATTGTCGGATTTGCTTTTCTTTACCTAAAAATTTAAGTTTGAAATAGAAATGTTTTAAGGCGCCTTTTGCTCATTATATGATTGATTAGATCTAAGTGGACTCAAGAAGATAAAATTATTCTCTTCATAATTTGTACCAAAGAATATTCAGTCATGTTACTCTAAAATAATATAGGCTTTTTGATCATGATTTTTGAAACCCCACCAATTAATTTCCCTCATAAAAAGTACCAAGTATATGCTTTGTTATATACCCACTATATATACGTAATACGTAGTACTACGTAATATTGCTTAAAAATTAGTTGGACATACTCATTTTAAGCTAATTTAATTACGTAGGTAATTATTGGATTTAATGATAATTATATGTTTATAATCTCTTAATTCATCAACCATTGGCTGGTTGATTAACCACTTATAAAGTGATTATTCTAAGAGGCATATTATTCTGATATGAAAAGGAAATTAGTGGTACATATATGATTAACTTTACATTCTTTTAATTGCTTTAGTTTTGAACGTATTGCCTTGTCATATTGTGCATGCAAAAGTATTTTATACTTACAAGATTTGTTAAAATAATGTACTCTCTTAATAACATCTGATTTGCATTGTCTCATGTCCTAGGACATTTTATTGATTAAGAAGTGCGTTTAAATTAATAATGTTGCCAATCGTATCTCACTGTGTAAGAATGGCCTGGGGGAGGCTTCAAAGAATCAAATGATTTTGTGACCGTTACTATTTTTATAGATCTAGTGTGTGTTTTTCTGGACAATATCTCAGATTGTTACTTTGATTATATGGTTGTGTTTAGGTTGTAAGATAAATTAGCACGATTGATTTTTTAACACAAACTATAGTGCATCGTGTTTTAAAAAAAAAAAAAACAAAAACATGTTAGGATAACTTATTTGTTAAAGGGTCAATTCAACCAAATTTTTAACATGAGGTTGAGGTCCAAGAATAGGTTTAATACTCAATCACAACTCCACACATAAGACCCCATGGGCCGTGGTGTTTGAAATGTGGATGTAGCATGGGTCTCCTTATACTTGATCAACGCTAAATATTCCACTTGAAAGGAGGGGTGGATAAGATCCATGACCTCTTGTCACGCTAATTCTGACGCTGTGTTAGAGGTTCAACTCAATAAAAAGTTTAAGCGATGGCTAAGATTACAGATATGTTTTATACTCTATCATTACTTAATTACTTATATTTCAATTGTCTAGATAGGTTGAATCCACTAACTTATGACACATAAACTTTCTTAAAATCGTGATACAAGCTAATAATTATTGGTCCATAATTCAAACAATCAATTGTGTAAGTATCATAGGCAATACTTCGTCCCTGTTTTCTTCTAATTGGATGATTTGGTATGTTTTCAAGATTTATATGGGGTGACACATAAAGCATATACTTTTTCAGAATTTTTTTTTTAATATAAAATTAGAGATTTCTTGGCCAATTGACCAAATTGGTAAAGAAAAAATACCCCTCACGACAATTTGGTAAAAAAAAATCACTTCGGCGACAATTTGGTAAAAAAAGTTAATATTATGTGACAATTTGGTAAAAAAAATAAAGTCAGGCGACATTTAGACCAAAAAAATCTGTTTTTTTTTTCCGACAACTCTTCATTTATCATCCCATAAAGCTAAAAGTAATAAACCATACAAAGAAGCCACTTAGAAACTAAAAAAATAACAATTTTCTAATGTTGTATGTGAATCAGTCATAATTTTTTCTCTGTTGACTCCTCCTTAAACCCATTCATCTTAGCTACTTGATAATTTGTTTCAATTCCCTTTGATTAATTGACTGGTGTTGGAAGGATACATCTCTAAGTTGTTTCATGGTTGTATTAGAGGCAAGTATGATGTGCATCATATCTTGATATTATTATTATCACATCGATCCCTAACTTTTGTGTAAGATTCTAACACCCTAATTTTAGTGTAGTGACCAAGTGATTAGAGTTCCAATGTAACACTAGCTAAATTTAGGCAATGTGTTTGGAGATGAAGAGTTGCTACTTAGGCAAAGTGCAAAACACTCAACGCGCGCAACTAACTCAGTTAAGTTTTGTCCTAAACCCATTAAATGGTGATTCAATTCATGAAGACGATAGAGTAATCAGTAACATAATAAATTGATTCAAATCACCAAAAACAGTTATAATTGTGTGCAAGTAAAACTCAATTAATGACACATACATGAACCGAAGAAACTCCACACAAATGTATGAACACATATGTATTGTCCTCTTGATTGTAATTTTCCAATCATAAAACAAGATTAGCTAGATTGTCACGATCATAAACTTAATTTCTACATCAATGCTTACTAGGATTGAAATCCACAACACTCACTTAATTAGTCACTTATATATAAGTACATCTAAGAAAACAAATTTAAGATCTTTATAGGCAGTAGAAATGAAATAGTGGCCACTCGATGTATAGTTGAGATCTTAAACTAACATGCATGTATTCATAGGGAAATGATTTTGGCACACCAAAATTGATTTTGGCATATCTCAATGTGATAGCACAATTTTCTATGCTCTTCTCACATAGGGGTGTGTCAAAATCAATTATGAGTTTGCCAACATCAATTTTCGTATTTATAATAATGTACGAGTACTTATTTTTACAGTACTTTGATAATTGAATAATTTGATGAAGGGATCCGTTTTTTTTAGTAAGTACATAATTATTAGTTGGCATACAAACAAGAAGTACTATACCCTCTTTTCTAGATATACCATCATCCTCCTTTCTTTCTTTCTTTCTTTTTTTTTTTTTGTTTTTTTTTTACCCTCTTTTCTAGATATACCATCATCCTAATAAAATGGTTAAACTTTAAAATATAAGTAATCTTGTTGGGTTCATCTCAATGACTTTTAAAAATTTGTATCAGTACATAATTAAGATTTTTAATGGCCAAAAATACGTATTAGAGATCATAAGAAAAAAGAAGTGGAACCATTTTATTGAAACCTTTGTTGTATGCCTGCATTTTGTAAATAACCAGAGGAGTACTATTTAATTATTTATATACTCCGTACTCATGTAGGCAATATAGGTATATTGAAAAAGTATAAATGACATCATTATTATTTAATTTAATTAATGATTTGTACTCAATCAATTAGAAGTTGCATGAGAAAGAAAGTATGACCCACGTCCAAATGGTCCAAGACCTAAATATGTCCCGCTATATATGGAAAATTGAGCAAGACTTCTATAGACATTTTTATAGAAGAACAAAGGACTATGATGCTAGCAAGTTGTTAAATCAAAAGGTTATAATTTTTTACTCCGTATTTAATTTTATAGGCCTACGATTAGGAGTAATTCTTTAAAGAAAAACTCACGTAATTATATGATAGATGGATATAAATAGTATGTAGTGATGGAAAGGACGATGATGTTAGTGGCAAGTTGTAATTTCACCCCTTGGCCCCTTTTCTTGTTACCGTTTCAATTTTTTTTTATACTTCTATAATTCTTTGTATAATCTTGGGTGGTCGTTCAAGATAAATCTTAGATCTCCGTTTATATTTTAGACCTATAAGAAGACATTTTCAAGTGTACGTTATAAAATTAGAATACTTAATATGATACCCACAATAAATGTGATAGACTTCGCAGATATTATTATTTGAAGGACAGATAGGCTTAGGGTATGTATTATTTCACTAAATAATTAACAATAGGAGCATGCATAGTCAAATAGAGCTATTAATGAGCGTTAACTCATTAGGTAAACAATGAAAGATAAGCATGAGTATAGTGTAGCTATGAAATGAGGCTCATCTGATCTCATCTATAAGATTTTTAATTGATATAGAAAAGTTAGTAAGTATTTAAACTTAGCCATAATAGTTCTTTTATAAGTTTGGTGTCCAACGAAGTTGACACCCATCACCATCGTTCATGATTATTTTTGTTTCTAGGCATCTTTGATTAGCAAATATGGAAATATTTTACACCCAAATCATTAATCCAGCTACTAAGAATTATATTTGATAAATTCCATTTTAATTTTTTTTTTGAGTCGTTGTATTGGAAGCTCGAAGCATATAATTAGTTCAAGTTCGTAGGGAATTTTTATTTTTAAAAAACTAGTATGTATAGCCGTATGTGATAAGACAACACGTTGGAAATCCTTGAGATTTTAATTTTTTTTTTCTAATACACACAGTGATTTGTAGGGCTCGTTTAATATCACTGTTAGTTTTAGTTTATTATTTTATTATATTATGTAATATATGTTGTCAACTGTGAAAAGTTATATGATACTAAGTTAGATAGTTATGAAAAGTTAAGTACTTCGTAATTAACAATATAATGAACTTAAAATCAAATATAATACAGCTATTTCTAAAAGTTTGACTCACTATTATTGCTTTAAAATATAGTTTGTATATTTTTGCTATAATTTAATGCACATAATCCTCACGATTGTAGACTCTAAATGTCGGTAAAAAAAAAAATAAAAAAAAAAATCATATGTTATAGTAACTAAAATTGTGCACCTAATCATATCATGTATTAACCGAAAGTGGACGGTTCCATCATCTATATCAAAAGACCCCATCGAGGGTAGTGAGGATTCATGGCTATGGATAAAAGGGAAGCACTAGCTATAACAACATTAAACAACTTAAACATGATAAAATTTCTAGAACCTTGACATTTGAAGCTAATCATGCATCTTACATTAGCCTAACTGCTCAATAACTAAATCTTGTTCAAGTAATGTTAGCGACTTTGATTTGAATTCTGACTATATCGTACACAAACGCTTAGTCTTATCATTAGGCCAAGATTTCATTGGAAGTGAGATAAACTACAGTGTTTCAACATTGATGTGAGAATTGGCAGTGCAGCGTGCTTCTCTCCAATCCAACGTATCTTTAAAGATATTAGAAATCTCAATTTACAATTTCTTGTGTCTAAGTTTTCATATGTTAAGCGAGCTTGTAATACGATTGCCCACCTTGTTGCGAGGTGGGACACCAGAGACAATGTAGAATTTGTTTGTTTGGACGCGATGTAGAGTTTGTTTGTTTGGACGCGTTCTCTCAAAAGGCTCAAAAGTATAAATACATTGGCGGAGCTGGATTTAAGTTAAATAAAAATCGGGCTCATTTTTCTTCAAAAAAAATGTGAGAATTGGACGGTGTATAAAAGTGCCCATTAAATTGGGCTGGATAAAGCAATTAAAGTTGTGCTTATACTGGGCTGGTAGCGTTGTTCCTATATTGGGCCAGATAGAAGAGCGACATATAAATCAAAGTCCCAATTTGTTTAATGGACAAAGTGAGCTCTTCTGTTGCCAGCCTTTTTAACTTGTAAAACTGGAATTAAGAGATCAGGATCCAACAGATTAGGGATTTTTGTCTAATATAGATGTGATCCATAAAGATTGTGTAATGCACCAAGGATGTTAATAAACCGAGCCTAGGCGACCCAAGCCGAGTAGTACCCTGTGTATGAAATTTAGTAGTGTCAAAACCTGACCCAACTGACCCGTTTTGAAACCGACCTATAAAATACCCGGTTTAAATTTCAACTTGCATGGTCATAATAATTTGACATGACTTAAATTTGAAATAGATTCGATCGGACGCGACCCAGACATTTGAATTGATTTTTCTATGAGAACATATCATATAAGTGAAGAAATATTAGACTCGACCTTGTGACCCCAAAGACATCAACGTGTTTTATCCAATTGAACAGTTCCACAGCCAATCTATACTTTGTTTTTCAAAGTAGAGATTAGATCTAACAAGAGCAGAGAAAAGGACAGTTTAATTTGGTATGAATGGAATATATTCAATTCAAGAAGTGTTACGTCAAACACAAATCCAGCTACATACTTTATTTGAGCTGGGGTTTTTCAGGCAAATCCACACCATGTATATATTTATCACTAATTAGGAAATTATGAAGACAAATTCAGCAAAAGAGGATCTAAGAATAAGATTCTTTTCAATTTTTATGTTCTCACTTGCTATTATTAATAACTTAATTAATTAATTAATTCTAATGATGTAAATCTTATATCTATTAATTTACCTATGCTAAAAGCAGATCCTTTCATGACACTTGTCATTACCTTGTGAAATTTTCCCGCCTTTTTCCCCTCTTTTTTTTATTATTTTTTTTTTATTTTTTTGCAAAATCTTTAAGTGAACTATTTATACCTTGTGATATTTTCTTTCCAATTTGACAATCATATTCCATATATATATCCAAATGACATATTTCCGAATATCTTTTATATACTTTATGTAGTATTTTATAATATTATTGTCAAGAATATTTAACAACCGTACATTGCACGAGATTTTAACCTAGTATAAGAATACTCTTTCTCATAATCGTTTTTATACACGAATTAACTGAAACATTTGTTACACACGTGTTTACAGTAGAATTTTGTGATTTTATCCTTACGGCTTGTTGGCTAAGGTGAAATACCATCAACAATGTCATTATTATCTACAAAGAATATAATGTCTACTCCCACTTAATAATTTGACAAGTAATCTTATTTTGATAATCTTTTATAGGATAAAACTTATCCATTATTACAGAGCAATATGTTTGATTGTTGTACCTGCACTTGACACAAACGCGCATATATGTGTTGGACATGCAAAAGAAATCGGAAAAACATAGACCATATGTAAGTTCAATAATTTCTTACTCCCTTCGATTTTTTTAAATGTATCACTTTGATTTTTGCATTGTTTATATACTATAATTGACTTAATTTTTTTACCTCTAAAAAATAAATAAATGCTATTATATAACATATCATTAGATTAGTCATAATGTCTAATTTCATATTATAATTTTGTTACAATTTTTACTAATAGACAATTAAAGATATTAATGGTCAAAGTTGCGTCTCGGCAAATGTGTCGGTCAAATTGATGCAAATAAAAAATTAAAAAAAAAAAAAAAAAAAAAAAAAAAAAAAAAAAAAAAAACCAGAGGGAGTATTACATTACGGGCTACAAGCCGAAAATTGTTTGTTTCAACTTATAGTACAAAGTATCTTATTTTGCTTTAAGCAAAACAGGTTAATGTAGCTTTAGTCGAATTGAGATAAGCTTAGATAAGTTCAAACATAATGTACTCATTTGACTAACTCTCTCGCTCTTCAAATATTAACTTCTAATATGATATTAGGTAATACTACGTATATATTAATACATGTGTACACAAATGCACACAAAAAATCTAAATTAATTAATTAGCTAGGATTATTGGATGATCGAGAGTTAGGACACTAGGAATTCGACATGCCATTTCTAAAACAAAGTCAAAAGGAATAAAAGAAATTCACACAATGATCTTAAAGTAGGCAACTGCATCAGCATGCTCCGTCCTCCTATATGGCTATATCATTAGTCAATTGTACAGATAATTTGACCATGCATTGGACATGTAAGTATAAAATAGATGCTCTATTACTTATACTCCCTCCATTTTCCTACTTTGTGCTACGAGTATACGAAGTATATTATTAAAGAGGAGTTGCATAATGCTTATACATTAAAAATTGAATATTTTAATTTTGTTTGACAAAATGACAATAAATCTAATATATCTACATCTATATCTATGCTATTAACGTTTGATTTATGTTCAATATTTACATTTTTATCTCATTATTAAATGTATTTCTTGGGGTTGTATATTATTTTTAGTTAATTTTGATTAATTTCAATGAAACAAAATTAATTTGAATTTAAATTACTTGACCCAAGTGCTTCAACATTTTAATCATTAATAATCAACAATTCACTAACTTTTTATACGGTAATTCAATTTAGCTCGTCTTGTGTGTGGCTGGCCACATCGTCTGTTCACTTTCAAAAGAACAAAGTAACCCTTATAATACTGACTAAGTAAACCCTGTAATGCTGACCGCGTTAACCCCTATAACTTTGACCGAGTAACCCTATAACACTGACGAAGTTACCTCTTTAACACTGATGAAGTAACTCCTATTACATTAACGAAGTAACCTCTATAATGGCTGGCCACACGGTATGACTAGCCACATATAAGAATTTGTGAATTCAATTAGGTCCAAATATAATCTCAAGTGATTGGAAATCTCACAATGTGCCGCCAGGAGTTCCCCCCACGCTCCCCGGCCCTACGCCGGAGTAAACTTGACAAGGAAGACTAGTAGCTGCTGAGTAGAAGTAATCCTCAAACACATTTATTACTCGTAGTACCCATTAATAATAAACATCTAGAATACTACGTCGACAATGACCTTACCACACTGTCCACTTCAATTAAAATGACCATTTCTTTTAATTAATTAAATTTATAAAACACCTTCCTTACTCCTCCTATTACTAATAAATGAAAAATAAATTAAAAACTTTTTTCAATTTTATCCAATAATCTACTGCCACGACACGGTTACTGGTGAATAGTCAGCCAACCTAACCCAAATGAGCCTATCTAATTCCCTCCACAACACCTTTCTTTTTTATTTTCACAATTTTCTTTTTCCCATACTTTTAATTAATTTGGGTAAGCAAAATTTTCCACTTTCTTAGAACATGCAACTTCAACTTTTGTGACCTCTGCTATATATATATATATATATATATATATACCCTCTCATTCCCACTCTTCAATCTCTCCTTCATTCCTTTCAAATATTATAAGTTTATAACCAATTTCAAGTATTTTTGCCATTTGTCTATCCTTAAACCTTATAACGAGTACGTCCGTACGTATTTCAAGGTACATATATATAGATATATCAACCGTTTCTTTTTAGTTGCAATTGTGTGTATCAGTCAGTGATATCACGTTACGCGTCATTTGAAGAAGCTAGCTACAAAAAACAAATATTTGCAAAATGGGAAACCATTGTTGTGCAATCCATGGTTCATCGACAGTGGCGGTTTGGACCGAAGACGATTGGGGATCCAATACATCGGAGTCCATGGAAAAGAAAGAGCTCCTTGGTGGTTGTAAGGAATCATCCTCTACGGTAGGGACTACGGGAAATCAAGTGAGAATAAGGATCTCAAAGAAGGAACTTGAAGAGTTGCTAAAGAGGGTAGAAGATAACAAGAGTGGGACCCAATTTAAGAAAATGAAGGCCAATCAAGTTTTGCAAAATTTGATTGATAAAAGTGATCATTTTGAGATCCATAATCAACGGTCGTGGATGCCCGCCCTTCAAAGCATTCCTGAGGTGAATTGATGAATTGTAACATTATATTATAATTATATCCTATAGTTTGCTAGTTGCATGTATATATATATTGTATAGTGTGTATATATGCATGTAATACGTACATATTACGTGTATTTTAATATTAATGTAAGCGGTTTTAGAGAGGGAGATAATTAAGCTTTAAGCTAAAGGAGTTGGTTGATTAATTCTCTCCTTTCCTTTTGTTATACTTCATTTTCCTTCTCTTAAGGGACGTGATGTACAAGTTCTTTTCGTTTCTTTTTTGCGTTTGAAATGTCTATCTGTAAAGCGGGATGTTTCTTATTGCAATAGACTTATCATTGTTGATTGATGTCGAGAAATACACGCACGTGTACTATAAGTCTATAAGTAAGTTATTTACACTTATACACCAAAATATAAAGTTAATAGCCTTCGTTCGTTACTATTTGTCATTCATTATTAGTAGGATTAATTATTTGCGATAAAACTTTAGTTGGATTAGTTTTCAAATTTTACTTTTCTCCGTCTCTCGCGTGTGTATATAAATCAGCATGTTTCTTATATATACCAATTACTACGTATATGAGTATTGTAATTTATTGTCCTTTTTCTTGTTATAGATCTTCTTTATTTGTAGTTTTTAACAAGTACCATGGAAGGTGCCTTAGCTTGTTTTGGGGGGGGGGGGAGTAGTGAAGATTTAATCAAAGTTTGAACTATTGCAATTTTCCAATCTCTAGCTAACAAATTGTGAATGGTACTACTTCTTAAAAAGTCAAGAGTTCAATGATACTTGAAGTTAATGTAAACAATATACTCGTACTATATCAGTATACTTCCTCCGTTCCAATAATATCAATATACTTGTATTTGTTTTGTTTTTAATTATTTTTCCTTTGGATGGATTAAGTATTAGTCCTATAATGTGGATTTTGAAGTTGATGAGAAGTTCATTCCTTTTTCAGAAGCTAAGCAAGAAGAAAATAAGATCTATAATACCCAATTAAGAAAGGGAAGAAGAGATAGAGTCGTAAGATTTACTATAATTTATGCATGTTGCTACTCAATAAAGTGAGAGGTCGTGTAAAATTATGCCTACACTAATTGTTACATAAAAATTCTCTATAATAGTTGGACATGTTCATACTTTATCCATCATTCATTTTTAATTTGGTAGGGTATTATACTAAAATTAGTTCCACTTGCAAATGCATACTTTCATCCATTAATATATATTTCCGACAATAAATAAGTAAAAATTATATAAGAAATTCGATGTACTAATAATATAAATTGAAACAAATATAGCAGGAGTATAACACAATGAGTCAGTGACTATTCTTAATTATCAAAAGAAGAGAGATTGTCATCACTAAGCCTAGCTACCCTATTATCTCTGTATTATCATGATTCGTTAATTAATGTAAGGTTTGGCAAGAACATTGTCACTCTGACATTATGCTTAATTTAATGACACTTCCCATCCTTTTTTTTTCCTCTCAAATCTCTCTCACAAAATTTAATCTGTAGTTCTATACTTACCACTTAGGGTTAATAACCATCTTAAATTTTTTTGTTTTTTTGATGATCTACTTTTATTAAATTTAAGACCAGTTCTATTTTTATATTTTTCATAAAACCGTTAGATCTCAATCCGAAGAGTCATCTAAGTATTTTTTATGCTCGTCTCGGTCAATACTCGCCTCTTCTTATGACATGCTAAGACCAAAGTTGTGGTATTTGTTTTACTCAATCTTCGACTTTACTCAATCGTTGCTTTGGGAGGTATTCGCGTTTGGCGTACTTCCTTAACCTATACATTTAATGTCGAAAATTGGTTGGCTAGTTGTCAACAATCTCAACACAAACACAAGGCTCAAAATCATCTCCATTTGATGTTTTTGACAAAAAGAGTGCTCAAGTGGGTTTTCTAAACAAGTCTAGCCCAACAATATGGGCCCAAATTACAGCAATGGTGGGACTAGAGTGTACTAATTGAGTAATTAGAGAGTAAATATATGTACGAAAATGGAAATGGAGATGGATCTATAGTAAATTGGTCGTGTTGGTGATTAGTTGATTACTAATAGTATTAAAAATGTGTATTAGCATTATACAAGATGTACACTTCAAATCACGTCTAATTCGTACAATTTATATACATGTTAGTGTTTAATAGATGAATGTTTCAAATATGAAGTTTTTTACATCGAAATTATGTTAAATTGTCACATTAAATTAAAGAAAGTAAAATAAAAATAAAAATAAAATAAAGAAAGTCAAATTTATAAAATATTTTCCTACTACCCGACTTCATAACTCCTAAGTATACTAAAGAACTATTATAATACACCATGTGTCGATTCTCATCACTCATCCTTGTGGCTCTCTAAGCACCAAAAAAAATAATATATCATGTGTAAAATTCAATATTTTTTTTATTTTATTTTTTTTATTCAAAGAAGTGTTAAATTTAGTTTATTCAACAAAGATCAACTTTTAATTAGTAAGGATTAGTAATTACTAAAAAAATTATGATAACTCCTTTGTCACAAATCACAAGTTCACAACACTACTCAATTATAAACTCGTTATACTTTCTTGATTTTTAAGATCATATAAAACTATAATCAATTGAATTAGTAATATAATCGATCAAATAGAATAATGCTTTACTCATAAATCCTACACTACATTCTGAGGTATTATAGTAAAGTCAACTAAGGAGGTATTTTTATATTAAATGAATAAATTACGATACTTTCTCTAAATCTATTTTGTTCATTTTATTCCAATTGAGAAATATCAAATATTTAAAAGAACAAATAAAGACGGACCGAGTAATAAAAAAAACATCTCTACCCAAGGGCGGATCTATGTTGATCCTTTGATATGTTTGAGTTGGGGGTAGAGGCAGGCAATTAATGGGAGCATTAAATGAAACAATGCTGTTGTATATGAGTTAGCGCACCCTCTATATTTCCACCCTCCTTCCGTCCTTCGTCTTATTTTTTTTCCCCTAAAAATGTTTTTTTTTTTTTTGAAAGATTTTCTTAAAAATATTTAATTTAATTTATTCTGTGTAAAATAATGTTGTGCGACAGCGGAAGCAAAGGTCGTAAACAAACAAGAAAACAATAAAGAAATTCAATGCAAACAATAAGAACAACACCAAGAATTTACGTGGTTCACTATCGATGTGATAGCTACGTCCACGGGCACCGAGATCGAATGATTTCACTATAAACTGCAAAGATTACAAAGATGATTCTTGTATTTCTCAAGAACGGCTTTCACTCTGTCTCTCTTAACCCTAATACTGATATTAGGGAGGTTTTATATTAATCCCTAATTAAAAGATACTTGGGCAAAAAGATAATAAAATAAGATAACCTAAAACCGCAAAATCCGCGTTCCGTATTTTTCCTTCTCCGCCCGGTCAGACCGGGCAAGGTCTGCCCGATCGGGCGCGAGAAGAAAACTCCATACGAATGCTTCAACGTATCCAACCCCCACCGCCCGGTCAGACCGGGCAAGGTCTGCCCGATCGGGCGAAGGCTCGCCCGGTCGGGCGCGAGAGCAGCTTCTTCAACGAATTTGCCAGGCACCTCTTCTTCTTCCGCCCGGTCAGACCGGGCAATGTCCGCCCGATCGGGCGGACAAAGCTACGAAGTACGAGTCACCTAATATACTTATCAACAATCTCCACCTTGACGAGAACTCGTAGTCAGCAAACGACCCCATCAAGACATAGTGAAAAAACATCTCAAGCCAAACCCGATGCAGGACTCATGCATAAGCCATACATCCCGATAAGTCTTCAACCAAGACCCATCACATACTCGTCTCCAAGTATAACAACTCATAATGCTCCACCTGCATCACAAGCCCCGGGCAAGCTCCACCTTAATGCCAACACACCTACACCAGGAGCTCCCCAACTTCGCCCCTCAGGGCCTACTACATCACGTAGTAATCAATATTTAGCAAGTCTAAGCAATGTTTAAACTTGCTAAACGGAACAGGCTTAGTGAAGAAATCAGCCGGGTTGTCAGCAGTCCCAATCTTCTTCACCTTAATCCTCTTGTCAGTACGTAAGAAATGATACCTGACATCAATGTGCTTCGTCCGATCATGGTGTACTTGATCTTTAGCTAAGCAAATCGCACTTAGACTATCACAATACACTGTAGCAAAATCCTGTGCAATACCCAGTTCACCTACTAGGCCTTTGAGCCAAATAGACTCCTTAGCTGCAGAAGTTAGAGCCATATACTCAGCTTCAGTAGTTGACAACGTAACTGATGACTGCAATGTAGACTTCCAACTAACCACAGAACCACCCAAAGTGAACACATAACCAGTCACAGACCTCCTGGTATCCACATCAGCTGCATAATCAGAATCACTGTACCCAGTGACCAAGCATTCCTTACCATTCCCGTACACAAGACCAATATCAGCTGTCCCTCTCAGGTAGCGAAAAATCCTTTTCACCCCTTGCCAGTGTTCCCTCCCAGGTCGAGCCATAAACCTGCTTACAACACTAACAGCATGCGCAATATCCGGCCTAGTACAGACCATAGCATACATCAAACAACCAACCGCGTTTGCATATGGAACTCTAGACATATAAGACAACTCCTCCTCTGATTGAGGTGACATAGACAAAGACAACTTACAACTAACAGTAGTTGGCGTACTTATAGGCTTCGATTTTTCCATCCCAAAACGAGACAGAATCTTTTCAATGTAGCTTTTCTGAGTCAAGAAAAGCTTACCTCTAGCCCGATCCCTGTAGATCTCCATACCCAAAATCTTCCTAGCTGCACCCAAGTCTTTCATGTCAAACTCCGAGTTAAGCATCTCCTTTAATCTAGCAATATCAGATTTATTCTTTGTGGCAACCAACATGTCATCAACATATAACAAAAGATAAATCATGGAACCATTATCCAGCTTACTATGATACACACAGCAATCATATGAATTCCTGTCAAAACCTTGTGAAACCATAAAAGAATCAAACCTTTTGTACCACTGTCGGGGGGATTGCTTAAGTCCATACAATGACTTTAGCAATCTGCAGGCATAGTGTTCCCTACCAGGAACTTCGAATCCTTCGGGCTGCTTCATCAGAATCTCCTCCTCCAAATCGCCATGAAGGAAAGCCGTTTTAACATCCAACTGCTCCAGCTCAAGATCAAAATGTGCTACAATTGACAATAACACACGGATAGAAGTATGTCGAACCACAGGTGAGAATATCTCAACAAAATCAACCCCTTCTACCTGACTGAACCCCTTAGCAACTAGCCTAGCCTTAAAACGTATTTGCTCAGTTTCCGACAACCCTTCTTTCTTCTTGTAAATCCATTTACAACCCACAAGCTTCCTCCCTTCCGGTACCTTTACCAGTTCCCACACTCTGTTCTTGTAAAGAGACTGCATCTCTTCACCCATTGCGGCAAGCCATTGCGCAGACTCACTACAACTAATTGCTTGTTTATATGTGGCAGGTTCAAATGACTCTACATCATCAGCTACACTCAATGCATAACCTGTCATCGCATCAACACAGCAATTTCTTCCCTCCATCTCTTCAATCAATCTAACAGGCTTCTTGATAACTCGTTTAGGCATCTCAAGAATGGTGTCAGGTTGACTAGATGACCCCTGATTAGATTGCTCCACCTCATCCCCAGAGTTAGAATGAGTAGGAGTAATCTCAGGTTCAGGAGTACCCGGCACTGAAACATCAGCATCATCATCAATATATTGTACCCGAGGTAAATCAGCAATGGTAGACTGATGTACCTCAAGTACCCCATCTGTCTGTAATAAATTGTCTCCTTCCCTTCTCAAATCTGAAATCTCTGCATTTTTAATTGAATACATGGTGTTTTCATCGAAAGTAACATCCCTACTAAGAATGACCCGACCCTCCGAAGGTGAAAAAATTCTAAACCCCTTCACACCATCCCCGTACCCAACAAAACACCCCTTCTTGGCTCGTGGATCCAGCTTACCCTCAATAACATGATAATAAGCAACACAACCAAAAATCTTCAAATTCGAAAAATTAGGCAACTTACCACTCCAGATCTCAAACGGAATTTTGGAATCAATTCCAGAATGAGGACCCCTATTAATGACATAACAAGCTGTTAACACAGCTTCACTCCAGTACCTCCTCCCAAGCCCTGCATTAGAGAGCATGCATCGAACTCTCTCTAGCAGTGTCTGATTAACCCGTTCTGCTACACCGTTCTGCTGTGGTGTCTTCCTGACAGTATGATGCCGACCTATACCCTCATCTGCACAGAACTGATTAAACTCGTCTTTGCAAAACTCTAGCCCATTGTCCGTTCGTAGCTTCTTGATCTTCCTTCCTTGTCGATTTTCCACCAAAGCTTTCCATTGCTTGAAAACTTTGAAGGCCTCATCCTTTGACTTAAGCAACCTAAGCCATGTGTATCGGGACTTGTCATCAACAAATGACACAAAATAGTGGTAACCTCCCATACCTTCAACTCTAGATGGACCCCAGCAATCTGAATGGATGTAATCGAGCACTGCATCAGTAATGTGAGCACCCTTGCTGAACTTTGACCTGTGTTTCTTACCAAACACACAATGCTCACAAAATTCAAGGTTGGCAACCTTGACCCCGGATAGAAGACCCCTCTTGGACAATAGCTGCATCCCCTTCTCCCCCATATGACCAAGCCTCATGTGCCAAATCTTAGTCATCTCCTGGTGAGATACAGATGCGCAAACCGCAGAACTAGGCAGTGTAACACCCTCAAAAACATAGAGGGTGTTCCTTTTGATACCCTTAAGTACCAACTCAGAACCTCTGAAAATACACAACTCCCCATCTGAAAACACACCATTGTACCCCAATTCATCCAGGGTACCCAATGAAATCAGATTCTTTCCTAAAGCAGGAACATGCCGTACATTAGTCAAAGTTAACCTCCGCCCATCAACAGTCCTCAACCTCATGGAACCAATACCTGTGACCTTACATGGAGCATTGTTACCGACTATAACCATACCCCCATTGCGAGGTTCATATGTATCAAACCAATCTCGACGTGGACACATATGGAACGAACACCCCGAATCTAGAACCCAGTTATCAGATAAATCATCAGACCTAGCAGAACTGACTAATGCTAAATCTTCCTCTGAATTATAGCTCTCATTCGGTTTCTCTTCAACTACAGCAGCCTGGGACTTGTTTTTCCTCACCGGACAATTATTCCTAAAGTGACCCGGTTCTTTACAGTAATAACATGTTTTAGTAGTAGTTTTACTAGATCCATCCTTGCCGTTTCCAGCACCCGACCCAGCATTGTTCCCCTTGTTAAACCCCTTATTCTTTTTAGACTTTCCGGACTTAACAAATAACCCACTACCATTATCCCCATTATCACTCGTAGCTTTCATTCTGAGTTCCCTAGTATGAAGTGCTGCCTTCACTTCTTCTAAGGTTATAGAATCCTTACCAACAACAAAAGACTCTACAAAATTCTCAAAGCTAGACGGTAGAGATACAAGTAAAATCAACGCAGCATCCTCATCATCAATTTTAACATCTAAATTACGTAAATCAAGCAAAATAGAGTTAAGTTTTTCTAGATGTTCCCGTAAGGAAGTACCTGACTGCATCCGGAGGCTAAACAACCGCTGTTTCAGTAATAATTTGTTGGTCAACGACTTAGTCATATACAATGACTCCAGCTTCAGCCACAATCCAGCCGCCGTTTCCTGATCAGCCACCTCCGTGATGATTTGATCATCAAGACTAAGTAATATGGTAGAGTGTGCCTTCTCTTCCATAACTTCTAACTGCGAGTCAGTCGGTCCGTCTCCTGACTCCGAAGTAGTACTCTTTGGAGCCAACGGACGCCATATCTGCTGTTGTTTTAACAGAGCCTTCATCTTAATTTGCCATAGCCCGAAACTATTTTTCCCGGTAAACTTCTCAATTCTTATTGTTGAATCTCCTGCCATTGTTATCTTCAAGAAACTATCCAAGGATTGAACCTGAGCTCTTGATACCAATTGTTGTGCGACAGCGGAAGCAAAGGTCGTAAACAAACAAGAAAACAATAAAGAAATTCAATGCAAACAATAAGAACAACACCAAGAATTTACGTGGTTCACTATCGATGTGATAGCTACGTCCACGGGCACCGAGATCGAATGATTTCACTATAAACTGCAAAGATTACAAAGATGATTCTTGTATTTCTCAAGAACGGCTTTCACTCTGTCTCTCTTAACCCTAATACTGATATTAGGGAGGTTTTATATTAATCCCTAATTAAAAGATACTTGGGCAAAAAGATAATAAAATAAGATAACCTAAAACCGCAAAATCCGCGTTCCGTATTTTTCCTTCTCCGCCCGGTCAGACCGGGCAAGGTCTGCCCGATCGGGCGCGAGAAGAAAACTCCATACGAATGCTTCAACGTATCCAACCCCCACCGCCCGGTCAGACCGGGCAAGGTCTGCCCGATCGGGCGAAGGCTCGCCCGGTCGGGCGCGAGAGCAGCTTCTTCAACGAATTTGCCAGGCACCTCTTCTTCTTCCGCCCGGTCAGACCGGGCAATGTCCGCCCGATCGGGCGGACAAAGCTACGAAGTACGAGTCACCTAATATACTTATCAACAAATAAAGAGGCCCCAATTTCTTCCTCCAGCAAAAACCAGCTAATTTTGCTGAAACTTCAGCTGACCCCACTTTCAGTAATTACTCTACTGCTGCAAAAACCAAAAACCCCTCTTCATTTCTTGTTCTTCAATTTTAGAACACTTTAATTTGTGAAATTACCTTAAATTCAATACATTTTTCTTTGAGAAATCTTCCCTTTTAATGCTTTGGGTACCAACTAATCTCTGTTGTTTTACTACTTTTGGCATCTTTCTTGTGTTTTTACCAGTTTTTGGGCAGGAATGAGAGGAGGATTCTTCACTTACTTCATCAAGCTTCTGTTTTTCAGCTCAGTTCTTGTATTATTCGGTAAGTTTTGCTGATTTGCTTACTTTTTAAGTTTGATTTGCTTCTATTTTAGCTTTTTTGTCATTTCGAGGGTGCCTCACATGGTAATTCAGAGCCTACTAGACTCCGACTAATCTAGATTAGCGCCGGGTTAAAACCCAAGGGCGGGGGGACCTCCCCCAATTAGGTCCTATTGATATTGACCTAGTTATGAGTAATATTGCAGTTAATTTCAGATTTATGTGATGTTCTATGTAAATGAGGAAATGGGTATTTCATTATTTTAGTTATTTGTATAAAATGTGGTTTGGACCTTCAAATTTTGGTTTAAGGTAGTTGTTATTTCAAGATTTTATAGCTTTGGTAGTATGTGCTGTACTCTCATTTCAGTCCAGATAATTTTATCTTATACTGCTAGAAATTTGTCTTGGACAAAATATTTTTTTTGTCTACAAGTGAGCTTAATTCCTTTTCAATTTTTTTACTTGTTTCTAAGTTTCTATTGTCTTGTCTTACTTGTATTTTTTTAAGATATTATTATTGAGTATAAATTTTACTAGCATCATTATTGATTTGCTTGTGTTGTCTTTTCACAATGTCACATATTTATTTTTGTGCTTAATATATCATGATATTCAGGATAGTGTTGAGGAGAAACTTGTGTAAATTGGTCTCCTCTTTTCTTAGAACTTAGAAGGTTCTTTATAAAATGCTTTGAATTTTGTTGGACTATGTCAATTGAGTGGTCAATGCAATATAAAAACCTTTGTTGATGAATTAAGCTTACACTGATGGGATACCTTACAATGTATGAAATATTATCACAGATGCCTAGCTTTGCTTGGAATTCTTGACATAGTACTAAATTGTGATCTTAGCCGAATGTCATTTTGTAGTGCCATTCATAGTTTGTAAGTGGAATGCTAAATGAAATTAAGTGTTGAAGAATGCCTGAAATTGAGATGAAAACTGCGAGCCCATTTGGAACATTGGATCTTTCTGTTGTGTGGCTGTCTTTAGAACAGCTTCATATAATAAATTCATGTAAAAAAAATTCTGTAATCCTACATAGATTTTCTAAGCTTACAAATTGTTCTTCTACAGATGCCACTGAATTGTATTGTACCCCATTGAGTTATATTGGAGATCCTGCCCCGGATGGCGGAGACTTCTTACCTATGTCGCCATTTGGGGCTCCTCAGCTTCTTCTTCCTTTTCTGGCACCTTCACCTTTGACTCCATTTACAAATAGTACAGTTCCTAAATTATCAGGTAGATACACAATAACCAGCTTTTCTTGATTTCCCAGTAAATGATGCACTTTCCACTGAGGTACTAACTAATATATTGTTCATTGTAGGAGCATGTCCTTTTAACTTCACTGCTGCTGAAAGTATGATGGGAATCACAGCGACTGATTGCTTTACTGCGTTTGCTCCATATCTGGCTAATGTAGTATGTTGCCCGCAATTACATGCCACCTTAGTTATTCTTATAGGCCAGTCCAGTAAGAAAACCATGTTGCTTGCCCTGAATGAGACACATTCTAAGCAGTGCCTATCTGACGTTAATCAAGTATTGGCGAGCCAGGGTGCAAATAATGATCTTCAGCAGATATGCAAAATTCGGGAATCCAATCTCACTGAAGGCTCTTGTCCTGTTAAAGATGTCAGTGAGTTTGAGAAATCAGTGGACACTTCCAAGCTTCTGGCATCTTGTCAGAAGATTGATCTTGTCAAAGAATGTTGCTCCCAAACTTGTCAGAATGCTTTATCAGAAGCTGCTAGAAATCTCAGTTCAAAGCTTGGTGATCTTACTGATGTCCCTCAGCTTTCAGATATTGATGATGATTGTCAAAGTATTGTTTTGCGGTGGCTGGCTAGTAAACTCAATCCTTCCCGTGCAAAAGAAGTTATAAGAGGGTTGTCAAATTGCCATATCAACAAAGGTGAGAACTGTGCCTGGTAATTGTTATAACAGAGTTTTATTTTAGCTTAGGAAGCTAGCTAGGTATAGGATCCTGAAATAATTGGCTTTTTTCAGTGGAATAATTATGCATTAGAAAAGGCGTTTAAATTTTTACAAATGAATCCGAGATGTGACTTTTCTGCCTGGGAGCTTGAACACATGCGGAAAGATTGTTTGTTACTCACCCAACAGGCCATCACAGTCTAAAGGGATTAAACATCGAAAAAAAGTTTGCGTTTGGAAGCTCTAAATAATTCTAGTATCTGATCTTTTTAATATAAAATTTCATCTGGATCAGTATGCAGAGTTGTAGAATGACTTGTCACTGGCTTGGATTAGTACCACTATGTAATTTACCAAGTCACTGTTAAAAAAAAGGACAAGAATTGAACATTGTTGGTCATTAATAAAATGCTGCGAAGAATAGTCTGCTTGTATGATTTTTTCATAGTGCTATCAAAATACTCTATTGCGAAGAATAGTCTGCAAATAATCACTTTGGGTTTATGTAGCCGACCCGATTAAGGCTTTGATTGATTGATATCAAAATACTTTATTGCATTGTAAAAGTCAAAATTGCCAAGATAGAACAAAAAAGAATCGATATTGTAACTATGTTGAATGTGTTAATTGTTGGTATCTTGTAAGTTAGATTTGTTTGGTGCTGAAAGGAAAATTATTTTTTTAAAAGTTTGGATTTCATGATGTAATAATGAAGTAAATTAAGTAATAGTTTGCTTATTCTTCTTTAATGACCCTGTGTATCTTTTCTCATCTCCAGTGTGTCCTTTAACTTTCCCTGACACAAGACATGTTGCAAAGAAGTGTGCGAATGTAATAAGCAACCAAACAGCATGTTGTAATGCCATAGAAAGCTATGTCAGTCACTTGCAGAATCAGAGTTTTGTCACCAACTTGCAAGCACTCAATTGTGCTGCTGCACTTGGATTGAAGTTGCAAAGAGAAAATGTTACTACCAATGTTTACGATCTTTGTCACGTGAGCCTCAAGCAATTCTCTGTCCAAGGTAATTTGTTCATGCATTACTGCTTCCAATTCTTCAAATCAGTATCAATAACAGAGCTAACCTTCATTTCTTCTCTCTTTGGGCCTTTTGCTTCATCATTTGGCCCTGTCGCACCGACTTGATATGATATATGGCAATCACACCAGCTGGAACACAAGGTAAATGCTGAACTGGTTGATTATATAGCTTTGAGAAGATGGTTCTGTATAAACTAGTTTGGTTACCTCTCCCATTTTATTTCAGTAATTTTGCTGCACTATCTTCACCTGGACGTGTGTAGCTACTGATTATGGCACTTACCATGCTAAGTAACTTTCTCAAAGAGTCATTAAACAAGAACATAACTTAATAAATAATTGTATATACATTTGCGAACTAATGAATTAGAGCCTCCCAATCCCATTTGGTATAAACTCAATGTGCTACTTTCTGCTGGTCAATATGGGTGAACACTCAAAGGAAGGCAGAATTTTTTTTTTCAAGCAAGAAGAATGAAACAGATGTATACCAAAAGTTTATGCTGCACTACCGAATACATATCTAGTTTTTTTGATGGAGGGCTTCTTAGCTACTTAAAATTGCATGCGTGTTTATTTTGTGTTCCCTCAGATAATCATAGATGAAACTGTAGTTACCCAAAACTGCCAAAAATCTCAAGTACTTAAGTATGTGCTATTGCATAAAATTGTTTAACCTAAGGGCTAAGGGTTACCATTCTATTGTCATTATTGGATAACTATAGTAATTTTTGTCATCTATCCTCACCTAGAATCCACTTTTTTTGTTTCATAGTTTGATATTTTTGGTTCCAGAATCTGGATGTCTTCTGCAGAGCTTGCCTTCCGATGTTACATTTGATAAGACATCAGGGATAACCTTCCTCTGTGATCTGAATGATAACATTCCAGCTCCTTGGCCCTCCGCACTTCAGTTGCCAGCTTCTTCTTGCAATAAAAGTATGCTTTGGCTACTGTATGCTCTTTCGTTTTATGCTGAATTGCTGATTATTCAGCTATTTTTTATAATCACGATGTGTTTATATTGATTTGCATTGCTTATCATCATTAGCTTCTCATGTTCATAATTTGCTTTTCCCTGCAGCTTTAAATATTCCTGCACTTCCAGCAGCAGCTTCTGGCGAAACTGGTGAGTCAGGCATCTTGTTATTTTATAGTTCGTTGGGTTTAAAAGGTTAAGATGAGTGCAACATTACCTCTTGAGTTTGACAGTTAGATAAGTAGATAATCTAGTTGGAGACATCAGTAATAATCGATCCATGATACACTTTGCTGATCTTTAGTTATATGATTTATGTGTTTCAGGTCTGCATAGCAAGCATCGTAGGAATTACTTGCTCATGGTCCTCTCATTGATTATGATTCTATATTAAGCTGGACTTTTAACTCCAAACAAAGGGTTGTTGCTTGTACATGGAAGAAAAACAAGGATATAAAATTTGAGGGAATTATGGTTCAACTGGGAGCAAGTTAGTTATACGCCATGTTCTGTTGAATATCTTTGAGTACACAGACCAGAGGCCAGAGCTACTTGGTGGTTAATTCAATTTATTTCTCATTGTAGTGATAGTGAAATTTCTTCCAAAGATTTTGTATAGGAAGTCCAGAATACATGAAAATATTTGCATTGTAAAACAATCATAATATTCCTATTGGATAGTGCAACTCACCTGTAAATTTACCATGCGAAGAGTCTGCAATGTCTTTATCCGGCCACGTTAACTCAAATTTATTCATCCAAAGGTACTAATACTTGGCTAAATTGTTCTGAAATAATACCAACTATACAACTTACTAGTTACTAATACATACGTAATAAGACAAAATGCTACTGCTGCGTACTAGACTAAGAACACTGGCATCGTTCTCTTTTTTGTTTTGTTCATGGCTCTGCTGCCCCTGGCGCTGATGTACAGGCTTCTTGTTGAACCCAACTAGAGGCAAGTACTTCTAGAGGGTCCAATAAGGCATGTTCGGCAAGCATCTCTAGAGACTCCAGTGTATGAGTCTCTTGCTGGTAGCAATCATAGGCAAGTGTTTTTAGAGGCTCCGGTACATAAGCTTCTTGTTGGACACAACCAGAGGCAAGTGTATTTAGAGGCTCCGGTACATAAGCTTCTTGTTGGACACAGCCAGAGGCAAGTATTTCTAGAGGCTCTGATGTATGAGCTTCTTGTTGATCGGGACCAGAGGCAAGTTTTTGTAGATACGCGTCTAGCATTTCAGATGAAAGTTTCCTTTTTCTATAGAGATCGTTAGCTTCATCAACATTGACAGTAGTAATGTTATGGATGCTAGACCTCTTAGTGACTTTCGGATATTTTTTCTTGTCAAAGAACTTTTGGGCATGGCTAGCTACTTGGGTTGGAGACCTTGTTAACACAACCGACCTTGATATGCTTCTCCAATCACCCTGTCCATAAATCTCCACTCCAATGATAAACAACCTGCAATAAGAAAATTAATAATTAGGACGGGTTTAGGTGTTTTATATTCGGGATTAAAGCGGGTCTAGGAATTTTGTATTCAGGTTGTCAACAATAAATCAATATTACGACTTCAGAAAAAATAAATAAATAAAGACTTTACAATGAGTATTTATTTTTTCCAAATCAAATGTACATTTAAGCGTTAAATGTTCAATGAAAATACAGAGTAAAATAATACTTGTATGGCCGATTACATTACTAAATAAAATTGTTAAAGAGTAAAGTATTTTAAAGTTGAGTTTCTCAAAAAAAAAAAAAAAAAAAAAAAAATTAACATTGATGATACTACGTATATCATAGATATATGATCGAGAATTCAAGTTTATTACTGTTTCATAAGGTGCAAAGAGTACAAAAAATTTTAATGGTAAAAAAACTGTTTAAACATTAAACATTAAACATTGATGATATATCATAGATTTATGATCAAGAATTCAAGATTATTGAATCATGGTGGAAAGGTACAAAATTTTAATGGTAACAAAAAAAGAAAATCGTACGGGAAAAAAATCAAACATTATTAATGATATATCATAACTTTATGATCAAGAGTTCAAGTTTATTGTGTTTGAAACAATAATGAGCATATATAAACTTGTAAAGATACCTAGTTTCTCAAGAAAAACAAAAAATTAACACGTAAATATCAGATGAAATAAATCAAACATTGATGATAATCAATTATATATATCATAGTTTATGTTCAAGAATTCAAGATTATTATTGTAGAGTTAAAATTTGTACTCCATATAAAGAATTTAAAGATTAATGATGATCAATATTAATTGTAATTGTAAGCGATGTAATTAACATTCATTAATTATTCTATGCAATTTCAAAAAGCAAAACAAAAAACAATTAATAAGCTATTGTTCAATGTTCATATTACGTAGTAGTAATAATAACAATTTACGTACCTGTGTTCATCATCAGACCACTGAGACGCTTTGCTGCTATCCTTAATCTTTTTTTTCGGAGGGGATGGGATAATGCGACAACTATTCTCCTTCTCATGCCAATGTTGTAGGAAGTAATCAACCTGGCCACCTTCGATCCTCTCAAGGTCGTAGACAAGTTGGTCGTACTGAAGTTTAACCTCTGCCGCAGTTCTTGATAGGCCGAGAAGGTGGGAGATCTCTTGGTAGCGACTATCTTGGTCCATCGTGTAAAGGTAGTCCAATGTAAGACATTTTTCGAAGTTCTTGTTTTCTTCAGGAGTCCATTCTATGAAACTTGAGTACGATGTTGATGGAAGATTATTATTCGTATGAAGATGCATTTTTTTTTTTTTTTTTACTGCTTAAAACAAAGAAGAGCTTTAATGAAATTTAATGAACTCAATAATCTCAAGTTAATGTATATATAGACAATAAGTAAGTCAACCCTTTGTCAAAACAAAACAAAAAATAATTATTAAAAAAAAAAAGTCAACCCTCCAAACCGTCTAACCTCCTTCAAACCCTAAACGTATGATACGGCTGTATTAAGGAGAATTTTAAGCTTGAGTTTAATAAGAGAATCTTAGTTAGTTATGACTGAAGGTTTTTTTTTTTTTTTTTTTTAAAGTTAGTTATGAATGTAGTTGATAAGGATTGAATTGGAATCTTGTATAATTACCAATCACGTTTTTGATTTGGATGGATATCTGTGAAAATCTAATTTTTATTATTAATTAATTCATTATGAATTTTACTTTCAAACAAGAAGATATTGTTCTCTTTTTAAGTTTTTATTTAGAATTTTTTATTTTTTTTTTAATGGCAATGGCTCATGGTATGGATCTACAACTAGATACGGATTTTTTTACTCACGTTAGTTTATTAGTAATACACTGTATTATATAAATATCTGATTTTTAATTGACACTTTCTTATTATTAATTTACTTAATTATGTTTTTGTTATTGGATTTAATAATACATTATTTGAGTAATGATTTGTGCGGGATTAAAAAACAGGTTAATCCTTCGATTAAAGACTTAAATCACAGCGATATGAAAAAGAGTGTGAAAAATGTATAATTTGCAACAACGATATTAGCTTTGCTAAAAGGATGACGTGTGACTTTTTATTTATGAATCAATCTTAATTAAAACAACTAGACAAAATTAGTTGAACCCTAAATAAATCATATCAAATTAGACCAGGTAAAAAAATAATTCAGACTAGATTATATTCAAATTAGACCAGTTAAAAAAAAATACGTTCTGCCAAAAAAAAAATCAGATAGATCATATTATTATATTTAAATATATATTTAATTCAAATTAGACCAGGTAAAAAAAAATGTTCAGACTAGCTTAGATCATACTATCACATTCAAATACTTAATTCAAATTAGACCAGGTAAAATAATACATTCAAACTAGATCAAATTCAAATATTTAATTAACTTTATTTTTTCTAGTCGTCTCCTCTCTATTTTTTCTCTCTAGGGTTCTTAAAAAAAAGTGTTTTATGGTCGGAAATAGTCAAATTTCTCCGAAAATTTGGCTATTTCCGACCTTTTCCCTTTAGTTTCTTTATGTTTTTGTTATTGACTTCAATAAATCTATACTCTTTGAAGGTAGTAAGTACTCCAATAGTGGGTTTGAGTGTAGAAAGTGCCCCTATGGTGGGCTTTGTTCTAGTTTTGTAATCCTTCTATTACAATCAGATGAATCAGACGAAAATTTTCTTCACGATTACAGCAGATCAATAGACCCCCTCGTCGAAAAAGGTTGTAAACCACAGCGATATAAGAGAGGGTGTGAAGAATGTACGATTTGCAACAACGATCGTAGCACTACTGAAAGGAAGCTTTTATTTGATTCAATTGTCATGTATTTATTAAATTTAAATCTCTTTGTAGATGTCGTATGACTTTTTATTTATGAATCAATCTTTATTCAAACAAAAATAATTAGTTAAAAAAAATTCAAATATTTAATTTAAATTTTTTTTTGACAGGAAATATTTAATTTAAATTAGATTGTACAAAATTAGTTAAACCTAATTAAAATAATAATTTTTTTTTTTCAATTATTAGAATTCATGCCCCCTCTATTCATTTTTAACCATGTGGCTAGTCACACTGTGGCCACCCTCTATTCATTTTTAACCATGTGGCTAGTCACACTGTGTGGCCACCTGACAAACACCAAATTATTGGGGATTTGTTAAACATCGCCCACAAATTACTACATAAAGCCCACAAAATTCACTTGGTTTGTCAAAATTGCCCTTGACCTTAAAAAAAAACACTCACACTCTCATCACTCACACTCTCATCACTCACACTCTAATTGCTCATCTTCTTTCAACTTCTCTAAAAAAAAATAACGGCAATGTCGAGGCGGCAAGGCAAGGAATTGGCGGCGGCGGCGGAGGGAAGGATGTCCCAAGGAGGAAAGGTACATTTTGTTTTAAAAAAAAAAAAGGGAAAAACCGCCGTGAACGCGGTGGGGCGCCCTGGCTGGACGCCCAGCCAGCGGTGGTGGCGTCCAGCCCAGGCGCCAGCCAACTGGTGGCGGCGTCTGCAGCTGGCGCCACCACCGCCGGCTGGGCGTCCAGCCAGGGCGCCCCCCCCCCCAATTTTTTTTTTTTTTTTTTTTTTTTTTAAAAAAAATAGTTTTTTTTTTTTTTTTTTTGTAATATAATTTTGAATTGTTTTTATATTTTGTTGTTTATTTTTATAAATTTTTTCAATTTCGTTGTATTTTTTCTACGTTTATATTTTGTTTACAATTATTTGTATGTTTTTAGTTTATTTGATTTGCGATGATGATTATTTATCGTATAAATTTTTGTATGTTTATATATTTTAAAATTTTGTGTAGAATTCACTGGGTCGTCATGGTGGGGGGAAGAATATAGAGCTTCTTAGTAGAAGTTATTCAGTGGAGAGGTCGGGGCATAGACATGTCAGATCCCGTGGTATTTCGGCCTCAGTTCGTAGAGAACGGATCCACCGTCGGGATGAGGATGACGATGACGATGATGATGCTGAGGAGGGTGACCAGGAGGAGGAGCAGGAGGAGGGCGCAGATGAGGATGAGGATGTGGACGATGGCAGTGGACCGTATGATGTTTACGGTCCATTCAGTCAGAGGGTTGATGACATGTACGAGACGCATATGGTGGAGGTGCGTAAGGGTAGGGGTGGTAGGTTTGTTAGTAGATCTGGCACATCATCTGCGTCCACTGTATCTGGGGCAAGCAGGAAACGGTCGAGGGCCGGTAATGATTCTTGGGTTGTTAGGAGTGAGGTGCCCGGTGGGCCTGTTGACGGGAGTGTGATTCCTAGCTTTCTAGGACACATAGCTGCCCGTATTTGGGAGGACCAGGAGAGGCCTTCAGTTACGGGGTTGTTGAAATGTCATACCCGGGAAAAGACTTGTAGCTTTTTGCGTACATGGGCTGAGGCCTGGCCGGCGGAGAGCGAGATGTTCGAGCGACTGGAGGGCACTGGGGTGAAGCACGTTCTTGCCTCCATGCACGATAAGATTGACAGTACGCTGATCACGGCTTTCATTGAGCGATGGCAGCCAGATACAAACTCTTTCCACCTTCCGTTCGGTGAGATGGCGATCATGTTACATGACGTCGAGGCCATTCTGGGGATTCGTGTTGAGGGTAAACGACTTTGTGCTGTGGCTGATGCGGATCAGGCAGATTCGCTGGCGGAGTTGTTGGCGGTGGACAGGGCTGCACTGTACACCGAGGCGCTAGGTGTTTGGGAACACGGAGGTGTGAAGATCGCATCCGTGTTGCAGCGGTGTTTGTACCCGAGTGCACGTAGGACGCCCGACGCACAGCTGAGTGCTTATGTTTTTCTACTCCTCGGATGTACCTTGTTTCCGGATAAGAGCGGCGGAAACAAGCTCAGGCCACGCGACATCGTAGAGGCGTGTGACCCCGACAGTGTAGGCCAGTTTTCCTGGGGATCGTCTACGTTGGCGTATTTGTATCGCCAACTAGGATTTGCGAGTCGGGCTGACGCGACAGGTATCACTGGGTGTCTGACTCTATTGCAGACCTGGATATACGAGTACTTTTCTGCATTGCGACCACATCGTGACCCAGTTCCTATTGATGAGGGGATGCCGCGTGCTTGTGCGTGGAGTCCGTGCTCGGAGAAGAAGTCCATTGACCGCCTCCGATCGATACGGTTATTGCTGGACAGGCTGTCCCCCTTAGAGGTAACGTTTATTTATAGAGTCTACATTTTATTATTAGCACATATTATATTCATGTTATTAAATTTTATATGTTGTTATTGTACAGGTGAACTGGATGCCTTTCGGCCCGAACCCTAGTGTTAGGGTACCCAGGACCCTGTACACGGGACTCATTCAGTATCGTGACATCGTCGAGGCGTACATGCCCCAGCGTTGTCTTCGCCAGCTTGGATTTGTCCAAGTTGTCCCTCCTCCCCCGGCGTGCCCGATGAAGGCGGTCCGACCTGCATCGTCGAGGGACTACGTCGTGGAATGGCCGGATATCATGACCGGGACGTGGGACCAGTTTCCGATGGTGGCCCGCTTATGGACTGCGGAGTTGCAGCGGCCGCCCTCTGGGGTTACTCCCATGTGTGACCATTACTACATGGAATGGTTCAACCGGTATTCGCACCCGAGGTTGATCGCTGATCTCGACCACAGCGATGATGATTATGTGCCACCGCCTACTGCCACGGAAGCGGTATGTCTTTTATTATATTTATCGTTGTCTTTTAATTAAGTTTTATTTGTTGTTATTGTATTTCATCTTCTGTTTTTTGTTGTATGTAGTGGATGGGAAAGATAATGCAAGACGTACAGAAACTCTCTCTTGAGAAGGACAGCATGAGTGCAATAGGGAGAGCTGTTGTTGATAGTCTGGAACAGACCCTTGCGCAGTGGGAGTCGTCGTCGAGGAGGAATTACTGATGGTTATTGTATTTTATTTATAGAGCATTATGTTGGACATTATGTTGTAAAATTGTAACATTTTAGATTGTTCTTTTAGCTTCCAACTTAAACATATTATCAGTGCTGTTTTTAAATTTTGATATAACCGTTCGTGGATCCGCGCAACTTACCCATGCAACATATAGAATGCTGTAAGCAATACAATATAAAATATTAATGTTCTCATTAAAAGAGCAACGTACAAATAAGATTACAAATAAAGAATGTAAACATGAAAAACTAAAATGCAGCTAGGGTGTTCCACCTCCCCACCGGATACGCCGCAGAGCGCCATCCAAGTCATCCTGGTACACATGACGATAAACATTTCGGTTAGAGGCAATTTCGCTGTACATCAACTCACGCACCAAACCGTAGTTGTCTTCGCCCATTTGAAAAACATCAGCCACGACCCGGAATCCGCAGTTACCATCTCCGATTACATCATTCCACCCTTCCAAGTACGACATGATGATCGCAGGTATCCTTTCCTTGTACGGAAACTGATCAACATCGTTTCTTCCTATTCACCATATAATTAATTATAGAGAGTTAAGAAGGCAGGAGTAACACTTTAAAACTATGTGCAATAAAAACAACCAAAACGTACCAGTTCTCAGGGGCATATTCACAGACGATGAAGATTGACTACGACTAGATGACGATGTCCGACCACGAGAACGACCACGACCAAGACCACGGATATACTCAAACGCACTCCTGTTCCGCCGTTGTCGACCTCGAGGACGGTCAACTCCTTCGGGTTCCTCATAATCTAAGTTAGACGGGTGGAACATGTCATGAAGTACATGAGTAGCGTCACGAATAATAGAAGGATGGCTGGAGGACACTCGGTCGTACATCGAACGGAACTGCTCCAACTCCTCCTGTTCACGGTCGGCCGTTTGATTGTCTGCATGCTCACCAATAACAAGCGTCCTCCAGAATGAATGGACCTGATCAACATGTAACGACGCCCTTTCTTCTGTAATAACGCGGTGAATGGTGCATGCGCAAGGTAATCCATGAGTTACTGAAATAGTACACCCACACCGAGTATACACTTCGTCAGCCAAGTCCCTCACCCTGTTCAGCTCAGTGAGAATCAGCCCCAAGCAGTAGTGCGACACACGACCTTGGAGAATCTTAAATATAAAATGGCTATACATCGTACCATGTCGTCGTCTGGAGTCCTCTAGAGAGTTCCTGATGTCGTTCTTCTAAGTTTCAATTGACTTGTTCAGTCTAGCGAACAGTGTAACCAAAGCAGCGGTCGATGAATCAATCCAGTCCTTGGTAGCTCTATGAGCGCTCTCAACTCTACATGTTGTAGTGTTCCCAAAATGAAGTACCTGGTTTGTCCAATATTTGACAAACTTTTCCCTGTGAGGGACCCATTGATGCATCACATAGTCCACCAGTGCCGGACACCACTGGTACGAATCCCTGAAGTTAGCCAATGCTCGCTCATACGCTTCCTCTGTGGTAGCCTGTAGGATCTTCCGCCACTTACCATTCACCAATCTCTCTTCCATTTCCAAATTCTTCTTGAAAAGGTTGTAGGCTTTCACTTTCACGCAGTTGTTGATGTGCCATGTGCACAATAAGTGGTTCGATTCGGGAAACAGCTCTGCTATGGGGGCAAAGAGACCTCCCTCACAGTCGCTGACGATGGCTGCTGGATGAACATTAGGCCCGATGTAGTTTCTCAGCTTCTCCAACACCCAATAATAACTTGGAGCCGTCTCATCCCTGATGATTGCATGACCAATCAGAAAGTTCTGGTTCGTTGGAGCCATCCCAACCATCTCAACCAGAGGGAACTTGTACTTGTTTGTCTTGTACGTTGAGTCGATCAAAATCACAAATGGCCAAGACTTGATCATATCAGCACAATCAGGATGCACAAGGAAAAGATGAGTCACCTCCGCTGTATCTTCATCAGAATCAAACCAGAACAGGTAACCACGTGATTGTGCCTGGTGTAGCAGCTGCTGTATAGGGTTCCTTCCCTCTGACCGTTCAAACCTGAGTTGCTGTCTGACGTTGTAGATGTGTCTTCGGTTTGGATGGTCTTCTGGAAATTTCTCTAACACAGATGCTAATATTTTAGCAGGCTTCACTTGAGCATCACTCATTTCTTTCACAGCTAGTTTCGCAGCAGGACTTAAGCCGCTCAGTTGTCGATGACCCTCTTCATATACTATCATCTCATGGTTGTGATACCCCCATTTAGAGTAACCTATCACTTCCCAACCGTCACGACTCCGTAGTTGTCGAACCTTTACTCTGAACTCACACCCACAACCTTTCCGCTTTGTGTCAAACCGAGTGGCTGTACGAAAATCTCTTTCTTCTCTTTTGCGATAACGGTCACATCTCAAAATGCGATCCATTCTACCATCCCGTTGAGATTTATGAGTTGCTACTACCAAGCAAAATCCAGCTGCAATTGCAACCTGTTTTGCCCAATCAATCGCCTGTTGAGCTTCTTCGAATGGACCATCATGTCCAAATATCCCACTGTAATCATTTCCGTCTCCACCATATTCCTGCATCAATTATATATTACAATAAATACATTTAACGGATAATACATTTAATTTCTATATTTCCACAGAATTAACACAAAAAAAAACATAATTATATATAATCAAACTTAATTTTTATAAAAACCCAATTCGAATTTTCAAACTAAATTTAAAAATATACCATTTCGAATTTTCAAATTTAATTTTAAAAAAACCTATTTCGAATTTTCAAATTTAATTTAGAAAAAACCCATTTCGAATTTTTTTAAAAAATCATTTTCGATTTTTTTTTTACAAAAAAATTAAATAAAAAACAACAACAAAATCAAAAAAGAAAAAAAAAAATTAATTATTAAAGGTGGCGTCTGCCAGGGCTGCCACAGCCACTGGACTGGCGCCTGGCAGGGCCGCCTCACCTAGTGGAGTGGCGTCTGCCCAGGACGCCAGTCTGGTGGTCTGGGCGTCTGGGCTGGACGCCACTCTGGTGGTTCTGGCGTCCGGCTTGGACGTCCAGGCTACGGTTTGGGCGTCCACCCTAGGCGCCGGAGCCACTCCGACGGTAAACCGTGAATTTTAATGGTGACTTACCTCGTTTTCCGTCGACGACGACGTACCTCCGGCGTCCCCCGCATCTCCGGCCTGCCATCCGGTCTCCCCCGGCGAGCCAGTACGGCTCCACATTTTTTACACCGAGATTTTTTCAATTTTAGAAAAAGGGCATAATGGTCAAATCATATCATATTTGTGGGCTTTATATGGTAAATTGCGGGCGATGTTTAGCGTTTCACAATTATTGACCAGATAACCCCTTACCGATCGGGTAACCTCTGATCAAGTACCAGCTATACAGTGTGGTCAGCCACATATGTAACTTTGTGTTTTTAACCAAAATGTTCTCTTTTTTTTTTTTTTTTTGGCACTTGTTACACATTTGACCTTCTTTGTGATTTACTTTGCCTCGTATAACTTAGTAAAAATATAAGTGTAATCATATGAGGTCTGGTTAAATTCAATTCCGTATATAATTTATTAAATTATATATATATATTTTGTATTATTAAAATATGATTAAATTAATGATATAAAATGTGCATTTATAACTTATTAACCCAAAAGTTTTTTTTTGTAAAAGAAAAACCCTAAACGTTAGAATTAAGTTCAAACTAAATCTTATTTTTTCTACTATGTATTCACTTTTAGTTGTGCCTCTTTGAATAAAGGTGTCAAAACCACCCAAAGAAACCAAATTCAGATTACGATTCGTATGAACTATGAACAAAATAATTCATAAAGTAGTTAATAATTTTTAAAAGTAATGGAGATGCATGCCTTTGCATTGTCACTATCACCTTAACATTGTTATGTACGTCAAAGCAAGTGATGCATGCTACTATTTCCTTTTCAGTGTTAAGTACATCAGTGAACAAAATTCACTATTACCTTTCAGTGTTAAGTACATCAATGTCTAGTATTTAATATTTGCTTTTCAGTGTTGGGTACATCAAATACTTTACAGTGTAATGTAAATCAATGTACATCTTTTGCAGTGATATATCAAAGTGAATCAATAGGTTTAGTCAGATCAATAATAATTATATGTTATTATATACAAACTTTAATGTATTGAATAATATTATTAAGCTTATAATACGATTATAAGAAGAGACATGTAATTTAACTTAATTTTTTTATTAATAATGACATTATAATATAAAATTCATTCACATCCTCAAACAACAACTTATTAAAAATATTCAAACTACAAATCAGACCTTAAGTACATAAAAAAGAACAATAAAAAAGGAATTATTTGAAATCAACCAACATTACGACAATAATCAACCATACACTAATACATTAGTCTGAGGGGAACAACTTCTTCAACAAAGTGCTCCTTAATTCTTGATCTTCCGAAGATAAGTTTGGCTTTGAATCGAGGTGTTTAAATAACTCCATATTAATTTTTCTTTGCTTCCTTGCTTCTTTCTCCCTTGGTTTCCATGCTTCATGTTGTTTTAAGATGTCCCAAACATGCTTGTCTTGAAAGGTTTTAGAGCATAATGAAGACTTTGTTTTGTCGTTAGCATATATACTATATGCTAATTTCATAACATCTTCATCATTCATACCACTTCCCTTTTTTGATTCAGCATGAGCATGTGAGCCACAAAATTTAGAACATGAAGCATTAATCCTTCTCCAACGGTTTCTAAGTTGCTCCGTACCCCTCATTTTCAACAAATCTTCTCGTGTTACCCGATCAGTACCTTCTTCGAAACACCTTTGTTTGTATAGTCTAACATTATTATACATTTCTTCAATTTTCCTCCAAAAAACATCCCCCTTTTGGTTAGTGTTAGTTTTTTTATTTTGACTAACCTCAAGCCAAGCCTTCACAAGAACCACTTCTTCAGCTTTTGACCAAAAAATTTTCCTTCCATCTTGATTGCCTCCTTCATTACCTCTTTCATTACCTTCGCCTTCTTCATTTTCTGGTTCATTTTCGTCATCTGATGCATTCGATGTGTATGAACAATCGAAACTCGGAAATGCACCATCACCTTGTGACATAGAAAAATGTTGAGACATGGGAAATGTTGAATCAATTTGAGAGATTTGAATATTTTCAAAAGATGGGATAACATTTGGAGAATTTGAATAATTAGGATTTTGTGGTGGTTGAAAAGGAAACGGAGTGAAAGTACTTGGATTTGAGAAATTGAGATTTTGTGAACCGTAATTCGGAAAATTTTGAAAATTTGTATCTAAATCTGAGTTGAGATCAATTAGAAGATTAGAATAGTAAGGTTGAGGATTTGGATTATTTTGGGGCTGTGATGAGTTATGAGATTTTGTGGATTTTTTTTTTCTGTTAGATTTTGGAATGTTCATCTTAACACAATTTGCCAATAAGAAGAGTAATTTTCACTTAAAAAAAAGTTGTTTCAAAATACTTCAATATTGGGCTCATTTTATAGAGAAAAATAAAATAGAGCCGTTGGTGTATTTTTTTTTTCTTTTCAGAATTGTATTTTAAAAATTATGGCCGTTACAAAAATTACAACGGTTATAAATTCAGAGCAAATCTCAACCATTGATATTTGTATTACGTGTCAAAATCTTAGCCATCCATGTCAACCAAAAAGCAAAAAAAAAATTGCATGACCATATACATAACCGGTTATTTGAATAACCTGGTTATTCAATTGATACCCCAATAATTTCTCTCTCCTCAATATTTTATTAATATTTTCATTTTCTCTCTCTTAATAACCACCCAAATAGTTAATGGCTGTGGGTACTCTTAGAGCTCCGTGATGATTTGATAATTTACTTGTGTAGAACACTAGTGGTCATCCACAGACGTTATGCTTACTTTTGTGAATTGGCTCAATACCAAACCAAGTCACATAAACACAAAACCAATTAAAACACCACCTTTCGTAATTCAAATACAAAAAAAAAAGAAAGAAGACGAAGGGCCATTGTTCATCTTTCCAATAAATATTTTTCCGTCAAATTCGGATTTTTTAAGATTCTCAAGCACGTTTACTTCTTAACTTCACCAAAATTTGGAATTTTATCAATTTCACATCACTACATTTTTTGCAATTCCTTTGAAAATTCAAAATCTAAATTCACGAAGAAAGTTGAATCTCTCTGAAATTTCTTCGCATTTTCTCTCTCCATTTTCTAGGGCTCCTTTTCTTCGAATTTCGGCATTTCTGTAATTTTGGTATGTCTTGTTTTTTTTTTTTCGTTTAATTTGAGTTTCATCATAATTATTTCAGCTTGTTTATGGTTTTGTTTGTTTAAAGTATAATTGTTGTGAATTTGTGAAGCTAGTGCAAGTTATTCGTTTGTTAATTGATGATGAAGCTTTGGTTTCTGAATTGCTGCAGATGAATTTCCCTTTTTTTCTGGTTATGGTTCTTGTAATTTAATGCTATCAACTGATGATCTTAGTGTTATTTGTATAAAATTGTTTGATTATGGTAAATTTGGTTTGAGAATGAAGTATGGAGCATTATGATTGCTTAAGGTTTTGGAAATGTGATTAATCAAATCATGATTGTTTATGTTTAATTCATGATTACTGAATTTTGAAAGGAATCGTCTATTTCTTTACGATGAGGAAGTCGTGCTGAACCGGGTTATTGATTATTGTATATTAGGTGATATTGTAGTGACATCTAGGCAACATGAGTGTGGTGGGATTTGATATTGGAAACGAGAACTGTGTTATTGCGGCTGTGAAGCATAGGGGGATCGATGTGTTGTTGAATGAGGAATCGAAACGTGAGACACCGGCTGTGGTGTCGTTTGGGGAGAAGCAGAGATTGTTTGGTTCTGCAGGGGCTGCTTCTGCGACCATGAATCCGACGTCAACAATCTCTCAGGTCAAAAGATTGATAGGTCGGAGATATGACCATCCCAAGGTTCAAGAGGATTTGAGGATGTTCCCATTTGAGACTTCTGAGGGTCCAGATGGCGGTGTTCTGATCCATTTACAGTACTTGGGCAAACGACATACCTTTACACCTGTGCAAATGTTGGGAATGCTTTTCTCACATTTAAAGCAGACAGCTGAGAAATGTTTGGAAGCACCTGTTAAAGATTGTGTGATTGGGATCCCCTCGTACTTCACTCATTTGCAACGGAAGCTATATCTAGATGCTGCAACTATTGCAGGTCTTACGCCGTTAAGGTTGCTGCATGACTGCACAGCTACCGCCCTTGGTTATGGGGTTTACAAGACAGACTTCTCCAACAAGGGCCCATGCTACGCTGCCTTTGTGGATATTGGGCACTCTGATACTCAAGTCGCAGTTGTCTCATTTGAACCTGGACATATGAAAGTACTTTCTCATGCTTCCGACAGTAACTTGGGGGCTAGAGACTTTGATGAGGTGCTCTTTCGTCACTTTGCTTTGCAGTTTAAACAACAGTATAATATTGATGTTCCTTCTAGCCGTCGAGCTTGCATTCGGCTTCGGGCAGCTTGTGAGAAATTGAAGAAGGTCTTGAGTGCAAACCCTGAAGCACCTTTGAACATTGAGTGTTTGATGGATGAGAAAGATGTGAAGGGTTTTATTACAAGGGATGAATTTGAAAAATTCTCGTCAAATCTGTTGGAGGGAATGGCTGAACCATGTAAAAAGGCTCTGATGGATGCTGGTGTGGCAGCAGAGAAGATACAATCTGTGGAGCTTGTTGGTTCAGGATCTCGAATTCCAGCTATTTCTAGAGTGTTAGCGTCTGTTTTCAGAAGAGAACCAAGCCGGAAATTGAATGCCAGTGAATGCGTCGCTCGTGGTTGTGCGCTGCAATGTGCTATGTTTAGTCCAAATTTCCGTGTTAAAGATTACGAGGTTTGTATCTTTATTGAGTTTAGATTGTTGCTTTGCTTCAAGTAACTTGTTGCTTTTAGTATGTTAACCATTAGTACATTTCATCCATTTGAAGGTGACAATTTAAAGCTTGTACAGTGTGAGTTATGAAATCTCTGAAAAATACTGGAGAGTGATATCTGTATTCTTGTGGCTGAGCTACAATTGGATTCTTTTAATTTAACTTACCAAGGTTTAATTACAGACTATAGATCCCTAGAGAATCATTACCCCCCAGCCACCTCCCTCTTCTTCTCACATTATTGACAGCTTGAATGAACTGATAAAACACCCTAGTTATGCATTGTTAGACTAGTTCCAGTTTCAATAGTCATATTTGTATAACCTTTTTAGTAATTACCTGTAGAACAGGAAGGATAATATGTTCAGGCTCGGCCTAATGTCAGTATCTTGCTTTTGTTTTTGTAACTTATCTCCAATCTTAGTTATGTACCCTGATTTGGGTCGCTTCCCTGGCCATTTTATTGTTTTCTTTGGTAAGTGTGTGGGGTGTGTTGAGGGGGGTAGTTTGTTGAGTTGTTCTTCCTCTCATTCCTAATTACTTACACCTTTGTTTCTGAAACCTGCTGCGAGATACTTCCTCCGTTCCAATAATATTGCAACAATGGGACTTTTCCACTATTCATCACTCTTGTTTGACCATATAATATGATTTATACGTTAAGCAAAATATAGTAATGTGGGATCTTGTTAGATCCGTCTCATAAAATAGTTTCACAATATTAACTTTTTATAATTTTTACTCCTATACAATTATAGATATTTAACATATATAATGTGATTTGGGATGCCATCTTTGTTGCTATATTATTGGAACGGAGGAAGTACTATTTAATGATATTGCTTTGTTGCCTTTTAACTTTAAAATAGCTGTTTAACTAATGATAACCGATATGAAGCGCAAGATGCTAGACTCAATCTTATGTAAAAAAATCTTGTTCTCACTCCCTGCTGAATTCTTGCAAAGATTTTCATCTGCTAGACTGAATCTTATGAAAATAGTTCTCAAAGCCTGTATAAGTTTGATGGAGTTATGTGGGTGAAAGCTGCGCTGGTAAAAGGTTTATTAATTGTGGAAGCCTTTTCAAGCTTATAGTTATCAGACAATTATTTAATAAATACATTCTTATTCTGCATTTTCCTCTAAATAACATAACAAGAATTCATTAGATAATCAGTGGATAGGGTTCTTCTGCACATTTGGGTGTTATGACAAAACAGTAAGTGTTATGCTGGGAGCTGAGTACCTAAGAGTGCTAACGAGAAAAGAAAAGCAGTACTTACCAAGATAAATTAAATAAAGAGATAAGAGAAGTAATTACTCAATGATGTAAGTATGTGGCAATTGGGCTGGTGACCCATGAGGAATGGGGAGAATAATAGTAAACAATAACTGATGCAATGAGGAATCTACCTAAGGGACAGTATTGAGTATGTCAAGGTGTACATAGCCTTCTCTGGATGCAGAGATGCTGTTTTCTCGAGGACCTAATAAAGTAATAATTCATATATACTTGAAATCAATATAATGCTAGAAAAAAGATCATAACAAACAAAGCAGTTTTTGTAATTATATCTTTCTTTGATGATTTAGAATAGCTCTGCTCTTTTTTCTTAACTTGTATTTTTTTCCAGATACTAAACTAGTAATTCGTCAAACAGCGAGAAATCGAGAATGGCACTTTTGAAGTTAAGAGTGTTGATTAATTGACCTGTGCCTAAATAATATTATCATTTACACTTTTGTATTGGGTCAAAGCCCTGTGTGTTTTGTTAGGCTTGGTTATAAGAAGTCTTCTGATCAGGTGCATGGCTGATTGTCTGTTGCATAATAATGGCACTTACCCAGTTGGTTATTCACCTTTTCATGTGTAGGTGGAGGATTCGCTACCATTTTCCATAGGACTCCGTTTACCTGATGAGGGTCCAATACATGCACTTCCAAATGGTGTATTATTTCCCAAAGGTCATCCAATCCCTAGTGAGAAAGTGTTCAAGTTGCAGAAAAGTAGTGAATTTCAGTTGGAAGCCTTTTATGCTGATGTACATGACTTACCTCTGGGTGTATCTCCTAGAATCAGCGTATCCACGGTACGTGGTTGATTGAAACCTTTTTTTTTCCTTTTCTTTTTCTTGATTTCTATGTATTTGATGGGGTATAATTCTAATGTCATTTATGCTGGAAATTTTACTAAAAGTACTTATTTTACTCTTTTTTCTATAAACTTCACCCAATCTCTATTTTAAAGTCAAACATCACTACTTTGATCTTATTGTACCATAAGATTTTGTGTTCCTCGCCTTATTTTCACTTAATTTAGGTATATAATAAGATTAGATAAGTTCAAATAAGATAAGGGCTAATAAGAGCATCTCTAATGGCTATAGCTAGGGACTTGCTTGCAATTTTCAAATTTTCTTAGGTACTAGCTTGACCATTGTAGCTAACTAGTTTGGGTATCTTACCCAAGCTAATTTGCTTGAGAAAATAATTGCCAAAAGGGAGGGTTGATATATTGATAAAATTAAATTTTAAAAAGTAAATTAAGAAAGTATGGCTCATTTAAATCACAAGCTAGTAACTAACCATTGGGGTACAAACTAGTTCCAAAGGGGATTAGCTAGCTTGAATTTTTATGTGGCACAACAAGCTAATTTGCTAATTACTACCTCCGTTTTTATTTAGTTGATACATATTCCTCTTTGGGAAGTTTATTATTAGTTGACACGTTTCTATTTTGGACAAGTTTTGTATGGTAAAAATGTCAAATATACCCTCTCACTTATATTCTCTCTCCTCCCTTCACCTTACCACATGCTAACATTCTCTCTCCCCCCTTTCAATCACAAGGCCAATACCACTCCATTTTATCTCTCCTGCTTCACAACCACCGTCATCCCATATTGCCGCCTCTCTTCTTCTACCTCCAACTCAAACAAGTATGAAGCTCCTCTAATTTCTCAAACATCGTTTGGGTCGGTAAGGGAGTTGGGTGGTTCGGGTCGAGGAAAAAATCGAAGCTTTTTAACACTAAAATGGCAAAGTACCATTAATGGCAGCAAGGATCCTGCCTTTAATTTGCCGCCGACGTTATCTCTCCTCTTCTCCTTGCCGTCTAATTAAAATCCAATCATCAACTCCTTTACTCTCCTCCCTCCGTCGCACCACCACTGCTATAACCCCCAATTATCAAATCCTCTTTTAATTCCACACATCGAAACCCTTACCGCCACCATCAACACCACGAGTTTAAGGAAGATGTAGTTCGAGTACTTTAATTTGTGGCTTGGGTTCAATTATCCTTTGCAAAAAAAGGGTCAATGAAGATGGGGTCTAGTGGTAGCGAAATAAAGGGAAGGGTAAAATAATAGTGGAGGTGGTGGTGGGCTTGGTGGCTGGTGTTCTACAGTCGTTGGGGAAAGGGTAGTTCAATTGAAAGGGATAGATAGAAGGGGTATTTTTGTATTTTCACTTTCTCTTTTACCTCTCCTTAATTTGTGTGCCAAAACCAAACGTGTCAATTAATAAAAAACGAAGGAAGTAGCTTGCCATTATATATCTTCTAAGTGCACATAAGGATCGATAAGTTTTGATAAGATAAGACAGTTCCAAAAAGGTCTAATGAGGCCGATAAAAAGGTAATGTCAAATAATATAATACGATGTATATGATAAGATAAGATAAGGGATGATAAGTTTAGGTACGATAAGGGTTAATAAGTTCAGATAAGATAAGTGAATACTACCTAAAATGTATTCATTGTGTCCCTTTTTGTTGGTTACACTATATTTTATTCTTAATTTAGATAGGTTTATTGGTTTATCCTATACTAGTTAATGCCCGAGTTGATTTTTCATTTAATACATGGTTGAATTAATTTTGTTTGATGATTTACTTTTTCTAATTTTATTTTTAAAGGATCAATGATGATTTACTTAGTCGATCCACAATTGGATTTTATCAAAATTAACAAACCTTTCATCTTTTACCCTGTCAAAATTGAATATAGGATTGTGAATGTTAAGATAAGAATTTTCTATCTTATCTTTTATTTTATAAAACTAACTTCTAAAAAGAATTTTTTTTTTCTTTTAAATAATTAAAATTACAAAAAGAAAACATAATTTTTGAGCGGGAAATTTTTTTATGAGGTGATGACATGTGGATTTAGTCGGGGTGGCTTAAATGGAGAGCGGCCACGGGAGTGTTATGTGACCGAAACTTTCCTTTACAGTTGAAGGGAAAATTCTACGGGACGGCTATAAGACCAGTGTTGTTCTATGGTATAGAATGTTGGGCTTCTAAGAAAGAGCATATTGAAAAGATGAAGGTTACGGAAATTCGCATGTTAAGATGGATGTGGGAGAACACTCTAAGAGATAGAATTAGAAATGAAGTTATTCGCTAAAAAGTGGGTGTGGCAGGCATCGCTCGCAAACTAAGGGAAAATCGCCTGCGTTGGTTTGGGCATGTAAAACGGAGACCCAAGGGTGCACCGGTGTGAAGAGTGGAAGAGTAGGATCATAAAGGGGTTAAACGAGGGAGAAGGAGACCAAAAATGACTTGGTTTGAAGGAGTTAGGAAGGATATGAAGTATATGGATTTGCACGAGGATGAGGCATTTAAATATTTGATTGTAAGGGATGGAGGGGGAGGATTTTTTTTAGGACTACACGGAATAATCACTTTTGGTTCGTGTAGTCGACCCCACTTATGGGATTAAGGCTTTGATTGATTGAGATTGATGACACGTGGATACTTTTGGAGATTACTTTAGTATAGTATATAGATAAATTAGTAATTTTAGTTAAATGCAACTTCCTTGTTCCTACTTTTTTTTCCGTTTTTTTTTTTTTAAAAGAAAATCTTACATTTATACATACATGAACCACATATGCAACACTCTCTTTCGGTCTTACTCCGACTTAGCTTAAACCCTCTAGATTCCAACCTTTGCCTCCATTACTCCAATTTGGCATTAACCCAATTTTTAGTTTCATCCACCAAGACGATATCATCCGCAAACAACATACACGATGGAACCTCATCTTGAATTCGTCTGGTTATTTCATCTAGAACCGTTGCAAAAAGAAAAGGACTTAATGCAGACCTTTGATGCAATCCAATTGTAATAGGGAAATCTTTTGTCAACCCTCACATGTCCTCACATTTATTGACACATCCCGATACATATCCTTAATCAGGTCCACGTACCTTCGTGTGATACTTTTCTTCAACATTGCCCACCAAAGTACCTCTCTTGGCACCTTGTTATATGCCTTCTCTAAATCAATAAAGACCATATGAAGATCCTTTTTCTTTACCCTATAAAACTCCATCATTTATCTTATCAAATGGATTGCTTCTATAGTATATCTCCCACGCATAAAACCAAATTGGTTATCCGAAATGCTTGTGCATGCCCTGAGCTTACGTTCAATTACTCTTTCCCTTAACTTCATAGTGTGATACCTTTCTTTAACAATATTTAGCGTCTCCTTTGTTTTTATAAACCAGGACCAAGGTGCTATTCCTCCATGTAGCCCTCCATATCTTGTTAAAGAGGTCTTTTAATCTATCAATACCAATCTTACCTAAACACCTCCACGACTCTATCGGGTTACCATCAGGGTCAACCGCCTTCTTAGGCCTCATCTTCTTCGGTGCAATCTCCACCTCTACTCTACTAATCCTCCCCACATACTCCATGTTAATTTCTTCATCACTCACAGAGATATCTCCCATCACAACTCTATGACTTCCATTAAACAATTCATCGTAGTACCCCTTCCACCTATCCTTTGATGTCCTCATCTTGTACTAGAATAATTTGGTTCTTATTTTTGACACACTTTACCATGCCAATATCTTTTCTTGCCTCTTGTCTTCTCTTCGCCATCGTATAAATCATCTTTTCTCCCTCCTTGGAGTCGAGCTTTTCATAAAACTCCTAATAAGCCTTTTCTTTCACTTGGCGAACAACTGTCTTTGCCTTACAACTGCCTTTGCCTTACTGCCTTTGCCTCCTTATATGATGAAAAGGTTTCGTCGTTCCTACATTTTCCCAAGGCTTGATAGCATTCCCTTTTTTGCTTAATTACTGCTTTCACCTCTTCATTCCACCACAAAATATCTCTATGCATCGAAGTTCTCCTCCTTGATTCCCCTAAGACCTCTTTGGCCACTTTCAAGAATCAGTTCTTCATTTGTAACCAAGTCATGTCTAGATCCGCCTCTCCACCCCAAACCGCATTTGCATTCCTTAGAGTCCACCATCTTATCCTTGGCTCCTCTTGTCTTCCTTTTTTCTTCGCCTTCTCTTTCAAACGAATAGTCAAAACCAAAAGCCGGTGTTAGGTGACCACACTCTCTCTCGGAATGACCTTGCAGTTTAAGCAACTTTGTCTATCCGTGCTCCTTGTGAGCAGAAAGTCTATTTGTTTTGCATTTGCTCCACTCCGAAAAGTTATCAAGTGTGAATCCCGCTTCTTAAACCAAGTATTAGCCAAAATTAAATCATATGACTGGGCAAAATCCATAATAGCTTCACCACCTGCGTCCCTTTGCCCATACCCAAAGCCTCCATGAACACTCTCGTAGCCATCTCGGCTTGCATGCCCATTTAAATCACCCCCAATATATAATTTCTCTGTTGACACCCTGTACCACCTCGTCTAAATCCTCCCAAAATTGTCGTTTCTCTTCAGCATCTAAACTAACTTGGGGAGTATAAGCACTAATAACAGTCACAATCTCCTTGCCATATAGCAATTTCACCCTTATCAACCTATCATTCTTCCGATAGACCTGGATTACCTCTTTCGACAACCTCTCATCAAGGATCACACCAACTCCGTTCCTAGCTCCACCATTCCTAGTCCGGTGGCTCGTTTCTTGTCCAATGTACCACACCTTATACCCCAAAACCAAGCCTCAAGCTCCTTGTCCTGTCCACCTTGTCTTTTAGTGGCACATGATGTTTACGCATCTTCTCTTCATCACTTCTACCACTTCTGCCGATTTCCCCGTAAGAGACCCCACATTCCAATAACCAATCCGCAAACTAGAGTCCTTCCTCACACGCTCCCTTATACCACACTCACTCACACCACACTCCCTCATGCCCCCAACTGCAAGCCCTTGATCATTTGACACCACACTCGGGCAATGTGGCGCGTCGCTTCCGGTCGACGACCTAGCAACCCTTGCATACTTATCACTGCACCTTGGCCTAGGAAGTGTAGCGTGTCGCTCAGTAAGGAACACCCCAATGACACGCCCTTGCTCATCTGACACCACATTCGGGCAATGTGGCGCGTCGCTTTCGGACGACGACCTAGCAACCCTTGCATACTTATCACTACACCCAGGTCTAGGAAGTGCAGCGCGTCGCTGAGCAGGGAACACTCCACGAAAATAGCAGTTTGGCTCATGTCATGGGATGTGACAAAGTTTACACTGGTTGTCACTGGCCTACCGAAACCCTCCTCCTTTATCCAGGCTTGGGACTGGCGGCGGAGTTTTGTGGGAAATTAAATGAAGAAGATAATTTTCTTGGTATTCCATTCTTTGAATTGTCAAAGATTGGGTTATCTTGGAATCGTTTGAATTAAGTGAACATTTGACATGTCGTAATTAAATTGAAAAATATAAACCAATAATTCAATTGTCATATCATACAATTGAAATAATAAGCATCTTTCTTTGAAAAAAAAAAAAGAAACTGTAAACAATTTAACTCAAATTAAATTAAAATGTTAACAACTGAACAACCCTAACTTTTTGATAAAGTAATAAATTCTATGATTCTATCTAAAACAAGTGTGTGTGATTTAAATTTTAAAAACAACTTAAGTAATCCAAACTAATTTATACATACATATAAATAATTAATGATCAAACAATTACAAATTGGAATTTAAACAATAAATTTTTTTTAAAAAAAAAAACTGAATTTTTTTTAGTGGGGGGATGTGTCCCCCCTTATACCCCTCTTTCTCCGCCCCTGCATGTAATGACTTACATGTTAAACTATTATGCCAAGTGAATTTTTATTCAAATGATGAATATGGAATGTGTTTAGCCTTCAAAAATTGTCCATGTGTTGTGGCTGAAAATCCTGCAACTGCTTTTGGCCTTAACCCTTCTTAAAGGCTATGAAATACCTTATCTACTCCTATTATTGGCGGATGCATTCATGAACATAATATCTTCAATGAAATAAGCTTTTTGAACTGTTTTTTAATAGACAGCCTATTGACTGAAGAGAAGAAATGACTTCAGGAAAGGGTAGATACACTGATAGTGAATATGATTTAGCCTGTTGGCTACCAATTAACTAGTTATTGCAATAGAATGGATGGATCCTGGGTTTACCTATAACAGCATAACCTATTAGGATTGAGAATGTTTTGGCAGTGATCATCGTACATGACTGCGTCATTAGATGCCTTTTCATTTTGGGTAATTGCTTATTTTAGGATTTTGCCTTCTGGAATGAAATTGAACTCTCAACCTCTAATATTTTAATATTTTTAACGGCACTTGATTATGATGGATTTGTGTTACATTAGTGTCATTATGCCAAGTTTTAGATGATGAAAAAGGTTCAATCTAAGAGGAATCATCTAGTCACACAGTGATACCCTGGCATCCTTTTTCCAAAAGGTGGCTTCATGGTGTCCACATGGTTTTTTCTTTGCTGTGTATGATAAAATAGCCATTTCTCCTTGAATTTCATTAATGTCCTCTCATTTTTTATATGCGAAATCATTCTTCCCATATAGGCCAGCTATAAAGGTCCTCTTATATCACATAATTTACAAAATTTTCCCTCCTTTTATCATAGCATGTCTTATGCAAGACCTTTCTTGCAAAGACTCCCATCTTTAGTTGTGGAACCATGCTAGATTTTTGGGTAAAGGAAGTCTTCGGAAAGATTTTGTAGTTTGCAGTGACTACTCTGAATTAATTACTGAAGAAAGATCCAATAAACCTCTAATTATGGCCTTAGATATAATGGAGTTGTTTTAAAGTAATCCTGCTTTGGATGTGTTCTATTACTGATTCTGGTTCTTGTTCACGAGGAGCTTACATTGAAATTATCCTCTTTGTACACCCACTCTCTTCTGTTTATATGGCGTTATATCGGAGTAGATGAAGTTTGGAAAATCAGTATATCTAATATTGGATATCATCTTTGTGATATCTGACATTTTTCAGAGTTTATTCTTGAATTTATTCATAAAAGGGTAAAGTATTAGGTATGGAGTATCTGAAAGTATGAAAATTAATTTTGAGATATCATATAAGAGAGGAGGGGATCATGGTTGGTGAGTAAAGGAGATGAATTCTTGGTTCATGTAGCCGACCCCAAATTTTTGGGATTAAGGCTTTTGATTGATTGATATAAGGGAGGGTTGGGTGTTGACTCTGTTGAGTGCCCCATGCAGCAAGGAGAATGTTCAGGCTCTAGTGGATTTTCTGTTCTACTTTCCCTGATTTAGCATGTCTCAATATTCTGAGCACTGAATCATATACTGTCTTATTGCTGCTGCCTTGAAATTTCTTATGGTGAAGGGAAAAATCTCAGCTGTGAAGAAAAGGATCAGAAAGTCCTTGTTTATAAAGTGTATCATGGGATATGTTGTATTGTTCATCTGAGTGGTCAAGTGGAAGTTGAGGAATGAGACTTCTTTGTTGTGAGGTAGTACATATTGATTTTATGAGTCATGACTCATGAGTAATGAATTTGTTACCGACTATTGTAAAGAGTATATTATAGAACTACATCTCTAGTAAACGTATATTGCTCTCCAGTTCTGGAATAAATTCTACTTTTCTCAAAGTCAAAATGTGAAATGTTTTGCATTAGTTCGCCCATGCTTTGTTTTTCTGCTGTTATATTTTTAATTTTTTAATTTGTTTTTTTTTGTGGGGGGAGGTTGAATGCCAAATCAGTGAATCACCTAAGTAGGTTTTAAGGGTTGTAGATTGTAAATACTATGCATGGTATAAAAGTCTAGGATAAGTGAAGAGAGCAGTGAGAGTTTAATTTATGACAGATGGCCATGTTGCCTTGGCTAGGAATTTTTGGCTGGCCGTGGTGAGAATTAAAAACTTTTAGTTATCCAAACTCACCTTTGGCACAATGCTGGAGGAAATGAGTATTGGCTGCCTGTAAGGGTGTGTAATGATTTTCCTAATTGTTGAAGTTGGCTCCTTTTCTGCAACTTAATATAAAATTAGTTCTATCCTTATTATTTATTGAGAGGTGTGCGTGTGCGTGCGTGTGTGTGTGTGTGTGTTGGGGGGGGGGGGGGGGCGGGGGAGAGGCTGGGGGAGCTTGTTTTAGAATTACATCCAAAGTAAACGGAATGAAAAGTTTCTTTTCCATGTATAGTCTTTTTTTTTTTTTTTTTTTTTTTTTTTTTTTCTATTTACCGATTACATTATTTTAAAATTTTACTGTTTGGATATTGGACATTACCAACATCTAGATTTTTTTTTTTGTTCATACTGTTTATTTAATCATAAGTTGTGTGCTTATACTAAAATATTCGTCTAAATATTTGAATGATCAACTGCGGATGTTTTGGCTGTGGTTAATTTGTTTAATGCTTAATTTGATGAAATTCGCTCTTTGTTCTTCTTTGCAGATTGGGCCTTTTCCCATGGCCACTGAAAATGCTCATATAAAGGTTAAAGCTCATCTAACTCTCCATGGGACTGTTAAGTTACCATCAGCCACTGTGAGTAATTTACTTTAACTTAAACTTTATTACAATGAGAAGCGATTCCTTCCTGCTCATAGGCTGTGAGGGGAGGTGGGAGGACAGAGGTAGGAGAGGTGGGATCAACCCTCTCTCTCTCCCCCGATACTCTGGAGGGTTTTATGTTCACTTATCATGGACTTATAGTCTTATATCATTGTATCAGCTTGTAGGGGCTTATGTGGATGAACCAGTTTTGAGGAGTGCAGACAAGTCCTCAGAAAGGATGGAAGCTGAATATGATTATGGATCTCATGACACAGAAGATAATGCCGAAGATAAATATTCTGCACCCAAGCCAGTGCCTGCATTTTATGTGAGTTGACATTTGCACCAAATTTTGGATCATGTTATATAGCGGCTTTATTGTTATGACCTCAATCTCATAACAATTTCATGTGTGACTTTAGAAGCTTGTTATTTTACAGTAATATATTGTAGTTTGTATTGAGTTCAAATGTGAATTGGTCTTATAAGGTACTTTTTTAAGAATTTAATATAGTTGTATAAAATAATTGTTACTACCTCCTTTGCTAAAGTTTTCTCAAACCTTTATGTCATTTACTCCAAAGTTTTAACTACTCCTTGAAAACTTTCTTAGATCTTATTCTTGGTTCTCTTTTAAAACTCTCTTAATTTTTCTTGGATGCTCTTCCTTTTCTCACTTTACTCACTTTTTTTTCAAACTTTTTCAAATGATTTGTTATGTCCTTTTCTTTATATCGTACGGTACGATTCTTGTTACCCGACCCCAAAATGGGACTAAGGCTTTGTTGTTGTTGTTGTTGCTATACCTCCTGAAAGTTCTTTACGCTTACCGTTTTAGTCTGTACCCTTTTGTTATATTTGTCAAGCTTTTTTCACTACCTATCTCTCTTGCCCTACAATATTTACATCCTTCCATACTCTCTCTTACTTTATCCACCCTATTTTTACACCCACTTACCATGTCAACTCTCTCTCACCAATTGCCTTAATTTGTGTGCAAAAATTACTGTTATGAACTTTTGGGAACTGGGTGGTACAAGTTTAAAATTTGACCACACAGTCGCATGTGCCTTTTTTTCCAGGATGGAATGAGTATTATGGCATAGGGTTTCGTTTCTTTTAAGATTATTAAGTATTCCTCATGTCCCACTATGAATGTCATAGTTTATAGTATTGGTCAAACTTCCACATTTTATTTTTCAAGCTATATGGAATGGGAGAATTTGAAAATATACACATTCTTCACTGTTCTTGACTTGTTAGGCTTAGGCTTAGGCTGCTCACATCTTGACCTATAATGATGTTTGCTGTAACATTTATAGCTGGCATGAAGATATTTCAAAATTTCTACTGGAACTTTTATCTCTTCCAATAACATCAATAAAAAAAAAAAAATAAAAAAAAAAAAAAAAAATAAATAAATAAAAAAAAGTTGTCCTGTAGAGAGGAATTATTGATGCTAACATCACAGTTTGTCCATTCGCAGAGTCACAACGGAAAGGGTAAAGCCATGACTCGGCTACCTGTACCTATAGTTGAGGATGTTTGTGGACACTTAAGTGAGGCAGAGCTTATCAAAGCTAGGGAGAAGGAAGCTGAACTGACCAAGCAAGATTGTAATGTTGAACAAGCTAAAGAGAAGAAAAACACCCTGGAGTCTTATGTATATGAAACCCGCAATAAGGTAAGGGTTTTAATTTCTAGGGGTTTTTTTTTTTTTCCCCCTTCAACCAATTGTATTTTGGGTGTAGCATCACTTATCATCCTTTACTTCTAAATATCATCTGCTTGTGGTTGTCCGAGCGAGCAGTGGCATATTCAAGAATTTTATGTAGGGCATCACAATTATGACTAGTTTATCTTGTAAACCCTTGCAAAGCAAAGGTTAAAACTTAGTATAATATTAAATTCATTTTATATAACATTATGAATGGCACGTATGCTCCTATTAATGTTACATGAACTTTGGTATTAGTGTTGGACATGGGTACGTGCCCAAGTGTCCAACTCAGCTTTCCATGATTTTAGCCCAAAATGAAGTGTTGGAGTGTCCATACCTATGTCAGTGTCTAGGATCTCACACGGGCCATGGGTACATGTGGAGTCCCGTCATATTGTAGATATCATGGGGCATCTGTTTACTTTTTCAGAATGGGTAAGGATTTATTAAAGGGTTAGCTCCCTGAGATACTGTTTTAAAGTGGTATGGAACTTCTTTTCTATCTCCTTTTGAATTTAGGGATTCTCAAAAAGTAAAAGCACCTACCAAGTTTTGTGTTGTTTTCTTAATTTCAACTTTTAGGTCCCAGAAACTTGGTCAAATGCTATCTTAGTTTCAAATAATAGGAAGAAAACACTATCTTCTATCATGTATTATATTTTTCACGAGCTTAACTAAAACTTTGATTGTTGAGGTGTAAAGAAAAGCATATGATTTCCATCATAGAATGAGTTGCTGGCTCAAGCTAAGGGTGAGAAATAGTTATGGGGGACCTAGTGAGTCAGTGATTGATGAGTTTCAGTTTTGGTTGGAGTATGTAGCAATGCCATTTATATTTAGCAGTTAAAAATTGAATACTTAGGCTGTAAGGAGAGACTGAGAGAGGAATAGTTTGCCCCTCGTGCGTGACTTTTTCGATGTAATTTGGTGAGAGGTTTGGGGGTTGGATTTTTCTGAAGTTCATATGTAAATGTAACCTGATCGCACTATCCTATAATCACAACACCTCTAGTAGTCTACTGGGGCTTTTGCTTCCACAGCAAATTGAGTTCAGATTTAAGGGATCTTAATTATATATAATCATGATGCTGTTCTTTGAGCATTATCGCTACAACTACAAAGAGGTTATATCTGGAAAAATATAGTTGTCAAAGGCAACTAACCGTTCACTTCACAATCAATTATTGATGACCAATTTTATGAGTCCTCTGATTTAATTTATGCAGCTGTGACTATTACAGCTTGGTTGATAACGGACAGAGTTAATGACAGTAATATTCTTCTGTATGTTTAATGTTTGTTTTAAAAAATTGGTTATGGATTTCATTATTTTCCTTTTCTGTTCTTCAATTTTGTTACATAGCACTGTGTCACTATTGCTAGTTTTATGTAGCCATCTTCTTAGCTATCCTATTCTATCAATCAATCAATACAACCAAATTTATTTATAGGGCTATGAAAATATATTAAGGGACGTAGGGTATGGTAGGGGACAGGGTCATGAGTGGTAGGAGACAAGTCAGACAACCTATCGACCTTTATCTGGGCTTGCTAGGATTGTCCTGGTATTTTTAGCCCTTGTTTTGTTCAGTGTAGATGAAAGTCCAGCTAGCGACTAGGTGGTCTTTTTTTTTTACTTGTTTAGGCAACAGGGTCGGGGTGTGCCGGTGTGGGGAGGGTGCTAGCCTATTTACTGTATTAATTGGGCTTTATCAGCTAGCTGTTATCTTCCTGGTGCTTGTCTTGTGCATGGAAGGATCAAAGAGAACGTAGGTGACTTAAGTTTTTTCTATTTATTGCTGGGTACTATCTGGTCTCTCACTGCTTGGTCCTTTTTGTACTTTTTCTATAAACTTCTTGATCTTGATCATTCCTTCTCTCCTTTCTTTTACCCTGTCAGCAAGACAATAATTAAGTTGCATATTTGCATAGATTTTGAATACGTACAAGGATTTTACTGCTGAGTCAGAAAAAGAACAAATCTGCAAGGATTTGCAGCAGACAGAGGACTGGCTTTATGAGGAGGGAGATGATGAATCTGCTCATGTTTATGCTGAGAGGCTGCAGGATCTTAAACAGGTTATTAGTAGATCAATTTTGAATTTAACATTATACACAATATGGTAATGCACTGAACTCTTTTGGTAAATTTCAGATGGTGGATCCAATTGAAATTCGATGTAAGGAAGAAGAGGCCCGACCTCAGGCAGTGAGGAATTTACTTGAAGTAATAAAGGAGTGTAGGACAGCTAGTAAAAGAGAAGCTGTATGGTCCTACTTGGATTTGATTTATATTTATAATATTAGGGGTAAGCAATGAGCTCTTGCTATTTTTTCTTCTAATATATAAAAATATTTTTCTTCGTTTTGTAGGTACTTGAGGAATGCAATAAATTGGAACGATGGCTCGAAGAAAATATTCAGAAGCAGGCTTCACGGCCTAAAAACATTGATCCAGTGATATGGTCAAGTGATGTTGAAGAATTAACAAAAACCCTGCGAGAGTAATGTGCTTATAGCCTTATCTCTAATATACTCTCTCCGTTTTATTTGTAAGTGCAACACTTTTAACGGCATGGAGAAGTGCCTTTCAGGTGTTGCTTATCAACTTAAACCTGGCTGTCTGGTTACAGAATGCAGACTTTTACTACTAGTATTTGTTTCTGGTTGGAAGTATTCTTATTATATTAGCTTATTGGTTATTCTTGAATGCTTGACAGGATGTGTTTTAGGCAAGCAAACTCAAAGGGTTCTCACGCTAAGCCAGAGGATAATATGTACTCTGATCACAGGAGCAAACGAGATGACATGGAAGTAGATTGACGCAATATAAGACCAAACATTGTGGCATTATTACTAATCATTCTGGTGAGCAGTAATGTTTTTTGTACCTAGATTTTTGCAACATTTTGGGATTTAACAGTTGCCCTATATGGCCTACACTGTAGATTTGAATTGTCATTATTTTTGTATCTCAAACACCTCCCCCCACCACCCGCCCCCATCCCCGCCCCTGAAAAAAGAAAAACAAGAAAACAAAGGGTTAGAGTTGATGAGTAGCTTGAGTTATCCTGCGATGTTACAAACATGTAAACATCTGTGCTATGCTTTAGATGAGTCGGCGACATTCACACACCTATTGAATCTTTTGACTTTCTTAGTGATGCCTTCTGAATGTAAACTGACTATTATTCCGTATATGCAATAAATAGTATTTTATTTCTTTGTGTAGAAGTTTGTTTTCCAAATGTATGTGTCTACGTTTTTGTAACACCCACTTCGTTTTATTCTCATCTGGTAATATAGTTTTTATAATGTACTGATAACTTTATTTCAAAGTTCTGTTATCTTGATTTTGCTTTTAATCTCGACTGTTTGAGATGATGAGAGTTGCTATTTTGTCATTTCTGGTTAGAATTTGTAAAATCTTGCAAAACAAACCAACTAGTTGTACATTTCGAGCTTGTCTTTCGGTAATAATATTTCTTAGGCACTTAATGATACATCTCTCAGAAAATGAAATACGAAGAAGAAATCTTTGTTAAGGAAACTGATTTGGCCAAGTTGCTTCATTATTTTTTGGGACCTTGACACCTTGACGTTTAGCTCTTAAACAAAGGTTTTTTCTTGTTTTCCCATTTATCCAGACGCCTTTTCGCTTTCTCCACCTGAAAGTCATGGTAAATTTTTACAGTTGCTAACTTTACAACACTTCATGTAATAGGATATCCAGATCCATGATCCGAGTAGTCTAGTGTTCTGCCTTGAAAAAGATAGAATAGACATCAAAATTCAAAAGTATAGGCTAATTGAGCTCATTACCTCTTTAATCCAATCAGTTCGAGCAGTAATCCGAGTTAAAATCAGAGTTTGTATTGCTGTTTCCGCAACCATCCCCTACCATATGCCCTGTATACATATAACAATCGCTTACTTTTTAGAGTTAGTTGTATATGGCTACTGTGTTTGTGAAAATATGTGTGCCAAAAATAATTGCTTTTTGTTAAAAGATGATTTTCTAATTATAGGATGATATTGTATGTTTATGATGATGGAGATAGAAGAGATCAAAAGAACAAAAGGAAGAGTCGGTGTTATTTTCTTCTTCTTACTACATCCATAGTTCACAAGATGGTGAACTTATTTATAGGCAAATATTGCCATTAAAATATTATACATGATTGTACTTTTAGACAAAGTATTGTCCATAATAAATGCATGTGGTGAGCTACAAGTTACCATGCTACAATTATGTGAACTTCATTTTGGCACTTTCTCAACATTCCCCCTTGAAGTTCGCATGAAATGGGGTATGAGTTGCCTTAAAGAAAAACATTATATGTTTTGATATAGTGCCTCATTAAAAACCTTGTCAGGAAAAAGCCAGTGGGATAAAAACCTGATCGAAGGGAAAAAGAGTGCAGTGTATATAATACTCCCCCTGATTTCAACATAGTTCACGAAGATGACGCATTCCAATTTTGTGAACTAATTGCTCAAATTTTTTAGAAGGAAGAGATTTGGTGAACAGATCGGTAAGGTTGTCACAAGACTGAATTTGCTGGATATCTATTTCCTCATCCTTTTGCAGATCATGTTTGAAGAATAGTTTTGGGGATATATGTTTTGTTCTATCTCCCTTAATATATCCCTCAGTTACTTCAGCAATGCATGTTGTATTGTCTTCAAAGATGGTGGTTGGGTTTTCTGTTATTGCTTTCATTCCACACTCTTCTTGGATATTACTAATCATCGACCTCAGCCATACACATTCTCGTCCTGCTTCATAAAGGGCTATCAACTCTGCATGATTTGAGGATGTAGCGGTCAATGTCTGTTTTGTTGATTTCCATGATATTGTCGTGCCGCCATAAGTGAACAAATATCCATTTTGTGACTTGGCATTTTGAGGATCTGATAAGTATCCAGCGTCTGCATATCCAATGAGAGCAGCATCTTGTTTCGGTTCATAATATAAACCAAGGTCTTGTGTCCCTCGTAGGTATCGGAGTAAGTGTTGGACTCCTTTCCAATGTATGTATGTCGGTGCATTGTTGTACCTGGCTAGCAAGTTCACAGAGAAAGCTATGTCGGGTCTAGTGTTGTTAGCTAAGTACATTAAGGCTCCAATTGCACTTAAGTATGGTACTTCTGGACCCAGAATTTCTTCATTTTCTTCTCGGGGCCTGAATGGATCGTTTTTCATATTCAAAGAACGAACAACCATAGGGAAGTTGATTGGAGTTGCTTTGTCCATGAAAAATCTTTTCAAAACTCTTTCTGTATAGTTTGATTGATGAACAAAAATACCATGACTCAAATGCTCAATTTGCAATCCAAGGCAAAATTTAGTTTTTCCAAGGTCTTTCATCTCAAACTCTTTCATCAAGTATTTTGCAGTTTTCTCAAGTTCATTTGGGGTTCCGATGATATTCAAATCATCAACATAAACTGCAATAATAGCGAATCCTGATTGTGATCGCTTTATGAAAACACAAGGACTAATTTGATTGTTCTTGAACCCTTCTCTCATAAGGTATTCACTAAGACGATTATACCACATCCTTCCAGATTGTTTCAATCCATAAAGTGCCCTTTTTAGTTTTATGGAAAGTAATTGTCTAGGTTTGTGGTTTTCTGGTAGTTTTAGTCCTTCGGGGACTTTCATGTAAATGTTTGTATCGAGTGACCCATACAAATATGCAGTCACTACATCCATTAATCGCATTTGCAGCCCTTTTGTGACTGTCAAACTTACCAGAAATCTCAATGTAGTTGCATCAACTACTGGAGAATATGTTTCTTCATAATCGATCCCTGGAATTTGAGAAAATCCTTGGGCTACAAGTCTTGCCTTGTATCTAACTATCTCATTTTTCTCATTACGTTTTCTCACAAATACCCATTTGTATCCAACGGGTTTTACACCCGCTGGTGTAAGAGTTATTTTTCCAAAAACTTCTTGTTTTTCAAGTGACTTCAACTCAGCCAGCATTACCTCCTCCCACTTTGGCCAATCAATCCTGTGTCGGCATTCTTCCACTGTTCTTGGTTCAACATCATTTTCATCAGACACAATGTCGATTGCGATGGAATTAGCAAATATTTCATCCACGATAACATCTTTCCTATTCCAATGAGTCTTGGTAGAGACGTAATTCATTGAAATTTCATTGTTATCGATGTTTTGAACATCTTTTTCATTCCCCGTAGGGTTGTCTTCTTGTTCGTCCCCTTTTGGATTATCATCATTTTCTTTTCTTTTATCCACATTTGGTTTTTCTTGACCTTCTGACGAGGAAATATCATTAGTCTCATTTTCTATTCCATCCAATCTTTTCAATTTCCTTGGTTTAGAATCTTTTGAACCAAGTGGTCTCCCACGCTTTCTGCGTGCGTAGGATTCATTCTCAATGGCCTTATTATCAGTTGGGATTTCGATACGGGCAGGGGCATTTTCTGATGGTATATGTGATTTTGTCACCTTCTTTGTGTCTACAAATGCATCAGGCAATTGGTTTGCAACACTTTGTAAGTAAACAATTTTCTTGACTTCTTGTTCACACATATTTGTTCGTGGGTCTAACATCAACAGTTGTGTTGCATTCCAAATAAGTCCTATTTCTTTCTTGCGTGGGTCCACTTTCTCTCCCCCTAAGGCTGGGAATACTGCTTCATTAAAGTGACAGTCGGCAAATCTAGCCGTAAATAAGTCACCAGTCAATGGTTCAAGATATTTAATTATAGAGGGGGATTCAAACCCAACATAAATTCCCAGCCTTCTTTGTGGACCCATTTTTGTTCGTTGGGGTGGAGCAATGGGAACATATACAGCACAACCAAAGATTTTTAGATGTGAAATACTTGGTTCTCGACCACAAACAAGTTGTAGTGGTGAGAATTTATGATAAGTTGTAGGTCTCAATCTAATTAGTGCTGCTGCATGTATTATAGCATGTCCCCAAGCAGATGATGGAAATTTTGACCTCATTAATAATGGTCTTGCAATCTCTTAATTAGTGATTCAGCTAGACCATTTTGTGTGTGAACATGAGCTACTGGGTGTTCAACATCAATTCCGATTGACATACAATAATCATTAAATGTTTGGGATGTAAATTCCCCAGCATTGTCGAGTCTTATTTTCTTTATTGTATGATCTGGGAATTGTGCTCTTAATTTGATAATTTGGGCAAGTAATTTTGCAAAGGCAACATTTCTGCTTGAAAGCAGACTTACATGTGACCATCGTGTAGAAGCATCAATTAAAACCATGAAATATCGAAATGGTCCACATGCTGGATTAATTGGCCCGCAAATATCTCCCTGAATTCTTTCCAAGAATTTTGGAGACTCAATAGCAATTTTGTTCATAGATGGTCTTATTATTAATTTGCCAAGTGAACATGCAGAGCATGTCAATTCATCCGATCGAGGAATTTTGACATTTCTTATTGAATGTCCAATTGAATTCGCTATTATTCTTTGCATCATCCCAGTTGCTGGATGTCCCAACCGATCATGCCATAAAATAATCAAATGTTTGTCATCTAACTTCTGGTTAGATACCATATTGATTTCCACAGGTCGTACGTTTATATGATATAATCCCGAAGAATATGCTGGCAATTTCTCATAAATGTATTTCTTGCCAGATTTTCTTGCCGTGAGGCATAAATACTCCTTTTGACCTGTTGTCATTGTTTCTAAATGATAGCCATTTTGGCGTACATCTTTAAAGCTTATGAGATTTCTTCGAGATTTACTCGAGTATAAAGCATTATTGATCGTTAATTTTGTTCCATTTGGAAGCATTATACAAGCCTTTCCAGATCCTTCAATTAATTTTGCTGACCCGGAAATAGTATTTACATTTGCCTGAAACAATTTTAGTTGTGAAAAATATTTCCTATCCCTTAAGATAGTGTGTGTTGTTCCACTGTCCAAAAGGCATTGATATTCGGAACCAACTTCAGGCATATCTATGTCTTCATAAAATAAATATGAGATTAGTTTAGAATAATATCATACAAACCTTTATTGATGATAGAAATTAAGAGTACATGACTAGACGTTTTAAAATACAGTACATAAACAGAAAATATATTAAAACATAGTGTATATTACATTAGCAGATAGATTTTTAAGCATTGTTATTTTCTCTGAAGATGAAATCATTTCCAATTTCAGCATTGTCCATGAAAAAATCTGACACATCAAGGGTAGGGCAAGGAGCATTTTCTTCATTAACATAATTTGCTTCTGCATTTTTCTCTTTGCCTTTTACAGAAGCTTGGTAAAGGTCTACTAAATGTTTGGTCGTACGACAAGTACGTCCCCAATGCCCTGTCATGCCACATCTGTAACATGTGTCTTTTCCTTTTGAAGGAGTTTGTTTGTGGCTTCCAGATGACTGCCCCTTCTGCTTTTCAAAATTTTTGAAATTACTGTTTCTTTGAAAATTATTTCTACCACGTCCTCGGCCTCGTCCGCGATAATTTCCACGGCCTCTTCCACGGCCATTGTAATTTCCACGTCCACCTCTTCGTGTAGCATATGCCTCGGGTGGATAAGAACTTGTTGCATTTGCCTCATGATGAGTGGCCAAAGACCTAGTTGGTCTAAGATTATGATTTTTCAACAAAAGATCACTATTTTGTTCCGCAACAAGCAATACACTCATTAATTCATTAAACTTTTTAAAACCTCTTTCGCGATATTGTTCTTGCAACAGTATGTTGCTTGCATGAAAGGTAGTGAGTGTTTTTTCAATCATCTGTTCATCGGTGACTGGATGATCACAGTATCTCAATATAGATACTATCTCATGCATGGTTGAATTGTAATCAATTACGGATTTGAAATCCTGGAATCGTAAATTTTTCCAGTCAAATAATGCCTTAGGAAGGAGCACCCTTTTGTGGTGTCCAAATCTTTCATTAAGACAATCCCATAATTCTTTGGGATCTTCAACCATCATGTACTCGGTTTTAAGGCTTTCACGTAAATGATGCCTTAGTAACACTAAGGCTTTTGCCTTTTCTTGTTCAGTAACAGGTTTTTCAACCGTTATGGTAGAAGTGGTAGTATCAGTTGTTTGACCAGAGGGACTTTTATTATCTTTAACAGTGTGCTCCAACCCTTGAGCTTTTAAATTCATCATGGCATCCACTTTCCATTCCAAAAATTTCTTTCCAGATAAATCTAGGATGCTGAATTGTCTTTTCATAAGATCTCCCATTTTAACTACAACAAATCATGTGATGATTAGTTTATAATAATAAATCATATGTTCAACACATATGTTTAATTCTTCCATATTTATAGTTTGTTAATGAAACACGTGATAATTAAATTTATTTAACAATAATAAACCATAAATAATATAATTCTTTTCTCCCCCTTGGTTTATCATTGTGAGTAATTATATAATTAGGCAAAAATAAATCATAGTAGTCGCATAAATGGCAAAATGACAACAACAACAACAACAACAGTAGTAATTATAATTATAATAATAATGGTAATATTATACAATGATGATTAACAACAAAACAACATAATAAAACAAAAAAAAAACATGCTTTTAATCTACTAAACCGAAAAAATAAACAAACTTCACTTGTACATCATGACAAAAATTAATATTGCTACTAACATAACTACAAGCGCCATAATTAAAAGAAGATATTGTTTTATCTTCCTTAAATCTTCTTCAAAAGTGAAGGTGTGGGTGTTTTGGGTGTCGTCGGGGAACATATTGGAGAGGAAGGGGTGAAAAAAATTTTGGGTGATTTTTGGATAAAGAAAAAAAATGGGAGAAGATAAGGGGTTTGTGGTGAAAATCGGGGGAAAATCTACCTTTTATAGAGGTAGGTTTATCCGTTACTGTTTTGTACAATTGTAAAAATATCATATAATAGTTTAATGTACTGGCAAAATTATGACCCAAATATAAATATTTATATTTGTAAAAGGTTATCACACTGGGAATGCAAGTCATAGTGGTCCGAGAGCCCTAATATCTACAAAAGATCATGGGTTCGAAAACTGAAAGAAACACAAAAAAGTATGTAAAAGAAAGAAAAATAATAATAAAAAAAAGGCTGCATCCTTTTTTTTTTTTTTTTTTGTTAATTTAGTTAATAATATGTATGCAAAGTTATTACTAAGCAATTATAATAACTAAAAGTAAATTTTACATAAAAGGTGAGTATGTAATAACAACATTTATGAAAAAAACAAGATATCAACATGAATAAAACAAGTGAGGATAGTAATGAAATTCATAAGCAAGAGAATATTTTTTTTCACCGATGTTTTGCCTCCTTATTTTTTTTTTTTTTTGATATATAATATAGTAAATGTTTGAGTTTCTGGTATAGAGGATCCCAAAATATGGGCAACTATAGAGCATACTCCTCAAAACATTTAGAAATAGATAGTATTTATTTGTTATAATTTTGAAAAGTAGGTATAAATATACATGACTAGGAATTGGTGCTGATAACGTGTTAAAAGATGATTTTCTAATTATAGGATGATATTGTATGTTTATAATGATGGAGATAGAAGAGATCAAAAGAACAAAAGGAAGAGTCGGTGTTATTTTCTTCTTTTTACTACATCCATAGTTCACAAGATGGTGAACTTATTTATAGGCAAATATTGCCATTAAAATATTATACATGATTGTACTTTTAGACAAAGTATTGTCCATAATAAATGCATGTGGTGAGCTACAAGTTACCATGCTACAATTATGTGAACTTCATTTTGGCACTTTCTCAACACTTTTTAGGTTCATTTTGAACCATAATAATTCGATATGGGGTTAAAATTGGCAAAATATTAGCAGAATTGCCTCATTTTGCTTGCCTAAAAATTCCTTAGTACAAGCACATCCTTTGCTGTGAAAATTGCTCGATTAAGGTTTTTGCGTTTTCAGTCATTAATCGAGCTTAAATAATTGATATATTGCCTTAATCCTAGAGCCCTAGAGGTGATCATCAACCGAGCCGAAAAAGTGTTGGTTTTGGCAGGCATAGAAACACTTTTTAATTTCAAAATCCGAGCCCGACCCGAAAAAAACCGTTTGGCCCAACATTATTTTGCTAGTTTGGGCACAAGATTTTATTCAAAGGCTTAGCCCGATTTTTTTTATCACATGTACTTAATCCTAATGCTTCTAGCCTGGTTGTTATAAATGAAAAATGTTCACTTCGATTTTAGTAAAGAGCTCCAGTCAGCTCCCTTTGTATTCTTCGTTTAGGATCATGTATAAGTTTTTGAGGATTATATGGCAGACATTAGTATTTTAAACGATCAAATACCTGTATTTTGAAATTCTGTATGACAAATTCACAAATTACTTGGAATGAAAGGAGAAGCTAAACAACTGTTATGAACGGAGAGAGATTAAATTTCTTTGGTCGGAATAATTATCATTTTCAATCATTCTGAATGGTGTGGTTGGCTAACTTATCAATGTTGCTATCTTTACATCAAACTAAAACTGATGACTAAATCCAATTTCCAAACCATAACATCAAAACATTGTGGAAATTCTCTTGAATGCAATGGATATAATTTCCACAACAAATATGCATCCATTTTCACTACGAACAAAATTTGCTTTCATGTTTGATTTGAAGCTCTGTATATAGATGAGATACTCAGTACTGCACTTTTGTTCAGTTTTTGTCGCACAAATTTGATCGTTAATGATGATTTACATTCAACTCATCTTGTTTATCAATGGCTCTTTCATGGCATCCCATGTATCTAGTCGTTCTGCAGCTTTCTCTACCTGCAAATGTAACATATAATGTGATTAATCATTACCATTTTCAGAAGTATACTTTGATACATACAAAGTATATCATTTCTAAGCTAAGATCTGTTCAACAAAACAAATACACGAAACAAACATTATAGAACACATAATTGAAGCAAATGTATGCTCAATATTAATTTGTCATACGACGACAATATGTTAATACACATGAACATGGGAAATTTTAAACTTCAAGTCTTACTATACGTAACAACAAAAATTGCTATATGTAGAAAATGTAATATACGCGGAAACAATTGTCATTGTGATACTGTAATTTTAAATAGTAAGACGACAATTAAAGGTGTATGAATGTATTATGATTGTACACATACTACACTATATAACAAACATTACAAAGTAGAAATTCAATTAACCTTACTACTTTTGCAATATGCACTCATTTACCCAATAAAATCAAAATTAATACTCCTACGTTACATATCAAAGATGCAATATGCACTCAAATATTTGACAAAATATGCATTAAGTTATATATGGCATGACTAGTTTGCTTAATGAGGTTGGATAATTATGTGTTACACGTTAATTTCTTTCATCATCATGCATGATTTTGGATAATATTCAATTCTTCACCTACTAAAATACTCCAAAACACCTTTGTTATATAGTGGGAGTACTATCAGAGAGAATTAAATGGCTTTATCAACTGAATTCTCGACAAATTAAGCCAAAATCTAAGTACATCACTGTCCTTTGAGACTGCCTAATTAAATTCCAAACAAATTCTACGAATATTATGGCGTAATTTCAGAGGTTAACATCTCAGTTATCTCTTCTATAATTAGCTTATGGACAAGTTTGATGCCTATATAAAATGGTCCATACTGGTTGAATACTCCAACTGTAAAGAGTCGGACCAAAACAATTTTATTATAAAATGGTCCATATTTATTGTATTAATTTTAGAATGGAAGAGGATATCCGTTTTAAATATGCATTTTAGAGACTGTAAAGAGGCAGACCAAAACAATTTTAGCTGCATTAGCATTACTCCCGTATTATATTTGGTACAACGCTCCAATTAAGTCCTTTAAATGAGGTACTCTGACAGTCCGACCACAAGAACATATTGATAAAGATATGTACCTAAATCACATTAAATAGAATAAGCATGAATAGCAAATAACAATACCTCTTTTTCCCAATCTGTTCGATACGTGACCCATAGTAGAATAAGAGTTTGTATCACAGTACCTCCGATCATTCCACCCCATATGCCCTACAATGAGACAATATGCCGACATTTTGTAAGGACGATTAACAAGTGCCAAATATGAATTTTACAAGTGTTATAACTAGCAATAATTCGATAAATGTAGCGTGAAAGTAATGAACAAAAGGATTTACCTTAACACCAAGCTTAAAGTAAAATCCGAGTAGTACTCCAACGGGGATTCCAACCACATAATAACACGCGACATTTACATAAGCAACAAAGGATTGCCATCCACATCCAACTGCCACCCCTGCAAATTATCATAAACTTTAGCAAATCATATTCCTGTACTAAGAGATCGTTAAGACAAACATCACATAGATCAGCAACAATCACCAATTAATTTGCTGAGTACAACGGAAGCTGTGTAACTTGTATTTGCATTCATTTCATAGCAATGTTATTATACAGAGTACAACGGGTTACAATGTTAGTTCTAATTACTTATAAAGAGACCTTATTCTGTTCAACTTATTTGATAAGAGATACCAAGTTAGATCAGTGCACAAAGTTATTTGTCACATTTTTATGTTGCATATTGCTGTTTCTGTGGTCATCACTGTGTACTATCAATCTTAAATTATAAGTTCCAAACTGAAAAACAAAACTCGAAATTTTGTTACCTGATAAAACAGGTTGGACTCCATTCAGAAGGATAGAAATGGCGAGGAAGGGGGAGAGATCAGCAACAGCTTCAGAGACTTCAGTTCCACCAGTGAAGATGTAACTCAGCTGATACCGGAAAATGAGCACAAGGATGGCAAAGATAAGGGCGATTAAGAAGGAAATGGTTGTCACTGCTACAACAGAAAATGAGGCCGATTTTGGGTGCTTTGCTCCTAGCTCATTGCTCACTCTTACACTGTCAAGTACAAAAAAACGATTATTGTTATTGAATTCATGTTACTTTGGATTTATGGTTCAAATATGATGAATATCTCTTTCTAATTACAAGTACTAAAGAGAAAATAAAAGTGTAGCTAACCTTGCAGCTGCATTGAATCCCACTGAAATCATGAACACCCATCCAGAAATTGTCATGCTGCAAGATTACACAAAGTCACAACTCATAAGCTTAAATCATGAGCATATTGTCATATGCACGGAGTTTTAAGGCTATGTTCTTCTCGGCTTACTTATATAAGTTTCGGAAAAGATAAATTGCTTTTACAACTAGTTTAATTAGTAATCAAATAATTCAGTTCAGCAATCAGTCAGTCTTAGCAAAAATAAGTTAAGCCCGACTAAAAATAATCTACGTTGAGCCAAAGTTCAGTAAAAATCAGTTGAAAGAATAGAACATTTATTATACTACCTCTGTTTCAAATTATTTACAATTATTAGACGTTTTCTACTCACACTTTATGACAAATTACTTAAATTATTTAAAACGGATTTAGTACCATATTACAGAAAAACAATGTAATTAACATTGCATTTAGCAAGAAGTATAAGTTAATAATAATTGGGCCATGTAGCTAATTATTTGCAAAAGTCGAACATATTACACAACTGATTACATGCATTCATGTTCATATGTCCCTTTGCAGGAATTGTTACCTTTTTCTACCAATACGACAAATGACACGTACATATTCATGAATATAAAGAAGGAAAGTCTGTTATTTGTAGTTTTTTTTCCCTTTCGATCACCACCCTTGAAATAGAAATATCTATGAATTAAATGTTGATGCAATTTTTTATGCATTATGTGAGGTCCAAATCATCCAATTTATTAGAGGAAACATCACCCTAGTAAAACAAGAGGCCCATACCTCTTATTATATAACACTTCTTACTTCTATACTAAACAGTATACTAATTTAAGGGAACATTAAATGAACTGATTTTCAATGGTGGCCATCTCTCCCTAAGCAATCATCAATAGTGATAGAAGGGAAAACAAAATTGAATGATTTAGGGGTTGTTTGGCAATCGGCGGTTGACTGTTGGTTTGTTTGACTAGCTGAAACTGTATGAATTGGCTTTTTAAGTTAGTTGTTTAAGCCGGCCGTTTACAAAAGTGTTTGGTGAAATTATTTATGGTTGTTAGCTATTTATTAGTAATAAAGTGGGCCAACAAGCCAAAAGCCAATATAAAAAGCTCCTCCTATTAGCTTTTGGCAGAAAAGCCTGCTTAAAAACCAACAAAAAAAAACCAACTACCAAACATATTTTTTTGGCTGTTTGACCAAATTAAAAAGTCAAAAGCCAAAAGCTAGGCAAAAGTCAATTGCCAAACACCCCCTTAAAGTTTTAGACCCTACATATATTTTAGATGGTGAAAAATCGCATATCATTTGTGATTCCGACTAATAACAAGCCACAAGTAGCTATTACTCTTTCGATTTGGAATGAGTTGTAATAATTTATTTCCTGACATTCTAAATTAGTATACGTGACTATTATTTTAACTAGGGTGTATACATAGGAAAAACGACAATGGAGCTAATTATTATGCCTTAAGAAGGCTTAGTCGAATTTAATTTAGGAAGGAGCTTATATACCATGAACAATGACGATTATATGTATAGTGAATGTTGTCAAAAGAAGAGGATACATGATGCATGTTTATGATTTTTAACTTGAAATTATAGAGCAAAAAACTCATACCTTACTGAAAGGGAGTCTAAGGCGAGTTGAGCATTATCGAGCAAGCCAGCAATCAACACCAATATCTGAAAATACCAAGTTTCTAAACACAGCATCACAGCTGAGGCAGCAGACAGTTTGAAGAACTCGTAAAGCCCACTAAACGCAGCCAAACTAAACCCGGTCCAAGTATACTTGAACCTTGAGCTCACCACTATGTAAACAAACTGTGCCACGACTATGATCCACCACGAAAAACTCAACACCAAACCAGCCCCAAGGAGGCCCCATCCAAGCTTGTAAACCGCAACCCAAGTAAGCCCAATGTGAGCCACTAGGGCCGCGGCTGAGATGTATGCACTTGGGAACACCACACTTTGTGATTGGAGGAACTTTTGTATAGGAAAATTGCACGCGTATGCAAAAATTTGAGGGATCAAACCATATATGAAAATCGCGGCTGCTGAGGCTATGTTCTCTGGCTCCCCTAGTAGTAAAAGGATGTCCTTAGAGAAAAGGTACACGATCATTAATGGTATACCGGTGGCCATTAGGAGGACAGTGGATCGTTGCATATAAACTCCAAGCATGTCGTGCTTATTAGCACCGTATGCTTGCCCACATAGTGTTTCCACCGCGCTTCCCATACCAAGCTACATGTGCAAGTTACATACATATCATGAGTAATTAATAAGGCCATACATCAAATAATCCAAAGAAAACCAAGTTTAATATGTTGCCTAATAACGTTATCTTGTTGTGCAAATACGTACGTGGTGTATTGATAATGTCACAACTGACAAGGTGGTGCTACTCTATTAAACCAATAAGTAACTTTATAATATATAGAGAGTGTACAAGAAACCATTTTACGAGTACAAATTATTAAAAAATCAAAGTAACTTAATGCGCATAAAATTGACAAATGCAAACCTATCTGAAATCCCTTTCAAATTATTGTGCATTTGTGATCAACATTAACCATAAGATTATGAGAGTCAAATCAATTCAAGAGTCTTTGATGGCGAAAATTCTCTTACCCTTTTCTTTGTACTCCTAAAAATCAGTTTTATTTTGCTAATTCAATATGATTTGACCCGTGTGAGATTTTAGCCATGTCATTTTTCTTACAAAATGCGAGTAAAGTGTGGTATGCAAGTTGCACCTGCAGTATATACAGGGGCGGACCCACCTTTAGTCATAGTGGGTCCGGTGACACAGTATTTTTTTAAAAAAATAAAATATCAAAGAGACCCCTTATTATAGATAGGTGGTCTCTTTGATGCTGCTAGTGGTAACAACAAACAATATCAAAGAGACCGCTTATTAAGATAGGAGATCTCTTTGATGCTGCTATTGCTACAAAAGACTTGATGTGTTTTCTTTTATATATTAAAGAGACCTGTTATTTATATAAGAGGTCTCTTTGATGCTGCTATTGCATTTCACAATTTTTTTGCGTTACTTTCTTTTTCATTAAAGAGACCAGTTATATTTAATAACTGGTCTTTTAAGTTATCTCACTTTTTTTTATATAATTTTTTAATAATTTTTTTTCCCTTTTTATATCTTATATTTGTACAACCAATTTTAATATTTCCCCATAAAGCTTATCAATTAACTAAAAAATCATAAAGTTAATTCAATATAATAATTTTATTGTACCATTGGTTTATAACATGTTATTTGTAGTATTTTCGACTTGTAAAATTGAATTCTTAAGTACTATATTTGGTTGTGATATGAATTTTTGTGTCCTATTTTTGGATTGAAATCAATTTGGTATATGTATATATACATATATATGTATGTATATATACATATATATATATATTTTATATATATAAGTTTTGGATTGAAATTAATTATGAACAAGACATGGAAAAAAAAAATTGTTCTTTCACAAATGATTAATAATTGATGGTGACACACTATCTCGGAAATCCTAGATCCGCCACTGAGTATATAGATACAGTGATAGAAAGTCACGTGATCACGTTGACAAGTCCATGCCCACAGCCGTCTTGTCCTGTCTGCACGTCTACATAATGACAAAATCATTCATCTACCCTTTTTTTGTCTTACCAACTCTTGCACCTTCAGTCTTTCCATAATAAAATACTTCGTATCTACCCAGTATTAATCTAAAGCTTAAATTTTAATACTTCTTATTTCTTATTTAATACTTCCTCTATTTCTCAAATGTACTTAATCAAATCTATTGTCAATTAGTATTTTGAAGTATTTAATTATTACGGTAGTACAATCAACTAATCAAGTAGTTAGAAATATGTATGAAAAAGGCATAAATCTAACGGCAAGTTTGGTGGTGGAATTAGTGAGGAGCACACCTTGTGATTTTAAAGTTACAAGTTGAAGCCCCATCAGTTACATTTGCTTGGGAATATGGGGATTCTCTAAACTCTTTTTCCCTTTAGATAAGTAGGCTGGATTAACATGTGAAAAGTGTTGTTCAGTATTGTCCTTTATCTCATCTAATGTCAACTACTAACGCTATGGCACAACATTGCCAAGCACAAAAAATGCATGACATAGCAAAGGTACAAGGTAGGCAAGAGTAGCAAGTAAGGCCTAAGTCGCCTTTTTTTTTTTTCTTTCTAAGAAGGCGACTTAGGCCTAAGTAACGCGTTAGCTCGCCAGGCCCAAGTCACAGTAGTCTGATACTTGATGGTGGATCAAATGAGGCAAGGAAGGGCCCAGCCCGGCCCCCCTAACATTTATGGAGCTATTGGTTATAGTAACTAATTGATGTGTAATAAATCTATATAAAAAAATCTGATACACGGAGTAGACTGTGTTTAAATAGGTTAGTTTTGAGCAAAAGATAGGAGGATCAAATCTTGACCCCCAATTAATGACCCAAGATCCTCCATTGTTAATAGTCCATAAATAGAATCGCTCACAGGCCACAGCCATCTTTAGGCTAAAGTCAAACAATGAAATGAAGTACTAGTAGACTTTAATTATAAACCTATCTATCTTAATCACGATGATTGTGAGTGTTCCTCGCAACTCAAATACAATAATTAAGAAATGGTATATACTTTTTAAACAACATCCGCTTACAATATAATATTAACAAGTACTCCATATTCTACAACTTTAGATCATGACTACCACCAAATCTACTCCTCTTAACAAAATATGCGTGTCATGTTAATTTGTCCAATTACTGAATTGTTCTTTTCAAATCAAACTTTGATACCTACCCCTTAATTTTATTATATTCTAATTTAACTTACTGATTTTTATTTTTTTTTACCCAAATTTTGGCACGTACTGCAGTAATTACTAATTAGTCTCTGCCATATGATCCAATGGTCCCTAGATAAGTATGCACTACGTAGTATGAAAAAACAAAAAAGAGTTTGAACTATGGAGTATTGTAGTAATAAGCATTAATAAGAAATTAACACGTAGTATACTAAAATGGACAAAAGACTATATTAGAAAATGAAAGGTTGGAAATTTTCGGAACATCCTATTTTTCTGACCTTATTTTAAAATTCAATAAGTCATTTATATGAACTTACGAAGTCGGTATAATATACCCGAGTATACGGTATAAAAGTATAATTATCTCAACTGATTGAAGTTAATTTTTTGGGTTACTTATTCAATGCCCACATTTAATATACCCTGCACGTAGTAACAAAAAAATATCTAGGGGAGTGTTTCCCCTTAACTCTTCCAATAATTAGACAAATGTGATAAAATAAAATGATAATAAATATCATATTTATTATTTCAGTTAATTAATTCCCATAATTCATATATGCATAATTAGTTATTAGGCAAGCAAATTTTACCAAGAAACAATATATTCTGAAACTTATTTCAACATTAGAGTGTACCCATATTAATACTTCGTATTTTACAACACATGATGCAACAACTGAACAACTACATTTTTTTTACAACACATGATGCAACAACTGAACAACTACATTTTTTTTTTAGTACTTGTATTTTATGACAACTTATACTCAAAAATAAAAATTAATGATATACGAGTAACTAATGCCGAGGAAATAGGATTGAAAATAAAAATTAGAAATTAAAAAATATATATAGGAAAAGAATAAACTTCGTACCATGAGACCATAGGCCAAGAGTTGAACGCCGTTATTGCCGAGAGAAGTGGCCGCAAGTTCAAGATTACCGAGGTGACCGCAAAATATTTGTGTGGACATCGATATCACGTTGTTTAGCAAGTACACTACAATTGCGGGTCCCGCAAGTGGGACTAAATAGGTCATTTCTAGCCACGTGGCCAGCCATATACGTCGGAGAAATGACATGTCACGGTCGCTTAAGGTCTCTTCTAAAGCCGGGATCGTCTCTTTCGCCGCCTTATGCGAAGGCGGCAGAAGGAGAGGAGGTTGGGATGTGAGGAGAGGCTCCTCAAAGTCACCTCTAGAGCCCATGTTATGGGTGGTGTGGTGTGTGTGTTTTTTATGGGTTGGTATGAAATGTTTGATGATAGAATTTGGTAAATAGAGAAATTTGGGAGAATTTATATTGAGAAGTTGAGGGTGGGGGGAAATGTTGTGGCCTAGTGGGATACATAAAAAATAAATAAATAAAATGGGGTGTATGTAGTCTTTATGGCTATAAAATAATTGTGGGATGTTTTTAAAAATTATGAAGTAAAGGAGTTGGAAATGTCAGCTAAACCACAAGTCTAATTGTGTAGGTGGGTAAATTAGAGCCATGTGTGGAAGTAAAGTACGAAGTATATAGTATCTTAGTAAGTATCATTAGCATGGACTATGGAGAGTATTTCATGTTTTTATTTTTTTAGATTTTGTGAAAAAAAAAAATGGGGTCATTGTATATCAACAACGGGATTTTCTTATAACATACTTCCTCCAACAACATTTCATCACATTATTTTATGGACCCTACAAAGTATTAATTTGACCCTTTATAAATTTACTATCTCCGTTAAGTATTAATTGCAACTTTAAAATGCTATTTTATACGAAGTATCTCACAAATAATACTTCAAAATTGTAACTAATATTTAACAGAGGTAGTATATATTAAGTAAAATAGTCTTGTGATATCTTGTTAAAATTGTCTCAATTTATCTTTTCACAATATCTGAAAGGGTATGTTAAAAATAATATGAAGCCAATGAAGTAAATTTTTTTCAAATACATTGAGCTTGAGCATGGTATTTAGTGATTTAAGCATATAAATGCATTTATTAATATGATGATTTGTTTTGACGGTAATATATATATATATGTGCAATAGGATAATTTTAAATTATTTTGATATGTTTCCTAAACAAACAACTTTAATCTAATAAATAATGATGCAAAAGTATATAGAAATATCAATTATATGATTTTCTTCCATATTAATTGGGTGATTATTTTCCTCCAATAATTATTTTACACCCTTCGCAAATAAGATGTCCTCGTATTCCTTTTTTACAGTTTTCATAGTTGTCTCTTTTTTTTATAAGTGTTAAATTTTAAACGGCACAAAATTATTGATACTTAATAGACTTAAATATAATAGTTATAATTATTGGGATAGATGAGGACCCTATTTGGTAATTAGGTGGTTGTATTAACTAGTTTGACTAGCTTGTTATATCAGCTGGTTGTAAATATATAGTTGATTGTGTAAAAGTGGTTGGTAAATAGCTGATAATTGTTTGATAAGCTAATTTTAAAATGCTTTTAGGATGTGTTCTATTCACCTGATTTTCACTTATCTAAAGCTATCTTATCTTATCTTAACTTAGCTGAACTTATTAGATCTTATTATTTTAGTTGTAATTTGAACTTGAGTAACCCTTATCAAAACTTTTTTTTTTTTGAAGTGAACTTTTTGTTTTTTTGAAAAAATAAAAAGAATATTATTAACACTTAATCACCAATACAACAGTTTTGCAGCAAGAAGAACTGAACATAACAGCCTCAACCTACATCCCAAGACCAGGGAAACACCCCTAGTCAACAAAGCACACTCCTAAACCAATTACAATGGTTTATACTAGTCTTAACAGGCATTACAAAGCTAATTCTTTGAAAAACTTCAAACTTCAGATCTCTTATCATAGCTTTAGGTCTTCTCAAGCATTTCTCCCACACTACCTTGTTCCTCTGCTTCCAAATACAGTAGATAAGCCTAGCAAAATAGCTCTGCACCACCCTTCTCTTAAATCTTCCTATAAACTGCTCCAGCTTTGCATTGCAGTCTTCAATACTATCCGAGTTAAGCTGTACCTTAATGGCATTCTGAAGACACCTTCTACTATACTGACACTCAAAGAATATATGATCCACATACAGTCTCAGGCATCAGATTGCAAAGAGGGTAAAGATAATTATCATTGATAATTCCCAGTTTAGTTAACTAATCTTTGACTTTAAATCTTCTCCACATAACCAGCCAGCAAAACCTGTGCTTAGGGATATTGAATCTGTTCCAGACCCAATTACTCTAAAGCAACATCATTTGAGTCATGCTTCAGCCATTTGTAACCACTAGCTATAGAGAACACCCCTTAGGATCAGTAATCCAAGCATTATTCCTATAACCAACTTTTAGCTTATCCTTAACCCACCAAATCTGCTTCCAATTCCAACTGTAAGTAGGAGGGCACTTATATTTTCTCCTGTTTTTATTCTTCAAGTACAGACTATTGACCCATCTTAGCCAAAGCATATCTTTCTTCTGAGCAATGTTCCAAATAAGCTCGCCCACAATTGCAATATTCTAGACATGAATATCATGCAAGCCTAAGCCACCTTGCTTCTTGCTTATGCAAACATAATCACATGCTATAGAGGGAAACCTAGAATATACAAGTTTACCATCCCACAGATAGTTCCTGCAGATAGCAGCCACAACCCCATCTAGCACTGTTATGGGCAAAATAAAAATAAAAGCCCGATACACATGCATAGACACGAGAATAGAGTTAAGCAGGGTAGCTCTTCCACCATAAGACAGCTTCTACAACCCCAAGTCTTAATTTTTCCAGTGATTTTGTCAATAAGACTTTTCCTTACCCAACTTTTTATTAGCACTCACATTCACTCCTAGGTATCTAAAAGGAAGCATACCCTCAACAAACCCTAAGCTACTAATGATATCATCCTTAACATCTTGCCTGACATTACAAAAATATATACTACCTCCGATTCTTATTACTCGCCACAAACTAGTGTTTTGCGGACTCCCTTGCAAAAGATCTTAAGCATGATTATTAAAACATAAGGGTATATATTTAAGTAGTAATCCAACCCCCTCCCCCCCCCTCCCCAATAATAAAAAAAAAACAACCAAAATTAAATTAAATAACACCACCGGCACCACCTAGCTGCAAAGAAACCACCCACCACCGAACCCAGTAAACCCAGCACCGACGACCCTAGTACCCAGCGAACCTAGCATTGACGAACCCAGCAACCACCGAACCCAACACCGACGAACCCAGCGACCAGCAAACCCAACATCGACGAACTCATCAACCACCGAACCCAACACCGCCGAACCCAGCAACCAATGAACCCAACACCGACGAACCAAGTAAGACAGCAACCACCGACGACGACCCAACACCCACCAAACCTAGCACCGCCGAACCCAGCAACCACCGATCTGAACCCAACACCTATCTAAACCCAGCACCCACTGATCTGAACCAAGCACCCACCGAATCTAGCAACCACTGATCTGAACCTACCACCCACGAACCCACCGAACTGAACCCACCAACCTATTCTATGAAACTTATTCTATGAACTAACAAAAATGTACAACTTGCAACTAAAACAGTAAAATAGAAGAGAAGGAAATGGAAGGAAAAGAAGGGAAGAGAAAGGGAGGGGCACAAACTCTCTTATTTGGGTAAAAGATTGAGGGGAGGAAGGGAAAGGAGATGGAGGGATCCATTTTTCCTCTCTCTTTAATAAGCATAATCCCTTCGAATTTGGAGAGATTTGGAGGGAAAATGGAGTTCACCTCCCCCTCCCTTTCTTTCCCCTTCCCTTTCTCCTATTTCCCTCCCCTTCCTTTCCTTCCTACTTGCTATCCAAACAAAGCGTTACTCTACTTTGATTAGAAATTCATCGCCCTTTTTCTCAGTCATCTTCCTCCTACACTCACTCTCTCTCTTCCTCTCAGCTACTCCAACTCAAAAAACACACTTTCTCTCTCCTCTTTTCTTCTTCCAATTTTCTAGGTTTCCCATAAATCAACCTCTCACACTCACTCTGTCTCTTCCTCTCGGCTACTCCAATTCAAAATCAAATACACTTTTTCTCTCCTCTTTACTTCTTTCAATTTTCTGGGTTTCCCAAGGGTTTCCTATAAATCAATGGATTCAAAGCCATTTAAGGGATCAAATGTGTTAATGTCCAGAAATTTAGTACCTCCTGAAGTGTTTGATTCTCTTCACGATGCCCTAAAACTCAACGCTGCTAATGTTATTTTGACGTGAACTTCTTATTATTTCAATTTACATATATGTTATTTTTAAATAACTACATGTTATTTTATGTAAAATAGCACGAGTTGAGTTTGAATTAAATAAGTAAATAACATATTGTTTTAACAAAATAACACAAGATTTAAGCAAAATAACATAAAATTTAGACAAAATAACTCAAGTATATTGGGTATAGAGTACCAAGATCCATAGTACTCCATGAGTATAAAATACTAACTCGTTTCATCTGAATTAGGGGAAATTTCCCAGATAGTAATAGAGTATTAAATTAGTACTCGTAGTTCATGTTTTGAAGAGCTATAACAAATGTCAGTTTTGGGTTGATGTTCAACACGATGAGTTACGGCAAAGTTAACGTTTTGTTGTAATTGTATGTAATTTTTGCTGACTTTGTCCTTTTTAATAACGTATTGCATATCTTCATAATATTATATTGGACCACATAATTTCATAAACCTATCAAAATATTTTGGTCTTATGTTAGAAAGTATTTCATAATTATATTTTTATGTGACTTTTATTCTTTAGTCTATTATATATGTAACCTTTTATGATATGCCTTGAGCCTATCAATTTTAGAATATGTTTTGTTTAAGCTTTTCTAGACTTTATACAGATAAATTAATCAAGTTAAAGATAGTGAGTTGATTGATTGCAACTTTGCAAGCCTTTGTTGATTTCTTTTGTTTATTGGTTTTTGAGAGTTAGTCTTTGTTTGTAATAATTGTACTGTCTTAATAGCTAGTGAAAAAAAAAAAAAAAAAAAAAAAAATCCTTTGGAACAGGGATTAGATAAAAGCCAAATAAATTAAGTAGTTTTTTGTTTTGTTTTTTTTTTTTTTTTTTTGAAAGCATTGTTAGTTGTTGTTGTTGTACTTACTACATAGTACAACTTTGATTGAGCTTAAACTAATAAGACAAATTTGAAAATATAAAAACAAATTTCATTCGGCTATGCTATGCTCCAAAATTTAAATACTCTCTAAACAAAGGTTGTTTTATTTGATATATTTTTTTTTTTTAATTATCTCAACATAAAGAAGACGTTTTATGTGACGATCGCACCACTTATACTTATACAGTGAGGTGAGTATTAACTAATCTTCAGCTTTAAGTACGAACTAATACTTGTAATTAACCAATGTATTGTCTATCTCTTGTTCCTCATCATCATCATTGATGATTGTCATAACTGAAATAATTCTCACTTTCGTTCTTAATAATCATGCCATAACTATTATACAATGCAATAATGCATTATCCATGTTTGGTGAAAATGGAATATCAATTTGGGCCTTAAACTTAAATGGGACACAAGCACACCATAGCCTCTCTATGTCTAAAGAAGTCCTAATGGTTTGATTGATTGCTAAAGTGACAAGATATATCTCCTTTATATTAATTAAACTGACAATTAAATTCATTGGTATCGTGTGATATTTTACACCACTAAAATTTCCCCAAAATAGGAAAAAAAATAAAAATCACAATTATTACATTACATGTATTGTTATTCAGTTATTCTACCCTACTTAATATGAAATTTATATCATGACACTTTTATGATTCCAATAAAAACAAAAAAAAAAATAAAAAATGAAATTATTGCAATTCAAGCTGAACACGTGAAATTGGTGTAAAGAAAGCTTACTGGCCGTCTAGAACGGGCCGTATTTGGGCCAGGGCAATCGGAGTTGCTGCTCAAGGCCCCAAAATAAGAAGCCCAATGTTTAAAGATAAATACAAATAATTAGCAATAAGTCTTAGATGCATCCTGGTTCAGCTAAAATAGCTGTACCACGCCCTATAAAATGAACATTTATTAAAAAAAAATATGAACACGTAAAAAAAAAAAAAAAACATTCAGTAATAATAAATGAACAGGTAAAAAAAAGTGAACATTTAGTACTAAAAAGTGAACACATTAAAAAAAAATGATTATTTAATATAAAAAATGAACATGATTATCATAAAATCATAAAATTGCTGGGCCATGACCTTCATAATTAAATGAACATGTAGTAAAAAAAAAAATTATGAACACTTAGTAAAAATAATTATGAACATTTAGTAATAAATATAAACCCATAAAAAAATGAACATTTAGTAATAAAACGTGAACATGTAAAAAAAAAAAAAAAAACAATTAGTACATTAAAAATGAACATTTATCATAAAATTATAGAATAGTTGGACCATACCTAATATAATGAGCATTTCATAAAAATATATGTAAACATTTCATAAAAATATATGAACACATTAAATAATATGAACATTTAGTACACAAAAATAAACACGTAAAAAAAATGAACACGTCAAAAAAAATTATGAACATTAAGTATATTAAAAATGAACATGATTTTCATATATTCATATAGGTTCAAATTCATTGTATATAATTATTAACGAAAAATAAAGATAAAATAAATCGTTAAAATATGTTCATTTTATAAGTACTAAATGTTCATTTTAGTGTACTAAATGTTCAAGTTTAAATTACTACGTGTTAATTTTTTTTTTTTTTACATATATTATACACAAGTTCGATCGTAATTATTTTAACTGAAAATTTGAATTACCACCTCAAATCTAATTTTGGTTCATCATAGAGACAATAATTATCGATCTATAACATGGTAATTAGGAATTACAAATGCAAACTTGATAGAAATTAACCATTTTATTTTATGACATTCACATATTTATAAACCAAAAAAAAAATGAAAAAAGGTTCAAAATTACTTCAAGATTCCAATCACGATGAAGATAATGACAATGGAGGATGCTACAATGGTGACGAATCGGAGAATATCCAAAGTAGAAGGACAATGAAGTTTAAAGGTTGAAGAAAAGTGAGGTAAGAAAGAAAACTAACTTATAAGGAAAAAAAAAAGAGAGAGAGAGAGAAAATTTCAAATTGATACAGAGGAGAAAGAAAATTAATAGAGGTAAGAAAGAAAAAAAGGGAGAGTTAAGATATAAGGAAGGGGGAAAAAATGTATGTTCATATATATATTTGAACTACTATAACTACTATATGTTCATATATGTGGCTGTTATACCTAGTTTAGCTGCACAAGCATATAGCTAAGAATTTGCAAATAACACAGAATACAATATTCAATTATTTATTACCCAATTTCCATATCCACAACCATTTAGTACCCAATTATTTATTTATTCATCACCTTACATATTACTCCTTACCTCAACACTCATGAATGTATCCACATTCCACACTCACTAGTCTCTACAATACCCAGAAAAAGCTTAATTTATTACATTGATCAACTTTTTTTATTTAAACCAGGTAATATAAATAACAGAGGAAGCTTAATTAATCATTTTATTCTTTAACAGATTATATGTATCATTCATTATTCATTCATCTGGAGCATCAGGTTGCGCTTCAATAACAGTGTCTCGAAACGTGCTTAGTTGATAGCACGAATCATACAACCTCTTCAGCAATGGAAAGCCGTTCATATCGATGTCGAATAACTTGATTGCACAATCTATCTCCGGTGCCAAATACACATCCGCAAGTGAAACTTGATCACCAGTAGCATATTTGGTAGCATGTTGTTCTAACAACTTCTCCAATGCTGCAAACCCTATTTTATATTGATGTTTAGCCAAACCCTTCTTCTCATTTGACCCAAATCTGTCTTCAATATATTTTTGCACTTGTATATTTACAAACGGTTGTATACTTGAGGCTACCAAGTTTGCAACCTGTTATTTTATCATTTCCGTACGTACAAACATTAATTACGTGTTAGTATGGTAATTATGACATTTATCATGTAACAAGTCAAGCTTTAACGTAACATAACATAAAAGTCACCTCTCAACAAAATATGTATACGTGTGTGCATCATCGAAAGATATAAATTTAGAAATTAAGAAAATAAAAAAGAATAATTGACCTGATAATTGAGAACTCTTTTTGGAAGATCATTTGGTGGAGGCAACAAAGAGGGTTGGGGATACTTCTCTTCCAAATACATTATTATAGCAGAGGACTCAAAGATGACTGAATCACCATCAACTAAAACAGGCACAAAACTTCGAGGACTCATCTTCACAAACTCGGGTTTAAATTGATCTCCTTTGAGTATATTCACCTCTTTGTAATCGAATTCGATCCCCTTCAAGTTAAGAGCGATTCGAACCCTTGCCGAGGCTGAACTCCTCCACCATGAGTACAGCTGAATCTTCTTTGGCTTCTGCTCGGCTTCTTCAATGAAACTTGCCATTTGATTATAGTACGTACGTGTGTATGTTTCTATATTTTGTATGAAATATTATTGTAAAGATATGAAAGTAATTGATGCTATATATAGTGTAAATTTAGTCTTTATTATTACATAATTATTTAATGGAAATTTTGTTAATTCACAAAGCCTCTGTTTTTTAGGTAGTAATTAACAAAATTCCCTTATTTAATTAATGGCAATAATAGAAGGCCGCAGCAGCCAGGGGGTTAGGTTTTGCATACCTAATAGCTTACGTAATCCATGTCACTAATTTTAGTCAAAATGAATAAGCTATATTATCAACTTAATTATTTAACATAGAACGAATCTATGTAAAACGAACCACCACACCTTTGTTTCGTTAAGGTTGTGATTGTATTATTTAATGGAATGATGCCATAAGCTTTTGATAATGGCAAAATTACACTCATTGATACCAACTTTAGATTAAGTTGTAAATATTAAGTTATTAACACCAACTTTTATTATTTAATGGAATGATGCCATAAGCTTTTGATAATGGCAAAATTACACTCATTGATAACAACTTTAGATTAAGTTGTAAATATTAAGTTATTAACACCAACTTGTATCACTCATTGAATTGACACCGACTTGCTACAAAATAAATAAAATTGACATAAAGGCATTAAACACTCGGATTTACTCCACCTCGATCATTTGTATAATCTTTTTTTCCAATACAATAAAAACTATTTGCAAGCAAATGAATATTAGTAATATACTTGGAGCTCATCACTAGACTCGAATTGACTGGACTCGAATTCAGCTAGACTTGATACGTTAACGCGCACAAGTTGAGCAAGCTTTGACTCAATTTGATAAGCTCGTGAACAACTCGATAACATTTTTTTATTAACACATAATTTTTAAAGAAGTTGCCATGTTTTAAAAAGTTTGACTCAACTCGATAAGCTAGTTGAACAAAAGGCTTGCAAAAAGTCTAATTAACAATTTAATAAAAAAGAAAACTTATATTAAGTAAACAAAAAAAATGTCCTATAATATATTTTAAAAGGACCAAAACCTTAACGAGTATATCGTGAACTACTTAACTCGTTCAAAACTCTAATGAGCACGAGTCGAGCAAGGTCTTATTAAGCTTAGCGAGTAGCGAGCATGAGTCAAACACATGTAAAAAGTTTTCGAGTCGAGTCAAGCACCCCTTTGCTCGTGATCAATTCACTCAATTAGCACCCTAGTCTTACATGTATTGTTATTTTGCCCCACTCTGACATGAACTCTAACATGACACAATTATGATTCTAACAAAAGAAGTGTGATTGCAAATCAAGCTGAACACATGAAACTGGTGCAAAGAAAATTCACTACACTTATAACCGAAACAAAACATCATCTTTATTGTTGTGAAGCCAATTACTTAAAATCCAACAATTACCGGGTTCTATTTTCTTCTTTCTCAAAACCGGTGGAACAAAATTTATATTGCAAACATATAAGAAAAATGATTTTGGTTTCCTTAAGATCCTTGATTCCTACGTCCAACACGGGCAACGAATCCAGCTTTAATTGGTGCAACTGACCGTCCAGAACCACACTGCAAAATACAAATCAATCAAATTAGTAAAAGCACATTAGAGGGAAAAAGTTCAAGCTATCAGTCAATCCGTGATAATGTAGACATCCAACAGAGATGAATATCAGAATATGTAATGAGTGAATCCAATGTGGATATATTTTCAAGATAACTAAAGGAAATGGCAAATCACTTATAAGACGAACAAAGTTGGAGTTTTGTGAGAAAAACTTCTAGGGAAAAGGCCTCAGAACTGAATATTCATTATCATGGACTTGTAAGTCAGACAATGTAGGCAAAACATTTTTAAATCATTGGCCTACGCAAGGAACAAGCCTTTTGTTCAACTGGGAGGAGAGGTGAAATTCTTCATAAAGATCTTGTGAATCATCAGTTGAAAGCTTTTAGAAGTTTCTTTCAATATTATCGTAAACCATCAGAGAGCTTGAACGTTCTCTCTCCAGATCAAATTATACAGAGAAGAGGAAAGCATAAAGGCGCTTCACACATAGCATTAGTAGGCTATTTTTATTTTAAAAGGTATATATAAAAAACCCTGTACTTAAAAGACTTCTAAAATCAATGAGAGGTTGTATTTGGCAAATATCCAAGTACAGAAAGGTGCGCACATGGATCAGGATTCAATCTGATCAGTAAACTGGGGAAATAGAGAGGGATATTGAGCAATAAGTTTCTTTCAAACCAGTGACTGAAGCTCTAATAAAATACATGGGAATGGAAATGCGCGTTTTATATTTACAAGTATAAAAACCTCTAACGTATCAGTATCCTTACACAGCAGAGCTGGACCTACACCCATGGCAAGGTTTCAAGAAAACACAAAAGCTGGGATGAGGCCTCAGAACTCGGATAATAGTTTTTTCATTGGCACATATTGACAAGTGCTCAAAAATACCACTAGTCATCATAGGCCTTTCACACAGCTTTAACAAGAAAGCACTTAAGAAAAACATAAGTTGCTCATGCACAAAGACAAGAATATCAATAGACCAAGTCAAAACTGAACAAGGACACCAAAAGGAAAGCAACAAATTTCAATGTAAGACTAACCTGTTCACATCTGAGGAAGAAGAGTCGATTTTCCTTCGACAATATGGTATCTGAGCTCTTACACCCATTACATATAACATACTCATCTGCAATATAATAAAATGCTGCCTTTTAGATCTGATTGTTTAGACCACTGCAGAACATGGTTGGGGAACTATGTATTTTTGTCATGAAAATTAGGCTGCTAAATATATCCAGTCACGGCAGTCACAAGATAATGCAAGGCCTTTTGCAATAAAGTTCATCATATCAAAGAGATTTTCTATTCATGCAATTAGTCAGTCATGATAAGCCTATATAATTATATATAAGGATGACGCACTATATAAACATACGACTTGCTAATGCATAAAATCAGTATTCATGGATAGGCAGATGAGTTGCATAGAGCAAAGCAAAAAAGCACGTGTTACAACATTAAACAACTTAGTTCAGGACAATGATAGAAAGCAGGTACTTACTGACATATCTCCTCAATATTCCTTCAAAATTCTTTGGGGCAAATCTTCCTTTCACCACCAATCTCTGCTGTCCATCAAGAGATCCACTTGTTCCCATTTCTGCTAGTAAAAAGGTCATAACATGTTCTGGTTGCCTATGCATCCTGAAAAACAACACAGAATGTTTAACATAAGAGACCTTTCTCTTTTAACAAATAGAAATTTAGAAGAGCTAAACCAGATTAAAAACAGAAATGAAGAGCAACACATCATATATAACTCACATTTATACTTAATAAAGGCATTGCCTAGCATTACACTTTGATATCAGTAGTAGAAAATTGATCCATTAGGCAAGTATTCTATTTTGCCTAGTGTTCAGCTAAATTCCCATTTATACCACAGCTTAGCAAGCCAAGAGCTACAGCAGATCAGATCAACCCTAGGATAGGCTTAGTCAACCTTCGACTTTTCTCAGTATAACTTCAGTGGGTGTTCATTTTCTTTATTGTGTTTTCAAGTATATCAGACATAAGATTCAAATCAAAATTTAAAGTTAACTTGTAACCAAAAAAAGTTGAACCAAAATGAGTCCAGCCTCAATCCATTTATTTTATCCAGCCTCAGCTCCCTATTGCTCCCTTACTCGCTCAATCCAACCACCAGAGCTTGAGGTCATTTTTACCTTATCCCTCCCTTCCACAGGCGATAAAAAAATAAAACAAGAAAAGGTATCCTTTCAAAGAAAATAAAGCTAATAATAAAGGAAAACCAAAGAGCTAAGAACTTTAGATAGTTTAGAGATTAGAAGAAGTTATACATACGTCTTGCAAAGATCCATAAAGTTAACAAAAACTGTCTTTTTTGTGCCTTCACGCAACACTTGGGGAGGTCTCATAACGGTTCGACGCCTGTCTCCAGCAAGTTCTGGGTTGTTCTCACGAAGGATGTTGAACACCCTTCCAAGAAGCTGCAGATTATAGATAAGATTTAACACAATATACAGCAGTGCCTAACAACCAACAGCAATCACATCAAAGGGAAAACAATATTCTGCATTCTCAATATGAAGATCCATCTCATACACAGTAGGCAAGGAAAGCAATATGCCACAGAAGATGTCCCCATGACATGGATAAGAACAATGTCAGAAAGGTCCAAGCTTTACTGTTGAGGTAATCATGTGCCGTGGATATTCAAAACCAACAGTATTACAATTCACAAAGATACCATGGTAAATGATAAATAAGTACTACTCTAATCCCACAGTAATTGTCTTAGTTTCTAACTTTCTATTTTTGTTTGACCCTAATGATTGTATTAGTTCATGTATTGCAATTACAAAGTTGTAAACACGTTACCCCAGGACATTAATTGTAAAAGCTAGTGGATAACAACTAGTAAACAGAGTATTTTACACATTTTCTTGTGACATAAGTTGCATATATAATGTCAATCTTTTCTGAAGCGCAGGGCTTTTCCACTAATACAGAGATGAAGGGATGGTGGAAAAGCATTTTCTTTTTCTTGTCAATTTCCCCGGGTGAGGGAGGCAGTATATAAACCTCAAAATTATCCAGAAAATAAAAGGAAAGTGTAGACAATAAATGCTGCTTTTAGGCAAAGAAACATCTCAATAAGATCCTCTAATAACAAATTTTATTCAACATTTGAGACATTACAACTACTGAGAGGAATCCAACATCTAATGGCATATAAGAAAAATGATATTATACAAGTTATAAGGCAATGACAGAAATGGCAATTTTAGCATTTTGGTTTGCAAACAAGAGAGACAATGTATGAAACAGACCTCCTCATATGTATAATCTCTGTCACTTCCTTCCCAAGGATATAGCGTTTGTTCTCCTTGCAAAACTATCCCCTCTCCCTCTTCATCTTCTTCAATGTTATCTGAGTCAAAAGCCACGTCAGGCATAATTTACTAAAGGCTCCCTAATATAGTTGACAAGAATGGTAATCTTATGTAAACAGCTCTTCTCTACATATTTGGTGACGAATAGAAATACAAAATCCTACCATCTTTCTCTTCCCCAAAGTCAGCAGTATCATCGCCTGAAAGATTACTTTCGACCTGCAAACAGAATCTCTTCATCAAAAGTTATTCAATAAATAAGATATTCCTAATGTAATGTAAATCTTCCCCCTTCTTACAGGCTTCTTCTTCTTTTTCTTCAAGCCAGCAAAGGAATTTTCAACTCCATCAGATACTGCAGAGAAGGAGCAGAAATATCAGAGGTGAACATCTCTCAAATAGTGAATAACAGTAGACAACTTCATCACCTATACCCTAAATCACAAAATAGTGTTTCATCTTATTACTCCCTCTGTCCCATTATGCAATTTAAATCTGAGTTCAGCATGGAAATTAAAAATACAGTCAAAAGGAAAGGGAAAAAAAGTGTGCAGTTTAACTTGGAAAAACCCAAAAAAACAAAGTGTGAAGTTCACCATAGGAAGGAAGGAGTTGAAAAATACTCAAATGCTTGTCATTCCACATTATTAAAGTTCATTGCAAAATGATGATCCAATATAGTACAATTTTAAATCATAATTTCAAGAACACTTAAGCTATACCAATCCAAATGCAAAATGAAAAAGACAAGTGTTCAGCATCTTACACAACTGTCACAAGAGAGGCAGACACATACCTGACAAGTTTTCTGTTTTCTCAGCCAATTTATCCAGAGGTTCATCAGCAGGATCTTGAATGACAACCTTTTTCTTCTTCTTTTTCTTAGTGGGATCAAATGGTACTATCTGGATGAAGAAAAGCATAAAGATATGTTGTCAACAAAGTAGACAATATATGAAACTCGATACTGGCTTTAGAAAAAGTTAGGAAATTGAAATTCCAACCAAATTAACAACGGTAACTGAAATGAGACTATCTCTCTCTAATCTCCATATGAAAAGCCTCAGCTCCTACCGATAAAAATACCAGAGATGAAACTATAAGGGCTAGAAGGTATTGATCCAAAGGAGAAGATTTAAAAGCTCACTAAGTTTTCATAATAGTAAAATCAAGCCTCAAGACAAAATTCATATTCTTTGCATAAATAGTTTTACAGCTATCTCTGTGGATGAGATATTTGTTACTGGCTCCAACAGCATCAGTTGGACTAGTTTGATCAAGGAATATATGCCAGTCTTCTCCTAAAAGTGTTTTTACTCCTTCACACCAATACAGAAAACTGCCAAAAAAAATGAAGGGAAGCTTCTTTTTTTTCCTGTAACATTTTGCGTATAGGATGCTGACAAACTTACTAGTTAATAATCTTAACTTTATGACACGTACCAGAGCTGACTTGCCTATTGCAGCTGAACACTCAATAGATATTGAAGACCGTACAATGTCCTAATTTATTTCATTCCAGCAAGTGCTCAAGCCTGGAGTATCTTAATACTTAAAACACTTCATATCAGGGTATTATTCTGAAAGCTTTAATTCATATAGCTCTTTGAGCCTTATATGTTCACATTGAGCCTCTGGCCTTCCTCTTCCAAAGACACATCACTTGATTATATTTTTTTGGTCAAACTACTATGAGATGGAAGCAGAGTATAGAATTATGTTCCACAGCACAATGAAGGCCACTAAATTAGCCAGAATAATAAGACCACCAAAGATGCATCACTTAAATTGCGAGTTTATCCAATTTAAGACTTGTATTTATTTGGTCAGAGTTGCCAGGATACTACTAGATCATGTAATAATTCAAAGCTCCACCAAAAGTCATTCACTCCAATGAGCATACCTAAAATCTCTTTACAACAGGTCAACAGTCAAAGAGGAAGTTTCAACAGAGGGTACATCACCAGGAATTGGACCTCTTTATTGTGACAATCAAAGCACTCTATAGCCTACACAAAGCCATAAATCAAAGAAAAGGTGTTCGAAGGTCTTTTCTACATAAGGCATTTGACAACCAGTTCAAAACTTGCATATAGACTTTAAAACTTACTAACCAAGGCCCCATTTTATTCTCAACATTAGCATCTTCTACACAAGCTGGGGCTGCAAGATTTTCAACACTCAATAGCTTTTCATGCATGGCGATTTCCACTTAATTTTATTCGATTTTCATTGCCACTCGAGCACGTTTTCTATGAATTTCAAAGGCCTCTCCCATTACTTACTAATTAATCACCCCTGTAATGAACTACTACTATTTGTATCAATTGAAAACATCATATCAATTATATATCCGTGAATAACACTATCAGCATTCAGATAATTTCTAGTTCACGCAACCAAGCCAACCCCATCTTTGGAATTAAGAATTTGGCGTGTGTGTATACCTAAGTGTTATAAAAATATAATCTTTCCAAGATTCCATGTATAAGAGAAATACGAGATTTTGGGTAAATGGCTAAACCTAATTGCAATTACATTTACCCAAATTTTTTTAAAAAATAATACGAGTAAATTATAATTGTAACAAGCTACACAAATAAGCAGTAAATGATAATGAAATCAATTGCTGAAAATTACAGAAAAATTAAACGAAAAAAAAGAAGGAAAAAAAAACCCTAAATTATAAAAAGAAATACCCACATCAGGAATTTCTTCTTTTAATTCAGTGACGTTGTCTTCAGAAGCCATGATTTCTTCTATCAATTAAAAACCTATAAAAATCAAATAAAAAGGGATTAGAATTAAAAATAGCTGGTAAAATCAAATCTAATTTTTTCAATTAAAATTTCAAAAACTAATTGGGAATTGAAAGAGAGATTAAAAGTTTCAATCTTGAACCAGAAATTAAAAAGAAATTGGGAAGATGAGATCGAAAGAATCGGCGGCTAGTTAGGGAGAAAAGTATGAACCTGAGAAAAGAGGGCTTTAATTGAAAACCCTTATTTTGCAAAGTTGCGAGCTTTGTTTGTTGCTAACTCTCAATTCATAACCTTTTTTTTTTTTTTTTTTTTTTTTTTGAAGTAGAAAAATACGGTTAAGGCGTCAAGGGGAGACTTTCTAAGCTTTCCAAAAAAAAAAAAAAAAATCACATAACTGTTTTTTCGAATACGCGTATAGTATATGAATTACGGAGTATAAATCATCAAAATATGTTTAAGTCCTTGTTCATTTCACCTTAAAAAAATAATATTAAGTAAAAATAATTTCAGTTAGCAAAAATAAGTTCAATTCAACTTTAAAGAAGAAATATAATAGAAAATCAGTAAAAATAATTTTAGTTCAACAAAAATAATTACAGTTCAGTAAAATTAAATTCAGTTTAGTAAAAATAATTTAAGTGCAGCAAAAATAATTTCATTTCAGTGAAAATAAGGTGAAGTGAACGGGAGCTAAGTAGAGTTTGTAGTTAGTGTCACAAGTCAAAACATATCAACTAATTTGAAACGGAGAAAATATGCAAGTATCCAACTATAATAATAGGAAATATAAATTTCTTTTCCAAACATTGAAATACATACATCACCATAAAGCATAAACAATCGTGAACAAATGTGTATTAAACTATTAATCAGTTTTAATTATTGATGGATATATAATAAGACATAATGTGTGAGTGTAAACATAAATTTAAATTACTTCTTAACAAGACTTCTCCTAGGTTATTAGGGGGGGGGGGAGCATAAGGGAAATCCTTGTCCTCAAAATGGCTTTAATGGGGATTGAACCTCCAACATCAAAGTTGTAAAACTTAATACTTTTTATATATACCCGGGTGTATATAAAGGTAGGTGCACACAAGGGTAGTATTTTGCTAATCTGATATTTTTTTTACTCATTTTAAGATTTTAAAATGAGCAGAAAATACCTTTAGTTGCACATTACATATTGCAACCGGGTGTATATAAATTATTTCTATCAACCTTACTACTTGACCAAGCTTTGGTAGATACAAGTTCTACTTGTAGTAGGAGGGTTTTCGAGGGTGGGTGGTGGTTGGAGAAGTGAAGAAAGAGGGGGTTGTGTGGTGGTGGTGGTAATTCTCTTTGTTTTTTTTTTTAAAAAAAAAACAAACAACATTCTACTTGTAAAGGGTTCTATTCCGTTATCTTTCATTCCCTGTGTTCATTCCATTCCATTTACCACATGCAAACCAAACGGCCTCTAAATGCTAAGTAGTTTTCTTTGAATTGAATCTAACTTGAAGGAGGATTGACAAATTGGACATTTGGACATGTGAGTCCAATATAGGCAAGATTGACATATTGCTTCCTAAATAAGGGCATTTAGTCAATAGTCATTACTCAAGAACTATATGGCTTATACAAACATATGCTAGGAATGGCGAATAGCAATCATCAAGAATTCAAGAGCAAGTAAACTGGAAGTTGAACAAGAAATTATGTCCAATACAAATCGTAACTTGAATAAACAGTTGCAAATCTGTACACATTGAAGATTCAAACAGCCGATTTCTTCCCCTTACAACTGCAATACTATACATAACCGGAAAAGGAAAAAAAAAAATTAATGGAGTGTAAATATAGGCCTTTTGAACATGACTTCTATTGAAACAATGAGAAGAGTTGTGTCATCAACTCGCACTCCACAATCAGCTCCAAAGTAGGCAGGCTATGCCGGCAATGGCTCTTCCATAACTGCCAAAGAAGAGCCAAAGCATCAATGTATTGTTGACAAAGATGGGGGATATACAGTTGAAATAAATAGAGGGTGAGGAGGAAAAAAAAAATTTTGAAATTCTTTGAGAAAATTTCTAAAATGCCATCACTATTTTAGAATGGAAAAACAAAGAGTGAAGAATGTGGAAGACGGAAGGATATCTACCTTTTCTCTTCTCAGGAATTTTATCTGAAACCTCCTCAACATCATCAGCAACAGGAGCCTTGGTAGGAACATCAGGTAGATCCAACTTCTCTTCCTCTTCAGGAACTGTAGTGGGAACTTCTGGTAGATCTTGGACAGTAAGCTACACCAACAAAAGCATACCTCCATCAGATAAGACTACGAAGAACATACAAAATGCTACAGTGTAATATGCAACCACAAGATATGATAGTAGAATATCTAGTAGGGCTTCAAGACTGCAGTTGAGATCAGAGCTTTTCTAGTAGGGCTGCATACAAATGAAGCATATTCCAAATACATAGGCATGGTCCCTTCTCACACAGGTTTACATATCTTTGGTCAGTTCTAATAAGGTCTGTACTTCTTGCTGTATCACATGTGCACAGGTGTGTGTATTCAATTGTATATTTAAGAATGAATTAATCTTACAAAAAAAGAGGGTATGAATTAATCTAAAAAGATCAAAGTTCAAGGTTCATAATTATTTCCATGCCTAATGACTACCAACTACCAAGTTCATACAAAATATGAGCATATATTCTTAGGATGGTGTACTAGATATTCTACTATCATATCTTGTGAGTTAACATCTCAATCTCTGTTCATATGCATAGTTTATGGGGAACAGAGATTGAGATGTTAACTCACTATATCTGAATGAACAAGTGAGTTAACATCTCAATCTTTGTTTCCCATAAACTATGCATATAGATTAGCATTTCTTGCATAAAGTCTTATCCTTTTTTCTCATTGAACTAGCTGTTTCAGAGAATATCTGATGCAACAAGTATATTTTTCATAGTTTGTGGACAAAGTATAATTGAATCAGGTAAGAGTATATACAAGGCTTCCAACAAAACTTTCAACAATGTACAACAATCACAACAACAATGTGAATCAAATCCATCTGTCCATCCTCACATGTGCACTTGTAAAAGTAAATACACATAAAGAATACAACTCTACATGTCTGTGTATATGTTAAGCTATACCTGATTACAGAGGTATACAGCAGAACAAAGACAAAATCACTATTAATTTGTGTGTGCGTTGTTACCTTTTTTTTTTTTTTTTTTTTTTTTTTTTTGGGGGGGGGAGGGTGGCCCCCTAGGCCCTACCCCCCAACTCCCCATAAAAATAATGACAACAAAACTTTATTTACTATATAATGCCACAAAGCTTGTCAATGTATAAATTATAAGTTTTCTCTTGCTATAAAGCATTTGAAATCTTCTCTACAATTTCTTCTTTGAAAAATCTCTATATCATGTAGAAATGATGCTTTGGACCTACTTGATGTGGACAAAAATATGCTTATGGGAGCCAGAAGATGGAGTTCAGCACATCATGATAAAACAAGCCATAAGTAATAGCTACAAGGGGTGAATAAATATGGTCTCTAAGAAGTTTTGAGGAAGATGTGGGAGCCTTCTCCCCTCAGAATACTGTTCAACTAGGGAAACTTTCCTTCACATAATCAAATATCTTATACTGTTTGTGGAAGGGGTTACGATTTCCTGAGCCAATCAGGCTTAGGATCTGTATCACATGTGATCTTAAAGGGCACTGGGAAACTTAAGGATGCTTCCTTCAATTCATTACAGAATTGCCCGAGGCTTATATTATGTGTACTTTTATATTATGAACATAATCTCATTTAAGTTCCTTCCTGATGATTACAGACTGATTTCATCTAAAAATCCATAGATAGATATTAATATGCAGTCTCAATCAGCTCATCAAGCGCTTGATACTAGACACAGCATAGATAAGGACAAGTATCTCAAAAAATAAACATACCATTGCTTCTAGATTGTCAAATTCTGCTAATACTTCTTCCTCATCATCAGCAGATAATTTCTCTCCCAGTATAGCATGTATTTCCTAGAGACAGATACCAAATGAAAGATTATTAGTTTCCCAAAAAAGTTGAAAAAAAAAATTGTAATTCAAACAAGAAATGCCCACTGGTACACATAACATGCACCGTGTACAGCTATAGCCAATCGCATACAAGCAATTCTGAACAGACATGACTGGAAAATTATAGTGCTTAGGTAGCCATTAGTTATAGCCAACCGTAATTAGTTTTACAAAGCCACCTTCTGTCTATGACTCTATCATGCACCTGTAAAGAGTTATCCCCGTGACTTGTGCTTCTTATTAATTTATTATATTGACAGCATCAAATCTGTCAAGTCTACCATGTATATTGTCCAAACATGTCATTACCAAGCACAAATATGAAGCTAGAAGTAGTATTCTTGTTCTAAGCACTGCCTTTGGTAATAGCAGAGTGCTGATCATTCTAAAGGACACACTCAGGAATCAAGTGATCCAACTTGATCCCGAGACACTTTCTAATGAGTAATGACTAACTGCAACTTCTTAATGAAGGAGAGTCAATTTCAAGGAGACCCGGGTATCCCAGGGTCTAAGAACACAATTACATATTAACAGCTGAGCTTGATAACTGATAACTAAGGGCTGAAAATTGAGAATGCAACTGCTCCTATCAAAATGCTTCATGCTGTTAATATGTAAATACCAAATATCTGGTCCTGACATCATGGCATTACAACGTGAAAAGATGAATGACAACCTCTGAGAAAGGACAGTGAGCATTGATTGGACATGGGACTATGGGAGTCTACTATGGCCATCAAGACTAAGGTCAAGACTTGCAAGTTTACTTCTTATTTATTGTTATTAAAACTTGAATTTTTATTTTTTCTTTTTAATTTGCAGGACTTATTAATTTCTTCATTCTAACTTTAAATGTACCCTAACTCCAAAGCCTTTGGGAAAAAGAAGAAACAAAATGTGACAGTCAAATCAGCAAGAAAACTATAGTTTTCAGAATATGAATAAAGAGAAGCATACATCTTGATAGGCTCTTGCTTCTTCAGTGTCATCCATCAACTTCTGAACATCATCCAGGTTAAGTTCACTTTGAATTGCTTTCATTGCATTGTTTCCCGCTTGCAAGCTCTCAAAGACAGCCTTTTGCTTGCTGGATAATTCTATATCTGCCAACTAAATCAAATAAAATTGTAAGACTAATGACTCGGGAAGAATAAGGTAATTTAAAATGGCATCAAAAGCTGGAGGGTCATAATGGTTGAAATTCTTACTTGCTGCTCAACATTAATAAGCCAAGCATCAACTTTCTGCAGCAACTCTTCCTGCACCTTCTTCTTCTTCAACGCAAGTAAGGCTCTATCTTTTTTCTTTTCACGGATCAAGTCCCGTGCGGCTTGTTTTTCAGCTTCGATGACAGCTTCAAGCTGAAAAGAGGGGGGAAAAAAGCAACAAAAAGATATGAAGAAGTGCTATAGCTGGACATGATGAGCAAGCAACAAAAATGTAAAGTGAATATGTACAAAACTATGAAGATTTATCCAGTGGGTCACCAAAGAAAAATATACAATTTAAACCCAACCCAGATAATATTACCTCTACAGTTGAAGAGTATCTGCATATACTCAGAAAGGCAATAAAAAGAAATCAACTTATACAGATGGATCAAACAACAAAAATCGCGAATCTAATCTAAAACCCCACACAGAGACAAGTGATGCAAATATTAAAAAACAGAGGGAGTAACTAAAATCTAGATCTGTATTGGCAATGTGATTGGAGTTATTGAACCCCTTATATTATCTCATTTACAACCCATGAAACTTCAATAAACCATCCCTTTTAAGTATTATCTGTTCAAGCAATAAAATTTTTCAGATTTGCAAAATTGTATACTTGTGTCTAACACTCTAACCTAATACAGGTATATCCAATTATTTCTTCTTTAATTTGACACACATTAGAAAATTTTTATCAGACATGATATAGCAAAACACATTGTTACATAGCACACACAATAATTAAGATCCCTAAACAAACTCATTCACCAGAACAAGCTCCTTACTCTCATATGTATAAACCCCAAAGTCCAAACTCACCCCACTAGAAGATTCCTCATTGAAGAAGAGTCGATGTTACAGCAATTTATGCTTTCATTGTCTTCAAAGACTTAAATGGAGTAGATTACCACCCACCCACACCCCCCTCCCCCTCCCCCCCCCCCCCCCCCCCAAAAAAAAAAAAAAAAAAAAAAAAACCCACTCTCTTCCCAAAAAGCAGAAAAAGAACAAGATTCAAGCTGAAGCTGCAAGAAGCAGATTTTCTCAGCTAAATGTTTTTTGTTCCCCTGAAGCTTCAAGAAGATTAGCTAGCCAAATCACAATGCTGAACTTTCAACAGCTACTGCTAGACAAATGGGAAATGTCAATTCAAACAGACACCAAAGCCAGTTTCTAATGCATAATTTATACATACCTAGAAATCAGTTAGAAAATTCATCAGATTTTGACTCCAACCACCATAATAATAATATGACTCCTTTCACTGAGCATCTCTAGGTGTCATTGCATCTGATCAGTATACTGTGGATTCTATCATTTCCACAATTTAGATACATTTTATCAATCAATTCAAATACAAGTAGCAATTAGCATTATGAGTTTATGACTATAACAAAGTCACCCTGGATCACATACAATGCCCAACAATAACATAAAAGTGAAATAAGTAAAACATATACTTTCTTCCCAAATATATTTTGCTAGTTCAACAGGTATTGAAACTATAAGCCATTGATTCAGTTGCTTGTACCAGCCAACCTTCTAAAATTAATCCTCTATCTGAATTGGTGATGCATAGTTATATAACTTATATTATGTCATCGCCTTCAATGCCTCTTCCAAAGCAGGCATTCTAACAAGAATGTATCAATACCCTTCTCTGAAGTAAGTTTGTTTGGAAACACTTTAATCACTCCACCCACAACCCTATTCTAATACACAACGAATTACAATAGCCAGCTTGCTCATTAGAATCATCCATCCGTCCATATCACCTAATCAATCAAATATATGAAACGAATATAGCAAATGGCATAACTATTATAAACATAGATATACCCAATTCAAGTCAAAGATTTTGGAACCCTATACAACAAGCAACCACAACAGAATTCCAGCATATTGGGCTTAGTTCCCACCATAGGCTAATAATTAAACCCTCAAATAGTTGTAATTGAACTCCTTTGCATTAAAAGTTTAAACCTCACCCCATCAGTGATAAAATCAACCATTTTTTTTTTATTTTTTTTTTAAAGAAAAAATCAACCATGTTTTATACTAACTTCAGACAACAGAAAGCTTCTACTTAAGCAAAAAATCCTTTCCATACCCTCCAAACCCCAAACTCGAACAGACTTTCATCCCCAAGCAGCACAATGCATAACCTAATTGAAGACAATATAGCTAATTGAGCTAATCAACACCCCATTAAATCAAAACTAATCTTCACCAGTCTAGCTAATAAAATTTGTGCATTATTCTTTTCTTTTTCTATACATACTATAAAACCAAATATATAATCAAAATCAAAGAGAATCAGATCAACATTAAACTAAAACAATTCTCAACATAATCCAGCATTTTGACATTAACCCAGAAAACAAAATTCAAAAAAGGGGGGAAAAAGCAAGGAATTAATTACCTGTTGCTGATATTGACCAAGCTTGCGTCTCTGTGTTTTAAGAGAGAGAATTGCACGATCAACCTCAGTGATCTTGGGTTTTTTCACAAAAATATTACCCATTTCAACAAATTAAATACCCACCAATTTAATTTGTTAGAAAATTATCAACAAGCTGAAAACAAAAGCTTCCCACTCCAATCCCTCCAATAATTTCTCAATTTAATCTCGCTGGTTCGCAATTTAATCAGCAACTGTTACACGGCACGGCCGTGGCGGAGGTGGTGGTGGTGCGGTGGTCGATGACAGGCACGAGGAGAGAGAGGGGTTGCGGGAGGAAAGAAGAGGGGCAAGACCGCCGAGTATTCTAAGCTCGATTTCCTAATCACTTGTTACTTTTTCGTCATTCTCTTCATCACCTCGGCTTATTTTCGCTAAACTTTACAAGTGGTATAAATGGTTGATTCAGGTGTCAGTTTGGTTACTATCAATAATATAACATAATATAATACTAAAACAAACAAAAAGGAATAACACGTGCCAGTTCTTGATGCTGTTTTTCTCTTTAAAACTCCTTTTCTTTTTAGCAAAAATCTTTTATTATTGAAATATTTCTATAATACAAATATAATAATATTATTCATAATTTTATATATTATCTTTATAATAATTGTACTAGATGAAGCCCGTGCGATGCACGGTTTGTAATTTTTCAAATAAAATATTTTACTAAATATATATTTATCTAATAATCTTTGTGATATTCGATTGCTTACTACTTGAATTTTTTATTATAAAATGAATTATTAACTTTGTTTCTTAGATTTAGATAAAATTCGTAATATAAAAAAATAACATTTTATTTCACAAAGTTTCATATGTGACTGGTCACACTGTGTGGTTGGGATTGCTTGGTCTGGAGTTATTTGGTTGGTCAAAGGTTACTTAATCGATCAGGGGTAACTCAATCGATCGGTGTTTGGGTGTGTCTTAACCGGCCACACGATATAGCCAACCACACAAAAAAAAAATGTGCTGATTTTATTTTTTATAATTAATAATACCTCCGTTCTTGAAAATTCGACTCACTTACTATTCATGTGGTCAAAATAAAATAACTTTGACCACATTTTATGATTTATACAATCAAAATAAATTAACAAGTTTGATCTTATTAGATTCCCCTTATGATAAATTTTTTCAAATATCAAACTTTTTTAAAATTTTACTTAATTAAACATAGCCGAAGTTATTAATGGTCAAAGATGTTCATTGGAGACCGTGCAAATGCAAAGTGAGTCGAACTTTCAGGAACGGAGGGAGTATAATATGTTTGATCTAAAATAAATTGCAATTCTTTTTTTTTTTTTTATTTGCTAAAATAAAACATTTTCCTATGTGATTCTCTAAAATTAATCTTACGTGGCATAATCCTATTGTAATGTTTTAAAATTATTAATTAAATACGGTCAATAATTTATATCATATGACTTATATTTATATGATAGTGTACTTTTTGTAGTTTTGTTTGTAAATAGATATCTATGACTTGAAATTATTTTTATTGAACTTAAATTATTTTCACTGAACTGAAAGTATTTTTACCAAACTAATTTTTTTTTACTAATTAAAACTTATTTGTACTAATTCTCTAATATCTTTTTATACTAAAATAAAAAACAATACATTTTGTATGCGGTTAGCCACCCACCATCTGGCCAGACAAAGTAACCCCTATAAAACTGACCGAGTAATTCTTGTAATACTAAATGAGTAACCTCTAACACTAACTAAGTAACCCCTATATATAACACTGATTGAGTAATCACTATAACACTGACTAAGTAACTCCTATAGTACTAACGAAGTAACTCTTGTAATAGTTGGTGACACGCTTTGGCCAGCTACGTTTAAAAGTTTGTGATTAAATATATTATAAATGGATCTTATTTTAAAGAACTTTTTAAAACATCGATCATTATCTTAAAACGAATTTGGTTATAGAAATAGAATTGAGTTATAGAATATTTATTAAAAGTTAGGATTAATTTTGTATATATAAATTATTAGAATTCTATTGATAATAAAACTCTATACAACAATTTTATCTTAAAAAATCTATCCAAAAATCGCTTACTTAGCATCATATGTGTCACAATAATACATATTTATCTCCTACGTGGCGCAACACTTTGCGAAAAACTGAAATGCCAAGTGTCGTTGTCTCGTGGTCTGGCTGCGAGACCGGTTTTATTTATTAGTGACTAGTTTTGTGCCCGGGCGATGCCCAGGTTGTTTATTGAATTTTAGGATAAACCTTTTGGCTTGAATATTCAATACGGCTATATAATCACTGATGCAGGATATTTAGACATGCGATATCATACTTAAATTATTTTTATTAAACTGAAAGTATTTTTACCGATTAAAACTTATTTTTACTAATTCTCTATTATTTTAAATATATTATAAATGGAACTTATTTTAAAGAACTTTTTAAAATGAATTTTATGATAGAAATAGAACCGAGTTATTAGATTTTTTTTAAAAGTTATGATTAATTTTGTATATATGAAATATTAGAAGTATATCGATAATAAAACTCTATACAACAATTTTATCTTAAAAATCTATCCAAAATTCGCTTACTTAGCATCATATGTGTCACAATAATACATATTTATCACCTACGTGGCTCGACACTTAGTGAATAACTGGAATGCCAAGTGTCGCTGTCTTGTGACCTGGCTGCGAGACCGACTTTATTTATTAGTGATATGATATGATATACTAGATTAGATTTCTTTTTATTTCAAATTCTACTTACTTAAAAATAGCTACACAATATTTTGAGTCCTTTTAAATACGGTGGAGAGTATAAAATAAAGGAGCCTAAAATACAATATTAACATTTAAATTACCATTATATATATAGTTGTACAATAGTGAGGTTCAATGAAAAAAAAAAATAAAAAATAAAAAAAAAATTATTCATGGTGTTGATTTGAAATCTTATGAAACAATGATAATTGAGTTAGTTTTCTGTTCAATATTTCTGTAATAATTTTACCAACTTATAACTTTTTTTTTCCTTTATTATTAAAACAGGTTATGCTTACATCGATCATTTTGGACATATGTCAAGCTATCATTAAAAAAATTTCCGCTAATACAATATATGATGGTAACTTAATTTTTTTTTTTTTTGGAACTAAATTAATTCATAACTAAAAAGTCATGCGGCATCTACATTGTATAGTTTTATTGAGAATAACTTGTACCATTAATGTAATATAATGTATATTATTTTAAAAATATTTTCAACATAACTAATCAGCAATAATATTTTATTCTTTTCTCCATTGTAGTTTTAATAATTTTTACCTAATTATTTCATCGGGAAAAAAAATTATTACTACCATGCATCGCACGGGCACACATTAATCTAGTAGGGAATAAGAGACTAGTCGACTATATTAAAAGTTTAACTAAATTCACTTAACATGATTTGATCTAGTTGACAAGCGCACTTTAGGGCGCGCTTTAGAGCATATTTTAGGATGATTTTGGATGTATTTGGGGCCGCTTTGGCCGATTATTACCTTGTTATGCTTACGTTCCCCATATTACGTGCTTCACGAGTTTTCGGTTTGTTTTTGATGTGTTTTCAGGTAATATCAACCGAGTTTAATCGGATCCCGAGCCCTTGATGCGTAACCGAGCTAGCCTTGACCGGAGTCCGAGGAGTTAAGGAAGTTCAAGTGTCGTGCATTGATTACATAGCACAGGCAGCACGGCCGTGTTACCATAGGCACACCCGTGCTGGCCTATAAGCAAGCAACCCCAGGCAAGGCAGCACGGTCGTGCAAGCCAATAGCACGGCCGTGTCAGTATCCACGCACCCGCACGGCCGTGCAGGCCATTAGCACGGCCGTGCCAGATGTTGCCCGTGCCCGTGTCAGCTTCAGTATGAGCCCCGTGCTAGAGCATATTCAGCACGGCCGTGTCATTTTTAGCACGGCCGTGCCAACTTGAAGAAGAAACCCGGTTTACTTACTGACAAGCTAGCACGGCCGTGCCAAATACAGCACGGCCGTGCTGATCCAGGGTTAACTGCGCGCTTGACTTCTCCGAATTAGAAGACGTATATAAGGCCCGACTTTAAGAGGATTAAAGGACAGTTTTCAGAGATAGTTTTGAGAGCTTTTGTAGAGAGTTATTGGAGAACGTTCTTAGTATTAGAGATTCATTAGTTTTCTTAGAGAATTTCCTAGAGATTTTAGTTTTCTTGGATTGATTTGAAGCAAGATTTGCGAAGGTTCTTTGCATTATTCATTGACGACGGATATCAAAGTTCTGAACTTTTCCATTGATTCGCATCAATACAATTGGTATTATTCATTCTTGTTTATTAATCAAGCTTTATTATTCCTTAATCAGAATTCATGTTTATATCTATTATGCTTTTGGAATTCATTATTGCTTTGATTATGAATATGTGTGAGTAGTCTCCTAGCTAGGGTTTCGGGATGAAACCCGGCCTAGGTAATCTATGTAATTGAGGATTGATTTTGATAAACGGATTGTGATTAAATTGATTATATGCGATTGCATGTTAATTCATTATAATAGGAGTAGCTAACCTAGAATCTTGAATTTGATTGCATGATATTCTTGATTTGAACAAGAGATTGTGAATTGAGTATTTCATTATTGAATGTGGTTTGATTATGTATCGAGTAATGTTAAGTGCATGAGAAATCCAAGCTTAGTATTGCCCGTTGTCTTCCTATCACATGATATTGATCAGACTTATAGTCTTTGCATATCCCGTTTGTCTCTGTGATTCCTTGTTGCTTAGTTACCAATGGTTAGGCGGATTCCCGTTCTCCCTAGTGTCTTAGTTTATTGATTTATTCCATCTTATTAGTAGTATTTTAGAACACCATTTTCCATTGATTTCGAACTAGCTTAGGTTTAAGATTGATTTGCAATTACTCTCGTTCCTCGTGGACCGAACCTTTATTTGCCATTGTACTTGGTTATAGGGTGTTCGTATAAGTATTGTTTGATTGAGAGTTAGATTGTAGCGACCGATTTAACCCCTGTCACTAGTCTGATCTTATTTAAATCAAGTATTTGAATAAATTTTTTTTTTGTTTATATTTATTGCAACATTTTGATTAAAAATCCAATACTCCATTCACATTAGTTGCAAACTTGCAATGTTTGTTTGTTTTTGTTATTTTAGGGTTCGTTTGATATTGTTGTATTTTTTTTTTCAAAATCATATGATATATGTCATATAATGAATTAAAAAATCGTCAAACATATTAAAATCAAGATAATTTTGAAAACTGACAATTATTAAAAAGTAACAACGCGTTTTTCTTGTTTTCAATTTTTGGTAATTGTTTTCTAAAATATAGAAAATTGAAAATAAAAAGCAATGTCAAACAAGCCCTTAGGGTTCGTCTGACATCACTGTGATTTTCTGTTTTTTGTTTATAAAAATTATGATATATGTCATATAATGAATCAAAAAATAGTCAAACTTATTAAAATCATGATAATTTTGAAAACTGACAACAGACAAATGAAAACACCTTTTTCTTGTTTTCTGTTTTTGGTTTTTTGTTTAAAAAAAAACAAAAAAGATACCAAACAAACTCTTAGTTGTCCGTTTTTTATTGGTTGTTTTTGTGTGTGTGTGTGTGTGTGTGTGTGTTAGGGTTCATCAAAAAAAGTAATCATCTTCTTTTCCCCTATTATCAGTTCGTTGACAAAGATTTATCGAGATCGCAACAGTTGTCAAATTTTCAAATACATTAAACTGAATCAGATGAAAATCATCCTTACGGCTATAACAAACGCCTTTCCAAAAAGACTGTATACTCTAGCGATGTGTGCGAGAGATGTACCACAATGCAAGATCTATTCAATGATCGTAGCTTTGATGAAGGAAACCCTTATTTGAATCATTTTTATGTATTTGTTAATTTAAATTTCATTTGTATATGTCGTATGACTTTTTATTAATGAATTGATTTGTGTAAAAAAAAAAAAAAAAAAAAGCTTGCAACACATACACTTTGACCAAAGAGCTCTCACAAATTTAGTTAAAGTGCTGCAAATCAAAGTGAACGAAGGAAATATGATCCAATTTAAACTTAATATACTATTACTCCCTCCGTTTTTAAATACTTGCTCCACTTTCGATTCCCGTATGTTCTTAAAAACTTGCTCCATTTCCTTATTTGAAAAAGTTTTACAATATTTAATTCATTTTCTCTCAACTAGTGGACCCACCATATCATAAATTATATTTTATTAATTTCATATTCTCTCTCCTTCAATTCTCTCAATTACTTTTGCCTACAGTTTTTTGTTCTTCCACCTATCCCACTACCTCCATATTTTATTACTTTCTCCTAAAATTTCGCGCATAGAAAAAGGGAGAAAGTATTTAAAAACAAAGGGAGTAATATTTTTAATCATAATTTCGTAAAAAACAAATACTTCCTTTGTTTCTGTTTTAATAATTCGTTTCAAAATACACTTTATTAATATCAATTTTGTATATATATATATTTTTTTTATCACAATAGAACTTTTTTTTTTTTTAAAAACCATTCATCACAATAAAACTTAAAATATTTTTAAGTTATAAAACGTGAATTGACAAGCGTGAAATCTCTAATGTTGTGATTAAAAAAAAAATAGAGAAAGTACATAAAAGTTAATAATTTGAAAGTTTATACGGAGAAGAATTTAACAAATATTTATAAAATCTATAAGTTAAAATGAGACCACCAGTTTTTATTCTTACTTCCTTCAACCAGCCAGAACATCAACAAAAGAATGATAAAAAAGAGTACAAAATTGAACGATGTGGTTAAAAAAGAACAAATTTTTATATATGGCTGGCCACACCGTGTGGCCGGGGTTACTTATTCAGGGGATACTCAGCTCGGTCGGTCAGGGGCTATTTATTCATGGGCTACTTGGTTGATCAAGGATTGCTTATTCAAGGGTTATTCGGTCGGTCAAGGGTTACTTGGTCGGTCAAGGGTTACTTATTTTGGGGTTACTCAGTCGATCATGGGTTACTCGGTTGTTCAGGGGTTACTTGGTCAGGGGTTACGTACTCTCACATAGAAAACGCGCTAACCGATTGAGTAACCCCAAAATAAGTAACCCTTGACCGACTGAATAACCCCTGAATAAGTAAAACTGGCCACACTGTGTAGCCAACCACACAGAAAAAGCACCGAAAAAGAATAGAGGAGGTATGAATCGTAGAAATTGATGATTCAAAAAATAAAAAAGAGTAATTGTATTATTTTAATTAGTCTTGACGAGAAATTGTTATATATACCGGGTGCATGGTGCACCCATGAGTAATTTGCTTTCACTTGATGATTATTATTTATTTAATCATTAAATGCATGAAGAGTAAAAACTAACATTGAGTTAGTTGGGTGCAAATACACCAGGATGTATATGACTGATCTAATTTAAATTAAAAATATTTATGATCTAGTCTGAATGTATATGAGTAATTATATTTAGAGATAGGCTTTTTTTTTTTTTTTTTTTTTTTTTTGACAGATGGTTAAAATTAATTTTGTCTGATCTAATCCAAAACTTAATTTATTCCTATATCATGTTAAATGTACAATTTATGTTTAAAAAATCAATTATTGATTCAAGACAGTATATTGAGATAAAAAATATTAATAGTTAAATATATTAATTACGGTGACTAATAAAAATCTATTCACACTCGTTATCAATTGTAAGCCCCAAATCTATCTTTAAATTAATTCTTAGTCAGACACAAAATTAGAAGATTTGTCAAAGATTTATGATCTAAAATAATTACTAGACAATTGAGAAGTTATACTTCGTTCGTAAGAGATGAGTTTAAGTGCCGAATGAATTTTATTATTTAAGAAATCACCCATCTTATTCTATTAATAAAAATTGATGAAAAATGTGACTAAAAAGACGTGTCAGTTAAAAATTAATTTATTCTATTTAAAAAATAACGTTAAATGTGACTAAAGAGACGTATCAGTTAAAATCCAAATTTATTGATTTAATACACTCCTATTCCCTTAAAATTAAATTAAGGCCAAATGTGACTAAAGAGACATATATCCGTTAAATATCAATTTATTCCATTCAAAAAAAATATTCCATTAATAAAAATTGAAGGAAAATGTGACTAAAAAGAAGCGTCAGTTAAAATTCAATTTATTCTGTTTGAAAAATAACATTAAATGTGACTAAAGAGACGTATCAGTTAAAATCCAAATTCATTGATTTAATACAATATAATGATTATATATATATATATATATATATATATATATATATATATATATATATATATATATATATATATATAAACCCTCTTATTCCCTTAAAATAAAATTAAGGCCAAATGTGACTAAAAAGCATATCAGTTTAATATCAATTTATTCCATTCAAAAAAGTAAGGATAAACGTGATTAAAGAGATGTGTCAATTTTTTTTTATTTTTTTTTGTTTGTGTTTAGAGAGCCACAAGGGCGAGGGTGAGAATCAATCCCAGGATCTCCTGGAACCGGGAAGGTAGCTCTAACAATTAATTTATTTCATAACGACAAACGTGACTAAAGAGACATGTCAGATAAAAATCAATTTGATAATTAAAAAAATATTAACCTTTAAATATATGTATTACTGATGAACATGACTTATAAATGTGTCAAAATGCAGATTCATATTATACCACAAATATTTTAATAAGATCTAAAGAAGATGAAATCTTTAAGGAAGAACAAATTTATCTTGTTTAAAAGTATTAATTTAATAAATAAAAATTAGATTTTTGTATCAAATGTCCATCCAACAAAAAATGTAGTCCGTAGTTATACAAGATTCCAATACTCTCGATCGATGAATTACCAACATTTATCCTTATATCATAGTCATCAACTCGATTCACTTCAAAACTAACTTTCTTATTCTCCAATAAGATTAAATTTTATTTTTGTAAGCTTGAAACCCATCAAAAAATTCATAAATACTACCCGCAAATTACACTAATATTAGAAGGAGGTTAGGCAGTGCCAAAAAAAAAAAAACAAAACACAAAATATAAACTAAGCTGTGGTTAAAAATGAATAGAGGTGGTATGGCCGTATGAGTTTTAGTAATTGATTATCACAAGAATATATTCTTTCTCAAAAAATTATAAAGTGATGACAGATACACTCAAAAAGTTGTATCAGATAATAAATTGAGAATGTACATGCCAAATTGTTATACTGTATCTATGAATTTATGTATTTGGATGCTTGCTTAACCCTTCAATATAATCGGTAATTGTCAATTATAGATGACGTATGACTTTTTAATAATTGAAATATGGTGTCCTTTAAAATTTCTTTTAAAAAAATAAAATAAAATAAAATTGATTGTATTATTTTAATTTGAATTAAATATTTGAATATGATCTAGTCTGAATGTATTTTTTACCTCGTCTAATTTGAATTAAATATTTAAATGATAATATGATCTAGCCTGAACCTTTTTTTTTTTTTTCGGAACTTAATTATTATTTTTATTACCTGGTCTAATTTGAATTGAATACAGAGTATTTGTATTCTAGTCTGAACGTTTATTTTTTACCTAATCTAATTTGATACGATTTTTTTTGTTCAACTAATTTTGTCTGTTTATTGATTCATAAATAAAAAGTCATACGACATCTACAATAAGATTTGTATATAATAAATACATGGAAATTGAATCAAATTAAAACACTCTTTCAACAAAGCTATGATCGTTGTTGCAAATGTTACAATCTCCATACCCTCTTTAAGAGACGTGTCTGTTAAAAATTAGTTTACTGATTTCCATACCATGTACGACAATGCTATTAAGATCTCATGACTAAAAAAAAAAGTCTAAACGGAGAACAATTTTAACTTATTTGAAAGTACAACTAGTATTTAGCTCGTGCGATGCACGGGTTAGTCTTATTGTATAAATAGAAAGTATATATTTTTCGATTAAAGAATTTTACTATTGTGTTTAAATTGTTCTTAGGTTTTTTTAAAATCAAAACATATGTAAATTTAAATTATATTGTATTTTGTTAGTAACATAAAATACTACGGAAATATAATGCGATATATATTCTAATTCAAAAAAATAAAATTACATCATATCATATGTAAGAAATACAAATTGCATCAAGCAAAAAAACCATCTACTAATACATACAGGTTTAACCCAAACCCAACGTACATGTGATGAAAAACATTAGCTAGCCTACCTACATATGGATGCATAAATTGATAAATTGATAAATACAAAATAATTTATAATAAAATCATTATACATTAATCAAACACTAATAATTTTGATTAAGATTTTTATTATTTATGTTATTTTAGTTGATATCAAGAAACACTATTCTTTCAAAAAAGAAACAGTATGAGAGTACAATGAAAATAAAATTATTTGTACAAAACTAATCATATGAAATTTTTATTAAAAGCTTCTAATTGTCTCTCCACAAAATTGATATATTGTAGTTTCCATCCAAATATATTGTTCCTTTGTTGAATATTGAATTTTTCACCTACAAACACATAAAATCACCAAATAAATCAAATCAACATTACTTAAAAGAAATAGAAAACTGAAAATAGAAAAGAAAATCAAAATCGATTATTAAAGAGAAAATATATAGTGGAGCAAAATGTAAAATTTAGAAAAATATTTTACAAAAAAAAAAACTCGATATAGAGTCTAGCTTATGTGCAACAAGACATTTTGAACATTAAAAATAGGTACTCGTAATTTTATTATATAATGAAAGTACAATGTAGCATCAAGGAAAGAATACAAATAACTACTCAGCCACATGAAAAACATCATGTTAGCAATAAGTGGAAATAACAATTTAAAAACGTAATTAAAATTAGATCAAATAAAAAAAATTGTTTTGCAAATCTAGTTCAAATTTACAAAAACAGTACTAAAAACACAATAACCGAAAATCATAGAAAAAAATGAAGTAAAAAATATATAAATTTAAATTGAGATCTTAAAAAATGAAAAGAAAATATATAACAAAATAAAAAATATTGAAAATAGAATTATAAAAACTCGATCTTTAAACATTATTGTAAAAGAAAATTAATTATGCAAATCTTTTAAACAATACAAAGAAAATATTGATACACAATTCTTCTTAAAAAAACGATTAAACACCAATCACCCAAAAATTCAAAAACAAATTTCAGAAAAAAAATTGAAAAAATTAAAATCCCGCATAAACTTAATAAAAATTGAGGTCTGAAAAAAAGTGACACAGGATAAAATTTTAAAATATTAAAATTCATAAAAAAAATTATCTTTGAACATTGAACAAGGAAAAAAAAAATACAAAGTTTTATAAAAACCTAGACAAAATTCTAAAGCGCAATTTGTTAAAAAATGATTAAATACCAAAGCAACAAAAAAGTGAAAAGCAATTTGAAAAAAAAAAACGAACTATAAATAAAGTTGAGAAAACATACGTTTGATTGCTTCTTTAAATTCAATACCGCTATTATTTTTTGAAGTTTGTATACATCTTGACAATATTTTTTTTTAATTACTTGATATAAATTATAGATTTAGGATGAAAGACAAAAATGGTAGAGTTAGGATAAATAGAGAAAGCGTAAAAAGTTAGAGAGGGGGAAGATAAACTATTATTAATTTTTTAGTGTGATTGAAAATTTATATATATAATGCAATTTAGTGAAACTCAAAAGACACAAATGAAAATTGATATCTTTTTATTGAGGGGATTGAATTGTTTAGGAGTTTTTTTTTTTTTTTTTTTTTTTTTTTTTTTTTTTTTTTTTTTTTTTTTTTTTTACACTTTAGTTGAAAAAAGAGGAAAAAAAAAGCAAAAAACATAAATGCAGGAAGAGGCCAAGTGTCCTTTGAATATCCTGTTTTAAAATATTAGTATAGATTTTTTTTTTTATCCAATAAATTATTTTCTTGAATAGGCATGATTATGAGGTTGGGATGGAAGAGATGTAAAAGAATTGTTTGATGTGATTTTCTATTTTAATAATTTTTTTTGGATGAAATAACTATTTTCTTGAATAGGGGATGATTAGGGCATTAAAAAAAATCTAAATGCATGAAGAGGACAAGTGTCCTTTAAATTTCCTGTTTTAAAATATTAGTATAGATTTTTTTATCAAATAAATTATTTTCTAGAATAGGCCTGATTAGGGGGTTGGAATGGAAGAGATGTAGAAGATTGTTTGATTGATTTTCTGTTTTAATAATTTTTTTGGATGAAAAGAATGTTTTCTTGAATATGCATGATTAAGGCATTGGGATAGAAGAGATGTTTTTTTTTTTTTTTTTTTTTTTTTTTGGTAATTAAAAAAAATTATTTTAAAACAGGAAAAATAGGAAGAGGACAGGTGTCCTTCCAACTTCATGTTTTAAAATAATAGTATTGATTTATAATGAATTTATTAATAATAAAAAGAAAAAAAAAATTGATTTTCACAAATATCCATCCATCCAAATCATCAAAGTCCGTTGTTAACTAGTTATACTGTTACATACCTAACTTAAAAAATAAAATAATAAAATAAAATAAAATTGATTCATAATACAGCGAATTCTACGCTTAGGGTTGAAGGAGGTTAAGTGGTTTAGGGGGTTGACTTACTTTTTTTTTTGACAAAGGGTTGACTTACTTTTTTTTTTGACAAAGGGTTGACTTACTTATTGTCTATATATACATTAACTTGAGATTATTGAGTTCATTAAATTTCATTGAGATTCTTCATAATTTTAAGCAGTTTAAAAAAATAATAATAATAATAATGCATCTTCCTACTAATAATCTTCCATCAACATCATACTCAAATTACATAGTGTTTGGGTCCAATTTAGTCCAATTGGGCCTAAGCACTAAATGATCCAATTAAAAGCCCAAGGTCAAGGTTCAACTCTCTAATTGTGCTAAAGTCAAAGGTCAGCCCACAAAGCAAGCCAATTGGGCTAAGGCCCAACCTCTCCATGTATGATGAGGTATAAAAGCCATCATATTGATTCATTCATGAGGGGGGATTCTGATTCATTCATAGATTCATATGTTCATTCATATATTCTGATATATTCCATAAAAGCCTCAAGCAACAAACTCTCTTGCATAGTGTCCTCTTCTTACACATTGTACTGACTTTAGCATCGGAGGGGCCTTCCTCGGCAACACCCCCGAGGCTAGTTTACGTGTGTTTACTGTGCAGGAAACCTTGGGCCCAACATAACTTGGACCGAATCCAGCCTTCTCCATTTCAGCGGACCTTCGGCAAGGTCCCATTGTTTTCACCCGAAACAATTTGGCGCCGTCTGTGGGGACGACTTTCAAAAATCTTTAAGCCAAATTCCTAACCAAGATCATCTTGCAATTATCTTAGCAGCAATGGCTAAGAACCGCAAGAGCAAAAGCCTCCGTCAAGGAGCGGGCGAAAAGCCTAAAACCCCTACACCATCGCCCTCGCCGGACCGGAACTCTCCCAAGGGTGCCGACTCGGGGGGAGGATCATACAAGGAGGATTCCCTATCTCCCGTAATTCATGACTCTCATTATAGGCCGGGCCACTCTCGGTCTAGCAGGGGTGAGTCCGATCATAGGACATATTCAGTGTCCCAAAGCCAACCATCGGCTGCGCGCCCTCATTCCCACACTCGGCCGAGGACCCCTTTGACGGGGCCCAGCTCGGAAGAGGTGGCAAGAGCGCTGGCAGTACTCATGGAGGCGATGAGGGCACAAAATATGCCACCACCTCGTGATCGAACTCCTCCGCATACCCGGCATCAGCGGAGGAAGTTAGACCATGATGGTGGGAAGCTTCCTTCCTTCCGGGAACTGGAAGAGTGGGAGGAGGATTCTTGGAAAAATGAAAAACAGAGGAAAAAGAACCCTCAATTTTTTAAAGGATCCTCATCCTCAAGACCAGAAGCGCATAAGAGCAGCAGCTCAGCTTCTCGGCCAGAATCTACTCACCGAGAACCTGAGACTGTTCGCAGAAGCGTCCTTGACCGACTCGGCGGCAAGGAACCGAGCGTGCGCAGTCGCCTCTCGTTCCCTGCAGCCGAGGCCCAGACTTCCCAGCCAGGGACGAAAACCACTCCTACCTCTCTAAGAGGGCGGAGCGCGGTCCCTTCGGCCAAGAACAAGGGCAAGGCCGTTATGCTACCCGCTAGTTCACCATTCGAGCAATGGATACTGGAAGAGCGCGTACCCACGGTTAAAATACCGTCGCACATCACATATGACGGGACCACGGATCCGAAGGATCACGTGGCCTCGTATGAGACTCATATGCATCTTTGCCCCAGATCCGAGGCGACTTGGTGCAAATATTTCCCAACCACTCTCAAGGGGGTCGCGCAAGCGTGGATCTCCAAGGGAGTAAGGCAAGGCTCCGTAACAGGGTGGGATGATCTGTCCTCCAAGTTCAGGAGCAAGTTTTCCACGGCAAACCGCCGAGAGAAGACTACCGCAGAGCTCATGAGTCTGCAACAGGGGGAAACCGAAAGCCTCCGAGACTACCTGACCCGTTTCAGTAACGAGTCATCAAGCGTCTCCCAGCTGGACCAGGGGCTAGCCGTTTTCGCAATGCAGAATGGCCTTCAGCCAGGAAAGTTCCTAGACTTCATGGTCATGCATACCCCGCAGACCTTGGAGGAAGCTCTTAGTGCTTCGGATAAGTTCATCCGAGCCGAAGAATGGAACAAAGCGAAAACCCAACCTCAATTCGGGGGAGGGAAACAGAGGCAAATACCCTTGTCTGAAGGCCAAGGCCATAAGGCAAAGGGAAAGTCAAAGGCCCCGGAGCAATCTTTGGCCAACGACCCAAAGAAGGAAAGATTTGCCTCATACACAGGCAGATACGAGTCCTACACTCCGCTCTCTCTTCCACGCGCCAAAATTTACAGTGTGACGAAGGAGGAGCAGAGTTACCGAAAGCCGAGACCACTCCCAGAGTGGTATCAGCGAAAAAATAAAAATCAGTGGTGTGAGTTCCACGAGTCTTCGGGCCACAACATTGAGGAGTGTATCCAACTGAAGGACCAGATAGAGGACATGGTCCGGAAGGGATACTTGAAAAAATACATCGCGGATCACCGCGAGAAAAAAGAATCCGAGAGGTCAGTAAAGGACCCTCGGCAGGACCTCGACTTCCCCCGGAAAAACAGTAAAAAGCCGGAGGGGAAATTCCCTCCGATCAATGTTATCTCGGGAGGAATATACTCTCGGAGGGAGCACAAGCGCCACCTTAGAGCTTTGACTCACCAGGTGAACAACGCTGACATTCAATCTCCCCAGTCGCTGGTGCCGAACATGACGTTCACAGCCGCCGACTGCCGGGGGATTACGTTCCCTCACGAGGATCCGTTGGTGATCATCGCCACGGTGGCCAACCACGACGTCAGTAAGGTCCTTGTTGACGGTGGCAGTGGAGCAAACATTCTGTTCCGAAAGGCCTACAATCAAATTAAGCTTAAGCCCAAGCACCTTACGCCGGTACCCTACCCGGTATCCGGGTTCAATGGGGCTTCAACTTATCCAGATGGGAAGGTGACACTTCCTGTCACCATCGGTTGCGATGAGGCAGCCCGGAACGTCATGATTGAATTTTTGGTCATCGACGCTCCTTCAGTGTACAACGTGATTTTGGGGAGACCCATAATTCACGAGATCCAAGGGGTCGTCTCAACTTATCATCAACTGATGATTTACGTCTCAGACGCCGGCTTCCCCGAAAGGATACAGGGCAACCAAAAGGACGCCCGAAGGTGCAACTACCTCAAGCCATCCAGTAGTCGCCCAGATGACGACAAGGATGAGGAGGAGAAAGAAAGAGAGCCAAGCACAAAAAAGCCGAAAGGCCTAAGTGCTTCGGCCCAAGGATCTGGGCCCAGAGAAAAACGGCCCGAAAGGGAAAAGGCTAGCTCTTCAGCTGATCCGCAAGACTCAGAGAGCCAGCCGAAGAAACAAAAAGACTGGGACACCTGCTGACATTGGCAGCAGGCCAGATTCTGAAGAGTCCAGTCCATCGGCAATGGACATGGACCAACAGACTGAAACAGTTGAGTTGGCCGAAGGAGACGGTGAGAAATGTGTAGCAATCGGGATGGACCTTGATCCGAACACCCGCTGTGAACTTATTCAGCTCCTTCAGGATAACAGAGATGTGTTTGCTTTCTCGGCAGCTGATATGCCCGGGATAAGTTCAGACCTCATCTCCCATAAGCTTAATGTTGACCCGACGTGTCGACCAGTTAAGCAAAAGAAGCGGAATTACTCCGCCAATAAGAACCGAGACATCGCAGACGAGGTCAAAAAATTATTGGAGGCAGGATTCATCGAACCTTGCCAATATCCAGAATGGCTGGCAAATGTGGTGATGGTTCAGAAGCCCAATGGTACCTGGAGGATGTGCGTTGACTTCACGGACCTAAATAAGGCTTGTCCAAAGGATTTCTATCCCTTGCCGAGGATCGATCAGCTAGTCGATTCGACAAGTGGCCATGCCTTGCTTAGTTTCATGGACGCATTCTCGGGGTATCATCAGATCTTTATGCACCCCGACGATCGAGCAAAGACAGCATTCGTCACGAACGCTGGGGTGTACAATTACAAAATGATGCCCTTCGGATTGAAAAATGCGGGGGCAACCTATCAAAGGCTGGTGGATCAAGTTTTCGCCGATCAAAAGGGCCGAAACATGGAAGTCTATGTTGACGATTCGATCGTCAAAAGCAAAAAACTAGAGGACCATGTAAAGGACCTGGCTGAAACTTTCGCCACCTTGAGAAAGCATCAAATGAAGCTGAATCCGAAGAAGTGTGTCTTCGGCGTGAAGTCAGGGAAATTCCTTGGGTTCATGGTCAGCAAAAGGGGGATTGATGCCAATCCCTCTAAAGTCAAAGCGGCGCTCGACCTTCCTGAGCCGAAAACGAAGCGGGATGTTCAGCGGCTCACCGGAAGAATGGCAGCCCTCTCGAGGTTCATTTCCAGAGCTTCGGATAAGGGGTTACCTTTCTTCAAAGCCCTGAAACTCCCGAAAACAAAAGAGCTCGTTTGGGAGGAAGAGCAAAAAGACGCCTTTAAACAGCTTCGGGAGCATCTGGGTCAACTCCCAACGCTGGCTAGCCCAGCTGAAGGAGAAACTTTATACCTATATGTGGCCGTTAGCCCAGCCACCATCAGCGCAGTATTGCTGAAGGAAGAGAGTAAGAGTCAGCAACCGATCTATTTTGTCAGTCATACACTGACGGATGCCGAGACTCGCTATCCTCTACTCGAGAAAGTTGCTTTCGCGGTAGTAGTGGCTGCTCGGAAGCTGAGGCCCTATTTTGATTGCCATCAGATAGTGGTCTTAACTGATCAACCGTTGGAAAAAGTTCTCGGCAAGGTTGAAAAATCTGGTAGGCTAGCCAAGTGGGCTTTTGAGCTCACCGAATTCAGCATCAGCTACCGTCCGAGGGCTGCCATTAAGGCTCAAGCTCTAGCGGATTTCTTGGCCGAATGCTCATACCAAGAAGCGCTAGACAGTGAAAAGAAAGTCTGGACCGTGTTTACGGATGGATCTTCCACCGAAAACGGTTCGGGGGCAGGGGTAGTGATAACTTCTCCCGAAGGCAAATCCTTTGAGTATGCACTAAAGTTTTCTTTTAAGGCCTCGAACAATGAAGCCGAGTATGAGGCAGCAATCGCCGGCCTAAAATTGTGCATCTCCTTGGAAGCCGATCATGTCTGCTTAAAAACAGACTCTTAGCTAGTTGCATATCAGATCAGTGGCAGCTACGAGGCCAAAGAGCCCTCCATGATAGCTTATCTTGCCAAGATCAAATCAGTCATTGCAGAGCTGAAAACTTTTGAGGTTCAGCTGATCCCAAGGGGTCAGAATACTCAAGCCGATGCACTCTCCAAACTTGCTAGTTCATCTTTTACTGAGCTGAACAGATCAGTGTATGTAGAAGTGCGTCGAGAGAGAAGTGTCGACGAAGCACCTGAAGTGTGCTGCGCTGACCCAGAGCCTAGTTGGATGGACCCCATCCTAGCTTTCAAGCTTCGGGGAGAAACTCCTGAAGATAAAGCTTTGGCCTCCAAGATGAAGAGAACCAGCTCTAGGTTCATTGTCTTCAGGGGGGAACTTCTGAAAAAGTCCTTCTCAGCCCCATTGCTGAAATGCGTGGGACCAACAGATGCAGATTATATCCTACGGGAGATTCACCTCGGCATCTGTGGGAACCACATTGGGGGAAGAACCTTAGCCCACAAGGCATTGAGGGCTGGATATTACTGGCCCACCATGATCGCAGATGCTAAGGAGCTGGTTCGGAAATGCGAAAAATGTCAAAAATACGCTCCAGTTATCCATCAGCCAGCAAGGGATCTTCAGCCGATCCTTAATCCACTCCCGTTTGCCCAATGGGGACTGGATATACTGGGACCATTTCCAGAGGCTGTGTACCAGAAAAAATGGCTGATAGTTGGTGTCGACTACTTCAGTAAATGGATCGAGGCCGAAGCAGCCTCGAACATTACAGAGCAAACTGTCAGAAAATTTATCTGGCAGAATATCATCACTCGCTTTGGCATCCCGAGAGTATTTGTCTTCGATCATGGGAGGCAATTTGATAACTTACCGCTGAAGCGGTATACAGATCAGTTCGGCATCAGACTGGCATATTCAGCGGTATGCCACCCGCAAAGTAACGGACAAGCCGAAGCTGCAAATAAACAGATCTTAAATGCCCTCAAGAAGAGGGTGGAAGATCAAAAGTCCAAATGGCTAGAGGAGCTCCCTGGAACCCTTTGGTCCTGTCGGACAACTGAAAAAGAGGCGACGGGCCGCTCACCTTTTGAACTGGTGTATGGTGCCGAAGCCGTCCTTCCAGTGGAAATTGGCTTTGAGAGCCTTCGAGTGCACCACTTCTCGGCTGAGAATGAGCGACTGATGAGGGAATCCCTCGATTTCCTCGACGAAGTAAGAGACTCAGCCCGAGATAGAATGACCGCCTATAAGCAGAGAATCAGCAAATTTTATAACCGAAGGGTCCATGCAAGGCCTCTCAAAATTGGAGACCTTGTCCTTCGGAATGCTGCTGCAGTTCAGAAAGGCCGAATCCATGGGAAACTCTCAGCTGCATGGGAAGGACCTTATGAAATTTATGATGAGCTTCAGCCAGGGACATACCGACTTCGGCAGTTGGATGGAACTGAGTTGAAAAATCACCGGAACGCCGATGTACTGAAAAAATACCATGTGTGAACCCTTCGGGGAAGAACTATCTTTGTAAGTACATTTTGAACTAATGAAAGGCCTGGGAGCCGCCATTTATATAAATGTCTACTTTTTATCCTTTCAAAATTTTCGTTGTTCTATCTACTCTTTAAGGGTTTTTTATTCAGCCTCGTCTGAAACCTTCGCCTTCGGGTAACTGGGTTTCAGATTGCTGACAAAACTCGTCTTTTTAAAGAACACCGGTCTTTCAGCTGAAGTCAAACTTCAGTAAGACTTGTTCTCCAAAGACATGAGTCCATGGACAATTCTGGGATATTGCCTTAACTGAGCCTTGTATCCCAGAGAGCCATTATCCGAAACATTGCCTTAAGTTGGCCCTGTGTTTCGGGTATCCATTTTTCAAAGATAGACAGAAAATCAAGGATAACAGCAACAGTTGAAAATTTTTAAATCAGCCTCGTCTGAAACCTTCGCCTTCGGGTAACTGGGTTTCAGATGGCTGACAAAACTCGTCTTTTCAAAGAACACTGGTCTTTCAGCTGAAGTCAAACTTCAGTAAGACTTGTTCTCCAAAGACATTAGTCCATGGACAATTCTGGGATATTGCCTTAACTGAGCCTTGTATCCCAGAAAGCCATTATTCGAAACATTGCCTTCAGTTGGCCCTGTGTTTCGGATGTGCGTCTTTTTAAAGAACACTGGTCTTTCAGCTGAAGTCAAACTTCAGTAAGACTTGTTCTCCAAAGACATGAGTCCATGGACAATTCTGGGATATTGCCTTAACTGAGCCTTGTATCCCAGAAAGCTAATATCCAAAGCATTGCCTTCAGTTGGCCCTGTGTTTCGGATATCCAACTTTCAGATGAAGTCAATCTTCAGTAAGACTTGTATCCCAGAAGCATTGCCTTCAGTTGGCCCTGTGTTTCGGATACCCATTTTGAAGAAGTGAAGAAATTGCTTATTCAGCGGAAGTCATACTTCAATTTCTGGGGGGGCAAGAAGCACTCTCAGTGCAAGTATGTACGGCAGAATTGAAGAAACAGAAACAGTAAAGCGTTCAAAAACAAAGCAAGTGAAGAAAAGAGCATCAGATTAATAATTCATGATCAGAAATTGAGCTACAAGTTCAATTAAACTGTATCGGCAGCCGCCCACAAGCGGAAAATAACAGCTGCCGAAATACGTACATAAGCAAAAAAAATAAACTGTTGTACGACAAGGCAAGCTGAAGCAAAAAACAAGGCAAAAAATTCAGAAAGCGGCAAGTCTAAAGTTAAGCACATGATGAACCGCAAGATTCTGAAGACGACTGCCCGAGTTCCTATGCTTCAGCCTGAGGATCAGACTGATCAGCGTTGAGCCCCATGGTGGCCTCAGCCCCAGCAGCAGAAGAAGCGGGCTTTGCACTCTGCCGAGCCTCCCTTTCCCTCTGTTCAGCTTCCAACTCCATTCTCTCAGCTTCCTCTTCGGCTTCCTCAGCCTTAAGGATTTCAGCTTCGACTGGAGTTGCATACTTCATATGAGGGTCTTCGGGATTCTGGACCCATTCAACACATTTAGACCAGTCCAGCTTCGGTTCAGCATGAAGGCAGACTCTTCGGCATACTCTGAACCCATTTCTGAAACCCATCTCATATTCCTCTTGGGTATAGACACGGACTTTGAGTAGAGCCTCAGCATCAGCCAGCTTCTTCTGGGTCTCCTCCAAGTCTTCCTTGGATTTCTTCAGCTCATTAGCGAGCTTGGAGGAGGAACCTTTCAGCTCATTCAGCTCCTGCTGAACTTGGGAAGCCTTTGTCTGAGCTTGGGCCACTTCAACTTTTTGGGTCATCAGTTGATCCTCAGCCTCATGGAGTTTAGCTCTCTGAGCTTCGGCAGCAGCAGCAGCCTCTGAGAGTTGGACATCTTTGGCCTGGAGCAGCTCTTCAGCAGCCATTCGGCTGGCTTCAAGAGCCTCTAGACGTTGCTGCACTTCAGCTTGTGCAGCAGCTCCTTCCTGAATACGGCTCTCAACAGCAGCCTTGAATTTGGAGACGTCCACTCCCATATGCTCCTGGAGGAATTTTTCCCCTTCCATCAGTGGGGGAAAAACTTCCTTCTCCATAGCGTCGCAGAAGGTTTTGAGGGCTTCAGCAGCTCTTTTCTCATACTCCTCACCCTTCTGCTGCTTCTCTTCAGCTGCTGCTTGCTTCAGCTTAGCAAGCTTTAATTCCTCTTCAGCTACCTTCTTGTCGTGCACAGCAGCGTCTACCCTATCTTGTAGGGTATCTATCAACTCTACAGTGAGAGTCTGATTGTGTACGAACTGAAAACAGGAAGAAAAAAAAATAATAAAAATAATATAATAATAAATAAAAAAAAAATAGAGCTGAATTTCAGAGGAAATGAAGGCAAGGAAAATTACCTGCATCATCAGCAGTTGGTTAGACCTGGCTGGGTCAGGAACTGATCTGCTGGATTCGCCCATCCCAGCAGTGGCCTTCAGCGACCAGATCCTTGCCCTATCTACTTCGGACATGCCAGCAAAATTGCCGAAGTAGGCTGCAGCTCCTTCTCGGTTCTGACCCCATATGAGGTCCCAGATGTGGTCTGGGATTGGAATTCGGGGGGCCGAGAAACCCATTTCTCCAGATTGCAGAGTCTGGAAGGAAGGGAAGGATGACGATGGAGCTTGATTAGCTTTGGATGGCTCAGCATCATCCTTCTCAGAGGAGTCAATTACTATGACCTCCTCTTCTTCAGGGGTGAGGACGAAAGCCTCAACCTCTCTTGCGATGTCCGCCGTGAAGACCTCAGCACTAGACATCACGGCATCCTTGTTTTCGTGCTCAGCAGCACTCGCCTTAATTTCTTCTTGGACCGCTCCCTTAGATTCGGGAGTTCTCTGATCCACCTCCATCTCAGGAGATGGCGGAGGGGTCTTTTGAGGTGATTGGGGTGGTGGCCGGGGAACCCTCGGCGATCCATTGCCTTCCTCGGGTTCCCTTATTGCAACGCCGATGGTCATCGGCCTCCGCTGAAAGTCATGAGGGCCGATGATGGCCATCCTTCGGCGCCTTTTCAGAAGGGGCTGCTCGTCCATATCTGAGTCTGAAGACTCTCTTTGTATTTGGTCTTCGGGACGAACAGGAGTTTTCCCTTCTCTATGCCTGTTACTCTCTTCAGACTGTAACAGACAGGGGGGAGGAAGAATGTGAGTAAAAAAAAAAAAAAAAAAAAAGAAAAAAGAAAGACAAAGTTGTCTGAAAACTCACCGAGGTTTTCAGCAAAGCCTCGTCTTCTTCAGCTGCTCTAGCTGCAGCTTCTGCTTCAGCAGCTCTGGAGGACCCTTCTCCTCCTTCGCAAGCTTCGAGAACCCGTGCAACCTCTTCGGCTGTACGGGCAGCTTCAGCTTCTTCGTCCAGCAGCTGAAACCAGGGGTCTCTCTTCTTCCACCAAGGCTTCTGCCTCTGATACAGAGCAACAGCCTCAATTTGGAAGTGGGAAGAGTCTAGATGAACTTCCCTATGCCTCGGCTCAGTGATAGACGGGGCCCGTTCAGTTACAACTCGTTCTCGGTTGACACCAAGACGAGCGTAGTTAATGCCAACGTTGGTCTCGTCCCGCTCTGAAAAAGGAAAGGGGAAAGGTTAGTTCAGATAGGTTGGCACAGCATGAAAAAGCGAAGCGAGAGAAGAAAAAGAGATAGTTAAAAAGCCTCGGCCCCAGCCGAAGAAGCTTACCACCCTTAAACTTTCGGCTGAGGCCAACAGCTGCTAGCATGTTCTCTTGGAAAACGTAATGCGTATCGGGGAGCCAAGTCTCCGGGATATGCTGCATTCGGCCACTGCCCCCCCGGTTCGGCAGCTTGCCGAAGATATGTTGCTGATCAAGGTTTGGATCCACCCCGTTATCTGCGGGGGGACCTAGACTTCCCATTTCGGGATCAGGCTTAGCGAGGTACCGGGGAGCGCTGAAGACGCAAGGGTGGCCCGGATCTGTGGGTGCCCTAACCCAAATCCATTGACCTCTCCAGTCCTTGTCTGAAGAGTCGTTTGGCCACATGGTTAGGTATTGGGGCCGGGACTCAATCCGGTACCACCCAGAACCATGGCTTCCGTGCCCACTTTGAATATTTGGCACTAGCCGATGGAGCTTTCTGAAGCAGTGCAGGTTCGGCACATACTTGAAGAACTTGCAGACCCATAAATATGTCATCACCCTTCGGATGCTGGTGGGAGTTAACTGACATAGAGAGATGTTGTAATGGATCAGCAAGTCTCGGACGAATACGTCCAAAGGGAACCTCAGCCCGTACTGAAGCTGTCTTGTGTACACCCCCACATACCCCGGGGGTGGACGATGGATTCTATCGGATGCCGAGGGCATTCGGCACCAATACCCATCAGCTTCAAAAATGCCGTAATGCAACTCAATTTGCTCGGCAAATCGATATTGATCGGCATTCTCCACCCACCATGGGTAGGGGCGGTTCTTTATCATGGCCGAAGCAACTTCGGCATTCTCCCATTCTGAAAACCCGGGGAGGACATCCCAAAGGACAGCGGGAACTTCATCATCCCGTCCAGAAGCGCTCGGCTCCTCCGTTCTCTGAGGAGGAGCCGAGGAAAGGGGAGTCGCCCTAATCCCTTCAACAGGGTCAGACTCTGGCCTTTGTCCATTCCAGGTCCCAATCCTGTTCCTAGGATCGGGAATCGGCCTTGCTCTTCTTGGAGCACGGGCTCTACCTCTAACTCCTCTTGCCATTGATTATTTCGAAGAAAAAAGTCGAAAGAAAAGGGGAAGGAGTTCGAATTCGAAGAAAAATAAACTGAAATCAAAGGAATTTACCTTAATCTGAAGCGAAAGTTGCCGATTTACGAGTTCGTAGTGGCAAGTCTCAGTTTCTAAGCTTAATGCTCGGGGAATTTGCGAAGTTTTGATGCGGGTTCTTGGTTTCTCTCTCGAGAATTCTGGGTTTGTGTTGGTGAATAAGTGAGGAGAGATGACGCGCCTCTGTTTATATCTCCAGGTATGGGATACGAGGAGTCTGCGTTTTAATTTCTCTTAAATACTCCACTAAGTAACCGTTAAACACATGATCTTGTGATTAAACTGCCCATTATCCGTCCAACTTCCACAATCAACTGCCTTAACCGTTGTTATCTCATTAATTACGGTTTAAATTCAAATTTTTGGATTAATTAAATCATTTACTTCCCTCCTTTTCTGAAATTAAATCAAACCCGACCCGTCATCCTTCCAAATCGGGTCTGGGGGGCAAGTTGTTTGGGTCCAATTTAGTCCAATTGGGCCTAAGCACTAAATGATCCAATTAAAAGCCCAAGGTCAAGGTTCAACTCTCCAATTGTGCTAAAGTCAAAGGTCAGCCCACAAAGCAAGCCAATTGGGCTAAGGCCCAACCTCTCCATGTATGATGAGGTATAAAAGCCATCATATTGATTCATTCATGAGGGGGGATTCTGATTCATTCATAGATTCATATGTTCATTCATATATTCTGATATATTCCATAAAAGCCTCAAGCAACAAACTCTCTTGCATAGTGTCCTCTTCTTACACATTGTACTGACTTTAGCATCGGAGGGGCCTTCCTCGGCAACACCCCCGAGGCTAGTTTACGTGTGTTTACTGTGCAGGAAACCTTGGGCCCAACATAACTTGGACCGAATCCAGCCTTCTCCATTTCAGCGGACCTTCGGCAAGGTCCCATTGTTTTCACCCGAAACACATAGAATGGACTCCTGAAGAAAACAAGAACTTTGAAAAAATGCCTTACATTGGATAATCTTTACAAGATGGACGGAAATAGTCGCTTCCAACAAATCTCCAACCTTCTCGGCCAATCAAGAACTGCGCAAGAGGTTAAACTTCAGTACGACCGACTCGTGTACGACCTTGGTAGGATTGACGGTGGCCAGGTTGATTACTTTCCACGACATTGGTACGAGGAGGAGAATAAAAAGATGAAGAATAGCAGCAAAGGGGCTCAGTGGTCTGATGATGAACACAGGTACGTAGTATGAGAATTGAACAATGGCTTAATATTATATTGATCATCATTAATCATTAAATTCTTTATATTAAGTACAAATTTTAACTCTACAATAATAATCTTGAATTCTTGAACACAAACTATGATATAATTGATTATCATCAATGTTTGATTTATTTAATCTAATATTTACGTGTTAATTTTTTATTTTTCTTGAGAAACTAGGTATCTTTAAAAGTTTATATATGCTCATTATTGTCTCAAACACAATAAACTTGAATTCTTCATCATAAATCTATGATATATCATTAATGTATATATGTTTGATTTTTATTTTTTTTTCCAATTAATATTTACGTACTTTTTTGTTACCCTTAAATTTTGTACCTTTCCACCATGATTCAATAATCTTGAATTCTTGATTATAAATCTATGGTATATCATCAATGTTTAATGCATACACAGTTTTTTTACCTTTAAAACGTTTTGTACTCTTTGCACCTTATGACACAATAATAATCTTGAATTACGATATATCATCAATGTTAAATATTTTTCATGTAATATAATCAGGTCATATTATTTTACACTGTATTTTCATTGAAGATATAATGCTTAAATGTACCTTTGATTTTGGAAAAATAAATACTTCCTTGTATGTAAGTCTTGTAACCCTACTCTTTAATTTATTTATTTTTTTCTGAAAACATACAATACTGTTGATTTATTTGCATACTATTTGCATGTTGACAACCTGAATATAAAAACCCTAAACCCGCCTTAATCCGGAATAGAAAAATCCTAAACCCGCCTTAATGTTTGATTTTCCTATTGCAGGTTGTTTATTATCGGAGTAGAGATTTATGGAAAGGGTGATTGGAGAAGCATATCAAGGTCGGTTGTGTTAACAAGGTCTTCAACGCAGGTAGCTAGCCATGCCCAAAAGTTCTATAACAAGAAGAAATGTCCGAAAGTGACTAAGAGGTCTAGCATCCATAACATTACAACCGTCAATGTTGATGAAGCTAACGATCTATTCAGAAAAGGGAAACTTTTACCTGAAATGCTAGACGCGTATCTACAAAAACTTGGCTTTGGTCCTGACCAACAAGAAGCTCATACATCAGAGCCTCTAGAAACACTTGCCTCTGGTCGTGTCCAACAAGAAGCTTATGTACCGGAGCCTCTAACAACACTTGCCTCTGGTTGTGTCCACCAACAAGAGACTCACACACCGGAGTCTCCAGAGGTTTATGAGTCTCTAGAGATGCTTGTCTCATTGGATCCTCTAGAAGTACTTGCCTCTAGTTGGGTTCAACAAGAAGCCTATACATCAGCAGAGCCATCAACAAAACGAACAAGAGAATGATGCCAGTGTCCTTAGTCTAGTACATAATAGTAGCATTTTGACTTATTATGTAGTAGTAACTAGTAACTAGTAACTAGTAACTAGTAAGTTGTATGGTTAGCATTATTTCAGAACAATTTTTATGTAGGTATCGGTGTTATGTGGTGGTTCGTTCTGTTTCTGTGTTGTTTGATTGATTATGACTGTATGATTTCTGTCTATTTTAGCTGTTATTAAATCTGATCTTTATTCTCGAATGTTATAATTTGTTGTAAGTTTAGATATTTTTATTTATTTGACTTTATTTTGCAACTCTTGATGTGTAAATTATGAAGTTATTTTTCTGGGTTAGTGATTGGATTTGTATTACGGACAGTTTTACAATGGCTACAATAATTTTGTAGCCATTGTAACTTTTAAATATGCACCAATGATATGCAATATTAACTCATAGCCATTCATTTATTTGACTATACAATTGTATTAGTAATAATAAAATTTATAAAATTACAGATTTACAAATATCTTCCCTCATTTGCAACAAAATTTAGATCATCTTCCTTAGCGAGATACCATGTTTTAAAATGCAGTTTGTAGAACTTGTAATTTCTGCTTTAGGATTATTTTGTGCGGAGTTCGTCTTCCCTAGCCTTATTGCGAGATTCTCGATCTGTTTGTATGAAACGTTTAATGGCATTAGCCATCTATTATATATATTAAAAAAAGAGTTAGAATTAGTGACTAGTGTAAGTGAATGAAAGATCATAATACCTTCTTTGATATTCTTCAATCTTTAATTTGTGTTCGATTATGGTTTTGTCTTTATATATGAGGAAGATGAGGGTTCATTTACTAATTTTGATAGTAGATCTTAGATATTCCTATGTTAATTGTTAATAACACAACAATCAACATTTAGACTTATTATGACTGCATGTGCATACTAGTTTCTTCCATTTGAAGGCTGAAACTTCAAAAACAATGAAGATTCGATTGTAACAGCAGGTTTTTTTTTGTTTTTTTGTCTTTTAAATAATTGCAAAACTGTTTTTTATTTCCTTGTTTATTTTATATTTAAATAATTTTTAAAGTCAATTGAATGAATTGACAAGATTGGTCTTTACAAATAAAGGGTCTAGATTGAAAATAATTACAATGGCGACAATTTTATGTAGCCATTGAAAGTCTTCCTTGTATTACCTTCATTAATACTCTGCATCATTTCCTAGTATTTTCCAGTTTATATATACATTTTGGGTGGATCAGCAAACTTTTACATTGAATTTTGCTGAATGTTTATGGTTGAGTGTTGGAACAACAAGTGTGTAGTGTGTGAATTTTGTGAAAAACTCAAAGTCCCACATTGGTGGGAAATGAGAGTTTTACTCTCTTTATAATATAGAGAGTGGGCTAAAGGGGTGTGGCCCTTGGGCTACCCACATTTTGTGGAGAGGGAGGACCTATATGGTAAACCATCTATCACACACACGCGCGCCGAGCCGGGTCGGGTCGGGTCGGGTCGGGTTTATTAAATAAACTTATTTTTTGGACAAGGCTAATTGCGTGATTAGTTCCTTGATTTTTGCTAAACGGTTTTGACTGATTGCATTTGACCGTTTTTATTCAAAACTGATTAATGGAGCGTTAATCATGCAAACGTTTTCACTGCTTTTTTGCTAAACGTTTTGCCACGCATTAATCTTCTGTAACTGTTTTGAACGTTCAACTTATGACCGTTTTAATTGCGTGATTAGTGCCTAATTAAAACAGCAGCAGTTACGTTGCAATTTTTCCTATAAAAGGCGTGTTGATTTCCTGTTTTTGATACACAAAAAATACGAACAGCAATCTTCTTCTCCTCTCTATTTTTCCTCACAAAAACAAAACCCTCGAGCAGTTTCTTTTCTTTTTGGGTGTTTAGTTGCCCGGTGGTTTTGTGCAGTTCCACCGGTATAATTTCAATAGAGAAAGGCTGTTTTATCCTGGGGAACATCCGGTTTAGTACGAACTGCTTGCACCTTTCCAGGGCAGTGCCGTGAATGTTCTAAAGAAAGCGACATAGTCCGCGACTCAGTCTATTTTTCGGTAACTTTGTTCTTACTGTTTTTGTTCCCGCAGTTCCGTTTATAACATTGAGAATTAGTTCTACACCTCAATTGCTAACCCAGATAGATTAACGTATAAATTACCCTTTCGAATTGAAATCTTCAGAAATTAAAAAGTAATTGGTGTAGTTGACCATCCTAAAACTACTCCCAGCCAAGCACGCTTAATTGAGAAGTATATTTTAGTATATGAGCTCCTTAAAAGAAAGATGCATCTTGTTGATATGAGTAGTATATTAATTCCCTTTAAAGCAATCATGAGGGGTATTACATTAGGTGTAGCAGTAATTGGTGATGCTCATAATCCGGAGTCATGGATTGTGATGATAGGATGTGAACAAGTAATTTAGTGTTACCTCATCAAATTTTTTGGTAGAGGACTAAATATGTAGTTGGCTGGTGAGGCTCACTGTTCTAATGTTCCCTGTGGGTGCATTTGCTGAAGTGCTGAACTCTATAATATTGTATATTCTCATCTTCCATAAATTATTATTTTTAATAATTTTAAAATTCTAGAAATAAAAAAAATATATAAAAAAATTAAAAATAATTATTTTTAATTAAATTACTAATTAAAAATAAATCAAAAGGCAAATAATATCAGCCGTCCATTTTTAAAAATTATGGTAGTCAAAAGTTATAAGACTACATTAGAATTTTCAATATTAATCATCTAATATTTTACTTATAAAAATTTATTTGCAACATTTATTAAAAATAAAAAATTTCATATTATTTGTAATAAATGTTTTCTTTCCTTTTTTGCATGTCATTCCTCTCTATCTCTCTTCATCACATTTATGTGTAAATTTTTTCTATCACTTTCACACCTCTCACAATAAACTTTTGCCTAAAAATCTGCAACAACAAGTTTGTTGCAAATATATATAAAAAGCGGAGAAATCATTTGGTCTTAGCAAGCTATTAAGAGGCAGCTTCGATGAAGGGTAGCTCACGGTGCTGCCAGCGCATCTCCATAATGTTCGGGCACATCGCACATGTGGAAGCATTGACTTGGATTAAGTTTACATAAAAGCTACGTCATTATGCTATGTAGTTATGCTACGTAATACGTTCATTTTGAAGGTTATAAAAAGGAATGAATTCAATCGTTGAAGCACCAAGAAACAGGCAAGAGACTACTCTTTCTTTAATTACTTATATGATGAAGACCAAGAAGCATGTTGAGGTTCTCCTACTAATCGTTGCCATTATATTCATGATGGCGGCAACTGGTGTTGATGCTTTTCTCTGCGCACATCAAGGGGAATTTTGTGTGGCTGGTTACTGTTGTTCTGGCGCCCCAGCTTTAACCTGCAGCGGTTGGTTCAGTGGTACATGCATTCGGATGGATGGCCAACCTTAGCCAATTGCACGCATCTGCATACCTTCATTTCCTGATCCAGTTGCTCAGTTTTATACGACCTCTGTTAGTTTTTAGTTGCAACAAAGGGATATTATTTGTGAAACATACAAAATTCTTCGTTGCTACTAAAAATTAACTGATTAGTACTTTTATTTACCTAATTTAATAAGCTTTAAACTGCATGAGTAGGAGACCATGATATGGGTATATGTAACGTACTACATATTGAAATGTACTTCTACTTAAGATTTATCATTGTCGTGTACCATGCTGTAATATGTGTTGTTTGAGTAAATCATCAATTCCTACAGGTGGTTACAACTAATTTTGTCTGATCTAATCCAGAATTTAATTTATTCCTAATATCATGTTAAATGTACAATTTATGTTACAAAAATCAATTATTGATTTAATGCAGTATATTGATGATAAAAAAATATTAATCGTTGAACATATTAATTACGAGAAAATACAAGTTTATACTTGTTTATCAAGGGTGTATATGTAAATTACATCTAACTTTGGTTAACTGTTATTTTCTCTCTCCTCTTTCAACCTTTAGGTATTTTCTTCTCTCTCCTCCTTCAACCTTTTGTTGTTTTCTCACTCCTCCTTCAACCTTCAATTTCAACGGCGGAAAATACATCTTTTCACTATGTGACGTTGAACAAGTCGAAATCAATGGAGGGAGAAAAGCTTATCTACCCTTTAGGGTTAACCATTTCACTTTGTTATTTGGGTTTCCGTTTAATTTCGGCGGTGAAGCCGTCGAAAATGGTAGTGCAAAGTCGAATTTAATGGAGGAAGGAAAGCTCAGCTACCTTTAGGGTTAACCTTGCCATTAATTTATCCTTTTGTTATTAGGGTTTTCGTTTAATTTCGCCGGTGAAGCCAGCAGATATGGAGTCGAACGGACTTGAAAGAGAAGATTGAGATTGGAGGGAGAAGATTAAGGTATGTGAGATGAAAAGTTATGAACAAGAGGATGAAGATGAACATGAAGAAGAAGGTGGGCGGAAGAAGATGATGAATAGTAGCAAACAGAGAGTAAAAATATATATCTATTAATAAAAAAACACAATTTTCAATGCAACTTATTTACGAAAATGTCATTTGATAAACATAGTATAAAGTGGGGCTTGCTCATTAATTACGATGACTAATAAAAATCTGTTCACACTCGCTCTATCGATTGTAAGCCCCAAATTTTTCTTCAATTTAATTTTTTGGTCAGATACAAATTTAGAAGTTTTGTCTTACAAATTTGTGAATTTGTGTATCTGTTGGTATAGGGTTGCAGAAGATACAAAGACATCTAATCTAAGGGGGTGTTTGGTTTATCAAGTTGGAATGGATTGGTATGAAATCTCATACTAGAGAGGTATGGATTCTAAAACCCATACTAGTTCAAAGTTGTTTGGTTTTATTGTTGGAATATATTCTAGTTTTATTGTTGGGAAGGGGTGGGAATGGGATTGCATGGGTATGGGGGGGAGTTAGAACCACTTGGGTATGAGATTTCATTATAAAAAACCTCAACCAAACAAAAAGCTAGATGGAATAATGGATTCTAACTCCATTCCAACCCATTCCAAATGATATATAACCAAACGACCCCTAAAATTATTCAATTATTCATAGACAATTGAGAAGTTATACCTCGAAAGGGATGATTTTAAGTGCTGGATGACTTTTATTATTATTTAAGAAATCACCCCTCCTATTTCATTAAAAGTAATTGACGAAAAATGTGACTAAATAGACGTGTCGGTTAAAAATTAGTTTATTTCATTCAAAAAATAAAGTCAAAAACGTAACTAAAGAAGCGTGTTAGTTAAAAACCAATTTTTTGATTTAATACAGTATATTGATGATAAAAAAAAATACCCTCCCTATTTCAATAAATAAAATTAACGCTAGATCTGACTAAAGAGACATATCAGTTAAAAATCTGTTTATTTCATTAAAAAAAATAATGACATACGTGATTAAAGAGACGTGTCCGTTAAAAATCAATGTATTCCATCAAAAAAAAAATAACGACAAACATGACTAAAGAGACGTGTCAATTAAAAATCAGTTTGATATTAATTTAAAAAATATTAATCTTTAAATATGTGATATTACTGATGAACGTGACCAAAAAATGTGTCCAAATACAGATTCATATTATACCATTATTTTAATAAGATCTTAAGAAGATGAAATCTATCTTTAAGGAAGAACAAATTTATCTTGTTAAAAATTATTAAAAATTATTAATTTAATAATAAAAAAAATAGATTATTATCAAATATCAAACCAACAAATGTAGTCCGTAGTTGATTAATCCTAATCAACTTGATTCAAAACTAACTTTAATTTCCTCCAATTAAATTATTTATATTTTTTAAACCTCTTAAAATTCATCAAAATAATACTACCTGCAAATTACGTGTAGGGTTTGAAAGAGGTTAGGCATGGCTCGTTCGCAATTGATTCACAATGGTGGCGGATCGGAGGTGGTGCCGTGGTGGTGGTGCAGTGGCTGATGATAGGCACGAGGAGAGAGAAGGGCTGCAAGAGTCGCAAGACCGCCGAGTCTTCAAAACTCGTTCCCTTTTCACTTGTTCCATTTTCGAGGGAAAAAGGTTGCTAAACTTGACGAGTGGTTATGGTCGGCTAGTTTAACTTAATTCACCTTATATACTCTTGGACGCTTTGTCCTTTAATTAATACACCGATCGATTTCTCTAAAAAAAAAAGTATTTAAATAATTTTGACCAAAAACTTATCCATACGTGTTTTGGGTCAAATCCGGGATGTAATTTTAATTTGAATCACGCTAAATCATTGCATGCATGCAAGACTTCAAATTTACCATATAAGACAAAAAAATTACTACATATCATACACACTTGTTCTATAAGATGGATACATCAGAGTGGGATTCCCTTGAACAACCATCCATTTCCCCCTATTATACTTCTACCTTCCATTCTCATATCAAATTTGGTTTTAAAAACATGTCATCTGACGATAGCTCCAACTCTTCTAATTCCTCTTCCAATTCAGAAAATAGCCAAACCCAACGATATGAAAGACGAAGGCAAGCCAATCGCCAGTTCGATCGAATGATGGATGAAGTTTTTATGTCCAATCCAGTTGAAGTATATCAAATGTTTAATCAAGTGCCAAGGCCACCAAGGGTTCCCGTTCCAAGGGATCGTGAGGATGGACACAGTCGTTTATGGAATGACTACTTTACCGACCATCCTGTGTTCCCTCCACAATTATTCCGTCGGAGATTTCGCATGAACAAACATATATTTCTCCGAATTAAGCAAACTTTAGAAGAACGTCATCCCTTCTTCCAGCAAAGACAAGATGCTACAGGAAGATTTGGTGCCTCTGCATTACAAAAATGCACCGCGACTATGAGACTAATAGCTTATGGCACCTCCGCTGATTCTGTGGATGACTACATTCGGATTAGTGCATCTCTTGCAAGAGATTCACTTCAGCATTTTGTGGAAGGAATAGTCTCTTACTTTAGTGATGAATACCTTCGAAAGCCCAATGAAGAAGATCTAGTAAGACTACTAAGGATTGGTGAACGTCGTGGATTTCCTGGCATGTTAGGTTCTATTGATTGTATGCATTGGAGGTGGAAAAACTGTCCACTTCGATTAAAAGGTATGTTTTCTGGAAGACCAGGTAAACCCACATTAATCTTGGAAGCTGTGGCATCATATGATCTTTGGATCTGGCATGCCTTTTTTGGGACACTAGGTAGTCGTAATGATATTAATGTTCTTGATAGATCCCCATTGTTTAATGATGTTTTTGAAGGTTGTGCACCCTCTATTAACTATGTTGTGAATGGTCGCACATACAATATGGGATATTATCTCACTGATGGTATATATCCTAAATGGGCGGCATTCATTCCTACAATATCACTACCACAAAATGAAAAAGAAGGTCTATTTGCCAAAGTACAAGAAGCTAAACGAAAGGACGTTGAGCGTGCTTTTGGAGTATTACAAGCTCGTTTTGCAATAATACGGAATCCAGCGCTAGCTCGTGACGCATCAATGTTAGGAAAAATAATGATAGCGTGTATTATTATGCACAATATGATTGTTGAGGATGAAAGAGATACATATAAAACGTATTACGATCCAAATGAATATGATCAAGCTACAAATGCGTCTTCAAGTAATGAAAATAATGAAGAGCCTTTTCAGTTCCAAAATAGCAACAACCGAATTGCAAGTTTGGAAACTTACATGTCTAATAGAGCACGTGTTCGTGATGAAGCTATGCATAAAGCATTGAAGAAAGACTTAGTTGAACATATGTGGCTCAAATTCGGTGTTCAAAGTAGGGACAATAATATGCATTAATAGATGTGTAATCGCAATATTATATCATTGTGTTTGTACTTGTTCGCGGTTCGTTATTATCTTTCAAAGACTTTTGTCATTTGATAGAATATATATGTATGATTTTTATTATTGTGGAATGTAGTAGGGTTACAATTATTGTTTGTGTCTTAATTAACGACTAATTACGTACTAATTAATATCAAAATTGCATTATTTTTAAATTTTTGAGATTTTATCTAATTAATGTATGCTAATAAATAATTATTAATTTTGAATGATTATTACCAAATGCATTATTTAATAATAATAGAATTTAAGTAATAAATTGTGTGGTGGGGTTGGGTAAAAGTAGGAGAGAGAAAATGTATAACCAAAATATTATGGTTAACTATTGACATACATTGGTTATTAAATGGTTATAAGAGTGGTTATAAGTGAGGTGGAAGATGGATAAAATAATAAAATAATCAATAACCAAGATGGGGTTGGGCAACCATTGTGTATGCTCTAAGGAGTATGAAGTGAATTGCGTGATTGATATGATGTTTAATTTGTTTTTTAGTTTATAATGGAAATGTAATTCTTTATCTAGTTAAGAATTATATAAATAAATGTTGTTACGTAAGACATTAAGTATTGTCCGTTATACACATCAAAAATCTTATTACTGTAGATTTGGACTTCATGGATACTCGTCATGATCCTAATCACTTACAAGTAGGTATAAATTTATTGAATTTAAAACATAGATCGAGTTAGATAATTTTAAACTACTTGCTTGCATTTAGATATCTTAAAACATCTTTCCTAATAAAAATTTTAAGGAAATGTTCAAGGAGGGTGGTTGAAGATATAGGATAGCAAAGGGCATAAATTATTACTTATAACAACAAAGAATTTAATACGTGGGAATGTGAGATTGAGGATTTTAGGGTGGGCAAGGATAAAGAATTGTTGATTTGATTCAACTTATTTTGTATAAAATTATCTTATCATAACTTTGCGAAAATTATCTTATCAAAATTTATCTGAACTTACTTTGTATTATTTATGAGTTATGAGAATAAGAACACCATACAAGCTCTTATTTTTTTGTCATTACCTTTGTTTCGTAAAAAATTCACTTCAAAATTATGAGTGAATAATATTTCACCATTTACAACCTTTGATTGGTTTTCTCATTCCTTCATTGTGATTCAATTTTCATGGATTTTGATACTTTTTGTCTTATTGAATAGAAGACACTCTTGAGTTAATTGGACCTTTTGGTTTCAAACTAACCTAAAATTTTGTAAACATATTAGCACTCAACTTAACTCATTGAGTGTAACATGAATTAAGTTTATATAAGATCCATAATTACGGGTAGTATATGTAGCAATGTAGACACACTATGTTTCAAATTTTGAATAGAAGAACAAAACAAATACTCCCTTCGTCCCCTTTTATAGTGCTTATTTGTAAAATTTCACGGTAATTAAGGAAAAACCTAGAAAGTACAAAAATCAGATGAAAAGCTACTCCAATTTCTTGAGTATGTAGACATTGAAATCGATCTTAATTTTTGAGTAGTTGAGTGACATACTGGGCTTGGGCACCAAAATAAATACTATCTATATGAGGCCTGGTTAGACGAGCCCAATTAATGTATCCAGAACATATTTTGGGTTGGGCCTAATAGTTCAATGAAGACAAAATCGACTAGTTCGGACTTACCAAGGCAAAAGATAAAATATGGGTTGCTCTGTAGTCTCGTAAGCATGACAATCTTTTTATTTTTTTTTATTTTTTTATTTTTATGAAGGACCTTTTTGAACCGACATCTCTCATAGGTTAATTTAGTCCAACTCCATAGGTTAACGTTTGAGAGTAGAGGGGAAAGGTAAGAGAATCCTCTACTCCCTAGCATTGAACACGTGACCTCAAAGTTATAAGGTGAATTCCCTACCTATTCCACCAAGCTTGCTTGGTTATTAGCATGACATATTGATTCTCAAAACGCCATAGTATTTTATGTGAGTATGTCCGGTTGGGATCATACGATAAAATTTGAACAATAGAGAGAAAAATCTTCGCTTTATCATATTTGTAGACAAAATTTGTCAGACTTGCTACTTATAGATTTTCTTTTTGAATCTAGGTTTGTTTTTCTTTGTCTAGGCCTCTAGGATAGTCTTAATTATTTTAAAAACGATGGATAGAATTTACCTTAATTGTTAATCGTAATTTAATGTCTTCGAAAAAAAAAAAAACTCGCAAATTCAACTTGAAAAAGCATACATAATTTATGTAAGGTCTATAATAACATCAAAATTCAATGTCAATCAAGACATGTCCTATAACCTCGTGACACCCCCCCAATGGCTGAAACTAAGGACTATGTAATTACAAGAGTTGAACTCATGTATATAATCTCACTAGTAAAAATACTAAGAATGAACTCACTAAATGATCTATACTATTAAGTATATAGTGTTTATATTTCTCCACACCAAACCATCATGTCATATTGTCATGTGTCCCCCCAAAAAAAAAATAAAAAAAATCAAACAAAATATTTAACCAAAATTGAGCATTAATTTGTAAACACGTCAAAAAGCACCATACACCTACACGAATCACGTACAGAATGTAAATACAATAGTTCACCCAATGTAAGATAGACGCTTAATAGTCCTCGAGTTTTTCAACTCTCACCCATACCAATATGTGTAGTTATATACCGTGACACAAAGATGAAACCTGCACAAAATGTCAGGCTCCCCAAATAAAACACACCTCCAAAATATTATCCAGTATTAATTTGTGATGTCGGATCAGATCGATATGATCAAAGTTGCAAGCTAAGATTGACATTAATTAAGCTAGCTGTTGCCTGCTAATAAGTTGATCATCTAATTTTTTGGACAATAGAATTTAAGGTAACGTGCACCCAATTATGAGAATTAATCTTATTACCTGCCTTTTTTCTTTTATTTATACATAACAAAACGTCCGATTTCAGGGAATATCAGCAACAAACAACATTTATATTCGTGGAAATTTGGAATCAATCATATGAATACTAGTGATTAAGATAGCTAACTAGCTAAATTTGTAACCCAAAGTTATTATTTGATTAATTAATACGGAGTACAAAACATTATTATATACGACTACATACTACGTATTGAAGTATATCAATATTTGTATTGTTATTGAAATGATTCATAAGTGCAAGCATGTTATTGAAGTATTGTTACTATTGTAATGGATACATGGATCTACCATTGCATTTGGAAATTGAAACCTAATTGCTACGGTTGACCAAAACATTCTACCATTATTTTATACGAATACTTCTTCTGTTTTTTTTAGATAAAACTTTTTCATTTTTACGGTATATTTTATAGTCGTGAAATTCAAATATTAATATATTTTAATACCATTATTGATAAAATAAACCCTAACATCAAGACGAGCAAGTCTTGTATGTGGCTAGCCACACGGTGTGGCCACATTGATTTATAAGAATAATCTTTATTTATATATAAAAGTAACCTCATTTTGTCCATTAAAGTAACTCCAATTCATTATATGAGTAATATAACCTAATTTAGATATAAGTAACCCCATTTGTTCATTCAAGTAACCCTTAGTTTTTTGTTTTAAAAATTGAAAGAATGATTCCACTTATGTAAGAGAGTAACCCCTTTTTTTCATTTAAGTAACCCACATACGTCAAGGTAACCCCATTTGCTAATCACCGTAACCCCCTATTACTTATTTAATTGCCTTATATGTGAAGTGGCCACACCATGTGGCTAACCACATATAAGAATTTGTGTAAGAACGAATATATAAGATTCCACTTATCTATAAAATGATGTTTTTCCATTAGTGTATAGTATAATCCACCAAATATAGGGAAGTAAAGTGCGTGTTTAAATAGTAGAGAGTATGAAAATAATCAAAGTGTTCTAATCTTAAAAAACGAGGATTATGTACTAATTATTGTAATTAATTACTAAACTCACTATCTTTCTTTCCCATTTTCGGTGGAGGGAGGCAAGGGTTAGTCGGTTGGTTGTGACTTGTGAGGCGTGACTTGTGGGTCATGTAAACAATATGCTAATTTTCCAATGTTTACTTAGCTTACTCTACTAAACTTCTTCTTCTACTACTAGTAATAATATTATTATGAGATCGATCTCTAGCAAGGAATAGTATGATAGAATATAGATAAATGTCTGAGTAATTTTTTTTTTGGGCATATTTCGAGTTATTATGCATTCCCTCAATGTATAAAAGTGCATTTAGGGCAAAAGGCAAATGTTGAAGTAGACTCTTTAATTAACTTTCTAAGATTAGCATAGCTTTTCAATATTTTATCACTTTCATAATTAAAATAAAGTCTTTTTCTTTTTTTTTTTTCCATTTGATGGATCGGAGGTTACACATATACAAATTACGAAGTACATTTTTTTTTCCACGGGTAATATAGATCATTGTATGTATGTGTTTTGATTTTGATATATATTATAGACATGTTTTTTCCACATTTGAGACGGGTTACACATTTTTATTTTTATTTTATTTTTTATTTTTTATTTTTTTATGTTCATTCCCACATGGTGGAGGGAGCATAGATCTATGTATAGTGGTTGCAACTTTGACACATATCGTAAAGCTAGTTAGAGTACTTACTAATTATATTATATGGAGCATTAATTAACATGATGAATAAACTAAGCAAAGGTATATTCTGATGTTCTTGCTAACCTAAGTAATAATGTGGTAGCCGACATACGCGGTGATGAAGAACTCGATCCAATTAAATGCCAATCATGCATGTATAGATGAATAGATCATACTCATGTTTCATAGTGGGAAGATGGACCGACCTTTAATGTAGATTGGGATGGTACGGATATATGCACTATGTAAATTAACCTCTTTTTTTTTTTTTTTTTTTTTTTTTTTTTTTTGGGTTTTAGAGAGGAACCAAAGTTTAATTTGGTTTAATATATAAGTAGGACCACTTATATGTATGATAAGATCTGTATGTATGTATAGCCTCCTTGTTGGACTTCAAAGCTCATAAAAACGCAAAACAACAAGATCGATTATTGAAGTTGGAATGGAATGTAAGTCAGAAAGTTGAAGTATGTTAAGTCAAGGTTGAGTACTTTATATGAGTTTTTGTTTTGTGTGAAAAAGATGTAATGCGTAGTATAATGATAGCTTGTACACGAACAACTGAACACTAAATAAGTAGATGTGGTAAATATGTTATGAATTGGGTTCATTTCTGATCATATACACAATATTATTTTTTTGTCATGTGGTCTTATGTGTATCCGAAAAACTGATTATAAGGTTCAATATATAGCATATGGTTTTTGTTGCAAGTGATTGTTGCTACTAATTTTGGTTTGTTAATGCAATTGGCAACTATGATGGTCCCACTTGAACTATATTGAGTCAAGAGAAGACGTAGGATAGTAGCTAGTATTTGAAAACACAACAACTAACACATGTAATCGCCCTCGAATTATTAGAGTTTATGCCAAACTTGTAACTAGAGACGTAATCACGTAAAAGAGATCAAATTTTTGACAAAGAGAGTAAACAAAGTTCATTACACACTATTACATTAACCATGATTATTGCATGTCAGCTATGTTCAAGTGAACCCTCAATTTCTCAAACAAACACCAGAATATCATATATGAGCTTAACTTGTTCCAAACCAATATTTATAAAAAAACGTACCAAAAATACCTAACCAAGCTAAGTTTATTGAATTATAGTTTGTTCACGTTAACGAAACCGGCCATTATCATTATTCATTAATCTAGCTAGTAAAAAACTTTCTATTAGTAATTTAACACCGGAAACTTCGACATATTCTTAGTTAAGTCCTCAACTATTGCATATGAATATTAAATTCATAGTTTTGCATTATTCATGGAACTTAGCCAACTAACTGTTATCTTGTTCATTACATCACAAGGCCACATGAAAATATATATAATATCTCTCTCTCTAAAAAAAAATAAAAAAATAAAAAATAGAAAATAAAAAAAATAAAAATGGAATTAAATAAATAAATTCTAGATGTATGAGAATGAGACCTTAGACATATGGAAAAGGCACTCCTTATTCAACGCTGGCTTAAAGGAATCTAACCATATTTCCTACCAAAAATGCTCAGATAGTGAAAATTTTGACTTATTTCATACCACATATTGATATTTACTATGATATTATTGATATATCCAAAGTGACCATTTAAAGAAACAATGTAACAGAAAAAATGGCAAATTAATCATCTCTCTAAAATATAATTATAGACTTTATATATAGGGAGTACTTGGATTTTCCATATAATTTTTCTCTTCAATAAAGAGAAAAACCCAAAAAAAAAAAAAAAAAGAAAAGAAAAAAAGGAAAGCTTGCATTCACTTGACATTTACCATAAGCTTTTGAACAAAAAGAGAAAAGACCAATGCAAATTGGTCTAATATTACTGAATGATCAAGTGAACAAAGGTTGAGGAAGACGGCCGATTGCAACACCGCCTTCTCGGCACCCGGCAACATTAAACAAACGCTTGAAGTTCTTAAGTTGAACCATAACTTGTTTGTAAACACCCATCTTAGTCTTAACAATGTTAGACAACATAGTTTTCCTTAACCTCAAAAGTCTCTTACCAATTCTCACCTTTAATTTGCATATTCTCAACTTTAACCAAGAAGGCCTTGATGATCTTCTTACTATAATTTGATCCGCTTGCTTCAACGTCTTGTAAATCAAAAATTGAGCCTCTCTTTGTTTTTTATCTTGTGGATCTTCTTTTTCCATCATAGTGTAACCATAGTTATTAAAACTATTGTTTTTCTTGAATAAAGTTGCCATATTTTTTGTATATAATATGGTCTTTTTTATTTTTGTAGGAAAAATATATGTGTACCAAAAATGTTGGAGAAAGAAGAGAAAAGGAGAGAGGTTATGTAATGAAATGAGGGTGGGAGGGATTTTGGTGTATATATATAAGTAGGAAGAAGTGAGGTAGTCAAAGAATTAATTATTAAATTAAGGGTTTGGAAAAGCATACAATGTGCTCTTTATGTTTAGCACTAAATTATGTGACAGTAAGGAAATAGAAATGAAATTACATGGAAATATATATATATGAGGACATACATTATTATTTCATCAATTTTCGGAGCTGTCTAAGAGAAATTATTTAAGAATATATCCAAATGATGAATAATAATATTAATTACAAATTGGAGTATATTAATTACAAATGACAAGTAATAGTTTTCCATAGGTTTGGTATATAAGAGGTGTGCATAATGTATACATTATGATTAGTGACCCCTAATTAATTACATAAAAATTAAGTCATCAATAATTTCACTTTCACATACTCTTAATTTTGTACAGTAAACAAATCATGCATGAGTTTTAACTATTAGTTTAAGCTTTTGTATAACCTGATGATGGTTAAAACCCAAAACTAATTTAACCTTTTTTTGGTTCAAAACTAAGCCCAAATGAAAAATAATAATAACACTAATTACAAATTGGAGTATATTAATTACAAATGATGAGTAATAACAATATAGTTTTTGATTTGTTTTGTGTACAACGGGTGCGCGTATTGCATTTTGTATATATTATGATTAGTTACCCTATTATATAAAAATTAAGTCACCAAATTTTAATTCAAAGTTGATTTTCACAGTTTTTGACTTTTTGTGGACCAGATTTTTTCAATGTAGAAGGGAATTCCCACCTCCAAGTATCCTCGGCCTCACTTATTGTTAATGTTATTAAAAAAAAAAAAAGAACTACATCATAAGAAAGAGTTTGGATGTGCTCATCATCATACGTTTAGTAGTAGTATTACACTATTACCTAACAAAATTTAACTACTTTATTTCTGTGTATTTTTTTTAGCTTGGATGTCCTAAACATGATGTCAAAGGAGGATGGGGTGGGCATCCACCCAGTATACTGATCTTCTACTCTTCTTCCCTGAAATATGGAGTTAGCTAATTACAGGATATAGAAAAGTTATTGTGAGGTATTGCAGTATTTTATTGTAACAGAATCTATGATAGATGAGAAAGAAAATTAATTATTCAATCTCTTCATATTTTTCAATAATAGTGTGAAACAATATACTTGTATACAACATAAAATTTATATTTATATAGTTCTTTCGATTCTATAATGTGGATACCAGCTTGTGGATGTTAGCTAGTTAGCTGAGTTGCTTAATATGTTAGGAGTGATATCCAAGATATAGAAATGTGAGTACTCTACGTATTTCACTATGAGAGCTAGCTGAAGAGAGAAAGTAGAGCTTAAGTTAAAAGGTTGAGAATAGGAGGGTTAGAAGAATACAAAGTATGTTATTTACATATGTATGGATAATAAAGTTTATAAAATTGAGGCAACCAAAAACGAAAGTGGGAAGAGAAGAGATAGAGAAAATTTCACTTGATTTATGTAGACTTATCCAATAACATATGGTCTAGTGGTAAGGTTTGCATCTCACAACCTTGAAGTTGCGGGATCAAACCCCACTAGAAGCACTTTGGGGTGGGGATTCCCTTACCCTTTCCCCCCCACTCCCAAAGTGCTAGTAGTGCGATCCTTAAAATTTACGAAAAGCTAAAGTCAATCTATATCGTAAAAAGAAATAACTATTATAGAGTGGAATTTTACTTTTACTTATTTTTTCCAAAAGGCAATGAGAAAGCAATCCCTCATTCTTTCAAACTCACAAATAAATATATGGTCAATCTAAAATTCTACTTTCTATATATAGCACTTGCAAATCAAAAAAGAGGTGGTAAGTCTTACTTTTAAGAATTTTTTGACTCAAATAGTTCGTACTTCCTACTTTCTAAATAAGTATAAATTTGCAAAGAAAAATGAAACTAAAATGTGATTGTTTATTTTAGTTTATTTTGTTGCCAAACAAAAGGACTACTTGGAAAATGTTGGGTCAAATTCTAAGTATGGGCATTGGTCCATGCTTAATTGGATTGCTAAGATTATTAATTTTGATATTGATACTATTAATTATACTAGTAATACTATATAGAATGTCTTTCAAGAAGTTGAGATGGCCAATATCACGTCAAGAATAGAAGGCCATTTTTTTTTTTTTTTTTTTTGGAAGAAATAGAAGGCCAATTTTGACTAGCAAGCATGTATATCATCGTGCACAATAGTGACTAGTTGGCTGTTTTGTCCAATGTACTCTTGTAAGCTTCCAACTTTCCAAGTGACAACTTATATTCAATCCACATTGTCTAATTTGTCTGTAATTAAATTCGTTCTTAATCAAGCAATTGTGGTTGGTTTTTTTTGTTTTGTTTTTTTTTTTTTTTTTTTTTTAAGTCAATGATATTTGGAAATATTAATAGTATAACGTGAAGGGTATGAGAACATCAAATAATTGATTATAGTCTTAACCACACAAGAGGGTAGGTAACTAAGAGTCAAATCAAATAATGGGTAGAGATTTGCAACTTTTAGAGTTCAAACATTTTGAACCTCTTATAGTTGAATGTCACAATAGGCGAATGCCGAATAGTAACAATAATAAACGACATAGCATTTTGCATGCATGGACCACGGATCAACTTTCTTTGATCATGTTATCATTGATTTATTTTATTTTATTTTATTTATTTATTTTTCTTTTTTAAGAAAAGTAATAAAAAAATAAAATAAAAGTACTCCGTATAATTAACAAGACAAAATATGTGTATGATATGAATTTTTGATCTTGATCTCTTAAATTTAATAATACCACACATTCCATTTTGAATTTTTTTTGTAAGAATATACTTTTAAGTAGGTGGTATATTAGTATCACTATATGTGACGACATTAATCTCACCGAGTAACTCTAGTAGTCGTCTCGTAATATTATTAAATGTAAGGTTCTAGTCGATTATTGAGCTTATGTTACAAGTAATCTTAAAATTAGATAATTATATACACCGTATTAAAGTAATGTAAATATCATATTAGTGAAAAAATATACTCCGTATCATTTTGAGCTTAGGTTTTTGGAGTCATCTTTTGTACGAAGTATATTAATTTAATATAAATTAGCTTAAATTAGGATTTACGGTTTCAATTTTCTCATTCACTTGTTGCATTTTGATGATCGTTAGATTCCAAAATATAATACTCCATACTACTTAATACAAAGTATAAAGTAGAAAGCTTGATAATTTACATTAAATTAAATAATACTCGTATCGAAACAAACCTAAATCCCGAAAGTCTTACTCTAGAAACATGAACCAGATATACTATAGAATTCGATCCAAGGAATAACGGGAGTTTCACAAATTCCAAAGTATTCCAAGACCCGTACCATGAGAGCAAGACTCACTTAATTAGTCACTTAGTATACGTACAAGACAATAAAATGATTGCACTAACTATTAAATAAGTACATACGTTAGTACATACATAGAGATGATGAAATTATCAAAGTTTTCATATGATTTAGCTTGGGAGAAATCAAATGACCGTTGAATCAATGCCATGATACATTAGTATATACATGCACTAAACTATAGTGTAGTAGAATTATTTTAAATTTTAAATAAGCACCGTCAATTAAAAGCATGTTAGTTCAATTGATCAAGTTCTCAAAAGTCAAAGTCAAATGAGTGAGAACACGAAGCATGAACCCTGTTGCTAATAAGCCACACTACTTCTCTTAATTTCGTTGCACTGACCATACAACTTGAGGGAAAGCCGCACCGCACCATTGTTGATATTATTTTGTCCTCTAACCATATTATATAATTTTTATGATATAAATATAAGTCGGTCTTATTCATAAATATCATGCCAAATAATTGTCAAGCAATATAAATATATGTATTGTACATACAAGTATTTATTATTAGTATTATGTACGTAAGTCTTTCCAATCATTAATATTAAGATTATGAACTGTTTTTTTTCATAAGGTTATCTAAAGAGATTTGCATGTGATTGCTGACACTTTTATACCGAAGGATTGCAATAACATTGTACAATAATCCATTACTCAATAGTCAATATACATTACAATTAGGTTTAATTTTGGTTATGATTTCAACCGTACTCATATATCTCATCAACTTACCAAGTGTTTATTGATAGAATATAAAACATATTATTCCTGAACCTCAACCATTAACTTAAACTTTTGGTTGAAATGGTCCAGTAACATGGTATCAAAGCCAGCGTAACACAAAGGTCACGAGTTCGAATCTCATCCACCCCCCACTTTCAAGTAGAATATTTCGTGTAAATATATTCCTGAGCCTCAACCATCAGTTTAAGCTTTTGGTTGAGATGGTCCACTAACATTTACATAACAATCTCAATCATGCAAGATGCATTCATTTCACTACGTGGTGAAATGGAACTATAGTTCAACCTCTACTTTGTTACCACTCTTAGAATAAGATCAAGCAGTCATGCCGTATTGTTAGCATTTTATTTTATTTTTAAATTTATTTTACAAAAAAGAGAATTACAAAGCTAAGGGATATTATAAGTCGGTTGGTTTTATGTTAATATGTATTTTTGGCATGTATATCTTTTAGGAATTTTAGGCAAGTTGGGTCTCCTTTGTATTGTACTATATATATTGTCGTGAATACCAATACAAGGCTTAAGCTATTTTCTCCAATTGTTCTTGAGTTTAACAAGGAAAGTGATGTACGGAGTAGGAGTATATGAGAATCAATCTCAAATTCTAGATAACTCCTACTAAAAATTTTCAAGTAATGAGATTAGTTGACATCCGACCATCACCATTTCTAAGGCTTTACGATCGAATAAAAGCATTTTAATCTCGACATACTCTACCACTTAACTTAATCTTAACTCAAATGTTGGACTAAACATAACTTGAAATGGTCTATTAGTACCCCCTAGACGTACCCGTAATAGGAAACTTAGAATAGATTTTATGCACTTATACTAGTCATCAAGTCATTAGTCAAAATGTTGCATATTTTGCCCGTCTAAGTAGACCAAAAGTTATGGCTTTAATAGTTTAACTTAACTAATTAATTATAATTAAGTACTTCTTAAGAAGAAGATGGCACCTCCTCGAAGACAGCAGATAAATGCATCTGATCTCAAATCTCGAGTTAGCTGTTTTTATTATCATACAGTCATACTCCTTATCATACTTGCAAGCATAAACATGATAAGTTGCTTACATGACTAATTTTAACAACATGCTCTTCATCATCTTTTAATTAATTTATTTTTTCTTAATTTCCACTCTTCATCTAAAACTTATATTTTCCTTTGATTTATTGTTGAAAGTTAATGTGCTAAATCTGTTTGAGAGTCGTTATTTTTATTTTTTTATTATTATTATTATTTTTATTTTTTTTGACAGCCGAAATCAAGTGAGATATCATAATTGCCCTTTGTTTTGGTTTTTACGAACTTTATTTCTTAAAAATAAAATACAAGTATAAGGTAAGAAAAATTAGGAATACGAAGTATTAGGAGATCCTCTGTACGATGGAGATACCTAGCTAATACATTTATCCTTTGCTCTTTACAAATGATGTTACTTTAATTTTATATGTTTATTTATTTTTTGGATAAGATGCTCTTAAAATTTTTGTTAAATAGCAGTATGTTAATTTAATGAGAAGGTTTAGACTAAAAATGTGGCGCATATCATTTCAAAAACAAAAAGAGTGTTCGACGAAGTATAAGAAAATTAAAACAAGTAGAAATTACGTAGTGATCCAATTGTCAAAGTTGTTGATCAATAATTTCGAATTTATAGGTGATGAAATTCTCTATGATTAGACAACTCTAATCAAACATAAGTCCTAGAATGTTTGAACTATAATGATCATAGTTCATATAATAATGATGAAATTTCTGCTTGAATTATTTCAGCAAAACGATAATAGCATGCAGTTGGTGCCCCTTAATTATAATGTGAGTTGATCAAATTCTTGGCTTAAATTACTGTATGAGTTTTTTTTTAAAACAAAATTACTGTATGAGTTTTGATAAGTTTAAACCCGCTTTAAATAAATCACATATACTTTTTCAATATAAATGATTGTAAACAACCTTTATGATCGATCAATGGAGGGTGAAACACACTATATTTAAAAAAAAAAAAATTCTAAAATCATCAAAGCTGTGATAACACAATGAAGGATTCCCAACAACTTAATTAATGGAACCTTGGAATGCCTAGTCGACTGGTGGTTGAAACTTGAAATAACAATTCTCTTACAAGTCTCGAGGTTTTCAAAATAGTCTTGCCTCCAGCATTAAACCAAACTCATTCTCGAGACTTTAGATACCTATTGGTTGGCTAGTTATGAACTTTTGATGACAAAACAACTTAGGAGACATCTCCCACATTCACTTTGTGAAATATAGAGGTGCAGTGATATTTTGGTGAATGTGCACACACAGGATTCTAGCTTCCTCAACCAACTATGCCACGCAGCTGTTGGTAGTTAGAGTAATAAGGCATGCTTTTATTACTAGCTTTAATTCTGTTATAGCTACAGTAGCTTAGTATATAAGGTCTCTTCCCTTACTTTTCTTATTCATTCAATAATTGTAATAAACACAAAAACACTATGTAATTCTCTCATTCATTCAATGAAGTATTAGTTCTAGTGCTTGAGCTTAGAGACTCTGCGGATAGAGCTATGATAGCAAGAAAATCTCTGTGTTCTTTTGCTTTTTTTTTGTTTTTGATTAGCTTCCATTTAATCTAATAACATGGTATTAGAGTGAGTGTGTACGATCGAGATTCTCGAGCAATTTTAATGGTGTTCTTGACCATTTGATGTTTCGCCTTTAGTTCAGGGAGTTCTTCCAATTTTTTGCTTCGATTCCTTGTTTCGTATGATTCGTTTATTGAAATTTTTGGGCTAAATAGTTGGTTCGTAGTTGTTATTGATTGATTCTTTGAATTTTTCTAGGTATTTTGTGTCGGTTGAACGAAATTTTCTTGAGAATTATTTGGATTTCCTTGGTGAAGAATTGTAAGTAGTGATTCTTGATTTCTGGGCATTTGTTGAATTCTGGGTATTTTTCGATTTGTTGATATGGCTAATGACGAAACTGTGAGAGATATTAGTCAAGATCCATCTAGTCCTTATTTTCTACATCCATCAGATTTTACTAGGTTAAAACTTGTTTCGAATATCTTTGATGGTACAAGTTATGGTAATTGGAAAAGGTCAATGATGATTGGATTGACTGCAAAAAATAAGATGGGTTTTGTTGATGGCTCTTTGCCTAAACCAGATGTGAATGCAGTAACGTTTAAGGCATAGAATAGATGCAATAGTATGGTCATTGGATGGATTATTGCTGTTTTGGATCCTCAGATTGCTGGGAGTATTTTGTTTGTTGATACAACAAGAGAAATATGGTTGGATTTGGAGGAAAGTTTTGGGAATATGCTTCTTCTGCTCACTTGTATGCTTTACAACAAGATGTTCTGAATGTAAATCAAGATGATGCTACTATTTCTGAGTATTATAATCAACTCAAGAAGTTGTGGGATGAATTGGACAACCTTTGTCCTTTGCCAACTTGTACTTGTAGCAATTGTACTTGTTCGTTGGCACAAAAGTATCTCAAGATCCAGCAGGATCAAAGATTGATGGTTTTCTTGATGAAGTTGACTACCAACTATGCTAATGTGAGATCCAATATACTCATGATGCCTAGTCTGCCAACTTTAGCCCAGGCTTATAGAATGGTATTTCAAGAAGAAAAGCACAGGTCATTAAGTAATGTGAGTCAGAGGTCATTGGATTCAGTTGCTTTTGCTGCAGACAGGAGGAGATATGATGACGGAAACCAGTTTGGAAATAGGAATTCTGGTGGGTCATATGGAAGAGGCTATTAGTAGAACAACTTTAACAAGAATTCTTGTTTTAGGAGAACTATAAACTATTATTGTGACCACTGTAAGATGACAGGGCACAGCATGGAAAGGTGTTTTAAACTGAAAGGTTATCCACCAGGTTATAAGGGTCCTCAACAGCAGGCTCAAGGAGGCAAGAAGTTTGCTAATTTTGAAGACAACAATGTGAATTATGATCAGTTTTCTGAGCAACCAAATGTGACTAATTTAACTAGAGTACCAAATCTGACACTTGAAGAGTATAACCATTTCAAAGCCTTCTTAAGCAAACAAAGTGCAAATAATGCAAGTGGAAGTGCCATGTTTGCAGGTAACTACCGTCTCTTATCTTCTTCTTACAGTAGTGGGTGGATTGTTGATAGTGGTGCTAGTGATCATATGTGTCATAAACTTAAACTATTTGATGATTACAAGATGATTCATGACTTGGATAATCATATTACTATACCTGATGGAACTAAAGTAAAAGTGACACATATTGGGACTGTTAAGTTGTTTAATGGATTAGTACTGAAGAATGTGCTGTATGTTCCATGCTTTGTGTTCAATCTAATATCAGTTCATAAGCTAAGTCAAGATGGTCAGTGTTCTGTTCAATTCACTACTGACAAATGTGTTGTTCAGGATCAACACAACTTGACTCCTCCTCTTGTTCTTGGTAAAGTTGGGAATGGATTATATTTTTTTGAAAAAGATAGGGTGAGACACTCTGACACAAGCACAACAAGAAATAAGCTTGATTCCGACGGAAAAAATCCGTCGGAAACACCGGAAAATCCGTCGAAAAAGGGTCTTCTGACGGAATTCCGTCGGAATCAGTCTGTTGCAAAACCCATTGTAGGGAATTCGACCTTTTCCGACGGAAATTCCTTCGGAAGACCGTTTTTCGACGGATTAATTTATGATGGGCTGTTTTTGACTTTAATCAAGAGTCCGTCGGAATGTACCTTTTCCGACGGAATATTCCGTCGGAATCTGCTTCCTTCCGACGGAAATTTCCGTCGGAAATGTTAATAAAAAAAACAGCCCCACCCACCACCCCCACCACCAGCCCACACCACCAGCCCACCCCCTGCCCACAAAAAAAACCCACAAAAAACCCGGAACACAAACCACCCACCACCACACATACCCCCTATAACCACAACACCACCGACACCACCACAAACCGAAACCACCCCAATAGCAGCCCACCCCAACACCACCGACACCACCACAACCCCACCCACACCAAACCGAAGCCACCCCCAAACATACGAAAATTAACACCACCGATAACAAACCCACACCACCGACACCACCACAACCCTACCCACACCAAACCCCCAAAAAAAGGAAAATCAATCCCACAAAACCGAAAATTAACCCCAAACATACGAAAATTAACACAGCATAATAAAAAAATACCACACAAAAATCAAAACCAATAGATCTACAAATTAATCAGAATTTCATTAAAAAAAATTCAAAAAAACCGAAAATTAAACAACGAAAATCAAAAGAAATATATAAATGCACAATTGTCTAATAAATTTTATAAACTAACATTACAATTACATACAAAATTAACTAGATCTACACTAAATTATAAGATCTACAAAAATAAAAACCTTGAAACAGGTGGCTGGCGACGGTGGTTGTTGGCTTTGTTGTCGTTGTTGCGGTTGATGCGGTTGTTGTTGATGGTTGTTGTTGCGGTTGATGTTGATTGTTGTTGTTGATGGTGCGCCGTAGAAGAGGAGAGGAGAGAGGAAGAAACAAGATAGACGAGAGAGAAGAGGACAAGAGAGAGAAAGAGAAGAAAAGAGGAGATCAAAGAGGAAGAGAATGAAGGTGGAGAGGAGATCAGAGAGGAAGAGAATGAAGGAGGAGAGGAAGAGAATAGGAAAGAGGAGAGGAGAGAGAAAGAGAAGATAGGCGGAAGAGAGGAGATAGAAAAGAAAAATGAAAGAGGAGGAGGAAAGTAGGATTCTGGGTTTTTTAAGGGTTTTTTTTTTTTTAAAGCCATAATTCCGTCGGAAAAGGTATTAAATTCCGTCGGAAATTCACTTTTCCGACGGATTTTATTTCCATCGGAAATTTAATGTTCCGATGGAATTTTCCGTCGGAAACTTCCGACGGATTTTATTTCCATCGGAAATTGAATGTTCCGACGGAATATTCCGTCGGAAAGCCCATATATTCCGATGGACTTATATTCCGTCGGAAGTTTCTGACGGATTTCCAACGGAATAAAAATCCGTCGGAATTTCTGACTTTTCCAACGGAAATTCTTATCCGTCGGAAATCGGCCTATTTCTAGTAGTGAAGGACTGCTGCTTCTTCAGTTGTTAATGCTGTTAGTCTAAGTTCTATTGAACATGCCAAGTTGTTACACTTAAGGTTGGGACATATACCTTTTAGCAAGTTAAATTTAGTACAGAATAAAGTTGATTGTTCTAGATTGGCAGATGATGTAATATGTAACATCTGTCTTGCAGCTAGACAACATAGGAAATCTTTTCCTCATAGTAGTATTAAGTTTGCTAAACCTTTTGAGTTGATTCATATAGATGTTTGGGGACCATATAAGTCAGTTACACATGATAAATGTAATATGTTTCTGACAATTGTAGATGACTACACTAGATCTGTTTGGGTTCATTTAATGAAATCAAAACTTGAATCAGTTGACATTTTGTTCAATTTTGTTACTTTTGTTGAGAATCAGTTTGGTGCTTGTGTGAAGATTCTTAGATCTGATAATGCAAAAGAGTTGTGTGAAGGGAGAATTCTGAATTTGTACACAACTATGGGTATTTTGCATTAGACCAGTTGTAGTGATACTCCTCAACAAAATGGAATTGTTGAGAGGAAGCACAAGCATTTGCTTGAGGTAGGGAGAGCTCTATATTTCAGTCTTAGGTGCCAGTCCAATATTGGGGAGAGTGTGTCCTATGTGCTGCTTACCTAATTAATAGGATGCCTTTTGTCTTACTGAATAATATCACACCTTATGAAAGGTTATATAGGAACAAACCAGACAATGTGCATTTAAGGGCATTTGGGTGCTTATGTTATGTTTCAACAGAGGAACAGGGCAAAGTTGGATGCAAGGGCAGACATGTGTGTCTTTGTGGGATATTCACCAACCCAAAAAGGGTACAAAGTATTGAATCTCAGCACTAAAAGGATTAGTGTTTCTAAAGATGTGGTTTCCATGAGAAACATTTCCCATTTCACTTTAACCAGTCATCTACACCACCTTTTCCTTTCTTTCTTCCTACTCATACACCTTTTCCTTCTGTCATTGACTTTGAATATCCTGACATTTTTCAACCTCCTGAAATCCCTCATCAACCATATACTCCTCAGCCAGTCAACACTGATGTTGTTGAAATATCCAGCCATTTTCAGACTCCACCTCTTCCCACTAATCCTGATACACATTCTTCTGCTCCTACCAGTAATCAGGCAATCTAGCAGACTTAGGAAGCCTCCTATTTGGATGAATAAATATATTTGTGGTATTGCAATTCAGCTTCCTACTAATCACTGGTGTAATCTGGTTTCATACTCGGATTTCTCTTTTGCTCATAAAGATTTAATTGCTGAAACCACTTCTCTGAAAAAACCAGTGTCTTATAAAGAAGCTGTCACCAATTCTAATTGGGTGGTTGCCATGGAAAAATAAATTAAAAGCACTTGAAGATAACAAAACCTGGGAGTTGGTTGATTTGCCTAAAGGGAAAAAGGCAATAGGTTGCAAATGGGTTTTTAAGATAAAACTCAAGAAGGATGGTACCATAGAAAGATTCAAGGCAAGGTTAGTGGCAGGGATTCAACCAGAAGTAGTATGGAGTTGACTTTGAAACTTTCTCACCTGTTGTTAAAATGGCAACAATTAGAAGCATTATAACTCTTGCAACACATCATGGTTGGACCATTTTCCATCTTGATGTGAACAATGCTTTTCTTCATGGAGATTTGCATGAAGAAGTGTATATGAAGATGCCTAAAGGTATTTTTAACCTTGAGAATAAAGTGTGTAGGCTGAGAAAGTCATTGTATGGTTTAAAACAAGCTAGCAGACAATGGTTTGAGAAATTGGTTGTTGAGTTGAAAGTCTTGGGTTTTGTTCAATCCAAGAAAGATTATTCCTTGTTCTTAAAGATATCTGATTTCCAGGTTACAGTCACAGTTGTATATGTTGATGATGTGATCATAACTGGGATTGACTTGGTTTCAGATCCAAGCCTCGAAGAATCATCTTCACACTACTTTTAGTATTAAGGATTTAGGGTATCTCAGCTATTTTTTGGGGATGGAAATCAGCTATACTTCAGGTGGAACTACTATGTCTCAGGCTAAGTTCACCAAGGAGCTTTTGGATGATAGTGGTTTACAGAATTTCAAATCTATATCCACTCCATTACCCTTGAATTCTAAGTTGCAGGCAAATTTGGGATTACTTTTGGATGATCTTGCTCATTACAGAAAGATGGTTGGGAAATTGAATTTTCTCACCAATACAAGACCTGAATTAGCTTTTTTAGTTCATAACCTAAGTTAGTTTATGCAAACTCCCAGGGATTCACATTTACAAGCCTTGAATCACACTATCAATTATGTTGCTGCAACAATTGGTCAAGGTATTATTTTCAAGGGTGGTCTTGATTTGAAGTTGCAGGCATTTTGTGATTCAGATTGGGCAGCATGTGTGGACACTAGAAGGTCCATTACTGGTTATATCATGATGTTGGGATGGTCTCCTATAAGTTGGAAATCTAAAAAGCAGCCTACAGTTTCTAAATCCTCATCTGAAGCAGGGTACATGGCAATGGCTTCCGCTGCCACTAAGGTCACCTGATTGGTCAGAATACTTGGAGAACTTGGGATTTCTGATTTGCAGCTTGTCAAACTTCATTGTGACAACCAGTCTACTCTTCATATTGCTAGGAACCCTATATTTCATGAACGTACCAAGCACATTGACATTGACTGTCATTTTACAAGGGAAAAAGTGCTTGAAGGATTAGTCCAACTGACTTACTTGCCTACAAGTTCTCAATTAGCAGATATCATGACTAAGGTGCTTCCTTCTCCTCAGTTCAACCAGCTGAAGTCCAAGCTCGGCATGTTTGCTCCACCCCAAGCTTGAGGGGGGATGTGAAATATAGAGGTGCACTGATATTTTGGTGAATGTGCACACACAGGATTACTAGCTTAACTATGCCACGTCAGCTGTTGGTAGTTAGAGTAATAAGTCATGCTTTTATTACTAGCTTTAATTCTGTTATAGCTACAGTAGCTTAGTATATAAGGTTTCTTCCCTTACTTTTCTTATTCATTCAATAATTGTAATAAACACAAAAACACTCTGTAATTCTCTCATTCATTCAATGAAGTATTAGTTCTAGTGCTTGAGCTTAGAGACTATGCGGATAAAGCTATGATAGCAAGAAAATCTCTGTGTTCTTTTGCTTGTTTTCGTTTTTGATTAGTTTCCATTTAATTTGATAACACACTTAAAAAATAAAAAAAAATAAAAAAATCCAAAAATGACTTAAACTTGTGTATTTAGATTGAGAATTTTTATTTAATTTTTTTTAATTTGGACTAGGAAAGGATAGAGGGCTATTGCTTCCCCATTTCCCATGAATTATATAAGACCTCGGGAGGCCACTTAAGTGGTTGAAACCATCTACTTTGCCTCATAACCATCGATTTAACCATTACTTGCATGTAATAATATTTATATCACTTATTACTTATTTATGATAAGATTCTTTGCACTTTAAGTAATGATGATACAACTTAATTATCAGCTAATAACTGCTACTCGATTTGTTTCTTTATAGACACACCAAATAGTAGTGATGACATTGAAATCAATTAAAATACACATGGCATATTGTCACAATCTCAGGAATTCGTGATGATGAAGAAATAAGTTTCTACTTGGCATAACATGAAAGATAGAATCATAATTGTTAAGATAATCACAAAGTTTACCTACATAAATAATGCATTATTGTATACATAATACATTGATGTTATACAACTACAGGTTTTTATGGAGGAACGGCTCATCTAAGGAAGTACGTACTAAGTATTATTTATGTAAAATCATTCGCCCTTTTTAAAGAAAAATTAAATAATTAAACCCAAAAACTGACACGAATATTATTCTTGTAAAATGGATGATAGCGAGTCAACATAGTAAACAAATCAAGCAAGTTGACAAATGACAATACTTATTAGTTTAATTCAATTATTCAAATGGATAAAAACGAAACGCCGAGGCGAATATACCATGCATGTGCATTTATAATTATAAATCACATTCATACGCTTAAAATAATTTCATTTACCTTTAATTTGTAATTTGCATTGTTAATGACTAGTATAATCTTGGACTACACTTCTCTTAAGTCTTAATTGTTAAAGGACCAGCTAAATCAATCCCTAATACCCAGGGCGAAATATTTCACTTTGAAAGTAAGGGTAGATGAGATTCGAACCCGTGATCTTCATGTCATGTTGGCTCCGATACCATGTTAAAGGACCAATTCAACCAATAGCTTAAGCTGATGGTTGAGGTCCAAGAATATGTTTTATACTTTATCATAATACTCCATCCGTTTTTAAATACTTGCTTCATTTCTCCATGCGCGAAATTTTAGGAAAAATTGAAGAAAGTAATAAATATAGAGGTAGTGGGGTAGGTGGAAGAATAAAAAATTGTAAAAAGCAAAAGTAGTTGAGAGAATTAGAGGAGAGAGAATATAAAATTAATACAGTATGATTTATATTGGGTCCATTAGTTGAAAGAAATGAGTTAAATATTGTAAGAGCTTTCCAAATAAGGAAATGGAGCAAGTATTTAAAAACAGCCGGAAATAAAAAAAAATGAAGCAAGTATTTAAAAATGGAGGGAGTAATATTTATTGCGTACTTAATCATCATCTAAATATAGCAAATCGAATGTGCTAAAAAAACCCACTTTTTTTTAATTTTAACTTTAAATTTTCGACAATGTTGTTTTTATATAGTACTCGTATATGCTAAAGGTTTAAGGCTTTAAGAAGAATATACTTATAAACCATACATTTGCATCTTTGTGTATAGGTTTTTTTTTTTTTTTTTTTTTTTTAATAAATAATATATTCCCTGGCAGTGTTATTAGATTACTCGCAGTTTTTTACTCACAAATTAGTGTACAAGATAGGTTTACAGATTTACAGAATTAATTAACTCATGAAAGTTTAACACTTTGTGCAAATTAAAATTTCATTTCATATTAACTATTGTCTATTGGAGTATTGGTATGATTATTTAAGAATTACATCAAGTACAACTTATCTATATCTATACTAATACTTCGTATTTAATAACTGGAATTTTTTATCTTCTTATATCACTTCTCATATTCTTATTTATCCATAATTTTTGTCTTCTTTTTTATTAGGGGTTGTGATAATCAGTCATTTTTACTTCGTATATTTTATGGTTCTTTAATTTAACTAGTCTTAAATCCGTGCGATGCAAGACTGTATAATGTTTTATAATCATTGTTTTTGTATTTGTATTTTTGCTTCGTATTTCAATTTCATATAAGAATAGTAATCCGTAAAAAAATATTTCAATAGTAGGTTAAATAAGAACTCCATATTTTAAAAGCACTAATAAAAAAAAAGTATTTTAAAAGTAAAACATAGTTAAAAGTCTATCAAAATTTTTACAAAAAAAAAAAAAAGAAAAAGAAAAAGCGTATGTCATAAATAGGCTCACCTAAACATAATTTGCAGCCTTCTTTAATCTTCACTTTCACTGTTGACCCACAATCACCTTTATGCAAATTAAAAATAACAATTTTATTAAATTTGAAAAACAAATTGATCATACATAATAACATAAATGAAACTTAAAATATGAATACATATATAGTGGAATGAAAAGTAGAAAGGAACTTACTATTTTCAATAGGGTGATGGGTCTATGAACAATTAACTTCCCTTTATAAAACACTAATCTTACATAAAAAAAAATAATAATAATAATTTTAGGTTTAGCATCCCGTATTTACATTTTTAAAACGTGTTGAAGTGACACCTTTGTAAGTTAGATAACACTTTTTTCACACATTTTTTTTTAAAATAATAGTTATTATTATTATTATTATTATTATTATTATTATTATTATTATTATTATTATTATTATTATTATTATTATTATCTCAAAAACAGTTAAAGTCATACAACCTACAATAAATTAGTGGGAAGCCGAGATACAATCTGGGCCCCCACTCCTCTAGCTATAGCAAAACCTACCCTAGTAAAGATATAAGCTGCACCACGCGCCCCAATGTCTTGCATCGCCGAGAACCTCTGAACCCTCTTCAACAACGCAACAGCCTCCTTCTCTAATTCCCCAAGCGAAGAAAAGGAGAAGGGAATGAAACCATATCCAATTTGCTGACAACTAGCTTCATACTTCACCCGCTTACGATGAGCCGCATCAGCCACAACCCGTCCAGGAACAAAGTCAGATAGCCCTGTCTGTGTCAAGGGAGAAGACCCAGTTAGGTCCACACAGACATCGCGACCACGATCCCAGTGAGGTTGTGTCACCCCCGGATGAAGGGGATGGTATCGTTCGTTTTGTGCTTCATGGTTTCTCCAAGCCGCAAGCTCCATCTTCTCCGGCTCAGCTTGGACGAATAGGTGGTTTGGTGCAAGATCAACATTGTGGTTTTGATGTGGCTCTTCTTGATTGTTTGTTCTCCAAGGGGTTTCGTACTGTGAAGTCTATACCTCCCAAGTGTCGTTTGGGGTTTTCTCGGGTTCTGAAAGGTGCCCTTGATAAGGTGATCTCTATGCCTGATGACATTTCCAGTTGGGTCTCTTTGTTGGTGTTACCTCTTTGTACCTTTAAAACCTTTCGCCCGCGGAGCAGCTCTGAGTCTAGGTCTTCGGTAAAACATCGGCTTCAAGAAGCAAGTATTTCCCGTGCTATTTGTTCTTGGAGTGCACCAGGTGGTAATTTGCAGCTTGTGAGGGATACTTTGGCAGAGGATTCTCCTACTTTATCAGTGGTTGGTGATGAGGACCTTGATTTGGAGGAGCGTAATATCAAGCAATGTCGTAGGAAGATTTGTGACGGCCACTACACTGCTGCAGTCCGGGTTCTTTCTTCTTCAGGCCTTGCTCCTTATAATGACGCCACTCTAGCAGATTTACAGTCTAAGCACCCTACTTCTCCAGCTCCATCCTTGCCTGACATACCTGTTGATGGCCTTCATCTCGTTACTACTTCAGCTGTTATTTTGGATTGGATTAAGAGTTTTCCACGTGGCACATCATGTGGTAGGGATGGTTTACGTGCTCAGCACCTTATGGATTGCTTGAGTGGTGCTGTTGTGGCTGTCTCAGATGAGTTAGTTGACTCTATTTCCGGGGTGGTTAATCTTTTTCTAACTGGTAGATGTCCTATGGAGCTAGGAGAGTATATTGCTAGTGCTCCTCTCACACCTCTTGTCAAGCCTGGTGGTGGTATTCGTCCTATAGTTGTGGGAACTATTTGGCGGCGTCTGGTTTCGAAGGTCGGTGCTATTATGGTTGGCCAGTCTTTAGGATGTTACTTTGATGGTCTCCAATTTGGTGTTGGAGTTTCTTCAGGAGGTGAGGCGATTATTCATGCTGTGAATCGATTGATTGAGGATCGTGGTTCCGATGTTGGTCTTTCTATGTTGTTGGTGGATTTCCAAAATGCCTTCAATCTAGTTGATCGTGCGGTCATGTTACGTGAAGTGCGTCGTCGTTGTCCAGGCCTTTCGCGATGGGTTGAATTCTGCTATTCTAATCCCGCCAGATTGTATTACGGGGACCACACCTTATGGTCGTCTCAGGGGGTGCAGCAGGGTGATCCCCTTGGTCCTCTTCTTTTTGCTTTGGTTTTACAACCCCTGGTGTGTAAAATCAGAGACACTTTTGATGTATGTCTTCATGCTTGGTATTTGGATGACGACACTATTATTGGTGACACGTTGGTGGTTGGGAAGGCTTTGCAGTTGATTATGGAGGAAGGGCCTCGTTTTGGGTTACATCTTAACGTGGAGAAAATTGAAGTTTTCTGGCCTACTGAAGACCCGCGAAGCAGGCTTGTAGGTGTCTTTCCACCTAATATTGCTCGACCTTTGCGTGGTGTTAAGTTGCTTGGGGGTCCTGCTAGTTCCGATTCCGGTTTTGGTGGTGAGCTTGTGATGCAGAGGGTGACCAAGATCATTACGCTTATGGATAAGGTTGATATGCTTGATGATCCTCAGTGTGAGCTATTGTTACTTAGGGCATGTACCGGAGTTTCTAAACTCTACTTTGCATTGCGTACTTGTCCTCCTAGTACTTTTGAGACGGCTCAGCGCACATTCGACAGGGCTCTTCGATCTTCCTTGGAGCGTATTGTTACTGCTTCAGGGCCTGGGTTTGGCGATTGGCAATGGCGACTTGCCACCTTACCATTTGCGTTTGAAGGGTTTGGGGTATATTCAGCAGGTGATGTTCGTCATTATGCTTTTCTTGCTTCTCGGTTACAGTCTGCTGGGTTGCAGACACAACTTTTATGGCATGCTGCCATTGTTGGTCTTGGACGAGCCTATGGAGATGCGTTGAGTCTGTTTAATGGAATAGTGGAGTCTGACATTGTGAGTAATCCTAGTGAGATCGCTGCCCCTAAACTCATGAAGAAATTGGCAGATATATATTTCACAAAGGTTATCGCTTCTGCAGAATCCGCCTATTCTTTGTCTCCCCGGCAATCAGCACTGTGGAAATCGCAGCAGGGAGATCACACCTCTGCTTGGCTTCGGGCAGTCCCTATTTCTGGGTTGGGTCAAATGATGAACGTTAAGACCTACCGATGTGTGTTGTGCTACAAGATGGGTATTCCATTGTTCTCTATCTCGACGCCATGCTCTACTTGTTCTCGGGTTTTTACTGGGGATATTTTCGGTGATCACGCGGTGTCGTGTGCTGGTATTGTGGGTATTAAACATCGGCATAATGTTGTCCGGGATACCCTTTTTGATATCTGCTACAGATCTGGAATTTCAGCAAGAAAGGAGGTTGACATAGGGTTGTCCGGAGGGAATGGTGGGGCCCTCAGACCTGCTGATGTGTTACTTTATTATTATTATTATTATTATTATTATTATTATTATTATTATTATTATTATTATTATCATCATCATTATCATTAATATTATTAATATTATTATTAGTATTATTATTATCGCATTATTATTATTATTATTATTATTATTATTTGATTTTTTAAAGATTTTTTTACTCTTTTTATAACATTAGAAAATATGTTAAATATTATAAAATATTAATTATTATTATCATTAAATATTAGTTATTATTATTATTAAATATTAATAATTATTATGATTATTTTTATTAAATATTAATTATTATTATTATTGTTAATTATTATTTTTAAGCAGGGCAGAGCAGATTTCAGCAGAGCCGAGCATAGCAGAGCAACTCAAAAGAACAGGGTCTTAGTTTGAAAAAGGTTAGGTTTTTTTTTTTTTTTTTTTTTTTTTTTTTTTTTTTTTTTGTAAAGGCATGATCAATTTTCATGTATAAAGTTAGTTTCAAAATTAAGGTATTTGTAAAAGCATGATCAATATTTATGTATAAAGTTAGTTCGAAAATTAAGGTGTACTTGCATGATTTTTTATTTTTTTTTTAGTTAAATATTTTTTAATCAGAAAAAACATGAAGTGGGCACGTGTCCTTCCAACTTCCTGTTTTAAAATAATAGTATAGAATTGTAAATTATTTAATTTGTTTTTTCATTTACTATTTTTCATGAAGGGTTGCATTAGTTTTTTATATATATCTTTTTTGTTAATAGTACAAATTATAATTTTACTATTACATCAATTTTCTTTGAAATAGAAAAGATATAATTTGTTAGTTTAATTTATTAATAAATTGAAAAAAAATCTTAAATTAAAATAAGTACTTAACAAAAATTATAAAATTATAATAATCACTCATGTAATTTGATAAAAAGTTTAACCCGTGTAAACGGGATAAATACTAGTTACATTCAATCAAACGATCAATTGAAAATTGAATGTGTTCCTTTCGAAAGAGAATGAAGCATCTTTTGGGCCAAAGTTACAACCAAAAGAATAAAAAAGAGGCAAGCTAAGACTCTCAACCGTGCTCTCCACTTGACAACCATACATTACACGTACTCATTTTTTGTTCACTACACCATATCACTCACAATAAACCAAAATTATTGACATTTTTTGGAGTTAATTATAATTGGCGTTGACATTGTATTAGCACACTATCAATGGTCTAGGTTTCTCTTTGCACAACTTTTGCCCACAAATCACCTTTTTCTTTTTATTTCAAAGGCTATTTAAGTGAATTATTATTATTCAAAATAGACCAACAAAACTATGCAAGACACTAATTTTGCCAAATAAACTCTTCATATAAGTAAAAGACCAACAATTTTTATTTGGGTCGGCAAATAAATACAAATAATTGCAATTTTATTGTCTTAATCTGATGGTAAGTTAAGTTGTCACTCTCAAGCTACAACTACAATGATCATCATGCCATGCCACGTATTATGGTTAGTTGGTTTTAATAATCAAATTTAATAAAAAAAATTATACTAGTAGGTACATATTTAATAAATCATAAAAAAAAATTAAAAGAATTTTTTTTTTTTAATAAATCATAAAAAAAAATTAAATTAAAGAATTTTTGATACTTTTGTAATAAATAACACATATTTTTGTAATCATATAATATATTCAGCTCAGCCTTATTTTAAAGCATTATTGCAAACTACTTCTAATAGTAGTACTGTTTTGTACTCCCTCCGGTTTTTTTTTTTTTTTAATTTATAAGCTAGAGTTGGAATTTTCCACTATTAATATATCATCATTGACTTAATTTTTTTACCAATATATAATATATAAATATGATCATATAATATATTGTTGGATTTGTCATAATGTCTACTTTTATAAATTAATTTTTTCATAATTTATATTAACCTCTAATTAAAGATATTGATGGTCAAAGTTGTGTCTCGTCAAATGTACAAATTCAACTCTAGCTTAAAAAAAAAAAAAAAAAAAAAAAAGGGAGTAACTAAAATGAAGTAATATGGAGTATAATTTGTATAATAATAATTTAAAGTTGATCGATTAAACAACTTCATTATTGTAAAATTTCTTTTAAAAAAGAATTAAAAATTTCACAAATTCGTATATGTGGCTAGTATGGCCAATCATCATTGGATTACTTCGTTAATGTTGTATGGGTTACCCGGACAGTGTTCAGGGGTTACTTTGTTAGTGTTCAAAAGGGTTACTTCGTTAGTGTTGTATGTAGGGGTTACTCCGTCAATGTTACAGTGATTACCCGGTTAGTGTTTTAGGGGTTACTTCATTATTTTATAAGTGGTCACACGGTGTGGCCAGCCGCACACAAGACGTGCAGTAAATTTTTACTTTTCATTAAAAAAAAAAATTAAAAAAAGTATTGCATGGAAACAGAAAACATATACAAGTATAAGGATGAATTAATTTAACCAAACGGTCAATTTCTTGAAGATTGGCGGCAACATATAATTTGTGATTTGTTTTCACCAAATTATTAAATTGAAATCTCACCTTGACTACCATTCAAACTTACACTTAATTAATTAATTAACCTACAAATTAAATTAAATAACTTCCTTATGTTATTATATATACCTAACTTGACCTGTTATTCTGTTAATATATTTCCTTTTCAATCGCAAGCTTCTAAAGGAGAAAAATACTAAAGAAAAGATGAAGCATTAAAAATTGCATGGCTTTGTTTACAATTACAAGCCAAAAAAAAAAAAAAATGATAATGACTCTCGTTAGATTGAGCTAGGAGTTTTTGTAATAAGCATTTATAAATTAATATTTAAATGAATACATTGAAAACAATTGATAATGCAAGTAGAAGTAACTTACAGAATTATAGGCTTGGAATGAAGCAAAAGGATTCGATAAAGATAAATGAAGCTAATATAAGCAAACTTTGTCTAATCCAACTTTGATATCCTACAACACAGAGTATATGTATTTTTACCATGCAATCGTATGTATGTATTGTTTTGATTAGTTGATTCGTATTGGCTCAATCGTTTTGTATTTAAAAAATTATACAATAATAAACAGATTTATTCTATTTGTAAGAAAAATAATTCTGTTAAATCCTCACAAGTTTGTTAACCCAGGCCATAGGATACGATGAAACCGTGAAAGTAAAGGAATATCCACTCCCAAAGACAAACAGATGGTGAATGGCTAGTCAATTTGTCAACTCTAATATACTGCATGGCTAATTCGTACTGTAGTATTCAAGTAGCCTTTATTATAACGATCTTTTTTTTCCGATAAGGTAAAGTACATGGTGGGAATTAGGTACTTGTCAGCATATTTCATGCCTAAACCAATTGCATGGACAATGTATGTAAGCAGAACTATTTTAGAAATCAAGCGAAAATTGACAAATTTTCACAAATCTTTAGCATGATTCATTCTTTATTTTAAACTTTTATTCTAGATCAATGACTTCACTACAACCTAGCCTGTGTTGCAACATTCCTAAAAAAAAATTAGGTGATAATTTTGAATAATTAATAAACAGTTTATTTACTTCAACATCAATAGCCTAATTTGTAAACAAAATGCCTAAGCATAGAATAGTAATTAAATATATATTCTCCTCATAGATTATGCAACTGTCTAAAGGGTAGAAGAATTCTTTCTCTCTTTTTTTTTTTTTTTTTTTTTTTTCCAAATGAATATCGTGACATTTAGGCCTTGTTTGGTTCACCTTATTTTTACTGATCTGATCTGGTCTGGTCTGATCTAATCTGATCTGGTCTGGTCTGATCTAATCTGATCTGGTCTGGTCTGATCCGATCCGATATGATTGTTTGATTTGACCAAATTTTGACCTTAAGTGTACGATAATCTATAAGGAAAAATATCAAGTGGAATCTTGTTAGATTCGTAATAATGTGTAGTTTATTAATATGTAATTTTCACAATTTTTTTCATTACGAAATTAAGAATATTTAGCGATAAAAAACCGCACATAAAACGATGTTCTGATCTGAACTAATTTTTTCTGATCTGATTTGATCTGAACTTATTTTTTCTGAAATAAGTAAAAATAAGTTGAACTAAACAAGGCCTTAATCCCTATACCATGGAGATTCGAGGTGGGAGCGATGTTAATATTCCACCACTTCAACCTCTTTCAACATAGCTAATTAGCTACTTTGACCTTGAACATAATTTATAAATTTCCCCAAATTCCCTATTGTATCTCATAGCTCAAAATACGGAGTACTTCTTACAATAACTGCGAAGTATTTTACTTAAGGACACATGTAACCATCAATTAAGAAAGAAGGCGGAATACTACCTTGAGATGACCGAGAAACATGTCATAGACTAGAGGGAACAATAAGAAGCTTACATGCATTACAAAAACGCAACCACTTATCACTAGTATGTTTTGGCAGGTTGAGGTCATCATACAGCATATGTTTTGGAAACACAATATATACAGAACTTTGTCGACCTAAGAACTAAGCATCATACAATTTTCTGAAGTGTGACTCAAAAAAGAAATGGGAGCACAGTTTTGTTACTCGGTTATTCACAAAGGTGGAGTCGTCTGTCATCGCAACCACGTGAATACAGAACACATAAATAAAAAGGTATCTAACCAACTGATCCTTCAAGTTTGATGCTCATAAGTTGGTTCACTTCAGCACCAAACTCGTCTGGAAGCTCGTTGAAGACATCCTTGCAAAACCCAGATATCATGGCAGCCATTGCCCTTTCATAGTCAATTCCTCTTTGCTGGAAGTAGAAAAGTTGATCTTCTCCAATTTTGGATGTGCTAGCTTCATGCTCGATCCGTGCAGAAGGATTCTTTACCTGTTCATTAACATTAGATAATCAATGACAAAGCACAAGCAGCAACCCTAAAATTGATGAGCGTAGAAGTTATTGAATGTCGGACATTTAGAGAGGTAAATTCAACACATACAGCAGAACAGCACTACACATTTAAATGTTTGGAATATGCAAGGAACAGAAGCATTTTAGTAAGAGGGGGATACAGCTTCGTCATTTCCATTAAAGCTAGAATTGCCTTCATTAATTTGGGACTTGCATCACTCCCTAGTTATGACAACCGTAGATAGAATCAAATTAGAAGCAAAGGAGAATTAAAAATTTAGAGATCAGACCACTAATTTGTACTCAAAATTGGGAAAGAAGTTGCATAAGCAGCTATTGTAGCAACAAACCAGCAATCTAAAAATGATCATGTCTAAACGAGACAACAGATAGACCCCTTTGTCCAAACCCACACCACTACCCACCCCCACCCCCCAACACACACACACACACCAAATTAAAAAAAATTGGGACTATTCCCTCATCAGGATCAGGAAAAAAATGATAAAAAAAAAAAAAAAAAAAAAAAAAAAAAAAAAAACACACACACACACATACACAGAGCATTTGGTATGGGGACAAATCATAAAAGTATAAAAGTCCACGGTTTCAATTGAAAGAATTCGGCATACACAATAGAAAAGTGAAACACAAGGAGGAAAACCGCAAGTAAGCTGACAATAATTTAAATCAGCAAAGGTAGTGCAAATTGTGATTCTCAAACAAGCTGCCAAAAAAAAGAACTCTTATTGCTGCCTAACACAATCAATCATTGTCATCATTCATTTGTGAGGTGTACCTCATGTTTCAAGTATTTACTCAATAGAAGGGAGAGAATCTTACAGCTTATCACATACCCTGAACTACTGTGTCAAATGGAGATAGAGAAGCTAAAAGGCAGGCCAGAAGGTACTAGTGCTTTAGTCAACCAGTAGTTACTGGGCATCTAGAGAAAATAGAGATAGTGGGCTTTTGAAAAAAAAGGATACAATTCCATCTTACCCTATCCAAGTAACTTTGGAGTTGTTCGTTATGTGGAAGAATTGAGGGTGGGATTGGGAGGCATAATCCCAGTTAAACCTAATCCCTAGTCCTTGTTTGTATGAACAGATTAAGAATAAATCAAGCAATGGGAATGGTAATTGGAGGTGCAACTCCAACCATTTTGAGAGATAGATCAAAAACCCTTTTGCTATTCATGAAAGTGGGGGGAAGAATAGCTATAAGGGTAGACTGGTAAATTTGTAAGTTAATCCCAAACTATTTCAAGACTACCCAAACAAGGAAATGGGACTATGTTTATGTATTCCCAAAACCAATTTCTGATCCCCATCCCCAAACCCCCTTTCCCACTCCCCAAACCCAACCACCAAGGTTGCTTTGGCTGGACTGTGCTGCTGATTTGGATCAATTCCCTCATTTGATTCTAACATTACATGTTCTAGAATTTTTCGATTCCAATTATGACAGACATTGCACTGATAGAGAGCCTCAAATTGGGAGTAGGAAACTATGAGAGGAAAGGACAAAAAATGTAGAGGTGAGACAGATCAAATGTTCATAATCCCAGTTAAGAAAATAAAAAATCATAGATTCATTTTTAAAAGGATGAGATCGGCTGCATGAACCAAGACTCTATCATTCTGGTCATCCGCAAATACTCCCTTTCTTCATCTATTTCTATCTAGTGCTACATGCTCTTGCAAACCCACTTTCTTCATGTCATTCTAAACTCCCACTGTCCTAGTTAGCTTTGGCCTCCTTCAAATCCATGTGAAACCTCCATTATCCCAATTCTGCTCCTTGCTTACTGGTGCATCCTCTGGTAGACATCTCACATACCGTTCTCCCTCATCTTATCCTCAATACTCGTAACTCTATCTTTCCTACAAAATCTACATCTTAATTTTATCCGCCTAGGTGTGTTCACACATCCATCTCAACATACATATCTCTACTACACTAATTAATTAGCATTCTCTTAATCTCCTTCCTTACTAGAATTTGCAATACCAGTTGAGAAAGAAGTCACGGAAGCAGCACCTAATAACAGCAAACTAACAATTGTCAAGTCTTCAATAGACGATTGATTGAGCAACAGTATTCCTCATATTTTGTAAACTTTGTGACACTTCCTGCTTACCACAAAGGCATATATTCAAGAGAAAAGGGAACTAAATTAAAAAGTGTTTCCAACATTATCCCACCCCAACAATGAGGTTTCCAGTTGAAGCTCATGCATTCCCATGGCTAGAGTATTAGTGATGCACTATGTAATGAACCAGCCACCTGTGGTCCTCACGTATGTCAGAAGGAAGAAGAAAGCAGGCAACAAGGCACCAACACAGCAGCAGGCCGTGAGTACTGGGTAAGGGAATGAGTAACAGCACATAGGGACAAAGAGCAGAGCATGTGAAGACAAAATGCAATCATCAGGCACTAAATCAGTCTGGGAACTTGTGTATATAAATGAAAGAGGGGGAAAGCTTTACCCAGGCAATTTGTATTAGAGTTATCTTGGAGTGTTGTGGGCTAAACCTACTATTGTTGAGAGTTGTAGGCTAAACCTACTAGTTTGTGTTCTTCATTTTGCTGCCATTGTTGAATATAATCAAGCTTTAAGCTTTCTCCTTCATTTGTTCTGTTTTCTCTGTTTTGAGTTGCTGTTAGTACAATAGTGGTCTGAATCCATTACACACTATATAGTGGGTTTGAGAATTTTCATATCTGATGTTCAGACTTCAGAGCCTATTAGCTACCAATATTCACCCCCACCCTCAACAAAGCACACACACACGCGCGCGCGCGCGAGAGAGAGAGAGAGAGAGAGAGAGAGAGAGAGAGAGAGAGAGAACACCAGAACACTTAGCACTACCCTAGGGCCAAGGCCAACAGTGGTAGCAAAAAGTTGCCTTTCTAGCAAGAAAAAAGGGGGGAAGGTAAAATAGATCATGAAAAAAGAGATATAAGATTATTACTCCATTGTTCTAAATTCTAATGTAAGGCATCAGTCATACACAAATTAAAATTAGTAAGACAAAAGATAAAGCACAAGCAAGCAACCAATTACAAGTCCAGGTACGATCACATGAGTATAGCCAGTAAGAATTTTGACTCTCTCCTTATATGAGCCTAAAAATTGTCTCAATTGTTGCCTATATGTATGTATTGATCACCAGAATCTCCTGGCCTTTTAGTATTGAGTTCATAAAGATACAGGTCGTGTAGTTCTACCAATAGCCAGTCATTGAATAGCAGGAGAAATCATTGATGGTGGGTTATTCAAAAATCACGATTCGTCACTCTACCACAATTAATTTATACTTGAGGGGAAAAACAAAAGGCAGGACAGAAACTTTCCTAGGCCAAGCCTCTTTGTCTGTGCATTTTCACGCAGATGCTTAGAAGACCATTTAACCATTCTCAAGTTTCTGATTAGTCTTATATATTACCTAATACAAGATATTTTAAAGCAAAAACAAATCACCACAACTATGTACAGTGTCATAATCTAATTCTACCTCAGAATTTTCACTAGTGTGCAATTAAAATAGGCCTATTTTACTAAAAATAAGGGGTGCGTAACGAGTGTACCAAGCATAGAACTGAAGTGCAGGCTATTGCTTTTCAGAAAAAGTGGAGTTCTTCTAACAGTGTTTAGGGCAGATTAAACAGCACAAGATGATCAAACGGCTATATCTAATTCTGGATAATAAAACATACATGTCTATACCAAGCTCATGAAGAAAAATAATGGTAATGCAATTCAAGAACCGAAATATATTGGCCAATGAAGTAATGACTAATGATTAGTTTTAAAACTTATCAGCATTTCAAGTTTTCATTAGTCTGAGCTGGCTTCAAGTTAGTTAGCAGTGTTTGTAATTAAAAATGAAGCTACTGTTAAGCAGGTGCACTTTAGCTAGGTTTGCCTGAGTCACAAACTGTACCTATCCTCCATATGTTTACTGGCCTAGCTTGCCGGCTTCAAGTCAGAAACCATAGAGGACAGTCTGACATAATTCTCAATTAGTTGATTACATATTTGTCATAAGCAGGATGTCTATTAAGTTCAATTCAGTTGGTTATTTCTTCAGTTCATTGCCTAAGCAACACAGCGTCCTTACTTTTTTCATATGGTGAAATCAAACTGATATTGATATTTGTGTACAAGGCTACAAGCCTTAAGAACAAAGAACATCCATATTTGAAGGATCAGTAGATAAGGGGGAAATAGCTCTAAATTTCAATATTCTCATGCCTATTGCAAATTGCTAAAAGAAGTTTTTGTTACTTATTGGAAGTAGGATGATACAAAACTTATTTGCACAAAAAACGTCAATGAAAAGATGAAGTGAACGAGAGTCGCAACTCTAAATAAGTTACGAAATCTAAGTTACAGGCAATAGATAAACACGTAGGAAGTAAATGTGAACATTTATAATGATTGTTTAGAGAATCAGATTGATTACTAAAAAATACTATGTAGCTCTGCAAAGAGTACCAACAAAAACGAGCAAGCAAGAGAGAAAATTAAAATGAGACTACTGTTCAGATTTCTCCAAGTAAGTTTTAACATAATCCTACAAATTGTTTACATGTTTTTATGATATACTATTAACTCTAACGAAACAACTCCATTAGTCCTTTGTTCTCAACATTTATTGAACATATGTTCCACTGTGCCCCACAACATTTCACCCTCATGGAATCAGTAATTGTGAATCCTCCAACATACATCCTTCTAACCCTTGCATCATTGTACATATACTCAAAGTCTAAATTAAGTATAGAAATAATATAACTCACTCCAAGTCCTTTTGTTTTGTCGCAAGTTAATTATTAGGCATTTTTTAGAATAATTTCCGGTGAGGATCAATAAGTTCTGATAAGGGCTAACAAATTCACTTTACAGCTATAAATAAGTTCAAATACATTATAATTAAAAAGTTTAGATAAGGTGAATTTTGTTGAAATAACCAAGTATAAGAAGGCGCATCTATTTGAAAGTGTCCCTATTAGTCTAAAATAGCATAACAATTGTCATATTATCATTGACCAACTTCAGTATTGTCTTTGTAAACATGTAAGCTCTTTTTTTCTTCACAACTAACCATATGGCCATATTGGGGGGGGGGGGGGGGGGGGGTTAATGGAACTCTATTGCTAAGAACATCAGCAATATTTAGTGGCCTGTCAAATATAATACAGCTTAAAGGCAATCCAAAATAACCTTAAACCAAAAACAAAGTTCAGACAATTATAATTCAAATCCTCAACAGTCAACAATACCAAATAAGCAAACTCACTGAATGTACACATGCAACATGTAAAATGAAAAGAACAAGAACACATGGCATCTTCGAGGAAATACCTGAATATACGGATAGGTGTTTGCAGCAGCTTTATCCCCAATAAGCATAGAATCACATTGTGAGGAATTCCGAGCATTATATGCCTTCGACTGGACCTGAACTAACCCTCTATACACATTTCTTGAATTCCCAGCTGAAATTCCCTTGGATATAATTCTACTTCTAGTATTCTTGCCCTTATGTATCATCTTTGTCCCAGTATCAGCCTGTTGGTAATTGTTAGTCAAAGCCACAGAATAAAACTCACCCACCGAGTCATCTCCCTCCAAAACAACACTCGGGTACTTCCAAGTAATAGCTGACCCTGTCTCCACCTGTGTCCATGATATCTTTGATCTTTGCCCTGAACACAATCCTCTCTTAGTAACAAAATTGTAGATCCCCCCTTTCCCTTCTTCATCACCAGCATACCAATTCTGTACCGTAGAGTACTTGATCTCCGCATCATCATCAGCATACAACTCAACCACAGCCGCGTGCAATTGATTTGTGTCATATGAAGGGGCTGTACACCCCTCCAAGTACTCAACAAAACTACCCTCATCAGCAACAATCAAAGTCCTCTCGAATTGCCCCGTTTCAAAGGCATTAATCCTAAAATAAGTCGAAATTTGCATAGGGCACCTAGTACCCTTAGGTATATAAACAAATGACCCATCACTAAACACAGCTGAGTTCAAAGCAGCATAGTAATTATCATCACAAGGCACAACCCTCCCCAAATACTTCTTAACTAAATCAGGATACTCCCTTATCGCCTCCGAAATCGAGCAAAAGATCACCCCCGATTTCTCTAATGTCTTCCTATGTGTAGTCGCAATCGAAACACTATCAAGAACAGCATCAACAGCCACATTTCTACCACTAACATTAGCTAAACGATTCCTTTCATTCAAAGGCACACCCAATTTATCAAAATACTTAAGAAGCTCAGGATCAGCTTCATCTAAGCTATTCAAAGTGGGTTTTTTCTTAGGTGCAGAATAATAACATAAATCCTGAAAATTAATTGGTGGGTATCGATTATCTGACCATTTCGGTTCAACCATCTTCAAAAATTTACGATATGAACTCAATCGAAACTCAAGCATCCAATCAGGTTCTTCCTTTAGGGCAGAAATTAACTTAACTGTTTCTTCAGATAACCCTTTTGGAATCGTAAAAGAATCAATTTTTTCACTAAAACCCCATTTATACTCCCTTTTAAGGAATCTCTGAAGTGGGTCATCTTCATTTTTAGGAATTAAAGCAGGAGAAATAGATTTATTACCTGGTTCAGTAGTAATTGTTGCGCTTGAATCGTACCCAATTTCAGCTCTGATTTTTGTGAGATTTGGGAATCTGGGTTTTAGGGTATTGGGATTTTGATGAATTAAGGTCGATGATGGTGGGTCGCAAGAGGGTTGGAGAGAGAAACGAGAGATGGTGTTTGCTAGTAGAGATGCCATGGCTGAATTTTTTTTTCTGCAGAATGAATAATTATCGAAGAAGATGAAGTTTTTGAGTGGAAGTAATTTTAGGAGAAAATCTAAATTTCTAGTAATGGTTTTATTTTATGTGGCTATGAAATTTGGGAGACTCGTGGATGACACGAACCATCTTGGATCATTTGGCGGTTTCCAGAATTTCAGTTCATCTTGGATTTTTGGGCACTCTTGACCCTTGGTTAGTTCGATGGGGTGAAAAGGATTGGCATTGGCCGTGTTGGATTGGTGATGCTTTAGACTCGGGTACTTGGCTAGGCAGGGGCGCATGCCACGTACTGTTGAAATCACGGTCTATTTATTGGAGTTGGGTTAGATTTGCTTATTTCAGACTATATAGGTTTAGACAAGGGTTATAGAAAAAATAAGTTTAAGTAATTCTTTTGAAAAAGGATTTTTGAAAAAAGTTTAAGTAATTCTTTTAATAACTAATAAAGGTTAACTTTAGTTCATTTTATACCTAAAATAAGTTTTAATAAGTTATGAGTTATGATAAGTTAAAATGAGAATATAAAATGCACCTTATGTCATGTTTAACATTTTTCGGGTTGGTATGGTTGTGTGGCTTGTGCCTAAAAAGATGTGATCCAACAAAATCAAACTTTGTTAGGTGGTGCTTTGGTTAGCTCAAGTTGGATAGGGCTTTTTCAAGTTATGTTAGGCTGTCGTTAGGCCAGCCTAATCCAATGACAAGTTTGTGAAACCTTCGTTAATCATGTTAAGTTTGTGAAAACTTCTTCAATCATGTTTGGCACAATTCAAAGATTGTACAAAAAATGCAATACGACTTGCTAAGAAATGGTCACCAAAAGCAATACAGCAACCAGATAAAGAAAGCTAACTCGACAAAAGTACACAACCAAACTATATCACTTATAACAGAACATATTTGTACAACAAATTCTCCTAATGCCTTCTATTTTTCTCGTGCATGTTAATAAAATACTCGATAGAGTATTATACCAAAACTAGAAAATTCACAAAGACACTCGAATAAAAGGTGCATCCAAACTTTTTTAAAAAAAAAATTTTGATTGTTATGCTCATATAAATATATAATCATTAAGTGAGTAAAGCTAAATTTGAGTACACCTTGCACCTTGGTTTATACTAGTATTAAAAATTTCAAACTCATTGAAAAATAAGGATTATAAAGCTGTATAAAATACCTTGTGAAATTATGAACTCATATTGATGTTTGAAAAGTAAACTATTACTCCTTCACTTTCATATTGAAATTGATCAAAATGATAAGATCAATATGAAACGGAATTATTCAATATGCCTATCCAATTCGATCCATATTTCAAGTTCGGGCCAAGATCGGAATTTTACACCAAATAACCCTAGCCCATTTTGTTCCCAACCCATTTGGTGAGAAAAAGTTTATTTGGGATTTCTCAAACTTGAGCATTAAGTGAAAGGTGAAACTTTATAAGGAGCTATAAATATATTCATTCAATACTCAATTTTCCCATTTCATCATCCCATATCATTTTTCTGGGTTGCACCATCAAACAAAAATTAAATTTCTTCATATCTTTCACTCTTTACCATTTTGTTGGAGATTTTAAGCGTCGCAACATTACGCAAATCTTCTTAATTTCGTGACTTAATTTTTCATAATTTTCACTGCAAATTAGCAAATTCACAGTGATTACAAGAAGGCAACTTTTACAGGTATGATACTACCCATTATTTTTCTTTAATTTTTCTCTTCAAAATGATTTGATCTTGAATAATTATAGTGATTTATATAATATTTACTATTAATAAAGAACACATTCATCATATTCTTGGGCATTTTTTATTCATTTATTTTTTTAATCTTTGCTTTCTTAGAAGATTACTCATATAATGATGATTTTTACGCTAGGTTGTGTATGTTTAGATTAATTTTATGATGATTAAAGTTTCTTGTTTATGTAACATAATGCATTATCATCGTATATAAAAATTCAAGATCACATTTCTAGGAAATTTTGTGTCAATATTAAACGGTTAATTTGAAGATGTTTGGTGAAATTAGAGACAATATCATGTTGGTTTTTTAGTATGTTCAACGCTGGATTGAGTACGATGAACTCGGTTCGAGTTCGGGTATACGTAATGGCGTTATGGTGACTACCATTAGACGTACTAGTTTCTTGAGAAGTTTGGTTGTCCTGTTTTTGTAAACCTTGTTAGCAGTAACATTTCCCCTGTTTTGTTAAAGCTGCAAAAGCATCTTTAAGACTTTAATCAGTAGATGAGCTTTTCTTTAATAGAAGTTTGCTTTGCGCTATCTCTTTACGAGTTACATTATGTGTCCGATACAATTTTAGGATGTTTGGAAAAAGTTATCGCCTTTTCTTAATAGTTATGGTATATGATTAAGTCTTATCAAAGTGACATTATTTATGATTATGAGATGTGGAACGGAGGATTGTTTTGTTAGCATTTCGTGTACGTGTGTTGTGTGTGTTAGTGATGCCAAGTCATGTAATTTGAAGCGATGATACGATGGAATCTCTAGTTCAATGTGCATTTCTTCCTTGTCAGATTCTTTGCATTAAAAGAGGTTAAAGAAATGAGAGACATGAATTTTGGTTAATTTAGCATATGGTTATGTTTGTCACATAAAATCCACAGTTTCTGGCCTTTTTTTTTTTTTTTTTTTTTTTGGAAGCACATCTTACTTTCCAATTCATTAATCTTTTAAATCAACAGGAAGAAAATTTCGTTATAACAGGTAATAGTTGAGAGAATTCTAAACTGAATTGCTGTATTCTGTCTTCTTATGGATTGAACTTGTGTTATTTGTTTTCTAGGTTGAGCTTAATTCTCTTTAACATCTTATGCTTCACTTTAAAATTATGATGTTATGTTTGAATAATAAAAAGATCAGGCTGTCTCTGAAGTTGGATTTGTATGTGCATGCAGAATGAGCCAACTGATGAATCAAGGAACAGTTACTATACCAGCAGAGGCACAACCAAAAAGGAGACGGGGGCGCCCTCGGAAGGATGAGAGTCAAGCACCTCCAAGACCTCCAGTTCCCAGGTTTCCCAGTATACAAGGGGAGGGATCGAGTACACTCAAACCTACAGCAAGCATTCCATCAAAAGGAAAAGAAAGTATTGAAGATATCGATGATGATGATGATGATGATCAGGAATATGATGAGATGGTAGGGCAGGTGGTTACAGGAGTCCTAGAGTATGCCTTCGATGCAGGGTATTTCCTTTCAGTCAGAGTTGGGGACAGTAACGTATACATGCGAGGCGTTGTGTTCAAGGAAGAATGTATTGTTCCTGTTACCCCTGAAAATGATATTGCTCCCAATACTAAGATGCATAAGAGAAAAGATTTCCCAATCCCCTCGATGAATGTCATCCCTCAGGTAGCTGAACAAACTGCTCGTAATTCTTCTTTGAATCCAGCTGAAAACATCGAAATCCAACAGCAAGAAAAGATCCCTTCCCCAAGTGTCACTCAGAAGGGGCAATCAGAGGATAAAGAACAACAGGAGAAAGCTTCAGATGACAAGGAACAGGAGAAAGCGTCAGAAGATAAGGAGCAGCAGGAGAAAGCGTCAGAAGATAAGGGGCAGCAGGAGAAAGCGTCAGATGATAAGGAACAGCAGGACAATTTATCTGATGATAAGGAACAGCAGGAGAAGCTATCACTAGGAGCCGAGATCATTGAGGAGGTCTCTGCTAAAATGGAGAGTCTGAAAGACTTGTCAGAGCCTCCGGTGAAGAGGCAGAAGACAGATGAAACGACTGTGAGTCTCTCAAAAGAGGAGGATATAATACAACATGATGCTGATGTCACTAATGAGAATTCCGAGGATGCTGTCAAGCCTGTTGAAGAAGCTAATAATACTGTTTTGCTTAAGGAAGCAAATATTAGTCCTCCTCAAATCGCAATTTCCCTGAAAGACTCATCAGTCGATGCTCCGACAGTCATGGAGCAGGACATTTGTACAACTTCAGGGTTTCAGATTAGCATGGAGAATCCAGACGATGAAGATGAATTGTCTGAACCACCTAATGACATTAGCCCAATGGAAACTGAAAAGGGGGGAGACGAATGATTAGGGGAATTAATGATTCTAATTGCTCTTTTTATGATATTTTTTGGTCATCGCAGATATCAAATTAGATAGAATTAGACCCTCCTGACTGCTTGGGCTGATCGTTTTGGTTAGATTTTTCTTGATTGTTTTATGGTTTTCACAGTTGAACTTGTAGGAACTGAACTTTTCATGGCTTTGATGAAAAACTTAGTTTTATATATGTTGTAATCACCTGGTAAACAGTTCTTATATTCTGGTGCATTTTTCTGTCTTATAGGATGTTTCATGTTTTAGACTTAGAACTATATCAACTTTTGGATTATAGAGATAATAGACCACAGTTTGATCGGTTGTCATGTATATATGCAGGTTCTTAGTTGTAAATTCCCTCAACAAAGGCTGCAATGCAGGGTTTCCACTGCCATTTACAAAACATTAAACTTTCTATATGATTTGTAAATTGTATCTATTTTCATAACGATTGCATTTTGAATTATCATCTTAGGGGATCGGTACCCACGTTTTGTGTTGTTCTGATTCGTTCCAATCTGTCAAACATAGGTACAATTGAGCAAGTGTTAGAACTCCGTGAAGTCTTTCACGATTTGATTCAATATGAAGTGTCATAGTCTATACTCGATAAGTTGTTATCAAGATTATGCAAAGTGTAGAACCCCAGTAAGATTGGCTCGCCATATTCTACAGAGTACAGACCAACATCATCACATAATAGTATGGAGTGACCCTAAATTTTGAGCTTTCATTTTTAGCAAGTGTTTTAGAGATGGGAGTTTCAAACTTAGAATCTAATTTGATCAATATCTTAGCCATGATTTCTAAGGCAAGTTTGCAAAGGCAAAAGAAATATAGACACATCACATCACTCTTTTGTTGCACCCAATACTCGTATATCGTAATATATCAAATCCTGTTTTAAAATATGATCACCCTTTATATTGGTCATAGCTTGGTTGAACTTATTTTAATATGGTGCATGAATGCATAATATACAACATGGATAATAAATTACCAAGTCTCGGAAAATTTATAGGAATTTAGTAAAGTGAAATAGCTTCCTATAAATAAATTAAAACTTCCTATAGAAATTTAATCTTCATGTTGACGAAACGTGCACTTTTGGTAACTACCCATTTACCTTATTTAAAATTTGGATTAGACAAAAAGCTGAAGAATAATTAAATAAAATTCTAGAAGGTTCTCTATCATGGGGTAAAATAAATTTGCACTTTTGGCGATGCTAGTTGTACTTATTACACAATTGATTATTGTTTTGAATGGTTTAGATGATGCAAGTTTTTGTCAAAACCCTAACTGGCAAGTCCATCACTCTCGAGGTCGAGAGTTCTGATACGATTGATAATGTTAAGACCAAAATTCAAGATAAAGAGGGGATTCCCCCAGATCAGCAGCGTCTGATCTTCGCTGGAAAACAGCATCCAGAAGGAGTCTACCCTCCACTTGGTGCTTCAATTACCTTGGAGGTTGAAAGCTCTGACACTGTCGACAATGTTAAGACCAAGATTCCTTGGTTATGTGGGATTGTTACTGTTTGGAAGGCTGCTGGCTTAAGATTTTCTTTGCTTTGCTTTTAGTAGGTTATATGAACAATTTTTAGTTTATGTTTCCTTATTGTAGTAATCTACTCTGACAGTTCTTTCTCATCTACACTCGTGTCTTTGTATCAATTGTATGATTCTCATTTAAATTCTGTTTAGTGATGCTTGCTGTCGCAAAATGTTTACATAAATCTGTAGACAAAGGTGGTTTCATGCATAGCTATAACAAGCTAGGATGAACATCAATGAATTTTTCCTTCAATTGAGATGTTGCATGCTTGTTAAAAATTGAAACAATCTTTGTGACCTCTATATGCATGATTATTAGCTTGAACTATTTCGTGTATAAATGATAAATTAGGCAGAGGGAGAACAGTAAGTAGTCTTTATATATATATATATATATATTTATATATATATATATATATATATATATATATATATATATATATATCCGACCACATTTTTCTAATTGCAACTTCAATTAAATTGAACAATAAGAGATTAAGAATGCTCGATTAATTAGGACAAACTATGTGATAATTTGTTAGCCCGATTGAGTAATTATGCATAATTCATTTTAACTGTAATAATGTCCCATAGTAATAAGTCATATATATGATCGCATTTAAGAAGTGTAATACTTAAAAAAAAAAAAAAAAAAAAAAATTGTGCGCAAACATCATCAAACAAGCCCTACAACTACAGCAATCAGCTAATCATCTTCTTCGTTCCTCTTCTCAAAATTACAGAGCTCTCTCTTCGAATTTGCAGAAAACAGTCCGCGAATCTTCACAAGTAAGTACTCTTAATCTCTCTCACTTATACCCTCTTTGTTATTTTTTAATTGATTTGCTAGTTAATTTTAATTTTTGATCTAATTTTCGATTTTAATTTACTGCAAATTCGATCGAAAAATGAAGGGAAGAAGATGGATATAATATCGCAATTGCAAGAACAAGTAAATTTGATAGCATCACTTGCATTCAATACTTTCGGAACTTTACAAAGAGATGCTCCTCCTGTTCGTCTCTCTCCTAATTACCCTGAACCTCCTAATTCGAACCCTAATCCTAACCCTAACCCTAATTCAAATAATTCGAATCCCAATCCTCCCCAACAAGGGCAGCAGCAGCAACAACAACCACCGCCTGATGCTTCCGCCAATTTTGCTGATGAACCCAAAACTGCCAGTGCTGCTCTTGTTAAGGCTGCAAAGCAGGTAAATTTTCCTGGGGTTTATTGTTTTTCTTCTACCCTTTTTAAGTATCTTTTTTAATTCATTTTTGGGTGAAATATGATGAAAATTGAACTGTATTGTTTGGAATTGTGCCATTATAGGCTCATAATATTGATGTTAATTATGTGTTTTGTTGGGGTTGTTATTCTAGTTTCAATGTATCGAGCCGGGCTTCTTTTGCTAGTGTCAATTAGCTTATGAAAAGATTGCTTATGTGCGGAGCTCTTGAGACTTCCTATATACATATTGGGTTGTTAATGGTAATCCTGGATTTGTGATTTTATACTAGAATGACTTTCTTGAGTCAATGAGTAGGAATTCGTTGGCTCGGTGTGTATGATAACTCTGTCCAAAAATGTTAGACCATTTTTTCTTCACTTAATTTAATTACCCAAGGGTGCACCGGTACGAAGAGTACCATGGAGAGGTTAAACGAGGGAGAGGGAGACCGAAAAATGACTTGGTTGGAAGGAGTTAGTAAGGATATAAAGTATATGGATTTGCATGAACATGAGGCATTTGATCGTACGGGATGGAGGAGGAAGACTTTTGTGGATGACTATACAAAATAATCATTTTTGGTTTATGTAGCCGACCCCCACTTATGGGATTAAAGCTTTGATTGATTGATTGAAGAAGTCGTAATAGGCCTACATTTCATTGCAGCTACTTGTGGTGACAGGGTTCACCAAGTAGAGAGTAACTGCTCAGTTTGAGTAAGACGCATAGCAAAGAAGCTGTTTATATTATGTTGATCCAATTTGTATTCTTGCACATTTATATGGTTTTGATGTGCCGTCTCAATGATTAGAACATGATGAAGAGATTCTGTTTTCTGGATCTTGTAAGGATTGGCGTCTCTCTAAGGGGAGAGTCTTCAATAGTTGTGGAAAGATGAAATCAAAGGTGTAAGCTTTGAGCATAGGAATTATAAATATTGGGGTGGCCATTAGAAGAAACATTTAGCAGCAGACTTATGACTGGAAATCTGGAATGCAGCTTTTAGCCCACCAGGTTTCCATTATAAACATGGCATACCATTGTCCAAAAAAAAAATCACACACACATGGCATACGGGCATACCGATATAGAGTTCATCTTCCTCCTTTTTCATCTTGTTTTTTTAATTTTCCTTACGATGAAAATGATGTTGCCATTTTGGTTCAACTTATTCCTCTGTTTCTACCATAGAGTTCTTTAGAGGTTTTAGGGCTTATTCTCAAGATTTGATTGCTTCTTGAGTTTTCTGTCATACTTTATAGCAATGGGTATCAGTTAAGGTGCGACTTGCCACGGATTATATAATATCTGTTCTTGTCTTATATTATTGACTTGTAATTTTTTAGACCTGTGCGGATATGGCAAGCTTTTCTTTTCTTTTAATTTGCTGGGGAGATGAGGAGTTCTAGATTGGGGAGAGTATTTTAACCCATCAAATGCCTAGAATAATTTTCTCGTCTGCCTTGTCAAATAATTTGTGTCCTCACTAATTTTTTTCTAACTTGCTCTTTTACAGTTTGATGCTTTGGTTAATGCCCTACCACTAGCTGAGGGAGGTGAAGAGGCTCAACTGAAAAGAATCGCTGAGCTTCAGGTATTTTAGTAGTCTAGTAAATAATTTGCTGTGAAATATAGAAATCTATAGAGCCTGCTAAAGTGACCTTTCTTAACATATTACCAGGCAGAAAATGATGCTATTGGCCAAGAATTGCAGAAGCAACTGGAAGCTGCTGGTAATGGCTTGCTTTTTACTATAAATTATATTCCATATGTATTAATTTGCATTGTCTACTCTTTCTTTAGATTTTGCCTGTGTGAAATAAAGCCCGTCATAAATTATACTCGAATACTTGACTGGAAATATTTTAGAATTTTCATAATCTGTAATTTTGCCTCCTACTTGAACCAGTTGATTATGCTTTACTAGTTGCCTGGTATACCACCTGACCATCTGCACACAGCTTTTAGTTCAGTTGATACATCTATAACCACATTGATATTGTTTTTGCCCCATTGAATCATTTTACTCTAAATAGTTGTGCAGCCAGAATAAGCAGAGCATTAGGTTCTGTTATAACGTGTACTGTGGAAAAGATGTAACATGGCAAAAAAAAATCTAATTCGTATATATGCCTTCTCGTCAAATATTCAATTGAGGAATTGGATCAACTAGTATTCTTGATACATTAGGCCATGAAGGTGGTTACTTTCTTGTGTACTGTGTACCTTATACGTGTACATTTTTACTTGTGTAGCCTGTGAGTTATTACTGTGGTAACTATCAGTCTATCAGAATCTATTACTTAAACTGAAATGAATATGATGCTTGATTTTCGTAGGAAGTTTTCCTAAATAGATTTGATGCTACTTTTCTGGAGTTTAGCAAAGCTAATGGCAGTGAGTCTTACTGGTTTGCACATTTTCTTCTTCTTTCTGCCCAGATAAGGAATTAAAGCAAGTCCAGGAATTGTTCAGTGAAGCATCTGATAAATGCTTAAACATGAAGAAACCATATTGAATATATTTCCCCTCCGGAAAAATAATAGGATTGAAGGTTTTCTTTGTTGATCAAGTCACTGGCCTGAAGTTTGTGCTCAAACAATGAGATTACGCAGCTTGTCTGTCATCTTTGTACAGTGTGTTTGGAGTTTGGACTGTCCCAAATATTGCACATTTGTTGGTTAAATGTTTTAGAATGAACTAAACCAATATTTTTTTTAGTTAGTACAGCACATAGCTTGGCTTAAGAAATTTTAGTACCAAAACAAAATTGTTAACAAGACGTGTCAAGTTTACTGACTTGCATTCCATTGTTTATCTCATTAATTGAAATTTGATATCAAACCTTTGGCTTTGTGTTGACCCTGTTTCTGGAAGCAAAATGTTCCGAGGCTGGCTTGTGCAGCAAAAACCAGTGCGTATCGATGCTCTGAAAGTTTAATGAGGCTGAGCATAATGGTCCTGAACAGGCTCATTACTTTTTTGTTTTTTTTCCCTGAAAGATACACTATAGTTTTGTTTTTACAGCCATTCACTTTACTTGTTGAAGATACTTATTAAACTTGATGCATTTATATATATAACATTAATACAAGGGATAATACTACAGTTATCCATCAATAAATAAATAAATAAACACTTCTTTCATTCCCCGAATATTGCAATATGGGAATAGGGCACAGATGGATAGAGATAGAGAGGAGAGAAAACAAATGCAAATTAAAAAAAAATGTTCCAATATTTGTGAAGCTTTCTAAAATAATAATAGTTGTAATATCTGTGAAACGCAAGAAGTACAAAATATATATGATATTATCAATGAGTTGTTAGGTTAAAAAAGAAATTCACCTTCAATAAAATAAATTCCAAGATTCGCAATTCCCTTGTTTACTCTTTTTAATAAGGCTTTTCTTTAAAATTGAGGGTTTGTAAACATGTACCCAACGGCCCATAGGTCCTTACTACTCCATAAATCTTAACTAAAACTTACACTAATTTTTTTGGCAACAAATTCTTTTGTTTACGTCCTTACTCCTTACTATTCCTTGAAAAAGAAATTCAAATAAATTTAAAATCGAAAATAAATCTAATTTAAAAATAACCCATGATGATCAAAACTCACAAGCCATATAAATTCCATGTATGACGAATCTCAAGAACATTACGCGAGCCGTACCAAAAGCAAGTTGCATACAAGCAGCTTTGAGCGAAATCCAAAAAAAAAAAAAAGAAAATTTGACCAGCAGAATCAGAGTATACTACATTCAGCATTTCAGAGAGGGACCATAGCTCCAGAAGAGCAGCCTCAGGTGAAATAATACAGGCTCCCACGCAATCAACTTATCCCACTTAGCATAGCTGGATCACTGCACAATAAACAAACGTAATGAGATTTTTAACAAGAAAGCTCCGGAGAAAACTTTTAAGAACCAGAAAACTAAGCATAAGAAAGATCTATAAGATTCAAACAAACAAACAAACTGGAAACAAGGGGCTCCAGAACTGCGACTTTAAAGTTGCAACAGCACAACATGAACAGCCATCGTTTTAAATACATTTAAAATGCTTCATAGGTGAAGCATCCAAAAGTATCAAACTTGTTCCATAGAAACCCAAAAACCTCTACAAAGAAGACATGCTAAGCTGCTAACACTTACTGACTATAATATGAACATCAACTAACCTGTTGCTGTTGCAATGGCATCTGTGCCTGCTGAGGCATTGGGTAACCACCATATCCAGGATAACCACCATAGTACATGTTTGGATCTTGAGGCGCAGACACATATCCATAGGAGTCGTATCCTTGTGGATATCCATAATAAGCAGAATTATTCCACTGGCTCTGATCAGGTTGTGACTGCATACATTCAACCAGTTAGCTCAGGACTAGGACAAATATACATTATACTGAACAGTCAGCACCCAAAAAGAAATGAAAACATACCGGTCTGTTTGAAGGACTACGTCCCCAAGAGAGTCTAACACTACGTCCACCTAATTGTACTCCATTCAATGCTTTCAATGCTTCCTCAGCACTACTTCTGCAGAATTAGTAAGACTATATTAACTTCCAAATCACATATGCAGACCTGCAAGAATCACATGTAACTAAAGATGTACTCCGTATCAAAAATCCATGCAAACCTGTTAGTAAATTGAACAAATCCACATTGCTTGCCCATAGGTATTTTTACATGGACCAATTCCCCATAGGGACTAAACGTTTGTCTCAAAATTTCATCAGAAACATTAGAATCCAGATTGCCGACAAAAATCTGAAAAAATAGATTTAAAATCAAAGTCAAAATATTATCAAGTACAACTTAGATGAAACTCTTAAGGGAAAAGTACCCACAGTAGTGTTACTTGGATCACTGTCATTTTGAGTTCCCTGAGAGTTCTGGTATGAAGCTGCGATTAAGAAAGAGGACAAGGATAAAGCAACAAGGATCTTACAAAACTTATTTCCACCAAAAAAAATAATGACCATCATGTAACTCAGAAAGGCAACACAAGTCAAAAGTGCTACTATTCCTGAATAAAGAAAAAAGATTAAAAAAACAGTATAGTAGACTACAAAGTCGGATCATAAAAGTGCAATGCAGTGATGAAATTAATACTCCATTGTCATTTTATATTTGCAACAACTTTTTTTTTTTAGTCTCTATTAATAAACATACACTCTATTGGTAAGGTTTAATTTTTCCATATTTATTGCCGTCCAATAATTTTCTCTCTACTTTTACAATCTTTAAAAAGAGTGCAAAAGCAAAGGTCACAAAATAGAAGGGGACAGAAAATGAAAAGTTAGTAGGCTTAATAATACTCAGTAAAACCCCCAAAGTAAGTTTTTTCGGGAACAGGCAAAACAGAACATTATAACAAAAAAACAAAAGGAACTCTTGCAAAATACCAGCAGACATATGGAAAGAGCCAAAGACCAAGCTCATCAACTAAAAGAATGACCTAAAAGCCGTATGGATTATTTATTATCACCAGAAGGTAAAATCACACCACCTCAAGTCACAAATATAGTGACCACAGAAAACATTTAGCAAACAAATTCCAAAGAATCCATCACCATTGAACAGAACAAAAATAAGGGCATACACATTATTTATGACCAACTAATACATACTTTGAATATTTATTTAGAGCACTGAAATAAATCCCAAAATTGCTATGAAATAAACGGGTAGTTATGCTCACCAAGGATATGACAATAATCTAAGAACCAAAATAATCCAAACAATGCTACCGATAAGAGGTACATAACTATATTTTTATTTTTATTTTTTGACGGAAAGGTACATAACTATATTAGACCACAGACTCGTGTACATCTTTTTGTGTTTTTATTTAAAAATAAAAAATAGAGAAGCAACGCAGACAGGGCATCTCTTGACAACAGAAGAAGAAAAAGAGTACAAGATCTTACATCAAGGAGTTAACACTTATAAGAATTGCACTAGAGTATGATATTTATAAAGGAGGGCAAAGGAGCATTAAGAAAAAGCTAATGCGAACGAAATGCCAAAAATTGGCATCCTATATTGTAATGAAATTGAACTGAATTGATAGCTTTAAAAAGGATAATATACAAAACTGAAAGGAAGAATGAATGGAAAATTTATGACACATTACTGACCTACACACGGTAGCGTATTAAGCTAAAGCGAAAGAAATGCCAAAAATTGACATCCTAAATTGTAATGAAATTGAACTTAACTGATAGCTGTAAAAAGGATAATATACTAAACTGAATGGAAGAATAACTTTTAGCACTGGAAACTGCTGTAAATGGAAAATTTATGACATTACTGACCTACACAAGGCAACGTATTAAGGGGGTAACCATTTCGGCTGAATTCAGTCCCAGGCCCCTAAATGGTAGAGCCTCTTGACACCCTGCTTTGAGACAATGGGAGTTCTATAAGATTTTCAATTTAGAATTAATAATTCCCAAATCTGAAAGGAAAGCACTGGAACTGAATTTCTGCGCATCTTCAAGAGAAAAACTGAATGTAGGAGACCCAAATAAAACTATAATGACAAACCAACATAGAGCAAAAGCAATCACCATAATTTCAACCTTACCAACTTTATGTTCGGACTAATATAAACAACAAAAGGAGGAATCAATACAAAACTCAACAAGTTCATGCATGCAGAATTAATTAACTCTTGACATTCATATTACAATACACACTGCCCAATGTTAGCAAATACCTGTTCCACCAACATTTTTCTTGTTAGCAGCAGCTCCAATACGCATTGCACGACCTGAACACATCATTCCATTCATCTCTGACATGGCACGTAGTTGTTCACTTTCATCACTGAAACGAACAAATCCATAGCCCTTTGCCCTACCAGTAAGCCTATCCATCACCACCTTAGCACCTTTAACTGAGGGGTAGCGAACTCTAAAAGTCTCTTGTAATGTGTAATCAGTAACATCTGTAGCTAAGTCACCAACAAAAATTGTATAATCAGATGCATCTTCTCCCCGTTTCTCACCAGATCCATAGAAAGCCCAATTCAATCTGTAGTTTTGCTCAACATTTGGCATCAGGGTGTTATTGTATGTCTGCAGAATTCTCTCAGCAGCAGCATGAGTGGTGAACTCAAGAAATCCATAGCACTCTGACTGCATGGTTTGCTTATTACGAATGATTTTGACATTGGAAAGCTGCAAGATTAGGTAATATTAGTGGTGAATATACAAAACACACGTAAGCTTGTGAAAAAAAATAAGCAGTAGCATGGAAGCAGACACTTTGACACATGAAATAAACATATTATGTGATCAGTCATACCAATCAGAAACCAAATCAAAGAACTATTGATGCTAATTTGCCTCCCAAAAAAAAATGATTTTAAAATTTAAAGAACCCTCTCTTACAGACTCCACCAGATATAATCCTTATACTTTGAGTAATTACAAACTATGGCAATCAAAGCCACCTAATTAAAGCTTGGACTTGTTAAATAACATCAGTAAAAAAGAATGTTAACAAGATCCACAAATAAAAGACAACCGCCCTAAAAAAACAGTATCTTCAATATAAAGAAGAAATACAAGTCAAAAATCAAGGTCTCTCTAGACTAGTATATACGGAATTTACAACAATATAATCTCCTCAATCACCGCCACAGAAAAACACCAAGTAAGATCTCTCATTAGTACCTTCCCTCTCCATCAATGACCAGTCAGGCAGTCAATGCTAACAATCTAAAACCTCCAGACAACATCATAAAAACCTAAACGCTTCCCTATTTTATACATATAGTCAAACACAGGACATTGCTAATCCTACACTACAATCAATTATTACATAACGGCTAAAAATTAATCGAATCATCACAACATGAACAGATCATACATTTTCACAACTTCAATCAAACAGAAAACCTTCGACAAGGAAAAAGCAATAACAAATTTACAACCTTATACTAGAATCAATGATTACATAAGCTGCCAAAAATTACACCTAAATCAAACAGATCGTATATTTCCATAACCTTAATTACATAAGAAACATGAACAGATCAAATAATTCCATAACCTTAATCAAACAGAATACCTAAGATAAACAGCAAATTCACAACAAAAATCAGGAATAAAAAATCGATGAAAATCAACAAAAATTCAAATGCGATTCAATATACCTCGCCGGTATGTGCGAAACAATTACGAATATAATTCTCATCCATCCAATACTGCAGATCTCCAATCCAAAGCGTACGAACGTCCTCAGCGGTAGCAGCAGGCTGTTGCTGATACTGCTGCTGCGGTTGTTGCGAAGCCTGCTGTTGCTGTTGCTGTTGCGGAGCCTGCTGCGCCATCCATTGTTGCTGGTATTGCTGTTGCTGCAAAAGCTGAATCTGCTGCTGTTGATGGTAGCTCTGATCCATGGAAGGTTGCGAAGCCGCCATTGATGGTGGTGGAGCTACCATACCTTGTTGTCCTGGTTGCATCATTGTCGATTTGACGTTGAAAGAGGAGAGAGAAAAACCCTAGGAGAGAGAAAATGGGAGGAGGAGGAAGAAAGAGGAGATATTTTGAGTATGAGAAGCGCCAATTATTTTATATTGAAGTTATGGGCCTCTCTTTGTTTTACTTATTTGGGCTAAGATTTTGGGCCGTAATAATGAATGGCTGTCTGAATCTTAACCACTTTTGGTAAGGAAATTGTTTTTCCAAATAAAAAAAATAAAATTGAATCATGGAAAGGGCATTATTGGAGTACAATTATTATTGTTACTTGTTTTGTTTCCCTGTAAAAAAAATAATTTAAAAATTACAAAGTGTTGTACAAGACGGGTTTACGTTAATTTTATTGTAAAACGGTTAATTTAAAGGTAATTTTAACAATTTTTACGGTAAGTATAATCCCTGGATTACTTTTAAATTTTAATGAGTTTGATTATATTTTAAAGTGTCATTCCTAATAAATACATGCTATGAAAGCTAACATAATAAATTTAATACATTATAAGTGTTTTAAAAGGGAAAAATTTATGTTAGAAAAATGGTAACTTTTGTAGTATATAAGGGTAATTAAATCTGTCTTACAATAATTTAATGAAATTCCGCTTTAATTAGGCATCTGTGAAAAAATTATTGTTCATATTACAAAATACTTATTCAGTTCTATTTTAGTTGATTCACGTTCTCTCATTTGATATTTTGTTGGTGTATATGTTTAAATGAAGGACATACAAACTAATTATTATGTCCAAATAAGTGAATCTAAATGAAAATATCAAAAACTGAATGTACTAAAACTTACTTCGCCACTACTTAAATAATAAGCCAAAGTTTGATTTTTGTTATCTATATTAAGAAACAAACATTGGCCTATAGATATCTTTTAGAACAGTATAAGGTTTTGTTTTCTGACTTATATTTGATAAATTTTTCACTTAAATTAACTTTTTTATACCCGAAAAAAAAAAAGTTTTTTACTTAAACTTAAGTAGGTAGTCTTTTATAATTCATACCATCCCCTCAAAACGAAAAGGTAGTCTTTCATACCATCATTAGAGGATACTTAGACTTAATAGTATCGTGTACCTTTCCTTAAAAAAAATAAAGGGTCGTTTGGTTTATTAGGGAAGTATAAATTCCCATAAAATTTCAATTTGTAGGAATTAAATTCCTTCATCAAAATTATGGGAATTCATCAAGTTTGTTTGGTTGAAAATGAAGTAAATTCTCATAGGAATTGTAACTTACCTATTGGGTAAGTGAAATCCCATATTTTGAGGGAAGTCAAAATTCCCCTAAATTGTCATTGCCTCCATTTTTACTTTTTTTTTTTTTTTTTTTTTTGTCAACCAAACAAAAAGTCGAAATAAAATTCATGGGAATTTTGAATGCCCATAAGAAAATAAGTCAACCAAACAGCAACAAAGATTACCTCAAAAAAAATTGACCTACGAATATCTTATTGACCCATGAATATCTTATTGACTTTAATTTAATTTGGTCACTATTAGGGGCTGTTTGGTTGAACTTCTTGATAGTTTTATTTGTTTGGTTGGCTATTTAAGTATGAAATCTCATGGGGATTCTAAGTCCACCTTATTCCCTTGGAATTTCATACCCACCTCCCCTAAGGTTTCATTATCCATACTATTAAGTATGAGTATCCATTCCATGATTAAACCAAATAATTAGATTGGTATGGGATATAGAATCCATACCACCCAGAATCCATACTAATCCATTCCAACTTAGTGAACCAAACAAACCCTTAGTACTGTATTACAGCAGCTGACCTATTTTAACAGCTCTGTTTTGACACTCTCAATATGGTAGATTTTCCCCCCTCCTTTTTCTCAATTCGGAGAGGTAAAAAACACCAATATCTACAGTATGTAGTTCATAGGATTTTTCATCAAGAAAATTGCAAGGCTTTGTTCTTCTTCAACTGAAATCTGGTACTAATCCTCACACTCTTCCGTTTAATTTAATTGCTTATCTTATAGCCATTTCAATCATTGTTGTTCTATTTGATTTGTTTGAGTACTAGTTTATTATAAGTATATTATTTATCACTCTAAAATCTTACTGCTTTACTTAAAAGGGACTAAATTTTGGCATCTGGGTTGTAACATTTATGAAAATTGGCTTTCTGGGTATTCGTTAATTTGTAATTCTTTTGAGAATGAATGTCACTTGTTTAGTTATAAAAAGATGGGATTTTGGAACCTGGAAAGTGTAATTCTGCTATTACATTTCTGGGGTTTTCATTGTTCTTTGAATTTGTATTGATATTGTTGATTTTGATTTGGATGATGAGCTGCATTATTCTGAGGACATTATTGTTTTGTTGAATTTTTGAATTTTCAGTGATCTTTTAGTAGGGGTTTGAAGTTGATATGGATGTGCATTTGAAGAACTTGGTTGGTAGATTCCATGAGCAATTTGGATCTGGGCCAGGACTTGGTCCTGCATCTAGTACTTGCTTGATGAAAGTGGAGGGTGTGACTGTTTCTTTCATCAAGTCACTCTATAGAGCTGGTGCAGCTCTATATAGGACTGATCCATGGAGGCGATTACGGCCCGGGCATTTCTTTGGTGTTAGGGTTGGCAAAAACTCTGAGTGGCCTGGCAGAGTGCAGCCATTTCCCTGTGTCCAATTTATTGGGGGGGATGGTGGGGATCTAGCGTTTTATCTATATCAATCTGAGAATGATGCTCAGGAGGCAACGAAGCTAAGAGAAATTGTACCTGCCCCGAATACTGAGATTATGAGGGTGACCTTTGAGAAAGAGTCCTTGATGTTTCCTTGTCACAAGAAAATGATCAAGTCTTTGGCTCTTGAAGGAACCAAGTACTTTCCTGTTTTCGATGTTGTGTGTTGCAATTCTGATGGTGAGCTTAGATATAGGAATCCAATGTTTGAGGAGCTTAGATTTGTGTATGCTTCCATGAGAGGTATGACTTTGGTTCACCCTTTGCTACAAGAAGATGTGCAAGCCACAACCAAATGGTCTCAATTTATGCGTTTTGAGCCATTTATTGAGACAGTGGATGTTCAATGGCCTGCAGGGATGGCCAAGGGCAATGATATTGTAGCAGTGACAGTTTCACATCCACCTGGTCAGGCTTATGAGGAAAAATCCTTTTCTTCAGCCAACTCAACCACCACCGAGTATACAGAACCAACCAGTGAAGACCATTTTCTGACATAAAAAGCATACTAGAAGATACTTTGGCGATGTGCAATGTGTGAGAGAATTTCGCACTGATTAGTCTTTTTCTTGCAGTAGGTCTTTGTGCGATAGTTTATTGTTTCCCTAATTACCAGAAGCTGCACATTGGAAGGAGTCTCATAAGGGCATGTGTGGCCTGTACAAAGCCATAAAATAAAGACAAGAGGAGCTTCCAATGAGAATACTTTTATCCCTACTTGCTTTTTCCTCGTGTCATTGTTGCATTGAACTGTAAATTAGAGAGCAATATAAGTTGGGGTGGAGCTCTTGAGTTGATCAAATGATTCAAATCCATGGGCGTAACTGCATTTTTTATCAACCAGTCTGAATTTTTTTGTACAATTGTTAAGCATGTTCTTCGTTCAGCTGCCCCGCTTATCACTCATCCTGTCATTCCTATTCCTTTCCGTTCTCCAGAAGACTTTTAGCAAATGTGCCATCTTACAGTAATTGCTTTGTCTGCTTGCGTTGACTACAATGACTTAATATTGTGCGTAATCGGATTGTCATTTTTAATATGATGGAAAATCCATGATAAAGATATAAGCTTTAAGGTACCTCTCAATAAACTTGTAGTTCACAGTATGATTAGTGGAACATGATTGAATTTGAATACATTGTTATTGTATCGTATGCATGACTACTGTACTACTCCATTTGGTGGAATGAAACATTAGATATTCTAGTTATTTTCATGTAGAAAAAACAATTTTCTTTATAGGGCTTCATCGAGTTGATAAATCTTCATGGAGACCATTTTCTTTTTCTGATAAGTTTTAGTTAGTCATTTAACTTGCTGCTTATATTCTTATAGAGTTTCCTATTTTGGTGATCTGATGGATGATAGTTTTAGTTGATTGAGTTCTGGTTGTCAAACCTGTGACAATAATCCAAACCTATTGAAGAATTGCTATGAAATAATGTCTCTAGAATACATTTTTATACTAGTAGTTTTATATATTCATATCAAATGGCATGCGTGCCGTTGACCAGTTTTTTGAAGTCAGGAAGTAAGGAACTGCTGATACTGAACATTAGTATTTGGATGCCTAAGTTATATGTATAGTCGGTATAGACTTTGAAATATAAGCCAGGGAGGTAGCCAATGTTTGTTCCTCTATGGTCTGATATTATAATAAATATACACTTGCACAAAAAAGTATGCTCCGGATCCATACACTTTGATACCACATCTTGCTGTGCTTGGAGCTTCATTAGACAGAGAGGTGTCTGAATGCAATAAAAATAATTTCTCAACAGCACTCATTGTATTATCTACTTCTTAGATAAAATGCTCTGAGATATGACTTGCTTAGACCTCAGGTCTTCTGGTGATTGATTTCTTATGCTAGTAATCAGTTCACTGTGCTTATTAAAATCTGTTTGCACGACTATTTCACTCATACACATCAGTTTCATGGGAATATGTACAAGTATCAGACACACCACGGTTTATAAACTTTGACCTCGCAACCTGTCCTAGAAATTGGGTATGGAACTATGGAAGCATAGAGGGATGAGGAATAGATCAAAAATATTTCTTCACATGTTCAGTCACATTACTAGAAGATACTAGATACAGTAACACACATTTTATATAGATTCGTCTGCTAATCCTGATTAAAATCATATCTCAAGCCCATTTCCGAGCATATATTACACAACTCTCTCTTTGCTTTCCTTCTATCTTGATTTTTTCTACAAAAAACTTGATCTTTATTGAACTTTCAGGGTGATCGATGTCTCAAGTTAGTATGAGTGTCAAGTCAGAGACTTAAGATAAATAGAAGAGTCAAAGTAACATAGTCGTGACTACACTAAATTACAGTAACATATTTTCCTAAATCCTTTTCCAACTTAGCCGCACAAAAACAACCACACATGACCTATCGAAACCGGCCCTTTCCATGGATCCATTATGTACTGCTTTAACTATATGTGTTTCTCTGCAATATACGTTACTGAAGCTTTTGATTTCTGAAGCTTGCTGCTTGAATTTCTGAAATTTAGTGTTTTAATTTCTGAAGCTTGCTGCCTGAATTTCCTTGTAGTACTTTATGTTACATTGTTACATAAAATGCTTTTACTGCATAATTGACAGCAGCAGGCCTTACCCAAAAGCGAATGGACACATGAAACCAAGGGATACTGAACTTTACTTAAATTTACTATTTCAGTGTTTCCAGATAACTAGCACATGGTACCTCTTTTTCAAATGTGTAGATATTGAAAATCGGGATAAAAAATCTAGGGGCAAAACTGGCATTTTGTATAAGCCACCAATCTTTCTGGTCCTCACCTCCCAAAAATATCTTTCCTTATACGTAGTTGGGCATTGAATTTTTTTTTATATTTTTTATATTATAAAACATTACTCCTTGTGGACTTCTGGTTGTGGACTCATATAGCGGTGTTGTGTTACTCATATATGTATCTACAAGCGTATTTGAAATATCCGAAATAGTTATCCTAAAAGAAGACAACTTGTATAAAAGAGTATTTTAAGTGAAATTATGAAGAATACTTAATCACTCCATATGGAGATTGAAACACCGAAACAATTAATTTCGGACAGAAAAAGTAAAAATTAAACAACTCGATTACCAAATCTACAACTTGTAAGCTTTGATGTTGATACCACATCCACCTCCCAACTTGGCCTATAAAAAAGGACACCCTCCCAAATCCTTGTGCCCCTCCTTAACAGAACCCTACTGTTAGTCTCTGCATTCGCATACCATTAACCTCAAAAAACCAAAACAAATCAAATCAATAAGAATGGAGATTTCCCCATTTCATCCTTATTCTTGGGACATTCTTTACAATCCATACATGTTCTTACCATACTTCCATAAGCCTGAAAACTATGTACACTGGAGAGAAACTCCTGATTCTCATGTCTACTCTGCTGACCTTCCAGGTACCTAAACTATACATTCTTTTTCCCTCTGCATTATTTAGTGAAATACTTCGTGTACTACGTAAGATTGTGTACATCTGAATCTCGCCAAACTTGGCCATTAGTCATCAATCCCTTAGTCCTTTTTTGTTTTAGCTTGTGAAGTTCATCTGCATACTATCTTAAATGTGCCCCATCTTAGGAAATTTATAATAAATCAATCTCCAAGATTATGGGAAATTATTCATTGTACACTTCACCTTAAGCTGAAATCAGAATTAGTATGGCTAACCAGAAATAATAGTTCCCACTTCATAGTTAGTTAAAATAGTATAGCTATTTTGAATTCAATAAATGATATAATCATACAACATATAACTTCTAAAATCCAAAAACTAACAGTGATCCCAAATGAGCCCTTTAGTTCTGGTTGTTATGTTATGTGGTTATATGATTCTCTCTTGGTGATTTGGTTATGACAGGGGTGAGGAAAGAAGACATTAAGGTGGAACTAGAGGACTTAAAGTACCTAATAATACGAACCGAGGCCAGTGATGACACCGTTGATCCTCCGAGGAGGTTCATGAAAAAGTTCCGGCTTCCGGGAAGAGTTGATCTTGATGGAATATCAGCTGGGTATGAGGATGGTGTTCTTACAGTAACTGTGCCTAGGAGAGGTTTTTTCATTGATCCTGCTGTTTTAGTTAATAGACTAGAAATTACTGCAAGGGCTGCTTAAATTATTTATTATGTAGCATTTCGCATTTGATATTTGGTTTCTCTACAAATGAATGTGTTAGTTTAATTGTTTCGATATGTTGAATTTAAGCAATTGTTCTACAAAATTCCATGGCTTTTTGATACCGTTCTATACTTGGGAGATGTTAAAAACTACCCTGGGTTCTTCAGCCGAAATATAATAGGTCATTTCTTAATAAAATAAAATCCCGAGTATTTACTTGGATCTCACAAGTCACAACAACAATAATACTAATAGTAATAATACTCTGTGTTACAGTTTCTTTTTTTGGATAAATTTATCATAAGACAAGGCTGAAATGCTTTATTAATTTAAATTGGGCCCTCTGAAAATGAAAGAGGAAGACAAAATCTATCCAACTTTCAACAACTTCTGATATTGGGAATCTGTTAATGGATCAAGTGGTCCATACTTCAGTTGATTAGAGTTCCCACTAGGAATCTAATTTATTTAATTATTTTGAACCTTTCTTGTTTTTTTTTTTTTTTTTTTTTTTTTTTTTTTTTTTTTTTTTTTTTTTTTTTTTTGCCAAATGCAAACTAGGAGTATCATTTTCACCAAGTTTTGTTTTTGTCAGCAAATATGTATTGGGTCTCTCATTTTAGAATCAGACTTTTCTCTTGGGGGTAAATTTCGCTTATAAACTCTATTGTACACTTGTGTATCTAAAGGACGTCGAGACAGTGATGTTACTGCGTTACATACCGGTTTAGCATCCGTATGCTCAAGTGTAACAATAGCTAACAGGCTACTTATAAAACAGACAGTGAAGACGTGCAAGAGAGTGTGTTGTGGAATTGTTTGCTATTGATTATTATAGAGTGCAGAATCTTGTTCAACAGATTCGTTGTTGGCGGCCAACGTGAGCTAACTTGTACTTGTACACCACTAATCATTTGTGATCATCCAAAAAAAGCTCCACTTGCGCGGTTGAACTTTAAATGACTACGCTAAACAACTGTAAATCGCCCAAAATGCCAATCAAGTTGCAGCTTAAGAAACTCCCACTGCTTCTAAATAAAGAATAAACAAAGTTAGAGCTGGCTATTGTTTCTTTCTCTGTATTGTTCCCTCTCCTTGCTGCATTAGCTAACTAATGTAATATCAATAAGAAGCTGCTTATGTTAAATGTGTATGATTTTCACATCAAAAAATAAGTATCTGCGAAACAACTGAATCCGAATTGGGGTAATGCGTTCCTAAATCTTTAGTTACTTCAGAATTAACACTAAGATAAGGAAATATGGCTGACAAGAGTGTCAATAATAAATCAAGTTACGAATTCGGTTAACAAAGGTAAGGAAATATATACATAGTATATCAGCATATGAATGCAGATTTCCTGAAATATGAACACTAAAACTTTTTGTTAATTGTACTCTTTCAACAAATTTCTAATATATGCACAAATAGTGCAGTGGTATAGAACCTCCAAGAAAACTAAAAAAAAAAAATTAGAGTTGTCCTACAACAAATTCTACAGTTGCACTTGGTTTCTTAAACAACTAGTTTAATGCTTTTAAGGCCTTGAACTGTTCAGCCCACATGTAATCAAATTCAGCAGTTCAACTGCCTCTCTTAATCTTCGCTCTGTGGTGTCTCGTGCAGCCGCAGCTCGAGGCTTCCTGCATATGCATTACTATATTCTTAGTATTAACTCGAAAACAAATCAAGACAGTTGAGAACTTGGTTGGCTTGTTATCTTTAAAAATGATTATAAGGAACAAACAAAATTAACCTCTTCTCATGGTTGGCTTTTCTGGTAAGATCGTCCACAAGGGCTTGGAGTCGCTTCAACATGGAAGACAAACCGCGTGTTGCTTCAACACTTGTTGGGCGTGTACACAAGTTCTTCAATAGCTCACAAGCAATGAAATAGCCTTCTTCCTTGTTCCTGAATCAGATTCAGATTTGCCAACTTAGTAGACAGCTTAAGAACCCCCCAAAAACATCCAGGAAGAAAAGGAATTCTAAGCTGTAAATGACATGATATACCAACCTTAGAAACTCTCGAAGGATGGTTTCAATGGATCCTCGATGGGCAACAAGCACATCAGCTAAATGTGCATATCTTGAAAGGTTTCGGAGAGTAGATAAGCAGTGTTTCATAACTTCCTGATCTGGTATGCTTCGGGTGACTGCAGTTATTTGATACAGCAAAATTTCGATTGCTCCTTCTTCTACAAGCCGCTCACAACATTTCTGAGAATGTGTAGTTGCCATGTCTGTGAGCATATGTAGGAAACACATTATATTTTGTTACTGAATAACATAACTAAAGCTAATTCAATTGAGGGGGAGGGAGAAGGGGTGGTCACAGTGTAAGAAACTCACTCAGAGTTGCACAATTATGAAGTATGCCGCTAACATTTTTCATGCTTTTTAGCTCCTTTAGTGCTGCTATTAGTCTATTCATAATACGCATTCTATCTTCTACAGTGGCAGCAGACTTCTGTATTCTCAAGCGCAGATCAATAAGTTGCTCTTTTGCATGTTTCCTTGCAAGGTAGCCCTTCCAGTGTGCCTACACAATACAAACTACTCATCAAGAAAATTGGTATAGCAAAGCTAATTTTCATTCCAAAAGAATATAGTTAGCAGGGGATGCTTCTTTGTATGCATTGGTTACACATTACACCATCCTCAGTTAGCCACAAACAACACAACAACACAAGGTCAAACATAAGATCATATTCCAGCTAGTGTTTAAACTCCAAACTGAGAGTTACAGGAAACTAAATTGGAAGTTAATAGTCCAAACATCAAAATATTCCATTAAGAAAAAAATTCCAGTGAACATTTTAGTAAAGGATTCAATCTTACTTGAATAGTAATGGCATGACGTCTCTCTTTAATTGCTTTTTGCCGACTGAGAAATCCACGAATATAATACTGAATAACGACTGCTGCTTCTTTTCTCAATTTGTATTCTAAAACGCTTTTCCACCACCTTTGCAGCTTCACAATTGCATCTAAAACTATACTTAATTCAGTGCTGTATGACCTGTAGCTTGAAGTAAGAGTAGTGTGACCAGAAGCAGCTACACGAAGGGAGGAAGAACCTGCATAACCCAATTTTCATACAAATGCTCAACATCAAAGTTATCTCAGATTGTCAGTGGAAACTTGTAAAGATTAAGTAAAGGACACGGAGCTTATTAAAAGAGTGAATGCTTCAGAAACCTAAGAGTCTATTTCGTGAAATCTTTCCCCTGATAAGGCGTTGGATTTCAGTTGCAGCATCCCTATTGCGATGAAATGCATACCGGCACATCTTAACCCTAAAGGCATTTTGTATTCTTAATGCTGCTTCTTTTTTACGAAGAAAGCTTGTCCTAGCCAACCAACAACGGCAATAACTCTGCAATTACAAATACAAAAAATGGTTACTATTGACAACAGGTATTAACATTGCCCAACAGTCATGCAAGGTGATGAGAAGAAGCTTCATAATCACACCAAACAGATAGCACAAGCATGAAAAAGGTTGCATCAATTGTTAGCAACATCTGCTTGAAAAATAGTAAATGGAGAATTATCAATGGAAGGAAGGGCCTGCAAAACTTTCTTTTAAATACTTGTCTACTCAAACTTACTTGCACCAGAAGAATGCAGTTCCTATGTCTACAAGCGTCTCTACGAGCAATAAACCCCCGAACATGAGATTGAACTATGATAGCGGATTTGGTTGCTATACTATATTCATGAAAAGCCTTCAAATATCTCATGGAGCGAAGAACACTTTGAATCTGAAGAGCCGCTTGCTTTTGCCTCAGGAATCTTCTTCTGAGTATCCAGCCACGCACATGCCTCTGAATGATAGTAGCAGCTGAAAACCGAGTCTGCCAGTACTCACTGGCAAGGAATTGCTTCCAAGCATGCTGAATTTTCAGCGCTGATTGCTTCATCTTCAAATATTTCTTGCGTTCAACCACTCTCCTGACATGGCTCTGTATAATTAAAGCAGCATTCACTGCAAAAGGTCAACAGAAACAAACTTTAAGACATATGATAAGGAGGCTTACATCGCAGAACTTCAGTAACTAAACCAGGTTTTTCCATGTAGAGTTCACAATACTTTAAAGCCCAAAAGAAGCAAAAAAAAACAAAAAAAAAAACAATACATTGGCTGAAAGAGTAAAAGTATTAGCAGAAGATAAGATAACAAGTTAGAAAATGGAAAGCACATGATTGTTAATAATCACCTTTCCAAATTTCAAAGATGCAATTTTCAGCAGAGGGGAGCAGGATAGCAAGAGCATCTGATTGATTAACGCCATCACTATTTCGTTTGGCCATTTCTTGCCACCAGGCCTGGACTGCTTTAAACTTCATTCCATCATCTAAATTTAATTCAAACAGTTAGGTGAAAAGAATGAAATCAGAGAAGATTGATCATCTTTTCAATTGCTGCATAGAATCCCAGAATCTTAGAAAAGCAAAAGTGACACTGTCAAAGGTTCCAAAATCTACAACTTCATGCATAGTATATAGTGTGCTAACAGCAGCTTACAAACTACATAAAAAGTCATTAATCAAATGAAACAACCTCCAGCAGACCGTTCCCTTTCTTTATGCCATGTAGTTTCGGAACTCATGGACCACCTTTTCCTCTCTGGATTTTGGCACTGGCATCCCATGAGCTTGTGGAAGTTTAGTTTATCCTGTTGAGAGTCGTTTTCAACATAAGTCTCATATCATGACTTAGAAGACAGAATTTTTGAAGCACTGACATTACCTTACTTTTCTTGACAAGCAATTGGGAGGACAAGAAGACCAATAATATGATCACACTCCTGTCATTACAGGCGCCATTGTACTCAAGTATGTCACATATTTGCAAGACCTGGAATGAGAATATGGAGAATCTATTCAAAGCTGAAGTGATAAGAACAGTCAATAATATAATCGAATAAACAAAAATTAAGTGAAATAATGGAATGTATATGCGGGTAGAAATGTTATGCAATGTGTGATACCACCTAACTGTGTTACACTTAAGAAATAAGGTTAGTTGCATTAGGCAACTGTAAGGTGTTAAATTTTGGAGTAGATTGCAGGAGCTGTGTTATGTTCTAATTCTAAAAAAATTGTTTTTCTTTCATGGTCTTGAGTCACTGCCTTCATGGAGTGATGACAGATATAACTGAAACCTTTGTGGAAGGTAATAAAAAGAATAGCTACAAGCCACTCCATACAAAATGAAATGTCTTCTTTCAAATCATATATGACCACATTTTGACTGAAGTAAAGCATTCACCTCAGGAAAATTTCCCAACAATGTTGTCAACTTCTGAGATAAGACAAAGTTGTGTACTGCATCTGAAGTATCTCGCATAGACACAATTGATCCTTCATTTGTATCATTGAGGTCCTGTAAGAAAGTATAGTGTGAGATTAATGACCAAAAGAAAGCAGAAAAAGTGAAATATCATATAACCAACCATAGAAAAAGAAAAGCATACCTTAATTGAACAAGAACAATGAAGTTCCTTCCGGAAATAGAAGTCCAGCAGGCACCACATAGCTTTCCCATCAACCAATGAAGACAGACTTTCCATCTTGACATCATAGTTTCCACAGATTGCCTGCGACAACATAAGTACATATTCCAGCTTGGTTATCAAAAAAACACATCACAACAAACCTCTCAAAAAAAAAAAAAAAAAAGAAGCATAATCTAAATAAGGGTATCAGTTCCTGAAGAGATGACGCACAAAGTACACAACCATGACTTGAGGGCAAGAAATGGTGATAGAAGTCATAGAACAATAGAGACAAAATCACCAACCTTCTGTGCCAACATTCAATACTTCTTAGCATCTTAATATCTACAATATTTAACTTGATATCAGAGCATAAATTCCAAAACAAATATCATCCTAATTTCCTAATACTCACTTAGAACTTTACTAAAAAAATCCATCTGTTTTGACATGACAGATGTTGTAGCAAATATGACAAAGGTAAACATCACATAGAATTGACTCAAGTCACTGGTTGATCTCCAATTTAGAAACTAACTATGCCTTTGGATACACAAAGGTTAAGTAGCCCTACCTTCATCCAGTGTAGGAGCATATCTAAATGATTACTCGTATCTACATCCATGAGTTCCTGTAAAATGGATGGCAAAGGTAGTCACAAACATGGCTATTGTTCAGGAAACTGAATATTAAGTAATAAAATTAGGATACATACAGTATGAGCTTGACTGATTTTAGGAATTTCCTCTGACAAAATCTTCTTAGTTACAAGTCGAGGTAGCTGCAGGGAAGACAAAAGGCAGGGCAAATGCTGAATGCTACCTTGTCAAGAAAGCAAATGACTACATATTATCATGTTTAAGTTTATAATTTTACTTTTAGAATTATATAATTGAACATGCAAAAAATCATGTCAACTTATAAACCATTTCTCCTCAAGGCATGTGACCCACAGATAACACAGACCTGCAGATGAACAAATACATTCCACAACAAGGAAAGCACAAGTTCCTTGTCTCCATTAGCAACATCCTCTCCGACTATCATTGTACCATCATCATCAAGCAGGGGAACACCTGCCTGCTTGAGATATTGCAGCGCAGTGCGACAATTTGCCAATTTCTTCTTATTAGTATCTGATGGAAGCACCACTTTCTGCTCAATATACAGCATGTCAAGAATAGAATAGAAAGTTAACATAATACCCAGAAAGCCTACAATGTAAGTTGCTATGTTTTAAGAAAGTCTAACCAGTAGAATAGAGGAGTCATGTTGTAAGAGCTGAATAGCTCGACATAGCCTCACACCATCCTGAATATCTTGAAATAGATCTGTAATTCTGAAGTCATACTCAATGAGAGGATTCTGCACATAGACATTTATCTTTCATCTTAAACATTTACTTGATATACTGCATTGATGTTGTTTAAAAAGATAATAAAGCACACTGCTTATAGATACTATAGAATCCTAAGTGCAAAATAAACCATTAACTTAAGAATTATACTCCCTCTATCTGAGACCTAAGTTAACATATCAGCTTTATGTTTATCTCACCACTTTTTCTCTCAAGTTGGGACTCACACCCGCATGCTTCTTTCTCTATACAATTTCTTCTTCCGTGATCTCCATTCTTTCAAGCAGTGTTAACTTAGTTCTAAGGGTTGATACAAGGTACTTTTACAGCCATAATGATAGTAATTACTAATAGGATACTGGGATCATAACAGTAGAAAAAGCTGCTTAGTACTTACCTGTTGGTATGATACTTTGTACCCCAAAATCACTAGATGTGCAAGTAGATTACCCTCTCCATGCATGACTTCAGATGATAAGAAATCTGATTATTGCCATCAAACAGGAAAAGTCAGCTTAGGAATGATGTCAGGCTCACTAACTCAAGTAAGAAAACAGCCATAACTAATACTCTTACCGTTTATCAATTGTCGACTTGATTTGATGTTAGATTTCACATTGAACAACAAGGGAGAACCACCATCTAGCCCATCAATACCATATTTGATAGGCAAGCTACTCTGGCATTTACCTCTATCAAGTATAAGAACAAGCAACAAAAATCTCTTTAATATGACATTGCCTAGAGTTTCGAAGTACCCTGGCCTGTATATGCCATCAACCAACTTATTATATGCATAAGTTTTTGCCAGACCCGCATGTGAGAACAACTGTTTCTCAATCACCATCTTCAGGAATGCAATATCGTCTTCCCTACTAGAATCTTCCTTAGGCAACAAAGAGTCACCACCAAAGATAATGTACAGTCCAATCTGAAGCCAAACTGGATTGTAGCTCATAAGAACTTTGATAGCCTTCTCTCTTATTCCAACATCAGTGACTATGGGACAATGTGCCTTCATTTTAAGCCTGCCTTCATCAATATTCTGAGAAACAAGGCAGCATATGAAAGTGAGAATAATTTCCTAGACAACTGGAAAAGTTAACAATTTGATTGGATCATTAGACAAGAAACAAAGTAACAACTTTTACTCCCATACTGAAAATTAAGAAGTATCCTCAGTAATCGTTACTGCAACGATTTTTTACCTGATCAGAAGTTCAGAACTATTCACTAAATAGCATACAACATCAATCCAACTAAACAGACAATTAGTTTCTCAACCGTGTTTCAGAAATCAGAATGCAGGAGTTATTGTTCACATTTCCATTTATTCTATATATTTTCATTCAAGAGCATGATTTCGACAAAATTTTATACAATTTGCAGGCTTTCTGTATTTCTATGACAAAAGGCTTCCGTTAATTCCATATTCCTTGCATTATGTAGAATTATTCATGTCATACCATACTAACATTAAGTTCCGTTGGTACTTCCATTTATAACAAAGGAACAACAATTCGTCAGTTCATGTAGATTAATGTTTACTACAATCCATAATATAAAATTGTCCAAAAACTTTAATACTGGTAAATTGGTCTAATTCATTCTAGGAATACTATAATATAAAATTCCATTTGTATTCTTACATTTCAATTCTACATTACCAAAACTACCTTATCATATTAAGCTACATCTTTCTCAGTTGGAGCATATGCTAATGCTAGGCAATTACAAATCTATAATGCAAGCTAGACAATTAACCTTCAATCAACATGTAAAGATCTATAAATTCAAGCATCCTAATATCTAGAAATACTCACATATGTGCAAAATGATACGATATACATGTTACACTCGTGGCTAGTATTACAAAACTAAGTCGTGTGTTTTATTCCCAAACTCAATCCATACACTAAAACATACCGTGGTAATATGACTAATATCGAACAAACAAAAGAAGTAATCGAGAAACATCGATAAGAAAACACCATGATGATAATAAAAAAAAAATGTGACACATAAACATTAATAAGACATTAGGACTTAAGAAGCACACCTTAGCAACTTGAGACATTGCAGTGAAAACCTCCATACACCCCTCCAAACTCAAATACTCCCTCATCCTCACCTCCAAATCGTCAAAACTACAAACCTCTCGTAACGACTTCCACAAAAACCCGAACCTCTTCTTCGAACTCAAAACCTCCCGGCGATCCTCCTCCATGAAACCACCCCCTTCCTCCCTCTGCCTCTTCGGCAACCTCCAACCACCGCCAACACCACCACCAAACACATTCTCTCTCTTCCCTCCTCTCCTTCCACCATCACCGGCGGCGTCGCCTCCTCCTCCGTCGCCGGCGCCGCCTTCGTCGCAACCGCAAGACCTAGGGTTTTCAAACAAAAAATTGAGCCAAGCAGTGAGCGACTTGCCTAAAGACTTCATCGATCTCTCCTTCTTAACTTCCTCCTTCCGCGACGACTGCGCCACCTCAAGCTCGAACTGCCGGAGTTTACTCGCAGCCGGTGAAGACGGGCGGCGACGACGGCGGGCGGTGGAGGAGGAGAGAGAAGATGAAGGGGTTTGCATTTGTTTGGAAGCAGTGTAGAATCTGGGAGTAGAAGATTGGAAGATTCTAGAAGAAGAGGTTTTGGGTTTTGGGGTTTTGAAATTGGAAATGTCTTTGAAGAGTGAGGAAGAAGAAGAAGGAAATGAAGGAATGTTAGGGGATGGAGATGGCGGCTGCCGATTTTCAGACGCCATTGTTGAAGATGATGAAGAAAATGGCGTCGGAAGTTTTACTGGGCGCTTTTTTATGGATGATAATCGGATTTGGGAGGAGTTTGTCTGAATGATTGTATGGATTTGAACTTTGAAGTGTAACGTGTTTATTTTTTCAAATTTGAATTTTGGAGAGAGAGAATAAGCGGTAAAATCAAGTGTTGAGGATTACAGAGTACTGGTTTAGGGAATGAGAAGGATAGTAGTATAGTACGACTTTACGAGTACGTGCTTAAACATGAGTTTATGGAATTATGGTAGGTTATTTTAATTACCATGACCTCGTTTTAGCGGTCAACATGGAACGGGTATCTGTATCATTAGTATTAACGGTTTGGATAACCGATAACTAATATCAATAAAAGTGATATCCATAAATTGAACCGATAAGTTCGGGTACCCGAATTTCGGATACCCGGATTTTCAGATCGGTTATCGGATACCTAATAAGATATCCAATAATGATAATTATATTTAATAATGTAGTTATTTTATGATATTATTTAACACTAATTAACAACAATACCACATGATCTTGACCAAATTATTAATAATATTACTAATCATTGATATTATAAAGTGATTATGAAGTAAAGTAAGAGTTTAGATTTTAGAAAAATAGATTTAAGTGGGGAAAAAAAACAAAAAATTGCTAATCGAATCGGATCGGGTAACCGTTAACTTTAAAATGGTACCCAATAATCATACCCGATAACAAATTATCGGGACGGCTACCCAAACCATTAATGGTTATCGGATCGAGTACCCTAATAACGGTTATGGATCGGGTTTTCAATTTTTCGGGTAGTTTTGCTCAGCCCTACCTCATTTGATAAAGAGTTTTTTGAAAAGCTTTTTGCTTATTTATTAAACATTATTAGAGGTTTGTCCATTTTAAAAAGCTAATTTTGGTGTTTGGTAAAATAGCTTACTAAAGAGCTTTTTGGGGTGGCTTTTTTTAGAAAAAGCTCATTATAAGAGCCTTTTGAATTTAGCTTACTGGATATTAACTTTTTGAGTATTAAATATACTGAACCAACTAACAGTAAAAAGCTAATTGCCAAACACTTTTTACACAATCATTTATTTACAAATAGTTAGTCAAATCATCTAATATAACCAGCTAGTATAACCAATTAATACAATCAGGTATATCAACCAGGTAACAACTAATTACCTACCAAACAAGGCTGTCTAGATAAATCATCTCAATATTCCAGAAAAATGTAAAAATCACATTAAAAGTTTTTTATGTTAAACTGAATGTACATAATAATAATAATAAATAAATAAAAGTTGTTTTACTATTTAAGAGTAACAACTAATGACTATTTACCAAACATCATTACAAATTAAATAATGCATGCATATAGTCAAACCAGCTTATGCAAGCAGACATAATAAATTGTACTTTTCAGTTGTCAAAAAAAAAAAAAAAATTGTATTCATTTTATTTTCTTGAAGAGTAAATAAAAATAGAATCGTTAAAGTAACACCATTTATAATTTTTGAAAGAAACATATTTATATTTCTTACCTCTTTATCTTTCATGAATTTCACTATACTGGTGACATAAATGTATGTTTAACGCAAAACTCCACACTTGTACTAGTCATGAACAATATGAAATTATTAGTTGACATGCTTGCTTAGCTATTTTTTTTTTTTGACAATACTTGCTTAGCTATTAATGGTATGAGAAATTGATCTTCTCATGAATTACTCTCAAAATAAAAGAATCACCTACCTAAGTACCTAGTCTCTCATCAAGCAAGAGCAACTTTGCATAGTAAATAGATTTGAATTTTCTAGTAGTAGTTCAAAAATGCGGAGTAACAAAGAGTGCCCTTTTCTAGGACATACTTTTTTTTTTTTTTATATATTTTGGTGTTGTTTGATTACGCTAATTTTTCATGGGCACTCAAAATTCGTAAGAATTGCACGAGTGAAATAATTTCTCATGAATTGTAAATTACGGAGTACCGTGGAAATCTATTCTCCATTGCAACCAAACAAGGCCTTTGTAAGGAATTGTAACTGTAATACCCCATATTTTTTAGACGTATTTTCTAATTAATTAATTATTAATAATTTTCTAAAAAGGGTATTTCAGTAAATTATTTTCTATTTTAATTTTGGAGCCAAATGATATTTGAATTTGGCGCCAAAAACATTTTTAAAACTTAATTATTATTTTGGATTTTAGATAAGATTTGTTATCCATTTATTTCAAAAATCAGATTATATATATATATATATATATATATATATATATATATATATATATATATATATATATATAGAGGAAGGCTCATATAAGAACCCTCCTCTATATAAGAACCCATTATATATAAGAACTAATCTGGACCGTGGAATTAGCTTGATCTGACCGCTCAAAATGAATGATTAGTAATGACATTTTTGTAATTTGAAGGAGTTTATTCAAATTCTTTTTCCTCTTCCTTCAAATTCTTTTTCTCTCTCTAAAATTCTCAGCTTTCTCCCTCTCCTCAGTTCAACAGATTGGCGAAAGTTCATCAAATTCATCACGATATTTTCACAGATTTTGGATTAATTATTGTAAGTTTATTAATTTTATAATCAGATTTGTTTTAAATTTAATGATTTTTCATGCAATTTTGATGCGATTAATTTCATGCGATTATTTTGAGCATTTTCTATGTAATTGTTCTCAATATTGTTTAGCGAATATTTTGCTGCGATTTTGCTACGAATTTTATGCGATTTTGATGCGATTTTTTGCTGCAATTTGATGTGATTTTGTTGCGTTTTTATGCGATTTTTTCTCAAATATTTCCCTGATTTTTGCGATTTGTATGCTGCGATTTTGATGCGTTTATTTCTCAATTTTTGCTGCGATTTATGTTCGATTTTTACTGATTAATTCATGTTTTCGTCAATATTTTTGCGATTTTTTGCGAATTTTCTATTCGATTTTGTTTTTGGCGATTTTCTATTCGATGTATATTTATTTTGCTCGATTATTTATCAATTCGATTGTTTGATTGTTCGAATTGTTTGTTCTTATTTTGATTTTTTCTCAAAATTTTCCGGCACAGGGGATCTGTTCACCGGCGAGGTTAGGGTTGGCTGGGTAGAGAAAGGTTAGGTGGCGGCTAGGGTAGCGACGGCGGCGAATTTGGTGGCTGGGAAGAGGAAAAGGGTGGTGGTGGTTTTTCCTTTTCCTTTTTTTTTTAATTTTATTATTTCTAGATTTTATATAGTTCACTATGTTCTAAGCAAAAGCAAATTTAGAACATAGCTATGTTCTAAACAAATTTAGAACATAAAGTAATTTACTACGTTCTAAGCAAATCAAATTTAGAACATAATTCACTATGTTATAAGGAAATTTAGAACATAAAGTAATTCATTATGTTCTAAAATAATTCAAGATGTTCTAAAGTTTTCCTTCTATGTTCTAAAATTTTCCATCTATGTTATAAAGTTTACTCTTTGTGTTCTAAAGTAATTCACTGTGTTCTAAAGTAATTCATTATATTCTAAACTATTATTTAACTATCTTAGCATGTTCTAAACTTTTATTTAGCATATATTAAGTTTACTCTTTATGTTCTAAAGTAATTCATTGTGTTCTAAAGTAGACAATCTTAGCATGTTTGTCAAAGCTTGTTTAATTAGCACTAGTCTTAACTTGGGATAACTTTTGCTTTAAAGGACTACTAATGATAGATTGATTATATAGCCAATATAATGAACCCACCTTAATGCAAGTAATCGATCATCAAATTACAATAAACGATGCTAAAGATAGTGTTTAGAAGTGCAAAAGGATATGATTAAACAAAAAAAAAATTACTTTTGTGATTATCTCATATAGTTGTTAGTAGTTTTTCCTCTAGTTCAAGTGTTTTATATACATTAGCCTACTAGCTCAACGGGTAGAGCATTGTTTGAGTTTTTTCATTAATTTCATCAATTTCGTTTTCTAGTTTTCTTTTTCTTCTTCAATTTCCAGATTTTTCCAAATTTTATTTCTAGATTTTATTTCCTTTGCTTATTTCCAGATTTTTTATTTCCAGATTTTTCTGTTTTTTTCCTTTGCTTGAGTTTTTCAACATCTTTTTCGATTTTATCCTATTTTGTTTTCCAGATTTTTGATTTTTAATGGATTTTAATTTCTGGTTGCTTTTTTGCTACAATTTGTGTTTTTCAAAATAGGTTTATGCATATTGATGGATTTAGATGGTGTGCAACCTAATTATCCTTCTTCCTGTGTTACTCATTCAGGTAATTTTATTGTTTTCAATGTTTTAATTTCAATTTACTTACATGTTCTAAAGTTTCTTTACTATGTTCTAACATTTATCTGTAATGTTCTGAAGTTTTCTCTGTATGTTCTAAAGTTTTCTATATATCTCTCTCTTTATATTGTAAAACTTTCATTCTATGTTCTAAAGTTTACCTTCTAATTTTAAATTTTACTTTTTATGTTCTAATGTTTACTTTCATTGTATGTTCTAAAGTTAACCTTCTAGTTTAATTTTTTCACTTTATTGTAAATTTTATTATGTATGTTATAAAGTAATTCACTATGTTATAAGTATGTCCCTGATTTTATATGTTCTAAAGTTTATCCTTGATGTTATAAAGTTTATCTTTGATGTTCTAAAGTTTTCTCTGTATGTTCTAAAGTTTTTTATGTATCTTTCTCTTTATATTATAAAGTTTATTTTTATGTTCTAATGTTTACTTTCATGTTCTAATGCAGTTGGTGATATTTATCGTACTCTAGAGGTTGTTGGATCATTTAGCCCTGGTGGTACCACTAAGGAATGGATTCCAAGTGTTCCCGAGGAGTTAAAACCTAGTTTGGGGATGATATTTAAAGATCCTGAAGAGGGTCTTAGTTTTTATAAAGCATATGCAAATGCCGCTGGGTTTACTTCTAGGAAATCTACTACTAAAAGGAAGAAGAATAACAAAGATATAATTGCTTTTCAATATGGAGTTTGCAATAAGGAAGGTTTTAGGGCAATAAGAAAACCTATTGCTCAACAAACAGTTTATGAAGAAGGAAAAGTTCGTATTACTAGGAAACGTTTAGTCACTCGTGTAGGATGCAATGCTCACATATGTATGAGATATGATGCTGGAAAGTATGTTGTAACTCATTTCAAAGAAGAACATAATCATCCTTTATATACTCCAAGTTGTGCAAAATTTCAGAAGGATAATAGAAAAATGCATATTATGCATAAAAAGTTGATTGTTGATAATTCAAAGGTGATTTATTTTTATGTACTAAATAATGTTTTTTTTTGTTTTGATTTACTATGTTCTAAAGTTAATTCTTAATCTTAGTAATATTTTTTTTTTTCTAACAGGTAAATGTTGGTCCTGTGAGGTCTTATACTATGATGAAAGAATTAGCTGGATCACATGATAATGTTGGTGCATCTAAACAAGATTTCAAAAATTTTTATAGAGATTTGAAGGCTTTTATTGATGGATCAGATGCCCAAATGTTTGTGGATAATTTTCAAAATAAGAAATTGCTCTGGAGTGCATTTTTTTTTTCCTATGATGTTGATGAAGAAGATAGACTTTGTAGAGCTTTATGGGCTGATCCAATCTGTCGAAAAAATTATGCACTTTTTGGTGATATGGTTTCTTTTGATACCACATTCAAAACAAACAGGTGATGTTTTAAATATAAATTTCTTTCATAATGTAATTAATATTTTACTTTTACATATTAATTTTTTAAACATATGTTCTTATATTCTAAATATCATGCCTTGTGTTCCTAAACAAATATCCATCATGTTTTGATGTTCTAAACAAATATTCTTTATGTTCTAAACTATGTATGCCTTATGTTCTAAACATATATTGCTAATGTTCTACCTTATGCTTTAAAATATATCCATCATGCTTTTATGCTTTAAACATTATGCTTTTGTGTTTTACACTTTATTCTTTGTGTTCTAAACTAATATCCATCATGTTCTAAACATTATGTCTATATGTTCTAAAGTTTACTTATAAGTTTTTAAAACTACATTGTATATTTTTAGTTTAGTGTTTATGTTTTAGAGTAATTCATTATGTTTTAAAACAACTATATTACTGCCACGTTTAATAATTAAATTAAATTACTATCCTCTAAAGTTTATCCTTAATGTTCTAAAGTATACCTCTATGTTCTACAATTTACCTCTATGTTCTAAAGTTTACCTCTATTTTCTGCATAAATAATTTGTGTATGTTACAGATATAATATGATCTTTGGTCCATTTACTGGAGTTGATCATCATAAAAAATGTGTTACTTTTGCGGCTTCTTTTGTAGCTCATGAGGATATATCATCTTTTGAATGGGTTTTCAAAACTTTTCTTAAAGCAATGGGAAATAACGAGCCTGTGTGTTTGATTACCGATCAAGACCCTGCAATGAAAGTTGCTGTTCGTAATGTTTTTCAAACTACAGAACATAGGTTTTGTATGTGGCATATTATGAAAAAGGTGCCTGAAAAAGTAGGTCGGGCGATTGCCCAAGACACTGATTTCTTGAAAAAACTGTGTTCATGTGTTTGGCATTTAGAGATTGAGCCGGCAGAATTTGAAGAAAAGTGGAACAAAGTTATTTCAGAATTCCATTTGAACGATCATGAATGGTTGACATACATGTACAACATACGTGATATGTGGATTCCAGCGTATTTCAGAGATTTATTTTTGGGTGGCATTATGAGAACCACATCTAGATCAGAAAGTGAAAATAATTTTTTCACTATGTTCACAAATCCCCATCTCACTTTGATTGAGTTCTACATGAGGTAATAAGTAATTGTCTATATATGTTCTAAAGTTACTCTTTATGTTCTAAAGTTTTCCTTGTATGCTCTAAAGTTTTCTTTTTATGCTTTATAGTTTTACTATTTATTTTATAATTCTCTTTTATGTTTTCTTTTTCTCTTTATGTTTTAATAATATTTAGATCATAATAAACATGTCATGTATATTTATATGTTCTAATGTAATTCACTCTATGTTCTACAATTATCTTCTATGTTTTAAAGTAAATTTCTATTTTCTATAGGTTTGAATGTGCATTGGATGCTCAAAGGCACACTCAAAATAAAATGGATAATGATTCGAAGAATAAGCGTCCGGAGTGTAAGACTCCAATTCCTTTAGAGAAAGATGCTTCTGAATTGTTTACAACAACAATTTTCTATGAATTTCAATATGAGCTTGAAATTGGATGTTTTAATTGTGGTGTTGAGGAGATGAAGAAGGACAATGAGCTTTACATTTTCAATTTGAGGGAAGGAACTAGAAGGAGGACTTTTGATGTTGTTTTTGATCCAACTACCTTTGATACCAAGTGTTTTTGTAAAAAATTTGAACGTGATGGTGTGCCTTGTAGGCATATGATTTGGGTGTGGAAGGCAAGGATGTTAGAAAAAATTCCCAAGGCCTACATTCTAAATAGATGGTGTACAATGGCTTATAAGAAGCCCATTTTTGATTTAGAGGGTAATGTGTTGGAGGAATGTATTAATGCAGTAGATAAGAAAATGTTATTAAATGATTTGTGGTCTGAAATTCATGCTTGTGTGAGTTTAGTGCAAAACAATGAAGATGATCTTAGTGATCTTGTCAAAAAACTTCGAGCCATGAGGGCAGATTTGGAACAGAAGAAAACAAATGGAAGCAACAATCTTTCGAGCAAAGTTAAAGACATTGAAATGCTTATTGGAGCTAGTCTACCTTCTAATGTTTTAATCAAACCTCCTAAAATTTCGAAGAACAAAGGCACGGGGGTTCATGTTCCAAATCAGGTCAATGTTCCAAATGATGTCCATGTTCCAAATCAGGTTCATGTTCCAAATCAGGTAAATGTTCCAAATGATGTCCATGTTCCAAATGATGTCCATGTTCCAAATGAGGTTCATGTTCCAAATAGTGACAAAAGAATGAAGAGTGACAGAGAAAAGTCTATTGAACAAAGTCAAAAGAAGAAGAGATTATGTAGAGCATGTGGGGAGCTTGGTTATCATGATAGTCGTAATTGCCCTGGAAAAGTCAAGTGATATTGTAAGTAAACTTTATTTTTAATTTTCTTATATTTATTTTGTTCTAAAGTAATTATGTTTTAAGCAAGTTTAGAACATAAAGTTATTCATATATGTTCTAAAGTAATTCAATATGTTCTAAAGTGTTTTCTCTTTGTTCTAAAGTTACTTTTCTATGTTCTAAAGTGTTTTCTCTATGTTCTAATGTTTATTCTTTCTGTTTTAGTGTAATTTAATATGCTCTAATGTTTAGAATATAAAGTTATTCATTTTGTTCTAAAGTTTTCCTTTATATTTTAACTTTTCTCTTTATGTTCAAAATATTTTCTTTATATGTTCTAAAGTTTTCTTTATATGTTTTAAAGGTTTCTTTAAATGTTCTAAAGTTTTTACTCTATATAATATCATGTGTTCTAAACTAATAGAAATGGCATGTTATAACATTTTTTAATGCTAAATTATGTGCTTATGTTCTAATATTGTTTTATTTTTTTTTCTTTACAGGTTGGTGAATATACTATTAATCCAGTTGCATGAGATGTTATATATTTAGAAACAATATCTCATTTACTAGCACGTAAAATATTATTCATGTAATTCTTAAAATATAAGAACTCAATTTATTTACTTTTAGAAACAATATATTTTTATTTCTTTTTTGTCCAATTATTATTCAGAGTATCTCTACTAGTGTTTTTCTTATCAATTTTTATGTTAATTAAAGTTGATTATAATGTTTTATAACATCTCCTGTCTTTTCATCTTCCCCCCTTTTCGTAATTATAAGTTGTTTTATTAAGTCAATTTGAACTACGAGTAATGATAGTACAAGCATTTTAGATACCTTTATTAAACAACATTTAGTTGAATCTTGCTTTAATCAACTTTTATTTATTCAAGTTTCTTAACATTGATTTACATATGCCTTCTTAGATATGCACTAAAGAGTGTATGCATTGTATTCAAAAGGAAAAATAAAGCAAAAGTAATGGATTAGAAGCAGCCAGTTTAGAACATAAGCAAATACTTTAGAACATAGATAAAAATAATTAGAAGATTAGCAAAATCAATAATTTGGACATGTAATAAGAAAAAAGTACAACATAATAAGATATAATTAGAATCAAGTTACCAATTGAATGCTTTGGAATCTTGTTACTTTGGCTGTTGTCATTTCTTGTTACTTTTTTTTAATTTTCTTATGTTCTAATGTTCTACACTTTAAGTTTTAAGTCAAAATTAATATATAATAATATATTCTAATATCCTAACTTTATAAGCATATAATTATTAAAACATAATCAAAAATACTTTAGAACATACCCATATAATTTAGAACATGAATATAATTTAGCATATAAGTTTATATGATATATTTTATATTAAAATTTTAGCATTTAATATGATTCAACAATATATTTCTTGTAACAGGTAAATACATAGAACATAAAAAATTACTGTTATATTCTTTGCAAATATCTCTCTACAAATATAAACTTAAGATCTTAACAATCATATATCCATTTTGTTCTCCTTTGACCACTTTTTTGATCTCCTAATCACTTTGTTCCGTTCTTCATTTACTTCTGCTGTTATTATCTTCCCACAATACTCCACTCTTAATTTTTTCATTTGGTCAAACTGCAAAAAAAAAAAAAAAAAAGAGTAACTTTTAGAACATAAACATAAACATTTGGTCAAACTGCAAAAAAAAAAAAAAAGAGTAACTTTTAGAACATAAACAGAAATACTTTAGAACATAAGCATATAATTTAGAACATGAATATAATTTAGCATATAAGTATAAATAAATATAATAAACCATAATATATCTAAACAATAACCAAACCAAACCACAACACTAAAACCATAACACCAAAACCATAAACGAAACTAATTTAAAACATGTATCTTATGTTTTAAACTTACATTGTCTAATTCTAGTCCCGAATTCCATTGTTTTACAGATTCTCCTTCATATGTTTCCATGTGCTTCAACAGGAACACTCCACAATCATGTTTGTTGTTATTGCTCTTCCATGACATACTCAAGTTTCTTGTTTTGAAGGAGGATACAAAGTCACTCTTTATATTTGAGTCAATTGAGTGAACGAAATCAGCAAATGCATTCAACTGAAAAATTGGATAAACTTTAGAACATATAAGGTAAACTTTAGAACATAAAGAAAAACTGTAGAACATATAAGGCAAAAGTTAGAACAAAAGTATAATTAAAAAAATGTAAACTTGATGTCTTACCATTAATCTATGGTAATTTCCATATTTATTGTGAAAAGGAATATTTGGTGGAAGAAATCTGTTGTCAATCAAATCAAATGTTCCTTCCACAAAGTTGACACACAGCAAATAGTAGTGATCTGGTAAAACGACCGGGAAGAAAACCTAATAGATAAACAGAATTAGAACATAGATAAGCAAAATTAGAACATAAGCATGAATTTTAGAACATAAGCATATAGATTAGAACACAAGCATATAATTTTTATAACATGTAGTTTAGAACATAAGTAAGTAGTTTAGAAGATAAATAAGTAGTTTAGAACATAAGTAGATACTTTAAAACATAGATAAAAATAATTAGAACATAAACAAAACCAATAATTAGAACATATAATAAGAAAAAAGTACAACATAATAAGATACCAAATTACCAATTGAATGCTTTTGAAGCTTGTTACTTCGGTCGTTGTCATTTCTTGTTGCATTCTATCAAACAAAGCCTTCATTCTATCATCTTGCCTTTCATTTGATTTGAAGTATTTTTCTGTACAACGTATGAGCTGAAAAAGAAAAAGAAATTAAAACATAAGTAATTAGAACATAGGTGCATAGTATAATCTATATGAGAAACAAAAAGAATCTACTCTTAGAACATAGTTATAATTTTAAGTTCGAAAACATACATAGCATTCAGTACTGAAAAAGAATCTACTCTTCTTGTCTACACCACGTCTTTTATTTTCAAAATTCAATAGGCAAACATAAGCATCCACAACATTGTTCAACATGTGCTTATCTTCTATGAGACTATGAATCTCATCTCTCGTAATCGTTGTCCCCATGTTATCAGCATACAAAAGCTCCCTAAAATCAGAACATTAAAATCAGAACATAAGCATGTAGTTTAGAACATAAGCATGTAGTTTAGAACATAAACACATAATTTAAAACATAAGAATATAGTTTAGAACATAAGTACCTATTTTAGAACATAAGCATATAGTTTTACACATGTACTTTATAACATAATCTCGTAGCTTAGAACACGCAGTTTAGAACATAAGAATGAAGTTTAGAACATAATTTATAGCTTAGATCATAAGCATATAGCTTAGAACATAAGCATATAGCTTCGAACATAAGCATATAATTTTAAAGTTTTAAAGTCTTACTTATTATCTCCTTGAGCAAACGCATACTCAGCTACCTTTCTATTGTCCACATTCTTGAAAAGTTTTTCATGTTCAACCATGAAAGGTGAACGCAAGTACATTGGAAGCTTATCCTTTCCTCTTTTTTTCCGTGTCTTTTCTTCTCCTTTTTCTTCTCCTTGTTTCCTACTTAATTCAATTAAAAAATATCACATAGATAACAAAAACCATAACTAAATCAAACGAAAATTTATTGATAACAAAAACCATAACCAAATCAAACCAAAATTTATTATTACCAAGTTCTAAATTAAAATTTAACTAAACCATAACCAACATTTGTTTTAAAGTTTACAAAATGATTACCCTTTCTTGTTCTCATTTTTTTCTTCTTTGTTCTTCTCTTCATTCTTGCTTCCTTCATTTTCTTTCTTCTCCTCTTGATTCTCCTCTTTTTCCTCCTTTTTCTTCTTCCCCTTTTCTTCTCTCTTCTCCTCTTGGATCTCCTCTTTTTCCTCCTTTTTCTTCTTCCCCTTTTCTTCTCTCTTCTCCTCTTGGATCTCCTTTTTTTCCTCCTCTTTCTTCTTCCCCTTTTCTTCTTTCTTCTCCTCTTGCTTCTCTTCTTTTTCCTCTTCTTTCTTCTTCTCCTTTTCTTCTTTCTTCTCCTCTTTTTCCTCTTCTTTCTTCTCCTCTTTTTCCTCTTCTTGCTTCTCCTCTTCATCCAATGTAGGTGGATGATCTGGATTTAGAAAAGCACAATTTAGAACATTTGCTGTCACTTCTTCGTAAGTGAGTTCTGCTTCATTATCTTCTTGATTTTCTGGGACATCAAACCATAAGTAGAAACAATAAGGACACAACATAGAAATAGTTGGAAAAAATTTAGAACATTAGAAATAACTAGAATATAACCAGAAAAATTTAGAACACAAGAAGTAACTTTAGAACATAACTAATTTACAACATAATTATATTATTTAGAACATATGCACATAATTTAGAACATAATCATACAATTTAGAACATATGCACATAATTTAGAGCATAACTAATTTCAAACATAATCATATTATTTAGAAAATATGCACATAATTTAGAGCATAACTAATTTAGAACATAATCATATTATTTAGAAAATATGCACATAATTTAGAGCATAACTAATTTAGAACATAATCATATTATTTAGAACATATGCACATAATTTAGAACATAATCATATTATTAGAGCATATGCACATAATTTAGTACATAATCATATAATTTAGAGCATATGCACATAATTTAGAACATAAGAAAGTAGTTTAAAACATAAGCATCTGATTTAGAAAAAATTTAGAACATCAGAAATAACTTTAGAACATAACAGAAAAAATTTATAACATAAGAAGTAATTTTAAAACAAATCTAGTAATATTATTTCAAAAGAAAAAAGTTTGAAAATAATGTAAAACTACCAACTGCTGGTGAGGGGGTCAATAACTTGAAACTTGGAGGAGTTATATCAAAAGGTTGCTTCTTTTTTGGAGGAATTGGGGTTTTTGGTGACTCCTCATTCCTTTTCTCTTTCTTCTCAATTTTTTCCTCCTCGTTTCTCTCTTTTCTGTACTGCTCTTTTTCTTCTTCTTTTGATCCCAAATCTTCATAGCAATTACACCATAAAAATTAAGTATTATAGCAAATAGCAAAAAATAATTAGAAAATAAAAAGTAACTTTAGAACATAAGAAATATATACAATTAGGAGACAACCTAGAAATAGTTAGAATATAAAAAATTAAGAATTAACTTTAAAGCATAACCAGAAAAAATTTAGAGCATAAGAAGTAATATTAGAACATATCTAGTAAATATTAGTACATAAAAAATGAATTTGAAAATAATGTGAAATTACCAACTACTGGTGAGGGAATCAACAAGTTTTTTTCTTTATTCTCTTCATTTCTCTCTTCTTTGTTCTTATCTTTTTCCTCTTCCTTTGATCTCAAATCTGCTTAACAATTAGAACATAACTAATTTAGTACATAACTAATTTAGAACATAACTAATTTAGAACATAATCATATAATTTAGAACATAAGCATGTGATTTAAGCGCATGTTTTAGAACATAAAAAAGTACTTTAAAACATAAGCATCTAATATAGAACATAAGTATAATTTGGAAATTAAGCATGTACATGTGAAATTACCAACTGTCGGTGACTTTGGTGACCTTGTTTCCTCGAATTTCTTCCATGCCTTATCCATAACCATATCCAATTCTTCAATAAATGCCGGTTCATCGAAGACATGTTGATCTTGGCTGAGTATAGAAGGGCTTTTCTTTTCTTCTTGGTTCACGAATGTCTATAAAATAAGAAATTATAATTTAGAACATAATATGCATAATATTTATATAAATTTATTATACTTTAGAACATAAGCTGAAAATACTTTAGAACACAACCAGAAAATACTTTAGAACATAATTATAATACCTTTGTTGTGTACTTGCACCATATGTTGTCTATGAGATGTTGCATTTTTCCTGTTGTTTCTTCCTCAACAAAAAGATCTTTTGCTTGTTCTAACATGCCATACATCTCTTTAACATTCGAGGCAAGTGTTTTTGCCAAATCTCCAAATTTGCTCAAAAAGCCCTTCATTAGAACACAAAAATATTTCAGAACATAAAGGACATAACATGGATAATTTAACAGAAAAGGATTAAATGGAGCATAAAATATAATTTACAATATAAACTAAATCATACCATCATGTCATTTCGAGAAGTTGTAGAACTAGAACCTATTGATGATTTTTCCATTCTCTTCTCTTTTTCCTTTTGTTTTGGTTGTCTCTTTTTTCCTTTTGGTGCCTTCTAGTATATAAATTATAAAATTTAGAAAACAACAACATAAAGTGTAGTGTTTAAACATAAACATATACAAATATCATACCACAATTGATTCCATTCTTTCCAAGAGTTTTCCATATCCAAATCCATGATCTTTTTCAAACTTATATCTCACTTGAATCCTTTCCTTTGTCCACACCGAAATTAGTGGACATTTTCTTGGTTTTTCTAACCCTCCTCTTTGTAGACGATCAAAATAGAATACCTATTTAGTACATGTTAAGAATTAATTAGAATATTTTTCACACATTTTCAACATAACAAGAATAATATATATACATAATGGTAAGAATTTAAAACTTACCATTAGAAAAGGTAAAGGACCTGTAAAGTAAGAATTTCCCTTCTTCCATACACTTACAGAATCTTTCAAGTGCTCAATCACAAATGTGCACCAATCCAATTCAGCAATTTTTTTTACATCCATACAACTATACAAGAATTTAATGTATAGTTGTGGGTTGTTTGTTGATCGAATGCAACAATTGACAACACATACCACAAAGTTCCAAAGAAATTCATCAGAAACTGATTTTTCCTTCTTCAATTCTTGAATTCTGTCAATCAATCTCTTGTTGGTTGGACTTCCCTTTTAGAGGTAAAAAAAAAACATATAAATTAAAACCTATGGAGATAATAGATCTATTTTAAAGCAAAAAACACTTTAGAACATAAGCAAAGCACTTTAAAACATACAATTTATAACATAAAATTCATACTTTAGAACATAAAATTTAAAACATAACCACATTATATCATCATACTTTTTTGAGGCCAAACTTGCTTCTCCAAGCTTTTAGAAACTTGCTCCATTTCAGATTTGACTCATCATTTGGTTGCTCAATCCTTTTGCCTCCCAATGGCAACCCATAAGCCAAATGAACATCAATTGCCTCCAAAAAGATTTCTTGTTTTGTCTTTGGTAACATCAAACAACATCTCTCCGTGTCAAAATTCGTAACCAAGTTTTCTGTCAACCTAGAATTATAATGAAAAATGTAAGATTTAAAGCACAATACAGCTATATTTAGAATATAATAGTCAACCTTTAGAACATAGAAGATTAAAACATTTAGTATAATATTTAAACTTTTGAACATAATTTAGAACATTATATAATAAAAAAAGTCTATTTTAGAACATAATAAACATACATTAGAACATAACAAAAAATTAATTTAGAACATTAGTGTATAGCAATTCAAACATGAGAGTTCATAATTTTAGAATACAAGAAGTAACTTTAAAACATAAGTAATTTACAACATAATCATATTATTTAGAACATATGCACATAATGTAGAACATAATCATACAATTTACAACATATGCACATAATTTAGAACATAGCTAATTTCGAACATAATCATATTATTTAGAACATATGCACAAAATTTAGAGCATAACTAATTTAGAACATAATCTTATAATTTAGAACATTAGTGTATAGCAATTCAAACATGACAAATCATAATTTTGAACATAACATTGATAATACTTATGATTTTAGAATATGATTTTAGAACATAACATTCTACTACTTACGTAGAATTAATATGGATTGGTAAATCCAATTCCAAAAAGCCTCCAAAACCAATGTTCCGAATAGCTTGCTTTTGTTTTTCCGAAAGATTTATCAACACATCCTTCATGAATTGAGTAGGAGGTACTCTTTGATAAGGTTGCCTCTTAACTAGTTTATCTTGCTCATTAGCTTCTACTACTTGGACATCCTCACCATCTTCTTCTTTTTCAATCTTTCTTTTCTTCTTCTTCACATCCTCACCATGAATAGATAAACATAATTAGAACATAGATAAGCAAAATTAGAACATAAGCGTGCACTTTAGAACATAAAAATAAAGATTGTAAAGATTAAAGAGTATTATTACCTGAGTTTGATTTTTTTTATTGATTTTTTTGTTCCTCCTCACTATCATCTTCCATCTCCTCTTTTTCATCTTTCTCTTTCATCTTTACATCACCCTTATTATCATCCTCACCATCATCTTTACTATCATTATTCTTGTCATCATCCTCTACATTATTACCCTCTTCTTCTTTTTGATCTTTTCCTTCTTCTTGATCTTTTTCTCTTCCTTTCTTTTTTTGCAATTTTCGAGGTGGTTGAAGCCTTGTTGGAAGTTTTCTATGTCTTATAGCAACACTTTTACTTTCAATATGCTTCTCAAATTCCGATCTATCAATTACTTCCGCTTCAACGTTTTCAACTTTCCTTTAAAAACAATCAAAAATAATTAGAATATTATTAACATTAAATAGAGTGCAAATATAAAGGGATAAGATAAACATAAACTATAATGGATACATTTTAGAACATAATACAAATCTTCAGAACATAAGAGAAAACTTTAGAACATAATGGAAAACTTTAGAACATAATGGAAAACTTTAGAACATAATACAAATCTTTAGAACTTAAGGGAAAACTTTAGAACATAATGAAAAACTTTAGAAAAAAATTTAAAACATAATAGGTAAAGTTTAGAACATTAGTTTAGTTACCTTTTTCTTACATAAGTAATTTCTTCTTCTTGTATATTAGTAACTCCTCCTTCTGATTTTTCTTCATTTTGGCCTTGCATTTTGCTGCAATTTTAAGAAATAAAAAACATTAGTAACATTCCAACATTATTATTATATTTTTGAACATAGGAATGATTTAAAATATGCTGAAAAATAGTTTAGAACATGCTAAAAAAGAGTTTAGAAACTCATATGTACCAGAAAAGGTATTACTCTTCCTTAATTGTATGCAGAGGTTAGCTTTTGGTCTTGCAAATTTAGACAACCTACTGGTAGTTTCTAGCAATTTAATGCGATTTTTTTCAAGGTTTAACCGGTAATTTCTTGTTCATTTTCCTGTTTTATTTTCAACTACTATAATTCTTATCTCATTATGTAAATCATAGAGCATTCTTCTTGTGAATTCATCAAGGCCTTGCATTATATTGCTTATTATATATGTTATGAAGATCTACATTTGTATTGGTTACCTAAATAATATTAGTTTGCTGCTATATTAAAAATCTTTACTCTATATAAGAGTATAACAAAGCTATATTTAGTTCACTTTTCTATATAATCTTGACTGGAAAACTATCACCCAGAAAACTATCACTTGACTGCTTGATTGAAGGATTTTTGGCAATCAAGCAGAATATTCAGAGTACAAACTATCACCCAGAAAACTATCACTTCACTGGATATGCAATCTTTGATTCACAATTTCTACAGGATTCAAAATCAGTTAAATTTAACAAAACTAACAGTTTTCAACAAGTTCTATAGCTTTCCTTTTAATTCAGAGTACAATAATCTATGCTACCACTCATATTTTCTATGAAGCTTATTAGGTACCAAGTTATAAGTCTGCTAGACTAATAAAAGTGTATACCCATTACCCAGTTGGACAGTTAGCCCACCTACTTGCATATCCAGTGTTCAAAATCAGTTAGCCCACCTATTAGGTACCAAGTTATAAGCCTCATATTTTCAACCTATGTTATAATTTTTTCCTATGTTCCAAATTTTTCTACCTATGTTCTAAAGTTTATTTTCAGCCCTGCAATCACAAGTTCACTACCAACAACCCCTAACCAATTAGCTGCTGCTGCATAAATCAACCACCACACTACAACCCCTACAAACAGGGGCAATCGCACCAACATCACCAATTTGTTCAACCCCTAACTAATTGATGCAAGCAGAATAAGTAATGCCAAGTTGTTCAAGCTATGCTTGCTCATTAATCTTCATACCACCATATGACAACAATAGCCACCATCCATACCACCATATGCAACAAAATCTTCATACAAACATGGCTTCTCCTCTCAATGACAACAATAGCCACCAAATCAAGGCAACATGTACAGCAATCCCGGTCACTCGTATTGTGTCCATTGGTAATCCAAAAGATGACTCAGACTCACTACTCATCAAACTCAAAGTCGATTTCAAGCCATTAAATAACATTGACGGAAGAGTGTTATCACACATATCCATCAACAACAAATACCAGATACATATCCATCAACAAGAAAAAAAACAGTGATTTTAAGAAATACTGGACATTCATATTCATAGCTATAATTTCGCTTACTAACGAAATCGAGCATTTAGCAGACATTTTAAAAAAAACGCAAATATCAACTCACGAAATATCAAAAACAAATCAAAAAAAACCATAAAAATCGAAAACAGAAAAACCATTAAAATCGAAAAAATCATCGAAAAATCGAACTAAAAAAACATAAAAACGCAAATATCAAATCACGAAATCGCAAAATCAAATCAAATAGTCGGAAAACATAAAATCGCAAAAATCAAAACAATAAATCGCAAAATGTACTTGAACAACATGCTAAGTTCATGGAAATTTGAACAAAATCGAAAAAAAAAAAACGCAAAATCAAATCAAAAAATCGGAAAACATAAAATCGCAAAAAGCAAACCGAAAAATCGCAAAATCTACTTGAACAACATGCTAAGTTCATGGAAATTTGAACAAAATCGAAAAAAAAAACATACCTGAGTCGAAAATCCTTCAAATTGCAATTTCTATGGAGATTTTTGGGGGTTTGCAAAAGAGAATGAGATGAGCACGAAGAGAGAGAAAGTTAGAGGAGAGAGAAAATTTTGATCGGGTGGTAGGGCCGTAGGGGGTATGAGGAAAAATACGTGTTTTAATCTTAACCGTCTAAATTACCTTAATCCTACGGCTGAGATTGGTTCTTATATAACTAGGGTTCTTATATAAGGAGGGGTTCTTACCGGATCCCTCCCCTATATATATATATATATATATATATATATATATATATATAGTTAACACATGTCCCACTTCCTAATTTTCAAAGAATCAAATATTCCTTTCTTATGTACTTTGTACTTTATATTATATTATATTATATTATATATATATCGGATATTTTAATTAAGCAAAAATTATATGTTTCTTATTTATTTTAAAAGGGCCGAAAATCTATTAATTAATCTAGGAATTTCGGATTTTCTAGGCATAGAAAATCTGAATTTTCATGATTAATTAATTAGTTTAAAGTTGGTATTTTTCTAATTAATTATTTTCTACAAAATATATTATTTTTTTTAATCCTTAAAATTTAGCAAAATATTTTCTAACTAAGCAATGAGGTCTGAAAATATGAGCATGAATAGGCTCAATATTTCCGGCCACCTTATGCTAATTTTGGTTTAAATATTTTGGTAGTTTTGTATTTTAATTATCCTCTTTAAATTTCCTTATTTCCTTAATTCCTATTTTCCATCTCACAAAGATTTGATCATACAATTTAATTGCCTTAAATCCTTCTTGATTATTCTCCAATTAAGCTCACTTGCCATCTTCCATTTCATGATCAAGCTACTTACCTTAATACTTTATTTCTTAATCACCATAAAATAAACCTTCCTTAATTGTTAAACTCTCTTTTCCAAGTGATTTCTAAACTACATTTCTGGCAACTAGTAACAATTGGGTGAATGGAGTAATCCTTACAGTTCGGTCGAACCAGTGTCTAGGTCCGAGTAGTAGATGGAGAGTCAAAGACTTGATTTGCCAAGAAACAAGAACGTGGATCGCTTTGATCGTGAGGGAAAGATTCAAGAGGGATAGTGCATAGGCAATCTTGAGTATGGAACTACCATTGAATGAAGAAGAAGATTTTAGATATTGGTTGGGACACAAATCTGGGATTTATACGGTTAAATCTCGATATTCCTACTTACTTTCAATTAAGGATGGCCGGAAAAATATGACCAACAAAAAAGAAGCCCACAATTTTTCAAGATCATATGGCACCTGGATATTCCTGCGAAGTGGAAAATTTTCTTGTGGAAAATAAGTCATAATGGATATTTGAGGAATACCGGTGGATGTCATGTGTGACTACTGTGGGGCATATATTGAGGACGTAAAACATTTGTCTGTTTTATGCTCTTTAGCTAGGTATGCTTAGGATAATTCCCATATGGACATTACCTATGATAATACTGGATCCTTCTCCTTTGTAGAATGGATTCAAAATTATATCCCGCTGTTCTATAGTCAGGATGGAAGAAATAGTGACCGTTTGAAGGACTTCATTGCAACACTTTAAAGTCTATGGGTTACTAGAAAGCAGAGAATTTTCAAAGGCACCCAAGGTTATATAAGAGACTTGTATAACAATTTAAAGGAGGCTTTCAGTTACCTTTAAGAATACACAAAACCGAACTTAAGAAAGTTGGGGACCCTGAGAATTTATGATGACGATACAAACCCGCCTCCGAGGTTTAATCAAGCAATGGTAGGAAGAGATAAAGTTTTACTAGGGGGCTACAACTCTAGACAAGAGTGTATTATAAGGATTGATGGCTCATGGAAAAAAGGAACAAACAAGTGCGGGATTGGTTGGACAACGAATTATGGGGCTAGTAGACAACATGATGGGGGGGGGGGGGGATTATGGTTTGGCTAGTAACGCACTTCAAGCTGAGATAGAGGCGTGTAAAAAAGCTTTACAATGGAGTCAGGCAATGAATTTCAGGAAGATTTTGGTATATTCGGACTCCAGTGTGATGATCTCTATGCTTCGACGTACAGGGGATGACAATATCTCCACACACTGGTCTATGAAGGAGATCAAAAGTCTTGGTTTGGGGTTCCAAATCTGCAACATTCTAAAGGTTGAAAGAGAACAGGTAGCACGTGCACATTTTATAGCTAACCAATGTCGCGTATGTTTAGTTGATTTTACTTTTAAATTTTAGTTTTTGTGTTTTGTTGTAAAAAAAAAAAAAAAAAAAAAAAAAAAAAAAAAAAAAAAAACCAATTCTCTTATTCTCTCTTACTCTTCTTTTCCCTCAACCTTTTCCTACTTTTCTTTTCCTCTATTCTAAAAGAAAATCAGCCCATATATCTTTGGAGCTAATTTTTGGGCACTTCTGCTCAGTTTTGGGGTTTTTCTATTTCACAGATAATTGTTCCTCTCAAAAAAATAATTGAGGTTAGGCTCAAGAATCACCCAATTTGGAGTTATATTGAAGGAGTTATAGCCTCTGCAAGTTCTGCCTATTCTTTTCAATGCAAATTCAATTCTCTTTAATCCTATTCCTTTATTTTCTTCATGGTTAGTTTTCTAAAATATAAATACCTATTTCAAAGCGCAATTACTTTTTTACTCCTGGAGTACCATGCATAAGGTACTCCAGGTTATGTACATATTATGTTATTCAGATGTGACTTACTTATTATTTCATTTTGTATATATGTTATTTTTAAAATATTATATGTAATTCCATATGGGCATGCTATTTAGAATATTCTGCTTCATTTTACTGCATAAAATTCTTATGTTAATTAGAATATTGCCTACTCTAAACAATATTTTTCATGTAAGTTTTAAACAAAATAACATAAGTTTTCAGCAAAATAATTTAATGTTCAAACAATATAACAAATGGATCAATATAAAAATTAATACAAAGTTTAAGCAAAAATAATAACATAATATTTTAGCAAAATATCATATGGTATAATTTACAATAACAACATGTTGAAACAAAATAACAACACGTTTAAACAAAATAACAATGGGACAAATATATAAAAATAACCTAGCCGTTTCCTCTTTTTTTTTTTTTTTTTTTTCTCTCTAGGGTTCTTCAAAACAAGTGTTTCATAGGCCGGAAATTTGGCTATTCCGACCCTTTCCTTTTAGTTTCTTTATGCTTTTGCAATTGATTTAATAAAACTACACTCTTTGAATGTTCTAAGTACTCCTATAGTGGGTTTGAGTGCAGTAAGTGCCTCTATGGTGTGCTTTGTTTTAGTTTTGTTTTTGTATTCTGAGTTTGGTATGGTACAAATTGTTTCATGGGTAAAGATTTGTGCGGGATCGAAAAAGAGGTTAATCCTTCAATTACAATCAGATGAATCAAACGAAAATTTTCTTCACGCCTACACAATATAAAAATAATAATATTGTTAAGTAGAATAGCATTAGATTATTAAAAGAATAACATAAGATTAAATACAAAATACAAAACATAACACGATTTTAGTAATATAATACAAGGTTTGATCAAAATAACTCAAGAGTTTTGTATAATAACACATGATTTTAACAAAATAACACAAGATTTAAAATACAAGCTTAATTTAAAATAACGCAAGTTCAACTCATAATAATACAAGTACAGAAAACAATGGATTCAATTCAAATAAACATTTTAAAATAACATAGGCACATTTTAGAATAACAAGTTTCAATAACTTTCAAATAACACATATTTTACTTAAAATAACATTATCTCATCACGTTTGACTTCATTATTTGATGTTAAATTTCTGTGAAAATATAAATTGTAACTATAAGTTGTAATTGAATACATTTGTTAAAAAATATTAATAACTTAATTCAAATTCAAATATACTTACCTATTTTGTTTCAACCTTTCTTGTTGTGCTTGATTTGTTCATTTTTCTATGAATTCATGAATATCAACCCATTATATGCAAGATGATGTGAAATTGAAAATTCACAGTCAATTGAACAATTTTGTGCTAGTTTGTGGTAGTTAATGCAAATTTTGGATGAAATTTAGGAGTTTTTGTTGAATGAAAGAAGGTTTTAATAAGGTAAAAGTGGAGGTTTGAGAATTTGGAGAGAGAAAAAGTGGAGAGAGAATGCATTTTAAATTCTGAATTTTTTTGGCTCAATATCATTATATAGTCTCACATGTACATGTTATTTTGTTTTAAACATATGTTATTTCGCTTTAATATGTTAAATAAGCGGACTACCATGAAGATGGTACTCTAGGAGTTTGATTTCAAAGCTATAATTTTATATTAAAGTATTATTTTATTTTATTTTTTTAAAAAAAGAGTTTTATAGTCCATGCACATTAGATTTGGGTTTATGTCTAAGGATGTTGTGATAACCTTATGGTTATGTTAATTGCAAGGTGTATTGGTGATTGAACTTTGAAAGTGCGAAGTGTTGATTGAGATTCGGAATTAAGGTACGTTTAGGTGGCTAGATACCTTCGAAATTGTTGAATCAATAAGCATGTTTGTATGATTTTAATTAAATTGTTTTGAATTATGATTTATAAATTAACCTTGAGAATTCATGTTTTAATAAATATGTTTGAGAATGGATTTCTATCTTGTTTTGAATGGTTTGAAATTATTTATTAAGTTTAAAGGAATTTTGTTTTTAAAAGCATGTTTGATTGATTTAAAGAGTTTTTAAAAAGTTTGATTTTAAAAGTTTGTTGAATTAAATACAAAAGGAGTTTTTGAGTTATTCTATTATAAAGTTTGATTTTATTCAAAAGAGGAATTTCATGAGAATTATTGAATTGTTTATTAAAAGCTTTACAAGCATGATTATTATATTAATCTCACTATGCGGATTCATTGAAAACTATGGAGTTTGTATGACCTAGTCTTTCCTCGAGAATAGCCTTTCAATATAAAGATACTAGCTTGGGGGGTGTGCACACTTAGGAGAGGAATTGGGTTTTTAAAAAGGAATTGGTATTTATAACTTGAATTATTATTCAATTTATTATTGAGTTTTTGGAATTGTTTTGAGAATTGGTTTTGAATTATGAGGTTTGAGTTATTGAATTAATTATTGGAATTTCATGACTGGTTTTAAAAGCATGTTTACAAATAAATTGAGTTTACTTATCTTGCACTTATCGTACTTAGCATATTTTGCTAATCCGTATTTTCTATTTGTTTTGGTTCGCCCTGTTTACCTTAATGGTAAGCAGTGTTGACTATTTTCAGGTGGAGTCAATAAATGAGCATTTGGGAGTCTCGGGATATTCTTCACCTAGTTAGGAATGTTGGTTTTTGTTTCTACTTTTGAGTACTCATGACAATGGACTATTTTATATGTATTAATAAAAGAAGAGTTGAGTTTTCCGCTGCAAGTTTAATTTGTTATTGAGTTACATATTTTAAGTAGCCTTGCGTAATCACGCGGCAGTGTACGCTTAAGTCTATCTCTACGGTATAATTATACGTATTATACTAGTATTTTCGTAGAGGGAGATTTGGGGTGTTACAGTAACATTTCATAGGTACTACAAGTTTTCAAGAGAGATGTCATTAAGTACGAGCTTGGCTTATTAATATTTTGAATTAAGTATACAACCGTGCAATGGAGGCTACATAGGGTAATAGTAGCTAGGGATGCAATTGTTCGAAAATGAAGTCATAGACGGGTTCAACAGTGAACTTGCACATATTATAATGTAATATGTATTTCCTTAATATATTTTGAATTACTATGTATATGTATATATAATTTCATTACAACAACTTTATATGAAGTATATTTCATTTTTTTTTAAAGGATGAAGTATATTTCAAATTCATGTGCAATGGATATTACTACATGCAATCCTAAGCATAAATACATTATTTTAAGATGGTATTCCCTTTATTTTGTGTAAGTGCTCCGTTGATAAAATACACACACAAAAAAAAATAAAAAAATAGTCTTAGGGGCCGTTTGGTTGGGGTTTATAATCAAAGGGAAAGGGAATGAATATATCTCATTCCCTTTGTTGCTATTTGTTTGTCATTTTTTCCATTCCCTTTACCCTTTTTTATTTTTGAGTTCACCCAAAATCATTCTACATTGATTCCCCACTCCCCTAGCCTTTTCCATTCCCTTTCCTAAGCCACCACTACACCACTATACCCACACCAGCAACTACCTTACCTAATTACCCGGCCACCACCGCCCAGCCACCTCGTCGGAACTCGTCGCACCTCCCCCTCTCTTCACCGAACCCGTTGCACCATCGGATTATCAAGCTCTCTCCTCCTTTTCATTGCGACGCTTTTCCACTTTGACCCATTTTCTCTCTCCTTCCCCCGATTCTTACGGTTGTATTCTTCGACTAAACCCAGAAAGCCGAACCTTACGAAACTACCCTCTGCTTCTCACAACGACGTTTTGTCTGCTGCTGCTGTTGATATTACTAGCTACAAAAGATCTGTATGAGAAGATTGAGTTTTCTCGAAACCCTAGCGGCTAGGGGAAGGGACGGCCGACGGTTTTAAGGTGAGGAGGATCATTTTCTAGGGTTTTGCGTAGGCGGGGGATGGTTTTCTGGGGCGGCGAGGGGTGGGCACTACTAGAAAACAGGCCATTTCCGACGGAAAAATTTCGTCGAAAACACCCTGAATTCCGTCGGAAGCAATTGTTGGAAAAGGTTTTGTAAGAAAAACAACCTTTTCCGACGAAATTCAATTCAGTTGTCGGAAGAGATTTTCCAGCCCGGGAAAAGTTTGTCGGAAATTTCCGACAAACACAATTCCGCCGGAAATTTCGTTGAAAATGCTGCAATCAAATTAAAAAAAAAAAACACGGCACACCACCACCGGCATGGTGTATTACCACCTCCAACTAACCCTAACCCCCACATTAGACCACCACCGCCACTACCTCCCACATCAGACCACCACCAGCCTCTAACTAACCCTAACACCCTAACCCTAAGCCCAGACCATCATCAGACCGCCACTCTCCCCAAACTAACCTTAAGCCCAAATCTAAACCATCCCCACCCTAATCCTAAGCCTAGACCTAAACCCTTCCCACCTTAACCCTAAACCCACCTAAGCCCATAGCCACCACAAACCCAGCGCCACCCACCACACACCCAGTGCCACCATACAGATGCACACACATCACGTCCACCGCATCAAACACGCACACACCTCAGCTACACCCACCACACGCACACACATCAACCACGCTTCACCACCAGCACCACCAACCCCACATCAGACCACCACCGGCACTACTCTAAAAAATAAAAAAATATATATATAATAAATTTATAGAAAAGGGTAAACATACATTATGTAATCTTCAACTTTGGGTTTAGATGGTCAAATTCGAGCATGAAAACCCCAGATTCGGAGTTTTCATGGTCGAATTCGACCTAAAAAACCATTAATTTGTTGTGCCGTGGTCGAATTCGATCTGGAGTTGTGGACGCAGCAAACAAGGGCCGTGATCAGGGTTTTCATGGGCAGTTGTTGTTGATGGTGCTTGATGTTGGTGGTGGACGTAGAGAGAAGAGGAGGACGGAGAGAGAGAGAAAAGGATGAAGACAAGAGAAAGAGGAGGGAGAAGGAGAAGAAGACCGAGAAAGTCAAAAAGAGTACAGAGGAGGGAGGAGGGAGGAGGAGATAAGAGAGAAAGAAAAAGAGAAGATCGAGAATAAGAGGAGAGGAGAGGAGAGAGAAAGAGAAGGAGTAGGGGAAAGAAGAGGCGGAAATGAAAAAGGGGGGGGGTTGGCTGTTTAGGGTTTGGGTGTTTTTTTTAATACAAAAGTTAGATTTTCGTTGGAAATTTCCGACGGATATAAATTTCGTCTGAAATTTAATTTTCCGACGGAATTACGTGTCTGTCAGAAATAATCCGTCTAAAATTGACCTGATTCTTGTAGTTTGGGGAGGTGCAACAACGGGCGGCGAGGGGTGGAGGAGGTTCGACGAAGGGCGGCGAGTGTTGGTGAGGTCGTGGCTGGGCGGTGGAGTGGTTGGTGATGTGGGAAAGAGGGGTAGTGTGGTGGCGGTGATTCCCTTTGTTTTTGTAAACCAAACAACATACTACATGGAAAGGGTTTCCTTCCAATCTCTTTCATTCTCTTTGTTCAATCCATTTCGTTTACCCTGTGCAAACCAAATGGCCCCTTATGGGTATTTAATTTGTTGGAATTGTCTTAAATAATTTATTCAACTGTTATGATTTATACTTATTGATAATTAAAAATATTATTCCGTACAAGTCTTGCATCAGCATACATACATAGTTAAAATGGAACACCCAAATAAAAATAGATGGAGTACTCCGTATAAATTTGAAAATTTATATTACCTCTATTTTTTTTTAAATGCATCACTTTGACCAGCACATTAGCTGAGACGTAACTTTGACCATTAATAACTTTAATTGTATATTAGTAAAATTGTAACAAAATTAAATTATAAAAATAGGCATTGTAACTAATCTCATGATAATCCATAACATTTACATATTTTATAATAGTAAAAAATTTAAGTCAGACATGGTATGTGAATAATGCCAAAGTCAAGATGATGCATTAAAAAAAAATAGAGGGCGTAACAAAATACGCACAAATCAGTTCAATGTAATAAACGGATAGCCATTTTCATTTTTTTTCTCCTTTATAACTTCATTTTATCGTTTTTATTTTATCCTTTTTACATTCTTATGTAATTATTTGATTGCATATAAGAAGCTAAAAATGATAAAATCTTGAATATACACCGTATTTGATTTTAATATTATCATTAAGGCATAATGTGCACTAACAAAACCATTACGATGAGGATCTTGCTAACAAGCGCCACGGGGCGTTAGATAACTAATTAATATATTACTTAAAATAGTACATTAAATTCTGAATGCATGACAAAAATCACTCGTCGATTTGTATAATTAATGTTAATCTATACTTAATATTTAATAACATGAAAATTTGCAAGTCATAAAAACTACCATGTGTCACCATATAAATATTCCTTTTTTTTCTTTTTTTTTTGGATTTGAAAAAAAATAAATTATTTGCTTCTTATTTCCTTAATCATCTTTAACTTCCCCTTTCCAATCATTTCGATAAGAAAATTAAGCCATTTTCCTTATATTTAAACCATCATGTCTTTTCATTTTAACTTTATTAGTTGCACATCTCAATTTTAACAAACTAATTCATTTTTGTGTTTTTTTTTTTCAAAATTGTATTAATCCTTTTTTTTTTTTTTTTTTTTTTATTTGTTTGTTTCCAAAGGGTGTCATTAACCCTTTTTAAGTTTTATTAATTGTTTAGTATCTCTATATTCCTTCACCTTCCAAATATAATATATGAATTTATGTTTTTATATTTGAGAATAAATATTTTTTATACATAATTAAAAATTCACTTCAACCGTGTATTGCACGGAATAAAAACTAGTTTTATTTCAATACTAGATGGAAGCCCGTGCGTTGCACGGTTTTTTTATCTATTTTTAATTATTTGATTTAATGTATTTAATAATTTCAGACAAAAAAAATTTAATATTTATTTTTTTTACTATAATTTATAATGAATTTATTAAATATAAATAAATTGTAAATATGATATTTTTTCCGTTATATAAAATTTTTAATGTGAAATGATAAATTTTTAATATTTAAATACTAAATCATTATTCATTGTTTTACCATATCTTTTATTTCGATAGAATCAGCAACCTCGTCCACAACCAACCTACTACATCTATGGATAAAAATGTTCGCCAAACTGAAATTGATATAAATTAAATCTTTACATTTATATAAAAAAAATCAATATATTTATCAATAAATGAAAAATTGTTGCGATATAAAATCAAATCTATGCATTGGAATTTTTTCATCATCTCTAAAAATAACCAAAGTCATCCATGTATTAAGTATATAACATCTGATCGTATGCCATTACATAAACAAATAATTGTTAAGTATCCTAAATAAATACTATGTAACTAATAATAACAAATATAAATTTAAACATAAGATTTTAAAAATTACCCGGACATTGATGACCTAAAATTAACACAAAATTACTAACACAAAATTTGCTTGATGGGGTATTGTATTGATACGAAACTTTATTTATGTCGTATGATGTGTTAATTCTGCATATAAAAAAACATTTAGTAAATAAAACATACATATAATCGTTGAGTATCCCAAATTAATACAATGTAAGTAATAATTAGAAATACTAATTTAAACATAGGATTTTAAAAATTAAGCTAAAAATTACCAAACCATTGATGACCAAAAATTAACACAAAATTAATAACACAAAATTCACTTGATGGGGGTTTTTTATTGATAAAAAATTTTGTTTGTGTCGTATGATGTGTCAATTTATAATGGTAGGTATCACAAATTTTAATTTAATTATAATTAACGAATAATTTGTTTTTCCTATCATAAATACTATCAAAATTATCTTATATGATAGGTTTCAAACTTTATTATAAGCGTTTATCATTTAAATATTTTTTAGTATATTTGTTTTGGATTTCTTATACTCGTAGTATTGAATTAATAAATTTATCTTTTCCTATATTTTTACTTTATTTTTTTCATTAAAATAATTTAATTCATGGATTATAATCTACGTGGCATTAAAATTTTAGATATATCAAATCTAATTCGTTACTTTTATCTAGGTGGCGATGCACGATTTTTTTTTTTCATGCATAAATCTCAAAAAAAGATATTTTCCTATAGACTTTAAGTTTTTATATATATATATATATATATATATATATATATATATATATATATATATATATGATTTATTTTACTATTTTATAATTTTTGACGAAAAAAACACATAATAATTTAATTAAAGTGTTATTGCCTATTACAATAGTATAATTTTATTTTTTAATGTAATTTATTAAGCGACTTTATGTATTGTTGTTTTGTATTTTATTCGTTGTTGTTAGTTATATGACAACTGAATTTAATAATATGAATAAATTGTAAATATGAAAACTAAAAAAAAAAGGTTGTAAATATGATATTTTATCGATTACGTATTAGGTTAAAATCTTTAATGTGAAAAGATAATTTTTTTTTTCATTCTTTGAATAATTTAAATCCTAAATCATTATTAGTTGTTGTTTAAAAAATAGAAATAATAAAAATAATAAAAACTTGTATACTATTTATCTTCTATTTCAATAAAATCACTTACTTCGTTCACACCCATATGTCTTCCATCTAACAAAAGTGGATAAATAAAACATGTTAGCAAAAAAAAAAATTATATAAATTAACCGTTATAGTCTTATAAAATAAATCAATATATTTACCAGGAAGTGAAAAATTGTTGTGAAATTGTTCTAAAAATTGTAATTGTACAAAACCAAATATATGCATTGGAATTTTTTCATCGTCCCTAATCGCCCGAACAATAGTATTTTGGAAAATTGAATCATTATTTTGTTGTCACTAACAATGCGTGCAATATTGCTTCTTATTTGTAACGAATGAAAAGTATTTAATTGAGTAAACTTTTCTTTTAATTAATTTTGGACGAATTGTACAAAGTTGGCTTTAATTGAGGTATGAACGTAATCAAAATTAAGTTAATTTGATGACTTGATTAAGCTACCTAAATCACAAAAAAATTGTTCTAATCATAAAATTAATTAATATAAACTACAAAGGTTTATAACAAAATTTAATAAATGTAAACAATTTAAAAAGATATAATACCTTCTCATCCAATAGGACCATCAGGCGAGAAAGTCGTACTTTGATTTTCCAACCATTTTTGTTCGAACCTAATTCTCTGATTAAATCAAATGTGAGTGTAAAAACAAAATTTAGTAAACAAAACATAAACATATAATCGTTAAGTATTCCAATTAAACACAATGTAAGCAATAATCACAAATATACATTTAAACATGGATTTTAAAAATTAAGCTAAGAATTACTCAGCCATTGATGACTAAAACTGACACAAAATTCGCTTGATTTGGTTTTGTATTGATACAAAATTCTGTCGGTGTTGTAGGATGTGTCAATTTATAATGGTATGCATCACAAATTTTAATTTATTTATTATTAAGGAATAATTTTATTTCTTATCATAAACACTATCAAGATTTATCTAAGATATATAAATCCTATATCTAAAGATGATTTTTTAAAAATAATTTTTAGTTTTTTAAATAAATTAAATCCTAATAAATCACTATTCGTTGTTTTAATTACGTGGCAAAATTCTTAAATCTCATTCGTCACTTTTTCTTAGGTGGCGAGTGAATTTATTAATTTCAAAATAAAATACAAATCTAAATTTTAATTGGTAGAAATAATACCTTTGCTTATGTGGCGCGCCGAATGCTCTCAAAAAATGCCTATATATATATATATATTAGATTAGATTTTCATATTTAGTTATCTTATATATCTAACATCACGGGAGCACTCGTTAGCTTTTCCGTAATAAAAATTTGGAGAGTAAACTATGCTGTGTAAAACCCAGTTTAGAGATAATCGGGAAAATACAGCCGCATGATTGGACAAACAAATGTCATCTGAAATTTAATAGATTCTATATATATTTAATTTATGAAATTCACCTCTAAAATTTTCAATTTAATCCCAACTCGGTTTAAAGCGTACCAATACTAATTAATTAGCTCGAACTCCAAATACTTTCTCTCTCCTCTTTAGCAACATCAAATACAGTTCGATTGAATCGAAGTTAATACAAGAGTGTTTGAGATGGCTCAAGCGGTCGAAGAATGGTATAAGCAGATGCCAATCATCACTCGATCTTATCTTACTGCCGCAATTGTTACAACAATTGGATGTTCTCTTGATGTACGTTGTTTTCTTCTTTAATTCAATTAAGAATTCAATTACTTTTCTAGTTTATGTGATTTTTGTTGCTGTTTTGATTGATTTTGCGCTTGGATTTTGATTTTTTTGGGTATTTTTATTGAATTGGGCATCTGGGGTTGGTTTTTTGTTTGATAATTTGAACTGGGTATTGTTCAATTTTCTGGGATAGTTAGACTTTTGTTGATTGTATTAGTTTTGGGATAATTAGGGTTAGTTTTTTTTTTTTTTTTTTTTTTTTTTTTTTTGATGATTTGAATTGGGTTTTGCCTACAATCTTGAATAAGCGTAATTCTGAATTGGGCATTTTTGTTGGATATGTAATTGAATATTAAGTTTCTGCCATTGTGTTCAGCATGTTGGTAGGATGTTTATATAATGAGCTTGAGGCAGATGTTTCTGCTCCATTTGCTAGTTTGTATGGAAATGATTTTGAACGGGTGATGCCTATTTAGGGGCTTTTGTTTATTTTCTCTGGAATGAATTGCGGCTTGCATTTATGATACATAACTTTCTTTTTGTTTCAAAGAACTGATGGTAATGTGATTATTGTTTGAATCTCAAGAATCCAGGATAGGATGTCGTTGCGGATTTTGTAGTATCGTTGTGTCTATCTGTTATAATAGATTAATAGTATGAATCACAAAGCAGATTCAATTGATAGTTGAGTTATAATTGGGGTTGATGACTTGATGTAGCATAGTTAGAAATGATTTAGCATAGTTAGAAGCGAGGATGCTCAATCATTGACTATAAAGTGTTTTGATATAGCTCAGATGCTCGGTAGATGTTAATTCCTATTTTATTTGGAGACCTTTATGAACATATATTTTTTTTTAAAAAATTTAAAAAACTTAAGAAGTGAGTCTATAGTGATAGGTAAAGGAACTAGTTGTGAAGTACTTATATTTTTCTGTCGCAGAAATGCCAATTCACACACTGCTGCTTTTGTCTGTTGCTTCTATTGTGTAATGCAGTCCAAACCTAGCATTGGAGTGGTCTTTCCTATAATTTTACTAATGCTCACCTGGCTGAAGCTTATAAGACGTTGATTTTAGCTTCCATAAGAGATTCTACTGATTGCATATGTACTGAATATTAGCTATGTGAGTTTGGGTGTTTTTTTAGTCAATTTATAGAGGCCTAATGTAACATGTTGAAGGCACATGACTGGTGTTTGGCAGCAACATGTATATTTGTGTATGCATGCCGCATGCACTATTCCGGTCATATTAGAGATAGCATGCCTTATTTCTTTTACTAATATGTAGGATTATACTGATATACCAATCTCAGATTGTAAAAGTGGCTGTCTCTGAAGTTTGATACTAAATACAGGCTTGTATCTTAAATTTTATTATTATTGTTATCTTAGAATTAGAAGCAAATGTGAGGCAAAGGTCATGTGGTGAATTACCGATCTGCCTGCAACTTCTCTATATTTTAGACTCCGCATACCACCTATGTGTCAGACTGTCATTAATATAGTCTTTTATTTTAAAGTAACTAAGAATTTGTTAAGTTAACTACTTCCAGTTGATAACTTTGTCATGCATTTATCTGGGAATACAAATACACATGATATGTATTTTAATGATTTGCAGATTATTTCCCCGTACAACCTGTACTTGAATCCACGGCTAGTAATGAAGCAGTATCAGTTTTGGCGACTTGTTACAAATTTCTTGTACTTCCGGAAAATGGGTAATTTCACACTTTTCTTCTTTTTTCTCCCATCAACTTTTTGGCTGCAGTTACCTGTTCATGTGATGTTTAGTTGCCTTATGCTGTATATGATTATCCATTGGGGTTTGTGAGTTTTCTCGTCTTGTGAAAGCATTTCTTTCACATTGTTGGATAGAGGTCTTGCACATCTGGTTAAATGTAAATTACCCTACAAGTCTTTATTTGTAAGCAAGCTAAGTCTGTAATATGACTTTAACACTTAAAAATGGTTTTTTTTTATTTGTACTCTCTGTTTCACCTTGACTGTCTTGGATGGGGAAACATAAATGTTAAATGGAGTGTTAGAAATGATAATAAATTGCACCTCTTAACAGAGCTAGGCATTGACATCCAGAAAGTACTATCAATTTTTTAGGGCGTCCAATTTGAAACATTCTAAAACAGGTACTAGGAAAATCCTACTCAAACGTAGGAAGTTAAATTTGCCTATTCTTGAACCAAACATTTTGATACTCTGATTAGTGGTTGGCCAGAATTAGTTCACTGAAGCTGATTTGTTTACTTCAATATGATTTCTTCTTCTTGTTAGATTTGGACTTTCTCTTCCACATGTTCTTTCTCGCGCGATATTGCAAACTTCTGGAGGAGAACTCATTCCGGGGAAGGACTGCAGATTTCTTTTACATGCTCTTGTTCGGGGCTACTGTTCTGACTGGAATTGTTCTTGTTGGAGGAATGATACCGTATGTGTCTGAATCGTTTGCAAAAATCATATTCTTGAGCAATTCTTTGACATTCATGATGGTCAGATTTTTTCCCTTGCGTCCATTTTTTGCATCGATAGTGGTATCTGCTCTTTTATGGTGTCCTCATATTTTTGGTTAATATGCAGGTGTATGTGTGGAGCAAGCAAAATCCTTTTATCCACATGAGCTTCTTGGGCCTCTTTACATTTACCGCAGCTTATCTTCCATGGGTAAGAACTGAATTAGGATGTATAAACTATCTTCTTGCTGTCCTGTTAATCTGTTATTAAAATCATGGAAACCAAATAAACAGTACTGTAAAATATTGCATATAAAACCTCTAGGTTCGTGTATCTAAGTTGTACTCATTGTCACTAGCTCACAATGCTGGCTGCCTTTTCGATAATTATTTGCTATTTGGGACAATGTAAATGGTGAATAATAGCATGCTATTCAAGTGAAGATGTCAAGTTACTCAAGTATATGTGTTGCTATCTGGAAGTATAATCACATACAAAATACTAAATTGGTTTCTCTAATTTCAGGTGCTGTTGGGATTCTCTATCCTGGTTGGCGCCAGCCCCTGGGTTGACCTTCTGGTATCTCCTCTAAACCTTTTTGTATCTTTTAACGAAATTTGGTAGTTGGTTAGATTTCATATACTACGTATTTGGAATCTTGTTAGAGACAAAGTCACTCTGTGAAAGGAATTGAACTTTTCAAGGATAGACAAGGCATTATCAACTGCATAGCTTACATGTCACCCTCAAATTCTTATTTTTTTGGTCGGGAACTTGAGGTCTTATTATTGAGGAATGAGGACTGTGTTTTGTGGTAAAATCGGAATACCTAATAATAAATTTGGTTCTCGGGTCTTTCTATAAGGACTGTGCACTAAATTTAATGCTGTTAACCAACTGTTAAAGAGTAAAGCTTTCTTATGAGAGATTTTCCACTTCAGGGTCATTAATAAGGGTTTCGAATAAGTCAGGGTTGTTTTGAGTAAAGGCTAATATATAGTAGTTCACTTTTGTTAATTTTTCCTTATGAAAACCTTTCTTGAGTCTAGGATCAACCGTTTCTTGTCATGTTTTGCCTATTTGATTTATAGTGTACCTAATATTTGATGTCCATATAAATATATAGAGATGATTTTGTATCTCGATATCCTGCATTAGTTATGAACTTTGCCAGTCTTTTCTTGGCCTCCATTGGCAACAAGCACTAATGGTTCTGATTTGCAGGGAATGATTGCTGGACATGCTTATTATTTCCTTGAAGATGTATATCCAAGAATGACAGGTCGTCGCCCTCTTAAAACTCCGTCCTTTATTAAGGCGCTGTTCGCTGATGAGCCTGTTGTGGTAGCACAGCCCGGAAACGTCCGTTTTGCAGCCCCTGCAGCAGACGAGCTTCATCAAGATTAAGCCCTTAAAAAACCAAGACTCTATAGCCTTGTGTTTTCTTGTAATTATTTTATGTGCGGCGATAGTTGGGGCTGAACACGGTTGTTGCCGTTGCAAGATTTCATTTAACTGATGACTAACTATAGGCTAATGTTAATTATTGTGACAGTGATGATTACTCTTTTGGGAATGTAGCATTGTTGCTGTACTGTAAACTTCCAATTTGGCTTTTTTGCAGTCAAAGGTAAGTCACTGGATATTTTCCATAGTGTAGGCTAGGCCTATTCTCCGTGCATTTGTTAAATTTCCAATACTTCTTTGGTGCTTATGCTTTGAGATACGAGTTACGAGTTTATTGTGTTTAACACAATCTTGAAATGAGATGTGTGGATTAATTTGAATTTGTTTTTCTTTGATCTGCCTTTTCATTTGCCAAATGCTCGTAAACTTCTAATCTTCATTATGTTACTGTATTCTCGAGAGGTGAACTCTATATTATGTGAAGGCAACTTTGATGGATTAAACTTTATTTGAGCCAAGGTGATTTTTTATTGTTGAAAGGCGATTTTTATGTTGTACAAAGGTGGTTTCATAACGTATTAGTCCATATCATATCACGATCTCCCCTAAAGCGATTTACAAAGTACTCCATATTACACTTGCATGACCTTAAGTATCAAGCTGGAGTAAACAATACTTTTGTACTTGCTGTTGCCATGGTGTTAAGCATTGTCTACAGAAGACGACTCAAAGGGAAAAACCCAGAGTTGAGTTTTCATTCTGAGAAAAGCTTTACTAATTATTCTTTGCTTCTTTCTAGTTAAAAGGATAACAATTCAAGATCGGCCCTAAACAAGACTTGTGCAGCAAAAGTGTTGGCACGAAACTTTGTGCTTAGTTTTTGAACCATCTTTGCGTAGTGCAATTTGCAACCACTGAAGCAACAAAGAAGGCATCCATGACATATATGCCCTTCTAGCTGTAACACGATCCCATAGAACCCTACAAAAATTAGGGAAAAACTTCCCATTGTTTAGCTGCAAAGAGCTGTCATTTGCTAATCAAAACGAATTATGATTTTCATAGGGCATACTAATCAATAGTCCAGGAATTCTTTATGACAAAATTTGTTGAAGCTTAATATTGTGCAGTGTCTTAACTCTTGCAATTGAGAAGAATTGCATCCCAAAGGAAAACACCAACCGCAGGGCTTTGCAATTGAGAAGAATTGCATCCCAAAGGAAAACACCAACCGCAGGGCTGAAGATGTGGCGCCTGAGTCTAACAGATTGGGTGATATATGCCTGAGATTCTTTTTGGAGGCAGTTTTCGCAAGATGAAAAGGACCAGTGCCGAAGGTAAGATCTCAACAAGCTGCATCGATAAAATAATTGGCAAAAAATGTCTCAGGTACATGTAGGATTTAGGCTTAAAAACAACAATTTGATGGGAGTAAAAATTATACCATGTAATAGAAAAAGTCCAGGATTGGATGATCCAATACATCGAGGGAGGCATCCACATCAAATGCAGACACGAGTACCTACATCAGGTGAATGTCAATACACATTGCCTAATCACTGAATTAACAGACTAGGATACTTGTTTTCAGACACAGGTATGTGTCCAAACATGTTGAAGTGTCGAGTAATTGGCGTGAAATAAAGAGTCCAAAATACTCCTTACCAAGTTAAGCAGAATAGGTAAGTAGGAGCAGGAAGCAACATTGGTAGTTTAAGCTCAAACATAGAAAATTGGCAAAAAGACTTTTATGACACCTAAGTGAAGAAGAAGAAGCTCACCACAATACATCTTATGAGAAAGCAGGTGAAACATACAGCTGCTACTGATCCAACCTGGCAATGTCAGAAACTGCAAGTTAAGATCTTTATGTTATGGGAAAAAAAAAAAAAAGAACTTAGAGGATGAGGAGAGGGAATATGAAATATTGGGATTTGGATGCGGTTGGAGCAGCTTTGGTTCGTTACTAAAGGCACACTAGAATCTGTTCAAATTTCTAGTTCTGAGGTTGTAGAAATTGACTAGCCTCAAATGTATGTGAAGTTTCAAGATTGTCAACTAATGTTAGAAATTGAAGTTATCTGTTTAAACTTCTGAAAACATGATTAGAAGTATGAAAATCTGAATTTTAGGCAGAGGATTAAAGGTTTCTCCTCAATCCAATTCTTCAAAAGACTACTCTGTGTATGGAGAAAATGCAATCCATGAAAAATATATGTGTGATACTGGACTAAAAAATGTTTCAGATAAAAGCACAAACCTCATATAGTTTCTTACTTCTCCCTTTCGATTCAATTGGGAACTGTCTCAGCATTAGAAATAATCTGGAGTCATTCAGGGAAAACACAACTAGTAAACACAATTACAAAGTATATTGGTATAACAAATCTGCATCGGTGTTCAACTTTAGAGGATCAAACATTTAAAACCTGACCTTCGTCCATAGAACAAGAAACTGATCGCAGCAACAAGTGAGACAGCTGACAGAATTTAAAGAAGTATGAGAGTACCGATATAGTGGTCCCAAAACAAAACATCATCATCAACAAAAAAAGAACCTGCAATAAAGATCCGTCCAACGGTTTCCACTATTTCATTGTTATACAGCCAGAGAAAAATCCAGATGCAAACCTAAAGAACAATATGTTAATATCGTGGATTCAAACCTTTTGTAAGCAAACTGGTAACATATCACTGACATAAAACATACAAGTAAATGTGAGTTGTAATAAACCTGTATGAAGTAAATTCCAGCATTGAGCAATATGTAAACAAGCCTCAGTTTATCAGCTGGTAGATATCTAGCCTGATGATTAAATTAGTAATCACTTGTTAGGAAGCAAAGGAGCTAAAATGAGATGTTGTCAGTTACAACTTCGGTACCAAATGTAAGCATGGAAACATCAAATTAGACTCTACCTGATGATCAATCTCTGCCCAAAACAGGACAAGGAGAGTATATGTGGAGAAAAATAGAAGTCCGGGAAGATCCAGTAACACCAACATTAAAACCTATTATAGGATAGATACACAAAATGTCAATGCACATTTCTGTACAAATTTTCCAAAGATAAAGAATAAAGTGCATTGTGTCAAAATTTGCATGCTCTAGAATTTGCTCAGAGACTACTATAAAAAGAGACAACTCCTGGTAAGTGATAGCTGGAGAAGATTTATGCATTCAAGAACAGCGAGTCATAGACTCATGGGCCAACATGAGAGAAAAATATGCATGATGGAAAAGACATGATATTACATTTCATGGTTTGAACTAAACATTCTAAAAAATAAACCTTCAAATGAAAAAATAGCATAACCATATATTTATAAATTTTATCAGCTAAGTCCCTAACTAATCATTGGGAATTAAGAATCATAAATGGCAGTATGTACTTGTGCAAGGAAAATACAAGTAATAATCTTTTTCAGTCATTACAAGGCATACAAGAAATCCCCCAGTAATCCAGCATGATGGTTACATTGACATGTCAGACTGCAGAGAGGAATTGTGATAATAAAGTGATACTCCCTCCATCCTTAAATGCTTTTAAAACCATACACTATGATTAAAGATGACTTATTGCATGTTGGAGAGGTAAAAACATACACAGAGAAAATGGGTATTGTATCTCAACTCAAAGTCTTTAATATAACTTAAGTACTTAACCCTTAATGAAAGACTAATTCTACTGCCAATTTCATGATTGCATTTTGTTTCTTAGCTTGTATAGTATCAAAATACATATTGATATGTTAATCACATTATGACCGATTCACGGTGCATAGAGTGTAAAAAATACAACACCAGCCAAAGTAAGGAAAGAACGTCTAAGGCAAGGAAGAAAACTTACCCTAGGACTCAAAATAAATACTTGCTTGTGCAGGCCAAATACAATTGCCCGAACTGAAAATATAAAACTCATTGTCAAAACACATAGGAACAAATAATAACCATTTTACTCAAAAAATACAGAATCTAGCAATCACCTCCATTTACAATGAAGTTCATAAGATGAAACACCTTCTGTAAAGTCCATCTATATTCGGGAACTCTCAACTCGATTCTAATTAACTGAACCTGCAGATTATAAACTTATAATTGAGAACAACCAGAAAACAGTTACTTTGCAAATTCCATTAAGTGATCCCCTTTAAAGAAACAGAAGCACTAAGCTCACTGGAAAACACACCGAATATTGAATTTTCAAGTTTCCTCACCATACATTAAATAGATAGACATTTTGGCATAAAAAATTTCAAAAAATCCAATTATCATTCTTTTCACCCTTCCTCCCCCTTTTCTGACATTAAACAGAAGATTATCAGCCATAATGTAAAAGAACAAAAGTAGCTGTATGAGTAAATAAAAAGCAAATGTATCAAAATCATTATCAAACCAAAAATCCAGCTTTTTAATAAAATCGAGTCCGAAACATCCAATCTAAACCAAAATAATTCGGCTCGATTTTAATCGGACTTTGAATTTAATCCAAATAAATTAGTTACAGTGTTACACCCAGGCCTATTGGCCTAAACTAACAATTTTACTCAAACCAAAAATTTACTAACTCCCATATACTCATCCCATTTCCCAACATCATCCAAACACAACCATTTCCATCATCGTAACAATCAAAATTCAGATTCTCCAATAAAATTTACTAATAAAAATTAATATAAAGAAAACCCAACAAATAATTCTCAGCATACTACAAATTTAACTATTCGAGAACAAATTCAAGGGAGGAGAGAGAAAGAGAGAGTTACCACTTACCAGTGCAACAGAAGAAATAAGGGTAAAAAGAGCAGAAAGAGTGAAAAAGATGGCATCTTGCCACCCTACTGAGTCATTGATTTCATTCCACCAACTTGTAATTAACCTTCCAATTCCAACATTATTCACCAATTTCTCAAATTCAGATGTCATTGTTGATTCCCACAAAATTTTCTGAGTTGCCCAGAATATTTTTTCTGGGTTAAAAAGTTGGAGAAGAAGAATCACTGCAGATTAGTGGAAGTCAGCTTCCAGTGTTTTGAATAAAGCTTATTACCAAACAGTCTTGTGGGTTTCTTGCAAGGTCAATGCTTGAATTGACTAGTGGATACCTAAAGCTTTTGATTTTAGATTCAATTTCAATTTTGAAAGTTTATTCCCTCTTCCAAAATTATTAGTTGTATACTCTATTATTCCGTTGCATAATGATTTTCGTATATAGAGTACAGAGTAATATATTTACGATCTAGATAGATTAGAGGAATCTCTTACCACCCTATTTACTGTCAAATGTTGACCTGTATAGATGGACTGATTCAACCTATGAGAGGTATTGATCCAATATAATCTTTTATCTTACCAACAAAATAAAGATGAATTCTGCATAATATGAAGTAACAAACAGACTTTGTGTAATAGGCAAGAAATTTACCTTATAACTTAATCTAGAATCCCCCGTATTTGAGAGGCATTCTTATCTTTTCTTATCACTTTCAAGAATTTGTCATGTAAAAAGTAGGTAAAAAAAAAAAAAACACGTAAAGGTTGAAGTCTAATTAGGTCTTTTTCCTTACCAAAAAACAATTTATTTTCGTGTAATGTGAGTAAGTTGGAAATCTTAGCATTTATAACTGATAGTTCTTTTTTTTCTTGAACATTTCGCAACAATAAAAGCAATTGATAGTTGGCTACTCCCTCTTTCCCTAATTTCTTTACTTCATTTTCAAAAGTCTAAATTTAACTCTTAATTCATTAAATGTTTGTATTTTGTATATATATTGTATTGAGTAAATTTCAAGTGGGGGAATGGTTCTCTCTTCCATTGAAAGTTAACTCCTCTTGCCTTTGTGTATGAGTCTCGAGTTGTTTAGAAGAGCGTGTGATATTGTCAGTTTGAAATTTAGATCTTGATGATCCTTAAGTATGGTATCAAAATTGAGTTCATATGAATTAACATCCTCCTAATTTGTTAATTTATGGGGTTTTTTTTCTCGAGAGAGTAAAGTTTTATAGGTTAGATGTCACTTAATTTTACATTTCTACTTACTAAAAGGTCTATTTAAATTTCACAATACAATATCATACTTATGTCATGAATTGTACAATGATTAGCCTTAAATTAATAGAGATAGTTTAAATTTTATAATAATTGCTGACACTTTTGCAAAATATGATCATCAACTATCCTTAAAACTAAAATGATAGTAAATCTAATTAGTGACATGATATTAAATCCAATTATTGAAATGATATTAAATCCAATCCGATCTTAGATTAGATAAAGTCCAATGCGAAAGTAAATTTGGAATGATAATGAAATTACTGCAGTAAATAGTAATTAATAGCTGTATTTGTGGTAATTAGTTTTTGGTAATATTGATTAAGAAAGCCAATTTATCAATAGCAGGATCCGTGGCGCAATGGTAGCGCGTCTGACTCCAGATCAGAAGGTTGCGTGTTCGATTCACGTCGGGTTCAAACCCCCCGATCATAATACGGATATTTTAATTTTTAAATCTTAATCCATTTAATTTAGATGTCACTTGCAGTATTTTTTTTTTCTTCGACAAAAGTTGCTGTAAATTATAGAGAGGAGTATTAGAGACTTTAAGTTGTAGGAGAGCAAATGGAACTTAAGATGGTTTAAAATTTCAACGCAATCATTAATTCTCTTAATCATATAAAGTAAAGATGTTAAAAATAATTTGAGAAATTGATTCATAGTGTAAGTGCTAATGGTTCATTGTTGGTATGCATTTTGCAACATGAAAGTGCACTCGACTACAAACATTTTTATTAACCTTTACATGTTATGGAGATTCATTGATTTTTTAGTTACACAAGCACTTCATGTAGGTGGCGTATCTCGTATCCAATACATTGGATTAAGTAAATAAATTCATTACATTTCTTATATTCCAAATGAAGTATTCTCTTTTATTTATATTTAGGACACCCAAATGATGTAATCACTTTATCAGTTTATCTAATGCACAATTCCATTCATTAACTAGGTTAATCATTGAAAGGGATTAAAAAATACGGAGTAAAATAGAAAAGTTGATTCATTGTGTAAATGCTCAAGGTCTAATGGATATGATTTTGCAACATAAATGTATATTAGTCTTTTATTTATTTATTTATTTAATTTTTTTTTTTTTTTTTTACTACGTGTCTATGAGCTTCAGTTATTCTACTTTGTATTAACTTGGATAAACACTTTATGAAGGTGGTGTGTTCTGTATCCGATATATTCGTATAGAGCATTTAACAAGCTAGTAAATTCAATGCATTTCTTACATGGTAAAGTTTTCTCTTTTTCCCTCTTTTCTTAAGCACATAATAAATAAATAAATAAATAAATTTGGAGACATTTACATTTACGAATTCACAGCATTAGCAATAATCTATTACGAAGTACCTTTTATCAATTTATCTCCTCTCAAAAAAATAAATAAAAGAGTGCCTTTTATTATCTTACATAATTATATAATCATACAATTTTATTTATTTTTAAACTAATCAACAATGATTTCAAATTTCTACCCTATTCGTATTTATATCCCGTGTATTTACATGAGTTTAAAGTCATGCAACATCCGTATCCATTTCGATGCAACGGTTCTACTCCGTATCAATTAGACCTATACTAGCCAACATACGAGTACGTGTAGCAACCAATTCTGCAAGGAAAATTTGTAAAAAAAAAACCTTTTAAATGCCTCATTTTGCAAGAAAAAACCTTTTAAATGATTCTTTGTTTAAAAAAACCATCACGATCAATTTTTTTTTTAATGAAACCTGGGCTCTCTTTTTCGACATTAACTCCCAATTTCAGGCGTTGACCCACGAGTTTCCTACTTGCTGCCACTTATTTTGATAATTGCACTCCCCTTTTTATTTTTCCCTCTTATTTTCCCTCCAAAGAATTTCCTCTTTATTCTCTCTCCCCTTTCTTCCATGAATGCTCTGCAACACTATCACATCAAATTGGGTTTCTCTCAGCTTGCCATTAATACTACAACTATAAATTGAGGTTAAGTGTAAAATCATTAGCTCTATACTCGAAATGGTCAGCAGCATCCCTCACCCCACAATACCACCGTTTCACCACTCACACCCACCGAACCAAACCCTCATGCCATCAACGCCCAAACCGCAACCTACACCTCAATTCACCACCCAACACTCTCCATGCCACCACCTTCATTATCCCCACAACAGAACCACAATTGACATCATAGCCCACCATTCACACCCCTCCTAGCACCGACCCACCACCAGCCGCCGCACACAGCAGCAACACTGCCCAGCAGCACCACCAATCGAATTCGGCAGCCCCACAAATCGTAGCAACAAGCACCAATTCAGCCCCAAATTGATGACCCATTAGAGCGGGCGCTCTTCATTATGACGCAGGCGCTCCTCAATCATCCAATTTCATTAATTTTGGGCAGAAGCAAGGAGCGTTTGCTCCAATGGGTATGAGCGGCCTGTCACGTGCCGACTACTTTGCCCTAGTCACGCACCGTGCGCCACCCGCTTACAGTCCGTCGTAAGACGAGTCAGGCTTTCTCCTTGGCACTTACCCCTTGTGCCCACGTAGCACAACTCCTTGTGCTGCTAGTATAAGTTTGCTAGCACGATCCCTTTGTGCTAACAAGTCCCCTTTGGTTGAACTAAGCACTCACCCTTAGTGCCTTAGTCCGAATTTACGACTAAGTGTCGTAGACAATTGAGCACCCAAGCTATCACCCTTGCTGGTATGCCCGATCACTCACTTGGCACCCTCGTGCCTTAGTTTTCCTCACACTCTCTAAGTGTTGGAAGGAAAGGATTGAGTTGCAAGAGAACACAAGTGCTTAAGAAAGGCTTTTTGTATTGCTCACAACTTATAGCTCTTAACTTGTTGATCTCTCAACTTAAATGTACAAATGAGCCTTGGAGCCTATTTATAGTGCTCCATCCTACTTACATGCTTCTCTAGAAAATTCCTAACCTCCTCAAATGGAGGGTTCTAGTCTACAACAATCTAGAGTGTTCCCACCTCCAAAGGAACATACATACAAGGAGGTTTCTACATACTTCCTACCTAGAATGTTAAGGACTACACTAGAACATTCTAGAACTTTACAAGAGTTATGTACATATGTAGAGAGACCTAAAAGACTCCTAATATGTACCAGACCTTCCTTGATTATTCTAGAGTCATCCACTCTAGAATAGTCTTCAAAAGAACCTCGTAGATAGCTCCGGAACCTTCTAGAAGCATCTCGCGTTTTCCGGACTACCTGCTGCCAAAACTCGTATTTCGGGACCTTGTCTCGGAAAACTGACACCACCATCGTCTTCCTTGGCCCAAAATACAGTGGACCCCCAAATTTGGGCCCATTTGGACTTCATTTGGGTCTCCAAACGACCCATTATTGTGTTACTGTCAAGTGGGTGTTCACTAGGATTCTAAGCAAGGTGCAATATAAAGCTCTTTAGGGGGAAGTGCTTACCTGAGCACCAAGGCAAGCCCCCTAGCCCCGATTGTTGCCTTGCTGCCTAGTGACCCTCTTGACGCCCATCCTTGGTGTGGGAGATGACCCGTGACAGGCCGCTCCGTTTTATCGGGTCCAATTGCACGGAATTAAAAGAAATTGGACGGCTGCGATTAACTAACTCAAATTACGAGTGAGATCAGAGATGATGGTATTTGAATCGGAGATTATGGCCGTTGATGATGATGATACGTGGATGCTGATGAAATCAGAGCAACAAAGTGAATGAAAAAGAGGGGGGAATTCGTGGGTCTGATTGTTTGGGAAGTAGTGGGTTTTTGTTTTATTTCGCTTTATTTTCTATTTTCTTTTTTGCTTATCCAAATGTAGGCTGCAAAGTAGGATAAATCATGGGTCAACGCCTGAAATTGAGAGTTAATGTCAGAAAAGAAAATCCAGATTTTATTAAACAAAAAAAAATGATTATGGTGGTTTTTTTAAATAAAGAATCCTTTAAAAAGTTTTTTCTTTGCAAAACAAGGTTTTGAAAGTTTTTTTTTTTTTTTTTGACTTTTCCTTTAGCAAAAAACTTCATAAACCCCCGATAGCCAAAACTAAAACCCTATTCTTTCTCTCTCCTCAACCTTTCTTCAACCTTCATCAATGGCGTTATTTGCCAGATTTCGATCAAGATCAATTCTTCAACTCCGAAACTACTCGTTATCTCCCTCATCAATCCTAAGCTCAGATTCCAAAACAATCTTAACAAGCAAAGAGAAATCTAGGGCAGCTCTTTCTCTCCTAAAAACTGAGAAGAACCCAGAAAAAATCCTCGACATTTGCAGAGCAGCTTCCTTAACCCCTGAATCTCACCTTGATCGCGTCTGTTTTTCTGTCGCCGTTTCTAAGCTCACTGAATCGAATTACTTCGAGGGTATTCGCGTTTTTATTGAGGAACTTAAGAAACGCCCAGATTTGCGAAACGAGCGTTTCATTTCACATTCTATTGTACTTTATGGGCAAGCTGGTATGAAACTTTTCTCTTCATTTTCTTATTATTTTTTTCATTTAAATAGATTATTAAGCAATTTTGTTTATTTGGGTTGTTGCAAGAACTGTGAATTGAGGAATTAATTAATACGGAGTAGGAAAATCTTGTTTTGTGTTTGATATAGAATTGGATTTGGGTATGGGAAATGATGAATTGAGTAAATTAATCCATTGTTATTGCTAGAACTGTGTAAATTCTTGTTTAAACTTCAAATTTGCTAGCTGTTGATGAATTTGAATTTAAATCCTCAGTATTGTTTCAAAGTTGTAATTTTTGCTGAGTATTGTGTTGGGTCAGTTCAAAGTCAAATTATAAGGAGTTGGATAATGTATATATTCTGTTCATTCCTTGAGGTTGAAGGTGGGATAGACTTAATTTTACCTTCGACGACTGAAGTGATGAAATTACTGATTCTTACAGCTTTTTATGAGCCAATTTGGAAATTGAATTGTTCTGAACTGTGAATTGAAATCCCTTTTAGATGTGAAAACTAGGTTTTTGGGTTTTTTTTGTCAGTTTGAACTGATGTGTGTATTGGGTGAAGTTGAATGGCGTTGGAACAGGATTTGGGGGATGATTATGGTGGGAAATTTGTAATGTTTGAACTTAGTGATCAGTTACATTGTTCTGGCTGAATTTGGCTCTGAAAGATAGTTTTAGATGAGGGATATAACATATGTAAGTATATAAGACAGTTAAGAGGGAAAGTCTTTGGTTTGGGCAAGCTAGAATGAGATTAAATATGCAATTATTAAGGTATTTAACAATGGAGATATACAAGGGTATGCGATGGAGTAATTTTGGTGGTGGTTCTTAATCTTGATGTTCAGCTTTTGTTTAACTCTGAAACTTGCCAATGTGATGGAGTATAGAAGGCTATGTCAATCTGACAGCTCAGAACTCAAAATTTTCTGGGCATATGTGGGTAAGGCTTTGATTGATTGATTGATTGATGTGGGTAAGTGGGTTAGTGAAACCATTCGAATCTTTTCACCTTAAGAGAATTTCATTAAGTTCAAATAGGGACATTAATAAATTTATATAAGTGCAGATAAGTTTCAAAGGAATACCTAAGTACAATCCACAATTCAGATGTGTTTCAATAGGGGGCCGCCCAAGTTAATTTATAACTGGCAACTGCATCAAGTTTCTGATAAATGTGGTAAGTTTTACACATTGTTTGGATTGAGAGAATTGGAGAGAAAGGAAGAGAAGAGAAAAGAAGGGATTCATCCTCCCTTCTTTGGATACCTTTTGATAGGGGGGAAGGGATGGGAAATGGACGGATTCATATTCCCTCTTTAAAAAACCCTCCCTCTTTAATAAACCAAATCCCTCCAATGTTGGAAAGATTTGGAGGGAAAATGTAATCTTACTTTCTCCCTCCCCTTCCATTCCTCCCTCTTCTTTCTTCTTCCCTCCCTTCTCTTTCTCTTCCACTTTGCTATCCAAACAAACTGTTAATAGTTTTGATATGTTGAGATAGGTTGAGATCAGTTCAGATAAGTGAACTTGAGGTGATTAGAAATTTGGAACACATGGTGTGTTTGTTTCTAACTTAGATGTCCAGACCCAGCTGATCTCTGAAATTGCAAGTTCCTGTTTACCTTTTTTATTGGCCAACAAACTGATGAACAATGCTGTTTGCAGGTATGCTTCAAAATGCCATTGATACTTTTCAGCAAATGGAAGAACTGGGTATACATAGGACTGTCAAATCACTCAATGCTTTGTTGTTTTCCTGCATTGTTGCTAAGAAAAATAACGAGGTCAAGAGAATTTTTACGGATTTTCCAAAAACGTATAACATTCAGCCTGATATTGAAACTTATAATACCGTGATCAAGGCTTTTTGTGAGGCGGGTGAGTCGACTTCAGGTTATTCAATCTTGGCTGAGATGGGGAGAAATAATTTTAAGCCAAATGCAACAACATTCACTAATATGATTGCTGGGTTTTACAAGGAGCAGAAGTTTGAGGATGTGGGAAAAGTACTAGAGTTAATGAAAGAGCATGGGTTGAAACCAGGGCTCAGCACTTATAATGTCAGGATCCAGAGTTTGTGTAAGTTGGGAAGGTCATTCGAGGCTAAGGCTCTGTTGGATGGGATGCTTGAAAGGCATATCAAGCCGAATTCAAATACCTACACTAATTTGATCCATGGGTTCTGTAGGGAAGGGAAGCTTGAGGATGCAAAGACGTTGTTTAAGAGAATGATCAACCATGGATGTAAACCGGACACTGATTGCTACTTTACTCTTATTTACTACTTGTGCCAAGGTGGTGATTATGAGACTGCATTGCAGATTGCCAAGGAGAGTATAGAGAAGAATTGGGTTCCGAATTTTACTACCATTAAATCTCTTGTGGAAGGTCTGGTGAGCGTTTCAAAGGCTAATGAAGCTGAGGAGCTTGTTGCTCTAATGAAGGAGAAATTCCCAAACAATGCTGATCTTTGGAAAGAAACTGAAGAGAAGCTATCACAGTAGGGGGGACTAAAGAATTGATCTTCACATGCTTTGTTGGATATTATACGATTAATAACATTGTAGCCGAGATGTCTGCTTGGATACTACTTCGTAATTTGTAAAAGCTCCTGTTTGTTCTTAAGCCTAGATACTAAGCTTTTTCAACATAAGATAAGGTCATTAGCTCTTTTTGCTTGCTGATATTTCCTTAGAATCCTTTCTTTGTTGACCCAGTGATGGTGCTTTTTTAATGGCCACTCTCATCATTGCTGTTCTAATTATTGTTTTGAAAGCAGCAATAATTTGTGAAATCTAGCTAGAGAACATATAAATTCAGATTTGCTATTTTGTAGACGTCTTTTTTAAAACAGCTCTGTGTAGCGTGTTCTCTACTTTGTATTACACCATTACTTCTATAGCTGAGGCGGATATTATTGCTATTGAGATACAAAGATCTATCATTAATATCTCAACAGCTGCAGGGTGAGACTCACACACACTAGTCTTGTAGTGATTTATGAAAGAAAGAGGGCTGGAATTCTGAATTCTCTAACGTGCACACCTTTGTATAAGTAGCATTACATGCGAGATCTCATGTAAAGTGGAAGAGAATTTTATGCTTTCAACTTGGCGCCATATTATTGATGTGCAAAATATGTTTTTGTTTGGCTTCAACTTGTTAAAAACGGCTTTGCAATTTTTATTTTTTTTTGAAGAACTGTTGTAATGATTATTCAAAATTGGAAGATAGAAAAAGCAATAATCCTGGATTTGTGTTCTTTTGTGATACTCATGAAATCCAGAGAACAACAAATGGAATAGTACTCATGACAATAGACCAACAGTACATCTTCCCTTTTACATTCCTTTACGCCGCATCTACATCCTAAACTATTAATTTACAAAAAGGCAAAGTACAGGTTAGGAGGACTAATTACCATTTCTTTTGTAATCAGTCCTCACTTGTAAAAATCTTGCAGCTCGAGAGGTTGGAGTCTGATCATCGCTAATTCGCTATAGCTTTCAGGATCTCAAAAATGATCCACTCTTGACTACACAGTGAGCTTGAAAAGAACAAACTTCATGCATGACGTAGAGAAGAGTCTGACAGGCCGACTCTGGCATAGTGCACATCATTTCCATCAAGCGAAACCATTCAGCAACTTAAAGAGTGAAGCGGTGAATATTCCACCTTAACGGCTCCTCACTGTAGAGAGTGATCTGTTCCTCATGTGCTGCACTCCATATGCTGCAGTTGAACCTACTGTTGTAGAAGCCACAAGCCAGCTGCACGAAATTACATATATCCAGCTTTGCTTAGTAGCTCATGTCAACCAAATGGTATAAACAACTATACTCTTTCACCAATATACCTCAGATATGTGACGTATGTCTGTGTCTCAGGAGTCCCAAGTTCAGGCTGCAGCAAGGCACCAGCGACTAAAATGATCTGGAAAAATGTATTTACCTGCCCAAAGACTTGTCATGGCCTTAAGAGGACACATGCCCCACAACACAATCCAGGAAGTGGGAACTGAGCTCCACAAAAACCTAAACTCACCTTGCTGATAAATAAAGGTTCAATCTTTTCGGGATGTGTTCCATCAATGTTGAAGAAGTCGTACCAACTCTTCCACTGTACAAAGATCTCTGTTTGTAAAGCAGCAAAATATATTTTTTCCCCCTTAACAAAAACTACCAATTCATGAGAGGAGACTGACCTTCCAACTTAAGCTACTGCCTCTTTTGTAGAAAGCACCGCCAACAAGGATTACGTCCCGCAGCACCACAATGCTAACAAGCCCAGCTTCACATTACCACCAAAGCTTCATAATTAGTTCTCCAAACATGTAAACACTACTGAGTACTGACTTATGCCCTTATCTGTGTGTGTGATTTTACACCCAAGCCTATAAAGCAAGAATATTTATGCATATACTTGAACCAAACAAATTATCCATGAATGGCATAGAACTAATTCAAACACATATCCCAGACTTGATTCAAATGGTTCATCAAATAATGAACACAACAGTAACACTTGAACCATCGCAAAAATATAAAACTTCAGGATCCAGAAAATGGGAAATTTAATGAGACATATTGACTCCAATTTATATTTGGCTGCTGTGTTCTATTCCTCAAGGCACGAAAATTCCACAGAAGTAGATAAGACATCAAATGGAGGAGATGGGATGACATTTGCAACTCAAACTAAACCAAACAAGCAATTCCTTTCATAAAAATCTTATAACTTTTTTAATCGCAATTATCAAGGAAGCTGTAATTTAATTTAGAACATAGAACTATTTACTAAGCTGTTGCTAATATCCGTAAAAAGAAACACAAGCATTGAATAAACTCAGCAAGTGTATCATGTCTTGATAAGAACAAAGCCTATATATGCAATATGGAACATGATTCTTTTTCCTAACCCACATGTAAACAGATAGGTCACTTACAATGTAGAAGACCTTTCTCTACCATTGCCACAGCAACACATCCAACTAAAACCTGTACCACCAAAATGCATAATTGCAGACCTTTAAGATAAGTGGACAAGTGTATTGTGTGTGTGAAATCTCTCAAAGAATGAAGCTTGGAAGAGAGAATTTTAGTGTATCATTCTTATATGTATTGTGTGTGTGTGCAATTTCTCAAAGAATGAAGCTTGGAAGAGAGTATTAATGCTCCTTTACCTTATCCGCAAGAGGATCTAGATAGGAGCCAACAACTGAATTAATGCCCATCTTCCTGGCAAGGAATCCATCCAGCTACATAAACAAAAAGATTTAGGTCTTGATACAAAAAATCTGATGATACAAGATTGAAAGACATTCTCACCCAATCAGAAGCACCAGAAATGGCTAATCCTGCAAATGCCGGAAGATACCATTCATTTACAATCATCCTGCACATAATCAGATATTCAGATCACACATTAAAACCTCCTTTTTCTTCTCCAGTCAATCAGCCAAACACCTCCCAAATCCTCCGGACCAACAAAAGACAGCATGAAACTAGCAATAGCCACAGGTATAAAGGAAAACACTAGCAACCATAAGTTCAACATAAGTTATGAAGACAGTCAAACCAAAATCCTATAAGTGCATAAGTTCAACATACTGCTGACTGCTCTCACTCATTTACATAAACCGACACAATTGCGTACATGTTATAGTGGTTTTTAAAAAAATCTACACCATATCCTTGCCTTTACAATAGTCTCTACAGGACCGTAGCCCTTATTATTTCTAGTCTTGTGAATGGCGATAGAGTAAGGGGAAACCGGGAACAAACTCACCGTAGCTCTTCCCCCCTGGGCCACATAAAGCCACAAATGAAACTTTGCGATTGGACAAAGATTTGTCTAGTCTTCTTCATAAACTCATATCCCGGGTTAAAGCTAACAGAAACATTATACGAAGTATCATTCTAAAAGAATGACACTCTCTAATTCGAAATTAATAGAGCATATACTCACTCTTTTACCACAATGTTGAAACAATAGTTTGTCACACATAATAGTGATCAACCAATGAGGTCTTGGCCTAGTGTTCTAATGGCATGTGCACAATAGGCCACAAGCTCGAAACTTCCTCCCCCATTCGTAAATTGTAATGCCATTGTAGCTCATCTAGAACCAATCATAGTAGCCTTCTTCTAGTACTAAAATTATGTTCTTGAATCTTGATAGTTCATAACATAACACTATCAAAAGTACATCACTAACAGCAATTTTGAAAGTATACTAGCTAATTTAAGAGCAATTGAACAAGAAATGCTTACCAACCGAGTAAAGGACCCGAAAGCAACCGCGCAAACGAGACGAAATTAGGCAAATTGACAATACTATCAACCAAACCACCGCCATTAACATCAACCTTAGCATCAATTTTCTCAATCCTCGCATCCGAAGAAGGCTTAACAAACCCTAAATTGATCGGAAACCCTAATTTAGCATTCTGCAAAATCTTCAAGCTACGGGGCAAAATGACGTCGCTTCGAACAAGAAGTGGGGTAGCAGATTGAGAGAGCATCCATGGAGATGAAGAGAGGAAGAGGGGTCCATTGAAGAGAGAGAATGAAGGGGAGATGATGACGTCAGAGGAGAGAGGAGAGAGAAAGCGAGATTGAGAATGAAGAGGAGAGAGAAAAGGGTTTCGAGAAAATGGTTGTTGGGATTTGATTTTGGAGATGATTTTAAGATTAGGGTTTTTGATGATCTTCTGAAGGGATCTGAAGATCGCCATTGTTGTTGAGCTTGGAGATCAACTGAACATGGAATTCGATTGTTTTTGATAATAATAACGAGTGATTAAATTAATTGGGGAGGAAGAAAGAAAGAAAAAATGGAGGTTTAAGCAGGGTTTTTTAGATGGGAAGAAGATGAGAGGTGGCACAACACGTGGTTGACTAGCTATCCATTTTTATTCCGGTTGTCATTGTGAAGGAATCAAGTTACATACGGTTGTGGCTCCTGCGACCTGTGAGGCGTGCCTCGTGTCGAACTCATTTATTTGAAATTGGCTAGGCTCGGTCCATAGCCTAGCTCACTATTTACACATTGTGCTGAATTTTTCAAAAATACATGCCAATTAAAAAAGGAAAAATTAATATTAATAATTTTTGTTCTATTTTTTTTTTAATAATCCCACTTTTATCCCAATTTTGGGGGTTGTTTACTTTCTTCAATCTCAGTTACCGGTGACCGGTTAAATGGGTTATTTTTATTTATTTTTTAAGTGACACGTGTAATAAGTTAATTGGTTAATTTTTTTTAAAAAAAAAAACAAAATTGAAAAAAAAAAACCAACAAACCCTTGACACCGATCTACCACCCCTTTGACGACGGTCGGCTGCCCCAACTATCTTCCCCTGCGCCGGTTTCCCCTCCCCCCGCGCCGGTGCTGCTACCCCCTCGCCTCCACTGCTCTTCTTATCTCCTTTTTTGACAAGCTTTCTCAATCAGAAACCCCCAACTTCCCTTGAAACCTCTCCATCCACTCGAAACTTCCTTAAAACCACATCCCCTATTCGCGAAAACCCCCAAACACCCCTCCCCCACCATCAAACCCTAGCAGCTAGGGTTTCGGGGTGGGGGAAGGAGTGATTTGGGGTTTTTGGGAGTGGGGGAGAATTTCCTTGGTGGTTACGTGAGGGAATGGGAGGGTGTTTCGAGGAAGGAGGAAAACGGCGACGCTAGGAGTGGGGGAGGCGCGGCGGGCTGGGCAGTGGGGTGGAGGTTAGGGTGGGCCAGTGGAGGAAGGGGAGGCTGGCTGGTGTTTTGTGATTTTTTATTTTATTTTTTTTATAAATTTTTTGGACCAATTATGACTTGACACGTGTCAAGTGACTTGATTTAATGGGTCATTGATTTTTGTTGACCGATTTGGGATTGAAGAAAGTAAACAGCCCCCAAAGTTGGGACTATTTCAGAATAATCCAAATTTGTGATTATTAAAGGAAAATGGAACAAAGTTGGGATTATTAATATCAATTTTTCCTTTATAAAAAAATGATTCTATAAGGTCGACGGGTCGACCAAATACGCATGAATCAACATGATAGCATGTTTGTGTCTATGAGACTACGAGTCCCATGTATTCCCTCTATCCCTATTTTTTTGCCCCATCAAACTTTTCACGGTCTCTAAGACATATCTTAAACCCTAAATATCTTCATTTCCGTACACGTAATAATTACAAAAATGTGATATTTATAAAATATACAATGAGACGAATCTAATTAGATCCTACGTGATTATATTATCTCTTATAGATTAACAATAATTTATGGTCAAAGTTTTCAATGTTTGACCCCAAAAAATGACAATGGGTAAAAAATAAAGGGACGGAGAGGGTATTACCTATGCTTTTTTCATGTCAGGTGATGTTGTGCCATAGGGTTGCAACTTGCAAGTCACATGAACTAGTGCTCTTTAAATGAAGGTGATATCTAAAATGATACTCCATATAATAATTTAATAATTACTGTACTCTATACATGCCTAAATAGGGTTCTAAATGGTAAAACTTTAAAAGTTGCAAACAAGATAAAAAAAACCCAATAAATATAAAAATTGCTGTTATGTGATGATAATTACTAGTAATATCTATCTACATATATACTGTATGTTGTTTAAGTAAGAAGGGTATATTCTTTGATTTTACTTGACTTTCATTTATCTAAACTTAACAAATATGGTATTGTTTGATAATTAGCTGTTAGATGATTGATATAGTTGATTGTATTAACTGGTTTGACTAGCTGATTATATTAGATGATTTGACTAGCCAGTTGTAAATAACTGATTGTGTAAAAGTGTTTGGTCAACAACTGTTTATTGTTAGCTATTTAAGTGTATTTAGTACTCAAAAAGGTAATTGTTCAATAAGCTAATTTCAAAAGCTTCTTATTGTTGGGTTTCGTAGAGTCCGACTCTACGCGGAAGAGAAACCCGCCTAAGACCCGCCCACTAATTTAAGGCATCTAAGCATGCAATCACATATTAAACAACAATTAAGAGAGAGAAGGAAAAGACATTCATACCCTTGGCGCGTGCTTCGTTCGATCCCGAGCTCTTACTTGAAAACTCGAACCCCGCAAATGCGAAGGTCTCCAACGGCTCGTACCCACGAACCCGACCCGAACGGTCCTAGTCCCGAAGGTTAGTCAGGAATTGACCAATAAAAACTAGAGTTTTACGAACTTAAGGTTTTCTCACTTTTCTAAGGAGATGCCTTTTTAGTTCCACTCAAGTGTTCTTCCCAAATCCCAAAACTTGGGTATTTATAGGGAAATGAACCTTGATTTCCAATTCTCAATCAATGTGGGAGATTTGCAATTTCCCTATTTTATTTTAATCAAAACAAAATAAAATTGCAATTTAATCAACAAGTTACAAGTGGCAATGGGAGTAAAGGGAGAAGGTGAGGACCACCAAGGGAGGGGACCAACCCACCTTGCTCCCCAAGGCAAAGACCAACCATTGGTCCCCACACAAGAAACCGGACCACTCCTCCATGTGGCTGGCTGGCAGCCTGCCTTGGTTGTCAAGGTTGCCAGCTGGCGCCTAGCACTAAGGCTGGGCAGCCCAGCCAGCACACACGCACAGCCAGCCCGCAATACATGCGCAGCCAGCCAGCACAAGACCAGCCAGCACGCATGCCTCGCTGCTGCTTGGTGTGTGCGACTAGGCTGCTGCCTGCTAGCACACACGCACAACCCAGCATTCCCAGCACGCTGCTGGCTGGTACGTGGTGCTGTGCGATGTGCGAGGCTGCTGCTAGCAATGGGCCAGGCCCTAGCACGCTAGCAAGCACGCACAGCCCAACACGCTGCTAGCATGTGCGATGCTTGCGGCTAGCGATGGCTGGGTGCTTGGCCTAACATGCTAGCAAGCACGCACCAGCTTGCGGGCTGTGCTAGCCCATGCCTAGCACGATGCGATGGCTAGCGCTGCAATGCTAGCACGTCTAGCCACGCATGCACAGCCACACCACACGCATGCACGCATCTTGCGATGCTTGTGCCATGTGATGTGCGTGTGCTAGGGGATGCTAGACACACAATGCTTGGGACCTTGCCTAGCCTAGCACTCACATGGCTAGGCCAATGCGAGGCTACGACTAGGCTCGAACTTGTTACTTGATTGATTTCACGTCTCGTCGAATTCTAAATTCGACTCGACTTGCGACGCTCGGTCTCGACGCTCTAAGCTCGATATCCGACGTCTTTGTTCGTAATACTCTGATGACTCATCAAATCCTTCGGATTGATTCGTCGTCTCGGATCGGTTGTTCGATTGGGTTCGACCCGAAGGGTTCAGTCAAGATTAAGTTGTAATATTAATTGTACATTAATATTACTGATCGGAAGCGGCCTTTACCTAGGCATTCCGATCACTTGACCTTACTGAAGAATTAGCTTTCTAATAATTCTGAACCCTCTATCGGAATAATACACTTGTTGGAAGGACACCATTCCTTTCACTTATAATGAGCCTTTTCTAAAACAATTTTTTGGGGCTTTTTCTAAAAGAGATTTTTGACCCCAAAATACTCTTTTATAAGCTATTTATCAAATACCAAAATTAGCTTTTTAAAATGGTCAAACCTCTAATAGTTTTCAATAAGCTAAAAGCTTTTAAAAAAACCCTTTACCAAATAATAGCTTTTAAGTTATCTAAAATTATCTAAACTTATAAGACTTTACTAAAACTTATTATTAAACCTTAATTATTAAAACTTAATAAATTGTAAATTGAATTTGAGTAATTCTTAATCCCTATAGCTCTCATCAGTTATCACACCTTATGTTAACTTGATTTTCTCCCGTCACGAAGAAAAAAAAAAAAAAAAAAAACTTGTTTTTCTCAAGTGATCGTAATAGAGTCTTGTCCCTTGCTAAAATAGTAAATTGTTGACTTATTGTTACTAATTAAGTTATCAAATTGATCATTCCCTTGACCCTAGTACTAGTCATATATGTCATGATGTCAATATGTATTACTTGGTACGGTATGTTTTATATGGCTCATCTGTTCCAAACTGATTTTATAAATTAAAACCTATCCAATCACCCAAACAAAAACCTTACAACTTTCCAACAAACATCAACTTTCATTTAGTAGTTAATCACACAACATTGACAATAATGCTACGCATATTATTGTAGTATTCTATCTTAATGTAGTCGTGTATACAATATACATTTAGTCTTTGTACCATGCTCTTCCGACTTTTTGAAATAATGTTGTTAGACTACTATTTATTTATCTATTTGTTTATTTATTTTTGACTGTTATTTAAATGTTTGGTCAAACATCCTTGCATAACTTACACCAAGAAAAAAAAAAAAAAAAGAAGAAAAAGTAGAGAGGGGTGGGGGGGGGGATATAATTTATGTAAATCAAATATGAAATAATGATCAAGAATTTGAGATGAAATAATATTACGTTTTTTATTACACCATTTTATTTCCTTCGCACCATAAATACACTAATTTTTAACTAACTAATGTACTATTTTTTTCATCTGAATTTTTTCATATCTTATCTGAATTTATTACTCTTTATCTTATCGAAACTTATTACTTTTTATCTTATATTATCTTATCTAAACTTATTACTCTTTATCGTATCTAAACTCATTAGAGCTTAAGTAAAGTGAAAATAAGGTGAAAAGAATATAGTCTTAATTCACGAAAATTATATAAATTTAAAGCCTTTTTTGCAAGTATATATTAATGATCATTTGATCATGTATCTATTTAGAAAGTACAAGTACATGCATACATGATTAAATGATCATTAAAATTAATTAATGTCTACTAGGATGATGCTGACACGAGGTTGACCAAGATCAGATATTATATACACCTTAGTTTAAAAATCAGCCAATAAAAAGTTAAAAGTTTACGGAAAAAAAGAGATAAACTTGAATAAAAAAGGAAAAAAAAAATAATAGATCAGATAACTAATTCTGTTAAAAACAAATTGTCAACCTAATCACATACATATGGTCGTGCAGCCAATACATAGTTGTAATGTTGTAACAAACAAAAATTGCAGGCCTAGACTTGTAATATGCCAACTGTTTCAATTTAATTAAATTTTATATAAATGGAAATAAAATGGGAAATTATTAAATTTATTTATAAAATTAAGTTAGAGAAAATAGAGGGGTTTATTTATTATTATAATTATTATTTTTTATTATATTAATAAATTTAAAGGAGGGAATTTGATTTAGTAATGAATGGTTTATGATAAAAAGCTAAAGGAGGCAAAGTTAACTTTGGGGGGTCTGTTTTTTTGAAGGAAAATAAGGAGGGGGTGGCATAATAAGCTGAAAGAAGATGATCTTTCTTGGCTGCTGCAGGGCGGAAATCCTCGACGAGGAAGGCCGTAGCAGCAGCAGTAGCAGCCTCGTGTCGACGCCGAGGAAGAAAAATAGGTGGAGGAGGAGGAGTAAGAGATCCACTATGAATGGAAATTATGGTACTGATGCTAAGATATCTATTGCTACCGTTGTTAAGACCTTCTCTATGAGAACTACTACCAAAGGTTTTTTTTTTTTTTTTTTTTTTTTTTTTTTTTTTTTTTTAATTTGAATTTTATTTCTTTATTTGAAAATGCTAATTTTTTAAAGTTAGTTTTTTTAAAGATTTTGAAAATGATTTTACGTGATAATTATTTGGTTTGTAATTTGTATGTCAATATGTTATGAACTTATGATGTTAGAGATGATGGTAATATTAATATACGTATATATGTTGTCTAGATTATTGATTGAATTAATTAAGAATCGAATTATATGATTTGCATTGAGTGTTGCCTCCTTTTAGCATTGAAAAAGGTTTTGTAACAATGCAGCCGTTAATCATCCAATTCAAGCCCTATGTCATGGTAGAAATTATACCATACGATATTAATCCTCATCGATATTGACCTGACCCAACTTAAAATTAAATCAATATATTGATACATGTATATTTACAAGAAAAGACAATATACATTATTTATAAATGATCTAAATTGACCCCAACACCTTATAACCCGAATGCCATGTATAATGTCATCAAAATAATTATTGCTTAAGATTTGTATAATATTGTCTTTTTTTCTCATAAGTCCCTAACTTTTCTTGTATCATATAATCATATTTGTGTTCTTGTGTATCAATGTATGTCATAGGTAAGAAGAAACAACAGACGATTGATTATTCTGATAGATCAATCCCAGGCCAAAAGATTTCAGCAGCTCAAACATTCACATTTCGACAAATGGCTAACGCGACCAATAACTTCAGCATTGATAATCTCGTAGGTGAAGGCGGATTCGGGAGGGTGTACAAAGGTTACCTTCAAGGTGTAGACAAGGTAATCTCGTACTTCCTTTGTTTTTTAAAAATTGCAACACCTTGACTTTTACATTTTTTTTATACGAATTTTGATAACATATTATGAAGGATGTTAGTTGGATTTGTCTCAAAGTGTTTTTGTATTACCAAAGTTTTATAATATTTACTAAGTTATAATTAAATATTAATGACTTAAGTTGTGCATTGACAAATATGCTGGTCAAACAATTGCAGTTTTAAGAAAATGAAGTATTATGGTTAGTCCTGAATCATACATTATTGAAAAACCAATGTATCAGCTTAATTTGTCGCGAATATGGAAGCATGATCTTCAATTTCATTTTGTTGTTGTTGTTGTTTGAATCAGGTTGTGGCTGTGAAGCAACTTGACAGGAATGGACTGCAAGGAAACAGAGAATTTCTATCAGAGGTTTTCATGTTAAGCCTAGTTGATCACCCAAATCTTGTCAATTTGATTGGATATTGTGCAGATGGTGATCAAAGAATTTTAGTATATGAATATATGGCTTTTGGATCGTTGGAAGATCATCTTTTAGGTAATATCAATTACTTTTACTATGGAATAGTTGCAATCTTCTAGTATAATCATGTCAATCAAAATGCTAGATTATGTCAATTTATTTGTTGAGCATTCTTAATCTTTATATAGCTAGACGTGTCATAAGTACAGTTCGTGTTTTGTTTGTATTGCCAACTTTTTAGGGTTATCGAAATCTTCACTTAAAATTATTGGGTTTAGGTTGAGTCAACTTCGTTCTCAAGTTCATATAATCATTTGATCTTATATGTTATTTTTTTAGCTTAATAGTGCATTTTTTAGATAAATTTTCAAGGGCTATCAAGTTATTTATGGTCGGATTTTAGCAGGCCGAGTCAATTGTTTGACTAGTCTATTGACACCTATTCTAGATCTTCCTCCGAACACGGAGCCCTTGTCTTGGCAGACAAGGATGAAGATAGCCGAGGGAGCTGCCAAGGGGCTCGAGTATTTGCACGAGACTAGCAAGCCACCAGTGATCTATCGCGATTTTAAAGCATCAAACATCCTATTAGACGAACAATTTAATCCTAAACTCTCAGACTTTGGGCTAGCTAGAATTGGTCCAACTGGGGATAAAGAACATGTCTCGACTAGAGTCATGGGCACGTATGGATATTGTGCACCCGAGTATGCCATGACTGGTAAGCTCACCACAAAATCGGACGTTTACAGCTTTGGAGTTGTCTTCCTTGAGCTCATTTCAGGAAGGAGAGCTGTTGATACTACTAAACCAACAGCTGAACAAAACCTCATTTCTTGGGTATGTCTAAATTCTTAACTAGCAACTCTTCTTAATTTGTTTAAATAATTAGTTGTGCAAATTTGTAGTGGCTTTGACAATTATTATGTTTAATTATCTATTAGTAGACACTATAGAAATTTGTTACATTAACAATAATGTTTAGGCATTGTGTTACACAAATTTTTTTTTATTACATTTAACAACTAATCAAAATCAATCTGATTATTCGTATCAAGTTTGTGTAGGAAATATTGGATTTAAAAGCGTTTTCAACCTAGTTTGGTCATAGTTCACCTAACCTGATCCCCCTTTCTCAAATTTTGTGGATTTGGGCATATTTAATTGGCACAAAATGGTTGTATTACAACCTTGTATGGCCCGACCCATGACCAGCTCTATTATGCATAAAAACTATTTATCTCATGTTGAAGTTTGTAACGCCTAAATTTTTATCATCTTGTAGGCACAACCACTCTTTAAGGATAGAAAGATGTTCACAAAGATGGCAGACCCACTACTAAAAGACAAGTATCCAGTCAAAAGTTTGTATCAAGCCCTTGCAGTAGCAGCAATGTGTCTACAAGAAGAAGCTAGCACACGACCTTTAATTAGTGATGTTGTAACTGCTTTGGCATTCCTATCAAAACCGGAAGATGACTATGAAAGCCCTAGGAATTCTGTCATCATACATGACGTCGAAGAGGAAGACATGGAGGATGATCACGAGGAAGATTATTATAAAGACGACGAAAATGAAGATGAAGATGATAATAAGAAGGTACACCAACGTGGTTATGTGGTAGATATAGACGAGTCCTCGCCTAACCGGCCTTCCGAAACTAGTCACCCTCTTCCTACGCCGGATAGTAATGCATGATACGAATGTTGTGGTGTAGATTTTGCCCATTTTGGGCCATTCCTTTGTATTTATGAAATGCTAGAGATTGTAGATTGTAGTAGCCAAATTAAAATTTCTCCCTCAATGAACATTAATAGATTATTAAAGGGTCTATTATGAACTTGTTTCTTAAACTCCTACTATTTGGTACTAGATGATTCAAGGTAAATTCATAGCTAAACCCTTTTCTTTGAAGATGGTTAAATTGTGTGATAATTTTTCCATAGGTCGAGAAATTATTACAATATATATTAGTACGATTATTTTGTCTTGTATAATCGTGACTCATAACTAAGAAACACGAGATTTTTAAATGGTACATGTAGAATTGATTCCTTAACTGTTGAAACTCACAATCAAATCACAAGTCAATTAGGTTGGTGGTAGCTAGTATGCTAGATGGATGGGCTTATCAACTTTCTATTATCACCTCATTTCAATTGTTCCTTGCACACACGCCTTTAATCCTATCTTTGTTTCAAACAAGATTACTTATAGATCATGAAATCACGATTGAGCATGCAATTTTAATGGACTATTGATGAAGTTCCAAAAATCTCAATAATAATGCAAATTTCAAAAATGAATATCTTTAATTTTAGGGAAATTCTACATGGTGGCCTCCAGGTTTCACTTTTTCTACGTGAAAGACAAACTTTTTTCCAACTCTCTCAAGTGACACTCTGGTTTTGCAAAATTAAGTGTAGTGTCCTTTTTTTTGGTTTTATGGCTAACTTTTATAATTAAAATGGTTAACCTAAGGTTTTATAGTTTAAAAATTAATTAAATTATATTTTAAAATAATAAAATAAAATAAAAAACAAAAAAATTCCCAGCCACCCCGCAAACCCTAACCTTGCCGGAATTCGGTCAGCCACCAACTCCCGACCACCGAAACCACCTCCCAGCCAACTCCCGACCACCGAAACCACCTCCCAGCCAACTCTCGACCTCCAAAACCACCTCCTAGCCAACTCCTGACCACCGAAACCACCTCCCATCCAAGCCCCGACCACCGAAACCACCTCCCAGCCCAACCCCCGACCACTGAAACCACCAAAACTGGCCGGCCGGCTTTCCACAACCCCACCTGACCTAGCCCTGACCCCCAAAACCGCCACCTCGATCCCCAAAACAACTACGAAGTCCAACGAAACCACCGCCACCCCTACTGCAAAACCCTAAAAAGTTCAGATTATTTTTAGCAATTTTTAGCAGTTGTTATTGTGCTCCATGGCGAATTGGTGGGAATGAGTGCGATTAAAGTTTGGACGGTGATTGGTTGTTGCGGGCTGAAGTGTGGTTGCGATTTATTGTTGATGCGCGGAGAGGGAGAAGCAGCAGGGCTGCTTTAATGTTGCGGCTGGAGGTGATGGCAGTTGTTAGCGTGTTGGTGGAATTAATTGGTGGCAGCTAGAGTGTCGCAAGTGGTTGCTGTGTTGTTGCGGTGGCTTATCTAGTTGTTGCAAGGATGCGTAGCTGCTGTGCGTTGTTATTGGGTTGCTGTGGAGGATGGAGATGGCGAATTTAGGGAGCAGGGGAGTTGCGACCAGGTGCATGTTGGTGTCTCGGTGGCTGAAGATGGTGGTTGCGGATTGGTGTTGTAGGGTGTAATTGTTGCTGTAAATTGGTGCTGGTTGGTGATGGCTGCAGCGCCGGCACCGGGGGAGGGGAAGGGGGTCTGGGCGGCGGCCGGCGCTCCGGGGGGAAGAAAGCTAGCCATGGGTGGCTGGGTTATTGGTTTTGTTTTGTTTTTTTTTTTAATAATTTTTTCTTTTAAATTTTTTTTTGGATCACTTACGACTTGACACTTGTCAAGTGACTTAAAAAAGTTAGCCATAAAACAAAAAAAAGGACACTACACTTAATTTTGCAAAACCAGAGTGCCACTTGAGAGAGTTGGAAAAAAAGTTTGTCTTCCACGTAGAATAAGTGAAACCTAGAGGTCATCATGTAGAATTTCCCTTAATTTTATGTTTGCAAATGATTATACACTTTGTGCTTTTAACGGTTATTAATAAAATTTTTGTCACTATTTACATATTTAATGGTTACATGTTTGCAAAGACCAGAGAAACTTTGATCACACATTGTCATATTTTATGATAATCTTAGTCATACTTGTGTGTCGGTAAACATGCAAACAAAGTTAAAAAAAAAAAAACAAAAAAACAAAAAAAAGAACACATACAGTGGAAGTACTTTGTGAAAAACAAAGTTAATACTTTTGTACTCCTTCCATCCCAAAAGATCTGGGACATTAGACTTTTTTCATTATTCATGTATAGTTTTGATCATAATTCTTTACTAACATTGAGTAAAAACATATTTTATCATTAAATATGTTGTTAGATAGGTATTAATATAAAGTTTCATAATATAATTTTAAAAATAATTTTCATTCATATTTAATTATATAAAAATGAAGTCAAACTAGTGCATTGACATGTGTGCAAAGTTGATTGTGTCATATATTCTAGAACAGAGGGAGTATTTTGAACTTAAATCTATTCACAAAAACTAGCGATAGATGTTAGCTTATGATTGATTTGACTTGTCACAACCTAACACCTAACCAATCTACAACTTTTCACCCATTAAAACCCGCATGAATCTGGCCCACCTGAACTAAATTCCCCAAGTACGAACAATAAAGGAAAAAGACTGAAATTCGCTTCCCAACCCATAAATTGCTCAATCTAACCAAGCACTTGATCTGATCAACCCACAAACCAGCCTAAGCTGTGTCAACCTAGACCAACCCGATCCTATCTGTGTCACTATGGCTCATCCCAACACACACCGAACACCACCCAACCTGACGTGGTAGCTATTTCTTGACAATTCCATATCCGAAATAAAGAAAAGATGAGCTAAAAAACACATTTCACAATTTGTTTATGCAAGTACCAACGACACCACGACATCACTTTGTGTAAATAAATCATGCAAAGGCGGTCGTATTCGCTATCCCATTGAGTTGGATTCTAAATTCTTGTACAAATACAAATAAAAAAAAGTTTCAAATTCGTTTCCTAACCCATAAATTGCTCAATCTTACTCAACTCATACATAATTCGATCAGACCACAAACTAACCAAAGTTGGATGGCTCTCAACCAACCCGATCCTACCTCGTGTCCCATCCCAACTTACACCCAACATAACCCAACCCAGCCCAGCCTAGACCGACCCATAGCCATAGGCCATCTCTTGACCATTATATATCTGAAATAAAGAATAGAGCTACAGAAAAACATGACATAAAATTTGTAATTTGTAGGTACCAAAGAAACCACGAGGGCCTCGCGTTGTGTAATTAAATCATGCGAAGACGGTCGTATTCACTATCCCATTGACTTGGATTCTAATTTCTTGCACAATATCAACTTCGTTTCAAATTAAATCTTCAATCTCATTTATTCAGCTTTTAAAAACTATATAAAATCTTCAGTAGCTCAATATCATCTTTTTTGTTTTTGCAATTTCAGAAATTACAAACAAATCAAAAAATGGCGATTGATGAAAGTGTAGAAGAGGAAAAAAGGGCGTTTTTATTAAATCATCAGAACTCACATCATGAATCCCCTAAACCCAGAAGAAGGGGTGGTCTACTTACTCTGCCTTTCATTATTGGTACAACTTAATTTCTTCTTTTTAAGCATTTTCCCAATTCTTTTATTAGCTTATACTTCTTTCTGATTTTGGAATTTTTGAATTTGGATTATATTCTTTGTTTGACGGTTTTGATATATGCAACCTTAAGGACTAATATACATTGAATATATTTCCCGTGTTGGGTAGGAATATACTACCTCCGTTTTTTTTTATGTGCAACTTTGGCACATAAAACGGTTCACGAGGCAAAAGATTGAAGGGCAAAGATTAAGAAAGTATAATGGTGATTAATATATTATAAGAGTATGTAATTAAGGTGGAGAGAGAATGTTTGAATAATTAATCAAACCACCCATTGCCACCACCAAGACCAACCACCACCGCCGCCGCCTTCACCACCACCACTGTCGGCTTCACCACCACCGCCACTGGCTTCACCACCACCACTACCACCCCCACAAAACCACCACCACAACCGACCCCACGAAACCACCACCACCCTCACGTCTTTCCTTCTTTTTTCCGGCAGCCCCCTCCCTAACCAAAAAACCCAGATCTAACCCAGACCACCTAGACCCACATCTAACCCAGACTACCCCACCACCTAGACCCACATCTAACCTAGACCACCCCACCACCTACGCCACCAAGACCCAACCCTAACCCAGACCACTCCACCACCCAAACCCACCTCTAACCCAGAAAATCGAAACCCAGAAAATCAAAATCAAAACCCTGAAAATCAAAATCAAAATCAAAACCCTGAAAATCAAAATCAAAGATGAAAGAGAGAAAGCCGGTGGTCATAGGGAGCAACAATTGGGCCGGAATCATCACCGGTATCCGAGAACCCACCACCGCCGGCGCCGTGAACAAACTTGCAGGCGTTACCATTCGAAAAAGGGTCGTTCAAGAGACCCGGTTTTCGTTCAAGAATTCGGGTCTTTCATTGATGGGTTCGGGTTTGGATTCGTGTTTCTGGGTTTTGTCGATGAGAGGGAGGAAACGACGGTGGCGGAAATGGTGGTGGTGGAGAGGGCGGAGATCGGCGGAGACGACGATGAAATGGGGGTTGTTGGGGAGGTCGGAGTTAGGGTTTTGAGGGAGGAAAGAGGAGTAGGTGGAAACGATGAGGGTGTTGCAGGGGTGGAAAAGGAGGTCGGGGCGGGTTGAGACGACCGAGAGGATGGTGGAGATCAGGAGGAGAGAGAAAATGGAGGTCACCGACGATGACGCCATTGAAGGAGAAGTGAAGAGAGGAGAGAGAAAATGGCAGATTTGGGGGAATTTGGGATTTCTGAGGTGATGAAGAAATTGGGAATGAATTTCTGAGGGGAGGTAGTCTTGGAGAAGGTACAATTAGGTTAATGATTTTAGATTAGATAAAAAAGTTATTGTGATTAAAATAAGATAAGGATAGCATTAAGAAAATCTGAATTTTTAAGTAAGGGTAAGTTTGTAATTTTCAGGGTTTTTATTTACCAAAAATAGAATGAAAAAGGAAAGTTGCACATAATAGTGAACGGACTAAAATGACAAAAGTTGCACATAAAAAAAAACGGAGGTAGTATAACAAAATCACGCCTCAATCAGTGTTATTATTGCTTATTTAATGTTTAAAGTTTACACTTTTAGTGAGTTGTTTGCCTTTTTTTGGTTTTGCATCATTAAGTATATTTCGTTTGTTGGATTAGAAATACTACTCCGTAGGATATAACATATTCATGCTTCAATTGGTGTAATTAATGCTTAATTTTTATACTTTTGATGGGTTGTTTGCATTTTTTGGTTTTGCATTTTGATTTTTGTGGGCAGTGAATGAGTCATTTGAGAAGGTAGCAAGCTATGGTTTATTGCCCAACATGATATTTTACTTGATGAATGTGTATCACTTGGAAGCTGCAAAAGGGAGTATCATATTGTCACTATGGTCTGCTTCTTCCAATGTACTGGCCATTTTTGGGGGGTTTCTCTCTGATTCTTACTTGGGTCGTTTTCGGGTCATCGCTTTTGGGACTTTTTGCAGCCTTCTTGTAAGTTGATTTTTGGATTGTTTTAATGTCTTGTTTTAAATATTTCCAATTCAGGGTTCCTACTATTTTTGGGGTAATTTATTAGGATTCTGAATATTTCTTTCTTCTTTTGTGCCTGAAATCATTTATATAGTAAGTACTTAATAGAGTATTTGATAAAGTAGGACATGTTGGTTTGTATTTATGCTCAATGTGACGGCATTTGATGGCAATGCTGTTAATTTTCCTACTGCCTTGCTAGAAGCTTTTCGGTCCCCTTGCATAAAAGTATAAAACTCTATGTTTGTTCTGTTATTGGAGTATGTGACTTATGGCTCTGTAAATGATAATTAATATTATACTATTAAGCGAGTTAGATGATATTGTAAAGGAAAGATCCATGGTAAGATTTCTTATGAAGGCAATAACGTACTGTCATTTTAGTAAACTATACATTGTAATTAGAGTTCTTATGTGGAATAGGGTTATTTCCACAAGGTTTAGGGAAATTGTGAATACTTCTCTTGCTTGAACATAGAGATAGGCTTTTATCGGACTTCATATATAATTTGAATCTAAAGAGGAATTCCTTTTTTGTTAGTGGGCAGCATTAAGTTGAAAAATCTGTAGTAATTTCTTGGAGAAAAAAGTTATCATGCTTAACCCTTCACTTGACTCGTTTTTAATTAACACAGTATGCATCAGTAAACTGAGAATCTGTGTGATCATTTTCTACAGGGAACAATTATGCTTTGGTCAACTTCTATGACCCCTTGGATGAAACCTGCACCTTGTGCAAAGTATAGTAAGGATTGTGACACAGCTACTTTGCTTCAATATCTTGTTTTGTTCGGCTCTTTTGGCCTAATCTCCATTGGAGCTGGTTGTGTGCGACCTTGTTCCCTGGCTTTTGGGGCTGATCAAGTGAATGATAAAGAGAACCCCAATAATGAAAGGGTTTTAGATAGTTTCTTTAACTGGTATTATGCCTCAACAGGATTGTCTACTATCATTGCCCTGACATTTATTGTGTATATCCAAGATAAATTTGGCTGGCAAATTGGATTTGGTGTGCCTGCAATTCTCATGGTTCTTTCTCTCGTGACCTTCCTACTCGGTTCTCCATTGTATGTACATATAAAGGCCAAAGAAAACTTATTTCTTGGTTTGTTTCAAGTTCCAGTAGCTGCATACCGGAGAAGGAAAATTAGTTTCCCTGTAGATGCTGCTGAAGTGCATTACTATTGCGAAAATGACTCTGAGGCCACTACCCCAAGTGATCACATAAGGTACACTTAATTAGTTTGACATCCTTCATAACTGATTGTCTGAATACTTCTGCAACCGACCTCACAGTGTTTTATGGTTTAGTTTGACATTCTTCATCACTGATTGTCTATGTACTTCTGCAACCAGCCTCACAATGCTTTGAGGTTTCTTGTTTTTTGATTCAATTGAAGCTATATAGAACTCAGAATACCAAAATTTATATTGATATGGATTCAAGTGGCTAACTTGTTCATTTTTATAAAATTTGGCCTAAAATTAAGTGCCTAAATGCCCTTTTCCATGTTAGAGTGTCCACTTTGACATTGTCCACATGGATTTTTAAGGTGAAATGAAGAGTCATGTAATATAGCTCAAATTTCCCGGGTTCTTACTGTGAAACACTTCTACAAGTGTATTTTTAGCTATCCATATGTAGTTGATTGTGTTGTATCTGTTGCATTTTGTAGGTGTTTAAACAGAGCTTGTGTAATTATAGATCCTGCAAGGGACTTAAATGCAGATGGATCTGCATCAAACCCTTGGAGCCTCTGCGCTGTGGAGCGAGTGGAATGGCTTAAATCTATTTTAAGAATTATGCCTATGTGGACTACAGGAATCATGATGCTAGTAGCTCTAAACAACAGCTATACAACCCTTCAAGCAAAAAGTATGGATCGACATATCATTTCAGGTTTTGAAATTCCAGCGGGTACTTTTCAAGTTTTTTCAATTGTGACTATTACGTTATGGGTAGCATTTTATGATCGTGTTGTCGTGCCATTGATGGCCAAGTACCTTGGCATGCCACGCGGGCTTGGACCTAGAGTTCGTATGGGAACTGGGTTACTGTTATCATGTGTGTCACCGATAATTGCTGGAGTAGTGGAATCCATTAGACGAAAAGTTGCCATTGATGAGGGATTGGAAGATAAACCTAATGCAGTAGTCAACATGTCAGCAATGTGGTTGGCGCCACAGCTTGTGTTGCTAGGATTTGCTGAGGCCTTTAACGCTGTTGGTCAGATAGAGTTTTATTATGCTCACCTTTCTAAGAGCATGTCAAGCATTGTGATGGCTATATTCACACTAGGAATGGCGGTATCAAGTGTGGTGGGTGGCCTCTTGGTTAAACTTGTTGATACTTTTACAAGCACTGGGGGAAAGGTGAGCTGGTTATCAAGCAATCTGAACAAGGGTCATGTGGACTACTATTACTGGTTGGTTGCTTTTCTGAGTTTGATTAATTTCCTGTATTTTCTTCTATGTTGTCGAGCATACGGCCCATCCGAGAGTCACAGTCACAGAAGTAAGCGTTATGATACTGTAGAACACAATTCAGCTTGATTACTACGTGCCCTTTCTGGGTCCTTTGTTGTTTATGTAAACTTTTGTTAGTATTACTATCTGTAACATTATTGATCAGATAATGTTAGAACGATAGCTTTCACTTCTTTTTTTCCTTCGAGAGCAACTTTTAAGCTTCTTTTGTATTTTTGGATTGACATTATTGATCTAATCTGTAGCATTATTGATCTAACAAGTTTAGTATTACTTTTGTCTGTCGTCTAATTTTGAGTTGACGTATTCTGACTTTACAATTTTATGATCAAGAATCGAAAATATTTCATAAACCTCAAGGTTGCTGAATATTCATGAGTCATAAAACGCGAACTACTTCGTTTGGCTGGAAAAATCACCAGCCAAGAGTAATCTTATGCTGGTGAAAGGTATACAGTTAGAATAGCTTTATGCAACTGCACTAATGTCTAACCTCTATTCAACACTGTTATGAGAGCTTTAACTTCAAAGATATATAGTAATATAGGTGATAATCGTGAATACGTGATGTTGTCTATAATTTATCAGTTTAATTCATGTACCATTTGAATGTGGTTTATATGTTGCCTTAACTATGCTCTTAGATGAAGTTTCAGAGTGTTTCTTCTTGGAATAACACCCTCAGACCGTCTCATTTATCGTTAGATTGATTCCAATCTACAGTGCATCGTATTGGGTTCTAGAATGACAGTAATGGACCTTCTTGCTTTGACAAGAGGTAGGAAGATCTATGTTCTAATAGATGATGCAAGAACACCCACCAGCTAGATGGGAGAAAGCTGAGTAATAATACAAAGCACCCAGGACAGACAGGTTTTCGATCCAAACTTTCAAGCATCGACATGTGTTTCATATTCCATGGTGAAGAAAGATGAAGGTAATTTTAGATGATGATTTCTATAAATTAGCGCTTATAGTTGCTACTTATAGAATGCTGATAGCCTTATACTATAAAACATAATCGAGTGTAATACAGGTAGATTTAGCACTTTACAAATGCTCAAATTCCTCTTTCAGTAAAATGATACCAAAAAAAAAAAGACAGATTTACTGTAAACAAATGAAACAGAGCTTTCTTCCTTTTACTTATCTCAGTTGACGTCTCTTTCTTACATCATCAAGCATATATGTGTAAGGTGATGAAGTGACTAAAGAAATCGAATTCGGATTGGATAGATTGTCATATTTTCATAATAGGATCTTTATCAAACTCTTATTGTTATCTTAAACGACAATTTAGTCTGAATCTGATGAAAGCACATCCCCACCCGAAGTTTAAATCTAATTAAATACGATCCAAAGCCAATCAATATTGTATATAGAATCCAATTAAAATGAGGAAGTCCAAATAGAAGTGGATCAGATACGACACATGACAAGACTAACCTGAAACCAGTTGTTTCTGATATTCTTATCATAAAAGATTGAAAATTGCAAACTCTGAAAGATCTATCACCAAATTGATTCATTACAAGCATCCTTTTGAACACAAGAAATGGTCATAAGACAACTAAGGATCATCTAAAGCTTTGTGCAACAAACAACCGAAAGATCATCTAAGGTTTCGGATACTAAAAACATATTACTACTTACAAATAGAAAATTTATATACTGATATAGGAAAAGAAAGAAAGCAAGCCTTATGCCTAGAATAATAGCGAGCCTTAAACACATGAAAAGTTTAAGGATCAATACCAACATCTGTTTTGAGGCTTCTATAACTAAACCCGCCAAACCTCTTGCTTTCTGAGACATCCACAGCAGAACACATACTAGGCAGAAAACTACTGCTATTATTATTACTACTGCTGTTGCTGCTGCAGTTATTATTGCTTCTCCTCTTCTTTCTCCAGCTCATGCTCAGCAACGATCCTAATGAAGCTGTCTTCACTCGACTAGTTGGTAAACTGGTAGTTTTCCTAGAGACTCCTACATAAGTTTTTGCCTCGAGTTTCTTAGATGTATCACCACAATCTCTCTCAAGCCTACGAAAATACTCAATCTCTCGTCTGACAAGCGATCCAACGGTCCCTCTGGTGCCTATTGCAATAGGAGCTGTTGTGCCCATTTTTTCTTTGATGAGTATGTTTGTTGAGGTACTTGCCTTATATAACATTTTTAAGATAAGTTGTTATTTTCTTATACTAAAAACTTGTGTTTTTAAGAGAGGCTTGGAAATGAAGCACAGTATGATGGATCTCTGAGTCTTTGTCTATTTAGGAGGATTGCTTTGGGATTTAGGCATCTCTAATCTTTTGCTTTATAGAGTTGTATATGTCTGCTTTTTGTAAAGGGGGCAAGCAGCATGATAATTTCTTTTTCATATGATAAGGACTTTGGATTACCATAAATTTCATCATAGCATTATTAAAAGTAAAGCATAAATCAAGGGATATTAAAAATGTTAAAATTTTTAAATATAATCATACAACGCCCCGGAAATTTTAAAAATGTTTGCGATAATTAACAATAGTTGGGTTATAAATTTGTATGAAATGGTGTCTTTTTAACCTTTCTAAAGGTATATGTTAAAAATTCACAAATATCATGATGAGTAGTTTCATATTGATGAATTTCTTTTAAGAGATTACGTCACTAAGTCTTGTTCTATTCACCAAAAAAATAAAATTTATATTAATTAAAAATGTTACGTATGTTTACAAAAATACTAATTTAATGTAACTAGATTTAATGAAATCTATCAATTACGATTTACGAGTAGTCGAGTACTAAGTATTAAAATAAAGAAAGAATCAATCAGCGAAGTTTATAAAATATTACAAGTAATTCATAGAATTTAGTTCTTTTTAATGATTGTACCTTTTTTAAAATCGACTTGTAAAATTCAATACAAAGCCTCTAATTATTTGAAATGTTCAAGAGGAATTTTTTCTTTTTTAAGTTTCATATAATGAATTTATGATCATAGTAATTTAGAACCGAAAGTCACGCATCTTTCATCAAGTTATTCGATCAATCAAGCCTCAGTTAACCAGACAAAGGTACACAATAAATAAAAGTGATTAATTTTTGGTGAATAATTCATAGGGTAAAAGTCAAAGTCAATGATTAGAATGTGTAGTGTATGTGATTTATTATTAAGAAATGTAACAAACGTGATTGGTTTCGAGTGCGTTGGCCCTAAGGCATGGCTTTAATGGTCGGCCTTCTTTAATCTTTCTTCTATTCCTTTTGTTTGCCTATTGTCCAATATCAATAGTGGCAACAAGGTTAGCTATAATTTATTAGGTATTACCTTATGAAGGACCATCATAATTCATAATTGTAATTGATGGTGCACATTCCTAGTGCTCACTCTAATCATTTCCTCACATTTCTTTTTCCGATTGCACGGAGTAGTAAAGTTTTGAAGAGTCATACACAAGACAAAGGTTCGAAATTAGTTTATGATTTGTTGGTGTAGTGACTACTGATATATTTAAAACGAGGGTCAAACTTATTCTAAGAGATGTAAGGAATTCCATCGGTAATAATTTCATTGTAATTACTAACTAGATCTTTTAGAATTTAAAGACATGTTTTGAGCTTTCGAATAGGGAAAAATTCTCATTGATACCACTCTGGAATTTAAAGACATGTTTTGAGCTTTCTAAAACGAGGGTCAAACTTATTCTAAGAGATGTAAGGTATTCCATCGGTAATAATTTCATTGTGACATTTTTTGAGCTTTCTAATATTTCCTTCCTCAATTCTTATTATATACGTCCTCCATTTTTTTTTTATAATTGCAACAGTTTGATTTTCATACTGTTCAAAGCACTACTTTGACTGGCTTTAACGATTTATGGTTAAACAAAAATATAGTCACGTGAAATTTTGTTAAATTCGTCTCAATTTATACTATTTTAGTATCTAATGTATAATTTTTACATATTCACAATTAAAGATATTAGCGATTGAAATAATGTATCGACAGGCGTAAAAAAAAAAAGTGTTGCAAGTAAAAAAAAACAGAGGAAATATACTCCTATGCTATGGAACTATGATGTTATCTGAAAATCAATGAGGCCGTCCTCTTCAAACCTTGTGAGAGGGGTTTGATTTTCACCCCTCGCAAGAACCAACCCCCTTACAATTTCTCCATTGGATCTAAGTTAAATATGGAGAGAGAAAATAAAAAATGTGCAATTCCACTGAGGGCATTAGAAAAGAAGACACTTGTGTATCAATGAGTATAAGAATCCAAAAATGATTTCTCTATAAATTTACACTCATCAACAATTTCCCGAGGTTCCAATGTGATAGACAAAATACACAGTTGACTCCCAAAAGAACAGGGGGTGGGTGGGGTGGGTTGTACAGACTAGCCTAATAATTTATTACTAGTTTCCGACACCCCTGTATTACTTCTATTGCCTTCCCTAATCCCCTTATAATCTTATAAGTAATGACTTTCAGTATAATCACGTTCAAATATTAACATATCTGTGTCAACTAATTAAACAGCTAGGACGTACTTGGTAGATGGCATGAATACCTCAACTTCCGATGTGAAGCAAGCGCATTTTGCAGTGCAGTATGCACATTTACTCCTTCCCGAAAAACTGAATCATATAAATGACATACAAATTGAGACAATTCCTCTTCCTCGTGGTCCCAGAAAGCCTTTGATGTATTTTCTGTGCTTTTCTCAAGGTCACTATCTTCCCAGTCACTGATAGGACTCCCTGGTTCTGCTGGTTCTTCATCTTCTGCTTCATCCTCCCCAAGCTCAAATTTGCCATTCTCCAAATCATCAAAATCGCCTGATCCATGGAATGACGCTAACTGCATTTGAGGAGGTTCACTGGATGGACATATAACAGCCTTTGCACCAGAATCTAGAATGGCCTTAATTAAAGGCTTAACCATCCCGTATCTTCCTGTGCTAATTACAATTCTATCTCTCCAGGCTCCAACCTGAGAGATGACATGGTACATAAAATTAGTCCAGGATGCATAACGTTGAACTTATTCAAGGATATAAAAGTTAAAGAAATCCTATATACGTATTATTTAATATATAATGAACAAGATTTTTTTTTTTTTTTAAAAAAAAGGGTGCTCATGTTAAACGAGGACAGCCTTCCAACAGTAACAAATACTTTGATCTAATACTTCAAGAACTACAGGTTTATCTTATGGATCAGAAAGACACAAAAGTAATTCCAAGTATAGCACAAATAAATCAAAGAATCATATGTACACATACCATCCAGCGGATATCATCAGCCACTAGATGCATGGATGGGACAGTTCTCCGAAACATAAATGCCCCAATTTCACGGTCATCTTCCATAACCTTCATAAAGTAAAAAGCTTGATAAGCTTGCGATTATAGAAGCGACAAATATGCAGCAGTAAGGAAACTAAAAAGCATACCTGGGTTTGGCGTCCTATATACCTATGAACAACACAGCCAATTTGAAAATAAGGCCTATATGCCACCAGGTCAGCTATGGTTGAGATGGAGTTAAGTTTTGACATCTCCTTTCTACCCCGAACAGTTGACAACAAACTAAAACGAACACTCTGTACAAACTTGTCTGCAAGCTCCCCAGGTTCAGCAACCACAAATACATCATTTTGCCAGCTACAAAACATTTTACCAGAGTCAAGCTCTGCTCAAAAGCAAAAAATTTAACATCTAATGCCTATCTACACAAACTGGGACAAGATAGAAGCCATGGAGAAAGCAGAAACTAAAATGTAGCAGGACAAAGACATCGACCTCAAAATTGCACCAGTAGTGTCATTTTGGAGCGCTAAATGAATAATGCCGACTTGTGGTGAATTCTTCAGCTTATTTAACAATGATTGCACAGGCAAGCACAGCTGCCTGGGTCCTGAAGGAGACTTTGGAGGTGACGAAGTTGATCTTGGAGCCTGATGGCCATCCAAGCTCAAAGGAGGAACTAAGTCAATTCGGCCAATCCTCTGAGCAACTTCTGGACTGTACAGTAATGGGCTTGATGGAAAGCTTCCAGTAAACATAGGTGATGCAAATGGTGAGTTAATGGAAGTACCAGTCACAGGCTTAGGAGAATTTGACATTCCTGTTACAGTAGACAATCTTACTCCACTATGGGAACAAAATGTTTCAAGTGATCTTGTATGATGTGTGATTCTTCCAGAATCTGGACTATTAGAAGCCTCCACAAGGAGTACATTCCGCCTCCATCCCAAGGAAGGACTACTATCATCTAGCAATGTAAAAACAACAGAATAAGGTTGAATGTGGTATATACTGAGGCCTTTTAGATTCAGGCCTACAGCGGAATTATATGTGCATGAAGAATGGAGAACCAAAAGAGGAAAAAAAAAGATAAAAATCTGTGTTACCGGCTGAAAAAATTTAATCATAAAATATTAGATTAGTACCATTCTCTGACTTTGATTTTGACAGATTTTGAGATTTCACACCATCTGAAAATCTTTCGTCCTGTTGGTATGGCAATGTTAGCCTCTGACAAACACTTTTGAATGCTTCTGAATTATTTTTGACGTAGTCCTCTGCGGCTGTTTCCAACCTCAGCCAACCAGCAGGGTCGGTTTCGTCCAGCTCCATATCACATCGGTCATCAACTGAGCACACAATTGAAAATTTTCAAAGAGATCCATTTCTCATTATAATCTAAAGAAAATAAGGGGAATGATAAATGTGATGTTAATACAACCACAAACTGCTCAAACAACAACAAAAGTTTCCCACAATATTGTGGACTACAGACAGGAAAGAAACATTGCTGGCAACAATAGGCATATATTGTAAAAGCAAGGCATTCGAGTTCTAACCAGGATTAAAACGAAAGTATTGTATATCAGGAAGCATCGGTAGTAGTGTACTTAAAGCTTCCTCAACTCGTTCCACTGAACATGCACTCTCAATTAACACTGGCACTGTATCCCAAATAAGCCAACCAGCCTTCCGTGCCTGCAAAATTAGACGATTAATAAAATTCTCTTCACCATGTTCCTTTATTACTTGTTTTACTTCTAATTTTATGAGAAATTAAGACTAAGATGATATTGATGCTGAGATCATAGCCTTATTAACCTTTGTTGGAACGGAGCCACATCCAATAGAAACCAAACAATCAATTTTAGTGTCAGGCCACAAAAGTTGAGCTTCCCGTATAGCAAAAATGGTAGGGTTGTTTGCCACTATAGCACCATCTTGCCAGCGATTGACATCTGCTAGGAGACAAGAAAGATCAGAAGGGAGAGAGAAATGGAAAAAACAAAACTAAGTGAAGGAAGGAAATAAACCAGCACACTAAATTACCATCTGAAAAATCATCTAAATAATATGGTGCGGCAGATGAAGCTCTTATAGCTTGCCAGACCTTGTGTTTACAACTCCCAATGAAAGCATTATGTTTATATCCAACTTCTGCATTTGTGTTGTCTCCACCTGACATACTGATTGCTGAGCTTTCAGAAGGTGACAGGTACATCTCCGGAGTTCCAGATGGATACTGAAATATAGTTTTAATGGGTAAAAATAGTGTGCAAACCTTTAATCAACAAACATACACCACATGCAAATTTTACGAATTTTTCCAATTAGACTGATGTGCAAGTGGTAGCAACGTCATGAAAAGCTAAAACAAAAGTTAAAAATAACTAAAAACCTGGTAATTCCGAAATACAAAAGGCTGCGCAGGAACCACGCTAACTAGAGTTGATACAACAAACACTTTAGGTATTCTTTTCACAGCAGAATCTATCAAAAGGTCTCCATCTTCATCATCACACATCTCTTTCAACAATCTCTCAAATTGATCTGCACTGTGCTGCAAGAAACAAGTAATTGTATCTTATTTCCAACACACGATAAAGTTTCAATTTTACATCAACAATAGTAGGAAGTGGGGAAAATAAAAGCAATCTTTACTTTTGCTCCATGTACAGCAACTCTGAACCTCTGAGATGAGCTTTTGTACAATTGATCCAACTTCTCTCTCCAAGTTGCTGCCTCGTTGTCTTTAGAGACAGGTTCAGCAAAAACAAGTTTGCCTGATCAAGCACGCCAGGAAAAAAAAAAAAAAAAAACAAGATTCAAAACCAATATATATGAAATCTAAAGGAAGATAAAGGATAGCATCTATAAGCAGTGCATGCCACTCACCAAGTTTCTTGTATATTTCCTCACACTCATCTAATGTCATTGATTTGATCCCAAGAGCCACAGCTAGCATACCACCAGTTGATGTGCCACATATGAGGTCAAACATTTCATGTATCGGTTTCCCTGTCCCCTTTTCCAATTCTTTCAGGATTTTCACAGTTGCGAGACCTTTCATTCCACCCCCATCCATCGTGAGTATCCGAAGCCCTTGCCTTGCTACTGGTCTCCCCTTTATGGCACGTCGTAGTATCTCATTCTCTCCTGCATCAAATAAGATAAAGATGATCACTACACTAAACCTAAGCAATAGAAGAAGAGTTTTAGGTCTCAGAACAAACCAAGAATTGCCAAGGCACGAGCAGCAGCTTTATTGACCCGTGGCTCAGCTGTGGATGTCAAGCGCATAAGAAGTTCCCGCAGACTTTCGGAAGTAACCATCTTTTTCCGATTCTCCAAACAGAAAGCCAAATTACCAATCACCCACAAAGCTAATCTTTGGACCTAAGATGGGCATTTATAAATTTCATTAAACGCCTTCAGGATGAATCAATTAAACTAACACACTGCTAGAGATTACCTCTGGATTCTTATGGGCACATAAGAATTTCAATGACTTCATTACATCCTTGGAGAATATTTTCTGAGCTACAGCATCAGAAGCAAAAGCAAGGCGTTCCACGACTTGTAGCACAGAAATTAATTCCTTCTCAACAGCAGATCTGAGAACAGCTTCGATAGGTTTCATGATATCACATTTCATTAGAAGCATTGCAACAGATACATCTGCAGCAAGAGATGAAAGGGCAAAGCATGCTTGCTCAACCTACAAACAAAAATCAATAATAGTACTTCAGCTACTATCTAAGAAAGGTAGGAAAGAGAAAATATCACAACTGCCTGACATACCACGTGATGGTTGTCAGTGCTGATCATACTAATGAGCTGCCGGACTGCATTTTCATCTTTACCAACAACAACACGATTATCTTGGTCTTGCATGATTTTTCCTAGTGCAGATGCCAATAGGGGATGCCGGCAAGAAGAAAATCGGAATATAAGGGAGAAAAAGGCACTCAGCTTGTGTCTAGATGCACCAAAATACGACGTTGCCTCTGTCTGTATTCATCAAGTTCCATTTGGAGGAAAAAGTTACAGTCAAACAGCATCAAGTGGAACTTAGTATATAAATCAGCACATATTTCTTTAGTACCTCTATTTGCACATTCACTGATTTCAAATGTTCATCAGCAACAATTCTGACATTGGCAAGAGATAAGTGACGCAGTTTTTGTAGCGGCAAAATTTCAGGAAGGAACTCAAGTGGATTTCCAAACAATCTTAAAACACGCAATTCAGCCACAGCCCTGTCATGAACAGAAAATTAAAATAACATTAGGTCTCTAGCAAAATTTCTTTGTAAGCTTCAACCTAGAAAATAACTAAGGGTTCACATGTTTGAAAGGTAGCAGATGTTGATCACAGAAAAAACAACCTGAAGTCTAGTAATGGACGAATCAGCTTGTTATGTTCCAGTGAAAGCTCCACAAGTCCAACACACTGTCTTAGCTCCACTGTTTCACAGTCCATAAATAAAAGGATAATGAGTAAATAGTAGAAAGTTTCACTACCTAAAAGCTCTCCCACTCTTAAGTTTTTAGCAAGATCATTCCCATGCATGTGAATTAACGAACATAATAGATATAATGCTTGCCTGGAACAGAGACTAGAGCATTATCATCAGCTCTTAGAACTTTCAAGTTTTTGAGTTGACCAACTTCAGGAGGTAGAACTGATAGCTTGTTGTTATTAAGGTATAGCTTCTCAAGTAAAGGAAGTTTTGTCACTTCCACCGGCAACACCTGTTGAATGCACAGAAAAATTGCATCACACAACTGACAAAACTCAGTCATGACCAGTTATTAGAGAATCAAAATCACAAATTACCCAACACGTGAAAGCTATTATAGTTCCAAATACTAACATTTATGTTTCAAGCTCCTTGTTAACCAGTGAAATTGGCGAAGAATCAGATAATGTTAGTGGAAAATATGCATTAACAACCACAGAGTACTAATTATTGGTCTACTCCCTCCCATTTCCAAGCCAGATATCCTAATTGACTTTTTGGAATGTTTCAACAGACGGCCATAATTCTTTAGAAACACTCTGTGTATAGGCAATAGCACATTGTTCCACTGTAACAAATCATAACAAGTCCATCAATGTTATCAACTTGTATGTTTTGTCAATTAGGTCAATTAACTGTAACCATAGCAGATACCCTGTATTATTCTTTGCCTCATAAACAATGCCAGGGCAAAATTACTTACATGTTGACCTCTGAAGGACTTCTGAACTCGCCAGCAGAGATATCCACATAAATAATGGTGTATGTGTCATAGTCTTATGAAAATTCATACATCTATCGACCATCTCATTTGCACCGTCATTATTTATGCTTCCAGAAACTAGATAAATGTTTTCTAAGCTTCAAAATTCCACCTTTCTTCCTGTACCACTGAGAGGTCTCTAAGACTCAAATCAGTTTAGCATAGGCCATCTTTCAGGATAACAACTTTGACACCTACTAGGCTTAAATTAATGTGGGAGGCTTAATTTGATCAATTCAAACGCGATCATATCATATCTTCCATATGCTTATTGCAGGAAATTTAGAACTTACAGTAATTCTATCAAGTTAAAGCCACTGGCAATTCCCCTAATATTACACCTTAGGAAGCATACAAAACATGCATCAGCTTATGTTATTCACACTCTTCCTTTCACCTCAAGTACCCGCGTAAACATTAAACCATAGGTCCGTAACATAAAAAGCATTAAAGGCAAGACCCTATCATCCAATTATCACAAATATTCCAATCAAATTCAAACAATCACAATACCTTATTAACTAACAATTTAACAATCCAACAAAAACTCATTCAATACAAGATAACTAGAAGCATACTTACAGAAATACCACAACCACAAAGACTCAAAGCAGTAACAGTATTCCAATGCTCCGAAAAATTCACACATCCATCACCAAAACCAGTAGCCACCGCTGTCGCGGCAACCTTAGACCGCAACAACCTCGTCAAAACCCCAATGCCATCACTCTGCTGACCAGAACCAGCAGTTTTCCCCATTGTAATCGCTCTCAACGGCTCTCTCCTCCTCACAACCTTCATCTCCACCGCAACTTCGCCATCATTTTCTCTCTCCTCCAATTCAACAACAACCGTATCCTCCGGTGGCGGCATCTCCACCATTAACTTCGACTGCAACCTCAACGCCACCTGATCCTCATCATCTCCTGCTGTCCAATCCATCTCCACCGTTTTCTTCGAGAAATCGCCGCCATTGTCGACCACAACAATCGAATCTCTCTCCGCTTCATCTTCATCATCCTCCGCTTCTTCGCCGAAATGGAGCGTCAAATGGAATGCTTCCGACGGTCTTTTCCATCCTAATCCCCATGACATTTCGCTTTTGATCACAAAAATTTGCTCAAAATTGATGCAAATTCGCCGATTTCCAGAAATTTATCGATAACTTAGGGTTAAGGTAATGCACAAAATTGAGAGAATTTTGGAAAATTCCCCAAATCAATTTGATCGAAAAATAATAATGATGAATGAAAAAATGGGAATTGAATGATGTATTTATAGTAGTTACAACGATAAAGACGAGAGAGAAAGACGTATCAGAAATGTCAAATCGAAGCAACTTTAATTTTATTTTTTATTTTTAAAGGAAAAATTGAAGGTTTTTCAATATTTTCGTGTCTTCTTGAATCTTGACGATGAAGATGATGAGTACTTTTCTTTGTTTTTCAGTTTCTCCCGCTAAAACGACGACGTCGTTGCATCAAAGTCAATGTTTTATTAGAAGACTCTGATTTTATGGGTTTTTTTCCCTCTTGAAAAGGGGTCCATCATACTTCGTATTTTTTTTTAACACAAAGGCCTTGTTTTGCAATTGGTTGTTTTCTGCTAGCGTTGGCTGGTTCACTTAGCTTATTTGTCCAGTTGGAATGTTTCGGCTATTTATAATGACTTTTGAAATTGACTGTTTATATAAGTGTTTGGTAAATTTTATTGGTGGCTATTGGCTGCTTATTAGCTAATTTGTGGGCCACCAAGCCCAAAGCCAACAAAAAAAAGCTACTCATAGCGCTTTTTCATTTTGGCTTAAAAGCCAACTTTTTCGCTGAATGAAAAACCAATTACCAAACACTTTTTTTTTGGTTGTTTGACCACATAAAAAAGCCAAAAACCAAAAGCTAACCAAAAAGCCATTTACCAAACATAGGCAAAGAGAAGATAGATTATATTATTAGGCTAATGCTAAGTTAATTTATATAATGAAAATTGATGCAACAACAAAATAAGCCCTTCACAAGGGCTGAAAATACATCCGCCAAGTACCTACTATTTAGTTGATTCAGTAACCCAAAAACAAAAGGCATCCATAACTTAGAGAAGTTCCTATGTGAGGCAGTACATGAAGCAACCCAAAAATCCATAGCTAAGAACACTTGAAGTTGAAGGCTTAGCAGCAGGCACCTTTGCAAGCTCTGATTCATACATTCTGGAACTAGGTAATGGGTTTTATACCCAACATCCATATCCTTGCCAAACACCGCAAGTTGATTCTTCTCCCTCAAACCTAGATAGAACAGCCGCAACATCACAAACATTCATGATGCGGATTTGGTCCTGAAGCCAGCAGCATATCACCAAGAACCTTAGCATCAGTTTCTATGAGCACCTTCTTTATCCTCAAATCATCCGCAATTTCATAGCATACAGTTCAGCAGCCAAAGCAGGAGAAACCTACATACCAAGAGCCATCTCATCTCCTAATAACAACCCCACCAGAAGAAAAAAAAAGTGATCTATAATTTTAAAACAAATTAAGTGCTTGTTTGGTTGGAAGATATTTCCGTTGGAAATGAAAATTCCTACTAAAATAAGTTGTGTTTGGTTGCCAACTCTCTTAATATTGATTTTTCATTGGTCAAGAATACATTGAAACATCTATAATCTATAACTAATAACTAATACTAAGATAACAACCGCTGACATCATCTTATCTTTAAATTAGACACATGTCATATTGTTATTAAAAATTTTCCCTCCAAAACTATAAATAATGTCATCATTTTATGTTTTTATTTTATTATTAAAATTTTGGTCAACAATACTAAAATAACAACCGCTGACATCATGCTAGACACATGTCAAGTTGTTATTAAAAATTTACCCTCCAAAATTATACATGATGTCATTAATTTATACTTTTATTTTATTTTATTTTATTAAACTTTTGATTAGCTATATTATTATTAGTATCAATTTTCGAAAAATAATCTAAATTATTCAATTTCTCTTCCTTAGATACCCCTTTCATCATTCAATTTTTCTATAACCTCTATTGTATTATTAATGTTTGATTTATTATTTATTTCGGGATTTTTTTGAATTGTGATATGAAAAAAATCAACAAATTTAGAAAATTTTATTTGTTCAAATCGCGCATTGCACGAGACTAATCTAGTTAATATTATGCTAATTCTCTTTCTAATTTATTGCACATATATTATTATTTTATTTTATTGTGTCTAGGAGGGTTGGCAACCCTTAGGGTCACCCAAGCATTTTCCGACAAACATGTTAGATAAGTAGCACGTAATACCCTTAAAAGAGGACAAAAATGTTCGACAAGTAAGTTTGACAATGAAAAAAAGCGTTGATCAGAAGACGAAACTTACCCTCCACATTTTCAAGTTATATTTTTGTTTAATCAAAATAGTTCTAAATAATTTGAGGTTGTATAATTTGAAATTCTAAAGGTTTCTTATGGACTGTTGACAATTTTCATGAATCTTTTAAACAAAACATGCCATTGGTGTAAAGTGTTAATATTGGCATATAGAAAAAGAGCACCACATCATTTTAGACATCTACTTGGATTTGAAAACTTTTGCTTTAATATCATCTTATTACAATCTTTCAATTTGTCAAATTTTTTTTTTAATGCAAGTTTACTAGATCCAAAGTAATAAGACTTCTAAGAGAGAAGAAAACTTCGAAAGTAAATTTTAGTTTAGTTTTTTTTTTTTTAAAGGTAAAATGAAGGCACGCCTTAAGACCTTAAGAAAAGATCCTCTCGAAGTGTATTCTCCCACAATGTCCCACCTGAAAGTCAAAATACTAACTCACTCAATCTCCCTTCCAAAAGATAATTGGAAAGAGTGATGGCGTTATTTATGACATATTTGCATTAAACGATTGACCTAACCCATTATATGGAGTACTTTATACCAAATTATCAGCCAGTCAACCACTTAAAAATTAATGCAAGGGTCAATCCAAACAACCACCAAATCAAGATGCCTTAATTCTAGTTTAGTTGAACATTCTACAAGATCATTAAAAGACAAAATAATCATTAAGCTTAAAAAGATGCAATAAACCATCTTTAATAATAATATCCTTCGTACATGAGCAGAACAAAGTCAACAATTTTTGTACATTTTTATAACAGCATTATAGGCAATGTAAGCTAAGTTATATTCTGTACTATATCAGATTAATAATTGAGCATTTGAAGTAGAACATCTGAACTCATACTTCAAATATGAAACATTTTATTCCCTCTTGATACCACCTTTCCTTACAGAATACTCTGCGCACGTAAACTCGTTACCATTAATACACAATGTTACCTCTCCTATATTCCTATCAAATACTGCTCCTTTAGTTTGTTCACTTATGTTCGGTCAGCTTTGTTAGATTAATTAGTTCGTATGGTGCAGAATTATGTCAACAAGAAGACAAATAAATGTATAGTACTGTTCGCCAAACGCCAAAGAAATGGCAAACGCAATTCATTGTTGCTAGTCGGAGTCCTAACAACCTGCCAGGGATTAAGATAACCACTCTAGGATGTTTTTTTCAATCCTGATAAATCTGCTTCATTGTTGAGGGCAAAGCTAGTATATTACAAAAATAAGGAACATAGAGTTTGGGAAAATACTAATAAGCCATACCTAATGTAGTTGCAACACATCAATCATTGTAAGCTAAACTCTTTTCTACCAGATCAAACAAATCTTTCAATTTACTTGCAACTTGTTCCTCGACAAATGAATAACCAACCGCGGTCCTTGCTAGCTGGAACATTTCCTTCTTCCCAAGACCTTTCACAGATAAAAGAGATAAGATAATGGAAACAAGCAGCAATAACCGGGTTAGTTGAATAAACTCCTAGGTTTAGTGTGCTTGTATACTAAGAAAAGAAATCCTACCAAAAGCAGTAGCAGCAATGGCGTATTCTTTAGATAAACTAGTAGAGAACACCCCAGTGTCATCAGTGCATAGAATAAGTGGATGATTTGTATTGTATAAATCAGCTGTCAAACAAACAAATGCATCATGTTCTCAAAGAGCTTATGTTCACTGAAATAGTAGACTAGTTCCATAAGATTTAACTAGAAAGGAACCGAACCAAAATGATGAACATCGATGGAGGAAATTGTATTAGTTCGGATGTTAGATGTCAAACATATTTCAACCTGCAAAATTGAAAATTATGCTCAACAATAATCCAGTTTTGCCCATTTACCTCATTAATAGGCATAAAGAAACAGAGAAAAGCCAGAGTTTATCTAATATGCACCCTCCATCTGGAATATTCAAGTAATGGGTTAAGATTGGAAGTCATAAAACAACACTACTTAAATGGTGGGAGAACATACAAAAACACACAACTATTATGAAGATCATTTTTGTGAGATCATGTCAAATCCCCTGATCATTAATCTAGAGAATGCCACAGCTAATTCCTGACAGAGGGAGTAGTATGGTGGCAGTTTACTTAGCGATAAATAGTAAAAAGGACAGAGCATCAAACATTGGGAGGGGATGATACTACACAGCTGGGCATAACCAACCTGAAACATAAATAAACTAACCAGCCAAAGATTGTTGCAAGGGTGGATTTCTGGGTGATGTGAGAGCCTAGCCCAGAGGCCCACACCACAAATGACTCCCCTGACCATGAGGTTAGGTTACGTTGAGCCTCCAAGCACAAAGGTGATGTAAAAATATGTTAGAACTATAAAGGCATCATCCTTAGATAATGATATGTATTCATAGCTCGGTTTCACAAAGATTTTAAAATAAGGCACTTGGCATAAATTACTAACTATTTAGGGATAGTGACTTTTAATTCTATAATTCATATAAGGGCACAAACCGGGATCTTGGAAATTTTTAATTTTCTCCATGCATCCTCTTCCAAGCAGCAAGCGTGACCAATCCTCTCAGGAAGAAAGTCCAGCATTGCATGTATTTCCTCCTGATTAGGGACCTAGACAACACTACGTTTAAAGACAAATCAGAGAAATTCCAAATTAGCTAAAATGAAGACAACAATAAAAGGGACTTGCACTAAGGACATATGGCAAAATTCCAATATACCTCTCCACAATGCAGAGTAACACGAAGACCTTGTTCTCTGGCAAATCTCAAAGCTGGCAAAAATGTTATCCTACAACAAAATTCAAACATGCCCCCATGCATAACACTTTCAAATGGAGTGAAGCACATTGATTGTGTAACTGTATGGAAAAATGTTTTAGCATATACCATTCTCCCACTTTAGGATTCCCGGATAGATCAATACCTACCACTCCAAGATCTTTCATTTCCAATGCCAGCTTGACCTAAAATCATTTTTGCAAGTTGTCACATTCCATGAGTATAAGTATAAACTTTCTAATTTTCTTTGCTCAGAGAACCATCAAAAAACAAAGCTAAACCTCATGAAAAAGCAAGATACTTACAGTTTCCATTGCAGCTGCAAGTGTCTCACGACGATCAATGCTGAGGAGAAGCCTAACATATATCTTTGTCCTAGAAATGCCGACACAGTCATCAATCATTTGACCTGACTTCCCATTTTCCTCCAATCCAACTTCAGTAGAACCAAAATCAATGTCTAAGACATCAACTTTTCTTAAACCCTCAATCACAGCTTCCATGTAAGAACGTTTGGACATTCCTCGAGAATCATTCCTCTACATTCCCAGTCAATAAGCCAAGTTACTTTTATTTTAGTTAAACTTAACTCAAATCTTCATATTGGACAAAATTAGCCAACAAACTTGGCTTTAGTACCTTAGGGGTGGTTCTCAATTCCAAATAGACAACATTCTCAGCAGCAAAATCTTCAACAACCTACAAAGGTAAGATAAAATATAAGGACTAACAAGTTTATATCCTAACAAAGTTCTAACCTATCAAGATACCTCGGTATTTCTAAGTATTGACAGCAACAATCCCAAGTTTACGTAACCTTCCTAATATAATCCCAACTTCAAATAACTCCACTAAACTCCCCCCGTTTAAATTTCCTCCTCCTAACATACTATAGTTGGAATAATCAGTCATCTCAATCACCTGATTGTGGTTCAACTTCAACTTAGGCTAAAACAACAAAAAATAACAAAAATCAAAGCCAATCTACCAAAATAATAGGGTTGGCAACAAGAACCAAGAATCAAACTTCCTACATTTGCTTCTATCTTTCGCTACGGGTTCTTGCAAACCCATTTTCATCATGTCTCCCTTTATCCAAGTCAAGTTAGGCTAATGTTGAGAAAAATTCTACCTAAAACATGCTAAAGTTCAATTCGTGAAAAGGACAATCAAACTAATATTGAGAAATCATATCTATATTTTTTGTTTCCCTAACATCAATGTGATCAAACTACCATGGGCATGGATTATAGCTAATTCAACGAAATCGAAGCGGAAAAAGATCCAAAATTACACCAAGAAAAAGGAAAATCCATCATACTTCTTTGGTGATTCTGGTGACAGTAGCATGATCAGTGGTAAGAATGTGAATCAAATCAAACAGCTTGAACACTTCAGTCAAAGATCTATCATCTGCATAACATAATCATAACAACTTACAACCCACCAAAAATCATGGCAATTCAAAACTATCTTCAAAAACAACAATCATACATACTTTTGAGGATAACATGCTCAACTTCAGAAAAAACAATAATTCCTTTTTCTCCCAAGTCTTTAGCAAGTTCTCTGTAATTCAACTCAAATTTGGTCAGAATTTCACACAATTCAAATGCCAGAAGATGAAAATGCAAGAAATTCAAACTGGGTATTAGAATTATGCTACAAAAATTGATTAGAGAAGAAGAAAATGAAATTAAAAAGAGGGTTTTGAGAAAATTATACAGTAGAGTGGAATTTCGGACAGAACCATTGAGATGGGCATGGAGCTCGACTTTAGGCATGGATTCCCACCAATCCATCATCTCCATTTTCACTGATTTACGAATTATTGCAGAATTGAAGCAGTCCTATTTGGTGTGGGACTGTTTCTACAAATAAATTCTGAATCGAGAAGAAAATTACAGATTTTTTTTTTTTTTTTTTTTTTTTATGTATTAAGAAGGTTGCACATGTGAACACATGCATTGACATAGGAAAATATTTACCTTATTTTATGATTTACAATATTTACCTTATTTTATGCTTTCCTTAAATAATACCACAAAAAGATCCAATTATCAAAGTATAACTGTTTTTTGAATAAATTTCCACTTTAATGTCCACAAAAATGTGTAGAAAAAAATTCTTTTTTTAATCGATTCAGCGATTTTTAAAATTGAGTTACTTCAAGTTGCAATTTTCATACTTCAATTAGCGGTTTTCATTTTTTTTTCATATTTCAATTAACGGTTTCTGCTTTAATTTTATTTCTTTTAAGAAATTCTAGAGAGTTAGCTACAAGAAGTTCTTCAATTCATCTAGAATTTTCTATAATTTCAATAATTACATCTTACTACTTTAAATAATGCTACGTATATATATACCAACTCAAATAATAAAAACTCAAAATTAAGGCATAAAAAAAATCAACAAACACTATTTAAAAAAAAAAATCTACAAACAAAAAATAAAAACAAATTGGACATAATGATAATACTCCGAGATTGATACCACTCAAAAAAAAGGATAAAATCGAACTAATTAAGATTGATAATTCTCCAAATTAAACAATAACAAAGCTAAAAAAACAGAACAGTGATATTTACACTAACAATTTTCAATTATAACAATAACAATCACAATATAATAATAATAAAAAAAAAATCTCGCGATTCGAGTTTGACTAAAGTCTTGGCTTGAAATAACCCTACCTGATTATCTATTGATTCGAACAATTGCTAGCTATGCCTACCTTAATTAGCACCCTTTAAAAAAAAAAAAAAAAAACAACAACAATTATCACGTAAATTGAGAAAAACAATTAATAGGTGGAGAGTGGGCCCCACTAACGTGATTGAAATAAAAAGCGTAACTCCGTTAATTGCAAGGTCACTATAGAGTTACTAGTTACGAAAGGGTTATAATGTGTAACTTCTAAAAGGAGGGGCAAAATGCAATATTAGAGGGTCACTAGAATTCTTTTTTATTTTTATTTTTAATGATTTGATTTTTGGCTTTGAATAAATATGACGCATACTCCCTTCGTATTTCAATTAGTGCTATGCGGTAGGGGTGAGCATGGGTCGGGTACCCGTACCGTTAACATTATCGGTTCGGGTACCCAATAACCAATAACACTAAAAATGATATCGATTAACCGAACCGATAAGTTCGGGTACCTGAACTTCGAACTTCTGCTACGCGGATTTTCAGATCAGTTATCGGGTACCCAATATGATATCCAATAATGAAAATTTAGACTTTATAATTTAGTTATTATGATATCATTCAACACTAATTAACAATAATACCACATGATCATGACTAAATTACTAATAATAATACTAATCATTTAAATTATGAAGTGATTATGAAGTAAAGTAAGAGTTTAGATTTTGGATAAATAGATTTAAGTAGGAAAAAAAAAATTGCTTATCGGATCGAATCGAGTAACCGTTAATTTTAAAATGATACCTGATAACCGTACTCGATAACAAATTATCGGATCGGGTAAGGGTAGACTTTATATGGGGTGCGGTGGTCAATTCGCACACTTTAGTAAGGGTAGACTCGTCATTTAGTCGGTGTTTTAGGTGTAATCTGTCGGTTGTTGGACTAGAATTTTGGTCTCATATGTAATTTGATTATGACTTTGTCAAATTTGATTATTACACAAATAATTTGGTAATTCGATTATGCATCATGGTGTTGTTCACCGGCAATCGATTTGGATCTGTGAATATATATCTTTTGTCCCTTTTTTCTTCTCCTGTTGTGAGATCTCCAAATCAGACAATAATCTGCAGCGGTGCAGCTTTGCTATGAGTTGTTGTTCATCTAATATTGTCACCAAGTTGTTAATGACTGAAAATAGTTCTTCAATAGCGAAGACAAATTATCAATGTTGAACTTAACAACAGTCAGTGTTATTTCTTGGTTTGTGTGTAAGGAAATCGGCTTCTGATATGGTGGAGATCTAAGTGATATGGCGGAAAGGGAAATCGGCTTTCGATATGGTGGAGAAGAGTACAGCGAGAGGAGAAAGGAGAAAGGAACAGGGTTGTATGAAAGCTCGTATGTTCCAGAATGAAGAACAAAAACGGAATTTCAAAAACGTTAGGAAGCATCTAGTTAAGTGTCACATCAACAATATCCAGAAATAACATTAAAATATTTCAGAAAGTGCTCATAATTGCGAAAATGCCACCATATTAACATGTTTCGTTAATATTGCATATTAACTGGGCACAGCTCGTTGTGAGAGCATTGGCCTGAATCGCTAGATTTTAAAATTAGGGTTTTTTTTTTTTTAAAAAAAAAAGCAAAGTAGGGTGGATAGTTTTTCGTATTGATAAAAATTGCATAGTCTACTTTTGACAAAAAAAAAAATTTCACTACAAAAGTTTGACCAGTCAAACAAAGAAATGCAAAGCGTACAGAATATGGAACTCTGTTTCTAGTTTTAAAGTAGGGATATTAATGAACTGAATCGAGCTCAGGGTTGCTAGGGCTCAGCTTGGCACACTTTGATTATCCTCAAGCCTATACTTCATAAACGTTTTGAATATTCCATTTTGAATTTTTTAACATTATTGTACACATATCTACTACTTGTACTAATTTGAGTAAGATGTTATAATAATATGTAAAATAAAATTATTAAAAGGTATTTAGAGCTTTTTCACAAACTTTTTGAGTTGAGCTTAGTTCTGCTCAGTCTCTTAAAATTTTGGAGCTACACAGCTAGGCTCATTAACATTCTTATTCAAGATTTTATTTTGATTGTAGTTTGTATGATTTTGGTTTTTGCTTCATACAAAGTAATAGATATCACAAAGTGGTTAATATTGTCATAGATAAAATTTAATTACAATAGTAGAAATTCATCTGAGTTAGTCAATTAACCAACTCTTGCTCAATCTTAGCTAGGAAAACAATGGTAGCTTGATTCCTAAGAATACATAAATAAATAGAATTTCCTAAAGAAAAAAGAGACTGATTGTTTGGAAAATACATACCACAAATATACATATAGGAAAAAATTGTTCTAAGCAGAAATGATTTATGAATTTCTTCCATTCTCATAAAATCAAATTTAAGTACACAACAGAGCTTTTAACATAACATGATGATCATAACTTAACAACATATTAGTGATAAATACAATAGTACATGCTGCTAGGTAGCAACTCATGACTACTTAATTGTCTACGAAGTTACACATGCTCCTAATTATGCCATGATTACCAGTTAACACTCCTGCATATGAGAGCTTTAAAAAAGCAGAACCAAATTCTTGAAAGAAATCATCGGCATTAGATGCAAATTGTTCCACAATCCCTGCAGTTCGAGTGTTTAGGGGCAACTCTGCATCAATCCTTAGCACACCTCGACGCTGCAGGGAGTTCTTGTAGTACAAATTGTCAAACATAAATGCTGAAGGATCATTAAGCACAAAACTTATATTTTGAGAAAAGGGTATGTTTTCAGGACAGCTGAATTTCAAGAGTGCTTCAAATCTAGGATCCATGTAGCTCCCTCTCGCGTCAGATGGCCTATACAAACGATCCATGATGTTTAAGCAATGTGTGACTCCTAAAGTATGTGACCCTGCAACCATAAATTTGTGGTTTACTTTATGTTAAAATGATCAAAGAAATGTTGAATGATAAAGTATTATATACTTGAAACGCAAAATGAAACATGTTAAAGCACACTTTTTCAATTTCTTGAGGATAACATAGCTAGTATTTTTCAAGTTTTGTTATGCAATGTGTCAGCTTGATCTGTCAATAATATATGACATAGCCTTAGGCAACCCGTCTCACTGGCCATACACTAGTAGAGAGCCAGATTATGGTGAAAAAAGTTAACCGAAAAATGAAAGTACCCATAATGGCAACTGCTTCCCGAGTAGTCATCCCAAGCTTGGCAAAAAGGCTTAGAGCGTCATCAACTCCAAAATCAGGTGAAGGGAGGGAAGCATCAGCGGCTTCAGAACTTGAAGCCGAGATTGAGTCTCTCCTACCTAAAGGAACTATTATTCTTGGACCCCCAGAAATAGCCACTGCCTCTCTCGCAGCCAACACTATAATGTCAGCACAGGAGACTTGTCCTGGACATTCTTCTTCAATCCTTGACTTTATTTGATTAATTGATTCCCTCTTTCTAATCCCAAAGTTCTTTTTTGCCCCCAGCTCTGGTGGCTCTAAGGAGGCCGAGTTTGACACATCGATTAGAATTGATGCATCACAACCCTGACAAAGAAAAATGTTACTGTTAGAAAAACTCATACCAAGATGCATCATGCATGAAAACTTGCTAGTAACAACGTGTACTAAGTACTAACAGGCCAGTGTAACTTGCCAACCTTGCATTGTACCATTACCATGATACACTATTAAATTTATTAACTATAAACCACAATAAGAAAACTTTTAGGAGGTATCATATGTAAGAACCAATAACTTCGACAAGCAGAAAGATTGTGCTGAAATATATTCTTAAAAGTAGAACAAAGAAAAACAGTACTTAACAGCTAGTTGATTAAGTACAACAATTTGAAAGACAGACGAGTACAAAGCTAAGTATGAACTTGTTACAGAATTCGAGGGAAGCCAGGAAGTGTTAGAGAAAGAGTACCTGAACTTGGCAGTCATGGAACATCAGCCTTAGGAGAGCCGCAGCAGAAGTAGGATCACTGGTAAATACAGGAACAAGAGTAGCTCTGACAATGTCCTCAAGTTGAGAGCAAGTTTTGTTATAAAAATCATAGGAAAGACCTTTAGGAATAGAATTGTTAGCACTAGCTGAATAAACAAGAATAATGAGAAAAAATGATAAAGTAAGTGTACTTGTAATTGTAATTCTACCCATGTTATTCCTAATATTAGTCCAAATTTTTAGGAGGGAATGTTGGACTAGTAGTTAGGAAGTAGATATGAGGTTAGGGGGTGTATTTATAACCCCAGAAAAGTGGAAAAAAATAAAGGGGTTGGCTTTGATTAACAAATGGGATGACATTATTTTACCTTTTTGTTTGAATTATTACACTTGTTCTAAGTTAAAACATAAAACTAGTGATAATTATCTTGCTTATCTGGTTAAGGTTCACTTCACTTTCTTTCTCCATGTCTTAAAACTCGAGTAACAAAATCAAAGAAGACTGATAATCAAGGTTATAGAACAACTACGAGCTATCTTAACTACAGGTTTACATTAAGCTTATAGAACTTCTACATACTATCTTATTTTGTTTGCATTGCAACCTGTTTAAGATGGGAGTGGAGTTGTTGTTTGTACATCAATGCAGATTATGATAGTAAGTGTTTCGGGTGAAAACAATGGGACCTTGCCGAAGGTCCGATGAAGTGGTAAAGACTAGATTCGATCCAAGAAATGTTGGGCCGAAGGTTTCCTGCACAGTAAACACACGTAAACTAGCCTCGGGGGTGTTGCCGAGGAAGGCCCCTCCGATGCTAAAGTCAGTACAGTGCGTAGAGAGAGAACACTATGCAAGAGAATTAATTGCTTGAGGCTTTGCTTGAATGAAATGTACAAATGTAATATTGATGGCTTTTATACCTCTGCATACATGGAGAAGTTGGGCCTTAGCCCAATTGGCTTGCCTAAAGGACTGATCTTTGACTTTAGCACAATTGGAGAGATGAACCTTGACCTTGGGCTTTTAATTGGATCATTTAATGCCTAAGCCCAATTGGACTAAATTGGACCCAAACAACTTGCCCCCCAGACCCGATTTGGAAGGATGACGGGTCGGGTTTGATTTAATCAGAAAAGGAGGGAAGTGAATGATTTAATTAATCCAAAAATTTGAATTTAAACCGTAATTAAACCGTAATTAATGAGATAACAACAGTTAAGGCGGATAATTGTGGAAGTTGGACGGATAATGGGCGGTTTAATCGCAAGGTCGTGTGTTTAACGGTTACTTAGTGGGGTATTTAAGAGAAATTGAAACGCGGACTCCCCGTATTCCCATTTCTGGAGATATAATCAGAGGCGCGTCATCTCTCCTCACTTATTCACCAACACAAACCCAGAATTCTCGAGGGAACCCAAGAACCCGCATCAAAACTTCGCAAATTCCCCGAGCATTAAGCTTAGAAACTGAGACTTGCCACTACCAATTCGTAAATCGGCAACTTTCGCTTCAGATTAAGGTAAATTCCTTTGATTTTAGTTTATTTTTCTTCGAATTCGAACTCCTTCCCTTTTTTTCGACTTTTTTCTTCGAAATTATCAATGGCGAGAGGAGTTAGGGGTAGAGCCCGTGCTCCAAGAAGAGCAAGACCAATTCCCGATCCTAGGAACAGGATTGGGACATGAAATGGACAAAGAGCAGAGTCTGACCCTACTGAAGGGATTAGGGCGACTCCAATTTCCTCGGCTCCTCCTCAGAGAACAGAGGGGCCGAGCGCTTCTGGGCGGGACGATGAAGTTCCCGCTGTCCTTTGGGATATCCTCCCCGGGTTTTCAGAGTGGGAGGATGTCGAAGTAGCTTCGGCCATGATAAAGAACCGCCCCTACTCATGGTGGGTGGAGAATGCCGAACAGTATCGGTTTGCCGAACAAATTGAGTTGCATTACGGCATCCTTGAAGCTGATGGGTATTGGTGCCGAATGCCCGTGGCATCCGATAGAATCCATCGTCCACCCCCGGGGTATGTGGGGGTGTACACAAGACAACTTCAGTATGGGCTGAGGTTCCCTTTGGACGTATTCGTCCGAGACTTGCTGATCCATTACAATATTTCCCTATGTCAGCTAACTCCTACTAGCATCCGAAGGGTGATGACATACTTATGGGTCTGCAAGTTCTTCAAGTATGTGCCGAACCTGCACTGCTTCAAAAAGCTTCATCGGCTAGTGCCAAATATTCAAAGTGGGCACGGAAGTCATGGTTCTGGGTGGTACCGGATTGAGTCTCGGCCCCAGTACCTAACCATGTGGCCGAACGACTCTTCAGACAAGGACTGGAGAGGTCAATGGATTTGGGTTAGGGCACCCACGGACCCGGGCCACCCTTGCGTCTTCAGCGCTCCCCGGTACCTTGCTGAGCCTGATCCCGACATGGGAAGTCTAGGTCCCCCCGCAGATAACGGCCCAGATCCAAACCTTAATCAACAGAATATCTTCGGCAAGCTGCCGAACCGGGGGGGCAGCGGCCGAATGCAGCATATCCCGGAGACTTGGCTCCCCGATACGCATTATGTTTTCCAAGAGAACATGCTAGCAGCTGTCGGCCTCAGCCGAAAGTTTAAGGATGGTAAGCTTCTTCGGCTGGGGCCGAGGCTTTTAAATTATCTCTTTTTCTCCTCTCACTTCGCTTTTTTATGCTGTGCCAACCTGACTGAACTGACCTTTCCCCTTTTATTTTTCAGAGCGGGACGAGACCAACGTCGACATTAACTACGTTCGTCTTGGCGTCAACCGAGAACGAGTTGTAACTGATCGGGCCCCCTCTATCACTGAACCGCGGCATAGAGAGGTTCATCTAGACTCTTCCCACTTCCAAATTGAGGTTGTTGCTCTGTATCAAAGGCAGAAGCCTTGGTGGAAGAAGAGAGATCACTGGTTTCAGCTGCTGGACGAAGAAGCTGAAGCTGCCCGTACGGCCGAAGAGGTTGCACGGGTTATTGAAGCTTGTGAAGGAGGAGAAGGGTCCTCCAGGGCTGCTGAAGAAGAAGCTGCAGCTAGGGCAGCTGAAGAAGACGAGGCTTTGCTGAAGACCTCAGTGAGCTTTCAGACTTAACTTTGTCTGTTTCTGTTTGTTTTGTTTTTACTCACATTCTTCCTCCCCCGTCTTTTACAGTCTGAAGAGAGTAATAGACACAGAGAAGGGAAAGCCCCTATTCGTCCCGAAGACCAGATACAAGAAGAGTCTTCAAACTCAGACATGGACGAGCAACCGCTTCAGAAAAGGCGCCGAAGAATGGCCATCATCGGCCCCCATGACTTTCAGCGGAGGCCGATGACCATTGGCGTTGGAATAAGGGAACCCGAGGAAGGCAATGGATCGCCGAGGGTTCCCCGGCCACCACCTCAATCACCTCCAAAGACCCCTCCGCCACCTCCCGAGATGGAGGTGGATCAGAAAACTCCCGAACCTAAGGGAGGGGTCCAAGAAGAAGTTCAGGAGAGTGCTGCTGAGCACAAGAATGAGGATGCCGTGATGCCCAGTGCTGAGGGTTTCACGGCAGACATTGCAAGAGAGGTTGAGGCTTTCGTCCTCACCCCTGAAGAAGAAGAGGTCATAATAATTGACTCTTCTGAGAAGGAGGATGCTGAGCCATCCAAAGTTAAAGAAGCTCCGTCGTCATCCTTTCCTTCCTTCCAGACTCTGCAATCTGGAGAAATGGGTTTCTCGGCCCCCCGAATTCCAATCCCAGATCACATCTGGGACCTCATATGGGGTCAGAACCGAGAAGGTGCTGCAGCCTACTTCGGCGATTTTGCTGGCACGTCCGAAGTAGATAGGGCAAGAATCTGGTCGCTGAAGGCCACTGCTGGGATGAGCGAATCCAGCAGATCAGTTCCTGACCCAGCCAGGTCTAACCAACTGCTGATGATGCAGGTGATTTTCCTTGCCTTTATCTCCTCTAAAATTCAGCTCTATTTTTTATTTTAACTTGTGCTCCTGTTTTCAGTTCGTGCACAATCAGACTCTCACTGTTGAGCTGATAGATACCCTACAAGATAGGGTTGACGCTGCCGAGCACGACAAAAAAGGTAGCCGAAGAGGAGTTAAAGCTTGCTAAGCTGAAGCAAGCAGCAGCTGAAGAGAAGCAGCAGAAGGGTGAGGAATACGAGAAAAAAGCTGCTGAAGCCTTCAAAACCTTCTGCGACGCTATGGAGAAGGAAGTTTTTCCCCCACTGATGGAAGGGGAAAAATTCCTCCAAGAGCACATGGGAGTGGACATCTCCAAATTCAAGGCTACCATTGAGAGCCGAATCCAGGAAGGAGCTGCTGCACAAGCTGAAGTGCAGCAACGGCCAGAAGCTCTTGAAGCCAGCAGAATGGCTGCTAAAGAGATGCTCCAAGCCAGGGATGTCCTACTCTCAGAGGCTGCTGCTGCCGCTGAAGCTCAGAGAGCTAAGCTCCAAGAAGCTGAGGATCAGCTGATGGCCAAAAGGAAGAAGTGGCCCAGGCCCAGGCAGAGGCTTCCCAAGTTCAGCAGCAGCTGAATGAGCTAAAAGGTTCCTCCTTCAAGCTCGCCGATGAGCTGAAGAAATCCAAGGAAGACTTGGAGGAGACCCAGAAGAAGTTGGCTGATGCTGAGGCTCTACTCAAAGTCCGTGTCTATACCCAGGAAGAATATGAAATGGGTTTCAGAAATGGGTTCAGAGTGTGCCGAAGAGTCTGCCTTCATGCTGAGCCGAAGTTGGACTGGTCCAAATGTGCTGAATGGGTCCAGAATCCCGAAGACCCTCATATGAAGTATGCAACTCCAGTCGAAGCTGAAATCCTTAAGGCTGAGGAAGCCGAAGAAGAAGCTGAGAGAATGGAGTTGGAGGCTGAACAGAGGGAAAGGGAGGCTCGGCAGAGTGCAAAGCCTGCTTCTTCTGCTGCTGGGGCTGAGACCACCATGAGGCTCAACAATGTTGACCAGTCTGATCCTCGAGCTGAAGCATAGGAACTCGGGCAGTCGTCTTCAAAATCTTGCGGTTCATCATGCGCTCAACTTTAGACTTGCCGCTTTCTGAATTTTTTGCCTTGTTTGTTTTTTGCTTCAGCTTGCCTTGTCGTACAAAACAGTTTAATTTTTTGCTTTTGTACGTATTTCAGCAGCTGTTATTTTCCGCTTGTGGGCGGCTTCCGATATAGTTTCTTAACTTATTTGAACTTGTAGCTCAATTTCTGAGCATAAATTATTAATTTGATGTTCTTTTCTTCAGCTGCTTTGTTTTTGAGTGCTTTACTGTTTCTTCAATTCTGCTGAACATAAACTTGCACTGGTAGTGCTTCTTGCCCCCCCCCCAGAAATTGAAGTATGGCTTCAGCTGAATAAACAATTTCTTTATTTCTTAAAAATGGGTATTCGAAACACAGGGTCAACTGAAGGCAATGCTTCGGATAATGGCTTTATGGGATACAAGGCTCAGTTAAGGCAATATCCCAGAATTGTCCATGGACTCATGCCTTTGGAGAACAAACCTTACTGAAGCTTGACTTCAGCTGAAAGACTAGAGTACTTTAAAAAGACGAGTTTGTCAGCAATCTGAAACCCAGTTACCCGAAGGCGAAGGATTCAGACGAGGCTGAATAAACAATTTCCAACAGTTACTGTTATCCTTGATTTTCTGTTTATCATTGAAAAATGGATATCCGAAACACAGGGCCAACTGAAGGCAATGTTTCGGATAGTGGCTTTCTGGGATACAAGGCTCAGTTAAGGCAATATCCCAGAATTGTCCATGGACTCATGTCTTTGGAGAACAAGTCTTACTAAAGTTTGACTTCAGCTGAAAGACCAGTGTTCTTTAAAAAGACGAGTTTTGTCAGCAATCTGAAACCCAGTTACCCGAAGGCGAAGGTTTCAGACGAGGCTGAATAAAAAACCCTTAAAGAGTAGATAGAACCAAGAAAACTTTGAAAGGATAAAAAGTTGCAAATATTTATATAAATGGTGGCTCCAAGGCCTTTCATTAATTCAAAATGTACTTACAAAGATTGTTCAGCCCCGAAGGGTTTACACATGATATTTTTTCAGTACATCAGCGTTCCAGTGATTTTTCAACTCAGTTCCATCCAACTGTCAAAGTCGGTATGTCCCTGGCTGAAGCTCATCACAGATTTCATAAGGCCCTTCCCATGCAGCTGAGAGTTTCCCATGGATTCGGCCTTTCTGAACTGCAGCAGCATTTCGAAGGACAAGGTCTCTAATTTTAAGAGGCCTTGCATGGACCCTTCGTTTATAAAATTTGCTGATTTTCTGCTTATAAGCGACCATTCTGTCTCGGGCTGAGTCTCTTACTTCGTCGAGGAAATCGAGAGATTCCCTCATCAGTCGCTCATTCTCAGCCGAGAAGTGGTGCACTCGTAGGCTCTCAGAGCCAATTTCCACTGGAAGAACGGCTTCGGCACCATACACCAGTTCAAAAGGTGAATAGCCCGTTGCCTCTTTTTCAGTTGTCCGAAGGGACCAAAGGGTCCCAGGGAGCTCCTCCAGCCACTTGGACTTTTGATCTTCCACCCTCTTCTTGAGGGCATTTAGGATCTGTTTATTTGCAGCTTCGGCTTGTCCGTTACTTTGCGGGTGGCATACCGCTGAATATGCCAGTTTGATGCCGAACTGATCTGTATACCGCTTCAATGGTAAGTTATCAAATTGCCTCCCATGATCGAAGACAAATACTCTCAGGATGCCAAAACGAGTAATGATATTCTGCCAGATAAATTTTCTGACAGTTTGCTCTGTAATGTTCGAAGCTGCTTCGGCCTCGATCCATTTACTGAAGTAGTCAACACCAACTATCAGCCATTTTTTCTGGTACACAGCCTCTGGAAATGGTCCTAGTATATCCAGTCCCCATTGGGCAAACGGGAGTGGATTAAGGATCGGCTGAAGATCCCTTGCTGGCTGATGGATAACTGGAGCGTATTTTTGACATTTTTCGCAATTCCGGACCAACTCCTTAGCATCTGCGATCATGGTGGACCAGTAATATCCAGCCCTCAATGCCTTGTGGGCTAAGGTCATTCCCCCAATGTGGTTCCCACAGATGCTGAGGTGAATCTCCCGTAGGATATAATCTGCATCTGTTGGTCCCACGCATTTCAGCAATGGGGCTGAGAAGGACTTTTTCAGAAGTTCCCCCCTGAAGACAATGAACCTTGAGCTGGTTCTCTTCATCTTGGAGGCCAAAGCTTTATCTCCGGGAGTTTCTCCCCGAAGCTTGAAAGCTAGGATGGGGTCCATCCAACTAGGCTCTGGGTCAGCACAACACACTTCAAGTGCTTCGTCGACACTTCTCTCTCGACACACTTCTACATATACAGATCTGTTCAACTCGGTAAGAGTTGAACTGGCAAGTTTGGAGAGTGCATCGGCTTGAGTATTCTGACCCCTTGGGATCAGCTGAACCTCAAACGTTTTCAGCTCTGCAATAACTGACTTGGTCTTGGCAAGATAAGCTATCATGGAGGGCTCTTTGGCCTCGTAGCTGCCGCTAATCTGATATGCAACTAGCTGAGAGTCTGTTTTCAGGCAGACATGATCGGCTTCCAGGGAGATGCACAATTCTAGGCCGGCGATTGCTGCCTCATATTCGGCTTCGTTGTTCGAGGCCTTAAAAGAAAATTTTAGTGCATACTCAAAGGATTTGCCTTCGGGAGAAGTTATCACTACTCCTGCCCCCGAACCGTTTTCGGTGGAAGATCCATCCGTAAACACGGTCCAGACTTTCTTTTCATTGTCTAGCGCTTCTTGGTATGAGCATTCGGCCAAGAAATCCGCTAGAGCTTGAGCCTTAATGGCAGCCCTCGGACGGTAGCTGATGCTGAATTCGGTGAGCTCAAAAGCCCACTTGGCTAGCCTACCATATTTTTCAACCTTGCCGAGAACTTTTTCCAACGGCTGATCAGTTAAGACCACTATCTGATGGCAATCAAAATAGGGCCTCAGCTTCCGAGCAGCTACTACTACCGCGAAAGCGACTTTCTCGAGTAGAGGGTAGCGAGTCTCGGCATCCGTCAGTGTATGACTGACAAAGTAGATCGGTTGCTGACTTTTACTTTCTTCCTTCAGCAGTACTGCACTGATGGTGGCTGGGCTAACGGCCACATACAGGTACAAAGTTTCTCCTTCTGCTGGGCTAGCCAGCGTTGGGAGTTGAGCCAGATGCTCCCGAAGCTGTTTAAAGGCGTCTTTTTGCTCTTCCTCCCAAACGAGCTCTTTTGTTTTCGGGAGTTTCAGGGCTTTGAAGAAAGGTAACCCCTTATCCGAAGCTCTGGAAATGAACCTCGAGAGGGCTGCCATTCTTCCGGTGAGCCGCTGAACATCCCGCTTTGTTTTCGGCTCAGGAAGGTCGAGCGCTGCTTTGACTTTGGAGGGATTGGCATCAATCCCCCTTTTGCTGACTATGAACCCAAGGAATTTCCCTGACTTCACGCCGAAGACACACTTCTTCGGATTCAGCTTCATTTGATGCTTTCTTAAGGTGGCGAAAGTTTTAGCCAGGTCCTTAACATGGTCCTCAGGTTTTTTGCTTTTGACGATCGAATCGTCGACATAGACTTCCATGTTTCGGCCCTTTTGATCGGCAAAAACTTGATCCACCAGCCTTTGATAGGTTGCCCCCGCATTTTTCAATCCGAAGGGCATCATTTTGTAATTGTACACCCCAGTGTTCGTGACGAATGCTGTCTTTGCTCGATCGTCGGGGTGCATGAAGATCTGATGATACCCCGAGAATGCGTCCATGAAACTAAGCAAGGCATGGCCACTTGTCGAATCGACTAGCTGATCGATCCTCGGCAAGGGATAGAAATCCTTCGGACAAGCCTTATTTAGGTCCGTGAAGTCAACGCACATCCTCCAGGTACCATTGGCCTTCTGAACCATCACCACATTTGCCAGCCATTCTGGATATTGGCAAGGTTCGATGAAGCCTGCCTCCAACAATTTTTTGACCTCGGCTGCGATGTCTCGGTTCTTATTAGCGGAGTAATTCCGCTTCTTTTGCTTAACTGGTCGACACATTGGGTCAACATTAAGCTTATGGGAGATGAGGTCTGGACTTATCCCGGGCATATCAGCTGCTGAGAAAGCAAACACATCTCTGTTGTCCCGAAGGAGCTGAATAAGTTCACAACGGGTGTTCGGATCAAGGTCCATCCCGATTGTTACACATTTCTCAACGTCTCCTTCGGCCAACTCAACTGTTTCAGTCTGTTGGTCCATGTCCATTGCTGATGGACTGGACTCTTCATAATCTGGCCTGCTGCCTATGTCAGCAGGTGTCCCAGTATTTTTGTTCTTCGGCTGGCTCTCTGAGTCTTGCTGTTCAGCTGAAGAGCTAGCCTTTTCCCTTTCGGGCCCTTTACCTCTGGGTTCAGATCCTTGGGCCGAAGCACTTAGGCCTTTCGACCTTTTTGTGCTTGGCTCTCTTTCTTTTTCTTTCTCCTCCTCATCCTTGTCGTCATCTGGGCGACTACTGGATGGCTTGAGGTAGTTGCACCTTCGGGCGTCCTTTTGGTTGCCCTGTATCCTTTCGGGGAAGCCGGCGTCTGAGACGTAAATCATCAGCTGATGATAAGTTGAGACGACCCCTTGGATCTCATGAATTATGGGTCTCCCCAAAATCACGTTGTACACTGAAGGAGCGTCAATGACCAAAAATTCAATCATGACGTTCCTGGTTGCCTCATCGCAGCCGATGGTGATAGGAAGTGTCACCTTCCCATCTGGATAAGTTGAAGCCCCGTTAAACCCGGATACCGGGTAGGGTACCGGCGTAAGGTGCTTGGGCTTCAGCTTGATTTGATTGTAGGCCTTCCGGAACAGAATGTTTGCTCCGCTGCCACCGTCAACAAGGACCTTACTGACGTCGTGGTTGGCCACCGTGGCGATGATCACCAACGGATCCTCGTGAGGGAACGTTATCCCCCGGCAGTCGGCGGCTGTGAACGTCATGTTCGGCACCGGCGATTGGGGAGACTGAATGTCAGCGTTGTTCACCTGGTGAGTCAAAGCCCTAAGGTGTCGCCTGTGCTCCCTCCGAGAGAATATTCCTCCCGAGATAACATTGATCGGAGAGAATTTCCCCTCCGGCTTTTTACTGTTCTTTCGGGGGAAGTCGAGGTCTTGCCGAGAGTCCTTTGCTGACTTCTCGGACTCTTTTTTCTCGCGGTGATCCGCGATGTATTTTTTCAAGTATCCCTTCCGGCCCATGTCCTCTATCTGGTCCTTCAGTTGGATACACTCCTCAGTGTTGTGTCCCGGAGACTCGTGGAACTCGCACCACTGATTTTTATTTTTTCGCTGATACCACTCTGGGAGTGGTCTCGGCTTTCGGTAACTCTGCTCCTCCTTCGTCACGCTGTAAATTTTGGCGCGTGGAAGAGAGAGCGGAGTGTAGGACTCGTATCTGCCTGTGTATGAGGCAGATTTTTCCTTCTTTGGGTCGCTGGCCGAAGATTGCTCCGAGGCCTTTGACTTTCCCTTTGCCTTATGGCCTTGGCCTTCAGACAAGGGTATTTGTCTTTGTTTCCCTCCCCCGAATTGAGGTTGGGTTTTTGCTTTGTTCTATTCTTCGGCTCGGATGAACTTATCCGAGGCATTCAGAGCTTCCTCCAAGGTCTGCGGGGTATGCATGACCATGAAGTCTAGGAACTTCCCGGGCTGAAGGCCATTCTGCATTGCAAATACGGCTAGCCCCTGGTCCAGCTGAGAGACGCTGGATGACTCGTTACTGAAACGGGTCAGATAGTCTCGGAGGCCTTCGGTTTCCCCCTGTTGCAGACTCATGAGTTCTGCAGTAGTCTTCTCTCGGCGGTTTGCCGTGGAAAACTTGCTCCTAAATTTGGAGGACAGATCATCCCACCCTGTTATGGAGCCTTGCTTTACTCCCTTGGAGATCCACGCTTGCGCGACCCCCTTGAGAGTGGTTGGGAAATATTTGCACCAAGTCGCTTCGGATCTGGGGCAAAGATGCATATGAGTCTCATACGAGGCCACGTGGTCCTTCGGATCCGAGGTCCCGTCATATGTGATGTGCGACGGTATTTTAACTGTGGGCACGTGCTCTTCCAGTATCCATTGCTCGAATGGCGAACTGGCGGGTAGCATAACGGCCTTGCCCTTGTTCCTGGCCGAAGGGACCGCGCTCCACCCTCTTAGAGAGGTAGGAGTGGTTTTTGTCCCTGGCTGGGAAGTCTGGGCCTCGGCCGCAGGGAACGAGAGGCGACTGCGCACGCTCGGTTCCTTGCCGCCGAGTCGGTCGAGGACGCTTCGGCGAACAGTCTCAGGTTGTTCTCGGTGAGTAGATTCTGGCCGAGAAGCTGAGCTGCTGCTCTTATGCGTTTCTGGTCGGGAGGATGAGGATCCTTTGAAAAATTGAGGGTTCTTTTTCCTCTCTTTTTCATTTTTCCAGGTATCCTCTTCCCACTCTTCCAGTTCCCGGAAGGAAGGAAGCTTCCCACCATCATGGTCTAGCTTCCTCCGTTGATGCCGGGTATGCGGAGGAGTTCGATCACGAGGTGGTGGCATATTTTGTGCCCTCATCGCCTCCATGAGCACTGCCAGCGCTCTTGCCACCTCCTCCGAGCTGGGCCCCGTCAAAGGGGTCCTCGGCCGAGTATGGGAATGATGGCGCACAGTCGATGGTTGGCTTTGGGGCACTGAATGTGTCCTATGATCGGACTCACCCCTGCTAGACCGAGAATGACTCGGCCTATGATGAGAGTCATGAATTACGGGAGAAAGGGAATCCTCCCTGTATGATCCTCCCCCCGAGCTGGCACCCTTGGGAGAGTTCCGGTCCGGCGAGGGTGATGGTGTAGGGGTTTTAGGCTTTTCGCCCGCTCCTTGACGGAGGCCTTTGCTCTTGCGGTTCTTAGTCATTGCTACTAAGATAATTGCAAGATGATCTTGGTTAGAAATTTGGCTTAAAGATTTTTTAAAGTCTTCCCCACAGACGGCGCCAAATTGTTTCGGGTGAAAACAATGGGACCTTGCCGAAGGTCCGATGAAGTGGTGAAGACTAGATTCGATCCAAGAAATGTTGGGCCGAAGGTTTCCTGCACAGTAAACACACGTAAACTAGCCTCGGGGGTGTTGCCGAGGAAGGCCCCTCCGATGCTAAAGTCAGTACAGTGCGTAGAGAGAGAACACTATGCAAGAGAATTAATTGCTTGAGGCTTTGCTTGAATGAAATGTACAAATGTAATATTGATGGCTTTTATACCTCTGCATACATGGAGAAGTTGGGCCTTAGCCCAATTGGCTTGCCTTGAGGACTGATCTTTGACTTTAGCACAATTGGAGAGATGAACCTTGACCTTGGGCTTTTAATTGGATCATTTAATGCCTAAGCCCAATTGGACTAAATTGGACCCAAACAGTAAGGTTCACCTTGTATACGGAGTATGTCATTATTATCGGGCATAACAAAGATGAATTTGCCGGTTTCTGTTATGAAATATCTCTAATTCTCTAAATAGATGTTCACTCTCCTTTCAATATTATTTTTCGGTTGAAGTTTTAATGAACATTTGAATGCAAGAAATTCATAAAACCTTCCAAAGATTATACATAAAATAAACACAGGAGAAACGTTTACCCCATCTCTAAATTCTGAAATATTTCGTAGGTCTTAAGCCAAAGCATGCATACATCCAAGCGTACCTAAAAATAGTTTTTTATTTTACAGCAAGTCGAGCATAACTGTAATTTCCTATTGCTGGAGTAATGGGCTGAAGTACCTTCCCTCTTTTGGAGATGAATTGCTGTAATCTGATTTTACCGAACAAGTAACTCTATAAATTTGCAGAGTACAACAATCATGCATTACATTATAGAAGAATGAATACATGAACATACAGTACATTTGTAAACCTACCACATGATCAGAATATGTAATTTTAGACAACTGAAAGCAGAAATTATATTAGATGATGCATACTATCTTTAGCAAGCTGACATCTTTACTGAATTACAGACTTTCTCTTTTATGATGCATACTCTATTTTATAGTACAAAATACTAATAACATCTGTGGCATTCAAATTCGTTGCAGACATCAGAGACTCAAGAGTATAATAATCTAGCACTACGCACACAAGCTAATTTTAGCTATCTGCCTTCTGCTTTTCCCGTCTTTGGTCTAAATAAATTTCTAGTCTTTCCAGCAACATCGTTCGAAAGGACTTCCTGATGTTCAAATTTCTAGTCTGCTATGAAATATTCTACAGGTGATGACCAAGATGTAATTTTATGAGACAATCTCACCAAAGACTTGTTCAAGAAATATATCAACATGCTTAATCATCCCAATATTTCAGTCCTTGCTTATTTTCCACAGATGTAAACCAGCCAACCATTCTCTCTCTCTTTTTATTTCCTCCTCACTAATTTATATTTCATGCCTATAAACAAGCTTCCAAAATATTGTAGGTGTATATAATAAGAGGACGAAGTGGACTAACCCGGAAAATTTCATAATACTACTGCTTGCAATCCATCCCCCCCCCCCCCCCAAATGAGTTATGTTACCTGCTGCCAGGTTTACCTAAATTTGAACTTGCAAATTATAAAAGAAATCCAGAATGGCATAAAGCCATTTACCACACACCAAACCTAGGAAGTCATCACTTTTTTCTGTCACAGAGTAACAAACAGAATATGTTAACAGTGCTAATTTTATGTCAATAATGGCCTCTGAAGCTCGATTTCAACCGCAAATTTTATGCACTATATTATTAAGTAAAGGTCAATAGGGACTATAAACTTATCATTTGTTTTGGGTTTTTCATAGCAGAGAAATAAAAATATGAATATTGGATGTTTCCAAATTCCTTCCCCCTATCATTTTTCCCCTGTTTCCAAGAAGTTTCTTTAGATAGTAAAAAATGACTCACAATAGCTTTATCAGCAAAAGAAAAATATAAACCCTGTTCCCTTCAAATTACCACTTTTACCTGACTGGAGTCATAATTGATAAGGACTTCTAACTACTCGTACCATAATACACTTTTGGTTCAATAATTGCGGCATCCTGCATTCCTGATTCCTAAAATAGGGCGGGGAGATATTCACAAAGAAAGAGAATCTGTCATCAGCCAAATACTACAAAGAAAAAATGTTGTGAAACTGTTCTTCAGACACTAAATGTTTATGAGGTCAAAAACAAGATGAAGTACAGCAGAGGAATTCTCTGACATTCTACGGCAGGGTTACCTTCAGATGAGACTCAAAAAAAAAAAAAAATGCATTATAAATGTTAAATAAATTTAGCAACAATTGAACAACTATAATAAATGGATGTGCACGTTATGATGTTAAAATTATAAACAAGTCATGCACTATCAAATCAATTAGGTTACATGAGAGTGTGCGAGATTCAAAGTTGTTCAGCGAGTATACTGTGCAAGAAATGGATTCAGTTTTATTCAACTTTGCTTATTGGGAGTACATATGTGTTATTCATAACATAACAAAATTTTGCAGATATTATGAGAATTACATACATGACTAAATGTCTACATACTTCAAAACTCCACTACCTATATCCCTAACAAGATCCCCAAAATCTGGACAAACAACCCAATTCTGAAATGTCTGCAAGCAGATGTTTTCTAGGTATTGACGGACCAGGATTAGTTATCACTATGGGAAATGAACTCAGGACTGTGAAAATCAACAATGATTTGCTTACTTCTTCCAAGAAGCTATGTGTTGCTACCGTGTCATTGTGGAGGGTTACATGCTGAGGTAGAGCAGAACAGAGCAGAGACAACCAGCATATCCCATAGGGGCTGGTAAACCCAACATATCTTGTCTTCATGTCTTGGTTTTTGCCAGATGCATGAGAACTTCTATTTTTCCAGATTCGACGAGAGATTGAACACCTAAAGTCAAATTTTCTCAATTAAGAACAGATCTCTTGAAGAAACTACATGCACAACAGATTTACCAGAATCCAATATCAAGTCAATTGACATCCAGAAAAAACTACGGAAAAGCCAATTGAGAATTTAGAGCAGAGCATAATCATCAGAGTGGAGACTATACTTGACTGAATGTGTATGGATATGTATAGGTCCCTGCCTGATAACATGAACAGCCTACCAGGCTAATTAAGAATTGTAATGTAATGGTGTTTTGATTTACAAACTAATTACTTGCTACTATTAGGCCATATTTTGTTCACCTTACTTTTACTAATTTCAAATAAGTCCATAAAAGATAAGTTCAATTCAAGTCAGATCATTTCAGTTAAGTTCTATTAAATTCAAATATGAGAAAATCAGGTGAATAGAACGCACCCTTAGTACATAGCATGCACAAGGCCACAAAGGTACACCAAGAGTCCAAGACAAACTATAAAATGTAGGTGGGCTAAACAAAAGAACCAGAAACAAAGGCAGTAAACTTGGTTGTCATCATGAAAAAATTGAAACAAAAACATCTCATTGAAAACTGTGCTCCAATAGAAGGATGCATGTACCTCACAAAATCAATTAGTGGATGGCTGGACACATGCAGCAGCTGAACAAATTTGTGTATTAGCATAATTCTGCCCATTCATCATGAAATATTTGTGCAGGAATAAATATCAAACTCTTCGTGAGATTCGGGCACATGATCTGATTTGAGCTGACACTTCAAACCCTCCAACATACAGAAAACCTCATTCATTCTGGAGTTGGTAGTGTCATCTGCTTTAAAGCTGAGGACTTCATTCCCTATCTCAATCCAGCTGTATCCGGGATTTAATTGGAGATCGGTGTCCTTCATCATTTTCCAAACTTTTGCCACCTGGTCCCACATTCCAACTCTTGCATATAACTTTGCAAGCTGCACATGGGTGGCAGCACACGAAGGTTCTAGTGCAAGCCTGTTCTCAGCAGCCTCTATACCAATCCATACATTATCATGAAGCCTACACGAAGCAAGAAGCGAGCCCCATATGATGGCATTGGGCTTTATTGGCATGTCCAAAATTAAATTCCGACCCTCATCAATCAAGCCAGCTCGACCAAGAAGATCAACAATGCATGAGTAATGGCCCAAATCAGGCTCCACACCATATTCTACCATTGAATCAAAATACATATGACCTTGTTTAACAAGTCCAACATGACGACATGATGAGAGAACACCTAGAAATGTAATACTGTCGGGCTTCATTTTCTGCCTTTTCATCTCCTCAAAGAGATCAATTGCTTTCCAAGCTAGTCCATGCAACGCATACCCTGAAATCATGGAATTCCAAGAAACAATATCTTTATCATGAATTGATTCAAATATAGAAAATGCATCTTCGACATCACCACACTTGCAATACATTGAGACAAGAGCATTGACAACATGAAGATATGAATCAAAACCCGAAAGAATGGCCAGACAATGAGCACTTCTTCCTTGTCCAAGAGAGCCATTACCAACACATGCACTCAAGAGACTTGTTAGTGTATAATCATTAGGTTCAAGAGATGAATGTCTCATTTGGCTATATAGCTCCAAACAGACATCAACTTGGTACTTTTGAGCAAATCCAGATATAAAAGCAGTCCATGATACAACATTTCTCACAGGCATCTCCTCAAACGCCATAGAAGCAGAGCATAAGTCCCCACACTTTGAGTACATGCTAATTAAAGAGCTTCCAACATAGACATTTACAATCAACCCATTTCTGATAGCTAAGCACTGAAGCTGAGTTCCACAATGAAGATTCCCCCTATAGCCACAAATACTTAGTGCATGTGGAAGCAATGTGACATCAATTCTAAACCCTTCCCTATGTAGTTTAAAAACTCCTGAAATCACATCATCCTTGAAAGAGAAAGATGGAAGCATTTGATCAGGTGGATTTTGGTTTCCGAAAAATGGATTTGCAAAGTCATTGGATGCTTTAACTTCACTAAGATTCTTTGAATGCGTTTGTAGCAAGTCCTGAATAAGTTGAAGATGGCAATGTTGGTTATTACTGACATAGGTGGATTTTGGAGACACAAGATCAATAATTCTCAATGCCTTGTTCAGACTTTTGATATCACTGCTTTGTTTTAGTCTATGAATACTGAAGCTCCTGAATTGAAAAAGTGTCTGCAAAATGGTAAAGTACACTGTGGATTTGAAAAATGTCCTTTTACACTTCCAATAGCACCCGGAAAGATTCAAGATGTTCATCCCTAAGCTAAGGAAACCAGTCCCATGTTTTTCTCCCTCCCTTGCAGAGAGCTAAAATCACTGAAATATTCGAGAAATAAAGCCTGGCATTGTCAGCTCAATTAAGTAGTTTACACTCAAGACAATATTGCAGCATGGTCTTGAATGATTTTGTCAAGTAATGTAAAATTTAACATTAGTTAAGAACTTAAGACATAAGAATATAAAATGCAACTTTGGTTAAGACATAAGAATATAAGATGCACGTATAATTTGTGTCAAGTTTAAAAAAATACTCTTAGAATTAGTAACAGTAGAAATGTAGATAAGTCTCAGGGCAGGAGGGGCGGCCGCCCTAGGCCCAGGGAAAAGAGATTTAATTTCATATTCGATTATCTCGAAAAATACATAATTTTAGGGATATTTGATTCAATAATCAAATTACGCTCATAATTTTAGGGATATTTCATTCAATAATCAAAAATACATAATTTTAGGGATATTTGATTCAATAATCAAATACATAGTTAAGTTGATAGCTTGATATATATAAACCACAAACAAAGTTCCTTGGTCCAAACAATAATAACTAATACCAAATGTTTCGGGAGATTAATCAGAAAGCGCTTAGCCTGATTTGGAAAACGAAGAAATTCACTAATCTCTTATTTTTGAACAAATAAACAGCTGGTGCGGTTGTCTCTCATATTTTCTCTATGCCAAAGCTTTCAAAGATGTACTCCGGACCATGAGACAAGGGTAAAGTACAGCTAACTGTTAGTCTAGGTCTCCTTCAAATCACTTGTTTTCAATCAAGCTTAGAAAATCCTTACTAACCATCTCAAATTTTAAGATAAAAAATCTCAAAGATACTAGACTTTGAAAAGGGCTGCTTAAAAATCCACTTCTTTCCCACTTGCACTAAGTGAATGTTGTCTAGGATGAGAAAGATAGGCAGATACATTGACAAATTCGACATGGATTTGCTGCTATGCTGAAACTATAGCAAATGCCCTAAAAATATAAAGATAATTGTTTAGAATTTAGATTAAACTTTGCACCAATATGTCCCATGTAAAGAGGACACATGCAGGTCACTTCCCAAAAAAATTAGACATTGTAAGTCCTGCAAAGTTGTAGCCCAAATTCCTATAGCCTTATGAGTGCCTAAATCTGGTAAGTTAACTACCATGAAGTTCCACTTACTCGAAGGGGCTAGGTAAAGGATAAACAGCTAACCCTTATAGAAAATAGAACTTCCCAACAAGTTGTACTTTTATTCTAGTCAACTAAACAATTTCAAGTTTCTACTTCTGGAGATGTACAGATTACACAGTATGTCAACCAAATGACTCCCAATTGACAGATGTAAGCCTTTGAGACACATCTTTGACCTACATTATCTTTTTCACATTATTTGGAAAAATAAGTACCCATAAGACCCATATTGACAATTACAGGACTCTTTGAACAACGAACATAAGGTTATGATATTTAAGAAAAGGATACACTCTACAATTTTAAATATGAGGGCAAAGATGTGCTTTACTGCTTTGAACATCTCAACAAGTTATGACCAAATTGTTTTCAATTTGACTTAGACTATCAATAATTGTTGGGTCGACATCCAAATACATGGAAAGTAGATATAACTTGAAGGTTTGCTTAGTAGACACAAGCATACAAAGTCCAGTAGAAAGTTTTACTTGCCATAAAACGGAAAAAGTTGCTTACCTTCCCCCGATCAAACCGCCTCCCCTTCCCCTCCCTCCGCGTGGTAACTTAAAATCCCCATGAGAATTTCAGCTTCCTACGATAAACCAAGCAATTTTACTCATTTCTTAGAAAGTGAAGCTCTCTCAAGGAATTGCAACCTAACAGCTAATTTGACCTTCGGAATTCAAAACACTATTACAATCATCGTACACAATCAATCTACTCACATCAAATATTTCTTTAATTCCAAAATGTCACCATTAACCTACCTCCATCCAACTCATTATACTCCTAGACAAATTGACAATAATAAACACAAAACTATTTACATTAATATATTTCCTCTGCTTCAAATGAGTTGCAACATTTCTCTTTTAAAGATCAAATTCACAAAATTGAAGTACGGCTTCCAATAGGAATAATGATTAATTCAAAACCCCAATCTTTTTTTGAGCATTATTTTCTGTATTCCTAAAATATACGAAGTACATGTGTATTTTTTGGGTAAAAATACTATATTTGGGGGAATTTTTAATGTTTTCACCCATAAATAAACTAAATTACACCCAGAGAATGTAACTTTACACGAAAAATTCAATCTTTAAATCTCTAATTTCATAATATTCCCACAAATTCACAATTACAATCAATAACTAGAGCAACAACATATAGAAAAACATGCAATTCGCAGAACTTACATAATTATTATGAAAAATGTGAATAAATTGAAGATAGCAGAAAGCTTACCAGACTGCATGACTATGAATAAACCACAAACGATCAAAATCAATACATAAGCTGAGTATAAATTTGTGTTTTCATTCAGAAAAATCGAAGTAAATTTGAAAACCCGTTGACTAAAATTGCAGATCTTTTGGAAATTGAAGAGAAATCAATGAAATGGAAACTGGGTAGGAGAGAGATTGACTGGAGGAAGAAAGTTGTTGGTTGAGCACTGAGTAGACTTTCTTGAGAAATTTCGTCGAGTGATTATAGAGAAAGAGAGTGATCAAGAAAAAAAATAATGACTACGACATGAGGATTTTTATTTTGAAGTAGTTTGTCAATTGGAGCGCACTTGTGTAAGTTGTGTTATATTGTCGTAATCGAGGAGCGTAATAAGAAAATTAGCCCGTAACATACTTTGTATCTTTTTACTATGTGTACATAAGTTATAAGATTTTTTAAGAGTCGTTAATTTAATTTCACAGTTCAAAATTGAATTGATAAAGAAGAATGATGAATGTAAATAAACATATTTGAATTGTAATTTTCTAATACTTGAGAAAAAGAATAATCTACGAATTAACTAGCTTGATGAGGATGGGTGCAATCATAAATAAAAGTCAAATCAAGAACAACTAACAAGATATCCATTATGCTTGTATTCATCAAACCATGATAAGGACTTGAGTCACTTGACACACATTGAGTACAACATTATCATACATTGTGTTATTGTTTGTACCTATCAAGGATAAAAATATGCTTCAAATCTTTTTTCTGTCATAAACTCTTTTTATAAGTTAAACTATTCAATTTAGTTCTAGTCAAAAAAAAAAAAAATCATAAAATTTAAAGCCACATCCTATTACGATGAAATTACTCTTAGTAATTTTTCTTGTAATATTATAAACATTGGAGTATTTTTTATTTATCACGTAAATTATTGTATTTATTTATGTACTTGCTAGCATTATTTCTAACAATGTAAAATAAAGCAGATAAAGCTGGAATTCACTATCTTAGGGAACAATAATTTGGATTAATAATTTCCACAAATATTATATGCTTGGATCATGCATGTCATGTGTGAAATAGAACATATATTAGTGGTGTTTTATTATTTGAAGACCAATCATCCAACTACTTGTTAACATGATAAAAGACAACAATATATTTTCTAAGCACAAAGGACAAAAAATTTGACCAAAAGAAATTTATTTTGCATTAAATTAATATCTATCATCATGATTTTCTTATATAACCCTATTAATTATTTAAAATAGAATATTTTAACCTTATGTGAGTTGACGCCTACAGTGATATTACAGTTTATTAATTTATAAGTTTAACAATCAAGTTATTAGGGAGCGTTTGGTGGATCATGAAGAAAATTACAGTATTTTATAATGTCAAAATAAAAGCTTAACAAGAGATTATATATGCAACGTTAAAATAAAGGCATTGACTGATTGACATTAGCAAGAGATTATATATGCAACGTTAAAATAAAAGCTACAATATGAAACTAGCTTGGTTTATAATGCCACCTATCCCATGCCTTCCTACTTTCAAGTATATCAATCCTATGATGGTTACGTAAATGTTCAAGGGTTCGCCACCTTTACTAAAGAGTTTAAAAATTTTGTTGCTCTTATTTAGAATCACATTTTAAGGTATTTACTGATGTTTGTATCAATAATTCAAGAGTGCAACCAACTACATTATCAAAACTTATACTATAATGATATTTTCAATGTTTTGCACTGAGTACTCGTATTAAATTATCAATCTCAAACTCTACGTATTCGAAATTACTTGGAACAATTTTGATTAATTTTGACCTGATATGCATGTGTTGCGTAGTGATTATTTATTAATATGTACATATTGACAATAAACTAATGGTTATTTGAATCATACCAAATCTAAAATCAAGTCAAACAAGTCTTATAACTTGACTCAACTACAGATGAAAATAATAAGTTTTTATAGAGCACAAACTTTCATATGTAGCTGGTCATACCGTGTGGCCAGCCACATTTTTTTTTTTTAAGAATGGTCGGAGTTACTTGGTCAGGGGTTACTCGGTCATGGGTTACTTGGTCAGGGGTTACTCGGTCAATCAGAGGTTACTCGGTTTACATGTCGATTTGTCATGTTGTGCCAAATTTTGTCAGTTTTAGGAAAAAGAAAACTTGATAATGTGAATAGATTATATTTTTTATAAACGAGAATAAAGTTTTTTAAAGCGGTATTTTCTCATAATTTTATTAAAGGTAAGATAATGAAAGACTGTACTAAACAAACACCGCTCACCCTCACATATTAAATCAGTTCAGTTTTATAGGTCAACACTCGAGAAAGAGAGGGAAAGTAATGGAATCAATCCCCTTACTCTCAATAAAATGTAATTGGTAGGGCTCAAACTTATAACCTCCACCAAACAGAATCTTCAAGGAGTCTTCTCAATACGAGTTAGTATTAATTGTACTGCAATTTCACACAACTCCGGTTTCAAGGGGTTGGGAACTTAAATCCCTAACAAAAACATATCCCATCGATTTTCGAGGGGGCGGCTACCTCAACAACATTGCCCATTCCTTATTGAATACCCAACCAAAAAACTTAGTTGTCAAGATCGTATACTAACTCCTCCTGGGTACAGAGCGGCGTGATCTGAGTTGCCAAAAACATTGTGAATCTTTCTCCATAATGCAGCATCGTGTTGCAACATGTAATTATATAGTACGAGTAGCTAGTATAGTTACGAGTAAATAAAGATATGAAAAAATAAGCAGAATATTGTCAAGTGTTACATCCACTTACATGTAGTATAAATGAAATACAAGTATAAGAATTTATTTAATTTATTTATGTTTATACTTGTATATAGTTGTACTCCCTCCGTCCCCAAAAGTTCGACCCTTTTGGCCTAATTTTAGTCCCAAAATGTTCATCCTATTTGCATTTTAATACCCTCTAATTTGCAATAATATTTGTGCAAAATTAGCTTCCCCATGCAAATTTTGCTTTTTCTATATACTTTTATTACTTTCTCTCTTTACTTTTTTGCAATTCCAATGTAAATTTCCCTTTTCAATTTACTTTTCTTAGCTTCCTCATGCACTCTTATACTTCCAATAACTTTCTTAATACCCGCGAAATCAACCCAAAAAGGTCGTTTTTTCGGAGACGGAGGGAGTATATAAGTTTGAATTTCCGAGAAGAAATTAAGAGGCTTGTACACCAAATGCGAAACCTTATACTGCCTATAATCTGTGACAATGACATCCCAAATCTTAACCCATTCTCACTCCATACTTGCATAATTTACTCCTAATAATAAAATTCAATACTATGTACAGTGGCGGACCCAGGAATTTCCGACTGGTGAGTCACAATCGATAACCAAATATGTAAAAAAAAAAATTTACCAAAATTCCTAAGAAAAATTATTTACAAAGATCATCCAAATAGAAAATTGACAAGATTACAATACTAACTAATAATTAACAAGCTTAAAATTGACCTAAAATAATAATCACAATAATTAACAAACTAATTTATTTATTTATTTTTAAAAAAAACTTAATAATTTTTTTGGGCCCTGGTGAGTCATTTGACCCACCAGGCACAAGGGCAGGTCCGCCGCTGACTATGTACTATATATGAGTCCATCACTATAATTTTTTATTTCCCTGCCTTAAATGATTCTCGGTATCTATTGTATAAGAAGTACTTCGTATATGTGTTAAGTGAATAACCTACATGCGAGTTAAGATAACTTGGCACACGTTCAAGGATAATGGAAGGTTCGTGATTAATAAACAAAACTAAATTATATATACACGTAATTTTATTTATTTTTCTATTACTTGTATTGAGTCGAATCACTACAAATAGCGACGATAAAATTAGCGATAATGTTTTTTCTATTACTTATCAAAATTATGGATCACTTTTTATATAGTACATTAATATAAATCGAATTTTATACGCCAGATGCAACCTACAACCCTAAATCACTTGTTATTCAACTAAACATTTCATTCATAACAAGTCGAGTAAAAATTGATTGTTACTTCCCTCACCACAACCATCTTTATTTTAGTGAATTGACGGAGTCACACCAATATATTATATACGTAGTATGATGTGATTGATGTTCAATAAATCGTCTAGTCATGACTCTAGAGCATTGTAACAAGTTATCACCATACATCAAACCATGTATTTAACTGGCGGGTCAAGTACTCAATAACCCTTTTGGTGAAATAAACCCTATTGCTATAATTTAATGCAATAAAAGGCTGCAAAAGTAAACTACATTTTACTTTGGTTTATATGGTCTATATGACTATATGTATACTTCTATAGGAGTAAAATCACTAAAATGGCATTATTGGCATCCTATAGTAAATGCTCTGTGGCTTTGATTCTGAGCACCTAGGTTATATATGGTAAATTAGTAAAAGTCTAGCTATATAAAGATAAGTTGAGCTGTAAATTTTGTACTAGGAAAATTAATATCATTGTACTTAAAAATATTATGATGAATTAATAAGTAAACTAGTTAGATGTACTTTGCTTGCAAATTCACAACTGATTAAATTTATTTATCAAATTTTTTTTTAAGAAGAAGTATATATCAATAGTTAGGACTTAGGAAAATATTATTCTTCAATATAAATTGATGGGTTCGTTTGGCATCGCTATGCTTTTCTACTTTTTGGTTTTTTGTTTTACAAAATCATATGATATATGTCATATAATGAATCAAAAATTTGTCAAACTTATTAAATTGCTAATAATTTTGAAAAATAACAACAGAAAAGTGGAAACACATTTTTCTTGTTTCCTGTATTTGGTTTTTTGTTTTAAAAAAAAACAGAAAACTGAAGAAAAAAAAAAACAATGCCAAACAAGCCCTTAGTTTTTAGTTTTCATTTTTTTTGTTTAAATGACATGCATAAGATTAGTGCAAGTGAAACTTGTATGTACCTTAAGGTTCATTGTTATATTCTTGTATACGGAGTATATACACTTGTCACTTGAATGTTGAGAGATCTAAAAATAAAATATTCTGTATCAAGTAATAATTATATTTACGACTGAATGAGCACATAAGCTATTAAGAGGAAAATTGACATGAGATGAAATCAAGAAAGGTGATTTTGGGTTATAGATAGATTGAGCATTTTCATGAGCAAATTGAAAAATACATTATACGAATTGAAAAATGAAAATGTTACACGATAACTTTTATTGTGAAATATACGGATTAACTTATTTTAGGAGGTACTATTTCACTCTATTCCCGATATATAGCTATTTTTACTGTTTTACTTTCAATACGTACTCTTCTTATAGATTAGAAGTCAAGTAGTCAAGTTGATCTAGCCCCTTTTATGCCGCTCCAATAACGCAAGCTCCTCTTAACAAGTTAACACCTAAGGGTACAACAACACACGAGCATATTTCAAAAATATAATTAGAGTACACGATCATAAAATAATAATTGTATAGGATAACTGGATAAGTATGTATATGTATTGCGCGTATATCTTATGATAAATGAACTTTACAATAAAATACCCGTATTACATACAAAGTAATTATATCATGTTGTTATTGTTATTATATGAATATACGTAGTACAACTAAATAATTTAAATTAAAGACTAGAGTATGGAGCTCAAGAGAAAAATATATCAACTGTTTCTAGACTCTTAGTCCTCTAGATCTAATCTGTTCTAAAAATCAAGAAATATTAATGAGGCATATATAGAAAAATTTAATGCCTTCACTGGCATTATTACAGAAAGAAGACAGAAGTAAGAATTGTTATCCATTAAGGCATTAATTAAGGTTTATGTTTCAACCTGCCACCGCCTGAGTATCTGCATACGTACGTACTACGTAGTACTGTACATGATACGTTGAAATATTTGGAACATTTTAATTATACATGGAGTACTTATATAAGCAATATAGTTTACGAAGAAACTAATTAATCGTGCAGCATATTATGTTACATATAATAGGGAGATCCCAAAAATAAAGTTGGGGAAAAATGGGCTCTATTTGGCCTTCAGATCGTCTAGCTCACCTAGTCGCCTCGTGGATGGGGGGTCTTATTGTAATTTGTAAGTATAATATCTTAAATAAGTTAGCTTAGGTTAGAGTATAGTAGTAACGCTTGAGAGTAGACTTTCTCAACTTATATTTATATATCCTTTGCGTATTTAATATCTTAGATATTTGGATGTAATATTTAAATGTACAGTCTCTAACATTATTTTTTCCAATAAGCTTGATCTTCTCTACACTCATAGAGCATGTACAAGTTAGGGTAAGGAAAATGGTTATTGAGGCGGAACTAACCCCTTAAAAGTGATGGAGAAGGGTAAATAAATTACAGGAATGTGCATGGAATATAATCTAGGTGGAAATGAGCCTCCTAATGTGACTTAATCCAACAATTCATTTCATGCTTGTAAGATTCAACTACGCGAAATCTTGCTTGGTGAGATTGAATTTGATACTCCATTGTAATTAATGAAAGGAATGTGACCATACTTTAGACGTAGATTAGATATGATGATCAATAACTAGTATGAAAGGGAAATATACTTATAAAATGAGGAAAGAAAACCAATTACATACATAAATTATCATACATGCATGCATGATGCATTACCATTCTAGGTTTATATATTATCATACATGATCATTTTCATAAGCTACACCGCCTATATATATATATATAAATTTATCCTATTACATTAATTAATATAGCAAATGCTTAAACCAATTCAAATATAATTAAGTCAATCATATATTAACCCGGCCTTAAATTAATATATATTGTAATTCTTGGTCTCCATTATCAACACCTAGGAAAAATGACAGCCTTGAGGGGGTTCTTCATCACCATAGTAAAAGCAAAAGTTTCAGTCGCGTCGGGCGGGCTACCCGGATTAGGAACCCAACGAAAAGCATGCACCATCCTAGCAAGCATTAGACCCACATGCAACGTACCCAAACTCCAAGCCGGGCAGATCCGCCTGCCCGCCCCAAAGGGCAGCATCCGAACCCCCCGGTTACCCGTCCAATCCACTTCATACCCCTCTCCTCCGGGCATGAACCTCTCGGGCCGAAAGGATTCCGGGTCGGGCCATAGGGTCGGGTCTTGGGTCACCCATGCGGTGTAAATCTCGAGATTTGCGTCTTTTGGAATGGTGTAGCCGCCTAGGACGGCATCCTCTCTCGCGGCATGAGAGAGGAGAAAATGGCTTGGTGGGTGTCGCCGCAATGTCTCCTTGATGAAGGCGTTGAGGTACACCATCTTCTCGAGATCATCCTCAGAAACAACTCCATTATATCCTATCACATCTACAATTTCTTCGTACAATTTCTGTTGAACCTGTAAGTGTAAGTGGAATATGATATGAATCATTAACAGTAGTAATTCTTTTAGGAGCTGACAACTGAAATAAATTCAACTAGTAGCAAGTACACAATCAATGACACTATTTAACATTCTACCAACATCTATCTTAACTAAGTACTCGATCGCCTAGGTATCTTAATAATAAAATAATATGCAATCTAGCTAAGTATTTAGTACGGAATATTAATGTAGATAGTGATCGATAAATAAATTCACATTATTAATATTGTACAATGTACATATAATTAGTGAGATACTTCATTTGTATATTAAAATCATAGAAGTTGATCGATTATAATTTACTTTCTACATTTAGATTCAATAGTAACAAAATCTACTTTGAAAATATTGTTTAAAATAATTTGATCGAATTAAATACTATATGTAGTAAACTTTTGTCAAGGATTTATGGACAAGTCCTTGTACAATATTTTCTTAAACTATACTCATATATATAATTAATAATTTGAAACCATTTTATCATCATTAACACAGCTTGTACTTTATATTAGTACTAGGTAGTTTTAAAGCAACAATGATTGTAAGATCTCGTACCTTCTGGTCCAACACAAGGTGTAGGAGGGCCCATTCTATGACGGTCGCACTAGTGTCGGTTCCGGCATTGATCACCTCCGAGCACAAAGTCACCAGCTCTTCCTCCCCAAGCCCGCCGGGCCGTTCCGGTGGGTCAAGGCTTAGTAGAGAATCCACGTAGGCCGCCCCAACCGGGCTTGCCATGTCGAAAGAGCTACTCTTCGGGCTCCCACCACTCTCGACGAAACCCTTCCGGGCCTGGACTAGCGGGCCGAGGACCTCCATCTGCTTCTTTCTTAGCGCCTTCGCCTGCCTAAGCTGCCCCCGGGCAACCAACGGGATCAGAACGGGTAGAAAGTCTGGAAGCTTCGGTAAAGTCATAAGCATAACTTCCTTAAGAACACTTTCAATGTTTTTTATCAACTCTTCAGATAACTTGGCTCCAAAGCAAAGGCAGATTATTATGCTACATATTGTTAGCCTGCATTGGCTCATAACTTCTACGTAGCCCTTTTCATGGGCCTCCTCCTTGATCCGGCCCATGTGGTTCTCCATGGCCCACTTCCTTACCCACCCGCATTGTTTCACCCGGGCCGAGCCCACCACCTCGGTGGCAAAGTTCTTGCGTAGGGCCCGCCATAGCGAGCCATACTCAGCCGAGTTGATGGCGCACTTCCCGAGGCTAAAGACCAAGCGGGTGGGGGACTCGGCGGGGCGGCTCGCAAAGAGTGCTCCCCGCTGAACAAGGGCTTCATGGATTAGGTTTGCATCCGTAAGGATGATCAAGGTCCTTTGGCCCATCTGCATCGTGAAGATGGGCCCGTACTCTTTTCGTAGGTCTCGGACCACGTACATAAAAGGCCGTATGACTTGAAAGAGGTTCCCAACGATAGGCCACCTTGATGGGCCCGGGGGAAGGTTATTCCTCGAGCCCTTACCGATTCGTCGCCACCATAAAGGGAGAAAGATTGTTACTAAAAGGATTAAGAGTATATCTAAGAGTTCCATGTTTTTTAGAGTGGAAAGTTTGACAATGACAATATGATAGTGTATGTAGTATGTTAAAGACGTATAAGGAGGGTTTAATATATAGAGCTATTATTGTGTGAGTGTATACATAAATTTGCATCTACCAACCATTTAATTAAGAGAATTGAATACTTTTGAGTTTTGACCAGTTGTGAGTTGTATATGTATTTACTGTTGTTACTAAATTTGTTCTCTAGGACAATTGACATGACTAGGAAGGTACATACATATAAAGATGAAACTAAAAACTTAAAAGTGATTGTTTTTGTATAATTGCTGTTTTCTTAAACGAGATCCTTCCTTAATTGATTCCCAATTTATACGCAATTATAGTTTCATATGTAATTATATTTCTATAAGTAGTTAGATGATTACTACTTCATTAGCTTTGCCAAATATAACTGGAATCAAAGTCTAGAGTCTAGGCAAGGGAATAACACTGAAAGGTTACAACCAAGGTTGATGAAAGTACAATAGTTGTTTTATCATTTAAATTAAGAGGCTGGCAACATTATTTTTAATGGAAATGATCACTGCCAAAACACAGAGTTGCAATAAATTGTGGAGTTATCTTATGCATTTGGCAAAACAACCTTTTTAAGACCTTGAAAAATTTTTAGCTACCCATTGGGTAAAAGATACAAAAAGTTACTGAAATATGGAATTCAACTTGGACAATGATGTGGTCAAAAAAAAAAAAAAAAAAAACTTGGACAGTACAATGATATATATATTTTTAGAATGTCTAATTCTGATTGGTAGATTATTTATTGGATATTTACATGTAGAGGTTTCAATTCGAGTATTCAGGTCGGGTGAGGTCTATTTTAAACTTGAGTCATGATAAATTATTGTGTTCAGACGAGTCGACATCTGAATTGGTTTTTTTCGAGGCGGTTTCAGGTTGAGTCGCGATCGGTTTGGTCAGGTTTTGACACCTCTATTTACATGTATGTATAGATCTATCCATCCCATACTTCGTCTTACGAGTAAAAGTTTCGCCTCGTTCTCAATCAATTATGACGGAGTAGCTTAATTTCTAACCTTTAATATGATGAGATAAAATATTTTGATGTTTGAATCATAGACCATTAATAGAGAGAAACTAACCAATTGGTTATTGGTGCATTGGTGATTGGGATTGCGCTTAACAGAAAGAATTGCGTGTTTAATTCAATCCTCACAATAATAATTGGGAGGGGAGTAAAACCTAACCACTAAAAATTGAGTTTCGAATCCGAATAAGCTTAAAGAGTGAACCGAGAGGGACACTAATAGAAGGAAAAAAAACGAAAAACTAAGACGTACCTGTCATTTAACACCCCCCCAAAATGTTTTGAGTAAGTTTCAATTAAAAAAAAAAAGTGTCCGGGTCCATTTTGAATTGGGCCAACATAGATAAGACAGACTTCGTTATCCCCATAGATATTTTTTGGAAGTGGAGTACTCGGTACTACTGTACGTGTTTGCCAACTGCCAAATTATGGTGGGAAACCCGATTGCAATTGGGGCAGGGAATTTCAGGCCAACATTAACGAATTATGCAACCCCATATCACAGAATCCGGAGCAACCGTATCCGAATAATCGGAGCTCCGGCAACTCTCCGGCGGCGCACGTTAGCAGGCACCCTCACCAAGAAAGGCAAATGGGTTGTTAATTGTGTTGCTTCTGCTACCTTTGCTAATGGGTAATCCAACTTTCATCACTCTCTTACTATTTCAATTTCTTTTATAATTATTGATTTAATATGGATTAATATGTAAATGGGTTTCTCATATTTAGCTCCAATGTGATTTATTCAGTCAAGAAATTCAATATTATTGCCTTAATTCTTTATAAATTTCATTGTTTTTGATCTTGTAGAGTATGGACACTGCATTTAAATAATGGTATTTTCTGACATTTTTATGCAAGTTATCTACCTCAAATTGAAACCTTTAATATGAGAATTGAACAACTACCCAATTATAATTATAATGTAATTTGTAACTCTAAACCCCTAATTGCACATTAATGAATACATTCTAATATATTAGCATAATCTTTGAACATCTGCTATGTAATAGGCCTGTTCACGGATCGGATATCCGATCCGAAATGTGATTTCGGATCGGATATCCGAATACTCTATCAGAAATTAATATCTAAATCCGATCCGAAAACTTCGGATATCCGATATTCAGATATCCAAAATTTTCGGATCGGATGCTTCGGATATCCATTATCCAATATTAAATAAAACTGATTATAATTACTTTCTAAATTTCACTAATTTTACCGCTTTTTTATCGCTAAGTTGTACAACATATTTTAACAAAATAGTAGTCTTTTTGCAATAAATATTATCATCAAATATATTAAGAATATTATAATAAGTTAATAATACAGGTCAGTTTTATATGAACAATTTAAAAAATTTATATATATATTTCACTATTTCAGCCTTTATATTTCGGATATCGGATATCGGATATCCGAAATTTTGAAAATCAATATCCAAATCCACAATCGATATCCGCTGTTTCGGATCCGAAATGAAAACTCGGATCGGATATCCAAAAATCCGGATCGGTTGCGGATCAGATTTTCGGATTCTCGGATAGTTTTGTACAGGCCTACTCTGTAAGGTTTATAAGGTTTCAGTAGATGGATAGTTTGAACATCTCATATTTTTCACGAATAGCAAACATGTTAATTTTTAGCCTGAACTCATGAAGTATTGGGAAGCCAGTACTAGCAGAGTAGCAGGTAGTTTCATCAACATTTTAGTGACAAAGAAATCTATGATCTGCTATAGAGATGCTTGCACATTTAACCATCATATAATTCAGGTAGTTTCATCACATTAAACCATCAAACTTTTTTTTTTTTTTTTTTTTTTTTTTTGGGAGTTACGGAATAAAGCTGACAGAAACGCGCCATAGGATTGTATGCACAGGCATACAGTGTACTACCTTATTGGTGTTTGCCAATTTTCAAGATTATTAGACTACTAGTATTGGCGTATTGCCAATGCTACAAGCTTGTTCGAGGGCATGTTTAATACTTTAATTCCTCCAATATCGTATGTATCCGTGGGAATTCCTTATCAACCTTTAATTTGTAATTTGGGACTTTCAAAACAAGAACTTATGCTAAAACAGTTTTCTCATGGGACTTCTTAAACGACAGTTAAAATGATGATTTTTTTTTTAGCTATTCTGAGAGGAATGTTGGAACTCAATTGAAGAATGATTTTTATTTATTTTTTATTTTTATACTGCTTATCCGTCGATGAAAGTGAGTTAAAGGACACCTTCAATTCTTTGGCTACAAATCTTCTACATAGGGTGTGTGCAATTAAGGACACATTATAAACAAGCTTGTCTAGTCATTAGGGAAAATGTGCAAGTTGGTGGTTTCTTCTATTCCCTCTAATAAGTTCATGTTGTCTCTTTTGACTCTTTATCAACTTCCTGGTTTTTAAAGGACATAAAATGTTTAAGTCAATCTATTTGCATGAATTCTTAGGTCTCTCTTAAGTTTCTTCAACTTTCCATGTCTGTAAATCATGAGTTTTCAGCAGACAGTAATCAACTTAGACATATATAGCTACAAGCTTTGCTTTTCTGACGTCACACCCGACTTTCAATGCTAATTTTCAGCTACCCAGAATATGATCGCCTTTTACCCTGCCCTCCCTCAAATCACAGCAATCACCCACCTAGAGTTGAACACTTGGTGGTTTTAGAAGAAGGCCCTGTCTGTGATTACATTAGCAGAACTTTAAATCTCCCCCCACTGTAAGTGTTGTTATGCTGTTTCATCTTCTTTTTTCCCTTCATGGCATTCATTCCTTTGATGATGAAGTGGGATGAGGTCCCTAATTGAGTTAATGATTTGTGAAGGTATGTTGCCGATCTTATCCATTTTGGAGCTGTATATTATGCACTTGTGCATCCTGAGCCTCCAGCAACTGCAACTCCAGAGCAAGTTCAAGTATACGAAAAATTCACTTCACCTCATCTTCTAAAACAGAGGCAGTCACTTGAAGAAAAAACTGTTTCAGAAGCACAAAAGACTTTCCGTATAACTCACGTTAATGAAAATGTTGAAGTTGGAACTTACTTGCGCGTTTATGTACATCCAAGACGCTTCCCAAGGTTTTCAAGAATAAAGTTACTTTTAGTGCTTGGTGCTTGCTATTTTTATTGTATGTAATATAGGCATTGAATTCTTTTCAGGTGCTATGAAATTGATTGGAAGTCGAGGATTATAGCTATTGATGACAATTATGTGATTCTGGACAAGCCTGCTGGCACTTCTGTATGTATATCTTGGACCTAATTACATATGTTCTTTAGAGTCTTCTGATGAAAAGATGTATGTGCGTTTTCAAATGAATAAATGAGAATAGATGTCACTCAGTTAGGAGAAATGAATATTTTTCCTCATCATTGCTCCCCTATGTTGTGTTTAACTTGTGAGAAGAATTTAAAGCTGCATGCAGTCCAGGCTGTGGTTTGTTAGACTCTGGCTTGGTGAGATTGAGTATTATTTCCAATATAGAGCTTGGAGTTGGAGGTCCTAAGGCTCTTATCTCACCTTTTCTTGCTGTTAAGAATATTCTAACCACTTTCTCGCTCCGACTTTGCATTATTGAGTTGACATCTATCATTCATTAGAGAAATTAGACGTGCTTATCCCTAATTTTGTTAAGATCATGCCTGTGGTCATGCAAATCATCCCTTTGAACTTAAATCTATGATTATTTTCTGATGCAATCCTACGGGATGCCTATTGTCAATCTCCAAGCTAATATCTTCTGTGATGCTTTTATCTTTGACTAGGTAGGAGGTACTTCCAACAATATTGAAGAAAGTTGTGCAAATTTTGCTACTCGTGCTTTGGGACTGACTAGTCCGCTCTTGACTACACATCAGATTGATAATTGTACTGAAGGATGGTAATATGTGTAGATAGTTGCAAAAATATATTTTACTGAATTTTATTGCTGCCTAAATCATGTGACCTCTCTACACTCATTGCAGTGTTTTGATGGCCAGAACTGAGGAATATAGCTCTATTTTTCATGAAAAATTCAGAGTAAGTTTATTGTGTTCCGTAAAAATAGTTTCCTGTGCGATATAATGCTATTGTATGGAAAGTGGAAAATCAAATACACTTCTGACCAATATTTAATCTTTCTATATTGGGTGCAGTTAAACATCCAACACAGCAATACGTCTTTGAAACTGTCTTTCAGCTGATACCCTGTAATTAATCTTATTGTACATGTGCTTTACATAAGGAAAAGAAGGTCAAGAAACTCTATCTTGCCCTCGTTGCAGCTCCAATATCTTGTGGAATTATCACCCATTACATGCAGCCGGCAAAGCTTGCTCCGCGTATAGTTTCTGAAGGTAAACATTTCGAGACATTAGGCCTGTTATTCTCATTTCATAAATTTGTCAATTATATAAGTCTGGTTGAAAGAGTCCTACATTACTTTTCTTTGATGTCTTAAAAAACTTGAATTGCCAAATTTCTGCTAAATATAACAATTTAACAAAGCAACTTATTATAGATCATAGATTTAAGGAGGTCTCAATCCCTGTATCAATGTCCCTAATTACATAATATTACTCATTAACAATCAAATTTCTTCAGTCGTACAACAAATATTTATATAAAACCAAATATATGTGCCCGAAATTGATGCTTCTCTTTCTTCTACGTATCAGGTCTTCTCTTTAAATTTTTCATTAACACCATTATTTCATTGTTTATAATCAATAATTTATGCTTCACGTCTTCACGATGCATAATTTTTTTTTTTTTTTTTTTTTTTTTTTTTTTTTTTTTTTGGAATGCTTCACGTCTTCACGATGCATGCATAATTTTCTTCAAAGTAATTTTTTTGGTGACATCACAGCACCACCTTCTGTGTAAGTGGGGACATCCACTTTTGTAACTTTGTTGTTCTTTTTTTTTTTTTAGGCAATGTTGTCAAATATCACCTCTTTCTACAATCAATTGCTTTTCATGCAAAAAGATATGATGCATAGATTGAGATGGGAAGTAGTACTCAGAAGATATAGGAAATACATCAGAAATTCAGAATTTGAAAAAGTTAGTAGATTAATTGATTCTTTTTTGGATAAGATATATGGAAAGTAGGAAGTTATGGGAAAATAATAGAAACTACAAATTACATGTTATCTTTCCAAAAGATCAATTTCCCTTCAACTTTTAGTTTTATATGTCTCATTTAGACATTGTTTACCAATATAAGAGCTGTGTTTTCATATTTTTCACCTCAAGCATCAATCCATAAATTATATTTACATGTGTAGCATGGACATCAAAGTAGTTTTAAGAGTGATTGAGTAAGAGTAATGAAAGTTTAATAAATAGAAGTTCTTTTGAGTCTCTTTCCTGAAAACAAGAAAGATCAGACTTCTTCCCTCCTGATGAAATCCAGAAGTACAGCAGCATAAGTAATTGTGGATGTGGTATTCAGATGCTAATATATGCTATATAGGAGTGATTGATTTCTTTTATACATTGTGTCAGATTAATAGGACTAGTGTTTGGAAGCTCTGTATAACCGCTTGTGTTAAGTAAAGCTAGGCTCTATTTCAATGGAGGTAACTTTTGCATAAAGCTGAGAGTGTGCATTCAATGCAGAGTATGACAAAGGGTGGCAATTATGTCAACTTGAAGTTTTGGATTGCAAAGAAGTTCCTTGGCCAAACTCTACCATTGAAGAAAAGTATCAAATCAAAGACTGCGGATGGCCTGTCAAGACTTTTGCCTATGAATGTAAAATTAATCTTTTGACTGGACGAACTCATCAGGTATTGCTGCCGCTCAATTTTATGTTACTTTAAGACTTCATTTCAACTTCAAGACACAACTATTCGGACCATAAACATTAACTACTATGTACATTAGCTAGTCGGAAACTTGGATACAATTGTGTATTGAGTATTCAATTCTGACGTCAATGTCCTAGTTCGACTTCCCTTCTTGTTGATCTCCTTTGAAAATTGAGATGTGAGGTAAATCACCCTCTGTGCACTGAAAGTAACTTGTGGACTTACTTGTGCCCTTAATTTTTGGGACAGATCCGAGCACAACTTGCTGCTTGTGGAGCTCCTCTAATTGGTGATTCAATGTATATGCCAGCTGCGCTTGCAGAGCTGACCAAACCTGGAGTATCTCCCTTTGGTAAATACAAGAGAGAATACTCATGTGAGGGTGAAAGAAGAATTGCTATTGAAAATTGGAATTCTCTGCATGGAAAGGAGCCAAGTTTAGCCATTGGTCTTCAAGCATGTCAAATTTCATGGGACGATGGTGAACAAGTCTATGAAGCTGGATCACCTTGGTGGAGATAAGGATATTTTCTGGGGTCTGGTGCAATGATAAGGATACCTTGGTGAAAGCTTGTAATCTTGTAAGGAAGAAAATAGGATTGTTTGAAGTTAATTTACAATGGGTGAACAGTGAGATGTATATTTTTATTAAATTTGATTTTCTTATTCATCACAAACTAATCATCATGCAAATTCCTTCTAAACACTACTATAAAAACTCCAGAGTCCAATATTCATTTGCGTGATCACATGATGATTAGTTTGTGCTCTCAAGAAATCTTGTCAACAAACTCACAGTGAAGTTCATCTCAACATGCCACACATGACACATCTCTTACTTCTTTGTCCTTAGTCACCATTTTGGAGCATTAAATGTCAACAAAATAATAAGTGTTTACTACGTATATTAGTCCGTGTAATAGAAAGTAACCCAACACAATTTTGTTTTTTAAAAGAGTATTTCATATTCCTAAGGTCTAACTTTACTCAAATTCATTTGAGAATGCCAATGTGAATGAGGGTAGTCACACCACCACTGAAATTCTGGAGTGTTGCTGGAAAGCGCCTTCATTTGGAACAATTAAAGTGAACTCAGACGCAGCTATCTTCAAACATAACCAGGTGGGTTTGGGGGATGTGATGCGGGATGAGGTTGGGGATGTAGTGGTGTCTACGTGTGTGCAAATTGCTGGCAGGTTTGATGTGGAGGTTGCTGAGGCAATGGCTATGAGCCTATGAGACATGCCTTAAAGATTGCCATGGAATCAGGCTTCTTGAGAGTGTGTTTGGAAACTGAATCTCAAGCTGCATCATTGTCTAAGGAAGGGTATAGCAGATCCGACCGAGTTTGGCTATATTATCAAAGACATTCTTTTGCTTGCTAGCTCCTGCACTGTTGTCTCTTTCACATTTGTGAAAAGGAATGGAAATCGAGTAACTCATAGCTTAGCCAAACTTAGTAGCAATTATGTTGGTGTTAGAGTTTGGTTAGAAGAGTATCTTATTGAGATACATGAACTTGTAATGGCTGATTTAAGCCTTTCTTATACTTAATAATATTGCTCGGTTTCCCCTCAAAAAAAAAAAAAAAAAAACAAAAATTTTTTACTCAAATTCAAATTAGTCCGAGTCTAACATATTCCTAAGGTCTAACTTTACTCAAATTTAAATTAGTTGGAGTCTAACAAACTCTTGATTATCAAATAAAAATATCCTTAAAAAAAAATGTATAGAATGTTCAACCAATCACACCTATTATTTTTCCTTTAAATTAATCTTCCAACAAATCCACAATTCATGTTTGAACCCAAATTTTGAACCCTTAAAAAGAAATACAAGTAAATTGGATTACTTCATCTTTCTTTTCTTGTTGAAAGAAAGGAGCAAAACAAAGCCACAAAAAATGCCCGGGAACCCAATGTCACTCGGACCCTCAAATTTCGGGCCAAACTTTATCAACACTTTGTTCTCTTCTTTCCGGGGAACCCATTTCCGGTTAATCGGAGCTCCGACTACCCTCCGGCGCACTTTAGCTGCTACCCATTCTATTAGCTACAATAAGCTTGTGAGAGCGAATATCAATAGTCCAGTTTCAATCTTTAATAGTGAGACTGTTGCTTCGTCTACCATTCCCTCTGTTAATGGGTAATTAGCAAAAAATTCAATCTTTTTGTTTTAGGGCTCTCATGATTTTAGTAGAAAATTTATATACCGCACATTTTAATTGGGTGTTTGATATTGTTTATACTAGTATTTATTTGTGTATACTATTTTTTTTTTTTTTTTTTTTTTTTTGAATTTTTAGTTTTGAAGCATGATTGAATTGGTAGGAGATGCAATGTGTTCAATTTACTAATTTTGGTTTAGCATGAAATTTTATTTGGGTGTTTAGGTAGGCATATAGTGCAATTGTGATGTAGACGTGATTCAATTGAGGTCTTGAGTACAACCCCGCAAGACTTGATACTAACTAAGCTAATTGGCATTCATCAGTATTAGCATTTTTTTTTTATTAATTAATTTTCTTATATCCGAGTAATGGCAATTGTACTTGAGGCTAAAATTAAGGATAGCTGGTGTGCCTGGTGAATAGAAGCATAAAGATGGAATCTTGATTACTAGTTTTTATTCTTTGTTGATTGGTAAATTTTAAGGTATGTAGGTTATGAAAATAATGTTTTCGATCAGAAATCAGAAATATTGCTGCATAGTAGCCTAATTAAGGATTTAAGGATGGAATCATGGAATCCCAATAGTTTTCCTTCAGGGTATTTATACATCTCAGTGCAAGTTAAGTGTTATCATCATTAGTTGTTTGGTATGCATAAAGGAAACGAATCCCTTGTATGAGTTGTATTGAACTGGGGATCGACGAGGGAAGTGTTTTTATTAACATAGCCATAGGGTAGGGAAGGGTAACAAATAGTTGGTTATGGACTTATGGTTACCCTAAGGAAATGGAATGTGTTACCCCACCACTCATACCAAACAATAGGTGATGGAAACTGTTGAGCGATTGCATTTTCACTGCATTAATATAAACTGTGAATTGTTTAGCTGAATTTTAGTGAAAAATGCTACTTGAAGTCCGATAATGATTAATTTTTGTATTGAAGTGTTCATTTGTAAAAATTCTACTTGGATGTTTAGTTAATGTATTTTGTTTGGTAGAAGATTGGTTTCGATTTCTGATGACCTCAGGAATCATCCTTCTTACCCGAACTATTATTCCTCCATTTCTAAAGGTGTTAATGCATCTGATAGGCTTTTATAGGGTGCAGCGACTGCAGCCTACATTTTTTCCTTATGACATACTATATTGCTGCCGAGCAATCCCTATCTCTTCCCTACTCTTTGCATACTCTAATCTTAGTATTTAACTCTGAAATTTGATTTTTTTTCTAGATATCCAGAATATAGCCGCTTACTACCCTGTCCATCAACAAATCTTCCACCAAGAATAGAGCACTTGGTTGTCTTGGAAAAAAGCCCTGTTTGTGAATACATTAGCAAAAGTTTGGATCTTCCACCATTGTGAGTGATGCTACTGTCTTCTGATCTTTGTTTTTCTTTTAATGGCCTATCTCAACTTCTCAAGGTTAAATGAATGGATAGGGTGACATAATTAAGAAAGTGAACTGTTTATTTAGGTACGTTGCAGATCTCATCCGTTTCGGAGCTGTATATTATGCACTTATATGTCCAGAGCCTCCTGTAACAGCTACCCCTGAACAAGTTCAACTGTATCAACAATTTACATCTCCTGAACTTCTATTACATAGACGTTCAATCAAGGGGAAAACTTTCCGAGAAGCTCAAAAAACCTTCCGAGTAACTCGCATAGAGGAATTCTTTGAAGTAGGAACTTACTTGCGCATTCATGTACACCCAAAACGCTTCCCAAGGTGATTGAGGTGTGATTACTGTATCTACTTAATTTTCACTGTTACTCACTATTGAACCTTGTATTCTCATCAGGTGCTACGAAATTGATTGGAAGTCAAGGATTTTAGCTGTTACTGAATCCTATGTGGTTCTGAACAAACCTGCTGGCACCTCAGTAAGTAAATACTGAATAATCACTCATTGCCCCCATGATAACATTTGTATGATTAAGAAATTGGAAACCTCACTTCAAATGGCAGCATTTTGCTTGTATCCTTGCATAAACAATAACTCTTTTCATATATGGCCTCAAATGGCAGCGTGTCGCCTGTATCCTTGCACAAACAATAACACTTTTCATCTATCGGTTCACTTGAAACACTTGATTATTGTGTTTTACTTTGTGGTTGATATCTTGTTTAATGACCTTTAGTTCTTAGTTAAAGCTTCTTAGTGACAGCTTGGAGTTCCTTAAAATTATACAATGTATCGTCTCTGCTTGTTTTCATCTTGTTATACGTGTCTGCTTCAAACTTTCAACTTCTTGAATTGGTATTTGTTTAATTTTTCTTTGTGGTTCTGTACACCGAAGAAATGCTAACTTAAAGGCATATTTTATTACTTTTTATGATCCATGTGAAAATGTGAAATACATGCATGCCACTTGCTTTGCATCAATTTTCTCATTACAAAGGCAAATAATCTGGAAGTAATGATTTCTTCTAAAGTGTTAATTTTCCTTTGTTTAGGTTGGAGGGTCTTCAGATAACATTGAAGAATGCTGTGCAACTTTTGCCACTCGTGCCCTGGGATTGACTTATCCACTCCTTACTACACATCAAATTGATAATTGTACTGAAGGATGGTAATGTTCTGCAATTTTCTGAAACTTTTTTGTGTTATAAAGTAGTTCTGTATTAAGTGTGGCTCATTTGCAGTGTTGTGCTGGCCAGAAATAAGAAGTATTGCTCAACTTTTCATAAGAAGATTAGAGTAAGTCTATGAAATCCTTTAGATAATGAGATTACACAAATTTTCCTGGATAACGCACACACTTTAGTAATAAGAAAGAGGTTTAAGCTTCCACTCCAGCAAATCCCCAATCTTATAGAGTGCATGTGCATCTATGTCCATGCTACTGGAGCGCCAGAACAAACATATATAAATTTATATTAATGTAGCCCTTTGTGTATGGATATCAGGATAAAATGGTTAAGAAGCTCTACCTTGCACTTGCTGCAGCACCAGTACCTCGTGGAATATATACCCATTACATGCGCCCTTTTGATTTTGCTCCACGACTTATTTCAGAAGGTAATAATTCTTGAAAACATGCCAAGTTTGGTTGTAATAAATGGTTGCAATTTTGCAGTAGTCATGAAAGTCTTATGGCTATGTTCTTAGAACTGCAGTTATATCCCCAAGTAAGTGTTGTTCTTTGTAAACTTTTGTCACTACTCATTACCATATAGAGAGGTGGACCAGGTGGTATTGAGTGGTAGTGGAAGTTATGAATATAAACAGATACATAATAAGAAAAGTGGTCGGGGTTCTTTCCATGGACCCTGCGACACCTAGATAATCAATTTGGGTGGTTGGAGCCATCTGCTTTGCCTTTAAACTATCAATTTAGTCATTTCTATACACGCATCTCTTAATTAATTCAAGGCTACCATGGGCCTTTATGTGACCAACTAATTATCATATATGGCTCCAAAAAAACATTATATGACCCGGGATGCATCTCCCCTACAGTCTTGAGATTTTTTTATACCGGGTCCCAAAACCACTGAAATTGGTCCAAAAACGTAGATTATAGCCTTTATTATTGGACAGTTTTAAACTTTTCCAAAGAAAAGGAAATAGGTCGAGGTGTTTCCCATATACCTTGGGGAAGCCATTTGAGTGGTTGGAGCTATCCACTTTGCCTTTAAAGAATCAATATTGTTGTTTTTGTATACGCCTCCTTTTATTGGCTATAGCCCACCACGGGCCTTTATGTGTGACTGAATAATGGCCGTATATGGTTCAAAATAACATTATATGACCTTAGGATGCGTCCCTACAATTATGTGAATCTTCATTATCGGGTCCCAAAACCTCCAAAATTGGTTCGATTTTCATGTATAATACATCTAGGTGCTTCTTGGGATTCCCAAAGGGCCTCGGGAGTCCTACTTGGTGTTCAGATTCATCTCATTTGTGCCTTGGTCAATCCTTATTCATCATGTCTTAAGATGCCTTCCCATGTGTTACCTTAGCCTTGTTACCTTGTCTTAATATCGTTACCACGGACATTTCCATGCAATTATGCAAAATTACATATAAACTCATTACCGTTACTGGCTACTCCATAAATTAGTTAACATTTTCCATTTTCAATATCATTTTATGTAAGTTACTTTTCTTTATTTGTAAAGTTGGGTCACATAGCCAACCACCCACTTTATTCTCCACTGTTTTACCCTCCTTAAATTCCGCACAAAAATTAGATGTTAACTTAAATGTGGGACTAAGGGAGTTAGATAGATGGGATCCTTGGTGGATACTTTGGGATAGCTGTGTACCTCAGTCTTAGGAAATATTTCAGCGAGTAGCAAACAACTATTTTTCATTGCATACGATAAGTTATTTGACACATCCAAACTATCATGTTGTGTAAAAGAATTTTAGTAATAGGGTTTCTGTGCATCTTTTGTACTCAACTGAAGAGAGGACCTCCTGCACTTGTCATAGTAACTGTCCTGAGCTTTTCTGTTGCAGAGTGTATTGATAGATGGCTCTTATGCCGGCTGGAAGTTTTGGATTGTAAGGAAGTTCCTTGGCCGAACTCTTCCATCAGAGAAAAGTATCAAATTGAAGACTGTGGATGGCCTGTAAAGAATTTGGCTTACGAGTGCACTGTTGACCTTTTGACTGGTCGGACTCACCAGGTTAGTGATACAAGTGCGTGTAGAAATATTTGAAGTAGATGGAAACTGCTATGTTACTGTTCGCACTTGTGAAGTTGCAACAAATTTAGTGTAAATATAGTGTTGGGAATTCATATTTGCATTTAATCTCTCAAATACACTGAGCTTGAGTTTGGATCTGCCTTTGAGTTTCATGCCAACTCAAAATCTTGCACACTCATGTCTTAGCATATTTTCTCATTATCATAGATCGCCATATAGTATATGCTAATTTACCTATTACTTTTGACTTGCGATCATAGTAATATTATTTATTTGGTACCTTTTGTTTTTCTCATCAATTCTAGCCTTTTCAAATGCTTCCCTCTCAAATACTTGGGCTATCATTGTTGCAATTTTCGCTTGTGAAAATATTGAACTTTATTGACCGTTTCTTGTTAAATGTATTATTGAACTTCTAGTCACTGCGTTGGAAGTTAAAAATCTAAAAGAGATGCCAAATTGCCAATTGAATCTTAGGTAGAAAGTGGGTCGAAGAAGAAGATGATGGGTATAAATAAATCAAATCAGTGGGAGAGAAAGGAAGTTGAAAATTGATGTGAGTTTTCTTTAGCTTTTAGATTGTTCATTGTGAGAGAATTAAGCCTCTCGGAAGCCAGACTATCCTTTATTTTCTGCAATTCCAAATTATCTATCTAATTCATGCTCTTTTTCCCTTATATTTCCATTTATCTTGTCTAAGTTTTAATGATTCATAGCAATCTTTCTAATCAGTTGGCCGTTGGTGAAGAATTTTGTTGTAACATATTCATTTTACTGATCCATTACGCGGTGAAATTTTTCCAAAATGTGATCATTTTGGTACCTTTGTTTAAAAAATGATTACAACATAATCTTCTTTTGGAAAGGTTTGGAAATTTGAGATGTATCTAGAATTGTAGCTGAACCCCTAACATGTGGAGAGGCTTTATCTTTTTACAGAGAACATATGCATTTTTCTTATTCATGTTACTCTTATATAATTTTGCTTTTTTTCTATCTCTTTGCTTGCCCTTCTATATCCCATTGTTTAGTACATGTGATTTTGTGTCATTTTTATTGTCTCACTTCCCCTTTCCAATCTTTCCCGTTCTCTCCTTGCCCTACTGTCATTCTTTACCTAGTTTGTTCAAATGTAGGTTGTGGTAAGTAGGTGATAGCCTTGTAAAACTTGAAAACAAAATCACCTGGCTGGATCTGAGGAGCTAATTGAGGAAAAGAAATATTATGTATGTGACCTGCCTTAGCTTGTGGATAAAGGCCTGGGCTGTCAATCTTCTGTCCATGAAAATTGTCAGTGGTGACGCGATTCCTGAAATTAAATTGTGTTGGTACAAGAGTTAAAGCAAGCTGTCACATTACATTCTAAATTTCGCTAAATTAAAGATGATGTAGTAATAATGTGAGAATGGAACAAGCTAACAATCACTTACCTGGGGAACTGTTGTATTATATTTGAATTTCTTATGCAATTGTTTCTGTTCCTTTTGCTCTTGCTCTTGTTTTTGCTTCTTTTCTGGATAACTTCAATAGATTTGTAGTATAATTGGCAAGAAACTATGTGTAGTTAATTATTCGGTTATATTCCTGCGCAGATTCGAGCACAATTTGCTGCTTGTGGGGCACCTATAATTGGCGATTCCATGTACATGCCAGCTTCTCTTGCAGAAAAAGCCACTCCAAACATTAATCCTCTTGGAAAATGTAAAGAAGAATATACTAGTGAGGATGAAAAAAATATTGCTATTGATAATTGGATTGCTTTGCATGGAAAGGAACCCACTGTTGCAATTGGTCTTCAAGCTTGTCAAATCTCTTGGGACAACGGTGAGCATATCTACAATGCTGGGTCGCCGTGGTGGAGATGAGATTATTTTCATGACTCAGGTGCCCTCTGTAGTCACAAGGAAGAAATTCTAATGCAGAGCTGTAATCCAGGTTAGTTTATTTCTTATACACACTCTTTAACTTTCTCCTCTGATCAGTATGTATGCTGTAGAACCTTTAATGTGTCCTACATATGTATAATGCAGAGTTATTCTTAGCAAACTTCTTTAACTTTGGTACACCTATCACACACAATAATTGTTAAGTTTGCTTTCTAAGGGCTCAAAGCATGTTAGTGGTGGTTCTAATGGAGTTCTTTAGCCAAGGAAAAATTAAGGAGAAGCCTTTTAGTTATTATTGGAGATATCTTCGATTTGACTTGCCGAAGAGATTTACCCAAGGGTTCTTTTTTACAAAAAAGTTAAAAAACTTTTCTGTACACCCTGTTCACAATAATATTAGTGTATATCGAACAGTTAGTTATAGGGTAACTTTTAACTTGCTTAACTTTAACCCAATACTACTTATGATTTTAATGTATATAGGCCATGAGATAAGTTCTATAAGGTTGATATATTTACCCTTCACACATTAATATTTAATTTTTACTCTTAGAAAGAGTACCTTTATCAATAAAACATAGGTAACTTTAATTTATATTAAGGTAACTTTTGATCACTTTAGGTTAATTTTATTACTGGAGTACAATTACTAATGTACAGCCGGTTTTATTTAAAAGTCGAAAATTATATTAGGAAATTTCTCTCCAATTTTCTTGTCTTTTCCAACATAAACCACATGTCCACATTCTAAAGCATTATTATCAGCCTGTTCTTGCTGTATCTGTTCAGGGGGCAAGTTCCTTGCTAAAAACTTTTTCACCGTTATGCTACCTTGAATTCATGAGTCATTAGTCATAACTACATGCATATTAGCCTAAAGAACTATGCTAATATAAAACGATTAGGAGAAGACTGTGATGACCCTTGCCCAATGTTTATATAATTCCTTGCATAAATTTCAAGATAAGTTAGTTCCACAACCTTAACGAGTCTGTTAAGATTTTTTTTTTCCCCTTCCGCTCGGATCTAGCCTGTTAATTAGCTTAAGATATGTTGAGGCTATCCATTCTGGTCAAATTTAAACTGAACGGATTCACTTCATTAGCCGAAATTTGCCCAAGTGTTTTTATCATTGATACGAGATATTTTCTTCAGTACAGATTCATAGCCGCTCCATTAATGGATAGTTCATTGCGTGCCATAAGGTCCATAACAAAGGGCTCCTTTCAAATCACATTTTCGACATCTAAAAAAGCCTAGAGCATAGCGATGCAGGCAATTAACTACTGAAGTATCCATCAACTGCTAAGATACAGAACGGGACCAGGTACTTCTCCTTGCCTCTGAAGATTGTGAAGTACAAATCAGAAAAATTCTGAGTCATCTCTGAATGATATGGAATTTCTCTGAAGATCTGTATTCAAGAGTGCTTCTGGATTAAGGCCTGATTTCCAAACTTAAGCTTTATTAATGTTTAATTTCACAAAGAGATTGAAAATTTTCTGATTGCACTTTCAGATGAAATTGTAGTTTCGTCTGTCCATTTTTGAGTAGTAACAGTAAACTTGTAACATGAAACTGATACAACCTATATGTAAATATTACAAATTTGAACTTCTGGTGATAATAGAAGTGACCAATAACCGTGTAGCATTTACCAGCTTATGCAGTGGCGGATTCAGGATTTTCAATTAGGGGTAGCATGTAGTCATTTAAGAAAATTTTAAACCAAAAAAAAAATATTGAATAACTGAAAATTTGGACTTCATAGGTGGTCAAACTGGTCATATATATAAATTTCGCCAAAAAAGGTTAACAAAATAACCGACTGAGTTACTTTTTTATGCAATGCAATGTGATGTAATTTGACTGAGAACTTATTAAAAAAAAAACTGTGAAGTTGTATGGTGTATTAAATTTGTGTATATATTTTTTTTTATTTCTATAATTAATGCTAGTAGTTTTCTGATGTAGCTCATTTACCATTACATTTAACAAAATATTTCATACTCTTTAATTAAATAAAGTGTGGAAATGAAAAAAAAAATAATAAGAGAGAAAGGAAAAAGTCAATGAAGAAAATGGGGATTGAGAGGGTCGAACCCCTGATGTGTCGCATAACAACCAAAACTTAGCTAAAAGTCCATTTACCACTGCAGCAATCATTGAGATTAGTTCTAATTGTGCAGTTTTAAAATTTTATACGAAATTACTTTATAGATCCGCCAGTGAGCTTATGTGTAAGCTTGTGATGATAAGTTCCGTGTTATCATACATCTGTGGATGTAGGAGGCTTTCAAGCTGAGCAACTAGATCTGTAATGGATATATTGCAGTAGTTCTGCAAATTGCAATATAGTGTACATTTTTTGGTATAAATTGATATTATTAGCGTCAAAAATATGGACACATGATGCATGTGAAACCCGCATCACCTTATGCGTGTACGTTTTTAGCATTATTAGGTGGAATTCCAAAATTTAATCTAAAATTTGATGAATGACAAGTATTTTTCGTTGGGTGTTTCCTATACCTATATATTATCTTGGTATAATTGTGTGGTGAGTAATTTCATGTATTGCTTGATGTAATCTAGAGAATGATTTGTTTTTTTCTTTTATGGAGTCCTTTTCATTGCTTGGCAGAGAACTTGATAGGCCAATGATTGTTTTTTTCGCCATTTTCGGTGTTTAGGATAATCATTAAATGGACTAAATCAACCTGTGAAGATGTGAGTTGAAACAGAAAACCAATGGTAGTTGTGAACTGCTGATGACTTACAACTAGCAATCCAGTCCTATTCTTTTCACCTTATCGCCTATTATTCACAACGTGAATTTAATCATTGCCGTCTGCTACAGGGTTTGGCAAAACTGCGACCCCAAAATCTGTGACGGTATGGCAGTGTTAAAAAACAAACAAACAAACAAACGCTTAGTGGTACAGCCAGTGGCGGACCCACGTGTAGTCATAGTGGGTCCGCGGACAACCTATTATTTTCTATAAAAAAAAAAAAAAAAAAAAAAAACTAAGTATCAAGAGTTTTAGCTTATAGTCTGGTGGTTTGTTCCCCATCCTACCACATATGAGATACGGGTTCGACTCCCATTACTCTCAAACTTTTTTTTTTTTTTTTTTGGGCTTTACAACCTCATTTTCACAATTTCACGATTTAAGAAAAGTCAGAAGGCAGAAATATCCCCAAATCCCCAATTCCCCCAAATTGAAACCCTAAGTCTCAAAGTCACCCAATTACCCAAGCCCCGTCGCCGTTCACCGTATCGCCGCCTCGCCGGCAGCCCGGCAGCCTTTTCGTGCTTCTCCGTCAGGTATGAGTGAGGCGTCCGTCAAATCGTCAATCCGTCTGTGAGTTTGTTAGCGTCGTGCTCGTGCAGTGGCTCCCCAAATTCGATTTTTTTGAGGTTAGTTTTAAACTTTTAATTTATATAATTACATTGCAATAAGATTATAGAGATTAGATTCTATATTTCTATATGAAATCATCAATTTAAATGTTTAAATCAAAATTATCAGTATGTTTAATATCACTATATCAGTGTATGAGTTTTTTTTTTTTTTTTTTTTTGGGTGAAATTTCTTGATTTGATTAGTGCTTGATTATTTGTATGACTTTATAAAAGCTTGAATGTTATGACTTGATTATCGTCACTTGATTAGAGCTTGAATGTTGTGAATTTGTGATTTGTGAATGTGAGTTATGGCCGGATATTTGACCATTTGAGTATAGTGTTGAGAAAGATGCTGCCTTTTGTTTCATTTGCTATCTGTTTAAGGATGGTAACACAGCGGGAGTGGATGCTTTTGTTAATGGAGGTTTCAGATCTTGGAATAGAAGAGACACAATTGTAAAGCATGTTGGTGGACACAAGAGTGCTCACAATAATGCCGTGATTGCTATGAACTTTTTCATGAATCAAATGAGTAGCATTGCCACCGCTTTATCAAAACAAACAGCGGAAACCATGAGTGTCTATCGTAAGAGATTGGAAGCTTCAATCGAAACCATTAGATGGCTATTGTTCCAAGGGTTGCCTTTTCGTGGTCATGATGAAAAGGAAAGTTCATTATCTAGAGGTAACTTTCTTTCGTTATTAACTCTTCTTTCAAACCATGATCCTGAGTATTCCAAAGTTGTTTTTAAAATGGCCCCTGGTAATTGTTAACTTACTTCTCCAAGTGTCCAAAAAGATATAATCAATGCTTGTGCTAAAGAAACAACTAAAGCAATATTAGAAGAACTTGATGGTGGATTTTTTGCTATTCTTGCTGATGAATCTGCCGATGTTTCCAATAAGGAACAAATGGCACTTTGTTTGAGATTTGTTAATAAAAAGGGGGAAGTGTGTGAGCGTTTTCTTGGTATTGTGCATGTTCCTGATACTAGTTCTTTAACTCTCAAAGCTACTATTGAGTCATTACTCATGGAACACTCTTTAACTTTCTCTCAAGTTCGAGGTCAAGGTTATGATGGGGCAAGTAATATGCAAGGTTCAATCAATGGCCTTAAAACTCTAATATTGAATGAATGTTCTCAAGCATACTTTGTTCATTGCTTTGCTCATCAACTTCAATTGACACAAGTTGCACTTACTAAGAAAAACTCAGATTGTGGTTGGCTTTTTGTTGACGTACTTGCACCTCTCTTGAACTTTGTGGGAGGTTCACCTAAGAGGAAAGAATTTCTTCGAGAAAAACAACGTCAAGGGGTTGTAGAAGCATTATCTTTGGGTGAAATTGAATCGGGAACTGGTTTAAATCAAGAACGTGGCTTATGTAGACCTTGTGATACTCGTTGGGGATCTCACTTTAAAACCATTTTGAATGTGCTTGATTTATATCCTTCAATACTTTTGTCACTTGATTCCATTGCAGAAGTATCTGATACACTTGATTCGAATAAAGCACAATCTATTACACACTTGTTGATGTCATTTGATTTTGTGTTTGTGGCACACTTGATGGTTGATATATTTGGCATTACAAATGCGTTGAATGTGGCATTGCAAAAACATGATCAAGATATTGTAAATGCAATGGTCATGGTTGATGTAACCAAGACTAGTTTGCAAAAGTTGAGAGATGAAGGATGGGATTCACATATGGAAAAAGTCACTTCTTCTATGGCTAAATATGACATTGAGGTTCCAAACATGGAGGGGCGATATGTGGTTCCTGGGAGAAGAATGTATAGAGGTAAAGGTCCACATGTGACTAATCTTCATCATTTTAGAGTTGAAGTTTTTCTAAGTGTCATTGATCTTCAATTACAAGAACTTGAAAATCGATTTCCCGAGGTAAGTAAGGAATTACTTGTGTGTATGTCTTGCTTTAATCCTGCAAATCGGTTTCATTCTTTTGACAAAAGAAAGTTAGTTCAACTTGCTAAATTTTATCCCGGTGAATTTTCAAGCTCTGAGTTATTATTTTTTGAACATTCACTTGAAAATTTCATTGTTGATGTTCGAAATGATGAGAGATTTTGGAATTTGAAAAGTCTAAGTGAACTTTCTACGAAACTTGTTGAGACGGGAAAGTTTGAAACTCATGACCGAGTCTACTTACTTTTGAAGTTAGTGTTGATTCTTCCCGTTGCAACGGCAAGTGTAGAAAGAGTATTTTCTGGAATGACGCAAGTTAAAGATAAATTGCGTAATAGCATGGAAGATCAAATGTTGAATGATTGTTTGATTACTTATCTAGAAAGAGATTTGTTTTACAATGTTAGCATGGATGATATTATACATCGTTATCAAAATATGAAAACTCGTCGAGAGCAATTGTAATAAAATTAGTACTTTTTTAGTTGTAATATGAATTTGAATTACTTTATGAAATGAACTTTTTATGTATTTTTTTTTTTGTCCATCATTCAAGCTTTGACTATTTTTTGATATTTTATGCGGTCGGTGGACGATGATGGGATGGGACAACCTATTATTTAAATCCTGAATCCGCCACTGGATACAGCTCTCACCTCCCAACTATGAGGTTAGAAGCTAAAATCTTTACTATCCTAACTTGTTGGGTATTGTGGTGGTTTTCTGAATGAGTAAAGATTCTAGCTATCAGTCTAAATAGACGAGTTTTCTTGTGGGTTGTTATCCCCTTATCTTTCCCCGCCTCCTCGGGAAATTCCCTTCTTGGCCAGTTAATGGCCTGATAAAATCAAATTTAAGCCTCATCCATCTCTCATCAATCCTACTGCTAACAGATTCCATGTGATAGTGCTACTTTTTCTCTAAATTTAGACACCTATATGTCATTTGTGGACTAAATTAAGGCAAAGAATCCATGATTAATGTTTTAGTTATACTAGGTGGACTGAGACATCATGTTGTCTCTTCAACCCATCAAACATCCAATTAAAACTTGCTATATTTAAGCTTGGAAAAGTTGAATTATTATATTAGCTAAATTAAGCCACTTTACTTTGATGTTATTAGCTAATTGTAGTAGTTGCTTGCTTCATAATTATACACCTGTAGTCCTGTACCATAAATATCATATCATGTATGGTCCTTAAAACATGTTTACCATTGGACACCAATGACACTTTAATTTGTGGATGAGTAATTTGATGTCTCAAAAGGGAATAAACCTATGTTTCTCAAATTGAATACCACATGGGTATGTGTCCAAATGTCCGAATTGACTGTTTTACCAAAAAAAAAAAAAAAAAAAAAAAAAAAAAAAGGGACCTAAAATGAAAGGTCCTAGTGTTGAGTTGAAATGAAGAGTTTAAGTAATAAGATAAAAGAAAAGAAATTATTAGCCATACGGGTAAGACTTTTTCAGGTATGTAATATTTACCGTTACTTTCATATATACGTATATGACATAACAGCATTGGTGTATTCATGTAGATGCCTTTTTTTTAGAAATGTCTACAACTTGTATCGGTCAATGAATACAACCTATCCCATAACCTGGTATCCCTTGACAAGAATGAACTTGCGACTTTGTGGTGGAAGATGGAAAGGCTTAACAGTTACCGCCTTTCTGCTTCTTGATTCTCTGTCCTTTATTACTTTGACTCTTAGAAACGTCAATGTGGATACAGATATGCCATTCCTCACAGGTAAGACATAGTTACAAGGAGTCTGAGTACTAAGATTATTCTGTATGATGTTCTTATGTATTCCTCTGCTAGAAGTCTTAAGATGATTGTAATACATCTTCACTTCTACCCTGCTTCTTTATTGTCTGTGTTCTATGCTTGGCAATGAAGTTTCTGTACCAAGCAACTGATAATTTTGGACTTCGCTTCAATGTATTATAATCAACATGATATAGCCCAAATCTTCTGGTGTATCCATATAACCACTCAAAGTTGTCAAGCAATGACCATGCAAAGTATCCTCTAACGTCCGCTCCTTTCCTGTTCATAAGGAGTATGAGATGAAAAATTAGTTGCCTTTCCATTCAAAAATAATAGCCACCTATGTTAAGATATCGTGGTAAATTAGATTGCCTTTCCATTCAAAAATTAGTTGCCTTTCCATTCACAGTTTCTAAAACAGAAATAGATTATGGTGATTTTGGTGAAATCATGGTGAATCCATAATTATGAAGGTTAAGGACAATGTGACATTTAATTCCGAATGGAGTAATAGAGAAGAATCGGAAGGTTACTACTTACAGTATTCCTAGAAAACTTACTTAATAGAACTTAGGACTGAATCCAGGTAACCAGCCATGTATTCCACTCTCTTGGAGTCATTGAGTAGCTTGGTGACACTAGTACTTGAATTGCTTTCTTGAACAAACCCTGCCAGATAAAACTTTTAGTGTTAGTAAGGAATTGACTTAAGACACAAAAATGCATTGGAATTTCTCCTCAAATTACAACGATCTTCACCAGCTTACCGTTTTCTGTTATGAACATGGGTGTATTATTGTATCTATCCTTAACATAGGTCACCATTTTTTCCATTCCTTGTGGGTGGATGTACAGCCAATCCATTGCTGTCTGTATCAAATTGAAATGAAAACACAATGATATAGTCACCCGAGAATATAAGAGATACATAGTATGCTAAGATCATCGGCTCTTTGTTTTGAATTGAATTTTGTTGCCCTTATGTGAGCTTATGACAATCTGTTGGCTCTTATCTGCAATCCAATCTAAGTAGAAAAAAAAAAAAGGTTTTGATTTGCAAAGATTGCTTACTGGTTCGCCGATGGAAATGCCTTCTTTATATGGAGTTCTCAGGTATGCTCCTTCTGTCCAGGTAACTCCCGATCCAGATTTACAGCTTGTGAACATGCAGTCTTGGGCATAAAAACTAGTGTAGTGGTTGATACCAATGAAATCAAGTGCTTTATCTAGTATCCTCTTCTCGTTCTTTGAAAATTTTGGTAAATTTGGTCCCAGAATCTTTCGCATCTCTGCTGGGTATTCTCCAAACATGATTGGATCTAAAAACCTGCACAAAATAGCGTTTACCATTTAGTCCTTTTTCTCAATATATGTAACTATGTAAGAGTAATTTTATTTATGACACAGAGGCTATTAGAATACCAATTCATGAAGAAAGACTGAGCTCTTTCAGCTGCAAACTTGTCGAATGGCGAGTTGCTGATAGGTTCAAACCATATGGCGCTAACAACAAGCCCAATGATGCCTCCTTGTTTTTCCTGCTTGTTTTACAATATCAATCACATTTTCGTAAGTGTCATTTTGCAAACTAAAGCAAATAATACATCATACTTTGTAGCAGGTTTGTTAGCTCTTTCAACTTTTTGAGGTTTAAGTTATAGGAATACTTTACTGTTTTCTGCTGTTAAATTCATGCTTAACATGACCAGTATGTGTAGCGCTGATTTTAAGTTCAATATGCAACTAACATGTGTACGACTGTTGAAATCTGAAAACCAAACATTGAAATTAACTGATACCAATCCGGCCTAGTAGTACTCAGCAGTTTAATTACAAGTTCATATACTGATAAAGCTGGTTCCAGATTCTTGTGCATAGTTTCCAATTACCATTACCTGGTATTTGGTTCTGTAAAGGTCTACAGCAGCCGCGTGAGCAAGGATAACATTGTGAGCAGCGATGAAGGGTTCCTTCTCGGAATCTCCTTTTGAACAGTTTCCAAATAAGCCTGAACACCGGTTTGGTGGGTAGTCACCAGTACGGTACCCATAAATAATATCAACATTCGGCTCATTGAAGGTGACCCAGTATTTTACCCTGTCCCCAAAGTATTTGAAGCAGATATTCGCATAGTATGCAAAATCTTTCCTGCAAGTATCAATTCTTTAGTACTCTTCTCATTTCGAAGCACTTGTGGATTCTGAACTTATTCAATGTTTTAAAATTTAGTGATTTATACTAGACCTCCTAAATTTAAAAGCTCGGTGGAAGCTGGATTTCTGAAAACTGATTTTAGTTTATAGAAGAATGCATAATTGGTTTCATGCTTCATATGTGCTTACTGTATTTCAGAGCTAAGCAATCCGCCATATCTGTCCTCGAGTTCTTGAGGGATATCATAGTGGCTCAGTGTCACAAAAGGCTGAATCCCTGCTCGTACGGAAGTAAAAATAACTCAGATGAGTTTACTTAGCCGAAGTAAAAGGTAAAATATTTGTTAGAGTAATTTTTTCTGTAAGACTTAAACTCCTGAAAGCATGTTCTCTTTTCGTATCTTAGAACAAACCTTTAGCAAGTAGAGTATCAATGAGCTGGTTGTAAAATCTGATGCCTGCTAAATTAACGACTCCATATCTTCCTTCTGTTATGTAAATTGAGTGACAGTGAGCAGTTTTAGAACTACCTGTTAGCTGTTTTATGTATAGAGTATAAACTGAACGAACTTTGTATACTTTTTTATAGTGTAATGGCTATTGTAAACATGAGCTTACTTGGTAAAATTCGAGCCCATGATATCGAGAAACGATAACTGTTGAGTCCAAGATCAGCCATCAGCTCTACATCTTCCTGTTTCACCAAGGTGAATATTGATTAGCTAGATTGTATAGTTGTTATTGTCAAAATTGAAATGAATAAAGAAAGTGTAAGAACTAATCTGAGACGGAGGAATATTATGTCTGATAACTTGATATAGTAAGTTGTTGAGTAAGTAACTGATAGTAAGATTAGTAACTGTCAATTTTGTCAATATCGATCATTCTTGATCTAGTCTCAAGTCTCAACTGCATTTCCCCCGAAATGGTACAATTCCCATTAATTTAACCCGCATGTTTACTACTCTGCATTTACTATTTACCACACGGTACATTACCATGCTAGGAATCAAAGGAACACATCAACGAAAAAAAAAACTGTCTACCCACTAAAAACTGTCTACCCACTAAGTAAACTACCCACTACTAATACAGAATAGTAATAGATACTGATAGTGAAATACAACACAATATGATTAATGATACTTTTATATTGTATTTAGTGGGTGGATGTAACATTGCTCCATATCAACATCCCTCGCTCGTATACTCCTCTGTTATCTAAAAGTGACATTTTTTAAAGCGACATTTTTTATCCTTTTTTTTTTTTTTTTTTTTTTTTTTTTTGACATTTTTATCATGTTCTCGTAATAAGTATAGTTTGTTGTTTATTTTTGTGCCTTTTTTGTGGATCGACCAAGCAAGAGAGTATGGTCCCAATGCTAACTATATTTGGCAGCATGCTTATGTGTTTATATGGGGTGTCGACTGTCCAACACAAATGTCAATTTAGTAATTTACACATATACGGAGTATATATTACGTAGTATATTAGACAAAAGGGCAAAGAAGCACACGTTACATGCATGCACTTTCGCTTTCTTCTTTTAACACTAGTGTTATGCACATTTTCTTCGATTATACTACGGAGTAATAGATTTTTTTTTTTTTTTGTGTTCCACACGCTTCACCCTTTGAGCTAATCTGAATTTGGGGTTAAGTTCTGGATAGCTAGGTTTCAGTCTCCTCCCAATTGTTGTTGCGGGGATCGAACACGCGATCCTCCTTACCAGGAGCAACCCCAATCACCACTACACCAACAGTCAATTGATACTACGAAGTAATAGATAACACACTCATAAAAATAAAAATCTACAAATTTTGAGCCAGAAAATTCAATCATATAACTCTTGTTCATTTTCAGAATATTTGTAAATATTGTTACAATTTTTAATTAAAATTTAATTACTTTAATATTGTGACCCCAAAATAATTGTAATTGTAGGACTGTATTATTTTGAATAAATATTATTACTCATATTGAGCATTTCATAATTAATAATCTTATTTTAGCTTTATCAATTGTCTCTTGACATGTATTAATCAATGAAATGAAATTATTCTTAATGATTTAGTAACGTTATACCAGATATCGGTGGTAGTGATCAGTCGCAACATCTCCATTGCTCTTATCTAATATCCCTCCTGTTTAAGAGACAAAAAATGCAACATTTAGGAGAAAATCTTTTTGTAAAACAAAGAAACAAGAGTAGGTTTGATTAGAGGAGTGTAAGAAACATTGAAATACTGTCAAATTTACTACATACTAATAAATTATTTCAATGTCCTTATTGATCAGTTTACACACGCTTTTACAAAAACGCTAATACATCTAGTAACTCAAACTGACGAATACACTCTTTGCTTGCATCCACCTCAAATTCAAAATATTGTACGATTACTATCATAATCTAGGGCTTTATTCTAAATTATGATTAACCTAAGCTATATTTGGAAATTGCTTATCCAATTATTATTGTCAAAGCATCAAATGATTTACATCAGCTCATTTCCATACTGTCACGAGTCCCATCAGTACAAGTATATTCGTTCTCTTTCAAAATCTAAAATATCGTCAAATTATATTTCTTGTCAGTTGTCACAAATTGTGTTTCAATTTGTCAAGGGTATCACGGTACGGATACAACTAGATTGTTCGGCAATTAGGTACAAGATCAAATCACCGTATACAATATGTTTATAATGCGTGGTAATAATTTTTTTTTTAAAAAAAAATTATTCAAAATATCATCTCTCTTTAAGGTCTTGTTTGGTTACACTTTACTGATGGTGGAAATAAAAATTCATGGAAAGTGAGTATATGAATAGTTGTTTGGTTGACATATACGTGGGAAGTTGAATTTCCTTGGTAAATGGAAATTCCTCCAAAACATGGGAATTTAATTCCCCCACTATACCTTGGTCAATCAAAATTCCCTTATGTATTTTTGGATAAAATTACAATTTTACCCTCAAAAAATTGGAAAATATATTTATTTATACAAAAAGTAGTTAAGGAAGTCATAATACATGAGATATACATAAGGTTAACCAAACAAAACATAGGAAATTAAATGGGAAATTCAATTTCCTTCCTATCAACCAAACATGATTTTAGCATTTCTTAGGAATATTAACTTCCCATGAATTATAATTTTTCATGTATTTCTATATCCCAAATGCAACCAAACGAGGCCTAATTGTTATAGTTGTTCTTTGATACAAATTCTATTGTCATTTATTAATACTCTCTATGTCCAGAATAATTGACACAGGTCAAATTTACACACATGTCGATACACTTAATTTGACCTTAATTTTATGTATTAATATAAATAAAAAATTGTAAGAAAAATTATATTAAGAAACTTTATATTAATATCTATTGAACGACATATTTCATGATAAAATATGTATTTATTACATTTCTAGAAAACAATAGTCAGAGTGAATAGTGAAAACATGTTTAACGTGCCAATTACTTTCGGACAGGGAGAGTATTAAATAAAATATTTTGCACTTTCTATGTACTTCATTTTTTATACCATTTGTAAGAAAAATTATATTAAGAAACTTTATATTAATATCTATTGAACTACATATTTCACGATAAAATATGTATTTATTACATTTCTAGAAAACAATAGTCAGAGTGAATAGTGAAAACATGTTTAACGTGCCAATTACTTTCGGACAAGGAGAGTATTAAATAAAATATTTTGCACTTTCTATGTCCTTCATTTTTTATACCATTTGACCGAAAAACCTTTTACAAAAACTGGGTTTATGACTTTATGGTGCAAAATAAAGTGACAGAGGAAGTATAATTTATAGATAAAGTTAGTCCATATGATGGATTTAGAATCTTAAACTCGGTCATACTATGGGATCAAACCACACTAAGGGAAAATTTGGAGTAGGAATTCTTTTATCCTTACGCCCACTTCCAAAGACCTAATCCGCTAATAGGTCGGATTAGTCAGTAAGAGGTTCTAGTCCAATAAGACCCTCCTCCTTACCTACCAAAAAAAAAAAGTACTCTCTCCCTTTTTTTTATAAGCTAGAGTTTCATTTTTGGAAATCTCTTATAATTTAATAATATAGCTTTATCTATTAATGTCCTCACTCTTTCTTACTTTATCATTTTTCACTCTTCCAATGGTCCTCACTCCCTCACACACCACTTTACTTTTTAATAAATTAATAACTTTATTTACCTCACTAACATCTTAATTTATTAAAACTCCGTACAATCTCATCTCCAGCTTACAAAAAAAAAAAAAAAAAAAAAAAAAAAAAAAAAAAGAAAAAAAAGGAATGGAGTATATGAATATAGTATTAACCTGACATATGAGTGAAAGTATCCCAATTGTTGAGCCCTTTACCATCAACTAAGTAGGCACCTTCATACTGAAATTGAAGAAGAACTAAAAAATAAAAATAAAAAAGGACATGCATGCTAATTATTACATTGGAAAATGAGTCCAATGAGAATCGAAGCTTATATAAAATCCTAAATTAAAAAAAAAAAAAAAAAAAAGTTATGATAAAGTTTGGAGGAATTAATGAGGGAGTTAAAACCTGATATGCGGAAGAAGCAGTACCAAAGAGAAAGTTTGAAGGAAGTGTAAATGAAGAAGATGATCCACCATTATTTTCACTCTCTGGAAGACTGTGATAATAAGCAAAGTTATAATTAGGAAAAATAAATATAATTAAGAGGATTATAGTTGTTGTAAATGGTAGCTTGTTAGACAACATTTTGGAGTGCGTTTCGGGTTTTTGAGCAACGCATCTTGTTTTGGGCTTTTATAAAGGGGAAGGGAAACATTTGTTGACATTGTGGTGTTGGACGGTGGGACAAATGTAACGAGAGATGATACACATGCACAAGGTGTATGTGGGGCCCCAATAAAAAGCCGCTATGTCACCATAAACCAAATAAAAAAAGAGGGGGAAATTAATTGGGAAAATGGCGCTACAAAGCAAGTTAGGCGAGAGTAATTTCTTGGTGCTAAACATGCATTAATAGTGAGAAATTTTCCGGCAATGTTTTTCATTTTTTAAATGCTCTAAAGATTGAGAGTATTTTGAGTACTTCATTCATACTCATATTAAGCTAATACACTCCTTACCCGAATTAAACTAATTTTCAGTCCCGTTAGTTCATTTCTAAGGAAAATATTCAACAGTACATAACTTGAATTGTTATCTATCACCAAAGTGTGGTAACCTCTAATTTTTTAGTCCAACTGTTATTGTTAGATTGTTAAATATATATTCCACTTAATTTATCAGTTTTGTTTTGTTATTTGAATCTACTAATCTATTTTTGACAAACTTCTGGAATTGTACAAAACATTTGATGACTGAGAAACTTGATAAGAATGTGTATTGAGTTCTAGTTGTTTAATAAGATTAATATTAAGTTAGTAATGAACAAATTATTGTAGTATCATGGATACTGAATGTGAAAAACCTAACAAGAACACCTTTTGAGTTTTAGTTGGTCTTATTACCCTTTTTAAGAATCTAATATATTAAGCTTGATATTAATGTAGGGTCTGTTCGGCAAAACTAGTTGTAGTTGTTGGCTATTAGCTTTTGAGTAGCTGTTAGCTGTAGAGGTACCTGTGAGCTGGCAATTAGTAGTTGTTAAAGGTCAGCTGTCAAGGTAGTGGTTCATACAGTGAGTGTTTGGTAAAAGTAGCGATTGAAACTATAAAAGACGGTTATTATTATTATTATTATTATTATTATTATTATTATTATTATTATTATAAATGTGTTGTGTATCATATGTCTGATAATTATAAATATTATGTAGTATAATATATAATGCTATTAAGCAATCAATTTTAAAAAATAAGATTAAAAAAAACAAATAGAGAGAGAAAAGGATACAGAGTAGAAAACCTGATATAATACTGAGTCAAAAAGATAAAAACTAAAAAAAATAGATTCATTAGAAAAACAAAAATAAATAAATAAATAAAACTAAAAATAAGGTTGAACGCTAGTTTAAAATTTCAAAAGCTTATCTTTTTTAGCTTTCAACAACAGCTACTTAAAAGCTACCTCTACTTCTAACAGCTAGTTAAAACACTACTTCACCAAATACAAATATTATTTTAAGGTAGTGTTTTGACTAGGTATAAAAGCTAACAACTACCTTTAAAGCTAACGTCTAACAGACCCGGAGTAACAATCCCTCAAAAAAAAATGTAGTAACAAAACTAATATATTTGTATCTTAAACAATTTTTTCCTTAAAATCTACATGTTAAGACATTGATCTCGGGGTCAATTCTCATACAAACTCTTAAATGGACCTGGTTCATACTAATAATTTATTGTGGACCACTACAAGAAAACAGCCGTCCGGCGGAATTTTTCCGTCGAAAACATCGGAAATTCCGTTGGAAAACGGCCTTCTGACGGAATTCCTAGAGTACAAAATGCAGTTACAAGACGAATTGAGTAAACTTAATTGTAGAGTGTCTTTGACTGCCGATTCTTGGGATAGTGGTTATAAATATCACTATTTATGTGTGACTTGCCATTGGGTAGATGATCAATGGTTGTTACAAAAACGAATAATCCATTTCAAAATGCTGGAATACCCCCACACCGGTATTAACATTGCTAACTATTTAATGGAAGCAATAAATGAATACAACCTTCAAGAAAAATCATGTCTATGACATTTGACAATGCAACCTCAATGACGTATACAGCTAATTATGTCAAACAAAACTTGACCAATGTAATATTAAATGGTGATGCACTTCATACTAGATGTGTTTTTCATGTTCTTAACTTATGTGTACAGGATGAAATTAGAGCAATTGGTTCATACTACAACAAAATTAGAGATGCTATTATGTCTATTAATAGCTCAAACATGAGATACCAAGAATGGAAGAGTTTTCTAAAGCAATAAAAGATAAGAGCGATAAAAATCAAAACCAATTGCCCAACTAGGTGGAATTCCACCTATGACATGCTAACCAAGGCAATTGAGTACAAGAATCTGTTGACAATTTTTTACAACCAAAAATTTCCAAACAATGCTATATATGAGGATGATTGGAATAAATGTGAACGATATATGCAATTTTTACAGTTATTATATAATATGATGTATTGTTTTTCTTCTAGACTGTTTACAATCCTTGTGCTCAAAACTTTCTTTCAAATGCATGTTTACTCGCCCAACTTTTCGCTAATTATCGCAACCAAAGTGATTATGATCAAGCAATGGAAACAAAGTGGCGTAAAGATTATAGTGAAATTCCTTTGATTTATATTTTTGCTTCCATATTAGATCCTAGGCAAAAGTATGAAAATACATTTATGTTAGTTGGCATTTATTTTCAGTGCATGCTTCTTGACGATAATGTAGATACCTATAAGAGTAATGTGAAGGATCAGTTTTTTGCTTTATTTAGAGTCTATGAAACCAAATATGGCACCGTTCCTCGCTCAGGCCCTTCTCAACCATCCAAAAACGTAAGTAAAAAGGCCAAACATTTATTTTCACAAGCTACGAACTTGATTTCAAGGTTTTCAGGTGATACATCAATAAGGAGAACGCAAAGCGATGTCTCGGAGTTTCAAATTTACCTGAGTTACGACTTCACCAAGGGTATAGATGACGATGAGATAAACAGCCTCGACCCCCTTGCATGGTGGAAACAACAAAGCACGAAGCATCCAACTTTGGCGGCAATGGCACGAGACATTCTTGGTATCCAAGTCTCCTTCGTTGCCTCCGAACGAGCTTTCAGTGCATCCGGGAGGGTTTTAGACGATAGAAGAACAAGTCTAAAACCTAAAACACTTGAAACGTGCGTGTGTTTCAAAGATTGGTTAGATGCTGAAAATCGCTCACAAGATCGTTCTTACGACGACAACGACAACAATGAAGGAACCTCCGCTTCCGACCGTTTGGGTTCGGCTAGTTCCCAATCTATGCAACTAGCCGATGACCTTGAAGGCGAAGACGAAGACGAAGACGAATAAGAAGAAGAAGAAGAATAGACAATTTTTGTATATTTTACGATTTTTATCATTATCATTTTACGATTTTTATCATTATCCTATTTTTGTTTAATATCCTTGTACGATTTTTATCATTATTATCATTGTACAATTTTTTCAAGTAATAATAATATGAAGTATGCATTATTCACATCCAAAGTCCAATTATCCTTTATTTCTCGTTAAGTTATAATTTGTAAATTAATATAACAAAAAAAATTATAATAATTAGTAATTAATAATACAAAAATAAATATAATAAATTATAAACATTAAACTATAAAGTAATAGTATAAACTAAATATATAAATATAAATATTAAATATAAAAAATAAAAAATAATAAAACATAAATATTAAACTTAATTTATTTTAGAAAAATAATAATATAAGATTATAACTTATAAGTTATAAACAATTAAAAATTAAATAAAAAAAAAAGGAAGCAAAGGCAGCAGCCCACAAAGCCAGCCCGACACGAGCCCGCTCGGCACGTGGGTCGTGCCGTGCCGTGGGCTGGCCTGCGATTTTGGGTGGCACGGCACGGCACGGCCCGGCACGTCACGTTGCCCACCTTTAGGTTATAATCAAATATTGGTGGGTCAGAAAAACAATTGTAATTTAAAGAAATAATTATCAACTACTACTAAATAAACAATAGGAAAAATTCATGAGAATAATCCCACCTTTGGGCCATTTGTTTTTAATAATCCCATCTTTGAGTTATTTTTTAATAATCCGACCTTTACCCCCCATTCTTTTTTAATGGTCCCATTTTACCTGAAACCGGTTGAGAAGGTAAATTTATTTATTTATTTTTTTGATTAATTTACACTTGTAATTACTTAATTGGTCAAAAAAAAAAATTTAAAGAAACAAAGAAGAAAAAATAAATAAATTAACAGTCCCACCCACAACCACCCTTCCCACCACCAACCACGGCCACCTCCCAGATCCCCCCATTCCCGGTAGCGCCCAAACACCCCTCCCCTGCGCCGACGCCAGCGACGCCCCTCCCCTACCCTTTGAACACCCCTGCAATACCCCGCCACCCCCGCCGCGACCAGCACCCCTATAAACACACATCAACCACAATCCCACGAAACCACCATTTAGCAGCCCCGCAACACCGCACAACCCGCAACACCAAATAACCACTATCACCACCGACCTATTAGCCTAAACCATCAGCCGCAAGACCCATCTCCACCTCATCACCGTCAGCCGCAAGACCCATCTCCACCGCACTGCCATTTTCGCCCATATTAAGCATCGCAGCCCCCACAATCACCAATTCGCCACCCGCAATCACTAATCCGCCACCTGCAATCAACAATTTAACCACCACGAAACCACCTCAGCTCGCAGCACAACCTACAACCGCCGAACTTCGCGCAACCCAACAACATTAAATCAATAATTCGACCTTCACCAATCAACAATTTGGGGTGGGAAGGCGGGTTGGTACTTCAGGCGAGGGGGTTCAGGCCAACGCCGGCGCCGGCGCTGTCACTGGGGGTCCTGGTGACCAGAGCCACGGGGCAGGGATGTCAGGGGCAGCGAGGAAGTCTTGGGCTGGTGGTGGTTTTGTAAATAATTATTGATTTTATTTATTTTTTCTTTAAAATTTTTCTAAATATTATCATTTTTTTTTTACCAATCACAGGCCGCCATGTGTCATGTAACCTGTTATAACAGGTTACATGACCGGTTGGGACCAATAAAAAAGAATGGGGGGGGTAAAGGTCGGATTATTAAAAAATAACTCAAAGGTGGGATTATTAAAAACGAATGGCCCAAAGGTGGGATTATTCCCATGAATTTTTCCTAAACAATAAATTTTTTTATACTTTTTTTACTTCTTGTAAGGAGATCTCTAACTAATATCAATTTTCCGTTCCCTCTAGGTTTTCTCCTAGAGAGGGTTTTTTTGTTCCCTCTAGGGTTTCTCCCTTGGGAGGGTTTTCCTAGCCTTCATTGCTAGGTTTTTGCAATTTTTTTGAAGGTTTTCCTTCTCTCTTCTCCCTTTTCTCTCCATCTCTACCATCTCTTTCCTCTTAGTCTCGGTTGTGAATCTTTGTAGGGGCTTTCAGGTGTTCTTACCGGTGGTAAGCCCCCAAAAACCCTTTAATTGCTTTCAATAAATAAATCTCATACTTGAGATGATGATTTTTCTCTTGAGTTTATTTTCTTTTTATGTTTGTATGGAAAAAATTGATGATCTAGAGTTTCATAATCTCTACAAGAATCCGGAGGACCACATGAGTATTTTCACTCAAACGACTACGCATCAGTGGATTTCAAGCCGAATTAGTGCAAACTCACAGATTGTATTGCTTCAAATGAAGTTTTTTATTAAGGCGATTGTTAATCAAATCTATGATGTATTTAATTTTAAGGTGTGTACTTGTGTTGAAATTCTTGATTTCTTAGGAATTATATGTAAGTGTCGTTTGGCTATATTTTATTAATGAAACCCCTTTTTCTTCTTGTAAAAAAAAAAAAGGAGATCTCTAACTAATCTTGATTTTAATATCCTTTTTTTCCTTCTTCATTAGCATTAGTAATATGATCTCATTTATTAATATTAATGTTAGATAATTGATTATTATTACACTTAAATTATAAATCTTGTAATATATAGATACTAACTCTCAATCGATTGTATTACCAGAAAGTCAAATTATGCAAAAAATATATAATTAAGAGAGAGGATACTCTTGAAATAGTCAATGGTGCTTCAACTACCCAATAATAACGACAAAACTTATAAGTTGGAGGGCTAAAATTAAATAGTAAAGGGTTAAAATCATATAGTGGAGGGTTAAAATAATAACTATTGGAATACGAAAAATAGTAATCGATTACTAATAAATATAGTATTTTGTCCAAAAAAAAAAAGAATTTAAAGTTTATAACTGTTTATAATAAAACTGTAAAAAAAAAAAAAAAAAAAAAAAATTATCCTTTGTTACTTCTTGTGGGAAAATTTCTAACTAATCTTCGCTCTATTATCCTTATTTTTACATCTTTAATTGTTTTCATTACTAGTATAATCTCATTCCTTAATATTAATATTAGATGATTGATTATTATTAAACACTTCAATTAATCTTGTAATATATAAGGACTAATTATTCGATCAATTATTTTACCACAAAGTTAAATTATGCAAAACTCAATTTTGCTTCAAGCACCAATTAAATAACATATTCACAATAATAATTATATATTTTTATACTTTGTTTTTATGTAAAAAAATCTCTAACTATTTTTCGTTTTTATCATCCTTTTTTCAAAATATATAATACAAATGAAAATTAAGTAAAAGTTTTAAGTCATATTTATATAAAACTTCTAATTTTTGATACTTTGTTTACTTCTTGTAAGGAGATTTCTAACTACTTTTTTTTTTTTTTTTTTTTTTTTTTTTACATCAACTACTAGTAATAGTCACACTCCTTCATAAAAATATAAGATAATTGATTATTATAAGGCACATCAATTATTAATTTTGAATTTTTTTTGCATACCAAAAGTAAGGATTAAAATCAAAATGTAGAGGGTTAAAAAAAAAATATCAAATTCATAAAATAGATATAGGTTATTAATAAATGTGGCATTTTGTGAAACAAAATACAAATGAAAGGAAAGTTTCAAATAACATATTCACAATAAAACTTATATTTTTTATGCTTTGTTTTTATATAGGAAGATCTCTAACTATTCTTCATTTTATTATTACACCTATACATTCTCTTATTGTGTTTATAGTATAATATTACTAAACAAATGAAGGGAATACTATTCAAATATATACAATAACTAAACAAATTTTAAAAACAAATTAATAAAGTAGCACTTGTAACAAACATAGGATTCGAACTCCGTACCTAAATACATGGAGCGCGTTTTGAATGTTGCAGTTGTAACCAAAATTGCGGGATATTCATCATGTTAACAAATTAATTCTTCAAATAATTATAATATACATCGCTGTTATTTGCAAACTATAATATTAGTTCGAATACTATTCAAATATATATTGTTACTATAAAAAATACAAACTTGCAATCGTTTTGTCAATAATATACTTCAAATTTAGTTCCCGGAATATGTTTGATTTCAATTTCAATTATCATATAATAATAGACTTCAAACGTTTCATGGATTAAAAAGTTTAATGTTTGGCTCTAAACCAGAAGTATTTTTTACTAATCTATTACTATGATAAATCAAGGAGTTTCATGTGTTCCCTTTGTGAAGAATCAAGTATTCAATAAAATCTTATTTTGAAGAAATATAAAACTTTCATGTTTTATAATCTGGGATAAATGAGGAGCATCGGAAATAACGATATTCCAAATTACATAATACAACATTATTGAAAAATTATAATCGATTTTAATTTACATTGTTAGGATGACATTATATTATTATTTGTCTAAAAATAAAATATTTAATGAAAAACATCAAAATAAACTTATTAGAAATCAACAACATGAAGCAAAAATAAGATTAGTACAGATCTAAACAAAAGAAAATTTCATAAAACGAGATTGTTGGTCAAAACATTGCACATTTAACTGAATTTTTGTAAAAAAAGAAACAAATTTTTAAGCAAAAGATGAAGAAAGTATACAACACCAATAATTTACATGTTAAACAAGAACGTAAAGAAATCTGTAAAATAGATTCGTTTGTTTACGTTCATCTAGGGAAGGAAAAGCTTGGGTTTGACGATTTTATTGTGGAAGTTGATGGCTCCTGGGACAAGAGGACAACAAGAGTAGGAATCGGGTGGGCTGTCAAGAGTAATTCCCAAGGTTATGCTCTCGATGAAAGGGGAAAATATGGGGTGGCAGCTTCCGCCATTCAATGTGAAGCGTGGGCTTGCCTGGAAGCCATGAGATGGGCCCGGACAAAAGGTAAACAGAGGATCCTCCTGTTGTCAGACTCTGTCTCTCTGTTGAACAATTTACAGGGTAATCATGGTAAGGATATCTCGATAACTTGGATTTTGAGGGATATACGGAAAGAGGGGTGCCTCTTCCAAAGTTGTGCGATCCTAAAAGTACAGAGAGATCAGGTTCAAAGGGCGGATGAGATTGCAAGACAGTGTCGGATTTCCCTCTCAGATTTGTTGTAATTTTGCTGGTTTCCTTTGCTATTGTCAAAAAAAAAAAAAAAAGATTCGTTTGTTTAAGCATTTCTAAATTCAATTTATTTAGTTGAAGCAAAAAAAAAAAAAGTTTTTTGAAGCAAATCTGAAAGTAGTTTTCGTTAAGCAATTACATAAAAATTCTGTAAAAAAAAAAAAATAGAAACAAAGTAGAACATGAAACAGAAGAGAAAAAAAATGGAAGCAAAAAAAGTTACTGCAAAAAAAGTGAGAGGAGAGAGAAAGAGGTAGTTGAGAATTTGGGACCATTAAGTATACCTTGAAAATAGAAATAAAATTTGAAATTCAAACTAAAATTTTCATTTGAATTAGAAATGAATAATACCAATCATAGAATGACACATCTTAAGTGTACATCTGGCCCGGGTGTATGTGTAGCCTTTACCAAATGTAATAGGTGCTTTACTCCTCGTCACTACTCACTTAATATATTACTTCCTCAATTTCTTTTTAGTTGACACGTTTTTTTAGTCACGTTTGCCAATGCACAACTTTAACAACCATTCATATCTCTAATTATCGATAAGCAAAAATTATGAAAATTTGATATTTGAAAATATATATCGTGATGAAAATCTAACAAGATCTCACATGACTATATTTTTCATTATGTATAAACCACAAAATACGGTCAATTGGGAGTGTGTAAATAATGCTAAAGTTAAAACATGTCAACTAAAAAAAACGAAGGCAGTATTACTTATTTTCGAATTTAATACAAAGTAGCATTTTTTTTTTTTTTTTTGTTTTTTGGTTGGTAAGGAGAAGGGTTTTATAAAGTCGGAATCGCTCACAGACAATCAACCCAGTTGGAGACTCTTTGTTAAAAGATTAATTTAACCAAAAGAATTACGGTAGCTTATATTAGTGTTTCATGATTGGTTTTCCATTTAAAGGAGGGGTTGATGAGGTTTTCTTATTATGTTGACTAGATAATTTGATATTACCATGTTATAGACCAATTCAACCAAAATTAGAGACTCATTTGAGGGATGAGATAAAGAAGTTGTCCAAATGAGACGCGTGACTTTAAGGATGTAAGGATAGGAGTGATGTTACTACTCCACATATATATCAACCTCGTTTATGACCGATCTACAGTTACTTTTACAGTATAATAAACTCTACCCCTTAATTACGATTTTTACTCCCTATATTTAAAACCCCTCTTGATTAGAGTCATAACTCATAAGACATAGCCACATAAATAATACGGATTACTCAATACTCTTCTGTCATATTCCACTTAGCTACTGATCTTTACTAACTCCATGGAATATTAATAAGTGACAAATATTTTTTGACAATATATTTTCAAATATTAATATGTATATTAATTAATTACTCTTTATGATTTTTTTTTTCACACTTTAACTTAATTGTTTTATAAAAAAATTCCAACAATTAAAAGGATTGGAAGGAGTATAGTAAGGAGATTTGGTTACCAAGGTTAATTTATAAGAAATGTTGCACGTCATCCATCTTCCTTTTCCCTCCATTCTACTTTAACTCTGTTGCACTACCGACACACACTACTCGCCTTCTATTCACAATAATAAATAGTGAACAAGCCACCCTTTTGCCACATCTGATCCATTTTCACACAATTTTGACGGAATTTCAGTCATTTGACCCATTTTCTTAAGCTTTTTTCAAAGAAAAATGGTTTCTTGGTAGAATTGTTAGATTAAATCTCTCCAACATTTAGAATTCAAAATTTTTTAAAACAAATCAAGTGGAGAATGTTGGAATATAGAGTTTAGCTCTAAGCTTTACTAGTTGTAAGATTGTTATGTTTTAGAACATTAGTCATTTAGCTTAAGCTTTATGATTAGTACAGTAGTATAAAAAGCTAAGTTGTAATTCATTTTGGAATAATAATACACTACTTTCTTTTTCTCTCTCCTCTCTTTTACTCTTTCTTCTTCATCTCTCTTTACTGACCAAAACTCAAGCTACTTTAATGGCTTCCCTCTCTTTCTTCACTTTTCTTCCTCCTTAGATTCACAAAATTTAACATGGTATCAGAGCAAGTACTCTGGTAAAGTTCCTTGTTCTGAAACTCACCGAACACATTGTAACAAACAGGGCGATCATGTTTATCAACTCCATGAGTAAAAACAACTTTCTCATAATCACTTCCAAGGTCTTCATCTAAAAGAGTATCAACCTCGAATTCCTTCCTCCAACGAACAGTGTTTCTGATCATGGTGAAAGCATCTTTTACTCTGAAATCTCTTGCTCGGAGAAATTTCAGGAGAATTACATCAGTTCTTTCATCGGCTAGCAGAGGAATGCCCCAAATTGAGACCTCTTCTGGCTCCTTTGGTGGTTCGGGTGCCGCGGTTTCGGCTTCCTCCTTGGGTGCCTCCTCCACGGGTACAGCGGTTGGTTCGGGTGCTGCTGTTGTTGCTACTTCAACCACAATTGTTTCCTTGATGTCTTCAAATGTTTTCTCTTCCTCCTCTTTCTTCGCTGCATCAGGTGCAGAAACAGAGACAGGTACTTCCTCTGTTTTTTTTGGGTTCCTCTGTTTTTTTAGGTTCCTCTATTTTGGGGGTTTCCTCCTTTTTAGCAGGCTCCTCTGTTGTAGTAGTTGTAGGTGCTGTTGCTGGGGCCGCTTCGGTTTTAGAGGCCTCTTCAACAGCGGGAGCTGGAGCAACCTCCTCCGGGGGTTTCTCTTCTGTCTACTCTACCCATTCAAAACACTGGTTCTTTCTCTCTCTCAACCCCATCTAAATCTTTTAATTTTTCTAATGTCCTACATGTTCCGTCTATCTCTAGAAATATCTTATCCATCTCTAAATTTTGTCAAGAAAATAACACAAGAAGATCTTCAATATATTTCCTCAGGCTTAAAAATAAACCATTGGCATGAGGTGCTTCCTCATGCCAATGGTTTATTTTTAAGCCAGAGGAAATATATTGAAGATCTTCTTGTGCGAGCTGCCATGACTGAAGCTAAACCAGTCCCAACTCCAATGGTGACCCATCCCCCACTTACTCTCACTGATGGCACCCCCCTGCCAAATCCAACAAAATATCAAACCTTAGTTGGTGGCTTACAATACTTGTCACTAACTCGTTTGGATATTGCCTTTGCTGTTAACAGGTTATCACAATACATGCATAAGCCCACTGACTTGCATTGGGCTGCTCTCAAACGATTGCTACGCTACTTGAAGGGCACCTTAACTCATGGAATTACTCTTCACCGCAATTCTCCATTAAGCTTGCACGCCTATTCGGACGCGGATTGGGCTGGTGATCGAGATAATTTTGTTTCAACCACAGGCTATATTGTATATTTAGGCCGCAATCCTCTATCATGGAGTTCTAAAAAGCAGCAAGGTCTAGCAACCTCATCTACTGAAGTTGAATTTCGGGCTGTAGCATCTGCTACTTCAGAAATTTTATGGCTGCAATCTCTCCTTTTAGAGCTTGATATCAAGCTACAACATACTCCAAGTATTTATTGTGACAATTTAAGTGCGACTCATTATTCCGCAAATCCGGTTTTTCATTCACGGATGAAACATTTAACATTGGCATTCCATTTTGTGCGTGAAAAAGTCCAGCTTGGTGCATTACGAGTTCAACACATTTCGGGTTCGGACCAACTCGTTGATGCTCTAACTAAGCCACTTGCTAAGCCACGCTTTCTTGATTTATTTTCCAAGATTGGACTAGCTCCAAGACCGTCCATCTTGCGGGGGAATATTGAAGGAAAGATATCATAGATAGTAATTAAGGAGAAATCATCTCCTAAATTGCAGCCTTGATGAATGAGCATGATTGATTACAATCAATCACAATCTCCTATCTTAGTATATATATTATTCTAATATATTTTAGTGTCATGTATAGTATAGTCTTAACTTTGTAATCTCTTTATTTTAGGTAGTATGTTGACTTATTTTCTATAGTGGTCACTCAAGGCTTGTATATAAATACTCTATAAATTAATAATACAAAGTAAGCTTTTTCTCTATTCTTTTTATGGTATCAGAGCGGGAACTATCCTAGCTCCAAATTTCGCAAAATTTTGTTCAATTAAAAATCCCCAATTCATTTTTTGTTCCAAAAATTTTACGCTCGAATTTTGTTCACATTGGGCTCGAAATTGGGTAATTTGAGCTTTTAATTTGCCCGGTTTTCTCCTATTTCACTCACAATTCGTTTTTCTTACCAAGAATCAATCAATTGTTAGTTTCTTGAATTTTACCCAAATTTCTAGGGTTCTTCCAATTTTTCACTCTTTATTGTTCGAATTTGAACAATTAGCCACAAATTGTATGAGGGATGCTTGTTCGACCATCTGTATTTGTGAAATTTCGACCAATTTCTGGCAAATTTGATCAATTTTTGGTGGTTTTATGGATGTTTCGTTCTTGAAATTTTTCGATCGAATTACGGGTTTGCAATTTTAGGTTTTTCGAACTTCAGTTTGATTGGTTTGAAGAATTTCGATCGCTCAAATTTTTGCTCAAATTTCTGGGTTTCATGTTCTGGGTTTAGAAGTTAAAGATTGTCTCAAATTGAAGTTTCTGGGTTTTGCCGCCGAATTTCTTTGAAGCCATCAATGAAGTTCGGTTTATGGGTTCTTTTCTCTCTTTGTTAGTTTCTTCGATAATCTTGTTGGTGGTGTTTCATCGCTGTCGTTGATGGATTTGCTGCGAGTTGTTGTCACGATTGTCGTTGGGGTCTATGCTTTCTTTTCTTCGGTGGTGATTGAAGGAAGTTGAGTGTGTTTTGGTTCAATATCACTTCCCACATTCTTGATCTGGTATAATTCTCATGTTATCAATTCTTGCTAGCTTGGTGATTTACTGTTTTTGGTGTATATTTGGTTGTTGAATGTTGCATGGGTTAATTACATTGGGATTGTTTCAAAGTAGTGTGATGGTGATATTTTGATTGATTGTTGATTGTTGGGTGTTGGTGTGTTGAAGTTTTCCTGAAATTTCCCTGAAATTGTTTCCCTGAATTGCTCTGAATTGTTTCCCTGACTTGTTTCTCTGAATTTTGTTCCTGAATTCTCTTCTTCCTGATATTTCTATTTCTCTTATGAGATTTGATTCTCTTTATTCTGATATTTTCTCTGATAATTTTTCAGATCCTTTATGATCATTTTCCTTCTATTTTTCAGCCTCTAAACACATTCTCTTCCAGATTCTTTCTCCTCTTATTTTCCATTTACATTGGAGCGATAGTGTATGTGTTGTTATATTGGTGGAGATAGGTTTGGTTGATGGTACATGGGTGTATCGTGAGATTGGTGGTCACACAGTTGGTGTATTTGGAAAGTTTGGTTGTTTATGGCTGGTTTGGAGGATTGATATGGTTTGGTCATCTATTAAATCAATTTGATGGTCTATTTGTGATATATGGTGGTGTTTGTGTATTGTGGTGATGGCGTTGTTTGGTTAGTTCCAAATACGACTGATTTGGAATACATTAGTGTGTTTTGTGGGAGTTGGTACTTGTGTAATTATGGTGCTATGAAGGTTGAGGTTTCAGCAAATTTATAGTTTCAGTTGGCATCGATATTGGCATCTCTTCAGCAAAATACATATTCTTGGAATGTTGCTTATGAGTTGATGACGATGATTGGCTTCAGTTACATGGGATTGTATACATCGCATCTTTGATTGTAGCTTTGCTTTCTTCCTTGCTTTCTTTGCATTTTATTCCCCTCCTGTTAGCTTCTTCAAACTAAAAATGGTTAACCATTTTCAGTTTGAGGGGGGGTGTTGGAATATAGAGTTTAGCTCTAAGCTTTACTAGTTGTAAGATTGTTATGTTTTAGAACATTAGTCATTTAGCTTAAGCTTTATGATTAGTACAGTAGTATAAAAAGCTAAGTTGTAATTCATTTTGGAATAATAATACACTACTTTCTTTTTCTCTCTCCTCTCTTTTACTCTTTCTTTTTCATCTCTCTTTACTGACCAAAACTCAAGCTACTTTAATGGCTTCCCTCTCTTTCTTCACTTTTCTTCCTCCTTAGATTCACAAAATTTAACAGAGAAATGTATTCCCAAACCTCCTACCCCCGGCCCCCCTCTCAAATTTTGAGAAACAAACAAGGAAATACTTATATATGGTATACCGTATATAAACACTTCTAGGAAGGTTTTTGGTAAACCAAACAAAAATGATCCATGAAAGTTGTTCTCACAAATCAAAAATTTTAACAAGGAACTTGTTGAATGCATGTAGTAAGTAGACTAAGGTCCAGTTTAGTTCACCTTATTTTTGCTTATCTGAACTTATCTGATCTTGTCTGGTCTGATCTTATCTGGTCTGATTTGATCCGATCTTATTATCTGATTTGACCAAACTTTGACCTTAAGTGTATGATAATTTGTAAGGAAAAAATATATATCAAGTGGGATCTTATTAGATTCGTAATAATGTGAATTTTATTAATATGTAATTTTTATAATTTTTTTCATTACGAAATTAAAGATATTTAACGATAAAAAATTGCACATGAAACGATGATCTGATCTGAACCTATTTTTTCTGAAATAAGTAAAAATAAGTTAAACTAAACAGGACCTAAGTACCAAAGAAGTTGGTTATCCAAAAAAAAGTAGCAAGTTTTATTTCCTTATCAACGCTTTGCTAAACAAATATAGTAGCCTGCTAGGACTTGTATGAGATTGTCTCATACTGGCCTATCATAGGAACTGATTTTTGCAAAGCTGTACGGGGGTTCTTCTATAATGGTATTATGCTACGCCAACTTAACCACATTACACGCTCATTTCTCTTATTCCAAAAATTGATAATCCAACTAAGGCTAGTCAATTTCGACCTATTAGTTTATGTACGACATTATATAAAGAAATTTCAAAAATTCTAGTTATTCGCTTAAAGCCTTTTTTTAAAGAAGATCATAGGTCTTTACCAAAATGTTTTTGCCCCAGATACGGCTATTTAGGATAATTTCTTATTAGTTAAGGAGATACTGAATATTTTTAATAAGTCAAAAAATAAAACAGGTTGGTTGACACTAAAATTAGATATGGAAAAGGCTTATGATAGAGTTGAATGGGATTTCCTTTGGGCAACTCTATCGGCTTTTGGTTTTAATGATACTTGGATCCGTTAAATAAAGAGATGTGTTACCTTTGTCTCCTATTCTCCGATAGTTAATAACACTTCTAATATGATTATCCCTTCCAGAGGATTACGTCAAGGAGATCCTTTATCACCAGTCTTATTTGCTATATGTATGGAAGTGCTCTGGAAGAAGCTTCGTTCAGATTCTTTGGATCGAAAATCTAGTATAGGTTTTAAAATTGCCTTATCTGCTCCTATTATCCCTTGCCTCTTATTTGCAGAAGATAGTTTATTATTTTGCCGTGCTACTTCAGCGTCTTGTTCTCACATCCGAAACATACTTAGTGAATTTTCGGCCTTGTCTGGTCAACTGATAAATTTTCACATGTCCTCTATTGTTTTTTCTAAATTAGTCCCTTCCTCGAAAAAAAGAAATTTGGCTAGTTATTTTAATATGACTCCAAAGTCTTTTTTGGGTAGATATTTGGGCTTTTTATTTACAACTCGATCTTTTATGAAACAAAATTTCCAGCATTTAGTAACTAAAGGTCTAAAGCAGAGCAAAAATTGAACAACTGGTCTTCTAATACAGTATCCAAAGCTGGGTAGACTATTCTCATACAGAGTAATTTGAAATCTTTACCTTCTTTTTCTATGTCCACAACCCGCCTTCCTAAAAGTATTACTACCTCATTGGATCAGATTAATAGAAATTTTTTTTTGGAAACAGTCTCCACCAAAAAATGGGATCCCCATGATTTCTTGGGATAAAATTTGTTAGCCCAAAGTTATGGTGGACTGAAGCTGGAATTCGGCTTTTTTAGCCAAATAAGGGTGAAAAATAATCTCAGACCCAAATAACCTTTGGGTACGTTCGGTTACAGCTAAGTATCTCACTAAACAAACCTTCTTTGAGTATAGGCTTCAGCTGAAGGACTCTTGGATTTGGCGAAAGATTCTCCAAATCCGCCCTCTTCTTTTTAAGGGACTTTGTTGGAAAATTGGTAACGACACTAGTGTTGTTTTCTGGTTGGATAATTGGTGCTCTTCTGAAAATATTATTTCTATGTTAAATTTAGATATTTCAGATATCCATACTCTAGATCTTACTGTGGATCAATTTATTACGGACTCTAATGAGTGGGATGTTACGGCCCTGTCTCTTCTTGTTCCTAATAATTTAGTCCATATTATTCAAGGTATCCCTTTTCCTCCTCATCTATCCAAGATGAACCTTGCTCGGGTTTGTCTAATACTAGCGATCTTACTGTAAAATCTGTTACTTGGTTAGCCCATAACATATCTTCCCATACTAAGTGGGAATTAATTTGTTTGATTTGGAAATTAGATCTCTCCAAAATTGAAATTTTTTGTTTGGCAACTTCTTCATAACGCTCTTCCTACTAGAGCAAATCTTGCTCATCATCAGTTGGACGTTCCTAGTACATGCCCTTTATGTAATTTACATGCTGAAACCCAGGATCATTTATTCCTTTCATGTTCGTTTACTAAACGTTTTTGGACTGCTAACCCTACTACCAATTGCCTGGGCTATGTTCCTCTCGATAATAATTTTTATCATCATTTCAGGATTTTACATGGGAATTTTACTTTTTCTGTGATTAAAATTAGGAATAATGTAAACTAATAATCCCACCTTTAGTCGGTCTTCCACAAACAATCCCACCTTTTGAAATTCCAGAAATAATCCCACCTTTGATAGGGATCTTCCACTAACAATCCCTTTGACCTACAACCTGTTAAACAGGTTAAAAAAAAATTCCCTTTATTTTTAAAACTTAATCTCTTCTACGACCACCAGCCACCATCGTGGTCACCCCAACCCTCACCCTTTAACGCCACCTCCATCCATTAGGCCACTACGAAACCCCCAACCACGCCGAAATACCATCACCACCCCCAAAACCCGAGCCTCACTCAAATTACACCACCCACAACCTCGAAAACACCACTGACTGCCCCCGAAAACACCACTGACTGCCCCCGAAAACACCATCCACAGCCCCAAAAACACCATCGAAAGCCCCCGAAAACACCACCCACAGCCCCGAAAACACCACCCACAACCCCAAAAACACCATCCACAGCCCCGAAAACACCCACAACCCCGAAAACACCACTGACAGCTCCAAAATAAACACCATCCACAGCCCCCAAAACCACTAACACCCCCGAAAACACCGTCCACAGCCCCAAAAACACCAATGATAACCCCGAAAACACCACCCACAGCCCCAAATAACTCCTCTTGGCCCTAAAAACTCAACCCTTAGCCTGAAAAACTCCATAAAAACCACCCCATGAAACCCACCTATACAAAACCCACCACCCCCACAAAACCCACGCCTACAGCCCCACAAAACCCAAGTACCACCCCGACGAAATCCCACCCCCACGAAAAATCTCAAAACTCCGTGTGTTCGAATTACATCATCGTTGAACTCCGGGATTGTGCGAAATTGATGGTTGTGGAAGGGGTGTGCGACTGGTGGTGTTTTCAGGGTGGTGGTTGCCGGAGAATGCAAGGGCGGGGATGGGGAGAGGAGTGCAGTGGCAGGCTGGGCTAGTGGCGGGGCTGGGGGTTTTCTTCTTTATTTTTTTTTTTAATTAGATTTGTTTTTTTTTTAATTATTAAAAATCGGACTAAACCTATTAAAAACCTACACGTGTCTTTTAACTTAAGAAAATCGGTTACCAGATCAATCCAACCGGTCAGGGATTGTTAATGGAAGATATGGGAAAAAGGTGGGATTATTTCTGAAATTTCAAAAGGTGGGATTGTTTGTGGAAGACCGACTAAAGGTGGGATTATTAGTTTACATTTTTCCTTAAAATTATTACTTCTATGTGGAGTATTTGGAAGACTAGAAACTCAATTGTCTTTCAAAACATGAATTTCTCTTCTATGGCTATCTTATCCCGTGCCTAAAAAATCTTTGGCGAATGGAAGTTGCGCTCTTGTTTGGATTCGGATTTCCTGGTCTCCTCCTCATCAGGGTGTTGTTAAAATAAATTTTGATGGCTCTGTGCATGGTGGCTCAGGTGCTGCAGGTGCTGCAGGTGTGGTTATCAAAGACCACTTGGGTAATCATATTTATAGTTGGTCTTATAATATTGGCACAAGTACGCCTCTTATTGATGAGGCTACTGCCCTTCGAAATGATCTTCTTCTTGCCCGGTCCCACAGTTTTTCTCATATTTTTATTGAAGGGGATAATTTATTACTTATAATTAATATATTGTAAGGTAAAGCTCAGTGCCCGTGGAATATTCAGTTACTGCTGGAAGATATTAGGGAGGTCCTTCGTCTTTTCTCTTCCGTCGAGTCTAGGCATATCTATAGAGAGGGCAATAGAGCAGCAGATTATGTTGCTTCTTTAGGTCATTTCATGCAAATGCACCAGGATATTGATCCTTTTTTAGATAGTAAATTTTCTTTTTTTATTACTTTAGATAGGTTGGGTTATAGTCTTGAGAGAAGACTAGCCTAATTTCTTGTATCTTTCCTTATTAAGAAAAAAAGAGAGAGAGAGAGAGATTGTCTCACATTAATCATTTTATTATTTTTTATAATTTATGTGAAATTGACAAGATATTCATTATCATTGTAGATATTGCATCGTCATAAAGCTATAATTCTCAAAATATCAATTTTTTTTTATTTTTGCACAATATATATATATATATATATATATATATATATATATATATATATATATATATATATATATATCACACTAAAATTACTCTTTGAAGTTTCACACTATACCAGTAATCCGTTATACTTCCTTCATTCCATTTTTAATTGCAGTGGAGATTTCACACAGTAGTCAACACTTTTTATAATCTATAATATTATTAAAATACAAAGGGACAACATGGTAACGTCATATGTCACTGTTGCATCAATATGATTTGGTGCCACATCATCTCTATGTGTCACCCTTACGTGTCACCTTATATATGTCATCACTCTAAAAACTTTCATATTTAATTTTTCTCTAGAATGTAACTTCTAAGTAGTTATTGTACAATAATAAACTACAAATTAATTTATAAGAAATTAATCACATACTAATGGTTGTTTATTCCATGGATGATATGAGTAATTTTTTAGATTAAATATCAGTTAAGCAATTGCACAGAATAATATTTACATGTATACTACTGCATCTCTCTTTCAATTCCCATATATATTTTCCATTTTTTGAATTAATTTGAAACTTAAGATAATGTTTTCAAAAATATTATTCAAAGTTAAGGTAATTTTTTCATTTTGTATTTAAACAAAACTCGGGGCATCGCCCGAGCCACAAATTAGTTTTAATATTATAAGTTGTGATTCGGGAAAATTATAAAAATTTAATATTTTGAATGTATATTTCGAGACAAATATAACATGATCCTACATAATTAACGTATTAATTGCAAATGACGTACAATCAAATTAAGGAGTGTATGTGAATTGTGTAAATTTCCAAAGGTTGCAATAAAAAAATGAGGGAGTAGTATTTGGTTGTTTTTTTAATAAACTTTATACGTAGTAAAAAGTTGATTTTTAAAAATATTCTGATCTAACAAGACTCTATAAAACTATATTTCTATTTAAGTAGTATGAATTTAATTACTATAAATGTTTGAAAGAATGTATATGAACAATTTAAAAGTTACGAAGTAAACTACTACCTCCATTTCATATTTTTTGCAACTTAGGTATATTATTTATGAGATATAAAATATTCCAAACTTGCAAAAAATATGAAATGAAGATAGTATATTACACTTAAAAACTTATTCCTTGGATCGTCTCAAGTCTCGACCAAAAGCTCATGAATAGGCTTTATGTTTTACCATATTCGCCACCATTCTCTTTCTTTCCTTCTTTTCTCACTTTTTCATAGCATACTCCAAAATTCACTCCACCACCGTCACCAAATTGTTTATTTTTAATTTATTTTTTAAATTAAAAGCATATACGAGTGTTACCTTTTTTTTCGTTTCTTTTTGTATGTATTCCTTTTAGTCAAAAGTGGAAAGTTTTAATTCGTTAGGGTACATAATTACCATAGATGCATGATCCGTCTGTTTCTCCATGTATTGCATTTTTCAAACTTTTTTTTTTTTTTTCTAAGCTACGGTGCACTTATTTCTTCCTTTTACGTAATTAGCTTGTTTTGGTCTTATTATCCTACCTTCACTTCCTATTATTTGCCACTTTGTAGGGTTAAATACATTGTAAGAGTTAAATGGAGAGGAAAAGATAGAGATGTGTGTAATAAGAGAGAGATAGAGAAAAATGACAAGTTAAAAAGAAAATAAAACAATTGTTGCAAATAATATGAAATATTCATTTTTGGTAAATACTGTATTGCAAATAATGTAAAACAGAGGTTGTAAAATAAATTTTCTAGCCAGGTTCTAATTTCATCTCATCAGTTAAATACAAAAAATAACATTTGCTAACAAAGAGCGGTTTTTCTTTGATTCATTACTACAAACACTTGATTGTTCAGCTGTACTCTTCGGGTTTTTTTATATATATATATTTTTTTTTGAATTTAAATATGTTTGGTTAAAAGTAGTTATTGCCCTTGTTGGCTATTGGCCATAGTTATGCATAGAGGTGTCAAAAGCACATCCGACCCAACTCGATTCAAAACCGACCTGAAAAATATTCGATTCAAATTTAGACTCGTGTGAACATAATAATTTAGCATGACTCAACTTTATAAACTGACCCGATCCACCCGACCTTATCAGACCCGATCCGATCATCCGAATTGACACCTCTAGCTATGCAAATGGCTTTTAAGGACAAATGTTATACCTGTATATTGAATAACAATAAACTATAATAAGTTCTAGGAAAAACTGCCTAGAATTAATCCAACCTTTTGCTGGTTGTCCGAGAATAATTTAAAGTTTTCATTGTTCCTAAATAATCCAACCTTTAGGGGTTGAAGTTTATGTTCAGTGGAGTATATGCTCCGTTTGTTTTAGTTTTTATGTTATTGGTTATACGGTTGATGTTCATCAGATGCACAGTAGGCATCGTACATATGCCTCCACCATCCAATTGTTACTTATGTATTAATTAGTCTGATCACTGTACTTAAGAATATTACTTGGGAAGTTGCATCATAATTAACAATTTGATGTATAAGGTCAACAGTAATTATTTGTTGTTACGATATCGTTTGTTTTTTTTTTAGCCATTGTGAAATATATAGAATAGGCATGATAAGCACTTAAAAACGGGCGTTGCTTATGATTGATTGATTGAAACTTGAAATCTTGAATGCAATGAAAATTACACGATGATCATGATAATAAAGTGAAGAATGCTATCAACAAGCTTATGTATTTGTGGTTATGAAATATTTGGCCCCCATGCCTTAAAAGGGTTAGTCTCTAAGAAAAGAATGAACTAGACTTGTGAGTTTGTATTCTTATCTTTTTGGTGTGATGCTTTCAACCTATGAAATTTTCTCATACAATCGATGCTTTAATAGTGCATCGGTTAAATTTCATTTGCTAGAACTTTATTTGCTACAAATTCAATCCATACGTACTTGACTTAAGATCTCATAGAGGGGCCAAACAAAAGACACGCGTCATACTAGCGTCGATTTAGAAAAGCAAATAACAAGGATATAGTGAACTTGCTAGATTAGACTCACCCTTATAGGAGTTCCAATTTAGAAGTTGGGATTTTGACATTAAATTTGGTTTTACCAAAATGGTCAAAAGAATTGAACACACTTGATCTTGAGACTTGAATTGAAGCTGTGAAAGTTAGAGATGTACCTATATATAATTTCCCAAATTGCTATCCTATGATTTTACTACTCACATTTGTTTGAACAACTTTGTTGTTTGATCATTTTGAATCTACATATTCTTGTAAAAGATCTTCAAACACTTGTAAAATATCATATCCCATATCACATTACACACCTCCTCCCTAGGGGTTGCAATTGATCAGATTCGGGTCGGATGGAGTTTCCCTCGCATCCATCCACTCCACCCACCACCCGCCTAACCCATCATCCGTATCCAATCCATCCGTCATCCACAAGTGAAATAGGTGGATTGGTTACTTATTAGCGTGTGATAATAGGAATTTAATTAGCTTCCTTTAAAAAAAATTTACAACATCAACATACTTACTTCTCAATTCGTCACCCATTTCATCCGTCATCCGCACTTCATCCGTTTAAAATTTGTGTAATCACACATCATTCTATATAGATATTCAAACTCCACATAAACCAATATTCAATATGCTTGAACCGATTAGACCTACTCCGTAATTAGAATCCGATCATAGACCTAATTTGACTAATTATTTATGGCTAGACCCTATGGTAGGGAACTATCCCTACACCCCCACAAAACACAGCGTACCATTACTCCCCACAAAGGCCACAATACACCCTACTATCCTAAGTAAAAAAAACTGTCAGTAAACTCCCTTACCCCACACACACACAAAAAAAAAAAAAAAAAAAAAAAAAAAAAAAAACTTTCATTTCATCTCAATCTCTTTTCATTTTCTCTCTCCATTCTCTCTCGCATCTAAAGCTCTAAAACTTCAACAATGGCAGATTTCATAGACGAAATCAAACAATTGAAGCAAATTTCACCAAAAAAAAAAAAACAAGCGGAAATCAAAAGAGTAAGTATTAATGTTCATGTTTATAGCAAAAAAAATAAATAGATATAAATACAAACCCTAATTTTTTGAGAATTTGTTTGTGATTGTGTTCCGAGAAACAAATTGATAGTTCAATCGCTGAAAATGTATCAATGTAAGTGTTTATGTTAATTATTGATCAATTTCAAAGCGACTATTTAATTTCGAATAATTAGTAATATTTTTTTTTGAGGCAAATAATTAGTAATATTAACATATACTTGTTTCAATTTAATTTTCGGTTCGGAAAAATCTATTTCAGAGAAGAAAAACAATGATTCTTCAGAAATGTAAATATATATTTACTCGAACTTTTAAAATTTACAAATATTTCTTCAAAAAAATTATTTATAAATAAATATATAGTGTAAAAACAGTGATGATGAAACACCTCTACATAAAATTAGAAAAAGAAAAAAAAAAGTGAGAAAAAATGTCCTATTGTAGATCCAACACTTTTAAAAGATATACAAGTATCGAGTGTTGCAGTTGAAAAAATAATATCTCGAATGCATAGGTAAATTGAACAATTACAAAGCACTATACGTTCATTTCCATATAATGAAATTATTCACGTGTTTACCTATAATTACATGTTAATATGTATTCATTAACATATTCTAATTTGATTTTTTTTTAAAATATGTGCTAATGATTAGTATAATATATTATGAATGCATACAAAACTTGAAATACCATTCATTTAAATGTTAATTAATAGTTTATATATCTGCTTTTACATTTATTAATGTGTTCATGATTTTAAAATATAATGAACATTTCTACACACATATATAAACATTTATAAAATGCATAACAAACAAAGCTGGATTGTAATTTTTATACTTCCTCCGTTCTTTTTTTTTTATTGAACCATAAGCTGGATTGTAATATATGAACATTTATTAGTATAAAGTGTTTCACGCTTGTCAATGCATTACTTTGGCTATTAATATCTTTAATTATACTTTTGTGAAAATTATAAAAAATTGATATTTGAAAAGTAGATTTCAAGACGAATGTAACTAGATCCCACATAAATATGTTTTTCCTAAAGGATAAATCACAAAAGATGGTCAAAGAAGATAAAGTGAATAGTGTAAAAGTCCTTATGGTGCAATAAAAGAAAAACGGAGGAAGTACCATTTTAAGTGAAAAGAAGATAGTATACCTACGTACAACTCAAGATACACTTTTTTTTTTTTTAACAAACTCAAGACACACATTCATACATAATTAAAAAAGTATGTTCAAATATAGATAACTAAATGTTCATAAATATAACGCTTAGTTATACTTATACATTCTTATCATAAAATAAATGAAGTATATATAAACCATCAATTCAACTTTGAAATTTCTTAAAAAGCTGGGCAAAAAGAGAACAATAAGTCGAAAATCTAGGTTTGTGCCTTTAAAGCTAACATTTTAAGTAAAATTTAATAAACAAGTTATAGTTTTAGTGTTCAATTTTGTAGCACATAATTTCAATTATATAACACTTAATGTACTGTGTATTTTAATAACAATTCATTTTCATTAACATGTAGGCTAAATCACAAGGTTGGGGATGCAAATTGCAATACACTGCTCAACTAATGCTACTGAAGAAAAACCATGAGTCTAAGAATAATAGAATAGCATCAAGAAGATTTGCAAAGGCATAATATAATATGTTCACTTATGGATAGATATATGTCCATAGCTGGTTGATAAAACTTATACTTCGTAGATATTATTTGTTAACAGAATTACTCTATGTGATTAACTTTTTAATTTTATACGTTTAAAGTTTGATACGGAGTAGATATTATTTGTTTATAGAATAATTCTTACAATTTTATATGAAAATTGCGGATTTTATGTAAAGTATTATGTTAATCAATTTTGATCATTCACAAAAGCTAAATGGTTCTTTACAAAAACTTAATGATCATTTTTAAAAACTAAATGCTCAATTACAAATACTAAAATATTCACTTATAGAAGATTTTAAAAAAAATTAATATTCAATAAGAATAGTACTTAATAACAAGGCAAAAGCTAATGAGCGCCCCCGGGGCGTTAGATAAGATAATTAAAGTGCAAATATTAGAGTAAAATTAACATTAATTGCACCGAACGACGTATGATTTTGTCATGAATTCCTAACTTAATACTATTTCAACCAATATAATTTAACCTTATCTAACGCCCCGGGGCGCTCGTTAGCAAGATCCTAATAACAAAAGGTTAAAGATATTCTTATAAATATTAGAGCCATTTGAGCATTTATAGGAATTTTTACATTTTTGGAAGATAATGGGAGGAAGTTGAGCACTCGATCTTTTGAACACTAGTAGCAACTTGATTATTTGCTTGACCATATAATTGGAATTTGAACACATTTCATAAACTTCATCAGCAGTTTTAAATTGTTTCGTTCCCCACTAACTCAGACTTACTTGCTTCTTCAAAAATAATAATATCCTTTTTTCCCACTGCAATAATGTAACATGTAATAAATTACATTAGCAATAATGTTCAATTATAATGATGCATTTGGTCAATTACAGTTGAATTACCAAATGTAAAACATAAATGATCATCTATCGTCATATAACTGAACATTATTTCTGAAACTACAAAATAGTGATAATTATTAAAAAAAGTCACATGTACAACATATAATTCCATAAACACAAGTATATATATAAATGAACATTTATAATTATTAAATGAACATTATTACAACAGAACAAATATAAATATATTCACTAGTTAAAATGTATATGAGCATTTATAAAACAATGAAAATAATTGAAATTCACATGTACAACATAAGTATTCAAATACAACTACAATAAACATATACAAGTATTTTAATACATAAAAAATACATTAAATATAATTGAACATTTACTGTTACAGAAGTGATCATTATTTTAACTAAGATTATTTTTTTACGACGCACAAAACTGGTAAAAATAATCGAATAGCAAAATTAAAACAACAATATATACTCATACGAAACGCACAAAACTGGAATAAACAACAATCAAAAATACAAAAAAAAACCCCCGAATTAGATGAACAATACAAACTAAATTATTAATCAACTAATAACAACAATAACAAAACCAAAGCATTATCAAAATTAAAGTCAATACAACAAAAACTATGAAATCAGATCATTATAATCATCCAATTACAATTGTAAAACAAAGCATTATCAAAACAATTGACGAATTATCATTAAAAGTAAGAATTACTTATATTGATCTCCATGAAAGAAGAGAGAGAAAATTGAAAAACAATAAATAAAAAAAAAACCAGGAGAGAGAAAATGAAATTGGTGAAAAAGAGGAGAGAGAAAATGAAATTGGTGAAAGAAATGAGAGAGAAAATGAAGTCTATAAAAATGTTTATATACAGTACTTATTTGAATGGAAGGTAAAGAAGGGAAGGAAAAAAAATTATGCAAAAGTAGCTGCTTGATAAAACGACGTAGTATAGAAAGGGGGTGTAGGAAAAGCTACATACACTAGAGTCTAGTTAAAAATTATTTGACAGCTTTAGGAAGAACTCAAGCTCCCAAAGCCCAAGGAAATGAGACGAGCCCATTGGACAAATGCTCTACCATAATTGAGTCCAACTTCAATTCTTCAAGTAGAAAATGCAAATATTTTTTTTTAAGAAGTACATTTTCCGTACAACAATTTGTCTTTTTGCGCAAAAAAAGCTGCAAAAAATATTTCCTATTTGTTTGAATTAAACTCTGCAAACTTTACAAAAAAACCACTCTGCCACCCTTTCCTTCTTCAGCACTCATCTTCTTCAACTAGCACAAATTAATTTTTCTTCAAAGCTCTCACATTTTCAGGGTTTTTCTGCTTCAGAATAATGGGAGATTCAGATTCATCAACAACGTCAGAAATGGCTGAAATTTGGCAAAAATTATGGTCAGAAATTCTGAAGAGAATCCCAGCAAAAGAGTTAGGTAAATGCATTTGTGTCTGCAAAACATGGTATTCTCTCATTCTATCTCCTCAGTTCATAACTTCACACACTAAATTTCATCGAACCCATCTCAATTTCCTCCTTAGAAGCTTCACTAAAGCTTCCCTGGCTGAAAATGGTGTTGAATCTTACCATTTTTTCTCTGATTCTGAAGAAATTTCTGGGCTTTTTAACAAGGGTTCTATTCTTCCTTTTAAAACTGGGGTGGGTTTGAATTTTCGTGTTGTTGGGTGTGTTAATGGTGTTGTTTTTCTTGCTGATACTCAATTTGGGAACAAACATACTTTCTATTTATGGAATCCTTTGATTAAGAAGCATATTAAGTTACCAAAACCCAGAATTGTGTTTGATGTTGTTGGACCTTATATGCATGTTTTTGGATTTGGGTATGATTCCAAAAATCAGGATTTGAAGGTTGTTAGGGTTTCTTACATTCAGCTTAGTTCTGGGTTAGATGAAATTCCTCCAAAAACTGAGGTTTATAGTGTTAAATTAGGGGTTTGGAGATGGGTTTTTGCTGATGATGTTACTACTTGCATTGCTGAGGATATTTGGTCTCAGTGTTGTCTGCAAGGGTGTGTTCATTGGGTTGGATTTGATAGGAAGAGTCTGATTCGTCGTTTAAGAACAATTGTCTGTTGGTGTTTGATGTTGAGGAAGAGAGGTTTAGGAAGATGGAATTGCCTTTGGCATTACTTGGGGTCTGCCCCATTGTTCTTGAGGTTTCCGAATCCAAGGGTTTGCTGTCAATGATTCAGTATAAGAAGTATGGAGACGGTTTTGAGATGTGGACTCAGAAGGAGTATGATGTGATTGATTCCTGGAGTAAGGTTCTGAGTGTTGATTTTGAGGAGCCGAAATTGCTCAAGGTTCTAAGGTGGAGGCAGAATGGAGAGGTACTAGCACAAACCTTTGAAGGAGAGCTGTTGTCTTACGATCCTGGCACCAAAAACATGATAACTATTCGCGATGATGGCATGTTCGCTGCCTTTTATGCTTGTACTTTCACGGAGAGCCTAGTTTTCCTGGAAAAAGATTGTGAGAGCAAGAGGTATGAACAATTTTAACTTCATTGTGTGAATAACTTAATATTTTTTTTTTTTTTTTCTTAATGCTATTTAGTAAGAAATTAAGCCTTGGTTACCTATGCTTTCTTATGATTGAGTGGCCAATGTGGTCTTAGTGAACCTAATTAAATGTTCGTACATTTTCCTATATTCCTAACAATTATGCTAAAATATCTTTATTATCTTTAAGTTCATGTCTTTCATGACTTCACGTAGCCTTGCTTCTTGGATTGTTTGATCTCAATTTAGTTGGTTGGTTCTTAATCATCTGATTCCTGATGCAGAAACTAATCATATATTAAAGATGTTGAGTCCGAAGTATTTGACTGATGATAGTTTTCTATGATTGGAACTTTTCATGTCATTTGAAAAAAAATGTTCAGCTAATAAGAGCTATTAACCTGTTGTTTCACGTCATTTGTGAACCGATGGAGGAAAATATGCTTTAGTCTCTTGTACGATTTTTCTGTTGTGTTCTGAGTTATGTTAATTGTGGTTACAGGACTGTCCGTTTGGAGGAAGATGACACTGTCAGCAATGAAGATGAGAATATTTCATCTCTAGATACTATCAGAGTGTAAGATACCTTTATCTACACAAATTTCCTTAAGGATTGTCCTAAATTGTGCCCTTTACTTGTAGAAAGGAAGCACTAGGGCTGTTTGACAGTCTTGTTCTACGCTAGTTAATGTATTACATGCATATCGGTATCTGACTTTTTATGTCTGTGAATTTGGAAGAATAACACAGCTTATTCTGTTCACTAACCTGACTGGCTTGCATGCTAAGTGTCATGTATAACTTATATGATTAAAACCTTGAATTCACCTTAATAATTTGCTTCAGTCCGAACATCTAACCATTCCTTGGTTGCACATACATTGTAGGATAAGACAAGTGTATAGTATAAGACATGTTCAGGGTTACCTGGCCTTACAATTGAGAATCTGGATTAAATTGTAAACTCAATGACAATCAGAAAGTCACTCTAACCCCCTAAACTGTATAAAAGTCACCCCAAGATACATCAATCTTAACCTATATATACCTTTGGTGTACCCTAGAAGTTCTGTAAGCATACTTTTCATCTGTTGGTTTTGAAATGTGTTTGTCACCTGACGCTCTTTGACTGATACTAATTTTGTCGTGGTTCTTTGTAGACGCATGGGAAAAGCTTTTGTAATGTGCAACCAAATGATGAAGTTTCGTCGTGAATTCTAGATATGTTTTTCAGGTTTGTGATGCTAAATTACTATTTTTACTAAGTGTATTGATTCAGAATCGAAAGCTATTTATGATTTCTTTTTTAATTATAATAAAGATTCTTCTAACATTGCACTTGTCGGATATTAGATAGCCAAGGGACAATTAAACTATGTGAATTAAGCTTTGTGCCTAGATAACTTCATGTTCATGTGTATAAAGTGAATATAGTAGCTAATGGTTGACAACTTGACATCTTTTTTTCCATGGAACATTAACCCTTTCTATCTACATTAACATTCACAAAGCCAATTTTGTCGATTTTGTAATTAATATTTGCATATTATAACACAACGTATGCTTATTTATGAATGAACATTATTCAGCTTATGAAAATCTGTTATGTGAGATGGATTTTACAGCGTGAAGTCTTTGAATGATCATTGTGTTTGATTATGTAGTGTTAATTCCTCTGTTATGCTAATGTTTGATTTGCCTATTTGTTTCAATTCCATGCTATATGCAGCTTGCATGGTGGTGTGATATTGCACGTTGGACCTTTTTTTTCCTGATGAGGCACAGTGAGTCTTCGGCTTGTGAAGTGATTGCTTCGGCTTTGTGGAGTGGTTAGGACTGTGCATTTCTTTCAACTCGTTAACGAATTATGCTTAGTAAGATGGTAATTAGACATGGGAATGTTACTGTTTAATTTTTAGCTTTGTGACTAATTATCTTCTCGTACTTGGTAGTAGCCGGTGTTTATGTACTAGTAGGTTTAGTACTAACTAGAAGGTAAGCTTGCTTTGTTACCAATCAGAAAATGTTTTCTGGCTAATCCTTATGACTCTAAGAAAAAGAAACTGGGATTAAACTCATCATATTAACTATTAAGCTTATCTATATTCATAATTTCTTACTCCATAAAATTAGTACTACAAATAGGGTTGTTCATCGGTCCAAGACCGAACCGAAAAATCGAATTTCAAGAATCGAACACCGGACTGATTAAGCTAGGACCAAATCCAGACTGAACCAAAAAATCGGTCCAAAACCCGGACCAGACCGGTTTGGACTGATTTTAGAATTTTTATAAAAAAAATTCCAAAATTTTGAATAATTTATGGAAATTTGAAAAACAAAATAAAGGAAAAACAATATTTAATTGTTTTTTTTTATATGTTTAGGAAAAAAAAAGCTCATATGACTAAAGTTTTTCAAGCTTGTTAAGGATAATCTTAATAATTATTAAAGGTTTTATGTATAAATTAAAGGAAAAAACCAGTCTGCTCCAAGACCAATTTTTATAGGGTTTTGGACCGCATCGAAAAATAAATTTCTCGACCCGAAGATCAGACTGATTAATTTGATACGGTCCGGTGTCGATCCGGACCGGTTCAGTCCATTTTTTCGATCCAACCAATTTTTGAACACCCCTGACTACAAAGATTCACCCACAAGTTGTACACAAAGAACTAATGAAATTTATGAAAGTGTATTTAACTACGGAGTAATTAAAACAGAGAAAATATCTAAATAAGATGAGTAAGATAACTTAATCTAACATTAACCTTTTTTTTTTCCCAAGTCAACCATGGAAGAACATGATAGAGGAAATAAAAAAAAAACATTATATCTTTGTCATTATTATTTGCACCAATTGCATATTTATAAATTACTGAGTAATAATTAAAACATTAGGTATTGACTTTTACATGGTATAATAGCGACGAGTTAACAAATGACTAAATGAGAGTTGACATCATCAAAACCAAACCACAAATACGGATTTTATAGCTTTACATAATGGTTAGCAACGTTGCAATATACCTTATATACGTCTATACGAATACGAATATACAACATTCCGTCTTGTGTGTAGTTATCCACGCCATGTGGCTGGTTGTAAAAGAACAAAGTAATCCTTTTAACACCGACCAAGTAACCCTATAACATTGACGAAGTAACCCCTGTGACAGCCACATATAAGAATTTGTGTAAATCATATCATTATTGAATTTGTAAATTTAATTTGGATAATTCTTGTCTACCCCAATTTAAATACTTCGCACATACTTTGTATAAAATTATTCATTTTGAGCTTATCTTATCTCATCTCAAATAAATAAATAATGTCAAGATTGTGAGCATAACTGGACAAAGATTTTGAAGACATTATATCGATTCCTTAGAGCGATGTTCTTTAATTTTATTACTCTTGATAGGTTAGGATGTACCTTTCATTAAAAAATCAAAATATAATTGTACTCTATAATTGCTGGATGAGTACTCCGTAATTGCTGGATGATTAAAATAATTTTTTTAAAAAAAGTAAAATCGTAGTGTACCCGGGTATATATAATTATTTTCAACCTCTATTATCATACGAAATTTCTACTAAAATGATAGGAGAAGAGAAGAATCAACAGTTGGCTTAAAAATAAAAAAAATAAAAACACATCTCTAATCCTATTAAAATAAAACTAATTCTTAAGTATTAATGGTCGTTCTAATGTTCTATCAATAGCAATTAAGCTCTCACTAGCTCTATTCAGTATAGCTTTTTGGAGTTTCTTTCTGCAGCTTCTTCAGGTATGTTTTTCTTGATCTTAGTCCTTTGCATTTTACTCTTAACAGCTTATTAGTGAATGTTCATTCAATTTTTTGAGTTTTAAATTGAGTGAAATTTACTGTACACGTTTATCATTACACAATTTGTCAAGACCCTATGTGGTCATTTGAGTAATTTGTTTAAAAAGACGAATAAATGAAATAACTAGTTAAGAGTTTGACGAACTAATCTTTTCATTATCAATCGATTTTTTTTTACTACCTTTGTTTCATATTTTTTGCAACTTTAGAATATTTTATATCTCACAAATAATAGCCTAAAGTTGCCTAAAATATGAAACGGATGTTGTATTAAACTTCTATGTAAATGTACTGAACTCACCTCATATGATAGTCGTCTAGAATATTGACGTCAACCCCATGAATACTACGAAGTATATACTTTGTATAGTTTTGATGAGTAAATGATGAGTATTGTTTGTATACTTAGGTGCGTAAGAATTAATAAGGTTGTATTCAAATCAACTTGGCTTTTTCCTAACTTTGTGGAGGAGATATACGGAATACAACTATGATCAAGAACAACGGGGGTGAATTTGGCGAGTAACATTTTTAAAACTTGTGATCCGTTGCACGCACCAAAAAAGGGAAAAAAAGAATGCCAGAACCAGGTACATTTTCTTTTCTTTATGTCCTGCTTGATCTAATCTGATCTGATTGTGTGATTCAACCAAACTTTTAAATTATATGTATGATAATCTAGAAGAAAAAATATAGTATTTATATAAATCAATTGAAGGCCTTGTTTGGTTCACCTTATTTTTACTGATCTGATCTGATCTGATTGTCTGATTTGACCAAACTTTGACCTTAAGTGTACGATAATCTATAAGGAAAAAATATATCAAGTGGGATCTTGTTAGATTCGTAATAATGTGTAGTTTATTAATATGTAATTTTCACAATTTTTTTCATTACGAAATTAAAAATATTTTGCGATAAAAAACCACACATAAAACAATGTTCTGATTTGAACTTATTTTTTCTTCTGATCTGATCTTATTTTTTCTAAAATAGTAAAAATAAGTTGAACTAAACAAGGCTTATTAGATTTTTTTTTTTATATTCTGGCCAATTTTTATTTTTTTATTTTTTTTATTTTTTATTTTTCCTAATCTGATCGGAAATATAGGTAATAAGATTTTGGAATAAAGTAAATTAAACATATCCTAAGTTTTTGTAAATTTAGAGAAAAAAATCGTTAATTGGCTAAAATCTCAATACTAAAGGGTGGATCACAACCAACTTATTGAATCGAGATGTGACAAAACAATCAAAATAGTGGATCTACCGAGTCAACACTAATCAACTCATTTTTTGAGAGATAAAATAAATAAATACTCCGTATTAGGATGCACTTTAAGGTAAAAAATAAATAAATTAGGACGCTCTTCCCAGAGGTGGTGGTGGTTGTTGTTGTTGTACTGTTATATTGTTGCAGCAGCATACTACTAGTATTTGCATTTGGCTTAATAGAAAGAGCTCCAATGGGCAAATCTAAAGTGTGTGCCTAAAATCTACTTTCTACGCCATAGAATGGTCCTAGAGTCAGCGGTCTGTATTTCTAATTTTTTACCATAAGAAGGATCCCACTGTATAATATAATATTTTAAGTGTGTGGATAAAATATTTACGGAGTACTCCCTTTGATTGCTAATTAACCGTGACAAGTTGATTTTTACATTATTTATCCGCTATCTTTGATATCAAAATGCTAATACCCCGTCAAAAAAAAAAAAATTGCTAATACATACAGTAATACACAAATGTACGAGTAATAACCTCAAGTCATTGATGGCTTGTTTTTTAAAAATTTTATTGAGGAACAACCTAAAGCATTATTCCGTATTGGATTGGTTTATTTCAATGTACGAAAAAGTAAACTTTTTTTAATATATAGAGTATGGGTATTATTTCTTACAAAGTAGAATGTTATTACATGGTGATCAAATATATTAATGATCAAAGTAATACATTGACAAGCATTAAATATAAAGTCAGGCATTTTCAAAGTCGTACGTTGTGATTAATCAGAGGGGAAGGGAGTGGGAGTGTCACAGTATATCGGAGTTTATGGCTTGTAAAATTTGTACTTATCAGTTTGAACTTTGAAGTATTTGATTGCTAACTTTGCTTTATCTCCTCCATTGTATGTACCTATTTAACATTGATGCTGTACAGTAGCTGCAACGAAAACACTTGCTGCTCTAGTTAACGGGTTAGTATCTCCTTGCATTCGAGAAGCATATGCTCCGTACACTTTTGAAGTACTAGAAGCGAAATTGAATCAGTTGAAGGAGAAGCTAAAAACAGGCAAAGATAAGCTAGATACATTTGAACGACAAGTAAACGGGATTGCAATCCCTAATAATGACGCCATAAAATGGAAGAAAGAAGCAAATGACACCCTCAAAGACGTAGAAGAAAAGATTAAACGCCTAGAAAACAACATAGAAGCCACATGTACGAGTGGCTGCTTGCCTAACTGTTGTCGCAGGCGTGCTGCAAGAAAATTGATTCAAGAGGAGATTGAGAAGATTGATAAGCTGATAGAAAGACATAAGCCTGTGGTGAAAGGATACAAGTGGTCTCATAGTGATATTGTGTTGAAGACGCGAGGTGATGATGTACAAAAGATATGGGAGTGCATCAGCCTAAGGAATGATGTCAAAGTCGTCTGCATACATGGAATCGCAGGTGTTGGGAAGACCGCTGTTGCACAAGCTGTTTGTAACAAGGCTATGACCGATGACTATGAAACATTTGGTTATGTTATATGGGTGGAAGCTGACTACGGAATTGAACTCAAGAGTTTCCAAGAGAAGATCATGAAGAGTCTTAACATAGAGATAATTGCTGCTGATGATAATAGAGATAGAGCTACAAAGATTCGTGATGAGTTTGTTCGAAGGCAAAAGTGTTTGGTCTTTATTGATTTCTTATGGGAGAATTTCACCCTTCGAGATATTGGAATTCCAGAGGAAGAAGCTGAGGCAGGAGTAGTTTGCAAGGTTATATTGATTTCCAGGTCACAACTTACGTGTAATAAGATTGCCAAAGACGAGTATTTTGAGATAAAACCTCTCTCTGATGGATGGGAATTTTTCGAGAATAGTCTTGGCCGTCCCCTTCCTAATTTAAAGGGCGAGGCAGTGGATCTGATGAAGAAAGCAGTAGAAAATTGTCAGGGATTGCCATCAGAAATCATCATGTTGGCATATCATATGAGAGGTATACATTGTCAAAGCTCGAGTGAGATTTCTTCTATACTCGCGCTCAAGGAAATGTTGAGTAGCCGAACTAAGCCTGCATCTTCTGCTGATACACAGTTTAAGAGATTGGAATGCAGCTTCAAGAAGCTAGAAAATACTACCTATAAAAATTGCTTTCTGTATTGTGCCTTGTATCCAAAAGGTTGTCCTATCGACGTAGAACAGTTGATAGACAATTGGATATGGGCAGGTTTGCTAGATGAGTATATTGTATCACTGCAAGAGAAGAGAAAGAAAGGGAAGAATATACTGACATTACTTAAAACTGCGCGTCTTTTAGAGAAAGCAGACTCCAATGGCACCAGAGAGACAGTCAAGATGCTCAGCTTACTAAACGATATGGCAGTGAATTTGATACGAGGATCAGGGATGCTTATCGATTCAGGGAATGATCTCACAGACTTTCCATCAATCGATGATCAGAATGGTGAGATTCTACGAGCCTCTTTCATGTACAATAAACTAGGAGTGCTTAAAAATCAACCCAATTGTCCGAAATTGTCCACATTGCTACTCCAGAATAACCCACTTGATCTTTTTTCAGATGACTTTTTCACTGGAACCCCAAATCTCAAATTACTAGATCTATCTTGCACCAATATTTATAACCTCCCATCATCAATTTGTAACCTGAGATTCCTTCAAGTGCTTTATTTACGCTACTGCCTCAACTTGAGATCCCTACCTTGCTTGTCCAACCTCGAAGAACTGATTGTACTAGACCTTTTCGGAACACCTTTAGAAGAACTACCATTAGGAATGGAGAAGTTGAAAAACCTTAGGCGTCTAGACCTTTCCCACTCCAAACTGACCAAATTCCAAGCTGGATTAGTGAGTGAATTAGAAAGTTTGCAAGAATTGCTTCTCATGATGAATGATGCTGAGGCTTATAGTTGGAAATCGAAACAAATGAGGTCAAACTCAGGGGAAGCCTATGTTGAGGAGCTCGCTTATTTAAATGACTTGAGGATTCTACAACTCAATTTCTTCAACAAAGAGGTGTTTAGTGACTACATGAAAGCTATTCCTGGAACAAGGCCACGCCCACGTGCACCTCGTTTTAAGTTCTGTGTTGGTGGATTCAACATTAATGGAAACTTAGGTGAAAACAGTATAGCATTCATTGACGGCTACCCTGTTGGTCATCAACTTCCAGAAGGAACCTTGGAGCTATACCTGAGTGCATGCAGGTCTGGCAGCTTAAGTCCCAGCAACACACTCGAGAAAACAGGCATCCACTTTCAGAACTTGAAGGTCCTGAATCTGTATGATTGTAGTGGCTTGAACTATCTTTTCTCTATAGAGATGATGCACTGTCTACGAAGCCTCGAAAAGATATTTATAAGGAAATGCTGGTCACTTTTGGGGATCATAAAGTCTACTGCAAACTCAAGTACCGATTCACACACAATTGTTTCCTGCTGTCTTCCAGAAATACAAGAACTAGTCTTGATCGACTTGCTACAATTGGAAAGCATATATGCTGACGGACAGGCACTTGAGTGGCCTGCCTTCCGCCGATTCTCTGTGTGGAACTGTGACAAGCTCAAGAGTTTGCCATCGGTCATATGTAAATCTGGGGAAAATCCTAGAAAAATAAAGTTTAGAGGAAACTCCAATTTGGATGATACTAGTAATCTTGAAATTGAAGAAGCTGATGTACCTGAAGACATAGTTTCTTTTGTGAGGTATTGTCAGAATTTTTTTTATCTTAAGAACTAATGCTAAGAATCTAGATAATAAATAGCTGACATAATTTCTCATGCAGCACGAAGAAACAAGAATCGAGTTCACAATTACTGCCCAACAATGATCGATCAAATTATTACAGAAGGAAAGCAACAGAGAGAAATAGTAAGTATCACTGACATAATTGCAAGATATCTTTTAAACTATAATTAAGATAGTCTTCAATAGTTTAGTTTCTTAACAAAGATATCAATAGTCCTATAGACTGATGCCATCACCCCAATGGAAAACACACGAAAATTATGTGCAGGAGTTGCAGCTATTATATCAGAGAATGAAGAAGTTTTAACCCCTCCTCAGAGCCCTGGCTACATAGTACGCCGCTTGGATAATTTTGCTAATTTGGCCAGGATGGCACAGAGACGCATTGGGGTGCTGTTTATAAATTAATCTGTCGCGACTTAAAAACTTATGGCAGCAACCAAGAAATGTGCAGGTTCAGTAACAATCACAACAGAGGCATTTTCACTAACTGTGGGCTAAGCATTGCTGGTCAAGTCTCTAGGGATCGTTTTACAGGGATGCTTTTATCAGCCAATCGTCTGCATCAGTCACTGTGTTCTTATATAAATCTCTAGTTGATTGTGTATTACTCTTTCGGTCCTTACTTATCTTTATAATGTTGGATTTTGTTCAATAAATTGTGCTTGATGAGTAAACATTTATTATCATTACCATATATGAATTAGACAAACTTGACTCGTACCCTTTTTAGTCGAAGTATTAGACTTATAGCATAACCTACGAGACCTACAGAAATATCCTAGGTCAATTTTATAACAATCACACCAACAGAAGGATTGCTAGAATAAAATTGGAGGTAAATGATGAAATAAATCTATTGGAAAAGGACTTTTACTCGTAGTATCTGCATCATTTATGAGAATAAAATTGGGTGAACTTGTGAAAATGACAACCTTTGAGTAGTGACTTTCCAACTTGTATTTCTGTTGATTTCCTAAGATATGGAATAAGAGCATATCATATGGAATATTATATGAATATTTCATTTAGTAACGGTTTGAGATTGCACAAATACAAACTCAACCTCTGCTAATAAACCACTTCTCTGGCTATCAATCAGGAATTTTGCTCTTTTTATCAGTTCTTCCATTACTCAATTACTGAATCAGATCTCTAATAAAGGAAGGCGCGAGATTGATAGATCCTACATCAAAATGGTACTAAGAGATACAGAAAAACAAAATATAGGACTAGCAAAAATGCTAGAATTTGTGTTCTTGAACGAAAGATTGAAATTGGTATATAACTCATCAGATGAAGCTCTACTTTATTCATAATTTCACAAAATTGATTAAAGCCATTTTATAAGTTATTCCACAAGTTACAAAGATGCTCAGCTTCAAGTGCTACATGTACACAAAGCATTTCTGAAACTTAGTTATGGAGCAAAGAGATGAACTATAGATCTGATGTATGTCTATGCAAAAGATTACCCTTCGCGCTAGTTCCACCCTTCAAGGACTGCATCTACTCTTATTAGACATGGTTAAAGAAAGTTTCTGCATCGCATCATATCACACGAAAGACTCATCAGAGTTTGATTCCTAGGCCGTTCCGTTGCTGCATATGTTCTTCACCCTTTCCCAACTCTTCATCCAACTTTCACCCCTTTACATTCTACTCTCACTGAAGTGCCTTCTGATTGCCTTACAGTTTTGCCTGCCATGAAATAAGATTGATACAATTTGATGTCAAAATATGCTGAGTGAGAGTTTTAATCGCTGATTGAGATTATAGGGAAACAATCAAGCTTGCAACAATAATCTCAACTTTGGAAGAGAAAGTTTCTTATTACCTGTGAATAGATAAAAGTTCCAAGGATTGCAATGGCAGCTCCTAGAGCATTGATAGGTTGAATAGGAGTGTGGAAAATGATTATGGAAGAGACTATAACCGATATTCTCTTCAACGTATTCCCGACACTGAAAGTAAGGGGAGAGATTTGGTCCAGAGACATGTATGAAACTTGATTGTACAAATGGTAGAAGATGCTTTGAGCTGCTACCCACCTATTCAAAAACAAAGGAGACTTCGGTAATCAACATGAGTATATGACAAATGGTGAATAATATCAACTTATTCAGAAAATGATGAAATAAGTCTAAAGAACCATGAGTTTCAGGAATTTCTTAATGATATTATTTGTTAAAATCACTTAACTTAATTTCACCAAAGTATCCCTTGGAGAGGCTGATTTTGTACACTCGACAAAGAGTAATAATCATGTGATTCTGCGTTATTTCTTAGATGAGTTACTATTGACGTTTTTGTAGCACAGGTTAATAGCTTCTTGTTAATGATTAGTGAAATAAATACCATAAAAAGTTTTTTTTTTTTTTTTTTTTTTTTTTTTTTTTTTGTAAAAATGCAGTACAGGGAAATGGCAAAATCTCGTCAGAGGCGGACTACCAAAAAGTTATTGTGAGGCCATGTTACAACTTACAGTCACTTCTTACATAACCTACTGTAAGTTTAGCATCAAATGAGAACAAATGCATGCAGTACAAATCAATTTATGAAAGCTGGAATTTTTGTACATACCATACAAAGTTTGGTCCAATCTGAGCAACTGCATTCTGCCAACCAACAGCCCATACTTGAGGTCCCTCAACAGCAAGTGCAAACGGTGTAAGGAGCAAAAGAGACAACATTGAAAGGCATGCATAGTAATTCATCCCACTAACAGACTTGCCAGTCATCCCTTTCTTTGAGAAAATATTCCGAAAAACGAATGCCAAATTCGAGATCATAGCACCCATAAACCCTATCACCAATATAACAAGAAGCCTCAGAATTTGACTTTGCAAATGAACAATGAGACATTAACAAACTAGTTCACAGTAACACACAATATATAACCAAAATTGGAAATAAGAAATTTTAAACTCACCAGTCATGTTAAAATTGAGCTCAGTGACAGCCGAAAGGGCGCAGCCACCGATGATGGGAAGAAGTGACAAGTAAACTGGCAAGGGAAATGTTTCTCCTAACAAGAACCTTGAAACCAACACACTGAAAGCTGGTTCACCACTTTTAATGATGTGGGTGAAGGAAACTGCAACCTTAGACATACTAACAGTTGCTGCTACATGGCCAATTGTATGAGCCACTGCAACCTGCATAACCCAAAATCAAAACGGGTTCAATGACTGACCAGACCCGAAGCAAAATTTGACCCATATGGACACAAAAATTTAGCATGACTCAAATCCAAAATATTCTGACCCAACTAGACCCAATTTGAACCCAAACTGCACACTCGAATTGACAGCTTTACACAATATACAAATGGTTAACATAACTCTTCAATAACACATATCCCCAATCAAGAACACATCAATATTTAGGATAATAACACATGCAAATCCATCAATATTAGCAATAATTCCCAAAAACAAACCTTTATATAGACACATACATTAACTAAAAACCCATCAAACTTTAAAAAACATAGAGCTCATCCATTAGCAACACCATAAAAAGGCAAAAAGTATCACTTAAACCCCCTAGAATTATCTTTTTCTACTAAATCCTCATCAACCTAAAGCATTAATAACTGACCCTATCCAAGATGATCCATCATGAGATTCATGACTACATGACCACACAAGACCCAAACACTCGACTATTTGACCCATTAAAAAAAACAACAAAAAAACCCGCCTAAATTAGCATTGAAAGCGACACTTTAAGGACATAAAGTTCAATTATTATACCATACAAATATGAAATATACAATAATACAATTAAGCACTGAAAGTCTGAAACCCAAGATATCAAATTGTTACAACAAAACCTCATCAAAACTTAACACCCAAAAACCCCATCAAACCACTTAATTAACACCACCACCAAAAAACCAATCAAAATATAAAAATTCCATCCAAATTTAGCATAAATCCCAACAAAAAAAATCGAAATTTACTGTAAGCTTCATCAACCCATCAAAATCAACACTCAAAAAAAACCCATCAAAAATCAGAATTCAAAACACACACACACACACACACACACACACACACACACACACACACACACAAAAGGCAAAATTGAAACTTACAGGGAGCAAAGTCTTCCAAAACTCCATATCAGTCTTGGGCGGGTCAGCAACCCGGGTAGCCCATGAAATCAACATCATGAAAGAGCCAGCAGCAAGAGAAAGTGTGGAAGTTAACCAAGGGTAAGGAAAAGCATTCAACACTTTCTTATTGTAAATATTGAAAACCACATTTAAAGCCCACCATGTTGCAAAGTAAATACCAATTTTAACCCTTTGAGCAGCCTCAGATTGTGCACTAGGTAATTCAATGTTAATGTCTAATGGTTGAGCTTGGTTAGCTTCATATGCTTTACATTCAACTCCTAATGATTTTCTTTGGGAAATTGAAGAAACATGCAAAGGTTTTTTGATTGAAAAAATGGTGTGAAGTTCTGGGTTATTTGTAGAAGGTAAAATTGGAAGAAAGTGGAGTTGCTCTGCTTTAGAAAATGCTGGTTTTTGAAGAGAGTAAGTGATTAGTGAAGATTGTGTAGTTGGTTGACGCAATGTAGCAAACATCTTGTGTGCAATCTAAATTTGAAGTAAAAATTAAGTTAATTTATGCAAGAATTAAGTTTGAATCAAAGAATTGAGCTTTAATAAACTATAAAGTTTCAAAATTTGGTGAATTAATGGGTTAATGTTTGTGGGTTTTTGAGATTTTCTACAAATTTGAGATGGGTCTTTTTTTTCTTTCTAGTTTTCTTTTAAAAAGATTGGATTTTGAGAATGGTTTGAGAAAGAATTTTGGGAAGAGGGTTTATATAGATGGAATTATGGGTTAAGTGTAAATTTTGACTATTGAAAAATGGGAATTTGAGTTTATTTTTGGTTTGAAAAGTAGTGGTAAAAATAGGTGAAATGTGGAAAATTAGGGAAAATGTAAGTGTATTTTTGACGTATATTATGGGGGTTTTGAGTCGGCTCATCGAAGGTTCGAAAAGGTCGACAAATAGAACAGCTGTTGAGCCAAATCTAAGGTCACATTCTCTAAAGTCTTTGGTATTATACCTATGTACGTATGTGCGTATGCATGACTCATGTTAACACGTTTGTTTGATATTTTTTTGGGGTTAGAGAGTTCATTTGTATTACTACTACTGTTAGTTGTGTTGTGTTAAGTTTATTAGTTTTGTGATTTAGATGTGTTGGATTTACTTGGTGTACGGAATGAAAGATTATGCGGGTGGTTGTTATGTACTCGTAAAAGCTTATTGAGTTAAATGAGTATGGTAAGCGTTTAATTGATATGGTTGAATGTAGTTGTTTTGTATTGATTTATTGATAGAATTGCTTCTAAAAACTTGATGATAGGATTTTCTTTTGTTAGACATTGGCATTGACTATTGAGTAATATATGGAGAATCAAGTAAATAGTTAATACTTGTAATTCATTAGTACTCCGTAGAATAAAGTAATGTGTGTATGTGTCACATGTTCACTAACAGGCAATGGGATTTGATGATCGAGCTCTTTGTAACGATATGTCAACCTAGAGCAATTGTTCCAAGGGTTGTTAGCCTATATTCTATATGCAGAGATGGAAATAGAATAGGTTGTATTATTATAATAAAATGTTAATTTATATAATACGTAGTATAAATTTTCGAAGTACAAATGATTTTAATATAACTTTAAAAATTTCAAAAAGAAAGAAAGTCTTAACTGGAACAAGATGCCTCACGGGTGAACAAGCACATCGATCTATACCAGTCCTCTGGGAATCTAGATAAAGGATAAATAAAATAAAAATAAAAATCACCTTTAAGAATTGCAGCTAGTAAGAATCGAATTCTTAATCTTAAAACCATATATGATAAATTCTCTATCAACTACTTTCTTCATTTTTGAATAGGTGCATCTATCAGTTTGACTTTTGCATTATTCACATAATAATTTTGACAGTAAAACAGACAAACTATTGCACTTATTTTAGATATAGAGGGAATATATCTAGTAATACAACTCATCAATAACATAATACTAAAACAGACACCAGGAATGACACGTGTCACTTCCTGGTGCTGTTTTTTCCCTCCAAAACTCGCCCTCCCTTTTTAGCATAAAATCTTTTATTTTGGAATATTTGTATAATACAACTACAATAATATTATTCCAAATTTTATACTAATATTATTATCTTTACATAATATTTATTTCTTTTTATTTCATGTTCTTAACTCCAACTCTTTTTAAATTATAGAAAAAGTGAGTCACTGGTTCAAGTATAAGATACTATCATTACCGCCTGGATATCTTTTTTATTGAATTTTGCCCAAAAAGTAATAATCAAATTGATTCACATAATTGATATTAAAGAAATTACTTTAAAACATCACTTTAATTTTTTTTCAAATACCTCTGATATTTTGTTTCTTAGACTAATGGAATATTAGATATGGCTATAAAATAAATGATGTGTTCGACAACTATATCATATGTCTAATTAGTAATTCTATGAAAATGTGAAATATCAATAAATTCTTTGTTATTATGTAATTAAATAAATATATCTTAGTAAATATGAACAAATTAAAATTATTATCTTTAATTTGCTGAAACATTTGATTAAGATAATAAATTTATTACATTCAACATTATAAATAAGCTGCATAGTAAAAGACACGTCGGACGTAGTGACAAGTGACATCTTATTGTGTATCCTTTTTTTTCGATAAATATATATCATCTACAAATAAACTTTTAAGGCAATAAACAAACAATGATCAAACTACAATTATTGAATAGCTTCAAACAAATTTTTATATAATAACAAAGAGCGACGATATCATGTAGAGCACCAATTCATAAATAGAAAATGTATTATTAATAATATAGGTTAGTGTTGCCTAATTATGGATTATTATCGCCTTTAATGATCCGAGTAGTATTTATTTCCATTGAAATTATTTTATTGGATATAAGGTGATATAATATTTGTAATTTATATATCTACATGTAGTGCTACGTAATAATTTTATTGTAGATTTTATTCTGTTGTTTGATTAATATTATCATGTTTATTAAAAAGCATTTATAAATAAGTATTTAGTCATATAGCCACTAGATTGTATAGTTTTATTGGGAAAAATATGTATCATTAATGTAATATAATGTACTACCTTTGAATTTCAACACAACTAATCAACAGTAATTTTTTTTCTTCAATTGTAGTTTTAATTATTTTTGCTTTATTGTTTTATTTTCTATACTCATTGCATTTGTTTATTCTACATGAGTTGCCTCATTTTTATATTATATCACAATTAATTATGGAAAAAAGATTATACTATCATGCATCGCACGGGCACTAATCTAATTAACTACTCAAGTTGTATCATTAAATTTTCTCAAATTATATACTCATGTGATTTTCATTTTAAATTCTTTAAATGAGCATAAAATCACCCGGCCTTAAGTTCACCTATTCACTATTTCACTGTGGACTTAGATATTCGATTGCACATAAAAATTTATCTATTTATATGTATAGTGGTTTAACCTAGTAAACCAAACTACCGCGATTTTGCTAGTAGATCGACAACACCTTAAACTACACGAGCGTACCAACTAGACCCTCAAAGAGTCTAAGCTACCTACCTCTCCTCCCCTATCCTTCTCTTCCCTCTTTCTCCTCTATTTCTCCTAAGAATGTACTCGTAGTTTAACGATGGACCCATTGCATCACAAATTGACGGCTTGAATTCAATTTTTAAGTGCTAAGGTCATTTTCATTAGTTCAACATGCATAAAGTTTTGGGTCCTACAAGAACCCAAATGGCCAAGTTTGCTACAAAAGTTTTTTTGTTCTCTTTTAATTTGGAAGGTACAAAGAAATGATTTATTGTATTATTTCATTACTGGCATTGACAATAGCAAGATTAGTAGCTTGGAATTAAACTCGTACAAAGAAATGATTTATCGTATTATTTCACTAATGGCTTTTGACAATAGCAAGATTAGTAGCTCGAATTAAACTCCTATCGACCACACATACACTTATTTTGTCACTTAAAATAAAAATAGAGAGTATAAATTACTGGGTATAAAATTATCTAGTAGCGGATGGATTCCGGGAAATGTTCTAAATATGATGACATAGGTTAGGAGGTTTGTCACACTAATCTAATGGCGTTACATTAGGTGGTGTTTAAGTGTTTTATGCTAATGATAATCTGCCTATAAATAAATACCGGTGCAGTATCATGCAATGTTTGAGATTTGCATAGCAAATATGTAAAATAACCAGAGAAATGACAATAATACTGAGAACAACAACAAATGGTCCAAATTCACCTCTGCCTTAGCCCATACTACGTAGCCAGGTTGATCAAGAAAGGCCAAAGTATGTGAAATTATTGATCTTAGATTCTTAGGGTATGTCTTGGTTTTCTGTTCATGTTTTTCTAGGAATATATAAAAACGTATATCTCTTCAATTATTGCTGTGCCATGCTGCCCATGCATGAACATCGGGTGCATGTTTTGAACCGTAAATTAATTCTATATGTTCTAAATCTCGAGGAAAAAAAAAATACGGAGTGGTTCTTATTTCGTGTAAAAAGAGTTCGTTATTAAAATCAATTGGCGATTGCAGGTAGAGAAGAGTTTGATTTACTTACAAAGCACAACATGGTTCCTTACAAAAATCAATTGGTGACAATAGGAGTTATTCATCTATCTTATACAGTGGTACGTTCTCTTCTTTTTCTCCAATGCAAGACAACTCACAAGTGAATTGGACTACAATAAGGTCGGGTTTCAACAAAAGTTGATGCAATTTAAGTTTCGAGTTAAATACCCTTTTAAACCTTCACCAACTAAATTAACTGAAATCCATGTCGTAAAAATATAAATTAAAAAAGCACCTTCTCCTACGTTGATTTAAGGCAAATAAGCAAGCTTTGCCTAAACCCGTTGAAAGTTAAAGAGAAACCTTCGCTAATCCGGCCAAAGGCAAAGAATAGACTTTCGTTTAATTTTTATCGGCTACTAATCAAAAATGGACATTCACATTCGCGCCTTGTTCGTGAAAAAGGTTACTAATAATATTAGCATTCATCGCTTCATCAGCATGCCAAACAACATTAGCCATTAGGTATATGTTGAGCACAGGACTGCAGGAGTTTCCTAGCAACGTACGAGTAACTATCACACTTATAATTGAATTGTAAACCCCACTTGAAATGCAAATAACGGTCCAAAATTAAGTCTTGTGTTTCTTGTGGTAGGCAGTTGCTTTAATTGATTCAAAAAAACGATGCACAAAAATAAACAACTGAATATTTCACGGTTATGAAATGTGTACCTTTTGAGTGGGGAATCCTAGCAACGATATTTGTTTGATAACGATCTTTTGATTTGTTAGTTATGATTTACGGTGATGCATAGATGAGCATGAAATATTGCTATAATTGATACTAATAATAGTTTAGTCGGTTCATTTTCAATATTGAGTTCACACCTCGAATATCTTAGATGGTCGGTCATTTTTTTTTTTTTTTGGAAAGGTATATGAGTACTAATAATCCCCCTATCTCAAGGAAAACTACTATGGAGTAGAATCTAAAGTCTTCCTATCTTAAAGAAAGATTAATAGACACCTTATACGAAGTATATCTTAAGTTGGCTGCTCGGTCAATATTAAGCTTATGCACTATCTATGATATTTGACATGAACTTGTTTTCAAATCTTGAGACATTAACTTGGTCAATGGTCATCAAATGAATTATGTCTTAAAAGACCATCTTAATGATGTAATTAAACTTTATTTATCGGGCTTATGTGATCAGTTAGTGTATTTAATGTCAAATTTCATATTGATTTATTTATGCAGATAAGTTCGTGTCAATGGTTGCAATTGAGTTGTATTTTATATCAATTATTACAGTACCTTACATATCCATACTGTTAATGTAGGTATATAGTCCGAATATAAATTTGATCAATTAAGTGTTATTTTTTTGTGCAAGAGAAGGACAGAGTTTCAAAGAGAAATAAAAGAGTAGAACAAAAACACAAGAAAGAAAAGGAAAAACAGCTAATGACATCAGTGGCGGACCCAGGAATTTCCGACTGGTGAGTCACAATCGATAACCAAATATGTAAAAAAAAATTTTTACCAAAATTCCTAAGAAAAATTATTTACAAAGATCATCCAAATAGAAAATTGACAAGATTACAATACTAACTTATAATTAACAAGCTTAAAATTGACCTAAAATAATAATCACAATAATTAACAAACTAATTTATTTATTTAATTTTTTTTTTTAAGAAACTTAATAATTTTTTTGGGCCCTGGTGAGTCATTTGACCCACCAGGCACAAAGGCAGGTCCGCCGCTGAATGACATAAAAGAAACTACCAAAGCTAGCAAATAGCCACTATGCCAGCAGCTCAACAAACACCGGTATCTTCCTAGCCAAAACAATAAAGTTTATGTCCTCCAATAGAATAGTATGAAGATCCACCGAAACCGCCTCAAAAATCACCGGTTGGTGAACTTTTTAGCAGAGCTATTTGCATTTTGCAATACTCGTATGAGATTTTATCGGACCATGAGCTATCGTTCTATATGTATGGCTTTTTTCCTAGGATTATTGGGCCATTGTTTTGCGTAAAATGCCCATATCCCTGGGCTTGGGCTGTGTGTTTTCTAAAATGGCTTGGTTGTTGTATTAGACATTTGGGGCTTTGGGCAAACTAATGTTGAAATTCAATAAGGCAAACTAAAAGAGACAAAGGATCATAAAAATTTTCTATTAATTCGTATATGTTCATAGACACAAGAAACTCATGTATTATGTATTTATCTTACATTACAATATTAGAAGAAAATAAATTTGAAAAAATTGAAATTAATAATCCCACCTTTAACTCATCTTCTCAAAATAATGCCACTTTTTGAAATTCTGAAAATAATTCCACCTTATTCCCCTATCTTCTCAAAACAATTCTTTCTACCTACAATCGGTTAACAGGTATTTTTTTTTAATTTTTTTTCCTTTAATCTCTCTCTTCCCACCTTATCACCTTCTTTCATGGCAACCCCTCCATCACTCATGATCCGGCAAAAGTGAGTAAGGATGCTCCGGCAAGGGTCAGTGGCGGTGCTGGTTTAGAAGGGGGGGTCGAGAAGAGGGAAGGGGATAGGGACAGGAAAGGGGAGACAAGGGGCTGATTTGTTTTTTATTAAAAAATATTAAAATTAGGCCAATTAGAAATTGTCATGTGGTAAATAACCTACTTCTACAGGTTACCAAGTTAGAGATCCGGTCAATGGCCCATTTTGAAAAGATGAGGTAATAAGGTGGGATTATTTCCAGAATTTCAAAAGGTGGGATTATTTTGAGAAGATGAGTCAAGGGTGGGATTAAGTTTCAATTTTTCCAATAAATTTCACTTCAGATTCCTCTTATTTACGTATTTTCTCTTAGCACTCCTCTATAAATTTGACGATTTATCACCAAATAAGCATACTTTACGCAAATCGATAGATGCAAGTTTGGATCGGTACAACAAAACATATTTTCATTGTTTTAAGATAATTTGTCCGCATTGCTATTCCGTATAATGTATTTTAACTCTTCTTTTTAGAAAGGAATCTAATTAACCACAGTTAATCAGGGGTAAACTCAACTATCTAGAATATTTATTGCATGAGATTGTTAAAGATGAACATTTGCTAAACTCTCACCTCTAATACTTTTAACCAATACGTAGTAGTATAGATTGCATAAACAAATTGAGCTTTGAACTTTCCTTTTTGTATACCCAAAAGATTTAGGTTGTGAACAAATATCATTCAACTAAATTCATAATACTGCCTAAAATACAACATTTAATCTCAACTTAACCCAATCAACCCGGTTTTATAAATATTTTTTTTCTTTTGTTGGTAAGATAAAGGATCTTATCGAAGTGAAAAAAACCTCTCACGGACCAACTCCACCTGAATTTTATATATATATTCAAATCCATATCAATGTATCATCGATAGTATAGTACTCCGTACTCTGTATAAATTGTTTGAAATAATTTCCATATGTTATATTTTTGAAGTAAAAAAAAAAAAAAAAAAAAAAAAAATAGAAAACTAGAATCTTGGTTTTCTTTTCCCCCCTGTCATTCATTCATACTCCCTATGTTACACTTCCCTTCTTTTCTCTCTCCTCTAACAATGGTGGTTCGATGGCGAGCAAGAAACCTCATCAATGGAAGACGATGAGAGTTTCAACCAAAACCCTAACCCTAACCCTAAATTTTCTCAATTAATTTCTCAATTTGGGGTTTTTTCTCATCGATTAATTCGTTCCACCACCGCTGCTAAAACCTCATGCCGAGCGACGTCGTTCCAAAGCCGGCAGCTCCATCGCCGATTCTCGATCGATTTCGGTTTCTTCTCAGTGAAAGAGAAGCCCAGTTTAGGGTTTCCGAAGATGATGGAGACGAACTCGTTTGTATTCCGCCGCCTTCTATGGCAGAGATTGTGACTTTTTACGAGGATGTTTTGTCGGAATTAACGTTTAATTCGAAGCCAATAATTACAGATCTTACGATTATTGCTGGTGAACAGAGAGAACATGCTGAGGGTATTGCTGATGCTATTTGTGCTAGGGTTTTAGAGGTACCGCTCTCCAATTCAAATCGGAAGTTATTTTAGGGTTAGGGTTTTATCAGGGGATACTGTAATTTTGTAAGGTGTAATCAATTTTAGTTGAGTTTTGAGTTCAATTTTGTTGTTGTTGATGATTGATTTTGTACAGTGCATCAAAATTAACTAGTGCATAGCAAGATTTTGGACTTCAATTATCTCTCTCCCTCTCTTTTTTTTTTTTTTTTTTAAAAAATTTAATTATGCTTTTGAAGATTTTGTGCTTATTTGTTAGGTTTTGTACTCGAATTTAAGCTATAATATTGTTCCCGAGCTTCGATTTTGTGGTGTTACATTGCTGGTTATGCATATTTATGCAGGTTCCAGTTGATCAAAAGATGCCCTCTTTGTATTTATTGGACAGCATTGTCAAGAATATCGGTCGCGAATACGCTAGGCACTTTGCTTCTCGTTTGCCGGAGGTGAGCTATGCTTTAGTTCTTGGGTCGATTTTGAGAGAGTACATTCATTGTTGTAGTCTTTGATACTGAAGTTTCTGATGTCCTTGTAATTACGTGGGTTTGGCTTATACGATGCAAACTTTGTGGAGAACTTTCCAGCATTGGCATGATTAGAGGGGGGGGGGGGGGTGGGGAAAGGTTTGATTACTGATTTTTTCAAGAGTCAAGGCCAATGCTATCACATCTCATGACAAAGTAGCTACACTTCCAAAAGCAATTGGTTACAACCTTAATTGTGAGATGTGGAAGCGTTGGACCAGGACCCTGTATTCAATATTTGATATTAATGTGCTTGAGATTCGGCCAAAAAGATGCAAATATTGTGGAAAAATGTTACAATATGACATGTTTCAATGGCTATGTGCTTTTAGATTTGTTCAAGTATTATAGAGCCTTTAGCTAATAGCCCTGCTTTGAGTGTTTTATTGACTAATAAAATTTTATATTTTATTTCCGGTATAAGGTGTTCTGTGAAGTTTATAGACAAGTCCCTCCAAATTTGTATCCTTCAATGCGCCATCTGTTTAGAACCTGGTCTACCGTCTTCCCATCATTGGTTCTTAGTATGATTGAGGATGAGTTGCAGTTCTCTCCAAGGGTAAACCAACCATCTTCCAACTTAGCCAGTATGAGGGCTTCCGAATCCCCTCGACCCTCTCATGGCATTCACGTCAATCCCAAGTATCTGGAAGCCAGACGGCAATTTGATAATTCTTCACTTAATAATGTAAGTTTCAAAGCAAACATCCTTCTCTTCCTTTTCATTCTCTAGGTATTCTATTTGCCTTTGTCAACGATGCTAGGGTTGACAAAATATCATTTTATGAACCTACACTATATGTTGAATTGCGGTTTACTTTGAAGAGTTTCTACTTTCAATTAATGGAAAACAACAAAATGATGCAATGTGACTGCTATTTCCCTTGTCCTCTTCATTCTACATGTTGCTTTTTAACAACCTTAAATTTGTTAAGGTATCTAGAGGGTATTGCTTTTTAACAACCTTAAATTTTAAATATAATTTTTTGGTACATGTTGTGTTGCCTCTGGTAGTCCTTAAGAATTAGCATGTGAATGTGTTTTCTGTAAAAACCTTGCTGGGTATGATAATGTACTGCATTTTCAATTATCTACCTATGCCCCCACCAAAATAGAATAAAAATTTAACCCATATTCTAATTTGTGGTTAACAGTTTCGTTTCCCATTTTAAAATTATATTGTTACTTTTTTAAAAAAAATTTCTTTTCTGAAATTTATGAGAATTCTCCAATTATTTTATTCAAAATAAAGCTCATTTTATTCAGTGCTGATTATTTCCCTTCTTTTCCACCCCCTCTTTTTCATGTACTTTTCTTCCTTCACAATTTGAATTTGCAACGCAATTGTCCCATAAACACGACTAGCTTATAATGCTATTCTATTAATTATTATTTGATAAGGCTACTGCCTACTGGTATATGTATTCTTTTTCCTCCACATCTTGTTCTCTCTCTACCCCTGATCTTGTTTGGTCTATTGGGTTTGCTAGATCTCCCTTCTTTTTTTTCCATTAGTTTTCTTCTTTTTCCATTTTTCATTGCTGGATGGAAGCGGACCGTTTGGTCATGCTCTAGTTGTTTTTCAATTTCTTTGCTTGTGTTTGGCTAATACTTTCTAACAAGAGAAGCATTGTGCATTCTTATGGTGTAAGTTGTAACACTGGCAGTTGATTGTTCCATTAATTTGTTTATCCTATGCAGAAAATTCAACTTGGGAGAGGAGCATCTACCTTGAAGTCACTGGGTCAGAAACATTCTGTTGGATATGAAGAATATGATTTATATCAAGGAGAAAGCACAGCCTCCCACATTGATGCTCAAAGATTTAACTCCTCTGCTTATGGTGGACGTCCATCGTTTCCACTATCAACAGACAAGTTGCTTCCATCTGCATGTGGTCCAGCTAGACCCTTATCACCATCAGCTGACGAGTTTATGGTGTCCAACTCACCAGGTAGGGTATTTGAAGGGGCATCTCCTTCTCGTCCAGGATTTAATTATGGACGTAGGAGAGGAAGAGATGAGGAGACTGGTGACTGGCAGAAAAGACTTCGCTCTGATGATTCCTATCGTGGTTTTGAAAATGCTGCGAACTATGGTTTAGGCAATGGTTTTGAACATGACAGACCACGGGCTTTAATTGATGCGTATGGACATGATGACGGACAAAGACCTTTGAATGACAAACTTCCTGGTATGGATCGTCTAATTGTAAATGGTTCAGTGAATAAACTTACTGAAAGCTCATGGCAAAATACCGAGGAAGAGGAATTTGATTGGGAAGATATGAGCCCAACGTTAGCTGATGGAAAGACCAGCAACGTCACTGCATCTTCTTTGCCATCCAGAGGCTTTAAAGCCATACCTGGTGTTGGTACTCTTGGCTCCAGACCTTTTGATCCCCAAAAGTCTGTTGAAGATGTATGTTCTCACAACCCAATTACAACTGTTTTTGTTGTCTGTGGTTATTTTTGTATTTTTGTTCTCAGAGTGCTATGATTCCAAATGGCGAGAATTTATTATTACCTTTTTAGTGCCTATATCCTCTCTTATTTTTGCCACTTTATATTTATTTTGTATTTTTTTTATTCTTTTATTTTTAATTAAGTCAAATATATCACCATATCCTTTCTTCCCCTGGAGCCTGGCCTCTCATTTTTTTTTTCTATTTAATTTAGATGTTTGTATTATTACTCACCAGTATTGCTATTGCTTGCCATCAAATTTAAATTACAAAGGGGATCATGATCTCCCTATTTCTTTATTTATTTTATTTTATTTATTTTTTATTTTTTTATTGCTTATTCTTCTCAATAATTTTGATTTTTCTTTCTATCGACTTGCAGGGTGTTCATATATCATCCAACAGGCCGTTTTCTAGAAATGAGATGAATCATTCTCAAGGAGCTTGGAAGTTGCCTGGCAGTCTCTCTGTGCCTGTACCTGTTGCTGGAAGAGAGAATAGCTCTCAGCTGATATTACCTGTGAATGGAGTGCCGTCATCATTGTCTGATGGAAAGCCTATGTCAGCAGACCACTATGCTGCAGTCCCTATGCAGAATGTTATGTCTAGAGGTGTTTCTTCAGGTTTTAATTCTTTTGAAGCAAGAGCTCCTTCACCTGCTGTGGGGCAAGTGCCAACTAGCTCGTGGCCTTCTACAAGTTCACATAATATGCTGCCTTCACCACCTTTGTATATGCAGCCAAAACATCCTAGAGCTTCCTTTGATTATAGAAATCATAGTTACAGTGTCCTTGGTCAAGGCAATCAACAATTTGATACTGATGACAAAAGAAATCTGATTCCTGCAAAGCCGGGACAACGGCCTCAGCTTAGCTTCACCCCTTTGCAATATTCCACACAACAACCAGGATCGTTGCAGCAGTTGCATCCGCCACAAGAACCTCGGCAGAATGCGGTATCATTGCCACCGCAGACAATACTGCCATCTAGTCTTGGATATACACCACTAGGTCATGGGGTTGCTGCTACTAATAATGTGCGCAATCCAGTACCTGGTTCTCATCCTTATCCACCCTTCCAAAATATGTCCAATGGTTATATGCATTTCCAAGCACCAATGGCACCGCTCCCTATAGCCCCTCGTCCCCATCCTCAATTTTTACCTCTTCCCCAGAGTTCTGGTCCCCTTGCTAACCAACCACCAACTGCTGGTATAGCTGGTTTACTCAATACTGGTTTACTTAATTCTCTTGTTGCTCAAGGTTTATTCCCATTGAAACAGACTCCTGTACAGGTAAGATAGCAGTAATTCTAAAATAAGCCAAGCTTGGTTGTCTATTGATTTATGAATCTTGTAGAATTGCTGTTAATGATTGATGTATCAGCAACTGTCTCCCTTGTATAGTTATATTACCTTTTCACTTGCTCCATATTGATTTTCTTTTTTGTAATAAATCAGGATTCTCTTGGAGTAGAGTTTAACCCTGATCTTCTTAAAGTGCGTCACGAGTCAGCCATAAGGGCTTTGTATGAGGAACTACCCAGACAGTGCACCACCTGTGGCCTTCGGTTTAAGACCCAAGAAGAACACAGTAAGCACATGGATTGGCATGTGACTAAAAATCGAATTTCAAAGAACCGTAAGCACAACCCATCTCGTAAATGGTTTGTCAGTGTGAATATGTGGCTCAGTGGTGCAGAAGCATTGGGGACTGATGCAGCTCCTGGATTTTTGCCAACTGAGAGTGTTGTTGAAAAGAAGGATGATGAAGAGATGGCAGTTCCAGCAGATGAGGATCAGAATACATGTGCTTTATGTGGGGAGCCTTTTGAAGATTTTTACAGTGATGAAGCTGAAGAATGGATGTATAGAGGGGCTGTATACTTGAATGCACCTTCTGGGTCTACTGTAGGTGTGGACAGATCACAGTTGGGCCCTATTGTGCATGCAAAATGTAGGTCTGATTCTAGTGTTGCTCCAACATGAAGAACAGATAAGCATCTTGCTTTATGGTAAGCCTCTTGTTTCATTGTAATCATCTTATATTGGTGTTGTGGTCACTCATCGCTATGATTGCATTATGACTAATGGATCTTTAATTGCGTTTGCACGAGACTTGCAAGGTCTTGCCTTGGTTAGTGCTTTCAAATTTATCCCTACAGGGGAGCATCTACCTCTAAAGCAAGATATGAAGCTTGGCTCAAAATCATGTTTTGAACATTTAGTCATGGATATTGCTTTATGTTCTGTGTTGCTACGACCTACGAGTCCATATTTTGTTTTATCATATGGAGCATGGTAGATTTGCCTTCTTGCGTTCATTTAGGAAATTAGCATGGGTGAAATGTAGATTTGGAATGTAAATGACTAACTTGCCCAAACCCCATCCCAAGTGTTAAATACAGTTTGCTTGCTTATTAGATGTTTAGGATATTAGTCCCTCATCTAATTAAATTATCTAGGTATATTGAATTCTCTGTTTGGATTATAGCTCTTTTTTTTTACAGCGGCTTTGGCCTGATTCTAGTAGGTTGCTGCTTGCATTAACTTGCTCATAATGTATATTCCAGGTACCTTGTATTTGAATACATTTTTTGCATTTTCTGCAGGGATAGAGGAGGCTAGACAAATGAAACAATTGCGGAGTAATCATCAACCCAGTTTTCTGTTTTCCCTGTAACATTAATATGATTTCTTCTTGTTAGTGATAGGATCTTACATTTTAACTTTTCCCCTCCCCCCTTATTTTACCTTGGTGCTCAAGTGGTGACATCATGCCAGAATTATGTACATACAGTGGAGATATACCATCCATAGTCCCCTGCAGTTGCAGCAAAATGCATTAGCTCGAGAATTTACATCTTTGGCGTACTTTTTCAGCTTTACTGATGAATATTTGGAGGATACCCCTGATAACTTTTTACCCCCCTCCCCCCCCCCCCTCCCCCTTCTGAAAAAATGTCTCCCCTCCCCCCTTTTCCGTATCATTCTCTACATTTATTCAGTTTGAACTATCTGCAAATTATTTTGTACATCGAAAATTATCTGCAAATACTGCTGTCTTGTACGTCGATTGCAGGGTAGGTTCATGGCAATCAGGGCTCTTAGCAGATTCCTCCAATCTATTCAGAGTTCGTCTTGCTAGGATATGCGCAGCTTACTGAAATGGAAGAGTGCCCTGTTATTCATGCAAAATGTTCTGATAAATATTGTGGCTTGTAATTACTGTCACTGAAACATTGTGCTATATCAATGTTTGAACTCTTAAAGATTCTTCGCTTTTTAATTGGTTAAAACTGTTATTAATTTCAGTTTAATGTCTGCTTTATAAGCACTGTTTCATTTATACTTGTGTTCGGTTTTATGTTAGTCTAACTTCCTAGTCATTTTACCAAAATCTATAATCCCTTTTGACTATCAATTTTTTTTTTTTTTTGAAACAAATTAATTCATTAATAAAAAGCCATCCGGCATCTATAAGTGAAATCTAAATTAACAAATACATAAAATTGAATCAAATTAGGATTTTCTTCATCAAAGCTACGATCGTTGAAAAAATCTTGCATTGTGGTATATCTCTAGAACACATCATTGGAATATATAGCCGTTTCGGAGAGACGGTCTAACGATTTGTTGTAGCTGTAAGGATGATTTTCATCTGATTCGCTTGAACGCATTTGAAAACTTGACAACCGTTGCGATCCCGAACAAATCTTTACCAACGAACTAACAATAGGGCAAAAGATGATTACCTTTTTTATAAACCTTAACACACAAACAAACCCTAAACAAAAACAAATAACTAAACTAACAAAAACTAACGACTCCACCATAGGGAGACGCAGATTTGTTGAGACCTAAATTACAAAACTAAAGAAAATTAAGGAAAAAGGGTTAGAAATAGTCTAATTTTCGAAAAAATTAGACTATTTCTTGCTAAACAGCCAAGATTTTAGAGAAATCATAGAAGGGAGGAGGAGAGAAGAGGAGAGGCGAGAGATTTTTTGTAGAATCAATTATCTTCCTTTTGACTATCAATTAGTCCGGGACACTGACATTCATACCAAATTTTTATTTTTTTATTTTTTTTTTATTTTTTTATTTTTTACAGCGTTAATACTATCATAGTTAAAAAAAAAGTAAATAAAAAAAGTTTATTAAAGGAATTGCCTTTCTAGCATTTTTTTGTTTCTTTTAAACTTATTAATGTCCATATAATGTAAATGGATTATAATAAGGTATAAGAAATAAAATGTAATTTCTTTTAATGCCAGAATACTAAACTTGCTTGTATGGTTAAAATAATCTATTTTCAACAGTTCTACATTTAGTATCTCATAAAGTTTATTCACGTTGATGATTTAATATCTCTCCAGTTTCAAATTAAGCGCAATACTTTGGCTTTTACGCTTGCTATCACACAATTTTAAAAATTAACATTTTTATTTACTGTTTATTTATTTTAAAAATATGAATCATACATATGATACATTAAACTAATTCAACAACAATTTTCATGGCAACATTGATGTTTTATAGGAGTACTTTGTATATTAGTAAAAAGATGCAATTAAAGTTAGCCTAATAAATAGCGTATAAGCCAACATGTTTAAATTAATCTGAAACGAAGGTAACGTAATATCATTTCATATCCAGAGGCATAAAGTTTAACATTAAGTCTACATGTTTAGGTGTTATTCTCATCTATCATAGCCATAAGAGTGTGTTCTATTTAACCGATTTTCACTTTTATGAATTTATTAAAGCTTATATTAGTTGTAATTTGTACTTAGAATTCACATCAAAACTTATTTTCCTTGAAGTTAACTAAACTTATTACACCTGAAATTTGTAGAATAAGGTGAAGAAAATAATCCCTCGAATTTAGGATTACGAAGCTAAGATATAAGCACTCCGTAGTAAGTTTCAAAGAAACTACACGAACAATTGAAATATTTGAAGGAAGTAGCCTTAGCCTAGCTGCATAATAGCATGTGTGATTGCGTGGGGTCTTTGGGTCAAGAACTCAAGATGACACCGACTAGTAAGATTCTTCATTTATCCGTCGTCGCCTTATTTAAAAAAAAAAAAAAAAAACAAAATAAAAATTGGACCTGAAGTCCTGAACCATGTTGTGACCCTTTTTTCTCTCTTTTATCCTATTCCAGTTTAATAAATTGATTTCGTCCTTTTAATTTAGTCCTGTCTTTCGTTTTATATAGTTTGTCCTGTCAAAAAAAAAAGTTTAATAAATTAAACAAAGTTTCTTATACCTCAGTAATTAATACAGGTCCTCAAAAGTCAAAAGAGAGAAAGAGAATATGGTTGTAATATTATTGGCTTGTTTCTTTATGAACTACTGTAGTAATAACGCATTATTAGTTTTATTACATGTTCATTTACGAGTATTATAATGTGGCAGCTTTGAGATTGGAAATTTAATTGACTACGGTTTTATATTTTATATTTTTTATTTTTTATTTAATTTTTTTTTTCTTTAAAAACAAAATGAGCATATATTCAAGTAATAATGGTATATAAAGAAAATTTGATTTACTTATTTTTCCAAATGAAGAAATTTGGCAGTTAAAAACAGGCTGCTATTATCATTTTTGAGATAATCATTAACAAATTTTTTTGGTTAATGTTTTGTATTGATGTACGTACTTTGAAAAAACGTTACTTAAAACAAAAACGGAGAAAGTATAATCTTTTCATATTACATGTGTTTCGGGGTTTTCTAATGTCCTGCGGGAGAGTTACAATTCCGAGACTGGAACCGGACGCCTGTACCTGCAAAACAAACGGATGCTCCGGATGATTGGAGATCCGCCTCCGACGGTCAAGTTAGTACTTGATTAAGGAGTAGTTAATGCGGAAATTAAAGTGATTGGGTCTCTCTAGGTGAGAGTGTTTAATGTGTGTAATCCGCGTAATCCCCCTTAATGAGGATTAAGGGAGGTATTTATAACCTCGGGAAACGTGCCAATCCTAGGTTTAGGTTAACCTTGGGCTGATAGGGCTTCCCTCGGAAGTTGGGCCTAGGTGGCCGACATCTCCATTAGGCATGGAGTATGCCACGTGTCATGACATAATAGGTCCAGGGTGGACGAATAAGCGTGTGCCACGTGGCAAGCCCTGAGAGGTCCAACTGGAGGACACTTGGCAGGACCTGATTGGCCCACGTGGCGCATTCCGATTGGTGGGAGCAAAATCCCCTAATCATTTGCCCCTCACAGGTGGCACGTGACTGGTCACGTGTTACCTGTGATAGGTGTCGCCCTGTAATAGGCGACGACCTGCTACAGGTGTCACTCGGCGAAAGGCCGAGAGATTCTCCCGCCCAAATTTTGAATTCCGGAAGTGGCCCTTCGCCTTCTCACTTCGCCTATATAAGGGAGTGTTGCCTTCGGTCATTTTCACACTTGAGAACTTTGTAAGAGAACATTCGGACCCCTGAACTTGCTCTGACATTTTGGACCCTTTCTGCCTACCGCCTGCTCTGACAAGCCGACTGCAAAGGATTTTCAGAACTTCATCAATCGTCACTCGTTCAGGTAACCGTCGATTCTCTTACTCTTAATTTTCTCTTTACTTTATTCTTTTTTGAAATGGCACCACGGAAGCACACGACACGACCTAGGTTAGCGATCAGACGGTCACCGGGGACGGCTGAATCTAGGACTAGGAGTGTCGCCTGCCCTTTTCTGGACCCATCTTTGCCCTTTATACAAAGTCCGACTGTATCTGTGTCTATGCAGAACATGATGGCCAGAACAAAAAAGACGGCTAGGATCTCGAACTCAGACGGCTCCTCCCACCGGGTGCCGATTAGTGAAACATCTGACCAGGCGCCAGATGTGGAAGTGAAACAAAGCGGCTTGAAAGCCGGCATTTCTGAGGGAGGAGTCAAAGTGACCCCTTCCCATTTTACAGTTGACAATTCTACATTCTCTCCTGCTCCTTTTAAAGGAGAGGAGGCGGGCCCCTCTGGGAGAGGGGAGGAGTCATCCTCTTCGGACTCGTCAGAGGACGAATCCGAGTCTAGCTCTTCTGGCCATGCTTCTCTGGAAACAGAAGAGAAAAACAGTCGCCTACAAGAGGCGAGGCTTTCTCACGCAGTTGAGAAGGGGCACATTTGGGCGGAGCCATCCGCCTCTCACCGAGAGCAAAATACCCCCTACTACTGCACGGTACCTCGGGACCGGATCACGGCCATGCAAGAAAAAGTGGGGAGCTTTATCGCAAACCACACAATGGGCCCCGGCTTTTTAGTGTTCGTGCCGGATCCAGAAGACACAGTCGTCTGGCCGGCTGGTACTAGTTATGATGGCGCCTGCTTTGGCTGCTACGAGGCGGCCATCAAGGCTGGGCTGCGCTTCCCACTACATCCGGCTGTTCAGCGGATCTTGGATGGGTATGAGTTGGGGTTATGGCAGTTAGCCCCGAACTCCTGGGTCAACGTACTCGGCTATGTGACCGGGTGCGAACTGCACGGGGTGGAGCCGAACTTCGAGGCTTTTGCCCACATGAACTACCTCAGCCGGACCCCTAAGGCAGGCGGTACCGGCTGGTATCAATTGACGAGCCACAGGGGCTACCTCATGACAAGAGGTAAAGCAAACAAATGGAAGGACTGGTGGAGCACCTTCCTTATCATTGAGAGTTCAGACACAGAGCTGAACAAGCGCTTCAACAGGTGGAACAGGAATCCGCCCTTTCTTGCAGGCGGCCGCAGCATGCCGCCTGTTCCCCCCAAGGCTAAGAAAGAGATCCTATATAAAGGACTCTTCAAAGTAGAGTCGAAGGTGAACTCTACTTCAGGGGTACGAGAGCAAGTACCCCTGCACTGCGTCCCGAGCTTCAAATGGCTCTACGACGAGTACTTTTTGGCAGCCTGTGGCCTCAGCAGTCGGTGCTCAAGATGTAGCCGGCCTGTCGAATACTCTGTTGTTCCATGCATTCATGTTATGATTTTTATTAACTTTGCTATTTGTTTTTGCAGCGGACGCCATAAGCAAAATTACCGCCTCCAAGATTGCGGCGGCCATGTTGCGGGCCTCCATCATGCAACAGTCTTCAACCGACTCCCCCAACAAGGAGGCACCCTTGGTGGGCTTCGAACCTTTCACTCTCTTTTTGGAGTTGTGTTTATGCATGTACTGACTCTTTTCTTTTTTTTTATTTTTTTTATTTTTAGACGGACGCTCCAAGAGCTTCTTCTTCCCAACAGCCGGACTCCAAGGCCCGGAGGACGACTGTTGCGAGCTCTCCTGGTTCTGCCAGGAAACATGCGGCGACTGAGAGGTCCAACTGGAGGACACTTGGCAGGACGTGATTGGCCCACGTGGCGCATTCCGATTGGTGGGAGCAAAATCCCCTAATCATTTGCCCCTCACAGGTGGCACGTGACTGGTCACGTGTTACCTGTGATAGGTGTCGCCCTGTAATAGGCGACGACCTGCTACAGGTGTCACTCGGCGAAAGGCCGAGAGATTCTCCCGCCCAAATTTTGAATTCCGGAAGTGGCCCTTCGCCTTCTCACTTCGCCTATATAAGGGAGTGTTGCCTTCGGTCATTTTCACACTTGAGAACTTTGTAAGAGAACATTCGGACCCCTGAACTTGCTCTGACATTTTGGACCCTTTCTGCCTACCGCCTGCTCTGACAAGCCGACTGCAAAGGATTTTCAGAACTTCATCAATCGTCACTCGTTCAGGTAACCGTCGATTCTCTTACTCTTAATTTTCTCTTTACTTTATTCTTTTTTGAAATGGCACCACGGAAGCACACGACACGACCTAGGTTAGCGATCAGACGGTCACCGGGGACGGCTGAATCTAGGACTAGGAGTGTCGCCTGCCCTTTTCTGGACCCATCTTTGCCCTTTATACAAAGTCCGACTGTATCTGTGTCTATGCAGAACATGATGGCCAGAACAAAAAAGACGGCTAGGATCTCGAACTCAGACGGCTCCTCCCACCGGGTGCCGATTAGTGAAACATCTGACCAGGCGCCAGATGTGGAAGTGAAACAAAGCGGCTTGAAAGCCGGCATTTCTGAGGGAGGAGTCAAAGTGACCCCTTCCCATTTTACAGTTGACAATTCTACATTCTCTCCTGCTCCTTTTAAAGGAGAGGAGGCGGGCCCCTCTGGGAGAGGGGAGGAGTCATCCTCTTCGGACTCGTCAGAGGACGAATCCGAGTCTAGCTCTTCTGGCCATGCTTCTCTGGAAACAGAAGAGAAAAACAGTCGCCTACAAGAGGCGAGGCTTTCTCACGCAGTTGAGAAGGGGCACATTTGGGCGGAGCCATCCGCCTCTCACCGAGAGCAAAATACCCCCTACTACTGCACGGTACCTCGGGACCGGATCACGGCCATGCAAGAAAAAGTGGGGAGCTTTATCGCAAACCACACAATGGGCCCCGGCTTTTTAGTGTTCGTGCCGGATCCAGAAGACACAGTCGTCTGGCCGGCTGGTACTAGTTATGATGGCGCCTGCTTTGGCTGCTACGAGGCGGCCATCAAGGCTGGGCTGCGCTTCCCACTACATCCGGCTGTTCAGCGGATCTTGGATGGGTATGAGTTGGGGTTATGGCAGTTAGCCCCGAACTCCTGGGTCAACGTACTCGGCTATGTGACCGGGTGCGAACTGCACGGGGTGGAGCCGAACTTCGAGGCTTTTGCCCACATGAACTACCTCAGCCGGACCCCTAAGGCAGGCGGTACCGGCTGGTATCAATTGACGAGCCACAGGGGCTACCTCATGACAAGAGGTAAAGCAAACAAATGGAAGGACTGGTGGAGCACCTTCCTTATCATTGAGAGTTCAGACACAGAGCTGAACAAGCGCTTCAACAGGTGGAACAGGAATCCGCCCTTTCTTGCAGGCGGCCGCAGCATGCCGCCTGTTCCCCCCAAGGCTAAGAAAGAGATCCTATATAAAGGACTCTTCAAAGTAGAGTCGAAGGTGAACTCTACTTCAGGGGTACGAGAGCAAGTACCCCTGCACTGCGTCCCGAGCTTCAAATGGCTCTACGACGAGTACTTTTTGGCAGCCTGTGGCCTCAGCAGTCGGTGCTCAAGATGTAGCCGGCCTGTCGAATACTCTGTTGTTCCATGCATTCATGTTATGATTTTTATTAACTTTGCTATTTGTTTTTGCAGCGGACGCCATAAGCAAAATTACCGCCTCCAAGATTGCGGCGGCCATGTTGCGGGCCTCCATCATGCAACAGTCTTCAACCGACTCCCCCAACAAGGAGGCACCCTTGGTGGGCTTCGAACCTTTCACTCTCTTTTTGGAGTTGTGTTTATGCATGTACTGACTCTTTTCTTTTTTTTTATTTTTTTTATTTTTAGACGGACGCTCCAAGAGCTTCTTCTTCCCAACAGCCGGACTCCAAGGCCCGGAGGACGACTGTTGCGAGCTCTCCTGGTTCTGCCAGGAAACATGCGGCGACTGAGAAACAACCGGCCACTCCTTCCAAAACTCCAATTGGGCCGCCTAGAAGTATGAAGTTGTCCTTGTAAATTTTAGACTTGCTCCCTTCTTTACTAGGTCTAATCTGTTTGTCTATGCTTAATGCAGCCGGCCCTCAGGAGCCTAACTTGGTCGAGGTGGCCAAGTCTATGATCAAGGTCGTTCCTCCAGCTGAAAGGGAGGCGGTCAGGGGTGTCGGCACCCTTGACCTAGACGGGATTGCAGGAGTCCTTGCTGAGGTATACTTAACATATTTTTGAGTATTTGAATTCCAGGACGCCTCTTTTTTTTTTTTTTTTTGTTTGGAAACTGACGCCTGTTCCCCTTTTTACTTAGGCCCTGCTCCGAGTAAACGGCCTCCGTAAGCCGCTTGACAAAAAGAACAAAGAGGTAAAGGCTGCAAAAGCTATGGCCGCCTCTGACTGTGATAAGGCAATGTTTCAAATTTCCCAAAATGAGGTTCTGACAATTGATATTCTTTATTATCAGGCGCAGGCTACCGCCGCTATCCGGGCTCAGATAGAGGCGGCCCAGAAGAGGAATAGCGAGCTGGAGGCGACCATCAACAATCTCAAGGCCGAGCTGAGACCTCTTCGCCAAAAGATGTCCTCATACGACACCTTGGAGAAATCCTTGGCGGCTGTTAAGGAACGCCTGGTGACCCAGGAGAAGAGTCTTACTCAGGAGCTCTCGGAAAAGGCCGAGCAAGAAAAGAAAGAGCTGGTCCGGGAGATGATGGAAGACTCTGCTCAAATCCAGCGCATGGCTTGGGGCCGCCTCTTCCCCAATGCCGACTATTCCTCCTGGGAAAAAACGTACCGCCAGTGTTCTGATAGATATAATCAAGAGATCCTGGCGGCTGCTGAGGACGAGGCGTTGGAGGAGGAGGAGCCGGTAGTGGCGCTTGTGCCGCTTGGGGGTAATGCATCGAAGAAGGATGCAGCTGAAGCTGAGTCAAGCAAGAAGAGTGCTGACCAGGCGGCAGCTGCTAATATTGAAGATCTGCCTCCTTCTTAAGCTTTATGTCTTCTTTCCACGGCCTGCGTGCCGTTTGTTTGTATTTACCCGGCCAGGGGGCCGGGGTTCTGAATATTTGGCCGGTCTTTAATGACCGGCTTCTTTTTATGCTGAAATATTTCATTTTTGTTTTGTTTCAAATTTGTTTAAGTATTGAATATTCTGATATCCAATTGCACACTATACCGACTGTTTTGCATGGACGATAGTTGCGGACAGGTACGAAATAATTAGTCACACTACCTATGCCCCTGGACGACTGGTTGTTTGTCTCCAGGCTAAGCGATCAGTCGGCCACTTTAAAGAATGGATTTTTTTCAACCAAGTAGGAAGGTGGTTTCCTACCTGCCTTGTTTGTTTTTTTAAGCTTGAGACTCTAGTCGGTCCAGGCCGACTGTTCCCCGCCATTTTTAATCTAGTGTGAACAGGCGTCGTATGAACACCTTTTTAGCTTCATACTAAAAATTTTTAGAGTGACCATGGAAACATAATTGTTACCTAGTCGCCAAGTGACTGAGTAGTAGAGGTATCAAGCGGTGGCTAGCGGTTGTTCCCCTTTATTCGCCAATGTTTGTTGGCTATTAACTCATAAGATACCAACTGTTTTTATCCCAAGTAGTTCAGTCGGTCGGTTGACACGGATGGTTACTGCGAACACTTGTTTGACCTGATTAGTCAGTTAAGTGAGAGGTATCCTTGTCCGTGAAATGGCTACGTGGTTGTCTTGGTTAGACAGTCGTATAGGTGTCGTGTAATGATTTTATAGAACAATGTTCCACCTAAAAGGGAGCTGCTCTCTGCGACGAATTTCATCCGGATGGATGCCGTCGGACGCCTGCTATAACGTTGGGACAGGTCGAATTGAATTTTTATATTTTGATCAGTTGGCTTGACGCCTGGTCTGATCATTTTAGCCATGAGCCTTTGACAGTTCTTGGTGAACTGTATTATGGGAGAGTAGCCGGTTGAGTGAAACAAGGGGCGTGCCCCTCTTAAGTAAGAATAAAAATTAAACATGGATAGTAGCCGACTGTTTGTCAGTAGGCATGCCCCTCTTAGGTAAAAATGAAAACTAAATATGGAGAGTAGCCGACTGTTTGTTAGTAGGCGTGCCCCTCTTAGTACAAAATTGAATGAAACAGCAAACTTTTATTAAGTAGCCCTTGACTATTTACATCATTCAAAACAAATATTTCTTAAGATTATCTACATTCCAAGTTCGAGGCAACGGTTGGCCGTCTGGTGTTTCCAGACGGTAGGTACCGTCCCTGACCTCTTCACAGATTCGGTAGGGTCCTTCCCAGTTGGGAGTTAGTTTGCCAGACTCATTAGCCCTACCAACTGCTTCCATTTTTCTAAGTACAAAGTCCCCCACTTTGAGTGGACGCCTGTGTACTTTTTTGTTGTATGATCTAGTCATTCTCAGGCGGTAAATTTCATGGCGCAAGACAGCATTGCCCCTCCTTTCAGGGAGTGATTCTAATGCCAGGCGCATGACTTCCCAGTTTGCCTCTTCGTCATATAGCATTATTCGAAGAGTCGGCTCGTAGTGTTCTATTGGAAGAACAGCTTCCGCACCATAAGTTAGGAGGAATGGAGTTTCTCCAGTCGCCCCTTTTTCAGTCGTCCTAATGGCCCAGAGAACATGTGGTAATTCATCCGCCCATAGGCCGCCTGATCGTTCAATCTTTTTCTTGAGACCGTTTGAGATGATTTTATTAAAGGCTTCTACCTGGCCGTTTGCTTGTGGACGGCCGACAGATGCAAAGTAGTGTGCAATTCCTTGGTCACCCAACCAGCTTTTGAGAACAGGCGTCTCAAATTGGGGACCATTATAAAAAACCATAGACATGGGAACCCCGAACCGAGTGATGACATTTTTCCAAATGAATGAAATTACATCCTTCGTCTTGATGCCCTTTACAGCCTCCGCCTCTACCCATTTAGTGAAGTAGTCGACTGCAACAAGTATGTACCTCCTTCCGCCTGTAGCAGGCGTATATGGACCCAGAATATCCATGCCCCACTTAGCAAACGGTAGTGGTCTATGAATGGTAGTGAGGTCAGTAGCCGGACGGTGAATTAATTTGCCAAACCTTTGGCACTTGTCACATTTTTTCACCATCTCCATTGCATCTGCTTCTAAAGTAGGCCAAAAGTAGCCCTGCCGCCTTGCCCGTTGAGCAAGCGTCCTACCGCCTATATGGGAAGCACAGTAACCAGAGTGAAGATCGTCTAGTATCTCTCGCCCCTTTTCTGGAGTAACACACTTCAAGAAGGGTTGAAGGTACCCCCTTTTGTGAAGTTCTCCCTTTATCATTTCAAAACTGGTTGCTCGTTTTTTCAGTGCTGCCGCCTATTGATGATCATCCGGCAGGGTATCGTTTGTCAGGTATGCCCTGATTGGATCCATCCAGGTTGAGCTTCTGTCTAGGATTCCAATAGGGTCTTCCTCGATGCTTCTCTTCTCCATTACTTCCCAAAAAACAGTTCGAGGAGTATCACAAGAAGCGGATGATGCTAATTTTGAAAGTGCATCCGCCTGGTTGTTTTCTGATCTCGGCACTTGAGTCAGACGAAAATCTTCAAGGGATCCGACCGCCTGTCGTACCGCCTGTAAATACTTGATCATGGACGGATGGGTTGCTTCGTATTCGCCATTATACTGACTCACTATCAATTGTGAATCGGAACAGGCGTCTATCTTTCGTGCCCCTGCCGCCTTGCACATGCGGATTCCAGCTAGTAAAGCTTTATATTCTGCCTCATTGTTTGAGGCCTGAAAACTGAAGCGTAGAGCATGCTCGTACCTGTCGCCCTCTGGCGACTGACATATGACGCCTGCTCCAAAACCATTTGATGTAGAGCTTCCATCCACATATACCTTCCAGACTTGGTCTGGATCTCGAGAATCAGGGGGACGAGTCATCTCAACAATAAAGTCAGCAAAGGCTTGCCCCTTCACTGCTTTTCTAGGCTCGAAAGTAACTTCGAGGCTCTGTATCTCTATGGCCCATTTGATCATTCGGCCTGACGACTCCATGGTGGTCAGTGGCCGCTTGATAGGTTGATCTGTATACACGACGACTGCATGTGCCAAAAAGTAGGGCTTCAATTTTTTAACAGCCATGAAGAGTGCAAGACCAAATTTCTCCACTAAGGGATACCTCAACTCGGCATTTTTCAGTACATGACTGACAAAGTAGACCGGGAGCTGACAGCCGTCTCTTTCAGCAAGAAGAACAGCGCTTAACGCATGATCAGAGACGGTCAGGTACATGTAAAGTACTTCTTTGGGATATCCGAGAGATAGCACTCTCGGGCCATCCTCTGATCTCCCCTTAGGGACCCGACTGTTCCATTATCCCTCTCAAACTTGAGCAACATAAGAGATGGGATTATAACAGCCTTGGAATTATTCAGGTTTGGTCGTCCCAGAATCATGTTGTAGGCCGAGAGTTCTTCTACTACCAGGAACCGGACTACCATGTGTCGTCCTTCCCCTTTTTCACCCAGGCGGATGGGTAAATCCACTCGTCCCACTGGGTGGACGACTCCTCCTCCAAACCCTACTAAAGGGTGGGATGCCGGATGTATGGAATCAGTCTGATATTTTAGTTTTGACAGACATTTGCTACTGATGAGATCTGAGGAGCTTCCGGTATCTATGAGGATTCGGCCAACTCTCTGGTTGGCCACTTTACATTCAATAACGATAGGGTCGTCATGCAGCCCTCTTACCCCTCCTAGATCTTCTTCAGTGATGACAATCTCAGGAAATGAATATTTGGAGGGTCGTTCTTGGTGAACGGAATTTACATCTCAGGAAATAGTGGGGCCGCCTCCTGAGAAGCCGCCTGCAATGGTGTAGACGACTGCATCATCTGTATCGGAGCTGTCGGCCTGTTGATTCTTTTTGGCCGACTGCTTTTTCGAGGAAGTGTTCCCCGTAGATTTCTTGACATAAGTGTCAAGATCACCTTGCTCAGCCAGGCGGTCCAGATACCGCATGAGACTGATGCATTCATTGGTGTGATGACCAACATCTTCATGATAATCACAGAATTTTTCTTGGTTCCGGTTGTTTGCAGAACCCTTCGTGGGGACCGACTTCTCAATTGAGATCCGTCCCTTGATTTCCTTTAGGATAAATTGGCTATCCTTGTTAAACGCATATTTTGGGGAGTATGGTTTGAATTCTTTTTTCTTCTTCTGGGCCGGCTGTTTAGAGGAATCAGCCGCCCATACCTCTTTTCTCTTCTCATCTTTGTTTGACGACTGTTTCTGTCGTCCTTCTCTTTTGTCGGACCTTTTCCCGTCTGACTGTTTTACCGTACTACAAAGATCAGTCGCCTGTATATAGGCTTTCGCTTCAATCAAGGGCTCTTGAAGAGTCGCCACCCTCTTTCGGACCAAATCAAATTTGAAGGTCGACCCGTCTTTGAGACCTCTGAAAAAGTCAGTATAGGCTACTTCATCCGGTAACCCTTGAATCTGTATTCTCATCAGGTTAAATCGCCTGATGTAAGAATGAAGCCCCTCCTTCTCACCCTGCTGAATCGTTCCTAAATCAAGGGTCGTCTTCTTCGCAGGGATGTTCATGGCGAAGTTGGAGGTGAATAAGTAAGCAAGCGTCCTGAAGTTATTTACACAACCAGTCGGCAGGTTGCCGAACCATTGTTGTGCGATTTCTTTGAGAGTCGCTAGGAAACACTTGCACCAAGTGGGATCATCCAACCCTTGAAGGTACATCAGGTTGGTGAATGCCATCAGATGGTCTTCTGGGTTAGTAGTGCCGTCATAGGCGCCTACTAATACATTTTTCACTTAAGCCGGCTGAGCGGCTTCAGTAATTTCCTTGGATAAGGCCGACGGCTGTTCGCCAAGTCTAAGCAACCGTAGCTGCCAGTCCATAGGTTGGACATTTTTTGCTGCATGCCCATCCAAACGGAGGTGGCTGCAAAAAATACTGTTGTTGCGGTACAAACGGTAAGTTTGGTACCGCCTAGTCGCTATGAAAGCCGGACTGACAGGAGGTGCCGCCTGACTGACTCTCATGATACGACTGAGTATGCCTCATCGAGGTATTGTGCAGACTGTCTTGGAAGTTTGAAGTAGAGGCCTCTGACAATCGGTCACTCTTCTTCTGCTCTAGCAGTAGCCGAGCATCTGTGTATGTTTTCCTCGACCCGTCCGCCTGAATATGACGAACAGGTTTCTTCTTTCCTGGAGTAGGAAAACGGTATTTTGTGAAATCAAGGGCATGCGGCTCCCACTTCCTAGATTTAGGATGAGGGGTCGCCTCTCGCCCTTGAACTGGCTTCCTCTTCCGTGAAGTGGAGGGTTTCTTAGCCGACTGCTCCTTGTCCAGAGCAGGCGGCTTCTTGTTGATCAACTCTTGAATTTCTCCCTTGAAGTCCCTCATGAAGGTCATGAGTTCGTTCCTTGTGATGGGAGCAGACCCATCAGTCGGCTGCTGCCGAACAGGCGGTGCGCCTGCTGGCTCACTTCCAGTTTGAAGATGTTCCCGTTCCCTCCTTTCGGTATGACGGGTACGTCGGGCCCTTAGGGTCCCGTCTGAAGCTGTGTGAGCTTCAACTTCAAATTCATTCTCAGTATCGTGGTCCGACTGAACTAGAGGGTCGTCCAGGGGACGTCTCTCTTCAGGAGCCGGTACAAACGTGGATGCCATCTCAGAAGTACTCTCCCCACAGACGGCGCCAAAAATGTTTCGGGGTTTTCTGATGTCCTGCGGGAGAGTTACAATTCCGAGACTGGAACCGGACGCCTGTACCTGCAAAACAAACGGATGCTCCTTATGATTGGAGATCCGCCTCCGACGGTCAAGTTAGTACTTGATTAAGGAGTAGTTAATGCGGAAATTAAAGTGATTGGGTCTCTCTAGGTGAGAGTGTTTAATGTGTGTAATCCGCGTAATCCCCCTTAATGAGGATTAAGGGAGGTATTTATAACCTCGGGAAACGTGCCAATCCTAGGTTTAGGTTAACCTTGGGCTGATTGGGCTTCCCTCGGAAGTTGGGCCTAGGTGGCCGACTTCTCCATTAGGCATGGAATATGCCACGTGTCATGACATAATAGGTCCAGGGTGGACGAATAAGCGTGTGCCACGTGGCAAGCCCTGAGAGGTCCAACTGGAGGACACTTGGCAGGACCTGATTGGCCCACGTGGCGCATTCCGATTGGTGGGAGCAAAATCCCCTAATCAACATGCATGTGATAATGACGTTTTAATTTGACTACATATATATGGTCCAATCCATGATTATCAGATATGCCTCTCTACATATCAAGCTTTTATTTTATAATGTACTACGTTTTCTACATTATAATCTCAAAGGTCCAAAGGTCCAAATAAACTTTTTATATGTACGCACTTAACACACACATAAAATTGGCCTCACATTTCAAATTAGACAATAAGTATATATACAACATGCCAAGCCAAGAAAACTTAACAACTTCATACATTATTTAACACTTCCATTTTCCTCAGTTCTTGCAACATTCTTTTGCAAATAAACTCTTCCTATCTTTTTATCTTTCTTATTCTTAAGCAAAAATGCCAAAGCCGTCGTTCCCTATACAAATAATCTCCTATGCATTTTCTCTTCTTGTTATCCTACTGATGATCATCTCTCCCTCGGTGGTTGCTATTCGCAATGAACCACCAAGTAATTCAGAAACCGCGAAGAATAATGATGGTCAAAATGGTACCTTGGTCGTTCTACAATGGAGTAATGTTGGAAAGATTGTGTGGCCGTCGTCGTTCATCATGCTGATTTTTATGGCTTATAAGGTCTTGAAATGCTGCAAAAATAATACTGATGGTATGTATATGCATGCTTGCACTTGCACTAAACTTTATTTAGCTAGGTGTAGTAATAACCTTAGGATATTAATTTATTTAATTGGGGGATGATTGATGAATTTGTACACTAGTAACTATAAGTAAAGTGTATTAATCTTGTATTATGTTTAGAAATAATGATTCAATTGGAGGATGTTACTACTAACAATCTCATATATATATACACGTATGTAGTTTCTAGTATCTTAATTATAGTAATATATATCGATTATTCTTGAAATTCTTATTGTATGGAATTTATTAGAGATATATGATATCTCAGCTCTTGATATCTCTAAATAGAATCATACGTAGAATAATTACTCCGTAAATTATTACATAGTTGTCACTCATTTATTATTACATGCCAATAATTAACAGATAGCATCACTTCTTCGGAGACCTGCGCAACTGATAATAATGGTCAAATTGAGATGGTTGGAGTGAAGATTACTCGCTGACTAGTCCTGGCTTAGTGTTGCTCTTCAACTTTGTTGTGGGTGCACGGGCGAATTCATGATGGTTCCGATTAGTTTAGTGGTTGATCATTTCCATGATTCGTTACGTTGGTAGTCTTGGTGGTTTAAGCATCTTTATTATGAATTTGTGTACTAGTATATAATGTATTATTGTGTAAAGTTTGTTGTAACTGTAAGTGCAAAATGAAATTTTTAAGAGCTTAGTTGTGTCTTGTATGAGGTAGAGGAGGTGACCTAGGGGTGGTACTTCTCATCTATGAGAGGGACGTCTAAGATCAAATTCGCGTAAGTTTAGGGGATTTTTAATTTGATGATATATTATGTTACGTGTGACATTCGTTAGGTCTAGTAGTGAGGGCGTTGTCCAAACAATTAATTTGTGTACCCAAAAAAATTGTTGTGAGTTATATATACTTTGTGTTGTAAAATTGATAGATATCCCTTTTCTTTAATTTGCATCTGAATTGTTAATTTGTTCGAAGCCTTCCACTTGAATATGCTTTGCAAATTTTCCTTTTTCTTTCTATTATATAAGCTAAGGGCAGGTGAGACCTTTTTTTTTTTTTTTGACAACGGTCCAATAAGGAGGCTAGCTCCCAACTGACTCGACACTACAAATAAAACAAGGAGAGGGTTTAGCTCTCTTAACCAAACTAACACAAGAATTATAACGGGGGAATGGGGATACAACTTTCATGACTTTCTATGGGATACAAATGTGGGGTTCCATCGTAGACATTAGCCATAAGATGATCAGAGTTTGTTCCTTTTCGCTTCTTGGACCTGCAAAAACAATAATTGGAATAAAGATTACCTTTCTTGTTCTTCTTCCTTGACATGTGCGGCCTACTATGTTTCTTTGTTGTGGTAGAGAACTTGAAAATAGTAGGTGTTGGGAGTTCAAAAGCCATGGAATCATCTTCATTGGATCCAAAGGATTCCACTTCAACAAGGTCAGTGGCGGGTGAGACTACAGTGTCCAGCTAAAACACCTAAAAATGCTTCTAATTTTTACTTACTCAGCTCGTTTATCAATTAGTAAGCAACCTAATGCACTTATAACGTGCATATAATCTAGTTTCAAGGTAAGGAACTAAGGAGTGGAAAAGTGAATTTCTTTTTGTTTTTGAATATATAGGAAAGTGAATGCAATTTAGAGAGAAGGGAGTCCTACAACTACAAAGTGGGAAGGGAGTCATCTTGATTTTAAATTCATATATCAAATACAAACTGAATGCCATTTATAGATTTTTTGTAATACATAACTTGAGATATATTTTAATTATAATATTATGTCGAAAATTGTGCAAAAAGAAAATGGAACCAAAAGGGATCTAGGCTTAAGGAGGGACTCGTACAATATCAATGGGAAAAATAGATCATTTAATTGATACAATTCGAATACAAAGGTTTAAATTTCAATTATATTGTAAATGACATGCATGCATAATTGAATAATTTCTATGGAGTATGTAGGCGAGCCACTGATCGATAATTATTTCATTGATTTTCCTAACCACAATGTCTTATTGAATGCAACTACATTATGAGAAAATACAAGTTTATGATTATGATATGATAAACAAACTATATTATCCAAACGACAAACTTACATTGTATATAATTAATCAAAACATGTGTATTGTTCATGGTAGAACCGCTAACAAAACTGCTAATCATGTTAGCGGTTCTATCATGAATAGTGTAAATTTTTGGCCATTTATTTACAAAATTGCCATTTGATAAACACGCGATGTTTATAAAAAAGACATGGGCACCCTCCTATGCAAGTATAGGTTTAATGATAGTAAACTTATTTATGTACTTATAAAAAATTACAAAATTGAGAGTGAGGGATAACTCAAGTGGTTAGAGCTATCTTTCGGTTTCAGGTGATCATGGGATCGATTCTCATCACCCTCCCTTGTGGCTCTCTAAACACACACACACACACACACACACACACACACACACACACACACACACACACACACACACACACACACACACACACACACACACACACACACACACACACACACACACACACACACACACACACACACACACACACACACACACAACACACACACACACACACACACACACACACACACACACACACACACACACACACACACACACACACACACACACACACACACATTACAAAATAATAACTAACTTAAACTTATATGTCATGTTATATTCACCTACTCTCATGAAAAATAAGTTCATATAAGAAGTTCAGGAATTTTGAGTTGAGTATTTCTTACTTTGATGTAAGAGTGATTAATAAGGGCATATTACAATTAAAATAGTTTTCAATAGGACTTAATAAGTTTTAATAAGATAAATAAAAATAAGGAAAATTTAACGGGAATAATCCAACCTTTTGTCTGTTCTTCCATATTAATCCCACCTTTTGATTATTCCTCATTAATCCAACTTTTGCCCCCCTTCTTCCCATATCACACCTAAATGACCGGTTACCTAAACAACAGGTCATCCCTTTCCCTCTCCTTCCTCTTACCATTTGCAATCCTCCTCCTCCATTACCACCACCTAAAGCTCCACCTCCGTTCACCACCCTTGACTACCTTACACCAAAAACAACCACCATTACACCTTTGGCCACCACTAGCACCAAAACAGCCACAACTACACCTTCCCGCCACCACCTCACTTCACCGTCAACCTACCCTATTTCCCCGTCAAACAAGCCGTCCCACTATTCCCTCCTTTTCTTGTCAACCAGCTAGCCAGCCACGTGTCACCCTCTTGCAATCACCCGCACCTTAGCCACCACCACCACCTCAGCCACCCCTTAACCCACTTACCCAAACCCAGACCCGAAACCCTTCCCGCACTCCTACCTAGACTCAAAACCACTAACCTGACCTAGCCGAAACCACCAACCCACCACCACCAACCCTTCTCTTTAGCTTCATTCTTTCTCCTCTCCTCTCCATTACCGGTCTAACACCTCACCTCCCTTCCCCTTCCTTACCCACCAACCTCAACACACCATCACAAGATTCACCATTCCCTACCGCCACGAACCACAACCACCACAAGCTATAAACCACACCCACCAAAACCTATCAACACCACGAACCTCACCACCTCACTAACCATGAAGGCACGAACCACAACACAACCACTACAAACTCCAAATCACACAAATTTAAAACCCCAAACCACCCCGAAAAACCCCACACTTACCTTTCAAAACTTCGGTTATGGTTTTATTTAGTTAAATTTAACCTTGAAAACACTAGATCTAGAGTTATCATGGTTAAATTTAACCATCAAAACCTCACACTTGAAAACTTTAATGGTGGTGATGAATTGAAACAAAAAGAGAAGAAAAAGAGAGGACGTAGCAGCGACAATACCGAGAAGGGGTGGGTTGGGTGTAGACGCGAGGTAATAGGAGGGTTAACGGCGGGGCGGCGTAGGGGCGGGGTGACGGTGGTTGTTATCAGGAAGGGCGAATGAAGAGGGAGAGGAGTGAGAAAGGTTAGGGAAGGAAAAAGGGGAAGGAGTTCAAAGATATCCAAAATAGAAAATGAAAATTAAAGTAGCCAAGTCAAGAAAGAGTTCGTTGAATCAAAATAATTTTTTTAAGTTATATTATTTTTTTTTTCATTTTTTATTATTTTTAATTAAATATATTTTTTTAAATAAAAAATAAAAAATTGACCAATTAGGAAGTGCCACGTGGATGGGTAACCGGTTGAAAGGGTAAGGTGACCTGCAAGGTGTGATATGGGAAGAAGGGGGGCAAAGGTTGGATTAATGAGGAATAATGAAAAGGTAGGATTAATATGGGAGAACGGACAAAAGATTGGATTATTCCTGTTAAATTTTCCTAAAAATAATAAGGTTGATTGAACATACCAATTATAATTAGTTTGGAGAAAGTAAGAGTAAATGTAAAAATCAGTAACTTTTTTTTGGATCAACGATCAATATTACCTCACTAAGTGGGATTTACTATTAGTTTTGAAAGAGTACGTAATATATTAATCTAAACTCTTATACTCCGTAGGTCTTAAAAAATTCAAAAATAATGTAAACTTTTTCTTCGGAAATAGAATTAGGCGAATTAACTACTTATTACTTTGTTAAAAAGAGGATGGCAATAAACACATTATATGACCATCCGTATTAACCACAAAATGATACTAGGATTGAATTAAGAATATATAGTTGAAAGAAATTACATGTAAAATTAAGTCATATAGACGACAACTCGAATAGACGTTTCACATTTAGAAAGTGATTAAGAAATAGCTAGACCCCATCAAAAGAAATTCGTACTCCTAACATATTGCATGCATGTTTCCATTGTCATACTACGATACTTTCTTGTTTTAGTTAATGAACTGTTGAAGTGGTGAACCCCAATATAAGGTCCATTTCTATCATTGTTTAGTACACCTCTAAATTTATTTTGAGATTATCTATTTTATTAGCCCACTCCAAAAAGTGCGAGAGAATAGTTACAATTGGATTTGTCAATATCGTCATCATTTCTTCTCTTTCCTTCTTTTCCTAAGAACTTTAGATTTTTGACAAGAACTTTAGATTTGTACATTTGCTTGACAAATAAGAAGAATAATTTGGATGTGGTCTTGACACTCATTCTCTTGACATTACTCTATTTAAGACAACTCTCGAGAACCTCTAAACAACTTGTAGTTATTTTATTAATCTGTAATGGATAGATTAATAATTGAAGGACTTTAGAATTTATTATTGTACTGCTAAGAGTTTTCATGGTCAAATTTTTTATTTTTTCGAGATTCCTCCCATAATCCTTGTGGTTTTGTCTCGCTTCTTCTTTTCTTCGTTGTTAGTATCTTTTAGTACTAACTCACCTTCTCAAATCCCATAAAGTTACCCTTGATAAAATTGATTTAAGTGTTTGATTTGCTTCAATTCTCTTATTATTAATCTTGTAACAATAACAGACTGTACATGAGTATGTAAGTTATTCTATTGTATTATGGTTTATTTTCTTTAGAGATTGTGTATCAAAGTTTAAATAGTTGTAAATGAGCGGTCCTAAGCGAATCTTTAAGCCTTTTTCAATTTAACTAGGTTTTGGGACCGAGTGATGCACTAAGTTACTACGTGAATAACATTTATATTCATATAGATCAAATCCTTTTTATATTTCAATTTTACATTCTTTTCTTTCGATCTAATAACATAGACACCACTTTTTCAATTTTAATGTTACGTTTTGACTTTTGCACTATTCACTTAATACCTAAACTTGATTTATTAACCAACATATATTGTAATAGTAAAATGTTAATGTATGATACAAAGTATTTTTATAATAATATTATTATCTTTTCTTTTTATAATTTTAATAATCGAGAATTAAGAGTAATATGACATACAAGGCTTTTCAATTTCATGTCCAATCAACACAATTAAGTCCTTCGAATTTTAACAAAGGAATTGAAAAATTGCCTAGAATAATCCCATTTTTGGCTCATCCGCCCAAAATAATCCCATCTTACGATTATTTTTGAATAATCCGTCTTTTGATATCAATCCGCTCAAAATGGTCCCAGGTGACTGGTAACCTATTAAATAGGTTTTTTTTTGGGTTTTAAAGTACATGTGTCACCACATGATTCATCTAAAATTAAAAAAAAATGAATTAAAAAAAAAGAAACCGCCAGCCCGGCCAGCCATTCCCTAGCCCCAGCTCAACCCTTGAAGCCGTCGTTAACCGGAGGGGCGAAAAACGTTACCGGGGACGGGGAGTGGGTCTGAAATCTAGACGGGGGAAGAGGAGGCAGGTCGAAATCGGGGCGGGGAAGGGGACGGAGGCCGGAATCAGGACCAAGAAGGGGAAGGGGAAGGGGACTGGGATCGGGACGGGAAAGGGGAGAACTGGCCGGAATTGCGACGAGAAAGGGGATAAGTGGCTGGAATTGCGATGGGAAAGGGGATAAGTGTTCGGCGCGGCGTTCCAGCGCTGGTAGGCAGGCAAGGGGTCGGGCGGGGATCGGAGATGATGTTATGGCTCGCCGGCGGTGCTTTAGACGTTGCTTGGGTTTCGTGAGGGAGAGAGGCGGATTGGTGGTTCAGGGGAGGGGTTCATGAGCGTTGCCAGCGCTGGCTCTGACGCTGGGGTTAGGGGTCTGGGTGGCTGAAGCCACGGGGCAAGGAAGGCTTGGGCTGGTGGTGGTTTTTTAAATAATTAATTTTATTTATTTTTTCTTTTTAAATAATTAACTTTTTTAAAAAAATTATTCATGTCAAATAACTTGTTATGATTAGTTGGAACCATTTTAAGCGGATTAGATATAAAAGTCGAATTATTTAAAAATAACCTAAAGGAGGAATTATTTTTAACGGACCCTTGCATGCAATTTTTTCTTTTAACAAAAGCCCTTCGAATTTTAGCGGCACTTTCTTACAGTAATTCTGTGTAAAATGCTGAAATTGTGTTCTAATGGCGTCCAATTCCGGACCCATTTCTCTCTCCACCTCAAACGCTTGTTTCTATACTCAACATCTACTGCAACTGAAAAATCTCCCTCTTCTATGATGGATTTCATGGTTAAATCTCTGGGTTTTTCAAGGGAAGAAGCAGCTATTTCCTGGAGTAAGGTGAGTAACTCAAACGTATTAAATCCACTCAAAACCCTCATTTAGTTGTTGATTTCTTGAAACAACGAGGATTTAGCAATACCCAGATGAAAAGACTTGTATTTTCTTTGCCAAATTTGCTGAAATGTAGTGTTGATAGAACCCTAATTCCCAAATTTAAAGCTTTAGAAGAATTGGGTATTTTTGGTTCTGATTTAGCTGATATTGTTGCTTCAAATTCTTCTATTTTAAGAAGGGATTTTACCAATCGGATTATACCCATGATTAGTTATGTGAAATCAATTGTGGGTGATGACAAAAAATTCTTCAAACTTTTGAAGAGGTCATACTGGTTGATGACTGTTGATATTGCTGCAGGATTACAGCCTAATATAGAGCTGTTTAAAAAGTATGGTTTCACTAATGAAAGAATATTGTATCTTTTAGTTCAATATACTGAGATTTTTGGGCATGATCCTAAAAGGTTTAAAGGGATTTTAAAGAGGGTCCATGAGGAGTTTGGGATCCCTCCCAAGTTGTCCCAGTTTTCTGATGTTGTTGTGTTGCTAGCTTCGTTGAGTGAGAAAACCCTGGAAACTAAGTATGGGATTTTTACGAACTTTGGATGGACTGATTCTGATATTAAGGTTATGATGAGGAAGAACAACCGCGGTGTTTGATGTTGTCGGAGAAAACAATTCGTGTGCGGTTGAATTTTTTCATGAACGAGTTGGGATGCCAACCAGAGTACTTAGCAAATCGTTCTTATGTGATATCATATAGTATGACAGATAGGGTTTTGCCCCGCTATACTATATTAAAGGTCTTGGAAGAGAGGAAACTTATCAATGTTAAAGTGGAAATGGTGACGGCTGTATGCAGCTGTGAGTCTTTATTCTTAAACAAGTTTGTGCTACCCTACAAAAATGAGTTACCTGAGCTCTGTACAACTTATATTTGTTGGGTAAAAAGGACTTCTACTACTTAGATGAGGGAATTTTGACTGATCAACTGACCTGCTTTAAGAGCTGTCATCATTTGTTTAGGGGGTGAAGATACAAAGAAGGAATGTTGCTCTATTCTTCCTAGTTACGAGTAGAACAGAAAAATGAAAAATTCTGTTTGATTTTCATTTTTCAAGCTAGGGTGGCTAATATAAGAAGCTTCATCAAAATAATATTCATGCCAGAAAGGTGTGGTAGCGCTGGCTATCATTAAGAATTGAAGACACTTTTAGCAAATGGTATATGACTATATGAGGTGGAGTGAACCTCCATTCTGGTTAGTGGTAGTGTTGCAATCTGTCAGCTGGTGGTGATTAGAGGAACATTTTTGAACACTTTTGTGATCTGTAAATTTTTACTCTTATGTTACTGTGTATCAGAGTGGCTGTTTAAGAAATTACTTGATTCAACTTCTCTCTAAAGTTATACAAAAGCATTGTCATATTGATTGAGGATTGAGAACCTAACCAATTATTAGTTAGGATTCTCCTGAAGAAGACTAGGGGTCAGGTACCCTAGATTCTTCTCTGCCGATTTTTGATATTATAACATGATCTATCTTGTATTTCTTCAGGGCCAGCTGAAAATTTTTATTATTTTTGCTGAAACTTGTTACAGGGAATGTTGTGAGATATAATACAACATACTTTGTGTTTGATTCTATGAAGAGAAGATTGAGGAATAGTAAACTGTAAACCCCAAACTCATTTCCACCATGGTTTATTATGATATGGTGCTATTTTTGGTGTTTACATTATCATTCAAATCATTCAATGATCTCTTTCTCTCTCTCTCTCGTCGGAATTTGATAACATTCCTCTACCATGCAATTCCAGTTTATTTACTAGAACTATATTGTTTCTTTGATGCATTTCATGGAGATACTGTTGGAAAGGGTCTGAGAAATTCAAAGTAAAGATGTAAGAGGCATTCTTTCACATCTTGTCTACTGACTATGAAGATGCTGTGTACATAACTTGATTCCTCAATTTGATGAAATTAAACTGTTGAGAGAATGCAAAATTTGCTGTTTTTTAGTACTTTGTTGCTCATTGGTATTCCCTGAGATAGTCGGCACTCTTTGATAATTGTTATAACTGTTACCGGACAACTATAATACGGTTGTAAGCCAGCCATTGCTTATTTAAGTGAAGCTATCCATAGGGAAGTTAGTTCCAACTTGTGCTGTGAATGCCGTGAGAGAATTTGTTACTTGGATCAGTGTTTTTTCTTTCTTAGTTCCTTTATTATGTACTTAGCCTGTTGTTTAATTTTTGTTTTGTTAAATTGACAGTTTGTGTGCTGCTTACTGCTGGAATTATGTTTCTGACAGTGGAGATTCTACATGGTCGCTGTCCTTCAGGTAACGGAGCTTGATAGTTGCTTGTAAAATTTGCTTTTGACTTGAAAAGTTGAGATGATAGTTATGTTTACGGTTGCGTACTTTCTTTGCTCTTTGAACAGTAATTATCCTTGATCAATATTGTTGACTTACTAATTTGTTATTAGCAGCTAATACGAAGTATAATTTATACTCCCTTCATCTCATTTTGCTTGCCTCATTTGACTGTTTTTTTAGGTCAAATGGGGCAAGTAAATTGAGGCGGAGGGAGTACTAAATACTTGCATATGCTGTAGTTCATAGTTTGTAAATTCTGGAACTTGTCTCGTAGCTGATTATTGGGATCTAGGCAGTGTTTGAATACCAAAAATAATACCAAAAACAGCCCATTTAGTAGGAGGTTATAAAGGGCGTTATGGATTATGAATTAATTTGTAAGTTTGCAATGAAACTATCATGCAAATGACCATGATAATGTAAGTATGTTTCCTCGTCCCCAAACATGTGTTTATATTTTCATAAATATCTATTACCACCCAATACCACTCCCTTAACTGGTGATGTATGGTAATGAATTATGAAAGAAGAGATACTTTGGGGTGATCTAACATTCCATGGGCATTGGCAAAGAAGTTTCCTTTCAAATGTATTTACAAATTTATTTCCATAACCACCTACTTACCAAACAGGTACATATATTTTTGGTATGTAATAGGGCCATTAGGCTATAATCATGAGTCTCAGGACGTGTCTTTTGGCTAAAACGTACTGTGTTAATCATCTGATTTCCTCTAATATGATCATTTTACTGTCAGTTCTCCCTATTTTTGTTTCTATATCTAGAACTGGGGGCAATTGGTAACATTTTTGTCTTCTGTGGCCTGAACAAAATCAAATTAAACCAGAATTTATAGTCACTTTACACTTAAAACTCTGATTAAATTTAGACAAGTGATTGGTGACAAGAAGATTCTTTTAAGACAACCTGGATTTCTTCGCTAGTCTATTTATCAGTTATAGTATTGGGTCGTGAGTGATTCACTCCCAAGCAACACATCAATATCCTTCATAAAGAAGTTGTTTAAGAATCTACTTGACTTAGATCAAAATTTTCCTGCTAAGCACTTTATCTTTCCTTACATTGGGTGCTTTTGAGGCATATGAGGTTCTGCTTTGACTGTTTTTTGCGTGTTCTAAAATAGTGATTTAGGCTTCATTCTTTTTACTTGAAAAGACCTTAACTTAGTGACTGACCTTTACTGAAGCTTATCTGAAGTGATACACATTATTTCAATTGTAAACTGAATGTGATAGCCTTTATCTGAATTCATTGCCCCAAATTTGACTTATTTTTCTCGGAAACTTATACTTCTAAGGTTAAAAGAACGAAGCCTTAGTACTAGTAAAATGCTTTTTATTATAAGTTGGTTTTAAAAAAATATATTGAATGCCACAAAGGTATAGATATCACCGTATTTTATTTTTGCTGATGGTATTAGAAATATTTTGCTCAACATGGGCTGTGAGTACTTCTTCCCTGCAATAAAACAAATTCCAAATCTTCGTGCTCAAGTGCCTTAAACGTAGTAGCATAATCCATATCTTAGGGAGACTATGCTTTCCTAGCAAGACATGTGTATTTGGTATGTAGATGTTACTGATTTTGTGGGAGGAACTTTGGGTTCTTAACTGCTGATGTTTGGATTCTATTTGCCAAATGTTGTGAAATTGTTAGGGTTGTGAAAATGTTCAGTCTGGCAATGAAACAAACCCTGAAGATTCGTGGTTGAGTGCCTCAAACATAGTGGCCATAATGCGTGGGGAGATTCTATGGTTTTGAGCAATTAGGTTTTATCTTGTGAGACATGCATATGCCTTGTGTGGATGAATACTAGGCTAAGGAACTATGGATTCTGAATTTTGGATTCTAAGTGCCAAATGTTATTATACAAGTATTAATAAAGCTTGTTGGTCCATTATAAAGTAAACTTGCAATTAGTTTGGTGTTATTTGAGATGAAATAAATATTCCATGAAGAGTTGGCCTTTGAACTCGTTAATCAGTTTTTTGATGTGAAGAGATTGCTACTTCCCAAAATATGAATTTGCAGCCTTGAAAGGGAAGCAGCTGGTTACAGCTATCCCCGGTGTCATGTCATTTATCTGCAAAAGGCTTCAATATGTATTACTGTACTTGCTAGCCTGAAAAATTAGAGTTATTCTCACCTCTTCAGCATATATTTTATTGCATATTTTGGAATTACAGTAGCTAGCCACACTGACTTATGAGAATACCTTTCTCTTCTAGTCTATACTTTATTTCACCACTATGCCTATTTAAATATTTGTTATTTATTAATGTGTAAATTATGGCTTCAGCAAAGAGAAGACCATCGTTGTGGACTTGATTACAGATATACGGAGGAGGTAGAACTAGTCTTATCTTCCAGGTAATCTCCACACCCTGTTCTACGATATTATTTAGCTAAACTGCTAGTGTTAGTGTTACCAGCCTAAAATTTTCTTTCTGATGTATAACGGTTACATGTGTAGCCTTTTCTTCTAGTGCAAGACCTTTGTACTCTCTGTGCCAAAACTTATATGTTCTTCAGATGGAATATCGCTGCAGTCAGTGCATAGTGAGAGCTGTTTAGAGCTGTTTGATGGATTTTTTTTTTCTACCATAGCATTAAATAAGAGAAGTTGGTCAAGCTGCTGAACAGTGGCGGCATCCTTGTCACCACGACCACTGCAGTTGACCACAACCTTGGTGCCATGAGGCAGAGTAGGGCACAATTTCTCCAGAACAGCTATTGCATGCGAGGATTCCAGGGCTGGGAAAATTCCTTCAAACCTGCACAACCTCTTGTATGCTGCAAGAAAAACGACCACATTTTATTCTGGTTAGAGGATCTACCCTCTTAGACTCCATTTCCTTAGAAAAGGCCAATTGGGACCATTATACTTTTTAGTGCACATGCAGTATTCCCTCTGTCTTATCCAAAGCCTGTCGAATAAATTTGAAATTAATTTTAGAGAAAAGATTTTGTTGAAGCAATAAAATTGAGTGAAAGGGATTACTCCATCCACTAAAGTAAAGGCAGTTGGTTGTCTGAAAGTTACAGAACCCATTAAAGGAAAGAAAAGTACATAGATGTCCAAAGCAAGAGAGGAACAAGGAGATCCACGTCCTCTCTTCCATTATTGAAAGCATTCTAACAAGGATATGGTCCCTCCCTCCCCATTATGCTTTGAGGTGTTGCTTACCATGTAGGGCCTCTTCATCTTCGACTGCATGGAACTCCGCTCGTCCGTTGTCCTTCAGGTAGCTGAGCTCTGGTCCAACACCTGGACATTCTAACCTGCAAGTTCATGTAAATCGTAATTCAGTTATATTAAAGCTTTGTACTCCATTTAGTCTGTCCAGTCTACGTGGATGTCACGATTATTTAGTAGATCATGAGATTATTTGTAAATTTGTCAAGGTTTATGGAATATTCCCCCTATTAGTGCTGTCTAGTCTATTTAAAAAGTAATGATGCTGACATTTGAACCTCCTTAATGCTGCCAATATAATATAATGATCGCAAACTTGTTTTCTTCCATATTCTGTCATTCGGGTACAATACATGTTGGATCAAGGATCAGTCATTGTTAATCATTCTTTTTCCGACAGTTTAAATCGATTCACATTAAATGTATTAGTGCATGTATACTCACCCAACACCAATTGAATACGGACCGACAATTTGACCATCATCGTCTTGTAACAAGTAGCTCATAGCTCCATGATAAACACCAACTTCTCCTTTAGACAAGGTAGCCGAGTGCCATCCACTTTCTAATCCATATCCAGCACCCTCTACTCCAACCAATCTAACCCCTTCGTCTTCTATGAATTCATGGAACAAACCCATTGCATTCGATCCACCTCCTACACACGCCACCAGAACGTCAGGTTTCCCACCCCATTTCTCCATCGCTTGTTTCCTCACTTCCTTCCCTATGACTGATTGGAACTCCCGGACCATCGTTGGGCATGGGTGGGGCCCGATGACCGACCCAGGCAAGTGATAGCTGGTCTCCAAGTTTGCCACCCATTCCCGTACTGCTTCTGAACTTGCGTCTTTGTAGTTCCCGTCTACCGATTTGACCTTCATTTAACATGGAGTATTAATTATTTTATTTAAGGACTTGGTTTCAATAATAATTTGTATCAGAAAATGCTATAGGGCCAGAAGACAACATAAAATGTGTCTTCAAAACATGTGGTTAATGATGTGACGGGTAAAAATAATTTGATTTATATACTAAAGAATTTGCTGTTGTTTGTTTGTACAAAAATTGAATAAATATGATGCGATACTAGTCACATGCTATCCTGATTAATTACTTTGTAATAATATACTCGTCCAAGTACTACAATTAGTTTTATATATATATATATATATATATATATATATATATATATATATATATATATATATATATATATATATATATATATATATATATATATTTACTTAAAAAAAAAAAAAAAATCCAACAATGTCCATACGTATCTCGGTGTTAGTGTTGCCAACGTTATAACCTGAAAACCATTCGAGGTAAAAACTTTGCTTTTTTTCATTTATGACTTTGTGAGTCATACGAGTCTTGACTCTTGAGTGCATGACATCACGTACACTAGTCTTGTTGACATCATAAAAGCTACTTTATTGCTACAATTATTAGTGTAAAGTAAGGTCCACTTCTAATTTATCTAATTCCTCTGTTTCATGTTTTTTACAACTATTTGATATAAAGTGTGAGTAGAAGATATTTAATCGTTGCAAATAATAAATTGTAATGACCCTGTTTGGTAATTAGCTAGTAGCTGATTGATATAACTGGTTGTATTAGCTGATTTGACTAGTTGGTTATATTAGCTGGTTTGACTAGCTGGTTGTAAATAGTTGATTGTGTAAAAGTGTTTGGTAAATAGCTATTAATTGTTAGCTATTTTGGTGTATTTAATAGCCAAAAAGCTAATTGTTCAATAAGCTAATTTCAAAAGGCTCTTATAATGAGTTTTTTGAGCCCAAAAAGCTCTTTTAATAAGCTAATTACCAAACATCCAAATTAGTTTTTTTAATTGGTCAAACCTCTAATAAGGTACAATAAGCTAAAAACTTTTCAAAAAGCTCTTTCCGTTCAAAATACTCTCTTTTCTTTTATGGTTAATGAGTTTTTATCATGTTTGCTGATATACAATTTCAATCAATAATTTCCTTAATTTCATTAAAGAAAAAAAAAAGTCAAATTAAAGTATGTGAAATTTACCAGTAGAAGAAAGAACGGAGTAAGTAATATGTTTTGAATATCAAGATTTGAAGATGATGATCTCTAATCCTATGAGATAGTGCGTGTAAGTAATATGGATATGAAATATACGTAGTACTAAAGAGCATGCTTAATTAGACTTAACAAAGTTATTGAGATAGTGTTTACCTGTGCCCCTAGAAGCTTCATGAGGCGTACGTTAGATGGTTGCCTCTTTATATCCAATCTACCCATGATAATGGTACAAGAGAGACCGAGCTTGGCGCACACGGCAGCAGTGGCCACACCATGCTGCCCGGCGCCTGTAGCCGTCACAATGCTCATACGCCTCATACGTTTAGCGAGCATGGCTTGCGCAAGGGCGTTGTTGATCTTGTGAGCACCTCCGTGGTTGAGATCCTCCCTCTTTAAGTATATTTCCGGCCCACGCCCGTCTTTGTCCTTGTAGTGTTCCGATAACCTTTGTGCGTGGTATAAGGGTGTTTCACGTCCTACATAGTCCCTTAGTGCCGTCCCTAGCTCTTCCTGAAATGATAAAAATAGAAGGCACTCATGATTAGTATTACCGCCAAATTCACGGAAAAATAGAATAGGTCACACTTAAACAAAAATTGGTAACAATTTACTACATATACATACTCAAACTCGATCGATCGATAAGTATCAATTAGTCCATGAGACCATGACCTTTACTATAAGTTGTTTGGTATATATATGCGTAGTATATTTAAATTAGAATGCAAAAACTAATAATATTATCACTCGTATTTTTGCATTGAACAGTTGATGTTATAATGGTAAGGATTATACCTTCCAACCTTCACGTTGAGGGTTCAATCCCCACTAGAAACACTTTGAGGATAGGGATCCCTTATCCTTCCTCCCTCACTTTCAAAGTGTCTAACCCGTAAATACCGGACTAAAAAAATTAATAATAATAAAAAAATGAAACATCTACATGTGTGTCTACAAGTACGGCCAAGTGTACGCAAGGTATGTATGATATAATGGTTCGTTAGTAATTATCCGCACACACCAACCATATCATTTATTCAATTAATATAACAACTAACCTGGAACTCGGCATCATTAAGGGCCTTGTAGAATTCATCTTCAAGGTCATTCAAGCATGTCACTAAAAGTTCAGGCACATATTTCCCACCAAATTTCCCAAATTTTCCATTACTACTTTTGGTAGTGCTTGTACTACTAGTGTGGTTCATAGATAATGAACAATTAAGTGACTTAAAAGGAGTAGCAAATTTAACCAATTTTCTTCCCTTTTCTTCATTGTTACACAATTTATTTTTGGACAAAAGAATAGAAGACTGAAGACTACAAACTTTGCTCATTTTAGAAAACAAAAAAAGAAATTTGAGACAAAGTTTTTATTTATTTATTTAATTATTATTTTTTTTTGTTTTTTTCTCTCTTCAAACTAAATTGATCAACTATATTGTTGAATGAGAGGTTTTTGGTTACATACATGTAGAACGTGGGCAAGCTTTATTTATAGTACTAAAAAGATACCTTTGGCAAGTTGGTTGCAACAACAACCAGTACATATGCACATGTAAAATATTCTACGTAACATAATTCATTCCTAGGATCAATTGGCTAGATTAAGAGTCTCGCTCTCATTGGTAGGGTACGGTGCAGCCATGTGGGGGATCTATAAGGCCACTCAATATTAATTCGACCTATTTTTTGCACTATAGGAAAAGTCATGGTCAAGTTTTAAACTCATCATCCTATAAGTCCAATTGTTCATATGTACGCGCGTTCTTATCCAATGTTTTACTCCCTCCGTCCCATACTTGACACAATTTTCATTTCCGTTCATTCCAAAATACTTGATACGTTACTAAATATGGAATGGAACCACTAATAAAAAAAATATTTTCTTATTCTCTCTTTGGGACCACAAACCCCAAAACCCAAGTAAATCCTACATTTTCTCTCTTCTCATTACCCCCACCTCCTCCACTTTTTGTTTTCTTATAATATTAAAATACAAAAGAGAATCTTTTATACTATAATAAACAAATGTTTTAAATAGACCCACTTATAGTTTTCTTAAACAACATGTCCACCACAACATTCTAAGTATTATGGGACAGAGAAAATAGCTGTTATACTCGTACGGGTGACCATGAGTCGAGTCGCCAAGGTAAAGTTTAGGTTGGACTTTTGTTATACCACTTAATAGCTTGTGGAAATGGTTTATGGATAAGACTCAAAAGTGGATATCTCAGACAATTATGAGCAGACTTGATTGCAATAAAAGAGAAGCTTTATTAGATTAGGACTTCAAATTTTTACATGTTAAATTTGATTTTTATAGGTTAGTAAGAACTTGTTGTTAGATTGAGAAAAACAATTACTCTATCTGTTCCTTTTTGTTTGCACCATATAACTCATAAATCTCTCACGTAAAGTAGGCCCATAGTGCAAATAAAAGGGACAAATATAATAGTATATAAAAATCAGTAGTAAGTCAAAATTATCACTCCTTTTGTCCTATTTTTTACTTGTCCAATTTCAAGTTTCAACAAAAAAGTTAATAGTTTGTACAAAAAAAGTCATTGCAAAGTCAATCCTTTTTGCTCGTGGAATACAGGCAAAATTACCTTTTATTTTATCTATTACATCATAGTATATATTTTGTTATGGCGTTTAGAGAGGCACAAGGGTGGGTGATATTATTACGGATATAGTAAGATTGAAATTCTACAGTTGTCAACCATCAATGGGTGAAAGTGATTAAGTACTACATCAAGCCAACTAGAGATAAAATTGTCCTTGCTTAGCTTTATCATCTTGTGAAAAAACGTGTTGATGTATAATACTTCCTCCGTCTCTTAATTAAGAGCTTGTATTTTTTTTTTGGGATTAGAGCCCAAAATTAAGAGCCTATTTCTATTTTAAGGTTGTACCTTTTAATAATATTTCCCACTTTTTGATGAGTAGTGATCCCTTTTTTGTACTAATGGTGACTTTTTTCATTAATTCCCAACACTTTATCTCTCCCTCTCTTCAATAATTTCCAACCACTTTTTTTTTTCCTCTATTTCTGTCTAACCCCATATGCCCACATGTACTCCCAATCAACCTTTTGGTTCTCGTGAAAAAACCCAAATAAGCTCTTAATTAAGGGACGGAGGGAATACTATTTAGTGGTCTATTTGGTAATAGGTTATAAATAGTGGTAAAGAGAAATGATATTTGTATAATGTGCCGGTCCCCACCGTTCATTGTTACGTTGTATCGAAAATCTGCGCTATATTAAGGTCGGTTATATATACTACCTCCGTTACAATTAGTTGCAACTTTCAACCCGGCACGAATTTTAAAACAAAATTTCATAATGGTTAAAGCACCGAGCCCACCACCAACAGCACCGTATCCCAATAGCAGCCACCCCAAAACCACCCACCTTACACCCTGAAACCACCCCATCTCAACCCAAACCACCTTGAAATCACCCCATCTCAACCCGAACCACCCTGAAACCACCCTATCTATACCCAAACCACCTTGAAACCACCCACACACACCCGAACAATCGTAAAACCACTCCCTCTCCACCTGAACGACCACAAAACCACCTCCTCTCAGCCCAAACCACTTTAAAACTACCCCCTCTCAACTTAAACCTCCTTGAAACTACACCCTCTCAGCCAAAACCAACCAAGAACAACCACCGTGACTCACCCCCAAAACCACCCACACTCACCTAATTGAATCACCCCAAAACTACCCCCACTCACCCTCACCTAGAGATTACAATGGATCGGATTCGGAACGGTTGGAGCTTCACCCGCATCCATCCATCATTCAGATCGCTCCATCCACATCCATCCATCACTCGCTTCACCAATCATTCATATCCGTCCATCCATCATCTGTGGATGGAACGGTTGGATCGGGTGACTAATGGATGAACATAAAATTTAATTTATGGTTATTTCTATCATAAGTTATTATTATTTTATAAATAAAAAGGAAGCACTACCTACATATTCTTTGTAAAAATTAACTTGCAACAAATAAAGTATATTTATTGCATATTTCAATTTTATTGAATTAAAATTCTTAGATTAAAAATCTTTATATATGTTAAACGGGTAGGTGGATGGTTAGCGGGTGAAAAATTCATCATCCACATCCAATTCGATCCATCATCCACTTCATCCGTCACCCGTTTTTCATCCATTTATTTTGAGTTTTCGTCCATTTATTTAAAGAGGGTGAATTGAATTAGTGGATATCCATCTAATATTGTCATTCCTAACCACCCTCACTCAACCTAATCCACCCATAAATTGCCTCGAGCCACACCAAACTAGCCTACCCACCCATCAATCCATCAAATCTAAATAATTGTTTTTTAGGTTTATTTAAAAAAAAACAAGAGATAGAGATAGAGAGAGAGAGAGAGAGAGAGAGAGAGAGAGAGAGAGAGAGAGAGAGAGAGAGAGAGAGAGAGAGAGAGAGAGGAACAACGGAGGAGGAGGCGACGATGACTGACAGTGGTGATGAGCATCGACGGTGTTGAAGATGGTGAGGAGATGCAGCAATGGCGACAACGACGGTAAAGGTGGTGGTCTGATTGTTTCATGGGAGATGATAATGGAAGCTGAATGATTTTTTTTAAAAAAAGAGAAGTTGAATGATTTTTTATGAATGTTGATTTAATTGTGGGTGATAATATTATGTTTAATAAGTTAGATTAGAAATTAATGAAATCTAATTTGGGTAACTAATTATGTTTATAAAATCATTAGTAAGGGTATTTTTGTACTTTCATTGAAAAAAAACTTACTAAAAAAGGAAAAAATGAAAAGTTGCAACTAAAATGTAGCAACCTGTTTTGACAAAAGTTGCACCTAATATGTAATGGAGGTAGTAATTCATTTGATTTTCATATAAAATCCATAAGCTACGTTCTAGTTAAGTTTGGTTGTGACTAGGGATGTCAAATGAGGCGAGTTGATTATCATGCATCTTGTTGAAGCTTGGCTTGGTAAGAAATTCCCGATTTTGAGCTCAAGTCGAGCTTAACCAAGATTTAAATTGCTAGTTCAAGCTTGGCTCATTTTAGTTTTTTTGTTGTTTGTGCTTTACTCATGAGTAGCTTATTTAAATTAAGGCTAGCGAAGTCATTTTAGGATATAAGCTTGACTCGAAAGTTAAGTATTGGCGCATAGCGCCTATATGCTTCAGAAACAAATAGGATGACATTTTTGTGAATAATGGGAATGTGAGAAAAAGCATTGGTAGAAAATGCACCAAGTGGAATGAATAGGTGACATGTGGAAGATATTTTGGGGGAAAATATTCAACGATGTAGTAAAATATTGGATGGCAAAAAGTACCACTACATGGTGAATAGTACTATTATAGTACTATTAAGACAATTTATCCTCTAATGGTATTATACATGCCTAATAGTACACAAAATGTATCATTGTACCATTAAAAGAGATAAACATCAAATAAAAAAATAGAAAAATAAAAACCCCAAATTGCCCTCCTATGTGCATGCGAAATAAATAGGCGCTATGTGCCTAGATGCACTCTGAATCGAGAATAGGTTCTTTTAAATCAATTGATACATTTTAGGATTTTTGGAAAAGTGAGGGAAAGTAAACATAGATAGTACTGCAGTTATGTTAATAACTTTAATCATCTATATCATATTTTCATTTATTTTTATTTTCCCAAGGTATACTAATGTCACTTTCAATTTATGACCCACCAAATTCATATAGTAAGTTCTTTTTTTTAAAAAAAATATTTTAAAATTTAAATAAATTACAAAATATAGTATAATATTGATAAGGGATCCACATACACTTTTTGTCAATGAGACTCAAAATTAGGTATCTAAACTTAGCAACTTTCTTTTGGAGTTGCTAAGTTTAGATACCAACTTATTGGTATCCTTTGCAAAAAATACTTTCTCTCTCTCATAAAAAAATTTCCCTCAAGTCTCACCATTGGAGATGGTCTAATAGTATTTAAAGTTATCCTTATATATACAAACAGTACAAGAAAACAGCTTAATTTCGACGGAAATATTCCGTCGGAAACATAGGAAAATCCGTCGGAATAAGGCCTTCTGATGGAATTCCGTCGGAACAGTTCTGTCGCAAAACAAATTGTAGGAAATTCGACATTTTCCGAGGGAAATTCCGTCGGAAGACATTATTCCGATGGAAATTTCGACTGAATTCTGTCTGTCGGACCTGAAATTGACTTTAAACGTAATTTCGTCGCAAAGTTCCGACGAACTGAATTCCGTTGAAAAGTAAATCTTCCGACGGAATTATTCCGTCGGAATGTTATATCTTCCGACGGAATTATTCCGTCGTAAGTAATATCATTCTGACGGAATAATTCCGTCGGAAGAAGAGAAATTCCGACGACAAATTCCGTCGGAACGGTCCTGTTAATATAGAAAATTAATTAATTTAATTTGGATTTACCACTTTTGGAAACCTATATCTTCTGCACCTATTTTAAGATAAATTTGAATTTCTGATTCAATTACAAAAATATTTTTATATATTTATATATAATAATAATGTATACATTGTGTGCAACTATACAACATAATCCTAATCTAAATATATGTACATAATATATACACAAATTCTAAGCCACATCCGGAGTACCCTGACCTGCATCGCCGCTACCCGGGTCGTTCGAGGGGTCTCTTCTCAAATGTGGAATGGTGGAACATGTGTCGTTGCTAGAGAATCGACGCAGTATCTCTTCGTACCTCTCTTGGTTTCTCCTTTCAATTTCGGCCAACTGAGTCGCCATCTCGACTGCCATTTTCACTCCGAAGAGCTTGCACCCTCTCCTCCACCCTCTGCTCCACCCTCTGTTCCACCTGATCCTGCATCTGGGAAAGAATGGAAGGCGTGTACTGCTGGGATGACTTGGAACCTTGACCCTTCTTGCCGTAATACAGCTCTGGACCTTGGCCAAGTCCCTTGACACGACCCTTCTTGTTGCGACCACCTACAGTCTCCCAATACAACTCATTTGGACTCTTCCGAATCCCTTGGGTGCTGGCTTCTTCAACTTTTTTCTGGTAGGCCTCCTGCAATATACACATATGAAATGGTGCACACAGATCTTAGTTAAATTAAGCTTTCTGAACCTATTGCCTATATGACCTATTCTTTGCCCATTTTCTACATTTTTGACCAAATGATCTATTTATTTCTCTAAACATGTCTATTATAGGTATTCTAAGGGGTACATGTCTTGTAATCACAAAAAACAACAAGTCCCTAAGGTTTGGGACGCATTTGGAGCCAAATTGAACCAAATATGGCCTATGTGATCGACCTATTTTTTGCCCATTTTATACATATTTGACCAAATGAACTATTTCTTTCTCTAAACATGTCTATTATAGGTATGAGGAGGTTTAAATGCCTTGAAATCACAAAAAAAAAAAAAAAAAAAAAAAAAAAAAAAAAAAAAAAACCAAGTCCCTAAGGTTTGGGATGCATTTGGAGCCAAATTGAACCAACTATGGCCAATATGACCTATTTTTTGCCCATTTTCTACATATTTGACCAAATGAACTATTTCTTTCTCTAAAAATGTCTATTATAGGTATGAGGAGGTGTACATGCCTTGAAATCACAAAAAAAAAAAAAAAAGTCCCTAAGCTTTGGGACGCATTTGGAGCCAAATTGATCCAACTATGGCGTATATGACCTATTCTTTGCCCATTTTCTACATTGTTGACCAAATGAACTATTTCTTTATCTAAAAATGTATATTATAGGTATTCTAAGGGGTACATGCCTTGAAATCACCAAAAAAAAACAAGTCCCTAAGGTTTGGGACTCATTTGGAGCCAAATTGAACCATATATAGCCTATGTGACCTATTTTTTTGCCCATTTTATACATATTTGACCAAATGAACTATTTTTTTCTCTAAAAATGTCTATTATAGGTATTAGGAGGTTTAAATGCCTTGAAATAACAAAAAAAAACAAGTCCCTAAGCTTTGGGACGCATTTGGAGCCAAATTGATCCAACTATGGCCTATATGACCTATTCTTTGCCCATTTTCTACATTGTTGACCAAAAGAAATATTTATTTCTCTAAAAATTTATATTATAGGTATTCTAAGGGGTAAATGCCTTGAAATAAACAAAAAAAACAAGTCCCTAAGGTTTGGTACGCATTTGGAGCCAAATTGAACCATATATGGCCTATGTGACCTATTTTTTGCCCATTTTATACATATTTGACCAAATGAACTATTTATTTATCTAAAAATGTCTATTATAGGTATTATAAGGGGTACATGCCTTTAAATCACCAAAAAATAAGTCCCTAAGCTTTGGGACGCATTTGGAGCCAAATTGATCCAACTATGGCGTATATGACCTATTCTTTGCCCATTTTCTACAATGTTGACTAAATGAACTATTTATTCCTCTAAACATGTATATTATAGGTATAATAAGGGGTAAATTCCTTGAAATCACCAGAAAAAACAAGTCCTTAAGGTTTGGGACGCATTTGGAGCCAAATTGAACCAAATATGGCATATGTGACCTATTCTTTGCCTATTTTCTACATTGTTGACCAAATGAACTATTTCTTTCTCTAAACATGTCTATTATAGGTATGAGAAGGTGTAAATGCCTTGAAATCACAAAAAAAAACAAGTCCCTAAGCTTTGGGACGCATTTGGAGCCAAATTGAACCAACTATGGCCAATATGACCTATTCTTTGCCCATTTTCTACATATTTGACCAAATGAACTATTTCTTTCTCTAAAAATGTCTATTATAGGTATTATAAGGTGTAAATGTCTTGTAATCACCAAAAAAAACAGGTTTGGAACAATTTGGAAAGTAATTCATGAAATCGGTCAGGACTAGTTGAAATCCAATGTGTTATTGAAGTTATTACCGCAATATGATGTGCTTTGGTGTTGGATGGTACTTTGCCTTTTCCAGGCACTTCCTTGAAGTGTGTCTTCAAGAACAGCTCATGAGCTGTTGGGAGCTGGCCTAAATTCTTCGTCGCCTTTGTTTATACATGCACAAAATGATAAACTTAAATTGTTAGCGCACCTTTAAATTATAAGACACAATTCTCTAAACACTTTACTTGCATATTCATCAAACCTACCATCCGTTTAACATGTTGTACAGCTGACATCAAACCCTGAAAGTGGGTAGCTTCAATCGCATTTTCCATTGAACCGCACCTCCTGTTCTTCTTGTTTTGGGCCGACCTCTTCTTGTAAGTTGAATCGGCGGCAACAATATCCATCATTTTTTTGTGGACGTCCTCAATGAGCCAGGCTGGCTTTGCGCCCCTCATCTTGTGCGTGACTGTGTAGAACATGTCACATAGCCGAGTAGCAAGCTTCTTTTCAAAAGTGTGCTTCACATCCTCGGCCAATTCAAGTGCCCATGTGAATTCTTTCTGCAAATGATAAAATTTAAAAGTCATATACTCAACTTTATCTCATACTTTTCATAAAACATGTATTCGTTAAGTTTAAAATAGCTTACGCAGAATAAGTTCCACCAGTGCTGCTTCGTTGCTTCATCCACCTCTCCGTAATTACTCCAAGGCGCTCGGTAGTACCCGATTAGCGTGTCGTAGACCGAATTCCTCCCCCCGTTGTCGTCGAACCTAAATTATAAGACAAAACCACAAAGTTAGATGATCATCAATAAAAAGTAATATAAGACTTGTTAGAGGTTAATTATTGATTAAGAATGTACGTACTAGAGCACAGAAGGGTCTAATACCGACAACTATGAACGCTGCTGTGTCTGTGCCTGTGATGGGCTGGAAGGGGGCTCCTCAATCGCACCCAAATTGTGTGCCTCCGCATCCGCCATGTCCTCATCGGAGGAGTCGACCACCATTGCCCATTTACCTCTGTCTTTACTGCTCGCCATGATCACCTGAAATAATTGTTAATAACATGGCAACATATTATAAGTTACAAGTGCAATACAGCATAATTAAATTTCAGCGTAAAAGTAATGATTTATTATAAAACCAAGTTAATTTTCAATTTTACAATAACAAGCAAATTCAACGAAGGAGAGTAACATATTCTCCTATTAATTAATGTCATCACTACTGTCACTACTGGAATCATCACCACTATCATCTAATAATACATCGATATCATCATCCTCGTCACTATCACTAGAGTTGATGCTGGATTCATCATCTTCATCGCTTGAAATAACAAAGCCATCGTCATCATCTTCATCATCATCATCTACGACATAGTCTGGGATATCATTCGGTGGGCAAAGCGTTGCATGTACTTGTGGGGATGGTGCCTGCAAAACCTAGTCCACCAGAGCATCAACCACTAATCTTGCCTGTGTTTTAAAAATTGTCCACCATTGTACTCGATCCCGTTTCAGGCTAGGGTATGATGCGTAGTACACTTGAGTCACTTTGTAAGATAAAACAAAGGGGTCGTACTTCGGGTATTTCTTAGTGTAATTCACTTCGACAAGCTTGTACTGTTCATGTATGTTCATGCCCCTACCACAATCCATCCAACTACACTTAAACAAATTAGTCTTGTACTCCTTTTCGGGACCAGTGTAGACCAGTTCAATAATGTCGTCTAAAATGCCGAAGTACTCTCCACCATCCTCACCCGATACACACACGCCATAATTCATCGTAGATTTTTGCTTGTCGTGGGCATGTGTATGGAAATTAAAGCCACCGACAAAAATCTGCTTCCAAGTTCGAACACGCTTGAAAGGGCGCATGCTCAACGCTCGCAGCACATCCGAATTTGGTTCCTCTTCAACAACCTATCAACGTGTTGAATACAACCATCACACTTTCGTAATTGAGTATATTGAATAGAAAGGAATAGAAAATCGTACTTATGTAACGGTTAGACAGTACAGTTTACATCACCTTGCGATGAAACCAATCAGAAAATTCAGCTTCGCATTTCTCCATTACTTCTTCTCTATGCAGATAAGGTCGAGTACTAAGAATGTAGTCCTCGAATTTCCTACGAGGCCAATAAAAATGTAAGTCAACATTGTAATGATTTTAGTTGTTAATAGCTTTGAACACGCTTCATTCCGAAACATACTACACCTTTCGTATTCATCGAGAATGTCGGTGTTTCGTAACACGAACAAATGAGCGCACTCGAGTTATTTGTCATCTAAGAACCGAGTTTTACCCTCATTTGACACACGACCACTATCCTCCTTGAACAACTTTGGTATTTCAGCGTCGTCCAATGTGGAGTCGACGTCGGGATTCACATTTCGACCAAGATCTCGTGTTTTAGTGTCAACTGCCGATTGAAAGTAATTGGAGCAGAAGTTTGTTATCTCTTTAGTGAGATAAGCATTGCACATGGACCCTTCAACTTGAGCCTTGTTCCTAATCTTTTGTTTCAAATGATTGAGGAACCTGCAATCATAGTTATGAAATTAAATGTATAAACACGACATGATATTGAATCTGATGTAAGAAATAGGATGTGCATGGGTCTTTGATTTACCTTTCAAACGGATACATCCATCTATACTGAACAGGACCACATAACTTCCCCTCGTATGGCAAATGAATAGGTAAATGCTCCATGGAGTTAAAGAGTGCAGGGGGGAAGATCTTCTCAAGTTTGCACAGGATCTCAGGTATGTTTTTCTCCAATCGCTCCATGTCACTAACTGATGTTGTATAGCAACACAAATCGCGAAAGAATTGGTTGATCTCTGTGATTGCATTCCAAATATAGAGAGGGAGCAATTCCCTCACAACAGTAGGCAACAACCTCTCCATGAACACGTAATAGTCATGGCTTTTCATTCTGTGTAGCTTACATGCTTGCATGTCAACGCATCTGCTCAAATTGGAGGCGTAACCATCAAGAAATCGCAGCTGTTTAACCCACTCACACAAAACTTTTCTCTAAGCCTTGTCAAGAGCGAATGAAGCCCTAGGCATGAACTCTTTTCTTCTAACATCCTCCTGAAGATGAAGTTGTGGACGTTTACAATATTTGGCAATGTCATTTCGAGTGGATGACGTGTCACACGTATGCTTTTTCACATCCATTACAGTGTGAATTAACTTATCAAAGAAGTTTTTTTCAATGTGTATGACATCTAGGTTGTGACGAATAAGTAGATGCTTCCAATATGGAAGCTCCCACATTATGCTTTGCTTGAACCACCCCTTCTTTTCTTTTTGAGGCGTTGAAGTGACTCGGGCCCATATGTAGCCTTCGGATGGTCTTTCACACATTCCCACAGCTCCTCTCCTGACATAATGTGTGGAGGTGCACCCTTTTCGACCTTGTTTTTGCATAATGCAATTCTACTTTTCCGAAAAGGGTGATCTGTCGAAAGGAACTGACGGTGGTAATCAAACCAAGAAACCTTACAACCATGTTCGAGCCGAAATGCTTTGCTTTTCTCCATGCAATATGGACAGGCTTTCTTACCAGACGTGGCCCAACCGGACAACATACCATAAGCCGGGAAGTCACTAACGGTCCATAGGATGGCTGCTCGAAGATTGAAATTCTTTTTCATCGAAATATCGTACTTATGCGCGCCAACTTCCCATAACTGTTTCAACTCCTCTACCAACGGTTGCATGTACATATTCAAGTTGCCCTTAGGGTTTTTAGGACCAGGAACGAGTAAGGAAAGGAACATAAATTGTCTTTTCATACACATTAAGGGAGGCAGTATAAGGGGTCAAAATGACAGGCCAGCAAGAATATTGTCCCCTAAACTTGCCATGAGGAGCAAAACCATCTGTACACAACCCAAGCCGAACATTACGAGGCTCGGAGGCAAACTCTGGAAAGCAACTATCGAGGTGTTTCCAAGCCTCACCATCACTAGGGTGTGCCATTGTGCCTTAAACTCGAGGATTTTTCGAATGCCATGTCATTTCCTCTGAAATGTTTTTGGTTGTAAAGAGCCTTTGCAACCTGGGTGTGATCGGGAAATAAAACAAAACGTTCAAAGGCACTAGGCTACCTCTGGACGTCTGCTTGTATCGGTCGCTGCCACACACCCTACAAGTAGACAGCTGAGCATCATCCTTCCAAAACAACATACATCCTTTCGGGCATGCGTGAATCCTTTTATGAGGCAGTTCCAAGCCCTTCACAATCTTCTTCACCTCATAGAATGTGTCGGCCATATGGTTGTTGTTAGGAATTGCTTCACTGAGCAAAGAAACTAACCCATCAACACATCTGTGGGGCAGATTATACTCGCACTTTAGACTAGTGATTCTAGCGACCATTTTTAACACAGACAACGAACTCCCTTCGTATAATGGCCTTATGGAAGCCTTCAACAAATCCAGAAAATGCTTATCTTGTGCATTAGGCTCCTCCTCTAATGAAACACTAGCCTGCTTAGATGCCCTTGATCCTGACTATGACCAAAAGCATCGAAAACCATTTCACGATATTCATTGGACCGCCGTTCAGGAAATCTCGGAAACCCTTCCCTGTGACACATCCACTCATAGTAATTAGGTATAAAACCCGCGCGAAACAAATGAAGTTTAACCGTATCCGGATCCCAAAGCCGTTTGTTCTTACATTTAGCACATGGACACCTAACTTCATTCGGGTTACTACTCTCGGGATTATCTTTGACGTATTGAATGAATTCATCAACCCCTTTCGCAAACTCTGGATTAATACTTTTCCCAACCTTCCTTTCATACATCCAACTACGTTCTGTTCGTTTCATGATTACAACTTCTACACAACTCACGCATATGTATAGTCACATTAGTCATAAATCATATTTCCTATGAGTCATTATCCATCAAACTGTTACAGAAATGCAAATGAGATTTGAAATGCTTCCAAAGGGTCCTTATCACTCCAACCTAACCCATCCTGGTACGCTTAACCTCACTAGTGAATGTAAGACAATTTTTCAATTCTATGGAAAATCCGTCAGCACTTCCCTACAGTTCTCCAAGTACACGATGTAGGCGATTAAAGACACCTACATATGTACCCAGAGAACATTGTAGAGAAATGAAAAGGCAGGATTTTCCATAGAATCAATAACAAGGTATACATTCACCACCTAAGTGAGAATAAGCGTACAAGGAGAGGTCCAACCGGGGACTATTCAAGACATACTCTTAATGTGTATGCCTTGAACAGGTATCTAGGCAAATGATTATGCAAATGATTCATTTACAAAATATATAAAGTAAAGGAGACATGCATTATACTAAACAAATATATATCACAATTAAACTAAACTAAACAAATAAATAAGCACAATTATTAAATATTATATTAAACATTATATCAAACAAAATGTTAAACTACATAAACTAACATACACTATATTAAACTAAACTAAACTAAACTAACATTCATTATTATATTAAACTAAACCAAACTAAACTAACATATTATAATACAACAATTAAAAATTAAACTTAAGTAACTAAACTAACATATCATAATACAACACATTCATTTCAAATATTAACATATTAAAATATAAACACAAGAAATTGTATACACTACACTAAAAACAATATTAAGCTAACATATATATATAAATACATTACAATTAGTCACTAAACTAAGAATATAAACTAAACTATGAATCTTAGGGTTTACAAAGTCTCTAACCTGTAGATCTGCACTTTTATTGACAATCAAACCAAGTAACTTTACAACTCCTACAAATAATTAAAATTAAAACTTAATTAGGGTCTATGCTTTCAATTTTTATTAACAAAAAAAAAAGGCCGCGAGTATTTCCGGGGTTGCAGAACGGCGAGAGGTCTTGGAGTCACAAGGGGCGACGGACACCGGCCGGTGGTTGTGGTGGAATCCCGGAGGTGACTGTTGAAAAAAGGGATGATAGTTAGCTTAGGGTTTCCCAAAAAATTTAATTTAAAAAAAATTAAAATTAATAACACTTACAAATGCAAAACGGCGGCGTAGTTGCGGTGGTCGCCAGCGACTTCGTCTTCCTCCTTCTCTTTCTCCCTTTCTCTCTCTTCCTCTTTCTCTTTCTCCCTTTCTCTCTCTTTGTTTCCAAGAATTGTGTTTCTGGTGTTTTTTTTCCGGAAAAATCAGAACGTTGTTTCATCATTTTTTTATATTTTTTTAATAGTTCCTACGGATTTTGTTTCCCTCGGAAGCTACAGTTTCCGGGGGAAACAAAATCCGTCGGAAATATTCCGAGGGAAATTCCGTCGCTACTCAGATTTTCCGGCGGAATTCTCCAACAAACCAAATTCCGTCGGAAAATTCGAAATCTCTGACGGAAAATTATTCCGTCGGAATAAATCCGTCGAAATCTTGCCTATTTCTAGTAGTGAAAAGTTACAATTTTCTAAACATAAAATTTATCTTAAAAAACACTTATAATGTATTGGATTAATCATATTAGCCCTTATAGCATGTATCAATTAGAAATTACATATTAAAATACAATCAAGTTCATTATAAATTAAAGTTACTCTTACAGGAATTAAAGTTAACATAAAAATTGTTCAAGTTACCTTTATATTCACCGTTTTACAATAAAATTAACGTAAGTCTGCTTTACACAAGACTTATTTTGTGTGTGTGTGTGTGTGTCTATATATATATATATATATATATATATATATATATATATATATATATATATATCCAATATTTTGTTATTGTTGAGAAAAATACAAAGATGATTGAAGTTCACATGCATGTAGTTTTAACCGATTAATGCAATTTTACCTAGTACAATAATTTACATGTAGTACAATAATGTATACTATTATATTCCATAATTTTAGCTATATAAGAGAAGTTTATGTATTGTGAACTTGTGTGTAAAAAATCAAAAGCTTCTATCATACTACTTACTTTCTATCTTTATATCTTCACTGATAAATTCCTTGCCATCGGTAAAAATTTTAACACGTTATCAGCACTAATTTCTAGTCAGGTATATTTTTACCTACTTCTCAAAATTTATAACAAGTAATACTATCCACTTTTAAATGTTTAGAGGATTATGCTCTATAGTTGTCCATATTTGGGATCCTTTATACCAGAAACTCAAACATTTACTATACCATATATTGTACAAATCCTATCTCAAAAACAACAGTGGAAAATTTCCTTAATTACCTATGAAATTGTTACTATACATTCTTCTTTATTTTTTGTTCAATCCATGTTGATATTTTACGTAAAATCAAGTTCTAGTTATATGATTGCATAATAGTAACTTACGTAACTTTACATGTATATTAACTATAATTGACAAAACGATATAGCCTTTTATACTTATTATTTTTCTTTCTTTTACATACTTTTTCTGTTTCTTTTCGTTTTTGAACCAATGATCTTTTATAGATATTAGGGCTCTCAGACCAATATGTCTCGCATTCCTAGTGTGATAACCTTCTACAATTATAAATATTTATATTTGGACCATAATTTTTACCGGTACATTAGACTATTATATGATATTTTTACAGTTTTACTAAATAGTTACGGATAAACCTACCTCTATAAAAGACTTATCCCTTCCCACTTTTTATCCAAAAATCACTCAAAAAATTTTCGCCCCTGTCTTCTCTGATATGTTTCCCGTCAACGGCAACCAAAACACCCACACCTTCACTTTTGAGGAAGATTTAAGGAAAATAAAACAATATTTCGTTCTAATTATGGCGCTCGTAGTTTTATTAGTAGCAATATTTATTTTTGTCATTATACACAAGTGAAACTCGTTTATTTTGTCATTTCGGTAGATTAAAAACTTGTTTTTGTTTTATTATGTTGTTTTGTTGTTATTAATTATCATTGTATAATATTACCGTTATTATTATAATTATTGTTACTACTGTTATTGTTGTCGTTTTGCTGTTTTTGCAACTAACATGACTCATTTTTGCCTAATTATATATTTAATCACAATAATAAACCAAGGGGGAGAAAAGAACTATGCTATTTATAGTTTATTAAATAATTTGAATTATCACTTGTTTCATTAACCTAACTATAAATATGGAAGAATTAAACATATGTGTTGTACATATGATTTATTATTTAAACACGTAATGTAATTTGTTGTAGTTAAAATGGGAGATCTTATGAAAAGACAGTTCAACATCCTAGATTTATCCAGAAAGAAATTTCTGGAATGGAAAATAGATGCAATGATAATGAATTTAAAATCTCAAGGGTTGGAGCGCACTGTTAAAGATAATAAAAGTCCCTCTGGTTAAGCAACCGATGCTACCACTTCTGCAATGACAGTTGTAAAACCCGCCACTAAACAAGAAAAGGAAAAGGCCTTAGTGTTGTTAAGACATCATTTATATATATGAAAGCCTTAAAACATTGGGAAATTTACATTCCAAACATTTAATGATTATTGTATGTTAATTGGAATTGTTGTTGAATACCCAGTAGCTCATGTTCATACACAAAATGGTCTAGCTGAACCACTAATTAAAAGACTACAATTGATTGCAACACCATTATTAATGAAGTCAAAATTGTCATCAATTTGCTTGGGGACATGCTATAATACATGCAGCAACACTAATTAGATTGAGACCTACAACTTATCATAAATTCTCGCCACTACAATTAGTTTTTGGTCAAGAACCAAGTATCTCACATCTAAAAATCTTTGGCTGTGTTGTATACGTTCCCATTGCTCCACCCCAACGAACATAAATGGGTCCACAGAGAAGGTTGGAAATTTATGTCGGGTTTAAATCCCCCTCTATAATCAAATATCTTGAACCATTGACTGGTGACTTATTTACGGCTAGATTCGGCGACTGTCACTTTAGTGAAACATTATTCCCAACCTTAGGGGGAGAGAAAGTGGACCCACGCAAGAAAGAAATAGAACTCATTTGGAATGCAACACAACTGTTGATGCTAGACCCACGAACTAATGCGTGTAGACACAAATCAACAATTGCTTGATGCATTTGTAGACACAAGGAAGGTGACAAAATACCCGTATAATACCAGCAGAAAATGTCCCTGCACATATTGAAATTCCAACTGGTAATGAGGCCATTGAAAATGAATATCAAGCACGCAGAAAGCTTGAGAGACCACATGGTTAAAAAGATTCTAAGCCGAGGAAATTGAAAAGATTGGATTGAATAGAAAATGAAACTAATGATGTTCCCCCGTCAAAAGGTCAAGAAAGACCAAATGTGGATGAAAGTAAAGAAAATGATGATAATCTAAAAGGGGATGAACAAGAAGACAACCCTACGGGAAATGAACAAGATGACAAAGACATCGATAACAATGAAATCTATAAGAATTATGTCTCTACCAAGATTTATAGGAATAGAAAAGATGTTATCATAAATGAAATATTTGCATATTCCATTGCAATCGACATTGTGTTTGATGAAAATGATGTTGAACCAAGAACAGTGGAAGAATGTCGACACAGGAGTGATTGGCCATGGTGGAAGGAGACAATGCAAGCTGAGTTAAAATCACTTGAAAAATGAGAAGTTTTCGGAAAAATAACTCTTACACCAGTAGGTGTAAAACCCGTTGGATACAAATGGGTATTCGTGAGAAAACGTAATGAAAAAATGAAATAGTTAGATACAAGGCAAGACTTGTAGCCCAAGGATTTTCTCAAATTCCAGGGATTGATTATGAAGAAACATATTCTCCGGTAGTTGATGCAACTGCATTAAGATTTCTGGTAAGTTTAACAGTCACAAAAGGACTACAAATGCAATTAATGGATGTAGTGACTGCGTATTTGTATGGGTCACTCGATACAGACATTTACATAAAAGTCCCCAAAGGACTAAAACTACCGGAAAACCACAAGCTTAGACAATTACTTTCCATAAAACTAAAAAGGTCACTTTATGTATTTAAACAATCTGGAAGGATGAGGTATAACCGTCTCAGTGAATACCTTATGAGAGAAGGGTTCAAGAACAATCAAATTAGTCCCTGTGTTTTCATTAAGAAATCACATTCAGGATTTGCTATTATTGCAGTTTATGTTGATGATTTGAATATCATCGGAACCCCAAATGATTTGAGAAAACTGCAAAATACTTGAAGAAAGAATTTGAGATGAAAGACCTTGGAAAAACTAAATTTTGCCTTGGATTGCAAATTGAGCACTTGAGTCATGGTATTTTTGTCCATCAATAAAACTATACAGAAAGAGTTTTGAAAAGATTCTTCATGGACAAAGCAACTTCAATCAACTTCCCAATGGTTATTGTTCGTTATTTGAATATGAAAAACGATCCATGCAGACCACGAGAGGAAAATGAAGAAATTCTGGGTCCAGAAGTACCATACTTAAGTGCAATTGGAGCCTTGTACTTAGCTAACAACACTAGACCCGACAGAGCTTTCTCTGTGAACTTGTTAGCCAGGTACAACAATGCACCGACATAAAGACGCTAGAAGGGAGTCCGACACTTACTCCACTACCTACGAGGGACACAAGACCTTGGTTTATATTATCAACCAAAACGAGATGCTTCTCTCATTGGGTATGATGCTGGATATTTATCAGATCCACAAAATGCCAAGACACAAACTGGATATCTGTTCACTTATGGCGGCATTGCAATTTCATGGAAATCAACAAAGAAGACATTGACCGCAACATTCTCGTAGAAACTATATATCTGTTTACTTATGGCGGCACTGCAATATTATTTGGAGATACTCTTCTTATTATTTGTTGCTATAATGACATCAAATAGAGACGGATTTCAATTTTGTCTCTAGTTTAGAGTCGGATTTTTTATTTTGTCCCTAATTTAGAGACAGATTTTTCAATTCCGTCTCTAATATTTTGTTCACTTATTATCAATTATGTGCATAGAAGTAAACAAATAGTACTTGGTATAGTTGGTAAGAGTTTCACCATGTGACTTTGAGGTCACAGGTTCGACTCCTACCAACTGCGATTCTTGAGACTAGGGATTCAAAGAGTCTTACATGCAAAGCGAGCCGAGTTGACCCGAGTGAGGTTTCGGATTGGTCAAGGGATTGGGTTGTAGTGTTGATAGCAACCAATATTAATGATTTGTTGCTATTTTTAGGAACCAACATTAATAATTTGTTGCTACTTTTAGCAACAACCAATGTTAATTTGTTGCCAAAGTTGGCAACACATGCACCAAGAACAACCACCATCATGAAACTATATTTAAATGAATGTAATATTGCAACAAAATTGTTTTGCAACTGGTAGCCAAAATCTCATGGCAACAAGCCTTTTAGCAACAACAAATTTTCGTTTCCAACCCGTTGCTAACTAGAGTTGGCAACGAATTTTTAGTGAATAGCAACAAATTTTAGTTGTTGCTATATTGACTTAATTTTGCAGTGAATAATTTATATCCGTTTTACTATGAGTCCAGACCCAAACAGAGTGACAACTATTTTTTATTATTGAAGCCCAAACTTGAAGAAGATCAAAACTCCTTATAACGACCATTGTAGTATTTGGTGGCTCGACCTAATTCAATTGCAGGTTGTCAGGTAGTTCGTGTGGGTGCAAAGCGTGATCGGATCGCGGGCCTAGTGTGGACTTCAAGTACTCCAACTTGGCTCCAAAAAAGTTTGCTCGTAAGTGTCTCTTTAGTGTTTTTGAGTAGTGTAGTTTGTTGGTTGTCTTTGTTTCTTATATTTATTTATTAGTACTCTTTGTTAAAAAAAAAAAAAACAAAAAAAAAAACCATTGTAGTATATATACGGTTTTACCCCGAATCCCCAATATGTTTTCACAAAAACGACACACCGGGTATGGAGTATGGACTATGGACTCAGTCAAAATGCCTCAACAAGAGATAAGGTTATCCAAGCTTTAATCTATCACTTGTCAATTGGTTTGCGGTGTGATGGATATTTCTTATGGCCATCACTTTCCTTGCACTTTTTCTTCACACGTCAAAATTCAGTAGTAATGGTAGGAAAGAATTTTGGTATTGTAGTTAGGTAGGTGAATGTGGACAAGGGAGTATAAATGAACAGAGAGGGAGATAATTGATATAAAATGATGGGATGAAATTTCACGAGGTTTCGCCTCAAAATTATTTGACAATACCTCCATCCCTTTTATCATTTGTTTCATGTGCCACAAGCTGACAATACCTCACTTATATGTGGGTTTGTTTATGGGCTCAACACATAATGTATTTATGTACTAGTAAAATCTTTAATTTTGTATTAATGTCCGAATACGATAAAAAGTATTCAAAATTACATTAAAGCAGGAGATCAAATCGGATCAAATTAATTTATAAAATGTTGAACCAGACTAAATCAAACATTATCTCCTCCATTTCATAATGTTAGTTCTATATACTATTTTGGGCATTTCAAAAATATCTATCCATATTGAATATGTTTCATTTTTAACTTATTTTTTTTGGAATTAATTGATTGTGGATTAATGACATGGTTCTAAGTAAGGAAATCTCTACCTTGATTTATGCATTATAACTTATACTTTTCCAAAAAAAAAATCAAAACACTTAAATAAGGTAAATTAGTTATGAATTATTTTGTATTTTAATGTTAAATTCCAAATATCTTCTTTTTTATTTTATGTGATTGATTGTATATGACTATATGAGACTAACATTATGAAACGAAGGGAGTAAAACTTTTAAATTAAATGAATAGGGTCAGAGGATAATCATTTAGTTGCATCTCCAGACTTTTTGTATGAAAAATGTAATACATGGGAATGAAAAGAAAAATGCAGAATTGCAGGTCAATGATAGATACACTTTTACTACGTACTGTTTTTTTTTCTAATGCTGATGAAGATGCATCGAATTTAGAAATTAAAAAAGGACCAAAAATATCTCTATCTTCCGTTGCATATCACCTGTTCGTTGCTGACATTATTGTTGCCCGTCATAATCATTTGGTTATTTTCTAACTACAATTGCTACATCTGATTCACATTAATGTATTGTAGATCACAAATATTAGAGTCTTAGAGATATTATCGTTATTTTATTAATAAAAAAAAGTCTTTATGTTAAAATAAGAGGTTAAACTTTTTTTAATGAAAATTTTAATATATTGGTTAATATAAATAATGTTAAAATTAGGATCACTACGTTAAACATAATGACGATTGACGTGTGTGTTTTTTAGGTTCATAATAATATTAAAGGTCATACAAATTTTAATAAAAGTTACTATATTAAAATTATGGTCACTATGTTCAACATAACGTCAGTTGCACGTATATAGACCTTAAATCCACAATAATATTATACTAAACCAAGTCCCCACAAATTTTGTCCCTACGGTTGCTTGGTTTGCAAATTGTATGAAAATTGAGTACTTTTGCTCTTTTCTTATAATTTGGATTTTTTTTTGTCTATAAATCCTTCATATACTCAAAAATGTTTTTTACTCCCTCTATCCCAAAATAACGGACTCAGTCAAACTTTACACACATGTCAATACTCTATTTTGATTTTATTTTTATTAAATTAAATATTAATGAAAATTATAAAAAACAAAAAAAAAAAATCAAAAAAAGGTTATATTATGAAACTTTATATTATTACCTATCTAACAACATATCTTATGATAAAATATGTTTTCATCATGTTAGCATAAAATTATAGTCAAAGTTAATATATGAATAGTGAAAAAAAAGAGTCCAAAGTGTCAGTTATTATGAGACGGATGGAGTATGTTTTAATCCAAGTACATTTAACAAATGTTGACTAGTTATCAGTTAATATGTTATATACTGATATATTGAAAATAAAATATTTAATTATCAAAATAATAAAACAACATTTATTTAAAAAGATATTTAAATTGTCTTGCATTTATATTTACCTCGTTTAGTATTACCAAGTGTGAGTTGTTTTCCCACATTGAAAAAGAAAGCATAGGGATTTCAGCTTATAATCCAAGTGGGCTATGCCACATATAGCCAATTGGTTTTAGAATGAATCATCACTAAGCTTTAAGCTCTACTGGTAGTGGCCTTCTCTTCCTAGGGGGTCGTTTGGTTCATTAGTAAGTGAAAATTGCCATGGAATTTCAATTTGTATTTGTAGGAATTAAATTTCCTTCATCAAAATCATGGGAATTCATCATCAAATTTGTTTGGTTGATAATGGAGGAAGTAAATTCTTATAGGAATTTTACTTACCTAACTTACCTAGGGGGAGCTAGGTAAGTAAATTCCCATGTTTTGAGGGAAGTCAAAATTTCCATGAATTGTCATTGGCTCCATTTTCACTTTTTTGTGTCAACCAAACATAAACTCTAAAATGAAATTATGGGAATTTTGAATGCCCATATGAATTTAAGCCAACCAAACAATACCCTAATTTCTCCCTCATATGTTACCTTTGAGATAGGGCAACCATCAGGCCATCATTGATTGCACATGTAGCCATTGTTATAATTCACAAAGTGTAAGATTTATTGGATTTGTTGAGAATAGCCCGTGGCCTCGTGGGCTTTGTCAAGGGCAAGCACATGGGTTGGTGTGACACGCTCACAAAGGCACATGGGCTCATGTGGTGCCTAGACCTAGTTATTGGGTAGAGGTTTAGGCCAAGCTTAAAAGACTTTTAATGAACAAGAAGATCTTTAATGGATAGGACCCTTGCTAGGTAGTGTCAATATACGGCCAAAATATTTGTCCAATTTAATAGGTAAAGAAAGTAGATAATATAAAAAATATTATGTAAATATGTTCGTATTAATATATACTTAATTATGACTTTGTCCAATATTTATTTTAATTGATAGTTTGTTGGGGCGCCTATTATCGACTCGCTATTAACCTACGACCCGCGTTGTCCCGACTCTCTATATATTGTCCTATAATATGTGACCTTCTTTGACTCAACCCGTAATCGACTTACACCGACCCTGATCCGGCCCACCCAATAACCAGGTCTAGTCGTGCCTAGACCATGGTTTTGCAATTTCAAGCCCGACCCAACAAACCCATTTTATAGGGTCGAACCTAATTATCTAACCTTACACCCTAGAGCAGGGAACTCTACCTACTCCCCCTATCAAAAACGATGTGCTTTATAAAACTATCCATTTTCCCTACTATTCCTTTACTACAGCTATAGTAAGTTAGTACTGTAACTTCCTACCCCACATATATATACTACCTCCGTTTTTTTTATGTGCAACTTTGGCACATAAAACGGTTCACGAGGCAAAAAATTGAAGGGCAAAGATTAAGAAAGTATAATGGTGATTAATATATTATATGAGTATGTAATTAACGTGGAGAGAAAATGTTTGGATAATTAATCAAACCACCCACTGCCACCACCAAGACCAGCCACCACCGTCGCCGCCTTCACCACCACCGCCGCCGGCTTCACTACCACCACTACCACCCCCACAAAACCACCACCACAACCAACCCCACGAAACCACCACCACCCTCACGTATTTCCCTCTTTTTTCCGGCAGCCCCCTCCCTAACCAAAAAACCCAAATCTAACCCAGACCACCTAGACCCACCACTCACGCCACCAAGACCCTACCCTAAACCAGACCACCCCACCACCCACGCCACCAAGACCCAACCCTAACCCAGACCACCCCACCACCTAAACCCACCCCCAAACCACCCCACCACCCAAACCCACCTCTAACCCAGAAAATCAAAAACCAGAAAATCAAAATCCAAACCCAGAAAATCAAAATCAAATCTCAGGAAATCGAAATCAAAACCCATAAATTTACAAGCCTTAATTTGAATTTATTGGTATTCTATAAAAAATTGGGGGTAAAATTTGGGTGCATTTGGCAGTAAAATCAAATTCACAGCAGTCAAAAGTACCCTATTTTTCATTGAACCTCGAGATCACATCATACCATCAAACCTCAAGCTCATCAAAACCCACAACAATGGCGGAACCTTCCTCCGCCGATCTAACCCACCACCTGCCTTTGCAACTAACCAAATCAGAAACAATTCCACCATCTCCAATCAAAAACCTAAAAATCAAAATCCAAACCCAGAAAATCAAAATCAAAACCCAGAAATTCGAAACTCGGAAAATCGAAAAAAAAACCCAGAAATTTCGAATATAAATCACCCAAAAAAAAAAACGAAAAAAAAAGATGAAGAGAGAAAGTTGGTGGTCATAGGGAGCAGAAAGCCGTGGTCATAGGGAGCATGCAGAACGTTGGACTCTTGTGAAGGAGGAGAGAGAATGGTGGTGGGAGGGGCGGTGGTTGTGAGTCTTGAGGGAGGAGGGTGATGAAAAGGGTGAAGGTGAAAGAGATGAAAAGATGAAAAGGGTGAAGTAGAGATGAAGAGGGTGAATGGGTGGTGGGTAGATGAGTAAATGGGTGGGTAAAATTAGTTAATGATTATAGATTAGACAAAAAAGTTATTGTGATTAAAATAAGATAAGGGTAACATTAAGAAAATCTGATTTTTTAAGTAAGGGTAAATTTGTAATTTTCAGGGTTTTTGTTTACTAAAAATAGAAAGAAAATAGAAAGTTGCACATAATAGTGAGCGGACTAAAATGGCAAAAGTTGCACATAAAAAAAAAACGGAGGTAGTACATTAAAAAAAAGCTATTTTCTCTCTCCTAAAATAAGAACACTCTTTTGTAATTTTCTCTCTCCATTTTCTACCATCAAAACTTTCAAAATTTGAAAAAAGCATTCACTTAAAAAAAAAAAAAAAAACTGAAATTCCCTACATTAATCAAGCATAAGATCACTCTCAATGGTGAGCAAAAAAAATGTTCACCCACTCTCTCTCTACCCACTTTTTCTCTCAACAAATTAGTTTTGCTCATGGGCAAATTTTTTTCACATTTTCTCTCCCAATGGTGAGCAAAAAAAATGCCCACCCACCACTCTCTCTCTCTTACTTTTTCGATACCCCACCATTACTTTCTCTCTCCTACACAACACTTCTTTATTTATTAATTTCATTCATATTTTAACAATATTACTCCAAATAAATAAAAACTAGTTATAACATAAGAGACGAAATCTCACAATTGCAAGAAATTTCTCCAGAAGAGCGATGTCAAATCAAATTATAAGTTGATTTGTTCATATTTCGAAAGAAAAAAAGTTCAAACTCTAAGATTTTCCATAAATATGTTTGTGATTGAATTTTTGATGAAATCTGAATAATTGATATACATTTTGTTTGTTATTTTTTGGTGATTTATTATGAGATTGATGGAATTTATTATTACAAATTAGGTGCTTCTATGATTCCATATTTTTATGAAGATTATGTGATTAGTTTTTATTTATTTTTTTAATTATATTTTTTTTAATATAGTAATTATGTGATACATGTTATAGCTACAATCGCCAAACAATTGATTAGTTATTTGGAGGTAATTTGGACTTTTTTTGAATTATATTTCATATTCAAACCACTAGAATCTTAATTGCGAGTACATAATTATATTCGAATATTGGATAGCTGGAATTAAAACATCAATTATTAATTCAATATTACTGATGCTGTGAATTAAATTGTTATTCGGTGAATTTCAACTATTAAGTTTAATTTATCGTAAATGTTCATTTGTAAAAGGATATATACTCAAATCATAATTATTAATTTTAAAGACATACTATCAATTTGATTTATGCAATTGAAGAATGAATTATCAATTACTATTACTTATTTCATAAATTAAAACAATTATTTAGTTAATTTTGGCTACTAATTATAATCTATCATAAACATACATTTTACATGGAATTCATGCTCATTTGTAGAAGGAATAACATTTAAATCACATTTAAAAATTATAGACAAATTATTAATTTGATTAATGGAATTTGAACGTCAATTATCAATTAATATTATTATTTTGTTAAGTAAACATGTTATTTGGTGAATTTCGACTATAAATTTAATTTATAACACATGTTCATTTTAGTTTGACTTCATGTTCATTTGTAGAAGGATAGATATTCAAATTATAATTACTAAAATTTAATACAAAATAAAAAATTTATTATTATCTTGAATTTTCATTTTGAAAATGTTGTATATTCATGTGTAAAAAGTATAATGATGAAATTTAATTAAAAGACTTGTAGAATATACTAGTATTGTGTATAATGTTTTTAATACATATATGATCATTTCTAATAGATTTTACGCTCATTTATAAAAGTAATTAAAATGTTCATATTTACTTTCATAATGCATGGGCAATTTGTGTTTTATGGCATCAATAAGAAAGACAAATTTTATTGTTCCAAAAAAATACATATTTTATTGAGAACAAAGGTATATAATAATATTTTCTATCTGATTGATATGGAAGTCCTTTTCAAAAACAATTCACATATTACTCATTATATCATAAATATTTGATATAATTCTAGTAATTATGATCGTACAATATTAATTATCTTATTCACATTTTCATATTAATACACGTTGGCTTAAATTTGTTACATGTACGTGTTCATTCTTATATATATTGAAAAATGCTCACCTGAAATTTAATACTTGTTCATTCTTTTATTGAAAAATGTTTATTTGCAATCTTATACTAAAGATGTTCATTTATTTTAATACTTGTACCAGTAAAAGATGTTTGTTTAAATTTTTAGTACTTGTTTTGTTGGTCAATTATCACATTGAAAATTGTTCAATTTATATTCAATCTTCGTTCATTCTCGTATTGAAAGATGTTCATTTGATTTATAATACTTGTTCATTTATTTTCATGTTGAAATTGAAGATGTTCATTTATTTAGGTTTAACTTGTTCATTCTCATATTAAACAATGTTCATATTCTAACAATGTGTTCATATATGTATATGTAAATGTTCATTTAATCATCATCCAGTTTTTCTTTATAGTATGTTTGATTTTACTAATATTTTTTTAAACAAAAATTGATCTCTTATACACAAGATAATCAAAATAAGAAAGGTGAAGCCGAAGATTTAAATATTGAGAAAAGATGTGTATCAAGAAAAGCACACAAACATCATAAGACTATAAAAAGTATAAACGTAAAATAAGGACGATTATTCTATATGCCTTTTATTTATACCGAATGTATTAAATGACGATGTTCACTTTTTAAAATTGATATATATGTATGGTCGTTCACATATTATTAGATGTACACTTGTCTGGTTATCGTTACCACTCTTTCATTTTTGTATCATAAAATAATGTCATTTTTGTATCATAAAATAATGTTCATTTAATTTTGATACATGTTCATTTTTATTTCGATACATGTTCAATTGCATATTGATAGTTGTTCATTTTAATATTAATTCGAGTTTCAATATATGTTCATTTTCAATAATAAGTACAAAAGTAGATTCAATTCTATGAATTTATTTTCATCTATAATGCTCCATAATTAGATTTTCTATTATAAAATAATTATGTTCATTTACAAGTATATGTTCATTGATAAAATTTATAGACTCCTTATATATATATATATATGTACTAGTTTTGTGCTCGGGCGATGCCCAGATGGTTGATAAAAGTTTAGGATAAACTTTTTGGATTGAATGTTATATGCGATCATATAATCCCTTTTAATAATGCAGGATATTTAGACATACTGAATTGAAATATATTTTATTGAACTGAAATTATTTTTACTGAACTAAAAGTATTTTTACCAAAACAAAAATTATTTTTCATGATTAAAACTTATTTTCACTAATTCTCTATTATTTTAAAGAATTTTTTAAAACGAATTTTATGATGGAAATAGTACCGAATTATAAGATATTTATTAAAAGTTATGATTAATTTTGTATATATGAGATATTAGAACTATATCGATAATAAAACTCTATACAACTTTTTTATCTTTAAAAATCTATCCAAACTTCGCTTACTTGTTATCATATGTGTCTTAATAATACCTATTTGTCGTCTAGGTAGCGTGACACTTGGTAATTTTCCCTTCTAACCCACTCAACTTCATCCACTACAACCACCGTTGTCTTGTTGCCGCCGCTATCACCACACCCACCGTTGTCGTGTTGCCGTTGTCGCTGCTGCTACACCATCATCTCGCCACCGTACCACTAAACAACAACATTGCAATTTGTTTCTAATTGCTTCGATTATGCTTACAATTTGCTTTTTGTGTTGATTGCCCATGAGTTAAGAACTTAGGATCATCAGGTAATTTATATAAATCAATACCATGGAAATCTCTTCAATCTCTTTCTTTTTTATACAATTTTTTTTAACATGGAATTGAAACTTAAATCACTGCCATAATCAATTTGGATTGAGATATGATGAATAATAAATCTAGCTACTAAAGGATAAATGCCAGTCTGTAAACGAGAAAAAGGTGAACGAAATTAACTTGAAGCGAGAAATAGCGGAGCGGTGCAGTACAGTGTCGTTTTGAGGGGGGGTATAGGGAGTTTTACCTACACTTGGGTGTAGTTAAAAATTTATAGGTCGAAGCCATGAAGGTTTTAGACTTGGTGGAAATCGGGTACCTTTTCTTTTACTTTTAGGTGTAGTATATATATATATATATATATATATATATATATATATATATATATATATATATATATATATATATATATATATATATATATATATATATATATAATTGGTAAGAAGGGGCTCATTTAAAGGGGGGAGATAGAGCTGGGCATGGGCTGAGCTAGTCCGCGGGCGGCACGAGTACGACACGGTAGCGGTCCGACACGGCACGAGCTCGCTAGCTAGCAGCACGACACGGTACGAGGAATGAGGGGTGGGCCATGCCGTGAACAAAAAAATAAAAACCCGGCACGAGCCCGCAGGTGGCACAAACTTTTGGCCAGCTAGAACGGCCCGCCATCACGACCTATAATAATAAAATAATTAAAAAAAACTATAAATAATAAAAATAATAAAAAGAACCACAATAATATAAAGAACTATAAATAATAAAAATAAAAATAATATAAATATCAAAATTAATTAATTAATAATAAAATTATTTAATTAATAATAAAAATAATGGGCTTGCCTGCGGCCCGACACGACCGGGCCTGCCAGGCACGTGGGTCGTGTTGTGCCGGACCACCCCAACCCACGACACGACCCACCTCCTGGCAAGGTGAGACACGACACGCGGCGGCCCGGCACGGCACGATGCCCAGCTCTAGGGGGAGAAGTGAAATTCCTCAAATGAGTCTCATGAGATTTGATCCCTAAAACTCAGGGATACGAGGTGAGAGCGATGTCAGTACTCCATCACCTCAACCTCATATTGACTTATGTCATTATGTGGTGGGTTATTTGACAAAGGGTAAAAAAGTTTCTTCAAGTAAAATGTAAGTGAAAGTAGGAAGGTCAACAAGGAACACATTGAAAGTGATAATGACAATGGAAATGAAAGAAGTAGGGCTAGCATAAATGCCATTTATTTCGATAGCTCCTCAAAATTTAAATTCAATTTTTAATAAAGAAATGGACAAAACATATTTCATTTTTCAACAAATAGAAATATAAATAGCATGTACTTTATTGGGTAACCAAAACGTTGGACAAAGGATGTGCTAGCTTGATAAATGACACTCAATTTGTTTTTATGTAGTACCAATTTAAATGTTACGTATGAACATTAAGTGTAACCGTTACGCCCATATATATAATAGTACACTACTTCATACATAATAAATTGATAACCATATAATAAAGATAAAAAGTTTTTCTCACAGCACAAGAACAACAACGAATGGCAGCAACAAGATCAATTACGCTAGTATTCCTAGCCGTTACCATAATCCTACTGACCATTCCCTCGCCTTCTCAAGCCGATATCTTCGAGTTTGATATTGCCCCTGACGATGGCATAGCACCCGACTCAGACATCATCTACGCCCCTGAGCCATCTAAGGATCCGGCACTGATGATGTGCGCGTCTAAGATCACCCTAGATTGCGCAGCAGGGATCGTAAGCAACGTCTTCTTCAAGGTCCATTTCGAGGCCAAGTGTTGTAAGCAGCTGGTTCGGATGGGGAAGACATGTAACGATCTAATTGTGGATGATATTCTTGTTGAATTAGATACGAATAAGACGTATATTAGAATGCATGATAGGAGTGATCATCTTTGGAATAAATGTCTTCACGTCTTAACAAATTAGCCTCAAATATAGCACATGTAACACTATGGGTTGTGGGCCGGGCCTTAGTTGTTTTCTATTTTTCTAGTATGATGATTTAGTCCAAGTACTATTGGGCCTTTTCTTTATTAATATTATATGAATCCAATTGATCAAATATGAAGGCTCAATAAGTTTAACTATACATCTTGTCCATTGTGTTCCAAGTTGTTTTTTATTTTTTTTTGAAGGAATATTGTGTACCAAGAAACATCATATTTTGATGTATAATGGATTACTCACAATATATTCAAGGGAACATTAATTAAATTGAAAAAAATTAATCGAAAACCTCATATACTCCGTATTTGATTTTCTAGGTGAGGTTTACTGGCTAGGATTGGAACAAATTTTAAGCCTTTTTTTCTTAAGCTTATTGGTTTAATTAATTGATTTTATAATTGGTGAATTTATCTTACAAAATTGAATGCTCGAAAAACATTTTAATTTAAATTGAAATTTGGATATTATTACAACATCTCTATATTACAAATTGTGCCCGGATGGTTTTGGTTAGGTGAAATTACAAATTCTCCAAAAAGGCGGATGTATGTTAATTTATTGTAAGACGGGTTAAAGTTATCTTACAAGTATTTAAAGTTACTCTTTATACTACAAAAGTTATTATATTTCTAATAATAAATTTTATCTTACAAAAAACTTATAATGTATTAGATTAATTATATTAGCCTTTATAATATGTAATCATGAATCTATAAGAAATTACATATTAAAATAAAATTCAAACCAACGACAAATTAAAAGTTACCCTTTAAAGGGTTAAAGTTACCATAAAAATAGCCGTCTTATAATAAAATTAACGTACACCCGCCTTACACAATACTTATTGAGGTAATTTTCATTCTAAGGTATTAAGATTTATAAACATTTACTTCGTATGCCCTTAGCTAAAATTTAAAATAGTACGTGTAACATTATGGTGGTCTAAAGTTTAAAAACTACTTGGTTGTTTTTTTATAACCAAAACATTTGTAAGTACTGTATTATTTTGTAAAATACTTAGCACTTTTTGTATCATGCTATTTAGTTAACTAAGGTTGAATTAATTAATACACATTGTTGTAGGTGACTGATATATCGTGTATTATGCGTATTTTTAGAGTCTTTTTAATTAGTTTTTTAGTCTAGTTTAGTTGATTTTGGTTCATTTTGGCTTGATTTGGTTTAGTTGCAATGACTTTATGCTTTTATGGGTAGTTTTGTTATTTTTGATGTATTTTAGGAAAAACGGAGCTAATTTGGAGAATATATAATGGTTGCGAATCTAAATCGAGTCTCACTAAGGTCAACGATCGAAGCTAAGTTCAGTTGGAGTACTTTTCAAGTCAAGCACGTCCATGTTGGATAAGGCATGGACGTGCCTAGTCAAGAAAGGAAGTGAAGAAGCCAAGAAAAGAAGAAATATTCCCAGGCATGTCCATGCTCGTTGGAGGCACGTCCGTGCCCGAACAGGGTGTACATGCCTTTGTGCGGGCATGGACGTGTGGATGTGAGTGAAGCGCGATGCTGTGCAGGCACATCCGTGCCAATTCCAAGCACGTCCGTGCCTCATTGATGAAAAAGTTTGTAAAGTTATTGCCTCAATTTTGGTAGGGGGCACACCCGTGCCTTTACGAAGGATGTCAAGGAGCTTAATGCAGGCACGTCCGTGCCCCAACGAAGAAGACTTAGATGGTGCGGTGAGGCACGTCCGTGCCTCATTTTGGCATGTCCGTGCCCGGGCGCATATTTTAGGAAGTTTAAGATAATTTCTATCTTTTGTGTAGGTTTTTCTATTTGAGTATAAATACTTCTTTATTTCCTTAGTTTAGGAGATGAACTCTTAGACCTAGTTTTTTCTCTAGAACTTAGTTTCCATTGCAATTCAAGATTCGGTACTTTATTACTCTATTTTATTTCTTTAATTATTAATTATGTTTTCTTTGATTCTTGTTATTATTTTTGTTATCATGAGTGAGTAGTTTTCTTATTCTAAGATCTAGCGGAACCCGAATATGATTGATGCATGAATTATTTATGTAAATTCTTTAATGATAATTGCAATTGACATGCTTGATTGATTGTGCTTATGCCAATACTAGATTAGAAATAATTAGTATTGTTATTAATCCATTGTTTTTATCACAACGAGAGTTGAATTCTAACGGGTTTGAATAAATCATTTAAGAGTTTGAAGTTCATCACGAGAGTAGTTGAATGAATGATTAGGAAGCTAAGTAATGTGTTTAATGTCTCTAATTTGCATAATTCCACGAGAGTAGGCTTGATTGTGATAAGGGAAGTCATTGATAACTCGAGAGAGACCTTTGGTATTTTCTAAGGATTACTTTTCCTCTTTTTGGTTGTATTATATGTTAGGGGTAGAATGACTATGCATTGATTATATTCGTGGTAATGCTTGATCTTGGATGTTTTTATTATCGATTTTCTCTTATTATTTGGAATAATTGTGCTATTTAGTTAATTAGTTAGTATTATTCGAATTGATTTCTTGCTTAGTAATTGCTTGAGTCGTTATAATTGGTTAAACCATAGTCTCTTGGGATCCAACCCTTACTTGCGCCCTTCTACATAGTTAGTGGCCTAGTTAGGTTTATTTTTGTTAGGTGCTCGACAAGTCTATCAGTGACCTAATTATAATATGGGTATATTATAATCAATTAAGTAATAACCCCTAAAATTGTAATACACGAGTTGTACGTAGCAATCAGTCTAAAACAAGACTAATTTTCTACTTCTACAGATTGGATTCGTTCAAAATGAGCAAACAAATATATTGCATTTTTTTCGATGAGCAAGAAATAAACTTGGATTTAATAATGTATATATAATAGATCGAGGCTGTGAATAAAGAAAGCAATCGCAATATGGGCTTAACTTGCACGTTTGCAGTTTGAACAAAGTTGTTGGCCCTGACTGAAGCTCTTAAAAGAGCAATGCAATGAGAATCAAGTTGATCCCATAGTTCTTTTGTGGGCATTTTAAGAGGTTCGTACAATCATAAGTTAAGGATATATACCTAGTAATCTAGTCTAGCAACCTTAAGAACTTAAGGATGTTTTTATTTGGAAGCAAGCAATTAATATGAAATTTGTCTTTTGCACCAACAAAAAAAATGATATTTGTCTACATATACATGTACATACATTTACTTGAGCTTTGGATTTTGACCCACCAGCAAGACTTATGGCATGGTTAAGGTGGCCTATATTGTTGATTATTGTTTTTATGGCCAAACGTTCCCATTAATTTTGTAAGCTCTTTCGATAAGTTAGACTACTTATGTGAATGTAAACTTAGTTTGAGAACATTATTTGATTCGATTTGGGATCAATTTAAATCGTATGATATTTAAATCTATTTATGGTCAAACTTTCAGGAAAATACTCTATTCATAATAATTCATATATCAATTATGTCTGGTGTACAATAAGTAGGGTTGTCTAAATGTTGTTCAATTGATAATAAAATTTTCTGGTTTTATACACAACTCATGTACGGTTTAAATCAAATAATTGACCTCGAGCTAGGTATCTTTTCAGAGCTTTTAATAAGTTATTTATATGATAACAAACTTTTCTAAAGATGGAAATCAATCCAAGTTATTTCACTTGAGATTTTGGGTTTGGATCATATTAGTTATGTATATTTTTTATTCAATCTAATCCAGTCATATTAGAATCTACTTAAATTAAACGTAATTTTTATGAAATTCCAATAATGTTAGTCACATAATATATTTAATCACAACAAGCCAGCTCGCGTCAAAGTTTGTTTATATTTTATAAAAAATAAAATTATCTTGTTTGACGTAGTTCAAGTTTGAATCAAATAGTCTATCCAGGGACATGTACTATCGCAATTACAACATTTACTAAAAAAAAAAGTGTATTGGATGACATAGGGCCTCTCTAGGAGCATTGTCTTCTAGTTAAATAATTTCATCATTCATTTATGAAGTTATACAAATGTACGAACAATCAACAAAAACTAAAAAAAAAATGTAATATCAACTGTAATTTCATCAATTACAACCCAACACTTACCCAAAAACAATCGCCTTCATTATCACTAGTGATTCACTACAAGTCTACAACAAATACAAACTCACGAGAATTTTTGATATTCATCTTTTTACATGATCAAAAGATCGATTAAACCAAAAACATGATTAATTAAAAAATAATAAAATAATAATTGCAACTTTGCAAGTATATAACTATATAAGCATATTAAAAAATTAATAATAAAGAGTTACTTCGTATTAAGCAATTAATAGGATTACTTGACGTACAGTTTTATCATAAATTCTAAATTTCCACTCCCTCCATAATTTAACTATCTACTTTTCTTTTTTGTTTGTCCAAGTTTAGTTGTCACACTTCCTTTAATGGCATAGAATATAGACTCATTAGTCATTACATATTTCATTCTCCCTCGCTCTCTTCCCACTACCAAAAGTTATGTATAATATCTTCTCATTAAATTAAAATAATCTTCCACATTCTTTCACCACATCTACTACTATTTGATTAAAATACAATTGATAAACAAATGACAATATAATGAATATATCATCTAAAACTTTATGCAAACCTTCAAGTAATAATCAAATTGAGGCACAAGGAATACAATTTGGAAAAAAAAAAAAGAAGTATTATTCAATGGTTATATGCAACTAATACAACCTAAGGGCATTATATATCATTGTCTACCATAATTGAATTTTTTTTTTTTTTTTTTTTTTAACAAACTAGAAGTATTAATTACATTCATGACTTCTTTATGAAAACTACTACAATTGGTTGGTTGGCATATATTTTGGTCCAAACTTATTTTAAATTATTTTTACCCCCCCCCCCCCACAAAAAAAAAAGAAAAAAGAAAAAGTAAATGTAGGAAGGTGGCTACTGCTCTGAAACTGAACAAACTATAAAAGGTCTGTCAAAGAGACAGTCTGCTAGGTTTATGTATGTAAGTTGTACCTGTAAATGCAATTGCAAAACTATCATTTTCTCTCTCTTCTTACCCTATTTAATTCTACGCGGTTACGTTGCATGTTCCATACATTATCCAGCATTCCAGCTATTGAATTTTTTTACCTTAAGGTACATTTTTCACCTTTTTCCTTTTATCAATTTTTGTTTTTTGTTTTTGAAATGAGTGGTAGTTGGTAGGACCAAGATTATTTTCTTGAAATTTGTGTATTTTGCCTTTTTGTTTGACTTTGAGTAATGATGATCATGATCTTCAAACCCTAGCTCTTGTACTGGGATTCTAGGAAGACAACATTTTTCTATTATACAAATTGACTTTTATGTTTTTACCCTCTTATTATATTCTACCCTTATTATACAAATTTATCCTTAACAATAACTCAAATCATAGAAATTAGTGAAAAATAAAGACCATAGATGATCCTGTCTGTGAGACTTTTTTTCCCCACGAGTTACAAATATATTAAAAGTTTGTTCATGAGTTATTAAACGAGTTGATTATGAAATACGAGATATATATTATGTATCTAGGATGAAATAGTTGAAATTGCTCTATATAGTATAGTTTGTTAAGAATGAAATTTCAGATGATGCATGGTTTAATTTAGTAGTAGTAGACCAGTAGTATACGATAACATAAATTTGTTGTACTAAGTTAACTTAGCTTGCAACCCACATGATGTTAGTTATTTCCAATACAAATTTATTTACCACCAAATTTGATAACATCCTAGGGATAACTTACCAGACAGCTACAAGATTTACCATTTTCAGCACAACACATTTAACTCAGCTGAGATTTTCTGATGTAATTTAAATCAATTCCATCATTTTTTTTGTTGCCATATGTTGTGCCATAACTATAAGTTATTCAATAGTTAACTCACTATTTAATATGTATGTTTATTATTAAGAAAATTTTCGCCCTTTGAACATCAATCTAGCTTAGTTTAAGATTGCTGACTCATGCCAAAGCATTCATTTAAATCGTATAAAAATGCACAATTGATTATTTTTTTTTAATGGGTACAGTTTGTTTGATCAAATGGTAAAATTTAACTTACTGCCTGTCCATATTTGTCTTTCAAGTGTACTTATTTTACTACTCGTAGTAATAATAAATAGAAAAATTACCATATTTCTTAAGGAAAATAGTTACTTCTCATGACACTAGTTATAGGAGTGACAACAAGATCGAGAAAAACTATGATTATTGACACTATATTAGTCAAATAATGATGAGTATATAAGTTACTCCGTATTACAATATGACAATTAATTCCAATTCAAAGGAATGCTTTTTTAATTCTATCCAAATTATCAAAAAACAATACCACAAATTTATCTCCAAATTTATTGACATAGTAATTTCTAAGAAAACTTTTGTAATCATAAACTATTCTTGCCAACATATCCTAAACAATTTCGGCTACAAAACCTTAGCTAGGTTTCAAAGAAATGAAACACAAATTTGCAATATTATCCTTTAGAAAAGCACACAAAATACAAAAAGTCAGTTTTTTTTTTAAAAAAAAGGTGAAAAAAGTCCTACATTAATCTTAAACAAGAAATTAAAGAACATAACAAACACTTGATCAAGATTGAAGAAGGGGAGATGATCAGCCTAATTAATTTATCAAAACACTCTTATGCAACAAGGTTTTTTCTAAAAGTCTCAAGTTAACTTGGCTTTAATTTTGCCATAATCACTTGCAACAAAAACAGTCAATTTAATTTAAGGGAGGACAAGGGGAAATGCTTATGATCATCCATGGATATTTTCGAGTCCATATACCTTTGTTTTACTGACTATTTTTGGCGAAGTCAATACCCGAACCCAATTCCCTTGTAATGGTAGCTAGCCATTGATGATATAGGTTCCTTTGAATCGAGATAGTTCGATCTTTTGAATTCCTTTCTATTATGAAATTACATGCATGCATTCACCATTCCAAGGATCAACAAAAGGTGCGTTCTTGACTTCCTCCATTCATCATCATACTGTAAAATCACAAAAGTTGTAAACACATACACTCCCCTTCTTTGCTTAATATTGTGTTCCGGTCCTCTACTAATTAAGCTTACTGCAAAAACATAAACCAATTTAAACGAGAGTAAGTCGCAATCACTTAAAATAGTCGACAATCTTACAAATCTTTATTACTCGTCGAAAAGAAGTTAATGATGCAATAATGCTTTGGTATGGTATACATTATTATAACACGTACATGTAGTTAATGACAATACAGAATCATAAATTCCGTTTCGATAATAAATCAATAATAGGTCACATTCAATTTTGACAGTCAAACCTAGCTAGCTCATTTTGACTTTAATAACTTTCACTAGCATATTTTTATAGAAAATTATCTCAACTCTCAAGGTATTATATAATGAAACGAATTATGTAAATGTAAATGTTCAAAAACATCATCATTATGTCCTAATAAGACTAGAATAACCGCGAATTTGATAATTATATTGGCTTACCATCAACAAAAGCATGCCAACCAAGTTGTTTGATCAAGGGTTCTCACAAGCAACAGCAGCCTTTATCCTTTCCACAGTGCACTTAATCAAACTATTAACAGTAGCAACAGACCCCAAGGAGAGCTTGGCTGTAGGAACCGAATCAACTAGGATTTGGAATGCAACGGTTAGCAACGAACCCCCTGAGCCGACCTCCAAGGGACCGCCACCATGTGCTCCTACTGGACCATCAGGAAGTATGGCAAAGCCTGATGGCAAGAGTGCAACGTAGTCTGGATCCCCACCGTTTAAGACCACATTCATTGCGACGATATCAACTGGTGCATAAATTACATAGGAGCCTGTTGGGTCTGTGCTGCTCTCTTGGAGTATTAGCATGTTGCTCTGGCTTGAATTTGCACTCTACATTTCACACCCCCAAATTAATATTTATGTCACAAAACAATTGATTTATAACTTATTGTTTCATTAAATTTGGTACATATAAGTTAGGATTAGGATATTAAAGACAATATTGATTAACAAACTAGTACACTTACATTCACTCTTAATAGCGAAACACAGTTCCCTGGATCACGACCGTTGGCTATGTGAGCCATCTCTTGGACTAGTCCTCCATTAGAGAGGATATCCCACTGCATAAAGTAGACAATAAAAGATTAGTTTAGCTAATTATGCAATAATATAACTTTGTAACAAAAATTAACTAGTTTTTATGTTATAGTTAATCAAAAAATCAATTATTTTGAGAGATTTGTGAGAATAATTAGTGTCTGATCAACTGAAACCCTAGCAATGTACATAGATGTTTATGTAAATTATTTTGGTCTACATGTATACTCTTAAAATGAATTAAAAAGACTGCAACGAAATTAAGCCTCAAATATTCAACTTGATGTGTAATTCTTACAATGTTACATTAATATCTAGGGTGTTGTATTGTTCTTTTTTTTTTTTCTTAATTAGAAACTGGTAAAGCTTAGTTGAGCTACCCAAATGGGCTCTAGGGTGTTGTATTGTGCATGTACATACCTCACTCCTAGAGTTCTCATCACGCAGGAAATCGAAGACTCGTTTAGGAGAAACAGGCATCCAGAAAGAAGTAGCAGCACTAAGAACAATGCCTGGGGGTCTACCAGGGTCATCCATGCTCTTTCGAGTCATCACTCGAACATCATCAGCACCACTCCCTGATAATGTTGTCCATGTGTGGGCTGTAGAGGCTCCAACTCCAGCACAAAAGCTCATTACCATCCTCTCTGCTAGCTTCAGCATACTTTTCCTCCCTTCTGGACTTGTAATAACTACCAAAAATTCAAAAAAATAAAAAAGGTCAATAAAAAATGAATGTTTAATTTTTTGGTGTAAAAACTTTCAAAATCATATGAGAAAAACATCCCACTTTATATTAAGAGAATGATCTTTTTATTTGGTCCCAATTTTGAACATGATCCAAAATAAGTGAGCATAAAAGTGATACATAACAAGTGAGACAAATTAAAGGATTTTAATTATTTCGAAAGAAAAGAATTGCAATGTTTCAAACGAATTAGAAAAAAATAAGTTATTACCACCACCCTCTCCTGCAGGCATGTTGCTAGCCATGACACTAGCAAGCCTTTCACATTGCCTATCCAATGCTGATACCCAACGTTTAGCCCCGAAAGCTAGCCCTGAATTTACGAGTGCCCTATATATGTTGTGCACAGCTCGATCATCCACTTCAACATGTTCAACCCACATCACCTTAAGAAATCACATCCAAATCAAAACAAGTACAAGTTGCTAACAAAATAATTAATTAGACAAGAAAAATATAATCTTAATAACAGTATACATAAAGGGTTTTTGTTCATTCATTACCTTAGAGTAACCATTGGGCAACTCTTGTATTAGGCAACCGGATGGCCTTCTACGGCACCTTGGAATTGGGCTAGGGCGTAAACCATCCAACGAAACATCAACCACTGCCCAAGTACTGTCCCCATGTTGCTTACAATACCTCACAAAGTAGTTCTCGCGAGTGGGAACAAGAGGTGAAGGGACTTGAAATTCAGCTGTCATCTGTGATTAATCACAAACAGTTGATAAATTATGTATGCCATGATTAAAATTACTTGTGAATATATAATAAAACTTACTCGAAAATAGGTTAATATATAATTGCTTACCACTTGCAAAGCTCCATTGTAATTTCCAGCGACTCCAGTTGATAAAACTTCTAAGGTCATTGCTCTTGAAACAATCCCAGAGAACACACATGACCATTGATTCTAATTACAAGAAAAACTCGATTAGTCCATTTCACAAAAAAGCCTAAATTAAACCATTTTTTAAATGTTTACAATCATAATCTTACCACATCCATGAGAATTTCAACCAAGTTCATGTGATTCATAATAACAACAGCGGAGTCTCTTGAGGCCTCCGATTTCAAGCCTAAAGGCATAGGTCCAATCCCACGAGGGAAGTTCCGGAAATACTCCTCTTCATTAAGGATTTCAGTTGAGTTATCAGCGCTAGGAATCCACAAGGGGTCACCTGCTTGAGCCATCCTAATAAGTTCCTCCATTGCCGCAACTGCCAGCTCAATGATCATGGGTTTATCTGCCTCTGTAGGTGGGGCTACTGATCGTATGAGGTCTCCAGCTGAGCCGTAAATGTCCCCTACCATGCCTGATTGCGGACCATAGCTCCCAACTCCAAGATCAAGAGAGGAGCGCGAAGGTTGTAGCCCTTGATTTTGAAGATGAGGGTAAGTCACTAAGGGCTTTCCTACGTATTTAGCTGCTATGCCTGATATCCTATCAATCTGTAACAATTCGTCGAAAAAGAAGCATAAGTACAATATTGAATTAAAGATGTATTAATAATCATGTACCATAAAGTTCATAACTTAGTAAAAAATATATTATAGCCAAAAACATTTGTTTAAATGAATGTTTATACATGTGATCAAGGGAATAATACCTCTTCTCTAAGTCGAGCATTCTCGATCCTGAGTTGTTGCTCATCAAATGACATCTCACCAATCGCGGCTGGCCCTCCACAGTTGGGACAAGTAGCATTGCTTAGGGCTTCCTTGAACCTTATGTTGTCAGCTCGAAGTTTTTCATTCTCATTTCGAAGTTGCTGGTTCTCTGATCGTTCATGTTGGGCCTAAAATCATGGAAATTAATGGACGAAAATTAATTAATTAAATTAGTTAGGAAAAACCATATAAGAGATTATTAATATATATTACGACTTCCTATCATGAAAAATTATTAATATGTTAATTAATTTGGTTAAAGGAACCATAAAAGAGACTATTAAATTGTGTAGCACCTAGGAAGCAAGGTTGTGGAGTGCATTACATAAATACTTCATTAAAGCAGACAAATGTTAATGAAAATTGACATATTACAATGAAATTAAGAAGTTCGGCGATCAATTAATGGCTATATATTGTCCCTTTCGCGATAGCATTATCATTAACCAAAAGCATATAATGCATTACTAAATAAAAACTTTGCTATATGAGTATGTAATAACAATGACTAACAAATTAATCTGACAGTTACTTTCACAAGTGGAGATTTACCTCAATAGTCACTTCATAAGTTGTTAGCTAGCTAATCCTAGGAATTATAATTAAAATGAGCATGTAAATCTAATAAAAAGGCAGAATTAAGCTTTATGAATTATGAAATAATCCATTACACATTTTCATGTCATGGTTTAGGATAGTATCAAGGATTCGACCAAAGTATTAGGCTAAATGAGGGCTCTACGACAATTCACTTAGAGATTAGGCAATTGTTAATTGCTTATTAACAAAATTAATCATGTTATTGGTTTATCATTTGGTGAATTGAGTTGTAAACTATATAGATGGCTAAAATCGTGGGAGGAAAGGAGTAATATGTATGAATATACCTTCATTTGAGTGCGCTTATTTTGAAACCAAAACTTGACTTGTAAAGGCTCCAATGACAATCTACGGCTTAACTCCTTCCTTTGCTTATCATCCGGATGAGGGCATTCCTTAAAAAAACTTCAATTTCGCACCCAAAAAAACAGATTAATTAGTATGTTACCAAAAAAAAAAACAAAATAACAAACCATCCAATAAAATTAACTTGAAAATAAAACTAAAAGTTACAAAAAAAAAAAAAAAAAAAAAAAAAAAAAAAAAAAAAAATTACTTTTCCATCTCTTGAATCTGGTGTTGAGTATGACGGTGGTAACGCTTCTTCTTCGGCCGTTGATTCGGATCCTGATCATCGCCCGAAAGCCCCTCCAGATTCTCGGTAGCGGATCTACTGCTTTCGAATTCGTCATCCCTCATCTTCCCTAACTCGCTATCCGGAGTTTTATGCCCAGACATGTCTAGCAACTGGTGGTGTGTCTCAAACATATTTGGCTGAAACATTTTTTTTTTTTTTTTTTGTATTTTTCCCTAATAATAATAATAATTTTCCTTCACCCTTGATTATTTTTCCGTCTTCTAAATTTCCTCCCTTTTGTTTTTGCTGATAGTCTACCTTCTTACAACATCTACATATATATAAACAAAAACATCCAAAAATAATATAATAAAAAATCATGAAATGTGATAATTTTCTAGTTTTAGTAAAAAATGATTTCTTATAGATGAGGGAAAGTTGATGTACAAAACTAACTCACTATGGAAAATTATATAAACCAAACTTTAGGAAATAACAATATTTTTTATTAAAAAAAATTAAGATAACAAAAAATAAAAATTAAAACAAATATTTCACCTGATAATAATCCAGATCCTTCTTCACTTCATCCATTTTCCGATCTACAAAACCCAAATAAATTACAACAAAATTAAAAAAAGAAAGATTAATTAAACTATATATTTATAGTACACTAAACTAAAAAAAAAAACCCTAGAAAAATTTGTCTTTTAGTGAAAAAAAAATTAAGAAAAATTCTCTCTCATCTGTAAATTTTCTGAGAGGTGACTTAAGCTCTCTACTAGATTGACTCGTGGGGGTGGTTTCTGGTTTTGTAAGTCAATTACCCTTTGACTATTGTCTTAAGATGAGAGAGAAAATATTTATAGACATTATTTTATCTCTCTAATTATAAATAATTAATTTATTTTACCTTTATTTACGCGACATTCTAAACGTAAATTAATAATTTTTTTATAAGGTAACAATAATAATTAAAATATAAAAAAAAATGAAATGTATTTAGAGAAATGAGGGTTGACAGTGTGAAAAGGTGGCTTTGACATATACTACTAATTCCAAATTAGCTCACCTTTTTTTTTTTATTAAAAAAAATAAATTTATTTTTTGACACAGATTATAACGCCAACGAAGATCACGCCTTTTCAACTCTCCTTGAAAAAATAAAAACATAACGGAAAATATGGTTCACATTAAGGTTTTGAACGTCAAACATGGATTATCATTATTATTACCAAAAAACTAAAATGAAATTTCTTTACAAAAATCAATCTTATAAAAAATATATATATAAAAAAGATTTCTAGCCATCTAGGGCATTTGTTGTTTTAAGAAAAATTTGGTTTCGGATACATGCGCGCATACACATACACAAAGAAGGAGTTAACACTTTGACGGACATACATATCAGACCGACGGAGATATAACAAAGAGAAAAGAGGGAAATGAGAAACTTACGGAGTCGAGTTGGATCTGGATTCGGAGATTGGTGAGGTAGAAAGTTGAATGTTATGAGTGTTTTAGAGATAGAGAGAGAAAGGAGAAGAGTGAGGTTTATGGATTTTAGAGAGAGAAGGAGAAGAGAAGGGAGAAGGGTAGGGAACAGGTGGAGAAGGGAAGTGGCAGAAAGAGGAGTAATTGCAAAGAGCGTATGGAGTTTTTGAGGAGAGAGAAATGAGGGGAGGTTGTAAACTGCATTTATGGTGGTGGGGGTGAGAGGGTAAGGTGCTCTTATTGCTATTGCTTTGGAGAGAGATTGTAAGAAAGAGAAAGAAATATCCCTTCCACCCTTTTTTTTAAAAAAAAAAAAAAAAATATAAACCCCGTCTCTTAACGTTCTTCCGGTTCTGACGATAATTGCATCGTCTCATATATGTATACAGAATACTACTCCTTCTGTCTCTAAATATTGTTATTCCCGTAATGACTTTTTACGTGAGATAATAATCACCTTTGAAGGAAAAACAATACTGTATTTTTAAAAAATAATGACAGTAAAAAATGTAAGATTAATATGAATTACCAGAATTTTTAGAGACGGAGGGATTGTACAATACGTTGAATGATTTTGGGTGTATCAATTTTCTTGTTATTGTATAAGTTTGTTGTGGAGAGCATGCAACATAAACAAAATTAGTTCCATTTCCAATTAATTTTACGTTTTTTTTTTTTGTTTTTTTTTTTATTTTGGGAAATCATATTGACTTTTGACTGCCCTTTGATGAAGTGTTTTTTTTTAAATTTGGTTTTTTCAACGATGAATTATCCCTCCTTTTTCAAAGCCTTTTTCCTCAACTTCCTCCTTTTTCTCTCTCTTTCTTTCCCTAATCTGTGCATTATTACCATGTGGCTCTATTTTGATTTTCTTTGTTTGGTTTGAAATATGTATTGCTGAAGCATAACCCGTTCGGGCCGGGTCTGATGCCCCTTTATTTCTCCTCTAAATTAGTTTTTTTTTTTTTTAAATAACAAAAATATCAAAACTTACTAGGTTAGAATGACATGTATCATGGAAAAAGATGTGCGTATTCAACGTGTAGTAAGTTTATGGAACCAATATACGGAGTATTTCTTGATGATGATTATGTAGAATGGACTTACAAAGTATAATGAACCATTAAGGTTGTCTACTTGTCTACATACTACGAAGTAATGAACAATACGCTCATCACTAGGTTAATTAAGATATACAGTCACGTATATTAAGATGTATAGTCACGTGTATTATTAAATATCTATTAAATACATTATATGGTTAAAATTTTGACAAAATACTTTCATTAAAAACGAATTTTATCTCATTTATGATTGAATTTCATGGTTTGTTCAATATTAGCACGTGAATTTCAAGATTTGTTACAGTAATTACGTTAGAAAGAGAAAATTAAACAACACTGATATTGCGTATATATTATTCCATATAGAGAAAATAATATTTTAAATCAGACGATGATGTAATTTTTAGTTTACAAGGTTATGTGGGCAAGTAACAACACGTATAGTACACTTATACATGCAGTTGTCACCTTGAGTATACCACTCTATGATAATTCCAATATATATTAGAAATCGTAGAAAAATAGAGATATAGATCGGTACAAAGTTTTATTTTAGACTATAAGAGAGAGGAAAAAACACACCCGAATATTATGGCATAGAATTAAGATCTGATTTACACCTAATAATTAAGATATGATAACTTATCCTTCTTTCTCTATATAAAGAAAAGTATCAGCCAGATTTATTAGTCAATTTGAATCATAAAACTGTCCTAAAATGCTTTTTATTATTTTTTATTTTATGAAAATAAGCTTTATAATTTCTTTAGTATATTTGTCTAACAAAATTTTTCAATATTTATAGTTGTTTGTGCAGAATAAGGTTTTCATTTATAAGTCGGTTAGGGACAAATGATGAAATTTGTTTCTGAATCATCCTACAAAAATGCAGGATACACCTACCTATAAAATAAAAAATATACAGAGTACTTCTCAATTAATTGGAAAATAATTTTCTCATTGAGTGTTTTTTTTTTTCCTTTTTTTTTCCGTAGATATTCGATGCATATACATATAAAGAAAGTATATGTATACAAAAGATATACTCAATTAACTAGGAAATAATTTTCTTGTTGAGTTTTGTTTAGATATATATATATATATATATATATATATATATATATATATATATATATATATATATATATATATATATATATATATATATGTATGTATACTAGGTTAGAACCCGCGCGATGCACGGTTTATATAAAATCTATTTTTATAATTTGTACATTTAAAAATAATGGATAAATATAAATAAGAATTATGCACCTTGTACAAAAATATTTGTAATTTTATAGTTTTAGATTTTCATCAAAATTATGATATAATACCTGTTCAACGTCGCCTAATACATATTTCAATGTAGGAGTCCATTTATTAGTGTGCTATTTACATTTGTTTCATTTTTTAAAGATAAATCGATAGGTTGTAGTTGTAATGTAGAAGCTTCTAATATTCAAATTTCAAAATGTTACATATAGCTCCAAAAAAAAATGACATTATCCTTACATTTAGGCGGGAAAAAATTTATTATGTGAGTGACATGTGGACAGTGATGACGTCAGCAACGTTTTGTTTTGGTGATTATATATATATATATATATATATATATATATATATATATATATATGTATATGTATATGTATTTATATACATATACGTATATACATATATATATATATATATATATACACGCAAAAAAGGTACTCTATATAGTATATACAAAGATTTTTTTTTTTCTTTTTTTTAATCAAAGTAGAGACTAGAACGCAATCTAGAATAGTCGCAATTATATTATAGTAAGAAAAATAAAATCTCATTTTCTTGAATGAATAAGTTATTGCCAAGTGAGTTTTAATTTACAAATTGATAATACGCGTAAATCAACTGAGAGAGACTACATCATTTACTAACTGGAACTCTGTAATTTAGAAAAAAAAAATAAAAAATTTACTCCGATAATTTCTGAGGAAAAATTTGTATGGCTGTGAATTTGTGATTCATTAATTGTGAAACTTTGGCATGATCTCATGTACTATAAGAACATAAAGCGAGTAGAGATATTGAAATTTGATTTAATTCATGTATTAAATGTTCATTCTTATTTTCATGGAAATTTCAAATCATAAATCTATAACTTTGGTCTCAATCATCCATGTGACCCTTTTACAAATATATGTTCATTCCAAGTATATATTTTGTATTAGACAATTTGTACCCATAAGACAATAAAGATTAAGCAATTGATAGAAAAAGGTCCGACCAAAAAAGTATATCAATTAGTATATTAATTGGGATGGAGATGATTGATTATGTAAATAAACCTTTATGAATAAGACTTAAATTGGAGTACATGTAAGGAGTAAATGCATTAAGAAAAAGATTGGAGTTGCTAGCTAGCAGATGTATGTATGATAATATGGGGCTAATGGGAGTGTGAAAACACTTTGAGAAATAAAATTATGAACGTAGATTTTGACATAAAGTAGGAGTTGTAAATTTTAAGGATGCAATGAGAAGAAAAATTTGCTAGTAAGTTCATTTTAGCATACATGGATGCACGGTTAAGAAAGGTATGGTAGAGGTTTGAGAAAATTAGGAATTCGTAGAGAAATTAAGGAAAGCCTAATAAGAATTTATCGAATTAATTAAAGGGGGTTAAACCGACACAATGAAACGAGTTTGGAGCATCATGTAGATAAAATTAAGTGTATGAAGGATATATATGATCTATGTAGATGTCCATATATAAGGAATTTAATTTAAGTCTTTTTATTTCAAAAAAAAAAAAAATTAAAGTCTTATATACCACTTCTATTTGACGGGTTTTTATTTATTTATTTATTTTTTTTAATTTTTTTTTTTTGTGCCTATTCGGTTTTTGGTTCGTTGTTATTTTGATTGATTAAATTGCTTAACATAAAAAGATTATGTAATTCAAAAGGTCTATGATTAATTGATTACCTTTAATTCATTAGTGTTGATTCTGTTGAAGGCATAAATGTAACCTTTTATTGTACGTTTGTGCTTCACCTAGGAAAACTTTGCCCAATAGTAACAATTAGAAGTAAGTGAAGTATGCCGTTGTCAGTTTAATTGGGTTCGCAAAATTTCTTACTTTCAATTTTTTTGTTTAATTTTTTCTTTACTTTTAATGTAAGGGCCCTTTTATATAGAGAGAGTTTAGGAATTGCTTGTTTTAGTAATCAAGTAATTAACTATATATACCTTTTACAAGATTATTCATGAAAAAATAAGTTGACGCATTGTATAAAAATGTATTAATATATTTGTTAATTTTTCTAATTTTTATAAGTTGTGTACTAGTCTATTTCTAGAAAATTTCTTGTATGCTTGAAATTATGGACCCTAGTTTAAAGACACGCATTGTCTACGGTTAAGGAATGTGAATATCTACTTATAATGAGTAAGGAAGATAGAAAGGCAGAGAGAAAATAATCAAGGGATAATCAATTACCGTAGGGTTTGTTTGGCATCGTTTTTTTTTTCCTAAAAACACAAAAAACAGGAAATAGGAAAAAGGTGTTTTCACTTTTCTGTTGTCAGTTTTTAAAATTAACATGATTTTAATAAATTTGACTAATTTTAAATTCATTATATGACATTATATCATATGAATTTGAAAAATAAAAAACCAAAAAAAAGAAAAACCATAGTGATGCCAAACGAACCCGTGGATTTTACTTTATGGTTTTGTGTCTTGTATAGTTGTATTAGCTTTATCTATAAAAAATAATAAAAAAAAATACTCTGTATATATATAGAAAAGGGCAAAAGCTAACGAACGCCTCAGGGCGTTGGATAAGCTCTAAAAATAGAAATATTAAATACAAATGAACATTAATTACACCGATCGACGCGTATTTTGGCATGCATTCCCAAATTAATACCACTTTAGGAAATGTATTAAATGCTTATCTGACGCCTCGGGGGCGTTCGTTAGCAAGATCCTAAAAAAATGTTAAAATAATAATAATAATAATAATAATAATAATAATAATAATAATAATAATAATAATAATAATAATAATAATAATAATAATTAATACTGTTTTTTAATCCCAACATTCACCAATTTATTTTCATTAATCCCAACTATGGATTATTTCTCAATAATCCCAACTTTAAGGTGGCCTATCATTCCTCATACCCAACCGGTAACTAAACTTGTTATATGTTAGGTTCACAGTGATTTCACTAAGAAAACACTTATAATAATGTGTGGGAACAAAACCTAAAATAAATGATTACAATGTAATTGTAAATATCAAATACAACACAATGTATTTCAATCAAGTATAATCCAAGTCTAAGAAATTACAGAAATTTACAAAGACTACACTAATGTGAAGTTTATCAAACTTGCCTTTCCTCCAAGCCGAGAACAATGAACATGAACATGAGAATCCCGATATCCCGTAAGACTAGTTCCTTGATACACTGTTAAAGGCGTGCATACACTTTCCTAAAGAGGTTTATTTCCCCCACACGGTACTTGGGTTAAACCGGAAATTCTCTTTGAGATACAATTGACAGCACATTTCGTTCTTAGTACTAGAATCGAAATACAATGAATAATTCACTAAGAAGGCTAAATTTCAAGAGTTTTTTCTCACAAAAGTTTGCAAGAAGATTGAGAGAAAAAAGTAGAGAATATAGGAGAAAATCAGTCTCTGAAAAACTATATATTCTTTCGATAAAATGAAAGAAATTTAAAGCAAAGAAAATAACCGCATACAACAGGCTGAAAACCGAGGAAGCGCAGGCGCGCCACCCAACACCGCACGGGCGCGCCAAAACCGACGCGGGCGCGTCCCTCTACGGCCTATTTCTGCTTCTGATCCAGTAGGGTACGCGGTTTATGCGCGATCAATATCGCGTGCGCCTGTGCGGGCGCGCCATTCCGATTTCTCAAAATCAACTTTGGATCCAGAATAGTCCGCGGTTTATGCGCGATCTCAGCGCGGGCGCGCTAAGCAGCGACACACGCGAGACCTCAGCACGGGCGCGCTAAGCAGCGACCCTAGATCATTCAAAATAAATTAAATGATCACAATTCTCTCATACACTCTAAATCATCTAACAATCCTCCCCCATTTAGAGTGTATACCTTTTAAAACATTCTCCACTTCTATTCACTTAGCCACATCTTATGCATCAATGTCAATTTCCCTACGGATTGAATTGACACCTAGTACAACACACTTAACGATGATCATATCCCATGATTTCCGTATGGATTGAATCACACGGATATATCCAACCATTCGAAGGTGAAGTACACACAAGACAAATCGAATTAATCATCACTTGACACTTTTATACAGCCATGTGTCCGTATCTTTCATAAGTTCATCAAAGTCTATATGTCCATCTAGACTTCTTGAAGCGGCTAAACTTCGAACTTATATAGGTAGGTTCTCATATACGTTATGGTGTCCTTGTGATAAAACACCTTCATTTAGAGCTTTTCAACTCTAAATCTTTGAGAACTTTAAATAAACGCTACCTTACACATCACAAGTAACATAGCAATATGGGTCATCAAATATTGTTGTCAAACAACAAAAATGCAATTCAACCACATTGAATCTAAGACTTGATGTTTCTTCAAGCGTTAGATTGGGTTTCACAAATTCGTGTTTTTGGACATAAACCCATTCCATTCATGGAAAATATGATGGAATGCTTTGGCATAGCCTTTGTAAAGCAATCCACCAAATTCAACTTTGTTGGAACATAGTCAAGACTTATGACCCCATCATTGATAAACTCTTTCACTAGGCTATGCCTAAGTGAAATATGCCGAGACTTACCATTGTACACTTGACTATAAGCCTTTATCAACGCCGAATTGGAATCACAATGGATTGCCACCGGTGGCATTGGCTTTGGCAATAAAGACAATTCTATCATGAGATTCCTTAACCACTCAACATCCTTACTAGCTGAAGCAAGAGCTATAAACTCCGCTGCCATAGTGGAATCCGCAATGCAAGTTTGTTTCTTGGAAGACCATGAAATGGCACCTCCCCCAAATATGAATACCCAACCACTTACAGAAGAGTCATCCTCTTTGTAAGTGATCCAACTTGCATCAGAATAACCTTCTAAAACTGAAGGAAATCCACTATAAATTAGATCATAGTCTAACGTACCCTTAAGTTACCTCAAGACCCTTCTTATTGCAAACCAATGTTGTACACCCGGGTTACTAGTAAATCTACTTAGTTTCCCCACAGCCAATGCAATATCCGGTCTTGTACTAGTCATGGCATACATCAAGGATCCAATTATCAAACATATTAAACCGTTTGATCATTTTCTCAATATAATGAGATTGACTTAAGATAAGTCTTCCATTGTCCCTTATAATCTTGATGCCCAAAATGTCATCCGCCTCCCCCAAATCCTTCATCTGAAAAGATGAGGATAAGAATTCCTTGGTCAATTCTACTTGTTGTAGACTTGTACCAAAGATAAGCATATCATCAACATATAGACAAATGATGACACCATGACCTTTGTCATCAAATTTGCTATAAATACACTTATCAGCTTGATTCACTTTGAATCCAAAGGACAAAATTGTGTCATCAAATTTCCGATGCCACTGCTTTGGTGCTTGTTTAAGTCCATACAATGACTTAACCAATTTACATACCTTATCTTCTTGTCCTTCCAAAACAAACCCTTCGGGTTGTTTCATATACACTTCTTCCTCTAGATCTCCATAAAGGAATGCCGTTTTGACATCCATTTGATGAATCACTAGATTATATACCGAAGCCATTGCAATCAATAACCTTATGGAGGTAATCCTTGCAACCGGTGCATAAGTATCGAAATAATCAACACCATGCTTTTGCCTAAAGCCTTGGATAACCAATCTGACTTTAAATTTCACTATGGAGCCATCCGGTCTCCTTTTCCTAGTGAAACTCCACTTGCAACTAGGGGTGAAAATTCGGTGTTCGGTTTGGTTTTTGGCCCAAATCAAAACCGAACCACCTTAATTCGGTTTCTTGATTTTAGAAACCACACCGCACCACTTTACTTTAGAAACCGAACCAAACCGAACCATATTTATTTCGGTTTCAGAATAAAAAACCGAACCAAACCGATTTTTTTGGGCCTCTTTTATTTGGGCTAATAATCTGCAAATTGGGCCTCATTAATCAACACACTAAGTCATTATTCTCACTAACACAGCAAGCAGTGCAAATTAACAAAATAACAGCAAACAAATTTAGTCCAATTCATACAAAGTACAAAGTCTACAAACCAATCCAAATCATACAAACTTAAGTTTTCAGTTTACAAACTAACAAAGTATCAAATCAAACCAATCAATCCATACAAACTCAAATTAAACAAGTTTTAAAAGAACTACTTAAGTTAAACATAACATGATCAACATTCAACAACATTACAGCCAGCTAGGGCTGGCAAACGGATCAGGTCGGGTCGGGTTCGTGTTCGGGTCAATTCAATTTCGGGTTGAATACCCCTGACCTGAACCTGGCCCATTTAACTTTTCGGGTCAAAAAGCTCAACCCTAACCTGATTTTTTCGGGTTCGGGTCAACCCGAATCTGACCTGATTTTTTTTTTTAAATCATTTTTTTCGATTTTGAATTTACTTTAATTTTCAGATCTAATATTTCCCATTTCAATTTTAAATATTAACATCTTAATTTTATAAAGAAAATCATTGATAAATAATCAAATTGATACCATCTACAAATTAAAAGTGTAGATCATAAACATATAACAGTTGCCCTTCTAGAAAGAGTCTTAATTAGATAATAAAATACCAAATTAAATTACATTACATAAGATCTAAAACTAAAAAAACATAAACGTTTCTCCAATTTCAATGATTTGCGGAAATATCATCTAGATATTGTTCGATGACGATGAGGTTGATGCTTGCAGCCTGCTGTTGTTAGATCGATCGAGCGGTAGAAAGTATAGAAAGAACATAAAACGCCGAAGGAGGCTGATGAAGCATAGAAAGCGTGATGTGATGGTGGTGGAAAAACGGCGAAGGATTAACACAACCTTGGATTGATGAAGGAGAGATTGAGATAACGCAAGGAAGTGTAGATTGATGAAAAGAATTCCAAGGATTAAATAGAAATTAAGGGTTTAAAAAAAGGTTGGAGAAGATTTTAGGGAATGAAGAGAGAGAAAATTTAAGAGAGAGAATGGAGGAGAATAAGAACGGCTGAGTGAAAGTGAGAAAGAATTGAGGAGTTAGGGTTTTTAATGTTAGTAGGTGGGCTCATTTTGAATTTGGGCTAGTATGATGATCTATTTAGGCTTTTTATTTTATTTTTTTTGGGTTATATGGGTCAATTTCGGGTTGGGATTTTCAACCTTAACCTAACCCATTTAAATTTCAGGTCGGGTTCGTGTCAACCCATTTAAATTTTCGGGTCGAAAACCTCAACCCTAACCCGCTATTTTCAGGTCGGGTTCGTGTCGTGTTTTCGGGTCGGGTCAATTTTTGCCAGCCCTACAGCCAGCAGAACAATAGCAGCAGCCAACAGAACAGATCGATCCAGCAGGCAGCAAAGCAGTAGCAACAGAACAGCAGAACAGTAGCAGCAGCCAGCAGAACAGCAACACAGTAGGCCAGTAGCAGCAGATCAACACAGCAGTGGCAGCAGATCAACACAGCAGTAGCAGCACAGAGCAATCACTCAAGTATTTCGACCACTTCATCAATTTTAGCATCACCAATTGCCATATTCTTCATTTCTATCATAATTCAATAAAATTCACAAGATAAGAAACCAAAATAAATATATAAACATAATGAAAAATAATTAACTTTGATTAAATGTTCTTATATTTTACCTTCTTCAAGATGCTCAACTTCCTCTAAACACTCTTCAATACTTGGGAATGGTGCAGCACGTAACCAATTTTGAGCACATACTAAACCTTCCACAACTCGAGGAGTTAATGAACTCCTAAAATGATCTAGAACTCTGCCTCCAGTGCTGAAAGCACTCTCGGAAGCTACTGTCGACACAGGGACAACAAGAACATCTCGTGCAATTTTAGCAACAGTAGGAAACCTTGAACTATTGAACTTCCACCAGCTCAAAATGTCAAAATCATCCACATCTTCAGTCGTATCCTCCTCCAAATATTTGTCTAATTCTATTTTTGCATCTCCATCTCTCTCACATTTGTGTTTCTTATACTTATTCTTCAAGACCTCTATCTTCTTATGTTTGGGAGACATTGGAATTTTATCATCACTACTTGAATTCGTTTCCACCTTATTCCCATCACCATATGAAGAAACACAATAATCCTCATATAAAGCATTCATAGCTTCTTTCACATTTTTAACCAACTTTGATGCAACAATAGAATTATAGATTTCATTTATCATCCACTCAACATAATCAAGTTTATAACGAGGATCAAGGACAACGGCAATAAAAATCAAGAGGTTTATTTTTTCTGGATCACCCCAATACTTTTCATATTTATCTTTCATTCTACAAGCCATAAGACACATATCCGGATCATCACTTGACACCAAATCATTCAAAAGTATACTAACACTCACCAATTCATGAAAAAACAGATTCGAAGTGACATATAAAGAGCCAGAGATATGCATGGTCAAATCATAAAAAGCTTGCAGAAATTCAGAAAATCTTCTCACATTGTTCCAGTCATCAGCATCAGGGCTGCCCTTACCATCCCTCTCACTCAATTCGAGAAGGAACATTAAATCTAGGTTCCATTACACCACAAAAGTGTCTAAAACCTACACCTTCAACAAACTTATATGGAAGTTCATCAACAATTACCATATACGACAAAGCTTTTCTAATACAACCAGCATCAAATTTGTGGTATGTCAACCCACTAGTACAACCAGCAGCACTTGTTACTTTAGCACTTTTGAATGAAAGCAAACTTTGTTTTGAATCTTTAGGGGTGTTATAGGGATACTTACGACAACGGTTAATATGAGCCCATAACACACTAGTGCCGTTTTTCTTTGCCCCGCACTTGTAGCTCATCCCACAATACTTGCAAGTTGCCTGCCTTCCAGAAGGTAAGTCTTCTTTCACAAAATGCTCCCAAACTTCAGACCGCTCTTTCATCCTCTTCCTTTTTACACCTTCTTTTTTTTTGTTACAGTCAGATTGGTCAGTCTCAGGTTCAGATTGTTCAGGGTGGTCATTGACACCCAAATTGGTTGCCATTGGCCTAGGACATAAAAAACAGCAACATAAGAGCAGAAAGTTAATAAAGGAAGAGGATGAACATGCAATAGCAGTCTAGCAGAGTAATAGCAAAGCAGTAGCACAACAGCAGAGTAATAGCAAAGTAGTAGCACTGTAGCAGTCTAGCAGAATAGCAGAAAGTTAATTCCCACAAATTGAACATGCAGTAGCAGAGAAATTAAGCAAACTAAAATTCCCACAAATTAGTACAAACTAAAATTCCCACAAATTAATTCCCACAAATTAGCACAAACTAAAATCGCAATTCACAAATTAAAATCGCAGTAGCAAGTAAAATCGCAAGTTAAAATCGCAATTCACAATTGAACATGCAGTAGCAACGATTAGTATTTAGTAATTTAGTAGGAGAAGACAGGAGAGAGCAAGTAAGTAGAGCAACGATTAAAACGCAAATTGAATTCGCAAATTGCATATTTCATACCTTAATTAGTAGGAGAAGACAGGAGAGAGAGAGAAGCAGGTGGACCGTTGACGGTGGTCGCCTGGTGCCCTGGTGTACTGGACGGTGGTCGGAGACTCAGAGGAGTCAGTCAGACAGGAGAGGGGACGAAAGAGTGGAGAAAGGCTGAGAGGATTAGAGGAATTAGGGTTTTTTTTATTTTTCATTATATACCTAGGGTATTTAGTTTTGAGCCAGGCAGGGGTTTTGTAGGATTGGGCTTATAATTCGGTTTGGTTCGGTTTTGTTCGATTTTTAAATTTCCCGAACCGAAACCAAAATTTTTTTATTTTTGACACCGAAACCGAACCACCCTCCCAAAAAACCGAACCACATTCCTTATCCGGTTCGGTTTTTCGATTCGGTTTGGTTTTACACCGATTCACTTTCACCCCTACTTGCAACCAAGAGGTTTACAACCGGGAGGTAAATCCTCTATGACCCAAATATTATTTCCCAGGGTGGAATCCATCTCATCATTTATACCTTCCTTCCAAAATGCACTATCTTGACTAGATATTGCCTCGCTATAAGTATTTGGGTCACTATCCACATTAAAACAATATGGAGTAGTAGAACTAAGGACATCCCTAGACCCTTCAACTAAATAAATAAAGTCATCTAGAGGATTCCTAATTTTCCTTTCCCTAGTACTTCACCTCACTCGAGGAGTTTCAACATTCTCATTATCAAATGTACTTTCATGAGTTTCAAGTTGATCATTCAACTCTACTATCTCCCTATCATTGGCACTGATTTGTAGATCTTTCAGTCTACTCATTGATGAAAATCGATTTTCATAAAAAATTGCATCTCTTGACTCAATAACCGAATGAATCGATATATAGTAATTTTGTTATATTACATAGAACCTATAGGTTTTTCTATGCTCAGCATAACCTATAGATATGCAATCCAAGCCCCTTTCACCGAGCTTCCTTTTCTTGTTTCCAGGCACTCTTACGATTGCTCTACAACCCCAAACCTTGAGATACTTCAAGTTTGGCTTTCTTTTGTACCATAGTTCATAAGGAGTAGATTGTTTTCCCTTAGTGGGAACCCGGTTAAGAATGTGACAAGTTGTCAACATTGCTTCACCCTAGAACCCTTCACTCAAACCAGAGTAAGATAACATGGAATTAACCATTTCTTCAAGAGTTCTGTTTTTCCTTTCAGCTACACCATTTGATTGTGGTGCATAACCCGCTGTAGTCTCATGAATTATACCCAAAGATTGGAAATAAGCTGGATCATAATACTCACCTCCTTTATCAGTTCTAATTCTCTTAATTAATGATTCTACTTGAAGTTCTACTTCCCTTTTATAAATATCAAAATTTGTTAAAGCTTCATCTTTGGAATGCAAAAACACATAACAAAACCTAGAATAATCATCTATAAATGTAATCATGTATGTTTTGTTCCCCAAAGAAGGAGTACTATGAAAATCACACAAGTCACTATGGATTAGCTCTAAAATATTAGAACTTCTCTCAGATCTCTTAAAAGGAGTTCTAGTGATCTTGTTCAACATTCTAGTAGAACATTTATTAGGAGAAATATCACAAGAAGGTATCAATTCTTGTTTTGACATGAAAAACATTTTATTGTAATTCACATGTCCTAATCTAGAATGTCATAAGTCAAACAAACTCAAATCAACATGATTATCATTGACATCAACATTCAAACAAATATCATCATTAAATACATACTTGTCTTTCAAAGAAAGTTTAAACAAACCATTATCCAAATAACAACGACCAATAAACGTTACACCCCTAGTAATAATGCATCTATTAGCTTCAAATACAAGCTTATAGCCAAGATTATTCAGGGTAGGCCCGGATACAAGATTCTTACTAATTTCTGGAGCATACAAAACATTCCTAAGAATAATTGCAGTCCCCGAATTAAACACAAGCTCAACTTGTCCTCTTCCAAGAACCTTAATGGTAGAATTGTTCCCCATAAAGAGGTCTTCTCCATCAACAACCTTTTGAAAGGTCTTGAATCAATGTTTACTCTTGCACACGTGTCTTGAAGCCCCCGAATCAATCCACCATGAGTCATCATCCTGCACCATAAAAATGTTAGGATCTGCTGCATTTAAATCTAAACCGGAATTAAATTCAACCTCATGTGATGGATTACCTTTGGTGGGTGGGTCCTTGCTTTCATTAGCACGGCCCTCCTTGGCTTTCCCCATCCTTTTCTTGAAAGAAAAGCAGTCCTTCTTGCGGTGACCAACTTTACCGCAATCCCAACAAATAAACTTGTTACTTGTCATTTTCTTTTTGGACTTTTTCTTGAAAGAATTATCATTCTTTCTATTTCCACTAGTAGATGCACTACCTCTTCCCTCATCTACCATATTAACGGTAGATGTGCTAGGATTTCCATCCTTAGCTCCTTCCATGGCACGAATCCCAACTTCAATTTAAAGATGGGTGGCCAAACCGGACAATGTCATGTCCTCTTTCTTATGTTTCAAGTCATGCTTAACATTCTTCCAACTAGGGGGTAACTTATCAATAATACTAGAAACAACAAATAACTCATTCATGGATATTCCATGTTGTTCCAAACTACCATAAATACGTTGCAATTTATGAAATTGGTCCATTATGGATCGACCATCAACAAATTTAAAATTATTAAAATTGCTAACTAAGAATTTCTTACTTGATGCATCTTCCGCCATGTACTTGCTTTCTAAGGACTCCCAAAGCTCCTTAGCCGACTCAATATTTTGATAGACATCAAATAAATCATCCTCCATACCATTCAAGATATGACCACGACAAATAAAATCATCGTTGTCACATTTCGATCTTTCCCGAACGGATTCCAAGGTCTCATTCTCATGTTCATTCGGCCTTGGAGTACTTATCACATAGGCAACATTTAGAGATGTAAGAAGAAAATACATTTTCTTCTTCCACCTTCTAAATTCAACACCATCAAACTTCTTGAGTTTGACAAAATTTGTTGTTAATTCCTTCACACTAGACATACTTGACAAATTCTAAGATTAAACCTCTTTAGATTGTTAGGTTCACAGTGATTTCACTAAGAAAACACTTATAATAATGTGTGGGAACAAAACCTAAAATAAATGATTATAATGTAATTGTAAATATCAAATACAACACAATGTATTTCAATCAAGTATAATCCAAGTCTAAGAAATTACAGAATTTACAAAGACTACACTAATGTGAAGTTTATCAAACTTGCCTTTCCTCCAAGCCGAGAACAACCAACATGAACATGAGAATCCCGATGTCCCATAAGACTAGTTCCTTGATACACTGTCAAAGGCGTGTATACACTTTCCTAAAGAGGTTTATTTCTCCCACACGGTACTTGGGTTAAACCGGAAATTCTCTTTGAGATACAATTGACAGCACATTTTGTTCTTAGTACTAGAATCGAAATACAATGAGTAATTCACTAAGAAGGCTAAATTTCAAGAGTTTTTTCTCACAAAAGTTTGCAAGAAGATTGAGAGAAAAATGTAGAGAATATAGGAGAAAATCAGTTTCTGAAAAACTATATATTCTTTCGATAAAACGAAAGAAATTTAAAGCAGAGAAAATAACCGCACACAACGGGCTGAAAACCGAGGAGGCGCGGGCGCGCCACCCAACACCGCGCGGGCGCGTCCCTCTACAGCCTATTTCTGCTTCTGAATCCAGTAGGGTACACGGTTTATGCGCGATCAACATCACGGCCGCGCCATCAATGACGCCCGGGCGCGCTAGTACCTGCGCTTGCGCACCATTCCGATTTCTCAAAATCAACTTTGGATCCAGAATAGTCCGCGGTTTATGCGCGATCTCAGCGCGGGCGCGCTAAGCAGCGACACACGCGCGACCTCAACGCGGGCGCGCTAAGCAGCGACCCTAGATCATTCGAAATAAATCAAATGATCACAATTCTCTCATACACTCTAAATCATCTCACATTATATCAGGTCACTTGACACGTGTCAACTCTTGATTGGTCTAAAAATAAAAAATAACAAAACCCAGAAAACAATAACCCCCACCGTAACCCCTACCTGACCACCGTAACCCCCACCACCACCACCACCTGCCGCCAACCGTCCGCACCTACCCCTCCTTTCCCCTGCCCCAATGATGCGCCGCTTTCCCCCCAATCCCACTGTGTCGGTGTTGCGACCCTCCTCCACCCCCAATCCCCTCCTTTTCCGATTCAATTTTCCGACAGCCACAATCAAAACTCCCGTTTAAACCTCTCCAACCGTTCGAAACCCCTCCCCCACTCCCGAAAACCCCCAACAACCACTTCCTCACCGTCGAAAACCCTAGCCGCTAGGGTTTCGGGGTTACCGGAGTGGTGGTTGGAAGTTTTCGAAAAGGGGGAGGGGTTTTATTAGTGGTTGCGTAGAGGTTTCGGGGAGGGGGGACAGTGGTTTAGAGGGAACGCCGGAGCGTCAACTCTAGTGGGGGGGGGGACGACGGTCCGGCGAAAGAGGTGGCTGGGATGGGCGGGTTGCCGGATTGGTTAGGTGGTTGGGGCTTTGGCTGGGTGGATTTTTTTTTTTAATTTTGGTTTTTTTTATATTTTTAACCAATCAGTTTGTGACACCTGTCACTTTAACAAAAAAAAATAAAATTAACCCATTCAACCTGTAACCGGTTTTTGGGATTGAAGAATGATAGGCCACCTTAAAGTTGAGATTATTGAGGAATAATTCAAAGTTGGGATTAATGAAACTAAATTGGTAAAAGTTAGGATTAAAAAACAGTATTAATCCTAATAATAATAATTAAATAATAAAAAAAAAAATGAAAAAACCCAAAAACCACTCCATCTTCAATTTTCCATACGTTTGGGTGTATTGGTACGGAGTACAATAAATCCTTCATACAAATATACATGTACTCCATATTAGCTAAGAGCCAGAATCACGGTTAATTACGTTACAATCGCTCAATTTTTGTTTCTACTAAGTAAAAACCCATGGAGCTGAGATGCACATTAATTGCAATTTAATGAGAAGGATTATATAGATCAAAGTAATGATTTGTTTTTTTCCTGGGTTTCTCACCCACAATTTCACAAATTAAAAGCACAGTATTACACCAAACGTGAATTAATTATAAGATGACAAATTCTAGTTATTATATGTTGAACTTGTACTGAATAAAATCTTTGGTGTGAAATTAACATAATTATTTTATGTACACTTGTTTATATTATGAAATGATTACTGTCCCTCTTTTATCTTTGAGGGTTATGTGGTAAACCATAGTAGCTCTTAGAGGCTTAGAAGTTAGCTAGCACAACTTTATATTAAAGGTTGCATTTGAGAAGACAAGAGTGGAATCATAGATATACAAATTGACCCGTTGATTTAGTCGTGTATTATTAAATTAACATCGATTTAAAAAATGTATTAGATGCTTAAAAATACAAGTACATATTTTTTTTTTTTTTGGGTTCTCTTAGCGGAAATTGTGAATATATTTTCGTACATGGTATTTAGTAAGTTGGGTATTAATGACAAAGTTGACCCTTTAATGTACTCCCTCTATCCCTTATTTTTTTGTCGCATTTGACTTTTTACGGTCTCTAAGACACGTCTTTAAATGTATATATCTCTATTTTTATTCACGTAAAATTATAAAAATTTGATATTAATAAATTATACAATGAGACGATTCTAGCAAGACCCAGAATATATTATTACTTATAGGTTAATGAGAATTTATGGTCAAAGTTTTAAAAGTTTAACCCATATTTTGGCAATGGGACAAAAAATTAAGGGACGGAGGGAGTAATAAATTAATTAATGGTTAATATCTCTACTTTTAACGTACGTTTCATGTTTATAGATTATGCTTGGATATTATCATGTTGTGTTGTGAGGGAAGCTTAGTATGGCGCCCGGAAGATTGGTTGACATAGGAATTAAAAGTTACTCATATTTAATTTTCCTAATGAAATTCCTAGGGATTTCTTTAATTTGTTTGATTGGTAATGCGGGAATTTTGAATTCCCATAAAGTTTGATTGACGGAAGGGAGGCTTGATAATTTACTTCCCATGTTTTGTGGGAAGTTTGTATTTTCACTTCCTTCATTTTTTCTTTTGTGTGTCAATACCTAGATAACTACCCAACTTATCAAATCTCATGAATTTCCACTTCCCCCCATTTAAAATTCTTCTATATGAGTAGTTGAGTAGAGCACAAAAGTAAACACTTCTCTTCAAATCTCATGAATTTTCACGACTTAAGGGCCTTTAACTTAGTTTTTGCCCTATTATCATTGGACTACCCGACCCAATAACAAACTCTAGTTCAGAGTGCTCATAAAATTGCCAAATGGTGTCATAGCTCAACTCTTTAATCTCTTTCTCTAATTTACTGTAGTTTGTGTTTGGACATGTAAAAAGAATGAATATATAAACACGAATAAGTTTAATCAATATACAGTAATAATTTCAATACATTCATGTATGTTTTAATCAAAATCAATCGGTTTGATCAAAGATAAGTAACCTCATAATCAATAGCACTATTAAATACTCCCTCCGTCCTATTTCTTAAAACTAATCAATAAGACTAGTAACCTCATGCAATCAATAACAACTAGTCTGCTAACTGGTGAAATGCACGAGTTGTTAATTAGTTCATAAAAAATTGCATTGAGAGATGAGTGAGGAAATACTAATAAATCATCATGGGCGTAAAGTGTAATCCAAAATATGATTAAAGAAATTAATTTTCTGGGACTTTAATTCCAAAAGGAGGCTTAAAAAGAAGGTGGAGGAACTAAAATTAAAGAGAGAGAAAAGGAAAATGTTGAATTGAAGTGGAGAGATGAAGATGAAGTGTGCATGGGGGATGAAGTATAAGTTTAATAAAAGAGTTAAAAAAGATCGTGTGATAAAAAAAGTAAAAATGTAAGAAGTTATGTGGCACATTGGGTTGGGAAAGAAGATAGCGAAGTGTTATATGATGAGGACACTTGTCTTTCTCGATTTGTGTTTTTAAAACTAAGTATAGATCATATTTGGGTTTTTTTTTTGCATGGGATTTAAGAAAGTTACCAATTTCTTCAAACTAATTAATGGAAATACATATGTGCATATGGGGTTAGAGAGTGATAGAGAGAGATAAAACACTTGGAAATTATTGAAGAGGGGGAGAGAGAAAATGTTGAGAATTGATATCAAAATAAAGTCATCATTAGTAAGAGTAAAAAAAGGATGACAAATCATCAAAATGAGGGTAATATTGTCAATAAGTATAACCTTAAAATAAAAATTAAGCCGTTTTTTTTTTTTTTTTTTTTTAAAAAAGGCTTTTAATATTGGGCACCCTAAAAAGAAATAATACGTGTTTTTAATAAAAGGATGGAAGAAGAGTAAATTCAGTTCTAACCAATTTCAATTGGTGAAACTAAGTTACACTCATTAAAATATATATATATATATATATGTTGTTTATCTATATAAATACAGTTAGCAAGATTTCTTTATAAGTGAAAATGGTTCAATTTGCCAGGTAAATCAATAGCATGTGTTAAAAGATCAATGAAGTAAAGTTATTATCACCTTGCATGTCCAATCCTCAAGTGAAAATTCTATGTATGAACTTTTGGTAATGATTTAAATAGAGTACATATGAGTATAATTTTTCAAATTAATTACTCCTAATTATATTTATTAGTAGTAATTGGACAACTTTAATAAAACCATTTCTTTATTAAGTCTAAATCTTCAAGTGCAAAACCTATTTAATCAGTGCATGCACCACCAAATGTTCTCTTTAATTTCTTCTTGAATTATTGCTTTCCTTTCCGCCTCAACACTCCAAAATTATGCATCTACCTCAGAGTGATTAAACAAATATAAGCAATGGCTGCATTAATTTGATTAAAAAAATCGACTGGCCGGTTCAACCATACTCTAATTAGCAATTAACTCTTAAGTTGGGAATATATATATTTATAAGGGCTCCATATAAAGAGCCAACAGTAAAAGTTTAAGATAAGTCAAACAATAATTGCACCACCTGAGCTGAGCTAAGATTGTGAAATTTAAGGACGAAGTCAATAAACATAAAAATAATATATGAATTAAAATTAAATTCGAAACAAGTAACTTTAAAAAAAAGTGGTAAGAATAAAACCATTTATTTACATAGATAATCTTGTTTATAGTTCTAATTAAGCTTCTTAATTAAATGATATGGAGTACTCTTTACATAGAACTGTAGAAGGTGATGCGATTCTATATTTATAACAATTATACAATGATATAATAATAAAATGAAACTAATAAAAAACTTAGGTTTGTCTCTAATACTCTAATATTATACCACTTATTAGTTATTACATACGTTACGTCGTTACACATGAAGTTGATGATTTATGGAAACGAGCGAGTAGCAAAATTGAATAGAAACTACCACAATTAAATTTTTTATGAATTGAAATAATTGCATAAACCGTATTAGTACTTATAGTATCGGCTTATCGAATAGCAATCCTCCTCGCAACCAACCTTTGCATAGTCTTGAATTCTTGATTAGTATGTAGCTAAATGTAAGCCTAGCACCCATTACTTTCAATGTTATTTTATAATAATAACACAATACACATGATAGGATACGATACGCTGTCATGTTAGTTTTGCAGTCTACTTTCCCCTATTCTATAATAATTGCAACATGATGAGGACAATAATACAGGGTATTAATTACTATATAATGTAGTATTGTAATTAATCAAAACTCTCCTTAAAAAAAACAAACTGTCGCATTTATCATAAAACAAGAATCAAACTCAACAATTCCATGCATCTATATTAAATTAAAAATGATGTAAGAATGAAGGTGATAACATGATTAACGAACATCTCGGCTTGTCAAAAAAATAAAGTAAACATTTTAATGCATGTGTGTATTATTAATGAAACAAGATAGATTTCCAACAAAGTAAAATGCAGTTGACGAATTGAGCAAGATAAAAATTGACGGTTGAAGGTTGAAGATGCCCATGCATTTAGAATACACTGTTAATTCATATTTCGTACATATGGTTGTTCTCTAATTAATTGAACAGTTTGACTCATATATTACATATATTTCATTGCATTTAAATTTATTTAAAGATTTCTGTAGTGAATTCAATAATATTGAATCAATTGGATGTTCACTTCACCTAAAAATGCCACAAGTCCCACATCACATTATTATTTTCTCTTCCATGAATGTTCCATTTAATAACAATCTGAGCCTCACTTTAACTACAAGTTGTGATTGAAAGCATATATTTTCTTACAGAGAAGAAATTAATCACTACTACTATATAAGTATATATTTTATACATAGTACTTGTTTTTGCAATACTAATGGTAATTTTCTTTCCCATCTGTTGTGGGAGGATTTGCCTCCTCTCGCGATAAAATAATACCACATGACAACACGATATAACTTACATTCCGTATTAGTTATATACAATTATAAACGCCGTATGTAATGTACATTACTGTAAGAAAGTAATTTTTAACCTTTTATTCCATTACGATAACACATAAGATTATGCCCTTTAAGAATTCGATGATACCTTAATTTTGTTTTGAAGGGAAATCTATATTTTTTTCACTTGTTGAAACTACAACTATAACACCATAATTGAACATATAGTACGAGCATGTTATTATTAAGAAAATTAAAATTTTGGACCACAATAGGAACCCACAATATTTTCAATATTTAAAAAAGTGGTTCCATTTTTCTCAAAAAAAAGGTGGTTCCATTAATTTGAGTACTCAGTTTACGGAAATCTATGGTATTGTTTGCTTCCTCTCCAGGGAACCTCTATCTTTGTATCAAAATTCATAAAGTCAACCCCTACTACTATACACTCCACTATACTGAATACTTAATTAATTTAATTAATACCAAACTCTTAATTTAATTAATTTCTTCTTGTGTATAAGCATGTTTGTTAAAGCAAAATACAAATTTAATTAATTAGCGATTTTTCATGTAAGTATTTATTATGTAATTAAAATATTATATATCTTATCTTATAGAATAATAATTATAATTTAATTAAGACTTGTGTATACGGATCAGTATCTACTTTGACAAGTTGTTGAAAATAAAGTACAAATATACTTATGACAATTTTCAGGAAGTTGCAAACATCCTCCTCAGTTCACCCTGGCCTCCTAATATGGAGGTTTTAATTAATTAATTAATAATCAATTAATTAATTAACATTAGCATTCATGATGCATTGATGCCACTATAGGAGTAGTTTGTATTTTGCCTTTACTCTTATTTCCTATTTTAAGAGGAAATGTTGGTAGAAGGCAACTCGAGATTACTATTTTTTAAAGTGATGAACAAGTATCCTATGTTTATTTATGTAACTGAGTCATAGTAATATTTGATTAGGGCCAAGGTGTATTCTCTTTAGTCTTTATAGTATCTGGCTTATCTGAAATGAGCTTATAAATATAATTGTACCTAATTAGTTTTGATTTCACATTCTTTTAGACATAATTGAAGTGATTAATTATTAGCCCTGGAATTTTTTTTATAATTTTTTGGATCGTGAAGAGAATCCACACGAGTACACGACTAAAGGTATTAACTGACATGATTAAACATTCATGTAACATTCATGTAATGGTACTTAAATTTTATTTGAGACTAATTGTTAACTTGACAACCATGTTTAAGTTTTATTTTGTAGGAGATATAATGGTTAGATGAAAGATACATTTGCAACTAATGACATGTAAATGTAATGAAAAATAATGAACACATATTAGTGTATGTACAATAATTATTGTTTAGAATTTACTAAAATACAATTAAGTGCGTACCTTTTCATGTCATAACTTTTAATGCGTATATATGTTGTCTTTAGGTTCAATAAGTCTTGTATAAGGCGATCATTCTTTAATTTTATTGAAAGACGGTCAATTAAAGGTTAATATTAACAATTTTAGGGTAACTATAACCCATTTAATTAAGGGTAATGACTTAAATCCTATTTTAATGTTTATAGTCTAATAGATACATGTTATAAAAAGCTAAAACGATTAATTAATCTAATACATTATGATTTTTTTAAGGATAGAATTTATGTGATATTATATTTAAATATACTTTGTACATGGACTATATATTGATTTTGAAAATTTGCTCATCTAAGGAACATTGGTACTCCTTCCGTCCCCTTTAGTTCGATTGCATATCGCATGCCTCATTTAGGGTGTGTTTTATTCACTTGATTTTCACTTATATGAACTTATCTTATCTTATCTGGAATTATATGAACTTACCTGAACTAATCTGAACTTATTATTAGACCTTATTGAAACTTATTTTAGTTGTAATTTGTACTTGGGTAACCCTTATTAGAACATATTTTTTTTCTAAAATGAATTTATCTGAACTTATATGAACTTATTAGATCTTAAATAAGCAAAAATAAGGCGAACAAAACAGGCCCTTAAGACGCAATGGCTGATTCATGGGGGGACGTACATGATAGAGGTACAATTGTACCCACATTCCTCCAAAAAAAAAGACTGTTGATAAAAAAGATTAGTTGTTATTTCTTTCAAATATTAGTGAAAAGTGCAGTGACAATGTTCAAAAGAACGGTTGTAATATGCAACTAGTTATTGGCCCGGGCGATGCCTTGAATCACTATAAATTTGATCAAAATTAAATTTAGAAGGTTAGTGTTCAACAATATTTATAAGTGAATAAAATTATAATAATAAATTTAAGATTAATGGGTGCTAATTTTTATTCATTTTACTTTACATAATAAAATGATAACTTATGTAAATATTACTTTGTGTAATTGCTTGATTGGTATTGAATCTAAAAAATTAGCATCCAAAGAATCAACAATCATTAATGTGATTAATGTCTTACAAATTAAATTGTAGATCATTGTGCAATTACTTCGCAGTTACATTCTATGGGAAAACTAAATACGAAGGTTACACATATGAAGGAGGGTGATGATATGAGTAATGACACTTAAGGTGACACGTATCGCTTATGTGGCGCTAAATCTTAATTATTGAAGGAATGGTAACACATGACGATAGCATAGTCATCCCTTTTAGTTTTAATAATATTATTGATTATTATATAGATGGTCTCTTTGATCTATTTCTTTTTTTTTTAACTGGTTTTTTGCACTCATACAATCATAAGAGAGCGGTTTTCTATAAAACAAGGCTCTTATGTGTTTTTTTCTTTTAAAAAAAATCTTTGTTCAGTCTTACCTTGGTACCTTTAAAACTTTCATATAATTACATTTTCTCCCCTCTTTAGTCTTCACTTTTATAATATCAAACTACATTAAAAATATAAAAAGTTTGCCAATGCATAAATTCAATTTTAAATATCGCTAATTATCAATATGTAAAAATTATAGAAAGTTGATATTTTAAAAATACACATTAAGATGGTTCTAACAAGATTTTACATGACTGTTTTTATTTATCTATAAATCACATATTATACAAAAGCTAGTTAAATTAGAGTTTATAAATAGTGTAAAATTCAATTTGAAAGTTTATAAGAAGTAGTACATATGAATTATCCCATGTATATTGTTTTTGCATTTTATGTAGTTGTCTAATGAGTTTTAAATACGGAGTAATAAAATAAATAAATAGATGGTGGTTAGAAACTACAATTATGTTTCACACGATTCAAACAAATTGTGTATGTTCATCAATATACATACTTTAAAAAAATATATATGCAAAGCAATGTATAAAAGTAAGTGTAATTAATAATTATTCTCATTAACTTAATAAAAGTTCGGCGGACAATTTTATATAAACTAAACGTAAAATTATATCATTGCCAATATTCTTTTTGCCTAAATCATTGTCGGAGATGGTTACACACAGACTAAAATAAAAGTGAAATGAGATTTAGCAGGAAAAATAAGACTATAAATATTCGATGTAATTTTTTTGAATGAGCTTAATTTTGTACCCTATTACCAATTTTTTGGATTTGTCACTGTTAAAACGAAATGAATAGGATAAAAATAACAGATCAGATATAACAGTAAAATGATCGATGGTCCATCATCCATTTATATTACAAGACAATATAATCTAAAATAAAAATAAGAGTGTTGTAACTAATTAATTACTCGTAGTCGGGCCGTACTTCTCTGATCTCCGTAGATTTGTAGGCAATAAAATAAAATACTATCTCTGTTTTTTTAAGTTGACACGCTTTGGGTTTAACACTATTCACTACACTACACACTTCCTTTTGATCATATTTTTTGTTTTATACGTAATAAAAATATAATCATATAGGATTTTATTAAATTTTTCACGATATATATTTTCAAAATATTAACTTTTTATAATTTTTGCTTACTAATAATAAATATATTAATAGTTGAATTTGTGCATTAATAAATATGACTAAACAAACGTGTTAATTAAAAACAAGCGGAAGAAGTAGTGATTAACACAAACAAATCTTTTGAAGAAGAAGAGTATGCGTGTTTGAAAGCGGTCCTTTCAATCGAAATTGCGCAAAAGAAGACAACTTTTGCCTTTCATTTCATTTCATCACCTTTGACTATTTTTTTTTGCTTACAGTGTAGGACCCCATACCCTTGTCAATACTACTCATAATGTACGGAGTACAAACTTACAGTAGTAACATACTTCATCATTTTCAGAATAATTGACATGCTTCTTTGAATGCATAGTTAAAGAAAAATTGTAGATAAAGACTTTAAAATGAGTTGTTTAATGTAAAATAAAGTTTAGATTTTTTTTTTAGAGAGCCACATAGGCGGGTGATAAGAATCAATATAAATCGGGACTAAAACTCTAACCATCTGAGCTATCCATCACTCTTATGTAATATAAAGTTTTATGGTACGGAGTATTACTTTATATTACTCCCTCCGTTTCTTATTTTTTGCTCTAACTTCCTTTTTAAGTCGACCTTTTAATTTTGCCCCATTCTATTTTTTGACATATAGGTTCACACCTTTACCCTCAGGATCACCTCATTAATTCCTCTACTTTTCTCTCTCATCATTTTTTTTCAACTAAAAATTAATAAAGTAACATTTCTTTTGGGACAAAAAATGAGGAACGGAGGGAGTAATAAGTAATGAGACTATGAGAGTGTTAAATTTTAGATGATACAAAATGGGTCAGGGCAATCCAAACAAAAAGAAGGAGAGTTCAGTTCACAAACAAGGCCCAATGAGGTCCCGTATTAAAATTAATTGGTTATAGCAGGAGTAAAGTCCCTTTCATTCCATTTTTTTAAAAAAAATAGTATTTAGTAAAACTAATTTTAATTCAGTAAAAATAATTTCATTACAGTAAAAATAAGTTCAATTTGGTTGTTCCATTTTGATGTTGTCATTGATGTAAAGTTGTAAACACACGAGCATTTTTTTTTTAAAGGTATTTAATATTTATAGCTCAAATGTCCGTCATGGCTAGATGAAGCTAAGGTTATAAAGGGTAAAAAGCTGGCTTAGGGAGAGGTTAGACTTATAGTAATTTCTTGGAAAATGACTGCTCGCAAATAGTCAAAACTCAATTTGTCCCAATAAAGCTAGGGCTCCTTGTTAATTTATTATTAATAAAATGCTAGGGCAACAAAAAAAAAAAAAAAAAAAAAAAAAAAAAAAAAAAAAAAAGTCAATTTTTTCTTTACAAATTAAGAAAAATTAATTAATTTAAATTAATTATAAGATTCGAAATTTGTAATATACATGGTTAAGGGAGACTGATGAGGATTGATGACTTTAATGAGGTTGGGTTTGTTGAGAGATCACTAAAAAGAATCATTGCTCAAGTATTTTTGTGATAACGTTGAAACTTTGTCTCTCTTTGTTGTGGACATATGAGTTATTCCACATTGGTGCGTGAAAGATCAAAGGAAAGAAGATGTCTTCTTATAAGTTAGGGGAGTTAATTTTTAATATCACAAATCTATATTTTATATAAAAAGAGAAAATACATTTCAAAGCAAGTCCATATGTCATGTGACACTCTTTTGACCACATTCGTTTATTATCATTTCATATCATCATACATTAAAAATTAAGAAATATGACTTCTATAAGAATAGATCGAATTCTTGACCTCATCAATCTTAAACATTATTCAAAGGATAATCATTGAACTATGCCTTACTATGTGTCTTTTACTGCAAAGAAAATAAGTAAATGACACATAATAAGTCAATCGACAGAATTAGTAGAATTGAATAATAAATTTATACGCAATTATTTTTACACATGTAATAATTTAAGGTGTCACCCGGACCCAACAACCAGTTGATTTTAGTGAGTACAAAACCTCCTTTTGACCCTCACAATATCCTTCTACATGCTACTACTTTGATAACTATCCAATCAACAACTTGAGTGCACAGTTATCGTTATTTTTGCCGAATAGAGCCATAATTTCTTATTGTGAGGGAGGCAGAAGTGTTAAATTCCCTCGATCTTTTACACTTTATCCTCTAATATATTAGAAAAAAAATTTCTATATAAAAATCCCTTTTGTAGTTATTTTTTATTTTTACGTACGCCTTTAATTTGTACATATAAATAATATAATAATCTTGTTCATTAGTTGTGCTTCCGCTATCCGCTAATCCTATCACAAATCTTTGACTTTGTAGCTAGTATGAATGCAAACTAATAGCATATGGTGCTAATTAATACATGGAAAAGTAATGAAATGGTAACCATTGGCTTTGGCCTAGTGAGGGCCCTTTAAGAATGTAGTTAGTATATGTCTCCTTCTAATTGATTATGACCTAAAGTCATAACAACTACATTCACAAAACATATAAAACAAAACTTTCAAATTCAATAAATATTAGCTTCATCCTTTATTTTTTCCTCTTATTATTGGCATTAAATTCTCATGATCTTTGAGACTTGTTTTGTGTGATGTTTTTCAGCTCCTTCAAAACTTTGCGCAATACATTATTTATGATTCTTCATATGATGTGCCTATCAAAAAACTATAACTCGTCATTAAAAGAAATAAAAAAAAAAAAACAATAATCAAACAATGTATAGGTTAGCCTATTAATAGGGAAACACAATTATAAAAATAATGTTACTTATATTAAATACAATAAATGGCAGTCTTGTCAATATTACTTGCATAATTGTTGAGAAAATACTTGCTATAGAAAGTTTTTATTACTATTCATATTATGTTGCCATGAAGTTATTATAAAGCAATCTTCATATAAACTACAGAGTACCATTTTAATAATCATATTCAAGAAAAATTTCTTAAAAATAATGGAATGAAATTTGAGAGAATAAAAGAATAAGTCCATGTTCACTTCACCTTATTTTTGTTGAACTGAAATTATTTTAGTGATTTTTTATTATATTTTTTCTTTAAGATGACTAATTTTCACTGAAATGAACTTGTTTTTACTAATTTGAAATTATATTTACTAAATATTAATTTTTAAAGGTGAAGTGAACAGAGCCTAATGTTGTATTTGTAATATAGTTTAAATTTGAAATAGATTTGTGAAGTTTATTATCTTGGGACTTTGGATAACTACTTTATATAGACCACCCCTCAGGGCATTAGATAAATAAAATAACTAAAAGTGGAAATATCAAAGCAAAATCAACATTAATTACATCGTACTGATCTATACGTGATTTTGGCATGCATTATATTCCTAACTTAATACTATTTTAACTAATATATATTAATTAGTTATCTAACGTCTTGGGGCATTCATTAGCAAAATCCAATATATACTTTGTGACTTAAAATGACCAAAAATTGACACATTTTTATTTTTTTGACACAAAAAAAAATAAAACATTGACACATTAATAAGCCTCTAATCACTACATTATTAATTAATTTAATGCCAAAAAAATGATTATAATGATTATAAACTTTTAAGGATAAGCTATATAGACTTATTGTAGTACGATGATGATTAATTAAGAGTCAAAAATTACGTTGACTTAGAGTTCATAGTTCGTTGTCATCGCTAATAAATTTCAGCTTGGCACTCTATATTATATGAGTCGTGGTACCACCTTAGCTTAGCTAGTTGAATTATTGCAATTACTTACTCCATTTCCATGCCATTGCTTCACGTGTACACGAGAACCGTGGGATACTTGTCTTGTACCGTGACATTTACATATATATCCAATTTATTATTCTTGAAAATTTCACTAAGAAGCAAGAGCAAGTTTAAATAGGTCAAAATTATGTATCATATATTAATATCCATATAATTGATTAATATATATATATATATATATATATATATATACTTCCTCGATTTTTTTAATACTTCCAAGATTTCTCTAAAATGGAAATAACACAATACTTGCAATACATTGTAATTGAAAGTTTTTTTTTTTTTTGAAAGATGAACTATAAACTTTATTTAAAGCTCATGACCTACTAAATTATGCTCTTAATAGATTATGTGAGATCCACTTTTTCTTAAATATTGTGAAAAAGTGTGTGTTGTAGGTATTAAAAACAGAGGAAGTACATATATGATCAAGTCAACCATGCACTGTATTACCAGCATGTAACTATCTTTGTTAATATGTAGCCGATGTACGCGTTAAATAATACACAACATATACATATACTCTGAGTAAATATATACACGTATATTGATTTCAAATATGTGCAACAGGAGGATTTTCTATATTTTTGGGCGTTTAGGTTGAAAATAGTTTAATTTCTTCAGAAATTAGATGATTTTCCTTTAAATTTCTTTAGTTTTGCAATTTAGGTTTCAATAAATCTACACAAGTAGTGATGTTCGTCCGTCTCCCTATGGTGGAGTCGTTAGTTTTTGTTAATTAGTTTAGTTGTATGTTTTTGTTTAGAGATTTTTGTGTGTTAGGGTTTACTCCCTCTGTCCCAGTTTATAGTTTTTGTTTGTGTTTTTTCACGGCATTCAAGAAATGAGAGAAGAAAGTGGATGAAATACATTAAAAAAGTGAAAAGTACAATTATAGACAAAAATTAGAGAGAGAAAGTGGAAAAAAGTACAAGGCAAGTGGAAAATTCAAGGGTAATTTATGAAGTTCAATGAATAAAGTTAAAAAAATGAGGGTATAATGGTCTTTATATATTATCCAAAAAATAGAAACAAGAACAACATTTTGGGTCTCCAACAAAGGAAAACATGAACTATAATGTGGGACGGAGGGAGTATAAAAAAGTTAATCATGTTTTACCCTATTATCAGTTCAGTGGTAAAGATTTGATTGGGATCTCAAAGGTTGTCAAATTTCAAATACATTCAAGTGAATCAGATGAAAATCATTCTTACGGCTACAACAAATCGTTAGACTATCTCTTCGAAAAGGTTGTATATTCCAGCGATATGTGCGAGAGATGTACTACAGTGCAAGATCTATTCAACGATCGTAGCTTTGATGAAGGAAACCCTTATTTGATTCAATTTTATGCATTTGTTAATTTAAATTTCATTTGTAAATGTCGTCACTACAACAAATCATCACTTATGCCACGAATTATGCAACGGGATTTCCAAATTCGTGGCATAATTTCATCTAGCCACGGGAAAAATGAACTATGGTCCAAAACCTAAATAAGAAGAATAATTTATGCCACGGGTATTTATTTTCCCATGGCAAACATTATACTTGTGTTATTAGTGTATCAGCCTTTTGAAAGTCGCTAGTTGGGTAATGAGGTGTCTAATTGTCAAATCTAAGTTTAGTTTTTTTTTTTTTTATTGGTACTGTAATTATTTTGACAGGAGAAAGTAGGGTAGTTTATGCTGTCAAATTGTACCCTGCTGGTGCAACAACTAACTCAGGATGGTGTCACTGATTTTTTTGGAAAGTAGTTGCCTGTGCTCCAAGACATGGCTAAGTAAAATATGCCTCTCTTGGTAATTTATTCCTTGTTAGTTAATGTAACTAATTTTCTAACTTTCTTTCATTGCTGAAATCGATCTGTTTATTAATCTTGCTCATGGAATGTCTATGTTGGTTAGTCATAAGGATCATTTCTTTGTGCCTGCTAGTGCTAAGATTTCCTCTGAAACTGATCTACGTGCTTCTGGTTCTGGTTATGTTGCTTGTCCTTCATAATCTTGAATCATGTTTGGTTTATATGGATGTCTTATGGGTGTATTTCTTGTAGTACGACTGATTAATATGTATAATATGTTTGAAAGTTATAAACTTAAGTTGGTTAAGAACTCTATTAGTACCTCAGTCCAATATTTATGTGATGGTTATGTGCACAATGCTTCTGGTGTTAAATTTTCATAGTGTAATAGCATTAGCAAGTATCTGAATGCAACTTTTGTAAACAAGTTTATAGCCAGTTAGGCCTCTAATATATCTCTTTGTTGTGTGTTAAAAAAATAAGGGACTGTAGCAGCCACTGTGACTCCATAACACCTTGTTTTGAATAGGAACTCTCTCTTCCAATGACGCTTGCTACCACATAACTACTGTCTTCCAGTGCTCAAAAGGGGAATCCATAGTATATGCTTTCAAGTTAGTAATTAAACAAAGTAAAAAAAAAATCCTTTCTTTTAGGATGAAAAAAGCCATGACATTTGATCTGTTGTGTCTCTGACATGAATTTCTTATTGTACCTTTTGGTTATACATGGAGGGCAGACACTTATTGCAGTAGTAACCAGTGGGAGAAAAAAAATATTTTCTTGGGACTGGCAGTGCTTCTCATGAAAGGTGAAAGAAAGAATGTTCTTGTGGATGTGCTATGCTTTATCACTATATACTATAGGAATGCATTCATAATAGGAGTGAAAATGGCTCCAGGGTGGTCGGAGAAAGCAAGGTGTTAGATGCTCCACCGTGTGCCACTATTGTTGTAGTTAGGGCGCTGCTGCTTTTGCTTTGCTGATTGTTGCTGCTTTTATTGTAGTGTACTCTAATTAGTTTTTTGTTTTTTCAATTTTTTGGATGATAAGTGTAAATTTAAAAGCTATTAATGAAAGTATCTAAGTTTAAATTTATATATGAACTATGTTTGTTGATCAATTTGGGTGAAAAAAGATGCAAAACAGGTGCCTTTAAGTCGTTTTGAACCGGTGCAAAATTGTTTTTTTCTACTAGTGTTATTAGTCACGGTAATATTTGTGGCAACAACGCTTATTAGCCACGGTAGAATTTGTGGCAAATAATTTGTTAGCCACGTTAATATTCGTGGCAAGTGAATTTGTTTGCCACGTGAGTACCCATGACATGAAAATTAAAATTTGCCATGACATACATTTTCCCGTGACAAATTCCTAGCCACGGCCTCTTGTGCCACGGGAGTAAATTTCAAAATTCCCGTGGCTAAATTACATAGCCACAAGAATTTTAAACTTGTGCCACGATTTTACACGTGGCACAAAGGTCAATTTGTTGTAGTGCGTATGGCTTTTAATTTATGAATTGATTTGTTTCCAAAAAAAAAATAAAATACTACCTCCGTTTTTATTTAGTTGACACCTTTCTTTTATCATGCCTGCCAACACACTATTTTTCAGCGATTAATGTATCTAATTCTTGACATTGTAAAATTGCAAAAAAAGGGATATTAATAAAATATACATTGAGACGATTCAAACAAAATTCCACTTGAATAGATTTTATCGTAGCTATAAGTAACAAAAACTAGTCAAAGTATAATTTGTGAATAGTGTAAAAATCAAATGGTGTCAACTAAAAAACGAAGGAAGTATGTGCAACAAAAACCACGCAAAATGCAAGTAAGTTTGAAAAAAAAAAACACAAAAGATGTATTCAAACTCCTCACTTCTTCCGTTCCAATAATATTGCAACAAGGATGAAATTACATATCTCAAAACACACTTTATATGTTAAATATCTATAATTGTATAAGAGTAAAAATTATAAAAAATTGATATTGTGAAATTATTTTATGAGACGAATCTAATAAGATTCCATATGATTATATTTTGCTTAACATATAAATCATATTATATGGTCAAACAAGAGTGATGAATAGTGCAAAAGTCTAATTGTTACAATATTATTAGAACAGAGAAATTATTTGTCATATAATAACTCGGGTTTAGGCATCATCTCAGCCCAAAGACTAGTTAAAAAATGAAAATTACAAAAGGGTAAAACGTAGGATATTGGCACCAGATTGGTGGGCTATTTCTGTACAATAACGCTTAATCTAAGCCCGCCTGTATTGGACTCTTCCAGGCAAAGTAATGCTATCTGATTCTAATCATTTATCCATGCCATGACAACTAAACAACTCCTTGGTAAGACTCCTTGATTATTGACATTCTCACAGATTAAAATTGACAAACTGAAATTGAAACAATTAATATGGATATTCGTCTTGCTCGGAAGGCTTGAAGCTGTTGGAGTTGGGTGTTAATTGTTCTTCATTCTCCGTCGTACACAAATTACGGAGTATTGTTTTAGTTGTTTGTATCCATATCCTAACAAATAAGTCGTGATTTGTTCTCATTATCTGAAATAAAGATGACTTTCTAATTCTAGCTTGATTTTTGGTTGATTATGTATGACAAAATTAGCACTTCAACCAACTATCATGGGTATGATCACATTGTTCTAGTTGTATACCTATCCTCTTCCCTGTCATTATTCCAAATTGGTACTTGTTTATGATTTGTTCTATTCATCTGAAATAAGTACCTAGCAGATTGATATTCAAATCTAAATTTTTTAATCTAAATAAGTACCATGTCATCAGGTAGAGTGAGCTGGAAGTTCACAGGGACTTCCCAGCCATACGAAGTGCGTTCGAGCTTCACTATAAAACAAACTTCGTACTTAACTCCTCGTGTAAGGTCTGCTGTGTTGAATGTTCCATACACTTCTAGCCAGGCAACATTCCTTAGTTGGGCTATGGTTATGTTGTCGTCGCCAAGTTCACTGCAAAATTAGGGAGGCTTTCTAGTCAAGGGTTGCACTGCTGACATGGTGTACGTACTTATTAGTCTAATACAAGGAAATTATTATACTCCCGTATTGAATCTTTATGTATAATGATCACGCACTCACATTTGGCATAAAGAAGGTCAAAATTGTACGCGTATTACATTTACCTCTTTTTCTGTAAGTACCAATAATTTGGGTTATCAGACCAAGTTATCTTGAGACCATTGGCAAACACCATGAAGCAGTTGTTTCCATTGCTGTCCACCCAATATTTCTGACAATAAATCAACAAAATAAATCACAACAATAACCTCATGGCTCATATTAATATTGTTTTTTGTTTACAGTTTTCATCTTTATATGTGAAAGTACAAACTAATCCTTGAAAATTTGAAATAAAAAGAAACGTTTTTTTTTTTATTTTTTATTTTTTATAATGCAGTTTTTTCAAAATCAACTTGACGAAACAGTTATGACAAGGTACATTAGTACATAGATTACAGATTTAGAAAAATGAAAACAATATACTTCATCTGTTTCTTTATATTTACAATTCACGCTTGTCGATGCATGATTTCAATCATTAATATCTTTGATTACCAATTTGTAAAAATCATAAACATTTAATATCAATATAGTATAAACCGAGACGAATCTAAGAAGATCCCACATGACTATATTTTTGCTTAAGTATAAATCATTAAAGCTAATCAAAGTGACATACATGAATAGTGTAAAAATCAAACTGTTGAACTATAAAAAAAACGAAGGAAGTATCTCGTAATAAATAAATCTAACAATAAATAATCTGAATAAGCCATGCTAGAGCTTTTGAGATGTTGGCATCTAACGTAATCTATCATAGGTCGTTACTAACCTTTTTAAAAAAAAAAAAAAAAAAAAAAATGATTTTTTTTTTTTAAAAAAAAAAGCGGAACATAGGTCGTTACTAACCTTTTTTCTGCTATCCCAATACACTCCTTTACTCAATATCTCATTAATTTTTTGCTGCTGATCGGGAGCTGATTTGATAGAATTGTTATCTTTGATAATGGCATCCCATGTAGACTCAGATGGACGGCTCTTATATCTAACAGGCGTATGATTGTGTTTGCTAGGTTCTGCTACACGAAACACGGGTCGACTTGACTGCTGTCTTGAGTTTCTCTCTAATTCAGTCATAACATTTCCCATTTTTACCTTCAATTTTTTTTTTGTGTATGGTAGAATAATGAAGTATGATCTGTAATTCAATTGGCGTTTACGGTCTAGTTTATATGCGTATTTATATATTGGTAATAAGGTTCTTGTTTGTTTGTTTAGTTTTCGGCCATTTGAATTTATTGTGGTAGGAAAACAATGACAAAAGAATATAAGAAAGATGGAGAAGATGATAAGAAGGTATCGATTCCAAAATCGTACGTTCCGTTTATGGAGATATGGTTGCCATTGAGATGATGAGCATCTTCTTTACTTTCTTTACTCACTAAAGTTATTCTAGATTTGTGTTATGAATTTGGATACGTGGTTGAACAAGTGCATGGATTAAACCAGTATCAATCCAATTCCCGGTCCTAGTAATTTGATGTAAAATCTGATACAATGCTATTGCTTACAAAGAGAAAGGAATTCAAACTTGTTTTTTTAAGAAAAGTATCTAAAAAAATCGACCTAAAAATGAATTAGGCAACGCACCTTTGGCACCTGTTCTTGAAAACCGGTGGCAAAGGAAATGGGCAGGTGAAGCTTAATGACTTTTGGCACCGGTTCCTCTTACAAACCGGTGCCAATTACAAAAAAAAAAAAAAAAAGAGCAGAAAAGGGATTTGGCACTGGTTAACCGGTGCCCCTAATCTTATAAACCCATATTTAATAACCCCCTCTCTCTCTCTGATGAAATGCATGCTCTTCTTCTCTCTCTCCTTATCTCTCATCTCGATCTATTCTTCTCTCTCATCTCTGTTCTTCTTCTTTGTCGTTCTTCTCTTTCATCTCTTCTCTGATTCTCGTTCTTCTTCTTTGATCCCTCTCATCTCTGTTCTTCTCTCTCATCTTTCGTTCATCTCTAATCTCTCTGTGCTTCTCTGATCCATCTCTCGTTCTTTATCCTCTTCTCAACAAAAACCAAGTACAACAACCAAGCCGCCGCCATCAACAACAACAAACATCGCCGCCGCCTAAAATCAGAAATTTGAGGTTAGGGTTTCTCAGTTCTTTAGCTTTGCGTTTCGGTTTCTTGGTTCTGGGTAATTTATGGGTTTTCGGGTTTCTGGGTTCTGGGTTTTTCACGGTTTTTGCTTGGTTTTTCTGTGTTCTTTGGGTTTCTGGGTTTTTTTGTTTTTTTTCTAGGTTTCCGGGTTTTGTGGGTTGAATCTTTGTGGGTGTATTTGTGTGAAATCGTTTCGTTTTTAATGGGGTTTATTTGATCGATTCGTGTTCGATTTTTTGAGTTTATTTGTTCGATTGATTTTCGATTTTTTTGGGGTTTATTTGTTTTATTTATTTTTTGTTTTTTTGGTTGAATTTATCTGGGTTGAATTTGTTCGATTGATTTTCGATTTTGTGGTGGTTTTTTTTGGGTTGAATTTGAGTGATTTATCTTGTTTTAGGTTGATTTTTTATGTTGTTAGTAGCATTGTTATCTGATTTTATTGTTTTAATTGATGCAGGTTGGAAGTTTTTGATTTTTTAATTTTCAGTGTAAAGTTCGTGCATGATTTTTCTAAGTTTGAAGTTCGAAGTTTCTGGGTTTAAAATTACAACTGTAGTGATTGTAAATTGTAAAATTACAAATTCAACGATTTTTCTGTTTTTTTTTTTTTTTTTTAATAAATTGTAAAATCACAATTTATTTGATGAATATATATGTATATGTGATTGTATATTATGATTTTGGTGTTTTTTTTTTAGGGAAGTTTGATTTTTGGTGTTTTGTTTCATTGTATGCTGAATATTTCAGTGGAGAAATTCCGATTTTTTTTTTTGAAGGCATAATTGGCACCGGTTAACCGGTACCAATTTTAGTTAAAATTAAAAAAAAAAAAAACAGTGCGGCACAAAGCTGTTGGATATTTAGAGTGTTGATGGTTGCGCGATCGCGATCATGAAGAAGCGCCCGCGCAAAGAGTGCGCCTAAACCGTGTATCTCTCTGGAATTTGGAACTTTGGAAGGGTATGTTTGGCGCGCCCAAGCGTCCGGTCGCGCCTAAACCGCGCCCCCTTCTGCCTTTCTGTGGAAATTTCGCATTTCTGATGAGGAGCGCCCGCTCCACTTGGTGGCGCACCCGCGCCTCCCTGTTTTACAGTTTTTTCTTGACGATTGAGTTTTTTATTAAAGGACTTAATTCGTGAAAGAAGAAAAGACAATATACATTCTTCTTCTCCCCAAGTAGTATTTCTCAACAATTTTTCTCACAAACTTCTTGCAAATTTTTGTGAGAAATCTCTTCCAATTAATCCAATTTTGTGAATTAGTTATCTTCAATTCGATTCTTAGTGCAAAGAACGATTGGCTGTCTTTTGTATCTCAAAGAGTATTTCCGGATTGAACTTAAGCACCATTGTGGGGGAAATTAAACTCTTTAGGAAAGTGTTCACACGCCTAAGACAGTGTATCAAGGATTGAGACTCAAGTGGTCATTGTATTTCTCATGTTCATGTTCATTTTCAAAGGCTTGGAGTTGAGGCAAGTGTAATATCTTTCACATTAGTGTTTTCTTTGTAATTTTAGAATTACATTGTATATTTGGTGTTTGGATTGTAATACTTTGGTTAGTATTTGGATTGTTGTATAATTTGATATTAATTATACACTGTTTAGGTTTTGTTCCCACAAATTTAAGTAAATCTTATTGTCTTGAATTACTGAAAACCTAACAATCTAAAGAGTTTATTTTAGAATTTTTCAAGTACGTCTAGTGTGAAGGAATTAACAACAAATTTTGTCAAACTCGAAAAGTTTGATGGTGTTGAGTTTAGGAGATGGAAGAAGAAAATGTATTTTCTTCTTACATCTCTTAATGTTGCTTATGTGATAAGTACTCCAAGGTCGGATGAACAGGAGAATGAGACCTTGGAATCCGTTCGGGAGAGATCGAAATGGGACAGTGATGATTTCATTTGTCGTGGTCATATCTTGAATGGTATGGAGGATGACTTGTTAGATGTCTATCAAAACATTGAGTCGGCCAAGAAGCTTTGGGAGTCTTTGGAAAGCAAATACATGGAGGAAGATGCATCAAGTAAGAAATTCTTAGCTAGCAATTTTAATAATTTTAAATTTGTTGATGGTCGGTCCATAATGGACCAATTTCATGAATTGCAACGTATTTATGGTAGCTTGGAACAACATGGAATAACCATGAATGAATTGTTTGTTGTTTCTAGCATTATTGACAAATTACCTCCTAGTTGGAAAAGTGTTAAGCATGACTTGAAACATAAGAAAGAGGACATAACATTGTTTGGTTTGGCCACCCATCTTCAAATTAAAGAAGGGATTCGTGCCATGGAAGGAGCTAAGGATGGAAATCCTAGCACATCTACCGTTAACATGGTAGATGAAGGGAGAGCTAGTGCATCTACTAGTGGAAAGAGGAAGAATAATAATTCTTCCAAAGGAAAGTCCAAAAGGTAAGCAAACAATAACAAGTTTGCTTGTTGGGAATGCGGTAAATTTGGTCACCGCAAGAAGGACTACTTTTCTTTTAAGAAAAGGATGGAGAAAGCAAAGGAGGGACGTGCTAATGAAAGCAAGGACCCACCCACCAAAGGTAATCCAATTCATGAGGTTGAATTTAATTCCGGTTTGGATTTAAATGCAACGGATCCTAACATTTTTATGGTGCAGGATGATGACTCATGGTGGATGGATTCGGGGGCTTCAAGGCATGTGTGCAAGAGTAAACACTTGTTCAAAACCTTTCAAAAGGTTGTTGATGGAGAATACCTCTACATGGGGAACAACTCTACCATCAAGGTTCTTGGAAGAGGACAAGTTGAGCTTGTGTTTAGTTTGGGGACTGCAATAATTCTTAGGAATGTTTTGTATGCTCCGGAAATTAGTAGGAATCTTGTATCCGGGCCTACCCTGAATAGTCTTGGCTATAAGCTTGTATTTGAAGCTAATAGATGCATTATTACTACGGGTGTTACATTTGTTGGTCGTTGTTATTTGGATAATGGTTTGTTTAAACTTTCTTTGAAAGACAAGTATGTATTTGATGATGATATTTGTTTGAATGTTGATGTCAATGATAATCATGTTAATTTGAGTTTGTTTGACTTATGGCATTCTAGATTAGGACATGTGAATTACAATTAAATGCTTTTCATGTCCAAACAAGAATTGATACCTTCTTGTGATATTTCTCTTAATAAATATTCTACTTGCATGTTGAACAAGATCACTAGAACTCCTTTTAAGAGAGTTGAGAGAAGTTCTAATATTTTAGAACTAATCTATAGTGACTTGTGTGATTTTCATAGTACTCCTTCTTTGGGGAACAAAAGATACATGATTATATTTATAGATGATTATTCTAGGTTTTGTTATGTGTATCTTTTGCATTCCAAAGATGAAGCTTTAACAAAGTTTGATGTTTATAAAAGGGAAGTAGAACTGCAAGTAAAGTCATTAATTAAGAGAATTAGAACTGATAAGGGAGGGGAATATTATGATCCAGCTTATTTCCAATCTTTGGGTATAATTCATGAGACTATAGCGGGTTACGCACCACAATCAAATGGTGTAGCTGAAAGTAAAAACAGAACTCTTGAAGAAATGGTTAATTCCATGTTATCTTACTCTGGTTTGAGTGAAGGGTTCTGGGGTGAAGCAATGTTGACAGCTTGTCACATTCTTAATTGGGTTCCCACTAAGGGAAAAGAATCTACTCCTTATGAACTTTGGTACAAAAGAAAACCAAACTTGAAGTATCTCAAGGTTTGGGGTTGTAGGGCAATCGTAAGAGTGCCCGGCAACAAGAAAAGAAAACTCGGGGAAAGGGGCTTGGATGGCATATTTATAGGTTATGTTGAGCATAGAAAAACCTATAGGTTCTACGTAATAGAACAAAATGACTATATATTGATTCATTCAGTTATTGAGTCAAGAGATGCAATTTTTGATGAAAATCGATTTTCATCTATGAGTAGACCGAAAGATCTACAGATTAGTGCCAATGATAGGGAGATAGTAGAGTTGAATGATCAACTTGAAACTCATGAAAGTACATTCGATAATGAGAATGTTGAAACTCCTCAAGTGAGGAGAAGTACTAGGGAAAGGAAAATTAGGAATCCTCTAGATGACTTCATAATTTATTTAGTTGAAGGGTCTAGGGATGTCCTTAGTTCTACTACTCCATATTGTTTTAATGTGGATAGTGACCCAAAGACTTATAGCGAGGCAATATCTAGTCAAGATAGTGCATTTTGGAAGGAAACTATAAATGATGAGATGGATTCCATCGTGGGAAATAATACTTGGGTCATAGAGGATTTACCTCCCGGTTGCAAACCTCTTGGTTGCAAGTGGATTTTCACTAGGAAAAGGAGACCAGATGGCTCCATAGTGAAATTTAAAGTCGAATTGGTTATCCAAGGCTTTAGGCAAAAGCATGGTGTTGATTATTTCGATACCTATGCACCGGTTGCAAGAATTACCTCCATAAGGTTATTGATTGCAATGGATTCGGTATATAATCTAGTGATTCATCAAATGGATGTCAAAACGGCATTCCTTTATGGAGATCTAGAGGAAGAAGTGTATATGAAACAATCCGAAGGGTTTGTTTTGGAAGGACAAGAAGATAAGGTGTGCAAATTGGTTAAGTCATTGTATGGACTTAAACAAGCACCAAAACAGTGGTATCGAAAATTTGATGACACGATTTTGTCCTTTGGATTCAAAGTGAATCAAGCTGATAAGTGTATTTATAGCAAATTTGATGACAAAGGTCATGGTGTCATCAATTGTCTATATGTTGATGATATGCTTATCTTTGGTACAAGTCTACAACAAGTAGAATTGACCAAGGAATTCTTATCCTCATCTTTTCAGATGAAGGATTTGGGGGAGGCGGATGTCATTTTGGGCATCAAGATTGTTAGGGACAATGGAAGACTTATCTTAAGTCAATCTCATTATATTGAGAAGATGATCAAACGGTTTAATATGTTTGATAAGTGTCCCATAAACACCCCCATGGAACCTATGTTAAAATGGTTAAGAATTCGGGGAAAACGGTTTCCCAATTGGAATATTCAAGGATAATTGGATCCTTGATGTATGCCATAACAAGTACACGACCTGATATTGCATTGGCTGTGGGAAAACTTAGTAGATTTACTAGTAACCCGGGTGCATAGCATTGGTTTGCAGTTCAGAGGGTCTTAAGGTACCTTAAGGGTACATTAGACTATGGTCTAACTTATAGTGGATTTGCTTCGGTTTTAGAAGGATTTTCGGATGCAAGTTGGATCACTTACAAAGAGGATGACTCTTCTGTAAGTGGTTGGGTATTCATGTTTGGGGGAGGTGCCATTTCATGGTCTCCCAAGAAACAAACTTGCATTTCCGATTCCACTATGGCAGCGGAGTTCATAGCTCTTGCTTCAGCTAGTAAAGAGGTTGAGTGGTTGAGAAATCTCATGATAGAGTTGCCTTTATTGCCAAAGCCAATGCCACCGGTGGCAATCCATTGTGATTCCAATTCGGCATTGATAAAGGCTTATAGTCAAGTGTACAATGGTAAGTCTCGGCATATTTCACTAAGGCATAGCCTAGTGAAAGAGCTTATCAATGATGGGGTCATAAGTCTTGACTATGTTCCAACAAAATTAAATTTCGCGGATTGCTTTACAAAGGCTATGCCAAAGCATTCCATCATATTTGCCATGAATGGAATGGGTTTATGTCCAAAAACACGAATTTGTGAAACCCAATCTAACGCTTGAAGAAACATCAAGTCTTAGATTCAATGTGGTTGAATTGCATTTTTGTTGTTTGATAGCAATGTATGATGACCCATATTGCTATGTTACTTGTGATGTGCTAGGTAGCGTTTATTCAAAGTTCTCAAAGATTTAGAGTTGAGAAGCTCTAAATGAAGGTGTCTTATCACAGGGGCACTATTACGTATATGAGAACCTACCTATATGAGTTCGAAGTTTAGCCGCTTCAAGAAGTCTAGATGGACATATAGACTTTGATGAACTTATGAAAGATACGGACACATGGCTGTATAAAAGTGTCAACTGATGATTATTTCGATTTGTCTTGTGTGTACTTCACCTTCGAATGGTTGGATATATCCGTGTGATTCAATCCATATGGAAATCATGGGATCTGATCATCGTTAAGTGTGTTGTACTAGGTGTCAATTCAATCCGAAGGGACATTGACATTGATGCATGAGATGTGGTTTAATTGTTAGAAGTGGAGAATGTTTTAAGGAACACTCTAAATGGGGGAGGATTGTTGGATATTTAGAGTGTTGATGGTTGCGCGATCGCGACCATGAAGGAGCGCCCGCGCAAGTTAAGCGCAGCCGCGCAGAGAGTGCGCCTAAACCGGGTACCTCTCTAGAATTTGGAACTTTGGAAGGGTAAGGTTGGTGCGCCCGCGCGTCCAAGTGGCAACCGCGCCCCCTTTTGCCTTCCTATGGAAATTTCGCATTTCTGATGAGGAGCGCCCGCTCCACTTGGTGGCGCGCCCGCACCTCCTAGTAGAGCACCTGCGCCTCCCCGTTTTGCGGTTTTTTCTTGACGGTTGAGTTTTTTTATTAAAGGACTTAATTCGTGAAAGAAGAAAAGACAATATACATTCTTCTTCTCCCCAAGTAGTATTTCTCTATAATTTTTCTCACAAATTTCTTGCAAACTTTTGTGAGAAATCTCTTCCAATTAATCCAATTTTGTGAATTAGTCATCTTCAATTCGATTCTTATTGAAAGAACGATTGGCTGTCTTTTGTATCTCAAAGAGTATTTTCGGATTGAACCCAAGCACCATTGTGGGGGAAATTAAACTCTTTAGGAAAGTGTTCACACGCCTAAGACAGTGTATCAAGGATTGAGACTCAAGTGGTCATTGTATTTCTCATGTTCATGTTCGTTTTCAAAGGCTTTTAGAGTTGAGGCAAGTGTAATATCTTTCACATTAGTGTTTTCTTTGTAATTTCAGAATTAAATTGTATATTTGGTGTTTGGATTGTAATACTTTGGTTAGTATTTGGATTGTTGTATAATATGATATTAATTATACACTGTTTAGGTTTTGTTTCCACAAATTTAAGTAATTCTTATTGTCTTGAATTACTGAAAACCTAATTAACAAAAGCTTGTAGTTAGCACCGGTAAACCGGTGCTAAAGCTCTTAATTGCCACCGGTTTTGAACCGGTTCCAAATCTGTAGAGATTTGGCATCCCTCAAATATCCAATGGTTCAAAACCGGTGCCAAAGAGGGGGTTTGAACCGGTGCCTATTTGCCTTTTTCGCCTAGTGATAGGAGTTCTTAGGTGCATCAAAACCCGAGCCTTACTGAACTTTGCTATCTGATAACCTCAAGGCTCAAAGAGTTTATGTCAATGAGATCTAGATAGCTGGCAACCTAGAAATATCTAGTTCGCTGTTTCTACTTGTCAATCTCATAATGTAAATCAGCTGAAAAGGTTCATTTGGTCTCCGAGCATTAAATTATCATAGTTGTTATCTGAAGGTGCTTGAAAAAAAAGGCCTAGTAAATTTTCCAGAACTTTGATTTCCAAATATATATAAACTGGGGAAAAGCTATGTAAAAAGTGTTTATTATAGGAGATACCTCCCAGGCAAACCCTTTGATCTCCTCAAGGATTCTAAACAAAATCAATGTTCTTCAAGTTCCTATTCAGAAGGTTTCCCTGCAAAGATTGCGTTTTCAATAGACCTAATAAAATGTTGATATGTATCTGTAAATATATTTGAACGAGGGTGTTCCATTGCTCAAGATTCTTCCCAAATGTGAGGGTGCTTCCCTGCCTTTACTTCTTTCCATAAATCTGTTGTGCTCAAGGAATATTAACCCTATGGATATACCTGATCTAGACTAAGATTCAGGGAATTCTTTTATTAAAATTATTTCAGGGACTTGTTGTGCCTGTTGGTTTTAATATCTTACTGATGTAAATATTTTTGTTGTAAAGACAAGCTATTACCAATATTTTGATCGTCAATTTATATTGTCCTAGTACATCCCAACTATTATCTCAGAAAAAGCAACAAAAGAAAAAAAAAAGTGTGGTTGCTCTGAGAAGACTTCCATTCTTCTTGATTTTATGTAATCCAATCATAAGTTAAAGCTACCATGGATAGTTGATTTTTGAGTGCCCTCACATTGTTTGCGACTTTTAGATGGTTTCAGAGTATGCTCATTAGCAGCTAACAGAGAAGACAACAAAACAACAGCAGCAAAAGTCATAACAACAGCAAGCAGAAGCAACTAGAACAGCAGTAGCAGTGCAGAAGCAGGACAGCAATAGCAGTGTAGACAGAAGACACACAGCAGCCAGAACACCTTGCAACACATCACTGCATGCAACAGAACAGGCAGAAGCAGAGACAAGCTAGCAGCATGCAGCACAGAAACTAGCAGCCTGAACCAGCACACACCAGCCAGAGCCAAAGCAGCCAGAAACAGAAAGCAGTAACCAGCAATATTAATTGTAATATTACAGCCTTTTTTAATGAAAATATGTAACTTTATATATATGTTAGTGTTTCTATATCAATTTAAGTGAAAAAAATGCAAAAAAAAAATTTTTTAGTTTTTTGGGGCATTTTTGGCACCGGTTTTGAAACATAACCGGTGCTAAAAGTTTTTTTTTAATTTTTTTGGGCCATTTTTCGCACCGGTTCACAGCAATAACTGGTGGGAAATCTTTTGGTTTTTGGCATCCCTCAAATAAGGACCAGTTCAAAACCGGTGCTAAAGGGGGGTTTTGAACCGGTGCCCATTTGTATTTTTTCGCCTAGTGTATTTTTTAAAAGAACTAAGAATTATATAATTAGATGGCTAGTACCTTACTTAGAAAGATGAATTCTGCGCAATGTATTCCTAAAGTTGAAACTATAAGTCCTACAAACTGCATTTACAAACAGAGTGATTACTGGGGAAGATTATCTCTAATTTTTTAGCTTAGTGTTAATTGATACAACTTGTTTTTTGGATTTAAAACTAGGAAATTCCCTATTTCTCATATTGAGAAACGAAATTTGTTTCTCATGGAGACATTTTCGTAAATAAATCAACAACTTTTTTATTAATGTGGGCTCCACAATTGAATAAAGTTGAATAAAGTTATTGGTTTATTTACAAAAGTGCCATGTTTGTTTCTCACTATGAGAAAATGGGGCATCCCCTTTAAAACTAACATCTTTATAAATTTTATTTTATTATTACTAGAATTATGTAGTCAAATAAATGAATGGTCATGATTTAGAATTGCTTATCAATGGTCCATATTTAAAGATTACAATGACTACAAAATTATTACAGTCATTGCAAAACTATCCTAAAAGACAAAAGGAGTATACGTCTACACAATTGTGAGGTGAGGCATGTTGGTAGTGCGCTCACCTCCGAATCTCCGATTCCTTCCTAGGGTGTGGTCGATTACAAAAGAATGGTTCAGCAGTGAATTGGAGGGGTTCGGGGTTCGTTAGTCCTGCTGACAGCGCAGCTAAGCGATCTTTGGACATGTTGGTAGTCTCCTATGAATAAGAAATCATAATTAAGTTAGCGGCTGTAAGACAACAGCTTCCTTCCAAAACAGCTGGCTTCTCGTGATTTTGACTCCAAATCACAACATCCACATCAAAAGATTGTACATTGGAATGATTATATTTTTAATACTTGGTCTTATACTTGCGCAATATATGCGAAAATCATAAAGTTGCCTTTTGGAATTACTATTTCACTTTCAGAATTCGAGTATCTAACCATAGAACAACAAATATGTTGCACAAAATTATGTAATACCATATATACTGAATTACTGATGTTGCATAAAAATATAGTAGAACTACGCTAGCATTACGACAGTGTCACGTCCAAGCTATTTTAATAACAAGTGTAAATGTTACATCACATCATTGTTTGGGTGTTACTAATGTGTTTATTGGTTGAGCATGTTCATAGGGGGCCTTGTGTCAAAGTTCTCCATGTAGCAACCTTCCTCTCTTGCCAACTGTGAGACTCAATCCAAGGGCGTCCTCTTTGGATTGTACGGTAGCTTCAGCCTTCCAACTGATGAGCTACCCTTTGTTGAGTTTATTCCTTCAAAGTTATCAATTTCCTTATGTTTAGTAGTGGCTAGTACTTTCAATTATGACTAGCTAAGAATAAGGAGTTAGTATTTTAGTGGGTCTTAAGTAGTTATGTTAAGATGATTAATTTAGACGGCATTTACTTTGATAATGTGATTATAGGAAGATATACATAATCATGATCACATTATCAAAGTAGTTATACCACAACTTTAGTTGGTTGTTTTACTCTCCTATAAATTATGTAGGGTACCTTAAGCTGAGGTGCAGAGATTAATAAGAGTATTTTACTGTTTCATTCTCTCTGTATTATTTACGTTTATTAATTCAACACCTTTGTGTCTCATAATTCTCTGCTGGCCTCTATCCCTCTAAATAGATTGTTCCATTAGAGTATGGTTACGGTTTAAAGTTTTGGTTAGGTATGGTCCCTCGATCATGACCATCATTTATGTTATGATCTGAAGTGTACTAAAAGAGACAAAACATACATGACATCAAGAGACAATATTAGAGAGACGAAGAGAGTACCATGTTATTCCTTCATTGTATCAGTAGTGAAACGATTACAAAACCACAAGTTCTACACCAGAAAGCTGTGATATCAAGTACGCGTAATTAAAATTTGTGACTGTCAAAACCATTCAAAACTTGGCAGAATATATTGTTTCCTCCATACAAGGATTTCACTCACAACCACCATTTTATCTCATATATATATTCAGTCATTCACTTACATCATCCAACTATACTTTGCATGTATTTATTGATTTCTGACAAAAGAATTTTTCATCAACCAATTTCCTAATTAATTAAGTCTTGTCACACTTTTTATCTGTCCAATTTCTTACTCCCAGTTGCACTCTTTTTTTTTTTTTTTTTTAAACTAATGTTACTGCCTAATTTCTCATAAGTATGCCACAAACCCACCCATTTCTAATCTTGTGCAGTTTGATCACATTATACAAAAGGGAGATTTTTCAAAAAAAACAAAACCATAACTTGCTATGCACATTGAAAGTCGATCTTGGCGATAATCTACACGTACACACTGTTGCGTCTACTTTCTCCTTCCTCGCTCTCCCCTAGCATAGACCGAGACTTGGATGATCGTGAGGATCTTGCTGAGCCTGATTTCGGAGAGGAGTTTGATGATTTAGTCTTCTTCCGCCTTACTTTCTTGGAATTACTGTTTGAAGGAGGGAAGTTGCTCAACTTAGTAGTAGATGTTTGTCGTCCAAAACTTCTCTCAAAATCTGTAACATCTTACCAGAAAATAATAGGAATCAGTTTCTTCCAAGGTACCACATAACAATCAACCTAGTCAATATTAACATAAAATGATAAAATGAACTTGCATAGTTAATTTTTGTAATAGAGTTTCTTTCAAGAACAAAAGGTCGCGTTTTTCAGGTGTAACACAACTTAATTTTGTTGGATTTTCAATGAAGAATTCACCAAGCTCTTGTACATGTCCCTATTATTCGCGGTGAAATTAGACAAATTAGCCCTCATGAATCTCTAATTTAACTAAAAACACAATTCCTACAAAGTAAATAAAATTTATTCCTTCGAAAAGCTAAATGATCTTTACAAATGCTATTTAAAAAAACGAAATTCTCTCCTATTACCTCATGTCGATCTGGAGGGGGACTGGACGAGGATTCTTATAAAAATAATTTCATTTCTTTAAAGATATTCGTCCTCCTAATTATTATTCAAATAACTAGATGATTCAATAACTATAGATGATCCTTAAAAAATTAAAAATATACTATAATGTATTATCATACTTTTGAGTTCTGACTCAAGTATATATAGTTAAAAGTTAAAACACCCACAAATTATCCACTATGACGACTGAAGAATATTATAGTACAGATGTACAATAATAAATAACTCAATAATACATCATGTATGCCAAGGTTTATCATTTAGGTGAAACATGAGAGCTTAGCCAAAAAGTGATGTTTTATTTTTATTTCTCTCTTAAAAGCTAATCAAGCCAAAACATATAAAGTCAAAATTGGCCATGACATTGACAAAGAAAGTTGGTCCCCTAAATTTAATCTCGTGACATGTAAGCCAAAGCGGAATGTCTACGTTTAGAGGCAACGAATCTTAGAAAAACATCGTCTCTCATCAATATCACAAAATATTTGATATAAAGAAAGGCATGTGAAGTGGTAGATCACTACCTCATGAATTTCATGAACTTAGTTCATAAATAGATCATATAATATATGAAATATTTTAATTTTATATAGATATTTCAGATAAAAGATCGCACGTCCTAATAATTCAATCAACATCATTATTGTAGATGAGTTCTATTGCCCTATTGGGAGAAATTGCCATGTTAGCAATATTATAGGCGAAGTAGATAAGGACTCATTTTGCACTTGCCTTATTGATCCTAAACTCAAGCCACACTAGCGGGCGGCACAAGAAACAACCACTAAACATGGCTAGTCACAATCATGCATCAATACAAAATACAACAGAGTGAGAAATAATGAAATCGTAAAGGGTCTATTAGGCAAGATATGAGGACCTAAGCTACATGACCCTTTTGCAATAGACATAGAAAGACATTTCCCATACAACCCGTGATTGGAAGAGCAATCAACTAGCCTATACTCGATGAACCCTAAGATCATAGCCCTATATCCTCTTAAAATCACGTAACACCTTCAACCACAACTAAACAAAAACACCAAAGGGTCTAAAAGGCATGACTAGAGAAATACTACCTCCATTAATTATTATGTCTCACAAATAATACCCCTTCGTTACACATAATAATTAACGGAGGTAGTATTAAAAATTTGTCAATAGGTCTATCTTTCAAAGATGTTTTTAAAGCAGGGATTTTAGCGGCCTTATCCTTCACCCACCTAGCGGTAGGCCGTAGGCGGCATTGTTGTCACAAAAAGAAATTCAATGCAATCTAAGCTATGGGTGGTTGGAGGATTACACAGAAATTAGTATACCTTGAGATGTCCACGTCTGCTCTCTTGAACCACCTGCACTACCACCCATTGATCTCACTGCCAAATCTGAGCCTCCTCCAAATTCACTCATCTACATTGTTCAATTATAATACATCAAACTTTAGCTTTAAATTCATATTCATATACAAGAATATTGAATTAAATTGTTCCAATTTAGTATTATAAATTAAAGTACACAAACTTAAAATTAAAAATAACACGTACCCAACTAGGAGTTGTACCCTCTGGACCGTCCCAGCCAATGTGAGCCACATGTTTAACATCTGTTGGAAGCCCGATTTCCATCTCACGTTCTTTGACCACTACAAAATTAAACAATTCATTACATAAATAATTTAGCTCAAATAAAAACTATCCAATATGAAGATAATAGAAAAACCCTCCCACCAAATTTAATTGTCAGATTATTAGTTTAGATTAGAGTATCAACGTGACAATTTGTTCCAGGCCGAGGGTGATTAGACGAGGGAGTATAATATTACCAAATATATTTGAGATGTATTTGAATGACCCTTTGCACATCCCTTTAATCTTGGTTGTCATTGCTGAAAGTCTTTGAAGATATGTCGAAGAACAAACAAACAAACCAAGAAAAGAGCTCCTTTTTTGCCTGAAAAAACAGAGCAAGATAATAATATGCTTTAGAAACAGAGCAAATTCTAATAATTTAAGCATATCAATTAAAAGGTAAATTAGTGTTATAGAAGTTTCCTAAAATATACTGCAATTAATTCATATAATTCCCTTCTGAAATGGGTTTGGTATCATTCTATTTTTATTCTGTACAAACACATTCAAGCAAGATCAAAAGTAGGCCTAAAAAAACAGAGCAACTAATAGTTTTTTTTCTTTTTTTTTGGGGTGTATAGAAAGTCATAGGGTAGTGATGAAAACGCGATTTCGTAGCTACCACTTTGGTTTTTTTTAATGGTGTATAGATTATTTATAGGGCAGTGATGTAGACGCAATTTGCAGATTATAGATAAAAACCCGGATTACCTTTTTGAAAAAGGCGGAAGGGCTAGAAGTATACCACCAAGAAATTCCTCCTATAATTCTTTTCTTCTTTCTTTGTCTTTTCTTCTGATTCTGAAACTTTGATGCATCAGTGTGAAATAATAGAGCTGTTAAAAGATGACCCGACCCGAGACAGACAGAGGATTTGGGGTGTGTTTTTCAGGTGCTTTTCTCTAGGGGTTAAGGGAGAGAGGAAAAGGAGAGAGTTTGGTTGAAGAAAGATTAGAAAGGGAGGTGGAGAAGCATGATTCTCAAAATTGAAGTCAGTCAGGACATTGGGAAATTTGAAGGTGGAAATTAAGAAATCAGTCAAATTATAAAATATTCCAGCTGTTTAAAATATACCATTGGTATATTTTGTTATTAATATTTTTTTGACATTGATGTTTTCCAATGGGAGCAATGTTTTTTGGGAGCACAAAATATTATACTTGTATTTACAATAATAAATAACTCAATAATACATCATGTATACCAACATTTTGTTTTATTGCTCCATGTTTTGGGTAATACATGAAAATATTTCAACTTTAATTAAATGGTTAGAAAAGCGTGAATTAATCCAATTGTCAATTTACCATACATGCTGTTACTACTAGTAGAAGGCTGGAGGAATATCATATCATTTAATCACTGGTCTTCAATGTTACGCATTGTAAAGCGTTTATGTTATAACTCATTATAAACCCATTTGTGAATATTCCACATTAGAAAAAAAGGAGAGATGGTTTCACTCTATAAAATAGAGGAGTTACTCCTACTGTTAACAATTGTTTTTAGTATGTACTATATATTACTAGCTAATTACACTTCAAAATGCTTATGAATTGGTTGGTAAACCTCATTAATCTCCCTTACCAATAGACATTTACTTCTGGGACAATTAATGCTCAGGTGGACCATATTTTAAATGTTTCTTTGGCAGTTAATTAATTTAACATGTCACTCTCGTCACTTTAGATTCACATCTAAGATTTACTTCTACTACATTTATACGAAGTATTTATGATATTTCTTTTGGCAAGGTTATATTTATGATTGTTTAAACTAACTAGCACAGAGTGCTCTACTTAGCTTCAACCTCTGAGTAGTTTCACATTTTCACTTCTCTTAGCTTACCGGTTCAAGGTGTGTTTCTTGATTCTCACTTATATAAACTTTAAATAAATGTGCCGATTATACACTTTAAAGTGACAAGTCCTCTTGCCCAATTTGTCCAAACTAATTATACCTGAACATGAACAAATGAGCAAAATAAAATTTCTAAGAGCACATCGTGCACTTGTTTCTAGGCAAAACTAAATGAATAACATAAGTTGGTTTTAACTGTACTCATCTGATACTCCAAATGTTAGGATTAGTGTGGAGATAGATAAATACATGGAGACATAAGGAGATTGCATAGAAGCTGCCTTATTGTTAAGGTTCGACCAAACTTGTGAAAAGTTCGGTCGAACCCGGTTTTAAGTCAGTAGGTGCACCAGTTTACATTTCTAGAGGAGGAGTGACCAAACCCAAGGAGGTTCGACCGAACCACCCTAGGTTCAACCGAACTCTGGGTAGGTTCGGCCGAACCTCCCTGCTCCCTATTTCGTCGCTTCGTTTTCGGCTTGTGCGATTTGCTTTAATCTTAGCCGTTGGATTGTATTTTCTACCTAGACTATATATACCTTTTCTAAGCCTCTTTGTTGAGTATTCACAAACATTTAAACACATAGAGAGGTTTTGAGAGGGTTTGTGAGGAGCATTTGAATTCTATACAATTCATGCTTGTAATTCTTGAGTTCATTCATCATCAATATTACTCCATAGTGCAAGGGTGGGTTTTTTTCTCCCGGTTCTTGGGTTTTCCCACGGTAACATTGTCTTCCTTTTACTTGCTTTAATTCCTTCAAAGTTGTTCTTGATTGTTATGCTTGTTTGTTCATTGCTATTGTGGGTTGATTGCAAGTTAGTTGAACACTTTAATCCTTACAATTGGTACCAGAGCCAAGGTAGAATCTTTGGTGTTTTGATGATTTAGGGTTTGTGTTAAACTTGAAATTGTGATTGAGTTTCAAAGTTTGGAACTTTAGGTGTTCAAAGTTTGAGTCTTGGGTGTCAAGTTGCATTCTTTGTTGTTGAAAACCTATTGTGAACTTTGTGTGTTTGATTTGCAATGGAAGAAGGCAAGTTGAGAATTGAGAAGTTTGATGGGAAGGATTTTGGGTTTTGGAAGATGCAAATAGAGGACTATTTGTATCAAAAGAACCTATATTTGCCCCTTACTAGTAAACCATCGGGTATGAAGGAAGAGGAGTGGAAAGTATTGGATAGACAAGCCCTTGGAGTGATTAGATTGACATTGGCTAAGAGTGTTGCTTACAATGTCAAAGATGTGACAGTGACGGTTGGTGTGATCAAAGCATTGTCCAATATGTATGAGAAGCCATCGGCTATGAACAAGGTGTTCTTGATGCGTCGTTTGTTTGAAATTGAGATGAATGATAGTGGTTCCGCCCCCGAACATATAAATGAATTCAATTCAATAATCTCTCAACTAGCTTCGGTTGAGATTAAGTTTGATGATGAAGTGAGGGCCTTGATCTTGTTGTCATCGTTTCCTAGAAGTTGGGATACCGTTGTAGCCGCCATTAGCAACTCTTCCGGAAAGTCGAAGTTGAAGTGTGATGATGTGAGGGACTTAATCTTGAGTGAGAGCTTGAGAAGGAAGAACTCGGGTGAGTCATCGGGTGGTGCTTATTCTAGTGAAGGTAGGGGACGTGGAAGACAACAAAGAGGTGCTCAAAGAGGAAGATCGAAGTCTAGAGGGAGGAGTAAGTCGAAAGGGAAGGTGAACATTGTGTGTTGGGGTTGTGGTGTGAAAGGGCATACTAAGAGGGAATGTCCTAATCCCAAGAAGAAGGGTGGTTCAAACCACAAGAACCACGATGATGCTAGTTCATCGGTTAGCTTGGCATCAAGCGATGAAATCGGTGATGCATTGATCTTGAGTGTTGATAGTCCCATTGAGTCTTGGATCCTTGATTCGGGAGCTTCATTTCATTCTTCTCCATGTAAGGAGATTTTCCAAAACTTCAAGAGTGGCAAGTTTGGAAAGGTGTACCTTGCGGATGAAGAACCGTTGGAAATTTTGGAGAAGGGAGATGTCATGATCAAGACCTCAAGTGGGAGCTCATGGAAACTTGAAGATGTTAGGTACATACCTAAGCTAAGGAAAAATTTGATTTCGGTGGGTCAACTAGGCTCAAGCGGTTATAGAACCATGTTTGGTGAGGGTACTTGGAAAGTGTCAAAAGGAACTATGGTGGTGGCTAGGTGCACGAAGACCGGTACTTTGTACACTACCTTAGGGTGTACAAGCATGATTGCTACAACCGCAAATGATGAGACTAAGCTATGGCATACTCGGCTTGGTCACATGAGTGAGAAAGGGATGAAATTGCTAGCTTCAAAGGGTAAGTTGTCGGGGTTGAAATCAATCGACATGAAATTTTGTGAGACATGTGTTTTTGGGAAACAAAAGAAGGTGTCTTTCACAAAAACCAAACGGTCCCTGAAGAAGGAGAAGCTAGAACTTGTGCACACGGATGTTTGGGGCCCATACCCCATCAAGTCCCTTGGTGGTTCTCACTATTTTGTCACTTTCATTGATGATTCAACCCGGAAAGTATGGGTATATTTCATGAAGCACAAGTCGGAAGTGAATGAGAAGTTCAAGACTTGGAAGGCGAAGGTTGAAAATGTTTCGGGCAAGAAGATTAAGGCAATCAAGTCCGACAATGGAGGAGAGTATGAGTTGGAAGCTTACAAAAACATTTGTAAGGAGCATGGCATTGTTTTGGAGAGGACCATTCCCGGTAAACCTCGCCAAAACGGGGTAGCGGAACGGATGAATAGGACCTTACTTGAAAGGGCGAGGTGTATGAGGTTGTTTGCGGGCCTTCCAAAATGTTTTTGGGCGGATGCCGTTAGTACCGCGGCTTAATTGATAAACCGTGGACCTTCGGTACCTTTGGAATTCAAGATACCGGAGGAGGAGTGGAGTGGTAAGGAGGTGTCCTACACTCACTTGAAGACCTTTGGTTGTGTGGCCTATTTGCAATCCGAAAAGAGAGACAAGCTAGACCCAAAAGCCATCAAATGTTACTTCATCGGGTATGGATGTGAGAAATATGGTTATAGATTGTGGGATCCTAAGAATCGAAAGATTGTTAGGCATTGTGACATCACTTTTGATGAGAGCTCTTTGTACAAAGACAACTTTGGTGGGAAATCCGTTGAGAAAGAATCAATTGAAGATGAGCGGGAATTTGTTGAGCTAGATGGTAAGGTTAGAAGTGATAAGGAAGTTGAACAGGTAGAAGTTGAGGTGCAAATTCAACAAGCATCTCCTCAACATGGTGCTCATGTTCCGGTGGATTCGGATTCAAGTGATTCGGATGATGATGATCACTTGGAAACGGACGAGCGAGTAGTTATGGGTGAGCCCGTTGTGGTTCATGGAGAGCCATCTACACCACCAACGGTGAGGAGATCATCAAGAACAATCAAGCCACCACACCGATATTCTCCATCCTTGCATTATTTGTTGTTGACGGATTCCGGTGAGCCGGAATGTTATAAAGAGGCAATGGGCATGGGTGACTCGTTGAAGTGGGAGCAAGCAATAGAAGATCAGATGTCTTCATTGGAGAAAAACAACACTTGGGTGCTGGTTGAGTTGCCTAAGGGCAAGAGAGCACTTTTGTGCAAGTGGATCTTTCGAAAGAAAGAAGAACCGGATGGTACAATTCGGTACAAGGCAAGACTTGTGGTGAAAGGTTTTTCACAAAAGGAGGGCATTGATTATCATGAGATCTTTGCTCCGGTTGTGAAGCTAACCACTATAAGGATCTTGTTGGCTATAGTGGTTTCGGAGGACTTATTTCTTGAGCAAATGGATGTAAAAACCGCGTTTTTACACGGTGATTTGGAGGAGGAAATCTACATGAAGCAACCGGAAGGGTTTCAAGTTCCGGGTCAAGAGAACTTGGTGTGCAAGCTTAAACGGAGTCTATATGGGTTGAAACAAGCTCCTAGACAATGGTACAAGAAGTTTGACAATTTCATGCTAGGCAATGGTTTCGTGAGAGCGGAAGGTGACCATTGTTGCTACTTTCAAAGGTATGACAATGGCTATATCTACTTGCTTTTGTATGTTGATGATATGTTGATTGCGGGAACTAGTATGGAAATTGTCAATGACTTGAAAAAGAAGTTGTCAAGAAGATTTGAGATGAAAGACTTGGGTGAGGCCAAGCAAATACTTGGCATGAGAATTTCTAGGGATAGCTCAACGGGTGTGTTGAAGTTATCTCAAGAGGAGTATGTCAAGAAGGTGCTTAAAAGATTTAACATGATTGATGCAAAGCCTCGAAGCTCACCTCTTTCAAGTGAGCTCAAGTTGACTAAGGAGGATTTCCCAAAGACAAGGGAAGAGAAGGACAAAATGGCCATTGTTCCTTATGCTTCGGCCGTTGGAAGCATGATGTATGCTATGATTTGCACGAGGCCCGACATTGCTCACGCAGTGGGAGTTATGAGTAGGTTCATGTCAAATCCGGGTGAGAGACATTGGGAAGCCGTGAAGTGGCTATTGAGGTATTTGTTGGGTACTTCAAGTATGGCTCTTTGCTTTAGGAGAAATGAAGTTGTTTTGGAAGGTTTTGTTGATGCCGATTTTGGAGGATGTTATGATTCAAGCAAAAGCACTTCGGGGTATGTGTATACTATTGGTGGTACGACCATTAGTTGGATGAGCAAGCTCCAAAAGTGTGTCTCTATGTCTACGACGGAAGCCGAGTATGTGGCTATGTCGGAAGCGGGAAAGGAGATGGAATGGTTGAAGGGTTTCCTTGAAGAAATGGGCATGAAACAAGATGTTTGTGCGTTGTATAGTGATAGCCAAAGTGCGGTTCAATTGGCTAAGAATCCTATGTTTCATTATCGCACTAAACACATCAAGAGGCGTTATCACTATACTAGGAGTTTGGTGAAGGATGGCACGATGTGTTTGAGGAAGATTGCCGGTTCAAAGAATCCGGCGGATATGCTCACTAAAGCTGTTTCTAGTGACAAATTGAGGTTGTGTAGGACCTCAATTGGACTCCATCATTAATTTGAAGGAGTGTTGTGCTATGGTGAAATTGTTTTGATGAATGTATTAAGTGTTCTTGAGGAAGGAGTGTGTATGTGGTAGTCTATGGTGCATGTTTGATCCTATCTCCAAGTGGGAGATTGTTAGGATTAGTGTGGAGATAGATAAATACATGGAGACATAAGGAGATTGCATAGAAGCTGCCTTATTGTTAAGGTTCGACCAAACTTGTGAAAAGTTCGGTCGAACCCGGTTTTAAGTCAGTAGGTGCACCAGTTTACATTTCTAGAGGAGGAGTGACCAAACCCAAGGAGGTTCGACCGAACCACCCTAGGTTCAACCGAACTCTGGGTAGGTTCGGCCGAACCTCCCTGCTCCCTATTTCGTCGCTTCGTTTTCGGCTTGTGCGATTTGCTTTAATCTTAGCCGTTGGATTGTATTTTCTACCTAGACTATATATACCTTTTCTAAGCCTCTTTGTTGAGTATTCACAAACATTTAGACACATAGAGAGGTTTTGAGAGGGTTTGTGAGGAGCATTTGAATTCTATACAATTCATGCTTGTAATTCTTGAGTTCATTCATCATCAATATTACTCCATAGTGCAAGGGTGGTCTTTTTTCTCCCGGTTCTCGGGTTTTCCCACGGTAACATTGTCTTCCTTTTACTTGCTTTAATTCCTTTAAAGTTGTTCTTGATTGTTATGCTTGTTTGTTCATTGCTATTGTGGGTTGATTGCAAGTTAGTTGAACACTTTAATCCTTACACCAAATTATTATAATCCGTACACAAATAACCGTTTTAAGGTAATTAAATCAAAATACATAGACATTTATAATTACGAAAGATTTACAGCGTAATTAAGAGGTAAAAAGAAAGGACATCAACTGCATGTATGCATGGAATGGGTCATTATGTGTCATCTTATACCACAATTCCAGCTTTGCTTACGATTTCAAATGCGCGTATCTTGAAGAATCCAAGCTACCAGCTTTCTATGATGCAACTTTTTTCTCTTTCTTTCTTTCTTCTTCTTTTTTTTTTTTTTTTAATAATTTATTTTTTATAATTGGGTCAATCAGAAAAGAAAAGGCAACTAGTACGAAATTAGAGAAATTAAGCTAAAACAAAGGGAAATATGGGGTTATTAAACTACAGGTGTTAAATTAGCATAGAAATTATGCCAAAATCATAACTGTCATACAAAATATAGTTTAATGTTTCGTGGCATCAACATGGATATATATTAGGTCTTTCTCATATATCACAATGTGCTTGTAATTTTCGAATCTGATTCCCCTTTTAAGGTCATGTCAGAGATTTAGAATATTTCTACTGGGAAGTATTACGGAGTATATTATGTCATGAGATGCTCTTGGTGCCTCCCCTTTGATTATCATAAATATTTAGTTTAAAGTTGTGCATAAGTTCTAACTTATAAGATAACATTATTAGCTATCTGATATTATTGATATTCTACACAAGTGACAAGCGAGTAGTTTATAGAAGTATATAGAAGTAGTTTGTTTGTAAGTTATTAGGAGTGTTCATTACTCATACGTACTCCATCTATTATCAAATAATTGTACCATTTTGACTATGAAGTAAATACTAACCAAATAATCATTATAATGCTGACGGAGTAACATCTAGGGATGAGCAAAATTTTCGGATACCCAACTGGTTAGGAACCAACGTGTGTGGAACCAGAATTGTACCCGGTGGTTCTAATTCGGGGTAATAAATTAAGGACCCGATTACAACTTATTCCAATTTCAACTCTCAACTTTTTGGACCCAAAACCGGTTGGGTACCCGATTACGTACCCAATATATGCTAAAATAAATAAATTTTAAATAATAAAAATATGTTGAATGTATCTAGTAAGTAAAATGGAAAGGTATTATTAATACCTAACATAAATACAAATAGCTTAATGCATAGATGAATATAAGAATTAAACGCTAAAAATGAAAATAGACCAAAATAAGTATTATAATTTGTATTATATTTTAACAATAAGATTACATAAGTGGGTACTCAGAACCGAAATCAGTACCCATTTCGGTTTTAATTCCAATTCTTAAATTTTAGGACCCGGTTGAACCAATTCCAATTCCGTATTTTAACAACCAATTCTGGGTCCAGTTCCTAAAATTTTGACCGGGTACCCAATTTGCTCACCCCTACTAAAACCTATGTGGCTGGTCACGCGGTCATGCCACATATACATACTTGCATATATTTATGGTCAAAATTTGATAAATAGGTGTAGGCCAAACCCGTTACAAGTATCCATTTTATTAGTCAAAGGATGCATGTTCTACCTAAAAACCACATGGCAATGAAGAGAGTAGCCCCTTAGCGTTATAAAGTGGACACAATTTTCTCTTTTATTCAATATGGATACACATATCAAAACTCACTCTCACTTTTACACTCGCCTAATGTGTGACAATACTTTCAAGTCACAAGTGAGTTTAATTTGTTCATAGGCTCAACACTCCCCCTCACATGTGGATTTGTTCATAGGCTCAACACTCTCCTTCACATTTGAGTTGTCCATAATATTGGCCCATATCTGGACTCTGATACCATGTTAAAGAACAAAATTAATTAAAGCTTAAACCGATAGTTAAAAACCATGATCTAAGCAAGTACGGAGTAGCAAATAATGCTTAGATAATCAACAGAAAATAGTGCATACATATTGTGCAAGTGAACGAAGAAAAATATAAAATGATGAATATTAAGTTAAGTGGTTATACACTATCGACCTCACCCAATGAAGCATATACTTCGTTCGGGATTTTTGATTAGACCATAAAAAAAAAAAAAAAAATCATAGTTTAGGCTGGCATAATCTCAAGGGATGATGTTAGACTGTTAGTATGTCTGTGTTGTTCTGATATTGGGTATAAGAGATTTTTTATGGTAGGGTGCACGTTTTAGGGTGTTATAACTGTTATTAATCTTTGTTGCTTTCTGTGAAACAATTGTTGGCTGAAAAATATAAATCATAATATATTTTGTCAGCAGATTTGCGACATTAATTAGACAAATGAGCAATTATAGGCAATATTTATTAGTGTTTTTTTTTTTTTTTTCTAGCTAGCAGGTTAGTGGTTGAGATTTGAGTAACTATTTTATCATGATCAACTAGATCGTGTATTAGTGGTTCTAGTATATTTGAATGGATAAGATGTTGCTTACTCTATGATCTATATTATGACATGATTTTTAAGGTATGTACATGATTTAGGCCAAAGAGACAAGGACCATTTATGTTTGCGCCCCATCAGTTTTAATCCCTAATCTATGTACGAGTATTTTTGATAATGAGGAACTAGAAATGCCACTACTCTACTATCTTAACCTCACTTGATGAACCAATATATATATATATATATATATATATATATATATATATATATATATATATCTTACTTGTTTAAATGACTACTGGGTACCTTTTATAATATCATTTCAATTTTATCAGATGTCACCGAAGAGATGAGTATCTTTTATAGTAGGCTTTTAAAGTATTTTTTTCATGCAAGAATCATAATATATACTGTAGTCATTAACTCATTACATCATCCCCAAATGATTGGTTTATTTTACATTATTTGTGAACATTAATTTTGATTTGATAAATTTATGAAATTGTGGTCCACCCTATTGATTAATTCATAGCAAGTATACACCCTTAATACTATCTCTTGCTTACTTGGTAACTTCCAGCTAGTATTGATAACCATATTTCAAGTTTCATTGAAAAATTCACGATAGTTTTCTACCAAATATTTCACCAATGTTAGTGATATGACTTTATTCCTATCTTAGTACATGAGATTTCTTTGGACAGATCATATAAGTAGAAAATTTCAAACCCCAAACTGTGACATACCAATCATCATTTTTAATTATTTGTATTAATTCATCATTTAATTATATATATATTTTTATAATTAATTTTACAAATGGCAAGAAAGACTTGTGATAAACCATATATGTTTTTGACAATTGTCTTCGGCAGCCAATTCTTCTCATTAATTAGTCAGCCTTATTATTATTATCATCACATAATACCCAATGTAATGCCCATTGACTTCCATAAAGTATGATTAGATTCCTCCTTAATTATCTAATCATTTTACAAATTATTTTGCCACATAAACAGTCTACCACAATTCGGTAAGTTCCGATATGAGCATACCCGTATTGATTATTTTTATAAGCAATTTATGTTAGTTTCTCGATTAACCTACTTTTATAGGGAATGTCACATATTGCTTTTCTATATACTTTCGTAATGTTATTTCATTATCTAGTAATTTCACTTTGAGTTGTATATTTGTCACGTATGCATAACTTTGCTCACTAATTTATTTAAAAATCATTTAGGTGTAAATTTTTTTTTTAAAAAAAAAAAAAAAACAAAAAAAAATTGAACAAGTATATCTAAACAAACACAAACTTTTATATGTGACTGGCCACACCGTGTAACCAACCATTATGGGAATTACTTTGTTAAGTGTTATAGGGGTTACTCACTCGGTCAAGGATTACTTTGTGGATCAGGGGTTACTTGGTCGGTTAGAGATTGCTCAGTCGGTCAGGGGTTACTTATTCGGTCAGAGGTAGTTGGTAAGGGGTTACTCGGTCAGGGGTTACCCGTTAGTTAGGGGTTACTTGGTGTATGTTAACTTACCACACGGTGTGGCCGCGCCAGCCGCACACAAAAGTTACTGTTGGACAAATACAATAGCTAGTATTTTACATGATATTTATTTGTTTCTATTATATTAGAAAAGAAATTATCAAAGTAAAAATTTTAGTGGTAAAGTCAAAGTGTTACTATTACAAAAAAGTAAATACCCTAACAAAGACAAATACAACAAAAATAACAAGATATCCTTTATACTTCCACAATCTTTATGCGAAGTAGCTTTTCAAAACCGATAAAATATATCCTAAGTTGTATATAATACTTTCTCTGTTCTAGTAATATAGCAACAATTGGATTTTTACAGTATTCATCACGCTTGTTTGACCATATATTATGATTTATACGTAAAGTAAAATATAGTCATGTGGGGGTCTTGTTAGATTCGTCTCGTAAAATACTTTCACATTATCAACTTTTTATAATTTTTACTCTTATATAATTATAGATATAGCATATAAAATGTGCTTTGGAATGCGTAATTTCATCCTTGTTACAATATTTGTAAAACAGAGGAAGTATGCATTATAATAAAAGAGTATATATTAACAAGAATCGTTAAATTTTGATATTCCTTTCTTGGCTCCCAATAGTTATTATGTGTACCATGGTGCACCTAGAAATAGGTGCACCACGCCTATAATATAAATATTTGTGCACCACGCCTATAATATGAATATTTAGTAAAAAAAATATGAACAATTTATAAAAAATGAACATTTAGTAAAAAAAATATGAACACTTCACAAAAAATGAACAAAAATATCCAATTTTATATGTTCATATTTTATAAGGAAATGTTCATTTTATATGGACTAAATGTTCAGTTTATGTTACAAAACTATTGAATTACAAAACCATAGTGCATCTTATAATTTGCGCTCGGCTCCCTCGAGATAATCGAACTTGGTTGGATCAAATAAGTATTTAGGATGATGTTATCCTACCAACTACTAAGAGCCTAGTGCCCTGATAAATCATAGATTAAATATAGCTATGAAGTTAATTGAACGTATGCTATACTTAATCACGTTGCCTAGCTAGTTTGACTAGATCAGGAAAAAGCTAGCAAGTGAGCTGTACTATATATTGTGAATTTGTGATTTCTTATTGACTTATTGTTTAGTATTGAAAATTTGGTTGCTTTGTTTCGTGAATTTGGAATTGCCTCATTCATGAATCTAAATACATGGTGTTTGTTAATTTATGATACTCCACTATGTCACATAAAACTTGCCAAGGGCGTAGAATTGGCACTGTTCGTGTTGGCATAGGTTGGCATAGTTATGGCCTTATATATGGGACCACCATGTCTAGGATTTGAATTGGCTAGGCATGGCTAATCTCGGTCCAGCCCGAGACCCTCAGGTCCTGTCGAGCTGTCGGGGTGGCCAAGGGCCTAACCCAAGGACCAACATGTTTCACGTATTATAAAAGTCGGGCTCGTGAATTAGCATTTTACACAAGTTTTAAAGTTGATGAAAATTGGTCAAGTGGTCTCAGGTCACAATATGCTTATATGCTTTTTATTGTTTAAACTCGTATTATTGATTTTTCATATGAAACGTAGTACATGTTTTGTACAAAATAATACTTTATATTTACAAACTCATAAAAAGTTTGAATCGAAAATGTTAATCAAAGATTAAGCAATAATTCATAATAACACCAATCATGCATGATTTTGACAAGGATTCCTACAAGTTCCAATAATGTAAGAAATTTATATTCTACATAAGTAATACGAGTACTAATGCACATATCATTATTCATTGTTTAGGTTTTGTTTGGGTCCAAATTTGGTGCATGTTTTAAAATTTTCTATGATGTATATAAGTAATTGATGTATATAAGTAATACGAGTAATTACATTCCTATCTTGCTGACATGGCTTAAGTTATGAAAGGGGCTTCAAGTGCAATAATGTGTTGGGTACATATTTTGTGCCCAAACATTCGAGTCTTGCTGTTAATTGTATTTGGTGAGGTTGTTTTTTCCTTCTGTTAGGGTCTTGAATGTGTTTTGCTCTTATAAATGACGTATTAGGGAGTGTTACGTTGTTATTAGCTACGAGTATTTGTAAATTGTAATTGTATGTTCCTTAAGATATATAGTGTGTTTTTGTTGTTTTTCTATCTATCATTCTTTCATCTGTCATAACACTTTCCTCGATGTCAAAAAAGCTCATGTAAAATGAAATTGATTTATAGCTTATATACTAGAGATTATGATATACAAGGTATACATAACTTTCAATTATAAACATATTATAGAATTGAACTACCCTAGAAAGATAAAGTACAATTGTGTATATCATACATAACAAACTTAAAATTTTGTAACTCATCATTACAAACTTAACAAGGTAACGATCCAAAAATGTTCATCCCTAAGAATTGATGTACAAAATCTAGTAGTTTGTGCCTTTTTGCTTTCCTTAAATTTGTCCCTAACTTCCCATCTTCCTCTATTAAACCAAATGAGGCAAAATAACATTGATAAACAAAGGAAAAACAAGGACAAATATAAGCACAATCCCAGCCACAATGGCAATGCAGTACCACTTCCTTGAGTTCTTTTGCTGCTCTCTTGCCTCCACAAGTTCATCAGTTCCACGCCTCACGAAGGAGCTTGCATGAGCAACGTGGCTTTCGATGTTATTAAGTTGTTGTCCTTGAGCCTCAACTAAAGCAGCCATGTCAAGAAAGACTTGGTGAAGTTCAATCAAATTCTTCTCAATCTCTTTCACAGCATCATGCCTTTCTTGGAGCTCCGATATTATGTCTAGCATCTGCCCTCTTCCTTGATCTTGTATTGCCTTTTGGAGGAAGTTTTCACTCTCTCCACTCTCGATTAGGTTCTCAATCATAGTCTCATCTGCCTTCTCTCCGGTTATAGTAAAGTACCTAAGAGAAGATGAATACATTAATATTTTACTTTCTCTATTTCCTTAAAATGAAGTAATTTTACTTTTTAATATTCATATACTAAATCTAACCACATGCTTTATGAATATAATTATTACAAGTTTGTGCATTTTATAAGATGATAGTTTAATTTTTAGTTTACTACTTGTACCTTCTCTCCATAGTTTCTTTGTACTCAGATTGCATTTTCCCTCTTAGGGCTTGGAAGTTGTCCATCATGTCCTTAAGCTTCTTCCCTAGGCCGCTTACCACCGATGTTCGGGTCCTATCAGCTGAGGACCCCGGTCCACAACCAGGCACGTTACGAGCTTGTGCATTAGATTTGTCTAGGGCTTCAAGTTTACCCTTGACGATCTTCACCTTTTTAAGTACTAAAGCCACATCCGAGTCCATCCGTGCACGAAGCTCCTTCATGGTCTTGGCATTGTGGACAACCCTACTTTCTTCGTTCGAGTCTTGGAGCCTCTTGTAAAGCCTCTCCACCTCCCTCATGTCTTCCTTTACCCTCTCCACATCGTCGAAGAACTTGTCAAGGTTCATACCCCTTGTACCGGATTCCACATCGTATTTGAAACCTTGTTGATCAAATTCCGAGTGCTTCTTAAAAGAGTTTGAAAATAGGTCATTCATTTTCGCTTTTATTTCCTAGTTAGTACTGATATGTTATCTTAGCCAACACTAATATGTTACAATTCTTTTGTTAGAATTCAAACAATATATATTTTCTTCTTCCTAATGATCGAATACAGTGAAGACGAACCTTAATTGAAAATTTAGGTACAATTAGCCTCTTCATCATATGAAGAGAAAAAAAAAACTGTGTAAAGAAAAATTAATCACCAAAGTTAAAATAATGGAGAAAGTTTGTTAAAATGTTTGCTTCTTTTTGGGGTATTGGGGAAAGAAGAAGGTAAAAACTATTAACGGTTGTAGTTCATAGGTGTTTAGGGCCATACAAAATTCATCCCATCGGAAAAAAAGGATGGTTTAAAATGATACATTCCTTAATTAGGCTATCATGGAGTATATAAAATCTTCCATGCCTATCATGGCAACGATTCTTTCAACTCCACTGTCCATAGTTATTCTAGATTTCTAGCTAGCTAGCCTTAATGTTAAAGGTCTTATTGTCCTAATTCATTTTTCACGGTTTTTATATACTTAATGTTAAAACTCGTCTTAAATCATTAATTATTCTTTCATGTATGCGAAATAAAGATTTTATATACTCCATATTTGATGATCTAAAAATTGTAAAGTTTGACCTAAGAGGTGGTGTCATCAGGCCAACTTTTTCAACAAAGGGAGTATTACTAACCCAAGATGGCCTGGGTCTTTCGAAATCAATGACTTAGCTTGATCATATGACCAACTTGTTTGTTACTAATACAACTTACTTGCAAATAAAAACTAAATTACCAAATGAAGAACATTAATTCTGAATTTCTGATCCATACATACATATTGTTTGCAATTACAACCAAGATTTATTCCTGGAAAAAGCCATGAGCAAATCAACAATAATTAAGACGGAATATATCATTTTGCACAAAGTAGCTCCCTTGCGTTGTTGGAATCAAATGAAACATCTGCATCAAAATACATCAATCAACAAACAAATTACAATGATAATAATACTTAACTGCAATTAAACTAGTGCATGCAACCGATTAGGCTAGTGTGGTGTAACAATTACACTTAATATCAATCTTTTCTTTCTTTATTTTCCATATACCCCTGCCCCTACTTTACAGGGGTTGTAAGAGAGTATGTGGTGCAACAGTTGTATTATATAATCTATCTTTTCATAATAATCCCTATATAACCAAAACCAATATAAAGAAGGATATATTTAGCGAAAATAGTTTATCTAAAATTTTTTTATAGTGAACAATAGTGTTATGATATAAGGGATATATACAAGAAGTATGGTAATTTTTACTCTAAATATTTAGGACGACATTTAACATTAACAACTTCAAGAACTTAACTACACAAGTGATCATGCGTAGAATTAACAAGCAAAAATTGGAGCTACCTGGCTAAATCGTAGCTGATGCTCTTCTCCAGCCAACTGCAAACTACCACTCACAAAGACGATTATACCTCCATTGATCGATGAAGGTTGAGTATCAATGGTGCTAATCGAATGGAGACATTGATTGAATGGCAAACTATTGATCTTGTTAGATATTTCCTCTACACCTTGAAACTTTTGTCCTTCAAAAGTGAGCAAAGAAGTTGGTTGATAAAGAGAAATAAGAGAAGGACGTTCATTATCAAACAAATTGTAGTAATGAATTACAAATGATGTTCCTAACCCTTCATAATCTTCCATTTTTTTCTCTCTTGGTTACAATGTATTTCTCTTTGAACTATATTCTTAATGGATACTAATATATAGAGGGAATAACATAACTTTAGCATAATTTTTTTTTTATTCTCTTTTTTTTAAAGAATATTTCTATAATGCTTAAGCAAAGCATAAAATGTGTCTAATGCGGCATACAAAGATACTTCAAGGTGGCATGGGACTGCTTGTTAGCTTTAGGAACATCCAATTTTACCATGTAGCCCCCTTGAGTTATTAGATGGTTATGAGGTTTTTATTGTACTCCCTCAAGTCCCGCCACTCTAGAATATAATTTTATAAGTTGTGCTAATAATTTTCTTTGCTAGAAAGAGGTAAGTTTATCGAAATAGCCGATGTAACATTGACTTTTATCATTTGCTAATATCAATACAATATAAAAAGTTATTTTAAAATATTAATTAATAATCGTAATTCTTTTACAATACCAATTTACCAATGGAATGTAGCTATAACATAGAATGTATAACTAACTAAGATGATTTTTCTTTTTAGTAGAGGGCATTCATGGAATTGTGCTTTAAAGTTGGATGAGAATTGTCTGCTGTGGTTCTACGCAAAGCTACAAATCTGATAAAGGGAAAGAGGCAAAGAGCATCCTTTTTTTGCATTATGCATTAGCTTTTCCTTTGCTGAAACCTATTTAATGTTTACAATTAGTTCCATCCTCTTCCTATTGGGCTATTGAAGAGTTCTGTAACCCATATATTGTGGTTATTACTACTTATTATTGGGTTTTATCTCTATTTTTTTTGTAAGAGTTTGGGTGTGAGTAAGGTTTTTTTTTTTTTTCCTATACAAATTGATGAATTAGTAAGGACTTACTTGAAATTGTAGCAAATGTACAATCAATTGAATCAGATCAAAACCTACTTTAAAACAATTATCTAAAAAGGAGTAGGTTGAAAGATTTAGGGAATGTTTTCCTTCCCTGTATTCCTTGGAAAGTCAGAATATATACATACATTCAAGCCTATCATTAGGCGTCAATTAAGCTACAGATAAGGTAACTAAATAACAACTTTGACTATACAATATAATTCAAATATATCCTATATTTAACACACCCCCTCAGTTGAAGCGGGAGGTCCGCGGACATTGAGACTGTCCCTAAAATCTTCAAATAATACTAGGGGAAGGCATTTAGTAAAGATGTCAGCTATTTGATGTTGTGAAGGTACGTGAAGCACTCGAACTTGACCATGAGCAACTTTTTCCCTGACAAAATGAATCCATTTCTATATGTTTCGTCCGTTGATGCTGAACTGGATTACCTGATAAATAAATCGCACTTACATTGTCACAATAAACAAGATTGGCCTTTTTAACCAGACAATGCAACTCCAAGAGAAGGTTCTGAAGCCAACAGGAGTCGGAAACAACATTCGCCACCCCACGGTATTCTGCCTCTACACTCGATTTCGACAATGTAGGTTGTCGTTTTGTCAACCAAGACACCAAATTGTCACCCAAAAATACACAATAACCAGAAGTAGAACGCCGTGTGTAGGGGCACCCACCCCAATCTGCATCTGTATATGAGACCAGAGTAGAAAAAGAAGATGGATATAAATGGAGGTCGTACTCCAATGTACCTTGAACATATCGAATAACCCTTTTTAGAGCAGTCATATGATCAACTCTAGGATCATGCATATGTAAGCAAACCTATTGAACAGCATAAGAGATATCCGGCCTAGTAAAAGTAAGATACTAAAGAGCCCCTGCAAGACTCCAATAGAGAGTGGGATAGTCAAATTTAGTACCAGATGTAGCACTAACCTTTGACTTCGTATCAACCGGAGTAGGGGATGGTTTACACGAGGACATCCCTGCTCGCTCAATTATCTCCTCGGCATATTTCCGTTGAGATAGAAACATACCTCCATTATTTCGGGTCACAGCAATACCCAGAAAATAATTCAAAGGACCAAGATCCTTCATAGCGAACTCGGAGCTAAGAAGATCCATAATAGAACAACGGAGAATATCAGAAGAGGCAGTGAGAATTATATCATCAACATATAGTAAAATGTATGCCATATCAGACTCCTTACGATAGATAAATAATGAATTATCCATTGTGCTGTTAGTAAACCCAAGATATAAAACATAATCTGCAAAACGCTTATACCAAGCTCGGGGGGCTTGCTTAAGTCCATATAATGACTTACGCAAGAGGCAAACATAATCTAGCTGGTCACGATCCCTATGACCCAAGGGTTGATGCATATAAACAGTTTCCTGTAGCTCACCATGAAGGAAGGCATTTTTGACATCCAATTGATGAATTGTCCATGCCCTTGAAAGAGATAGACTGAGAACAGTACGGATTATAGCTGGTTTCACCACCGGACTAAAAGTCTCACCACAATCAATGCCAACCTGTTGAGTCTTGCCATCACCTACAAGACGGGCTTTATGGCTCACAAAATCACCATTAGATTAACTTTATGAGTAAAAATCCACATAGAACGAACCACATTCATATTCGGAGGACGGGGCACCAACTCCCACGTCTTATTTTTAATAAGAGCATTATATTCATCATCCATGGCCATTTTCCAATTTGAGTCTCGAAGAGCTGCTACCGGATTTCGAGGTAATGGTGACCTCTCAACCGTAACATGCATGGAATATTTTTATTAGGTTTAAATATGCCATGTTGGCTCTTGATCACGACTCGAGACTTCTGGAGGGGAATATTTTGTGGAGCAGAAGTAATGGTGTCTCGTGTGTGCGTTGTGAGGTTGGAAAGGAAGAGATCACTCCCTGGGTCAATAGGGGAGGATGGCCCAGCTGATGTTGGGGTCTGCTGAGTGTGAGGCTACGGAGATGCGGCCTGCCCAGCGTGGGAGACCAGCTGTTGGGCTGGTGTGTCCCTAGGCCTAGTTGGAATAGTACATCCAACTAGTGGGCTGAAGCTAGACGGTACAGGAGGAGGAGTTTGAGTAGTTTGTGGAGCAGAATTTTAGAGATGATGCATAACATCAGGTGTGAGACCATCATCAAGAAAATCATATGAGTGGGATTTCGGGGTATGCACAGTAGCAAAAGGAAACACATGCTCATCAAATAATACATGGCGACAAATAATTATTTTACGGGAAGACATATCATAACACTTGTAGCCACGATGATTAGACGGATATCCTAAGAACACACAAGGAGTAGACCTTGGTTGCAACTTATTGATAGTGGTGGAAGGAATAAGCGAATAACATAAACACCAAAAAACCAGGAGATGATTATAAGAAGGATTTCTTTTGTAAAGAACCTCAAAAGGAGACTTGTTTCCCAATAATTTACTTGGAAGCACATTAAGAAGATAGGTTGCCATTTGAAGAGCATGATGCCACAAACTAGGGGGAAGAGAGGCATGAGCCAAGAGAGTACGAGTGATATTGTTAATCGACCGAATTTTTCGTTCGACCTTCCCATTTTGAGATGACGTGTGAGGACAAGAAAGGCAAAATGACATGCCGTGAGTTTTGCAAAATTCCCAAAATGGACCATTATCAAACTCCCTACCATTATCACTTTGCATATGTTTTATATTATGCTCAAATTGAGTTGAAATATGGGCTTTAAAGGCTAAGAAAATGTCATATACAACCGATTTTCGACCCATAGGAAAATTCCATAAATATTTAGAAAAATCATCAAGAAATAGAACGTAATGTTGATGTCCCGAGGAACTCAAAATAGGAGATGTCCAAAGATCACTATGTAAAATATCAAATGGCATAATAGTATTTGACAAAGAAGAGACAAAAGGCAACTTAATATGTTTTCCAGTAACACAAGATCCAAAAATACTAGAGCTAGAGAATTTAGTACAATCAATGCTTTTATTTTTCCTAAGCACATCTAAGATAGAAGTCCTCGAATGACCCAACCGATCATGCCATAGCGTTGGTGAGATGGCAGCAAAAGCAGAGAAGGAAGCTTGATTGTTGAGACTAGAGGAAATAGGATAAAGATCTCCACGACTATCATATCTCATTATTGACATCCCTGTCCGATAATCCTTCACAGAAAACCCAAAAGGATCAAACCCTACTAATCACACAGAATTATCAGTAGTAAACTTTCGAACAAAAATTAGATTTTTAATCAATTTATGAGCATGAAGAACATTGTTTAGGGCAAGAGATTGACATGAGGATGACAAATTTGTGTGACCATATCCTAAAATTGGAATAGTGTGACCATTACTAACAATAATATTATTATTAAAATGATTGCTCAAATTAAATAAGACGAGAGATTACCAATAGAGGAGGTCATATGAGATGTAGCACCGGTATCCATGTACCATGACGGATCGGGTTGGTGAAGAGACATGGTGTGCATTGTCGCCTCTATATTCGTAGGAGCATACAAACTAGTCTGCCCAATTGGATTTGGTGCTACTTGCTGAACATAGGCCTACTGAGGTTGTGGGCCCAACAGGCTAGCATGTCGCATGTTCGGACCTTGTGGTCTGGCCCACCCCTGATTTGGGTATGGACAAGGGGGTACCGCCACCATCCCCAAGGATATGGCTGCTAGAATTGTTGGGGTTGCTGCTATTGTTTCGGGGACTAACTTGCGCCACCGTGGCCACCAGAGGACTGACCTTTGCCACCACCTTTACCGCCAGCTGTGTTGCGACCACCACCACAAGAATTCGTATTTTTTCGGCCACCATTGTTGTGTCGGCCAGAACCTTGTGCACCAGTTTTTCCCTTGAAATTTGAATGACCTGATTTCTCTGTATGTTGCGGACTATCATCATTCGAAGTAACCACCATTGCAGACTCGGTGGCTGCCTCCTTAGCCATACCGGCTTCTTTAAGAGTGAGCACGGAGCGAGCTTTGTAAAAGTGGGGAAGAGGGTTACTTTGACGGATCAACGTACCGACCCCGTGGTACGGTCTTGTAAGTCCTCCAACCAACTGTAACACCATTCTACTGTCGGACATCGGAGCCCAACATTCTTTAATTGATCCGCTAGAGATTTGAGACGTTGGCAATAAGAAGAAACATTCGGGAAATCCTCCATAGACGTAGTGGAGAATTCTTGTTACAAAGCCACGGCACGAAAATGTTCATTATCTTGGAATATGCCACGCAGCTTATCCCAAGCTTCCATAGCCGTAGAGTCGGGCTTAATAATGGTGTTCAACAAGTCACTAGAAATAGTGGCATAAATCCACGAGAGAACTGTGGCATCCAAGGTCGTCCATAGTTCCTTCTTCGCATCTGTAAATGGAGGAGGCTGCTCCTTGCCCTTGGCCGGAGGAAGACCTTATGAGATTTTGCGTGAACCTTAAATAGTTCCGCCCATGTAGAGTATTGAACATTTTTCATCTCAAGGTGATGGAAACATGATTCTTGATATTAGGAACGGCAAGAGCCGGATGGAAGGATGATTTTGAGTCCCCCATGGATGATGCCGATGAGAAAAAGAAAAGGAAGAAAGGTAGAGGAAGAACAGAGGGGCGGAAAAATAGAGTAGCTAGAGTGCAGCGGAATAGAGAGGATCGTACCCTAGGCTAACTGATGCCATGAAAGATTTAGGGAATGTTTTCCTTCGTTGTATTCCTTGAGAAAGTCAGAATATATACATACATCCAAGCCTATATTAGGCGTCAATTAAGCTACAAATAAGGTAACTAAATAACAACTTTGACTATACAATATAATTCAAATATATCCTATATTTAACATAGGTAGAACTCTTATTGGTGGTTTGGTAGTTTATTTAGGGTTGATTCACGCCCTACAATGATCTAAAAGTGAGTATGTAAACATTGGTCATGTATGCCCATATGACGTGCCAATGAGGCTCGTGATCAAACAGGGTGTGTTTGATTGGAATGAACCAAGAAAGAGTTGTGAAATGTGACATGTCGATCACTTAAAAATGAAGCCCATGCAAGCCCGATCCACATGATGTATCATGCTTGGCCGAGCCAATTAGCTTTCTAATTTATAATTTTTATATTTGGTAAATCGATTAAAAGTATAAGCGAGTTGAACACGTGCCAAATTTTAGAAATAATATTCATGCACAATTAGTGACTATATATAGGTACAACTCTTTACTCATCCTTCTTCACCGGTGATTTTGATGCTTGGATGGTGCGCAACCTAGAAGCAGAAGGTCTTGTATTCTCGGAGAAGTGGCCAACAACATTTGCTACCACTTTATGGTGGCTATGGAGATGGAGAAATAATGCTTTGTTTCGTAGTAGCGAAGCAATCCCAGCTGATGTTGGCTCCTTTTTACGAAACAAAATTGTTGAAACTTGGAGTGTTTTTTTTGGAGAGCACAACTTAAGCTAGCAGAAATCAACACCTCGAGGCTAAAAGAGGGAGACTTTTATCATATGGTTAGCTCCCCCTACAAATTGGTATGCTTTAAATAGTGACGGGGCCACAAAGGGGGCATCAGGGCTAACTGGAGGAGGAGGTATTTAGCATGACTGCACAGGTAAGTTTGTGTGATGCTTTAATTTGCAGCCAACTATGGTATATGCACAGCCTACAAAGCCAAGCTCCTAGCTGCTGAAATGGGACTTAAAATGGCGAGTACTTTGGGCATTTCAAAGCTAGTGTTGCAAATGGACAACCAAGCTTGTATTGAAGCTATGAAGGATCTCGAACACATTGGCGGTGAATGTGTTCACATTTTAAAAAATTATCGTAGTTTAATTAGCTTTCTTGGTTGTAATTTTAAAGTTGTTTTCTGTTTTAGAGAGGGTAATAGGTTGGCGGACGGGCTTGCTAATTTGGGTGTTTGGCTTGAAGAAGGGGTAGTTTATTTCGATACGCCTCCGATCGAAATAAAAGCTCTTCTAAAGGAGGATACCATAGGAGTGGCCTTGCCACGTTTTATTATGTAATCAATTATATTTGTTGAATAAATGGGCTTGGCCCTCGTTTGCATAAATAAAAAAATAAAAAAATAAAAAAAAGTGACTATAGGTGTCAGAAACTAACCCGATTCGAAATCGCCCCGTAAAAAACCAAATTCAGATCTCTACTTGAATGGACATAATAATTTAACATGACTCAACTTTAAAACAAACTCAATCTGACCTGACCCGATCTGATCCAAATACCTGAATTGATACCTCTACTTGTTACCTACAACCGTTTCGGGTCGACCCATTTTCGTGCGTGCCAACTCAACTCGTCTCCTCATCAGTGAGTCAACTCACCATCTTGACTTGTAAAACCCCCATCCTCAGTCCACCCACCATCCCTAACCTCACTCTCAATTTCGCTGCGATCCATCCCCCCCCCCCCCAAATCTCCCACTTTCCCCCAACAATGGCGCTACCCCATCTCACCACCACCATCTTCCTCCTCTCCCTCCTTCTCTCTCTCTCCTCCACCACCCCCACACCAACCGACGACCTCATCTCCGAGCTCCAACACCTCCAATCCGCCGCACCCAACGGCGTCCTCCGCCTCACCGACCAACTCCTCGGCCGCATCCTCTCCCTCCCTCGTCCTCGCCCTTTCTCTCTCCTCATCTTCTTCGATGCAACCCAACTCCACGACAAATCTGAACTCCAACTTCCAACCCTCAAATCTGAATTCTCCATTCTCTCTAAATCATTCCTCCATAACAACAAAGACTCCCCTGATTCCCAGAAACTCTTCTTCTGTGACATCGAATTCAAGGATTCTCAACGATCTTTCAGCTTATTTGGGGTTAATTCACTACCCCACATTCGCCTCGTTTCGCCCCATGTCGAAAATCTCAAGAACTCGGATCATATGGATCAGGGTGACTTCTCTCGACTCGCTGAATCAATGTCCGAGTTCGTCGAGTCAAAGACCAAACTCACTATTGGCCCTCTTCAACGCCCACCCATGTTCTCTGGTAAGCAGATTACCTTCTTCTTAATCGTTTTGATGATTTGGGCACCTTTTGCTGTGAAAAAGATTCTAGCAGGTCAGACATTGTTGCATGATTATAAGCTATGGTTGTTTAGTGCTATATTTGTATACTTTGTTAGTGTTTCTGGGACTATGCATAACATTATTAGGAAGATGCCAATGTTTATAACTGATAGAAATGATCCTTCAAAGTTGGTGTTCTTTTACCAAGGTTCTGGGATGCAATTGGGTGCTGAGGGTTTTGCTGTTGGGTTTTTGTATACTGTTGTTGGTTTGCTTCTTGGGTTTGTTACCCATGGACTTGTTAAGATTAGGAGTGTCACCTTTCAACGGTTTGCAATGGCCGTGGCTTTGATCGTCTCGTTCTGGGCTGTGAAGAAGGTTGTGTATCTAGATAACTGGAAGACTGGGTACGGCATTCATGCTTACTGGCCTTCGAGCTGGTGATCGAGGTGATGGTAATCGATATTTAGTGTTGAGGAAATGTTGGTTGCTAAGAACATTGTGTTAGATTGTAACCATGACGATTTTTGTTATTGCTCGGGACATATACATGGAATGAAAACTTCTAGTTATAGTTTCTTGAGTTGTGCCTCCTTTGATTGATTTTGTTTGGTTTATGGCTTATACTACAGATTTTTATTTAGCTTATTCATGTGTTATGGATGCCATATCATTAGTCTATACATTTACTTTACTATGTTGAAATCATCGGATTCATGGATGGAATTGGTGTATGAGATTAGTCTTGTTTATATGGGTGCTCCAGTTATGGTTGATAATGCACTGACTAGTAACTACCTAATGTGGTGATTTCATCAATCATTGGAATTATGATTAACAGTGTGCTAACTAAAAGAGTGAGAGGAATTTAGTGTATCTAAGATTGGGTGTCTGTGTGCATGTAATGTTCAAACAACACACAACCACACAATGTAGGGTTCCATTGATTGATGGATTGATGGATATTAAGTGAGTTATGGCATAAATAATCTGCACAATAGCTGCTTATCTATAACTTGAAGCATGTTCCCTTCATTGAACATGAAGTGGATTGGATTATGGCGGAAATCTTCTCACTGTTGGGGCAGTGTTTGAAAAAGCGCGCCTAGGCGCTGAGGCGCAAGGCGATTAGGGGTGAGCGCTTAATTAGGTCTGGGCGAGGCGTTTTGGGTTAGGCGCACATGAGGCAAACTTCAGCCAAAATTTTTTAACTGCCCATATACTGCGCCTCACTTCACAGAGGCGCACCTAGGCGCAGCAAAACCCCTCTCGCTTAGCGCCTAAAGCTTTTTTATACATTGTGTTGGGGCTTGTTTATTCTTATAGTAATGAATGGTCAGACTAGTACACTTGATAGGATGATATACCTCAGGAAAGAAATGAATTCCTGGTGAATAATGTACCATAGTTTGATCATTGCTGTTCTTTTTATGGTTTCCTTGGCAAAAGATTGCACACTCAAACTAAGTAAGGGGTCCATTTGAATTTGCAATTTGAAATCCCTTTGTCAGCATTCTTCCTACGTGTATCTTAAAGTAGGATAGAGAATTAGAGATGAGATCCTCTGAATTGTAATTCACTGATGTCCCTTGTTCTGTAGCTTTTGTCCAGTAGTTTTCTTTGAATTTGAAAGACAAAAGTTTTCATGGAAGCACATTTTGTTTATCCAACATTGTGGAAATTGATCAGGAGTTTCTAGTTTTGAAAGACTTCTATTTGTTGGTTTAGTTATGTGTGAATTAATGGGCAGAAGATTTTCGAAATTAGGATGTTATCTATAATGAGTTTGTTAGGCATTACTTTTGCTGCAAAAAATCTTCATATAAAGGTCATGTTTCCACACTTCGGAAACATATCGTATCAGCAATTCTTGGGGGCACTCAGGCACGCCTCTTTTTAGATTACTGATCGTTACCGTAGGTTCTTGTCTTTCAGACCTTTAGATACCCATAATCCCACCTTTAATTTATACCTATCTTTTGAAAGGAAGACAGTTTGTATGAGAATGAGGTATTTGATCGTAAGGGATAGAAGAGGAAGATTTTTGTGGATGACTATATGGAATAATCACCTTTGGTTCATGTAGCCGACCTCACTTATGGGATTAAGACTTTGATTGATTTGAAAGGAAGACAGTTATGAGGTTCATGTCTTAAGGTAATAGATGTTCCTCCCCTGTCTTTCCAGAAGCTCATTATCTAACCAAGAATGAAAGAAAAATTTAAATCATCCTCAGAAATAGCAAAGGACCTAAAGAATCTGAGAGGTTAATGCGATGTACACAACTATGGCACATCTTTTATCTAAATCTTGACTATTTTCAGAGAATAATGCACAAAGTCATGAAGAAAGATTAAGTTTAGCTGTTAAGATCTCACTAAACCTTTAATTCCTACTGAAAAATTACCTTGTGTTTTTTATTGCCACATTTGTGCAGTTTTCTATATCCAAGTGTTTCGAATTTTACCTTCTGCTCCTGTTTCCATATCCATGCAACATTAGGAGTTGCATCTACAAAGAGATGCTTTATGTTGTAGGACTTGTAGCGTCAGCAGACACTATTCAAGTTTTTTACGCATCTTGTATAACTTTTCTTGCTCCTCATCTGGTTTGTGGTGCTATCCATAATAACTTCATAAATAATCCATCTCTGGATAGAACTATCCATCAATAACTGTCTGATACCCAACTTTGTAACTCTGTAGTTTAAAATTTACCAGGTTTTCACGGTTTATCAGCTTTTATCATGGGGAGATTGCAGAAAGCTTTATTTTGCTAAGATATGTGAATTATTTGATATATGTATAGGTCCGAAACTTACAATTGTTTTCATGAGCTAACTAAATGATTACTTCAAGTTACATATCTTCTGTTTAGTTACAGTTTTCTTACCAGTTTGAACATGAATTACTTTCTAGGGTTGGTGCTGTGAATATTTTGCATGAACAGCTCTCGTCAATACTTAGGGGCCGTTTGGTTGACAGAAGGGAATCGGAATGGAATGAACAAAGGGAATGAAATGGAATGGAATGGCAAAGTGGAAAATTTGGAAGGTTGTTTGTTACAAAAACCAGGGAATCATTCCCTCCACCACAGCACCACCACCACAGCGCAGCTCCGACCGTCGCCGAACCCTCACAGACCTCCGCCGACCGTCGCCGACCCATCCCCGAGCATCGCCGACCATCCAGCCCCCATCGCCGACCGTCAAACTCCCTCCCCGATGCTCCAGCCCCCTCCCCGATGCTCGAACTCCCTCGCCGACAGTCGCGCCCCCCTCGCCGACGGTCGCTGACCCCTCGCCGACCCTCCAGTCCCCCTCGCCGACGGTCGCTGACCACCACCGACCACAGCACCACCTCGAACTCCCTCCCCGATGCTCCAGCCCCGCTCCCCGACGCTCGATCTCCCTCCTCCACCACAGCACCACATCGCCGACCACTCCCCGGTGCTCGCCGAGCCTCCCCGACCACTTCCCGGTGCTCGCCGACAGTCGCCGTCCGACCACCACCGACGTATATGGGTGTTAGTGTTAGGGTTAGGGTTAGGGTTAGGGTGGGTGGGGAATGGAATGGGAAAGTGGGGGGGGGGGTGGGGAATGGGGAAGAGGGGTTTTGGGGTATTTTGAAAAATGAAATGGGGGAATGATTGAGGGAAAAAGTGGCAAACAAACAGGTTGAAAGGGAATGATTCCCATTCCCTTTCCTGAAACCAGCGAACCAAACGCACCCTTAGTAGTTTGAGGCAATTAATTTTCTTCTCAAATAGTTTCATTTGAGAAAGAAGTTTTTTTGGCTTTGTTATTGAGCAGTCGTCAGTTCATTATGGCTTTGTTATTGAGCAGTCGTCAGGTTCATTATTGCTTTGTTATTGAGCAGTCTTCAGGTTCAATTGCAGTCTGCCTTGCACTCTTTCAAGCCTGTCAGAGTGTAAGGAGCTTAACACTTCTTTAATATCTTATTAGTACTATAAGTTAAGCATCGGAGGGAATTTCATTATCCCCCCACGTCACTCCCAAGCCTAGCCGATTGCAAAGCTGAAAGACCGTCTCAACAGGGCACAGGTTGCCATTGATGTGCCTCTGTAATTTACTTATCTTGATGCTGTCTTGACTATATAATCCGTAGATTACATCATGAACCATTGCTAAGACACCAAGTTGATAGAATAAGTAGATAAGAGAAAAACCAAGCATTGTTACTTTTTATAGAACTTGATTAAAAAAACAATAAGCCATTTCTACCTTTCATTACAAACTCCTGACCAACATTATTCAGCAATGCATTTTAGATGTGCTGCTATGGTATATATGTTAATACTAGTCCGACACCTGAAGGCATTTGTTCCATAGATTGTCACTCCTGCTATGCATATGGGTAGACCTCTTTTTATCGATTCAACCAAGCACATCATCCACAAGCAAATCATGACAATCCTTCCCCATCCAAATCATCTGCTTACAACATCTGGCCTCGAAATGAATACTAAAGAAATCATTGCCCATTATCTCAACAGCATAATCTAAGGTTACTTTAAATGCACAAACCCAAAATGCTGGGTCAGAGGTAGGCTCTGGGACATAGATGATGTCGGAATCAGGTGCCAAGCCGTTGTCGGGGGCAATGTCAAACTCTAGAATAGTTGCTACAGTTGGGTGTGAAAGCACCACAATGGCCAAGCAGAGCTGATGGCTAGGAACAACTGCGACATTGATCTAAACACCATTTTTCTTTCCCTTGTGCTGTGGAGGATTTTGCTTGGGAATAAAATATAATATGGAAGACCTGTATATAGTGTGGGAGGTTTTCTTTATACAGATTTTGTGGAGTGATGCTAGTATGCTAGGTAAGGGTAACGTTCATTTAGTGGTAAATTTAGAGGTGTGAAAGAAATGTAGGCTTTCTTCACTATTTAAGGCATGCGACTCTTTAATGTACTACATTCATTTGGGACACCAGAAACGTAACTTCTTGCTTTGATGTATAGCTGTTTCTGCTTTCTGTTTTAACATGTTATCAACATGACACTACCCAGGCTAAAGAAGGGGAAAAAAAATTGGCACATTTCCCAGCTGGTCATGGTCAGGGGCTCAGGGCCAGGCGGCCGGCCATAAAATCTGCATTTTGACTTGGCATATCATGGACAGGCCACATTCTGATGGAAAACAAAAGTGCCTAACAGCACTGCCAAAGCCCAGTACTGTAAAATGCATTTAGGTGGTTAGGTCGGTTATTTAGGTAATTAGGTTGCACATCCTTTGCTGCTTGAAATAGTTGCAAATAATTAACAATCAAACTTTGTAGACCACCTCAGATGCAGAATGGATCTGAATGGCATTAGAAACACATCTATAAGTCATGAAAATTAACTATCAGGAACCGAAACTACGAAGACATACGTAGTATTTCTTTCCACGGATAAAATGATGCTCCATAAAAAAGCTTTTTTGTAAGCCATTGTCTATCGTAAAAAACAGTAACCTTAAACCTAAGATTGAAGAGAACAGGGGCCTAACAATCGCAAGTAAAACCAAGCAATGGCGTTCATTATGAGTTAGTGTTGGCAGCTGAAACTATTGCTTGGCGTGACCTTGCAAAAGACGTAAAAAAAAATCATGTATAATTTGGTCATGGGCAGCTGCATAGCATCAGATCGCTGCAGCATTTTTTGCAACCTTGAATTTGTTTAGACCACACATGTAATGCCCAAAAAAATTACTCGTTTGTTAAGACCACAATCTTCCCCTCCATCCAAATTGTTTGAATTATTATGAGATAACACATAATTGCAAGTATTTAAGAAACCAAAATGAAATGAATTGATTAATTCGAGTCTCTTCTTGTTATCCACCCTTCACAAAACACTCTTGTTTTCTCATGAGCAATGTTAGATGTAGTTTCAAAACCATCACAGCCATTCATAATCAAGATTTGGAATGTAAATAGACTTCTTAGTTCAGAAAACAAAATTGATATAGCAGAGAACTCAAGGAAACTTCATAGTTTCTTTTCAATATCAATTACATTTATACAGACAGAATTGGTGAAGGCCACCATGCGAAAACAAGACCATAACAGATCTTAAGTTTAGGAATACTATAAACTATTTTCTAAGTCGTGCACTGCAAATTAAATTCAAGTATTTGTTCGCACAGACTCACACCACAGTAACAGCATCACTTGGGTGGATGAATAATTTGACATCCGTTGGTTACGTAATATCTTCTACGAATTTATGAAAAAATTCTGAAACCAAATCACACAGACAAATCATTCGCTTCAAGGACCATTGACCAATGTCATAATTCTTAAGCTTCCAAACCCCAATATTTTGTGGTTCAATACTAACCAGAAAATATCCATATTTGGTTCAGACAAAAAGCAATTGTAGTATTGTACAAATATTATTTTCCACTCAGAATTCCAACAATTCCAACATTATCACATGAAGCTGAATGAGATGGCCATTGAAGATCCCATTCTTCACTGTAGTAAGGATAATAACGGGCCACACTCTTATCATGATAAGGCATAAATCATCTTATTCATAACTCGGATAAAATACAGAGAATAATCGTGAGAGGTTAAGGCAGAACTACTGGGATAGATTAAAGAATCCTCATCGCAACCTTGAATGTGAAATGCAGAGGAAAGTAGTTCTTCATTCTCCTACATTCTCTTTTACATTGACTTCTACTGGTTGTTGATTAAGCAATAAAATGGGAAGCATATTCAGGTTGAGATATTAATTTGGTCACAACGCTAGCAACTTTCTGACTATTGCCGAAACCTGAAACAAGTTAGTATAATGCAGAGAAGGCAGAGGAAGGCAACCAAGATAAAGATGATCAATTGTTCACATGATGCTTCCAAGACTTCAGAAATTCTATTTATGCTTCAGTTCATCACTCAAATAGATGGTTGATCGATAAATAATTGCAATATATGATATTCTTGACCAACATTAGGCTGTTGCATGAAACACTTATCGCATCTCCATTTCATGAAGAGTAGGAATAACCTCAGCCCACTGCTAGCATGTGTAGCACTTTAGTCATACATTGCCCTCCAATAATTAGAAAATTCAGTCACAAAGGAATCCCGGATGCTGTATATTTCCTCAATCTAAGCACTCAATTATATTAAGGTTATATTCAGAGGCTCCACCATCAAGAATCAAACTCTTAGCTTTGCATATCACATCATCAATTGTATATATACTTTTGGGATTCTGCTGGTGAGACTAATGATTGAAACACTTATATTGAACACTTTCAAGCAGCTCCTAGATGTTAAGTGATTATTTCAGTCAAGAAGATGGAATTCATAGAGACTCATGGTCCTACTCATTGCAGCAACGCTACACAAAAATTCATGTGAATATCTCCTGGCATATCATAGGGAAGAAACCAATTTTTGGCAAGATAGACGAAGTTCAACCGAGATGAAGCAAGTTCAAACTATTATCTAAAAACAGATATCAAGCTTTTGTAAGTTTTTGAACTTGGCTTGAGCCCCATTTTCAACATGTCATCATGAACTTGCATAGCCTTTCTCATATCCTTTACTTGAGACAATCCACTAATCATAACTAAAAAGCTTGCTCTGTTCACCACATTATTACTTCTCATGCATTCAAATATTTTGAAGGCTTCGTCAACCCTATCTTCTGTAAGCAGTTTACGAAGAAGTATATTATAAGTTGTGACATCCCATAATATCTCAGATTTATCCAGCTTATTATGCAACAACAGTGCCGATTCAATCTGACCTGAAGAGCAGTAATGCTTTACTAATAAGCGACAACAAACAGAATCAGGTAATATATCTGCTTGTAACATTATATTCAGTAGGGCTTCTATATCTTTCCAATTTTCTTCCCCGCCCAGCTTCATCATAAACTTGGAAATTCCTGATACAGAAGGGCTAAACCCTTTCACGATTAAATGTATCAACAATTGGTTCACCTTTTCTGATGGAGTTCCCTTGCAAAGACTTTCAACCAATTCTTCATAACAACTTTTATACATCACAACTTTCTCCTTTGAAATTATCTGATACAACCCTATTAGTTCATCTACTCTCCCTCCTTTGCAAAATGCTCTAAGCATACATTCAAATGTTGCATTTTCCAGTCCAACTCCCTCATCCCGTGCTTTATTGAACAAAAATTCAGCAGCATATGATTTTCCCACTTCACAAAATTTCCTAATAACATCATCATACTTCGACGACAGATACTTAGGAAGCAATGCCCTCTCTCTCATAGCGCACATAACCGTGTCTATAACATTAGAATTCCAAAATTTACAAGCTCCATCAAGAATAGAGCCATAGGTGCAAAAACCAGGCTCAAAATTTCTTTCACACATCTCATTTACTTGATCAATTGCAGCTTCAAAGTTACCAATTCTGCTATAACCATCAATCACTAAATCGAAAACAGCCGAATTACAAACACCTGAATCCAATAGCCTAACAACATTCTCAAATTTCCCATTCTTACAAAGAATCCTAGCAATAACAGTCCAAGTACTCGCATTTGGCACAATCCCATTTCGAATCATTGAACCATACAAACAATAAGCTAATTTATACTCACTAGCATGGTCTAAAACATCAAGCACAACATTCACACAACTAGTTTTAGGCAAATAACCATATGATATAATTTCTCTATACACTTTTAAGCCATCAAAATAGAAACCCTTTTGAGCATAGCACTCTATAATTGAACTAAAAGCAAGAGGTCGCAAGTTTGTACCTTTACAAGCTTGAATCATAGAGCGCACAACTTGGGTTGGTGGGTTCACCCCAATGAACGAATCCAAAATGGGTTTAATTGGGTGAGTTTGACCCGACCCGATTAAAATCTGGAAGATTTTGCAGTGGATTTTGAGGTCTGGTTGGAACCCAACAAGATTGGATTTTGCCCAATTGAAGAAATTGAGGGAAATTTGGGGGTTTTCCTGGGTTTTGTGAAGGATTTGAAGGAAGATTGGTGGGGTTAATTTAGGAGAAAGATAAAGGGTTTTGAGAAGAGATTGCCAGTTGTGTCTTTGAAGAAGAATGGAGGAGATTTGTGAGATAAGTTGGCGTTCTTGGGCTTGGATTCTCCAAGTAGATGAAGTTGGTGAAGAGGTTGATGATGTTTTAGCAGAAAATGTTTTGATGAAATGGTAACAATGGAGTGTTTTAGTGAGGGACATTTGTGTTCTTCTGAAGCTTAAGGTTAGAGGATACTAAAAGTAAAAGTAGAGAAAATCCAAGTTTATCCCAAGGGCAATTTCGATATTTCTGACTATCAATTACTCCCTTCGTCCTAAAAGAATGACTCTTTTGACTAAATTTTAGTCCCAAAATGTTTATCCCATTTATATTAAAATACCCTCTAACTTGCAATAATGTTTGTGCAAAATTAGTTTTTCCATATAAATTTTGTTTTTTCTATGTACTTTTATTATTTTCTATATCTATTTTTTTATTTATCTTTTCAATGTACTTTTATTAGAGCAACTCCAAAGGCAAGTTAATTGTCAAATTAGCTTGTCATGCCACATAAGCTTTTAAGCTCAATTGTCATTTTAGCTACTTTGAGCTCCAATGGCTAACTATTAGCTTACTATTTAAAATGAACCCCACCTCCTTAATTTACGTTTTTAAATTACAAATTATTTGTTCTAATTTGTTTTATTTTGCCAAGTTCTTTTCTAAGCAAATTAGCTTGGCAAGGTTAATTTGCTTGGCCAAGCTAATTGCATTTTCTTACTCCAATGGTCAAGCTAGTAGCTAGGGATTATTTAATATTGCAAACAAGTCCCTAGCTACAACCATTGGAGTTGCTCTTAGCTTTTCCTTACACTTGTATTTCCCATTTAAGTTTCTTAATACCCGTAAAAACTCCCCAAAAGGATCATTCTTTTAGGAAAGGGGGGAGTAAAAAAAAAAACTAGGGGTGTTTATGAAATTTCAACATTTGTTTTGCTTTTACTACAGAAAACGGAGAAGTTGGGCATCATTAGCTTTTTGTTTGACCATTAACGGAGATCAGTCACAAATAGGGGAAAGCTCATTTTCAATGGTGAAATTAATGGAGGAGGGAAATAACACTTACCCTTTGGGTTACCATACCCTGAATTATTCCATTTTGTAGGATTTTCGTTTAATTTTGCGGCGAAGCCGCCGTTAATGTTGGTGCCGGTGTAAGAAGGAAGATGAAGATGGTGGTTAAGTTTTTTAGAGGTGGTGGTTTATAGGAGGAAGGATATGGTGGTTATTTCAAGTGGTGATTCATAGGAGGAAGAAGAATATAGCGGTTAGCAAGAGGAAGATGGAGATCTGGGGTATTTACTTAACGGCGTTAATTGACAAACAAAATAATATTTTTAATTTCCAGTTTTTTATTTTCAATTGTTTAATCAAAATCAATGATGTGGCACCATGAGAGATAAACAATTTTGTCTCTCATAGAGAGAAACCTGAGTGCGCTCTTAAAAGTGTGTTTTACAAAGGTAAGTCATGATTTTCATTAACAAATTAAGTTTATCCTTTAGTCACAGTGTCTATCTTACACACAATACATTTTCATTTTCTTCCTCGGTTGTTCATTTCACTTGAATAACGAAAATCATCAATCCAAAAGTGGAATTACAATCCACTACAAGTATGAATTTATTTTTTGTAATTAGTGCAAATTTTAATAGAGCAAGTATCAATGTGTTCATAAACTCAAGACAATGGAGAAATATTGTGAGCATCAATTATAATGTTACAATATCATTTCTCCTTAACTTGTGTATATTGCGATCAATCTCTATAATAACAATTGCATGGTTTAGTTCTTATGTAAAACGAAGAGGAAACTCTTAGATAAATCATTGTACTAGAAACTTCATAGCATGAATCAAGAAAGTGTTTTTTTTGTTTAGCCCTACTTCTGTCCTTAATTAAAGCGTCAGCTAGCACTCAACCACCCCAAAAAAAAAACCAATGCAAAACAATGACTGATCTAAGTCTTTAACAATTTTATTTTTTGGTTAATGAAAATCAAGGTGCAATTTTGTAAATGCTGATAGATGATTTGTTATGAAAGGTCGTGTTCTAAGTTACGTAACTTAATGGGAAAATGTGACTGTACATTCAATTGATCTAATGACATTGTCTAATTTTGGTTTCAAGCAACACTAACTTTTGATTAATTTGAGTCCCTTGCTAAGTTGCTATTATACATTGTCTTATTTAGGGGAAAAAACATGGCAAGTCTTATGTTAGGATGGTCAAATATATTCGGAACCAAAACATACAGATGATACAATGATGCGAAAGTAAAACGATGATAGATTAAACTTCTAGAATTAAAAAAAAATAAAATATATATATATATATATATATATATATATATATATATATATATATATATGAGTCAAATAAATATATAAAAAAGAGTCCATGCCTTTTTTTCATCATATTTTCTTTTTTTATTATACCCCCTCCGTCCCTTTATTCTTGCCCCATTGTCATTTTTAGGGTCAAATTTTAAAAACTTTGACCATAAATTACCGTTAATCTATAAAAAATAATATAGTCATAATTGAACTTGTTAGATTCGTCTCATGGTATATTTTATTAATATCACGTTTTTATAATTTTTACGTTTATGGAAATAAAGATATGGAGGTTTTAAGACACGTGTTGAGGACCGTACACAGTCAAATGGGGCTAAAAAATATGGATAGAGGTTGTATATTCGAAGAGTCCTATAAAAGAAAGGAATCAAAGAATTGTTAGTTCTTATTATTAGCTAGCTGTTAAACCTTTGATTATTTTTTTCTTATTTTTTAAAAGTTACGTAATATATAAATGTGCCTTAAAGAAAAAAGTAGCAAGGTTGCCAATTTTATCATATGATTGAAAAAGAAAAAATGTGACAGCTGTGGGATTTGAACCCACGCCCTTTCGGACCAGAGCCTAAATCTGGCGCCTTAGACCACTCGGCCAAACCGTCTTGATGTTCATAATTATCTCCCTAAATTTATAAATAAGTAGATTATTTATATTCTTATGTTTTAATTTCGTAAGTCAAAACTTTCATATTCTTGTGGACCAATATTTTACTTTGCATTTTGGTCACATGTACTATTATACTGCACAGCACTAATCTTTCATACAATGCACTAGTAGATCATAATTATTATCATGTAAGTAAAGTAATAACAGATATCAAAGCATAGTTAAACTTAGCTTAAATACTTGTATTATTCGCATAATTTTAATTAACACCTTCAGCACCGACACATGGGATAATGGTAGTTGAGATGTCAATGTAAGGCATATCACATGTTGCATTATATTTGATTGAACTTGTTATTTCTTAAATCCTTTGACTTTTTTCTTCTCCCAAAAAATTACAACTATCTTATTTTAAAGTGCATCATAAAATAAGATAGACCTTAATAAGTCAAAAAAAAAGTACAAGAGCGATCAGAGAACTATACTATTTAAAAGTTTTCAACAAAATATCATATACGAAGTATGTGATTGTGCTGTAACTATTTCACATTGGAAAAAATAATAGGGAATGACTATCATATAAGTTTGGCGAATTTGTTCACTTTACCAATTGGATTTAAGGTAATATCATGGTGGTATGGGTGTGTTAGTGTGTAGATTGTTATGTGCGTTGTTTTAGTTATGGTATGTAGATTGTTCCTTGGTATAGGTGTGTAGATTATTTTGATTTAAAAAAAAATAATAATAAATAAAAGGTTATGATGTGTTATTAATTTATTTATTATAGATATTCTAGCGATAATAATTAATGGGGATGTTTATTGTTTGGATTTTTTATCATGCATGTATTAATTGGAGTATTGTTAGGTGTTCTTAATTGATATTAGGTTGTTTCAAAAAAAAAAAAAAAAAAAAAAAAAAAAAAAAAAAATTGATATTAGGTTTATTGTCAATTTGCCTAGCCTAACCCTAAGCAAATTAAAAGACTGTGAGGGATACATCCAACCAACCTAGAAGGTGATGATAGTACACACCACATATGTTGTTATATTACTCCATAGCTTATAAATAGAAATATTAACTTTCATTTTAATAATTATATACTTCCATGAAAATGTATCACCATTAAAGGTTGATCGCCTTTTAAAACTACAATCAAAAAGCTAAAAACTATGTTTATATACGAACAGAGAGAGTATTATTTTGTTTTGTTTGTTCACGAAAAATTGACAATGTAACTATAAGCAACTATGCCAACCAATAATGGAACAATAATCATGATTAGAACTTAGCGTAGGCTTTGCTAATCACATGGTAACTGAACTGGCAAGACTTAGCTTATGTTTGGCAAACCAATTAAAGAAACCATGAAATTATATTGCATTAAATTAAATCAAAAGCAGCTTCATCATAGCTCTATCTTTGTTGGTCCTTATTATATACAAAGTATGCATGTAACCGATGAGCATGTTGGTCATTTGTTATCCAAAGTTATTCCAGCTATACTTTCACCTGTCTCTTATTGGTAACTTGAATTGTCCTTGAGACAGCCAGAAGACAAAACCTTTTGGGTTACAAACTTAATTGGATTCTTTAATTTTTGATTAATCTCTTTAACACATGTAATTAGGACTCCGTACATTGTTTGTTTTGAAGATTAAGAACTTTAATTTATCCTTTCTCAAAGTGGATGAACTACTTAAATGAGATTAAAAACATATGATAGATCTAACCAAAGGTTCACTTTATGCTCGATATATTCTCCTAATTTTTATACAAGTACATACATCATTAGGCATTAGGCAATTTTTTTTGTAAAATGTTAAATTTATAGTAAGTTTAGACAGTAAAACTTGACTCTGAATATGTAAAAAAATACTTTAGAAATATATGACTCAATTACGTTGTATTTGAAGAGAGTATCTTTTAACTAAGCCAACAAAATATATAAATCTCAAGTGAAAGTTTATTCAATGATGATTCTCTTGATAGCTTATAGCATTTTGTTATGCTTTGGGATATTGAAGACTTGTAGCATTTTTATTTATGCGTTGGAATGAAAACATAGACCAACCTCTTTGCAAAAGAATAAACTAATTTATCCTAACAAATTACAGTTTAAAATGTAGATTATTAGAATCAAACTACATGGAAGAGGATGTGCAATTGTACTCAAATTTAACCAATTAAACCAACAATTAGCTTCTAAAAAACAATGAAAATTAAAAAAAGCGTCCAAATTTTGAATACTTAACTAATTATCTTCAATGGTACTAGTAGAATAATATGATTAAAATCAATCATAAGGTTTTAGCCATAAGTTTAGACTTTTGGTTGACTAGATCCTTTGATATGGTATCAAAGCTAGTGTGACAAAAAACGTTATAGGTTCAAACCTCATCTACAACTTCTTTCCAAAGTGAAAATTTAGTGTTCAATATCATGAGAAGTTTCATGCTTTTCGCATTTCAAATCCAAAGGTGTCTTATATGTGAGGAGCTGTAATAGAATATAAAATCAATTATAGGTTAGGCTTCAGCCATTAGCTTAAGTTTTGTCTGAGTTTATGGTTTGGAATATACTTCCCTGGCTCGTTTAGTATTGCAAGTTTGCAATGATTGGAGTTTACAAATCTTAACGCAACACTTTGACTATCATTATCTCTAATTATCCGTAAAATAATTATAAAAAGTTTACCTCAAACCAAATTGAATAAAACTTTGTATAAACATACTTTTCATTGATAATTTGTCAAAAAAAATGGTTACAAAAACTGTGTCAAAACTCAATTACTGAGTATTACACTAATTATAAAATGGATGGAGTAATAGACTTTGGTCCTGTTTTTTTTTTAGCTGTTGTGATCTGCTTTGCTCTGTTGAGTATTAATAATTTGCTGACACCTACTCTGCTCTGCTGAAATTTATTTTATTCTGCTCAAAAGCTTAAAAGAATAGGGCCTTAGACTTGCACTATTTTTATTTATTTATTTATTTATTTTTAAATTAGACTTGTACCATGTAACAATAACCAAATCTTTGATCAGTTAACATACAACACGGTCAGGGATCAAAACCGACACATTCATTCCAGTTGGCAAGGTGATGGTGGGAAACTTTAGGTTAAATAATAAAATTAATAGTAAATAATAATTATTATTATTAAGTTAATGTAGAGGGCCAATGAAAGTCTACTTCCTAGATCACGTTCTTACATAGTGTTGATACAAACAATTGGGCCCCATTTTATATGGTATTTTTACGACAAGAGATGGTGCCTTTTCATGGGCAGCCTGGATTTTCTCATTTTTCAATTGGCAATAATCCATCCTATATTCTATGTCACTTCTACTCTGTCTCTACTTGTGCTATAACAAGCATATTATTCATTATTGGGCAGTGAGTTAATTTTCTACCAATGTCAATAATTTTATAAATAAGGTTTTATTATATTGAGTGGTAATTCGTTTATTCTGTAATGGGTTGGAAATCTTGGAATATATGCATGTGAATTCTGACGATTTAATCTTCTATGGGATGAATTATTATGATTTCTTTTTCTTAGATAATGCAGTGCATACGTAATTTGATCTCATATATTGGGTATTACGAGTATCTCTTAATTGTGTTCACTGATTGTGTGACGACATGCCAATAAAAATCACAAATTGTTTTGATTAGTTGTAGAGCTTGTACTGCTTGTACATCTATTAAACCCAAAAAAAAGTTAGCTACTTCAAATTTATCTTGTGTTCTTGTCTTTAGCTTTTGAAGCTTCGACGGTTAATCATGAAATTAAACACCTCTCATCATAATTAATACATCAAATCTAATTATGTAATACTGTAAATTTCTAAATGAAAAATTAAACAACTTAAAGCGAAAGACACATACCGACCTTTTTCATTTCTACCACATGACAAATTTTCAACTAACACACATTTTCACACACAAAAAGTACTCCGTAATACATACTCCTTTAGCTAAAAGTATCATGCCATTACCATCAACAAATTAAAATTGCTTGATTAATGGCATAAGTAATATAATTACCCCACCCCCCAAAAAAATTGAGCAATTGGGAAAAAATTATCAAATAAATGTCAGCATTATTAAAACCAAAAGTAAACCCAATTAGTTATTTTTATTTATTTATATATATATTATATATTTTTTCTTTTTAAAAAAAACTACCTCTTTCACACCCTAACTTCACTATACAAAGCAGAGTCAATTTAAAAACAGAGCATTGATTACTCAGCTCTTCTTCAGTTTTCTCAAGTGAAGGGAAGAGAGAGAAAACTCAAAATTCCATCAAAAATGGGGAAAAGAGTATTTCAAATGGCAATTCCTCTATTCTTTGTAGCTTTAATGGCTACCATTCTTTCATCATCTTCAGCTGTTTCATTGTCAAAAGGATCATTTGATGAAAACTTTGACATCATGTTTTCTGAGAGTAATTTCAAGACTTCTGAAGATGGGCAGATCTGGTACCTCTCCTTAGACAAAACAAGTGGTAATTATAATTTGTTCTTGTTTATATCATACTCTAACTCTGTCTTTAAAAGTTTTTCGTGTTCTGACACTTTTCTGTGAGACAATCAACAGGAAGAATTTTTAGAGACGAAAATACAGTTATTAGTTTTCTTTGAACTTAAGTCATCATTTCTTTTGGGTTTCAGGATGTGGGTTTCAAACAAAACAGAAGTACAGATTTGGGTGGTTTAGTATGAAGCTTAAATTGGTGGGTGGTGATTCTGCAGGTGTTGTCACCGCTTACTATGTAAGTTCTTTTTATTACCATTTTAGACTTTTATTCCGCTCTATTAGGAATCACTAGTTACATGTAGATGGTGTAATTTGAACTAGTAATGCGACAGCTAAATCCGAAACAAGATAATAATTTGTGTTTTATTGCAGATGTGCACAGATGTTGATGCATCACCAACAAGAGATGAGCTAGATTTTGAGTTCTTAGGGAATAGAACAGGGGAACCATATATAATTCAAACAAATGTGTATAAAAATGGAACAGGAGGAAGAGAAATGAGGCATGTATTATGGTTTGATCCTACTGAAGATTATCACACCTATTCAGTCCTTTGGAACTCCCACCAAATTGTGTAAGTATAATTTCTTTTGTTGTTTTATTTCATTGTTAAGAGTATAATCAAGGTTCTCTAGGACTATTCTTTCACAAAAAAAAAAAAAAAAAAAAAAAAAGTTCTCTAGGACTCCGACAATTTGATACTTGATCACACATTGTTATTTCCGATGGTCTTATTAATAGTACGGAGTATTAACTAGTTTAAACAGATTGATGTTGAAGGGTAGCTTAGTTGGTAGCTATCTTGTACGTCACTTGTGAACAAGGCTATCAAATCGATTGTCACCCGTTTGAGATTCGATCTCGGGTACTTGGTTTGATGCACCGCCATGGGCGCCATCACGTGTTATGCTTTAACATAAATAATCGTGGTGTGTTTGATAGGTAGTGATAAACAATATGGTTGGAAATGAATGTGTAAACAAAATAAAATCCGATGAAAATATTTGGTAATGCTTGATCACTTCAAAGCGATGATTTATCTTCAATGTAAACAAAAATTGTTTATCGTGGCAAATTTGTAAATAACTTAACAAAATATCTCAATCAGTATGTCATTTTCGTAAATAAATCAACATTTGTGAAACCCAAATTTAATAAAAATTATTGACTAATTTATACAAATGTTACTAGATCAACACTTTTTTGTTTATCACGAAGATAAACTTGTATTTTCTCCTTCAAAACATCCCTTTTTCTAGTTCTATTTGCGTTGCCATCTATTACTTCATATTTTTTTATGGACAGGAATAAATTTATGATCAATCTCTAAAATTTACTCCCTAATGTGTACAGATTTTTCGTTGATCAAGTACCAATAAGAGTATACAAGAACAATGGCAAACCTAACAACTTCTTCCCCGACGAGAAGCCAATGTACTTGTTCTCAAGCATATGGAACGCCGATGATTGGGCAACAAGAGGTGGTCTTGAGAAAACTGACTGGAAGAAGGCGCCTTTCGTGTCCGCCTACAAGGACTTCAGCGTCGATGGGTGCCAATGGGAAGATCCTTACCCTGCTTGTGTATCGACCACAACAAAGCATTGGTGGGATCAAGCCCCTTCTTGGGAATTAAGTGATTCTCAAAAAGAGGATTATGCTTGGGTGAAGAGGAACCTTGTTACTTATGATTATTGCGAGGATACTGAGAGATATACTACTCCAATGGAAGAGTGCTCTTTGAATCCTTGGAAATAATTTTACATGAAACTACAGCAAATTTTTTCTAGCAAATTTATTGTCTTGGCTTATAGTAATTCTTCAATCTTCTTATGTATCAATTTTGAGCTTTTTATTGGGCTATCAATTGTGTAATTTATTATTCTTTATTTATTATTTATAACAAAATTACTTCATGAACATGGCTTACACATTATGTATGGAAGATATAATTGGAGTAGAGTGTAATGTAGATGTTTTTATGATATTCATAAAGCCAAAATATCTAATCTAAGTGTTACGTACATCTTTTGTGGCATAGCTAATTTTCATTTAAATGAACTAATTATTTACACCCTACATTAAGTGGAAGTGTCCGTAAGAAGTCTGATCAACTAAACAAGTTGTCTATAATTCCTAGTATATGAAAATTATTGGACAAATCAACTTCATTGGACATGTTATATCCATATTCAATTAAATGATAGACCTTATAATTTAATTTTATTTATGCATTGCAACGGCAAAGGTGTTGACGATGATGACTAGTCAAGAGGAGGGACATTTATTTGTTGATTATTCAGCTTAATCTCTTCAGTTTAAGGCTTGTTTGGTATGGCTAAATTTTATAGGTCCATTGTTTTGGTGGAGTATTTATGCACCTATTTTGGAAGCTTTTGGAAAAATCAAACAAGGTTAGTACTTGCTCATAATTTCGCAAGAATTATCTAATTGAACATTATAGAGAATCTTGACATTGGAAGCAACTAGAAATATGGTTTGTGAAAGTTTCAAAACATTAGGCTACATGAATGATGAAGGAAGTTCTGGAATATTATAGGAATTTCTTCCAAGCTCCATCTTTAACTATAAAAATTGGTGATGGACATTCGATCAAGGAATACATACGCAAAAAGCCATACCTATACACAAGTCTTCCCACACAAGAAGTCATACCCCCTCCTTGTATATTATCCATCTTCTTTACTACTATTCCACTATTACCTTTGTACTTAGGGGTCATTTGGTTGAATCATTTGATATGGATTGGAATGGAGTTAGAATCCATTCCATCTACTTTTTTGTTTGGTTGAGATTTTTAGTAATGAAATCTCATACCCAAAGGGATCTAATTCGCCCTCATACCCATGGAATCCCATACCCACCCCTCCCCCTAAGATTCACAATCTACTCTATTAATGAAGGATAGAAGCCATTCCAACTATAAAACCAAACAACTTTGGACTAGTATGGGTTTTAGAATCCATACCTCTCAAAGTATGAGATTTCATACCAATCCATTCCAACTTGATGAACCAAACACCCCCTTAGTATTCACCCAAGGTTCTAATACTCGATCTCCTAGGTTTATTTTGCCTCTATGAAGATTTTTTCCACAATAAATATTGGAATTGTGTGCCCCTTTATTATTTATCTTGCCTCTATTTATCTTCTTATTCCTATATTTCAATCTCTATATTTTTAATTTACTATAGTTGTGCACTCACTAACTTTAACAAGGCTAAAAACCAACACTTTTCAAGATGTTTAGTGATTGGTTAAGCAAGTTTTGTGATTTTGTCTTCCACATTACCAGTGATTGTCAAAAATTAATTTGTTTTTTTTTAATTTTTTTTTTTTTACTTTTTATATAAGAATTAATTTGTTTTTTTACTTTTTATATAAGAATTAATTTGTAAATTTTCCCTAAAATTATTTTGAAATACCATGACATCATGTATTTGCTCTGCATTCTCATATATTTCTTAACCAAAGAGCTCAAGTATAACTGTACCTGTGTTATTATTTAAGTAGCAGTGGCGAATGCAAGTGTAACTAAGTAGGGTCCCTTGACCCCACTTGAACATTAAAAAAAAAATTCTTATATGATTAATTTTTTTCCTATAAAAATTGCTTATTTTTGTACCAACATTATAATTTATTAAATGTATTTTGACCCCATTGAATATTTTATCTGGATCCGCCACTGTTAAGAAGTCAAAATAGCCAAAAATTGAACTAAACTCATTCGCAAGACTTTATATATCAATTAATAGGCTTATTATAATCACAAATCATCTTTTATGACCATGAGACACCCTTACATCCAATCTTAATTGGAAAATTTTCTTGAATTTAATCAAAAGAATGGATATAGCGGCCTTTAGTTTTGGATCGATTGGGTGAATGAAAATTTCCACTTTACCTCTTAATTGCTAACTTGTCAAATTGATGAATTGACTAAGATTTTGTTATAATGTTATAACAAATTTCCCAAATAATAATTAAATCACTTTTTGGATGTAATAAGTTTGTTAATCAAATAAAAATAACTCTCCTTTTCTATTTAGCTATAATTAGATTTTCATATTCAATAAAATAAATTATGTTTTTCTCTCTATTTTTTTTATTCTCTCAATATTATAGTTGATGATTCACTAAGAATTATAATAATAGACATGACAAAATTAAACATTAAAGTGATTTATAAAGTTTCTAAAGTAATTTACGACTCTACAAAACTTATTTGGTGGCCGAAAACATCTAAGATTTTGTTATGATGTTATAACACATTTTCCAAATAATAATTAAATCACTTTTTGGATGTAATAAGTTTGTTAATCAAATAAAAATAATAATAGTTAAATCACTTTTTGAATGTAATAAGTTTGTTAATCAAACAAAAATAACTCTCCTTTTCTATTTAGGTATAATCAGATTTTCATATTCAATAAAAGAAATTATGTTTTTAAAGTGCTTTATAAAGTTTCTAAAGTACCTTACGACCCTACAAAACCTATTTATTAGCCGAAACCATCTAAATCATGTCTTGTCTCACTCCTCATTATCGGTATTGCAAATTTTTGCCTATCAAATGGAGTTGTGATTATCTCTAAAAAGAGAGCTTATCTCTCTAGAGTTCTAGAGCCTTATCCCCATCACCCCAACCTTCTGCCACCGTCTTCCATAGCTCCACCTACCTCAATTTCTTCTTTCAAAAGCTAGGAACAGAGTATAGTCCACTAAAACTACTTATAATTCAATTTTCTAGTTCTTTTCGGTAATCCTACTTAATTCCCCTAATTTTTTTCCCTTTTCGATAGCGATGACGGTAAATCAATTTTTCGTACATACGAGCCGGAGTCGCTCATCCTCAGGCTATAATCCATGTTTCCTTAATCTTGCACTGGGAAAGTTCATAGACTATAGGAATTTTTCAGAGACCCGAATCCAAAAGTGGGTTTCAAACTAGTGGATTAAATTTGGGGAAATTTCAGTGCAGAAGTTCGTTGATATTTTCCTGTTTCTTTGTGAAGACGTTCGTGATAGAAACGCTACGCTACAACAGGGCTCAACAGCGTACCAAGCGGCTCTCTTGATCTTTACTCCTTGGACTCAAGGTAAGTCAATCAGAGTGATGAAATTAACGAGGCTGCTTGTTAGAGCTGCAGCGGAATTTTAGCCTTCTAATAGATATAAAATAATATAAAATTTAACACCTCTCACATCATGCAATTCTAGGAATGAGACAAAATAACCCATATGAAGTAACAAATTATAACTTAAGAAATTAACCTCTCTTAATTATTTTTAACTTTCGATGTAAATTACAAAATTTAATTAATTACTACTTTACATCTGAATGACGTATTTATAGTGCTTACAATGCTATAAAATGAATGATGCAAAATCTAAATGATTTTAAGCTTCACAAACTACTGCATTCCCTTAAGTTTCCCTTATTCTACGATAAACTTATGCATCTCCTTGCTTTACTCTTAACCTGACTAAAAATAGTATCCTTATTCCCACAATTCTCCACCTCGTTCATAATTAGATATGATTCGAATTTTGGACGAACAAATTGTAGTACTTGTATCCGGTTGCACCATTTTAAAATGACTGTCTACGTACCCTCTGACCGGGATCAAACCAATCGTAGTTCAATTATTATCCATGCAATACCTAACATGGGATGACCTTTAGCAATTCCAAGCAATGTTGGAACTTGCTTCCTGACACCACCTTGGTTAACATATCTGCAGGGTTCTTATCAGTATGCACTTTCATAAGAAAAATATCACCTTTCTCTACAACATTTCGAATAAAATGATATCTTACATCTATATGTTTTGTCCGAGCATGATACACTTGATTCTTTGCAAGATGAATAGCACTTTGGCTATCACAACTCAACTGTACACCTTCTTGTCGAAAACCCAAATCATCTAGAAGACCCCTAAGCCACAATGATTCCTTTACCCCTTCTGTCACGGCCATATACTCAGCCTTCGTAGTAGATAGAGCCACTGTAGCTTGTAACATTGATCGCCAACTAACTGGAGCACCAAATATCGTGAATGCATAACCAGTAGTAGATCGTCGTCTATCTAGATCACCAGCATAATCAGAATCAACAAAACTGCTAATCTGACAGTTATCTCCACCAAAGCATAATCCGGTATCAATGGTACCTTTTAAGTACCTAAGAATCCACTTCACAGCTTCCCAGTGTATCTTTCCAGGATTTACCATGAACCTACTAATAACACCTACCGCTTGTGAAATATCTGGGCGTGTGCAAACCATTGCATACATTAAGCTGCCTACTGCACTAGCATAAGGTACATTGTCCATGTAAGCCTTGTCTTCTGCTGTTGTGGGAGATTGTTTACTAGAAAGCCTAAAATGCGGAGCCAATGGAGTTACAACCGACTTGGCACTTTTCATACCAAACCTTTCAATAACTCGCTCAATGTATCCTTTCTGGGTTAAGAACAATTTTCGGCTTGACCTATCTCTTCTAATCTCCATACCCAGTATTTTCTTTGCAGCACCCAAGTCTTTTGTTTCAAACTCTTTACCAAGTTGAAATTTTAATCTGTCTATTTCCACCTTGCTCTTCGAAGCAATAAGCATGTCATCCATATACAATAGAAGATAGATATAATCACCTCCATGAAGCTTACGAATGTATACACAACAATAATAATTACTTCTGGAAAAACCTTGCTTTAACATAAAGAAGTCAAATCGCCTGTACCACTGTCGAGGAGATTGTTTCAATCCATAAAGTGATTTCCTCATGCGACAACCTGACTTTCTTTTCCCTCAACCTTGAATCCCTCAGGTTGATACATGTAGATTTCCTCCTCCAAGTCTCAATGCAAGAACGCAGTCTTCACATCTAATTGTTTCAACTCAAGATCACCATGAGCAACAAGACTTAAAAGCACCCGTATGGATGTGTGCTTTACCACTGGAGAAAATATTTCATTATAATCTACACCTTCCTTTTGAGCATAACCCTTAGCCACTAACCTGGCTTTAAACCTTGTACCACTTGACTCGGTAGGGTCTTCTTTTCTTTTATAGACTCATTTACAACTTATAGCAGTCTTCCCTACAGGTAATGGGACCACCTCCCATGTCTTGTTCTTATGAAGAGATTGCATCTCTTCTTCCATGGCAACCAACCAATTTTCACTATCCTTATCCCTGATAGCTTGTTTGAAGGTGACAGGTTCATCATCCTCCACCGAGAGTGCATACTCTACCAAATTTAACTGCCCATAATGCCTTAAAGGTTTGTCTGACCCAAACTTCTGAACTAGTTTATAATTTCTCTTTGGATTTGTTGATGCCAAAGAATCCTGCTGCTGTTGTTGTAAAACATGTGCATTTTTCTGCTGAATCTCTTCATGATCAAGTTCATCCTCTTCCTCATATCGAGTTGCACTAGGATGCTCCACCTGAACATGACTAGAGTCTATTGGTTGGTCTTTAGACTCTATCTCCACCACTTGAGTATTTGAAGTTTCTCCAACATCACCATCACTTGGCGTCATAGCTTTGGATAAAGCTATCATAGATCGTTCATCAAAGGTCACATCCCTGCTGATTACAAATTTAGAATCTTCTACACTCCAAAGACGATAGCCTTGAACTCCTTTTGGATACCCTAAAAAGATTGCTTTTTTAGCTCTGTCATCAAGTTTATTATCTTTGACGTGATAATAAGCCGTGCATCTAAAAACTCTAAGTTTCTCGTAATCTGCATGTTCCCCTGACCACACTTTATAAAGTAAGAAGAGTGTGGGGATCGATTCATTATGTAACAAGCAGTAGCAACCAACTCTGCCCACCATTCTCTGCCTAACCCAAAATTAGAGCGCATACACCTTGCCTTCTCAATTAGTGTACGATTCATTCTTTCTGCGACTCCATTCTGTTGTGGTGTGTCTCGCACTGTCCAATGTCTTACAATGCCTTGTTGATCACAAAACTCCTTGAAAGCACCATATGTGTACTCTGTGCCATTATCAGATCGCAGAGTTTTCAGCTTCCTCCCTATTCTGCTTTCAACCATTGCTCTCCACCGCTTGAAAGTGTTGAATACCTCATTCTTAAGCTTGAGAAAGTAAATCCAAGCATAGCTTGAATATTCATCGACAAACGTAACAAAACACCTGGAACCACCCTTGGAAGTTACTTTAGCCGGACCCCATACATCTGTATGCACATAGTCTAACAACCCTTTGCTTTTATGCTTGCTTGTGTAGAACTTCAACCTATGCGCCTTTCCGTACACACAATGTTCACAAAATTCCATTTGTGGTTTCTTCATGTTCTTCAGCAAACCTTGTCCACTAAGCAACGATAGACCTTTTTCCGACATATGCCCTAGCCGCATGTGCCATATTCTCGTGCATTCTGTGTGGTCTTTACTTCCACTGATTCCAATTGCTAAATCACCTGTAACAGTATTTCCCAAAAGCGGATAAAGATTACCGTTACGAACTGCCTTCATCACAACCAAGGAACCACGAACAACTTTCATATCCCCGTTCTCCGCAACTATTTTGCAACCATTTTTCTCTAACAAACCTATAGAGATTAGGTTTTTTTTTTTCGCAAATCTGGAATATGTCTCACATCTTTCAAGGTTCTCACAACTCCATCATGCATCTTGATTCTAATTGTACCTAGCCCCACAGTTTTACAAGCATGATCATTGCCCATTAAAACTATGCCCCCATTTGTGCTTTCATAAGTAGTAAACCACTTCCTATTTGGGCACATATGGTGAGAGGCTCATGAGTCAAGCATTCACTTACCAGAGATCTCATGAGATTCTTCAGTTATAGAGTAACAATCTTCCTCGCCATTTGAGACATAACTTGCTTTTTGTTTTTCTTTTGGGTTGTCATTATTCTGATTCTTGAATACTACCCTCTTATTTGGGCAATTTGCTTTAAAGTGTCCAGACTCACCACATTTAAAGCATGTCTTTTCCGTGTGAGGTCTAGATTTTGGCCTAGATTTTCCACGCTTACCTTTTCCTCTTTCATTTGTCCTTCCTCTAGTTGCAAACAAACCTTGTGCTTGATCCTTGTAATCTCTTCCACTTGAAGATGACATTACACTTGTAGCAACCTTACGTAGATCATCCGCTAAAAGTGATGCCCTCGTCTCATCCATGGTTAGAGTATCACCCACCAGCATCAGTGTTTGTACTAGGTTCTCGTAGGACTTTGGTAATGAAAGTAATAAAATTAATGCCTGGTCCTCATCATCAATCTTCACATCTATGTCCTTTAAGTTTGATATGATCCTATCAAACTTATTGACATAATCCCGGATTGAGGTGCCTTCCTCCATCTTGCATGTATACAATTTGGATTTTAAATAGATTCTGTTAGTTAGATCTTCGTCATGAAATTACTCTCTAACTTTGCCCAAACGCCTGCTGCTGTTGCTTCTTCATTTACCAAGAAAGCAATATCCCTCTCAAGGCATAAGATTATAGCAGCCCGCGCCTCAAGATCTAATTCTTCCCAATCCTCATCCTTCATATCAGCCGACATTTTCTCTTTCCCAAATAATGCCCTATGCAATTTTTGTGAAATAAGCAAATTTTTCATTTGCATCCTCCAATAGGAAAAATCATTTTTCCCATTAAATTTTTCAATTTCATATTTGCCTACTTTGACATTTCCACTAGTAGAAGCCATTTTACACTAAATTGAATTTTACCACTCAAAATTTAGACGTTGGCTTTGATACCAATTGTTAGAGCTGCAGTGGAATTTTGGCCTTCTAATAGATATAAAATAATATGAAATTTAACACCTCTCACAACATGCAATTCTAGGAATGAGACAAAATAACCAATATGAAGTAACAAAATATAACTTAAGATATTAACCTCTCTTAATTATATTTAACTTTCGATGTGAATTACAAAATTTGATTAATTACTACTTTACATCTGAATGACGTATTTATAGTGCTTACAATGCTATAAAATGAATGATGCAAAATTTAAATGATTTTAAGCTTCACAAACTAGTGCATTCCCTTAAGTTTCTCTTATTCTATGATAAACTTATGCATCTCCTTGCTTTACTCTTAACCTGACTAAAAATAGTATCCTTATTCCCACACTGCAATTTGGGTTCATCTCGACGAGGTAACTCTGAACTTATGTGAGATTAATGTCGTTAAACCAATGCTCAATCTGGCTGGAAACATTACGTGTATCGATGAACCCATCTCAGGATCAATAAGATGCTTGGTTCGAGTAAACTCCATATGCATGTTTTGGAACCGTTATTATCCGGCTTTTACTTAGGCCTTGGACACTCTGAGTTTAAATGGATTAATTTTAGATATGAGAATATGTATATTTTGTGCTCTAATTGCAATAGAGTTGGCCATAAGCAGAATACTTGCACTTTGAATCATTTTAGCTCTGCTCCTTCACATCTTATCTGTGTTCAAAATTCCTGGTTCTATATGTTCTCGAATGGATAATTTGCTAGCCAGGTTTTGGTGGAAGTCTTCTTCTTCTAGTCGAGGGTTAGCTCTTCATTCTTCGTCGTTGCTCCATCTCTCGAAGGGTTTAGGTGGATTAGGAATTCATAATATTGTCCCTTTTAACTCTTCATTGTTAGCTAAGCAGAGTTGGCGGCTCATTCATTGCCTTCAGTTGTTGGTTTCCCGGCTTCTGTTTGCGAAGTATTCAACTCTTCGTTCCATTGACTCGACCTCGGCTTCTCGTCCATCTTGGGGTTGTCGGGGCCGTATTTCGGGTTTATCCTCGCTGTCGAAGGGTCTGTTTTGGAAGGTTGGTTCAGGTTCTCGAGTTCGCATTTTGGAGGATTCTTGGGTGCCGGGGGACCGGTACATTTTAAGGATCTTCCATCCGAGTCGATTTGACCGACTCTTGTGTCTTCTTTACTTGATCCGCGTTCTTATGCGTAGGATGCTACTATTATTCATGGGCTGTTTGATTCTAGCTCTGCTGCTAGAATTCTTTCGTTGGATCGGCCAGTGCGGTTAATAGATGATTTTGTTTACTGGAAAATTACTAGGGATGGTGTTTTTTCAACAAAATCTAATTATGCCCTTCTTTGTGAGCCTAAGGTCATGTCTAGTATTCAATCTCAAATCTCCCCAGCATGGTGGAGGAAGTACCGGGCTTTACCAATTCTTCCAAGGTGGAAAATCTTATGAGATTGCGCATGAGGCATGACTATCATTTTCTTACATTGGTGAAGATTTACAGTTTAAGTTATTCCAATCTGACCACTAGTAATGTGGTTATAACATTATGAATCAGAGTTAGGTTTTAAGTAGTTTGAATGAAATTAGTGTCATGTATTCTATATGTGCACATTTATATATGCATCACCAAGGGATGTGCTATATATTGTGTTCTTGGGACACAAACAAGGAGACTATTCATATTATGAGAAAGAATTGGAAGAAGAGAAATGAAGCTTTTTATGGCTTGATACCACCACCAAGGGTTATCATCCCTACTTTTCTCTCTGCTACTCCCTCCAGAGTGTGCAAGTTTTTTTTTTTTTTTTTTTTTTTTTTTTTTTTGTTTTTTGTTTTTTGTTTTTTGTAAGTTATAATGATTTAATGGCTAGAGTGGGTTGTTTTTTGGTAAAGTACTTAGTAGTTAGTAGCATCCAAATAAAGAATGGGTGAATTAAATAAAGAAGACTATCCAAATACCTTACACTTGCGACCCGTTTAGTGGTGGCCACAAATGATGGTAATGAGTATGAATTTGTGTGTAAATTTGCAAGGAAAATAAAGATTCAATCTCACGGTAATGTTAGCTTACCTTAAATTGACCATTTTTCTATAGAAATTTTCATTCCCACCTAATACCTCCTCCTTAGTGGTAATAGATGATAATGAAAAAACATGAAGAAAAGTAGAAAACACATACTTGGAAGTGAAATTGCATTGCAATGGGATTACAATGTTAGTTCCCTTTAAAATTGAATGGTAAGACCCTTTTCATTTTTATTATCACAATTTATAACCGGCTACCAAATGAGCTGTTAGTCTTATTGGAACAAATTGAATGGTGGATGGTTGGCGGAAGCATAAATTGGGTGGAATGGAGTTGGTTTCATCATGATAGAAGATGATCTACTATTGTGTCTTGCTAGTGTTATCAACAATTTGAATTATTTTTCCTATTCAGTTTGGTCTTATCATACAATTGGTTAAGGCTTATGGTGTGGCACACTAACTTTCACCGAAAAACGTTGTTGGATAGAATTTGAATTGCATTTCCTATTTAGTTTGGTCTTATCATTCGATTGGAGCTATAGTATGTTTTAACAATGTATAATCAATGCATTCCACATGAAAACATACTATAGTCTATAGCTATCATTATCCTAATCTTTGTATTTTGAAACAAGTTCTTGCTTAAAAAACATATAACAACACTTTTAATGACGATGCTCCCACAATTTATCCTTTTTTGAGAAGCTACAATCTATACTTATATATTATTAAAAAGCATTTTTAAAAACGTTTACGTGGCACACCATAGAAAGAGGTTTGAACGCCTAACCACATGGAATGAATACCACACGTCTTGCCACCTTAACTAGCAATGAGCTCCATTCATTCACATTATATTCATAGAGGTATACTTTAGTCGTTCGATATACCTTAACTAGCAATAAGCTCCATTCATTCACATGGAATGTATATAAATGTAGAAAAAAAACACCCAAACTAAAAACAAATGAAACTCATATTCTCTTTCAATTCTTTTCAATATTTTAACATTATATTCCAAATTATTAATACTAAAAAATTCAAACACTTTATTAAAATAAAAAAAAAACTCTAAGCAACATTCCAGGGCAACGCTTGAGTCAACACACTAGTGTTGTCTTAAATATTATTTATTACGAATTGCATTTGTGAGAGCCTTGCCGTACGTTTATTTTGGAAGTTTTGACAATGCAATATCTTGTCTTGATAAAAGTTTCCACTATGGTTTAGGGACCAAAATAACCACAAATAATGACTCATTTGGGCAAGTATGTGATAAAGTCATAGAGGTATACTTTAATCGTTCGATAAACACTCTAGATTCAAACTGTGAAAAGGAGGTAGTACTACTAAACAAGAACATATAGCAAGTAAAAGGATTGTATTCGCATGAAATGACTAGCAGAATTCTGAAATCTGTGAACAAATGCTAACAATACCGTATTCGCGTGAAATGGCTATGCGGGAACTATAAAAGTTAACTCGATCATAAGATTGATTTTTGGTTACACAACTAGAATGAATTAAGGGAGAAACTATAGGAAACAAATGCTAAGGGAAAGCGGGATTCAACACCTATCAAACAAATGAGTCAACAAAATGAACGGGAATTCAATATTACCTTCTTTTAAAGCCACAAATTCAAGCATTTTCTAAACCAAACAATTAACATGATAAGGTAATAAAATCTTAATAGTAGGAAGTGGGTTTATAACTTGAGTTTATCTTTCGATTGTTTTGAGAAAGCACGAAGAACCAACTTATAATTGAGATTAATCACTTAATCACCACACTAAGGTCATGTTTACTTTACTTTATTTTTACTTATTTCCGGGAAAATAAGTTCACATCAAATAAAAAAAATAAGTTCAATTCGGATCAGAAAAATTAAGTTCTAACACACTTATCATTATATGCGAGGTTTTTATCACTAAATATCTTTAATTTCGTAATGAAAAAAAATATTGAAAATTACATATTAATAAATACACATTATTACGAATCTAACAATACTTCACTTGATATGTTTTTTCTTTATAGGTTATCGTACACATAAGATCAAAAGTTTGGTCAAATCAAACAATCAGATCTAAATTACATCATATCAAATAATAAAAAATAAGGTGAACTAAACAAGGCTAACACAACCTGAAAGAGGTCTATTCTAATTGCACATAAGAAGACTCACACTTAAACTCCATTTCTCAGTGAAACAAATGAGCATAAAATCGGTTACCAAAATAGACAAGCAAACAATCAACTCGTGAACAAACAATCATTAACCCAAATGACCAAATTGAAAGATGATAACAACCATCATTAAGGTGCTATTTTTAAAACAAAATCGGTGAAAAGATGAAGAAAAGCTTTAACTTTAATTCAACATATTATTTGACAGAAATATTAAAATAAGGTATGAGATTTGGCTTTAAAAAAAGGTACTCTGTATTTTTTAAACATAATCAAAAAAGATAAACTTGTATTTTATCCCCTATTCCCAAGTCCCAACCAAGTAAAGAAATACTCCGTCCGAATAAATTACGCGACAATTGAGTTGTTTAAAAATCTAGGGCTCCGTCCGATATCAATTTCGAGCATAAACGAGAGAGAAACAAGCAAAGCACTTGCTACAACTCTGCAACTACAATACAACCAAATTTATAATTCAGCTAAACAATGGTGTGCGAAAAGTGTAAGTAATTCTCTCTTTTTCTCCTTTAGATTTAATTATATTCTGTTAGATCTTCAATTAAAAAAAATAAAGAACAGAACTTTATGCTTATTCAATTTGCATTGTTTGCCGATCAATTTCTTAAATATTTGTGTTTTAAAGTTGTGAATAATTGGTGGGTTTTTTTCTTCCAATTTGCAGGTGAAAAGAAGTTAGCGAAGGTGATAGTTCCAGATAAATGGAAAGCAGGCGCCAGCAACACCAACGAAAGCGGTGGCCGCAAGATCAATGAAAACAAGCTCCTCTCCAAGAAAACCAGGTATTTTTCTAATTTTTTTTAAATAGTTTGTCGTTATTTTTATTTTCTTAGAAAAAATTGTATGTTGATGAATTAGATGCTGCAATTATGATTTTTGATAGTAATTTGAATTTGGCAAATTGGGGTTTTTAAAATTAATCCGTATTGTTGATGGGTTGGTAATGACTTGAGCTAATAATCTCCTAATAGTATTGTAAAGAAGAAGCTGGTGATTAAGTGGGGTGTTTGTTTGATTAATATATAATTGAGGGCTGAGATCTTTGTAGTCATATTATGTTGAAAAATTTGTCTTTGCCGGTTATATGGAAGCATTTGGTGTCTTTAATAACACAGATGGAAGATTTGTGGATAGTTTGATTGGTTACTTTATAATCAGGGGCTGAAATCATAGTAATCATAGTTGTTGATGAATTTGTTTATTGACGCCCATATGGGTGTCTTTCTTGGTTGTGCCACTTGATGTTTAAGAACTCAGATAAGCTGTAATTATTCTTAGAACGAGACACTTGAACATATTGTATTGCACTATCGCCTGGTAATGTGTAGGGGAAGTATATGTTAAAGTACCACTTTGATGTTAGCATCACACTATTAGATCGATTGATTTTTTTAGGCAAAAAGTGTTCAACATCAACTTTAATTATATACGTACACATCTAAAGACTAAAGAGGCTCTCTTCATTGTAGGGTTCCTACTGTAAATGGGGTTGTCTGCACACAACGTCACAACCTACTTATGAAGACATAATTTTATGTAAGATTTTTCAAAAAAGTTAAAAATTACTACTGAATTAGTACTCTCTTTCAAAATTGGATGTTTTAACAATAATGTTTAAAAAGAACTCACCCTTCTGTATCACTTGTGAGCAATGGTTGATGGATTCGTTTACAATTTTGAACAAGAAGGGAAAGAGTGAGTATCATCTAAAAGACTTAAGTCCCACCCCAAATCATTTCTTCTCTCTTTCCATGCTTTTTGCTTCAATTATATGCTTCACATTGAGCATTCAAGATTTAGACAATCCCTTTGATCTCTCATCAAAGTTTTTCACCCTTGGAATTCCTTGATATTCTTAGCATGATATGGGAATCTCTTTGCATTGTTGGACATAAAGAATTAGAAAGAGTGGTTTGTGGTTGGCGAATACATGAGATAAAATCTTGGTTTATGTAGCTGACCCCCTTTTTTGAGAAATCCCTTTGCCATTACTTGAAGTTCCTTTGTATAAAACCTGATCACCAATTCACTATTGGAGCAAAGCATAAGTACTAAAGAGTGCTATACTGCTATCATGATTTAGACTTGCACAAACCATAAGTAAAAAGTAAGGAATATATAGGCTCCATTGGGAATGGACATAAGTTAAACTATGTCCAACCTCTAGATTAGTTGCTAGGGAACAATGTAATAACTCATAAGCTGAGTTGCACCTGTTATATTAGCTATACAGAGGTCTAGTGTAATGAACTAAGAACTTGTTAGCTGTCCTTTCAAGTTCTCTTTTGTTCTCTCTCATTGTTTCTTTGTTTTGTTATTTATAATAAGTCTCCGTCTTCATTATAGTTTAGGTGACATTTGCTTCACCAAGAAAAATCTGTTTTGCCTTTGAGATCTAATATGCATCTATTGTGGAATGTTTAAAAACGGACTTAATAATCAGACACCATTACGCACACACACACAGAAACTTTATGACTTAGATAAAATTTATCGATGGACACACTCGCATTATTATTCTGGAATTCCTCACAACTTTATATACACACACACACTACGTGCCCTGCTTCAATTCTCTCCCTCATGCTTCTCTCATGTGGGCTTCTTATATTAGACTCATACTTACAGAAAGCTAAGATATATTTCCTATCTATAGCTATCCTAAATTCCTAGGCTTGTTTGTATAGTTATGGTGATTAGTGAATAGCCCTTCTGGCTATATAATGCCATTCTTCAAGATTCTTCTACAGAGGTGGTTAGCTCACTGACCAAGCTCATATTCTATGCAAGTAGCTTCAATCATTTAAATTTGCTGGATTAATTTTACAGCTGTTGAATTTATCTCAATATTTGTATAGTTTTGTTTGGACTCTGGACCAGGGCCTTGGGTAGTGCTGGTTAGTGGTTTTGGAGATTGCTAGTTTGCAAATTCTGTGGTGGAAATTGTTTTTTCTCTTACGCTTCTTAGCAGTGTGATATACTGTTATTTGTGACTTATTTTATAGCTCGACTGTGGACTCCCTCCCTACTATATATACTCTCAAGTTTTGGTGGAAAGCTATGAAGGATTGGCTTTGTTTCCAAACCTTTTTTTCCCTTCTCTCTCTCTCTCTCTTGGTTGTGGTGCACCCAGTGGGGGAAGTGGGGCATGTTTTCCTTGTGGCATGATAAGTGGTAGGGTTTATCTTTAAGCATGAAACCCTATATATTTTCAAGCAGCTGGTATTTTTAGTAAATTTAGTTAACCTTGCAGTGTCCTCTACTTGCAACATGATTGGTATTTTGTTTGACTGTGGAAATTGGGTTGATAATTGTTGAGGAATTAGCATTGTTGCAGATAGCAAAGTTTTAAAACCTGCTGTGCATATATCCCATAGGGAATGATCGTTGGGATGGACTACCTTAGAACATACCATATTACCCCTAGTTGTAGAGTTTTCTTTGTCAGGCTATTTAGATGTGGATCTGGTCCTGGTAAAAGCTTATTGGGTTGAAGGAGTGAAAGGTAGGGGTTTTGTTTCAGGTGAGAGCAATGATTGCTCTGGAAGTCTGTAGCATTGAAATGCCATCGTCAGCTACTTAGCTGTGCTTTCTTTCACTAGGACTATTGAATTACTTTGAATCCTGCTGGTTTCGTGTACTCCTGTAAGATTTTTGCTCCTGTATTCCCGTACCATGTCATTTAAGGGCATGCCTGCCTGCCTGGATAGCTAATAATAGAGGAGGATAAGTTAAACGAGGAATAATTGGATGTTTTGAATTGCCAAATTGGAGATTGAATTGTAAGGGGGTAATATATACCCCTCAATATAGGGTTAACAAATAGCATTGGATCAAGGGTCTAATTGAAATGACATTTTAACTACATAGTAGTAAAGGTTATGTATACTTGACGTCTTTAAGAACCTCCCTAAGATGGGAGCTGTTATGTTGTTGATGGACATACATATATGCTGATGTACATGTGACATTCACGGAATCACAGTACATTGCAGTAAGCTGTGATTTACTGCTTACATAGTTGTATACTTGCTCGTGTATGCTGGTAGATTGTTTATAGTGGTCTGCTTTGTCACCCCTTCCATATTCCCTTGATTGTTTCTCTGCAGTAATGTATTTCTCACAACTATATCTACTCTGATTACTTTGCAGATGGACTCCTTATGGAAACACTAAATGCATCATTTGCAAGCAGCAAGTACACCAGAATGGCAAGTATTGTCATACTTGTGCTTATAGTAAAGGTATTCCGCAGTTTTGTTCTGACTTTGTTTATCTGCAGAAAAAAAAAAAAAAAAAAAAAAAATTCACTCTTACCAAAGGTTGACATCTATGTCTAAGACTTTCTTTCTAGCAACGATTATGGATTATTATCAAGATGATTTTTCTAAAATGCATTGTGCTTTTCTAGGTGTATGTGCTATGTGCGGTAAACAAGTGCTGGATACCAAGCATTACAAGCAAAGTAATGTATGATGCTTATTGGACTCATCTTGGGGTGACATTCTGAGCTCTCAGCTCATTTCTGTTATCTTGATCATTGTTGCAGAAAAATGCTTTTGTGTATATGTACTATCAACTAATTTTCCGTTATATAGGGGAGGTGATTAAAGATTTGATATCAAATCTGGAAAAAAAACAATGTATGATGCTAATTGAATTTAACTTGCAATTTCTTAAATAGCTAACTCTTGAAAGGTCAATAATCTGACTATAACTTTTTTGGCTCTTTTTTTTTTTTCCTTCCCTATTTCTGTTAATTTGAGCCATGTTTAAAACATATAACATGTGCATTAAGGTGGTGTTATCTTCAGACTTCACTTCTCACTTTTTTCTTAGTTTAAATTTGTAAACATGTACTACTACGTTTATTGAAACTTTATTTTATTTAGACTTATCTCATTTGTCTATAATCTGTATCAAATAAGTCAAAATAAGTCACGACATAGGTTTAGTGGATGAAATCATATCGAATTTGGATTCTTTTTGTTTGTTTGAGCTGTGTTCCTTCTTTGTAAGTAACTTATGTCATATCTCAATAATGTTGTGTTGACTTTACTCTTCTAATTATTTCTTAAAAGTTCTTGTCCGATGCCTAACCATCAAATAATTTCAGCACCTTATATTTACGTAGGGCTGTAGGACGTTAGGAGTGCATTATAAATTTCATGACATTTGCTTTCCTAGTTTCCTCTTTCTATTATCAGTAAATTTTTTATACGCAATTCTTGAGGTAATCTTGTACTATCTCCGTTTCTTTTTAATTGCAACAAAGAGATACTCATTATTTGTGAGAAAAAAAAATTCATTTATTGCAACTAAAAAGTAACAGAGGTAGTATATATATTCCGGTTAATAAATGTATTGATTTTGAGTAATCCCATAAAGTAATTAGTTAAGCGATAACTGCATTTGGTAGTATTTGATCCCGTGTTAGTTGTATACAATGGTGTTATATGCTCATTTGATCAATCTTGCTTGTTTTGATTATTTAAAATAAGGTGGATGTTGTTGAGGGGAAGTACTCTCTCTAACAGTGACTTCTGTGAGTATAGATATCAATTCGCACAAGATTAGAAAAAGTAAATTTATCAATTAAAATTTAGAGAAGTGCTTCCTCAAAAGAGAAACCTACTTAAAAAGACAATATATCATCTACGCCGTAAACTATTATGGTAGGTCAAAACAGAGAATTGTGTTCATACTTAAGTACCAATTAAATTTGAACTGTTTTGGACTACTCCCTACATCTCTATCAGTTGAGGTATGAGACAATTTTTATGGGATAGAGGGAGTATAATATCCTTTGATAATTTGGAGGTAGTTATGATTTTCGTGGCAGCATCATTTGTTTCAATCAGTTGACAAATTAGACTCACTTTTGCGTTTACATTATGATGTTATTATTCTATACTTTCTACGTCAAACAGTTGAACTTAATAATATAGATTCACTCAAGCAACAAATCATGTTTACAAATCACAACCAATGACGTATTGAAATACAATTCCTGTTACACCAAAAGAAAAAAATGTCTGGTGAAACTATCTACCAGGAGTTTAGTTTTGACACTTACTCACACGAAGGTGATCGTTTTGTGTATCCACCTTTAGACCCACCATCACTACCATCTGAGGTGCCAACTTCAGAAGATGAGTTTGGTAAGATGAAAGCTCCTGTGAAGTACTTCCTCTGTTTATTTTAGTTGCAATATTTCTGATAATACTTTCATTGTTTCAATTTGGCAGATGTAATAGGTGACGATGAATTCAAACATTCAAGCATAACTATAAGGCTATACCAAGCTGCACTGACTGGTGATTGGGAAACTGTGGAAAGTATCTGGAGAGAAGATAATGCTTGGATCAACACAAGGATTACGAAGGGAGGCGATACAGTCCTTCACATAGCAGCAGCAGCCAAGCATCTGCATCTTGTTAAGGAGCTAGTTAATGTTATGAATGATGATTCTCTGGCTTTGACTAACAGAGTTGGGAACACCGCGCTTTGTTTTGCTGCTGTTTCGGGGGTTGTTGAGATTGCTAAATTAATGGTAGACAAAAGCAGAACATTGCCAAATATTAGAGGCAGTCAGGATATGACTCCTCTTTTAATGGCTGTGTTGCTGGGTCACCAGGATATGGTGTGGTACCTCATGTCAGTGACTGATTATAATTTGCTGACAGTTGAAGATGGCATGGAGTTACTCACTGGTGCGATTGATACTGATTTGTTTGGTAATTTTTTCTACTCTTCCATTCTGTACTATCAAAGTACTCTGCTTTTATACATAGCATTATGGCGACAAGCCAAAAAGTATATATATATGTGTGTATATTATAATTCTCACTCAACATATTAACATGTTTGTATATATTCTAGGTAACAAATAATTTTATGTACACATGGATCTAATAACTAGTTTAACATAACAAAAAGTTTTATATACTGCAGAAGTAGCTTTGCATATTCTACGCAGCAATAGAAATTTGGCTACTATTCGAGGCAGAAAGGAGGAGACCGCACTACATGCATTGGCTCGAAAGCCTCCAAGGCTCAATAGATATCAGCTAAGCATGTGGCAGAAGTTTAGAATGCAAGGTTGGTTTTCCTTACTATGTGAATATGCTTTCTTAAGGAAGTGCAGGGTATAGAATGTGACATAATATATATGGGTTCTTTGGTTAATAGACGAGTTTACATAATTGTTTCAATATGATACCAAACTTTTATGGTTGATTAGTAAGTTTGTCTACAGGTTGTAGCACAAATCATGTAGAGCCAGCGGTGGTGCTCGAACTAGCACAAACACTTTGGGATGAAATCATAAAACTGAAGCACGGGGACATATCTAAATTAATTGGCTTCCCCTGGCGATTATTATTTGTTGCAGCACAGTTGGGAAAAGTTGAATTTCTTATGGTGCTCATCAAATCCTATCCTGATATTCTTTGGAAAGTGGATGAAAATAGATACAGCATTTTTCACATTGCTGTCATTTATCGCCATGAAGAAATCTTCAAGCTAATACATGAGATTGGAGCGATCAAGGATTTAATAGCTACTTACAAAGATGACCATGGAAATAACATGCTTCATTTGGCAAGCAAGTTGGCACCTCCCAACCGGCTTAATTGTGTATCGGGAGCAGCTTTGCAGATGCAACGTGAGTTACTATGGTTTGAGGTAACTATCATAGACTAAGGTATTTAATTTGCTAGTTGCAACTACAATTGAATATAATATACCTGGAGAATAAACTTTCCCTTGGAATAAAGTCAATAAACTCCATTTCTTAAACTCATTTGCAAAATTCTCATATCACAGGAACCAAGATCACCAGATTACCTCTATTAGTCCCGATATTTTGAAAATATTGCAGTTAGATCTATATGCACTTTGCAAATATTGTTTATGCCGGGAGCCCTCATTGTTTGTTTGTGATTTTCGGTGCATCTTTTTGCTGATTATTGACATAATGCACAGGCAGTTAAAAAGATAGTAAGGCCAGAGTACACTGAAGCTGAAAATAAGGACCATAAAACACCTCAAGCCTTATTTAGTGAAGAGCATGAGGGATTAAGGATGACAGGGGAACAATGGATGAAGAAGACAGCCGAATCATGTGCTTTTGTTGCAACTCTAATAGCAACAGTGGTCTTCTCAGCAGCCTTCCAGCTGCCAGGAGGCAATAACGATAACACAGGAAGCCCTGTCTTAGTGAAAAGGCCATACTTTGTGGTTTTTGCTATGGCTAATGCAGTATCATTGTTCACCTCTACTGCTTCAATATTGATGTTCTTGTCAATCCTCACTTCTCAGTATGCAGAAAGAGATTTCCTTGCATCGTTGCCGTTGAAGCTCATGTGGGGGCTCATCTTGCTTCTAATTTCAATGGCAACTATGATTGTGGCCTTTACTGCTACCTTCTTCATGACTTTCCTACAAGGATTTAGATGGGCTCCTATTCCTGTTGCTCTGATCGCCTCAATACCTGTTCTGCTCTTTGCCTTCCAACAATTCCCTCTTTTGGTGGACATATATTGCTCAACGTACGAATCTCATTCCATATTCCAGTCCTGTAAACCAAAGCTGTTTAAACTTTCGTCGCAGAACAAGATTCCCCCCCATGGACAAGTAGATTCAAAATCCCGCAAAATTGATATCCCTTTTACGATCCTGATTCCTGAATCATCTATGGATCACATATTGAAATATGCTCGCAACTCTTTTTCATGGCATCGAGCAGCCTCATTCATAGTAGATCCTGAACCCTCTGATACGCCTTCATTCAGCTCTTGGCGGGTTAGATAGCTACAAAGTATAGGATTTTGAATTTTGATCAAACTTGTGAACGTAAGTTTGTGCTACTGAGCCATTTAGGCTCATACAATGAAACATCAAGCACAGGTTGCTTCATGCAAGAAGTCCTGCAGTTAGGTCAGGCCAAGCCTAGAAGCTTCTGTACAAGTTCAATTCCGGAGAGATCTTTCCATCCGAACGATCCTTAATGTTTTCCATTGTTAATGTGATTGACTTCATCATACAGGGCTGGTATTATGTGCAATGTGTGACAAACATTTGCTGGATTCTAAGCTTTAGATTTAAAGCAATACAATGTACTATTCCAATAGAGTAAAAGAATTCAACTACTTTACATATTCAATTCTTAAAACATTTATATTATCGGAATCCATAAGATGTATCTTATTCTCTGTTCTTTCTTCTCCGAGAAGATTAATATCGAACACACGAGAACAAAAGATCGATTAACCTACTAACAAATGCGATACTAGGACAAAGAACTTATTCTCAACTTTCTTGCCATGTGAAAGAAATTAAAGTAACTACAGCTCAAAAGTAAGCAAGATAGCAACCAACCAAAATTCCCATGCCATCCCATCTAAATTAGGCCCCATTGCCCCACGAAAATCCTCCAAGCTGATCTTACCATCACCATCAACATCAAGCTTGCGGATCACACGATCAACCGCTTCATCTGATGGGTATCGGCCAAAGATGGCAGCGAAACTACGGAGATCCATAGAGGAGAGGAATCCATCTTCGTCTTTGTCCATTAGAGGGAAGAACATTGATGGGTTTTGATGCCCTTGAGTATCAAACATTTCGATTCGTTGCTTTCCAAATATGTTTCGACGGTACAGTAAATTGTAAAAGTCCAAACAGGAAATAGATCCATTGTGATCATCTTTGATCATATTTATAAGGTCTTGTACTTGGTCTGAATTATTTACTTTCCATAGTCCTGCAAACTTCTCCACGTCTTTGGTGGTAAAATCACGCTTCGTCGAACCCTCCAAAACTCCAAATATGCTATACATTCCAAGGATCATGAATCGGGGATCATTTCCTGTGTTAATTAAGGATAATAGCTTTGTTAGTCATTCAACTAACCATAATGAGTCTTGGCCTAACTAGTAACTAAAACCAAAGAAAAAGCTAATCATTTGTTAATGTTGAATTTTGTGAAGAAAATTATCTTCAAGTTAACATAAAGTTTATGCAGAGTTACTTGATACAAACTTGATCCGAACACCTCGTTATATATACTCTCATTCATAAACTATCATTGGTCAAAATGAGGCAATTTATTTTTGCCTAGTCTATGTAGGCAACTTAACTAGGCATATCTTTGTTTCAAATACAAAGTATAGCATATTCCATGTGTAATGAAATTTGAAGTGAAAGTAGTAGTATTTCTCACCTATGTATCTTCCTTTCAAGACGTCGAGAATGTAGGCAGCAAAATGGAGTGGTGAGAGCAAGTTTTTGCGAAAGCACTTGCTAGCTTGCCTAAGATTACTAAGTGGCTCCTTTGGCGGAGAGAAGTTGATGGTTGAGGAAACTAGAATTTGCTTGGTTTGAGAGTTAACGTTGAATATCCCACTTTTTCGGGGGTCAACTTTGCTCAAGATGTCTTTAGCACAGGCCTTATCAATTCCATAGGCGTACATTATAGCCTCAACATTAGCAATAGCCAGACTCTGCTCGTTGTGGGTTTCGAGGATGTAGTTGACATTACCAGTATAATATACTCGGATTCTCTCTGCAGAAGATGAGAACACAATAGGCATGAGAGCTGAGAATGTTTTCTGTACTATGTTATGAATGTCTAAGCTTATCAAGAGGTAGGATTTCCCTACAATGTTATAAAAGTCTAAGCTATATATCTCTAAAATTGAATTTTATATTTCATCTAAATGATCGGTTTATCAAACCTTCAGAGATATTTAGTTCACGAGATCTAGGTATGAGGTAGGAGTTACGAATGGTTTAAACCCATCATATATTTCGGTTAATTTGAGTCATACCACCCATACTCATATTTCTAGGTACTATTAAACTAAAGATAACCTTGTTTTAAACCCGAATAAAACATTGCATTAGGAATAAGTTTAAAGCCCATATAATCATGATTTCATTATCGTTTCAACTTGTTAAAGGACTATTTATCTCAACCAAAAACTATCTATCTCAACCAAAAACTTAAGTTTATGGCTAAAGCTCATATATTTTATACTCTCTACCAAAACTTTATACCACTACTCTACGAATCAAATACCCATAATATGTTGTTGACTCCCTATCATGCCACTACTACAAATTCAAAAAAAAAAAAAGTAATAATAATAATAAATAAATAAATAAATAAAACCCAACAAATTGTATTGAATTTGCTAAGATGAATAAAAACTATTCCGTATTATTCTAACTCATTTTGATTTACTTTACCCAAAAAAAAAATCCAAAAAAAAAAAAAAAAAGGCATAACACGTTCAAATTATTAAGAGTCGAATCTCCCCCAAGTGATGGGGCTCGATCCTCATCCGTTCCTATGATAGAAGGAGGGATCCTCTCCATATCTTACCGTAAAAATAAAAAAAATAATAAAAACATATTTAAGTAACCAGTACTCCGTATTAGATTATTGTATAAGGTATCAAGTAATGATATTAAATATTACCTGAAGTAGGACCGACACCACTAGGAGGTAGTCCTGTACCAGAAGTCATGGCAAGAATCTCAGACATCCAACCCCAGGTGGACCCCTCATTTCCCAGCGGAGCCCCGGAAAACACATCCCAAGGTGGCCGGTCCAAAGCGGTAGCTCTGCGCCCAGCAATATCTGATATCGAACCTCGAGTAGTACCGCTCATAGAAGCGGTACTATCTTCATCATCCCAAGCCGAAGCCTTTCGGGCTGCAATGTTTACAGCGTCGGAATTAGAAGAAGCTTCAGTGGCTTCCGACGCTCGCCTGCTGGAGATGTCGGAAGCCGTAGGAGCGATGGATTGCATCGGAGTAGTATCCCATGCGGAGGACCTCCGAGGTGTTGGTGAAGCTGATGATGTTATCGACGGAGGAGCGTTGGGGTCGATCACGGAAGAGCGCCTGCGGCCGGAAAATGAAGTTGGTGGGTGATCCATACTTGGAAGCCAAGTTTCCAATTGAAGAAGAATTACTGAAAGCGGATATAAAAATTAGAGATTGGATTGACGACCAAAAGAAATAAATAATTATTCCTTACTTCATAAGTTCATTACATGAATACTTTTATGGTAGTGGGTGGATCCCACAATGGACTGACGGAAGAGATAAGCAGTACTTGTATATAACAAGTGGGTTAAAGGGATTTATTACGGAGTAATTTAATTTGATTTTGAGATGATGAATTGAACTCCAGTAATCCGAGAAAATATAAGTTTATAACCTTAATAAATAATTCAATATATCTAACTGTTGTTAGTTTATTGCTACACCTCTTCACATTTTTACTACAATATTGAACAAATTGGAATCAATGGAGGAAGAAAAGCTTACTTATCCTTCAGGGTTAACTATACTCTTTATATTCAATTTGTTATGCGGGTTTTTATTTAATTTCGACGGAAAAATCGCCAAAAATGGTGGTGCTAAATTGCTAATTAAGTCAAAATCAATGGAGGAAACAGCCGAAAATGGTGGTGCTAAGTCAAAATCAATGATGGTTTCAAAAAAAAAAAGTCAAAGTCAATGGAGGTAGGAAAATTCATCTACCCTTTAGGATTAAATGTGTCATTAATTTCTAAAAATAGTATATTACAGGAGGGTGTACCATGCGCATGGTACACCCGAAAGTACATTACATATAAATAAAAGAATATTGGGACAAATTTAATGTTATTTTATTTATATGTAATGTTCTTTATGTTATATGTAATTTTCTTTTTCAGAAAACATGATATACTCTATGTTCGTTTGTAATATATAATAAATTATTATAACTACAATTTTTATTTAATGTTCTTTTATTTATATGTAATATTTTTTATTTTATCTGTAATGTTCTTTTTCAGAAAACATGGATGTACTCTATGTTCGTTTGTATGTATAATAATTTATTATAACTACGATTTTTTCAAATTTAATGTTCTTTTATTTATGGGTAATGATATATGTAGCCCTTAGGGTTATATATAAGCATTAAATGTACTTCCTAAAATGAAATTAAGTTGAAAATTCATGCCAAAATTACACGTAAATCGGTGTAATTAATGTTATTTTATCTTCAATATTTCCTCTTTTAGCTTCTTATACATAGCCCTAAGGTCTATGTTTATCATTTTCCTTTATTTATATGTAATATTTTTTTTTTAATTTTTTATTTATTTATAAGTTATGTTCTTTTATTTATATTTAATGTTATTTTATTTATAAGTTATGTTCTTTTATTTATAGGTAATGTTCTTCCGGATTCTTTTTATATGCCCATTATTAATTACATAAATTCAAAGAATATATTTATATGTAATGTTCTTTTATTTATAAGTTATGTTATTTTATTTATAGGTAATGTTCTTTTATTTATATGTAATGTTGTTCTTTTACTTATAAGTTAGGTTGTTTTATTTATAGATAATGTTCTTTCAGGTGTACCATGCACATGGTACACGACCTGCATGTACGAATCACTGATTGTTAATTTCTCCTTTTGTTATTCAAGATTTCGTATAACTTTGCTGTTGGAAATGGTGGTGTTAGCATAGTTGAACCGACTTGATGAAAAAGAAGATGAAAGTATTAAGGAGGGTGGGAAGAAAAAACATGAAGAAGAGGAAGAGGAAGGAGAAGAAGCTAAGGTGGGAGGAAAAAGATGATGAATAGGAATTTAGATGTTTTAACTCCAAAACTTTTGTCCATCTTGCCACAATGGCCCACATACAATAAAATACGGAGTATATATATATATATATTTTTAATTGAGAAGCACAAATTTCAATGCAACTTATTTACTACTCCGTAATATATTATTTTGTCAAACATATTTTGTTTATTATCTAGGTCATAAATTACGTGTTGCTCAATTTAAACTATATTTTATCCTTTCTAACATATTTATACCCCGTATATATTACTTCAAAATTTAAGGGAATTTAATACGGAGTATGTTTTAATAAGCCTTTTTAATTTAAATCGAAATTGGATCCATTGACCCAAATTATACCCCTAATTGAAAAAAATATAACAATTAATATTTCCTTCGTTTTTAAATACTTGCAACACAACCTTGTGGCACACACTTTGAGGTTGACATTATATAATGTAAATGATCAAATTCATCAATATAATTTTTACACACGATACTAGCTTAACCCTTCTATAATCCTAGTGTTAATATAATTTTGAAAAGAAGTCATTCATTAACTTTTACTAATCGCCGCCTAAAATTGCTTGTCTAAAGTTTGTGTTGCAAGTAAAAGAAAACTGAGGAAGTACATGTTAAAGACAATAAAACACGTTAAAACTAGGCTTGTTCACGGATTAGATATCAGAATACTCGGATATCAGAAATTGTTATCCAAATCCGATCTGAAAATTTCGGATATCCGAATATCGAATATCCGAAATTTTCGAATCGTATGCTTCGGATATCCATTATCCAATATTAAGTAAAATTGATTATGATTACTTTCTAAATTTCACTAATTTTGCCGCTTTTTTATCGCTAAGTTGTACAACATATTTTAATAAAATAGTAGTCTTTTTGCAATAAATATTATCCTCAAATATGTTAAGAATATTACAATAAGTTAATAATACAGGGTTAGTTTTATATAAACAATTAAAATTTTTATATATATTTCACTATTCCAGCCATTATATATCGGATTTCGGATATTCGAAATTTTGAAAATCAATATCCAAATCCGCATTCGATATCTGCTTTTTCGGATTGGATATTCGATCCGAAATGAAAAATCGGATCGGCTGCGAATCGGATTTTCGGATAGTTTTGTACAGGCCTAGTTAAAATAATCAATAACACATAATACTAAAACAGAGCCCAAGAATGACACGTGTTACTTCCTAGTGCTGTTTATTTCCCTCCAACTTTTTCAGGAAAAAAAAAACTTTTGAACTATGTTTTTACAAAAAATATCCTTGATTGATTATATATAAGATTTACGGTATATTCACCATATCAGAAAATTCTTGAATAAAAATTATACAAATATATTTGGGTTACTTAACATAAATATCTAATTAAAGATTTCAATTATATATTTAATCATATATAGAGATCACCTTTGTCATATTTCAAAATATATTATTATTTCAAAAGATAATCTTTAACTAATTTACATAAAATTAACTATAAGATTTGCTTGAGAATATAATTGATGTTTACATTCATTAATAGTGCAGAAAACTACACAGATACAAAGCTTACATACAAGTAAGATCTAGCCTATAATTAAATAGGTACTTTATTTTTTTATTAGATATAATTATGAGTAATCAATGACATAATACTAAAACAGACACCAGGAATGACACGCGTCACTTTCTGGTGCAAAATTTTCCCTCCAAAAACTATTTTTCTTTTTTGTTTTTTTCATTTTAGCCATTGAGAAAGATTTTATTATGTATGGGTAGAATTTAATTATCTCCTTTTGTTTCTTGTGTAATTGTTTCAACTATAATATTGTTTCCTATAATTCAAGATTTAAATTTATCAAATTCATTTCAAAATTAATATTTTTTTTTAAATTGGTCAACATATATATATATATATATATATATATATATATATATATATATATATATATATTTGAACAGGTCAACATATATATTATTGGTAATATTATTTTTTTCAGTCATTTTCATAGATAACTTTAAGTGCAATTGAAATTATTTTAATTAATCTTATTTAATGTGTAGTTCTTTGAATAGTTATATTATTTCAATAATAAAAAAAAAATCTACAAAAAAACTTTGATAATACTTTTCTTTGTTTTGAATTATTATTTATTTATTTTTTTTATTTTTTTAATTTTTTTTTAAAATTTTTACTTAACCTTTTTGGTAACAATTTTAACAATAATACTATCGAGACAGACCATTTATAATCACCTCTAATGGAAACCTAACATACATTTTTATGAATTTTTTATATTGAATAATTAATTTAGAACTTCATTTATAAATTCCACAATACAATAATTTCTTTATTATTGACAATGTCTAATTCTTTAATAATTTTACTATCATGTTATAGGTTTGTGCCAATTTGTGTTTACATACTACTATGAGCTATGTGATTAATTAAGTTTGATTAAGTTATTTGATTTTCCTTAAATAAATCACCTTTTTTTTTAATAAAGAGTGGTTGAACTATAATATCTTTATAATTCTTTAAGAAGTTTAGTAATATCGTGCGTAGCACGGTACTAAACTAGTAATTAACAAGATTTGTACCCAAAAAACCGAGCACATGCACTAATGTCAAAAACAATGGCGGATCTAGAATACTAAGCTTGGAGGGGCACTTAGTGAATAATTATGCAGACATATCTATTTATATCATCAATATAATATAATTTTAAACCAATAAAAGAAACTTAAATAAAGTATTTTTGGTGGGGCCCGTGCCACTTAGGCACAAACATAGATCCGCCAGTGGTCTGAAAAATATAATCAAAATGTTCAATAAATATTTTAAGGAATATATATCCCTTCACAGTTCTAAAACTATCTTTTGCGTTAAACATAAATAATTTAAAACTTTCACAACTAAATTATGAGAAAAAACATCAAATTGTATCAAACTTAAATATTCATATGATCTTATTATTATACTATTAACCTTAGATATTTTATTAGTTAAAATGTGGAGAATATTTTCATTTTGATAATCTCAAAGTTTTCATAAACATTTCCTTACAAATATTAATGCTCACAATTTTATAATTTGTATACCACTTCACGTATAGAACTATATAGATTATGATTCTGTCCTTGAAAACAAAAAATATAGATTATGGTTCTTATGCCATATGGTTAATAATAATAAGAATAAATTACATGTTTATAAGATGAATTATGACTAACATTTATCTTTGATTCATATGAAAATTATCGATCAATATCAATATCTAAGTATTCATGCATTAGATGTTATCGGTATATTTAATTGTATGACTATATGTGTAATAGTTCATGCTTAATTAGGGAAAAAGATATTGGGGGTAGAATAAAAAAATTTGTAATTTGAGGTAAATAAATTGGTTAACGGTATGAAAAACACAATTTAGATTTTATACTCACTAGATCGCTATTGCGGTTACGGTGAAATGTTTGAGTATACTACACTTATACAAAATGTAATTTTTATATCTCTATTGAAACTATAAGTTTTTTTTTTTAATTTCAAAATTAAAAATTTGTTTATAAATAATTTGTAAACCGTGCATGGCATGGACACTATACTAATAAAAAGATAAAATGAGGACACGACACATATTATCTCAACAATTATTAATGAGGGACCAATGCATTAAAAAAGCTAATTTTGGTAGGCATCCAAGTAAAGAATAAATCACTCGTATGATTTTATGAGAGATTATAAATTACACCATCTACCCTTCCTAATTTTTGGATTTGACAAGTTTATTCGGAGGCAATGTACGGACAGCCACCACCTACCCGGAGGCAACAAGCGTCGTCATCATCATCGAGCAGGCATGATGTAGCACTTTCAATTTCTCCTTTACCGGAATCCTCCTCCGCTACCGCTGCGCCGCCGCCTTCACAACCACCACCACTATCAACTAGTGAGTGCCTTTTCAACTCGCATCAAATTCTTTGCCAATAAATTCAGCTGTTTTTTTTTTTTTTTTTACTTCAACTTTTAAATTAGTATTTAGCTTATATAGTAAACTAAGAAAATAATCAGTCTTGTTGAATGGACTGTGGATTGAAATTTAGGTGTTTTTTTGGCAATTGTTTGCTGTAGAATTTCTGGGTATTGTTTTGTTTAAATTATACTCAATTGGTGAATTGGGTATATCAGTATATGGTCTGTTTTTCTTCTGGGTAATAAATTTATTACCAAATTAAGTAACTTGTTATTGGATTGCTATTTTGGCAAATAGTGTAGAATTTATAGTTTTTTTTTTCTATTTCCGGAAACCATTATACTTCCTCAAATTTAATTTTTTCACTTGTTGGTTTGGGCATTTTTTTTGGTTTCCTTGTGTATAAAGAGGCACAAGATATAACCAATTCTAATTTTTCCGTCATTTGTAAGCTCTAATTGAGCAAATTAGCGAAAGAAAATTGACTTTAGTATAAGGCGAAAGAATAGTTTGTTTCGTGCTCACTGTGTGGCTGCGTAAGAAGAAAATAGACTTGGTTACAAGGCAAAACTTAGCTTGAACTCTATTTGTTTTTGGCTTGCTTGTTGTTTTCCTACATAGCCGTGTCAAGTATGCTCAGCTATTCCGATCGTCGTGGTCAAAACGTCTGAGGGATATTCTCCTGTACAAAGGGGATAGGTAAGGGATCTATATTCATATGTTCCAGTTTATATGTAAGGGCTAAATTTCACAAGTTGTTAAGTTAAGGGGGCAATTTGTCACTTCTGGTTGTGGTGCAGTAATTCAAGTACTTGTAGTTTACATAGTTTAAGAGAGGTCATTAGATAAGGATTGACTAAAATAATGTAATTGGCTCGGATTTAGTTTCAGGTTTGTGTAGTTGGAATCTGACCTCTGGGATCTTTTTTTTTTTTTTTTAAATTTTATTATTGTACATTTTTTTATTACTCTCCAAAGTAGTTTGGAGTATCATATGTTTGGTTGTCTAGAAATAAATAGTCAAAATTCTCTTCAAGTTGACAAGAACACCCAGGTGAACATGTATATAGTACAGTAATACGTACTTTGTATTTATCTAGTTTAAGTTTTTTTTTTTAAAAAAAAAATTGTACTGAGTATGTCTATGTCCCAATTTTCTCTGATTTTGCAACTGCATGATCGAACAGATATCAGCAGCAGAGAGGATTTTTTAAAATTTGGCTTGCCACTCTACAAAGCAGCTTTGGAAGGCAACTGGGCATCTGCGGGACAAATTCTGCATCAATCTCCTGACTGGATCCGACAGCCAATAGCAAAGGGAGGAGAAAGGGTTCTTCATATCGCTGCAGCAGCCAAGCGCACCTATTTTGTAAAAGAGCTGGTGAAGCTCATGAGCAGAGATGACTTGACCTTAAGCAATGATGCCAAGAACACAGCTCTTTGTTTGGCTGCAACATCTGGGGTTGTTGAGATTGCCAAGGTGATGGTGGACAAGAATGATGTGCTCCCAATTATCAGAGGTAGCCAAGATATGACACCCCTTCAGATGGCGGTCTTGCTAGGGCGCAGGGATATGGTGTGGTATCTTATCACTGTCACTGATGACGATCAATTGACTGATGTTGATCGCATAGCAATGCTTACTAGTTCCATTAACACTAATCTGTTTGGTATGTTCCCCTTGAGCTAATCTATAATAGCTGGAATGGAAGGATCTAATTTGACCTTTGTATGCAAATAGATGTTGCGAATCATTTACTGCATAAGCATCCTGAGTTGGCACTTCTTCGTAATGGGAAGGGAGAAACTGCTTTACATACATTGGCTCGGAAGCCTGTAAGGTCCGGAGGGTATCATGAACAAAGCATATGGAAAACACTTGTTGGACTAGGTAATCATTGCTGCTTGGCTTGGAGTAAATGAGCTTGCTTTTAATTTTTAAAGTATGAATTACAACTGTATTCCTGGAGGTAAGCTAGCTCAAGGAAAGGTCCCAGAACAGCCATTAGAGCTACAACTAGTACAGAAGCTTTGGGATGAAGTCATCAAACAAGAAGATAAAAAAATCTCATTCCTTATTGGCTCTCCTTGGAGACTGCTATTCATTGCTGCAAAATGTGGTAATGTAGAGTTTTTAACAACACTTATACGAACCTATCCTGATCTAATATGGAAAGTTGATGAAGAAAACCGTAGTATTTTTCACATTGCTATCATAAATCGCCATGAAGAGATCTTCAAGCTGATATATGAATTAGGAGCAATTAAAGACTTGATAGCTGTTGACAAGGACGGAAATGGCAATAATATGCTGCATCTGGCTGGTGCCTTGGCTCCTTCACATCGTCTCAATTGTGTCTCAGGAGCAGCTCTTCAAATGCAAAGAGAGCTTCTGTGGTTTAAGGTAAATTTACTATGAGTTTTCCGATCCCTTTATTAAGCTTATTTTTTACAGAACAAGCAATTACTTAGATGATTGAACAACTACTTCTTTGCTTTTACACATTTTCTAAAGAATGACCGTGTTAATAATTTCACCATATGCTATTATGTTCACTTGTTCAATAATTATTGGTTTCACTTTCAGAACTCAGACCAACTTGATGAACTTTGAACAGATAGTAAGCTAACGCCTAATGGCATAATTTACTTTGTTTTCTGTAAAGGTAACGAAATAAGGATTTATTTCTGATTGAGTGATTTCAGATCAATTTGTCAATTTCTACTTTCCAATCATACTATGTGAGCAGTTTTCTTCCCCCTTCCCTTCCTTACTTTCCACTATCAAACTAGCTTAGGAGACCAACTAACTAAATAAACTGGTATATGCTTGCTTAGGAATTTGTTTTGATTCTTGAGTTAAATGATTAACATCACAATTGATAATAGGCTGTGGAAAAGGTTGTAAGTTCTGAGTATGCTGAAGCTGAGAATAATAATTACAAGACTCCTCGTGCCTTATTCACTGAAAAGCATGAAGGATTAAGGATCAAGGGAGAAGAATGGATGAAGCAGACCGCACAATCCTGTTCTGTAGTCACGACCCTCATCGCTACAGTAGTCTTTGCAGCAGCATTTACCTTGCCCGGTGGTAATAACAGCAATGGAGCCCCCATGTTTGTGCATCGGCCGTTGTTTATAGTCTTTTCCATATGTAATGCTCTATCATTGTCTAGCTCCTCTGCTTCATTATTGATGTTTTTGTCAATCCTCACCTCTCGCTATGCGGAGCATGATTTCCTCAAGTCATTGCCGCTGAAACTGATGTTAGGATTAACAGGGATGTTCATTTCAATAGTGACTATGATGGCAGCCTTCACAGCTACCTTCTTTATTACCTTTCGCCAAGGTCTGTATTGGATTCCTATTCCCATAGCTCTGTTTGCTGCTGTTCCAGTTGCTCTTTTTGCTTTCCAGCAATATCCTCTCTTGCTAGATATATATCAATCAACTTACAGATCTTGGTCTTTGTTTCAACCTACTAAACCAAAGCTTTTTCCAAGTTATTCAACTTAAGTGATGAAGTACAGCTGAATGAACAGATATTTGCAACAATTTCAGAGGTGTTTCTTCTCATTGTAAACTCTTCTTTTACTTTACTTTTTTGTTTTTCATGTTTCCCTTTGAAAATGTGAATAATAAGATGATTAACGTCGAAGGAATGTAATCTATCTAAGCGTTACATTAAAGGGCTAACTTTTTCCATACTATAGAACAACTTAATCTTAATTTTCAGAAGTAGACATTCAGGTCATGAGAGCTCAGAATATGGTTTACATGATCGGCGTGTTGTCATTACATGTTAGTGTGACCAATGTCATTCAAACTTACCATCAGTTATATTCGCAGCTCAAGGTCGATACACGTTGATAATCCACACAAAGAGCATGGATGTAGTATGACTTGTACGAATGCTGGCCAAGATTGACGAAAGGGGAAGGGGAAGGGGAAGAGGAAGGTTCATTCTGAAAAAGACTTGGAATTGCTGTAACAATCCATCTCAACAAAACCGACTTAATGTTGTAATCCATCATACACTCAAATTTCAACTCTCCTGACCATTTTCTTCTACTACCTTAATGGAGGGCGGTGGAGAAAATTTTAGGAATTATTAATTTCATTGACTTATTGAAGATAAGAGTTGACTATTGCGTCAACTCCAAAGGCCAAAGCTCTAACTTTGATACTCGTTTCACTCCTACTCCGAAACTACAGTCCATTAAAGCCGAGTATGTGCCATTGTGCCCAACCTGAACCATGGATCCTTCACAAATTCTATGTTCCAGCCGTTGGCGTTCTTCCAAGATTAACTCCATTGTTCCATCTTCTTTTAGTATATCTGGCTCACCGGCACCTCGGTTTGCTTCCAGGTGGGACTCTTTTCCTTACCCATCTCTCTATCCAACTGCCTCAGACATTTCCGGCAGGAGACCATCTGAATATTCTGTTTATTCTATTTCTCAGGCGGCACCAGATTCTTCCAATGCTGATAACATTGCCTCCAGAGATGCATCAGTATGTGATGCTACTAGTATTAGCAATACAGCTATGAAGGACTTCATTAGTTCATTGCTCCTGCTTTCAATACATCTGCCTCACCGGCACCTCGGTATGCCTCCACTTGGGAATCTTTCATAGGGCTGTCTGACAATCTGGTGGCCTCTGACATTTCCTGCAGGAGACCATCAGAAACCACTACTTATTCTACTTCTCATCAGAAGTCAGAAAACTCTAACAATGCTCTCAACATTGCTATCCAAAAAGTAGTGTCTTGGAATGCTACTGCAGATGTGGTCAGTGGTAGTGCCCAAGCCGCTTCTGCATCAGACATTGCTCGACGGAAAGCAAAATTCTTGCAATGTCCAAGATGGGATGGATTTGCTGAGGCTCTACCAGCCTACAATACTTATTGGGGTTCTGTTCCTAGTCGTAGTGACGCTCCACCTTCAGGTAAGGAACATTTCCTTTGGTTGATAGATCTCAAAGGTTACTAATATTGTCCTAAAATTATATAAATGTGTCGTATTACTCGTATTGTAGGAGGAAGTGCAAGCTATTGTCTATTGATCGTCACATTGTCTATTAAATCAGTTATTCTGAAATACAGAACCTATATAAGATCATGTAATCACTTATTTAGTTCCCTTTCCTCCTGTTCATGTAGGTAAAAACCGAGTATTTTATGCTGGCAACATCAATTATATCTATCAAATCCGCAAAGATAAGCTTCTGGCTGTGGCCGATGTTGAGGCCATCATGTACACCTATGGTGTTGAGAACACAAGTGCTCTGAGCATTGTGAAAAAACTTGACCCGAACAAACGTGGGATGTTTAACATGAACTCTGAAAACAGGCAAATTCTTCTTGCTTCAACAATCAGTTTCTCACACATGAAGGAGCCTAATCTAAGCATATTAAGGCATGCAAGCAAGTGTTATCAAGATAACTTGCTTTCATCACTGCATTTTTCTTGCTATATTAGGGAAGTCTTGGAAGGAAAATATTTAGGTGAGAAATACGATTTTTTTTTTAGCTTTCTATATTATTTCACTAGATGGAAGCCCATGCGATGCACGGTTTTTTCATCTAAGATTTTTAATTATTTGATTTATTGTATTAAATAATTTCAGACAAAATTACAAAAGTTTAATATTTATTTTTTTTACTATAATTTATAATGAATTTATTAAATATAAATAAATTGTAAATATGATATTTTTTCTGTATATTAAATCTTTAATGTGAAATGATAAATTTTTAATAATATAAATCCTAAATCATTATTCATTGTTTTACCATATCTTTTATTTCGATAGAATTACCAACCTCGTCCACAACCAACCTACTACATCAATGGATAAATTGAACTGTGAAATGTTAGCCAAATTTTTATTGATACGAAATTTTGTTTGTGTTGTATGATGTGTCAATTTATAATAGTAGGTATCACAAAATTATAATTTAATTATAATTAACGAACAATTTGTATTTCTTATCATAAATACTATCAAAATTTATCTTATAATGATAAGTATCATATCAAACTTTATTATAAGCGTTTATCATTTAAATATTTCTTAGTATATTTTTTTTTGGATTTCTTATACTCGTAGTATTGAATTATTAAATTTATCTTTTCCTATATTTTTACTTCATTTTTTTTCATTAAAATAATTTGATTTGTGGATTATAATCTACGTGCCATTAAAAATTTAGATATATCAAATCTAATTTGTTACTTTTATCTAGGTGGCAACATAATTTTTTAATTCAAAAATAAAATACAAATCTTTCTCCTTATTGGTCGAAATAAGTGTATTTCTTACGTGGCGTTCCAAATACTCTCCAAAAATGCCTACTTTATTTATATATATTAGATTTATTTGCTTGTAGTTGCAAAGCCTATTAAGACGGACCTTCAAGGTCTGTCACAGGACCAACTTAGATTTGTGAAGTTCGTTGTGAATGGCTAGGTCTCGGAATCCTAAGGACCGGTGTGACTTGAGCTAACCGTTTTAAGTATCTTTGAAACAGGAGATGAATCTCGAATAATGCTCCTTGGAATATATAGCATTCTCGGTGTTTTGGAGGGTTCATCGAACCATGGACTTACAACGAAAGATGTGAAGAAGTTCGTAAAATTATGGAAAATAAGTAATTCTTACGAGAGACGTGTACGAGACGACCTTATAAATGTGATCATTAGAAATTATAATGGAACTATATCTAGTTCGAGCTTTTACAATTTATTGTACCGTCGAGATTTGTTTGGAAAGCTGCGTATTCTAATGTTTGATAGAGGGCAAAACCTGTCAATGTTCTTCTCTTTAATGGACAGAGACGAAGATGGATTCCTCTCGTCTACTGATCTTCGTGGTTTTTCTGCCATCTTTGGTCGATATCCATCAGATGAAGAGATCGATCGTGTGACTCGCAAGCTTGATTTCGACGGTGATGGTAGGATAAGCTTGGAGGATTTTCATGGAACGATGGAGCCTATATTAGATGGGTTGACATGGGAATTTTGGTTGGTTGCTATCTTGATTGCTTTGAAACTTTAGTCAGATACAATCTATTTTTAACATGCCATTTATGACAAAGTCATGGCCTAATTAAAAATTTACGTTGTTGATCAAATTTACTGATTTTTAGGTATTAAAAATGTGTCGAGTTTCTAGTTGATGTTTCATTTTTGTCCTCAATGTCTCCAAATTTTTTCAAATGTAAAATCAATGGTTTGTTGTCATGAAGTTTACACTTTGGAATTTGTTTAAATTAAATTACTTGTGTAGTTGTGTATATGAGGTCTTCCATAGTGAAGGAAAATAAATCTATTATATTTCAATAAAAAATAGTGTAAAAGACACTATTTCAATTAACTTCCAAAACTTATACATGATCAAAGTAAATAAAGATGCACACGTTCTAAACTTTTAAAGCATTACTTTCACCTAAGTTAACTTAGTTATATTTCAATTAAAATCATAAAAAAATTACAGTATATTTTAATAACATGTATTGAGTTAATAATCCAACCACAACTTATTAAAGATATTTACTTTTACATAATTGTTAATTTGTATTCAAACGTTGTCAAAATAAATACGAGTATAAAGTAATATATAACTAGTCCAGGTGGTTGATAAAAGTTTAGGATAAACTTTTTGGATTGAAGGTTAAATACGATCATGTAATCTCTTTTGATAATGCAAGATATTTAGACATACTGAACTGAAATATATTTTATTGAACTGAAATTATTTTTACTGAATTAAAAGTATTTTTACCAAAACATAAATTATTTTTCAGGATTAAAACTTATTTTCACTAATTCTCTACTGTTTTTGTAAATAAATTAAATATATTATAAATGGATCTTATTTTAAAGAACTTTTTAAAACGAATTTTATGATGGAAATAGTACCGAATTATTAGATTTTTATTAAAAGTTATGATTAATTTTGTATATATGAAATATTAGTAGTGTATCGATAATAAACTCTATACAACATTTTCACTTTTAAAAATATGTCCAAACTTCGCTTATTTAGCATCATATGTGTCAGAATAATACTTATTTATCGCTTACGTGACGCGACACTTGGCGAAAAACTGGAATGTCAAGTGTCACTGTCTCGGATCGTGACCTGGCTGCGAGACCGACTTTATTTATTAGTGATATAATATGATATGATTGATAATAGATTTTATTAAGTTTTTTCCTTATTTGATAAACATAATCTTATGTGGCGTACATTATAAATCATAATCAAAATTTTACTATTATATATATATTTTTTTTTTTGATAAGCAATATATTTAGACATAAGATATCATATCGCTTATTTATATAATAGTGTACTTTTTGTACTTTGTTTGTAAATAGATATCTATGATATTATTAACTTGAAACTATTTTTATCGAACTTAAATTATCTTTTTATAACTTAAATTTCTTTATTTTTGACATTGACTATTATTTTTATAGATTAATGTAAATAGATATCTATGATATTATTAACTTGAAATTATTTTTTTCGAACTTCAATTATTTTTATAGAATTTTTGTTTTTTTTTTTGACATTGGCTAAAATTATTTTACTTATTAAAGCATATTTTTAGCCTATTCTCTATTATTTTATAAATAAATTAAATATATAATAAATGAATCTTATTTCAAAGAACTTTTTAAAACGAATTTAATGATGGAAATAGAACCGAGTTATAAGATATCCATTAAAACTTATGATTAATTTGTATATATGAAATATTAGAAGTATATCGATAATAAAACTCTATCCAACATTTTTATCTTAAAAAATCTATCCAAAATTCGCTTACTTAGCGTTATATGTGGTACAATAATACCTATTTTTCGTCTACGTGGCTCGACACTTGGCGAAAAACTGAAATGTCAAGTGACGCTGTGCCGTGGCCTGATTGCGAGACTGGCTTATTTATTAGTGATATATGATATGACTTTTGTTAAAAAAAAGTAGTATTTTGCCAAATATAAAAGTTTAACACTTGAAAAATATCAACCGATCAAGACAATCGTAACAATAAAATAAAATGAATATCCTAAATGATAGTGAGGAATGCTTGTCAAATTGCCATAAAATCGACTTTTCAACAATACAATATACGTAAGGCTAATAGACAGCGTGTATATTGTATTGTTGAAAAGTAATATACTAATATGTACATTTAATTTGCTTTAATAATAATATACTAATATGTGCTTGGTATTACGGAGTATGTGATTTGTTTACTTTGTATAAAAATAATAAAATAATAATAAAACCACCTTTGTCCCACAGCCCTCACGGACCGCGGTAGCCTATATAAATTGAACATTCCACGACAAATGTACTAATATGTGGAATGGTGCTACATTCCACGAAATTACTACGACTACTTGACACTTTCTTAGGCACAAAGGTTAAAGGTACCGCCAACCTACCAAGGAAAATACATGTAAGTCTAAAATAGCAAAAAGTCCAGCAAAATATTGCATGATCTTAAGCAATGAATATTAAATAGGAAAGGAAAATGGGATTTGTAGTCCTCAAACTTTCTTATGGTCTTATATACTCCCATTATATATAAATTAGGTCGCTATTTTACAAGTACTATGACGAAGTATAACTTTTTTTTTTTTTTTTTTTTTTTTTTTTTTTTTTTGAGAAGATCAATTCATTAATAAGAACTCATACACAATTCTAATTTTGTAGAACTACGATCGCGAGTGAGATTTGACATTGATGAATACCCTCGTCTCTTGAATCGCCGTCTTCTGCAGCTTTCTTCTACAAGGGGGCCTTGCGATTTTAGATAGTTTTTGAATTGAACAAAACCTGGTTTAATTAATTGTAGTCGTTGATCTGAAAACTGATTCAATGCCGCACAAACCACCACCAAAAAATTAGAACTTCCAATGACAAAAGAGAAATCATCTACACCAATCAAGACCATCGTAAGGATGGGATCTATTATTATAAGCAATTAAAAAGGGATTTTGGGGCTTTGATCAAGGAACCAGTGGTAGCCTCTACCAATAATCACAATGGAGATCAAGGAGAGAAGGATGAAGGAGGAAAAAGGGAGGATGGGAGAAGATTGAAGGAAAACACTAAAAGGTTTGGAAAAATCCTAGTAAAAAACTAAGAAAACACCCTCCTAAAGAGAAACCTAGAGGAAAAACCCTAGCAAAAAACTAGGAAGCAAGTATAACTTATTTGAAGGTTCATTATTTTAATCATATTACCAAAATAATCTATTTAAGCCCACAATAACATTATAAGATGGCTATAATTTTATGAATTAATATAAAGATGGATCGATCTTGGACATTATACCAAAGAAAGATATATTTATCTAATGAGGCAAATAAATGTAGTATTCATAGAAAGTAACACTTAAAAATTATGCAAAGAAACACGTTAAGAGTTGAGTTTAGAGACAATAATCAAATAAAAAAATTGATAAATAAATAAGCCTATTCAATTTGTATGAAATTGGGATTCTCACTTTGTGAATCAAAATAATAACATATCATTAATATATATATATATATATATATATATATATATATATATATATATATATATATATATATATATATATATATATATATTGAAATGAGATCATATCATATGACACCTCATCCCTTATATGAGAACCCTATTATATATGAGGACTCATTATAACCGTTGGATCAATTACATCCAATGGCCACAATTAACTCCCGGTCAAACAAAACTCCTGCATTTTTTCTCTCTCCTCCTTCCTCTTTCACACGGTATTTTCTCTCTCCTCACTCAATTTCTCTGTTTTCTACTCTCTTTCTCTTTGCTATTCTCTCTAATTTTTCATCACTTCTTCAATCTTCATCAATTCTTCGTCAAGGTGAGTTTATTGTATATATTTTCGTTTTTTTCAATTAATTTTAGGTCACATTCAGTTACATTCATTGTTGATTTTCGCTGATTTCAACTCACATTGTTTATCAATTTGTGTCGATTATGATTTACTTTGTTTTTTTCATTGATTTTAGTTTTATTTTCATTTTTTTGAGTAGTTATCAAGTTGATTTTAGTTTTATTTTGCCTTATTTCCGTTATTGTCCAGTTTTTTCGTTTTTTTGGAAACCTAGAAATCACTAATAATTTGTGCTATTATGTTGATTTTAGCTTGATTTTAGGTATTTTAATTATTTTGTGTATTTTAATTTGAAATTTTGGTTTATTTTAGTTCTCAATTATGTTTTATTTTCTGGTTTTATCTTATTTTTTGTTTGATTTTAGCTTTATTTGAGTAATTATTAGTTGATTTTAGTTTTAATTTTGCTTCATTTAAGTAATTATCTTACATTTTCTTTGTTTTTTTGGAAACCTAGAAGTAATTGCTATGGATTCCGCAAATGCAAATGTTCTTCAAGAAAATACAATGTATGTGTTTCTGCTCATTTTATTTTTATTTTTTCATTTTATATTTACTTGCTCATTTTATGTTTGTTGCTCAATAAATTACTTTGTGTTTAGCTTTATTTGAGTAATTTCACATACTTTTTGCTACTGAAAGTATGATATTCAGTTTTGTTGGCTGTGATAACTTGGCTAAACAGTAGGAATGAAATGAGTGTTTGGTTTTACTCACTGTTGTTATAAGGTTTGCATTTGTTAATATTGGGTTAACATTAGTACATGATTCCAGGACCAAGCAATTAGATGAGGCTAATGAATTGCAGTTGATATTAATTAGATGTGAGGCTAAGATAAAATTCAATGAATGTTTTGGGTTTGTGTTCGATTATTACGAATATCGTTTAATTTTTAATTTTTTGCTTGTGAATGATTTTTTGGCTGGTATTTTGCTGAATTTTTTACATATTTATAGATTTATTCAGTCTGATTTTTGTTGTTTTCGTATGTGTTGAATTTTTAACCATATGTTTCAAATTATTAATGATATGCTATAGAAGTATCCCTGCTCATTTGCCAGAGAATCCAATATGCTAGGATTTGGAAAATAATGAGGTGTACTTAGTTAGATTTGCGTCTTTGTGAGAATGGCGTAGAATGAATTGTGAATTGGTGAGACGCTAGAGACTCATTCTTCTTTTTTTGGAGCTTGCTGAAGTTTGCTATGAGAAGCTATTATAGGTTAATTGTTGTTGCTCATCTAGTGGTAAAGGTGCTGTCAAATGATGATGCAATTGTTAGTGTTACGTGACACTTTGTAGAACAATGGAGGTAATAAGTGATGAATCAATTTTCTTTGGGTTACATTTTGCAACTAAGCTTGGCATTCATAATGTGCTTGTTGAGGATGATTGCCAATTTAGGAGTAATTAATGCCATTTAGTCGAATGAGGTACAATGGAGCAATCTGCATCTTATTTTAGATGACATTTATCAATTTAATAGAAAAAATTAATGGTATTGCTCATGAATTAGCCCACTGCCTACCACGGGTTTTGGAAAAAAAGTCAGGAAGTTTTTGTTGTTGTAGATTAGTTGATGACTCGTATCACTTGTATGGGAGTTGTTGTAGATTAGTTAATGATTGGAGGATTTTTCATATTAGTTATTAATCATTGTATATATGATTCATGTATACGCTATATGCCATAATATGTATAATTATTAGGATTATTTATGAAAGAATGAACTAAAGATGGTGATATATATATATATATATATATATATATATATAAGCCTACTAGCTTCAATAGCAAATTAAATGATGTTTCATATACATTAAACTTACTTGCTCATTTTATGTTTTGTTGCTCATTTATGAAATATCAGGTTTTTTTTTTTATTTTGTATAGCATATCTGATGAAATCTGTTTGGAGTTGCAGTCATTTGTTAAATTAGCACTAATTATTTGCTCATTTGTTAAATCAGCAAAAAACTGATTGCTCATTTCCCAAATGATCAAATAAGTGTTTTCTTATTTACAAATGAGTAATTAATTATTTGCTCATTTGACAAATGAGCAAACTAATGTTTGCTCATTTCACAAATGAGCTAAGAAATGCTTGCTGATTTAATGAATGATTAAAGAAATGTTTGCTCATTTGACAAATGAGTAACTAACTATTTGCTCATTTGCTAAATGAGAAAAAAATTGATTGCTCATTTCCCAAATGATCAAAGAAATGTTTGCTTATTTTACAAATGAGTAACTAATTGTTTGCTCATTTCACAAATGAACAACTAACTATTTGCTCATTTGACAAATGAGCATCTAAGTTTTTGCTCATTTGTTAAATTAGCAACCAAGTATTTGCTCATTTAACAAATGAGCAACTAACTATTTGCTCATTTGACAAATGAGCAACTAACTATTTGCTCATTTGCTAAATGAGAAAAATATTGATTGCTCATTTGACAATTGTTCATTAGATAATTTATCAGCGTATGTTTCTCTACCATAACATACTCCAACCCCCCCCCCCCCTAAAGTATCCTCTTCACTACACATCCAAAAAAAAATTCTATGTGATATTTTACTTTTTTTTTTTATGATTTTGTATGAGCAGGAACTCTATTGAAAAGGAGTGTGCTGCCGATGTTGGTTCATCAGTGGATATAGAGTCTGAGAAGCTTAGTGCATCTATAAAATCAGAAAACAAGCAGAAGAGATTAAAATCAGTCGCTACTAAGGGTAAAGTAAAAGAGGTTGAAAAAGGAGTGAAAGAAAAACAGAATGTGAAGTTCGAGGATCCTGATGGTGAAGATAGAGGATTGAATTTAGGGGATGCTATTGATGAAGTGCAAGGATCGAAGTCTGTTGTTTATGGGACGTTCCGTAATAGGATGTCGCCTTCATCTATCGTTAATGTTGTTAAGAAGCTTTCGGAAGATCAGTTGATTGCTATTAGAGCTATAAGATTTGGGTCCTTGAAGTTTTTGAAAGTGTCCCAACTGCCTTTGCAGTTGGGTTTTTGGTTGGTCAAGAACTTTGATGCTCAGAGTTGTTCCTTCAATATTCCTGATTCCGAGCCTTTCAAAATTACTGAACAACATGTACACGAGGTCCTAGGGTTTGCATTTGGAGGCATGGAGATGGATGCAAATGTTTTTTCCAAGGATAATAAAGTCATAACCCAATGGAAAAAACAGCTCAAAAAGAACTCATTATCTGTCAGCATTGGGGAGCTTACGATGTATTTGAAGGACCATAAATCAGTTGGGCCAATGATCAAACGCAATTTTGTAGTTCTTTATGTTTCCACTTTAATGTCAGGTAGTCTTTTCATTTTCATATTGCTCATTTTACTTTCATTTTGTTCATTTACTTTCATTTTGCTCATTTTAGTTCTTGTTTGATCATTTTAATTTAATTTTGTTATTTTATGTTAGGAGGACAAAACAAGAATGTTAATCATGACATTCTCAAGTATTTGACTAATGTTGATAAAATCAAGGATTTAAATTAGTCAAAGTTTATCCTTGATTCTTTTGTGAAGGCGAAGATTAAATAGGATGAGCTTCGTACTCGATACTTTCCAGGATCTTTATTATTTCTTATGATTTTTTTCTACCTTTTCTTTATTTTTTATGTGTTGCATCTTATGGAATTTTTATCTCTTATTTCTTATGGTATTTTCTACCTTTTCTTTATTTTTTATGTGTTACATCTTATGGTATTTTCTCTCTTCTTTAATTTGTCATGTGACAAAGTTTATGAAATAATCATTCTAAGATATTGTTTGAAAAAGAGCAGGATCCCCTGCAATTCTGAACCCCCCTTACTCCCTTAAACAAGAAAACACACACACACGCACACACAACTTGTAATAGAATCTGAAATCAGATTCTGAAATTAGATTCAAAAATCAGATTTTGAAATCAGTTTCCAAAATCAGAATTGTCATCAACTACTGAATTGAAATGTGACCAAGGAGAAAGGGGGATAGGTTTTTGTGGGTAGGTGGCAGTAGGGGTGGGGCTGGTATTTTCTAAGTTTTTTTTTAAAATTTTTATGTATTAATTGTTATTTATTTGTTTATTTTAATGTACTAATTTTTCCTATCTTACTTGTTTGTAGTTTGTATATGTTGATCAGTTTCTCATTGAGGAAGTTAGAGCCACACGAGAAAATCCGGTTCTCAAAGGTTGGACAATCAATATGTTGTCTAGTCGTGAGAAATTGAATTTTTTTAAGGGGAGGCTTGGACTTGTTGATAAAAATCTGAAGGTTGTTGGTCCTTCTGGCAGCAAACAAACAAAACTGGTATTTCACTTTCAACCAATACTTAGCTTTTCTATGCCTTTGGAATTGGAACAAATCTTGCCTTTAGGAAAATGATGCAATGTGGCGCTCTATATGGCGCATTAATGGACCTCCTAATTGAGCAAAAATAATTTTGCTCATTTGTCAAATGAGCAATTAATTTTTTTGCTCATTTGTCAAATGAGCAAAAATTCCAGTGCTTATTTGTCAAATAAAGTTCAATTTGCTCATTTCTATATGACTTTTGCTCATTTCATATTCACTTTGCTCATTTCATATTTACTCTTTTCATTTATATTGCTTCTAAATAAAATTGGAACAAATCTTGCCTTTGGTTGTAGAATAAGTATCAATTTGTCAGATCTCATTTTATAAGCTTGGGCTATAATTTGTTGAGGTATTTGTATGATCACAAATGGTCCCAACTTATTTTAACTTTTTTTTTTAATGTTTTTGCATTTAGGAAACATCCGTTCCAACTGCTCCACAAACTAACGAAGATGTTGAAGTAGATTCAAAGAAGGTATTTATATGATTTTTAATATTTCAACATAGATCTAATATTGATGTAGTTTGTTTTTCAATGTACATTCGTTTTGACTCGATGTTCTGGTTTAGTGAAAAAAGTGGTGTCTATTCTGTGAAGTCTGGTTATCTGTTGGAAAAATTGGGGAGTGTGGAGTAGCAACATCAGGTGGATAATGATGCAATGTGGCGCTCTATATGGCGCATCAATGGACCTCCTAAATCAGCAAAAAAAATATTTGCTCATTTGTCAAATAAAGTTTAATTTGCTCATTTTTATATGACTTTGCTTATTTCATATCCACTTTGCTCATTTCATATTTATTGTTTTCATTTATATTCATCTTATTTATGCTTTTTTATTTTTATTTTTTTTAGGCCAAATTAGAAAATAACACCTGCAAAAAGACCCGATTTTGATTATAACACCTTAACATTTCGAAATTTTATTATAACACCTACAAAAATCCCAAAATTTTGGTTTCACCACCCACTAACGGATTTTTGGATGGAAACCGCTAGTGGGACCCACTAAGGACACGTGTCAGTTGTTTATTGGCTTAAAAATAAAAATTAATAAAAATTAAAATTAAAAAAAAATAAACCCCTAAACTCTAACCCAGCCACCAGCCCCACCACCGCCGACCGTCACTACACCGCCGGAGACCCCCCACTGTCGTTGGATTCCATTCCTTCTCCGGCGAAACCACCGGCCGTCACCCCCACCAACATCAGCCCCCCCGTAAATCCCCTTCCCCCTTCCTTCTCCCCGAAAAATCACCCCAACCCACCACAACCCTCCACGAAAACCACCTAGCCCCTTCGCCTCTTTCAGACCCACAACCAAACCACCGTCAACAACCGCTACAAGCACCAATCGAAATTTCGCAGGTGGTTCTCCATCAATTTCAGGCGTCAAACGGGAAGTTGTCTTAGCAAAATTCCGGTGGTGTTGCTTCGCAAAAACCGGCTGAAATCGCTGCGAAATTCAGCAGATTCGCAGGTGGTTCTCCGTCAATTCGCAGGTGGTTGTTCGGAAGATTTCGTGGCTCAAGAAACGGGCTGAAATCCTGCAGAATCCGGTGAGTTTCGTCGGTGAAGTTCCGGCGATTTCACTGCTCAGGAAACCGTCAATTGCAAGCGTTAATCCGGAAGGTTTTTCGCTGCTCAACTTCAGGGCTGGGCTGGGCCTGGTATCGCCGGATTATGCGAGGGCAGGTGATGCCGGCGGCTGGGTAGGTGGTGCCGATGGTGGGGCTGGCTGGGTTAGGGGGTTAGGGGTTTTTTTTTATTAATTTTTATTTTTAAGCCAATAAACAACTGACACGTGTCCCTAGTGGGTCCCACTAGCGGTTTCCATCCAAAAATCCGTTAGTGGGTGGTGAAACCAAAATTTTGGGATTTTTGTAGGTGTTATAATAAAATTTCGAAATGTTAAGGTGTTATAATCAAAATCGGGTCTTTTTGCAGGTGTTATTTTCTAATTTGGCCTTTTTTTTAACAGAAATGCATTATGGAGCTTGCAACAACATCTACAAACCTAGTCTTGGCATACATGGATTTCAGTAAAAAAACATGAAGCTGCCATCTAGTATTTTCCATACAACGAGAAGATACAAAAGTTGAACGAAGATGCCATGGGCATTTGTAATGAGCATAAGATGAGCTCCAAAACTTTGACTGAAGATAATACACTTTTATTTAGCCAAGATGAAGAGTATTGGCAAGATCCGGTAGTAATTGAAGCTTGGGATAGGTTTTCTGAGATTTCAAGCAATAACAAGCATGCTGAATCTTCAATCAATGCAAGGTTTGTTCATCCAAATTAATCGAGACCCATTGATGTTACTAAGACTGCTTCTGAATGTTTTCAGATAGCAAGTGGTATTGCTGATGTTGAATGTCCGTCCAATGTCATAGAGCCTAAGGCTGCTGAACATGTGTTCAAAAAACTTGGAGACTCAAGTGTCAAATATGGTTCAGGATGTTCACTTGCCAAAGGATCTGGAACTCCTACATTCAGTTTAGGAATATTTTCTCAAAAAACTGATTCTCAGAAGAAGTCCCATAACAGTGCACACAAGTTGGTGCTTCGGCAATAGCTTCTATATCAGCTGTTGCTGATGCTCTGAATGCTAATCCTCAAGAGTCCATTTCTGATGCTCAAGAAGATGTAATTGTGCTTAAGAGAAAAGGAGATACTGAAAAGAAGAGTTATATTCCAAAGAAATTAAAACCTCAGCCATCAATGCTTCTTAGATCACCTTTTAAGTCTTGCGTTACCCTAATTTACACTCCATTATCACAATCAGAGAAGCGTCTTTGAAGCAGTGTTTGATGATGATAAAAATTGTTTGTAAGTATTTTTTTTATCTACAGAATTTGTTATCTTGTACACTAACTTCCATTTGTTTTTGTCATACTAACTTTCTTTATTCTTTTTATGCAGTGAACAAGTATTTTTATCAAAATTTAATGGAGAGGATGATCTTGAAATTTCGAGATTACATCTTGAGAAACTTTATAGTCATCAAAATAAAGTTGATTCAAACGTCATTAATGCTTGGTGTAGCATTTTGAATTATAATGAGCAATTTAGAGACTCAAATTCTCTTGCTAGTTTGTTTTTTGACCTTAATGCTTCCGTAAGTTCAAAGTCTTTCATTTATTTTTTTTATTGAATTATTTTACAGTATTTTTGTTGTAATTAATTTATGTTTTTTCTTAAACATGTAGGAGTGTCTTATTTACTATGAGATAGCTTCTGTTGCCTATCGGAATAAGATGTTTTTTGAGGTTGCTGAGAATCTATACATCAAATCAGTTGTACCACACAAGGATATTCAACTTTTTTTCTTCCCAGTTTATGAAGTAGATCATTACTATTTGGTATGTTTTAACACTATCACACAGTATGGTAATATCAAGCTTTTTGATGGAGATCATGGACAGCTTTTAAGACATTTGGTATGGCTTAAAAGTTAATCTCTATTCACATTATGTTTGTTTCTTTTAGTTGAATGATTAGATTTTATTATGTTTGCTTATTTGATGTTTTTATTTTCAGAGAAGTTCATTTTCAAACTTTATACAATGTGAAAGAAATCTACAAAGTTCTGTTTTGGCAAGTGATATCAAGCAAATGGAAATTCTGTGATCAAATCTTCATGGAAGTCTTTGGATAACAATCATTTACACTGTGGAGTTGTAGTGATGAGACTCATGGAAACATACATGGGTTGTGCAAAGTGGGATCCTGGTTTAAAGAAAAATAATGTAAGTCTTTCAGATTAGTCTCATAAATAATAACATGTTTTGGTCTATTTGCTTATAATTTAATGGTTATTTATCTGTCAATTAGAGTTACCCTAAGAGTTACCCTAAATATTCGTTCATTTGTTAAATGAGCAAATAGATGCTTGCTCATTAAATGAAATATCAAAGAATTCTTGCTCATTTGATAAATGAGCAAGAAATTACTTGCTCATTTGATAAATGAGAAAGAAATTACTTGCTCATTTGATAAATGAGAAAAGAAATGTTTGCTCATTTGACAAATGATTAAGGAATTACTTGGTCATTTCATAAATGAACAAAGAAATGTTTGCTCATTTCTCAAATGAGCAACTAATTCTTTACTCATTTAAGAAATGAGCAATTAACTTTTTGATTAGTTGCTGAATGAGCAAGAAATTACTTTCTCATTTGATAAATGAGCAAAGAAATGTTTGCTCATTTGACAAATGATTAAGGATTTACTTGGTCATTTCATAAATGAACAAAAAAATATTTGCTCATTTCTCAAATGAGCAACTAATTCTTTGCTCATTTAAGAAATGAGCAATAACATGTTTTTGTCTATTTGCTTATTTAATGGTTATTTATCTGTCAATTGAGCAAATAATTCTTGCTCACTTGTCAAATGAGCAAGCAATTATTCATTTTGCAAAAAAGGACAACTTCCATTCTCTCCCCGCCCTGATGCTTGCTGCATACTGATTGGATTTCTGCTATACTACTTTGCCTCCTTGTCCTCTCTTATCCCTCCTAGTGTAGGTGATCCAACCCCCTCCTGCTTAGCTGCTACATTCGTTACACATGTTATTTGTTTTGCAGGTGATAATCTTGGATAAATTTCGTGTAAAGTACAACCTGGGAATAATTACAAGTGAAGTGAACACTATTCAATCTGTTAAAGAAATTCCTCAAAAGAAGAAAAAGCAAAGAAAAGTGTCAGTTAAGGTTGATGAAGAAGAAAATGATGAAAAAGAAGAGCCTGAAGAAGAAAATGCTAAACAAGAAAAGCCTGAAGAAGAAAAAGTTGAAGGAAGAAAGAACAGAAGACAGAAGAAAGCTTAATGTTAGGGAATTAAATAGTTAGTAGTGATAATTTGTCTTTATTGGTTTAGGGAGTTGGGTAAATTAAGATTTTACCTACTTGTAAGTAGTCTTTGAATGATGTAAAACTGATTTATAAATTGATTTTACAAACATACCTTATCATATATATCACTACTACAAAAATGGTCAAAGAGACCTGTCGTAAATTGCCTAAGAGACCTGTTTTGAGGAGGTCTCTAGCTCACAGGTCTCTTTGATAAAGAGACCTGTTCAGCTGAACAGGTCTCTTTGTAATCAATAAGAGACCTATTAAGTAAGGCAACATGTCTCTTTCCATGGAATTACCTCTTACAATTATGCAGGGAAAGAGACCCGTTATTAAACATAATAGGTCTCTTTGGCCCTTATCAAAGAAACCTGTTCTGCTAGATAACAGGTCTCTTTTAGCTTAATTGTTATTAAAAAAATAAAATTGATAATGATATATTTATTAATTGAATATTTTTTTGAAAGAACTAAAATGGAAAAAAAATTGTAAATTATAAAACGAAATAGTTAATGAATTCATTGAAATAATTTACAAGGATAGATATCATTGAAATAATTTACAAGGATAGAACTCATTGAAATAATTTACAAGTATAGAACTCAATGACATAATTTACAAGTAACCATAACCAACAACTAACAGTCTAATTATATATCCAACCAACGATCCTTTGGTTGATTTTTTTTATCCCTCCATTTATCAACTTCCTTCATCGAGAGTTTCTTGAATTGCTCATCATCCTGTACACCATTAAGAAAATCAATTATAAAAAATTAACAATAACTCATTTGAAGCCTTCATCAAAATCAATCAACTCTTCAGCGTCAAAATCATTTCTATCATCCAAAATATAAACAAGAAAAATCATCAATTGATCCATCAAAACCAACATTAACATTCTTTTTTCCTATACACCCTTTCACTTAAACTGAAAAATTAAACAAGAAAAAATATACCAAAATTAACATGCAAATGAAAAAAAAAAATCAGAAAAAGAATTGTAAAAACCCCACCAATCTTTAAAAATCCACCCCCAGCCCCTATAAACCACCCACCCCCTGTCCATATGAACCCCAAACACCACCGTAACCTAGCACAACAACCGTAAAAAAACCCCAACCACCATTAAAAAATCGGAAATCCCTGGTCCATGTAAACCACTCGAAGCCCGTATAATTCAAAATCCCCCAACCCCCGTATAAACCTTGTATGAACAAACCGCCCACTCTCCGTATAAACCACCCCCCAACCCCGGTATGAACCACACCCAATTTTATTTTTAAAAAAAATCCTAGCCACCCATTAAAATAAAATAACACTTACCCAGTCTAAAACTCAAAACCACCATAACAACCGCCTAAAAACCATTAAAAATATAAAATAGAAAATGGTATTATAACTGTTATAGCTCTTCAATTATCACTTTAATTGTCCAATTTGACCGTAAAAAACTCTAGATCGATCTAGAGTTTTTATGGTAAAAATTAACAATTAAGGATAAGGAAACGTCGGCGTTAAATAGGATGCGGAAACAACGTCGTTAAGGTGGAGGGTGCCGCAGTGACACCGTTAAAGTGGAGGATCTTGCAGTGGCCGTTGAGGTGGGGGATGTGTCGTACTTTCTTGATCTAGGATAAAAAGAAAAACATGAATTAAGAGGAGACGATGTGGCGTAGCTATCTTGCAAATGATGAGGGTAGGTGAAAGGAAGAGGAGCATTTAAGGGAAATTGAGGAGATAGAGAGCCGTGTAAATAGAAGTAGTGACGGGCCTCATTCAATAAAAGAATTAGAAAAAATAAAGTGGTGGACCTATATATATATATATAATACCATTTTCTATTTTATATATATAAGAGACCTGTTATTTCTAATATTAGGTCTCTTATATTTAAGAGACCTGTTGTGTAAACTAACAGGTCTCTTTATAGAGGTTTCTTTGACCATTTTTGTAGTAGTGTATACAACTAGTGTTCATTTGAAATATTCGTTCATTTGTTGAATGAGCAAACAGATGCTTGCTCATTAAATGAAAGATCAAAGAATTCTTACTCATTTGATAAATGAGTAAGAAATTTCTTGCTTATTTGATAAATTGGTGTCGACAGATTCTGAATGCGATTGCTTTTCTTCACACTCATACTCTGCCAATTGTTCACCGTGCGCACTTAGAATCTGTCTACACCAATTTTCGATTGCTGGTTTTAGAGAATATGGAACAACTCATAACAGAATTTCTGCATGAACCTTATGACAGTAACACACCTTCAATTGCTATGGAAGATTGGTGTCTGTAGGATTTATTTTCCAAGAATTTCTGCATGAACCTTATGACAGTAACCTGATGATGCTCCAAGTACACATGAGAAACCAAATGATGCTGAAAGTACACATGAAACCAAATGATGCTCAAGATCAGACAAGGACTCCCTCGAACAACATAACCAAGATGCAGAGCAACAGCAGATACATCGTGGCAGGTATGAGGATAATCGAAGAAGAGGCAACATGAAGCTGTTTTATTATGCTTTTGCTGTGCCAAATTCTAAGATCAATTTCACTCTTTGCTAGTTTAGTATAAGAATAGACTATTTTTTCTATGTTAGTGTACTAATTGTGACTGAGAGATACTTATGAGTTTTAGTTAAGTATATATGTTTACTTGAGTTTAGGTAGTCTTTCTAGATTTTACTCTTCCTCTACTGATTTTCTTATCTTTATATTTGATTATTGACTTATTGTAATATAGCTACATGATTAAATTCAAATTATTAGAGTTACCTTAAATATTCGTTCATTTGTTTAAATGAGCAAACAGATGCTTGCTCATTAAATGAAAGATCAAAGAATTCTTGCTCATTTGATAAATGTGCAAGGAATTTCTTGCTCATTTGATAAATGAGCAAAGAAATGTTTGCTCATTTGACAAATGATTAAAGAATTACTTGGTCATTTCATAAATGAACAAAGAAATGTTTTCTCATTTCACAAATGAGCAAGTAATTCTTTGCTCATTTAAGAAATGAGCAGTTAACTTTTTTATTATTTGCTAAATGAGCAAGGAATTACTTGCTCATTTGATAAATGAACAAAGAAATGTTTGCTTATTTGACAAATGATTTAGGAAATATTTGGTCATTTCATAAATGAACAAAGAAATGTTTGCTCATTTAACTCATTTCTTAAATGAGCAACTAATTCTTTGCTCATTTTTTTTTTAGAAAAATTCTTTGCTCATTTAAGAAATGAGCAATTAACTATTTTATTATTTGATAAATGAGTAACTTAGTTTTTGCTCATTTGAGAAATGAGCAATTAAATATTTGATTATTATGAGCAAGGAATTATTACTCATTTTATAAATGAGCATCTAACTATTTGCTCATTTGACAAATGAGCAAAGAATTATTGTTTATTTATCAGTGATTTGCAACCAAAGATCAATTTTATCCAAGGATACAGACAATAATTTGCTCATTTCACAAATGAGTGACCAAGTATTTGGTCATTTGACAAAATGAGTAGTTAACTATTTGATTAATGAACAAGGAATTATTTCTCATTTTGACAAATGAGTAACTAACTATTTGCTCATTTGAGAAATGAACAAAATTTTAGTCACTCATTTGAATATGTTCAATTTTCAAATCAACAATATTTGCAAAGCATTAAATTATGATTAGTACAAAATTAATAATATATTATTAAATATAAAAATTCAACAAAATTTTATATGCATATAAAAGTATCATTACACTTTTTTTTGGACAATTTCTAATATTTTGATGACTCAATAATTCACAACCTCTACATAATATCTTCTTTTTTTGGTTTTGTTCTACAACCTTTTCTTTTTCTCCATTAAGCCTTTTTGCACTTCTACCTCTTGTTTCAACATTTGACACATCAATCTCAATCCCTTTCTTTTTTGAAGTCTCTTCATTTGATACATGAACTCCAGTCCCTTTATTCTTTGAAATTTTTGGAGGTTTGACAATTATTTCAGTTGGCACACTAGCTCCAATCAATAGCTCAATATCTTGTTCTTTGTTTTTTGCACTTCCAGCTGTTGTGTCATTATTTCTTGCAATCCTCTTAGCTTCCAAATCCTTTCTTATTCCTTGAAGATTTATCACAATGTCTTGAATATCTTCATCATTGCCTTCTGCCAAACTTACACAAGTGTGTATCTCTGACCATAAATCATTTAACAATTTTTTCTTGTCAATTATATTAGCACATTGCTCTAACAGATTTCCTCCCAAGTCAAAATTGGTTTCTTCAGTGCCATAGTAGTCCATCTATGCAGAATATACTGCTCAGGAATGGTTTCAAACCTTTTTGCTTTCCAAACCTAAATCATATGTCTACATGGAATTCCTTGCCTATAAAACAGCTTGCAAGAACATGTGGTGTCATTGTTAGTTGGATTAAACACAACATCAAATGTTCTAGTCCGATTTCCTTCACTTACTTTTGCAACTTCCAATCCATTTTCTTTCTTCAATTGATCAACACCACAAGAAAAACAAGCAATTTCAACCTCATAAAAAACAGAGTTAGTATATACTTGTGAGGCATGCTTTTCTATCCCTAGTGGTGTTTTGCACTCAAGATATTTGTGTTTTGAATCATTGTAATTTTGACCTTGAGTGTGTCTCTGGGCATCAATTGCAGCTTCATATCTCAAGTAAAACTCAACAAGTGACACATGATCGAGGATTGATAAAGGAGCAGAAAAAATTGTTTTCACTTTCCGATCTTGATGTTGTACGCATTATTCCTCCAAGGAACACATCTCTGAAATACGCCGGAATCCACTTATCCCTTATCTTGTACATATAACCTAACCACTCATGTTGTTCCAAGTGGTATTTAACCATCACCTTGTTCCACCTTTCTTCAAACTCAGCGGGTTCAATTTCAAGATGCCAAATGCAAGAACATAATTTTTTTAGGAAACCAGTTTCTTCTTGCATGATTGATTTCTCCAACTTATCTAGTAACTTTTTCACTATGTGCCACATATAAAACCGATGTTCAGTCTTCTTAAACACACTTCTAACAACAATTTTCATTGCTGGATCCTAATCCATGATCTTACAATTAGGTTCATTCCAACCCATTGCCTTGAGAAATGATCTGAACAGTCACTCAAATGACACGGTATCTTCCTTTTCTATGAAACCAGCAGCAAAAGTAATGCAGCTCTTATGATGGTCAACCCCTGTAAATGGAGTAAACATCATGTTGTACCTGTTTACACATACAGATTAGATTTTAAATGAGCAAATAATTCAATGCTCATTTGAAAAATGATCAAATAATTGATTGCTCATTTGTTAAATGAGCAAATAACTCAATGCTCATTTGTGAAATAAGCAAACAATTCTTTTCTCTTTTGTCAAATGAGAAAATAATTGAATGTTCATTTGTCAAATGAGCAAATAACTCAATGCTCATTTGTGAAATAAGCAAACAATTCTTGGTTCATTTGTCAAATGAGCAAATAATTCAATGCTCATTTGTCAAATGAACAGGCAATTCAATGCCCACATACATACTCTTATCAAAGAATATTAGACTTATGGGGATATTCACTTTTCACATTGAAGTAATGAGCAATTATACTAAGGTCATTTAAAACAAAGTCATTAATTTAAGCTATAGTAGTTATAACACAGTAATGAATTACCTATCGGTTTGGTATGTGGTATCAAAGGATACTATATCACCAAATAGAGCATAACTCTTTTTACAAAGGGGGTCTGCCCATAATGCTCTACAAAGGCAATAATCTTCATCCTTCTCAAAATCAAAGAAAAAGGCGCTCCACATTAGCTTTTTGTTGGTAAAGTTATCCACGAACATTTGAGCATCGCTTCCTTGAATGTATGCTTTTAAATCTCTAATAATTTTTTGAAATCTTGCTTGGATGCACCAATGTTATCATATCCTCCACCAATTTCCTTCATCATTCGAAAAGTTGTAACGGGACCAATATTCACCTATATAAAGAACAAAACAGTTTGTCAAATGAGCAAATAATTCAATGCTCATTTTTAAAATGAGCAAAGAATTCAATGCTCATTTAATTATTTGCTTGCTCATTTGAACAATTTAATGCTTATTTTTCAAATGAGCAAACAATTCAATGCTCATTTTTCATATGATCAAATAATTATTTGCTCATTTGTCAAATGAGCAAACAACTTTTATTAGAACATATAGAGAATTCATGAAACATAAGAGACTTTGAAAGTGTTACCTTAGAATTATTCACAATTACTTCCTCTGTTCCACAAATATTGCAATAAGGATGAGATTACACATCCTAAAGCACATTTTATATGCTAAATATCTATAATTATGTAAGAGTAAAAATTATAAAAAGTTGATAATGTGAAAGTATTTTACGAGACGAATCTAACAATACCCACATGACTATATTTTACTTTACGTATAAATCATAATATGTGGTCAGACAAACGTGATGATTAGTGTAAAAGTCCACTTGTTGCAATATACTAGAACGAAGGAAGTATTTTTTTGTGCAATATGTTCATTTTCCTTCCTTCTTTTTGGAAGAGATTGCAACTAGGTGTATAAAGTGCATGAGTATGTCCCTCATGAAATTGTGTCACTATGAATTTGTTATCACCACAATGCTTTATGACAATATGTGTCTTGCACCCAACACGAGTAACAAGTCTCTTCTTTTTTATTGAAGCTTTTTCTTCATTGTTTTATCCTTCCTTGTTATTTAAATCTTTTTTAACAGTAGCCTTTCTTTTCTCTTTGTATCCTTCCTTATAGCATAAGATATACTGTGATTTCAATTCTTTGCTTCTTTTTTGTCTTTTAGTTGTAGAATTCCTTGTGTTGAATCCAGCAGCAAATGCATAACTTTTACAAAATTCAAGGCCCTCTTCAAGATTATTAAACTTCATTTAAGGAAATGTCGCAGGTACAGAGTATTATATAAAATTAAAAAAAGGTCATTTACATGAAGTTTTACTATTAAAAAAACTAGAGAGATTGTTATATGTAACCGGGTGCACGGTGCATCCAAGGGTATTGTTTGATTATTTTGATGATTATTGCTCATTTAATCATCAATTGAGCTGAGCAAAAAATTTGGATTACCCTTGGGTGCACCATGCACGCGGGGTGTTTATAATTATTTAAAAAAAATGAAAAAACTAGAGTAAAACTTTTATTTTTTGCATGTCGTGGAAAATGTTATTATATTACTCCCTTCGTTTTTTTTTTATTATTATTTGCATCACTTGCAAATGTGCGTAGTTTTAGGAGAATAAATTTGGTATAATATAATAATGTGAGTGGATGAATAATTTATTATGGTAAAAGTAATGTGGGGACCATGAAAGTGATAGTATGTGAGAGAAATAGTGGGGATCATGAGAGAAAGAAATGATAATATAATTTGAGTGGGGTTTAAAGTAAGAGAGAAATAATAAAATATAGTATAAAGTTACCATTTATAGAAGTGAAGCAAAAAAAAAAAAAAACCATAAAAAGCTTTTAGAAGGTACTCTTAGCTGGAAGAATAGGTAGAAATTTTTTAAGAGTAATTAGCTCTCACCTCTATTCTCTCAAAAAAAAAAAAAAAAAAAAAAAAAAATTCTAGCCTTCTTTGTTGATTCTAAGAATAGGTAGAAAACTCCAACCTTTGTTTTTCTAAACTTTTTTTTTTTAACTTTTTTTTTTTTTTTTTTTTTTGCTTTATAATAATGAGATCTCCCTTAAAAGAAAGGGTTTTCGATCTCAGCTCCTTCAAAAGACAAGATTTTTTCGATCTCTTTTGAAAGATAATGTTTTTTTTTTTTTGCTTTATAATAATGAGATCTCCCTTAAAAGAAAGGGTTTTCGATCTCAGCTCCTTCAAAAGACAAGATTTTTTCGATCTCTTTTGAAAGATAATGTTTTTTCAATTTCCTTCGAAAGACAAGGTTTTTCGAACTCCTTCGAAAGACAAAATTGTTTCGTTGGTGAAAAATTATGTGGGGCTGCAAAGGTTATTAATTTTTCGAATACGATCAAATGAATCCGATGGAAATCATCCTCACGACTACAAGGGGATCGTTAGATTGTCTCTCCAACAAAACTGTATTTTCCAGTGATATAAGCGGGAGATGTTCCACATTACAAGATTTGTTCGATGATCGTAGTTTTTTATGAAGGAAATTTTTATTTGATTCAAATTATGTAGTTGTTAAATTCATTTATCGTTTTAGATATCATATAACTTTTTATTAATGAATTAATTTTAATTTTTTTAAAAAAAATAAAAATAAAATAAAAATAAAAATAAAAATAAAAAAAAAGAAAAAAGAAAAAAGGGGTACTCTTAGCTAGAAAGACTTCTTTCGTTGACTTATATTCCTTAAATGTACTGCTCTTATCCATGACAATGGCCACACAATTAATCAATTATACTAACGGGTTGCAAGAAAATTGCTAAAAATTTTCATATACTTCTTTGTTATTTATTTTTATTTTATTTTGAAAATGATGGAGGGAGAAGATGGAGAACCATACCCAAATTTGGACACTTTAGCCCGAGAAGGTGCTCAACTTGGATCTCAGCTTCAACCCATTTTTCTACCAGGTAAGGAGTGCAGGAGGGTTTGGTTTTTTTTTTTTTATTTTTTTTTTTATTTTATGTACATATATGAAAATTACAATTCAACAATTTAGGTAAAATAAATTTTTTCTTTTTTAAAAAAATTACTCTGATCTCTTTATTTTCTTTTGTTTTTTCACACTTTCCTATTTTAGTTTGTAGTAATACTTTGTACTGTTCGTAATATTTTTGTTTTATTTGTTAGGTAGGATGGAGTATTTCTTTAAAAATAGCTTATCTTCACCTTAGAAATAATTATATAAAAAAGCTTCAATCAATAAAATTATTTTTAATATGGTAAAATCAGTATTTCTAACTATAGTAACTTAGTAAAAGAGTAAAATTCAGTTTCAAATTAAGTGAGTAAAAAAACATTCTAATTACAGAAGATTAATTAGTTGCAACAAACAAGTTAAATAAGCTCTAATTAGTAAAAGGAAAAATTTATGGGAATAATCCCATTTTTGGACCATTCGTTTTTAATAATCCCACTTTTTAGATATTTTTTAATAACCTTTATCCCCATTCTTTTTTAATGGTCCTATTTTATCAGAAACCAGTTGAGTAGGTAATTTTTTTTTAAAAAAATTAATTTACACATGTCACAATTTGATTTGTCCAAAATTAAAAAAAATTAAAAAAATAAAATAAACCCCCCACCCTGAACCCACCCACCGGATCTTTCCCTGCCACCCCCGCTCCTCCTCCTCCCATCACCCCACCCCTGTCGTTCCTCCCCCTCCCCTCACCCTTGTCGCCGCCGCTCCTCCTCCCCTGCCTTGAAGTACCGTACTGCAGACACGTGAAAGCACCTTTCGCTTTTCCAAAAGCAAAACCAATAATTCAATGGAGTAGTTTCGTACTTAGTTCTCAAACTAGCTTTAAATAACATTCATCAAAGTGAAAATCTAAAACTTATACTCAAATTTCGTGGGGGTTGGTTGATGGTGGTGCGTAGGTGGGATGGTAGGTGGTGGTTTGTGAGCTGGTTGATTTTTGTCACGGGAAGACAGAAGGTGGGACGGTGGGGGTTTCTGGGTTGGTTGATGGTGGTGCGAAGGTGGGATGGTGGGTGTGAAGAACTCTAAAAAAAATCAATTTGGGGCTTTTTGTTTGGTTAAGCTACTATTGTAATTCGTTGCACCAATTGAATATACGTTGGATTGTGAGCATCTTGATACAAATTTCATGCATTTTGGTGAAGAAATAAGTAGGTTACCATTATGTCATGAACTCCATACGTGAGCTTCAATGAAGTTTCCTCCATTGTTGTCTTCTTTAAGCTTAAGCATGGGGTTGTCGAGGAAGGAGAGGAAGGGGAGGGAGGCCAGCGGCCGCCGGCGCGTCTGTCGGATCAGGTACCGGCGGTAGGGGGGCTAGCCTGGGCTGGCTCCCTGGTGGCTACTGGTTGTTTTTTTTTTTTTAATTGACCAATCACAGACCGTCACGTGTTAAGTAACCTGTTGTAACAGCTTACATAACCGGTTGGGACCATTAAAAAAGACTGGGGGGTAAAGGTCGAATTATTAAAAAATATCTCAAAAGTGGGATTATTAAAAACGAATGGCCCAAAGGTAAGATTATTCCCATGAATTTTTCCTTAGTAAAATTCTAATAAAAATATAGATTTTGAATAAGAATCAGGGGAAGAAAACACGACTTTAATTCGTAAATTTTAATTTTTAATAAATAAAATGTTCATTAATTTTCCCAAAAAAAAAATTCAAAACATCTTCTATATATTACAAAGTTCTCTCTCTTCTTTTTTGGGTTCATTGATGTTGTAAATATTTTCTTTTCAATGAAAATATTTTAAGTATTGTGGAACTGTATATAATATTATTAATCTTATAAATTACAAAAAAAAAATGTTACTTTTTGTTTCACTTTTAGGAATTATGGATAAGACTTAATCAGGAAATCCGAACGTAAACCTACTTTATCGAGAAAAAAAAAAATTGAACAATTCATCTTTAAGTTTATAATGATCATTAAAGATCAACCGTACCACAACTTTATACTACTAGTCCCCATTTTTTTTTTTTTTTTTTTTTTTTTTTTATATAATTTTTACTTGAACTAATGAACTCTCTCCTTTCACCGCTCCGTTTCCACTCCACCAAAAAAAACTATATCCATCAACTCATCATCATCTACATAATTAAAAACTTTAATTTGCTTTCGATGTTGCTATATGAGCTTATCCAAAATTTTAAAGTTTCAAATTAAAAAACCTTTAAGCTTTAACTTCTTTGAGCTAATTATACTATTCCCTTGATCCATTTTAAAAGTTTTTCCAAGTTTAACCTTTCTTTTCTAGAAACAATAATCACCATCAAAGTAGGAACAATAATTAAGGAAATTAAGTACTTCGTTTATGGTAAAGAAATTATTTTAAAAGTTTGAGTTACGTGCATGGGTGGATTTAGTGTACAGACTGTACACTAAGGGTATGTAAGTTCATATTGCATACCCTATTTCACTATTGACTATTTTGCTAAAGTTAAAAAAAATAAAATTAAAAGCAGCTTATTACTAGCAATTTCAGCTTCACAATTTCAATGATTTGCTGGTTAAACGAGACATAAGTTGACTTGTTGGAATCCTGCTAAAAGTCTGCTTTCATTGCATTAATACTTCTTTTATCCCAACAACTTTGTATATTATTGTCTTTATTACATGAATAAAAAAGTAAATACTGTGGGACATATTTTATTGGGGAAGAAACGATTTTTTTTAAGACACAATTTGAAAAAGATCTTGCAATATCCCACTTAATTAGGTGTATTCCAAATATAGATTACAAAATGAAGTTCAAGGGGAGAATATCAGGCCTATAAATTACGGAGTGAATAATTTTTAAATTGGCCACGACATTAATCTCTTGAGAGCTTGTTTGTTTAAAGGGAGAGGAGATTAGATAAGAGGGCTCTTTTATTTATTTAGAGGGATGGAGATAATAAAAGGGATGAAAAAAGCTAATTATCTAGTTATAATAATAACTTGGAGAAATGGTATAAGGAATGGGGATAGAATAAAAGGATAAAAAGTTTTTTTTTACCCTTAATGAAGGGGAAGAGGAAGAGGGAGAAGAAAAGTTAGTAAGGACTACAAAGTAATTTTTGACTTATTCCAATCTATATATCAAACAATGAATAGCATTATTTTCTATCCCTATTTCACCTTATTCTTCTTATCTCTATCCCATCTTACCAAATGCCAAACACCCCATAACTCCCATAATAGAGATGACTCGTCAACGCAAACAAGACGATTTGTGTAAAGTCATCGTTGTTGGCTTGTTTCCCACTTGCCCTTACCGATGTGGCGACTTAATTTACTCTTAGAAGATAGACTTCACAAATCTCACTCAAATGGTTACGCAAAGTATAAGTTTTTTGATTAAATAGTATCACTATTACAATTTTACAAACATCAAAATATTACAATAAGTAAGGTCTGATATGATTCGTCTCATTGAGTATTTGAAAGAATAATTTACAACTTTCCACAGTAAAATACATTATTGGGATTTAAAAAGAACAAAGTACTATGTATATATAATCAAATGTGTGCTTTATAATCGTGAGAAATCAAGTGGAACCATTTCAATGAATTCTCCGTAGTACGTCATCATATTGCGGTGCTTCTATGTATATTCACATATGATGAAAATATAGATGAAGCAAGCATGGAATTCTTGCAATATGGTGTGAAACTATACCAAGCAGCCATGAAAGGTGATTTGTTGACTATAGACATGATTAAGCGTCAATCCCCTTCTTGGATCCGCGCAAAGATTACGAAGGGAGGCGAAACAGCTCTTCATATTGCCGCAGCAGCAAAACATGTTGAGGTTGTTAAAAAGCTCGTACACTTTATGTCCTCCGATTCTCTTGCTTTGACAAATAAGGTCGGAAACACAGCACTTTGTTTTGCGGCCGTGTCCGGTGTTGTTGAGATTGCAAGAGTGATAGTGGAGAAGAATGTCGAGTTGCCTAACATCCGAGGAAGTCAAGGGATGACACCACTTTACATGGCCGTCTTGCTAGGACACCGGGATATGGTTTGGTACCTCCTCGACGTCACTGAAGATAAATTATTGACAGATCAAGACCGCATTGGATTACTTAATAGCTCAATCAACACGGATATGTTTGGTAATTAAGCTAATTCCTTACTCTACATACTAACTGCCTAAAGTTTATTTCTTACCCGGACTCTTCATTTTACCTCAAGACATTTGTGACTTCATGTTGAACTAAAAACATGTGAAGTGTAACCGTGTAGGGTGCAAGATTATATAAGTTGAGATCATTCTTACTACATCACAAAGTATTTGTTGCTACTCCAACAAATTAAATTCCATGCTTCTTATTTGCTTATGATCAATGTTTCATGAATCAGATGTAGCATTGCATATTCTTGACAAGAATCGGAACTTAGCCTTTTTACGAGATGCTAAGAATGAGACTGCACTACATGCGCTAGCTCATAAACCGCTGAAGCCCAAAGCCCATCAATCGAGTATATGGAGCGTGATATTGGAGCGATTAAGTAAGTTGCTATGTATGAAAAGTTGATATTTATACGTCAAACACAAATTTTTATATGTGGCTGACCACACCGTGAGCAAGAGAAAAGGGTAGAGCCACAGCTTACCCGACTGAGTAATCCCTAAATAAGTATCCCTTAATAAATAACTCAAAACACACAGTGTGGTTAGCCACACAGAAAAAGCACCGAATGTCACATGGATCGATTGATTAAATAAGTTGTTAATAATGTATGTAAAATTGCTCTCTATATTTGCCATTTAGTGTCAAATCGATCAATTAATTGATGTTCACTCGATCTTTTTCAGTGAGTAGCATATATCAAGAGAAAAGGGTAGAGCCACAGCTTGCACTTCAACTAACACAAAACCTTTGGGGCGAAGTCATCAAATTGAAGGAGGAGGATATATCGAACTTGATAGGCTATCCTTGGAGGCTACTATTTGTTGCAGCGAAATTAGGGAAGGTGGAGTTTTTAACAACCCTGATCCGGTCTTATCCTGATCTTATATGGAAGGTAGATGAAAATAGGCGTACTATCTTCCACATTGCGATCATACATCGTCATGAGGAGATCTTTCAGCTGATATATGAGATTGGAGCAATCAAGGACTTAATAGCTACATTTAAAGATGATCATGGTAATAACATGCTGCATTTGGCTGCCAAGTTAGCACCTCCTCATCGACTTAACTCTGTGTCCGGGGCAGCTTTGCAAATACAACGCGAAATATTGTGGTTTAAGGTGATGATAACTCTATGTCAATGCAAATTCTATAATCCATTTCTTTTGATAATTTTAAGCTTTAATCTGTTAACATATAAAAACAACATAACTATATGCTTTATGGTTGACAATGACAATTCGATCTACTTGTGGAAGATGCAGCCTATATAACTTCGACTAGGAAGTAGGAAGTCTTGTATCGGACCATACAAAAATTGGCACTTGCTACACATCTAACCAAACAACCACTAAGCCTGTTGATTTCTTGCTTTGTTGTAGGCAGTGAAAAAGGTAGTAAGACCCGAGTATGTTGAAGCTGAAAACGAGGATAAAAAAACTCCTCAAACCTTGTTTAGCGAAGAACATGAAGAATTAAGAGCCAAAGGAGAGCAATGGATGAAGAAGACTGCTGAATCATGTGCACTCGTTGCTACTCTTATAGCTACTGTGGTATTTTCAGCTGCCTTCCAACTACCTGGAGGTGTTAACGACAAAGGAAGTGCTGTCCTACTGAAAAGTCTATGCTTTGTTGTATTTTCCTCGTCGAATGCAGTATCGTTGTTCACCTCCCTCGCTTCTGTGCTGATGTTTTTATCAATTCTCACTTCGCGTTATGCAGAAAATGACTTCCACATTTCACTTCCCTTAAAGCTCATGATGGGGCTCACCTTACTGTTCGTTTCGATTGCAACCATGATACTAGCCTTCACTGCTACATTCTTCATAACTTTTATTGAAGGTGTGAAATGGCTTCCTATTCCTATTGCCCTGATCTCATCTGTTCCTGTTGCACTTTTTGCCTTGCAGCAGTACCCTCTCTTGTTGGACATTTATCGCTCAACCTACAAGTCTCATCAATTTCTATTCGAATCAAGCGAAACAAAGCTTTTCGACAATTCTTCTCAGCATGATCCCTTTGTACATGCCGCATCAACGGTATCCATATATCCAATTAAGATTCATCCAAAAACCTCTATTACTTCTAACATACCTTGCCGCAATCCTTCCCATTGGCAAACACCCTCGCAGATAGTAGCACCTTGTGCTTCAGAGAATTACACTCCCAAATTTTATTCCTCAAATGATTTGTTTTCAGAAGCTGATCCTTGAAGCGGATTTTAAAATTGGCAAGGAAAATTATTCATATCAGCTTATTTGATCTGCCAGAAGCTTTTGCTCATCTTTTTTTGAGCTATTACTCTAATCATTTTCTAGGCCATTAGGCTATTCATTTGTTCATTTAATCATTCTTTTAGTTATTCATCTGAATTCATATTAATAATTCATTTTCTTTTAGCTAATCATCTGTTTTTAATCCTAGAGTACTGTCATAATGAGAGCAAAGAATTATGATTCTTACTATGGTTAAATGTATCATATATGGGCTGATGTTCTAATTAAGAAAACATGAAATTGTTTATTATCATCCACCAGATGATCTTGGCCCACGCCATATAAAACCGTCTTTTTTTTCATTTTTTTTTTCAGTTATAATAGTGCAAATGTCCAAACGAAAATCTCATTTACCTTTTGCACGCATTTTGATAAAAGTGAATTAAAAAAAAGTAAAAAGTTATTGCTTAAAGGAGAATTCTTTTTTATGAAAATATGGAGTTGCAAGATTTGAGTGATTTGAAATTTTAATAAGGAAAAATTGTCTGGAATAATTTCATATTTATGGCGTCCGCCCAAAATAATTTCACCTTTGGATATTTTTAAATAATCCGACCTTTATACTCAATCCGCCCAAAATGGTCCCAAGTGACCTGTAAACAATTGAGTAGGTAATTTTTTTTTTATTAAGTTCAATTTACACGTGTCACCACGTGATTGCTCAAAAAATGAGTTTTAATTTTAATTTTAATCAATTATTATTTATTTTAATTAAATATTTTGTTTTAAGAAAAAATAATTATCTAAAACAACCACCACCAGCCCAGGCCGGATCCTTCGTCGCGCTCAGACCCTAGATTACCCGCGCTGGTCGCCACTCATCCCCCTACCCCATCCGTCGCCTCTAAACCACAACAATGGTGGTGATGGTGATGGTGGGGTGAATGTGATGGTGATGGCCATAAAGATGATTAGGTGAATGTGATGGTCTAGATCTCAATCAAACGCGACAAACAGACGATTGGAGATGAATGTCGTCTTGGAGGTGGTGGACGGTGGAGGAGAAGTCAGTGGAGAGGAAGAAAGAGAAAATGGGGTCAGAAGAGAAGGAGGAGAGGGGATTGGTTGTGGTGGTGGGGTCGAGGCGAGGGGAAGGGAAGGATGCCGGAAGTGAGATGGCGAAAGAGGTGGGTTGCCGGCGAAGCAGCCTCCCAACGGTGGCGGTTGGGGCTGGCAGGGGCTGCGGAAGAGGGGAAGAGGCAAGAGAATCTCCCTACTAATCAAATGTAGTTGGCGGGGCTCGAACTCGTAACCTCAAAGTCACAAAGTGAGTTCCCCACCAATTCCACCAAGCTTCACATGGTTAACTTGGAATATATTTATTTATTTTTTTCGAAACAGCCACAATAACTAGATTTCATTCACTTAAGCAAAAATCGGAAGCTACAATATCTTCCACCACACTCTCAACCCAATCTCCCGTAGAGAACTCGAGAGGTTTAAGATGAGCCATAGCATGAGCTACACCATTTGCTTCTCTAGCAACATGACAAAAACTAACATTCTCAAAAATAAATTAGAAATAGAAATAATATCCTTGCCCAACATACCCATGAAAGAGTTATCCTTAACCTTGCCATTCACCGGGTTGACAAGTTGCAAACAGTCACTTTCTACTACTATATTCCTAGTTGGGGCGATTCTGATAGAATTTGGGCACATGCGAAAGTTTAATGGACCCGAATATCATATAACAATTTTATGATTTCATAAATTTCATCATAAATTGTACAAACATGTTTGTGAGAGCTCATGTCTCTCACTCTCTTGATAGAACCCTTAATTTCTATCAACCATTGGTGGAGCTCATGATTAGCTCACTTCTTACTCATGCACACAAAACATATTTATAGTGGTGTTTTTCCACTTTCTAGAATTTTCTACACTTATCTCATATTACATGTATCTAGATTTTTCTACATCACTCATCTTAGATATTTTGCAAGATATTTCAAAACCTCTCTTGATTTTCCTACTTCATTCTAGATTTTTATAATCTACACACTAGATTTTTCATACCACATCTAGATTTTTCTAGATTAACCTCTAACACTCCCCCTTGATCTTGAAAAATCTTTGTTGAAAAAGCTCCATTGATGCTTCTTTCTTCAATGATCTCTAAACTTGATTTTTTGAAGTTTTCCTTGTTATGCACGTTGATGCTCATGTCACCAACCATTTCTTGATTTGCTTCATATTCTATATTGTTGATCTTTTATGTTGGTATCCATGTTACCAACTATCCCAAATTTATTTCTTCAGCACATCTTGTTGATTTTCAATGCTTTGTGTTGGTACCCGTGTTACCAACTTGAACTTGCTCCCCCTAATTGTAATTTTCTCAGCTTTTTTGTTGGTACTCATGTTACCAACAATTTTACTTTGTTGGTGCTCATGTCACCAACCACTCCACTAATGCTCTTGTCATTAGCAACTCAAATAATATTTATCAAGATGTACTTCAATCTTAGTTTTTCTATCAAAATGTTTTTAATTTAAATTTTCTCTTTTGATATTTCTTCAAAAACATAAATTTTCACAAAAACTTACCCTTGTTTTTTTTTCTTTCTCCATATCCTCTTCAATGTCAATCTTGAGATTTTTCATATCTCAGTCCTTCAGTCTTCAAATTCTTCGTAATCACATTCGGCTCTGATACCATGATAAAATTTGGGCACATGCGAAAGTTTAATGGACCCGAATATCATATAACAATTTTATGATTTCATAAATTTCATCATAAATTGTACAAACATGTTTGTGAGAGCTCATGTCTCTCACTCTCTTGATAGAACCCTTAGTTTCTATCAACCATTGGTGGAGCTCATGATTAGCTCACTTCTTACTCATGCACACAAAACATATTTATAGTGGTGTTTTTCTACTTTCTAGAATTTTCTACACTTATCTCGTATTACATGTATCTAGATTTTTCTACATCACTCATCTTAGATATTTTGCAAGATATTTCAAAACCTCTTGATTTTCCTACTTCATCCTAGATTTTTATAATCTACACACTAGATTTTTCATACCATATCTAGATTTTTCTAGATTAACCTCTAACAGATTCCCACACGTTTAGAAATAAAAAGGCTACTTCAATATGAAAGTGGAACGAAATTTACATTTGCACAACGGACAGTGGACACAGACTTGAGTTGACTTGATATATCATTCTCCCATGCATATTTTCATTTTCACCAAGCTCGGATTTTCATTTCAACATTTTCTCATCTCCAAAGAAGAAAATGTACCTAGTATAGTAGTATTACAACTGCAATTGGATTAAAATTGCCTTCCGGTGATAAGTAACTATCTTCATAATCATAATACCAAGCTTAACCACCAAAAGTCTGATACCTACAAGTCAGCAGTAAAAGATACAAGAAGAAGCCAGCAAATGACGAGTTTACGGCAGACAGAAGATGTATTTCCGTCGCGACCTCAACCTGTACCTCTGCCTCGACCACCAACATCAATTGCAGGACCATTTTCTCCTGCTAACCAACCTGGTGAGTTCATCTATAAAAACACAAATTATCATTTTAATTTTAGCTTAAGATCTTTAGTTGCATCTATAAAAACTCACAAAATCATTTAGGCTCCGTTTGTTTTGATGGAAACATCTTTCATAGAAAATCATTTAAATAAAAAAAAAAAAAAACAATTTTCAACGGTAAATATGTTTGGGGAAAACCTTTGTTTATTTGATTACAGGAAACTTAAGGAGAAAAAGGGAAATGGAAGTAAAGGGAGGGGAAGGATAGAGAAGTACGGAGTAATGAGAAAAACATGGCATACCTTTATTTCTTACAAAAGGAAAATGTCTTTCCTTCTCTTAAAAGGAAATTTCCACCAGGAAAATTGTTTTCCACCCTTTTTACAAAACAAAGGAAAATGAAGAAATGAAGGAAAATCATTTTCCATGAAAATGTTTACCACAAAAACAAACCAAGCCTAATTTTGACAAGTTACAGAAAATTCACCAAATGATATTATTACTTGTCTGCAATACAATTAATAAGAACAAGCCTGAATCTTTGTAAGAAAAACAAACATATATACAACGACCAACTCAATAATAATTTGATATCAGACTCAGATCTAGTTGGGGGGATTCAAACTTCAAACTACTAATCAGGCAAAATCAAAGTACAAAAAGCTTGTTTTGAGTTTTGACAGTACAACAACATTTCTGGTTCCAACACCTCTCCTTTATCTTCCACAAAAAAAAAAAAAAAAAAAAAAAAAAAAAAAAAAAAAAAAATCTTATTTTTGGCGTCAACTCTCCTGTATTTCGAAAGTACTAATCCGAACAAAGGTATTCAGTTAACACGAGATTCAAATCCTGGCATTCTGGCAGTCACAAAGCTATTGAGGAGCTAGATAACTTTTCAATCTCTTACCTCAAAAGAGCATTGTAGGTAAAACACCGCAAAATGGAAAAAACATTTTAGCAGATGAGTAATAAATGTCCTCGAGTGATGTTTAGCTACATCCACATATGTAACAGGTGAAGATTTCTTGGCATACGGAGTGAAAATTTATCGAGCAGCGCTTAAAGGTGACTGGTTAGAAATAGAACGTGTAGCCCGTGTATCTCCTACATGGATTCACTCAAAGATCACAAAAGGTGGGGAAACAGTTCTTCACATAGCAGCAGCAGCCAAGTACCTCATCTTGTTAAGGAACTAGTTAATATTATGGATGCAGATTCTCTAGCTTAACTAACAAACTTGGAAACACAGCTCTCTGCTTCGCTGCTGTTTCCGGGGTGGATCAAATTGCAGAATTGATGGTAGAAAAAAACAAAATACTGCCAAACATCAGAGGCAGTCAAAATATGACTCCACTCCAAATGGCGGTCTTGCTAGGTCATCAGCATATGGTGTGGTACCTTCTTCAAGTCACCGATCATCAACAGATGACAGACCAAGATCGAATAGGGTTGCTTACCAGCTCAATTGACACCGATATGTTCGGTAAGCCAAATTCCTATATCAATGGCAACAACAGACTGTTACTTAGATTTTCATCTCAACAACTCATGTTGAATATTTTCTATTTTTCGGACACATATAATACTTGATACTTCCACTGGCAGTCTCACACCCTAAACACCCACCCTTTATCTAATGCTTTTAATTGAGGTGAAATGATGGTCACATAGTTCAAAGCAATATGCTTTCGTGTACTAATTCTAACTTCTTAACCTTCTCTATATTTGAAAATGTTCCATAGTACAGATGTGGCATTGCAAATTCTAAGCAACCACCGCAACTTGGCCCTTCTTCGGGATGCAAAGAAAGACCACATTACATGCATTGGCTCGAAAACCCTTAAAGCCATCTGATGGAAAACTGAATGTTAGGTTCTCATTGCAATGTAACTTCCAAGACACATACCTAGTCAATCTCACAATAAGATAAAAATGGATTTATGAGCACGTAAAAAAATTCTTTTCAGGGACCGCTATAGATCAAGGTAAAAACATGGAGCCACAACTTGCAATTGACCTAATACAGCGCCTTTGGGATGAAGTCATCAGACAGAAGGAAGAGGATATATCTGCACCGATTGGCTACCCATGGCGGTTACTGTTTGTTGCAGCCAAGTTGGGGAAGGTCGAATTCTTAAAAACATTGATCCAATCTTATCCTGATCTAATATGGAAGGTAGATGAAAACAGGTATACTATTTTTCATATAGCCGTAAAGCACCGCCAAGAGGAGATATTCAAACTTATATATGAAATTGGAGCAATCAAAGACTTGATAGCTACATACAAAGATGATAATGGAAATAACATGTTGCATTTGGCTAGTAAGTTGGCACCTGCTCATCGGCTAAATTGTGTGTCTGGGGCAACTTTGCAAATGCAACGAGAGCTTTTGTGGTTCAAGGTATTCTAAATAAGGCTATAAGCCTTAAGAGTTGTTTAAATTCTATAGACTTCCCATCATCACAACTAACAAGAGTTTGATTTGCAGGCAGTGAAGAGGATAGTGAGGCCTGATTACATTGAAGCTGAAAACAATGATCATTAAACACCTCATGCGGTGTTTAGTGAAGAGCATGAAAGATTAAGGACAAAAGGGGAGGATTGGATGAAGAAAACAGCAGAATCATGTGCTCTAGTTGCAACTCTAATTGCTACCATGGTGTTCACTGCAGCCTTCCAATTACCTGGAGGAGTTAATGAAAAAGGATATCCAGTCCTACAAAAAAGGGGTTGTTTTGTGGTTTTCTCAGTGTCAAATGGAGTATCGTTGTTCACCTCTACTGCTTCAATATTGATCTTCTTATCAATCCTTACTTCAAGATACGCAGAGAGTGACTTCCTTGTATCATTGCCAATGAAACTCATGAGCGGGCTTATTTTGCTGCTCATTTCAATAGCAACCATGATAGTGGCCTTCACTGCTACATTCTTCATCACTTTCCGAGAAGGGGTACAATGGGCTCCTACTCTAATTGCTGTAATTGCTTCAATACCCGTTACCCTTTTTGCCTTACAGCAGTACCCCCTTTTGCTGGACATATACCAGTCAACCTACAAGTCACATCAATCTTTATTTCAATCAAGTGAATTAAAGATTTTTGAGACTACTTCTACAAAGACAACAAACTACCTCACTCTTCGCCAATTGCCAGCTTCTTTTCTCCATGAGCAAGCTCCAATGACAACATCCAAAAGCCTCTCTTCAAATGATCAGACAGCCTCTTCTGCTTCTGATGGATCTCACTCAAGCTATAGAAAACATCCAACACCCTCACAGATAACAAATCCCATTGCATCAGAACAGGGTTCTCCTCACATAAAAAAAAAATCAGGCTAATTTGCAGTCCCAATCGCACTGATGGCAGAAAAAGTACATCTCATGAATATCCAAACGGTCTTCACGGCAGTTCGCAGGCATTGTGGCCCTGAATTTTATTTTTTTTTTCCAAAACTCGTCCTTATCAATGAAAATCAAGTTTATGTAAAATTATCCTTTGAATAGCTTTTTTTTTTTAAGTAAGAAAAGTGATAAAAAAAAATTTTAAAAATTAAAAATTAGCCCTTGTCTAGTTATCTTATCCATACTATAGACTTAATTGTGTAATTATTGTTCACATGACCTCATACATAGCACTCGCCACTTGGCAATGACATGGCAACATGTACTGCTAAATAAATTTTAATCAACTCAAGACAGAACCAACAAATGGTGATCTTTTGGGACTTGCCACTTTTTTTTCACCCTTTGGGACCTGGGGTTGACAATCTGGCCATTTAACTCAACATTAACCCACCAGAGCAAATGCTAGTCCCTTGCAATTAATTACATGTCATTTTCCAAAAACTTAGGTCCTTAAATTGAATTGCAAAACATACTCCCTTCCGAACAATTTGTAAAAAAAAGCTTGAAAGAAAACCAAGAACAGAGAGAAAACAACAGTGGTGGAAATCTAAATCAACCACTATAATTCAACACCACTACAAAATACACCCTCTTAAAAATTGCATTTGCAACAACACCATTATTTTCATCAAAACCCTTAACTTCTTCCCTCTCCTCCACCACCAATCATCCTCGTAACACCGCCATATCATTGTATCATCTCTCATTCCGACAAACTCTCCCCACCATTTACACAACTGGCTGCTACTCCACCTCTTCCATAGGGATAGCTTCTAAAAGTCCTCCCTTCAAACTGGGGTTCTGGTCGATGCCTCTCGTCAAGAGATCAAGGCTGTGTAAAGGAAATAGGTTAAAGTTTTACATCCTGATATTGTTCTTGTCACGTCTAAGTGCTTAAAAAATGCCACATCATCAGTTGATAAGTTTATCACGGTTCATGAGGCTTATGTACATTGTCGGATCCTAAGAAGAGGGTTGACTATGATCGGATGATATGGCAATGATGTGAATCAAGAGGCTAATTCTTTTGAAGGATCTAATACACTTTGAGAAGGTCCAAATAACTTCATTATAGGCTGCCCAAGCAAGACATAGACAAGTAAAGGTTCAATAGATCAATTGGGAAAGAAGGAAGCTTGATCATTAAGGAAGAAGAAATGGAGCAGCTTACTTCCGACGAAGATCACGGCTGCCACGCGCTGGCTCCCCGGCACCGGAATGAGCCCAACTACACAATTGTCAGGAGCGTGTGGGTCGTGATGACTCCGGGATGAAAAGGATGATTTATTGTTTTACTTCGTTTTTTCTAGAGTTTTTGCTTGCAAATTTTTACCTTTCACTTGAAAGGGTTTTTCTTGGTTTAAACACTTAGGATAGACTTTAATTTCTGTTATTTAGTTTCTATAAACTTCCCAAGTTTTTTAGGAAAGTTTTTAGTTAGTTAAGAGTTTGTTTAGAGTTAGTTTCCTATTCTAATTAGAAGTAGTTATTCTATTCTAGTTAGGATGCTTGGAGCGCAAGGTTAGGGGTTTGTCCTAATCCTTGTGGGAGTAGGATTAGATGCCTCTTATGCCTATAAATAGTGGTAATTTCGTGACTTTTAGTTCACACAAAGATATAGAAAAATCAGATTATTTTAATACTAATTGTTTAGCTTTGCTTTAACGTTTTCTTTTCTAGTTTTCAATTCAAGGAGTTGTTTTGATAATTAGATCGTGCAATACTTAGTTCTAGGAGTAGTCTAAGATTTGTTCATCAAAATACTTAGTTCTAGGATTAGTCTAAGTAGTTTGAGTAGTCTTGAATTCGTTCTAGGAGTGGTCGAATTACAAGTCATATCCGGTTCGTTGTTCTTAAATTGTGCGATTATCTTAAGGAATTCGGAAGGTTTGTGTTACTTGTGTGATTTTAGATTCTTTATTAAGTTAAGGGGTTAAATCCACATCACTTCAAGGTCGTCGTAATTACGAGAAGAAATCAAAGGTTTTAATGGGTTTTTTTAATTAATTTGATGAATTGGGAATAGCGTATTTTATTGCAGAGTGAAAGAAGTGAGAAAAAGAGAGATTGAAGAAGATGATGATGAATTGATGAGTGGGAGGATTTGGGAGAAGATGACGGGGTCTGCAGTAGTATCATCAAAAGAAACCTCAATAAAAAAAATAAAAATTCACATCCTCAGCAAAACGCCATGTAAATGGGTTCTCTTGATAATGGGGTTTTGTTGTATAAGCAGATATTAATATGGGATCTGCAGCAGATATTCATGGGATTTGAAGCAGAAATAAATGGGTTTTTTTCTAAAAAAATTTGGAGTGAAAGGGACTACGTTTTTAACGAAAGGATTGATTTTTAACTCACCTTTCGTATGGTTTTTGATGGAAACGGGTTAGATCCCAAAAGTTGAAAAATGATAAATTTTAATATGTTATGTCATCTTAATCTTATACTTAACTCCTCGAAACCCAAATATAAAACCCAGAACAGTCAAATATGACTTGGCCCAACATTACCGATTGGGTCGAGTACTTAAGTAACCCATCAAAAAAATCCTATTCACATGTAATTTCTAGTAATGTTCAGAACTTTCTTAAGAGTTCATCATACTACACAGTGATTCGCATACCATAACTTTCTTAATAGTTCATCATACTACATAAAAACCTTAACAAGAAATACTCTACTTAGGAAGGTTACCCAGATTCATTCAAGCCATGCAATTTTCTGGCAATTTCTACTTTCTAGTCGTTTCAATGTACACAAGTAGAAAGGAAACACAAAGAAATAAATAAAGAGAGTAAATTCCTATTTATAATCATGCAAAAACAAAAGTACAATATTCATAGCAGTTGTTCATGGGTCACAGTTTTCAGAAGCTTATAATTGAACTTTCAGATAATAAACCAGGCAGGCTATTTTACCAATAAATTATAAATTTGAGCAATGCAGACGACAAATCAACTTGAAAATAAAACTCCTTAAGCAGAAATTGAAGCTATGCATGGACTTTGAAGAATCCACAGAAACGAAACTACTAATAAATTGAATAATTACAAGGATTAGAGAGGCCATGCACACCTTCCAGAAGTAGTTTCACAATGTCAGAGCACTGATGCCACTTTATAAATTTATAGTAATAAGAGCTGACTTAGGCATCTTGAGAGCTATAAAGCTTGACCTGCCTAGGCCAAACTTGACCATATACATCCTTCTGTCGGTATACACGGTCCCAAGACCATGGTATATCTGTATACAAAGAAGAATTTAGAGACATGCCTGTACTAGGGCATCAGACTTGACAAGAAATGACGCAAGAAAATGAAGAAATAACCTTTTGGAAAAGTGGGAGAAAGTGAGATAGAAAAGGGGCAAAGAAAAAAAAAATGTGACCTTGAGAGGAGTACAGCTTTGGAGGAACTTCATATGGCACAGGAAGAGAAACTATTTCAGAATCAGAATCATCATTATCTCTTCCGGGCCAAGTCAGAGTAACCAGTTTTATCTTTCGAGTTCCACAGCCACCTGTTGGTCCCCTTGTATCCTGCCATTGACATCGTAAATTCAGATTACACAACACTAACTACAACAAAATTGCATTAACTTTATCTAAAGAACAGAACAGAAAGAAAAATATCTATATATAAATACCTTTAGAGAGCTTCTATCATCTGAGCAAGAAAATCCAAAATCATTTTTAGCAACAGTAGGCAAAAACAGCACGCCAAGCTGAGTCATTCAGACGGAATAAACAGTAAGCATGAGATAAATAACCAATAAAAAGCACAAGATGAGTACAGAATCTACATATCGCAAGTGAAAGTAACAAAATCATCTAACATCATCACTGTACACTCAAGTCAAAAGAATATGAGAGGATATTAATTAACCTTTATATATAAACAAAAAGGAGGAAGTTGTGATTATGATTCTACAAGCTTTATAAAAGCAAGGCAAGTGAATATTTATGCACAATGGAAAATTGTAAAAGCAACTAGAAGGTTCCAATCATAATGTATATTATATTTATCATTGCTTTATCATTGTATTTTGCTCATGAGAGAAATTAAGATTACATTTATCCTCATCCCACCTCCTAAAATACCACCATGCACTTATACATACTCCCCCATTTTGACATACCAATTAATATATACTCTTGTTTCTAGGAGAGGTGAATGGGTTGTAATCATGTAAAGTGGATGAAGTAAGGGAGAGGGAGAGAGTATGTAAAAAGGTGAGTAGGTGTACAAAAAATGGTGGATTAAGTAAGAGAGGGCGTAAATCGGTGAAAGTATTGTAGTATAAGGGGGTAAGATAGTAAAATTGTTTTCCAAAATAGAATAGAGTAGAAGTGGACATCAAATAAAAGAAAACCTCAAAATGTAAAATGGGTATGTCAAGAAAAGGATTATGTATAAATAGAGTGTCAAACAATAGATCTCAGGTCTAAACCAGTGTACCACTCCTAATCTGGCTAAATAAGCCATGCTTCACCTTATTCAAATAATATTAAAACCTTAATATTCCCCTCCGTTTCATTATCATATCAAACCAATAAAACCTTTTTTTTTTAACAACATTGAATAAAAAAAAAGGATGTCATTTAGGATATGATTCCAACCACCTAATGAAGGTAACCATGTATCCTTAACATTATCATGTGTCCAAGTCTACCATATATCTCATTCATACTCAGTGAAATTGATAAATACCTCATAGGAACGGACCATCAATTGAGAACTATTCTTTTGAAGGGCTCCCCAGGCAGCTTTACTGAGATTTGCTGAAGTTAATAAAAACCAACTGTTTTGAAATGTATGGAACACATGTCAAAATCTTGTTGCAGTACTCGTTGAAAATGAAATTAAACTTAAAAAAGAAACGTGTTGAATGATCTTACGCGAGATTTTGACCATTATAACGAACAAATGTCTTTATATGGGGCATTGCACGGCTGAACAAAAAAAGTCACTATCACTGTTAACAATTAACAAAACATATCAGTGTACGATTGTAATGGACAAACACACTAAGGGAGGGAGGGAACAAAAATTCATATCCACTCCCCTTCCGAAATTAGCAAACGCTTCTCACCTTTGGAAACTCTAGGATTCTGTTGGTCGCACTAAGTGTATAGCCTAGATTTGTATAGCATGTGCATCTATCAAACAAGCCAATGAAATATACTTATACTGTCATGGATAAAGTTTGGAGGATCTGACAGAGGCACTAATTGATTACATCAGGCACATGAGTAGCATGGGAACTCAACAATATCATACTGACATATCAAGGTCTGTTGAGTGATGACATTGATAACTGTGAAACTAATGTTTTAGATGAACAGAACAGAAAAAGGCACAGTCTAGGACAACCGCGAAGCCCGCTGATACTACAACCCACAGGAGTTAACAAGTCATGAGCATAAATGGTTTTTTCATCATATACCCCTAAGTTTTTTTGTTTATCACTATATACCCCTGGACTTTGTCAAATAAACCATATACCCTCAAATTTTCTCAAAAATGCACAACATATCTTTAGTGACTAACAAATGTTAGCTCTATCAGTCTTATAAGAATACTTATGCCCGAAACCAACCCAGATCCCTTCCCCCACTCCCCGACACCAACTACCCTCCCTTCCCCTACACACAAACCACCCAAGATCTCCTTTCCCAACCTCCAAAACCAATAATACATACGGACATGATTTTGGAGATATGGAGGGGTGGTTTTAGTGGTAGGGGAAGAGATATGGAGTGGTTTTGTGGCAAAATTAACCAAACTTCACTCATCTTGTAGTCATTAAGGGTATATGGTGCATTTTTGTAAAAATTCATGGATATATAATGTATTTAAAAAAGTCCAGCTGTATATGGTGAATAAACTAAAAGCTCGGGGATATATGGTGAAAAAAAATGAACCTGAAAAACCAAACAGATAAAGCTCACTGGCTCATAGCTAGATCAACAAGAATAAAAAATGCAAATGGCTGGAGGACCATTTTGATAGGTATAAGTGTTTAACACTTAAACAATGCCCTTGTGTTAGAATCCAACCTCTTTTCAATGCTTTAAATGCTTTTCTAGGGTTTTGTTTAAATTTCCTAACTTATAGACGCTCTTTAGAGGGCAAGTGAAAAATGAAATCCAAAAGCCTTCTACCCAATGGTGTCTCGCCTTTATGCTTGTGTTGTTGTTAGACCTTACTGATATTGTGTTATCACATGCATATTACCACTCACTAGACGCTGAGAACAAAACAAATGAAGCACACGTTTGTGAACAGAATAAAATGGTAGTACCAGCGACCCGTGTGGGTAGCCTTCCACTTTGCCCAGTATTTCTTCAAAAATTCTTTTTCCACATTTTTAAGTGGACTCGGGATTGCATTTCCAGCTGCATACCCCTAAATGAAAAGAAAAAAAAATGTAAGCACCTCGTAATTTAATATTAAAATCATAAAGAATATTTATTATTTTATCTACACCCATAAAAATATACAGCACAGATTCATATCAGTTTACAATCCCCATATTTTACAACCAGTGGCCACAAAATACCCATTATGCAATAAGTTGCAAAGAGTGGGCAAAGAGATAGAGGCTAAGTTATTCCATTTACCAGACTTTCATTTTCCACTACAGACTTCTCAGGTAAATAGAACTACAGAAGATTGCTCTTGAGAATATCTAATCTTCATTCAATTATTGTTTAAAAGACTTTCCAAATAAACCATAAAAACTTTTGGTAAGAAACAAGAAATTACCTATAATGTTCCTCAATTCCAATGTCACACGACTCACACTACTTAATGCTTTCAACACTTCTAGTTATGAAGTGTAACTGAATTAATAAAATAATAAATTTTATATGGACCTTAAAATAAACAGAAATAAATGTAACAGGCTCCTCTAATAAAAAATTATCTCACAAAATCTTTAACAAATCAGAACCCACAAAATCAATTTATTTTTAGACTAGACTAGTAAGTTGCCTGTTATGGACCGAGTAATTGGGCCTCCAATCCAGCAACAGCCTATCCGGGTTTATGAAAAAAGAAAAAGAGACAAGGGCAATCAGCAATTGCAGCAAACGTTCACTTGATGAGAAGAAGACAAAAAACTTTAAATGCAGCACTATGGAGGGAGCTCGCATGGTTGTATCTTTAGCTGCAAAAACTAATTAATACGAAGTATAAGGTTACTTTTGTAATGGTGAAGGCTTGATACTTAAAGAACAATAAAACAATAGGAGAATGGCAGGTGAATTTTGAGTTAATTGTATTTGAGAGTGTTGTAGCCTCAAGCTACTAAGAGAGAGTCATAAACTCAAGCTATATTCCCCTTGTATCCGTTATTTCTGAATATTAATCAATCAGTCAAGCTCTCATCCTATATTCCTATTTCTATTGTTGTGTCATTGAAAATTCTTGTATGAATTCCCAGTCTATACCTATAGCATATTGTAGACATCTGACTGTGTTTCCCCAAAAACCAAACTCAGTGATGAGTACCTTTCACGTCTTTGATTATCGAGTGAGGTGAAGAGTTGAAGAGTCTCATAAAGTTCCCTTTAGCCTTGACCATTTCTAACCTTTCCTTAAATGTTTCAAACCAAAATCATTTATTTCGTGTCCTTAAACCCAAAATCATTCATTTCGTGTCTTTGAAAATCATTCATTCCGTGTCATCTTTATAAAAACGACCAAACCTGATTATTTTGGTCCATAATCCTGGTCCAATTATTATGTAGTTGGATGGGGCTTGAAAACAGTTTTCCAACGATATATTATAAGCCCAAATCCGACTTATAACGAATAAATTATGCCAAAATACTAAACTGAGCCCAAATCGAACCTAGGTCCATCTTACCTACGACCCAATGATCATGTAGAGGGTCCATTAACCTTAATCCCAATCCTAAACCAATTAGGATTCATTAGGAACTTCTAGAAGTCTCTAAAAGGTTCTAATCCATCCTTTTCGAAAGATAAAGATCAAAGAATTTGAAATTGAATAAAACTCCTCTTTTTGAAAATCCTTGTTCTATTCGAATTCACAGACGTTCAGATATGATTTTCGTGCCTTATAATTTTTATCCAAATCTTGTATGGTTGGATAGCCCTTGAAATTGTCTTTCCAGTGATACATCATAATCTCAATTCCGAGCTATAACGAAATAGATATTAATGAAATACCAAACTTTATTCAAAACTGACATTGTTCCACTATTTCGATCATATCTTATATTCTACGAAAGATATCAACCTGATTCCAATTGGGTTGGAAAGTAGACTTTCAGAGCTTTCCAACGACATATTATTATCTTATTCCAATTTCTAGATCAAAAGTTATGATAAAAACAAAAACCGCAAAATTGCACGATCATCGCGCTGCAACAACGCTGTCGCGCTGCGGCGAAGCTGTTGCGCTGCGATGAAACATGTTTTACTTTGATTTGATTTCTAACTCTTTTCTGATCCTTCAAACCTCTTTTTCCTTATAAATACAGGTCGTTTCACCCCATTTTCAATCATTAACAAGCTTGATCACCAACAATCATCATCTAATCCTCTCTCTAAGCTAAAAGTTTTTCTCTCTCTTCTTTCTTTATGTTCCCAGCCTTAGCCTAAACATCCCAACACATCCTTTATGCTTTTCCCCAATCAAACACCATACCTCTTTCACGAGCTTTGAATACTCCTAGCTAATCTCGAAGTTGCCTTCGACTTCAACGTGAAAGGTTGATAGTTCTGATGGTTTGGTCCCTAATCTATATCTCAATTCTTGTTTGATTTATTTGGTTTGTTTGATTTGATCTTTCTTGAAATTACTAACGCGTGTATTGTTTTGATAGAGGTACGAGGCATCAAAGTGGGTACTTTGATCTCTCTAATATTATTCTTTTTATTCCCAGTATCATGTTAGAATGTCTTTATGATTCCTAGTATCATGTTTAGGGTGTTAATTAATATTCCTAATATCAGGTTGATTTCTAGTATCATGTTTAGGCTAATGCTTTGATTATGGTTTTTATTAGTGACATACTACGGTTTATTATTAATCCGTTTCGTATCATGCCTGGAATCTTACTAATCATGTTTTGATGATTTGATCATGATGATGATTGTTGTGTTAATTACATTGCTTGATTATTCATAATTTATTACTATTGCTTGATCACACCCTTTCTTGCACGTTTAAAGGGAATTTGTACTTGAAATCATACTTAATAAGATAAATAATAAATTGGTTTAGGCTTAATATGATTTTAATTCAAGTGATCACCATAACTAGATTTGATTGTGCATTAATAATCAACCAACTTAGATTAAACAGGTTTAGGGTCAATTTGATGTATGTATGTTGATCGGAAAGCGCACATGAATATCATAAAAATTAAGTAGAGGCCTATTTAAGGCGGGTTCAATCTCTTTTAGGTTGGATTCGTATCATCATCCCCGAATATCCAGTCATTGTTCCGAACCACTATGGAGTTAGCGATCTCCGTGATCGTGAATGGGGTGTAACCTTTACACCCGTGAATGGTTTACAAATTTCTAAAACTTATTGGCGACTCTTTTATCTCTGGCTTCCTTCCCTTTGGACGCCACCATGCCTAAAAGCATGATCACAGTGAGGCTCGAGAGTTTGAAAAATTCCCTACACATCCTTTCAGGAAAAAATACAGATACGAGTATATGACACTGAAAGACCCAAAACAAATTAAGGTGGTTTTACCAAATGTGCCTGAAAGTTTAAGAGGTTGTCCAAAACTCCAGATAACCCTATCTTAAATACTACGTACAAAACAATACTACTAATTGCATGTCAATTCTTAATAAAAGCTCCACCAGACAACAGTCACAAGGAAAATGATTAACTTCAAGATTGGAGAAAATTTTAAATGATAAAAATGCAATGAATATTGCTGTTTACAGATCAATTTACAGAATTATAAGAAGCATGAATAACTGTATATAACTCCATAGTATTTATGTTACTCTGTTGCAAAGAGTAATATAAATACAACTGCGCAAAAGGAACCATGAAAACCAAGTAAATGTCAAGCTGTCGAAAACAAGTCGGCAAGAGAACAAAAATATACATGTTATTACTACAATTACCAAAAATAAAAGTGAATCCCTTAAATGTTACCTCAAGTGACCATCTGACATCTTCCACAGTAGGCCATATGATCAGTGGTTCGCCCAAACCTAGGGGGGATGCATCAGCTGACAATCCAGATGACATTGAAGTTCTTAGCTCAGTCATCCACTTCTCATCCAGCGAACCAAGAGAGGAAAACTGAACCAAAACAAACTCTGATGAGAACGAAAGATGCCTGTGAAGCAGCCATTGATATATAAGGAGAAATTATAAAAATGCAAAACAGCACCCAGTAACTTCATGTAGGTAACAAACTAATGGCCCATCTATCTCCTTAGTTTTTTACTGGCAATAGCCCCCCTCCTCCCCCCCCCCCCCCCCTCAACTCTTCTCCCTCACCAAGTTCACTTTCTCCCACCCCAAAATTAATAATTCTAGCAGATAGGGAGCCCTCTCCTGTCTAAATTCCAATTACATCAGTGTCCCATTTAAAAAAAAAAAAAAAAAAAAAAAAAAAAAAAAAAAACCCAACTATTTTTAAGCACGGAGTGATGCCTCCAGTGAAGGCCACAACCTAGGAGTAATAAAAGTCTGCAGTTGGGGTCAGTCATCATAGTCACATAGGAAAATGACAGGAGTTTCAGGCAAGGCATCAATCCTAAAACACCTATTTATCACCTTTCCCAATAGCTTCTATCATGAGTTCATGACTACATCAGAATACCAAAGTATAATACACTTATAATTTGTTTATGTAGCCTGTAGGTATTAGGCATAACCTAAGGTTAATCTGATCAAAATTATCTCTGAAAACTTTTGAAGAATTTGGAATAGGGCCCCATCAGTCCATAGCCATATCAGATTAGAAAGGAGCGAAAACAGAGGGGAGGAAAAGACAGAAGAAAAGGAGCGAGGAAAGGAGAATAGATCTTCTTATATAAAGCATTGCATATCAATAAATCTTCTAATCTTGAACATCGCCTATTATTAAAAAATTAACAGCTATCTGCTCTTTCTCGCTCTATATGTTATTGAACTTATTAGGAACCAAAAAGAAAAAGACCGATGCACTGGATGTACTTCATACCAGATGACCACACTTCTACACTTTACTCGCCTGGCCTCCAAAATTTATTCAAGCCCCCCCCCCCCCCGCACCACAATTTTCTCAAATATTATTGAACCTGCAAACAAGAATGGTTACTGATGGTCTATGAGAGTTATTTCTCTTAGAGGACACCTTGTCCTCTTTCCGTAATCAAATCTTTAATGATTGATTCATAACTTACCCAATATCAAATAAAAAATAATTTAGGAATTGGATGCACCAGCATGAATCAAAGCTTCAAAGAAATTAGTTGACTAGTAATATGATCAGGCATTACCTGATAAATTAAAGGTGATTTCTTAAATTCGTCATCAAAAGTGCATTGCTCTAGGATAGAGCGTAGTTTCATATGACCCCACTTCTTTAGACTGGATCCGGAATGATATCCTGGAACTGATGCAATTAATCTGACCTGGAAGAACAAATACAAAATATTGTAACAATTTGAACTTACAATTCAAGTTGGTTACAGTTTCTGTTTTGTTCCATTCCTTAAAGTTGGTAACAATATATCTCCTACTTTTTCTTACATAACCCCACATATAATATTCTCTTCTTTCGTTTTTTATTACATAAACCCCACTCTCTCTCTCTCTCTCTCATTAACCTTTGTGCAAATAGAAATTGTAATCAACTCAAAGGAACACAGTTTACAGAAGTTGTATAAATGAAATGTACGTAAGGAATAGAAATTGTAATCAACTCAAAGGAACACAGTTTACAGAAGTTGTATAAATGAAATGTATGTAAGGGAGAGGATTTACGAACATTGGGTGATAAAATATATTTAGGAATCATTGTAGACACATTAAGTGAATTATTGTATAATATACATCATGTACGTAAGGGAGAGGATTTACGAACATTGGGTGATAAAATATATTTAGGAATCATTGTAGACACATTAAGTGAATTATTGTATAATATACATCAAGGGATAATTGAGCATACATCAAGGAACCATTGAACTCCCTCTGAATTTTTTTTTTTTTTTTTTGGTTCTACTCTTGTAGGATAGACTCTTGTTTCTAGGTGAGTTGGTGGATGTAAAAATAAGGAGTATCAAATAAGAGAGAAAGAGTAAAAAGGTAGGTGTGCGGGGGGAAAAAAAAAAAAAAAAGGGGTAGATAAAACAAGAAAGAATGAGTGTAAAAGTATACGAAGGTTGAGATGGTAAAAGGTGTTTCCCATATATAGAATAAAGTGGAATTGGTAAAACAAACAAAAAAAACAACTCAAAACAAAAAGTAGGTAGGAAAAAAAAAACAAGGGAGTAAATAAATCACATATTCTTTTAGCAGTACCAGATATGAATTAACTTTCAAAAGCAATAATACCACCAGAAACTAGAAGTCATTAACCATTTAAAGGGAAACAACTATACCGCTGCATTTTCATAATTGAACTTCTTAAAGAAGGAAGCATTTATTTTCACTCTACCAAGGGCTGGCAAACTGGCAGTAAATTCTGGCAACTGTAAAAATACAATCAATGGTTTAGAATAAACAGCAGCCAGAAGATATATCAACAATCATTGGTAAAGAAAAGTGGAAGAAGATATAGAATGGAATAAGGATGTTGTACATCCATTTGCTATAACTTTTACACATACAAATTGTAATCTTTAACAACAAAAAATATAAAACTAATATCAAACTTGAATGCATATCAACATCATAACGAACAACATTAATTTTTACCTCACAGCAAGTCACGAGATATCTTCATAGTTATAAGGAAAGTAAAGTCTATAGGGTTGTTTTATTCAAAAGCACTCGTGTCACTCTCAATCACCCTCTTCCAAGTTTTCTAAGGTCTTACCCTACCTCTCGCAATTCCAACACTTTGCAATTTTTTAAATCTCCTTACCAAAGCGTCACTTGGTCTCCTTCTTACATGACCAAACCATCTTAAGTGATTCTCCCTCATCTTGTACTCAATCAATGTAACCCCTACTTTCTTCCTTATTATCTCATTCCTCAACCGATCCTTTCTTGTATGACCACACATCCATCGCAATATACGCATCTTGCCACATTCATCTTATGCACGTAGCAATGCTTTACGGCCAACATTTTGTACCATATAACAAAGTAGGCCTTATTGCCGTTCGGTAGAATTTCCCCTTTAATCTATGGGGTACGCCTAAGTCACATTAAAAACCCGTCACACTCTTCCACTTCAACTAACCCGCTTTGATCCTATGAGCTACATCTCCATCAAATTTTCCATCCTTTTGAATAATAAATCCCATATATCGGGAGACCCCACAACTTTGAACACTCTTCCCATCCAAGGTGATCACCCTAGGCTCATTGTTTCCCACACTGCTAAACTTACATTCCAAATGCTCCGTCTTACTTCTGCTCACCTTCCAGCAACAAGACTCCAAAGTCCGTCTCCACAATTCCTACGTACTTTCCACACCTCCTTTCGTCTCATCAATCAACACAATATCATCAGCAAACATCATGCAATGGTATATCATCTTAAATTAAACTCGTCAATTCATCTATGACTATAGCAAAAAGAAAGGACTAAGTGCAGAACCTTGATGAACTTCAATTGTAATTGGAACTCTTCGGTCTTCCCAAGAGTGGTCCGTACACTTGTGCTAGCTCCCTCATACATTTACATAATGATGTCAATATATTTCCACGAAACGCCTTTCCTTGTTAAAGCCCACCAAAGAATCTCCTTTTGTACCTTATCATAAGCCTTCTCTAAATTAATAAAAACCATATTGAAATCCTTCTTCCTATCCCGATAGATCTCCATTAGTTGTCTCACAAGATAGATTGCCTCCACAATCGATTTTTTAGGCATAAATCCAAATTGGTTTTACGAGATCTTCACACTTCTCCTTAAGCTTCCAAAGTTTCATAATATAACTCATTAGTTTGATCCCTCGATAGTTAGCACAATATTGGACATCACCTTTGTTCGTAACAAGGTATCAAAGTACTTCTCCTCCGCTCAAAAGGCATCTTATTACATCCCCAAATCTTGTTGAAAAAAATTGTCAACCATTCAATTCATCTTTCTCCCAAACAACTCCAAACCTCCACAGGAATGCCATCAGGTCCAACCGTTTTCTTCAATTCCATCTTTTTTCATGTCGTATTGACTTCTCCTTTTTGAATCCTCGAACTATTTGAGAAGGACAAAGGCATCTTTTCGGGGTGCTTAATTTTCTTTTTCTAGGTGTCTTAATCAACATAATGAAACATACTCTCTCCATCTCATTATGCAGTCACAAACTTATCTTAAGTTCGATCTCCATTGAATAGACTATCAAAGTAAGACCTCTATCTATCCTTTATCTCCTTGTCTCCAACAGGATTTGACCTTTCCAATATCCCACGTCTTTCAATCTCTAATACGAGCAAGCCTATAGATTCCTTTTACTCCTTCCTTTGTATCCAAGCTTGCATAAATGTCTCGGTTCACTTTTGTTCTCACATTCCGTACAACTTTCTTCGCTTCTTTTCTAGCTTCTTTATACTTCTCATAATTTTCATCACTTCTGCATATTCCCAACATCTTATAGCAATCTCTTAGGTTGCACAGAAACATATATGAGAACAAATACGGGGACGGAAAACGGCAAAATGAAAATTCTACGAAACGGGTACGGCCAGGATACGGCAAAAAGTCCCTTCTCACAACAAACTTTTCATTCATAATTCTATTTTTTTTTTTTTTAAGAGACAATTTTCATAAAATGTCTACTTGCATAGATTTTTTGACAAATTTTCCTTAATTAGCAAAAACAAAGTAGTTAAAAGTATGGTATGAATATATGGTATGGCTTTCCATTAGCGAACTCGTTACCAAGGAATTACCATTGAAACATTCTAATTCCTTTCGCCTCTATAATTTAATTTACTTTCACTCCCTTTATATCATCTATATCTAGAACTAACTTCTATGTTGTTCCTCCTTTTGGCTAATCACACCTTCTTTTTTCTAGTATCATAATAGAATCCATAACCACATGTAAGTACTCTACTCATTTTCTTATTCCACTTCGTTTGAATATGTAAACTTCATTTCCTTCCACCATCTCATAACAATGGCGACATCCAAAATATAATGACCAGCGACAAATGAACTATGCTTCTTAGGAAATGTTTAGATAACACCATACCAAGTTGATATGCCAAAGTGCCAACACCTAAGACATAATCTTGTCAGAGAGTAAATTAGAAAACTAATCAGTTGAAAGCCCATAAACTCCTTAAACCTCTAGTCCTATACTTTATACAGACCAAAGGACATAAGTATAAAATTGCAATTGTCACTCTTTCCAAATTCCTAATTTCAGTAAGATGATTAAAACAAATTATTTTCATAAGATATAGTAGTTAAAAAAAACTACGTAAACTAAGCCTCCCTCTCTCTCTCTCTCTCTCTCTCTCTCTCTCTCTCTCTCTCTCTCTCTCTCTCTCTCTCTCTCTCTCTCTCTTCCCACCCACTATTTTACTACATTTCTCTTATTTTATTACCAAAAGGAACATGTTACAACCACTTTTTCAAACTTTCCTATGATAAAGAGTCTACAGCACTAGCGTAAAAACAATAATAGAAAAACATAAAATGGGAGTAGCATTGGTCCACGATCTAAATATAAAAAAAGAGCAAGTAAAAACTTTTCACTCCAACATAGATAAGGAAATTTTTTTTAAGAAAAATAAAATACTCCCTTAGTTATGTTTATTTTTAATTCCATATTGATCTTCAAATTTCCCAATGCACATTTGATCATTAATACATATAATGATACAAAAGTAAAATAATTAAAAATTTAATAATTCAAGAATATACATTGTGGTAGGTACAATAATATTCTAATTAATTGTTCTATATATTATTGGAAAAACTATGGTCAAAGGCTCAAAGCATGTGAATATAGTGTCAAAACTCTAACAATTATAAAAAAAAAAAAAAAAAAAAAATAAATAAATAAAACAGAAACATGAAGTAAAACAATAAATAAAGAATTAAATGAATTATATAAGCAAAACACATAGTACACAAAATATAGCAAGTATTAATACCTTTAGAGCCTGTAAATAATCAATAAGATCACTTTCAAAAGGACACCCCTTGCTTGTCGCATTCTGGTCTTTCCATGGGAAGTCTTGCATCCACAAGCCTTGACTTTTATTGTTCCAATCAACATGAATCAAGTTTGCCGAATGCACAATGACCCTCAGACCCTGAGGATATACAAGCAGCATAGCCTTTGAATGGTGCGTCCCATATGAGATAGGTAATGTTGGTTTATGCAAAATCCAATCGCTAGGCTTGTTCCTCTACAGAATAAAAATAAAAATATCTGATGCTCAATAAGTATATCAATCAGAAATTCAGAGTTAGAACGTGAGCACATCTAAGATAGCTGAGTCTCAATATTAATCCATATAACACACCTTCATGTATTCAACGGTACCGTCACCTTCTCCATGTACAATCAGCACCTGAGGAACTTTTCTAAGCATTGGGCATGCTACAGAGGAAACCAGAGGTAGAGACAGAATATTGTCAAGAAGTGAACAATTGAGCTAAATAAGGAGTGCAATAAAAATTATCCAACGATTAAAAAGGAGCACCTAAGAACGAATTACACAAGCTCTATTCTAAATCCAAAGCAGCAATTAAGAAGAAAAGCACTTGAAAGTTGAAACAGGGAAAAAACAGATAACTGGATTCTACAAGCACATAAAATTAGAAAAACCTACTGCTACAATCATGACAGCAATAATGCTCACAGAATTACAGAGACAGCATCACACATTCACACAGGTATTATATTTTGTGTCATGGTCAGATTGGTCACCACAGCATTATTTGATAAGTTGAAATTTCTTCACTTGAACATTACTCTTATATTTTAAATGTTTTCTATCATACTTTAACATATACTTTCAAGCACCTTGTTATTTTGCTAAAAATTGAGTGGTAGTCAACATTTATAGTAATAACGACTGTAAGCTCGAAAGTGTGCCTTTTAATAGTGTCAATCACATAGATATTGGCTTTAATAACAAGATAAAATAGCTAGTGTGGTAATATAACGGCCTATGCTGGACTTTGCACTGTCTTTGTAAGACAAATGATAAGGAATAGCTTTTCGAAAGAAGGAAAGTTGAAACTCCATTACAAATCTGCCTTTATGTAACCAACGTATCAAACAACCTTTTATGTATTTTCAAGCCCACAAGCACCCTCAAAATTATGTACTACCTCCGTTTCTATTATTTGCAACTTTGGTGCAGTATTTGTGAGATATAAAAAAATTCCTAAGTTGCAAATAATATGAAACGGAGGTAGTATATAAAACAGCAACTGCACACTATAACACAACTAGAATTACTGGAAGAATGCTGAACAATTTAAATTCTGAGCCTCCTCAAATCCCAAAAAAAATTCAATTTGCATAGGATTACATATAACAGTATATAGATCGAAATGGCGACAACCCATTAATATTCTAACAAAAATACAGCATAGCAGCAAAGAGACAACCATGCATATTCAAAAATAAAGTCCCACACCACATCATAATATAATATCATATGCTCTATGTGACCCAACTCTACTATAAGAGATACATAACAAACACGCAACCTGTCTATGTCTTAACCTTCGTAATACATGATATGACAAAATGCACGGTACAAGATGTGATTTCACAAGATAATTACCCGATAACAGCCAGTCTATGTCCACCATGTAATTTGAAAGTACAGCAACAATCACATCTCCCTATAGGAAAGACCAGTAATCAATCAGCCAGATCACTTCATGAAGCATGTTTTCAGCTTTAGGATATATTCTGATTAACATATGTTCCAGTTCAATTTGAATGCTAAGATAGATGTAGCATCAAAATAGACAGCAAATACAGATGTACCTAAATATATTTTCATATGGTAACAATAAATAGATGGTTAAAAAAAGACACGCTAGATTAAATACTGTTGAATTAAACTATAAATTCAATCCAGGTGGTCAAAAACATCATAATAGATAATTTTATTGATCAAAACACAGAGAACAGTTGAGGACTTTATCCTGAGATCTCTAACGTATTCCTCAAACATAGGGCAATATAAATATATTCACACCTAATAACAACCTTGATCAAGTGTATTCTAGCAATGTCATGTCAAATACACAAATATGCCTTTCATGCAACCCATTATCTGTGCAGCTTCCTAAATGATGAATAACAAGCAAAAAGATCCAGGAGAGTATAAACCTCACAGTCATAAATTACCTCAATCACATTGTCAATAGAAACACAAGAGGTGTTCGCCCATTCTGGTAGCCCTTGCACTTTCATAAGGCGAAATGTTGAAGGCAGACTATCATTAGACACATGAAAATCACGTAGCGCCTCCTCAGTATTCCTGGACACTATATGATTCTGCCTTTTAGATTCAACACTTACATTATCAATATTTTCTTTTACGTTTCTTCCGATCCCGTGCTGAAGCTGTACAAATACACAAAGTAAAAAAGCAGGTAAGAAAAAACTAACAAGTTCTACACCGCTTGCAATTTGCAGGTATACATCTGTCAATCTTATTTATAAGAATTTCTATTAAAATCAAACAAATAAGAGGGAGGGAGAGAGAAAGAGAGATAGTAAGACTGTAAGAGTCCCTTATGTCAACCACTAATCAGCATAATGATGAAAAAAAATTGAAGATTAGTAAATTACAACCATAGTTTTGTCTATCTTTTGCAATTATCCAACTATTAAACATATATCCTTAGTTTCATTTTAGTTCATACGTTTTGACTTTCACAACTATTCACATCAGTAACTCAGACTTCTTTTTGTGATTTATTCTTAAGATAAACATAGTCCAGTGGAATCTTGTTGATTCGTCTCAAAGTCTTATTTTCCAAATATCAATTTATTATAATTTTATTATAAATTTTGAAGATGTATTAATTTAAAGTTACACATTGACATAGGCGCCTAAAAGACATGTGTCAAATAATATGAAATGGAGGAAGTACAACACTATGCTCAAAGGCAAACAAAGTTTACATCCATGGATATACACTGAGAAATAGATAGCAAGTACCAATAAAGGGAGCAATATATATGAGGATCCAAATAGCAGAGAATACCGTCAAGTGTCCCGTAGAAGCTCCAAAGTTCAAGTCTTCTCGTGCTCTCTTCCTACCATCTCCGAGATTTATCCGTTCCCTAGAACCTTTACTCCCTTTGCTAACAGCATCAGTGTTTCTCTTGTTACTTAAGGCTACATACTTAAAACAATAACTCCCTGGTATCAATTCTAAGATATCACCACAATTAACAGAAGCTTTTTCTCCAGAATTCAAAACCTTCCTCTGACCGCCAGAATTAACCACCACAGGATTCATTCCTTCCTGCCAGATCATAAGTAAAGACCTAAGATAAAAATGAGATACATTGTTACTTGGACAAATTATTTCCATTTATACAAGCCATAATGATGATATTAATCCTTGGAATACACAAACAGTCTCACAATAGTACATCCCTATTAAACAAAGAGCATATAAAGAACATTAGTCAACATAACTTGAACTAACCCTTCAAACACCTCACAATACCTCTTGAATTGGGCTCAACTAACCAAGTCTGATTAGCCGACTTTCAAGAACTTATCAAACCACTAAAACTTCATTACTTCAGCCTTAAAGGAAAAAGCATTGTCCTCAAAACTTCTAACAAATTGTAGGCAGCTTTTGCCGAACATTACTGTTATCATCACTACCATTTCATATAAGAGACAATTGAGAACATGAATTGCACTCTCACCAAGTTTCAAGGTATCACGCAACTGTCTAATCTTTCATGTTTACTTTCTTTCCTAAATTTTATATTGCATATACACTTCTCAAAACAATTCTTAGCTTTCTCAGTGTGAGAGTCCACTCTGCACATGTCGGTTCTCTTTGTGTTAAAAGACTGCACTTTTCGTGTTTGTACACCAAATGTATCGACTGTTAGCTTCCATTTAACAATGTGTACATATTGCAAACACACATAAATTGCCAACAGAAAAAAATTCAACTCCAAAATAAGCAACAATTAATTCTAACAATTCAACGAAGTCACACAAGTTCTATCTAAATGCAACTCCAATTGCATATCACAAGAGAAATTCTCGCAAGATGCACAAAATGAACACAGCAAAACCTCTAATCACAATAGAAATTCACGCAAAATGCATAATAAAACAAACAAAAACCTGAACAATTTAGGAGGAAGTTTAAAAATTATACCACAACCAAATTAGCAGAGCCATCAAAAGAAGCAGACAAAATGAGGTGCTTGCGACTAAGTCTTTTATCAGTCACCGGAACATTACTACGCCCGATCACATTATCACCTTCAGAAACCGGCAATTCCGGCAACGATTTCTCCTTCTCCAAGCTCTTATTCAACGGAATCAAAATTCCTACCTTCAAACAGAAAATCAAGCACACAAATGTCTCAAAAATTGAAATTAAGAGAGAGAAAGAGAAAACGTTAGAGAGAGAAATACCTGAGAAGACGCCATTGAAGATGAAGAAGAAGCTCCGAGTGGAGCGGAGAGGAGAGATAATGGAACTGGAACCCTAAGAGAGAGAAAGAGAGGAATTGAAGAGAGAGAAATGAGAGTGGAAATTCCGGCGAAGTGAAGTGAAGCGAAGCTTATGAATATGAAATCATATCGTTTTCCGGTACAGTGGCAAGGTCTGTAATCGCACTAGCAAGGAAGAAGCAATAAGTTTGAAATACTTGAGGCTGTTTAGTGTTTGCGTATTCTCTCAGGCTTTGCGCCTTTGAGCCTTTCTGGTTTGTTTTTGGTACATTTCGGTCAATCAGTTGGACACCGCGAGGCAGCTAAACGCATAGACGCTGGTGAGCTACAGGCAGTCCTCGGTACAATAAGCATGTCAACACTCAACCTTAAAAAGAAAGAAAAAATAAATAAAAAATGTGCACACAATGACATGAGTGATGAATTCACTCTACATACTTTGATGGTTTATCTTAGTACCAACAAAGAATTTTATTGGCACCAACAAAAACAATTTGCATTTGCTGATATTAATAAAGAAGTAATTGATACTTCATATCATGGTAATACTATCTAATAAGCACAATTTTATACCGACGAAAATTATTAGAGTCATCAAAGATTTAAGTTATTAGAGGCAAAGAATTTCTCCGGGATACCAGCCTCTATTAAATTTCTAGTACAATGGCAACATCGCAATGTGGCATGCATAATTTTTTAATTATTAAATAAATTGCTCTTTAATTATTATGAGCACGAAAAAATTAAACTGATACTTCATATTTTTTAAGCAAATTATTTTGCTAGATCAACAAACTCTATTAATTTTCTTGGGGATTGGCAGCATGCATGGGGTGATTAACGTCTTTAAAAATAATACAAACAAATATTTTAACTAAAAGCAAATGAATAATGTATCTTGTTGACGGTCTATTTAAGTATTTATCATTACAAAAAATTATAAATTTTACTATGTCGTCAAAACTATCCTTTATGCTCAATTGGAATATCAACTTTGATTGCCCAAAGTGGAATTAATTAACATGGGGCACCTGAGAATCTTTTGCAAAAGTCTTAAGGGGCCGTTTGGTTCGCAAATGGAAAAGAGAATGACTAAAAGAAAAGGAAAGAGGGAGAATGGAAAGCAATTCCCTAATTTATCATAGGTTGTTTGTTTTACTTTAAAAAGAATGGAATCAATTTTGAAGTACCAACCACACAGCCAACAACCAACTCCAACCCCCCTCCCCAGCGACGCCGAGCTCCCTCACCCCTCCCTACCAGCGACAAACTCCCCTTTTCCAGCAACACTACTGCCCATCCATCGTTTATCGCCGCACCGACTCCATTGCTAAATGCCGATGAATTCCCTCTTCTCTCTCTTTTTTAAGTGATTTTTTGGTAGATCTAGTAGGTTGTTTGTTAATAGAGTGGTATGTGTTGTTTTTTGGTTGTTTATGGGGTTTTTTTGAGTTTTTTTTTATTGAGATAGTTAGGGTTTTTTGGGTGGTTTTCGTGGGTAATAGGTGGTGAACGTGGTGGGTGAGGGTTATTTCAAGTGGAGTTGGTGGAGAAGATCCGGGTGGATTTGGGTGGTTTCGGTGGAGAATGGTGGTTTTGGGTGGTTTCGGTGGTGGCATCAGTGCGACGGCGATTTTATGGCGGCTAGGCGGTGGTTCTGGTGGTGTCGGTGGCTGGGCAGTGGTGTCAGTGGTCGGTTGGCGTTTTCAAGGGTGGTCAAGGTAGTTAGAGAGTTGGTCAAGGTAGTTTGGTGAAGAGGAGTTTGGGGATTAAAGTGATTCCCTTGGGGTGGGTGAAGATAGAGGAAAATGGGATAATGGGAGAGGTAAAGGGAATGATTGAATTTGTCCATCAAGCATCAACAAAGGGATTTATGGTAGTTGATTACCATTCCCATTGTTGAATACCTCCAACCAAACGGCCCTGATTATTGATTTGTGAAAATAAGCAAAATTATGAAATGCAGAATACTTGTTTGCTTAAGATGAAACTCTTCAGCTAATAGAGTCACAACCTGTAAACTGTAGACTAAAACAGAATACTTGTTTGGTATATTGTATATGCCAGTGTGAGTATATTCATCACAATGTCTTTCGTAAAAATGCAGCATCTTGTACTCAAATTACTAGAATCAAAATTGAAGACCTAAATGTAGAACTATCCTATGTTCACATTGCCGGTGTGAGTATGTTCTAGGTGCCATTCCATGTTCTTAGATGGAGCGAGTCTTTTACGCAAAAGATCCCATTAATTTGACTGCCATTTCCTGCCCCTTCCACTGAGAATGGTTTGCATCACTAAATGAAAAAGAATGTCATCTCGGCATATTTTGGAACAAAATTGTCAGCAAAAGAATATCAACTATCTTCGACGCTTTGATTCTCTCCGCATCTCCGACACGTAGCTGTCCAAGTTGGATTTCACCCACAGTTTTCTCTTAACAAGATCATCCTTGGTCGCTTCATCTATGAACCAGCAATACAAAACCTCTATCAGAACTCAAGTATATGATACATGCAGAACAAAAATGCAAGATGCAGAGAGTTTCAAACAGGCAAACCAGAGCGATGCCATTGAGCTAAAAGAAGTAGTATTTCAAGAGACAAATTAAGCGACTGGAGATAACACAAAACTTTCAGATGAGAAGATCCAAGACCATGGAACAGGACTGCAGTTGTTTTTTATGGAAAGGTCAGTTTCGGTGAGGTAATAGGCTAACAAGGATGATATCAGTATCAAACCTGAGCTACATCATGTACAATAAAGAGATGAGCCCCGATGAATCAAGATGTAAAATCATCTTGCATATTAAAAAACCTCCTGGAGAACCCAGGGAATCTAAACCCTGAGAACCAATTTCGTCCCTGGGACAAAATATTCACTGCCCTCACATAAGACAAAAGTTTGGCAGCAACAAAAGGAAATATTAAGGACAACCTCTAAATTAAGTTCAGGGGTAATTTGCTTTTCCAACAATGGAACAGAAAACAAATTTCCTAAGAGTAACCCAAAACCCCAAGCAAAATCAGCAATGAAACACCCAATTGGTTTTTTGGTAATTGATAGACAATAAGCAAATAACTATTACCAAGATTCCTCCATGCATCAGCAGATGCACCAAGTGATCTAAGTGTAAGGTATGAGGCATCTTCCCAAGAATATGGCGCTTTCTTAAAGCTGTATCTCCAAAACCAACACCCATGCCACAAAAGAAGCTGCAAGGACATTCACAAACAATATGTTAAAATCAAGACAGATTATTATACCGGACTAAAAAACTCAAATCTTTTCCAAAGAATATGTATGACCTTGATGAGAGTGTATGGTAAAAGGACAATTCGAACACCAATTAGGCCCCATACAGACGGCTTTTCAGCTCCTGTAATTTGTAAATCAAGCTCCTTACTCAAATCCTCTTGTACTGTCCTGCGATTAAACCCATTCATATGATAGGAATTAGTTCAGGATCAGATCAATAAGCCAAAGACATAATATGAAATGAGGTCATGTACAAACTTGTTCATTTTGATATTCTTCTTCTTATTAGATACTCCTCCTGAGCGTTCAAGTTCCAATGCCCGTAGCTTATTTTTGTAAGCAGGTGTCTTCTTAACCATCTCTACAGCCTGCAGGAATTGGAAATCTATGTAAGCATCAAGAAAAGGTCAAAAATTAAGTCTTTTTAACATACACAAAATATATACTCGTAGGCACACGGCCCATTGAAATATGAGAATACATAATGACATGAAAAGAAACAAGCTAGAGACTTGGTAACATCACCTAAAGAAGGTTCATAGGAGAAATTCAGAAATACAGCAACAACGAACATCATTATAACATTAAACACTCAAAGAAAATTCAAAGATCAACTTATTGCTCACTATAGTACCAAAACCAACTAATCCACAAGCAAAGATGGAAAATATACAAGTGATGCTTCTATCCGACTTCAAAAGTATCACAATGATGTTTAACAGCTTAAGAATCAGTCATTAAGGAAGATCGCAATACGAAAGTTGTGTAGAATTGGAGTACAACTGTAAAGGATTGAACTAATCATATATTAGGCAACGTATAAGATATTAAAATATAAAATTGAAATGGACGATAAAATTCTTGCATAGCACTGCAGCATAAAAAAACCATAACCTGTTTTAAACTATCAGCAATTTCAAAGTACCTTGATTAAAGTTCATTGATTACATGTCGTAAAGAACCCTAGATACTACAAAACCTATGTGATATTACTTTATTTCTTCTTCCGTATCTGTCACATTGTCAAAGACTCAAAAAGATAAAAGCTAATACCAATTGCACCCTTCTAATATGCTACTGCAAAAAATAAGATGAAATGACAGCACATGGTTTTAGTATAGCGTACACAATAATACCTGATTGTACCTTGTCCACTGATTTACATATTGCAATCCAGAGAGAATAAGAAGAAGACCAACTAGAACAGCACGAGGATCCTATCATTACAGAGTAACACATCATCAGATGCTAGATATAACATACCAATCCAAATCTAGAAAAACTTGATGACTTAAAAGTAGTTCTTACCGTCTTGTGACCATAGTAAGCTTGGTAGTATCTTGCAGTATTATAGAAAAACTGGAACATCAAGGATACAAGGATATGAGGTTAGAAACAATAATTAATTTACTTTGAAAACATATTAATTTAGAATAAAGATTTTCAGAACAAAGATGCTGCAATTGAGTACAGCAATCCCCAACACCCATCAGCATCCAGACAGTGCATAGCATAGCACAGCATTGCAATGCAATATCTTTAAAGTTTAGCAGTGAGCAGAAATGGAGACAGCCACCTTTAACCAATTAATTATGAACAGATAATTTTGCTATAACACGTAGCAATGAAACAATCAGACAAGAGAGAACACAACCGTTCACAAGTGTATAATATAACTTAATATTCAGCACATGCAGTAGCTTTTACCATGACTTAATGACACAACTAAATCATCATCAGCACAAATTCAAGCCTCTAACTTCTCTTTGTAATTGGAAAAAGAGTGGAATACAAATTACCTCCTCTGGATGCTCTATAGCATAATCATACTGTGAACGTGTTTCATCATCTTTCAAAATCTGCAGACAATAACGCAAGCATGCATCCGAAGTACATAAGTCAGTGAACAATACTGGTACTTAACAAGTTACATAAATACTTAAAAATGCATCTTTGCTCTTGGACCTTACTCAGGCTCTCCTTCCCAAATTTTTTAAATAAGAAGGGACAGTGATTCCAAAATAATTTCCAATTCGTTAACATGCTCTCACAGTAGTATGAATACTCACCCATGTTTCTTGCCTACTGTCTACTGATATGGATTTCTCAGTCACAATTTCTTCATTATCATACAAATTGCTTCATGTTTCTTCATTATCATACATATATAATGACAATGACACATTTCTTGATTATCATACAAATTGCTTCATGTTTAAAACTATATGCCCTACTGACATAGTCTCAATGTTTTTGTTCTAGATTTGAATAGATTTCATTTGTTCAAGAAAGAGTGATATTTTCACCTTGGCAATTCAATGGCTATCAACTTTCCACATTAGACAGTAAATATTTTAGAATTCTCATTACCAAAAACATGTATAATATATTAGAGACCAATCGCCATTATATTCACTCTTACATTCATACAAATAAATCAAGTGTTGAAATCTTTTGGATGCACAAACATGAAAAAGTATCATTTACATGCTACATAATTTTACAAAGTCACTCTCCCTCAAACACCCTGTCAAACAACACCAGGAGTACATCCATATTAACAGTGTCATTCTTAGTTTCAGGGGATTTTTAAAAGCCCTTTCACTTTCCACTAAGAAGCAAAAGCTTTAAACCCGTGTCATTAATATGGTAGTGAAACACAGCATCAATCTCTATCCCTTCAGATAATCAAGATTCCTGATTCCATTTAATCCAAAAGCCTATGCATTGTCATATCCAGCATTTCATTTGCCAGGATGCCAGAGTGCCCACACTTATTCTCTCATTCACTGACTCTCTCATACAGTGGCAAAGAACCAAGCACTGCCAAGTACCATCTTCATTGTCCAAAGAAACAATAACCCACAAAACTAAGCTCTACTATAGGAACAAATTATAGGCAAAACCTTCCTATTTGATTGAGCACTAAAACCTCAAAATCTAGTCAGAGAAAGATAGTCACTATACTTTGCACAACCAATGAACAAGTGCATCTGACCTCCTTTTTTTTGGCGAAGAGGGTGTATAGGGAGCCTCAAAGGAAAATGGTATAAATGGGATTCGATCCCATTCCGTTGTTAGCAGGTAGCACCCCCAAAATGTTGCTAACAAAGCTAACTGATATCCGCAAGGACTATTGTATTAGAGCTATCAAAGATTACCGAAACTAGTCTTCCCTTTATCCCTCCCCTCCCTCCGCATCGCCCCAACCAACAACAGCATTAGCATATTCAATAATTTCACATACCTTTCATACATGACGACTGATGTGAACAACAAGAACTATTCTCTATCTTCAAATAAAAAAGATTCCATTTAATCCAAAAGCCAGTGTTTAACCACATGCACCCACACTTCTTCAGTTCATTTCTCACTTACTGATCCCCATACAATGGCAAGCATTAAGCTCTACCAAATGCTAAATTTCGTTGCCTAAAGAAAAAATACCGCACTCTCCTAAAAACCTATCAACACTTATTATTAGCAAAAATTTCCTACCTAATTGAACACTAAACTTCATAATTCAAGTCAAAGCAAGCAAGATACTACACTTTACAAAACCCAATGAACAATTACATATGCATTTCTTGTGCTCGAGAGCCACAAAGGACAATGACATAGACGGGATTCAATTCCGTGTCTTAAGTACCCCAAAACTTTACCCGCTAAACTAGCTAATATCCACATCGAATATTCGAATTGTACATCAAAAACGAAAAAGGCATTTCAATAACCAAATTCCCAGCATAGTAATAAATCAAGTAAAGTTTTCTTACAAAAAAAAAAAAAATCATCAATCATACCTCGTATGCATTTGCAACCTTTACAAACAATTTTCTAGATTCTGGGTCCGGATTCTTATCAGGATGGCTAAAAATAAATTCCAAAAAAAACCCAAAATTAATCAAAATTTGAATCAAACCAAATTAAATATAAGCAATTAATTCATTTAATTACTTACTATTTCAAAGAGAGCTTGTAGTAAGCTTTCTTGATTTCCGAAGCGTTCGCATTTTGAGAAACCCTAGAAAAATTTATATCAAAAATCAAGAAATTAATTCGCACTACAAAACAAAATAAAAACAAAAAAAGTAATAGAAAAGGAGAGATTACCCAAGAAGATCATAGCAATCATCATCATCACAGTAGATGGAAATGGACGGTGTGATGAGCAGAAACAGTGAGAGTGTAAATGTGAGTGCGTAACACCGGATTACTGCCGGCGACGCCATTTTTTCTCTCTCTTCTTTCTTTCAGTGGAGCTAAAGCTAACAACAACACAAGCAAATACAGTTAAGAATTGAATTTTCAACGTTTTTTTCTTTCTTTTTTATGTAGTTTTAATGAATTTTGTTATTATTGGGCCAGTTGGTGTAATTGGGCCGGGTTGGTTAACTATTTGGGACATTATATATGGACTTATTGTGTTTAGACTGTTTACATAGAAATTGTGGACTTCAAGGGATTCTCCCTTTTTTTGACAGAAATTGAATTTTTTGTTATTTTATGAAGAAGAACTAAAAGAAGAACCCTAGTAAATTGACACGATGATACCTAACTAATCAAAGGTGTTTGGTTCTCATGACTTTGGAATTGGTATTACTTTGAACTGGGTAAAACTAATTCCTCGTGTTTATGAATATTTTAATTTCTAAATTTATGCTTCAAACTTACAAGGTATGGGGTTTAGAAATTCAAAAAATTGGGTATGGCTCATATCGTAGACTTTAGTATCAAATGAAGAAAAATATTCATTCTCAAACAAAATCAACATGTGGTATTAAGAATGAGTCAAGTTCTAACCCTTCACCATCCTAGTTCCATTCTTGATTCTAAACTTATACTTGTATCACTTTACAAAAAAAAAAAAAAAAAAAAGGCGCCTCTTAAGAGCTCAATCGAATCATCTATGAAAGTCAACACTTGGGAGTAGGGAAAAGGTAAGGAAATTCTCACTCTTAAGCAAAGTGAGTTCCTTTACACTATGTTTGGATAACAATAGTGAAGGGAAAGGAAGGGGAAGGAAAAAGAGGAAAGGGAAAGGGAGGTGAGGTAAGGGGAGGGGAAAGGTGACCTTCCTTTTTCCTTCCAAATCTCTCCAACAATGGAGAGAATTTGTTTATTAAAAGGGGAAGGAAAATGAATCTTTCCAATTCTCTCACCTTCCCCCCTTACATTAAATATACAGACAAAGGATGATGCTTCCCTCCTTTTCTCTTCTCTTCCTTTCCCTCCATTTCTCTCAATCAAAAAATAATGTTAGGTTTTGGTATAATAGAGATAGTTGTTGTTCGGGATGTTATATCGACCACCAGTGTGACTTAGGTATTGGGATGATCGAATTCATGATTAGGGTTATGCCCAATAACAACCTATAACCTTATCGGCCCATAATCATCATCCATGTGGATTATTGCCTTTAGCTACGTAGATAGGGTGTTGCCACTTGACAAGACCCACGTGGCACCTACTGCCAAGTACTCCATAAATACCCCCACATATATCACTTTCAAGGTACAATTTTATCTATTCATAAACAACTCAAATTACCTTTGATACTCATATCGGACTAAATTAACTCTATCATTAGGAGATCATAAAGTTCCTTTTAGGGTTTCTCCTTAGGAGGGTTTTGCTGGTTCCTTCTAGGGTTTCACCTTCGGGAGGGTTTTTCTCGCCTTCATTGCTAGATTTTTTCTATTTTGTTAAAAGGTTTTCCTTCACTCCTTCTTTTTTCTCTTTTCTTCCTAGTCTCAATTGTGAATCTTTATAGGGGCTTCCATTGTTTTTCTTACCGGTGGTAAACCGCAAAAACTTTTTAATTTCTTTCAATAAATAGATCCCATCTATAAGATATATGGTGGCTATTCTATTAGGTTTATTTTATTTGTTTGTTCGTCTAGCGAGAATTGAAGATCAATTTAGGGTTCCATAATCTTCGAAAGTATCTAGAGGACCGTATAGTATTTTCACTTAAACAACTATGTATCAGTGGATTTCAAGCCGAATTAGTGCTAACTCACATATTGTATTGTATCGGAATGAAGATTTTATTAAGGCGGTCCTTGATCGAATTTACGATGTAATTAGTTCTAAGGTGATATGTACTTGTATTGGAATTTTAAATTTCTTAGGAATTGTTTGTAAGTGTCGTTTGACTATCTTTTATCAATGAAATCCTTTTTCATTTTGTAACCTTTATCATCAGAACGGTTTTTATCATCAAAGCGGTTTTTATCGAACAACTCCGAGCGTAGTTGATTTATGTTGAATGTACAGGTATCAAACTAGACCAGAGACTATTATTTGCTTCAAGTACAAGTTCCAATTGTTTAGATACATTGATATTTGACCATATAGGGAGTAAAGAAAGAGTAGAAAAGAGAAAATTATCTTTGTTGTCACTTATTCACTTTAGATAGGAAGAAAGAACGAATGGAGTATTAATATCACTCCAGATAATATGAAATATATTTAGTGTATATAAATAACTCTAATGAATACTTATATTGCAACCGTTTAATCAATCATAATCATATTGGTCACAACTCGCAAACTCACAATACACTGCAGAAATATTGAAATAAGAGTGTGGGACAACTCTTCAACGAAGGCTTGAGCCATAATTAATGCAAAATTGAACGAGTAATATTTGGCAACCGTCCAATTACTAGGAGGGCAGACACAATGCCAATCATATGGTATATGACCTATCAAGAGGCACTTTATGGTATAAGAAACATCTTTATTGCAATGGGGTCCAGATTTAGAAAATGGTAGTCATTAGATGTTCATATATACTACTCACCAAGTATTATTAAAGCAACAGTCAAAACGCATAGCTGCTACTCTTAATCTCTTACACTAATTAAATGATAGCCAAGTTCAATTTTATTAGGACAAATAATTTCAAGCAATTTCAGATAATTTTAATAAGTTTAGATAAGTAAAAAGCATGAAATAGAACACACTATTAAGGTTTATCATTTAAAACATTTCTGGTTTATCAATGACATTTCTATGATCACTTGCGTTGTTACTCATTTTGAGTAACAACATTTGTTACTCAAATGGCACAATTGTAAATAATTGCTTCTTCTTTCCCATCATCACAACCACCACGGCCACCACCATCACCACCATCATCACAGCCACCGTCTCTCAAGTCAATCTAATCTTCATATTCCCCGTCGACCTCCGATCTTCTTTCCCCCGTCGACCTTCTCTTCTTCGTCCTTTCTCAAGCCCGCAACGCCGCGGCGGAACAAAACTCAAGCTTCCCCATTTCCACCTTCCCCAATCTCCACCCACATCTGAAAAAAAAAAAAAAAAAAAAAAAAAAAAAAAAAAAAAACAAAAAACTAGGAATGAAGGGTGAAATTAAGGGCATGGTCAACCCCAAAGGGAAGGGGTGACCATGTCCTCCATTGAAGCTCCCACAATTGAGCTTAATTTTCGAAGATGGGCGAAGAAGTGATGATGGTGGTGGCTGTTGTGATGTGTTCGGCCGGAGAGATGGTGGTTGTGGTGGTGAAGAAGTGATCGGCGTACAGTGCCATGGTTGAGTACTTGAGGTAGAAGAGGAGTGAGGAGAGAAAAAGTAAACAAAAAGACACACAAGTTTTTTCCTACTAAGTATATAAGCAAATGGATATGAGACCTGCAAACTTTTAAATCTATTGTAGTGCAGAGTGAATCCGTGCATATCAAAATTTATCTTATCATTACTTATTAGATCAATTTTGTAAATTTTCTTAATTGGAGAGTACCTAGTATAACGAATCCCAAAGACAATGTAGCACAAATTCTCTATCGCTCATTGCCCAACCCATCCTTAGAAGATACTAGCACCCGTATTTTAAAAAGTCACTTGTAGTATTAGTATACATTCTCTACAACCCATCCCTAGGAAGATACTAGTACCTGTATGGCTGTATCAGATAGAGTGAGTCTGTGCGAGAGAGTGGTAATTCTAAAAGGCCCATGACATACACAACAATTTTTCTCAGAAATTGTAGTGTCGCACTCATACATTGTACAGAAAATGATTTCAGAAATCACAATTACACAAGACCAACTCAGCGGCCCCTGCCACTGTTGTGGGACTTGTGGGGGAGTCATGTAGTAGAATCTGCTTTAAAATTTGGACCATCTTCCAGATAAGAAAATGTGAGTCTTCATTTTAGGAGCACATCATTACCTGTGTCCATACAAGTCCTATTGTTAAATACAGGTTAAATACAGATCTAGGTCGCATTCGTCACCAAGAGAGAGTTCATTTTATAAGTTGAAAGAAGGTTTCATCCCAAAATCATATGTCAATAGAAGGAGTAGCCCCTTAGCCTTATAAATTAAAGTGTTTAACTCTCTTCTTTTCTCAATGTGGGATATTTACATATATTGTTTGAGAAGTTTTCACTTCAACACCTACTTAATTAATTACTCATAGTCGTAAGTTACAAAATTCCCTCCATAAAACTACTCGTTACTTGTACTCTATATACTGTATTACTTTGCAGTATAAAAAAAATGTTATATGTAGCCTTTAGGAATGATTTAAAAAAATAAGCATTTATAACACTAATTTACTCGTGCTTTTGCCATCATTTCTAAATTTGTACGGAGTACTAATTTATAAAGTATATTTAATGTTATGTATAGCATATAGCATTACCCTAAAAAATTTTGAAAGTGTGTATAGTTGTAGGCGGTGGGAGTATTGGATAGTGGTCCCAAATTCAATATTGTGTTTTATTGCTTGAAATTAATTTAATTTTATTTGAATTTACTACGGTAGAATTTATCTAACCTTATTATCATACTAAGGTGGTTGTCGCGCCATAGCTAGCCATAGACACATGTTTGGAGAGCTCTTTCAAGTGTTGGCAATCTTAATGAGGAAAAATATATAAACAAATATTTTTAAGGTATAAATGTTCGCACGCTATTCTTAAGAATTTTTTTTTAAAAAAAAAAGTAATTAAAATTAATGAGGGCAAATAAGTAAATAAACATTTTAGAGGGTATAATTGTCCAATCAACCACTATTCATAAGAGTTGAATAACTAAATCACACAGGGTAAAGCTTAGAGGCAATTAAAATCATATGAATAGGGGCATTTACATAAACAAACATTTTGTGGATAAGGTCCTCACACTATTCATAAGTGTTCTCTCATACTTTTTAAAAGGTAGGGAAGTTCAACTCATTCAAATTGAATTAGATCATGTAACACATTCAATAATAATGATTACTCCATACTTATTTTGCGGACCGCGTACTTTAAGCCTTTAACCCTAATGACAACGAGCCTTTTTAGGTCAGTGCGTCTTGTGTACGGCTGATCACATCAAATGTCCGCTTGTAAAAGAATAAAGTAATCCTTATAACACTGACCAAGTAACTCCTGTAACACTGACTGAGTAATCCCTATAATATTGACAAAGTAACCCTTGTAACCATTACGAGGCTATATTGGGGCATGGCGGGTCACAAGACCACCATTAATATATATATATATATAGAGAGAGAGAGAGAGAGAGAGAGAGAGAGAGAGAGAGAGAGAGAGAGAGAGAGAGAGAGAGAGAGAGAGAGAGAGAGAGAGAGAGAGAGAGAGAGAGAGAGAGAGAGAGAGAGAGAGAGAGAGAGAGAGAGAGAGAGAGAGAGAGAGAGAGAGAGAGAGAGAGAGAGAGAGAGAGAGAAGAAATTTATAATTTTTTGATGAAAAAAAATGATTTCCTCAAAAAAAAAAAAAAAAAAAAAAAAAAAAGAATGATGTTTAATCTAATGTAAAATTGTAATCATCTACAAGTATTAGTTAGACAAATTCAGATTACCAATGTGTTTTCTCGATTTCTTATAACTCCGTATTCATTTCGTTACACAAAGATTAAAGATTGACTATTGTCTTTATTATGTTGCTTTTCAAATATACTTTAACAAGTAGTATAAAAATAAAAATTTATATGGAAAAATAAAAGGGATAGAATTGATAACAAAATTCCAAGGAAAAAAAATTAAAATCTTATCCCAATAATCGCCGAAAGTTAAAAGGTAGACATCACATATAAATCAATAATAATCACTCCATAATATGGACCAAGTACGATAACATTCTTAACAAGAAACCATCCAACCACCAATTACCCCAAAAAAATTAAAACCCGAATTAACGGTATAAATTATGGGAATTTTTTTGAGGAAAAATTATGAAAATTAAAAACATAACAAAACGGTTTATCTAAAATGAAAATATAAGTACTAATTTAAAAAAATACCGAGTATGTATTAATTCAGAAATGTACAACAAAAACACAAGTCACTTTTTTCAATAACTGCCATTTGAAAAGATGAGGAAAAAATAGAACTTACAGTAATTCGTGATGAATTTGTAGAAGTTGAGTGCTGTTTGTCAATTCCACAATTGGTGAAATTCTCTAAGTCAACTATGTAACAATCAGATTTATCACCACCATTTTCATACTTAAAACCATTCATTTGATCATCATAAACCCCTGTTTTTATATTGCCCAATGAATTTTCTCCAAGAAACTCAGCCTTTAATTCCTGATAATAATTCCAAAAAAAAGATAAATTAAAAAACAGAGGAATATTAGTAATAAATTGAACTTATGGATTGCACATTTACACAGTACCCAATAAAACAGTTAATCCAAAAATAGAATTTCACAATAACCCAAATAAAATAATTTGTATTCCTTTCTTTTTTCTGAAAAAAATGCTTACCGTTTTCGGATAATCCTTGTGCCCTGTTTGATTGCCAGAAAAACCCAAATAAAGGAAATTGAAGAATTTAGCGTAATTAATCAGAAGGAAATTATAATCTGGGTATTTATAAAAATTCAAGAACAAAAGAAAGAAACTGACTTTAAAGACAATTTCTATGAGAAAAATTCTGCGTAAGAATTTAGGCTATGTTTGGTTTATCAAGAAATATATATGTATACAAGAATATATCATAAAATGTAGGGGAAAAAAACAAAAGAAAAAATTGGTGAAGGGTAATTTATGATGTTGATTGGATTTGTGTAAGTCAAAGTTTAAAGAAGAAGAAAGATGAAATTTTTGAATAAAAAAGAAATGTAGGGTGGAATTTTAATAACTTGGTGTGTAACTGCTACGCCTCTGTTTTTGAGGAGAGAGAAAATGAAGCAAAGGTTGTGACGATGAAGTGGGTAGACAGAGCTTTGGCTAGTGGCTAGTAGGAAGGTTGGTCTTATTTATAATTTCATAAAAACAATAGATTATACGAATAATAATATAGATTTAATTTAATTTAATTTAATTTGTGTGAATATAATTTTCTAGGATAATTCCCAATCACGGGCAATATTAGTATTTTTAGATCTTCCTAGTTCTTACCTACTAAAGTACAAAACCTTAAGTAGGTATTAGTTTTATGCCTACCTCGTCTCTTCATGAAGTGATGAAACTAAGTCATGAGCATGTCGATATTTCATGTTCTGCTTACATTTTTGTGTTTTGTTTTGTCGTGCTCTCGTGAATATCAACGAGTTTAGTTAGTTGGTGAAGTCGTAAAAAGTAGAACGTTATATTTATATACGCTAAACATGAAATTTTTGCTAACTAAAAACTGATTAATAGTGATGTTAGATGTATAATGTTCCTTAATACATTTATGTGATTCAATTAAAGTGCAAATCCCCATCCCACCCTATTAGGTTTAAGTCCAATTAACCTTTGATTATTGCTGTATCTTTGATATCTTTCAAGGATATAAGTAAATCTTTTTGAAATAAAATATTATTATGCAGCCTACCTTTAATATTTATGCTCTGTACCATATTTTGATTTTTTTGCCTCTTTTATGAATCAAGGACTTGTTCGATTGATTCATAAAAAGTATCGTTTTTATTTTAGGAAAAATACGTTTTTGTTTAATTCATTGATAAGTACTGAAAATTAGAAAATAAATAGTAAAACAAAACACAAAACATCTTTAATTTTTTACTCCCTCTATTTTTTATTTAATGCTCCATTGGAGCTTGGCACACATACCGATGCAAAACTTTGATTAATAGTATATTTAATTATAAATTAGTTATAAATTACAATAATTGAATATTAATAATCTATTCAATGAAACGGTTCCAACAAGTACCCACAAAATTATATTTTTTCTTATGTGTAATTTACAAACATTGGTCAAAGTGATTAATCAAGTAAATAGTGCAAAAAGTCCCAATGCAACACTTTAAAAAAAAATTAATAAAAAGAAAGGAGTACCATTCTCCTAAGCATTCAACTGGTTATGCATAAATTCTTATTAGTCATATTACTTGAGAAAGTAGCTAACGGTTAATAATTACAGTATTTACTAAACACTTTGACACAACACATGTAATATTAACTCATAAAACAAGTCAAATCAGCTCTAATTCTCATACAAACAAATGAACAACTAACATCTCTGGCTAGCATTTAACCTCTCGGGTGCCAAAACAAGGCCATAGTATTAATTGAATGTAATTCACTTGAGCTTATTATCCCGAAAATAACTATCTTAAGATCTTAACTTACTTATCTTGATTTTTCTTGAAAGAAGTAGTTTTCATTTGCATGGAAGCCTAAACACGAGTGCAACTAATAGGGGAAAATCTATCAAAAATCAACGTACTTTTTGGCCCCATATTTCAAGTTTCAATGCAATTACAAGAGACCACGAAAATTTGCAGCGCATTTTGGTCCCATTTATGTTTTGAAAACAAACTATACGATCGAATAATACATGCGCTTTGGCCACTAATATGTAGCAAGTGCCACGTGTCTACTTGACCTATAGACTAATGGGGTATGAGTGAGTGCAAGACTCGAGAGCCATGCGATCGTATATGAAATTAGGATCGAGAAGCAGCCAAAAACAAGTTCTTGATCTCCATATCTTGAGAATTGAAAGGTGCAATGCAAATATTTGAAAAACATTTAGATATATTGCGAATATAGGAGAGCGTAGTGTTGTATTCAATTCACTTGAATTTTACTTATACTGTATAAACTTATTAAAATTAATTGTAATTATAAATTGAATTTGAGTAGTCCTTAGCTTTTTAATTAACCTTTAAATTATATAATTTAAAAAAAAAAAAAAAACTTATTAACTTTTTTTATCTTATTTTTCCTAAAAGTAATGAAACTAATTTAAAGCAAACAAAGTAAGGCCTAATTTAATTTATCATCTAAAACAACTCAACGTATACAGAAAGATGAGATCATGACAATATTTTACTTTTACTTCAATCATTTTTTTTTAGTTAACTTTAGCACTAATTACTCACTCTTCTTTATTTGACCATATTTTCAATGATTTGTATGTAGTAAATATATATTCAAGTAAGGTTTTGTTACATTATGATGCAATTTCAAAATATCAAAAAAATTCATAATTTTTATTTTGCTTATATAACCATTGTTCATCATTAAAAATAGATACATATGATTGAGCTTATGTTGATAAACGTGACTAGGACATGTAATTAAAAAAAACGAAAAAAGTATTAATATTAAAATTTGTATGATTTTTTTTTTTAAAAACTTTTTCATTGATCAATTTGGCAATCAACGCGTTTCCTCTTGATATTAATCGTCAATGTATATCCTGATAAATTATTCTAGAATTCTTGATTATCATCTAGCGCCTTGGGGATCGGAGATAGTTTTTGTTAATGCTATTCTTTGCCATGTAGCTAGTATATATGAATATGATCGATCAATTCAACAAGGTAATGATAGTTATGGGGTCTCTATCAAGTTTTTTAATAGTTAAGTGATAAATGGCCTATCTCGATCGATTGCTCCTCTAGAAGTGGGATGGCCTATCAATTTAATCATTGAGCTACATAACTTAGACATCCACCATAACTTTCTAAGGCCATATTATGATTGTAAACTAATTGTAACAATTAGACATCATTATGATCTCCTCAATACGTTTTACCATTAAATTATGAAGAAGTGATAATGGAACATTTGAAGCTCTTTTTAAACCTATTTTAAAACTAATCACGTTTTAAAAAATATTGGGTTATATAATTATATTTATCGAGAGGAAGAGTTTGAATTCCTTACATGTGTTTATCAATTTAAGGGTTTAGCTTTTAATTTCTTAATTAATAGGGTAGTGCAAATATAATTTTCAAGTTTTAGCTATAAAAAGGGGTAGATGTAAAAGTTTAGGTGGTTAATTAATTAAATTTTTTAGTGATAGATATAATGATTAAAGTTTGTCTACATTATTTGTCCGGCCTTGTTACTTTTTATAGTGTATGGGAATTTTTAAGAAGAAAATTGTGAAGTGTGCTTGCAATGTTGCAAAGTTGTTCATCACTAATTTGGTAGGAATAATCTTTCTTTTTTTTTTTTTGGTGCAATTATTTACATTGTCTAAACTCTAAATTAGAAGCTTTGGTATAACGTTTTTTTTTTTTTTTTTTTTTTTTTTTTTCTATTTTAAAGATTTTCATCTTAATCTACTCAAACGAAATAAAAGGCATATAAGTCAATAAGTGAAGTATGAATTTATTACAAATCTATGTTATTTATATTAAAAACCTTGAAAGGATCTAAGAGTGAGTTTGATAACCTACTAAACGATTCTTGCTAAATTAATAGAACCAAAACCTTCTCTTGCATCTCTTGACTATCACTCCAACGTATTATTAAAATTGGCAAATTAAATAATTGAACCAAATTCCTCTTTGGGACTTTATAAAATCGTTGGAAGCATGTTATACTTCCAAGCAAACTTTTATGATCCTAGGATACACCCCTACATATGGAAAAAATTTGTGTAGAACGGAGATCACCGTGAGTCCGCCTACATAAATACACATTTTCCTCAATTTTCCTCACACATTACCAACATCAGCTCCACCCAGCCGCACCTTCGACAGCAACATGTTTCGTCAGAGGTTGGAGAAGAAAGAGAAGGTTGAGGTTGAGGAGAGATAAGGTGGGAGGAGAGTTCAGGAGCTATAGAAGGGGTTGGGGTCGAGGTGGAGGACGGCGGCGGTGGATGCGACGGCAGATTTGGAAACTTGATAATCTCTGTCCTCTTCAGCTTAGGATTTCCCTGGTAAAAAGTTGTATCTCCATTTTGTGTTTTGTATTTCTCTAATTTTTCTCCTCTTTCACCTTTGTTTGGTATATGAATGTGGGTGGGATATGAGGTAGGAAATAGGATTATTAATTATTAAGTTGGTTAATATACGACAATAATATTATAATATATGACAATCATATAGAATATTAGGTTATTAGATTATTAATGTTATATATTAGATTATTGATGTCATATATTAGAATAGTATTGTCAGATATTAGAATATTATTGTCAGACATATTGGACTCACGGTGTCGGTGTGTCTGGTCTCACGCAAAACGTTTTCCCTACATATTATAAGATTTTGAATCTATTTTCATTGAGTTTCAAAGTAGAGATTACAATCCTATTTATAGAAGAGATAAGCTACGGTACAGCTATGTACAAGGCTAGAAACTATAACAACCTAAAGTACATCTGACTAATAACAAAGGATAAACTTAGAAGATAAAACAGAAGCTAAGAATAAGAGGAAGAGATAACTACAGCCATTAACAAAGAAGAGTGATTATCCTTTAACACATATACATCTACTTCTATATTCTATGAGTAATTTTTTTTTCTTCGAAATTGGTCCAAAAACACATACTATACCCTTAAATTTTGGATTTTTTTTTTTTTTTTTTTTTTTTTCGTGCCTAAAAAGGAAACAAGGTGAGATGCTTTCCATGGAACCCGTGAAACCTTGTGAGGCCAGTTGGCCACTTGGGTAGTTGGAATCGTCCACTTTATTTGCATTTTAACTAATTATTTAGCTAGTTAAAGTCATCCTGAGCCTTTATGTAACCAATTATTGACATATATGCGATTCCAAACAACATTATATCACCCTAGGATACATCTTCCACCATCACTTGAAATTCTGACACCTAGTCCTGAAATCTTTGAAAATGGCTTGATTTTGTGGATTAGAGCCTTTACTTTCGAAGAATTTTCAACTTTGTAGGACCTGAAAAGGAAAGGGGTCGAGGTGCTTCCCATGGATTCCATAAGAGTCCGAGAGGTCACTTAGGTGGCTGAAATCATCCACTTTGCCTCTTTCTTATCCATTTAGCCAGATAAGGATCGGACATGCCTCTCGTTATTGACGTAAGGTTGTCACAGGCCTTTATGTGACCGATTAGTGGGTGTGCATAATTCTAAACAACCTTTTTGAATTTTCGACATTGATCTCGAAATCTTTAAAATTGACCCAATTTTGTGGATGATAGACTTCAAATTTAGGCTCCGAACAACATTTTAAGATTGGACAAGTTTATGCATCGAGATGCTTCTTAGGGTAGGTAAAGGACCCCAAGAAGCGTATCTAATTCTGGAATACTAATAAAATTATCCGTGAATTTAAAGTTTGCAAGAGGTCTCCTAATATTTAATGAGCGAAGAAGTTCAAATTTTTTGTTTTTAGCGAAAGTATTACCATGATGGAGAGGGTTTTACTCCCATTTTAAAGTTCCTAATTTTATTTTATATCAAAACCATAAAAAATACTTGTAGAAAAAAGTGAAATATATTCATGAGGGGATTCCATTTTTAAAACTAGGGTGTCAAGTGACCCCACTAATTAAAACCACTGTTCAAGGAATAATACATAATATTTTTTTTTTGAAACAAAGGAATGATACATAATATTAGAGAAAAATAGATTTTTATGTTGTATAGGTTAGACCACAAATGTGATCTTTATAAAATTTAAATTATGTACAAAAATATCAAACAAATATCTTCAATTCTTCCGTTATAAGCCTAGGCTTGGGCAGATTTGGGAGCTAATCGATAAATGGGGTAAACACGTCGTACCCCATCAAGCCACAGAGAAAATCAATATGAGAATCTTGTCACACAATAATTTGAACAATTAAGGTGAATAATACTCTTCATTAGAGCAAGTCTAGATCAATCATCATTAGCTGAAAGAAAATAATTCCAAGAGATTAGACAACTACTATTAGCAAAAAATAATGAAAAAATTGAAAAAATCTTTATCAAAATAGATGCTTACCATTGCCAATATCCAATAACAACCTCTCTTGAACCAATAATTTTAGAGAATGTGGTGATTGAGGAGAAGAAATTAGAGGAGAAAACAAAAAACTAAAAAAAATAATAATAATAAAAAAATCATTCTCTTTGGTATTTGAGCCTTAAAAGAACATAAAAACACACAATCTATAACCAAAAGAAAAAACAAAAAGAAAAAATTTGACTCATTGCCTTAACACAAAGTGATGGAGTTGAAGTGAAGGCCCTAAAATAGTGACATTTTATGGGGCGTTGAGGTCGGCAAATGATCCGCACCACAAATACACGATTACAAGTACATTCCAAACCGAATAAGAAGTGCCACCAACATTCCTTTCATTCACCTTCACGTTCTCTAATATTTTGTAGACCCTACTAAAGGTTTTAATAAATTAATTATATTCATTATTATTAATTAATTAATTGTATGTATATCATGATGTTGCAATTCTTCAATTGATTTTTGATTTGGATAGGTTCCTTGGAGTGCTTGTTGTGTGTTCTATAATCAAGAATTTCAAATTATTGCAAAATGATGTTGTAAATCAATTCTATCTTTTTAACCCCCACGTGGGTTTAATTTTGGATGAATAATAATACGATGTGTTTCATTTTATATAACTTGATGATGAAGTAATAGTTATTTCTTCTTAAACCATCCTTAAAAGATTTTATTGTTTATGCATTGGTTTACCGGCTGCTTTTGCAATTAACAGTGTGACAATTTTGACTTGAACTGATCGATATATGCAATGATATCACCGGATTCTTAAATATATTTGTTTCTATTATACTCTTTATACAAAGAAACTTAGTTATGTCGTTAAAAGAGATATTGCTAGTGATGGAGATTTTTTTCCCATGATTTCATTGCAATCACATAATTGAATATACTGATTTTTTGGGTGATTGAAATCATACGAAGTATCTTTTTTGACACTATTCGTGATGAATATTTTTCGTATGTTTATTTTTATTTTTTATTTTGTATATCTATAACATAGCTAAAATGAACCTGAATTGATAGCAGTCAAAGTGATTAAAATCGGGATTCTACTTTGAATCGGAAGGGGATCTTAAAATCGAATCGTAAAATCGAATTGTAGAATCGTAAGATTCTACCGACATGCATACTTAAGACGTCATATCTAAATTTAATTAAATATATTTAAATTATGATTTTGAAACCTAGTTATTGATAGAAATTAGTTGTTTACTCATTAAGCAATCAATAATTGACAATATATATTTATAAATAACTATGTAGACATGTTTTAAACTTGTTAGGATTTCTCTAGAAGAGAAATATATAAAAATCGGGTTGAATCGTAAATCGAATCGTGTGACACACATGAATTGTAAAATCGTAAGATTATAAGATTTAAATCGGGATTTTAATAACAATGATAGCAGTGCAGTCAGTGTAGTACAATGGCGAATGCATGCAATGTGGCCTTGATGGGGAGCACTTGCATCCCCATCTTGCAAAAAAATTAATAAAATTCAAGGTTAAGTAAAATATGTAGATCATTTTGTCAGTTCTACCTTTTAAAAGCAATTTTTTGTGAGAAATTATCTAATAAAAAAAATATTGTAAGAAACTATCTAAAAAAATAAAAATATTTTAAAAAACTACATGTTAAAACAAATAAGGTTGTAAAAAACTATTATTTGTCGGATTTTCGTCTTTGACTAATTTCTCCGGTGTTGACCACCCTTGGCTGGTCACATGATAGGTGGCACTGTTGGTGGGGCATGGAAAATAAAGGATTTAAAAGTTCACGTGATTGGCAAGTGGGTGGTTAACACCGGAAAAATTAGTCAACGGTGAAAATCCGGTGAGGGCAGTCTTTTACAACATTTTCATTTTAATAGGTAGGTTTTTACAAAAAAAAAATTCATTAGGTAGTTTCTCACAAAAAATGGCTTTTAATAGGTAGTTTCTGACAAAAAGCCCAAATATGTACTTCTTATTCTAATAGCTTTTGCTCTCCCATTTTCAAGTTGGTTTCCTAAAATACAAAACCAAGTAATAGAAATTCTAGATATATCATATAAAAACTTAAATGATATATTATTTCTGTTTTATAAATATTGCAACGTTTACACTTTTAATACTATTCACACACTCTTATCATAAGTCTTATGTATGTAACCACATATTGTGATTTATACGTCATGAAAATATAGTCATTTGAGGTTTTGTGATCTTCGCATTATTATTATTATTATTTATTTATTTATTTATTTATTATTATTATTATTATTATTATTCATTTATTAATTTATTTTATTATTATTATTATTATTATTATTATTATTATTATTATTATTATTATTATTATTATTATTATTATTATTATTATTATTATTATAACGAAAACCTACAAAGTTAATCCATTTACAAGAAATTAGTGGGGAGTCGAGATACAATCTGGGCCCCCACCCCTCTAGCTATAGCGACCCGATCTTGTTGAAGATGTGAGCAGCTGCACGAGCACCAATATCCTGAGTCTAAGAGAACGCCTGAACCCGCTTCAGCAATGCAACAACATCCTTCTCTAATTCCCCCAATGAAGAAAAGGAGAAAGGAAGAAAACCATCGCCAATAGCCCTGCAACGCGCCCCATACTTGTCTCGCTTACACTGAGCCGCAGCTGACACAACACGACCAGGAACGAAGTCAGACAACCCAAATTGTGTCAAAGGAGAAGACCTCGTCAAGTCAACACATACATCAAGGCCTCTATCCCAAGAATAAAGCAACACATCTGTTGGTCGAAGAGCCCCGTCGTTCCCTCCAGTCAACCCAACATTAACCTCCTTGCTTGCAGAAATCCCAAAGCGAAAACAAATATCAACAAGGGTACGGTATCATGAACAACGTTGTGCCGATGCTTAATACCCACCATCCAGCACAAGACACTGCATGATCCTCATAAATATCCCCATCAAAAACCCTTGAGCAAGAAGAACACGGTGTTGAAACGGAGAACAAGGGAACACCCAACTGGTAGCAAAGAACACAACTGTAAGCCTTACCATTTATAGTCTGACCCAAACCTGATATTGGGACCGCTCGCAACCAGGAAGAAGTGTGATCCCCCTGCTGGGACTTCCATAAGGTAACCTGACGCGGAGATAAGGAGAAAGTGGATTCTACAGATGCAGTGCCCTTCGTGAAATATATATCTGCCAATTTCTCCATGAGTTTGGGGGCAGTGATCTCACTAGGGTTACGCATAAGGTCAGTCTCCACTGTCCTATTAAAAATACTAAGAGCACCATCGAAGGCTGGTCCTAGACCAACAATAGTAGAATTGCGAAGAAGCGAAGCCTGAAGACTAGAAGACTGCAAACGCGATGCAAGGAAAGCATAGTGCCGAACATCACCCGCTGAATAGACACCCAATCCACCATAAGAAAAAGGTAAGGTGGCAAGTCGCCATTGCCAATCACCAAAACCTGGCCCCTAAGCAGTTACAATGCGCTCCAAAGAAGCTCAAAGGGCCACATCAAAAGAAATCTAGGCTGCTTCAAAAAGACGAGGAGGATAAGTGCGCATAGAAAAGTAAAGTTTTGAAACCCCAGTACACGCACGAAGAAGTAACAACTCACATTAGGGATCATCAAGCTTAGCAACAACAGCCATTAGCACAATGGACTTCGACACTCTCTGCGAAACAAGCTCACCAACGAAAGAGGAATCTGCACTGACAGGACCACCAAGCAACTTAACACCATGTATAGGACGAGCAATATCTGGAGGAAAGACACCGACCAGACGGCTACGTGGGTCTTTCGCGGGCCAGAAAACTTCTGTTTTCTCAACATTTACATGGAGGCCGAGACGAGGTCCCTCCACCACAATCAACTCCATAACCTTTCCTACCACCTGAGTGTCACCAATAATAGTGTCGTCATCCAAATACCAAGCCTGCAAACATAAGTCGAAAGAATCCCTGATTCGGCACACTAACGGATGGAGCACCAAAGCAAAAAGCAAAAGGCCAAGAGGATCACCCTGCTGCACTCCTTGACATGACCTTAAGGTATGCTCCCCATAAAACAGTCTGGCTGGAGAAGAGTAACAGAATCCAACCCAATGCGAGAGAGCTGGACAACGGAGACGGACCTTACGCAGTAAAGCCGTATGATCAACCAAATTAAAGGCATTCTGGAAATCTACCAGCAACATAGAGAGGCCAACATCACCACCATGAGCCTCAACCAAACGATTAACAGCATGAAGAACAGTCTCACCACCCGCCGGCACACCAACACCAAATTGAAGACCTCCTAAATAACTTCCAAGACGTGGACCAATTAAAGCAGCCCCAACCTTTGAAACCAGACGCCTCCAAACGGTACCCACAACAATAGGCGGAATACCACCACCAGGCTTAACAAGTGGCGTGAGAGAAGCACTAGCAATGTATTCTCCCAACTTAGCAGGATATTTCTTAGCGAGAAAAAGATTAACCACCTGCGTAATAGAGTCTACCAACTCATCCGAAATAGCAACTACAACACCACTCAAGCAATCCATAAGGTGTTGAGCACGCAAGCCGTCTCTACCGCATGACGTACCACGCGGAAAACCCTTAATCTAATCCAAAACTACAGCTGGTGTAGCAATAAGGGGCTGATCAACGGGGATATCCGGTGAGATAGGAGCTGGAAAGAAAGGGTACTTAGCTTGTAAATCAATAAGAGTAGCATCATTGTAAGGGGCAAGACCAAAAGACGAAAGAACCCTAACCGCAGCAGTGTAATGTCCGTTACAAATCTTTCTTTTACATTGATTAATATTACGCTCAGACAAATCATGCTCATCATCAGCATCGAACAAAGGAGGAGACACATCAGCCAACGTATCCCGCACAAGATGCACAGAACCACGAGGCTTACACCAAGAACGAATAGTAGCAGTGATACTCTCTTCTTGCCGCTTCCGCCTGACACCCGAAGAACACTCACGACTACTCCTCGGAGAAAAGTTTTTAAGAATATAGAGAGGCAACACAAGTAGTTGAACCCAACAAGAGACGTCATCAGGCTTGCAGATCACCAGATCAAGCGCTCCTTTGAGAGCCCGAGAAAAACCCAAGCGACACTTAGGAGGAATAGATTTCATCGAACAAAACCGCTTAGATAACAAACTATCCAGGAGAGCAACATCGAACGCCAAAATAGGTTGACGAGTCACACTAGGAACAATAAGATCAGATACCTCTGAAGATGGACCCTGCGGTTTAGGCCGAAACTGAATGCCGTTGAACGAAGATAAACGCTGAAACACCGCCTGAGAAACCGCCCGAGCCACCGGAGAAGAAAGACGTCGCCCACAACCTCGCCTGAAGATTCCAGTGGCTGAAATTCGCCTGAACATAGCCTGAAAGTCGCTCAAAAACTGCACCCAAAAATAAGAAAACTGCCCGAAATTCGCCTGCTCTGAAGGAGCCGCCATCGAGAACCCGATGTTTAACCTGACGGTGCTTGATAAACGACAGGAAATCTGCCGGAAAATGACGTGGAATACCCTACCCTGCCCTAATCGCCCCTAACCGAGAGGAAATTTTTTATTTTTATTATTAAAGTTCTCTTAAGGTTTAATTTGTGCAATAAGAGACGACGTAATTACCTAATAACCTCACGTTGCAATATAAAAGGAATGCATGATGTGTGTAAACTTAGCTAAATAAAATAAGAACTAAATGTTAAATACGGGTTTGGGCCGCACTCGTGCGCAAACCAAGAGAGAAAGTCCACTTCACAAGTCCAAACGAGGTTCCATCCCAACCATATGGCTATAGGAGGTTTGACCCTTTAGTCTTATAAAGTGTTTGACTCTCTCAACTTTTATCAATGTGGGACTCTTACATGTGTTATTTGATAGGATATACTTCAACACTCCCCTTCACGTGTAAGGTCCCTTTAACTCATGGATCACATGATCCAATTCAATTTGGCCCATAATACTTAATTCCATTAAAGGTCCTAAACCATGGGCCTGGCAATACACTCAAGCCATTAAAGATCCCAAACTGTGGGCTTGGTTCTGATACCATGTTAAATACGGGTTTGGCCGTACCCGCAAACTAAGAGAGAGAGTCCACTTCACAAGTCCAAAGGAGGTTCCATCCCAAAACCATATGGCAATAGGAGGAGTAGCCCTTAGCCTCATAAAGTGTTTAAGTACTCTCTCTTCTTTTCTTAATGTGGGACACGTACAGGTGTTGTTTGGTAGGATATACTAAAACACTAAAAAGAAAAAAAAAAATTCGCATGCATTATTAAAACTTTAATAATATCAGTCGACATTTGATTATGTAAACAATATCCAATTTTTTTTGGTTATATTAAAGTTTAAAAAAATTTGGACCCCATTTTGAAATTTCTAGATCCGCCATTGGTGTAGTACTAGACATGACGTGTTAGCAAGTTAGACAAGTTATATTATGTTCCTTACCTTTTTAATAAAGTGTATTGAAATACCGAATTACCTAAGAGCATACAATAATATCAATACGACAACTCATCTTACAAACAACCTAAGAATAGGGAGAGGCCACCTTCTAAGCTAGTTAAGGAAGGGTTCCGCCACTACCCTAAATTTGGAAGCTAGAGATAAATCTTCAAGCCAAGCACCATTACTGCAATAATTTATATTCCTAGGCCAGTAGCCGCCAGTAGCCGCCAGTAGGCTGGCTAGCTTGGGTATGGCTATGGCTATCTTCTCCGTAGGCCGCGTTTTGAGCTCGCCCTAGAAGATAAACTAGTGCAGCAAGGGTACGTAGCAACAATACCTTTAGGCACTTGAACTTATTCCAATTCCTCCTTATGCTTTACGAAAAAGGATATATTCCAATCCACTGCAATGTCGAAGAAAATGATCCAAAATGCTAATCATGAATTAATCTTAACCAACGTGTCTTTTTATTTTAATAGCTAGAACTAACATAAAACCAATTTATGCGAGTAGCATTTAGCTAGTTATAGTTAGGTCAAATCACAAACGAACAATAATTAACCCTAATTATTAAGCCATACTATGTTTAAGGCCCAATTTAAGTTTATTTAAAGGGTTTATTGGTGTGATACACCTAATTTACCAACAATAAAAGCCATTACTCCATTGTTTTTTTTATCTTCTCATTTACGATCTATGTGCGTGACCAATCATCAAAAACTTTGGTTGCCTTTGGTAGTTAAACTTCATCCCTTTTCTTTAATTTGCAACCTATGTTATATGAACTCGGGTATTAGTGTTGGACACGACTACGTGTTCAAATGTTCGGTTCGGCTAAATTGTGTAAATTTTCATCCGAAATAAAGTGTTGAAGGATTCATACTCATGTCGAAATGTCGATGATCCAAAATGAGTAATTGAGGTAGATTGAAGATTTTGAATAACATTATAATATGCATTTTGACTTTTGAGGAAGAGAGTACATAGATAATGTAGACAATCAATATAACCAAAAAAAATTATACACATTGTACATCTCTTCCTATTCCAAGATTTCAAATTACGGAGTAGGTTTTTTTTTTTTTTTTTTTTTTTTTTTTTTTTTTTACGAGAAATTACGGAGTAGTTGATATCATCATTTTATTTCCTTTTCTATTCAGCTTTTAAAAGTGCATGCTTGAAAATTGTGTTGAAATTGAATAATAAAGAAAAGAAAATGAAGTGTATAAGGAATACAAAAAACTCATTATCATGAGTAATATTATATTAATTACTGTACAAGATTTGTTTCAATTTATATTTATTCATGATATCAACTTCGCATCATAATTTTACTAAAGAGTATTATGCAAAGGATATTGATGGTCAAAGATGGTGTACATAAAATAGCATGCAAAATGCAAACAAGTTAAGGACCGAGGCCAAGGAGTATTTCCTTCCTGAAATGCTAATACACAAAATTGATATTCAAAATGTAAAAGCCTAGAAAATTATACTCTAAGAGATTTCCAAGTACTGGAGACTGTGATTTACAGGATTATGATTGAAAGGAAGGTACAAAATTACCATTACAAAAACAAATACACAGCTATGCGTACCATATGGATCATCTGGTTGGTGGGGTTAGTTAGAGGGTAGTGACAAGCTCTATAATTTGATTAATAAAGTTGTAAGATCTCATTTTATTATTTTCATATATATATTTGTAGGACATTGACCAACCACATATCACGGGATAAACATCTAAGTGTACCTACATATTTTTTTGCAATAATTTTGTTTTTCTTGTACATGTACATCCTAGTAAATTTATTCTGTGTATATAATTAATTTTTTTTTATTTTTGAATTATTTTTAGACAAATTACATTTGATATTTTGAACACTTCATAAAATGACAAAAAACAAAAATTAAAAAGGAGAAAGAAAAAAGTTTAGCATCATATACATCATGGAGGTAGAGGAATGCTTATTAGATTCTTATTAATTAATGAACTTTGTCCTTCAACAAAATAAAGGACAAAAAACTTAAATATATCAATAATTCGTGGAATGATGATGATGATTATATGTAAGAATTAAGATTGGTCGTGGTGGATCCAGAATTCTAAGAATCAAGAAACAATTTTATTTTATGTATTGTATTGAGCTAAGAATTGAATTGAGATGCATGTAGTAGTAAGTGTTAGTTTTTGGTGTATTTATTCTGTTTTTTGTTCTAATTAAAAGTAATGAAATATCCTTTTTCTCTTTTAAGATCATCATGACTTTTCTAAACTTGTACTCGTACAATATATAATAGGTCTGCCTATGAGTATGGTTGTGAATGAAGGTTTTCTTACACCTAAAATTATTAGATAGTTCATATTAATAATAGGTATTTTATTCTCTCAATTTGTGTTTAATTTTATGATTTTTAGTCACAAGTACAAGTCTCCATCCACTCATCCAGGCCTCTCATCTTACAATCTAGCATGCACATTACTACTCAAGGCAAATTGGAGGAGAGGCCGTGAGGGTACGTTTAAGGCAATCTCATCACTGCACCCGAAGTACCCCAACTTCGCCAATAAGATTTGATCTTATAACCTCAAAATCATAAAACTTGGTATATATCTTTCATAATTTAATACAGAATAATATGAGACCTAAAAACTGAAAATCGAGAGCCAATTGGATTGAAGCAATTACATTCGTCAAAAGTAATAAAATTGTATTGGTTAAGATAAATATTCAATGATTAAACTAATAAAATTCAATCCAAGTTTAGTTTCTAAACTTTTTATTAAACAAGTTACCTTTCTTTTGTAGTGTGTGTATTATTGTGTTTTACTTCCATTTACTTAGTCTAGGTTGTAATCATGTTTTTTAATTAAATGATCTCTTTGTAACAAAAAAAAAAAAAAAAAAAAAAACCAAAAAAAAAAAACTCTTTCTTTCATAATGTTAGTCCCATATATTATTTCAGGTTTTTCAAAAAGATCTACCCATATTGAATATGTTCCATATTTAACTTAGTTTTTATTTTCTATTTTATACATATTAAATTCTGATTGATTAAATTAATTGATTGGTTATTGATGACATGACTCTAAGTAAGGAAATTCCTTCCTTGAATAAGGCAAACTAATTATGAATTGTTTTTAAACTTTAATGTCAGATTTCAAATATTCTTCTTTTCTTATTTTATGTGATTGATTAAAAAAAAGGAAGTTATCATTTGTAAAGTAGGAGCTTATAACTTATTTATTTATTTACTTATGTGCTCTGAATTTTTTAAATATAAGTTCATGTTGATTATTTATTCGTTTGAAATTTAAAAATATTATTAAAAATAAATCAAATTGATTTAGGATGCAAAAAAGAATGCAAAATCACAGATTGCCATTAAAACACATCAAGCTTGTCACGCAGTCACGTTGATTGTCCAATCATGAACAATTTTGTTCATTTGATGACCTAAATTAATCCTCAGTTTTCATTATTATATTTTGTGATTCTCCAAAAAATTTCATACGATTATTATTAAACACCTGTAAAATTACTGTTATTTGGGTCCAATTTAGTCCAATTGGGCCTAGGCATTAAATGATCCAATTAAAAGCCAAGGTCAAGGTTCAACTCTCCAATTGTGCTAAAGTCAAAGGTCAGCCCTCAAAGCAAGCCAATTGGGCTAAGGCCCAACTTCTCCATGTATGAAGAGGTATAAAAGCCATCAATATTCATACATTCATAGATATATTCATAGATTCATATATTCTCATGTACTCAAATAAAGCCTCAAGCAACAAATTCTCTTGCATAGTGTTCTCTTTCTACACATTGTACTGACTTTAGCATCGGAGGGGCCTTCCTTGGCAACACCCCCGAGGCTAGTTTACGTGTGTTTACTGTGCAGGAAACCTTCGGCCCAACATAACTTGGACCGAATCCAGTCTTCTCCGTTTCAGCGGACCTTCGGCAAGGTCCCATTGTTTTCACCCGAAACAATTTGGCGCCGTCTGTGGGGATGACTTTCAAAAATCTTTAAGCCAAATTTCTAACCAAGATCATCTTGCAATTATCTTAGTAGCAATGGCTAAGAACCGCAAGAGCAAAAGCCTCCGTCAAGGAGCGGGCGAAAAGCCTAAAATCCCTACACCATCACCCTCGCCGGACCGGAACTCTCCCAAGGGTGCCAGCTCGGGGGGAGGATCATACAAGGAGGATTCCCTTTCTCCCGTAATTCATGACTCTCATCATAGGCCGAGTCACTCTCGGTCTAGCAGGGGTGAGTCCGATCATAGGACACATTCAGTGCCCCAAAGCCAACCATCGGCTGTGCGCCCTCATTCCCATACTCGGCCGAGGACCCCTGTGACGGGGCCCAGCTCGGAAGAGGTGGCAAGAGCGCTGGCAGTACTCATGGAGGCGATGAGGGCACAAAATATGTCACCACCTCGTGATCGAACTCCTCCGCATACCCGGCATCAGCGGAGGAAGTTAGACCATGATGGTGGGAAGCTTCCTTCCTTCCGGGAACTGGAAGAGTGGGAAGAGGATACCTGGAAGAATGAAAAAGAGAGGAAAAAGAACCCTCAATTTTTAAAAGGATCCTCATCCTCACGACCAGAAACGCATAAGAGCAGCAGCTCAGCTTCTCGGCCAGAATCTACTCACCGAGAACCTGAGACTGTTCGCTGAAGCGTCCTCGACCGACTCGGCGGCAAGGAACCGAGCGTGCGCAGTCGCCTCTCGTTCCCTGCAGCCGAGGCCCAGACTTCCCAGCCAGGGACGAAAACCACTCCTACCTCTCTAAGAGGGCGGAGCGCGGTCCCTTCGGCCAGGAACAAGGGCAAGGCCGTTATGCTACCCGCCAGTTCACCATTCGAGCAATGGATACTGGAAGAGCGCGTGCCCACGGTTAAAATACCGTCGCACATCACATATGACGGAACTCGGATCCGAAGGATCATGTGGCCTCGTATGAGACTCATATGCATCTTTGCCCCAGATCCGAAGCGACTTGGTGCAAATATTTCCCAACCACTCTCAAGGGGGTCGCGCAAGCGTGGATCTCCAAGGGAGTAAAGCAAGGCTCCATAACAGGGTGGGATGATCTGTCCTCCAAATTTAGGAGCAAGTTTTCCACGGCAAACCGCCGAGAGAAGACTACTGCAGAACTCATGAGTCTGCAACAGGGGGAAATCGAAAGCCTCCGAGACTATCTGACCCGTTTCAGTAATGAGTCATCCAGCGTCTCTCAGCTGGACCAGGGGCTAGCCGTTTTTGCGATGCAGAATGGCCTTCAGCCCGGAAAGTTCCTAGACTTCATGGTCATGCATACCCCGCAGACCCTGGAGGAAGCTCTGAATGCTTCGGATAAGTTCATCCGAGCCGAAGAATGGAACAAAGCGAAAACCCAACCTCAATTTGGGGGAGGGAAACAAAGACAAATACCCTTGTCTGAAGGCCAAGGCCATAAGGCAAAGGGAAAGTCAAAGGCCTCGGAGCAATCTTCGGCCAGCGACCCAAAGAAGGAAAGATCTGCCTCATACACAGGCAGATACGAGTCCTACACTCCGCTCTCTCTTCCACGCGCCAAAATTTACAGCGTGACGAAGGAAGAGCAGAGTTACCGAAAGCCGAGACCACTCCCAGAGTGGTATCAGCGAAAAAATAAAAATCAGTGGTGCGAGTTCCACGAGTCTTCGGGACACAACACTGAGGAGTGTATCCAACTGAAGGACCAGATAGAGGACATGGTCCGGAAGGGATACTTGAAAAAATACATCGCGGATCACCGCGAGAAAAAAGAATCCGAGAAGTCAGCAAAGGACTCTCGGCAAGACCTCGACTTCCCCCGGAAAAACAGTAAAAAGCCGAAGGGGAAATTCCCTCCGATCAATGTTATCTCGGGAGGAATATACTCTCGGAGGGAGCACAAGCGACACCTTAGAGCTTTGACTCACCAGGTGAACAACGCTGACATTCAATCTCCCCAGTCGCCGGTGCCGAACATGACGTTCACAGCCGCCGACTGCCGGGGGATTACGTTCCCTCACGAGGATCCGTTGGTGATCATCGCCACGGTGGCCAACCACGACGTCAGTAAGGTCCTTGTTGACGGTGGCAGCGGAGCAAACATTCTGTTCCGAAAGGCCTACAATCAAATCAAGCTGAAGCCCAAGCACCTTACGCCGGTACCCTACCCGGTATCCGGGTTCAACGGGGCTTTAACTTATCCAGATGGGAAGGTGACACTTCCTGTCACCATCGGCTGCGATGAGGCAGCCAGGAACGTCATGATTGAATTTTTGGTAATTGACGCTCCTTCAGTGTACAACGTGATTTTGGGGAGACCCATAATTCATGAGATCCAAGGGGTCGTCTCAACTTATCATCAGCTGATGATTTACGTCTCAGACGCCGGCTTCCCCGAAAGGATACAGGGCAACCAAAAGGACGCCCGAAGGTGCAACTACCTCAAGCCATCCAGTAGCCGCCCAGATGACGACAAGGATGAGGAGGAGAAAGAAAAAGAAAGAGAGCCAAGCACAAAAAAGCCGAAAGGCCTAAGTGCTTCGGCCCAAGGATCTGTACCCAGAGGTAAAGGGCCCGAAAGGGAAAAGGCTAGCTCTTCAGCTGAGCCGCAAGACTCAGAGAGCCAGCCGAAGAACAAAAAGACTGGGACACCTGCTGACATTGGCAGCAGGCCAGATTATGAAGAGTCCAGTCCATCAGCAATGGACATGGACTAACAGACTGAAACAGTTGAGTTGGCCGAAGGAGACGTTGAGAAATGTGTAACAATCGGGATGGACCTTGATCCGAACACCCGTTGTGAACTTATTCAGCTCCTTCGGGACAACAGAGATGTGTTTGCTTTCTTGGCAGCTGATATGCCCGGGATAAGTTCAGACCTCATCTCCCATAAGCTTAATGTTGACCCAACGTGTCGACCAGTTAAGCAAAAGAAGCGGAATTACTCCGCCAATAAGAACCGAGACATCACAGCCGAGGTCAAAAAATTGCTGGAGGCAGGATTCATCGAACCTTGCCAATATCCAGAATGGCTGGCAAATGTGGTGATGGTTCAGAAGGCCAATGGTACCTGGAGGATGTGCGTTGACTTCACGGACCTAAATAAGGCTTGTCCAAAGGATTTTTATCCCTTGCCGAGGATCGATCAGCTAGTCGATTCGACAAGTGGCCATGCCTTGCTTAGTTTCATGGACGCATTCTCGGGGTATCATCAGATCTTTATGCACCCCGACGATCGAGCAAAGACAGCATTCGTCACGAACGCTGGGGTGTACAATTACAAAATGATGCCCTTCGGATTGAAAAATGCGGGGGCAACCTATCAAAGGCTGGTGGATCAAGTTTTTGCCGATCAAAAGGGCCGAAACATGGAAGTCTATGTTGACGATTTGATCGTCAAAAGCAAAAAACCAGAGGACCATGTAAAGGACTTGGCTGAAACTTTCGCCACCTTGAGAAAGCATCAAATGAAGCTGAATCCGAAGAAGTGTGTCTTCGGCGTGAAGTCAGGGAAATTCCTTGGGTTCATAGTCAGCAAAAGGGGGATTGATGCCAATCTCTCTAAAGTCAAAGCGGCGCTCGACTTTCCTGAGCCGAAAACAAAGCGGGATTTTCAGCGGCTCACCGGAAGAATGGCAACCCTCTCGAGGTTCATTTCCAGAGCTTCGGATAAGGGGTTACCTTTCTTCAAAGCCCTGAAACTCCCGAAAACAAAAGAGCTCGTTTGGGAGGAAGAGCAAAAAGACGCCTTTAAACAGCTTCGGGAGCATCTGGCTCAACTCCCAACGCTGTCTAGCCCAGCTGAAGGAGAAACTTTGTACCTATATGTGGCCGTTAGCCCAGCCACCATCAGCGCAGTATTGCTGAAGGAAGAAAGTAAAAGTCAGCAGCCGATCTATTTTGTCAGTCATACACTGACGGATGCCGAGACTCGCTATCCTCTACTCGAGAAAGTCGCTTTCGCGGTAGTAGTAGCTGCTCGGAAGCTGAGGCCCTATTTTGATTGCCATCAGATAGTGGTCTTAACTGATCAGCCGTTGGAAAAAGTTCTCGGCAAGGTTGAAAAATCTGGTAGGCTAGCCAAGTGGGCTTTTGAGCTCACCGAATTCAGCATCAGCTACCGTCTGAGGGCTGCCATTAAGGCTCAAGCTCTAGCGGATTTCTTGGCCGAATGCTCATACCAAGAAGCGCTAGACAGTGAAAAGAAAGTCTGGACCGTGTTTACGGATGGATCTTCCACCGAAAACGGTTCGGGGGCAGGAGTGGTGATAACTTCTCCCGAAGGCAAATCCTTTGAGTATGCACTAAAATTTTCTTTTAAGGCCTCGAACAATGAAGCCGAATATGAGGCAGCAATCGCCGGCCTAGAATTGTGCATCTCCCTGGAAGCCGATCATGTCTGCCTGAAAACAGACTCTCAGCTAGTTGCATATCAGATCAGCGGCAGCTACGAGGCCAAAGAGCCCTCCATGATAGCTTATCTTGCCAAGATCAAGTCAGTCATTGCAGAGCTGAAAACTTTTAACTTTCAGCTGATCCCAAGGGGTCAGAATACTCAAGCCGATGCACTCTCCAAACTTGCCAGTTCATCTCTTACCGAGCTGAACAGATCTGTATATGTAGAAGTGCGCCGAGAGAGAAGTGTCGACGAAGCACCTGAAGTGTGCTGCGCTGACCCAGAGCCTAGTTGGATGGACCCCATCCTAGCTTTCAAGCTTCGGGGAGAAACTCCCGAAGATAAAGCTTTGGCCTCCAAGATAAAGAGAACCAGCTCTAGGTTCATTGTCTTCAGGGGGGAACTTCTGAAAAAGTCCTTCTCAGCCCCATTGCTGAAATGCGTGGGACCAACAGATGCAGATTATATCCTACGGGAGATTCATCTCGGCATCTGTGGGAACCACATTGGGGGAAGGACCTTAACCCACAAGGCATTGAGGGCTGGATATTACTGGCCCACCATGATCGCAGATGCTAAGGAGCTGGTTCGGAAATGCGAAAAATGTCAAAAGTACGCTCCAGTTATCCATCAGCCAGCAAGGGATCTTCAGCCGATCCTTAATCCACTCCCATTCGCCCAATGGGGACTGGATATACTGGGACCATTTCCAGAGGCTGTGTACCAGAAAAAATGGCTGATGGTTGGTGTCGACTACTTCAGTAAATGGATCGAAGCCGAAGCAGCCTCGAACATTACAGAGCAAACTGTCAGAAAATTTATCTGGCAGAATATCATCACTCGATTTGGCATCCCGAGAGTATTTGTCTTCGATCATGGGAGGCAATTTGATAACTTGCCGCTGAAGCGGTATACAGATCAGTTCGGCATCAAACTGGCATATTCAGCGGTATGCCACCCGCAAAGTAACGGACAAGCCGAAGCTGCAAATAAACAGATCTTAAATGCCCTCAAGAAGAGGGTGGAAGATCAAAAGTCCAAGTGGCTGGAGGAGCTCCCAGGAACCCTTTGGTCCCTTCGGACAACTGAAAAAGAGGCAACGGGCTATTCACCTTTTGAACTGGTGTATGGTGCCGAAGCCGTCCTTCCAGTGGAAATTGGCTCTGAGAGCCTACGAGTGCACCACTTCTCGGCTGAGAATGAGCGACTGATGAGGGAATCTCTCGATTTCCTCGACGAAGTAAGAGACTCAACCCGAGACAGAATGGCCGCCTATAAGCAGAGAATCAGCAAATTTTATAACCGAAGGGTCCATGCAAGGCCTCTCAAAATTGGAGACCTTGTCCTTCGGAATGCTGCTGCAGTTCAGAAAGGCCGAATCCATGGGAAACTCTCAGCTGCATGGGAAGGACCTTATGAAATTTATGATGAGCTTCAGCCAGAGACATACCGACTTCGGCAGTTGGATGGAACTGAGTTGAAAAATCACTGGAACGCTGATGTACTGAAAAAATATCATGTGTAAACCCTTCGGGGCAGAACAACCTTTGTAAGTACATTTTAAACTAATGAAAGGCCTTGGAGCCGCCATTTATATAAATGTTTACAACTTTTTATCCTTTCAAAGTTTTCTTTGTTCTATCTACTCTTTAAGGGTTTTTTATTCAGCCTCGTCTGAAACCTTCGCCTTCGGGTAACTGGGTTTCAGATTGCTGACAAAACTCGTCTTTTTAAAGAACACTGGTCTTTCAGCTGAAGTCAAACCTCAGTAAGACTTGTTCTCCAAAGACATGAGTCCATGGACAATTCTGGGATATTGCCTTAACTGAGCCTTGTATCCCAGAGAGCCATTATCCGAAACATTGCCTTAAGTTGGCCCTGTGTTTCGGGTATCCATTTTTCAAAGATAGACAGAAAATCAAGGATAACAGCAACAGTTGAAAATTGTTTATTCAGCCTCGTCTGAAACCTTCGCCTTCGGGTAACTGGGTTTCAGATTGCTGACAAAACTCGTCCTTTTAAAGAACACTGGTCTTTCAGCTGAAGTCCAACTTCAGTAAGACTTGTTCTCCAAAGACGAGTCCATGGACAATTCTGGGATATTGCCTTAACTGAGCCTTGTATCCCAGAAAGCCATTATCCGAAACATTGCCTTCAGTTGGCCCTGTGTTTCGGATACCCATTTTTAAGAAATGAAGAAATTGTTTATTCAGCTGAAGCCATACTTCAATTTCTGGGGGGGGGCAAGAAGCACTATCAGTGCAAGTTTATGTTCAGCAGAATTGAAGAAACAGTAAAGCATTCAAAAACAAAGCAGCTGAAGAAAAGAGCATCAAATTAATAATTTATGCTCAGAAATTGAGCTACAAGTTCAATTAAACTGTATCGGCAGCCGCCCACAAGCGGAAAATAACAGCTGCCGAAATACGTACATAAGCAAAAAAATAAACTGTTGTACGACAAGGCAAGCTGAAGCAAAAAACAAGGCAAAAAATTCAGAAAGCGGCAAGTCTAAAGTTAAGCGCATGATGAACCGCAAGATTCTTAAGACGACTGCCCGAGTTCCTATGCTTCAGCCCGAGGATCAGACTGATCAGCATTGTTGAGCCCCATGGTGGCCTCAACCCCAGCAGCAGAAGAAGCAGGCTTTGCACTCTGCCGAGCCTCCCTTTCCCTCTGTTCAGCCTCCAACTCCATTCTCTCAGCTTCTTCTTCGGCTTCCTCAACCTTAAGAATTTCAGCTTCGACTGGAGTTGCATACTTCATATGAGGGTCTTCGGGATTCTGGACCCATTCAGCATACTTGGACCAGTCCAGCTTCGGCTCAGCATGAAGGCAGACTCTTCGGCATACTCTGAACCCGTTTCTGAAACCCATTTCATATTCTTCCTGGGTATAGACACGGACTTTGAGTAGAGCCTCAGCATCAGCTAACTTCTTCTGGGTCTCCTCCAAGTTTTCCTTGGATTTCTTCAGCTCGTCGGCGAGCTTGGAGGAGGAACCTTTCAGCTCATTCAGCTCCTGCTGCACTTGGGAAGCCTCTGTCTGAGCCTGGGCCATTTCTTCTTTTTTGGCCATCAGCAGATCCTCAGCCTCTTGGAGCTTAGCTCTCTGAGCTTCAGCAGCAGCAGCAGCCTCTGAGAGTTGGACATCCCTGGCCTGGAGCAGCTCTTCAGCAGCCATTCTGCTGGCTTCAAGAGCTTCTAGCCGTTGCTGCACTTCAGCTTGTGCAGCAGCTCCTTCCTGAATACGGCTCTCAACGGCAGCCTTGAATTTGGAGACGTCCACTCCCATGTGCTCCTGGAGGAATTTTTCCCCTTCCATCAGTGGGGGAAAAACTTCCTTCTCCATAGCGTCGCAGAAGGTTTTGAGGGCTTCAGCAGCTTTTTTCTCGTACTCCTCACCCTTCTGCTGCTTCTCTTCAGCTGCTGCTTGCTTCAGCTTAGCAAGCTTTAATTCCTCTTCAACTACCTTATTGTCGTGCTCGGCAGCGTCTACCCTATCTTGTAGGGTATCTATCAGCTCTACAGTGAGAACCTGATTGTGCACGAACTGAAAACAGGAAGACAAGTTAAAAAATAAAAATAAATAAAAATAGAGCTGAATTTTAGAGGAAATAAAGGCAAGGAAAATCACCTGCATCATCAGCAGTTGGTTAGACCTGGCTGGGTCAGGAACTGATCTGCTGGATTCGCCCATCCCAGCAGTGGCCTTCAGCGACCAGATTCTTGCCCTATCTACTTCGGACATGCCAGCAAAATCGCCGAAGTAGGCTGCAGCACCTTCTCGGTTCTGACCCCATATGAGGTCCCAGATGTGATCTGGGATTGGAATTCGGGGGGCCGAGAAACCCATTTCTCCAGATTGCAGAGTCTGGAAGGAGGGAAAGGATGACGATGGAGCTTGTTTAGCTTTGGATGGCTCAGCATCATCCTTCTCAGAGGAGTCAATTACTATGACCTCCTCTTCTTCAGGGGTGAGGACGAAAGCCTCAACCTCTCTTGCAATGTCTGCCGTGAAACCCTCAACACTGGGCATCACGACATCCTTATTCTTGTGCTCAATAGCACTCTCCTGAATTTCTTCTTGGACCCCTCCCTTAGATTCGGGAGTTTTTTTATCCACCTCCATCTCAGAAGGTGGCGGAGGGGTCTTTTGAGGTGATTGAGGTTGTGGCCGGGGAACCCTCGGCGATCCATTGCCTTCCTCGGGTTCCCTTATTTCAACGCCGATGGTCATCGGCCTCCGCTGAAAGTCATGCGGCCCGATGATGGCCATTCTTCGGCGCCTTTTCTGAAGGGGCTGCTCGTCCATGTCTGAGTCTGAAGACTCTTCTTGTATTTGGTCTTCGGGACGAACAGGGGCTTTCCCTTCTCTGTGTCTGTTACTCTCTTCAGACTGTAACAGACAGGGGGGAGGAAGAATGTGAATACAAAAAAAAAAAAAAAAAAAAAAAAAGAGAAGAAGACAAAGTTAAGTCTGAAAGCTCACCGAGGTCTTCAGCAAAGCCTCGTCTTCTTCAGCTGCCCTAGCTGCAGCTTCCTCTTCAGCAGCTCTGCAGGACCCTTCTCCTCCTTCGCAAGCTTCGAGAACCCGTGCAACCTCTTCGGCTGTACGGGCAGCTTCAGCTTCTTCGTCCAGCAGCTGAAACCAGGGGTCTCTCTTCTTCCACCAAGGCTTCTGCCTCTGATACAGAGCAACAGCCTCAATTTGGAAGTGGGAAGAGTCTAGATGAACTTCCCTATGCCTCGGCTCAGTGATAGACGGGGCCCGATCAGTTACAACTCGTTCTCGGTTGACGCCAAGACGAGCGTAGTTAATGCCAACGTTGGTCTCGTCCCGCTCTGAAAAAGAAAAGGGGAAAGGTCAGTTCAGTTAGGTTGGCACAGCATAAAAAAAAAAGCGAAGTGAGGAGAAAAAGAGATAATTAAAAAGCCTCGGCCCCAGCCGAAGAAGCTTACCATCCTTAAACTTTCGGCTGAGGCCAACAGCTGCTAGCATGTTCTCTTAGAAAACATAATGCGTATCGGGGAGCCAAGTCTCCGGGATATGCTGCATTCGGCCGCTGCCCCCCCGGTTCGGCAGCTTGCCGAAGATATTTTGTTGATCAAGGTTCGGATCCGGCCCGTTATCTGCGGGGGGACCTAGACTTCCCATGTCGGGATCAGGCTCAGCAAGGTACCGGGGAGCGCTGAAGACGCAAGGGTGGCCCGGATCTGTGGGTGCCCTAACCCAAATCCATTGACCTCTCCAGTCCTTGTCTGAAGAGTCGTTCGGCCACATGGTCAGGTACTGGGGCCGAGACTCAATTCGGTACCACCCAGAACCATGGCTTCCGTGCCCACTTTGAATATTTGGCACTAGCCGATGAAGCTTTTTGAAGCAGTGCAGGTTCGGCACATACCTGAAGAACTTGCAGACCCATAGGTATGTCATCACCCTTCGGATGCTGGTAGGAGTTAGCTGACATAGGGAGATATTGTAATGGATCAGCAAGTCTCGGACAAATACGTCCAAAGGGAACCTCAGCCCGTACTGAAGCTGTCTTGTGTACACCCCCACATACCTCGGGGGTGGACGATGGATTCTATCGGATGCCGCGGGCATTCGGCACCAATACCCATCAGCTTCAAAAATGCCGTAATGCAACTCAATTTGCTCGGCAAACCGATATTGTTCGGCATTCTCCACCCACCATGAGTAGGGGCGGTTCTTTATCATGGCCGAAGCTACTTCGGCATTCTCCCACTCTGAAAACCCGGGGAGGATATCCCAAAGGACAACGGGAACTTCATCGTCCCGTCCAGAAGCGCTCAGCCCCTCCGTTCTCTGAGGAGGAGCTGAGGAAATTGGAGTCGCCCTAATCCCTTCAGCAGGGTCAGACTCTGGCCTTTGTCCATTCCAGGTCTCAATCCTGTTCCTAGGATCGGGAATTGGCCTTGCTCTTCTTGGAGCACGGGCTCTACCTCTAACTCCTCTTGCCATTGATTATTTCGAAGAAAAAAGTCGAAAAAAAAAGGGAAGGAGATCGAATTCGAAGAAAAATAAACTGAAATCAAAGGAATTTACCTTAATCTGAAGCGAAAGTTGCCGATTTACGAGTTCGTAGTGGCAAGTCTCAGTTTCTAAGCTTAATGCTCGGGGAATTTGCGAAGTTTTGATGCGGGTTCTTGGTTTCTCTCGAGAATTCTGGGTTTGTGTTGGTGAATAAGTGAGGAGAGATGACGCGCCTCTGTTTATATCTCCAAGAATGGGAATACGGGGAGTCCGCGTTTCAATTTCTCTTAAATACCCCACTAAGTAACCGTTAAACACACGACCTTGCGATTAAACTGCCCATTATCCGTCCAACTTCCACAATCATCCGCCTTAACCGTTGTTATCTCATTAATTACGGTTTAAATTCAAATTTTTGGATTAATTAAATCATTTACTTCCCTCCTTTTCTGAATTAAATCAAACCCGACCCGTCATCCTTCCAAATCGGGTCTGGGGGGCAAGTTGTTTGGGTCCAATTTAGTCCAATTGGGCCTAGGTATTAAATGATCCAATTAAAAGCCCAAGGTCAAGGTTCAACTCTCCAATTGTGCTAAAGTCAAAGGTCAGCCCTCAAAGCAAGACAATTGGGCTAAGGCCCAACTTCTCCATGTATGAAGAGGTATAAAAGCCATCAATATTCATACATTCATAGATATATTCATAGATTCATATATTCTCATATACTCAAATAAAGCCTCAAGCAACAAATTCTCTTGCATAGTGTTCTCTTTCTACACATTGTACTGACTTTAGCATCGGAGGGGCCTTCCTCGGCAACACCCCCGAGGCTAGTTTACGTGTGTTTACTGTGCAGGAAACCTTCGGCGCAACATAACTTGGACCGAATCCAGTCTTCTCCGTTTCAGCGGACCTTCGGCAAGGTCCCATTGTTTTCACCCGAAACAACTGTTACATGTCTTTATAATCAAGGGGAGGATGAAGTGACAGATGAAGCTCAAATATTAACAAAATTACAACTAAAAATCCAAATGCACTAGCGTGCAAACTGCAAACTAGGGCTAAGACAAAATTTAGGAGGAAGTTGTAAAAAATGACATTATTTGCTTTATCAAAATATCAATGCATAGCTCCAAAAATGGGTGTTGGAATTTCATCGATTATTGTTTTATCAAATAATATCATCAACACATAACTCCAAATGGATGTTGGGATTTTCATACTTTCTATTATCTCTGGCAACTTTCTATTATTGTTTACGTATTATATTTTGAAAATATCCTATTATTATATATAATTTATATATTTCGTATAAATAGAGGAATCGTTATTCCAATTTACTAAGTTCATAGCTTTCAATAAATTTTACTTTCGCTCTCAAAATTTTTATTTTTTGTAAATTAGATATATATTGCGCATCTGTGTAGGTAAAGTATGATCTACTACATGTTATTTAAAAAAACAAGGTTATCGTTTGTGAATAAATGAATAATCATTATATACGCTAACAAAAAGAAAGAAATCAGCGGCAGGTTTGTTTGTTATGTAAAAGGTGTTGAATATTCTATTGAGCACCCATGAAATAAGGGTAGGATGCAGTGTAAAGATTTGACAGGAATTCATGAAAATTTGATCACATCCCACATGCATGCATGCAAATTAAAACATCCTCTTTGCCTTTTGATTAACAACTTTCATTCTCCTTATAATATTATACTCCCTCCGTCCCATAATACATGAGATGTTGAGCTTTTTTTCACTATTTATGCATTAGGTTTGACCATAATTTTTTACTAACATAATAAAAATATATTTTATATATCATAAAATATATTATTACATAGGTTTTAATATAAATTGCATAATATAATTTTTAAAATTATTTTCATTAATGTTTAATTATACTCCCTCCGTCCCGTAATACATGAGACATTGGACTTTTTTCACTATTCATGCATTAGGTTTGACCATAATTTTTCACTAACATAATAAAAATTATATTTTATCATAAAATATGCTGTTAGATAGATTTTAATATAAAGTTTCATAATATAAACTTTAAAATAATTTTCATTAATATATAATTATATAAAAATAAAGTCAAACTAGTGTAATGGCATGTGTGTAATGTTTGATCGTGTCATGTATTATGGGATAGAGGGTGTATAAAAATAAAATTAAATTAGTGCATTGACAATTTGACATGTGTGCAGTGTTTTACTGTGTCATGTATTATGGGATAAAGGGAGTATATAATCCGATGTATTCTATCACTAGTCACCATTTATGAGTTGTGAAGGTCAATATACATACAACAATTAATTTAATTAATAGAGATGGTTTTGATTTTCAAAATACTTGTTACGTCTCAATGAAGATTATATATATAATTTTATTGTATTAAGAAAAGTAGCTCATCAGATCTTGAGCGATTTTCTCTACTTAAAAGTTTTAATTACTCATAGTATCATTATTTATTTATTTATTTATTTTTATTTTTTAAAAAAAAATTTATGCAAAAGATTTCCCGATAGAAAAGATAAATACAAAAAATAGTATATGTAGTAGTTATAGTTGACTAAGACTATGTTATCCCTGTGTACAGATTTGTTAAGATTAACTAACCCCTTTCATTTGTTGCTTAGCTTAACTTGTTTTTGTTGAATTTTTTTCTTAACTTATTTTAAAATTGAGCTTGTTTTTGCAAAATTAAACTCATTTTGCCGATATTCATTAGCATTACTTTGGATTTCAATTGTTTTGTTGAACTTACATTTGGTAAACTTAATTTTACTTTGTATAGCTTATTATATTTTTTTTACAAAAGGTAAATTGGCATCAATTACACCAAACATAGCTTGGGTGTAGTAAAAAATACTACCTTTTTTTTACTAGTAGCTATAATAATACAAGAGTATTAACTTTTGCAATGGGTTGAAGCAGGTGCCAAAATTGACACACACTTACTGTTGTGTTGCCTACTAGAAATAGGAATTTATGACACTACATTGTTGCAAAAGTTTGTGTTGTTATGGCTATTCGTCAAAAATTGTGCTGCACATTTAATCCAAGCTATAGTTGGGTCTGCTGAGTTCAATTTTACCTGTAACTTATAGATTTATAGAGTATTACTTTAGCAAACCAATAAATCTTGTTGGCTTAACTACGAGGGATGATGTTGATTTACCATAGCTTGGAAATTCTAACTTGTATATGAAGTTGTTTCATGACAGTATATGAACGGTATACCTCAAAATAAAGAAATAAACTTCGATCATGTTCACTTCACCTTAAAAAAATAATATTTAGTAAAAATAATTTCAGTTCAATAAAAATAATTTCAGTTCAGCAAAAATAAGTTCAGTTCAGTAAAAATAATTTTAGTTCAATAAAAATCAGTAACTTTAAAGAAGAAATGCAACAGAGAATCAGTAAAAATAATTTCAGTTCACCAAAAATAATTTCAGTTCAGTAAAAATAATTTAAGTTCAGCAAAAATAATTCCAGTTCATTAAAAGTAAAAATAATTTCAGTTCAGCAAAAATAAGGTGAAGTGAATGGGGCCTTCCTTTGTTTCCCTTAATTTGCAAGAATTTGGCTATGCTTTATTCACATACTCTACTTTGATTAACCTTTATAAAGGAATAATATAAGTCATGTGAAATCTTGTTAGATTAGCCTTAATTTATGCTTTCATAATATCAAATTTAATCTAAGGAAATAACTTGTCTAATAGAGGTTAGTGGTAGTGCAAATATTTTTTTTTTTCTTCTTCTTCTTTTTGTAAGCAATAGTGGTAGTGCAATCTAATTTAGCTCTACTAAATTATGAGTCTAATAGTGGTAACCTCTAATACCGCTATTAGCTAATTAATTGTACCTGCCTTTAGTCCCACAGACAAAAATTATAAAAGGGCTTGTCTAAAAGGTCCTTCCAAAACTATTGGGCCTTTTACACAACTTGATATTTTGGAATTTAATAATTCCAATTTTCTAGCACTAAGCTTCCTACTCAAGGCCCAATTGTGCATGTTAAGCTACTACCCTATTACCCACAACAAATCATCATCATTATTACCAAGCATCACTGGTCACACAAGTCACTAACTATCCTTTTAGAATTAAGGCTCTGGTTGTCTGTACTCTTTCTGTCCCTTTATTTTTGTCCCATTTAACTTTGTGCGGTGTTCTAAATACGTGTTAAAACGTATATATTTTCATTTTCACACGCGTAAAAATGGTAAAAAGTTGATATTAATTAAATTTATAATGAGACGAACCAAACAAGATTTCACATGGCTATATTTCCTTTTGTTGAACAACGGGAATTTATGGTCAAAGTTTTCAAAGTTTAACCCACATTTTGGCAATTGGACAAAAAAATAGAGACGGAGGGAGTATCAGACTTGTCATTCATGTTGGGGGATTTGCGACTGAAGATATTTCCTTGTAAATTACTAAATTACCCAAGACTGGAGTTTAAAAGCTTTTTTCATACAAAAGATAATGTTGACAACTTTATGTGATACGATAAAATAGTCGAATAATTATGAAAACGAGATAGAGGTAATTGTAAAGTGTGACACTTCTTATCTTTTAGGGAAATTCAAATGTCAAGTACGTCGTCTAGCCCTTGTGTACCAAACTAAGAATGTAATTTCTGACTTGCAATTTCTATGTTATACAAGAAAAAAAAAAAAATTCAAACCATTTGAATTTACACATTAACATGATAATCAGAATTCAAAAAGAAAAATAAATAAAATAATTAATTAATAATTTTAAAATGGGAAAATTAAACATTTGGCTATGTGTTGGAATTAGAGTGAGTTAACCTTGGAGCAAACTTTCCTAATTTCACCAAAATTTCCAGTAAGTACCCCTACCCTACCCAAATTAACCATTGATGTTCCAAAATCATGGAAAAAAGTTTCTCTACTATCATCATATCTATGTGCTTCAACATAACCTTTGGTTTCAGGATCATCAAGTAAAGCAGTATCAGATTGAAATAATCCTCTTCTCTTCGACACGAGCTCATAGTAGTGCACATCGAAAGTCTTGTAACTTCCAGGGTCCATTTCCACCAATGCATCTGGACCATTTTTTGTGCAACTCAATTTTAACCTAGCCATGTACTCGGGGTCTAGGGTTGGGTCCGAGGTGTTATCTATACCAGTATAATTGTATATTCGGTCTATGAAAGACGAACAATGTGATATTCCGATTGTGTGTGCACCTGCAACATTGTACGTAATAACAAGATTATAAGGTATTCAAATTTTGTTTATAGATATGAACCATATATATGGTACGAGTATTAATTTAATTACTTGTATATAGAAAGTGCATGCGAATACCTGAAAGGACAACGAGATCTTTGGTAGTAAGTCCTTTTTGTTGAAAACTTACTTTTAGAGAGTTTATTGTTAATGAGGGTGATGGAAGACTAATTAGGGCTTCATTGAGGGATGATATTATACCATCTCTTCTTCCAGTTTCGACCTCCCAATATGGTCCACCCACCTATATATGCAGAGGTAAATATACATTAACACATAACAATATTAATAAATTCAAGGCGAATAATAATATTCATTTTCTTTTCATTTGAAATGATATTCAATTTTGGCAATTAAACAATGCAAAATTTGACTATTAATTTGTACAAAAAACCTTTATTAAGGTGTAATAATATGGATACATTATTGTTCCAATTCCTTGTTGTATGTATAACTTAAATTTGTGATTACAATTTCAATATTGTAATTCATACTTCAATTCTTTAAGTATCACTAGATATCATAATAAATTAATAATGTTGGTTAATTTTGGTAAATCAATAAAATTAGATGCATGACTAAATTATATAAGACGGGGATAGAAGTAGTGTATGTAGTTACCGCGGCCACAACATCTCTTGCAACTACGGCAACTATATCCGCACATGAAACAATTCCCGGACATGCTTGCTCTAATGCATTTTTAACTCTGTCAAAAATCTGAAATCCCCGAAGAGTTAGATTTGGAGGTGCATCTTTTTCAGCTTGTTTGATTGGGGAATCCAAAAGAATAGACGCATCACAACCCTGAAAATTAGATACTTATACTTTAGAAACGCGTACATCTAGCTATATGATTTCCTTTGTTGGAAATTGCTAAGTAAACTCAATAATAAGAGAATATAAATAAGAATGATGCATACCCGTACAAAGCAATCATGAAAGAACATTCTAAGCAAAGGGCCAGAAAGTGAAGGTGCAATCGCAATAACTTCATTGATAATCTTCTTTGCTTACAATTTAAGCGATATAAATTAATTGAGTCTCGGAAATTCAGGTAACAATAAGAGTGGTGGTCTCTTAATATAAGGAAGACACATGCTACGTGATATATTATATCCTGAATTTCAGATCTAACTAGCTAATTAGTAGTTTCTGATTTTGTCTATTATAGTAAATTATATATTTCTCTCTAGTTCGACTTCGAATGTATGAATGCAATAAGGGTGTAGCATACTATTGAGCCCAGCTCATAGCAGCCTAACTGGTTTACAAGAATTCTGTTATTAACTGAATCTTATTTTCCAGCTGTACATTTTTGTTATTTCTCTTTTTCTTTTTGCTAGTTAGTTGACTATATTAAGTCATGCACAGTTGTAAAAAATGCATTAAGTGCGAATTCTCTCTGCTATTTTCTCTCTAAATAATGAAGTATATTATTAGTTTTAGTTCCCAAGCTCAAACATCCAAGGATGGAGCAGTGCCAGTGATAGTGAAAATCCTGTTGTCTTCTTCTTCGTTTTCTTGCCTTCAATACTTAGCTGTATTTCAATGGCATCTAGCAGACTTTGACATGGTATCATTGTTGAAAAGAATTTTGATCGTCTTTGTTGAGATTGTTGATTGATTGGTTTGTGGTTGAGTTTTCGATCGGAGAAAGAATTTTCTGAGTTTAGGTTTCTTGATATGAGATCATACTTAGATTTGTTCAAGTTGGCTGGAGAACAAGGATTTGATAGTCAAAGTAGAAATTTGGAATTGACACTAGATCCTATTACAATCTACTATATACATCCATTTGATAATAACATTCACAAATTCATTTCATTATGAGATTTTTGATGGTGAAAACTATACTTAGCTTCTTGGAAGAGATCGATGGTTATAGGTCTGTCTACTAAGAACAAACTAAGTTTTGATGGAAGTTTGTATACTCGTGTAATTACAGATCCTACTTACAAAGCATGGGTTAGATGCATGCAATGATCTGGTAATTGGGTGGATATTGGGAGTGCTTGGACCAGTTACAAAGAAGAGTGTATTCTTTATAAGACTGCTAGGGATATTGGGAAGGACGTACTTAGACGAAGAAAGTTATGGACAAGTCTCATCAACTGAGTTATTCTGGGATTCCAGAAGAAATTTCTGCTGTGCACCAAGGAAATGAAGAAATAGCTGAGTTTTTTGCTAAGATCAAGGTACTATGGGATTAACTTGATGATGTTAATCCAATACCAGTGTGTACCTGTAGTGGATGTGTGTGCAATGTGACAAGGAAATTTCTCAAAATTTAGCAAGATTCAAGACTCCTGCAAATTTTGATGAAGTTGAAAGATGAATTTAAACAAGTTAGGAGTAACATTTTGATGATGCAACCCTTACCAACTCTGACTTTGGCTTACAGAACAAAAACACAAGCAGATAAGTGAACACAGTAGTACTTCTACAGAGGGGTTTGCTTTTGCTTTTGCTTTTGCTGCTGACGGGAGAAGGTTCTATGATAATAGAGGTTTTAACAATAACAAATCTGGTTTTCAATCTTACAACTACAACAACAACAACAATAATAGAGGAGGTTATCAAGGGAACTTTCAAGGAAGAAACATGTCAAATAACTATAGAGGAAACAAGCATGTTTTGTTTTGTGAACATTGTAAGATGACAGGTAATTTGGTAGATAAATGCTACAGGCTTCATGGTTTCCCAAATGAACCAAAATTCAATAATGGACAAGAAATTTCCTAACATGGCACAAGGGGATAGTTCAACAAGTTTTGTTGATAATGGAGATGAGAGTGTTACCGCAACATTTTCTAGAGTTCAGTACACCAAGTTTATGAACTATTTGGATGGTTTTAAGGAAGGGGTAGGTGCTGCAATTGTTCAAAAACAGAAAACCGACGAGAATGAAATTACTTCCAGAGTAGCATATTTTGCAGGTAAACTATGCCTTCTTTATGCTTTTAGTTTAGTACTGGGTGGATAATTGATAGTGGTGCCACAGACCACATTTGCAGTGATTTGACTGTATTTGATAACTTTAAAGTGATGAATTTACAATAATTATACCTGATGGTAGGAAAGTCTCTATATCCTATATAGGAACAATCACAATAGAACAGAACATTGTGCTGAAAGATGTCCTTTATGTTCCTGAATATCAGTTTAATCTGATATATGTTCATAAACTTTCTAAAGATCTTCCTTGCTGCATTAAATTCACTTCTGAGTCATGGATTTTACAGGGTCCTACCTTGACCAAGGAACTTGTTATTGGTAATCAGAAGTCTGGTCTGTATTTTGCAGACAATATTCCTTTCGCAAAATCTCTTGAGCATAGTTTTCACTTAGCTTCTACTGCAAGTAGTAATAAGTTTTCTACTAATTGTAAGCAGAATAATGATGCAAAATTGTGGCATCTCAGATTAGGACATTTGCCTTTTAGGCAATTGAGTCATGTAATTCCTAGTGTGAATGTAAAGGATTGGAATGATGGCATTTGTTAAATATGTCCTCAGGCAAGACAATGTAGAAAACCTTTTTCTTAAAGTCAAATAAAACCTTCTCTTCCTGGCCTTTTAAGCTCATACATGTTGATATTAGTGGTCTGATAAGTCTAATTTATATATATTATTATTCCCCGTCCCACGGTCATATTTGTGCTTATTTGAACTCTACGAAACCATTTTTATTACTAGTATACGTTTCCTAGTGTTTTTGTAGAGTTGGTATTATTTTGTAGGAAATTGCATATTTATGACGATTCCCGAGCTTATTGAGCCACTACGAAAATATTGGAGTCGGATCATATTTTATGACCGAATATTTAAATCTGAATGGCGTACTAAATAAATTTAGTTCGGTAAATAAGGGTTTGATTGGTGAAGAAGTCCAAGTTTTACAAGCTAGTATTACGGACCAAGTAATGAGGCCACAAATCATATAGCAACAAAGATTAAGTTATAGGCCCAAGTGAAAAACAAGGTCCACAATCGGATCTGCTAGACGTGAAAAAGCGGGCGGCCCAATGACTACCCTTGATTTCGCTAATTTGATGTCGGTTGATGGGGAATTATAAATACCCAATTAGTGGGTTGTGTCAGGGGTTATGTAAGTTTTTCATTAGTTATAGTTTAAGAGGGATTTCATGATTTATTAGCTTTAGTTGACTTTAATATTAGTTTTTGCGGAACTTTTCGTTAGTTTTAGTTTTACTTCCTTGATTATTATTTATTAGTTAGTACAAGTAGGGTACTGTAGTTCTTAGTTTTGCACGCTAATTAGGAATTTGTAGGTTTTTGTTTTCATCACATTTCGTCTATTTCATCTTTGCACTAATTACTATTGCTTTCCGTTTGTTTAATGATTATTATTGTTTTACTTTTGTTTGATTATTATTATTGTTGATTTTACTTTGGTAATTTTCTTTAATATTGGTTTTTATAATTATTGTTTTTATTATGTTAAATTTAATTGCTTTGATTTAATTATGTACGAGTAGTTTATTTTTAGGGTTCTTGAGGATCCATAAATAATATGAAGGGATGATTTATTATTGTTGTTTATCAATGCTTGATTAATTTCCTATTGATTGATTTAATGTTATGCAATTAGATTAGGCTTGGTTTAACTTTATTCATTAAACTTCCTAATTTACCCTTAACTTATCTATTTGCATTGTACTTTTTTTCACTTTCTCTCTCTAACTTTTGTCTATAATTGTACTTTTCACTTTTTCTCCCCTTACATTATCCACTTGCCTTGTACTTTTGTCTAACTTTTTTCCACTTTTAATGTACTTCTTCCACTTCCCCCATTTCTTAAATATTGTGACAAAAACACAATAGGAACTACTTCCTCAGTTCCACAAATATTACAACTAGGATGAAACTACGCATCCCAAATTACATTTTATATGTTAAATATTTATAATTATATGAGAGTAAAAATTATAAAAAGTTGATATCGTAAAAGTATTTTACGTGATGAATCTAACAAGATTCCACATGACTATATTTTACTTTATGCATAGATCATAATATGTGGTCAAACAAGCGTGGTGAATAGTGTAAAACTCCAGTTGTTGCAATATTAGTAGAATGGAGGAGATATATTATGGGACGGAGGGAGTATTATATTACCTCTCATTAGTACTCTTAAAATGTCATTATCTACAAAATTGTCATTGTTATGTATTTGCTTGTGTCTAGTTGTGAGGCCCTATGAAGCGCTCGTCTAATAAGGCTGATCAACATTATTGCTGTATTGCACACGTCCTTCAGTTATCCACCTTGTCACAAATTGCTGTATCTCGTTTCCAATTAAAAAATAAAAAAAAAGATTAAAAATTAAAAAAATGGCCTATTTCATGGACAAAAGTATGACATATCTTCCTCCATATCGTACTTTCGTCGGCACGATAGGCCATTCCAATATGTGAATGGCTATCTTTTACCTGCCGAGGGGACGTATCATACAAATAGTTTTTGTTTCTTTGACAGCGGAGAATGATAGTGGAGACGTGGAGTTATACTTTATGAGATTTTTTTAATTCTAAAATAAGTAATCTATTACCATAATCATTTAAAACAATTCAATGATTATCATCCTGACAATAAAAAATTAATTAAATTCAAGTAAAAAGTTTTTTCAGAAAGTAAAATCACTTTGACTAAGTAGAATTTAGCACATGAACGACATTTATACAATAATGCTCCGTCTTAATAATCATTAAAAAAATTAATTTAAAACCTAAGATTTTTTGAGGAAATTTAATACAGTACCTAAGCTAATTCAGGATAAATTCTTGTTTAAAAAAAAAAATAAAAATTCATCAGGATATCATGTAAAGTAATATTTTTTTTTCCGCATTTACTCATTTTGGAAAAACTTTCGACATGATAAGGTAAGGACGTAAGGTGATACTCTGTATGATTGTACACTTGTACATTTTTAACGGCGGTAATTATTTATTGAAACCAAGACCTAAACCAGATTTACCAGTCTTACATTTACCATCATTTACAGACGTACAGTACTACTAAATTTTTGTAGTAGAATTTGTGAGTAATATTTTCGCCATGAAACACGCGATAGTGAATATTCTCAACCACCTGACATAAATTTCCTTTTATATACAATATCACCTTCACTAGCATCATCAGTGTTACAGTATCTTTTTCCACTATTTGTAATTCCTTTCATCAATGTCGAAATTCCATAAAAATCCAATCTTTTTTCTTCAAATTGTCATATTTCTTAACCAATTTGCCAATATTCTTTCTCAAACCACAGATTTTTCCATAATTAATTGTCTAAATAATCATAAAATAACAAACTTTACTTTACACCCAAATTCAAACCACATTTCTTCTATACACTACAATCATTTACTCAAATTCTCGCTCCAAAATCTAAGGGTTGCTAAAGATTCAACCCCAAAACCAACGGCTATAATTTTACCTGAGAGTAAGGAGCAGCTAGCTAACTCTGTACTCTGCTGCAGAGGATCATATTTAGAGATTAGAATCAGGTGTGGTGGTCATAGTTATGAAGGTATATCCTCAATTCCACGTGGCAACAACCCATTTGTTATCATTGATATGATGAATCTCAACCGTGTGATTGTTGATCTTGAATCTGAGTCAGCTTGGGTTGAAGGTGGTGCAACTTTAGGGGAATTATACTCTGCTATTGCAGCCCACAGTAGTTATTATGGGTTTCCTGCTGGGTTGGGGCCCACAGTTGGTGTTAGTGGCCATTTTTCTGGCGGTGGGATTGGGGTTTTGGGCCGGAAGTATGGGCTTTCAGCTGATAATGTGTTGGATGTGGGTTTTATTGATGCCGAGGGCCGGGTTATGGGCCGGGCTGAGATGGGGGAGGAGGTGTTTTGGGCTTTACGAGGCGGTGGTGGCGGGAATTTCGGGGTTGTTTATGGGTGGAAGGTTCAACTAGTCCATGTCCCTATAAGGGTCACTTGCTTCAGTGTTACTAAAGAAGGCCCAATTCATGAGTTGGCTCAATTAATATACAAGTGGCAATTTGTTGCACCATACTTGGATGATGGTTTTCATATCTCAATTTATCTCACTGCCAGCACAAGTAAAGAAGTGTATGTTACTTTTAAAGGGTTTTATCTAGGGTTAAGACTTGAGGCGATGTCAATCGTAAACCAACATTATCCGGAGTTGAAGATTGATGAAGAAGAGTATCTCGAAATGAGTTGGATTGAGTCTGTTTTGTATTTCTCGGGCCTTCCTAAAGGGAGTACAACCCAAAATTTAAAATCGCGGTATTGGTCTGATAAGTCATACATCAAGGCCAAGTCTGATTATGTTCGGGAGCCCATCTCGATTGAGGGACTAGAGGGTGCACTTGAAATGGTTGCTATAGAACCTATGGGGCTTCTACTCTTGGACCCTTATGGAGGTATTATGGATCGGATAAGCAATGATTCGATAGCATTTCCTCACCGAAAAGGAAACCTATACAACATTTTGTACGTTTCATTTTGGGTAGAGGAAGATGATGATAATCGGATTTTGAGTTGGATTAAGAAAGTTTATGATTACATGACGCCTTTTGTAGCTTCTAACCCTAGGGCAACTTATGTAAATTACCTAGACCTTGATCTTGGAACAATCGATTTCACGAATAAAGATGATGATATTGTTGAAAAGGCTAGAGCTTGGGGGGAGAAATATTTCTTGGGAAACTATGATAAATTGGTGAAAGTCAAGACCATTATTGATCAGCAAAATGTATTCAATCATATACAGGGTATTCCTTCTTCTAGTGTACAATATCATGATGAGTTGTGAATCAAGTGTACATTAATATGTATGATGAAATGAGAAATAATAATCCAATGTTGTTTGAGATCAAATATCATTAAGATCATACGCAACTATGATCCGAAATTTATATATGATTTGTATGCAACTAGTCAACTAACTAGACAAGTATACAAGTAAGAAAATATGGGATGGTGGGAGTAGACAAAAAGTGCTACCTTATTCACTAATTTCAAACTATTAATCCGAAACGTGTGAGTGTGTGAATGATTGGTAAGTGAAAAGGTATTCTTTATGCTAACTTAACAAATTGAGGTAGTCATTCCCATATTTTTTGAAAGCTCAGCTTGTTGATGCTCTACGGAATCTATCCTTGAAGAGATGTACTATACAATAACTTTTTTTTTTTGAAACAATGTACAATAATACAAATAATTATATATATTAGAATTGTTGAAGAGATGCACAATACAAATATTATATATATTTTAATCTAATTTAGTGACAAAGGCCAATTTATTGCAAGTAATTTGATCAGATCAAATTATAAAATAAGTTCAGATAAGATCTGATAGACAAAAATAAGGTGAACAAAAATAGCATTAACAGAGTGTAGAGCTAACACTTTATAAATTGAAGACGCAAAGGTATTTATGACTAAGATAGTCTCATCCTTCTTATCAACAAGATTGGCAAACATGGGGCAGGGTGAAGTTTGCAAAGCCCAAAATCTTTTTTTTTTCTAATAGATTTTGGCTATAAATCTCCTTGTAAAAGCAATAACATGACTCAACATGACTATGTTCTTCATGATTTGAATATTAAAATATGAATTAAAAAGAAACATGTGAACAATGTCAAATGTGTAAATGGTGCTTATGGAGGAAGTATTAGGTAATATATCTCACTTTATTTGTTACAAAAAATAAAATATATCTCACTTAAAATTGATTTTTGTTAAACCTGTTGTTTCGGTACAAACAATGTGGACCTAAGAGGTTCCTTAGTCAAATGGGCCGAAGTCGGTTCTCGGTCCAAGGATGATGGACCGAGGGTTTCTTGCACAACAAAGCACGTTAACTGACCTCGAGGGTTGTACGAGAAACGCCCCTCCAAAGCCTAAGTCAGTCCTTTTAATAATATAATAGGAGAGTATTAAACGCAATGCAAGAGTATAAATGCTTGAGGCTAACAGTGAATATCCGACTATGGTGGAATTTTTACCCATGAGGTAGTAAATAGCATGGGACCCTCAAGACACGTGTCAAGCTCTGAGCGTGTGGGCTCTTTTAATGACTTTACCTTTGGACCGATATTGATGATAATAGACCTTACTCAAGGCTATTAGGCTTAGTGGCCCAATTGATTTTCAGGGACCCAAAATGGGAATCCACTTGATTTTCAGGTCCCAAAATGGGAATCCATTTTGGCACCCAAACACCTGTAGAGTTGTTTTATAAGGTAATACATCTCAATTATTCTCTAGGAGGTTATGAGTCTTATGACATTAATTATTCAATAGACCATGTCCACATGAAAAACATTACAATAATTCAGCATTAAATAAATAAAAGTGGTTCACGAGTTTTATGCATGTTGAACATCTTGTAAGTTTTCTCACATAGCTGTTCTATAAATTGGTATAGTAAATCGATCAATTCTAATAACACATTTGTTAGCTAAGATTATCTTATAATACAAATGCTTATTTTTAATCTTATTAGACTCATATTAATGATTTTAGCTTCTCTTTGTGTTGTTTCCTTGTCACAACCATCACAATCGATCACCTCTTGCTTAAGTAATCATCGTGTCACAAATTTCTCTCTTCTACCAACTTCACAAAATCAACGTAACACAACATCTTACTACAATCTTCTCCATTTTTCTCTCCAAAATCTTCGATTTTCGACCCTCAAAAACCCGAAACCATCTGTTATTATACTCCCTAAGAGCAAAGAACAACTTGTAAGCAGTTTTCTTTGCTCTAAGAAAAATGATTATGAGGTTAGGATTAGGAGTGGTGGGCATAGTTATGAGGGCATTTCATCAGTTTCAACTGATGGGAAGCCATATGTGATCATCGACATGATGAATTTAGATAGGGTGGAGGTGAATTTACGATCGAAAACAGCTTGGGTTGAGGGTGGTGCAACCATAGGTCAAGTGTATTATAACATAGTAACACAATCTAAGGGAGTGTATGGGTTCTCTGGTGGTAATAAGTGCTGGTCAATGGGGTTTGGGGGTCACGTATTAGGAGGTGGTTTTGGGTTTTTGTCTAGGAAATATGGGCTGGCTGCAGATAATGTGATCGATGCCCTCCTCGTGATCCCAACTGGTAAAGTCTTGGACCGGGCTGCCATGGGGGAGGATGTGTTTTGGGCCATTATCGGTGTTGCTGGGGTAAGTTTAGGAATTGTGTATGCTTGGAAGATTATTTGGTGGAGGTGCCTCCTAAGGTCACTACTGTTAAAGTCTTAAGAAGTGGTCAGGTCAACGAATTTTCTCAATTAGTGCACAAATGGCAAAAGGTAGGGCCTTTCTTACCTGATGAGTTTTTCCTTTTTGTTATTATTAAAACTAATAATACTGGCGGAAATGGTACTAATATTGTTGCATTAATCTTTGGGCAATTCCTCGGGCCAAAACTCAGAGCACTATCTATAATATATGAGTTGGATAAAGTCGGTTTTGTACTTCACCAACCTCGGTGAAGGAGGCACAATTGATGATCTAAAGAATCGATTTGTACGGGATAAAATCTATTTCAAAGCAAAGCCGGACTATGTAACAACACCAATTCCCATAGATGGCCTACGTGGTGCCATGGATATACTCGCCAAGGAGACTAAGGGTCATATCACGATGGACCCTTACGGATGAAAATTGGCTCGAATAAACAATGGCTCGATTGCTTTTCCTCATCGAGAAGGAAACCTCTTCAACATCCAATATTCGGCGGTGTGGGGAAAAGAGGATGATGCGAACAACGATAGATATATAGTTTGGGTAAGGGGGTTATACAAGTTCATGACTCCCTTCGTTTCGTCTAATCCAAGGGCAACCTACATTAACTACTTAGATTTAGATCTTGTTGAAAAGAATTATGATGATGTTGATTCTAGAATGCAGGAAGAAAGATCTTGGGGTGTGAAGTACTTTATTAACAATTACAAGAGATTAGTCAAGGCCAAGACAATCATTGATCCTTGCAACGTTTTCAACTATCCGCAAGGAATTTCACCGATGCCAAACGATAAGATATGTAACAAGCCTTGAGGCAACAACAAATATGTTATAAATATGTACCTTTGAATACTTTATGGATTGAATAAAATTCTATTTGCTCTTCTCACCTTATTTCATCAACGTAGTCATGTTATTTTTGTAAAAGTAATCATACACAAAACACAACCTTCTTATTATTTCCGTTTGAGCTTATTTGAAATGGACACATTAAAATTAGCTAGATCTAGCAATATTTTTACCTAGCTTAATACGGAGATAGTGTAGAATTAATAAATCTTTGTATAATTAATGAACTTTTATACTCTTTCAATCGTTTATATTTTTCAAGAAAAGTCTTATTCCAATATCAACGACAAAATATTATATGCATATAAAATAAACTATGCATTCAATGTACTGTTAGAGATGAACATTATCACGAAAATTGTCATAAGACTATGCATCATTCAATTCCAAATACGGAGAATACAACTATACATACAACATATTTGATATCATTACCACCATTTGTCATTGTATGTATATCTTCAAATGATCGAATAATAAGTAAGGTTTAGTCTAGTTGAAAAGTTTACATGCACTTTACAACTATAAAGTTGTGGGATCAAACCTCACTAGAGGTACTTTTGGGTAGGGATTCTCATACTCTTTCTCCCCACTTTCAAAGTGTTTAGCCCGCAACCCAATAGTGTCCTTAGTAACCCAAAAAAAAAATCAAATGATCGAATTGTATTGGAATGTTTTCTATTTTTATTAATTATAATTATTTTTTTTGAAGAATATCTAAGTCCATGTTTGGTGCTCAAGTATATACTCAGTATTTTATATAAAAGGACATATTGTCCCTCCCTTTATCCTCCTACAAGCCAATATATATATATATATATATATATATATATATATATATATATATATATATTTATTGAAATCATTACTCTAAGAATTGGAACGAACTGCTTGCCCAAGATCCCGTAAGAAAACATATCTTTAGGCTCTAGCTTTTGCTACAAACTTCCATTCATTTAACAATCTATTATATTCCTTTCTTTCTACATGCAACAATCCTATACTTCAAGTGTTACTCTACATATACACCTAAAACCTTAAAACACTTACATGTTTATTCAAACTGATCGAAAACCCATCTCATCATTCCTTCACCTCTCCTCCATATAAAAAACACGAAAAGCAAATAGCCGCGAGGAATGAACCACCACAACCAAGGCCACCTCCCGATCCACGGAGACAATAACAGACAACAACCGTACTACCACCGTACCCACACGGTCCGGTATTACGCCCACCGGGTGAAGGAGAGCCTAAGCACAAGAGTCTCCAAGTTCATATGCACCATCTTTTTATTTATCTTCTTTATTGCGGGCCTAATCGCCTTTATCATTTGGCTGGGCCTCCGTCCACATAGGCCCAGGTTTCACATTCAGGAGTTTTCCATTCCAGCTTTGGCCCAGGCCCAACAATCTGCGCCACCGGAAAGTGTTGCTGTCAATTTCAATGTCACAATCCGCAATCCTAATCATAAGGTATGATTTACACATGTATTATCCATATACTTACTCCATAATAGTGTTAATATACTTACATAAGTTACATAGCACTAAAAGGTTACTTATAAGTATTAAATTATATGTTCTTTTAAGTGACTAAAACGACATTAGTTAAAAACTTATGATATAATTATATGTCAATTGATGATAATTATGTTTAGTTAAGGTTTAAAGTTTCTACTTTTGTTACTTTACATCAAGGGTTACCTATAGAATTTGTCTATTCTCAATTATTCTTTTTAACAAATTTGATATTTTGTTTCATTACAAGCACAATTCTTTTTTAATGTAGTTTAATATTTGTTTTTTTATTTCATGATGCTAGGTTTTATCTGATTTGCTGATTACTAAAATAAGTAATCTTACTAATAATCTAGCTAGTTAGAATGAGATAAGCTAAGCTACACCAAGCATATAGCTTGCTTAAGTTGCAAGTATAATCCGCTACCTTTATACTGACTTCATAGTGACGTATTCCGCATAATATTATGGGTGTGTTAGGTTTACATTACCAAATGTAAGTTATTGGTTTTATCCGGGTTGCAAATTGTTTAGGTTAAATTCTAGGTAAATTAGTTCTAATTAAGTCTAATAAGTTCAATTAATATTGATTGAGGTGAAAAGATAACATTAAATATCTTGTATGTCAATAAAGCTGGGCATGGGCCAGGCTGGCACACGGGTTGCCCGGCCCGGCACGAGCACGACAGCGGCACGACACGGCATGTGAAACGGCCGGTGGGCCGTGGGCCGTGCCGTGAACAAGTAAATTGAAATTTGGCACGAGCATGGCGGGCGGCACGATACTTTTATAATAAAATTAATATTTTTTTTAACAAAATAATAAAGCAAATATTGAAAAAATAAATAAATAAATGGGCGGCACGGGAGGCCGGCACGACACGGCACGCTAGGCACGTGGGCCGTGCCGTGCCGTGGCCGACTTATGGAAATGACCGGCACGACACGGCACGACCGTGCTAACCTAACGGAATGACAGGGCACGGCCGCCGTGTGGCTAGGCACGACACAACTCGCCGTGGGGCAGCAGGACACGGCGCGGTACGGTGTCCAGCTTTATATGTCAATATAGCACATATAGCTATCCCGGCATGTTAAATCCAAGTCAGGTCGACTTGGTGATGGTGGTATGCTGTATTTTGGGACGTTTTTGACACAAAAATTTAAATCTTAAAACATCCATGCAAACTCATCTTAGTCATCTACATATGTTTTTGATTTTCAGGTTACAGTCCACTATGATTCAATAGAATGTGCAGTTTTTTACAAAGAACAACTAATTGGTGGAATCCCATTGGTGACGAGTGAGTTTGATCAAGAGTGCAAAAGTACAAAAATACTTCAAACGGGCTTAGAAGGGCCCACTTTGACGGTCAAGATTCAACGGTGGGCGGAGATGCAAAAAGATCTAACGGCTGGGAACGTCCCATTTCGACTTCAAATTACATCAGTTTTTAAATTCGAGATATTATCGTGGGGTACCAACAGCAAAACACATAAAATGCATGCTAATTGTGCTGCTCAAGTGGGCCCCAATGGATTGCTCTTGCCTCATTTAGTCGGAACAAAATGCCCTGTTTATTTCACTTAATTAATTAATTATTATTATTATTTTTTTTTTTTTTTTGTAATGTTTGATGGCATATGATGGTGAGATGTAATTATTTTTTTAAAATTTTATTTATGTATTGTAATAAGTATAAATATTTTTGGGGATTCTTTGGAGGCTTCTTTTGCCTATTGTAATTAGTGGCTTTTTTTTAAAAAAAGAATTGTGATGTTATTAAATGATGTCAATTGTAATATTTCTACTCTTTAATTGATTTAAAAACAAGGTGATGTTGTTTAGTGAATAAATATATAATAATGTTTACGAGTTTCAAAAGAAGCAATTTCTTATACTACTTTCATTTGCTTTTGTTTATCTTGTATGTGTATACCTCATCGCTGGGTCACTTGGTTTTATTAGTAGTATACTAGTATAGAGTAAAATAAATAAACACAACAATTTAACTGGTTTCATGACTTTTGATAAAATTGTAAGACTTTAAATTGTCCGATTTAATTTTGGAAAATAGCAACAACTCCAACTATGCTTCCTTTTCCTTGAACAATTCAAACTATTGATCATTACTTAGGCCCTTTTGCATGTTAACTAGATTATTAATACTCGGTATTGCACGATTTAGAATAGAAATAAATTTTTTTTATTAAAATGTTACAAGCTAATTAATTTGCAACAAATAAATAAGTATATAACCAACATAAAAGAGAGTTTTTGATCGAGAAAGAAAAAAAAAGTCATTAATATGTTTTTGGTATATTGAAATTCACAATTTCATTTATATAAAGAATTATTTTCTGTATCTTTGAATTTGGCAGAACAAAGAATAGGAATGATAATTTTGACGGAAATTTATTTCATGAAATATTAACACACATACAAAGATGATGTAATTGGTTTTTACTTTAGTTTTAATAGATTAGTAGTTATGGATTGCGAGTCATATAAAAAAGTAATTCGAGAAAAGACATCCCAAATTAAGCTCGAGACTTTTTCTTGCTAAGCAAAACTAATTATAAGTAAGAAAGAACAACACCCTAATTAGTAGTAAAATGTTATCAATGTTATAAATAACCATGTTTATGTAAATTAGAGAGACATATAAAAAAGAGTTGCAATTATTTTCTTTGATAAGAACTTGCTTTTCACTTATTTTAGCTAGTTGTTTAACAAACATTTAAAGCATTTTCTTATTTAAGCCAACGAATTACCTAAACTGTTATACCAATTTTTCGAAGTTCAAAGTTTAAAAGGATTTTAAGATGAAAAACCTTTTTCAAATCTAAACAAAAAATCAAGTCATATCAAAGTCAGGTTTTCCAGGCGAATAATATTTGAGGTTTTTAAGATTTGAAATTGACCACCTTTTTATTTGTAGTATAAATCATACTTCGTATCTATGTTTGTTCATACCTCTTTCATCAAGTGCTATATGTTCATACCTCTTACATTAAGTCCACGTATTCTAAATTGATTCTTTTCATCAACTAACTTTGTAGAAAGCACACTTTCCATGTTAATTCTAATTATTAATTAATAGTGTTATTAGCGTATTACTAAACAGTGCAAGAAATAACCCACATGCATGCAATTATGGAGTAGTATTTTTTCTTTATTTTGTTAATACTTAGTACGGAATAGTATGCAATTAACAATAATTAAGAGGAATAATTTAAAGGTTGTACATTTGAAACGAATATCTTCTTTGTTCTTTCCCTACTCGATCTTAACACGGTTTACTAACTTCCACTTATTTGGATTCCACTTGTAAATGTTGGTAAATACCGGTTGATTCCAATAATAAAAATAAAGAAGATGAAAGGGAAAAAGCTTGATTGAAGATATATGTGAAGAAGAAAAAAGAAATAAATCAAGCAAAGAGGCCTTCCACGTGAGCCCACGTGCAGCCGGATGTATTTTCAGCTTGGGAGGTAGCTCAAGCTTATAGGAAACTTTCCCGACCTTCCTTATGATCGGGAATGGCCCTTCATACTTCCGCACTAGCCCCTTATGCACCTTGCGGAAGACTTTGAATTGGTGCGGCAAGAGCTTCACCATGACTAGGTCGCCTTCTTGAAACTCCAATGGGCGCCTGTTTTTGTCGGCCCACTTCTTCATCTTCTTAGCGGCCTTATTCAAGTAAGCCTTGGTGATGTCGAGCTGCTCGTGCCATCCCTTAGCTAATCTGTAGGCAGCGGGACTGCTACCCGTGTAGCCCGATACAACTGCTTGTGGAGTCAAGGGTTGTTGACCCATGACTATCTCAAAGGGGCTTTGCTGGGTTGCCTCGGACCGCTGCAGATTAAAGGAGAATTGGGCAATGTCTATGAGCTTTGCCCAATCTCGTTGATTGGCACTCACAAAATGCCTCAAATAGAGCTCCAATAAAGCGTTCACTCGTTCTGTCTGCCCATCCGTCTGCGGGTGGAAGCTTGTGGAGAAATGTAGACCTGACCCTAGCAACTTGAAAAGCTCCGTCCAAAATTTGGCGGTGAACCTTGGATCACGGTCGCTGACGATGCTCTTTGGCAAGCCCCAGTACTTGACCACATTCTTGAAGAATAACTTGGCGGCTTGCTCCCCTGTGCAATCCTTATGTGCCGGTATACAAGTCCCATACTTGGAAAAGCGATCAACTACCACCATGATAGAGCCAAACCCCTCTGACTTGGGCAAAGCAGATATGAAATCCATTGAGACGCTTTCCCATGGCTTCTCTGGTATAGGCAAGGGCTCCAAGAGTCCTGCTGGCACACGTTGCTCTACCTTGTCTTGTTGGCACACAAGACAAGTCTTCACATAGGCCTCTACATCGTCCCGCATGTGAGGCCAGTAGTATACCTCCTCCAAGAGTGCCATTGTCCGCTGTATCCCAGGGTGACCAGCCCATAATGAATCATGACACTCCTTCATGATGTCCCGCCTAAGGTTGTCCCACTTAGGCACATAGGTGCGACGTCCGACGGTGTAGAGTATCCCATCCTCTATCCAAAAGCGTCGGGTCTTTCCCTCGTTAGCCAAGTCCATCAAACTCTTGGCCATAGAATCCTCCTTTAAACCGTCCTTGATTCGATCAAGGAAGGTGCTAGCTATGCTGCTCACGCTAGCAAAGATTGCCTTGCGGCTTAGAGCATCAGCAACTACATTTACCTTCCCTGGCTTGTACTCCATAGCGTAGTCAAAATCAGCTAGGAAGTCTTGCCATCGAGCTTGCTTGGGGCTTAGCTTCTTTTGATTTTGGAAGTAACTTGTTGCAACATTGTCGGTATAGATGGTGAACCGACTCCCAAGCAAATAATGTCTCCAGACACGCAAGCAATGAATGATAGCTGTCATCTCCTTATCATGCACTGGATATCTCCTCTCAGTGTCATTGAGCTTACGTGACTCATAGGCCACTGGATGCCCTTCTTGCATGAGAACTCCTCCGATAGCAAAATCTGAGGCATCAGTGTGTAGCTCGAATGGCTTTGAGTAGTCGGGCAGTGCTAATACGGGCTCTTTGGTGACGGCATCTTTCAGGTCATCAAAGGCCTCTTGACATTTGTCGCTCCAACACCATTGTGCCTTCTTCTTTAACAAGTCAGTTAATGGCGCCGCCCGTGCTGAGTAGCTCATGATGAACCGCCTGTAATAGTTGGCGAGCCCAAGGAAAGAACGTAGTTCCGACACGTTCTTGGGCTCCTCCCATTCCCTGATGGCTTGCACCTTGTCATGCTCCATCATTATCTTTCCGTCTCTAATATGGTGTCCCAGGAATGACACCTCCTCCTGTCCGAACGAGCACTTCTCTTGCTTCACATAAAGCTCGTTCTCTCGTAAGACCTGGAACACCTGTCTCAAGTGCTCCACATGATCTTGTAAGTTGTCGCTATACACGACGATATCGTCGAGATAGACGACTACAAATTTATCAAGGAAATGCCGAAAAATCTTATTCATTAAGGTGCAAAAGTAGCAGGGGCGTTGGTGAGTCCAAAAGGCATCACCAAGAACTCATAAGAACCATACCTGGTCACGCATGCCGTCTTCGCCTCGTCCCCTTCGGCGATGCGTACCTGCCAATACCCCGATCGCAGGTCCAACTTGGAGAAGTATCGTGCTTTGCCGAGTCGATCGAACAAATCGGCGACTAACGGGATTGGATACTTGTTCTTGACAGTGATCTTGTTGAGAGCCCGATAGTCAATGCACATTCGTAAGCTGCCATCATGCTTGCGTTGAAATAGTACTGGTGCTCCAAATGGTGCCTTTGAGGGCCTAATGAACCCTGCTTCCAGCAGCTCCTTCAATTGCTTCCTCAATTCCTCGAGCTCTGGTGGGGCCATGCGGTATGGTGCCATGGCTGGAGGCTTGGTCCCTGGCTCCAACTCAATCTCGTGATCCACCTCCCTTCTAGGAGGTAGTCTCTTTGGTAGCTCCGGAGGCATCACATCCTTATACTCTACAAGAACTCCGGAGATTTCTGATGGAACCTCATTCCCATGGGGCTCCTCTTCCTCCACCAATGCAGCCAAGAAAGTCTCTTGTCCCTTTTTGATCCCCCTGGACACCTGGATTGCTGAGATTGTCTTGGCTTCAACTTCTTCTCGTGTGACAGGAACGGACCATGACCCTTGATCCCTTTTGATCATAATTGACCCGTCCGCTTCAAAAGAAAAGGGTCTTACTGTGTCGATGAACTCAAGTCCCAACACCAAAGAGAAGTCGTCCATATGCACGACTGTGAGATTTATGGTGCCACTCCATTGTCCCAGACAAATAGGCACCTTATGCGCCACTCCAAGGATAGGAACGGGCGAGGTGTTGACCGTCTTGATTCTCCCCGGTTCCTTGGTGTACTTGATTCCCAACTTCATTGCTTCCTTCTCCGTAATGAAGTTGTGTGAGGCACCACAGTCCACGAGTGCCTTAGAAGCTCTCCCATTCACTAATGTATCAACAAACATAAGTGAGCCCTTCGGGCGAGGTAACGTGCTTACCTGGACCACTTTGGTGCTCTCTTCAGCTTTTGGTGTGGCCCGTACGCTACTAAAGAGGCGCAACGACCCCATTTGTGCATCGTCCCCCGACGATTCACCGCCCGAAGCTATGATGGCGCTGAGCTTCTGTCTCCCAGGGCAATCCCTTGCCCAGTGCGACCCTCCGCACAAGTAACATCCCCTGTTGTTGGGCTTGTCAGATGATGAAGAAGACGACGATGATCCCTTTGCCTTGTCCTTTTTCACCGTCTTGTTGCTATTGGTGCTGCTTCGATCAGTGGGCTTGGCTCCCCCACCTTTCCCTTTGTTGCCGTTGCTACGCCCTTCCTTCCTTGTGTCCCTGTAATCAACCAAGGACTCTGCAGCTGCGATGGCCTCAGCAAGTGTTTGAACGTTCCTCCTTTCTACCTCTTGTTGAGCCCATCGTTGCAACCCTCCAATGAAATATATAAGTTGTGCAGCCTCCGGCAAATTATCAACTTCGAGCACGAGGGTTGTAAATTGCTTGATGTACTCCTTGATGGTGCTGCTATGCTTGAGTTCACGCAGCTTCATCATGGAGACCTTGGCTGCGTCATGCGGGCGGAATTGCTTCTTGAAATCTTCCTTGAATTGGTCCCATGTTCGGATGGAACATGAACCACTCTTGATGTCTTGTTCACGCCTTCTCCACCACAGAATGGCATCATCTCCGAGATACATAGTGACAGCATTAATCTTGGAGGCATCCTCCTCCAAGTGCACAGCCTCAAAGTATCGCTCCATGCTCCATAAGAAGTTGTCAATTTCCCGAGCATCCCTTTTTCCATGATACTTTGGAGGCTTGGGAATTTCCACCTTAGGACCGACTTGAATGGTGGCGCCCCCAGCCATCGTGGTCCTTTTTAGCGACGTGAGTTCCTCCTTGAGGAGCTCGTTCTCCTTCTTCAAAGCAAGGAGTTCCCCCGTGAACTCCTCACGCATTTTTGCCATCTCGCCCATCATCTTCTCAAAAGCCTGATCAGCGAGTGATTGAGCATCAAGGGATACCTCCTCTAGACGATTGTCTAGTTCCCCTAATTGCCCTTTGAGCGTAATAACTTCATTCTCGACCTTACCGACAGAATCCGTCATGTCGCAAGCAGCAACTTCGGCTTTGGCCGATCTCTCATCAACTTTATTCACTCGCTTCTCAAGCTTTTGGACAGCTTGAATGACAACTTCAGGCGCATAGCCCTCGGTTGTTTGTGAAGCACTAGCGTCCTTGCCGTCCTTGCTCTTTGCCATTCTTCCTCCTTCGCTCACAACTTGCTAACAAAGCTCAACAACACTATAGTCCCCCGCGACCGTAGCTGCTCTGATACCACGTTGTCACGTGCTGACTAATCCCCCTAGTCTTATGCACGCTAGCCTACTAACTTCCCTCCCTCGGATGCTAGTCAAGGCTTAACCCCGAAATGCTTCAAGCAAGAGTGTGCAACGAAAGTTAAGGAATGTTGAGAACACAAGAGGATATAAATATTTTGAATGCTTTTATAGCTTGAGAGAGAGTGTTTACAAGTATTTTCTGAGATGCCTCCAAATGAAGGCCAAGTCCCCTATTTATAGTGTTCTAAGCATGGCCTAGAACCTCCTCAAATGGAGGGTTCTAGATCTAATCCTTTCTAGAATATTCTATACATTTCTTTAGTACATTCCCTCTATGTACAAGGCTCTAGAATTATCTACTCAACTCTAGATTTTACAGATGATTCAAGGATGTCCTAGGAGGTTCTAGAAGCTTCCGGATGCATCTCGAGTCTCCTTGAGTATTCTGGAACCTTCCGGACTTCTCCTTCAAAATCTAACACCACCATGATGTTCATTGGGCCTAAAAATGGTGGACCCCCAAATTTGGGCTCAATCGGACTTCATTTGGGTCCCCAAATAGCCCATTATTGTGTTACTGTCACTTGGGTGTTCACTAGGGTGACAGCACTGGAGCAATATAAAGCTCTATAGGGGGAGGGTGTCTCTGGCCTAGCCAGTGCGCACCAAGGGCATTCCCCCTGGCCACGATTGTTGCCTCCCGTCTAATGGCCCTAGTGCGGGGTGGAATGTGTGGGTCGTGACATATCGCTCGCATGCGAGCTCTTGAGCAAGCAAGAAGCGTATTAGAGTCGGTTTGGTTATATTTGTTAATATTGTATTTTTATCAAGTTTATCTTATTAGGAGTTTTAGGCAAGTTATGTATTGTGTATATATATGTGATTATTATCAATATAAAAGGTTAAGCCATTTTCTCCAATATTTCTTGAATTTAATACTCCAATAGTAAATAACAAAAATTTTATCCTTCCGTTTTCTTTTAGTTGCATAGTGAAGGAACGCATGGTAATTAAGGAGAGAAGAAAGATAAAAATGATGGTCTATGCGATGATAAAAGAGATAATATAAACATGTTTGTTGTTCAAATAAAGTAATATTGTAATTAATTACACGTATAACTTCGCTCTCAAATAAAAATTTATTTTAATTAAAAAAGAGAACGAGAATATTAAAAAATAAATGGTGAAGATACGTGCATAACTATGAAGAATGAAAATTACAGCTATTTAAAGAATCTAAAACCCTTATCTAACAAGTAAAGAAGAACACCTCCACTACAAAAACTTTTCATCAACAAGAAATAATATTGCAATTATAAAAGCGCCTTTTTTATTTTTATAATTAAACGCGTTAGTGCTTTCTGATTTGGGATATTAATTAAAATTTTAAAAACATGGATTATTAAGAACAAAATAATTGTGGTAGTTTTGTCAATATTGCGTGCAATATGTATATATAACTAATGAAACATTCATCATGCAACGTTATATTGTATACCAACAAAGTTTCAAAAATGGCTATCTCCAAAGAAACTACAAATCCTTCTCTAATCCCACTTTACATTTGGTTCTTAGAAGTTATTACTGTTCTTATTTTCTGTTGTGTTGTAATAACAATGTGTGTAATTCCAAGGCCTCCAACATTTACTATCACAAACATCGCTATACCCGGCACCCTAGACAACAACACCTTGTCGATGCAAGATCACGACGAAGTCAAGCTTGTGAAATCGACGATTATCTTGTCGTTGTTGATTATAAACTCGAACAAAGCGAAGGAAATTGTTTATGATGAATCCAAGATTACTTTGTACAAGAATGGTTCTTTGATTGGTATGAGTACTTTGCAAGGTTTCTTTCAAAGTGGTAGGAGTAATAATACATATTTGGTGCTTGTGAATTTCAACCATGAGAAGATGAATTTAGGAGGTAAAAATGAAAGTGGCACTTTAAAGATTGGGTTGGAAACTAAGGTGAGATATATTATACTTGGACGAACAACACAATTACACTTCCTTAACCTTGAAGCTTTTGTGCCCATTGGTGTAAGTGGAAAGGTAGGCTTGGGTGATGAGGGAATAAAGCTCGAGCCTGCGAAACATAAACCTTAGCTAGGAAATCAATATATGTGTGGTTACTATATCGATAACCTATCTTCCAAAATATCCTTGTTACGTTATAGGAAAAAACTTGTGTGGACCTGGTTCACAATAAATTAGGGATTTTTTGAAAGAAGGTAAGAAGGGTACGCATGTAGTTGTTTTTGCCCCTTTTAGTCAGAGTAGAGTCTAGCTCTTGGCTCCCTAATCAAAAGAAAATGTTTGTAAGTGGAGAAACTCATTTTATAATAAATTTAAATGGAATTATTTTAATCATATAATGTAAGATCGAGAGCATGTTGATTGATTAAAAATAATGTAATATGTGACGTAAATTATTTTTTTTTCAAAGAATTATTTTTGTACGTCCTCAATCGAATATATACAAGTAATTTGCCTCAAAGAATCATTAAACGTTTGTGATAGTATAGAATTTGAAAGTGGCTAAAAGTATTTCTTGTTTTTAGGTAGGAATTGAAAGAAGAAGAAAAAAAAGAGAGAGAGAGAGAGAGAAAAGTACATGAACTTAAAAGCATGCACAATCTAATGCCTTTCCTTAAAACAATATGTATATTAGAATAAATTAAAGTGGTTATGTCAATTTCCCTTACAACAATGTACAATCGAATAAACTATGTAAGAAGAAAAGCACAAATTTTCTGCCAATCTGATAATCTTCATCTTTGGTACAAAAGGAAAGGTTGCCATTTTTGTAGTTTTATTCCTTAACTTACTTTACATTCAACTAATTGCCTCCTTCAACAGGTATCCTTAGCTTCCTACCGTAATTTAGAAGCTTGATTTCATTATAAAAATAGAATAACCATAATGTTTAACTTTCTCAAATCTTCGAACAATAACCTTTCTCTGTAGCAGTAAAAAAAACCCGAAAATATGACAGTAAACAGAAAATTTTATATTTGGGGTTTGATAATCTTATTCTTGCTAGGTATCGTTGCACTAGCACTATGGCTAGATCTTCGCCACCAAGCTCCATCATTCACCATTGTCGACGTTTCTGTGCCAACATCAAATGGCCGCAGTCCCCAACACACTGATATATACATAGCCCTCGATGTCAATAACCCAAACAATGCTTACAGCATCACCTATGATTACAGTTTATTGACTGTTAAGTACGCCCAACGTACTTTGGGTGAGACAGATATAGTAATCAACCACCAACCTAAAAACAAAAAAACCTCAGTAACCTGTCAAGTAATAGTTGATGATCAGCAGCAGGATGTCCTTGTAAAGGCGATATCAAAGACATCAGGAGAAGCAATGTTGATGGTTGAGCTTAAGACGGGGATTAGATATCATAATCTGGGCCGTACTAGTAAGCAGTATGATCTCAAGTATCAAGGTCAGTTCAAGATTGGATCAGATGGAAAGATTTTGGGCAAAAAGAAGAAGGTCAAGCTCGTAAAGAGTCATGCAAAGTAGCTTCTGGTTATTATCCTACCAAGTAGAAACATACTTTCATCACTAACTTCATACCAATAACGTAATTTTTAGCAAAGATAAGTTAGCAATATTCACTCATTCAGTACAGCAGAGAACATATATTGTACTGTTATTGTAGTGATCGAGTTTTTGAACAATAATCCACGCATTGTATACAGCTATTCCTGGAAACAGGTATCGATCACCGTTTATACAGCTCAAGATCAGAAGATAAACTAGCTGCAAATCAACAAGTGAGGAATGCAGAATTTGGTTAGATTCTAATGAAGCTTCTCTGAAGCAGACCTGCATGTAACTGTTAGTTTTTCAAGTGTACTGAAACTGTTGTAGAAATAGTTTCTCATATAATACTAATTAAAAGTGTAGTCAAACCAAGTATACGAGGAAAAGTAAATCATCAGTGTGAACACAACTTTTGTTATAACACTAGGGATAAAGCGTGTTATATTTCTGTCTACAAAACAGGTGAGTTTCCTGTTATAAATTCAGCTAAAGCACTGCAAAATTCGGTGAACTATGAATCTTATTCATATGAGGAATGCTTCCTTGAAAAGAAACAGCCTCCCCAATTCGAATGTGTGATATCATGTAGTCAAAACTACCATGAAGGTTGACGAACTTGCAATATCGCCTTCATCATGCCAATTTTATCATGTAGGAACAAAAACATTGAGATGCAGGAACAATAACACTGAGATGCTTCATCTTTTTTTACAACTTACTTGCTAAAAATTAATCTACAAGTTTTTTTTATGGTTATATTCCCTGAATCCACTTTTCATCAATTGATTGCTTAGTTTAGCAAGTATACTTCCATAACGTAATTTAGAAGCTTTGCTTTACTATAATAAGCTAGAATAACCATTTGTTTATTTTGTCCATCTTCACCTTTCAACCGCCAGCCTTTATTTATTTATTTTTATTTTTTTGACAGGAGCAACCTTTCTTTCAGACAGTAGTAGAGTGATAAAAAAATGACATTAATTAAAAGCTTTAGATTGTGGGTTTTCATTACAGTCGTTGTCCTGGGTCTCGTAGCACTAGCTCTATGGCTAGATTTGCACCGACAAACACCTTCAGTCTCCATTTATAACTTTTCCGTGCCACCATCACCTGATAGTGAACATCACCTTTATGTTCAAATACATCTACACGTTGAAAACCCAAACAAAGTTCGCAGCGTCATCTATGATAACAATGTATTCACTGTTTGTTATGGTAATCATATATTCGCACAGACACAAAATCTTGTCGAACTTAACTTTCAAAAACCTAAAGAACCAACAGAAGTGGTATCTCATCATGTTGAAGCTGATTTTCATCAATGGAAAGCCCTTCGAAAGGCATTATCAAACTCATCAGAAGAAATGTTGATTGCTGAATTCAAGACAGAAATTCGGTATCAAGAAATGGGTCATAAGAGCAAGAATTATAATCTCACATATCAAGGTCAGTTCAAAATTGGATCGGATGGAGATATTTTAGGGAAAGGAAAAAAGAAGTTAAAGCTATGCAAAAAGTCATGCTAAATTGCATTCCTAATTATCCTATGTAGAAGAAATGCTTTGTGATGTATTAACCTTACTTGTATAACTCTTAAGTTAGCAAGGAAATGTCACCTTTGTTCATGGTAACAAAGAAAACATAGTAGTTATAGAATTATTATTGAAACTATCCTTTCAGCAATAAATGCTCATATAGCAAACATGTTAATTACGGAGTATAGTTTACAGCTTTATTAAAGTATCAAATTAACTATTTTATGCTATGTTACCCGGACTCTTTATTTCATCTCATGTTCCCGTGTCAAACCCTCAATATACACTCTGAGTTGGGTAGGACAGTATGTCCTTAATCATTTTAGTTCAAAATCATGGATAATTTTCACAAAATTGCCGAGTCATACATTTGGACATGTATCTGTAGTGTTGGACCCAAGTCCAAATAACAATCTTGTATGCCTGTAAGCAAGCTCTTCAAAAAAGACTCCAATATATACAACTTATTCATGAATTGTGATATCACTACTTTAAAGTACTCTGTATCTCCAAACTCAGAATGGAGATAACAGATTACAGACATGAGCTCAGAACGGAGATAAGTCAGATAACAGATTACAGACATAAATAGCACCCTATGAAAGTCTGAAGAACAAGAAACTTGGCAATCTGAAACTGTTGTAGAAATAGTTTATTTCACACTTAGATATAGTCAAACCTATTAATATGACAGAATAAACCATCAGTGTGTACACAACTTTTGTGAAAAATGTAAGGAATATATACAATTTAAGAGCCGAAACACATCTTAGATACAAAGAATGTTATAGTTCTGTCTACAATACAGGTAAAAATTCTTGTTATAAATACAGCTAAAGCACCTTAGGGAGTGTAAATTAGGCAAACCATTCTTATTCATTTGAGCAATGCTTCTCTAAAAAGGAACCGATGAATCCCCAATTCGAATGTGTGATATCATGTCGATGAAACTAACCTGACTACCTGAGGTCAACGTATTTGTGATGTAGTCTTCATCATGCATGCCAACCTCCTAGCAATGCACAATCGAATTACCATGTAAGAAGAAAACACGAGATTCCTGTTACACTGAGAAGCTTCATCTTTATTTACGACTTACAAGCCAAAAATTAATCTACAAGTTTTACCTTTTATTTATTTATTTTTTTTTTCCTGTTTTTATTCTATGAATTCACTTTTCATCAATTGATTGTTTACTTCAGCAAGTATACTTCCATATTGTAAATTAGAAGCTTTGCTTTATTATAAGCTAGAATAATAATTTGTTTATTTTGTCATCTTCAAATTTCAACCAGCAACTTTTCATTCACATAGTAGAGGGGGGAAAATGACATTATTCAAAAGCTTTCAATTTTGGATTTTTGCAATTTTCGCCCTCCTAGGTCTCGTAGCACTAGCTCTCTGGCTAGATTTGAGTCCACATACACCTTCATTTACAATCGTTAACTTTTCTGTGCCAACATCAACTGACACTGAACATCACCTTAATATTGATATACAACTTGCCTTAAAAAATCCAAACAAAGTTCACAGCATTATCTATAATAACAGTGTATTCACTGTTACTTACAGTAAACTAACTTTGGGACAGACACAGAATCTTATCGCACCTGGGTTTCAATTACCTAAAGACAAAACAAACATGGTATCTGATCATTTTGATGCTGATGTTCATCACTGGGAAGTCCTTCGTAAGGCAATATCAAATTCATCTGAAGCAATGTTGAAGGTTGAACTCAAGACAGAAATTCAATATCAAGATTTGGGTCGTACCAGTAAGAAACTTAATCTAAGATATCAAGGTCAGTTCAAAATTGGATCTGATGGAAAGATTTCAGGGAAAAAGAAGGTAAATCTCTGCAAAGGGTCATGCTAAATAACATCTCCAAATCATCCTATGAAGAAGAACTGCTTTGTGATGTACGAAGTATTATCCTTACTTTTACAACTCCAAAGTTAGCAAAGAAAAGTCACCTTTGTTCATGGTAACAGGGGAAGCATAGTAATTATAGAATTATTGAACCTTTCCTTTCAGCAGTAATGTTCATGTATAGCAAACATGTTAATTAAGGAGTTTAATTTATAGCCTTATTAAGGTTTCAAGTTAACTGTTGTATGCCTGTAAGCAAGCTCTTCAAAACAGACTCCAAAATATTCAACGTATTCGTAAATTGTGATATCACTGCTGTAGAAAAAATATACGTACTACATATGTAGAAAAAAAGTACTTTATACCTTTGAACGCTGTCATAAATAGAATCCTCTGAAGAAAAAGAAACTTGGTAATCTGACAAATTGTAGACTGCATGCTGCTCTCTTCAGAAGTTCCCGAAGTTGCATCTTAAAAATCCTCTCCAATATTTAGTTCCATGTCTCATATGAAAAATAGATATTAACAGCCAACATGCATCAGGAAAGCAGCAATTGCATCAGAAGGATAGTTTACAGCTGAAACTCTTTTATCTTTCTAGCAGCTTCACCAAGGAGGTCACAATAACAGGCATTTGTAACCATAATAGCTCTTTCAAGTTTCAACCCAAGAACACAGGAAGCCAGTATTAAGAAAGCAGCTGTTAATAGTCTCAAGAGTTCTTTATGTCCTTCCAGTTCCGACGTTGAGCGGCCAGTTGTCTGCGCCATTGCTGGACAGGGACCTGTAGAGTATTCTCAGTCCCAGATGAAAACAATTCAATTAACTTGAATGCCATTATCACTTCAAAAGAAACATGTTGCAGAAAAGCCACCATAAACTTTGATTAATTCTTTTTTGGTTTTAAGAATAAAAGAAACATACCGCAGGAAAGCCACCATAATCTCCAGGCTCCTTGATGTCCTTTGTGACACAGCTAATTGCTGCAAGACGAGCCTAAAAAGACCAAGCACCAGTTAATTTGTACATTAATGATCTAGGAGCTAAATCAAATAAAGAATCTAATGCTAGAAAGTTAGGTACAGTAGTTTTGATAAAAAGTTCAAAAAATTTCACTAAAACTCAAAGCAGCCCTTAATGTAGTTGATTCCAAGTGTATCAAAGATTCAAAACCCATGTCAAAGAATAAAAAGGTGATTCTAAATTTTACTTTGAGATGATAGACATCCACTAAGTTATGTCTGCAAAGAACTGAATTAATATACATGTACCTTAGAAACAATGGAGACATGATCACGAACTGCAACTCTGCCACCCAATGTAACATAGTCACCTATCCTAAGGAAGAGGGAGGGAAAAAAATATTTATTGATTTAACCTTCACCGGAAAGCTGAATTTTCTCTAGATGGCAGGGTAATACCATCCAAAATAAAAAGCAATAGTTGTAGAACACAGAATCTTACGTCACTGAACCAGCAATTCCAACCTGTCCACATAGGATACAACTCTTGCCAATAATTGCATTGTGGCCAATCTACAAAGAGGACATGAATCATGAAATTTGAACATTCTAAAGAGCAGTGCTATAATTCAGAAGGAGCAGAACAACCCACCTGGACTAGATTATCTATTTTGGTATAATCTCCTATTGTCGTGTCTCTCCAGCTACATTAAAATTTTCAGCCATAAAATCACAAAGAAGAACAATTAACAAGGGGAAATAGACAAATAGATCCCATTCTATATTTGACGTTAAAGGAACACTCACCTTCCCCTGTCAACACATGAGTTTGCACCTATCTCCACGTGATTTCCTATTCTTGCATAAAGTGTCTGGAAAAGAGTAGAGGCGGAGTTAGATAGGGCTGAACTACATAAAAATAAGCAATCATAAAGTGCAGAAAATAACTGTAGGCCAGGCTTCATTACACTTTAATCATACAAGTATACCAATATAACCAATATACTACACTAATTCCATTCTGAAACACGAACCACAGAAAAACAAAGTGTTCCAAGCTGATAAGGGGAAGGGTTTGGGACAGTATATTAATCCATATGCACATTGCAGTCTAAATTCTACATGTTGATGAACATTTGCATAAGTCAAAGTGTAAAAAATTTAACGAACTATTACAACAACAAAGTGCCTTAACAAAGAAGTCAGATCAAACTTTATATTCCATTGGCAGGGTCAAGTCTGGAGATATATTTCAAGACTCACATTGTAAATTTGGCTAACTCACTTAGTGCAACTTGCAACCCAATGAGCTCCCTCAGAAGATTCTCATGTGGTTCATTAAGCATCACTAAAACAGTTGAGCAATAGTAATATCATGATTATCTCAAAACCTTTAAGACCACTATATGAGGGAGGAAAAATAGAGTGGCTGCACAAGGGCAGACTACAACCATAACTTTTACAAGTAGCATATGTTAGGGTCATCAGAACCAGTTTCATGACAGGTAAATCAATACACGAGGAAGTAAGAGTGTCAGCAAAGACTATATATTGACATACAAATGTATGATGATTAAAACATTGCTAAAAAGGGACAAAAAAAATTTCATATCTAGACAAAAATCAAATGACGGTGATTGAGTTTTAAAGATAACAACCTGAGGCTTTTTTGCCATGTTACCATGTTCATCTACGAAAAACCCAAATCCTGTAAAGTATTAAAAAGGATATCATTCAGACACCAGTCTTGTAGTTGTAGGAATGGGCAAGTGGGTAAGGGAAGACACACTTGCCTCAACACAAAGTCAACAAACCAGAAGAGCTTTACATCACTCTAGCCACAAATCAAATTCCATATAGTAAGTTTAATAGCCTAGAACATAGTTAATGATGACAAAGAGAAAGAAACTATAACTATTTCAAGCATATGGAAAATCCAAGTTTACCATCTTGTCCGATGCATACTCCACTGTGAATAACACACAAATCACCAATGGAGCAGTTACTCAGCGCAACATTGTACCTGGAAAAAAGTAGACAGTTTGATCACATAGTTGATGAAGTCTGATGTAGAGATAGGGAATGACTGGACAATCTGACAGTAAATTTATAATACTCATCATTTATCACTCAAAACGCACTTCTATAATTCCATACAAAAAAGAGGATGAAACTGTGTGCCAGGCGAAAATACTCATATAAACAAGCCAAGGCAAAAATATATTGATTTAGCCAAAAACTGATTTCATCAGAGTAAGTCTATGAGAATATATTAAGTATATTGAAGGTGAGCTGGCATGACACCATGCACAGAGAACAATATAAGTACCTCTTTTACAGCATAACAGAGTTCCCTAGCTATTCTGTTAAGTCATTCTGTTTAGAGTTTATCTTCTATAATAAATAGTGATAGTTAGCTACATTTTAATTTCATTAAGATAATATGTAAGAGAGCTTCTCTCTCTTAACTCATTACATTTCTGTCTAAATTTTAGTTATAGTTTGCCGGAGCTCAGAATCTAAGGATGAAGAAGTGAAAGTCTCATATCAATGGTGTTCTTTAAGTTTATTGTTCGATATTCTTCTGCCGCATAACTTTTACTGAATACTTAAAATGTTATTGAAATAAATAAAGCATAAAAACCACTAGTTTGATAGAATAATTACAATGGAGGCCAAGGAAAACAGCTAGAATCTAAGTGGACAAGGGGAAAAAAAAAAAACAAAGAGGCATACCCAAGTGTAGTAGAATGACCCACTGTAACACTAGGTCCAATAACAGCGCCTGATCCAACATGAACATTTGCACCCAAAGTAGCTTTTGGGTGGACAACAGCACCAACCTCGACAACTACTGTCGGATCAATACAAGCTGAAGTGTGAAATAAGCCACCTCCGTTACTCCACATCTGGAACCCTTGATGATTTACCATGTCATTGTCTAGTCTCAAAACAAGGAAAATATGATACAAGTTACTGCCAAATAACTACTGAATTTAATCATTCTCTATACCGTTACCCAATAATGTCTCTAACAATGTAACAAGGCTCCTGCCTTTCCCTTCTCCCTACATTTATTTACAAGTCCCACAATATCAATTTAGTTGAATTGAAAGGAGTAATAAAACTATATCAATTTCCCGTTTTGTAACCTCCAACACCATAAGTCTTAAAGTCTTGACTACAATTACACCCCAGACAATGTACGGCCCATGTACCATGCTTTGGAAAGCACATACAAGTCAAATTAAGACAATAAAATCATCTTCATTTATACTATAAGTCTAAAACATTCTGTTCATAATAAAATAACATACAATTAAGCAACCTAGAATCTGTCATCTAAAATACATTTGCACAATTACCTTTAAAGGCCTTAACTATGAATGGAAAGCCAAACTTTACACAATCTTTACCCCCAACTAAAGAAGATCAACACTATACAATTGCGTAGAGGTGTCAATTTGGGTATCCGAGTCAGCTTTGGTGAAGTCGGGTCGGGTCAGGTCTATTTTAAATTTAAGTTATGCTAAATTATTCTATCCAAACAAGTCTTAATATCAAATTGCTCGTAGTATCGCACAGAGGTGCAAGCATATGGGAAAATAAATAATCTTGGTTTTATTATGCACAATGTACAACCGCTTGTAAATAGAATATTGGTTCAACTAATCATTTAAATAAAGATGGCCAATCAAGTAAAACATATACACCCAATATCTAAATTACAACTGTTTAGCAAAATAATTTCAAAATGATTACTTAGGCATTTTCACAAACACTTGGAGTGCATCTTATAATAGAAGTATAATTAAGGCTTCTGATTATGTCAGTGGTTAAACAAGAACATGGGTATTGAAAATATGAAATAGAAGGATTACCAGATTCAGAAGCAGGAGATCCAAAGGAACGAAACGAGCAAGTTGGAGAATGAAACGTATTGAGGATACGAAACGTGGTAATAGGCGAAGCAGAACTTTGTAAGTTTGCTACTCTTGGAAAAATTTGAGATGACGAAGTATTGGAAGATGAGATTTTGGTGATCAACAACTTCAAGTTTCGTACCAGATATGCCATGGATGATTTTGTGTTTTTATCTCTCTTCGTGAAATTGTTTTGTCGTTTTGAGTGTTCAAAGTTTGGACCTTTGCCCCTTTGGTGCTTTTCTGTTTTGCCGTTATGGACTCCCATAGAATGATATTCCGTTTTATAATGTTAGTCTCATATATTATTTTGGGCGTTTTAAAAAGATTTACCTATATTAAATATGTTTTATTTTAAACTTAATTTTTTTGGAATTAATTGGTTGTGCCTTGATGACATGACTCTAAATAAGGAAATTTCTACCTTAAATTACGCATTATGACTTATGTTTTCCCAAAAAACAAATAAAAAAACTTAATTAAGGTAAACTAATTATGAATTATTTTGTACTTTAATGTTAGATTCCAAATATTCTTCTTTTCTTATTTTATGTGATTGATTTCATATGGGACTAACATTATGAAACGAGGGAGTAATGATAGAAGACTTAATTTTTTTACCTTTTTCTTTTTTGAATGGATAGAATCATACTCCCTGCGTTTTAAAATACAGTATATGCTCCATTTCTTCATGCGCGGAGTTTTAGGACAAATTGGAAAAAATAATAAAATATGGAGACAGTGGGGTAAGAGAAGAATAAAAAATTGTAAAAAACAAAAGTAATTGAGAGAATTAGAAGAGAGAGAATATGAAATTAATAAAATATGATTTATGTTGGGTCTACGCACTAGTTGAGAGAAATGAATTAAATATTTTAAAAGCTTTCCAAATAAGGAAATGGAGCAAGTATTTAAAAACGGTCAGAAATGGAAAGTGGAGCAAGCATATATTTAAAAACGGAGGGAGTAGAATGATAGAAGACTTCATTTTTAGGAAAAATTGCCTATAATCCGACCTTTAGCTCATTCGCCCAAAATAATCCCAACTTTAGATTATTTTTTAATAGTCTGAACCTTAATGTAAATCTACTCTCAATGGTCCCGAGTGACCTGTAACCGGTAGAATAGCCATGTGATTGGTCAAAAATGTTAATTAACACTTAAGAAAAGATATTAGTTACTAATAAACATTTAACTAACTAAATTAAACTAATTATTTTTAAAATAAATTACAAAAAAAAAAAACCACCACCAACCACCGCCGCCCCCGCCCCCGCCATCGCCGCACCCAGAACCCCCCTTTCCTTGCGTCAACGTTCGCCTAGATCCCCTTGCGCCTCCCCCTAAACCACCGTAACCCACTAGTACATAACTAACCTTAAGTAACACCCAAAAAGTGTTACATAAAGTGGTAAAAGTCTTATTATAGACAATAGGTAACACTTTAGTGGGTGATACATCCGCCCATGTTACCTAAGGTCTTATGTAACACTTTGGGTAACATATGGTAACACTTTTAAAAGTGTTACTATAAACCCTCTTATGTAACACTTTTTAATAGTATAAGTATCATTTTTAAAGTGTTACTTTTTATTTCTTACATAACACTTATGTATCTTTCGTAACACTTTTAATCATATAGTTACATTACCTGACATTGTGTAGCACTTTTACGAACTAATATAACACCTTGTTGATTATTAGGTAACACTTTTCAATCATCTTTTGACATATAGTATCACTATATTCGACATTATGTATCACTTTTTGCAAAGTAAGGTAGCACCTTGTTAATTTATTGGTAACATTTATTATTATTCACTAGTAGAAAGTGTAATTGGCACTAGTTCAAAACCGGCTTAGGGCTTCGATTTTGAACCAGTGCCTTTTTGGGGGGTTGCCCATGACAGAGGTTTTGGCCACCGGTTCAAGGGCCAAAATGGTGCCCTTAATGTCGATAAAGGGCACAAGTTCTTCCCTTGAACTGGTGCCCTTTATGCCTAGAAAAGGAAAAAAAAAAAAAAGTAATATTGATAGACAAACCATTATATATACATATATAAAACATAGATAATTTTATTAATAAATGCTTGTAATATTACAATTACAACAAATAAATAAAAAATTACAATGTGCAAAACAATTGCAGCTCGAAAGCAGAACATCAGCAGCTCGGAAACAGAACAGCAGCAACTCGGAAGCTGAACATCAGCAGCACATAAGCCGACCAACAGCAACAGGCAACACCAGCAGCAGTAGCATCAAGCAAGCATCAAAACCTAAGGACATATACTTGCTATGAAGAAGTGGGCAAGAATTTACTTCTCTCTGCATTAATTCAGCTATAAGGAAACAGCTTAATACTACAGCTTATAAGTTGGAAGAATAGACAATATTACAGCTTATAACAACCCTTTCCTCTGATCATTCTAAAGTTTGGATCTGAATAACGCGAAGAAAAAAAAATCTCTTCTTAAAAATAAACTTGTGGTACTGTTTGTGCCTTCAGTAGAAACAGACTGAGATGATACTTGCTACACATGTTCACTAGAAGTGTAGACTTCATGAGTGGTTCTTAAGGTATATGTTTTCATATGCAAGCTACTTAATGACTTATAAAACAAGTAAAAAGATATGCCAATGATAACTGACATGTGTGCTGTGCTAATAACTGTCATCAAATTGAATGTTGAACAACATACTTAGATATACAACTAGGTCATTGTCATGGGCGAGCATAACTTCATTTATAAATACACACCAGAAACAAGGGAGAGTATTAGAACCAAGTCCTAGTCTGAAGTTCATTATGAGATGTTAAATTTACAATTTACCAGGCTTATAGTCAATAATCACAGAGAGAAGAATGCAGTGTACCTTGAAACTGCTGTGGACTATATATTGAGTTGTCAATCCCTTGAGCATGATAGATGATGCAGTACCAGCAACTATCTGAATTGTTCTGGACTTGATCGAACATTGTTCAATATTCAGAGTTCAGACTATAAAGTCCTACATAGTAAGACCAAGAGAATCAATTTGAGTATTTCATGGAATTACTGAAACCAAATCAGAACATATAAAAAAAGAAAATTTTCACCTTTGCAGTTATACAATATGGTGGACAGGTAAATTCCACAAGCATCACTCAAACGGTTTGCTAATATGTTTAGAACCTCTAATCGACTAAAAAGCACGGGGCACTCACATCACAAAATCCGAGAATACAAAAGAGAACGATATATAGAAAAATCAAATGTAAACTAAAAAGAAAAGACACTAGTACATAATTAACCTCAAGTAACACCCAATTGAAGGTTAGTGTGAATTTTGTAGGATGCTTTGAAACTCATTTAAATTTCTTCTTTAAAATTTGTTATGTCCATGATCAATTTTTTTTAATCTAATTCTGAAACAACACAATTCAGATTACCAAGTACTCCCATGGACATTATTGATTCATTTAAAAGATCTAAAATTTTGTTGTCTTCTATTCTAAAGTTATTTTATTTACCAGTCACTTATTTGCTGTTCCTATTCATTGTTGTAAGATTCAGGCTCTCTATAGTTCTTATAATTCAAGTCCTTCATAGAAATAATTCATTTTGGGATCTATCTTGCTTATTGGATTCTGAAAATGGCTTGGAAAGGCGAAAACAAGCAGTTCAGTTCTAAGGAAATTGCTGAAAATTCTGAAATTCAGGTGTGATAAAGATCCTTACATACAATGTGTGGTTCAGAGAAAACTTAGAGGTGCATAAGAGGATGCAAGCTATCGCTGAGCTTATTCAGCTACACTCTCCTGATGTTATCTATTTTCAAGTTTCTTTTTGTGGTTTTACAAATTTCATGAGATGACTGCTATTTATTTCTATGATATCTAGCATATGTAACTTGTTTGTCTTTGGCTTTTTAGTAGGTCACTCCCAATATCTATGACATTTTTCAAAAGTCTATGTGGTGGAAGAAATATCAGTGTTCTGTCACCTCTCAAAGAGCATCCTATGAGATGTACTAATGCATTCAAATGATTAATCTCAATTCCCCTTAAAGACCTCTTCACTAGGAAACATTTTCACTTGAAAACAGTTTCGCTTGACTTAGCTTGTTCTAATTATATTCTAAAAAAGAAATTGCATTTAGATCAGAGAATTCTACACGAATTGCATCAAAACAGTCTAACATTACAGTTGTCATGGTCAACTTCACTACTTGTATCCAACCAAAAACAACTTCAGTAAAAAAAAAAAAAAAAAAAAAAAAAATCCAAAATTGAATTTGAACCCAACAATATGTCCAACCATATTTATCTAATAATTTTAATTAAAACTTTAACCAATTGTCTCCCAAAATTCTCACTAATTCAAAATCAAGATCACCCACATTGGGGGGGGGGGGGGGGGTGTGATGAATGACTTTCAAAATTTATTGATCAGAATAAACAAAAAATCATACTTCGTATAATTAGAAAGAATAAATCAATATAATATGATTGAAATTCAGGTTTCAATAAAATAAATCTTTATATATCAGAGATAAAGGTACTGAAATAAATCAGAGGAGTTGGAGGTGAGCTATTGAAGAACTCCTTGGTTGATTAAAAAGAACTGATAATGAGACTAAAAGGCTGGTTCATTTCTACCTCAAATGCGGACAACTCTGCTCCACCCATGTGTTATGTCCGCCATTAATGAACCTTTTTTAAAAACCTATAACAATTCCCTTAAGATGTTGGTTGATTTCTGCTCGAAATGCGATCATCTCTACCTCGATCACCAGGCCCATTGCTATGGCCGCCACACTGACGAAACAATAAAAACCCAAGAAGTTTCGCCTTAGAGAAGAAATAAACGTATAAGAGAAATAAATTACCACAATTTGGAATTAATTAACTCAATCACATGCCTATTTAAAACAATTATTTTCATCAAAACCATCATATACCCAAGAATAGAACAACAATTCACAAAATTGTAATAGAAAGAAGAAAATTCGAAGAAAAAAAGGGTGAAATTCAAGTAATAGCAGAAATCAGAATGAATAACAAAACACTAATCAATAATCAGAATGAATAACAAAACACTAATCAATAATCTTTAAAAACCCTAAAATTTTACCCCTTGCATTGAATAAACACCAAAAAAACCCTAGATTGAAAATATTGACAATGCGAAATCAAATATCAAAGAGAACTCACAGCTTTTTATTGTTAAAAGTGGCGTGTTTTCTGCAGTTGATGCCGCTCTTTTGTTGGTCCATCTCGCCGGTGCTATTGGCTGTGACGCGGGTCCTCCAGCTGCTTCGTCCTCTTCCTTCGCAGCTTGTTTTGCCTCACCTTAGAGGAGAGAGAAGAAGACATTAAGTAAAAAGGTAAAACTGAAACCAAAACAGAGAAAAAAGAAAAAGAAAGGACAAAAATGTCATTTGTTGCTAGGGGTGATATAGAAATAAGGTTAGTGACTTAGTGTTACCATATTTTTCCAAAAAAAAAAAAAAAAAAATGGTTTAGTGTTACCCTAAAATGTTACCTATTTCAAAAGTGTTACTTTATAATGTTACTTATGATAATAGTGTTACATTGAGTGTTACATTCTAAAAAAAGTTACCAAAGTGTTACTTATAAATCTAATAATTTTGCATTTCAAAAAGTGTTACTAAAACGTGTTACATAAACTCAATTATGTACTAGTGACCCCCACCACAAATCTCCCCTCCCTACTCCGGAAAAATCCCTAAAAAACCCCTATCCCTACCGCATAAACCCCCAACCACCCCTCCCCTCCCCCACCTTTGAAACCCTAGAGCTAGGGTTTCGAAGGTGGGGGAAGGGTGGTTTGGGGGCTGTATGTGGTGCGGAAGGGGTTTTTTAGGGATATTTCGGGAGGAGGAATCTCAATTTGAGCGAGGGTGGGGGTTGTGGTTGGAGGGGCTGCGCAAGGGGTAGGGGAGGGGAAGCCCCGACGCAGAGAGGTGGGGTGGGTTTGGGCCAGCGAGGCGGGGGCCGGAGAGCTGGACAGGGAGCTGAGGGTGGCCGAGCTGGTAGGGGAAGAGGTGGTAGGTTTTTTTTAGTTAATTATTTTTTTTAATTTTTTTGACCAATTATACGCTGACACATGTCATCTAACTTATTAGATTACCAGTTGGGACCATTAGAAGAAAACTCGCATTAAAGTTCGAATTATTAAAAATAATCGAAAGTTGAGATCATTTTGGGCAAATGAGCTAAAGTTCAGATTATTCAATTCTTTAGCAATTTTTCCTTCAAATAATTCAACCTTTGGCCCATTTAAATCTAATAATCCACAATAGTTATATGGTCCACCTAGAAATAGGTGCACCAAGTTTATAATATGAACATTAATAAAATAAAAAAAACGAACACTTAACAAAAATGAACATGTAGTAAAAAAAATTGAACACGTTATATAAAAAAAAGGGAAATTCTACATGGTGGCCTCATAAATTTAACTTTTCTACGTGGAAGACGAACCTTTTTCCAACTCTCTTCAGTGGCACTAAGGTTTAGAAAAATTGACCATAGTGACCTTTTTTAGGTTTATGGCTAACCTTTTTAGTTAAAATGGTTAACCTTTAATTTTTTTTTTAATTAAAAAATTATTTAAATTATATTTTAAAATAAAAACTTTAAAAATAAATAAAAAAAACAAAAAAATTCCCAGCCACCTATCCCCACCGTCAAACCCTAACCCCACCTCAGCCTCGCCGGAAACCGGCCAACCACCCCTCTTACCCATCGAAACCGAACGGCTGGATCTGTACACCACCTTTAACCCATCCCTGACCTTCAAAACCACCAACCCAGCCAACCTTGACCCCCAAAACCATCTAAAGTCACCACGCGCGCTCGTCGGACTTGTTGGTGGTTTTTGGGATCGGGGTGGCAGGGTAGGCGGTTACGGGGGTCGGGGCTAGGTTAGTTGACCTTTTAAAAGGTCGGCCGGCGAGTTTTGGTGGTCAAGGGGTGCGGCCGGCCAATTTTCGTCGGACTTCATAGTTGTTTTGGGGGTCGGGGTGGCATTTTAGGGGTCAGGGCTAGGTCAGGTGGGGTTGTGGAAGGCCGGGCGGCTAGTTTTGGTGGTTTCGATGGTCGGGGGTTGGGCTGGAAGGTGGTTTCGGTGGTCAGGGGTGGCCAGATTCCGGAAAGGTTAGGGTTTGTAGGGTGGCTGGGAATTTTTTTGTTTTTTTTTTTAATTTTATTATTTTAAAATATAATTTAAATAATTTTTTAATAAAAAAATCAAAGGTTAACCATTTTAACTAAAAAAGTTAGCCATAAACCTAAAAAAGGTCACTATGGTCAATTTTTCTAAACCTTGGTCCACTAAAGAGAGTTGGAAAAAGTTCGTTTTCCACGTAGAAAAGTTAAATTCATGAGGCTATCATGTAGAATTTCCCTAAAAATAATGAATATTTAGTAATAAAATATGAACACATCATAAAAAATGAATATTTAGTAATAAAATATAAACACGTAAATTCAGTAATGAAAAATTAATACGTAAAAAAAAATGAGGAGGAGAAGAACAATTAGTACTTCAAAATGAATATGAGTATCATAGAATAGCTGGGTCATGCCCTACAAAATGAACATTTAATAAAAAATAATAAATATTTAGTAATAAAATAATGAATACGTAAAAACAGTGAACATTGTACATTACAATTATAAAAATGAACATGAACATCCAATTTTATATGTTCATTTTTTATAATGAAATGTTCATTTTATATGCACTAAATATTCAGTTTATATTACAAAATCTTTTTGAATTATCCTGAGTCCGACAAACTTCTTATAAAAAATTTATGTTCATTATAAAATAGTGTTGTGTTCATATTTAAAATTTCAATGTTCATTTTCAAAAAATAATTGTTCAAATTCGAGTAGTGTCATATTCATATTTATTGATGTTCATTAAAAAATAATGAAATGATTATATTTAAAATTTCAATGTTTATTTTCAAAAATTATATGTTCAAATTCTAATAGTGTAATGTTCATATTTTGAATTATAATAATCATTTTAGAAACAAATAGGTTCAAATACAATGTATATACGAATAAAGATAAAATAAATTGTTTAAAATATTTTCATTATAAATAAATGTATTTTCATTTTTAATAACTAAATGTTTATTTGTACTAAATGTTCATTTTTAATGTACTATACATAATGTTCAAAATTATAGACGTGGTGCACCTTAAAATTTGCGAATAATCCACCCTTTCGATTATTCAGAAATAATCCATCCAAGCTTTGAGGGTCTTCAATTTTATTAGGCCAAGTTGATTTTTTTTATTTAATTTAACAAAAAAAATAAAAGTAAAAAAAAATCCTCTCTCTCTCTTCTCCTCCTTCCCCCAAGCTCAGCCACCATCCCCTTCCCCAGTGTAGCCCCAACTCCCCCTTCCCTTCCCGGTTCCAGGCATTGATGAAAAACTGTGAGGTCGAGTTCGAATATCAAAGATGTAAGGATTCTGGAGCCTTGGAATTTGGATGTGAGCACCTTCGCCGACAATTTGTTCGATAATTGCGCAAATATGGTCAAAGATGACGACTTTCTTGTCACCGTCGCGGTGTAGAGGGCGGAATTGGTGAGGGCACCTAAGGCACCAAGGCTGAATTGTCAAGAGCTGTTTTGGGAGGTGGTCGAAAAGGGAGGGGATGGTCGAAAATGAGAAGGGAAGGGGGAGGGGGAATGGTGGCCGGAAAAGGAGGGGGAAGGGGTAGACGAAAAAGGGTAGGGAGGGGAAGAGAGGGTGGTCGAAACTGGTATTAATGGTGGTGGTCTGGTGGAGGGGAGGGGGGCTGTTTTTCTAAAAAAACATTTTAAAAACGGCAATTTCATGAAATGCCACTGAGCACTTAAAAAATTCATGAAATGCCATCGTGTTTTCCAGAATTCACCAAATGCCACTGAGGTTTAGTACAATATCACCATATGCCATTTTCGTTAGTTGACCCCACCACTTGCCACGTGTCACCTTCTGATTGGTCCGTTTTTAAAAATTAAAATAATTAAACAAAAATAAAAAAAAACCAAAATATTAAAAAAAAAGGAACTTAGAGGTGGCAGCCTCCACCTTCTCCCTGCCGTCGAGCCCCCTGTCCACCCCAAAACCCTAGCCACCACCACCCCCTGCCGCCGGGGCACCGGGAGGCGCGCCGGCCGCCGGCGACCCCTCCCCTATCCCGTCGCTTCCCCCTAACCTACGAAACCTTACTGTCGATTCATTCGACTAGTCAACAAATTCAAACCCAGGGTAAATGTTAGTGGCTTAGACTTCAGTGTAATTGATTTTGTTTAATTTTGTTTTTAATTTTGGATGAAAAGCAAGGACATAATCAATGATGTCAATTTACAATTCTTCAGTGGTTTTGAGTGGGTGGGATTTCCTTCCATGGCTAGGGGTGGGTTGTGAAATCTGGGTGTGGGGTTTCGCAGGTTAGGGGGTCGCGACGGAATAGGGGAGGGGAAGGGGAAGGGTCGCCGACGGCCGACGCGCCTCCCGGTGCTAGCCCCGGCGGCAAGGGGTGGTAGCGGCTAGGGTTTTGGGGTGGGTAGGGGGCTCGACGGCAACGAGGAGGTGGTGGCTGCCACCTCTAAGTTCCTTTTTTTTAATTTTTTTTTTTAATTTTTTTTGTTATTTTTTATTATTTTTTTAATATTTTGGTTTTTTTTTTTAATTTTTGTTTAATTATTTTAATTTTTAAAAACGGACCAATCAGAAGGTGACATGTGGCAGTGGTGGGGTCAACTAACGGGCACTGACCATCAACTAACGAAAATGGCATATGGTGATATTGTACTAAACCTCAGTGGCATTTAGTGAATTCTGGAAAACACGATGGCATTTCATGAATTTTTTAAGTGCTCAATGGCATTTCATAAAATTGCCGTTTTAAAAAATTAAGTTTTTTCTTAAAAAATGAAAAATAAAAATAATTTTATTCGGACGAATCAAAACGTGACACGTAGCATGGTGATCAGATATTTTAGGTTGGTGACGGGTATGGCCTAATAAAATCGAAGACCCCCCAAAGCTTGAATTAATCCTGAATAGTACAAAGGTTGGATTATTATATTTAAATGGGTCAAATGTTGAATTATTTAATTCAATTTTTCCAAACTTTAATTGGGTTATGTTTAATTTACTGTATTGTGTTTGTTAAGGGTGTCTTCGGTTCACCGGGCTTCACCTTATATAAAATTTAGTTTCAGGTCTAATGAATGATTGAGGGCTATAGCTAATGATGAGAATCACAAATTCTTATATGTGGCTGGGCACAAAGTGTGGTCAACCATCACGAGAATTACTTTGTTAGTGTTATAGAGGTTACTTGGTCAGTGTTGTAACGTTACTTGGTCAGTGTTATAGAGGTTACTTCGTTAGTGTAATATATACAGGTATTACTTAGTCAGTGTTTTTGAAGGTTACTTAGTCAGTATTAGAGCTGAGGGCTTACTTAGTTAGTGTTATAGGGGTTACTTTGTTCTTTTACAAATGGCTACATGGTGTGGCCAACTGCACACAAAACGCGCTGAGAATCTGATGCATCCAAGATATTGTGTGTGTGTTTTTTTTTTATATTTTATATTTTTTTATTTTTATTATTAAAGGATGATTATTACTCATTTAATCATCAAATGAGCAAACAATTAACTTAGGGTGTATCTTACTCGGGTGTATATAAAAAATCTTCACCTCCCTCCGTTCCTATTTGTTTGCCCCATATTTGATTTTGAATAGAGAACACAAGGGATATTAATTTAAATTTGTGCATGGCTTGAGCAACATATTAGTGAACCCACAAATTAATCAATCCAATGAGACTTTAAAACTACAACACCTAGGCACAAAGGGCCAGTTAGCTAGGCACGACATGAAAATGGCTCAACACGACTTGAACCCATCACAAGTTATCTAGGAATGACGACACGAGTGAAATGCCGGTAGGCCATAGGCGGTTTATGAACTTCATTTTCAAAATTTGGCATAAATCCAACACGAGCATGACGTGCCAGCCTGCTTACTGACTCGCTTATTTTTTACCAATTTAATAAAACATAGAAAATTATCACGGTGACTTTGGCATGGCTCTACGCTTCTACCCGGCACATCACAAAGGATAAGCTATGTATGAGCTTTGTATATGAAAGATCGACATGAGCCCAACAGAATAGGAATTTTTATGACATGTCTCAATAATGGCCCACATGAGCATGAGGCACGCTAGGTCGACATATGAGCCTATACGGCACGGCCCATGCCCATCTTTACCCCTAAAAGATAAAAACACACACATACACATACACTATATACAAGATTACAAGTATATCAGTAGCTGTTATTACGGTTGTCTACTCGTTGCATTACGAATGATATCTTTATTGTCTAATCTTTGGGCAACAAGCCAACAACCGATCACACCCTAAGATTATTAAAGTTGACTAATTAAGCAATCTTTCATGGAAGTTTAATGCATTGAATAAAATATTACAACGATCAAGAGTAAACTACTTGTATTCCATTATTTTATCCCAAGCAAGTCAAACTTTTTACGGAAAATTGTACCATTCAATAAGAAATTTAACTATTGATAAGCTACTTGAAAAAAGAAATTGATAGTTAAGTTCTCTCCGTCTCTTAATTTTTGCTCCATTACAAAAATATGACTCAAACTTTTAAATGTTTGACCATGAATTTTCGTTAATCTATAAGTGATCATATATTTATGTGGGATCTTTTTAGAATTGTCTAATTGTATAGTTTATTAATATCAAATTTTTATAATTTTTACGCGTATAAAAATGGAGATATATAAAGTATGTTTGAAGTCGCGTTATGGAGATCGTGAAAAGTCAAATGGAGCAAAAAATAAAGGTCAGAAGGAGTATCACATAAGTGGATAACCATCTTACACATATTGACATAATCACTGATTATTAATTAGTGGTAACTGTTAACAATATTACATTAGACTTTGCTTCTGTCGGCTAACTTTGTTGGTAAAGTCTTAAGATGTGATACTAGGCCCTTGTCGCCTTGTGCCACTATATACTAAAAAAAAAAAAAAAAAATAAATAAAAAAAAAAAAGAAGATGTTTACATAGTATTAGTAAGTACTCCGTATAAAATTTGATTACGTAGTACATATAGTTATCTCCTTTGTTATGTCATTGTTATTATCTTCTCATCACATAGTTTAAGGCCTGATTTATAAAATCCAGTCAAGTGCTTGGGTTGTATATGTGACAATTTTTCTAGGACATCTTAAATCAATATACTTCGTAGTTGATTATTAAAGTCCGGATAGGGGGAGTCCTTGATTAAAGTCTAGTTGCTTGTCAACAAAAAAAGTCTTACTGTATTCAGATATTGTATTGCTATAGTTTTATTATGTACATACTACATGATTATTATTAATGTAGTCCTTCCTCACATTTTATACAATCTATAAGCTAAAATGCATAATCTTCTGCTCAGTATTTTTCTTATGATCAACATTTTCAATAACATTCTTGTTCTTGCTGATCCACCATACTGGAATTGCCCAGATGCTAACAGCAACAATAGTACATCAGAAAATTTTTTCCAGCAGAATATTGACAGTCTTCTATTTTCAATCTCTTCAAATGCTTCTGTCTCTAAATTCTTTAACACTTCTGCCGGAAATGGCAGTGTTACATCATATGGGCTTTACCTTTGCTACGATTATGTCACACTCGAGACCTGCAGGACAAGCATGATCATGGCAACACAAGCAATTCGTAGACTTTGTCCGAATTCATCTGATGCAACAGTTTGGGGAGACCAAAGTCTGCTTCGTGTATCTAATCAAAGATTCTTCGGCCATTTAGATATGACTGGAAATATCAACAAGTATAACACAAAATATGTATCAGAACCAGAGAAGTTTAGAACAGTTGTAAACACAAGTTTACATGACCTTGCTCTGAAGGCTGCTCATAATACTTCTTTGAATCATATGTATGCAACTCAGCTGACGCCTTTTTCAGGGGCACAACATATATATAGTCTTGTGCAATGTACTCTAGACCTGTCTCCAATCGATTGTCAACGATGTCTGCACAAGGGTATAGTAGACGTTCTTGGTTCAGATAACTATAAATTTCGAGGTGGAAGACTTTTTAGTAAAAGCTGTTATCTAAGGTATGAGTTCTACGCTTTCTACAAAGGGGAAACGTCAGAAGATCCTGCAAGTCAGGGTAAGTGTTCTGAATTCGTGTACAGTTATACGGAGTACTTTGTTAAGTCAAGTAACTCAATTTGTTTTTAACTTCGAGAATTTGTTTTGTTGCTAATGATTTTAGGTAAGAAATGGACAACTCGTATTATTTCGATTGGGTTGGCTTGTGTCCTGGCAACTCTTGTAGGATCTTGTGTGTTCTACATCATTCTAAGACGTAAAAATCAAGGTCAGAGTATAAATTTTGCTTGTAGTAAATATGCTCATTTTTTGTCCAGATAAAGCAGCAGCCTCATTATATGCAGCTACAAATTTTCGAGGAATGGACAGTCCCTTGTTTGATTTGGCAAGTATTCAAGCTGCCACAGAAAACTTCTCTGAAAAACACAAGCTAGGAGAAGGTGGTTTTGGTCCTGTCTTCAAGGTTAGCATACGAAAAAAGACAATATATCCTTGTTATTATAGTCTGACAGTTCAAAATTTTGGAACCGAATTAATGAAGCCTTTGCCTTTGTTATCCTATCCACTCTGTAGGGTGTCCTAAAAGACGGTACTAAAGTTGCTGTCAAACGACTCTCCAACACATCTGATCAAGGCACAGAAGAATTCAAAAATGAAGTTCTGCTAATCATGAAGCTTCAACATAAGAATCTTGTCAGGCTGTTGGGATTCTGTGTAGACGGAGCTGAAAGGCTGCTTATCTATGAGCTTTTGTCTTCTGGTGACTTAGACTCTTGGCTTTATGGTACGATGACAAGAAAGGTCTTTTAGTTCTGTACAGAAATTCACAATTTAAGCATAACTAATAAGGATAACAGGAACTATCTAAAGTTTGCTTGAAATTTGTTATCTTCTGTTTTGATCATAGATCCACAGAAGAGTGCACAGCTTACATGGATCAAACGGATTGAGATTATCAATGGGATTGCTCATGGAATTCTGTATCTGCACGAGGATTCCCGACTAAGAATCATACACCGAGACTTAAAACCTGGCAATGTATTGTTGGACTCTGATCTGAATCCTAAGATTTCTGACTTTGGAAATGCCAGAATCTATGGAACAACAGAAAATGAAGCAAGCACTATCACAGTGATTGGTACATAGTAAGTTCTTCATCAGCTTAACAATTCGATCTTCTTTCCATTTTTTAAAAGTTTTCTAGCAGTAGTAGCTGTTGTTTACTAATGCTGCAATTAATAGTGGATATATGGCACCGGAGTATGCAATGGAAGGAATGTATTCTGTAAAATCTGATGTTTTCAGCTTCGGAATTATGTTGCTAGAGATGATAACAGGAAGAAAAAGCATTGGATTTCATTTTACTGGGAATGGTCCGAGCCTCCAAGCTTATGTAAGTGATCAGAAAGTCCTGCTTCTTCTCATCATCTCCTATTGTTTGTATTTTTTCATACTGATTTGATCGAAAATGCAGGCATGGAAATTATGGATCCAAGGAAGGTGGAAAGAATTGATGGAACCAATGTTGACAAGTAATGATTCGTGTGATGTCACTACTGAGTTCTTAAGATGCTTGCACATAGGATTACTATGTGTTCAAGAGGATCCGTCTGAACGACCCACAATGTCATTCGTGGTTCACATGTTAAAACACGAAAATGTAAATCTTCATTCTCCAAAACAACCTGCCTTTACTGTTGGAAGATTTGGTGATCACTATGAAACAAGTTCTAGAACACCAACCTCATTAAGATGTTTTGCCCTTTCAGATATTTCTGCTCGATGACTCATGATGCAATTGCTTACTGATTTAGCTAGCTAGTCCTATTGGTTTAGTTAGTTGACTCGTAGATTAAGTGTACAATCTTTGAAGCTATATTTTGTTAGACTGTTGAATGTATTTGGTGATTGAATTCCTATGTAAATTGTAAAGAATTTGCTATTTGATTGTATTAGTTGTTTCTTCTCAGTTGTGCAATCTTAGTCTGAAACCATTAATATATTCAGAAGGATGACAAACTATCATACTACATCCTTAAATAAAAATGTGAGTATCAAGTCTTGACCGCGATTAATTATTTGCACAATATTTTCATGTCCTCAATGTGTGACTTGACTTCTACAAAAATACACGGAATGCATCATACAAAAAGACAACAATTACGACACTTAGATTATGAGATCGATGTCATTGCTTATGTAAATCCAGTGCATCTACTTAGATAATATGCAGTACTTCCCTGATGGCTTTATAATACTAGATTTAAATTTAACAAAGAAGATTTGACTTCAGAAATCTGACAGGTTCTGTATTTCCAATAATTGTTTAAAACCGTTTTCATTAAACAAATACAAATTGTTGTTAGCTATTTTTTCAAGCAAGCAACCATGTGCAGTTGGGCATCTTTAACAACAGGGCTACAATTATGTCGAAATCATTATTGTAACAGTGCGCGAAAGATAAAGCTTAACAAGTGGTTACGAACAGCAAAGAACAACACACAGAATTTCTGTGGCTCACTGATAATGTGTTAGGTTGTTTGCCACATCAATTAGTAGAGAATGTAAAGTCTGAGAAATCCAGAATACAACTTACACAGCGACTAGAGTTTAACTTACAGTATTTTATTGTACATCTGTTAGACATCATAAAACTAATACATTATATAATAAACTAAATAAAGCGCAAAATTCATTGCATCCAGCTCAATTAGCAAATTAAATATAACATTTCTCTGTTTTATGAGGGAATATGCTTAGTCAACTCTTTGAAAATTTGATTTTCGATGTAGAAATAACAGCAACTTGAAAATTCAATTTTTTTTTTTTTTTTTTTTTTTGTAAGGAAATCAACTTATAGGCAGTTGTTATCTTATCTGAAAGCTTAAAACCTTTATCCCTACCAAAAATGTAAATCCTTTGACATTTACTTAAATAAACATGAAGAGTTGCGAAATACTATCATTTAATCATTTTTTGGTACTTTTGTATTTTCTGTCAGCAACTGTCTTAAGTTCAGATCACATCTCTATTTCCTGTCCTGCAAATGAAAATGGAAATGAAAATTATGCAGCAAATAGCCGGTTTGAACTTAATCTTAGAACCCTCCTCGATTCTCTTCCTTCGAATACATCCATTTCAGGTTTTTATAATGGTTCTGCAGGGAGTGATCCTAATAAAGTATATGCTCAAGCACTTTGCAGGGGAGATGTTTCAGCATCTGATTGTGAACTCTGTGTTCAGAACGCAAGCCTTGAAATTTTCCGACAGTGTAAAGCAATAGAAGCAACTATATGGCTTGATTTATGTCAAGTTCATTACTCATACTACATGTTTTTCTCCTCCATGACTTACGGAGGAAAGTATGAAAATGAGAATCTTACGGTCAATCCTGCAATATCTAGTAAGGTTTTGTCGCGTCTAATGCATGAACTATCGTTTGAGGCTGCTTCTAATTCTTCTAGTCAAATGTTTTCTGTTGGAAGAACGAAAGTTTCAGACTACACGATATATGGACTAGTGCAATGTACTAGAGATATCTCCCCTTCTGATTGCAGCAATTGTCTGAATTCGGCATTTGGAGATCTTGATGGGTGTTGCTCTTTGCATCAAGGAGGATCAATTCTTAGCTTCAGTTGTAGTATGAGATTTGAGGCATACCGCTTTTATAATGCCACTGCTGTCAACGGTATGTTCTTTCATTAAGTCTTTTTTTTGAAAAAAAGTTTGGAGTTAGTTTTATTTAACTTCATGATTTGAGGAGTAACTTTAATTCTGATGAACTTTATTTCAAAGCAGAGATATTCGTTCCCTCCGAGAGCAGAAGCAGAACCTGGGTGCTGATCATAGCAATTGGTGTTCCAACATTACTTGTTATAATTATTGCTGCATTTTTTGCTGTCTATTATCGGATGAAGGTACAAAAGGGTAAGTATCAATTTCAACTTTAAATATATAGAAATGGTGCTGTCTATCACGCCACACTTCTTTTTCATGTGGTACAATACATTTCTTACAGGTAAGGACTTGAACCAAAGTGAGATGATGTCGGCCTTAACCATTCCTAAAGATGTGGTGATAACAAAAGAAGGTAACTTAGTAAGTACCGAAGGATTGACATCTATGGATTTAGCTACTCTGAAAGATGCCACAGATAACTTTTCTGATTCAAAGTTGCTCGGACAAGGAGGTTTTGGTGCTGTCTATGAGGTTTAAACATTCCTTACTAGTGTTTGTTAGTGCATTTAGCCTTATAATCTTTAGCTTGAAAAGAAACTAAACAAAAGATTACAGGGCCGTCTTCCTGATGGAACAAAACTAGCTGTTAAAAGGTTGGCAAGAAGAACTTGGCAAGGGGGAGAAGAATTAAAAAACGAGATCATATTGATGGCAAATCTCCAGCACAGGAACCTTGTCAGATTGTTAGGATGTGGAATTCAAGGCCAAGAAAAGATTCTAATATATGAATTATTGCCAAATAAAAGCCTTGAATTGTATATTTATGGTATAATTTGCATCGATTTTTTGAGATGCTGCATCTAAAACTGGGTTATCTTAGTGCTGAATTGAAATAAGTTTCAGATGCAGAGAAGCGTGTAGACCTGAGCTGGGAGGCACGATTCAATATCATTAATGGAATTGCTCGAGGACTTCTATATCTTCATGATGGTGCCAGGATAAGGATCATTCACCGGGATCTGAAGCCTAGTAATGTTCTGTTGGATCAAGATATGAATGCAAAAATTTCCGACTTTGGCATAGCAAGGATATTTTGTGTTGATCAAAACATAGCCAACACAAAGAGAGTTGTCGGTACCTAGTAAGTAGACTTCCTAGTTCTTACTATTTCCATAGTAAATATTGTGCTTAACTATACATGCTGACATGGAATATAACTGACATTTAATTTGTCCAATGTAAAAGTGGATATATGGCGCCAGAGTATGCAATGGAAGGCCTGTTTTCAGTAAAATCTGATGTGTTCAGCTTTGGAGTTATTGTTCTAGAGATCATCAGTGGGATACGTAGCAGTCGATACTTCAAAGAGCATTCTAAGTCACTTGTTTCATATGTAAGGCTTCATACTTAGCCGGATTTGAACTTATATAAACAAAAATTTTATCTTCGTTGCTATTTTTGTAGGCATGGAAGCTGTGGAATGAAGGCAGAGAGTTAGAATTCGTTGACTCGTTACTAGCTGTGCCATGTTCAATGGAAGAGGTGCTAAGATGCCTTCATATCGCGCTTCTTTGTGTGCAAGAGGACCCCACAGAAAGACCTGCTATGGCAACTGTGGTTTCTTTACTCAGTGGTGAATCATTGACTCTCCCTCAACCAAATGTACTTTCGATTTCTGTAAGACATGATGCTGATCATATGATAGCTGCTAGTAATTCTTCTGTAAATGATCTAACAACCTCGACAGTAGTTCCTAGATAACATTGATTATATTTGTAATCAAATAATCACAGCTTTGCTACATATACAACAATTGCCAATTGGTGTGTAGTCTTGTAAAGTATACAATGTAATTATCACTCCTGTTTCACTTACTAAAATTTACTGTATATAAAACTGTTTTGAATCCTATTTTTTACAAATTACCCTCATAACAATTATGTTCTAAGTTTTGTCCACTTGATATAAGTGCTTACATTTACATTTATCTTATTTGTAATAAAAAAAATATACAAGTATATTAACTGCAACAACAATGAATTTGTACGGAGTATTAACTAAACAACTATCCTATATACTTGTATCAATTCCAATGAATTTTCATTTCTCAAATTTTTTTTGTTATCAACCGAACAAACACTTGGGCCCGTAAAAAGCTAAATCAAACCTACCATGCATCTAGAACTTTGGGCTGGAGTCTGGAGAGGCCCATTTAAGGAAACATTGTATCTGCACCATCGAACCTCTGTGCATGGACCACCAGTGACAATTGAACGAGCCAAGAAGTTTCTTTCAATAAAACTTTTATTTAGCTGGCTGTTGCTGACTAAAATCAAGTCCACTTATTCTGATTTCACCAAAAAACTGTAGAATACATATAATTTCTATGACCTGTCTTTTATTTCTTTACTATTTTTGTAAGTCAAGTTGACTTAATGATGCAAGAATGAGAACCATGACCACTAAAAAGCAAATTTAAGAAAATTCCATTTTTAAATTTGCAAAAAATTCTCCTTTATACTCTCATTGCTACTCTAATATATTCCTCCAATTCTTCTTTGGGTTACTAACTCAATTTTCACTTGAAAGAATGCCTAAATATACCAACGTTACAACTTCAAGTCCATTTCTTGTTCTGTTAATGCTAGCGCTTTGTATAGCCAACACCATCGACAGAAGCCTCGCAGGCGATACTCTACTCAAAAAAGCTTGTTCCACTGATAGTTATGCTCCGAACAGCACGTACGAGGCCAATCTTAATGCCACCTTCACTTCTCTAGCCACAAATGCGACACAAGGCCGAGGCAAGACAAGATTTTTCAATACGTCTGTTGTAGGGTATGATCATGGTCGTTCTAACACCGTATTCGGCCTCTATCTTTGTCGTGGAGATGACTCGAACAGAGATTGCCAAACATGTGTGCCGAAAGCCATTCAGAGCTTATTACAGGAATGCCCATCTCGGCCTGTGGTGGCTACAGTTTGGTAAGTCACTGATCAACTGCTTAATTAATTATAGGTACATATCCTCCATTTGAAATTAAGTTTATTTTAATAGTCATATATATTGATACTATAGTGAAAAGTTTTTCAACAAGTACTAGCTAGTAAAATATATACGAGTAGTAGTTATAATAATAATCAAGGTGAAGTAATTAATTCATAAATTTGTTAAGTAATTAATCATAGTTCATTTGGCTTAATTCTTGTGTAAAATGCCACATTTTAGATTATTTGTGGTTTGTTAAGATTAAGGATTTTTTTGTGGTGAGCTACCTTTTATAACACTAGTTTTGCAAATAACTACCTTTTTATATTGAAAATCACTACTTTATAGAATACAATTTGTATTGTTAGCACTACCTTTATTTGCTAACAACCCACATTGTATAATATAGTTATTTTCAAAAGAAAAAAAAAATAATTATATAATATATATATATATATATATATATATATATAAAAAGTAGCTATTTGCAAAACTTGTATAATACGGAGTACAAGTTTTTTGACGGAAAAAACTCCTAAAATTAACGAGTTTTTTCTTAAAGAACAGCTACTTTGGACAAATTATGCTTAGAAGATTGACTTTTGATTGCTCTAATTTCCGTTGACTCCCAAGTCTACAATGGGTCCATGCATATTTCTCACACGGTAACAACATGTGTGAACGCATTGACATTTTGTTAATAGGTATGTTGATTGTATGGTCCGTTACTCCAACGAGTCCATCTTCGGAATTATGGACCATTCTCTACCGTTGTACATGACTAACGATGGTAACATCACCACAAATGCTAGCGTCTTCAATCAACTAGTAGGTGGAGTCATGCACACCTTGGCTAATGATGTCGCGACATCTTCAAAGAAATATGGAACCAAAGAGGCCAACTTTACTGGCTTCTGGACCGTGTATGCTGAGGCTCAATGCACACCAGACCTTTCAACAACGGAGTGCCTAAGGTGTTTAACGACGGCCAATAATTATTTCCCTGATTGTTGTAGTAGTAGCAAAGGAGCTAGAGTGTTGAATCCTAGCTGTTACGCTGCATATGAGCTCTTCCCCTTTTATGAAATTACTCCATCGCCCTCGTCCTCGTCCTCATCACCACCACAACTACCAACTTCTTCTAAAGGTAATTTGAAAATCCTTATATTCCGTATTTTGTAACTCTCATTACATATACTTTGAGTCCCTAATCATGGTAAAGCCGCATTCACCCAATTTTTGAGCAATGTGATGTGTCATTATTCATTTCGCTTTAAAAAGTTTTGGCATTGAAGAAGTGGTTCTTTGACTTTGCAATTTAATTTGCTATTGCAGGACGAAAGAGGAAGTCAAGTTCTGTAACGATTGCACTTGTTGCTTTAGTAGCCATTTTAGTGGTTCAGCTATCAGTGTGTATCTACCTGATGTGGAGTAAAGGGAGGAAGAAGTTGGGAGATGCTGAAGTACTACAACAAAATCAAAACCAAGGGAATCATATTCCAAGTTTTAATTACAGTAAATAACAAGCTTCTTATATTTTAAGTAATGATCAGTTTTTTGCAGTATAATTTGATCATATAATAATTGTACTTTATGCAATAATGCAGATGGTGAAGAGTTCCCGAATGTTGAGTCACTGCAATATGACTTGAAATTACTTCAAATAGCAACAAATAACTTTTCCGATGATAATAAACTAGGAGAAGGGGGATTTGGAGGAGTTTACAAGGTAGAGTTTTGGGCCTCTACATTATTATGCAATTAATAAGTTTATCAAGGTTGTTCTGGCCTAATGAATTTGGTAAAATCGGCTGCCTAATTTAGGATATAACCAGTCTAAATGCACTTGGTAGCTACACTCTAGCGCAAAAACATAGTCACAAATTGTAGCCAAGTATGGCTCTTGTATGAACATATTTGATGTTTTGAGATTTTGCATGAATGCATCAGGGTATACTTCCTAATGGACAAGAAATAGCAGTAAAGAGATTATCTGTGTGTTCTAATCAAGGCGTGGAGCAATTTATGAACGAGGTGGTATTTGTAGCCAAGCTCCAACACCGGAACCTTGTTAGGCTATTGGGATTTTGTTTGGCTGAATACGAGAAGTTGCTTGTGTACGAATATGTTCCCAACAAAAGCCTTGACTTCATGTTATTTGGTATGACTACTTAAAAAAAAAAAAAATACTTCAGATGATCAACTTTAGCTAGTTCATTATCGCTTGACTGTTTATATGATATGATTATTTGTGTTTGTGTTTGCGTGTACTTCTTACAGATCATGGAAAACAAGAAGGTTTGGATTGGCCAACACGCTACAAAATTATAAGTGGCATTGCTCGAGGGATGCTCTATTTACATGAAGACTCTCGTTTGAGAATTGTACATCGTGATCTGAAGGCTAGCAATATACTCCTAGATGCTGACATGAATCCTAAAATATCGGACTTTGGCACAGCAAGGCATTTCAATGTCGATGAAAGCCAAGCCAACACAAGCAGGGTCGCCGGAACTTTGTAAGTTATTTTCAATCTATGTGTTGATCAATAAAATTCTTCATCTTTATGTACTTGTCTTAAGGACTCTCACCATTTTATTTTTTTTCCAGTGGTTACATGGCTCCAGAATACTTGCTAAACGGTGAGTTTTCACTAAAATCAGATGTGTATAGCTTTGGAGTTCTGGTTTTGGAGATTGTAAGTGGTAGAAAAGGCACCAGCTTTCGACAATCAAGGACAGGAGAACAACTTCTTACATATGTGAGTACATGATGATATATCGATCTCTTAATTTCTTTATTTGTATCGATTAATGTTTTTTGGTAATTTTTTTTAGGCTTGGAAGCATTGGACAGAGGGAAATCCCGTAGAAATTGTGGATCCATCTTTAGGAGATTCTTACACAAGAAACAAAGTAATAAGATGCATTCAACTAGGGCTATTATGCGTTCAAGGAGATGCTGAAAGAAGACCTACAATGGCTTCAATAGCTATTAGTCTTAATAGTGATACCGAACTTCCCACACCTCAACAACCTGGTTTGTTTGTTTGCAATCAATTTGAACCAGGTCCTATCATAAAGGAACTAGAAACCGATGAATCCTCAAGCAAGTCAATGCATCTGTCATTTTGTTCAGAATCTTCGACTAATTAAAATTTCGATTGCTTGCTTTGTTGGAATCGAACTTCTTGTATATTTTGCAAGTTTCCTAAGGCACCCGGCACCCGGGTCCTATGTTTAGAGTTAGGTGTATCCAAGAGTTAATTTTATTCATTTACATCAAATATTTTTAAGAGTTAATCAATTGAACCTGTTGAGATTGCTATGAAGCTATGACATCATCTTTATCTCTATTATATAAGTGATGGGGAGATTGTGGTTTCCACCTAAAAAGACCACAACTCCTCTCTTCCTTTAAAATTGGAATACAGATGATTAAACTAACAATGTCAATCTATCTGTACAGAAAAAATGAAAGATCAATAAAAAAAAAAAATTACACAATCAATTAATCAATACATAATTCTAGATTATAAACTTAATTTAGGGTTATTAATAAATTTGACATTGTTTTATACCTTCCATTAGTATTAAATATTGATGTTCATATGTCGACAATGTCAATCAAACTCATGCTACATACATTGATAATTGAAGTAGCAAACCTAACTATATACCTTCATCCATATATATATCCGCGAACAAAAAATTTAAGCTAATGGTTGAACCTCAAGATCGACTTATATATTCTATCAAACTTGTCTCACATGAGAACCCTTTGGATTTAAAGTGGTAGAAAAAGCACCAACTATCGACAAATAAAAGGTTGTAGAATGAGTCACATGACCTGCGCTAAGTTTTGTCCTGTTGGCTGACTTGAGGTCAATGTGTAAAAGTCTTCGCTTCAAATTGTGGCTCTAGTAGTGTGATAAGGAGCTTTATTTTTTAGGCATAGTGATAAAAAACTTGACAATACATATCCATGGTTTAATTTGGGCCATTTATGTCTGAAGTAGTTAATGTACCTAGGAGGCCTATAAGCTTGTCACGTTTTCTGTTTTTCGTTCGTTCCTTTAATTTGATTACATTTGATCATTTCCTCTATCCCACCTTTATGCTCCATCATAACTTTTCACTTAGGTAACTTATTTTGATTTTATATTGTGATTTACTTTCAAAAAAAAAAAAAAAAAAATTATTTGTGAGGTTTTGTTAAATCCATTATAATATTACTATTCTCAATATGAATAATTATAGTTTTCGCTTATAGATGATTGAAGACATTTATAGCCGAAATAATATGTTGACATTCATGCATATATCTTAAGAAAACATATACATATGCATTAAAACATATGTATGTGTTTTCTTAAGATATATGTATATCTTAATGATCCATAAGCTTAAGATATGAATGTAATAGTCTTACTAGTTTTTTGGTTATGGCTTTTGGCTAGTCATTAATATAATTATTATTATTTTTTTTTTATCCTTTTCATTAATAGTCTTAATAGTTTTTTGGTTTTGGCTTTTGGCTTTTCATTAATATAATTATTTTTTTTTTTATCCTTTTCATTAATAGTCTTAATAGGTTTTGGCAGTGTGGCATGTGGGATGATGATCCTCCACACTCCTACTGAATTGCTGGTGTTCATAATTTACTCTATCCTAAAAGGGCAAAATAGCATTGATTGTAGTATTGGAATTTGGCTGAAGCAAAAACTTTCATACAATCGACAAATTATATATCTTTAATATTTCATGAAGAATTATGATACACCATATATGTTTATAATTTAGTGAAATTTTATAGTAGTTGAGGGAAAAGAGAGGTACAATTTTTTCTTAACATTTTATAGAGAGGAAGAAAAAGGAAGAACAGAGGTGAAAAAGGGAAAAGACAGGTACAATTGATAGTGGGGTCCACGGGTATTTGGGAAAAGAGGTGGGAGTTTTTTTTTTTTTTTTTTTTTTTTTTTTTTTTTTTTTTTTTTTTTTAATGTTTTTTAAAAAAGTAGGTGGTAATGTAAAAAATTAAAAACTTGAGGTGATAATTACTAAAACGTGAATAATAGTTGGTGGTATTTTTCAAATTTTCCTTAAAAATATGATTACCATAATGTTTTAATGATTATATAGTTCATGATTGACATACTTTTCTCCAATTAATAAATTATATTACTTAATTTAGTATCATCAATTTTTTATTTATTCATCATATCTTTGATTAAAATTTTATAGTTTCTCGAAAAATATTTATTTTATGTTGGATTAAAATTTTCAATAATTATATTTGCAATGTAGATATTAGTAGAATAATTGTGTCCATGTTATAATATAAAATTTTCAATAATTATAACTAGCATATTATTTATCACTAAAATAATATGCTAGTTATATTTCGAATGACCATTATATAAACATCCATAATTTATCCCTCTTTTTAAAAAAAAAAAATTAACTACTTCCTCAATTTTAAATGAGGAAGTCACAGTTAATCAATTTGATAAACAAAACTAGTTTTTGGCACGGGCGATACCCTAGCTAGGTCATTATTGTTTGTATATAAAAACTATAATAAAATAAATTGTGAAATATAATGTTATTTTTTTTACAAAAAAGATCATTTTTTAATTTTTGCAAATATCATTGAACTTCAAAATTCATTATTTTATATGAAATAAACTAAATGTTATATCGTATTAATTTGTTTTATTTGTTAAATGGATTTTTATTTTTCAGTTGTCACAAAAAATTCCTTCAAGTAAACATATTTTTTGGTTAAAAGAAAAACCTATAAAAATGTTATGCATTTTTAGGTTACATATATATAATAACAATAACCTATATGATTTATGAATGAGTAACTAAAAGAAATGATAATAAGTTTGTAATCGTATTGTTGTTATAACATATACACATATAAGTTAACAATTAAAATTTTACAATTTATGAGCAAAAATAACTCTTTTTAATATAATATTATTATTAGAAAATATGTCATTGGAGCGGTAGTTAAAGTTAATGGATATGAGGTCATGAGTTCAAATATTAATGCTAGCAAATTATAATTTTTTGTGAGGAAACAACGATGATCAATAATAGTATGACATGATGCCACATGTTTGTGAAGCCATGACGACACGTGGCGAGATTGGCAACACGTGGCAAGATATTACAATCCAAACTATTGAGTTTTAATATATACGTAGTACAAATTATATATAGTAGATTTGTTTATCAAATGGTAAAATGGTAAATAAAACAATATAAATGTTCAATCAACATGACATTTTTGTAAATAAATCAATGACTTTGAGACCCATATTTCAAAAAAAAATTGTTAATTTGTTTACGATTTTGCCAAAAACAAAATTTGTTTAATAAATTTGTGTTTTATCATTTTTTTATAATTAACCCATTAACATCCACGTGAAATTTTAAGACAAACATGAATGATATGTTATAGAATGTATAAAAATTAATTGTTGGTATATAAAACGACGGAAGCATGACATTATAAACTTAAATTGGTTATACATTGGTTCACGGCAGGAAAAGACGTACTAAAGTCTAGAGGTCCTAAGGAAGCTAAACATTCAGCATTTCACATTGCTTTTTTCACCTTTGAGTCTTCGTGCATGGGGACCCTCCATGCACGAACTATGAAGTTTCTTCCTCCTCAAATTTCATTCTAAAGTTTCGTCCAGCTGGAATTTGCTGACCATTAATCCAATTTGCACTTGTATTAGTCCTGTTCTTTTTAAAACCATAATTTAAGAATGAAAATCATGAATTTATGATCACCAAAAAGTTACTTTTAAGAAAATTCCAATGAAATTACCTTTTAATTAATTGCTCTAAATTGACCTAGAAGTCATAAAGGTAAATTTATTAAGCTACTTAATCATACTCTCCAATGCTAATTATGTACTCTACTAATTCCTCTTTCTGTAGGATTTCCTCTTTGGTGAACAAATTTTAAATTTTAGACCACTTAAAAAATGCCTAGATATAACAACATTGCCATTCTAAGGCCTTTTCATACATTTTTGCTTCTTGTGCTTTGTATTGCCTGCATCGATAGAAGCTAAGCACATACGTAGTATTAGTTAATTCTAGTAGTATAGATTGGAAGTACATTAAAAAAAATGTCTTAAATTAGCTTGAATCTGGATGCCCGCTATAAAAGACCCAGTATGAAGGTATATGTAGTTTAATGGTTACAATTTTATGTTCGGACGTATTTTCAAGGCCTTTTACGTTTCTAATGTAAGGTATATGAACACCCTAAGCCATTATTTTCAAGGCTTTTTACGTTTCTAATGTAAGGTATACGAATCTAACATTCCACATGACTATATTTTTGCATAGCTATAAATCATCAAAACTAGTCAAAGTGGAACACATAAATAGTGTAAAAGACAAACTGTTGCTGCTATAAAAAAACAGAGGAAGTATGTTACAACGCGGGCATCAACAAAAGGCTCACAACATAATTACAATGTTAATAATATGAACTTCAAACTGGCATGAAAAATTAGAATAGATCGTGTTTTACGTATTGATGCTTTGTTTAAATTCTATGTTTACTTATTACTCCCTTTCTAATTAGCCTTACTGCATGATGAGTGCATCGGCCCATGCATATATCGATATCTTACATTGTAATAATTAAATGCGAACTTACTAAATTTTATTTGCTGCGTAGGTATGTTGATTGCATGGTTCGTTACTCCAACGAGTCCATCTTTGGAATCGCAAATGAATCTCCACCATTGTATATGTCTATGAAAAATCATGATAACATGACCACAAACACTAGCGCCTTCAAACAAGTAGTCGGTGAAGTCATGCAAGAATTGGCTAACGATGTTGGGACATCTCCAAAGAAATATGCACCAAAGAGGTCAACTTTACTAGCTTCTTGACGGTGTATGCTGCGGCTCAATGCACACCAGATCTTTCCATAGATCAGTGCCAGATATGTTTAAGGAAGGCCAACAACTATTTCCCGAGTGTTGCAATAGTAGCAAAGGTGCTAGAGTGTTAACTCCTAGCTGTAACACTAGATATGAACTTTACCGGTTTTATTAACCTCTTCAAACACCTTCTAGTCTCTCCCCGCGGTCTTCTACAGGTAATTTGAAAATATTCTATCTCATCTTTGTGCAATATAATGATGTACTATTCGTTTTTAATAGTTCATGCTAGTAACAATGTAATAAATTAGGGATTTTTTTTTAATACTTTTAAGACCTTTAAAAATCTCCCAAATTTTGATTTTAACTACGTTAAGTATGTATATATATATTTTTAATTTATCATCTTGGAAATAAATATTTTAGTTAATTAAAAAAAATAAATTATTCAAAGCAGTTCAGGTAATGAGCAAACCTTGAGTGAAACCATATTGCGTTAATTTATTGTTGTATTAAAAAAAGTGGTTAAGTTTAATTTGTAATTTGCCTATGCAGGAAAGAAAAGATCAAACTATGTAACTATCGCAATTGTGGTCTTGATAGCCATTTTAGTGGTTCAAGTCACAATATGTATCTATTTGTTGTGGAAGAGAGGAATGAAGAAGTTTGGAGATGCAACTGAAATACCATTGCAAAATCTAAACCAAGGGAATCATATTCCAAGTTTAGATTACAGTATGTAGACAAATACAAACCTCAATTTTATTTTAGTTAGTAATTTTTTACGTCCATTTTATGTAGTTTAATTTTTTATGTTGTAAACTTATAATATTATGAAATATACTTTATGTAATGCAGTAGATAGTGAAGAGTTTTCGAATATTGAGTCCCTGCATTATGATTTGAATTCACTTCAAATAGCAACAAATTATTTTCCGATGATGATAAGCTAGGAGAAGGGAGATTAGGAGGAGTTTATAAGGTATAGTGTTGGATTTCTTCACAATATTGTCTTCCAATATTTTATTCTTTGTTTCTATATATATGAATTAAAGCTAACGTGTCTCGGCCTAATGAATTGGGTTAGTTAATTTATAGAGGATGATTTTACAACGGTTGTTTGAAAAATGACTATCATATTATTTTAATGATATATAATATGATTGGTTCATTTTTTCACGTTATAAAATGGCCATAATTAGTCTTATTATATCTACAATGTAAATATAAATTTTGAAAATTTTAATCCAACATAAAATATATATTTTTGAAAAACTATAAAATAAGAATAAAAATTACATAAATGAAACTAAAAATTTGATAAATCAAAAAAATGTTGATAAGACTATTTAATACCATTAAAGTAATATACTCCCTCTGTCCCATAATACATGACACAGTCAAATATTGCACACATGCCAATGCACTACTTTAACTTTAATTTTATATAATTAAATGTTAATGAAAATTATTTTAAAAATTATATTATGAAACTTTATATTAATATCTATCTAACAACATATTTTATGATAAAATATATTTTTATTATGTTAGTAAAAAATTATGGTCAAATCTAATGCATGAATAGTAAAAAAAAGTCCAACGTCTCATGAATTATGGGACAGAGGGAGTAATAAATTACTTGGAAAAAAACATGTCAATTATGAACTATATAATCATTCAAACCTTATGGTAGTCATATTTCAAATGACTACTGTAAAATTTTCAACCTAGCTCGGTCTTAATGAGCACTGTGACAAGGCAAGGCTCCAATTTGATCAGAAAACTTAAAATTTGTAGCCAGGCTCCAACGCTGAAAACCTTGTAACATGGTAGTCAATCAAGGAACTTTAATTTTGTGAAAATTTAACATATTTTACGTGTAACATTTTGCATGTATCAGTGTATACTTCCTAATGGACAAGAAATAGCAGTAAAGAGATTATCTGTGTGTTCTAATCAAGGTGTAGAGCAATTTATGAATGAGGTGGTATTTGTAGCCAAGCTCCAATATAGGAACCTTGTCCGGTTGCTAGGAGTTTGTTTGGCTGCATACGAGAAGTTGCTTGTGTGCGAACTTGTTCCCAACAAAAGCCTCGACTTCATCTTATTGGTATGAGTAAAAATAAACAAAACAAAAGAACACCAATAATATTAACTTATGTCATGTTAACTAGGTTTTTTTTGGTTACAGATCCCAAAAGACAAGAAGAATTGGATTGGCCAACACGCTACAAGATTATAATTGTCATTGTTCGAGGGATGGTTTATCTACATGAAGATTCTCGGTTAAGAATTGTACATCGAGATCTTAAGGCTAGCAATATACTCTTAGACAATGACATGAATCCAAAAATATGTGACTTTGGCTCAGCAAGACACTTTAACGTCGATGAAAGCCAAGCCAACACAAACAGGATCGAGGGAACATTGTATGTTATCTTCAATATGTTTTCTTAATAAATTTGATGAAGAAAGATAAAATTCATAACTAACAAGTTCAGAATAATTACACATACATATATCTTCCCTTTATTTACAAAAGTCCTAGGTTTACGCGTAAATTGGCTAAAGGTCAAAGACAGCCTTTGGCTAGTTCAAGTGAAGGGAAGCTAAGGTGGTTTTATTTATGTGCTTGGCTTAATGGAATATTGTTTGTTTTAGAGCGGTTACATGGCCCCAGAATATTTGCTAAGCGGTGAGTTTTCGCTAAAATCAGATGTTTATAGTTTTGGAGTACTAGTTTTGGAGATTGTAAGTGGCAGAAAGGGCATCAATTTTCAACAATCGAGGACAAGCGAACAACTTCTTACATATGCGAGTACAAGAAATTATTCCTCTAGATTTATTTGTTTAAATTTCGATTTGATCAAGGACATTTTGTTAGAAACTACCAATTAAAAGCAATTTTTGTGAGAAACTACCTAATAAAAAAAATGTTGTAAGAAACTACTTATTAAAATAAAAATGTTGTAATAAATTACCTATTAAAAAAAATGTTGTAAGAAACTACTTATTAAAATAAAAATGTTGTAATAAACTACCTATTAAAATAAAAAATGTTGTAAGAAACTATGTTTCGCCGGGTTTTCGTCATTGACTTAATTTTTCCGGCGTTGATCACCCTCGACCAATCACATAATTTTAAATTAACCAAATCCTCACCCTTTTTTTCCCCTATTTAGTGCCCAACATCCCAATTTCATCCTTATATCCCTTAATTTCTCCTTCCCTTGCGTTTTTTCCCCTTCCTCATCTTCAATTTGAGAATAAGCATTTTGGGTCTTTGAGGTGTTGGTGGCTGAAATTGGCAGCTAGGTAAAATGACGTGGGTTAATTAATTTCCCACCAACATACACATTTTCACCTTCTTTTAATTATTTGTTGCTAATGTTGTGGGCTGAATCGCTAGAACTAATGTCGGTGGGTTTTGTTGCTGCGCTATACGCTTGAATGGCAGTTGATGAGGCTACTGTTTGTTGGTGTGTTGGTGGCTGGGTATTGAGGTGAGACGAGAGATGGGCGGCAGCGAGGTATGGCGTCAGGAGGTAGAGAGGGGAGTGTGGTGGTGCAGTGATGGCTGCGAAAGTGCGATAAGGAATTGCGAAGGAGTGAGCAAGGGCTTGTGTTGGCCTGGTTTTGGGGATGCTTGAGGGTGGTTTTTGGGATGTTTTGTGGCGGTTTGGGGTGTTGTGGTGGTGGGTCGAAATGGCACGGTGATGGGGCAGTGGTGAAGGAGGTGGCACTGCTGGTGGGGCAATTTAAATTACAAGTTATATGTATTTTCTTATTCATAGTTTTGGATTACAGATCAATGGTAGATTGGTATTTGGTAGCAGAGAGATAAAGAATATACTCCCTTCGTCCTGTATTAGTCGTTTTGGTTTTGTTAACACAAAATTTTATGAAAAATAGTTTACTTTTTCCCATTTTATTGCTTGTTAGTAATAATGTGTTATTCGATTTTTAATCGTGGGTCATTGCCTTTTGAAGGGTATAAGCCAAGTTGGAACCCTCTTAAGGTTGTTTTAAAATTTAGAAAGTAAAGTGTTTGCAAAGTAATTGAGGAATTTTTTCTTTCCATTAATATTGTTGATCATTCCTTATAGAGAGTTTTTGCAAGTAATTAATTTGAAATAACGTTATAACAAAAATGGTGCAACAACCCTAGATCGATATATGAAAAATGGAGTAAACCACAATTATACATAAGATGATCTGTGAAATAACATTTGGAACAAAATAAACTCTTTACTATATATTAAGTCTCAGGAAATCATTAACTGCATCAAAAATACAATATCATTCATAAAATACACTACATTATACTCCGTAATAAGTAAAAATAAACAACTTTTGAGTTTGAGCATTACTCTAAACAAGACTCCAATTCTTTGTTTTTCACATTTTAAATTGTTCCATTAATTACTTGAAAATTCAATCCCAGAGAATGAATCAATTGATCTGCTTATACATTTATCAGATTGTTGCCCACTGGTTCGAGAGCTGGATCCAGATTTAGTAGATCTATCAGTCAGCTCTCTGGTTCCTGAGTTTGGCCCCTTTCGAACACTACTCGTGAATGCTGCTGGTTGTTGCGGCATTGGAAGATCAGAGTTACTGTTAAGACAAGACACTATAGATAACATACATGGTCTTTCCTCTACATCTCCTTGAACACACAATAAGCCAAGGTGCAAACATCGAACGACTTCACTGCTTGAATATGAATCTCCTAGAGAAGCATCTACAGCTTCCAACGGCGTTAATTCTCTCCAGTGCCTCCAAACCTGTTATACATATGCACAAGTTGCAAATATTTCAGACCTTTTGAAAACATTTGTTGTTTAAGTACAACTGGTAATCCGTTGTATATGCTCACATATGTTAGGAGATTTTCAGCAAGTGTTGTTTGGCGATTGCTAATTTTCTTGCCAGTTATGATCTCCAAAACCAATACACCAAAACTGTATACATCCGACTTGGTGGAGATCTCGCCGTATTCAATGTATTCTGGAGCCATGTAACCGCTGCGAAACATTACAACATCAAAGGATCAAATCTTATACTAATCCAAGGAAATGAAAACTTATGATGTTGCTGCTACCTTCGAAGGTTATGCTAATTAAGTCTAGAAAACTAAAACTTACAATGTTCCAGCTACTCTGTTCGTCTGATCCTGTTCCTGATTCACTGCAAAGTTTCTTGCTAAACCAAAGTCAGAGATTTTTGGATTCATATTAGAATCTAATAATATGTTACTGGCTTTTAGATCACGATGAACAATTTTAAGGCGAGAATCTTCATGGAGATAGAGTATTCCACGAGCAATGCCATGTATAATTCTATAGCGTGCAGACCAATCTAGTAGCCCTTGTCTTTCAGGATCTGTACGTGCATACGATAAGTTCATTTATTTCTCACATAATAAAAGTATGTTATAATTGATAAAATTGATACAGAGCTCTTTCAACTAGTAGTACCAAATAAAATCACGTCAAGGCTTGTGTTGCGGACAAATTCATAGACAAGCAGCTTTTCATTAGCTGTTAAACAGAATCCGAGTAGCTGAACAAGATTTTTGTGTTGTAGCTTTGCAACAAACACGACCTCATTCTTAAATTGCTCTTCGCCTTGATGAGAACCTGTAGATAGCCTCTTGACTGCTACTTCTCGTCCATTTGGTAGGGTTCCCTGCTTCAAAAAATGAATGATTACATGCTTGTTTATTTTTCATGGAATTTGTATGATAATACTGTACCTTGTAAACAATGCCAAATCCTCCTTCACCAAGCTTGTTAACGTCAGAAAAATTATTGGTTGCAAATTTGAGTGTTGCAAAATCATGTTGCAGAGACTCTGCGGTCATGAAATTATCTTCACCAACTATTGCATCACAAGGGCAGCAAGGATCATATTACAATAATAACAATATGATATAATCTGAAGCATAATAAAAAGATGTCTTTAATCTTAAAAACGACATTTCTCTTTACCATTATAGAAATTTGGAGCACGACTTCTCTGGCTGTTATTATTTCTGATGCTTTCGGCATCATTATTCTCCTTTCTTTTCTTACACTGAAGATAGGTGAGTACAGTGACTAAAACGACCAAGATCAGCACTAGAATGCCAAGTGTAAAATTTACAATAATCGATCGACCTGTCTGACTTTTTTCTGCAGGAGAAAAGGCTTTGCATAAGTTAAAGCTAACAGCACAGTATATATCTGTATCAATCCCAGTTGCAACTACATACTGTTTTGAGAGATTTTACTCACATAGTAACTTGCAATAATATCGAATGACGTTAAGGAATATATATATAACACTAATCACTATATGGGCATATGACAAACCTGACTAGCTGATTTGACAAGTAATCAAGTATATACAACATATGGTATGATTTCGGTTTTTTTGTAAATACGGTTAACGGTTTGGTTTGGTTTTTCAAAAATTATAAACCAAAGCAAACCGTATTTTAATATTTATATAATTTTTAAATAAATTAAAATAATTATTTTAAATTTAAAAAAAAACAATCAAAAGAAAAATCAAAATACAACCGAAATATGTTGATGTTGGATCAGTGCTTGGACATGTGGTAATACTACTGGCTGCTGTAAGACCACTCTCAATGGTGAGCAAAAAAATGCCCACCCACTATCTCTCTACCCACTTTCTCTCTCAACAAATCTGTTTTTCCCATAGGTAAATTTTTTTCACAATTTCTCTCCTAATGGTGAGCAAAAAAAAAATGCTTGCCCACTACTCTCTCTCTCTTACTTTTTCAATACCCCACCATTACTTTCTCTCTCCTACACAACACTTCTTTATTTATTAATTTCATTTATATTTTAACAATATTACTCCAAATAAATAAAAACTAGTCTAAATTTGTGTAACTTTTTTTTTTTATTTGTGTCGTTTTTATCGTTAAAATAAAGAATATGAAGGATTTATGGTATTTCTGAAATTATACCAAAATATACCAAAATGCATGTCTATTTATAGAGAATTAAATTTTATGACCGTTGGTAATTTTAATTTTTTTTTTTAATAAATATTTATTTCAGAATTTGCATTACAAAAAATATAACTATTGCAAGTTGTGGGGCCCACCAGAGCACTATTCATCTTCTAAAATGCTCAAGTCTTGGGCATTTTCAGAAATGCTCATGAGCATTTTTTAGCTTTTTCTCATTTGCTCACCATTGTAATGCATGAGCAAATTTTATGCCCACCCAAAATGCGCATGAGCAAATTTTTAGCTCACCATTGATAGTGCTCTAAGCCCTTAATGTTATCAATATTGTCATGTTGCTGCCAATTTGTTGTATAAATAATAATAATGACTATAATGTATTATGAATTTATGATGATAAATTGATTATTGTATTATGTGTTAGCACTTAGATTGTTATTTTTATTGTAAATTTGTAATACAATTTTAATACGTTTGGGCTAATTATTTAAACTTTATTATAAGTTAATGATGTATTATTTGGCAATTTTTAGGGAAAAATGACGTCTCATCATAAACCGCAAACCAAACCGCACCAAACCGCATTATTACGGTTTGGTTTGGTTCGATTTCAATACTAATATGGTTTGGTTTGGTTTGAAAATTTGACCAAGTTGAATTTTGCGATTTGGTTTGGTTTGGACTTAAACCGCACCAAACCAGACCGTGTTCACCCCTAAGTCTAATATTATGAGATATAATTGAGTATAGAGATATGATTGTGATATTATTTTAGAGAATATCTTGTGAAAATAAAGATATATGTTAAATAATGTGATATACTTTATGTATAGTTAAGATAACTAGGGAAATATAGTGCTTGCTCTCCGAGTATTCGTATTGTCTATATATACATTATTATTATAGTGTGGTTGATTATTATGAATGAAAAATACATAAAATTAATATTGAGATTAATTTTACAGGAACATATTGATAGTTGTAGACTATCGAATGGAATGGTTTTGTACTTAAAGCAAACTCATGACACATCCTTCTTGACTTGCATAGTTGGATCACATGTCAATTAAATGGAGGTCGCCCATGTAATAACGCCACAATCATGATACTTCATGTATGCCAGCAAAATTTGGTTCCACAGGCTTGAGAAGTTGAGAGCTACCATACGACTAATCAACTACGGAGCACACCTTAGTTTATGACGTTGTTCTCCAACATATATAATTACTAACCTCAATAAATGACGACAAGATTTTATCACATTACTTGACCCAGCCAGCTAAGCAGTAGTTGTTCCTTTCTTTTTGGTTTTTGTTGTATTTATTACCGGCCCTACAAACTACCAAGTACCACAGTACGTGATATTATTATGTCACTCCTTGTTTCACAATGTTTTTTTAATTTTGGTGTTAGTTATGCGGTGATTGTGAAAAGAAAGGCTAAGGGGCTACTCATCTCATTTCCATATGGTTTTGAGGTGGAACCTCTTTAGATATTTGTGACGAGTGTGACCTAGATTCTTTTATCAAAATTATCGTTAGAGTATCGAGACAACTTAGAAACACTATTAACTTTCCATTAAAAAAAAATATAGTGAAAAATAATGATTAAATGTCACATATATCAAGTATTAAGTCTAGAGGTGTCAAAAGGATCCAAAACCGACCTGAAAAATATCTGATTCAGATTTGGATTCGTGTGGACATAATAATTTAGCATGACTCAACTTTAAAAATTGATCTTAGTTGCATTAGAAGTAAGTATATATTAGGGAACATGTGTAAGAAAATAATTACGTACCCTTCACAGGAGGTGGCGGTGTTGTCCTTGGCGGTGGTGACAATGCCGCAACAGGTGGTGGTGACACTGGTGAGGCTATATCCTTATAAAATCGATAGACCTCGTACCGTGTATTGCAGCTAGGATTCATCATCTGACAACCCTTGCTCCCATTACAATAAGTGGCCATCTTAGTAAGCATAATGGTAAGACACTTCTGACAGTTCATTGCAGTAAGGTCAGGCGTGCATTGAGCTCTAGTATATAATTTTATCAAACTATTAAAAACAACATCACCTTTAGTTAAGTAGTATTTCCTGTCTCCTACCCCTAACAACCTAGGATTATCCTCGGATTTGCCCAGTTTAGAAGCTAAATCGTACAAGGTATTACCCGTCAAATTCATGAACTTGTTAACATCAGTCCCGAAGTATTCGGTGTTTGCCAAACCAAGTTGAATATTCTCATCCACATCCCCAAGAAAAGACGTGTTGGAGTACCGAACCATGCATGTATCATACCAAATTACCGCTCTTTTGGCATTCGGACACTGGCTCTGAATTTTATCAGCTGCATCAGACACGCAGCCTTTACAATCATCAGAAGTTGCATCACCTTGACATAGGAATAGGACATAGACTTTCTCCGAATCAAATGCAGCCAAGTCTGCCGAATTTGTGGCATTGTATCCATTATTGATGCTTTGGCCTGCAATTTCTGGCAGCGAAGATAACAACTTGTTGAGGTTGCTCGAAAATGAGGCTTCGAATGTGAATTTGTCGTGATAGCATTCAGAAGTAACAAGGGTATTCTTTGGTTCACTAATGATAAACCTTGAACTAAAGATAATAAAAACAAGAGATGAATAGAGATGTAGCTTTGAATGATTAATGACGAATAACATTTTGATAAATTAGTATTGCACAGAAAATGAGAATTTTGACCGAGATTTTTATCTTATGCCGCGAGAATATGGCAAACAAGCTGAGCAATATTGACTACTTTGGGCCGGTGGGCCTTATAATTGACCCGTATTATTAGGTCTAATTGACTAAGAGTCAATTTTGGGTCAACTTTACAAGTCTTTGCTCTAACTCTAGTATCGAGGAAACTACCATATGTTCCAATTATTAAAATAAAAACAACGATTTTCGTGTCAAAACTTGTTGTATTAAGGTTTCGAAGATCATTTTGGCATTTTGGATTTGATTTGAAGTTCGAATTGAAATAAGTTGTTGGAAATATCTCGTTTTACGTATTAAAAATTACCTCAGTTTGCATTACATACACCAAATGAAGCATTTCCAATTCTTAAAAAAATGAGTGGTTAAATTAAAATAGGGTGTTTAATGGGTTGTAAATTGCAATTAATCCCCTGTTAATTCTTATATAATTGTTCCATACATGATTTTTTTTAAGGAAAAATTGAAAAGAATAATCTCACCTTTGGCACATTTTCTCAAAATAATCCCACATTTGCGTATTCCAAAAATAATCCCACCTTAACACCCCATATTTTCAAAACTAGTTTTTTTACCTTCAACCTGTTTCACAGATTTTTTTTTTTTAATCTTCTTTTTCCACCTCACTACCTTCATTCAACCACCATGACCATCACCACTAAATTTACCACCTTCCCAACATAACCACCAAACTGACCACCTGAGATGCAACCTCAGCCCCGCCCCGCCACCTGAGCCACGCCCACCTAAATCCCACAACTCTCCTGAATAGCCACCATCCCTATCCCCTACCTGATCTCAACGGTCAGCATAGCAGTGCGGAGATGAAACGATGAGAATTCATCCGCCATTGATTCCGTTTTGTCAAGCTCCAAGGTTTCGAAACGACAACCGTGTTTCATAACCAATTCTCAATTATTGACGGCATTTTTCCGTCTTTGTTGTTATTCCATAGATCGATGCTCTGTTTTCCGAGCATTTCAACGGCATAATTTGACAATTTTCGGTGATTCACCTTCAATTTCAATTGTCGGGGAAGGGGCTGCCATGACCAATCCCCATCCCAAGTCCCCTCTTAACCTCCAGATCGAAACCCACCTGAATCGAAACCTCGTTCATGTGTTGTGTATAGTCCCGACGGTGAGGGGATTCAGACATTTTTCCGGCCAAGAACTCGATCAACGCGCCCCGGCGGATCGAATCGGAGTTCCTCGGCGTTCGGGCGGCCTACCAACGAGAAGTCAACCTGACACACCAAGGGTAAATTCTAAGTCCGGCAGGAGAGAGAATCGGCGGTTGGGTTTGGCGGCATCGGTCCGGCAGGGGAGCGAATCGGGGAAGGGGAAGTGGGAAGGGGAGGGAATCAAGGAGGGCGGCTGTTCCGGGGGCGGTTGGGTCCGGCAAGGGAGGGAGCTCCGACATGGTAAGGAAGAAGAAGCTAAGGATTATTAATGTTTTTGTTTATTTCTTTATTATTTAAAAAAATAACAAAAATCAATCAGAAGACGACACGTGGCAAAAGACCTTCTAAACAAGTTATTAATTTCACCAACAAGTAAAAGGCTTGTTTTGAGAATATGGGGTATAAAGATGGGATTATTTCTGAAATATGCAAAGATTGGATTATTTTGAGAAGATGTGTCAAAGATGGGATTATTCTTTTTAACTTTTTCTTATTTTAAAAAACAAAAATCTACCCAAATAATGTTTTTCACTTTATAAACAAACATTAGTTTTACTCATTTAAATAGAAATTAGCAAAGTTGTGTCACTAACTCATACTCCGTAGACCGTAATACAAGTTTTGTTCATTTAAATCAAATGAGCAAATTTTACCATCGGTTGTACCTTACTAGCCTGCTAGGTATGATTAATGGTTAATGAGTTAGAATGTGTAAAACCCATACTCCCTTTTTTTGTTTTTTAATATTTGTATTATTGTGACCGACATATTAATCGAGATATAACTTTGATCATAAATATTTAACTTTAAACGCATGATATTAAGAATGAAGTACTAAACACATACACATAATTTTATTCGATCTGATTCCAAACTCTATGAAATCGTCGTTTATTGAGGTAAGTAACTATGTTGTTTGTGAAATCTCCAAGGAAAATAATTTTGGCCTTGAAAATGGAAATTCCTAGGCAATAGCTAAAATATGTTGTGTTTGGTTAAAAATTTGCTAGGAAATGAAATTTTCAAGAAAAATGTAAATTTCCGCATAACATGGGAAATAACTTACCAAGCCCTTCCAGATAAGTTAATTTCGTGTGGAAATTTATTTTTCACGTTGAACCAAACAAGCACTAAAGAGTGCTCCGTAGTTGATTACTCGTAGCTCTCAAGCCAGCAGGATCCAAAAAATGCTGCCGCTCTTTTTATGCCAATTGGCGACTGTGGAGATATTTGGGTTTGTGCATACATATCAGTATCGAATTATTGTAATCCAGCAATAAAATATCTCTACTCTTCGTCATTTAAGACAACAACGTTGAATGTTCTATTGCTGTTGGATTGTAGTTTCTACTGTCCAACATTAATTAATTATTGCATGTGACTGCTAGTTTACAATTTTATATGTTTAAATTTTTGGAAAGATAATCAATACTACCTCAGTTTTTTTTTAATTGACACGCTTTGACTTTAGCACTATTCACACATTCTCCTTTGATCGTATTTTGTGTTTTATACGTAATGAAAAATATATATAGTCATGTGTGATCTTGTTAGATTCGTCACGATATATATTTTTAAAATATTAAATTTTCGTAATTTTTGTTTATCGGTAATTAAAGATATAAATGGTTGAAATTGTGCATTCGTAAACGCGACTAAAAAAACGTGTCGACTAAAAAGAAATCTAGAAAGTATTACAACACTAATACTTGCTTACATTTTTTTTGACAAAATACTTGACTACATTATTATCATTACAGTTTTCTTAGAAGACAATAAAACTACTATTTAATTTTTAAGTGTTACACTGTACTTATAAAATGCGATTTTTTTTTATAAGTAAAAAACTTTTATTTTTGACAAACAATAACTACATCTGAAAAGAGCAACAACTTGAGGCTAATAAAAGATTGAAAATTGACCCCAAGTCAACCAACATGGAGAAAGATGAGATAGATTACATCTGTAGCAGACACTATGGCTCAAATAACTAGACTTATAAAGCCCATAAACTTTTAGGGTTGTTGTGGATCAACCGTTCAAGTAAATTTGGTGGGACATATGAGTTCAACTTGAAATGAATGGTGTCTTTCGAATAAGTAAATTATTTCGTAGAGGATTCAATATTAATCAGTAAAGTTAATTATTCAGTGAGGTTAAGTGATCGGAATGCCTAGCTAGAGGCCGCTTCCGATCAGTAAAATTAATATAATTAATCTTACAACTTACTCTTGACTGAACCCTACGGATCACACCCAATCGTATAATCGAACAAAGACGACGAATTTGAAGGATTAAATACGTCAATAAGGACTTTACGAATTAAGACGTCAGATTTTGAGCTTAGAGCGTCGAAGCCGAGCGTCAAGCGTCGAGACGATTTTAGGAATTGATAAGACATAAAATTTAAACTAATGGTTGAACCTCAAGATCGACTTATATATTTTATCACATTTGTCTCACATGAGAACCCTTTGAATTTGAAGTGGTAGAAAAAGCACCAGCTATCGACAAATAAAAGGTTGTAGAATGAGTCACATGACCTGCACTATGTTTTGTCCTGTTGGCTGACTTGAGGTCAATGTGTAAAAGTCTTCGCTTCAAATTGTGGCTCTAGTAGTGTGATAAGGAGCTTTTTTTTTTAGGCATAGTGATAAAAAACTTGACAATACATATCCATGGTTTAATTTGGGCCATTTATGTCTGAAGTAGTTAATGTACCTAGGAGGCTTATAAGCTTATCTACTATTAGAGTATGATTATTATCTCTAATTCTCTATACAAGCATTTACATATATTTTGATATTAATTGTACCCCGTATTTGATTATTTATTGAATCGCTATTACTTTTAATCCCAATAAATTACATTAAGGAATTGAAGCAAGGGTTGTCGGATACCATGGATCGTTCACGTGCACCACCAAATCTACTACGACTACCACCACCACCACCTCCACCATTTCCATCACCACCACCAGCACCACCACCACCACGGTCACCACCACCACCACCTCCACCATTTCCATCACCACCACCACGGTCACCACCACCACCACCGGCATCACAACTACAGTCGCCACCACCAACGCCAATGTTGTCATCAACTCCCCCTATTAGGTCAGTTACAAAAGGTAAGAGCTTGTTCGACATCGTTTTTTGTTTTCAGCTTTCTGATTATTTGAAAACAAAAAATTAAATCAAAAAAAGAAAACAAGAAAAAGCTATATTCACTTTTCAGTTATCAGTTTTCAAAATTATCATTTTAATAAGTTTGACCATTTTTTTATTCATTATGTGAAATATATAATATAATTTTGAAAAAAAAAAAACTAAAAAAGCACAGCGATACCAAACAAATCCTAAGTTTGTCACGTTTTCTGTTTTTCGTTCGTTCCTTTAATTTGATTACATTTGGTCATTTCCTCTATCCCACCTTTATGCTCCATCATAACTTTTCACTTACTTAGGTAAGTTATTTTGATTTTATATTGTGATTTACTTTCAAAAAAAAAAAAAGGTTATATGTGAGGTTTTGTTAAATCCATTATAATATTACTATTCTCAATATTGAATTATTATAGTTTTTGCTTATAGATGATTGAAGACATTTATAGCCGAAATAATATGTTAACGTTCATGCATATATCTTAAGAAAACATATACATATGCATTAAGACATATCTATGTGTTTTCTTAAGATATATGTATATCTTAATGCTCCATAAGCTTAAGATATGAATGTAATAGTCTTACTCGTTTTTTTTTATTTTGGCTTTTGTCTTTTCATTAATATAATTACCTTTTTATTCTTAATTAATAATTAATAAAGTAAGGATTAAAAAAAAAGTAATTTTATTAATGAAAAGCCAAAAGCCAAAACCAAAGAGCTAATCTTGAGCAGAAATCTCGTTTACCAAATACGTTTTTTGTCTGTTTGATTAAATATAAAGTCAATCAAAAGCCAGTGAAAAGCCATTTACCATACATGAACTTTTTGTTACCATAATGTTTTCATGATTTATAAATACAGTCAAACTTTTTTTTATTTTTTTTATTTTGAAGGGAAATACAGTCAAACTTGAGAATGGACTTAGCTAGTCACTATGTGTTGAGTAAGTGACTCGAATCGCTGAAATCTTCACTGCCCGATCGGGCGGACCGTGCCCGATCGGACCGGGCGGTGAAGATTGGAAGTCAGATTGTAGCAGCCAAGAAGAACACTCACTGCCCGATCGGGCAGCCCTTGCCCGGTCTGACCGGACGGTGAGGGTAGAGTTATGTACGATGGCAGCTCAAGGCAAACCCCACGCGCCCGATCGGGCGGACCTTGCCCGGTCTGACCGGGCGGTGGGGGTAGACTTCGTCAAGCGCCTGTTTGGAGATTCGCTTCTCGCGCCCGATCGGGCAGACCTTGCCCGGTCTGACCGGGCGGAGAAGGAACTTGACGGAAACGCGTTTTTGCGGTTTAAGTTATCTTTTAATTATTATCTTTTCGCCCAAGTATCTTTTAATTAGAGATTAATATAAAAACTTCCTAATATCAGTATTAGGGTTAAGAGAGACAGAGTGAGAACCATGGAAGAGAAAGACTTGATTCATCTTTGTAATCTTTGCAGTTTATAGTGAAAACTTTGATCTCGGTGCCCGTGGATGTAGCTATCACATTGATAGTGAGCCACGTTAATTCTTGGTGTGTGTTCTTATTGTTTGCATTGAATTTCTTTATTGTTTTCGTTATTGTTTCGATCTTTGCTTCCGCTGTCGCACAACACTATGGAATAATATTCAACTTCTTGCTTTTGCAGGAAATAAGAATGAATTTGTAACTAAAGTAGTTGCAATTGTTGTGCCACTTGCTGTCGTGTTGTTAATGATATCCTTGTGCACATATTTCTTTCGTCGGAAGGCAAAGAAGTACCCATCTTTAGACATCAGAAATGGTAATTCTCTCTTATTTAAATTTTTGTTTTTTGGCAATTCTCTTAATTACTTATGCCCGATCGTCAGCTAGAAGTCTAGAACATAGCATTTAATGTGCGAATCTAATCTCTTTTATGTGCTCCAGCGCTTGAGGAGTTCATAAATGCAGAGTCATTGATGTTCGAGTTGGGGACACTTCAAGCTGCCACTAACCACTTTTCCTATTATCATAAGCTTGGTGAGGGAGGATTCGGTAGTGTCTATAAGGTATTCTTTCCTTGTTTTAGTAAGTGTTATTACAATTTAACCGATACATAGTTTTAGGCAATTTCATTCATTTAAATAAAATTAAAGGTAAGTGGGCCGGGGTAGTTGGAGTATTAAAAAATTTGTAAAAGGAAGATAGTGATGTTAATATATTATTGAAAAGTAATAAATGTAAGAGGAAATAAATAATAAAAAAAAAGTAGTATTGGGTTTGGATGGGGACCATGAAAGGAGAAAGATCTAATACAGAGTATTAATTAAAAATTTAAAATGTAGCTTTTTGCCAAAAATGAAAGTGTAACACTTATTAAAATACGGCCGTATTTATTAGTAAGTGTAACACTTATTTAAACACGAAGAGAGTAGCAGATTTATTGAGAAGTACACCTTATTAACTCGAGCGTAATCATTATTATCTAAAAACAGCTTATTTAGTTTTACCAAATCTGCATCAAAAGGTTCTGTTTTATGTTCGCGTATGTAGCTTATATATGTGTGTACGTCTTAGGGAACCCTCCCAAACGGACAAGATATAGCAGTTAAAAGGCTAACAAGGATTTCCAACCAAGGAATGGAAGCATTTAAGAATGAAGTCATACTGATAGCCAAGCTTCAACACAAAAATTTGGTACGGTTGTTGGGGTTTAGCATAACAGAAACGGAGAAGCTTCTTGTGTACGAATTTGTTCCTAACAAAAGCCTCAACATTATCTTGTTTGGTATGTCCAATTTAGATGTTCAAGAATATGGTCTACATAGTTGATTTTTTTATTTTTATTTTTAATTTTATTATTATTGGATGAGTAATTATACTATTTCTAACTCTTATCATGAACCATTCAAATATCTCATAGATCCGAGTAAGCAAGGACAACTGAATTGGCCTACACGATACAATATTATAATAGGCATTGCTCGAGGATTGCTTTATCTTCATGAAGATTCTCGGCCTAGGATCATTCACCGAGACCTAAAAGCGGCAAATATTTTGCTCGAAGCCAATATGAACCCAAAAATTGCGGATTTTGGTTTGGCAAGGATCTTCGAAGTTGAACAAACAGAGGATGCCACAAGTATGATAGCCGGAACATTGTAAGTTCTTATATTTTTAGCCAATTTATTGCTTTTATCTATGAAAAGTATTAGAAATAGTATTTGATGCCATAATTTATTCTCTTGCCCCCTAATCGAAGTTCCATATCCAATTATTCAAAAATTAAATACATAAAACGAACGTTCAAGAATCCAAACATTATCTATGTTTTTTCATATTGCATAATTGCTTTCAATGTATCCTAGTGGTTATATGGCCCCAGAGTACGCAATGCATGGACAATTCTCAATAAAGTCAGATGTGTACAGCTTCGGTGTGTTGTTATTGGAGATTGTAAGTGGCAAGAAAATCAATAGCAGACTTTTTTCGGATGTAGACGGAGATCTCTTTAACTTTGTAAGTTCAGTTATATATCTTTTTGATATTTAGTCCATATTGTATTTACTCAATATTTGCCATCTCATTGTCCTAGGCATGGAGAAGCTGGAAAGATAATACGCCTTTGTTATTTATGGATCAAACATTGAGAGATTCATACATAATAGATGAAGTCGTAAGATGCATTAAGTTAGGCTTATTATGCGTACAAGAAAATGCACATGAGAGGCCAACCATGTCAACAGTAGCCTACGTGCTCAACACAAACTCTGCTACTAGTACAATTTCGACACCTCGATGCCCTCGATCTTTTCACAATAGCAGTATAAGGTCAAATCAACATTCAACAGCATCGACCTCTCGTGACTCAATGCCATACACACATAATCAAGTAACAACTAGTGAGATGAGCCCCAGGTAGATAAATTATCTTTGTAACTAGTACAATATATAGTTGTTTATTGAATGAAGACGGAGAATATGTCTAGATGATAAGAATCCTCTTTTGCAGCTAGATTTGTTGAATCATGCCTCATATCTTACGCAACAAACATTATAGTACTAGGTTTTGGCAGTGTGGCATGTGGGATGATGATCCTCCACACTCCTACTGAATTGCTGGTGTTCATAATTTACTCTATCCTAAAAGGGCAAAATAGCATTGATTGTAGTATTGGAATTTGGCTAAAGCAAAAACTTTCATACAATCGACAAATTATATATCTTTAATATTTCATGAAGAATTATGATACACCATATATGCTTATAATTTAGTGAAATTTTATAGTAGTTGAGAGAAAAGAGAGGGACAATTTTTTCCTTAACATTTTAGAGGAAGAAGAAGGAAGAACAGAGGTGAGAAAGGGAAAAGAGAGGTACAATTGGTAGTGGGGCCCACGGGTGTTTGGGAAAAGAGGTGGAAATTTTTTTTTTTTTTTTAATTTATTTTATATTTTATTTTTTAAAAAAGTAGGTGGTAATGTAAAAAATTAAAACTTGAGGTGGTAATTACTAAAACGTGAACAATAGTTGGTGGTATTTTTCAAATTTTCCTTAATAATATGATTACCATAATGTTTTAATGATTGACATATTTTTCTCCAATTAATAAATTATATTACTTAATTAAGTATCATCAATTTTTTATTTATTTATCATATCTTTAATTAAAATTTTATAGTTTCTCGAAAAATATTTATTTTATATTGGATTGAAATTTTCAATAATTATACTTGCAATGTAGATATTAGCAGAATAATTGTGTCCATGTTATAATGTAAAATTTTCAATAATTATAACTAGCATATTATTTATCACTAAAATAATATGCTAGTTATATTTCAAACGACCATTATAAAAACATCCATAATTTATCCCTCTTTTTTAAAAAAAATAAAATAAAATAAAATTAACTACTTCCTCAATTTTAAATGAGGAATTCACAGTTAATCAATTTTTAAATGAGGAACTCAGACAAGATCTCAACTGAGGAACTTCAGTGCCTTCAACGCGTTTCTGTCAGCAATTGAACCTCAGAACCACAAAGAAGCCTTAGACCACCCTGATTGGATCATTGCCATGCAAGAGGAACTCAATGAATTTGAACGAAATCAAGTATGACATCTTGAACCTAAACCGTTAGATAAAAAGGTCATAGGTCTAAAACGGGTCTTTAGAAATAAACTTGATGAATATGGAACTATTGTTAGGAACAAGGCTAGATTGGTTGTAAAGGGCTATAACTAACAAGAAAGCATAGATTTTGAGGAGACTTTTGCTCTTGTTGCTAGACTAGAAGCCATTCAAATTTTAATTTCTTTTGCTGCATTTATGGGTTTCAAGTTATATCAAATGGACGTAAAATGTGCACTCTTAAATGGCTTTTGAAAGAAACTGTTTACGTCGAACAACCTCTTGGATTTAAAAATCCGAACTTTCCAAACCATGTCTTTAAGCTTGACAAGGCTTTCTATGGGTTAAAGCAGGCTCCAAGAGCACGCATGGTACGAAAGACTGTCCAAGTTCCTTCTTGAAAATGATTTTAAAAGAGGAAAAATTGATAAAACTTTGTTTTTAAAATCCAAAGGAACTCATTTATTAGTTGTACAAATTTACATTGAAGACATTATATTTGGTGCAACTAACTAATATTTGTGTAAGCATTTTGCTGAGTTGATGAGCAGCAAGTTCCAAATGAGTATGATGGGGGAACTCAATTTCTTTCTCGGCCTGCAAATCAAACAGACTGAAACAGGCATATTTATCCATCAGCAAAAATACGTCAAGGAAATTCTGAAGAAGTACAACCTTGAAACAGCAAAGATAAACCACACACCCATGGGCACAAATACTAGACTAGATGAAGATCCCTTGGGAATTTGTGTGGATCAAACAAAATACAGAGGTATGATTAGTTCCCTATTATATCTAACTGCGAGTAGGCCTGACATTTCCTTTAGTGTTGGTCTCTGTGCTAGGTTCCAATCTAATACTAAGGAATCGCATCTCACTTCCGTCAAAAGAATTTTGAGATATCTAAAAGGGACGGATGATTTGAGTTTATTCTACTCACGAAGTGATACATTTGACCTTCATGGATTTGCTGATGCTGACTATGCTGGGGATTTAGTAAATCGCAAGAGCACATCAGGTATGAGCATATTCTTAGGCTCTTGTCTAGTTTCTTGGAGTTCCAAGAAACAAAATACTGTTGCTCTATCCACAGCCGAAGCAGAATATGTGGCTCCCGTTGCATGCTGCTCACAATTATTGTGGATAAAACAATAGCTGCGTGATTTTGGCATAGTTTTAGAATGTGTTCCAATTTACTGTGATAATACTAGTGCAATTTGTATTTCAAAAGATCCAGTACATCATTCACATGTAAAACACATTCATGTAAGGCATCATTTTCTAAAGGACAATGTAGAAAAGGGCTTAATAAGATTAGACCTTGTGCAAACTGAATATCAAATTGCTGACATTCTAACTAAGCTCTTGCGTAGAGATAAATTTGAGAAGATGCGACTATAACTCGGAATGATAAGGCTTAATTGAATTTCTCTCCATCTAACCCCAAGGTATGTCATTCTAAAATGATTGAGCACAACTATATGTAACCTTGGTGTGAAAAACATAATCTTGAATCATGCAATGTGAGAGTGTGCAAATATATTTTGTGTGTGATCATATGTTTATGTCAATGGGTGAGAAAAATTGAGCCATGTTGTTTTCAAGTTCCTTTGCACATAGTACAAGCCTCTGTAAAGTGACCTCACGTAATTTCCTGGAAAATTAATTTTATATTTCTTATTTTTTTCTATTTTATTTTTGTTCATTATCTTTAATCTCTTATTCAAAATCACAAAAATATTTGTTCTTATCTTTAGCATTAATTTTTATCTTATGTTCATTTTAACTATCCTTTTATTCTACAAATTTTATCTTTTCTTCATTTAAGTCATTGTTTAATTTAGATTGCAAAAGTAAATAACCACCCACAATTAAAACACACCAAAGCTCACTTCTCCTATAGCCCAACCGTCACATCCCATCCCTTCCACCACTCCACTCACACTCCTTAATTCAATTCACCTCAATTACTCCACCCTTACCCGTCACTTCACCAAAAACCTTCCACCTTCATCTCCTCAATTACCATCCAACACCCATAAACACCCCCACCGTCACAAACCCTCAACCGTAAAACTCCACTTCACCACATTCATCTTCTCTAACCTTCAACCCATCACCATGAAAACCAATCTGAACTCAAATCCCTTCAAACGCCGAACCGAACGGAACTCATCCCCGGAACCCGGTCCGTTAACAACCGATCATCCACCATCGCAACCTTCCAAACGCAAAGCTCCACCATTGAAGGAAAAGTCCGACAAACGCAAGGTACAGCGCACCTCTCCAACGAAGAAGATCCGACCAATTCGCCGGGACAAATTTCTTCTAGGCTATGGAATTGATCACGCATGGTGTACGGCAAGTAAGTATTCTGAAATTTTGGATTTGTTGGAGTATCAAAACTGGTTGTTTTTTATGGAATCTTGTGCTAAGTTTCCAATTTATCCGAATTTGATGGATGAGTTTTGTGCTACGTTTAATTGTGTTGATGGGGAATGTACTGCTAGAATTGGTGATAAGGAACTATCCTTTGATTCTCTTTATTTATCCAGATTATTTAAAGTTCCTAATGTAGGACATCGAACCTACATCAAAAACAAACCCAGAATTTCCGTCAATGGTCATAATGAATCGGAGATTATCTCCTTCATTGGCGAAAATCCCAAAATCACCACAACGAACCATAACTTGCTTACCCCACTCCACAAACTGTTGTTCAACATAGTGTGGCGAGGTGTTCTTCCTCGTTCTCAAAACCGCAGCACAATGAACCTCTTAGATGCCTCCTTCATCTTCTGTTTGGCAAAAAAAATAAGCATAAACTTTCCTGCTTTGATGATTGCTCACTTGGAATCCCAAACCTTCATATTCCATATGGTCCTCTACTTTCGGTTGTTTTTCAAAGTTTCGGGGTTCCATTGTCAAATGCTGAAAATTACTCTCTGAAACCCGAAAACATTCTTTATGAAAAATCCTTCTTGAAATTGAACCTAAAAGTAGTCAATGGGAAAACTTGCTTTGCCTCCGATGTACAATCGGAATCTGAAAATGAAGGAGCAGGGGATCGTGAAGAGGATACAGTACTGAGTGAGGGGGAATATGTTGAGGAACAAGGTGAGAGAGAGGAAGAGAAGAGTACAGCTGCATTGAGTGATGAGGAGGAGGGGAGTCCACCTCGTTGGATAGTTCCAGTCACAGGAGTCAGGAGGAAGAGCAGCAGGATTGCAACCAAACAGAAAACTAAGCCTATCTCCCCGATACACATTGATCTGGATGCTGAAACTACAAAAGTTCCTGTTTTTGAAGGAACTCCTCATGTTCCTAAAGGAACTCCATCACCTTCTCAACCACAGCCTGCATCTTTCCCTTCCACCTTCGGCTTTGCAGCCTTCGCCCCACGGCCTAGTCCCTGTGATGTTCAAATCTTTCACCAAGAATTCAGGGACACAACCTCAGCTATGATGGCGGGCTTGGAGCAACTCACAGCCCAGGTTACAGCTCTTCATGATCATGTAGTTGCTCTGGACGACCGGTTGATTGCTCACATGAACTCCACAGCTCAAACATTCAAGACTGAAGTGCAGCAGAGTCATCAAACCATCCTAGATACCATCAAGGAGGTCGCATTTGAAGAAGTAACAGAGGAAGATGCTACTGCAGCCTCAACAAAACCCCCTGCCCAAGCCTAACTTACTTAGCCTATTTTGCAATTCATTTTGAACATTGATTCTGTTTTTCTTTTCTAAGTTTTTCTTGAACAATTTTTTTTTTGGTTTGTAATATTTGGAACTGGCTCTGTTTGTCTTGCTAATTGGTATTACATGTTGGTTGCAATGTGCGCATGCTTAATCATTCATGCATTCAGATTTACTACCCCTTCCGTAGCGTAGTACTATGTATAGCTTGTATTCTTTCTTTTATTTTGATAATGCTAAAAGGGGGAAGAGGAGGACAAACTCAGCCAAGGCCAAGTCAAACCGTATTCATTAAAATCATCATGCAAATCAAGGTAAAGTATTTTTCACATTTTCATGAATGATGCAGAATTTTTGTTTAACTTTGTTTTTGTTTGATTTTATATTCTTAGTTTATTATTTTGAGTCTCTTGATGATTATTTTGTTTACCGAGTTTTTCTTGTTTGTCATCGTCAAAAAGGAGAATATTGTTGACCCTCTTAGTATTTTGATGATCGACAAAACAAACAAACTTCGACTAATGATGTTTGATAGTCTTGGTAGAACGAAAAGATTCAGTTGTTAACAAACTGTTTCAGAGTAGGAGCAAAGGAATTGGAAGTCTTGATATTCACTGTAAGCACGAGTTTTTATGTGCAGAAAGGAACTCAGTAAGGAACTTAGTGTTCAATAAGGAACTTAATGTTTTAATCAGAAAATGTTTTAAATGTAAGACTTTAAATCAGTTTTTATTCCTTAATTAAAGGATAAAATAAAATTAGTTTTTAAAGAGATATATTTTCTGTAAATAAAAGATAAATAATTGTTTAATTAAAAGATAAGTTTGTTATTTTTAAATTAAATAATTATTTAAAGTTTTATCTTTTTATATAATAAATATCTTTAGCTGATTATTAGACTAAGTAAAAGTTGTTACCTATTTTTAAGGAAGCAACGTTGAATGCTTCAGAGAAAAGTCAGGGAGACCATATTCCTCACTCCCTCAACGTTCACTTTGACTCTCAAAGTTAAGGTGTACGCGAGATCATGGGAGGAGTGGGAACATGGTTGTGGCTTCTCATCTCTCTATAAAAAGCATGCAACAGATTTTGATTTAAAGAACAAGAGACAACAACGAAAAACATTAGTTCTGAGATCTTAAGTTTCCTAAGAGCTTTCACGTTTAATTTAAAAGAGTGTTGAGTTTCTTTCTGCTTTAATCTTCTCTAGTGCATTAGAAAAGTCTTGTAATTACTTTTGTAATTGGGATTGGGGTTTGAGAGAGTTGTAACTGAGAGACTTGAGTGAGTCTGTGACAAAGTTGTAAGTGATTCAGAGTCGAATCACTATGAGAGTTAAGCTGTGGTAGAGGGACCGTAGTTGGGATACTTGAATTCCTAGAGGATCTTAAGTGTAGGCCGAATCTTCACATTTGTAAAAGAGTTTTTGCATATTGAAATAATTCGAAAAGCATATCTCGTGTATTCTCTCTTTTCATACTTTGTTTACTTCCGCATAAATTTTACTATTCTCTATAGTCTACAGTTCACCCCCCTCTTGTAGTAGACATCAAACTATCAATCATGATAGTGATTCTGAACTTGCTACTCCTCAAGAACCTGGTCTGTTTATTTGCAACAAGTTTCAACCGTGGGCTGAAATAAAGGACCTCGAAATCGATGCATCCTCAAGCAAGTCGATGCGGCTGTCGTTTAGTTCAAAAACTTCTACTTATTGAGTTTCAATTGGTTCAATGATGAATTCTTGTACTGTGCAAGTTCTTTGGTGCAGGAGCTATGCGTACCTAAAGGCTAAAGGTATACTGTGCTATTATGAAGCTCTTCATTGTTTAATTAACTAAGCTTGTTGGCATCTACTGTATTATTGTCTTTATAAGACAAAAAATAATTAAGACAAGGGATCATTTATTTATTTGTAGGTCAATCGGTTTTAAGAAAACTCAATGTTTGTGTTAGCTTATTTAAACATTTAAATTACAAGTTATATGTATTTTCTTATTCATAGTTTTGGATTACTGATCAATGGTAGATTGGTATTTGCAGAGAGATAAAGAATATACTCCCTTAGTCTTATGTTAGTCGTTTTGGTTTTATCAACACAAAATTTTATGAAAAATAGTTTACTTTTTCCCCCATTTTATTGCTTGTTAGTTGGTAATAATGTGTTATTCGATTTTTAATCGTGGGTCATTGCCTTTTGAAGGGTATAAGCAAAGTATTTGCAGAGAGATAAAGAATATACTCCCTTAGTCTTATATTAGTCGTTTTGGTTTTATCAACACAAAATTTTATGAAAAATAGTTTACTTTTTCCCCCATTTTATTGCTTGTTAGTTGGTAATAATGTGTTATTCGATTTTTAATTGTGGGTCATTGCCTTTTGAAGGGTATAAGCAAAGTAATTGAGGAATTTTTTCTTTCCATTAAAATAGTTGATCAATCCTTTTAGAGAGTTTTTGCAAGTAATTAATTTGAAATAACGTTATAAAATGGTGCAACAACCCTAGATCGATATATGAAAAATGGAGTAAACCACAATTATGCATAAGATGATCTGTGAAATAACATTTGGAATATATGAAAAATGGAGTAAACCACAATTATACATAAGATGATCTGTGAAATAACATTTTGGAACAAAATAAACTCTTTACTATATATTCAGTCTCAGGAAATCATTAACTGCATCAAAAATACAATATCGTTCATAAAATACACTACATTATACTCCGTAATAAGTAAAAATAAACAACTTTTGAGTTGAGCATTACTCTAAACAAGACTCCAATTCTTTGTTTTTCACATTTTAAATTGTTCCATTAATTACTTGAAAATTCAATCCCAGAGAATGAATCAATTGATCTGCTTATACATTTATCAGATTGTTGCCCACTGGTTCGAGAGCTGGATCCAGATTTAGTAGATCTATCAGTCAGCTCTCTGGTTCCTGAGTTTGGCCCCTTTCGAACACTACTCGTGAATGCTGCTGGTTGTTGCGGCATTGGAAGATCAGAGTTACTGTTAAGACAAGACACTATAGATAACATACATGGTCTTTCCTCTACATCTCCTTGAACACACAATAAGCCAAGGTGCAAACATCGAACGACTTCACTGCTTGAATATGAATCTCCTAGAGAAGCATCTACAGCTTCCAACGGCGTTAATTCTCTCCAGTGCCTCCAAACCTGTTATACATATGCACAAGTTGCAAATATTTCAGACCTTTTGAAAACATTTGTTGTTTAAGTACAACTGGTAATCCGTTGTATATGCTCACATATGTTAGGAGATTTTCAGCAAGTGTTGTTTGGCGATTGCTAATTTTCTTGCCAGTTATGATCTCCAAAACCAATACACCAAAACTGTATACATCCGACTTGGTGGAGATCTCGCCGTATTCAATGTATTCTGGAGCCATGTAACCGCTGCGAAACATTACAACATCAAAGGATCAAATCTTATACTAATCCAAGGAAATGAAAACTTATGATGTTGCTGCTACCTTCGAAGGTTATGCTAATTAAGTCTAGAAAACTAAAACTTACAATGTTCCAGCTACTCTGTTCGTCTGATCCTGTTCCTGATTCACTGCAAAGTTTCTTGCTAAACCAAAGTCAGAGATTTTTGGATTCATATTAGAATCTAATAATATGTTACTGGCTTTTAGATCACGATGAACAATTTTAAGGCGAGAATCTTCATGGAGATAGAGTATTCCACGAGCAATGCCATGTATAATTCTATAGCGTGCAGACCAATCTAGTAGCCCTTGTCTTTCAGGATCTGTACGTGCATACGATAAGTTCATTTATTTCTCACATAATAAAAGTATGTTATAATTGATAAAATTGATACAGAGCTCTTTCAACTAGTAGTACCAAATAAAATCACGTCAAGGCTTGTGTTGCGGACAAATTCATAGACAAGCAGCTTTTCATTAGCTGTTAAACAGAATCCGAGTAGCTGAACAAGATTTTTGTGTTGTAGCTTTGCAACAAACACGACCTCATTCTTAAATTGCTCTTCGCCTTGATGAGAACCTGTAGATAGCCTCTTGACTGCTACTTCTCGTCCATTTGGTAGGGTTCCCTGCTTCAAAAAATGAATGATTACATGCTTGTTTATTTTTCATGGAATTTGTATGATAATACTGTACCTTGTAAACAATGCCAAATCCTCCTTCACCAAGCTTGTTAACGTCAGAAAAATTATTGGTTGCAAATTTGAGTGTTGCAAAATCATGTTGCAGAGACTCTGCGGTCATGAAATTATCTTCACCAACTATTGCATCACAAGGGCAGCAAGGATCATATTACAATAATAACAATATGATATAATCTGAAGCATAATAAAAAGATGTCTTTAATCTTAAAAACGACATTTCTCTTTACCATTATAGAAATTTGGAGCACGACTTCTCTGGCTGTTATTATTTCTGATGCTTTCGGCATCATTATTCTCCTTTCTTTTCTTACACTGAAGATAGGTGAGTACAGTGACTAAAACGACCAAGATCAGCACTAGAATGCCAAGTGTAAAATTTACAATAATCGATCGACCTGTCTGACTTTTTTCTGCAGGAGAAAAGGCTTTGCATAAGTTAAAGCTAACAGCACAGTATATATCTGTATCAATCCCAGTTGCAACTACATACTGTTTTGAGAGATTTTACTCACATAGTAACTTGCAATAATATCGAATGACGTTAAGGAATATATATATAACACTAATCACTATATGGGCATATGACAAACCTGACTAGCTGATTTGACAAGTAATCAAGTATATACAACATATGGTATGATTTCGGTTTTTTTGTAAATACGGTTAACGGTTTGGTTTGGTTTTTCAAAAATTATAAACCAAAGCAAACCGTATTTGAATATTTATATAATTTTTAAATAAATTAAAATAATTATTTTAAATTTAAAAAAAAACAATCAAAAGAAAAATCAAAATACAACCGAAATATGTTGATGTTGGATCAGTGCTTGGACATGTGGTAATACTACTGGCTGCTGTAAGACCACTCTCAATGGTGAGCAAAAAAATGTCCACCCACTATCTCTCTACCCACTTTCTCTCTCAACAAATCTGTTTTTCCCATGGGTAAATTTTTTTCACAATTTCTCTCCTAATGGTGAGCAAAAAAAAATGCTTGCCCACTACTCTCTCTCTCTTACTTTTTCAATACCCCACCATTACTTTCTCTCTCCTACACAACACTTCTTTATTTATTAATTTCATTTATATTTTAACAATATTACTCCAAATAAATAAAAACTAGTCTAAATTTGTGTAACTTTTTTTTTTATTTGTGTCGTTTTTATCGTTAAAATAAAGAATATGAAGGATTTATGGTATTTCTGAAATTATACCAAAATATACCAAAATGCATGTCTATTTATAGAGAATTAAATTTTATGACCGTTGGTAATTTTAATTTTTTTTTTAATAAATATTTATTTCAGAATTTGCATTACAAAAAATATAACTATTGCAAGTTGTGGGGCCCACCAGAGCACTATTCATCTTCTAAAATGCTCAAGTCTTGGGCATTTTCAGAAATGCTCATGAGCATTTTTTAGCTTTTTCTCATTTGCTCACCATTGTAATGCATGAGCAAATTTTATGCCCACCCAAAATGCGCATGAGCAAATTTTTAGCTCACCATTGATAGTGCTCTAAGCCCTTAATGTTATCAATATTGTCATGTTGCTGCCAATTTGTTGTATAAATAATAATAATGACTATAATGTATTATGAATTTATGATGATAAATTGATTATTGTATTATGTGTTAGCACTTAGATTGTTATTTTTATTGTAAATTTGTAATACAATTTTAATACGTTTGGGCTAATTATTTAAACTTTATTATAAGTTAATGATGTATTATTTGGCAATTTTTAGGGAAAAATGACGTCTCATCATAAACCGCAAACCAAACCGCACCAAACCGCATTATTACGGTTTGGTTTGGTTCGATTTCAATACTAATATGGTTTGGTTTGGTTTGAAAATTTGACCAAGTTGAATTTTGCGATTTGGTTTGGTTTGGACTTAAACCGCACCAAACCAGACCGTGTTCACCCCTAAGTCTAATATTATGAGATATAATTGAGTATAGAGATATGATTGTGATATTATTTTAGAGAATATCTTGTGAAAATAAAGATATATGTTAAATAATGTGATATACTTTATGTATAGTTAAGATAACTAGGGAAATATAGTGCTTGCTCTCCGAGTATTCGTATTGTCTATATATACATTATTATTATAGTGTGGTTGATTATTATGAATGAAAAATACATAAAATTAATATTGAGATTAATTTTACAGGAACATATTGATAGTTGTAGACTATCGAATGGAATGGTTTTGTACTTAAAGCAAACTCATGACACATCCTTCTTGACTTGCATAGTTGGATCACATGTCAATTAAATGGAGGTCGCCCATGTAATAACGCCACAATCATGATACTTCATGTATGCCAGCAAAATTTGGTTCCACAGGCTTGAGAAGTTGAGAGCTACCATACGACTAATCAACTACGGAGCACACCTTAGTTTATGACGTTGTTCTCCAACATATATAATTACTAACCTCAATAAATGACGACAAGATTTTATCACATTACTTGACCCAGCCAGCTAAGCAGTAGTTGTTCCTTTCTTTTTGGTTTTTGTTGTATTTATTACCGGCCCTACAAACTACCAAGTACCACAGTACGTGATATTATTATGTCACTCCTTGTTTCACAATGTTTTTTTAATTTTGGTGTTAGTTATGCGGTGATTGTGAAAAGAAAGGCTAAGGGGCTACTCATCTCATTTCCATATGGTTTTGAGGTGGAACCTCTTTAGATATTTGTGACGAGTGTGACCTAGATTCTTTTATCAAAATTATCGTTAGAGTATCGAGACAACTTAGAAACACTATTAACTTTCCATTAAAAAAAAATATAGTGAAAAATAATGATTAAATGTCACATATATCAAGTATTAAGTCTAGAGGTGTCAAAAGGATCCAAAACCGACCTGAAAAATATCTGATTCAGATTTGGATTCGTGTGGACATAATAATTTAGCATGACTCAACTTTAAAAATTGATCTTAGTTGCATTAGAAGTAAGTATATATTAGGGAACATGTGTAAGAAAATAATTACGTACCCTTCACAGGAGGTGGCGGTGTTGTCCTTGGCGGTGGTGACAATGCCGCAACAGGTGGTGGTGACACTGGTGAGGCTATATCCTTATAAAATCGATAGACCTCGTACCGTGTATTGCAGCTAGGATTCATCATCTGACAACCCTTGCTCCCATTACAATAAGTGGCCATCTTAGTAAGCATAATGGTAAGACACTTCTGACAGTTCATTGCAGTAAGGTCAGGCGTGCATTGAGCTCTAGTATATAATTTTATCAAACTATTAAAAACAACATCACCTTTAGTTAAGTAGTATTTCCTGTCTCCTACCCCTAACAACCTAGGATTATCCTCGGATTTGCCCAGTTTAGAAGCTAAATCGTACAAGGTATTACCCGTCAAATTCATGAACTTGTTAACATCAGTCCCGAAGTATTCGGTGTTTGCCAAACCAAGTTGAATATTCTCATCCACATCCCCAAGAAAAGACGTGTTGGAGTACCGAACCATGCATGTATCATACCAAATTACCGCTCTTTTGGCATTCGGACACTGGCTCTGAATTTTATCAGCTGCATCAGACACGCTGATGCGTTTCTTGATTCGTTTGGTCTTAGGTTTAAACAAGCTTCACTCGTTTGTTTTCGCCTAAGGGTTCTAAATCTGATTTCAAGGCTTCACTCACCTTAATCTCGTGATTTAGGGGTTTTTTTTGAGGATAGTTTGAATTAGCTTCACTCACTAATTAATCTAACCTCTCTTAAATCAGGTTTCACTCGCCTAATCTAAGGGTTTTTATGTTTAACTTCACTCGTCAAACACAAAGAAAACTTGGAAAGAAACGTTCCAAATTAACAAGCAATAAAGCTTTAATCAACAAAACAAACTTGTATAATTTGAAGTTTACAACCTTTATTTATAGACTCAAAACTAATCCTAAACCTAATCAAATTAGAAGACTAATCCTAATTAAATTAGAATCCCATTTGACCTAGAAAACCTAAGAAAACCGAAACTTGATCCCCAAGTTCCTAATTCGGATATGACTAAACTAACTAAGTTTAATTCAACTTAGATTAGGTTATTCAATCCTCCTAAAACACCTAGACACGCCTAAAAACCAAAGTCAAGTCCTAATCCACTTAGGAATTTACTTTGCTAAAAACAAGTCCTAATCCAATTAGGAATCTCTTTTGCTAAAGACAAGTCCTAATTCAAATAGGAACTCACTAGACCAAAACAATTCCTAATCAAAATAAAAATCCTAACGCTTAAAACAAGAAAAACCCTTTCAAGTGAAAGGTAAAAACTTGTAAGCCAAAATCTAATCTAAGAAACATTAAAGAAACGGACCAAGAAAGGAAACGTTGAATGCATCCGCATCATACTCCTCCTCTTGAAAACGAACTTGTCCTCAAGTTACATCATAACAAGGAACGAGATCATTTGCGCTAAGAGAAGCACAAACGCCTTCACCAAGTAGCACTTGAAATGTATCATAATTCTCCCTATGCACGATTTTAAAAGGCCCTTCATCAAAGGATTCATGCTTGTCTTTGCGGTTGTTGTATAACTTCTGTGCACTCAAAGAAAGCCACACATAGTCACCTATCTCAAATGGAGACTTACGAACAAGTTGAAGCACTCTATCTTGCTGCTTGTCTTTCTTCTTCCTCTTACTTGAACCACCTTCATCACATGTAGAAAGAGAAATAACCTTGCTGCCATCATGTTGCATAGGTTCGAATTTAGGAGGCAAAGGTTTTAATCCAATCCTTTTCCCTTTATGTAGAACTGAAACCACATTCTTCTTTGCAAGGTAGATCACATCACGATCAAATTGCCAAGGACGGCCTAGCAACAAAGCACATGCATCCATAGGAACAACATCACACCACACTTTGTCTTCAAACTCACCAATTGTAAAAGAAACCAATGCTTGTTTCGAAACATGTACTCCTCCAACATTTGTGAGCCAATTAAGTTTGTAAGGATTAGGATGGTTCCTAGTCTCAAGCTGCAATGTATCCGTCATCTTCTTAGAGCATGCATTAGTACAAGAACCATTATCCACAATAACTGAACAACTACGCCCATTCACTAAGCATCTAGTGTGAAACAAGTTCTCCCTTTGTGCCATATCAGTCAAAGGAGTAGATTGAGCATGGAGAAGCTTTCTCAAAACAAGTGTGTTGTGATCCGGGGCTGCCTCACACAATGGTTGCTCTTCACACTCTTCCTCAAAGTCATATTCATTCTCCTCTCCTTCACGTTGCTCTTTTAGAAGTAAAGCAAGTTTAGCATCCTCCTCTTCTAAGGCTTGGTATCTTGTTAATGTCATGACCCTTCTATTAGGACACTCGGACTTGTAGTGACCTCTACCTTGACACTTGAAACACTTGATTTCATCTTTATCAACTCTTTGATTTTTAGCTTGAGCATCAAACTTAAAGGAATCCGAAACACCTTTATTCTTTTCCCAATTTTCAGATTTTTCAAAACCCTTTGAAGTCTCACCCTTTAGAGCATAATTAGGTCGAAAAGATTTCAACTTTGAAGTTTTAATTTGTCTTTCAACCTTTACAGCAAGCTCACAAGCCTCATCAAAAGTAAAGAACGATTGCAACTCAACTTTATGTCCAATTTCCATATTAAGGCCAACAAGAAATTTAGAGATCTTTTGTTCCTCCTCATCTTTACAATCACAAGCTAATGACAATCTCTCAAATTCTTTAATATAATCTTCGACACTCAAATTATTTTGTTGCAAAGTATTGAATTTATGAAACAAATCTTGCTTATAGGATCGTGGAACAAAGCGTTTTCTCAATTTTTGTTTCAGCAAATTCCATGAATTAATTCTTTCTTTCTTTTCCCTTTCTCTCTTGATTTGACAATTATCATACCATAAAGATGCAAGCTTTGACAATTTAAGAATAGCATAAGTAAAGCACTTATAATCATCAATACCTTTGTGAGAGAAAATTCGATCTACTCGTCGCTCCCAATCTAGATAAACTTCTGGATCTAAAGTACCATCGAATTCTGGAAGATCACTCAGTTTGATCTCCTCATCCTTCTTGTATCCACCACTACCAATAGAACCTCCCGAAGCCTTAGCCTTCAATTCGGACATCTCCCCTTCAAGACTCTTCATATGATTCATGAAAGTAATGTTTTGTTCCATCAAAGCAGCCATTTGTTCAAGCAAGTGAGTTTCCGTTGATTTACTCACCATATTTGCGCACAATCGGTAATCTTCCCTCGAATGTTTGTTGCTGTAGATTTTGCGTCACTTATCCAATGACCACGAAATTTTACAGGCTATAATTTTAGTCCAATAGGAATCCAACCAAAAAAGAATCACCGAAAAATACCAAGTATATAGTTCGCAGTAACCTAAAACTTCCAACTGGTCCAGATCTGCGCCGAGAAGAACAAGAACCAAGAAACTAGCACGAATTGATTCTTGATTGCTCAAGAACAAGGATATAACGACTCAATAATCACACCAACAGCTCTGATACCATTTGATGCGTTTCTTGATTCGTTTGGTCTTAGGTTTAAACAAGCTTCACTCGTTTGTTTTCGCCTAAGGGTTCTAAATCTGATTTCAAGGCTTCACTCACCTTAATCTCGTGATTTAGGGGTTTTTTTTGAGGATAGTTTGAATTAGCTTCACTCACTAATTAATCTAACCTCTCTTAAATCAGGTTTCACTCGCCTAATCTAAGGGTTTTTATGTTTAACTTCACTCGTCAAACACAAAGAAAACTTGGAAAGAAACGTTCCAAATTAACAAGCAATAAAGCTTTAATCAACAAAACAAACTTGTATAATTTGAAGTTTACAACCTTTATTTATAGACTCAAAACTAATCCTAAACCTAATCAAATTAGAAGACTAATCCTAATTAAATTAGAATCCCATTTGACCTAGAAAACCTAAGAAAACCGAAACTTGATCCCCAAGTTCCTAATTCGGATATGACTAAACTAACTAAGTTTAATTCAACTTAGATTAGGTTATTCAATCCTCCTAAAACACCTAGACACGCCTAAAAACCAAAGTCAAGTCCTAATCCACTTAGGAATTTACTTTGCTAAAAACAAGTCCTAATCCAATTAGGAATCTCTTTTGCTAAAGACAAGTCCTAATTCAAATAGGAACTCACTAGACCAAAACAATTCCTAATCAAAATAAAAATCCTAACGCTTAAAACAAGAAAAACCCTTTCAAGTGAAAGGTAAAAACTTGTAAGCCAAAATCTAATCTAAGAAACATTAAAGAAACGGACCAAGAAAGGAAACGTTGAATGCATCCGCATCACACGCAGCCTTTACAATCATCAGAAGTTGCATCACCTTGACATAGGAATAGGACATAGACTTTCTCCGAATCAAATGCAGCCAAGTCTGCCGAATTTGTGGCATTGTATCCATTATTGATGCTTTGGCCTGCAATTTCTGGCAGCGAAGATAACAACTTGTTGAGGTTGCTCGAAAATGAGGCTTCGAATGTGAATTTGTCGTGATAGCATTCAGAAGTAACAAGGGTATTCTTTGGTTCACTAATGATAAACCTTGAACTAAAGATAATAAAAACAAGAGATGAATAGAGATGTAGCTTTGAATGATTAATGACGAATAACATTTTGATAAATTAGTATTGCACAGAAAATGAGAATTTTGACCGAGATTTTTATCTTATGCCGCGAGAATATGGCAAACAAGCTGAGCAATATTGACTACTTTGGGCCGGTGGGCCTTATAATTGACCCGTATTATTAGGTCTAATTGACTAAGAGTCAATTTTGGGTCAACTTTACAAGTCTTTGCTCTAACTCTAGTATCGAGGAAACTACCATATGTTCCAATTATTAAAATAAAAACAACGATTTTCGTGTCAAAACTTGTTGTATTAAGGTTTCGAAGATCATTTTGGCATTTTGGATTTGATTTGAAGTTCGAATTGAAATAAGTTGTTGGAAATATCTCGTTTTACGTATTAAAAATTACCTCAGTTTGCATTACATACACCAAATGAAGCATTTCCAATTCTTAAAAAAATGAGTGGTTAAATTAAAATAGGGTGTTTAGTGGGTTGTAAATTGCAATTAATCCCCTGTTAATTCTTATATAATTGTTCCATACATGATTTTTTTTAAGGAAAAATTGAAAAGAATAATCTCACCTTTGGCACATTTTCTCAAAATAATCCCACATTTGCGTATTCCAAAAATAATCTCACCTTAACACCCCATATTCTGAAAACTAGTTTTTTTACCTTCAACCTGTTTCACAGATTTTTTTTTTTTTTTTTTTTTAATCTTCTTTTTCCACCTCACTACCTTCATTCAACCACCATGACCATCACCACTAAATTTACCACCTTCCCAACATCACCACCAAACTGACCACCTGAGATGCAACCTCAGCCCCGCCCCGCCACCTGAGCCACGCCCACCTAAATCCCACAACTCTCCTGAATAGCCACCATCCCTATCCCCTACCTGATCTCAACGGTCAGCATAGCAGTGCGGAGATGAAACGATGAGAATCCATCCGCCATTGATTCCGTTTTGTCAAGCTCCAAGGTTTCGAAACGACAACCGTGTTTCATAACCAATTCTCAATTATTAACGGCATTTTTCCGTCTTTGTTGTTATTCCATAGATCGATGCTCTGTTTTCCGAGCATTTCAACGGCATAATTTGACAATTTTCGGTGATTCACCTTCAATTTCAATTGTCGGGGAAGGGGCTGCCATGACCAATCCCCATCCCAAGTCCCCTCTTAACCTCCAGATCGAAACCCACCTGAATCGAAACCTCGTTCATGTGTTGTGTATAGTCCCGACGGTGAGGGGATTCAGACATTTTTCCGGCCAAGAACTCGATCAACGCGCCCCGGCGGATCGAATCGGAGTTCCTCGGCGTTCGGGCGGCCTACCAACGAGAAGTCAACCTGACACACAAAGGGTAAATTCTAAGTCCGGCAGGAGAGAGAATCGGCGGTTGGGTTTGGCGGCATCGGTCCGGCAGGGGAGCGAATCGGGGAAGGGGAAGTGGGAAGGGGAGGGAATCAAGGAGGGCGGCTGGTCCGGCTGTTCCGGGGGCGGTTGGGTCCGGCAAGGGAGGGAGCTCCGACATGGTAAGGAAGAAGAAGCTAAGGATTATTAATGTTTTTGTTTATTTCTTAATTATTTAAAAAAATAACAAAAATCAATCAGAAGACGACACGTGGCAAAAGACCTTCTAAACAAGTTATTAATTTCACCAACAAGTAAAAGGCTTGTTTTGAGAATATGGGGTATAAAGATGGGATTATTTCTGAAATATGCAAAAATTGGATTATTTTGAGAAGATGTGTCAAAGATGAGATTATTCTTTTTAACTTTTTCTTATTTTAAAAAACAAAAATCTACCCAAATAATGTTTTTCACTTTATAAACAAACATTAGTTTTACTCATTTAAATAGAAATTAGCAAAGTTGTGTCACTAACTCATACTCCGTAGACCGTAATACAAGTTTTGTTCATTTAAATCAAATGAGCAAATTTTACCATCGGTTGTACCTTACTAGCCTGCTAGGTATGATTAATGGTTAATGAGTTAGAATGTGTAAAACCCATACTCCCTTTTTTTGTTTTTTAATATTTGTATTATTGTGACCGACATATTAATCGAGATATAACTTTGATCATAAATATTTAACTTTAAACGCATGATATTAAGAATGAAGTACTAAACACATACACATAATTTTATTCGATCTGATTCCAAACTCTATGAAATCGTCGTTTATTGAGGTAAGTAACTATGTTGTTTGTGAAATCTCCAAGGAAAATAATTTTGGCCTTGAAAATGGAAATTCCTAGGCAATAGCTAAAATATGTTGTGTTTGGTTAAAAATTTGCTAGGAAATGAAATTTTCAAGAAAAATGTAAATTTCCGCATAACATGGGAAATAACTTACCAAGCCCTTCCAGATAAGTTAATTTCATGTGGAAATTTATTTTTCACGTTGAACCAAACGAGCACTAAAGAGTGCTCCGTAGTTGATTACTCGTAGCTCTCAAGCCAGCAGGATCCAAAAAATGCTGCCGCTCTTTTTATGCCAATTGGCGACTGTGGAGATATTTGGGTTTGTGCATACATATCAGTATCGAATTATTGTAATCCAGCAATAAAATATCTCTACTCTTCGTCATTTAAGACAACAACGTTGAATGTTCTATTGCTGTTGGATTGTAGTTTCTACTGTCCAACATTAATTAATTATTGCATGTGACTGCTAGTTTACAATTTTATATGTTTAAATTTTTGGAAAGATAAACAATACTACCTCCGTTTTTTTTAATTGACACGCTTTGACTTTAGCACTATTCACACATTCTCCTTTGACCGTATTTTGTGTTTTATACGTAATGAAAAATATATATAGTCATGTGTGATCTTGTTATATTCGTCACGATATATATTTTTAAAATATCAAATTTTCGTAATTTTTGTTTATCGGTAATTAAAGATATAAATGATTGAAGTTGTGCATTCGTAAACGCGACTAAAAAAACGTGTCGACTAAAAAGAAATGTAGAAAGTATTACAACACTAATACTTGCTTACATTTTTTTTGACAAAATACTTGACTACATTATTATCATTACAGTTTTCTTAGAAGACAATAAAACTACTATTTAATTTTTAAGTGTTACACTGTACTTATAAAATGCGATTTTTTTTTATAAGTAAAAAACTTTTATTTTTGACAAACAATAACTACATCTGAAAAGAGCAACAACTTGAGGCTAATAAAAGATTGAAAATTGACCCCAAGTCAACCAACATGGAGAAAGATGAGATAGATTACATCTGTAGCAGACACTATGGCTCAAATAACTAGACTTATAAAGCCCATAAACTTTTAGGGTTGTTGTGGATCAACCGTTCAAGTAAATTTGGTGGGACATATGAGTTCAACTTGAAAGGAATGGTGTCTTTCGAATAAGTAAATTATTTCGTAGAGGATTCAATATTAATCAGTAAAGTTAATTATTCAGTGAGGTTAAGTGATCGGAATGCCTAGCTAGAGGCCGCTTCCGATCAGTAAAATTAATATAATTAATCTTACAACTTACTCTTGACTGAACCCTACGGATCACACTCAATCGTATAATCGAACAAAGACGACGAATTTGAAGGATTAAATACGTCAATAAGGACTTTACGAATTAAGACGTCGGATTTTGAGCTTAGAGCGTCGCAGCCGAGCGTCAAGCGTCGAGACGATTTTAGGAATTGATAAGACATAAAATAATCAAACAACACGACATGTCAAGCCTAACACGACTGTTACTGTTACTGTTACTGTTACTGTTACTATTACTGTTACCGTTACTATTACTGTTACTATTATTAGTATTATTACTACTATTACTATTACTATTATAAGATACAAATGTCCAAAATATTTCATTGTCAGATTTTTAGGAAGTTTGTTTTTGGAATAGTCAGATTATTGTTATTATCATATATGCATTTCCTCGTTTGTTGTTTGTGTATGGATGAGGTTGGGCCACTTAGGAGAGTTACGTATGTAAAAGGGCATTAAAAAAATTAAAGAGAATGTAGGGTGGGTAAATACTAAATGGCATCGTTTCTAAAAGTATCAATTCGAATGTTGACATTGGATTTGGTAAGATCGGGTCGGGTTGGGTTGGGTCACTTTTTAAAGTTAAATTATACTAAATTATAGTGTCTATGTGAGTTGAAAATCTGAATCGGATATTTTTTGGGTCGGATCGGGTGTAGTTTTGACACCTCTAATCATTACTTGATTATAATTATTTAATAGTTTCATTTGACTTTTTGTAATCACTCTGTGTTTTAATAACTGTTACACTTTGAATGACACATATTTTTAGGCAATTTAATTGATTTAAATAAAATAAGAGATAAGTGGGAGTTGAAGTATTAGAAAATTGTAAAAGAATGATAGTGGGCGGCTTAATAGTTTATGAAAAAGTAATTTATGAAAGTTAGAGGAAAGCTAAGCTAAGAAATAATAATAAAAAAAAAAGTAGTAATAGGTTTGGGTGGGGACCCTGAAAGGAAAAAAAATATAATATTAAAATGTATTTTTTGCCAAAAAAGAAACATTTAACTCTTATTAAAACACAAAGGGAGTATCAATAATCAATCAATCAATAATAATATATACGTACTACAATACACACCAATAATGACATGTGTCATCTCCTGGTGTGTTTTTAATTATTTTTCTTTTAAAAAAAATCAAATTATTAAGGAGACAAATCATTTACAAAAATAATATTATTTTGTATACAAATTATATTAATACGTAATAATTATTATATTTAAAATAAAAAGAATTCACAAACCTTTCTATGAAATTTTTTGACAACTATAAACCAAAAATCAAAATCTTAAAATAATTTGTGACCTAGAAAAGATATTGCTCATATTTTTGGCCTACTTTTGTTTTAGTAGTGTATTAGAAGCTACAATTTAAAAATGCAAATATCAAGTCAACATATCATATATATTTTCATTATTTCATGACTAATTTATTATTATAAAACTTATCAATCAATAATCAACAACTACATATAATTATAAATCACCATGCATGGCACGGAATCTAGCCTAGTTCAAACTATTAAAATTTTTATCAAAAAATCACATTAGTATATACATAAAAAAAAATAGTCATGTAACATATTGTTAGATTCGTCTCGATGTATAATTTTTTAATAACAAATTTTTATAATTTTTGTTAATATATAACAAAAGATATTGATGGTCAAATGAGTATTTAAAAGCAGGGTAAAGTTAAAATGGGACTATCAAATTGAAATGAAGAGAGTAGTTTTGTAGTCCTCCATCCCTCTTTTCTTATCGCCCCACTTTCATTTTTAGTCCGTCCCTTCAATTTTGCTTCATTTTATTTTTAGACAAAGGGACTATACCTTTACAGTCATCCCATTCACCCCGCCAATTTTCTATTCATCATTTTATCTAACCAAAAATTAAAATAATAAAGTAACATTATTTTTGTGGAGCAAAAATATATACAAATCTCAACTCGAGGAATCTCACTTTCGCAAGTTGGATTTTGCCTAACAACATTTGCTTTGTGTTTCGTCTTATTCATCTTTGACCCATGTTTTCTGAGCTATTCGGACTTGGACTATTGGGCTTGCGCCCTAACAGATGGTTTATATGTAGACAACTTCAAACAAATTTTCAATGCTCATGAACTTATCATTCTCAACTCACAAGAATGGCAATATTAGTTTAACTTATTTAGCTAGGGAAATATAGTGACTTAACAAATTAATTATGAAGTATAAATTAATTTTATTTGTAAATTTGTAATACTATTGAATAATGTTCCCTATGTCTTTTCTACTGTAGATGTCGTAATAAGCAGTGAAAGATGCAAGAATTTTCTTTTATGAGTTCGGACATTTTGGAGTTATTGGACTTCAAATAACTTAGTTAAAAAAATTTGGACTTATAAACATTTTTTATCTTTAATGATCAGACTAATTTTAAATTAAATAATCTTTTTTTTAAAAAAAAAAATCTGTTTGCTCAATTTTTTGTATGACATTACCTTATAATATATATGTTGTTACTTAACTGACCGAAGTATAATTTAAAAAATTGTAACGAGTTCGAGGAGACATTAAGATAATAATTGGACTTACCACTAGAGACGTTAGAATTCGGTGTTGGTAACGATGGTGGTTGTGGTTGTGGTTGTGGCAGTGACGACATGTTAAAAAATGGGTAAACCTCATATCGAACAACACAACTAGGTTGCAATACTCTTCCACCTTGAGTCTCTCTAAACCAGCCAGCAGCGGCCACTAAGCACGTATTACAATCGCTAGGGCTTAAGTCCGGCATACACTGCGCCAACCCATATATTGTCTCAAAACTCTTATAGTTCACAGAACCCGTAGCAAATTTCTTTTGTGAACCTCCGGTTGCAGCTCTTACCCCAATGTCGTTGTTCATCATGTTACTCAACAGGTCCATAAACCTTGTCGTGTTGCCGGTTATATTATGCGACCTCCAATAAAGCCACGACGGCGTAGTATCCAAGCTACCAAAAAATGAGTAGTTGGAATACCTAACCATACACTCGTCGTACCATATTATTGCATCTTTTCGGTTAGGACAATATGTCTTAGAGAGGTCAGTGGTAGTGGCCGTGGTAACACAGTCTTGGCATGAGCTTATATTCTGGTCCCCGCGACAAAGGAATTGGCCATATACAGCTTCGTCATTAAAAATTTTCCCTCCAAAACTATACATGATGTCATTGTCTTGTGATTTTTATTTTATTTTATTAAAATTCTAGTCAATTACATTATTATTAGTATCAAATTCCAAAAAATGGTCTATTCTCTTTAACAACAATAAATTAATTTGTCTTCCTTGGATACTCTTTCATCATTCAATTTTTCTATGAGCTTTATTTTTTTAATGTTTGATGTTTTATTTGTTTTGGGAATATTTTTATTTTTAATTTTAGAATTATAAAATAAATAAATTTAGAAAATTTCATATGATCAAATCGTGCATCGCACGAGACTAGTCTAGTATAATAATATTCTAGATCAGGTATTAATAAATAGTTATCATTTTTTTTTCCAACTATATCAATGTATTAGATCTTTTAATTTTTTTTTTAATACTAGAAAAATTTAATACCCCCTCTTGTAAAAGTTCGTCTCAACTAACATTTGACTTATTTCAGATGAAGTTATGCATCAGTGCACAAATAAATGTAGAATGATATTAAAACAAAATGACCTTTTCAAATAAAAAAATCTCAAGCATTTAATTTTCTTGAAATAATGAAATATGAAAGAACACTTATATTAACAACAAAAATTAACGCCAAAGATAGATAGCTATTTCATATCAACAACAAAAATAATACATTGTTGCGTCAAAATCGATGAAGGATACGTGTAGAACTGTAGAAGTATGTGTTGAAAGATATACGACAAGAATTCATAACAATGACCATATTTTCTCTGCCTTTTCCCTACATACCCTTTTGAAATGGTATATGAATCCATATGTGACAACTTGTATTTTCATTAAAACATTGCATATGAAATTGCATAAGATTCCATATATGACAAATAAATTAAAAGGGAGTATAATTTTATTTTTTTTGTTGCTCAGAAGTGATGTCCAAGATACTCTATCTACCTAGGATTCATCTTACTGATTGTTACTTGATTTTGTGTGTATGGCATTGAGTCGCATGAGGTGGATGATGTTACTGTTGAATTTTTATTAGACCTTGTCATGATATGAGATGATTCTACACTACTATTGTAATAAAATCGAGGGCGTTGAGGTGTTGAAAGTGTACTTGTAGTAGAGTTTGTATTGCTGAGCATGAAGACGACTGTTGACATGGTTGGCCTCTCATGTGCATTCTCTTGTACACATAATAAGCCTAAATGAATGCTTCTCATCACTTCATCAGCCGAGTATGTGTCTTTCAATGTTGGATCCATAAAGTTCAAAGGTGTTTCTTCTTTCAAGCTTCTCCAAGCCTAGAAGATAATAATTGAGGCATATAGTAGTAAATATATATTTCTCATGCTTAAAACCAAATCCAATTTCAAAATGAAAAAAAAAAAAATCTTTTACTCACATGAGTCAAGAGGTCTCCTACTCCCGAGGGGTTGAATTTACTATTGATCTTCTTGCCACTTACAATCTCTAATACTAACACGCCAAAACTATACACATCTGACTTTACGGAAAATTGTCCATGCATTGCATATTCTGGGGCCATATAACCACTAAAAGACATTGTCAGCAAATTGCAATTATTATACTTAGGAGTGGTGACAGGAGACGAAATAACTAAGACAAGAAAGTAGAACCAGAACTTACTATGTTCCTGCTACTATATTAGTGTCATCCTCTGTTTGTTCAGCTTTGAAGATCCTCGCTAACCCAAAGTCTGCGATTTTTGGGTTCATATCTTTTTCAAGCAAGATATTAGCTGCTTTTAGATCACGGTGGACGATTCTAGGTCGAGAGTCTTCATGTAGATAAAGTAGTCCTCGAGCTATACCTGTTATAATATTGTAGCGCATAGGCCAATCCAATTCTCCTTGCTTTTTTGGATCTATAATGTATATGTAAATTAAATAGAATGAATTACTCATCTAAAAATCAAAAGACCTATAACTAATCTAATGTAGTTGAGTTCGTTATTGGCACGTCAAGTTACAAGACAAGTCTATGATGCATCTCAAAATAAACATACCAAATAGAAAATAGTTGAGGCTTTTGTTAGGAACATATTCGTACACAAGAAGCTTCTCCTCTCTTGTTAAGCAAAATGCCAAAAGCTTAACCAGATTTTTAATGTTGAAGTTTAGCTATCAATACAGCCTCATTCTTAAACGATTCTATTCCTTGATTAGAGACCCTCGATAACCTCTTAACTGCTATATCTTGTCCATTTGGGAGGGTTCCCTAAGGCACAAAAACAATCAATTATGAAAAACAATTTTTTGATCATTTGAACTATTTTGTTACCAATTGTACAATCTTTTCTTAATCCTTTACTGATTAGTTTACGTGTTACCTTATAGACATTGCCAAATCCTCCTCCCCCAAGCATTAGATCATCTGAAAAGTAGTTTGTTGCAGCTTGGAGGGTGCTGAATTCGTATATCAAAGACTGTAGTCGTGAAATCCTCAAGCACTATGATAGCGCAACGTACAATAAGAAATTAGATCAGCACATGATTTTTAACCTTCAAACCAATAGAGAGAGGAGTCAATGGTGAGTTATGACTCGATGATTACCATTTTGTATGTCTATGAAGAGAGACTTCTTTGCCTTCCAGCAAACATAATACGTGCATGATGCAATTAGCAATGTCAACACAACTGTTGGAATAGCGATTGCAACAACTACTTTCGTTACATATGTTTTCTTCTTTCCTGCAAAGGCAAGATAGTTGATTGTACAAAAAATATTAATTAAAATTCAAGAAACAATCCCATTCTATGAATGACAAATAAATCTTGTTCAAAATAAGAAACTTGTGAAGGAAGTGCAATGGATATTCTCGAGGTTGTCTGAATCAATAATTGCTAATGTCTTCTATGACAATAACAAAGTCCTATTGATATTTTTAGATTTCATGTTGGTATAATTACTATACCAATATGAGGTCTAAATATACCAACAAGATTGTTGGTATTTTTAGACTTTATGTTGGTACAATTACTATATCAACATGAGGTATAAATGTACCAACAGACACTTGTTATTGTCCTTCATGACAATAGTAATTATGGGCATGGACTGCAATATCCACAAGGTCATAGACAGATAGAGGATTTGCTTGCAACTACAACTACAGATAGTTTAGTGTCTGTTGTTAATTAAGGATATTTTCTATAGGCTTATGTTAAAGAAGAAAAAAAAACACTTCGTAGTGTTGCTTGTGTTGAAAAATTTTGTTACATATATTCTCTCGCTCCAAATAGTTGCAAACACTAGATATTACATAAAGTTTGAGAAGAATTATAAGGCTGAGACCCAAAGGGGAATTTTTATAGTGGAGGTATCTAATTGTTAGTAGAAAAAAGAAATAATTAAAAAAAATTAGTTAAAAGTTTTTTGTAGTGCAAAAAAGAATAGTGTAAGCGGGTTGTTAGTTTATTGAAAAAATAAAATATTTGTGCAATTAAGTTGGCTGAGTGAAAAATGTTTAGGGTAAAATTACCCTAGCCACGTGGCCCAATCAGAGGCTGACACGTGTCAGTCCTAGAAAGGGCCAATGGGAACCAATCCCAGGCTGACATGTGGCAAGTCCTCATTGGGCAGGGACATTGTTCCCTCTGCCCTATAAATAGAGGAAAATTCCTCATTAATGGGTATTCACAAATCCCCAAACACAAAAACACAAAAAACCAAACTGCATTTATTCTCTCTGAATCAGAGAGAAATCTTTACTTTCCGCACTATTCACTTCGTACGCGTTCTAACTAGATCGTCGGAGGCGGAAATCCACCCAACCGGAGTTTCGTTGTTTTGCAGGTACAGCCGGTCAGCAAGCTCAGTATCGGAATTGTAACTCTCTCGTAGGACACATAAAAAACCCCGAAACATTTGGCGCCGTTTGTGGGGAGAGTACTTCCAAGATGACTTCTGACTATGTACCGCCTGCTGAAGGAAAACGGCCTATGGTAGAGGCTGAGGTCCACACGGACCCTAGAAGTGGTGACGATAATTACATCGACACCTATATGGCCCCAAACGGGTCATTCAGATCACGGCGCACCCGTTCCCGAGAAGTAAGGGAACGGGGTGAAGATGCAGTCCTTGATCCCCCAGCCGGCCAACCGGCTAGGGTACCCCAGGCGGCGGAGGCCTCAGCCCCCGTCACTAGAGACGAACTCATGAAATTCATGACTAGTTTCAAGGGGGAAATCACGGACATCATCAAAAAGTCTACTGGCTCCAACAGGGGTCAGTCGGTCAAGAAGCCTTCCCCTTCAAAGAAGGGGCAGGCGGCAAAGAAGGCTTCTCCCTCTGGGAAGAAGCAGGTGAAATACCGGGTGCCTACTCCGAACCCAAAGCCGAAGGGGACGGATGGGCCCCTGATCGATCTCTCAAGGCTCCGTTTCCCTAAATCAGGGCAACGGAAAGCCATCTAGCAAGTACAACCGGATGGGTCTAAAAAGACTTACTCCGACGCCTGAATTTTGATCCAAGAAAGGAGAAGTCAGCAAATGTCTGAGTCGGCTTCCACGTCGACCTTTCCAGATAGTTTTCGCAATACTTCTATGAAGCATTCGGAGACAAACTGAGGTAGTCAGTCGCTCGGCATGTCCGCGCGTACTGGCCCCCAGATCATCCAGCCGGCACCGTATGCGCCTCAACCGCCATACCTGCCCTATGGAGTCCCATACGTGCAGCCGGGTCTCTTTGGAAGCCAGGCGACACCCATACAGTCAGCCGACTGGCAGCTCCGGCTGCTCAACCTTGGTGAACAGCCGTCGGCGTTCTCCAGGGAAATAGCCGAAGCGGCCCAGCCGGCCAAGGTTAAGAACGTGTTAGTAGGTACCTTCGACGGTACCACCAACCCGGAAGACCACCTCATGGCATACACCAACCTCATGTACTTATAGGGGTTGGATGACGCCGTCTGGTGTAAGTGCTTCCCGGCTACCCTCAAGGGCATAGCCCAGAGGTGGTTTGGCAACCTTCCAGCCGGATGCATTAACAACTTCAAGACATTGGCGTATCTCTTTACGTCCAACTTCTCCATGAATATCCCTGCCAAAAATACCAGCCTCGATCTAGGGGTCATACAGCAGGGAGACAAGGAAGGACTCTGGTCCTACGTCAGGCGGTCTAATCTGACAAGAATCTAGATAGCCGGCCTGACGGATGAGGTTGCTTATACAGACTTCTTCAAGGGTCTGAAAGACGGGTCGGTTTTCAAGTTCGACCTCGTCCGGAAGAGGGTTGCCACCTTTCAAGAAGCCCTGATGGAGGCTGAAGCCTATATACAGGCGACAGAGCTGTGTTCCATCAGGCAGCCATCGGAATTTAAGAAGTCCGATAGGAGGGATAGCCGGTCCGCCCAGCCGGCTTCCAAAGAAGAGGGCAAGAAGAGAAAAGAAGTCTGGGCAGCCGACCGTTCTGGTCAGCCGTCCAAGAAGAAAGCAAGAGAGTTTACTCCGTACATTCCAAAGTACGAGTTTACTAAGGACCCATCCTCCATCCTCGTGGAGATTAGGAACCGGATGACTGTTGAAAAACCGGCTCCAATGAAAGTCCAGTCAGCAGCCGAGACAAGAGCAAGTATTGCCAATTCCACGAGGACATTGGCCATGACACCAGTGACTGCTATACTCTGAGGCGGCAACTGGACCGTCTGGCTGATGAAAGGGCGCTGAGGTCATACTTGGTAAAGCCCAAGGGCGGTGCCAAGAAAAACAAAGGGCAACCGTCCAAGAAGCCGGCTGCCAGCTCTGATACGGATGAAGAGCACATCTTCACCATAGCAGGCGGCTTCGCCGGAGGGGGTCGTACCATCCAGGGGGCAAAGGACAACATCCGGCGTCTGGTCAACTCAGTGGATGAGAGCCAGGCGTCGAGAGATACCTTCCCCGAAGTCCTCATTTATGAGAAGGACCGGGGCAAGGTCAGACGGCCTCATGACGACCCCTTAGTCATAGAGTGCAAGGTCGCCAATCAGCGAGTGGGCCGGATTCTTATAGATACCGGGAGCTCGTCTGATCTTATAAGCTACCAGTGCTTAGTGAAGCTAAAATACAAGCTTGGTAGCATGCAACCGGCTCCTTACCCTTTGGTTGACTTTGGGGGAGGAGTTGTGCATCCGGTTGGGAGGGTCGACCTACCCATCCGGTTGGGCGAGAAGGGGGAATGACGGCATATGGTAGTCAAGTTCCTGGTTGTCGAGGAACTGACCGCCTATAACCTTATCTTGGGCCGTCCAACCCTCAACGAGTCCAAAGCAGTCATCATCCCCTCTCTCATGCTGATTAAATTCGAGAAGGATGATGGGCTCGGTGGGTTCCTTGAGTGGGGATCAAAAGACGGCTAGGGAGTGCTACTTCACAGCCGTCAAGCCGACTGTAACCCCAGCCGGCATCAATGAGGAACCCACCCTCGGTGAAGAAATCATGGAAGCCGCGCCTGTTCTTTCAGCAGCCGGCAAAAAAAGGAAGGCGGACCACCCGGTGGTCGCCAAAAAAGGCAAAAAATAGCAATCACTGATTGGGGAACGATCATATGAGTTCCGTCCCCAACCGGCTGGTGAAAACATAGATTTAATCCTGGATGACAACCGTCCAGAGAGAACCGTCAAAATGGGGACGGTTGCCTTCGAGGAGTTAAGTGTGGAACTGCACCAACTTCTGAAAGAGTTCAAAGACATCTTTGCCTTTGAAGTGGACGAGATGCCGGGTATACATCCAGATCTTGCTGTTCACAGACTTGCCGTGGATCCTAAGAAGAAGCCGGTTAGGCAAAAGAAGAGGAACCACAGTGAAGAAAGATCTCAGGCGGTAGCCGCCGAGGTCAAGAAGCTCCTAGATGCCGGGTTCATTCGGCAATGCTACTACCCAGATTGGGTAGCGAACGTTGTTCTGGTCAAGAAGTCGAATGGTACCTAGCGGATGTGTGTAGATTACACAGATCTGAACAAGGCATGTCCGAAGGATAGCTATTCGCTTCCTAATATTGACTGTCTGGTTGACTCTATAGCCGGCCATGCCCTGATGAGCTTCATGGATGCCTACTCCGGCTTCCATCAGATACCCTTGTGGAAAAAAGATCAAGAAAAGATGGCTTTCGTCACTGATCAAGGGTTGTTCTGTTATACAGTGATGCTTTTTGGGTTGAAGAATGCGCCTGTTACCTTCCAACGGATGATTAATACGGTCTTCATTAATCAAATTGGGAGGAATGTGGAGGCGTACATTGATGACATGATAGTCAAATCCAAACAGCAGGCGGATCACCTTGTTGACCTCTGGGAGACTTTCTCAACACTCAGGCGGCATAAAGTAATGTTAAATCCCAAAAAAAAGCGTCTTTGGTGTTGATTCCGGAAAGTTTCTTGGTTTCTTGATTGATCAAAGGGGAATAGAGGCTAATCCGGACAAGGTACAGGCGGTGATTGACATGAAGTCTCCCCGTACTGTCAAAGAGGTCCAAAAGCTTACCGGTTGCCTGGCCGCCTTGGGTAGATTCCTCAGCCGGTCAGGTGACAAGTGCCTTTACTTCTTCCAAGCAATCAAGAAGAAGACCAGATTTGAATGGGGGGAGAATGCTGAGGCGACATTTAACATTAAAAGAGCATCTTCACTCGTTACCACGGCTGGTCAGCCCGTTAACCGGTGAAGTGCTCTACATGTTTTTGGCCGCCTTGGATCATTCCCTTAGTGCCGTCCTCCTTGCTGAGCGAGATGACACGCAGCTCCCGGTCTACTTCATAAGCTATGTTCTCCGAAATGCAGTGCTACGATACCCCATGGTTGAGAAATTCGGCCTCGCTCTATTCATGGCCGTCAGGAAGTTAAAACCATACTTCTTGGCGCATCCGGTGGTGGTTTATACCGACCAACCCCTCAAGCGGCCAATGACAACCTTGGACTCATCCGGCAGGCTTCTGAAATGGGCAATTGCCATTCAAAGCTTGGAAATCACCTTCGAGCCTAGAAAAGCAGTGAAGGGCCAGGCGTTTGCTGACTTCATTGTCAAAATGACAAGGCCAACCCAGCCGAATAATATAGATCAGGTTTGGAAGCTGTATGTAGACGGGAGCTCTACAATGAATGGTTGTGGTGCAGGCGTAATTTTCAAATCCCCGGAAGGGGATACTTATGAATATGCACTACGGTTCAAGTTTCAAGCCTCGAATAATGAGGCAGAGTATGAGGCTCTGCTAGCCGGTATCCGCATGTGTAAGGCAGTAGGGGCAAGAAAAGTTGACGCTTGCTCAGACTCTCAATTGATCGTCAGCCAATACAATGGTGACTTTGAAGCCACCCATCCGGCAATGATCAAATACCTGCAGGCGGTCAAAGAGGAGGCCGGGACGCTTGAGGAATTTAAACTAAGTCAAGTGCCCAGGTCAGAGAACAATCAGGCCGATGCGTTGTCCAAACTGGCATCATTCGCCACATGTGATGCGCCTAGGTCAGTCTTCTGGGAAGTCATGGAAAATAGAAGTATTGAGCATGATCCCATTGGAATTCTTGACCGAAGCTCTACCTGGATGGATGCCATCCGGGAATTTTTAGCACACGACACTCTGCCGGATACTCCTGCTGAGGCGGCTTTGTTGAAAAAACGGGCCGCCGGTTTTGAAATATTTCAAGGGGAACTCTTCCAGAAGGGTTACCTCCAGCCGCTCTTAAAATGTGTAACTCCTGAAAAGGGGAAAAAGATCTTGGAAGATCTGCACTCAGGCTTTTGTGCAACGCACATAGGCGGCAGATCCCTAGCCAAGAGAGCCAGGCGGCAGGGATATTTTTGGCCAACTCTTGAGTCAGATGCCATGGAATTAGTGAAGAGGTGTGACAAGTGCCAAAAATTTGGCCGGCTCATACACCGTCCGGCAACAGACCTGACGGCTATCTACAGCCCGGTTCCATTCGCGAAATGGGGCATGGACATTCTAGGACCATATACGCCTGCCTCAGGCGGGCGTAGGTACATCTTAGTGGTTGTAGACTACTTCACTAAATGGGTAGAAGCAGAGGCGGTGAAGGGCATTAAGACAAAGGACGTTATCTCCTTCATGTGAAGAAACATAATCACCCGGTTTGGGGTGCCTCTATCCATGGTCTTTGACAATGGTCCTCAATTTGAAACTTCAATGCTCAAGAGTTGGTTGGGGGATCAAGGGATCACCCATTGTTTTGCATCCGTCGGCCGTCCCCAAGCAAACGGCCAAGTTGAAGCCTTCAACAAACTCATCTCAGACGGTATAAAAAAGAAAATAGAAAGGGCTGGTGGTCTATGGGCAGACGAATTGCCGCATGTTCTATGGGCCATCAGAACAACTAAAAAGGGGGCAACCGGTGAAACTCCGTTCCTCATGACATACGGCACTGAAGTCGTCCTGCCAATTGAACTATATGAGCCAACACTTCGAGTCATGCTTTATGACGAAGAGGCTAATTGGGAGGCCATGCGTCTAGCATTGGATTCACTTCCGGAGCGCAGGGGCAATGCTGCCTTGCGTCATGAAATATACCGCTGAGAATGACGAGAGCCTACAACAAACGAGTGCACAAGCGGCCTCTAAAAGTAGGGGATTTTGTATTGAGAAAAATGGAGGCAACCGGTGGGACAAATGAACAAGGGAAACTAACCCCAAATTGGGAAGGGCCCTACCGAATTACCGAAGAAGTTAGAGGCGGCACTTACCGCCTGGAAACTCCAGACGGTAGGCAGCTAGCCAGAACCTGGAATGTAGACAACTTGAAAAAGTAATACTTCTAAGGATTTGTAATAGAGTATATTAATAAAGATGCTTTATTTTAATTATTTTTATCATGTCCCAGCCGTGCAATGCACAGCCGTCACTTATTTGTTTAATACATATTGTACTTTTCTGTTCGTAATTTTGCAAAGCACAGCCGGATACTCATCCGTTCATTACGTACATAAATCAAGTCCCATGCGTAATACGCATCCGGGCACGCATCTAAGTAATACTTGGATTTATAAATTTAAACTGTCTGTCCAGAAAGGCAGACATCCGGCGATTTGAATTTAGCTTCAATCGTTGACGAGAACATCTCCCTTCCGGGTGGCACATTGTTCTAGCGATCATAACTCAATGCCAGTTGAATGATCCTTCGAATTCAAGATACAGACGCCTATTACCCAAAGGTAATACAGACGGCGTCTAGAATCTTGAAGCCTAAAAAGTAGCCGGCTTTCAAGGAAAAGCTTTACAGTGGCAAGCGCATAATTTGCCCAACTATTTTTAAACCGTCTGTCCAAAAAAGGAAGACATCAGGCGATCATAACAACGCCAGTTAAATGATCCTTTCAATTCAAGATACAAACGTCTATTACCCAATATTAAAGACGTCTATTGAGAAGTACACTTTATTAACTCGAGCGTGAAAAGAAAGGCTAAGGGGCTACTCACCTCATCTCCATATGGTTTTGAGGTGGAACCTCTTTAGATATTTGTGACGAGTGTGACCTAGATTCTTTTATCAAAATTATCGTTAGAGTATCGAGACAACTTAGAAACACTATTAACTTTCCATTAAAAAAAATATAGTGAAAAATAATGATTAAATGTCACATATATCAAGTATTAAGTCTAGAGGTGTCAAAAGGATCCAAAACCGACCTGAAAAATATCTGATTCAGATTTGGATTCGTGTGGACATAATAATTTAGCATGACTCAACTTTAAAAATCGATCTTAGTTGCGTTAGAAGTAAGTATATATTAGGGAACATGTGTAAAAAAATAATTACGTACCCTTCACAGGAGGTGGCGGTGTTGTCCTTGGCGGTGGTGACAATGCCGCAACAGGTGGTGGTGACACTGGTGAGGCTATATCCTTATAAAATTGATAGACCTCGTACCGTGTATTGCAGCTAGGATTCATCATCTGACAACCCTTTCTCCCATTACAATAAGTGGCCATCTTAGTAAGCATAATGGTAAGACACTTCTGACAGTTCATTGCAGTAAGGTCAGGCGTGCATTGAGCTCTAGTATATAATTTTATCAAACTATTAAAAACAACATCACCTTTAGTTAAGTAGTATTTCCTGTCTCCTACCCCTAACAACCTAGGATTATCCTCGGATTTGCCCAGTTTAGAAGCTAAATCGTACAAGGTATTACCCGTCAAATTCATGAACTTGTTAACATCAGTCATGAAGTATTCGGTGTTTGCCAAACCAACTTGAATATTCTCATCGACATCCCCAAGAAAAGACGTGTTGGAGTACCGAACCATGCATGTATCATACCAAATTACCGCTCTTTTGGCATTCGGACACTGGCGCTGAATTTTATCAGCTGCATCAGACACGCAGCCTTTACAATCATCAGAAGTTGCATCACCTTGACATAGGAATAGGACATAGACTTTCTCCGAATCAATTGCAGCCAAGTCTGCCGAATTTGTGGCATTGTATCCATTATTGATGCTTTGGCCTGCAATTTCTGGCAGCGAAGATAACAACTTGTTGAGGTTGCTCGAAAATGAGGCTTCGAGGGTGAATTTGTCGTCAAAGCATTCAGAAGTAACATAAGTTGGTTCACTAATGATAAACCTTGAACTAAAGATAACAAAAACAAGAGATGAATAGAGATGTAGCTTTGAATGATTAATGACGAATAACATTTTGATAAATTAGTATTGCACAGAAAATGTGAATTTTGGCCGAGATTTTTATATTATGCCGTGAGAATATGGCAAACAAGCTGATCAATATTGACTACTTTGGGCCGGTGGGCCTTATAATTGACCCTTATAATTGACCCGTATTATTTGGTCTAATTGCCTAAGAGTGAATTTTGGGTCAACTTTACAAGTCTTTGCTCTGACTCTAGTATCGAGGAAACTACCATATGTTCCAATTATTAAAATAAAAACATCGATTTTCGTTTCAAAAATTGTTGTATTAAGGTTTTGAAAATCAATTTGGCATTTTGGATTTGATTTGAAGTTAGAATTGAAATAAGTTGTTGGAAATATCTCGTTTTGCGTGTTAAGAATTACCTCTAGTTTGCATTATATACACCAAATGAAGCATTTTCGATTCTTAAAAAATTGAGTGGTTAAATTAAAATAGGGTGTTTAATGGGTTGTAAATTACAATTAATCCCCTGTTAGTTCTTAAATAATTGTTCTATACATGATTTTTTGTTAAGGAAAAATTAAAAAGAATAATCTCACCTTTGGCACATCTTCTCAAAATAATCCCACTTTTGCGTATTCTAAAAATAATCCCACCTTAACACCCCATATTCTCAAAACAAGCATTTTTACCTTCAACCTGCTTTACAGGTTAAATTTTTTTTTTAATCTTCTTTTTCCACCTCACCCCGTTCATTCAACCACCATGACCATCACCACTAAATTTACCACCTTCCCAACATCACCACCAAACTGACCACCTGAGATGCAACCCCAGCCCCGCCCCGCCACCTGAGCCACGCCCACCTAAATCCCACAACTCTCCTGAACAACCACCATCCCTACCCCCTACCTGATCTCAATGGCCATCATAGCACTGCGGAGATGAAAAGACGAGAATTTAACCGCCATTGATTCCGTTTTGTCAAGCTCCGAGGTTTCGAAACGGCAACCGCATTTCGTAACCAATTCTCAATTATTGACGGCATTTTTCCTCTTTGTTGTTATTCCATGGATTGATGCTCTGTTTTCCGAGCATTTCAACGGCATAATTTGACAATTTTCGGTGATTCACCTTCAATTTCAATTGTCAGGGAAGGGGCTTCCATGACTAATCCCTACCCCAAGTCCCCTCTTAAGCTCCAGATCGAAACCCACCTAAATCGGAAACCTCGTTCAGGTGTTGTGTATAGTCCTGACGGCGAGGGGATTCAGACATTTTTCAGGCCCAGAACTTGATCAACGTGCCCCGGCGGATCGAATCAGAGTTTCTCGGCATTCAGGCGGCCTAGCAACGAGAAGTCAACTTGACACACCAAGGGTAAATTTTAAGTCCGGCAGGGGAGAGAATCGGCGGCTGGGTTTGGCGGCATCGGTCTGGCAGGGGAGGGAATCGGGGAAGGGGAAGTGGAATGGGGAACGGGGAAGAGGAGGGAATCAAGGAGGGCGGCTAGTCCGGCTGTTCCGGGGGCGGCTAGGTCCGGCGAGGGAGGGAGCTCCAGCAGGGTAAGGAAGAAGAAGCTAAGGATTATTAATGTTTTTGTTTATTTCTTTATTATTTAAAAAAATAACAAAACCAAATTAGAAGACGACACGTGGCAAAAGACCTTCTAAACAGGTTACTAATTTCACCAACAAGTAAAAGGCTTGTTTTGAGAATATGGGGTATAAAGGTGGGATTATTTCTGGAATATGGAAAGGTGAGATTGTTTTGAAAAGATGTGTCAAAGCTAGGATTATTCTTTTCAATTTTTTCTTTTTTTAACAAACAAAAATCTACCCAAATAATGTTTTTCACTTTATAAACAAACATTATTTTTACTCATTTAAATAGAAATTAGCAAAGTTGTGTCACTAACTCATACTCCATAGACCGTAATACAAGTTTTGTTCATTTAATCAAATGAGCAAATTTTACCATTGGTTGTACCTTACTAGCCTGCTAGGTATGATTAATGGTTAATGAGTTAGAATGTGTAAAACCCATACGCCCTCTTCTTTTTCTTTTTCTTTTTATTTTTTTATTTTTTTATTTTTAATATTTGTATTATTGTGATCGACACATTAACCGAGATATAAGTTTGATCATAAATATCTAACTTTAAACGCATGATATTAAGAATGAAGTACTAAACACATACACATAATTTTATTCGATCTGATTCCAAACTCTATGAAATCGTCGTTTATTGAGGTAAGTAACTACGTTGTTTGTGAAATCTCCAAGGAAAATAATTTTGGCCTTGGAAATGGAAATTCCTAGGCAATAGCTAAAATATGTTGAGTTTGGTTAGAAATTTGCTAGGAAATGAAATTTCCAAGGAAAATGTAAATTTCCGCATAACATGAGAAATAACTCACCAAGCCCCTCTTGGTGAGTTAATTCCTACAATGCATAGGAAGTTATTTCCTAAAAAATACTAATTTCATAATGTCAACCAAACACTTTTATAAAATTTGTATGCAATTAGCAAGGGAAATAACTTCCATAATATATAATTTCATGTGGGAATTTATTTTCCACGTTGAACCGAACAAGCACTAAAGAGTGATCCGTAGTTGATTACTCGTAGCTCTCAAGCCAGCGGGATCCAAAAAATGCTGCCGCTCTTTTTATGCCTATTGGCGACTCTGGAGATATTTGGGTTTGTGCATACATAACAGTATCGAATTTTTGTATCCAGCAATAAAATATCTCTATTCTTCGTCATTTAAGACAACAACGTTGAATGTTCTATTGCAGTTGGATTGTAGTTTCTATTGTCCAACATTAATTAATTATTGCTTGTGACTGCTAGTTTACAATTTTATATGTTTAAATTTTTGAGGAATGATAAACAATGCTACCTCCGCTTTTTTTTAACTGACATGTTTTGACTTTAGCACTATTCACACATTCTTTTTTGACCGTATTTTGTGTTTTATACGTAATGAAAAATATATATAGTCATGTGTGATCTTGTTAGATTCATCACGATATATATTTTCAAAATATCAAATTTTCGTAATTTTTGTTTATCGATAATTAAAGATATGAATGGTTGAAGTTGTGCATTCGCAAACGTGACTAAAGAAACGTGTCAACTAAAAAGAAATGGAGGAAGTATTACAATACTAATACTTGCTTACATTTTTTTTGACAAAATACTTGACTACATTATTATCATTGCAGTTTTCTTAAAAGACAATAAAACTACTATTTAATTTTTAAGTGTTACACTTATAAAATGCGATTTTTTTTTTATAAGTATTAAACTTTTATTTTTTACAAACAATAACTACATCTGAAAAGAACAACAACTTGAGGCTAATTAAAGATTGAAAATTGACCCCAAGTCAACCAACATGGAGAAAGATGAGATAGATTACATCTGTAGCAGACACTATGGCTCAAATAACTAGACTTATAAAGCCCATAAACTTTTAGGGGTTGTTTTGGATCAACCGTTCAAGTAATTTTGGTGGGACATATGAGTTCAACCTGAAAGGAATGGTGTCCTTCGCACAAGTGAATTATTCCGATAGAGGATTTAATATTAATTAGGAAAGCTAATTATTCAGTGAGGTTAAGTGATCGGAATGTCTAGCTAGAAGCCGCTTCCGATCAGTAAGATTAATATAATTAATCTTATAACTTGCTCTTGACTGAACCCTATGGGTCACACCCAATCGTATAACCGAACAAAGTCGACGAATTTGAAGGATTAAATACGTCAATAAGGACTTTACGAATTAAGACGTCGGATTTTGAGCTTAGAGCGTCGAAGCCGAGTGTCAAGCGTCGAGATGATTCTAGGAATTGATGAGACATAAAATAATCAAACGACACGACATGCTAGGCTTGCAAGCCTAGCATGAGGCCTAACCGCACCACTCTAGTGGGGGCAAGGCCAAACTGCAGCCCAAGCCCTCGCATATGCTCAGCATGGTGATGGCCAGGGCATGCGGGGTTGGGCATGCAATTGCAGCACAAGCCCTCGCATAGGCCAAGCAGCAAGCTGACCGAGGCATGCGGAGCTGTGCGTGCTGGCCGAGCTAGCGTGCGTGCCAGCAGCGCTAGCTAGCCGCAAGGTTAGCCCTCAATCAAGCAACGCCCAGCCGTAAGCATGCGGGCTTGCTGTGCTTGTTAGCCCAGCCAAGAGAACAAGGGCAGCCTACAAGGCACCCTTGTTGCCCAAGGCAAAGGGCGGCCACGTGGCACATGCTTATTTGGGAGAGCTTTGCTTGGGGAGCAAGGGGGCATGTGGTCCTCCCCTGTAATCCTCACCTATCCCTTCCCATGTGTGTGCCAAGTGTTGTTTGATTATTTGTCTTGCCTATTTAATTTAATTTAGAATTAAATTAATTGCTTATTTTCTCATTTTATCAACTCTCTCACATGGAAAGATGATTGAGGTTTTTGGGAGTGCTTTGCTTATAATACCAACTTTGGGAGTTGAAAAATTTACACTTTGAGTTGAACTCAATAAGGCATTTCCCAAAAGCGTGAGAAAACCTTTAAGTTCGTAAAACTCAAGTTTTGGTTTAGCCTCGTCTAAGCTATGAGGTAAGAACCTTGTTCGGTGCGTGTGGGTATGCGAAGTAGGAGGATTCGCGCGTGCGTGTCTTAGAGATTTCCTAGAGTCGTGCTCGGGTTCGTGTGAAGCATGCTACGAGGGTAAGAATGTCTTTTTCCTACTTTTCCTATCTTCCTCTTTATGTGTTTACTGCTTTATTAATTGCATGCTTATTTGTTTAGTTGTATTAATTATGCATGCAGTCCGGGCGGGTTTTGGTTCCGCACGGTGCTCACGCATCGTAAAATCCAACACAACCAATTCTAATTTTTTAATAAAAATCTATAAAGAAATTCTAATTTTCAACTCACAATGTATGGGGTTTAAGATATCTAAAGACAAAGGGGACGGATCTGTGTTTTATTGTATTGGCTGACTCGACTTGGATGAGTGATGGGCCGCTACTAGTATGGACCATACAAAGGGGTGAAAATAGTATAAAATCAACAATAACAGTATAATAATAAATACTCTCTTTCCTTCTTTCTCCATCAAAAATATCGCTGGAACAATTCAACAATAATAGTATAAAATCAATAGTAACATTATATATATCTATAATAACAATATTACCGGAAACAAAAAAAAAGAAGGAAAAATTGTTCAAATTGTACTTTAAAGTGGTCCACTTTGTTGTAAAGGTCCTTTTATAAAAAAAAAGTGGCAACAAAAGTCCTTTTATCCATCTTGGGTTGTGAAAAGGGTCCTTTGACCGAATTCCAGTCATTGACTTTGTTTTCCGGCAAAATATAATCACGTGCCTTGCACATGACCTCTCTAAAACAATTTTTTTTTTCCCCTTTTCCCTCCAAGTCAACCATAATGTCTTCTTTATCTTTCCTCTTTGTAAACCCTTTTAGATAAAAAGGTCCTTTTAAGTGGTCCACTTTGTGGTAAAGGTCCTTTTATAAAAAAAGGTGACAACAAAGGTCCTTTTACCCTATTTGGGTTGTGAAGAGGGTCCTTTGACCGGATTCCGGTCATTGACTTTGTTTTTCGGCCAAAAACGATTATTTTTTTTAAAAAAAATTCCGCTTTTCCCCTTTTCCATCCAACTCAACCTTAATTTCTTCTCCATCCTTCATCTCTGCGAACCCTGATACTCAAAACACATCAACAAATATCAATTGTAGTGGCTCTAATTTTCAATTTTGATGATGCTTTTGAGTATTAGGGTTTGCAAAGAGGAAGGATAAAGAAGATATTAGGGTTGACTTGGAGGGAATAGGGGGAAAAATCGTTTTTAAGAGGTCACGTGCAAGGCACGTGATTATTGTTTGCCGGAAAACAAAGTCAATGACCGGAATCTGGTAAAAAGACCTTTTCACAACCCAAAATGGATAAAAGGACCTTTGTTGCCATTTTTTTTTATCTATAAATGACCTTTACAACAAAGTGGATCACTTAAAAGGACCTTTCAAACAATTTTTTAAAAAATTTGGTATGGACTATACCAGGTATGGGCCTATACTTACGGCCAATTTGTAAAAGTCTTCGCTTAAAGTTGTGGATCTAGTATGAAGTTATGGAGAAAGTCCATACCCATAATTACTATTGTCATAAATGACAATAACAAATGTCTGTTGGTACATTTATACCTCATGTTGGTATACTAATTGTACCAACATAAAGTCTAAAAATACCAACAATCTTGTAGGTATATTTAGACCTCATATTGGTATATAGTAATTATACCAACATGAAATCTAAAAGTACCAATGGGACTTTGTTATTGTCATTGAAGACCTGAGCAATTATTGATTCACACAACCTCTATGATGACTCAATCTATCTGAAATTATGAACTACGATGACCCAATCTTTCGTAGGAGTGTTGGATGACCCGTCAGGGGTAGTCACCCCAAAAACCAAACCCAGTGATGAGTACCTTTCACGTCTCTAATTATCGAGTTAGGTGAAGAGTTGAAGAGTCTCGTGATGTTTCCTTAAGCTCTGACCATTTCTAACCTTTCTTAAAATGTTTTAATCCAAAATCATTCATTTCATGCCCTTAAACCCAAAATCATTCCTTTCGTGCCTTTAAATCCAAAATCATTCATTTCATGTCTTTGAAAATCATTCTATTACTTGTTATGGCTGCCTTTGCTGGAAGGGAATAAAGTAACAAATCGAGATTGCTCTTGTACGAGATATCACCACCGAATTTGGCGGGCGAGCACCATGATCTGATAAGGGTATGCCCCGGATCACTATTGATTAACGATGCCGCAGAAAAAATAAGTGATGGAAGAGCTAAAATCAGAAATAGTTTTGAGAAAATAATATGTATTAACATGATCATTATTATGTTAATTAGTGTTGCAAAGAAGCTTTGACTTTAATTTTTGCATTTAGTAGGCATAAATTCTAGAGATAAATTACTAAAATATTTCCTTATACGTTCTTAATTAGTTGGGACAAATTTGTGGAAAAGTCGCTTTTTACATGTCGTTATCCATTACTAATACCTGCTAGGTTGTGTGAATGTTATCTTTGATGTCACATGAGTACATGACAATGAGGTTTGTAATTTGCAATTCGAAAATACACGACCAAATCAAATATATATGTATATATAAATACAAGACAGGCCTAATGTTCATTTTAATTATAAATACATGATGGGCGAGAAGTGGCGGATCCAGGATTTCTAATTAGGAATAGCATTACGCATTAGATAATTTAAAAAACCCTTAATTATTAGAAACTTATAATAAACTATTTAGATTGTCGCGAACGAATTAGGTTGACATATAATGTATCATCTTGTCATATACCATTTCATATTTTATCAAGTGTATGCCCATTTTTTTTTTACCTTTTTACTATATTCATATATCAAAAATTTTCGTATACGGCCTGCTGCACCGTGTGGCCTGCTATACAAAACAGGCTCATCCTTCTTTAAGGCCCAAAAAAATAACGGACCCCTTTTCTATCCCGTTTTCCGTTATTTTCAAACAATCGTTTGATTTGAATTTTGCAAACTAGTCTTTTTAGTTTCCTTCCTCTTTTCCCAAACCGCCATTAATTTTGTCACTTCATCCTTTTATTTCCCCTCTGCAATTCTCTCTCTTCTCACTTCGATCTTTCTTTAATTTTCTTCTCCAATTTCATTCTTTCTCTCTCTAAATTACTCCTCTAAATTATCTTCTTTTTTCATCTCAATTGTCAAAATTGGTTAAAATCAAGAAGGTCGTATGAGAAAGAAAGGAGTTTCTACATGTTCAGTCGTTGGATGATCCATGTACTTTTGAAACCCTAATTTTTGCGTTTTCACAATTATTGTTCTTTGTTTACTTGAATTATCTCTAGTTTTTGTTGTTTTGATGATTTTCTTCCTTGTATCTGATGTTTATTGTAATTTTTCACGTAATTTCGTTGTTTTTTGTGAAATTTCTGCTTCAATTTATTTGTTACTGTAGTTTTTACATTGTTTTGTTGTTTTCATGTTGTTTTGTTGTTGAATTACTTTTTATTTTCACTTGATTTTGATTTTTTTTTTATTATTTATTTTTTATCTAAGTTTCGAATTTGTTGATTATGAGTTATTCTAATATAATCTTGTCAATTTCAATAAATTTATGAAATTTCTCATATATTTGATGTTAGTATTAGTAGTCGTTTATGTAGGGGTTACTTATTTTGTGTTGTCTTAGGTGTCACCTATCTAATGGTTTTGTTAAGATTTTCTTATGGTTGTGGTTGGTGATTAGAGTAACATAGTTAATTGAGGTTTTTAGTTTATTGAAGCTGCTCATGATGTGAATGATTTGCATGGTTGTGCTTGTTGATAGAATAATGTGGTTAATTGAGGATTTTCCTTTATTTAATGTAGATGCTAAGGATGGAAATAAATCTCAACCTACTGAGGATTTGAAGTCTGGTGAGGTTGCCGAGGATGTAAATGATTTGCAACCTACTGAGGATTTGAAAGTTGCTGATGCTGGTGAGGATGTTACATCTGTTGAAGCTCTTGAGGATGTAAAATCGGTTGAGGTTGGTGAGAATGTGAAATCTAGCATTTTGAAGAAACGAAAAGGTCGACGTGCTACTGAAGCTAGTCAAGAAGTTGATGTCAAGCCTGATGTTGAGGATGTGAAACCTGTCATTGCAAAGAAACGAAGAGGTCGTAAAGCTGCTGCTGATTGTAGTCAAGTAGTTAAAGTTGAAAAAGTTGAAGGTGAAGGTGAAGAGGGGTATGTTTACATTTCTTATTTCATATGTTTGGTGCTTTGGTTTACTTGTTCTTGTTTTTGGTAATATGGGTTACTTGTAATCAGAGGTTACTTGAAATTAGTTTTTACTTACATTATGGGTTACTTGAAATTATAGTTTACTTGAATTTGGGTTACTTGAAATTATAGGTTACTTGAATTTTGGTTTATATTGGTTGTGAATAATAGGTTACTTAATTATAGGTTACTTTGAATTAGAGGTTACTTTAAATTAAGGAGTTACTTATAATCAGTAGTTTCTTACAATGTGTTACTTGAAATTAGGGGTTACTTGAAATTAAGGGGTTACTTGGAATCAATAGTTATAATATGGGTTACTTGAATGATGGGTTATAATGATTATTTGAAGTTAGGGGTTACTTGAAATTAAGGCTTACATGGAAGTAGTTTCTTATTATATGGATTACTTGAAATTATGGTTTATAAGGATTACTTGAAATTAGGGGTTACTTGAAATTAAGGCTTATTTGTTTTTGTGTTCCACTAGTAGAAAAACAGAAATAGGCAACCCCCCTATGCCAACGGTTCATAAACAGAAATAGGTTAACCGTTTCCAATTAATTTAGTTGGCAACGGTTTTGAACCGTTGCCAATTTTTTGGGATTTGGCAACCCCCAAATACTCAACGGTTCAAAACCGTTGCCTTTGGGGGGGTTTGAACCGTTGTCAATTTGCTTGTTTCGTGTAGTGTTCTTTTTTGGTTAAGTTTTTTACTTCTTTACATTTTATGTTTTTTGGTTCTGGGATGATGGAGTTACTATGCGATGCAGACTAGCTGGTGCTGTTCAATTTATGAAAAAGGCAACTGATAAACAAAAGAGAGTTGTTGAGTCTATTGGGTTTGGTAGTTTGGTATCAATGAGAAATCTGTCCGAGGAAAATTATTCGCTGGGTTTTATGCACATTTTGATGCAGAGACTTGTTCTTTTAATCTACCTTCTGTACAATCTTATAAGCTGACAGCAGATGATGTCCATGATGTTTTTAGCATTACCATGGGTCCTTCTGCTATTCCCATTTCTGGTCTTAGCACTTTCCCTCTTACCTTCGTCACCTTGCCTTGGATCCTTACTCAAAGAGAAAGTTAGGAAGAAGGGGTCTCCTCGTAGTGAATGAGGTAAAAAGAAAGAGCCGTTGTAGCGGAAGTCCCACTAGTGGAAGCGCCCATCTCCTCGGGCAGAGGGAGGTGCGAAGGCCCTGGATCCCCGCCCGCGCAAAAAGAAGTAGCAGTAGACTAAGAGATAATGAGTTGAAGGCTTCTTGGAAGGAAAAGTATACTGGTGGTGATAAAGAGATTATTGTTTCAGTTATGGTTAACAGGATGAAAAGTGATAAGGGTATGTTGGCAGGTAATGATGATTTCAAAAGGTGTTTTGTGATGTTTACCATGGTTACGTTACTTACCCCTACAACAAATAGGCAAGCTGATTTGAAATTAGTTTTAGCTTTAGAGAATGTTGAGGAAATTAGCAGGTATAATTGGTGTCAGTATGTTTTGGACGATCTATGTGATAAATTGTCAGGTTACAAAGATTCAGCGAAATATGTTGCTCGGTGTATACTTTTTCTACAGCTTTGTTATTTCCATAGGGTTCAAATTCAAGGGAATGTATTAGATTGTTCATTACCATTGATTAGGCATTGGACTGATGAGTTGAGCAAAGAAAGGATAAGTCTTGAGAATGGAAATTATGGGCAAGGTCTGCTAGATGAAGTTACATATCCTGTTACTAAAGCTGAGGTTGCCGGTCAAGGTACTAAGGTGCAAAAGAATAAAAAAAAATAGTTCAGGAGAAAAAAGATGACAAAGAAGAGAGTTTACTAGAAGTGGCCAAGAAGATAAAGGAAAACAAGAAAAAAAAAGGGGAAAGAAGATAAAAAGGAAGAGAAGGAATCAGTGGAAAAAGAAGAGAAAGTAGAAAAGAAAAAAAAAAAGGGCAGTAAAAAGGGTTCCTTAAAGAAAGAGACGGAGGAAAAAGAAGAGAGTTTGGAACCCAAAAAACAGGTAGAGGAAATAGAAGAAAATGTAGAGAGTTTGGAGGGACAAAATGAGGAAGATGTAACAAAAGAACTTGACATAACGAGTGAAGAGAAAGAGGATAAAGAAGAAAAAATTGAGGAAGATAAACAAGAGTATTTGGAAAAAAATAAAGAAGAGAAAGAAGAGAATTTGGAAAAGGATCAGCCAATACAGAAGAAGAGAAGACGTTTGGTCAAAAAGGTTGGTCTGATGTCAAAGAAGAAGCCAAGGCATTTAATGAAAATGTCTGCTCGAAATGTTGTTGTTGCTGAGCAGCCTTCTCCAATTATAAATTTTTCTTGTCTTAAAGACTCTGATACTACTATTGCTGATACTGGTGCAAACTAAGTACCTCAATTGGAGAAGGATGATGGCAGAGCTTGTGTTGAGCAGCCTTCTACAATTCAAGGTTTATATTTCTTCTTTTATATTTATTGTGCTTTGGTTTATGTTGATTATGGGTTACTTATAATATAGGTTCTTTGTTTTTATATTAATTTTAGATTTTTCCGATTTTGAAGAATCTTATGCTGCCATTGGTGAAACTGTTGCAAACCAAGTATCTGAATTGAAGAAGGATGATGGTGGTGCTGGTGTTAAGCAGCCTTCTCCAACTGAAGGTACTGATGGTGCTGATGCTAGTGTTATTGTTCGTGTTAACCAGATTTCTGAATTGAATAAGGATGATGCAGGAGGTGATGTTCAACAACCTTCTTTAGTTCAAAATAATCATACAGATCATCAAATGGAATCTGTTGTGAATGTTGTTTCTGATTTTGATGCTATTGTTTCTACTGCTGACGCTGAAGTGGTAGATGATATTAATGTTGTTGATGATGATGGTACTACTGTTCCTAGTTCGTCACGTGTTATTCTTGATGGTCAATCAAGGATTGTTTCTTTTGAACTTCCTGCTGAAGTTCAAACAAATGAAGAAATTCGTCAAATTGCTAATAATGTGAGTTTTTTTTTTAATCATTAACATGTTTTATTTCTTAGATTTTATTTCTTAAAAGTGTTTACATTGTAAGGTTTACTTGTTAGATATTTATTCTTGTATTATTCCTTAAACATGTTTACCTTGTAGGGGTTACTTGGGGTTATAAAAGGGTAAGGGGTTACTTTAAGTTATAAGGGGATAAGGGGTACTTATGTTATAAAGGGGAAAGGGATTACTTAAGTTATAATTATAAGGGTTACTTAAGTTATAATTATGGGGTTACTTAAGTTTATAAAGGTTTGAGGGGTTACTTGAGTTATAAAGGGGTAAGGGGTTACTTAAGTTATAATTATAAGGGTTTCTTAATTATTGGGTTACTTGAGTTTATAAAGGTTTCAGGAGTTACTTGAGTTATAAAGGGTTTAGGAAGTTATAAATGGGATTAGGGGTTACTTAAGTTATAATTATGGGGTTACTTGGGTTATGAAGGTTAAGGGGTTACTTCATTTATAATTATTGTTATGGGGTTACTTAAGTTATAAAGGGGTAAGGGGTTACTTAAGTTTTAAATATGGGGTTACTTAAGTTATACGGGCTACTTAAGTTATACTTATAGGGTTACTTAAGTTGTAAGCAAGGGGTTACATAAGTTATAGTAAGGTAAAAAAATTTCCTTTATTGTTTAGTTGATGGATTGAGGTTACTTTTTTGGTTAATTTTTATTGATTTATTTGATGGATTGAGCCTTTTGAAAGGGTTACTTTTTTTATATATTGATGAATTGTTAATATTTTTGTAGGGTGTTGAGGAGAAGCTTATGTTAATGCAGAGGGATATGAAGTTGATGTGATATCAATTCGAAACATACATTGATTCGATCAAGAAGCAACCAAAGTTGGTTGAAGTTGATGTTCAACATTCTGAAAAGGAAAAGTCCCCTGTTCTTTCACAGTTGGATCCCATTTTTAATGATCCATCATTTTGGGAACAAATAGACAAGATTACAAATCAGGGTAATGTAATGAAGAAGATGGTAGATGATTTGCCTTCGTTTAAGTTGTTTTCTTGTTCTAATCCAGAACTTGAAACACCACCTTCATCTCAATTGGCTCTTAGAGGTTTTGCTGATATTGTTCAAGACGCTGCTGCTAAGCCTATTCAAGCTGAAGAGGTCTTTGATGATTCATTGGGTGCATCTCATGCAAAATCAGTAGTTGAAGATGTTTTGTTGTCAATTAATGAAGAATTAGATACTAAATCTCTTATTGAGCCAAGTACTACTGAGCCAATTGAAGGTGCCAATGTTCAAGGTGTTTCTATTCCTACTGAGCTAATTTAAGATGAAGAGGTTCATGATGTTGAACATTCTGATGTTGTGGCATATGATAATAATCCTTTGGCTATAGTTGTGTATAGTCCTATTGCTTTAACTGTTTCAAGTCAAGAGAATTTGGTTTCAACTCTAAAGAATATTGATGAGTAAGAGACAAAAGAAAGAAGTGTTACGCTCCTTTGTGTGTGGCAACAATCCTGAAGAATCCATGGAGGTTTTAAAGAAGAAATTTGCTGATGTTGGTATGCATGATGGTGAGAAGGAAATTCAAGTTGTTAGTGGGGTTAATAGTTATGTGGAAAGTGTTGAATTTATTAGTTGCAATATTAATTGTAGAATTCCTGGTGGTTATAAATTACAATTAATATCAAAATTTATGAGATCTAACAACAAGAAAATGTCATCAATAAGGAGCTTGAGGATGCGGTAGCTGACTACTGTTTTATAGAGAATTATGCTGGATTTTCTATGTCATAAGTATTTTAATTATGTCTTAATTTTATTTATGTTATAGGGTTACTTTTTATGGTTATACAGTATTTGTAATGTTTGTTTATTTTAAACAGGGAAATTTTAGTCTATTTTAATGAATTCTATTCTTTACCGCGTGAAGAATTCTTAACAATGCTGACTAAGCGGATAATTTCCAATCGTATTTTGGATTGTTTTTAATTTTTCTTAATTATGTTTGTTGAGGTTTTAAAGTATGATGGCCTGAACGATCCAAGATTCTTTTTTGATGGTGAACATATGGTATTTTACTACTATTTTTTTTATGTGTATATAATTTTTGATTAGTTGTTTATTCATATTTATACTTTTTTTTTTAATGTATTTATATTTATATTTTCTTTAATGTTTTTGTAGTGCCCTCTTTTGTGTTGTATATATAACGGAGAAGGTTGCATATATGAGAATGAAGTTTTGGAGCAAGGATATGTGGACTAAGTCTGTACAATGCCCTGAATTGTGTGATGCACTGTTGGTACGTGTTTTGTCTTATTTTTATTGCTTTATTGCCTATATTTTACTGGGTTTCCTGTATTCTTATTTGGGGTTACCTTTATTTATAATTAAGGGGTTACTTATTAAGTTATAATTTAAGGGGTTACTTATATGGGTTACTTAAGTTATAATGTTATAATTTAAGGGGTTACTTTTAGACGTAGTACTTGTAAAGTTATAATTATAATTAAGGGGTTACTTAAGTTTAATACTTGTAAAGTTATATTTATAATTAAGGGGTTACTTAAGTTTAATACTTGTAAACTTTTAATTATAATAAACGGTTACTTAAATTATAAGAAATTACTTGCATGGTGTTTCATGTATTTTTTGTGTCTATTGAATTAGTTTACTTGAATTGATTGCTTAATTTTTTTGTAGATATTCATTCTAATCTACTATGGCAAACATTATTCTTTTGTGGTCATAAACTTCATTGAGCACACAGTTGATTACTTGGACAACATAACTTATTCCATGCATGTTTAAGTTGACAAGAAAAATTTCAAAATGTCAACCAATTTTGATGAATTTCACACTGAGTATTATACTCTCACATGGTACTTGGTAAGATTTGAAATTTTGATTATTTAATATGCTTTTAGTTACTTGTAAGGGTTACTTTCATTATGAAGTCTTATTCTGGTTACTTAAGTTGGGGTTACTTGAAATGACTAGATATATTATAAGATGTTTCTAATTTTGTTTTCTTGTATTTCTTATCCTAGAGACTTTTGATATGTTCATTTTATATAGAGATTTACCCACGTTCCTTGGTCACAGTTAGGAGTATTCTTGGCTCTTTAGAGCCATTTTTATTACTAATATGCGTTTTCTAGTGTTTTCGTAGATTTGGTAATGTTTTATAGGAAATTGCGAATTTGGAGCATTTTCCCAGACTTATTTGAGCCACAACGAGCATTGGAGTGGGATCGCATTAGACCGCGTTGGAGCAATCAAACCGGTGATTAAGGGCTCGGCAAAGAAGAAAATTCCATGGTATTGGACCGAGTCTTAAAGACCCAAAGAGGAAATGCGAATTGGGCCAGGTAAATAGCCCAATTGAAGATATCTAGATTGCCCGAGAGCTCGCTCGACCGGGTGGGTGTCTCGCCCTGAGGCGCGCCCGACCGGGCGAGGTAAAAGGAAGGAAAAAAGCCCTTCGCCCTGTCTTGCGCCCAACCGGGCGCGACTGAAGATCATCAGACCAAAAACGCGTGCCCGACCGGGCACGCGTTTCTAAAGGATATTTAGCAATTTTAATCTTTGTTTTAGCTTAGGTTTCCTGGCAAAGAGTACAAATACGCTTTGTTAAGAGGGATTGAAGCTATCTCTTCTCAGTTAGTTGATTCTTAGTTTTTAGTTTTAGCTTTTAGTGAATACTCTTGTTTTCTCTCTACACCTTGAATTTTACGTAATTCATTATCTCCGTTTACTTTGGTAACGATTTCCCCTTTTATTTCCAGTAATTTAATTGCTTCGATTTATTATACTTTGTTTAATTGATTTGATTAGTTTAGTTTTAATTATGCGTGAGTAGTTTAATTCTAGGGTAGTGGGGATCCATAAATAATATAAAGGGTAATTTATTATTGTTGATTGTTAATGCTTTGGTGTATTTTCTATTGATTATTTTACTGCTATGCAATTAGATTAGCGCCGGTTTAATTGTATGAGTTACGCAATATTGATTCGAGATTAGAGAGATGAGAATTGATGTTTAGGCTTAGTTTCAATAGGCAGGTTAATTTATAAATGGTTAAGTCAAGATTCGAGATATGCGATTTAATACCGGTAGATTAATTCTGTGATTGTAATACGTAGTGAAAGCCCTTTATGATCTGATTAATTGATGCATTGATGATTGATTGTTGTGTTTTACCCTGGAATATTATTTATTGGTAAACCTATACCCTAGGCTTTTTATTATTGATTATTCCATTAGTTTAATTATAGTCTGAAGTATAATTCTCACAATTCTTGTTACTTGATAATCTAGATTATATTAACTTTTTAGGAGTAGAAAGACTTGTTTCTTGTGGATTCGATCCTACTTCCCTATCTATTTTAGTTAGTGGTCCTAGGAATTACTTTTGATTAGGTGATACGACTTAAACTTGTCAAAATTTGGCGCCGTTGGCGGTGAAACGGTTTTATTTTTATTTCTAATTATTTTTGTAGTCTAGATTATTTTCTTCTGTCTTAGAGAACGCAAGTTCTTTGGTACAGTCTCTCATACTTGTTTGTTTAGTTCTGTGTTTATGTCCAGGAGTTCTAGATCAGGTTACATTTCGTTTGATCCTGAAATCGAACGTTCTTTTCATAGACAGAAGAACCTTTTTAGACAGGCACGAAATACTCCCGAGGGTAATACACCTTTGGAACCCCCATCTGATTCTAGTGACACAGAAGTTTCTTGAAAACTAGAATCAATGATGGCTTAACCACCTCGCAAGCTCAGGGATTGTTCTCAGCCGTCCCTGGCAGATTTTCCATACCTTGCTCTTACACCCAATCTCAAGGGAGTACAGTTCGAGATTAAACCCCAGTTTATAACCATGATCGAGAGGAAGCAATTCAGCGGAGCTAAGGGTGAAGATCCAAATCTCCACATCTTGGTTTTTTGCTGATATTGCAATACTATTAGACAAGCTGGGGTCACGCAGGACCAAATCAGGGAGATTCTTTTTTCCATTTCTCTATGTGGTAAAGCTAAATTGTGGTACGATGGATTGAACAGAACTGCACTTGGTATTACTGACTGGGAAACTCTTGCTTTGAATTTTTATAATAAATACTACCCTGCAGAGAAGACAGCTTTGTTAAGGAGTTTGATCCAAAATTTTTCCCAAGAAGAGAATGAATCTTTATATGAAGCTTGGGAATGATTCAAGGATTTGTAGAGAGAATGCCCCCACCATGGGCTAGCACAGTGGCAGATAATGCAAGCTTTCTACAACGGGCTTGGATATAATTCAAGAATGATTTTGAACTCTGCAGCCAACGGAACATTTATGAATTTAGATGTTAATATAGCGAGCAATGTTGTTGAAAAGATGGCTATTCATAATTCCCAATATGGGAATCCCAGAGGATTTACAAATAAGGGAAAGCACCAAGTCGATTCTATATCTTTTTTGCAAGCACAATTAACTGCAATTAGCCAAAAACTAGACAATATTAATAAATCTAATTCTTCTCCTGTTGCTAATATATTTGCTGTTGGTACTAACTCTGCAATAATCTGTGATAATTGTGGTCTTGTAGGTCATTGGGCGCAGGAATGTACCAATTCGCTTGAGAAGATTAATTCTTTTCAGACTTATACGCAAACTAGTCCATACTCTAACGCCTACAATGCAGGGTTGAAAAATAACCAAAATATGTCGTACAATGGTACGAATGTGCTTAACCCCCCACCACAGGTACAACAACCACAGTAGAGGTACTACCAACCTCCACATCAAAGACCACAACAAGCTATTACTCCTCTTTCTAGCTCTGGCTTATCAGAAATCAAAACGATGTTAGTTTATATGCAGAAACAGATGCAGATGATAGATGCGCAAATTGACTCGATCCTAGCACATAATAAGATTATGGATAATCAAATTGCGCAACTTTCCTCTTCCCTGCAAACTCGCCAGCATGGAGCCCTACCGCCGCAGCCTGTGCAACCTACTGATCACGTGAATGCAATTACTCTAAGAAGTGGTTCAAAATACGATGGGCCTTCTATGCCCAAAAATGATGAACCTATAATTACAAAAGTTGCTAATCTTTATTCTGTTATACCTAACATTGTTGTTACTAGCCTTGCAGGGCCCCAGAGTAAAACTAACATTTTTTATGATACATTGCAGGGTACAACTCCAAAGAAAGTAACAACTCAAGGCAAGAGTGGGGATGTACAGAAACCAGTTATCAAACTTCCATTCCCAAATAGACATCTTAAGAGTAAGTTAGATAAGCAGCTTAGTAAGTTTTTGGAGGTTGTTAAAAATTTGCAGGTAACAGTTTCTTTCACAGAATTAATTGCTCAAGTTCCTGCATATTCTAAATTGACCAGAAAGAGATCTATTAGTGAGGTAGAGACAGTTGCTTTTACAAAGGAGTGTAGTGCTATATTACAGAATAAATCTCCACCTAAACTAAAAGATCCGGGTAGTTTTTCTATTCCTTGTCACATTGGTAATCTGATGATTGATAAAGTTTTATGTGATTTAGGGGCTAGTGTAAGTGTTATGCCATTATTTTTGAGCTCTAAATTAAATATGGGTAATTTAAAATCTACAAATATCACTCTACAAATGGCCGATCGTTCCGTTAAATACCCTATAGGTGTTTTAGAAGATGTTCCTGTTAGAGTAGGTAAATTTTATATACCTGTTGATTTTGTTGTTCTTAATATGGAGGAAGATTTGCAAATTCCGATTATTTTGGGTAGACCATTCCTTCATACTGTAGGGGCAATAATAGATGTGAAAAGTGGCAAACTTACGTTATGTGTAAGGGATGATAACATTACTTTTAATCTAAATAACGCCCCTAAAAGCCCCATGTTAGAAGAAAATGCTTTAGTATTAGTGTGGTTGATGTAAATAATTTTTCTAATAAGCCCCAAGCTCTCGTTAGAGATCCTTTGGAGGCGGTATTTTGTGTTACATCTTCCGCAGGATTAACTACATGGAAAGATGAAGTGGATGCTATAGAAAGAGCTCTGAATTGTGTAGGGCTTGGATTTGAAGAAGAAAAAGTGGAGAAAAATGAGCAAATTGATGAAAATCAGACTCATTGTGCTGAAGCGCGCCCGACCGGGCGAGCACTCGCACGACCGGGCGCGAGGGGAAGTCCGTATGCGACTAAAGTTCGCCCAACCGGGCGCGAAAGTAAAGAGGATTTTGTCATACATATCGCCCTGCCGGGAAAAGCTCCGCTCGACCGGGCGCGAGAACGAAGATCGAAAAAAGAGACAATTTCGCCCGACCGGGCGAGATAGCGCCCTACCGGGTGCGAGAGCGGGACAGCAGAACAGGCCAACTTCAAGACGCCATATCTTTTGCGTTTCTCAACGAAATTTTGCATCTGACCTATCGTTGGAGAGCTCTTCAAGTCTAATTTCCAATAAAATTAGAACCACTGCATTATCATTTGTATAAAAAAAAGTTATAAGCAAAATAGTGAACCTGACTCGTTTTTGCCTATTTTCCTACTAACAATTTGTTTCCTTTTTGTCCAACATTGAACCAAACTGCTGAATTGTGATGCTTGGGATGGCGGTGGCTATGAGTTTGATGATGAGGGGTAGTCACTTGGGTTACTAACTTCCCTTTAAGTCAATGAGGACATTGTCTGATTTAGCTTGAGAGGAATTTCTTGTATATATAGGTACTCTTTCTTTCCCTTTTAATGTCTTTTTATTTTCTTTGGTGTGCCTAGTTTAGTTTACTGCTTTCTTAGGTTAGATTTAATGCTTTCAAAAATAAAATAATACAAAAATACGTTCCAATGAATTATAAATCATGCTTCCCTGTGCCCCTTTGATTAAAATTTCATGAAAATTGTTTTGATTCTTGGTTATTGATGATAAATATTGTGGATTAGTTGATCATGATTTGATGTTTGATTGCCCTGAAATCTTAACATGCGTCAATTTTGCCCAATTGCTTGTGAATATAGTGCTTGACTAGTTGATTTGGTTAGGAACACTACACGAAACCAGTAAATTGGCAACGGTTCATACCCCCCAAAGGAAACGGTTTTGAACCGTTGAGTATTTGAGGGTTGCCAAATCCCAAAAAAATTGGCAACGGTTCAAAACCGTTGCCAATTAATTGAGTTAGCAACGGTTAACCGTTGCCAAAGCCAATGGCGCGCCTTTTTTTTTTTTTTTTAACATTGGCAACGGTTAACCGTTGCCAATGACCTGTATTGTTTTTTTTTTTGGCTGCACTAATATTCACCTGTTTTTTGTTTTTTTTTGGTTGCACTAATATTGACCTGTTTTTTTTTTTTTTTTTTTTTTTTTTTTTTTTTTTTTTGCTGCAATATTATTATTATAATAGTAATAATAATAATAATAATGATAATAATAATAATAATAATTATAATAATAATAATTACTATTATTATTATATATGATAATAGTAACAATAATTAGTAACATTAATAACAAAACATAAATAATTAATAATAACAATCGCATGCAAGAGATGATATAAATTAGAAAAATGTTTCATGTATATACATAATTAATAAGCTAAGCCTAGGATTGATGAAGAGATGATATAGTACAAAAATGTATGACGATATTTACAAATTAAATGTGATGTAGGTCGCCAACATCTCCCGAATTACATGGAGTTCCTCGCTCGTGTATGGAAGTCCCGTTTGCCCCTTGCAAAACTTAGAATACACAAAACGTGAGTTAGTAGAAGTGAAATAATAATAATTGGGGTTAGTTATAGGTGACTAATGCTTGAGATTACAAAAAAGAGCAAGTAAGAGGTTTTAGGACGCAATTTCAACCAAAATGGCTCAAGTAAGGCCATTTTGGCTACTAAGATGCCTATTTTCTACAATTCTTGTCTATTGAACTCATAACTAGTTAAAACATGTCATTATCACTTAGTTATAGGTGACTAATGCTTGAAATTACAAAAAAAGAACAAGTAAGAGGTTTTGGGACGCAATTTCAACCAAAATGGCTCAAGTAAGGCCATTTTGGCTACTATGATGCCTATTTTCTACAATTCATGTCTATTGAACTCATAACTAGTTAAAAATGTTATTATCACTTAGTTATAGGTGACTAATGCTTAAGATTACAAGAAAAGAGCAAGTAAGAGGTTTTGGGACACAATTTCAACCAAAATGGCTCAAGTAAGGCCATTTTGGCTACTATGATGCCTATTTTCTACAATTCATGTCTATTGAACTCATAACTAGTTAAAACATGTCATTATCACTTAGTTATAGGTGACTAATGCTTGAGATTACAAGAAAAGAGCAAGTAAGAGGTTTTGGGACGCAATTTCAACCAAAATGGCTCAAGTAAGGCCATTTTGGCTACTAGGATGCCTATTTTCTACAATTCTTGTCTATTGAACTCATAACTAGTTAAAACATGTCATTATCACTTATTTATAGGTGACTAATGCTTGAGATTACAAGAAAAGAGCAAGTAAGAGGTTATGGGACGCAATTTCAACCAAAATGGCTCAAGTAAGGCCATTTTGGCTACTAGGATGCCTATTTTCTACAATTCATGTCTATTGAACTCATAACTAGTTAAAACATGTCATTATCACTTAGTTAAATGTGACTAATGCTTGAAATTACAAGAAAAGAGCAAGTAAGAGGTTTTGGGACGCAATTTCAACCAAAATGGCTCAAGTAAGGCCATTTTGGCTACTAGGATGCCTATTTTCTACAATTCTTGTCTATTGAACTCATAACTAGTTAAAACATGTCATTATCACTTATTTATAGGTGACTAATGCTTGAGATTACAAGAAAAGAGCAAGTAAGAGGTTATGGGACGCAATTTAAACCAAAATGGCATACCTCTTCAAGCTGACGTGTGTCTGTACAATGACTCATCACTATGTCATACATGAATCTCATCACGTATAGGCCACAGTCAACTCCGTTTTGCTGTTGTGCGCACTAGCATGAGGACCAAAGCACATGAATCAAAATGCATAGTAAATAAGCGACATCTTAAGCATTGTAAAGTAAGAAAATCACAACATCATGGGTGAATTACATTGGGTGCTTTCCATGTAGGACCTCGAGGAGATCGAGGATTTATCTTCTTCATGGTACTACGAAAAATCAAAGTAATAAGTTCAAATTTGACTAGTATAATCAATACATATGAGTTAAGATATGAAAATCAATAACAAGAATTGAAACAAACTAGATACTTACTTTTGTAGTATGGACCTCACGAGGCGCTTTCTTACTTGAGGCAACCGATCAGAGTCAAAGTAGAAGATTGTGTTACTGGAAACACAAATCACAAGTAGGGTCCAATGATAACTACACACGAGACAAACAAATCAATAGTTAGCCTATTACAAAAAATAAACTGGGAAAACAAATGAACTTGACTAGCATAATCAGACGTACTTCTCATAATACGGGATGAATATAAACTTGTCTCCCGCATTCACTGATTGCCTGATACCCCGTTCAACATAGTACAACACGTCAGCGGAGTTGCCTAAGATTCTAGCAGTGGACATCTGCTCAGGGCATAACCACCCAACTTGACAAGGAGATTCAAGCTCCCATATTTGCTCCTGGAGTGCTCTGCATGCATGATAACAAAATGAGGGAAATGTTAAGCATTGTACCACTTAGAAATTGAATACCACTAAACTGAATAACATAAATTGAGTACCAGTTGAATTACCTCATGCATATTTGAATGAGGGAAATGTTAAGCATTGCACCGCTTATAAATTCCTTCACATCTTCTTTGAATAGCCATGCCGTTGCATCATCATCGTAGTGGAACATTTCCTTAGGAAGTTGAATTTGGATGGGGCTGTCATCAGGCAACACGCAAACACGGTTGTGCAAATAAGCTAACTCCTAGGACAGCGATTGAAGCACCGTGTCTTCAACTAATGGATTAGCTTGCGTAGCTGAGCCTAGTGAAGGGCTCTTCATCGACGCCTTTCCAATCACCGAGCCATGTTCACTTCTGTTCTTTGGCCCCTCCACCCTCTTCTTTGGCGTTTGGCTTTTCCTCGATGGTTAATAAGTATGATCACACAAATGGTTAGAAAAGATTTTCATCACAATTTTCGGGAAGAAATTACAGGATTAAAGCGTGAAATCTAAATCTAAATTACCTGGTTCATCAACCGTATCCAAGCAGATGGCCATTGCACAAAACTACCTTTTGCTGCCCAGAGTGTAGTGAACTCCTCATCCTCCACGGGCACAGGTATTAAGAGGTCCTTGGACCCGGGAACCACAGAACGAATCCCGACAGAATAATGCTCAGGCAGAAGAGGTCGAAGATGGACCGTACCTTGTTCGGCCGGTTGTGCACTACCATAGGCAACAACATGCAAAGGTCCATATGATTCGCCCGGGTGAAGAAGTTCACAACGGGTCTCTTCCTGCACCAATTACGAAGATACTTCATTTACATATACATAACTAAGTATCTTAGGTGTAAGATAGGAGTTAAATCAAGCATTGAGCTAAAATCATGAAAATGGGCAAGTTAGAACTGATTTAGGCCATTTCGAGCCGTAAATACTGTAAATGAACCTCAAACTTGTGAAATTGCTCTTTTTAGGTCGTTTCAAGGCATAAATATTCATAACTAAGTATCTTAGGTGTAATCATTGAGTTAAATCAAGCATTGAGCTAAAATCATGAAAAATGGGCAAGTTCGAACTAATTGAGGCCATTTCGAACCGTAAATACTGTAAATGAACCTCAAACTTGAGAAATTGCTTTTTTTAGGTCGTTTCAAGGCATAAATATTCATAACTAAATATCTTAGGTGTAATATAGGAGTCAAATCAAGCATTGAGCTAAAATCATGAAAAATGAGCAAGTTAGAACTGATTTAGGCCATTTCGAGCCGTAAATACTGTAAATGAACCTCAAACTTGTGAAATTGCTTTTTTTAGGTCGTTTCAAGGAATAAATATTCATAACTAAGTATCTTAGGTGTAATAATTAAGTTAAATCAAGCATTGAGCTAAAATCATGAAAAATGGGCAAGTTAGAACTGATTTAGGCCATTTCGAGCCGTAAATACTGTAAATGAACCTCAAACTTGTGACATTGCTTTTTTAAGGTTGTTTCAAGCCATACATATTCATCACTAATTATATTAGGTGTAAGATAGGAAAAAAAAAAAACCAAAACGAGTCCAAAAAAAAAAAAAAAACTTGAGCGCGAAGGGCAGCTGTGCAGTGCTGCACAGCTGCTGCAGCCTTTTCGGCAGCCCCTCCGGCAGCCTCTCCTACCTTCTCCGCTTCCCAAAGAGAAAGAGAAGGAGAAGGAGAAGGAGAAGGAAAATGAGAAGGAGAAGGAGAAGAAAGAGAAGGAGGAGGAGGAGAAGGAGAAGGAGAAGGAGAAAGAGAAGGAGAAGAAAGAGAAGGAGGAGGAGGAGGAGGAGAAGGAGAAGGAGAAGGAGAAGGAGAAGGAGAAGGAGAAGAAAGAGAAGGAGAAGGAGAAGGAGAAGGAGAAGAAAGAGAAGGAGGAGGAGGAGGAGGAGGAGGAGGAGGAGGAGGAGAAGGAGAAGGAGAAGAAAGAGAAGGAGGAGGAGGAGGAGAAGGAGAAGGAGAAAGAGAAGGAGGATGAGAAGGAGGAGGAGAAGGAAGAGGAGAAAGAGAAGGAGGAGGAGAAGGAAGAGGAGAATGAGAAGGAAGAGCAAACAAGAACAACACATGCATTGAACTTAACCATTGAACAACACATGTAATATAGGAGTTAAATCACAACCAACTTAACCATTTCACAACACAATCAAAAAACAAATATCATTATCCAAACAAGTAAGCACAAAATCACCTTGAGAATAGGAAAGTGATGAGGTGTCGGAGTATCAAGTCCCCTTGAGTTCGCATGTGAAGGAGTACCAATCTGCAACAGTGTATTGATAGTGAAACATTAATTAGAACCGTACCCACGTAACTCAACATATCAAAACTTATAGAGTTGAATTCTAATCATTTACCTCCTGTTCTCCTTCTCTTCGTGGGTGGCTACTTGAGTCGGCAGGTGTTGTCGAGGAAAAGGGCAAGGTCGGCAAATTCATTTGCTTCGCCCATGCATTGAACTCTTCGCGCATCTCATTGTGCACTTGCTCTTTAATTGAAGCCACTGTGGCATCGAAGTTCTGTGGCGAGTTCACACTTGCTCGGGATCTTCCAGATTTGGTATATTCGGGACCCATTACCTTCTCCCATCCTAGCAAGCTCCCCCCAGCACCTAATACCCGTCCCGGATGGTAGGGCTTTCCCATAGCCAAGGTGAAGGGGTCATTCTCTACCGTCGGGACGAGCTTGCCTTCAACAAGCTCTCCAGTGTACTCAAGCTGTAGCAAAAACAAAATGGCAACATGAAGTCAGTGTTTATATAAAGTGATATACATGCAAATGAATAAGTTAGTTCACTAGTTCATAGTTGCTTACTAGCTTATCTGTCATGTCTTTGGTTTCCGGAGCCTTGATGGACCATTTTCCGGTCTTCTTGTCCCTCGAATGCATAGAGCAAAAGAAATCCCCAGCACGACTCACCAAAGTACTGGTCGTGGAGTCAGACGGCGCTGTGGAGGACCCTAGAAGCGCAGTGGGGTATACTCCTTCACTCACCCACGTATCCCTCCATTCATCATACGTCATTGCTCCCATATGATGGTGGTATTGCTTTTGCAATGCATTCCTGGAATTCTGCTCCCTCATTTCCTACATAAAAAGATATATATGTTAGTTTCATTACTAATAAAAAAGACGATAAATTACAACACAATTTTCATCAGAGTTCTTTAAACTTACAATTTCTTCTTTTTTACATTTTTGATGAACGAAAGCCTCCCAATCATCCTTCGATATGCTAGGCCATATTTGCCAAGGGAGTTTCTCTTCATCGATGACATCATCATCACTGCCACCTCCTTTCTTGTTCTTTGGTTTCCTCACAAGTTTCTTTGTGATAAACCGACGAACTAAGTAACACTTGAAGATTCTGAATATTGCCGCAAGTAAGGATTCAAACACCCTTTGCTTGGCGTACTCATTTGGAATGTTAAATAGACTCTGCAAGCACAAATAACAAACATTATTAGTTTGCCCATAACATAACAATAAATTGAAATTGTTTATAAATAATCACATCAAATCAAACTTACCCTGGTATCATTCCAAAACGTGTCAATCAAGCCTGTAGGTACGTCGCTCATACGAAGCGTAATGGGGATTTTGCGCGCACAAATCCCAACTTGACCAGCATACTGACGACGCCATTTACCTGAGGGTTGCCCTACCCTGTCATACTCCAAGACCATAGGACCGACAGGTTTCTTGAAAGCTGTCGTCGGACCCCTCTGCTTTTTCTTCGCTGGTGCCTGCACCCCCGCTCCACTTTGATCCTCACGAAACGGCTCCATAGTGGCATTATCGATTGGAGGCGCTTGCTCAGCTGCAATTTCAAAGTCATCTATCATTCTCTCCAATACATCTTGCGCCTGATGTTCTGGCTCACCCAAATCAGTTTCCTTGTTCACATCATACGGCTGGTCCCCATCATTAGATGAATCATCTGAGTTAGATTCAACATCCTCAACTCGAACACGGAATCGATCGTCCGCCATTAGCTGTTAAAACCTGTCATTACAAACATAACACGTTAGTAGCTGTTGAATTGTAAGGTAAACTTATAATCATATATAAATTGCTGAATTATAATACACATAAACTCTGAAAATGGTGATGCAAGTAACTTTATTCATTTAAAAGAATATAAGAATAATGGGCAAGTAATTCAACAATTTCATTCATTTTCACCTAAAATTTGATTTTTTTATTCTTTCTACGCCTGCAATTCAAACTAACAGAAAATATACAGTACCTCAATCTAATATTCCTTCATCGTGGTCTGATCTCATGTAATTGGCTTGGTCGTCTATCTCATTTGGCACAGAAGGTCTAGGAACAGTGAAAGGTGCCGAGTCATCAAAGGCATCATATTCTTCCTCATCCTCGACATCTCCAACGCCAAGGATTCTTCTTTTGCCGGCTAGCACAATAGACCATTTTGAGTCGGCAGGGTCAGATACGTAAAACACCTGCTTAGCTTGAGATGCAAGGATGAATGGTTCCGCACTATCATTCAGGTTGCCAAGATTTACAAGAGTAAAGTCATCAAATTTGACGTTACGCCTGATATTATCAACCCACTTACACCGGAAAAGAGCAATCGTGAAGTCACAATAATTAAGCTCCCATATTTCTTGAATTCGACCGTAGTATGACAACTCTGCATCAACGGGTGATTTATCCTTAGCACTTGCAAACTCCCTTGACGATGCCACAACTGTTACACCACTGTTTTGGGTCGAGGACGATTTCAAATCTTGACGCTCAGTCCAAAAAGTGTACCCATTTATGTCATATCCCTCAAATGAGCGAACATCATCCCTAGGACCATAAGCAAGCCACCTTACTGTAGCTATGACACTCTCATCCATTCCACCCATCACTCGATCACAAAACCAACTCACAAACTTCTTATTGTGCAACTGCATCAGTGCCCTTTCACCTTTCGACGGAAACTCGTCACGCAAACTAGCCATGTGCTCGTCTAAATATGGGTGAACATCTGCAACATGGTGCAACACATATAGGTGTGCTTGTAAGAACTTCTCTCGTCAGGTGACATTCGTTTCGACCCGATTGTGCCATGACCATCAAGTCTACCTTCATGTCGAGAAGTAGGAATACCAATAGGTTCAGCAACGGATACATAGTCGGCCACAAAATTACCAATCTCCTCGGCCACGGTCCCTTGAATCATACTTCCTTCCGGGTGAGCCCGATTCCTAACTTTATCTTGCAATGTACCCATATGTCTTTCAAAAGGATAGCACCACCTCAAGAACACTGGACCGCACAACTTAATCTCACGCACCAAATGAAGAATCAAATGCACCATTATGTCGAAAAACGAGGGCGGGAAGTACATCTCAAATTTGCACAAAGTCACAACCACATCCGCCTGTAAAGCATCAAGGGTACAAGGATCAAGCACTTTGCTACATATTGTATTGAAAAACGAACATAGGCTTGTAATAGCTTCCCTCACGTGCTTTGGAAAAATACCACGTATTGCAATTGGTAGAAAAACTTGCATCTAAACATGACAATCATGGGATTTCATACTTGTCAGCTTCAATTCTCCATTTAAGGATACAAATCTTTTCATGTTAGATGCGTACCCTGATGGAACCTTAATGCCATACAGACATTCACAAAACCTCCGTTTTTCTACCCTTGACAATGTGTAGCAAGCCGGAGGTAAATAGGCCTTCCCCTCTTTGGCTTTTCCCTCATTTTTCTTCTTCGACGCATCCGCGACCTTTCCCTTTCCCTTACTCTTCCCCTTTCCCTTTTTCGAATCCATTTCTTTTTCCTTTTCCTGTTCATTTCCCTTACTAACCCTTTGCTGAACCCACAATTTTGGACGCACCCCCATCTTTTCCAAATCTAAACGTGCACCCTTTCCGTCCTTTGTCTTGTTTTGAATATTCATCAGCGTTCCCACAAGAGCGTCACACACATTCTTCTCTATATGCATTACATCAAGACAGTTCCTAACGTCATGTTCTTTCCAGTACGGGAGCAACCAAAAGATTGATTCTTTTTTAAAGAGAGCAACTGATTCCGCCGCTTTTTCAGATTTCCCAAATACTGTTCGTACACCCTTGACCCGAGCGCAAACCTCCTCACCAGTCAGTGGCCTAGGAGCAGTCCCCTCCTCCACCGTCCCATCGAAAGCCTTTTTCTGCCGACGGTACGGGTGATCGCGCCTGAGCAACCTTCTTGTCCTCAAATACACCTGCTTGAAAGAATGATCAAGGCGTCTGCTTGGCGTATCATCAATACAAATGGGACATGCCTTTTTCCCTTTATTCTTATACCCAGACAAGTTGCCATATGCAGGAAAATCATTAACGGTCCACATAAGAGCTGCACGCAATGTGAACATCTCATTCTTATGAGCATCAAACACGGAAACCCCTTCGTCCCACATCTTTCTCAAATCATCAACCAATGGTGCAAGATACACATCAATGTCGTTTCCAGGTTGCCTTGGCCCCGATATCAAGAGTGAAAGCATTACATATTTCCGTTTCATGCACAACCAAGGAGGCAAATTGTAGATCACTAAAAGTACCGGCCATGTGTTGTGCTGGGTACTAAGAGTGCCAAATGGATTCATCCCGTCCGTGCACAAACCAAGCCTTAAATTTCAAACTTCATCCCCAAATTCCCCAAACTTCATATCAAGGTTCTTCCATTGCGGGGAGTCGGCTGGGTGCTTCAGCATTCTGTTTTTCTTTCTTCCCTCTGCATGCCACCTCAAGTTTTTAGCGTCTTTTGGTAAAGAGAACAGACGCTTAAACCTAGGAATTATGGGAAGATACCACAACACCTTAGCAGGAGGTCCCTTCGTACCACCATTGCAACTCTTGCGCTTGTAGCGCGACTTCTTGCATCTTGGACACTCCTCCAATTTTTCATATTCATTTCGGTAAAGAATACAATCATTAGGACATTCATGTATCTTCTTATACTCCAAACCAAATGGACACATGAGCTTCTTAGCGTAATAGTAAGACTTAGGAATTTCATTCCCATCTGGAAACATCTCACTTAACACGCTCAACAAGGAAGTAAAACTACTGTCCGTCCACCCATGTTTCGACTTAATGTTAAAAAGAGTTAGCACGGCTGATAGTTTGGAGTATTTTTTGCACCCAGGATACAAAGGATTTTTAGAAGCCTCTGATAATGACTCAAACACGTCACCTTCAAAACCACGCATCATCTCATCCACACCTTCATCCTCAACCTCATCCTCATGATCATCCTCAAATCCCTCCTCAGCACCATCATCATCAATATGTTCATCATTCTTGTATTCCTCGTCCACACGGATATCATTGCTTCTATCATCATGCACATCATACCCAATAACATCCCCACTGTACTCTCCTTCTTCACCATGCCAAATGTACACATGATATTTAACCCTAAACCCACGACAAACTACATGATCTCTAATGATATCAACACTATTGACCACCTTCACATTATTACAATCAACACAAGGACAATAGAGGCACTCGAAACCCATTCTGCGCTGATAAGATGAAGCCGTCTCGCAGAACGCTTGAACCCCATTAAAGAATTCCAATGTATCATGTCTACCATACATCCATCCACGATCCCTCTCCATTAAGTAAATTGTCTTTAAACATGGCAACATATTACGAATAATGTATAATTGCTACATCTATTATATATACAAATCAAATTCAAACACACAACATGCATATAACATTCATATAGATACAAAAATGCATATATGCTTCCAAAGGGTCCTTATCACTCCAACCTAACCCATCCTTGAACGTTTACTCTCACCAGTGAATGTATATCAGATTTCCAATTTTAAGGAAAATCCGGCAGCATTTCCCCCCAATTCTTTAAGTACACAACGTAGGTAATTACTTACCCACATATGTACCCAGAGAACATGGTGATCCAGGAAATGCTAAGCCAAGATGTTTCTTAAAATCGAAAAAAACTGACATACATTCACCACCTAAGTGAGAGTAAACGTTCAAGAACAGTCCCAACTGGGGACTATTCAAGACTTTCTCCTAATGAGAAAGCCTTGAACGGGTATCTAGGCATATGATGATACATGCAATCAATTAAAAACCAATGGTTTAATCACACATCATGATAGAAGATGCACCAAAGTTATATCACACACCATCTCCACAAAATTGTGCACATAAAGTTATATATATATACCTGAGTACCTATAAAGGCTCAACACTCTCAAATAGAAGGTCAATGCCAAGGTCTATGCTTGGCCCAAAAATTCCTGATAATCTTTTTCAGTGTAACCTATATAGAACACAAATAGAAAACCAGATTAAGGGAAAAGATAAGAATGATATTAGTGAGCAATGCAAGAACAAGGACAGTCAGAGTAAGATACCATACCAGGATGTTTTCCGCCCACTCTCCAAACTGATGATCTTACCCTACAAGCCCTTGACACCCATTTCTTAGCCTGAAACACGCATATATATAGTGAGAAGCAACTCATAAAGAAAAGTTCTTTTTCAAACCCTAAACCCTAAACCCTAAACCCTAAACCGTAAAATCTCAACCCTAAACCCTAAACCCTAAACTCTAAACCCTAAACTCTAAACCCTAAACCCTAAACCCTAAACCCTAAACTCTCAACTTTGTTCTCTTAAATAAAAAGGACTAAATTATCCTATAAACAAAATAAAATTCTCAACTTTATTAGTGATGATAAATAAAGTTCTCATAACAATTTAGAAATATAGGTAAATGTAGCTTGTACTAAATACAATAACAACTATTTTCTATCCATGTCTTTGGCTGAAATTCAGCAATGAAAGCAGCAATAAGGTGCAGTTGGTGCATTGCTAAAATTTCATTCAATTCATTCGAAGCCAGTTTGACAGACACGATATCATCACAAACATCTGTCAAATTATAGTAATAAGATACGCTAAGGGTATATCATCTTTTCAATACCAAGGAACGTCTAACTACAGATAACTCTATTCAAGTTCCAACATCACAGACCCAATTCATGCTAACACAAAAGACCAATACTTGACAAACCCTAAGCTAGCAATTACATGAAACTTGTCAATTTTAACTAATTTAAAGACCAATTCTTCAAAAACCATAACAATGGAGGAGAGCTATTACGACTTACCTAGCAATGAGGAGCGCTATAACAATGGAGGAGCTGCTACATACTTCAACAATGCAAGCATATATGGAGGGAGGCAGAAGAGAAGAGCTGAGTGCGTGTGTAGGGAGGCAAAAGCAAAAAACGTGAGGATGAAAGCAAAAAAAGGGGAGTGCGTGCTTGAGGGAGGCAGAAGAACAAACTCCTTCAATGGAAGCTTCAATTCAATGGAGGAATGGTTTGGGGAGAATGAAGGCGCGCGTTTTTGGAGGTGAAAGAATTGAAGAACGTTAGCACAGTGTATGTTGTTTGTATTCAAAAACCCGATTTTTTTTTTTTAAATTGGCAACGGTTAACCGTTGCCAATCTACCCCTTTTAATTTTTTTTTTTTAAATTTTATCAATTGGCAACAGTTAACCGTTGCCAAATGTAACCAAATATTTTTTTTTTTTTAAAATGGCGCTCACAGCAAGTTGTTGGCAACGGTTAACCGTTGCCAATCTACCCCTTTTAATTTTATTTTATTTTTAAATTTTATCAATTGGCAACAGTTAACCTTTGCCAAATGTAACCAAATTTTTTTTTTTTTTTTAAAATGGCGCTCACAGCAAGTTGGCAACGGTTTTCATGAACCGTTGCCATAGGAGGGGTTGCCTAATTCTTTTTTTCTACTAGTGGAATGTGTGTTAGTTCCTAGTATGTCAATGAAGTTAAGTATTGGTTTTTAACTATGAATAATGTTTGTATAACTCATTGTTATGCACATTGAGGACGAAGGAATTTGTTCTTTTAGGTGGCCTTTATATAATATTAGATACGTTTTTTCCCTTCTTGCTACCCATGTTGTTGCTTGTGCCCTTTTATTGTTTATTTAGCCACATTACAAGCCTATTTAAGCCCCATTGGTTACTAGTCCCAAGCTTGGTTTGGGGGAGCTAATAGTGAGTGAGGTAAGGGAGTGTAGTGTGCACATAATTTGCACAATTTGGGTGGATTTGGGAAGTTATTTGTTCTTCTTATTTCGTGGATTGGAAAAATTGAAAAAGACGTTCATGTAAAAAAATTCCAATGTGAGATAAAAAGAAAAAAAAAGAGCAAAAGAGAAAAAATTGTTTAGTGTTGAAGTGTTCTAATTGAAGGTTGCTCAAAAGAAAAGAAAAAAATAAGAAAGAAAAAAAAATAGTCCAAAGTTTGTTTGTTCACTCAAGTTCTATAGTGTTATATTTTGTATATATGAGTGAAGCTGTAAGTGTTGGGAATTTTAATATAATTGGATGTTTGGTGAATTTTTGGTAGAGTTGAGTTGTGTTGGAGATGATTGGTCATTATTTATTTTTGAACTTGGTTTTTATTAGGATTTTGGCCCCCTTAAGCATGGCTTTACTCTCACATTTTCCCAAATATTTCCTACCCCTTTTTACCCTAGCCTTACATTATAAGCTTTGAAGACCTTCCGACCTTTGTGCATAGAGTTGTATGAATGTGAATTTAGTTTTTTATCAATATAAAGAATGATTTGACATATTCCGAGTCGACTATTAGGTTGATTGCTTGTTTTCTTAAACACACGAGTGTTGTGGGTTTGGGAGGGCATTGTTTACATATAAAGGGGTTGGGTTGGAAAGCGATCGAGTACATCTATTACTTGCTATATAAATTAGAGAAGAGTGTGTGAGAACTAAACATGAATTCTATATGCTCTTGTAGTTTTCTCTATTTGACAATTGTCAGGGAAGATTAGTAGTTGGATGGATGTGATTGATTGACTTTGATACATGTTTATCAAATTTGCCTTGAATCGTATTTATTGGTTTGAAATGTATTTGGGGTGAAGTATTGATTTATTTATTCATTGCTTTGCTTAGGGACAAGCAAAGGTTTGGCTTGGGGGAGTTTGATATGTTCATTTTATATAGAGATTTACCCCCGTTCCTTGGTCACATTTAGGAGTATTCTTGGCTCTTTAGAGCCACTTATATTACTAATATGCGTTTTCTAGTGTTTTCGTAGATTTGGTATTGTTTATAGGAAATTGTGGATTTGGAGCATTTTCCCAGACTTATTTGAGCCACTACGAGCATTGGAGTGGGATCGCATTATTATGACCATATTCCGTAGCCCAAGACCGCGTTGGAGCAATCAAACCGGTGAATAAGGGCTCGGTGAAGAAGAAGAGTCTGTGGCATTGGACCGAGTCTTAAAGGCCCAAAGAGGAAATGCGAATTGGGCCAAGTAAGTAGCCCAATTGAAGAGGTCTAGCTTGCTCGAGAGCTCGCCCGACCGGGTGGGTGTCTCGCCCTGAGGCGCGCCCGATCGGGCGAGGTAGAAGGAAGGAAAGAAGCCCTTCACCTTGTCTCGCACCCGACCAGGTGCGAGTGAAGGTCATCAGACCAAAAAGGCATGCCCAACCGGGCGCGTGTTTTTGAAGGATATTTAGCGATTTTAATCTTTGTTTTAGCTTAGGTTTCCTAGCAAAGAGTATAAATACGCTTTGTTAAGCGGGATTGAAGCTATCTCTTCTCAATTAGTTGATTCTTAGTTTTTAGTTTTAGCTTTTAGTGAATACTCTTGTTTTCTCTCCACACCTTGAGTTTTACGTAATTCATTATTTCTGTTTACTTTGGTAACGATTTCTTCCCCTTTTATTTCCAGTAATTTAATTACTTCGATTTATTATGCTTTGTTTAATTGATTTAATTGATTAGTTTAGTTTTAATTATGCGTGAGTAGTTTAATTCTAAGGTTGTGAGGATCCATAAATAATATGAAGGGTAATTTGTTATTGTTGATTGTTAATGCTTTGGTGTATTTCCTATTGATTAATTTACTGCTATGCAATTAGATTAGCGCTGGTTTAATTGTATGAGTTACGCAATATTGATTCGAGATTCGAGAGATGAGAATTGATGTTTAGGCTTAGTTTCAATAGGCAGGTTAATTTATAAATGGTAAGTCAAGATTCGAGAGATGCGATTTAATACCGGTAGATTAATTCTGTAATTGTAATACGTAGCGAAAGCCCTTTATGATCTGATTAATTGATGCATTGATGATTGATTGTTGTGTTTTACCTTGGAATATTATTTATTGGTGAACCTATACCCTAGGATTTTTATTATTGAATATTCCATTAGTTTAATTATAGTCTATAGTATAATTCTCACAATTCTTACTTGTTACTTAATAATCTAGATTATATTAATTATTTAGGAGTAGAAAGACTTGTTTCCCTGTGGATTCGACCCTACTTCCCTATATATTTTATTTAGTGGTTATAGGAATTACTTTTGATTAGGTGATACGACTTAAGCTTGTTAACTTTACATGTTAAAATATTTGGTTTTAAAAGGCCATGACATGGGAGAATTTGTTAGAGATTTTAAGATTCAAATTATTCCACTTCATTCTCAAAAGTGTATAGATGAGAATAATGATTGTGGAGTCTTTTGTTTGTATCATTGTGCTAAGTATGAAGGATAAGTGTTCAAATGTAAAGCTTTGACTCAGGTATTTTCCCTTTTTATTTTACTAAATAATCTAATAAGTGGTTGTTGGTTGATATTAACTTTCTTGTACTTATGTATTGTTTTATAGGCATTGGAGAGACGTCGTTTTAGAGCAGAAATAAGTGCTTCTTTGGTGTTATGCAATTTCAATTTAAGACGTGATTATGTCATATTAAGTATGCAATCTTTCGATGACAACAACGAGGAAATTTATGTTGATGTCAGGTTTAATGAGGAAATTGACAAGGTTAATAAGATGGTTGAGCAAAGTATGAAGGCTAAGAAGATTAGTCAGTCAAAAAGAAAAGGAAGAAAGAATAAAGGTAAATCTTCAATAAAGGAAGAAGAAGAAGAAGAAGAAGAAGAGGAAGTCAAAGATGCAGAGTTAGTTGCTACTACAATTGCAGCAGAGAAAATGGCAGAGCAAGCTAAGGTAAAGGCTGCTGCAAAGTTTGCAAACATTTCAAAAGAGGAAGATGAAAACGCAGTGTTGATTGCTGCTACAATTGCAGCAGAAAAATTGGCAGAGCAAGCCAAGGTAAAGGCTGTTGCAAAATCTGCAAAGAAGTAAGAAGCCTTATTTTTATTTCTATATAGTAACTTTTGTAATGACATTTAAATTTTATAATTTATTAATCTTGTACTTTTATAATATAAGAGTTTTGGATTTTTATAATATTGGGGTTTTGCCCTCTTTTGGATTTGGATTTTTTTATGATGTTTGTAGTTTTGCATTTTTATATTCTTAATTGTTATTTTTGAATAATATTAACTGTTTGAGTAGGGTTACTTAAGTTTTACAGGATAACTTAAGTTTTCAGGGGTTACTTGTTACTTAAGGGTTACCTAAGTTTTGAGATTGTTGTTTTAACTTAGGTGGGTTACTTAAGTTTTAAGGAGTTACTTAAGTTTTGTGTATTTTGGGGTTACTTAAGTGTTGAGGGGTTATTTAAGTTTTCAATTTTAATGGGTTACTTAAGTTTTCAAGGGTTAAGTTTTCAGGGGTTACTTAAGTTTTGGATACTTAAGGGTTACTTAAGTTTTTGAGGTTACTTAAATTTTCAGTTTTCAGTTTTAAGGGGTTACTTAATTTTTTAGTTTTAAGAGGTTACTTAAGTTTTAAGTTATAAGGGATTACTTAAGTTTTCAGGGGTTACTTAAGGGTTACCTAAGTTTTCAGATTGTTATTTTTAAGTTTTTAATTTAGGTGGGGTTACTTAAGTTTTCAGGGGTTACTTAAGTTTTGGTTACTTAAGGGCTGGTAAAGTTTTGGGTACTTAAGGGTTGGTTACTTAAGTTTTTGGGGTTACTTAAATTTTCAGGGGTTACTTAAGATTTCTATTTTCAGTTTGGAGGGGTTACGTAAGATTTCAATTTTCAGGGGTTACTAAAGTTTTGGGTACTTAAGGGTTACTTAAGTTTTCAGGGGTTACTTTACTTAAGTTTTCAGTTTTAAGGGGTTACTTAAGTTTTCAGTTATAAGTGGTTACTTAAGTTTTCAGTTATAAGGGGTTACTTAAGTTTTCAGTTTTCTGGAGTTACTTAAGGGTTACCTAAGTTTTAAGATTGTTGTTTTTAAGTTTTTAACTTAGGTGGGGTTACTTAAGTTTTTAGGGGTTACTTAAGTTTTCAGGGATTACTTAAGTTTTGGGTACTTAGGGTTGGTTACTTAAGTTTTTGGGGTTACTTAAATTTGTAGGGGTTATTTAAGATTTCAGTTTTCAGTTTGAATGGGTTACTTAAGATTTCAGTTTTCAGGGGTTACTTAAGTTTTCGGTACTTAAGTGTTACTTAAGATTTTAGGGGTAACTTAAGTTTTCAGTTTTCATTTTTAAGGGGTTACTTAAGTTTTCAGTAGTTTTAAGGGGTTACATAAGTTTTAAGTTTTCAGGGGTTACCTAAGTTAATTAGTACTTGGGGTTACTTAAGTTATTTGTCATCAATAATGTAAGTATAATAAATGCAAAAATTTCAAAAAAAAATAACTTAAAATAACACATGACTCAGTCATTGAAATATACTTTAAAAAAAGTCACAAACATATAGTTTAAACACAAAATTTAAAATGACTTCGGATTTTGAACTGAACTTATGGCTCCAAATTCTCTAGTGTTTCCTTTGGCTTGCATTGCTTTTGTTCTCTTTGTTTTTGGTTGTTTCCCTTTCTCAAGTGCCCTTTTATTCTTTTGCTTCTTCTTTTTGTGTTTGCTTTTTCTAGATCCACGACTGCAGGGATTTCTTCTTTATTTTGCTGGTGATCACATGAATCTGCTTGCTGATTAGATTAATCAACTTACTGATTAAATGAAGTTGCTGGTTGATCAGATGAAGTTGCCTGCTGTTCAGATAAAGTTTCCTTCTCTCTGTTCTTTTCCAACTCCTTTATAAATTCTTCTGCCTTCTCTTCTATCATTTTCAAATATGCTTCCATCAAGTTGTGTGTCTCTTTGTGTTCTTGACATTTTAGAACTAGGCTGTAGCTTTTTCTTTCCATCATGCATGTGACGCCAAGGCATGAATTTCTATGTCTGAGTTTCATTTTCAGTTGCCATTTCATCTCTTTTTCTCCAGACATGTTCTTTTGCTATTTTGGTCTATCTTGTAAGAATGCAACAGGTAGGTATCCTTGTCACATTATGATTCTGTAAGATCTTTATACAGTGATAACACAGCCAACCAACCTCTTCAAAATTCTTGCAAGAACATGATATTGTATTTTCAGCGTAGTTATATGTAACCTTTTGCTTATTTAATTTATCGTACTCAATCTGCACCTCATTAAAGTAAAAAATTTCCATTATAGAATGGAGACGAGTTAAGCATCCAATTGAGTACAGAAAATTTTTCTCAAAGTATCTGAATATAGTCGGTGTATAAACTTTAGATGCATATTTTCGTAACCCAAAAATGGCAAATTTGAACTTGGCTGAGAGTTTGAACACTTGAAATCAGCATCAAACTCATTCTTCTTCCACCTTTTCACTGTTTGATTGAATATTTTGAAGAAATCAGTTGGCTTGTGTTTTTGTTGGCCTTAAACCCAACTACATTATTGGCACTTTTGCTTCTTTGTGATGATAGTATACCAGCTGAAAAGAAATCCTTACTTAAAGTTGTATGCCATTTTTCCCTCAAATTGTACAACCTATTAAACCATATGTTGTTTTATAGCTTATATTTCTCTATCATATCATCTTAGCATGTCTGAAATTCAATCATATAATATTTTAGTTGATAATGTACATAGATAACTTATAGGGTTTAGTTGGGGTTACTTAAGAATTAAGGGGTTATCTAAGTTTTTAGGGGTCACTTAAAATCTGATAATAATTTAGAATTAAGGGGTTACTTAAATTTTTAGGGGCTACTTAAGAATTAAGGGGTTATTTAAGTTTTTAGGGGTTACTTAAAATCTGATAGTAATTAAAAGTTAAGGGGTTTCCTAAGAATTAAGGGGTTACTTAAATCTTTAGGGGTTACTTAAAATCTAATATTTTTTCTTAATTTAACATAACACATGACTCAGTTATAAACACATAATTATTAACACAAATTTTAAATAAGGAGTTACTTAATTATAATGGATTACTTAAGAATTAAGGGGTTACTTAAGTTTTTAGGGGTTACTTAAAATCTGCTAATTTATAAAGGATTAATTAAAATAAGGGATACATAAGTTTTTAGGGGTTACCTGAAATTCTTCTTCAGTGACACAACCAGAAAGGCATTTGTTGAAGGCATCTTTGAATGATGTATCCCTTTTTAAGGCTCCAAACCTTGATACATCATTTTTTAAATGCCAATTACATAATCTGTGTCTTGATAGAGGAAATACCTGCAAAGTATTAATATAGAGGTTACTTAAGTTGTGACATATTCATGGGTTACTTAAGTTGTTACAAAAGGTAAGGGGTTACTTAAGTTGTAATAAAATGTAAGGGGTTACTTAAGTTTTAAAGGTACGTTAGTTATAATACATGTTTTGAGGTTACCTTTTCAATTGCTTTAGACATAGCCATGTCTTGATCAGTGAATATAGAGGCAGGTTCACTTCAACCCATTGATTTCTTGAATGTGGATAACAGCCACTCAAATGTCTCGATTTTCTCATCAGCAATAAAAGCACAACCAAACATAACAGTCTGCCAATGATTGTTGACACCAACAATAGGGGCACAAATAAGGTTATATTTGTTTGTCATATATGTGGTGTCAAATATTACAACATCTCCATAAATTTGAAAATCTTCCTTCATTTCAGAGTCCCTCTAAAAAATAACATTAAGTTTGTTTTGGTTTTCACCTCCTCCTAACTTAAATCTAAAAAAGAATAGGAGTTACTTGTTAATAAACAGGGGTTACTTAAAAAAAATGGTCACTTAAGTTATCACTCAGGGTTACTTATAGGGGGGTTTACCTGAAAAACAAATCTCCATCTTTAGTTTGCCTTTTTTATAATCCTTCTATCACATCTTGTGCATCACCTCCTTGAATTTCTTTCATTTTCTTTCTTGAAATGTAATTGTAGTGGTTAGTCATAGTGTGTCCAACATTCTCTTGCCCACCTACTTCATTACTTAATAATCTGAATGCTCTTGTTGTTCCTAATCCACTCTCTGCCATTATATCAATGACTTTAGCTTTGTCCTTTGTTATTTTTCTCTCTAATCTGCGTAGATGTTGTTATACACTTCTTCTCAACTCGTGGTTATGTGCCATAACATGCTCTTCTACTTGAAACATTCCATCTTTATTTATTTTTGCTCTAATGAATGCTTTGCAGCCAGTTCTGGTAATACGTAATTGGTGTTTTATTTTTCTTTTCATTTGATGGATGTGGTGTTTTTATAACTTTTGGTGCACACCTGAATCCTTCTTTAGAACAAACAATATCTTTTCCTATAAGTTTTCTGTCTTTCTCTTGTGAGTACCTTGTTGTTGAGTTTCTTAAACTAAATCCTATAACTGTAGCATGAAGCTTATATTGATCATAAATTTCATTCAAAGTTGTTGTTGTAAACCCTACTAGACTTCTTGCAAATTTAGCAATATTCTTTTGTTGAAGTTCATCTTGAACTCCACTTTCTTCTGTCAATGTACTGTGACTTGTTTCTGTAATAGTTGTATTTATTTCAGCCAAAAAAAAAAAAAAAATTAAAGTTCGTAGTATGTATTTGTTACAATACACAATGGGTTACTTTAGTTATAAGGGGTTACTTAAGTTATAAGGGGTTACTTAAGGTTAAACTTTAGTCATAATAATTATAAGGGGTTACTTAAGGTTAAACTTTAGTCATAATTATAAGGTGTACTTAAGTTATAAAGGGTTACTTAGATTAAACTTTAGTCATAATTATAAGGGGTTACTTAAGTTATAAGAGGTTACTCTAAAATAACAAGTTACTTAAGTTGTAAGAATTTTTAACATCAGGGGTTACTTATGTTGTAAGTGGTTACTTAAAAATAAAGGGTTACTTGGGTTACTTATTACAATATATATACAGGGGTTACTTGAGTTACTTATTAAAGTATTAAAATAAGAGGTTACTTAAGTTATAAGAGGTTACTTAAAAATAAAGGTAACTTGGGTTATCATTACAATATATGTACATGGGTTACTTATATTACTTATTAAAGTATACAAGGGTTACATGTTATATAATCATGGGTTACTTAAGTTATAATAGGTTATTTAAAAATAAGGGTTACTTGGGTTACTATAACCAGGGGTTACTTTTTAGTTTATTAAAAATTTCAAGTTTGATTACTTATAGGGGTTACTTTATTTACCTTGGAATTCATTACTGACATTAGATACTTCGATTTCTCTGCATTTGTTTTCGTCTTCTACATCAAATTCTTCATTTATGTCGATTTCCAGATTCATCAATGAATCTCCTATTTCTTTGATCCCCATTGATTCTTGTGGATCTGGTAAGTTTTGTGATTTTTCTGTCATATTAATTGAGTTGAAATTTCTAGGAAAAAATCGATCGATATTAGGTCGAATTAATCGAGTTGAAGTTTCTGGGAAAAAAAGTTGATCGATATTAGATTGAAAAAAACCAAGTTAAAATTTTGGTGGTTGTTTTCTCGAATTGATCGTCGCTTAAAAATGTATTTTCTGGGTTTTTAGGGTTTAGAGATTCGTGCTGGAGCTTTTTATTGGTTTCAATTGTTTTTTTGGGAAAGAAATGCGCATGTATATAAATCCCGTTATGCGCGCGTTAATCCCGTTATTTATGCTGACTTGGCAGCGTGCCGCATGGTGCAACGTGTTGTACCAAAAAAGCACTGTTCATATATACATTGATTTGGAAAAAAAAGCCACATTGACTAATATTGGTGCTTTATCCAACAATTAAATATAGTTGCGTGAATACTTGTTATAATAGTATTAATGTACACTTTCCCAGGCCAATATCAAATTTTATATTTTGTATTTGTTGATAGTTTCAAATTGTTAAATGTTCTTTGTTGATATATATGCCAGTCATGCTGAATTATTCAAAATGAAGAGAGTAATAATCAACCATTTCTAAACATTTATTTTTTTAAAATTTATTTTACAAATAATATGGTTTATATTCTAGTTTTCAATATACTACAATCAAATTAAAAAGTATTCCCTATGTTCAACACTTATCATATAAAACTTTGACCAATAGATTATACTTATACATTATTGTTACAAATATAAAACTAAGTAAATTAATGGTCAAATACAAGCATTGGAAAACAAGCTATGCATGAAAATGGCAAGAACTCTATGAATGGAGGGAGTATTCTAGATCGGAAAGCTAGTTTTCCTCTTAATAAAAATGTGAAAATGAATACTATGTAGTATGTACGAAGCTTTCATATTAAAAAAAATAATTAAAAAATTATATTTGTTGCCATGAGCCCATGAGGATTCGATCCCCTGACCTGCACGCATGCAAAAATATCTTTACAACCCCTATACCACCGGAGAATCGCTGACTACTTTAAGTACCTATGCAAGGTATAATAATTGTATAAAAACATTTCTGTAGCATTTTTAAAGGGTTTTTTTTTTTTTTTTTTTTTTCTTTTTTTTCTGAGGGGTAACACGTGCTACCCCTTGCTCCAACGTAGGTCTGCCAGTGTGGGCGAGCCAATTTGAAAATTATCAATAATATTGAAGGACCTAAAAAAATGGTGACTATGAAGAAGACCTTATGGTTCAATGGCCTAGGCCAGGGGTTGCCTTGCATCCTCGGGGTTCGAGGTTCATGTCTCATCATGAGCAAATCCCTTTCCCTTACTCCTAGGTATTACCACTGTGTTAGGAGCTACGAGTATTAATGAGTAGGAGGAATTCAATAAATAAAGGGAATAAGTTATAATTAAACATTTATTTCATTCGTTTTTTTTTAATCCATCACTTAGATTTGTATACTATTTAGATACTTAAACTTTTTTGTTTTTTGTTTTTTTTTTTTTTTTTTGATTGGTCACATGATTGTCAACTTTTTTAATTTAAAATTTTTAAAGTTATTTTTTTTATTAATGATTAAAATTGTGTCTCTTGTATGTTTGTATATACTAATCAAAGTAATGCAAAAATGAAAAATAATAATAGGAAGCATTTATTTATTTTGAGATAAGCAGTCACATTTATTAGGAGTACTATTTAGATGGACTTCAGTTCAACACTCTTAGTTTTCAGTCACTAAATTTGATTATTTGGCCAAATATTGACAATGGAAAATAATGGATCGGACCATATTATACGATACCAAAGATGTTGACCGAATTCCTTCAATAAACATGTTGACCAAAGACAAGTATAACATCCACGAAATTTCCAAACAATTTGTAACCTTGTTTCCAAAATTAAAGAAAAGTATTACACGGTAATTAAACCGACGGTATGAATTGGCAACCCAAATGAATTTACATACTTGTGTAAATTATCACTCGAGAATTTTTTTAATCAAAAATTTTGACATGGCCAATTATGTTATAATCTTCTCTGTTGTCGCCCTTGCAGTGCAGATGCACCTATTTCTAGGTACTTTTTTTTTTTATTTTTTTTACTTTTTTATAGAAGCATGTTTTTAGTACTTCATATAAAATGCAAATGTTAATTTTAAAATGTTCTCTAGGTGCATTATCCATGACTGTGTTTTCTTTTCTAATCGGGGATGAATATTAATTAGGTGAAGCAGCTACATTTACAATAGCAAACAACTGCGGCTACATTGTGTGGCCGGTCATACAAAGCACCAACGGGGCTAGCTTGAATGATGGATTTTCCCTGACCAATGGTTCTACTAGGGTCATAATCATTAATATAAGTTCGACGGGTAGGCTTTGGGGGCGAACCCATTGCACAACCAATAGCTTGACAGGAAACTTCTCATGCCTAACAGGTGATTGCGGCACTGGCAAGATGGATTGCCAGGGAAGGCCTTACACATCCCCAGTAACTTTGGTCGAGTTTGCTACTAACCAGATTAATAACTATGACTTTTACGATATTAGCGTTGTTGACGGCTACAACCTCCCGGTGGCGATGGCTCCCTCTTCAAAAGGTGGCATCAAAAGCCGCTGCGCCGTGACAGGTTGTGTGTTCAACTACGACCACGGATGTCCTGACGAATTAAAGGTGACCACCAATCAAACTGTAATTGGGTGTAGAAGTCCGTGTGATGTATTTCATACGAACGAGTCTTGCTGTACGAATGCGAACGACTGTCGAAGTAATAGCTTCTCACTTGGGTCGCTAATATTCAAGAAGGCTTGCCCACGCGCTTACAGTTATACTTTGGATGATCAAACATCTACCTTTGACTGTCCCGGTGATCAGACATCGTATGAAATTACCTTCTGCCCGTCACTAACCCTTGCAAGGTGCATTCAACTTTCCCGGCCTCCATTTTTTTTTATAATTATTTGCCCATTTTATTTTCAAATTTGGAATAATCGATTATAGCATTAACTTTTACATATGGCTAGCCACTCACTGACTCACCATGGGATAACTCAGTTAGTGTTATAGTGATTATTTTATTAGAGTTATATGTGTTACTTAATTAGTAATCATATAGAAATTGTTGGATATAAAGACTAAAGTTTGCAAAAGGTAAATTAGAAGAAAGCAAATTAAGAAAAATTGCATTAAACAAAGCTGTTTACAAGGCCTTAAATAGTACTCCAAAATAACTAACTACTACCTGTAAAATAGGAACGTGAGATACATTATTGTGTGTAGTGAACCCACTAACACCTAATACTCCTCAAGTACATGAAACATGCTTTTGACTAATTAAAAAACAAAGGGACCCACTAACACCATATACTAGAAAATAGGAAACAAATAACTAACAAATATTTGTAGCATTATCAAACAGAAATTACCATGCAAGTGCGGTAGGGATTACTTCTTATTTAAGGATAACACAATAAATATAATAATAAGGGGTTATTCTGTCAGTAAAATAAGGGTTACTCTGTTGTTTAATGAGCAGCCACACAGTGTAGTTAGCCGCATAGAAAAAGCGTTGTATTATCCATGAATTCATTGATGGCCAGGCTCATCCCCTCTCATATTTGTCCACAATTTTCTTTTGACAGGCGCTTTTAGTAGAGTATGTACTTATAACTAATACAAATGCAATACACAAAATCTTTCAAAAGCTAAAATATTATTAAGTAGTCTCACTTCCAATGTGACCAATAATCATGGATTCTGTCTGGCTATTGATGTTGGGATTTAGGCTTAGAATTGTAGAAAGTGGTTCTTTCACATAGTCTTAAGGTGTTTTATAGCTTCACACTATATTAATTTACTTCGTATTTTGTTATTGTAATTGATAAACTCATCAGAGTACTCACTGATTATTCATGTACATCAATTACTAATTTGTGAATTAACTTTCCTTAATATGTCCAGTGCGGTATCTCAACCATTACAATCACCATCATCCTCGCCATCGGTATCACCATCATCACTGCCAACGCCAAAAACACCTACAACAAATTCTTCCCCTACAAATATATTTCCAAGGAATACCACGAAGCCTCGTTTGAAAAGTAAGTTAAAATTTTTACTTTCCTGTACTTTTTAGTACTCCCCCGTCCCTTATTTTGAGAGGAAGTTTACTATTCTATTGGGTGTCCTAACAAAAAGGCTATTGTGAAAGAGCTATACAAACTCCAAAACAATCAATCCTCAAAGTTTGCATACAATCAATGATGAAAAAATTAACAATAAATGCAACAAACATGCAGGTGTTTCTAAGAGGAAGCGTACTATTCTATTGATTGCCTTATCAATATCGATCGCATTATCAATTTTGTTGTTGTATGGAATTTGGACTTGTATATTCAAGAGGAAAGTCATCAAAACAACTACTAGTTGTAAGTAAAAGACTTATATTCCCTTTGAAACCATTTCTTTGTTTTATTTTGGAAATGCTTGATTATCATTATAAAGTAATTTTGCGGGAAACTAACTTATCGGTTTTTGTGAAAAACTACTTTATTAAAAAAAAAATTGTAATAAACTACCGATTAATCATAAAATATCGTAAAAAGATAGCTATAGCCAGATTCCGGAAAGTTTGACTATTTTCCCGCATTGACTTTTTGTTTATTGCCTTTTTTCTTCTACTTCCCCTTCATTTTCACCCAAAATTATATCTTTCTCGGAGCTCTCATCATGTTATTCTTCTCATTACTTCATAAACTACTCACTAAACCCCAAATTTTCGTTCTCTCCTATGTCCTTGAAGAAGACCAAGCCATAATAAAGAAGGAGATAGAAAGAAGCTAAGGAATTGTTTTAAAGGATTAAGAAGAGAAATTTGCTATTATTTGAATCGGAAGAGTGAGAATAGAAGGTAGCGAGTTAGGAAGGATGTCTTTGGGGCCATTATTAACGGAGGAAAAAAATAAGTAAAAAGGGCAAAAAAAAAAAAATGTCGACGCTCGAAAATAGTCAAACTCTTGGAATCCGACAATATGTACCTCTTTACAATATTTTATGCTTTAACAGTTTTTTTTGCAAAATTTTTGTTTTATAAGGTAGTTTTTTCACAAAAAATGTTTTTTATAAGGTAATTTTCCATAAAATTTCCTTATTACTATATATTTTTTATCTAAATGTATAACAGCGGAGGTGTCTGAGATAAAAAAGGTTGTAGTGGACTCTTTGCAATATGACCTAAATACAATTCGAATTGCAACAAACAATTTCGCAGCAGAAAACAAACTCGGAGAAGGAGGATTTGGTGAAGTTTACAAGGTAATATGAAGAAAAATCACTTTTCATTCAATAAAATTAGCAATTTCTCGAATTATTATTTATCTAGTGGCCCAAAGAAAGAAAGACGAATATATGTAACTAGCTGCATTGGGGTTTTGATTTTAGGGAAAAATTGAGAATGGGCAGGAAATTGCTGTCAAAAGGCTATCCAAAAACTCGGGACAAGGAGTTGTAGAGTTTAAAACTGAAGTTGATGTAGTTGCAAAACTTCGACACAAGAACTTGGTCAAGCTCTTGGGATTTTGTGTAGCATTGGAAGAAAAGATACTTGTCTATGAGTTTCTCCCAAATTCTAGTTTGGACAGATTTTTGTTTGGTAATTACAAATATTGAAGTCATAAATTAAACAAAACGAAATTCACTTGTGCATCAGAACCTCATTAATAATTTGTGTACATATTTGTATTGTATGCAGATCAAACAAAGAACGTATCTTTGGATTGGCAAACAAGGTTCAAGATTATAATTGGTATTGCTAAAGGGCTATTATATCTTCATGAAGACTCCCCACTTAAGATCATTCATCGAGACCTAAAATCAAGTAACGTATTACTAGATGATGATATGAACCCAAAGATATCGGATTTTGGCCTCGCTAAACTATTTGGTGTCGATCAAACTCAAGGTGACACTAAAAGGATCGTTGGAACATAGTAAGTTCTCTATACTCAACTATTTTACTGATTATTTAGTTAATTGCCACCTTTGTTGTAATCCTGGTTGATAAATTATACCTAGATTTAAGCATGCTAGTATTCATGATAAATTCCACTGTATATCGATTTTTAATCATTAGCTCTATTTATCATTGTGATATGCAGTGGTTATATGGCTCCTGAATATGCAATAACAGGACATTACTCAGTAAAGTCGGATGTTTTTAGTTTTGGAGTCTTAGTTCTTGAGATTGTGAGCGGTCAAAGAAATAGATTTTTTGGACGATTGCAGCTTGAAGAAGCATTACTACACCGTGTAAGTACTTTAATTTATCACATAATTCATGTACACTATCTTCACATACTTAATAATTAATGATGATTTATGATCGACCCGTATAAAATAACAATTTTTTGAAAGATCATTAATTAACCTTTCGATCACTTGCCGAACAGGCATGGAGGTTGTGGAATGAGGAGAAGACATTAGATTTGGTAGATACAACATTGGACAGCTTTCCAATCGACGAAGTAACTAAATGCATCCATATTGGTCTTTTATGCATTCAAGAAGAAGCTGTCGTAAGGCCAAGAATGGCCTCTATTGTTGCTGCCCTTAATGGACAAGCACTTAGTCTTCCAGTGCCGAAACCACCCCATTTCTTTGGTACTGATAATAATGTAGAAGATAATGAGATGCAATATAATTTTCAAGATGTATACACAGGTACTACATCGATTACAGAATTGTATCCTCGCAACTAGCCTGCTTTGTTCTTTCATTTTTTTTCCTTACATTGCACTAATACGAGAGAAAGAATATCAACATTTTATAATTTTTGGTATCATGTAATTAATGATACGGACTAGTGATAGTAAAGGCATGTCTTAAAAATCGTGTAAATGTACTACATCATGGTACCGAGGAAATGTTATAGTCCAAATGATAAGGGAATAGATAATGTATTTCTCATTATTTTTTTATTCTGTAATTGCAAAGTAGTGGTTTTCACATTTGTCAATGCAAATTTTATATCATTAATATCTATATTTATACTGTGATAAAAAAATTATAAAAATTAATATTCAAAAAGTATATATTAGGTGTATTCTATAAGTGAAATTAAAGTAAACAAAACATGGTTTATGAGTCTAACAAAACTTTATATGAATATGTATGTTAGGTTTATTCTAATATATAAATCACAAAAGATGATAAAAAATATATGTGAATATAGTAAAATTCTTACCGTTGGCATAAAAAAATGGAGGAATTACATCTTAAAATACAAAAACTATTTTTATTCTTGATCGACAAACGTAATGTAATTGACTAAATTCCTCTAGAAGAGGTCAAAATAATATTGTACGTCGTAGTTTAAGTTTATGTTACAAAGCACCAGCCCAAATTCCCATCATTCCTTTTCAATTCTAGCAATTAATTAATCAATATTATATATTTAGGATCAATGAATAAATAATAACCCCTACATTGTTGACTTAAGAAAAGTATGACCCAGATCATTAAGCCGACGGTCATAGTCGGTGACCCAAATGTATCGGACATCTTTCACAACTAACAACTTCTGAAATACGGTTTACTATTATATGTGATTCGTTTATATGCTTGTGAAATCTACTTAATAAACACAGCTTTCAATTTCATCTAATTCAACAATTTTATATGGCCAACTATGCTTCGATTTTGCTTGTACTTACCGTTGTCGCGATGATTCAGCTATATTCAGGTATTAAATTTTACCAACAAATGTTTATATTTGTACATTTTGATGGTTCATAAGCTTATTTTTTAAGGGACTGAATTTATATCAGGAGTGGCAATCACATTGAAGGTAGAAAACAACTGCGACTACACGGTATGGCCGGTCATAATCACAACCAATGGGGCTAGCTCGAAAATTAACGTCTCGAATGGATTTCCCTTACTACGAAATGATTCGAAGGTGATTAACATACAACCAGGTTGGTCGGGCCGGCTTTGGGGGCGAACCCTCTGCACCACTAATACCTCGACAGGAAATTTCCGTTGCCTCACCGGTGATTGCGGCACTGGCAAGATAGAATGCCAGGGCATGTCATATACAACCCCGGTAAATTTTATCGATTTGAATACGTCTCATAATGGTAACCAAGATTTGTATAATGCTAACGTCGTTGCTGGATACAACCTCCCAGTGACGATGGTTCCACAAGGTAGCAATGGAAGCCGTTGTGCGTTGACTGGTTGCGTGTTTGACTATGAATACGGATGCCCCGACGATCATAGAGTGATTACTAATGGTACCATAATAGGATGTAGAAGCTCGTGAGACGCATTTCATACAAATGAGTCTTGTTGTACAAATGGCAACGACTGTGAACGTAATAGCTTCTCAGTAGGCTCGTTAATCTTCAAAAAGGGCTGCCCTCGCGCTTACAATTATGCGTTGGATGTTGCCAATTCTACCTTCATCTGTCCCAGCCCTCAGACGTCGTATACCGTTACATTCTGCCCGTCACCTAGCCTCGCCAGGTGCATTCATATGACTTTTCTAGTTGTTTTTTCAATTTACTAAAATATCATACTTAATCCGTCTTTGAAAGTTTTTTCTACTTGGCTTGTTTTACAAAAACTATCCAAATAGGAACAATTAGTTGGACAATAGTTTATAATTTGCTATTTTCATCATATTCCGTAGTCATGTTTTTTTTTTTCGTTTTTCTTTTGTGAATTTCATGACTTGGTTGAAAGAGTTAGGAATGATATGAATTATATGGATTTGTATGAAGATGATGCATTGGACCATAAGGGATGAAGGAGGAAGATTTTGGCCGATGACTACACCGAATAATCAAATTTGGTTCATGTAGTCGACCCCACTTATAGGATTAAGACTTTGATTTGTAAATTTCATACGAAGTACTCCATAGTTATGGTATACCATATGATTGGATTTTTAAATTTTTAAAAATCAAAAATTTATGTATTTAAAGCTTAATATAAAAGGTCTAAGAAATGGATGTAGTAGTCATAATAAATAGTTTATCAAATATATGTAGTATTTTTCTAATAACTTAGTTTTCACTTGGACCACATTTAAATAAGTAGTTATAATTATACATTATTGTTTTATTAAATTAATAAATTTAATTAATATGTCCAATCCAAAGAAATAGTCCGAGTGTAGGTAACACAATTTTATCAAATACGTTGTATGAATTGTATTTTAGTAATTTAAATACCACTACTTTTTTCTTGTTAATATTCAGGGTGGTGTGTGAGCCGTTCCAATCATTGTCAACTTCATTGTCACCAAATTCTGCAACATCACTTTCTAAGAGTAAGTTAAAATTTTCACTTGCCAATAATTTTTATACGTATGGCATATTGGCATTATGAAGTTGGCAATTAAAAATCTCATTTGAGTTTTGCAAACGTTTGAGGAACATAGAGTAAGAAAGATGATTAGATTAGATTATTGGTGATTAAAGCTAAAGATTTAACCATAATATTAGATGTGGTTGACTAAATGTGAATAGAGAATAATAATATGGCTAGGTTTGATTGACTAGAATTGAAAAGTAAAAACCAAGATTATGAGATTTAGTTAATCAAAAGTGAATAAATAATAGACAATGGATTAATTTAATAAGACTTTTATTTTTGATCAATAATGTTAGATCAAGTGAGACTCTTATTTAAAAACAGAGGGAATAATTAAAGCACTCATACATATATCAGTTTAACGTACAATTGAGATTGTACATATATAAATAATTGATGCACCTGATTTAACATTATGTTGAGATTTCATTTTATATGAAATTCATCATGTTTAATCTCAACAATCCACAATTACTATACATATATATATATATTTTTTGTTGTAGAGAGAATTATAAAGTTTAACCAATCAAGCTAGTTGACATCCTCATTAATTACATACAGTGATTGTGGTGAATTGAACATGCAGGTGATGCTAAGAGGAAGCGTACTATTCTTTTAGTTAGTTTACCAATACTCGCTGCAACATCAATTATGTTGCTGTATGGAGTGTGGAGTAGTATGCGCAAGAGGAAGGCCACCCAAATATCTAATTGTTGTATGTAAGGCTTGAACTTGGACAATGGACATGCACATTTGTTAACCAACTTTGATAACATTTTTTGGTTTATTTATTGTTTGAACCTTTGTTCAGTGGAAGTGTGTGAGATTAAAAATGCTGTACTAGACTCCTTGCAATTTGATCTAAACGCGATTCGAACAGCAACAAACTTTGCTGCAGAAAACAAACTTGGAGAAGGCGGATTTGGTGAAGTTTATAAGGTAATATGAAAACAAAACTGTTTTTCAATTCTTTGATATGATCCCAAAATCTAGTATCCTTTGATTAGCCAAAATAATTGAAAGAATAAAGAGATTTTTATGATATTTCCATGTAAAACATGCTTGCTATGGGTTTTGCATTCAAGGTAAATTGATATTGTTTAACATGCTTCAAAAAGATCTTAATTAACATTATCATTATCACTCCATATTAGTTCTTTATTATTTAGACCTTTTCTACTAAATTGATCGGGTTCTACATGTGAGTTTATCACTAATTTTTCACCCCCCATGTTTCGGGGTTTTCTGATGTCCTGCGGGAGAGTTACAATTCCGAGACTGGAACCGGACGCCTGTACCTGCAAAATAACGGAGACTCCTGAGAGCTCCGCCTCCAACGGTCAAGTTAGTACCTGATTAAGGAGTAATTAATGCGGAAATTAAAGTAATAAGATCTCTCTAGGTGAGAGTGTTTAATGTTGGTAATCTGCTTTGTTAGCGAGATCAGCCGGTTATTAGTGTGTTCCGTAATGTTTCTGTTCTGTTCTTCAGGTGAGATTAATTGCTTGATCCTCTTTAATGAGGATTAATTAAGTATTTATAGTCTTGAGAAGCGTGCCACTCTCTAGGTTTAGGGTAAACCTAGGGCTGACCGGGCCTCTAAACAGGATTGGGCCTTGTTGGCCGGTTTTCCCATTTGGCATGGGTGGACACATGGCGTGTCTCAATTGGTCCGTAGAGGACGTATCTGTGATTGACACGTGGCAGGCTCCTATTGGCCTACGTGAAGGACACGTGGCGGAACCTGGTTGGTCCACTTGTCAGACGGTGATTGGTGGATAAAAATCCCCTAATCATTTGCCCCTCACAGGTGGCACGTGACTGGTCACGTGTCACCTGTGACAACTGCCGCACGGTGACAGGCGACGGCCTGCTACAGGTGTCACCTTATAAATGGCCGAGAGATTTTCCCGCCCAAATTTTGAATTTGGAAGCGACCCTTCGCCTTCTCACTTTGCCTATATAAGGAAGTGCTGACTTCGGTCATTTTCACATTTGAGAACTTTGTGAGAACATTCGGACCCCTGAACTTGCTCTGACATTTCGGACCTTTTCTGCCTACCGCCTGTTCTGACAAGCCGACTGCACAGGATTTTCAGAACTTCATCAACCGTCACTCGTTCAGGTAACTCAGTTCTCTTACTCTTAATTTTCTTTTTATTTTTTGAAATGGCACCACGGAAGCACACGACACGACCTAAGTTAGTGATCAGCCGGTCACCGGGGACGGCTGAATCTAGGACTAGGAGTGCCGCCTGCCCTTTTCTGGACCCATCTTTGCCCTTTATACAAAGTCCGACTGTATCTGTGTCTATGCAGAACGTGATGGCCAGAACAAAAAAGACTGCTATGATCTCAAACTCGGACGGCTCCTCCCAAAGGGTGCTCATTAGCGAAACATCTGACCAGGCGCCAGATGTAGAAGTGAAACGAGGCGGCTGCCAAGCCGACAGTTTTGAGGGAGGGGTCAAGGTGGTCCCTTCCCATTTCACCGTTGATATGTCTAATTTTCCTCCTTCTTCTTCTAAGGGAGAGGAGGCGGGCCCCTCTGGGAGAGGGGAGGAGTCGTCCTCTTCGGACTCGTCAGAGGACGAGTCCGAGTCCAGCTCTTCTGGCCACGCTTCTCCAGGCTCAGAAGAAAGAAACAACCGCCTACAAGAGGCGAGGCTTTCTCATGCAGTTGAGAAGGGGGACAATTGGGCGGAGCCGTCCTCCTCTTACAGAGAGGAAAACACCCCCTACTACTGCACGGTACCCCGGGGCCGGATCGCAGCCATGCAAGACAAAGTGGAGAGCTTTATAGCTAACCACAGAATGGGCCCCGAATTTTTACTGTTCGTGCCGGATCCAGAAGACACTGTCGTCTGGCCGGCTGGTACCAGCTATGATGACGGCTGCTTTGGCTGCTATGTGGCGGCCATCAAAGCTGGACTGCGCTTCCCATTACATCCGGTTGTTCAGCGGATTTTAGATGGGTATGATTTGGGGTTATGGAAGTTAGCCCCCAACTCTTGGGTAAACGTACTCGGCTATGTGGCCGGGTGCGAAATGTACGGGGTGGAGCCAAGCTTTGAGGCTTTCGCCCACATGAACTATCTCAGCCGGACCCCTAAGTCGGGAGGTACCGGCTGGTATCAATTAACAAGCCATAGGGGCTACCTCATGACGAGAGGTAAGGCGAACAAATAAAAGGATTGGCGGAACACCTTCCTTATTATCGAGGGTTCAGACACGGAGCTGAACAAACGCTTTAACAAGTGGAATAGGGATCCGCCTCTTCTCGCAGGCGGCCGCAGCATGCCACCTGTTCCCCCAAAGGCTAAAAAAGAGATCCTAGACAAAGGACTCTTCAAAGTAGAGACTAGGGTGAACTCTACTTCAGGGGTACGAGAGCAAGTACCCCTAAACTGCGTCCCGAGCTTCAAGTGGCTCTATGACGAGTACTTTTTGGCCGCATGTGGCCTCAACAGTCGGTGCTCTAGAGGTAGCCGGCCTGACAAATACTCTGTTTTTTCACGCCTTGTTTACTTGGGATTTTTACCAACTTTGCTGTTTATTTTTTGCAGCTGACGCCATGAGTAAAATAACAGCATCCAAGACTGCGGCGGCCATGTTGCGGGCCTCTCTCATGCAACAGTCTTGTACCGACTCCCCCAACAAGGGGGCACCCTTGGTAGGCTTCGAAACTCTTCCTCTTTTAGGAGTTGTCTTATGCATATACTAACTCTTTTTTTTTTTTTTTTTTTTTTTTAGTCAGGCACTCCAAGAGCTTCTTCCTCGCAACAGCCGGACCCCAAGGCCCGGAGGACGACTGTTGCAAGCTCTCCTGGGTCTTCCAGGAAAACAGTGGCGGCTGAGAAGCAGCCGGCCACTTCTTCTAAAACCCCGGCGGGGCCGCCTAGAAGTATGGACAATTACTTGTAAAAACTTTTACACTTGCTTCCTTCTTGACTAGGTCTAACTTGCTTTTTACGCTTGATGTAGCCGGCCCTCAGGGGCTTGACTTGGTAGAGGTAGCCAAGTCCATGATCAAAGTAGTTCCTCCATCTGAAAGGGAGACGGTCAGGGGTGTCGGCACCCTTGACCTTGATGGGATTGCAGGGGTCCTTGCTGAGGTATACTCTTTGAGTATTTGAATTCCAGGACGCCTGTTATCTTTTTTGTTTAGAAACTGACGCCTGTTGTTTTATTTTGTACTTAGGCCCTGCTCCGAGTTAACGGCCTTCGCAAGCCGCTTGATCGGAAGGACAAAGAGGTAAAGGCTGCAAAAGCTATGGCCGCCTCTGACTGTGACAAGGCAATGTTTCAAATTGCCCAAAATGAAGTACTGACCATTGATATTCTTTATTATCAGGCGCAGGCTACCGCCGCTGTTCGGGCTCAGTTAGAGGCGGCCCAGAAGAAGAATGACAAGCTGGAGGCGACCATCACAAATCTTAAGGCCGAGCTGAAACCTCTTCGCCAAAAAATGTACTCTTACGAAGCCATGGAGAAATCCTTGGCCAGCGTAAAAGAACGCCTGGTGAGCCAAGAGAAGAGTCTTACCCAAGAGCTCTCGGAAAAGGTCGAGCAAGAGAAGAAAGAGCTCGTCCAGGAGATGATGGAAGACTCCGCTCAAATCCAGCGCATGACATGGGGCCGCCTGTTCCCAATGCCGACTTTGCCTCTTGGGAAAGAACGTACCGCCAGTGTTCGGAAACATATAATCAAGAGATCCTGGCGGCTGCTGAAGAAGAGGCGTTGGGAGATGCGTTAGAGGAGGAGGAGCCGGTTGTGGCGCTTGTGCCACTTAGGGGTGAGGCATCAAAAAAGGATGCAGCTGAAGCCGAGTCCAGCAAGAAGAGTGCTGACCAGGCGGCAGCTGCTAATACTGAACTGCCCCCTTCTTAAGCTTAATGTATTCTTTCCACGGCCTGCGTGCCGTTTGCTTTGTATTTACCCGGCCAGGGGGCCGGGGCTTTGAATATTTTGCTGGTCTTTAATGACCGGCTTATTTTTAATGAATTTTTGTTTGCTTCAAATTTGTCCAAGTATTCCATATCTAATATCCCATTGTTTACTAGACCGACTGTTGTACATGGCCGAACGTTGCAGACAGGTACGGATAGTTAGTACGCCGCCTATGCCCCTGGACGACTGGTTGTCTGTTTCCAGGATAGACGATCAGTCGGCCATTTATTCAATCGGTATTCGAACTATTTTGTCTGGATCCTTTTTAGGCAGGCGTGCCTGTCTTTTTGTAATTTTAACCAAGTAGGAAAGTGGTCTGACCAAGTAAATAGAGTATTACCTAGTCGCCAAGGAATTTAGTAAAGATAGCAAGAGGCGGGTACCGGTTGTTTCTTTTTATGCCAATGTTGGCTTTTAACTCATAATTTGTTAACCTAGCAAGAGTAGTGGTTGAGAGCCCCTGTTTGTTAAAAACAGGCGGACGACTCATACCTTTTAGGCTCCATACTAAGTTTGAGTGACTGTTAAGTTAACATAGGAGTTACTTAGTCTTCGTCACAATCTAGATTGAGTAGTAGAGGTACCAGGCGGCGGAGGCCGGCTGATCCCCTTGATTTGCCAATGTTTGTTGGCTATTAACTCAATAGGTTACCTAGTAGGAATAGGGGTTTGAGTGCCCTTGTTTGTTAAAAACAGGCGGACGACTCAAACCTTTTAGGTTCCATACCAAATTTTGAGGGAGTGACTATGAGTTAACGTTGGAGTTACTCAGTCGCCGTCACTTTTGTTTGAGAAGTAGAGGTACCAGGCGGCGTAGGCCGGCTAGACCCCTTGATTCGCCAATGTTTGTTGGCTATTAACTCAATAGGTACCCCCTGCATTTATCCCAAGTAATACAGGCGGTCATCTGACTCAGATGTCAACTGCTACCACTGGTTTGGTTAGTGATAGAGTTATCCTTGTCTCAAAAACGGCTACGTGGTTGCCCTTGGGGACAGTCGTATAGGTGCCGTGTAATTAGTTTATAGAACAATGTTCCACCCAAAAGGGAGCTGCTCTCTGCGACGAATTTCATCCGGAGGGATGCCGTCGGACGCCTGCTATGATGTTGGGACAGGTCGTATTAGTTTTGTAGATTTGATCAGTTGGCTTGGCGCCTGGTCTGATCATTCGGCCGGTGGCCTTGGTAAGTTCTTGGTGAACGTAGGTGCTAAATAAAAGAAGGGTAGCCGCCTGTTAGGCACAGGGTCGGCCAGGCCCTAATCTTTTTAGCTAAGTATTGTGAGTAAAATACTCAATGGAGAGTAGCCGACTGTAAAGGTACAGACGGCATGCCCCTCTGAAGATAGAGTGAAAAACTCAATGGAGAGTAGCCGACTGTAAAGGTACAGACGACATGCCCCTCGTAATACAAAATTGAATAGTAAGTGCAAACTTTATTAAGTAGCTCTTTACTTTACATCATTCAGAAGAAATATTTTTTAAGATTATCTACATTCCAAGTTCGAGGCAACGGTTGTCCGTCTGGTGTTTCCAGACGGTAGGTACCGTCCCTGACTTCCTCATAGATTCGGTAGGGTCCTTCCCAGTTGGGAGTTAGTTTGCCAGACTCATTAGCCTTACCAACTGCTTCCATTTTTCTAAGTACAAAGTCCCCTACTTTGAGTGGACGCCTGTGTACTTTTTTGTTGTATGATCTAGTCATTCTCAAGCGATAGATCTCATGGCGCAAAACAGCATTGCCCCTCTTTTCAGGAAGTGAGTCTAATGCCAGGCGCATGGCTTCCCAGTTTGCCTCTTCGTCATATAGCATTACTCGAAGAGTCGGCTCGTAGTGTTCTATTGGAAGAACAGCTTCCGCACCATGAGTTAGGAGGAATGGAGTTTCTCCAGTCGCCCCTTTTTCAGTCGTCCTAATGGCCCAGAGAACATGTGGTAGTTCATCCGCCCATAGGCCGCCTGCTCGTTCAATCTTTTTCTTGAGACCGTCTGAGATGATTTTATTAAAGGCTTCTACCTGGCCGTTTGCTTGTGGACAGCCGACAGATGCAAAGTAGTTTGCAATTCCTTGGTCTCCCAACCAGCTTTTGAGAACAGGCGTCTCAAATTGGGGACCATTATCAAAAACCATAGACATGGGAACCCCGAACCGAGTGATGACATTTTTCCAAATGAATGAAATTACATCTTTCGTCTTGATTCCCTTTACAGCCTCCGCTTCTACCCATTTAGTGAAGTAGTCAACGGCAACAAGTATGTACCTTCTGCCGCCTGTAGCAGGCGTATATGGACCCAGAATGTCCATGCCCCACTTAGCAAACGGTATTGGGCTGTGAATGGTAGTGAGGTCAGTAGCCGGACGGTGAATTAGTTTGCCAAACCTTTGGCACTTGTCACATTTTTTTACCATCTCCATTGCATCTGCTTCCAAAGTAGGCCAAAATTAGCCCTGCCGCCTTGCCCTTTGAGCAAGCATCCTACCACCTATATGAGAAGCACAGTAACCAGAGTGAAGATCCTCTAGTATCTCTCGTCCCTTTTCTGGAGTAACACACTTTAAGAAGGGTTGAAGGTACCCCCTCTTGTGAAGTTCTCCCTTAATCATTTCAAAACAGGTGGCTCGTTTTTTCAGTGATGCCGCCTGTTGAGGATCATCCGGCAGTGTACCGTTTGTCAGATATGCCCTGATTGAATCCATCCAGGTTGAGCTTCTGTCTAGGACTCCAATAGGGTTTTCCTCGATGCTTCTCTTCTCCATTACTTCCCAAAAAACAGTTCGAGGAGTATCAGAGGAGGCGGATGATGCTAATTTTGACAGTGCATCCGCCTGGTTGTTTTCTGATCTCGGCACTTGGATCAGATGGAAATCCTCAAGGGAGCCGACTGCTTGTCGGACCGCCTGTAAATACTTGATCATGGCCGGATGGGTTGCTTCATATTCGCCATTGTACTGACTCACTATCAATTGTGAATCGGAACAGACATCTATTTTTCTTGCCCCTGCCGCCTTGCACATGCGGATCCCGGCTAGTAAAGCTTCATATTCTGCCTCATTGTTTGAAGCCTGAAAACTGAAGCGTAGAGCATACTCGAACCTGTCGCCCTCTGGAGACTGACATACGACGCCTGCTCCACAACCATTTGAAGTAGAGCTTCCGTCCACATATACCTTCCATACTTGGTCTGGAACTTGAGAGTCAGGAGGACGAGTCATCTCTACAATAAAGTCAGCAAAGGCTTGCCCCTTTACTGCTTTTCTAGGCTCGAAAGTAACTTTGAGGCTCTGTATTTCTATGGCCCATTTGATCATTCGGCCTGACGACTCCATGATGGTCAGCGGCTGCTTGATAGGTTGGTCTGTATACACGACGACTGTATGTGCCAAAAAGTAGGGCTTCAATTTTTTAACAGCCATGAAGAGTGCAAGACCAAATTTCTCCACTAGGGGATACCTCAACTCGGCATTTTTCAGTACGTGACTGACAAAGTAGACCGGGAGCTGACAACCGTCCCTTTCAGCAAGGAGAACAGCGCTTAACGCATGATCAGAGACGGCCAGGTACATGTAGAGAACCTCTTTGGGCAAAGGGCTGACCAGCCTCGGCAAGGAATGCAAGTGAACTTTTAATTTCTGGAAGGCGGCCTCAGCATCCGGCCCCCATTCAAACCTTGCCTTTTTCTTAATTGCCTGGAAAAAGTATAGGCACTTGTCGCCTGATCGGCTTAGAAATCTTCCCAAGGCCGCTAGACAACCTGTTAACTTCTGAACCTCTCGGATGGTACGAGGCGACTGCATGTCAATGACCGCCTGCACCTTCTCAGGGTTCGCTTCTATTCCTCTCTGATTGATAAGGAATCCGAGAAATTTCCCAGACTCAACTCCAAATACACACTTCTTGGGATTGAGCATGACACGGTGCCGCCTGAGTGTGGCGAAAGTTTCTCGGAGGTCCGACAGATGATCTTTCTGAAGTTTAGTCTTGACAATCATATCATCAATATATGCCTCGACGTTTCTCCCAATCTGATCAAAGAACACAGTGTTTATCATTCGTTGGAAGGTAGCCGGGGCATTCTTAAGACCAAACGGCATGACCGTGTAACAGTATAACCCCTGATCAGTGACGAAGGCCGTCTTCTCCTGATCTTTCTTCCATAAGGGAATTTGATGGAAACCAGAATAGGCGTCCATGAAACTCATCAAGGCATGGCCGGCTGTTGAGTCGACCAGGTTATCAATTTTAGGCAGAGGGTAACTGTCTTTGGGGCACGCCTTGTTTAAGTCTGTGTAGTCTACACACATTCGCCAAGTGCCATTCGGCTTTTTAACAAGCACTACATTTGCAACCCAGTCTGGGAAGTAACATTGCCGAATGAACCCTGCATCAAGTAATTTTTTAACTTCGGCGGCTGCCGCCTGACTTCTTTCTTCGCCATGGTTCCGCTTCTTTTGCCGTACCGGCTTCTTTTTCGGATCCACAGCGAGTTTATGTACCGCCAGATCAGGACTAATGCCTGGCATTTCATGGACTTCAAATGCAAAGATGTCCTTGTATTCTTTCAATAGGTTGTGAAAGTCGTCACCAAGGTTTCTCAGAGCAGTCGTCCCAACTTTGACTGTTCGATCAGGACGTGAGTCGTCTAAGATCAGGTCCGCATGCTCACCAGCCGGATGAGGGCGGAACTCATCCGGCCGCTCCTCTGCCAATGATTGCTATTTTCTTGCTTTTCTTGCGGACTCTGTCTGGGACGCCTTTCTCTTTTTGCCGCCTGCTTCTTGAACAGGCGCACTCTCCTTGACATTGTCAAGGTCTGTTTTTTCTCCACTTGACCCAGTGGCCATAACAGTGGGCTTGACATCCGAGAGATAGCACTCTCGGGCCATCCTCTGATCTCCCCTTAGGGAGCCGACTGTTCCATTATCCCTCTCAAACTTAAGCAACATAAGAGACGGGATTATAACAGCCTTGGAATTATTCAGGGTTGGTCGACCCAGAATCATGTTGTAGGCCGAGAGTTCCTCTACTACTAGGAACCGGACTACCATGTGTCGTCCTTCCCCTTTTTCGCCCAGGCGAATGGGTAAATCTACTCGTCCCAATGGGTGGACGACTCCTCCTCCAAACCCTATTAAAGGGTGGGAGGCCGGATGTATGCAGTCAGTCTGATATTTCAGTTTCGACAGACATTTGCTGCTGATGAGATCTGAGGAGCTCCCGGTATCTATGAGGATTCGGCCAACTCTCTGGTTGGCCACTTTACATTCAATAACGAGAGGGTCGTCATGCGGCCCCCTTACCCCTCCTAGATCCTCTTCAGTGATGACAATCTCAGGAAATGTATATTTGGACGGCCGTCCTTGGTGAACGGAATTTACATCTAACCGCCTTATATTATCTTTGTTGCCCCTAATAGTGGGGCCGCCTCCTGAGAAGCCGCCTGCAATGGTGTAGACGACTGCATCATCTGTATCGGAGCTGTCGGCCTGTTGATTCTTTTTGGCCGACAGCTTTCTTGAGGAAGTGTTCCCCGTAGATTTTCTGACATAAATGTCAAGATCACCTTGCTCAGCCAGGCGGTCTAGGTACCGCATGAGACTGATGCAGTCATTGGTGTGATGACCAACGTCATCATGATAAGCACAGATTTTATCTTGGTTCCGGTTGTTTGCAGAACCCTTCATGGGGACCGGCTTCTCAATTGAGATCCGTCCCTTTATTTCTTTTAGGATAAACTGGTTATCCTTGTTAAACACATACTTTGGGGAGTATGGTTTGAATTCTTTTTTCTTTTTCTGGGCCGGCTGTTTAGAGGAATCAGCCGCCCAGACCTCTTCTCTTTTCTCATCTTTGTTTGACGACTGTTTCTGTCGTCCTTCTCTTTTGTCGAACCTTTTCCCGTCCGACTGTTTTATCGTACACAGATCAGTCGCCTGTATATAGGCTTCTGCTTCAATCAAGGCCTCTTGAAGAGTCGCCACCCTTTTTCGAACCAAATCAAATTTGAAGGTAGACCCGTCTTTGAGACCTCTAAAAAAGTCGGTATAAGCTACCTCATCCGGTAACCCTTGAATCTGTATTCTCATCAGGTTGAACCGCCTGATGTAAGAGCGAAGCCCCTCCTTCTCGCCCTGCTGAATTGTTCCCAAATCAAGGGTCGTTTTCTTCGAAGGGATGTTCATGGCGAAGTTGGAGGCAAATAAGTAAGCAAGCGTCCTGAAGCTATTTACACAACCAGTCGGCAGGTTGCCGAACCATTGCTGTGCGATTGCTTTGAGAGTCGCTGGGAAACACTTGCACCAAGTGGGATCATCCAACCCTTGAAGGTACATCAGGTTGGTGAATGCCATCAGATGGTCTTCTGGGTTAGTAGTGCCGTCATAGGCGCCTACTAGTACATTTTTCACTTTGGCCGGCTGAGCGGCTTCAGTAATTTCCTTGGAGAAGGCCGACGGCTGTTCACCAAGTCTAAGCAACCGTAGCTGCCAGTCCATAGGTTGGACGTTTTTTGCTGTAGGTCCACCAAATGGAGGTGGCTGCATAAAATACTGTTGTTGCGGCACAAATGGTAAGTTTGGTACCGCCTGGGCACTATGAAAGCCGGACTGACGGGAGGTGCCGCCTGACTGACTCTCATGGTACGACTGAGTATGCCTCATCGAGACATTTCGCAAACTGTCTTGAAAGTCTGAAGTAGAAGCCGACTCGGACAATCGGTCACTCTTCTTCTGCTCTAGCAGTAGCCGAGCATCTGTGAACGTTTGCTTTGACCCGTCCGCCTGAATATGACGAACCGGTTTCCTATTTCCTGTAGGATAACGGAATTTTGTGAAATCAAGGGCAGGTGGCTCCCGCTTCCTAGATTTAGGATGAGGAGTCGCCTCTCGCCCTTGAACTGGCTTCCTCTTCAGTGAAGTGGAAGGTTTCTTGGCCGACTGCTCCTTGACTGAAGCAGGCGGCTTCTTGTTGATCAACTCTTGAATCTCTCCCTTGAAGTCCCTCATGAAGGTCATGAGTTCGTTCCTTGTGATGGGAGCAGACCCATCAGTCGGCTGTTGCCGAGCAGGCGGTGCGCCTGCTGGCTCGCTTCCTGTTTGAAGATGCTCCCGTTCCCTCCTTTCGGTATGACGGGTACGTCGGGCCCTTAGGGTCCCGTCTGGAGCTGTATGAGTTTCAACTTCAAATTCACTTTCGGTGTCATGGTCCGACTGAACTTGAGGGTCGTCTAGGGGACGCCTCTCTTCAGGAGTCGGTACAGACTTGGATGCCATCTCTGAAGTACTCTCCCCACAGACGGCGCCAAATGTTTCGGGGTTTTCTGATGTCCTGCGGGAGAGTTACAATTCCGAGACTGGAACCGGACGCCTGTACCTGCAAAATAACGGAGACTCCTGAGAGCTCCGCCTCCAACGGTCAAGTTAGTACCTGATTAAGGAGTAATTAATGCGGAAATTAAAGTAATAAGATCTCTCTAGGTGAGAGTGTTTAATGTTGGTAATCTGCTTTGTTAGCGAGATCAGCCGGTTATTAGTGTGTTCCGTAATGTTTCTGTTCTGTTCTTCAGGTGAGATTAATTGCTTGATCCTCTTTAATGAGGATTAATTAAGTATTTATAGTCTTGAGAAGCGTGCCACTCTCTAGGTTTAGGGTAAACCTAGGGCTGACCGGGCCTCTAAACAGGATTGGGCCTTGTTGGCCGATTTTCCCATTTGGCATGGGTGGACACATGGCGTGTCTCAATTGGTCCGTAGAGGACGTATCTGTGATTGACACGTGGCAGGCTCCTATTGGCCTACGTGAAGGACACGTGGCGGATAAAAATCCCCTAATCACCCCACATCCGTGAAAAGAAAACAAATACAATTTAAATTGAGGATTATCACATTACAAACTCGATCTATAGGGGAGAATGATTAAGTATTGACTTCGGATGACGAATTCTCCCTCAGAACTATATGTCATTTCCCTATTGTTCTTAACATTTATTTGGAGCTTTTTATTATCAGGGAAAACCCGAAAATGGGCAGGAAATTGCTGTCAAAAGACTATCAAAAAACTCCGGACAAGGAGTTGCAGAGTTTAAAAATGAAGTTGTTTTGGTTGCAAAACTTCGACACAAGAACTTGGTCAAGCTCTTGGGATTTTGTGTGGCACCAGAAGAAAAGATACTTGTCTATGAGTTTCTTTCTAATTCAAGCTTGGACAAATTTATATTTGGTAACGACAAAGTTTTGAGGTTTAAAAATAAACAATTTGTAAATTTGTGCATTAGCACCTCATTACTAGTTGTTTGTATTGCAGGTCAAACGAAGCAAGCATCTTTAAATTGGCAAATAAGGTGCAATATTATAGTTGGTATTGCAAGAGGGCTTTTATATCTTCACGAAGACTCCCCACTTAAGGTTATTCATCGAGATCTTAAATCAAGTAACATATTACTAGATGAACATATGAACCCTAAGATATCAGATTTTGGCCTTGCCAAACTTTTTGGAGTTGATCAAATTCAAGGTGACACTAAAAGGATTATTGGAACTTAGTAAGATCTCAAACCTTTCCATAAATTTTATTATCTTTGTATATAGACAAACTATATAGTAATACTTAAATTATATAGTCCCTTGTTACCTTTTATATATGGGTATAAAACTTATTGATTATTATCTTTCTACACTTATATTTCAAGAACTTATTTTGAAATACCCTTTTTTTTTCTTTTTCTTTTTTTTTTTTAAATGAAATCTAGCTCTGAATTATTTAGTGGTGTATCATTTTTTTTAAACTACTGATTTCTATAATTAATTTAATTTAATTTAATTGAAAAACCTGATCTTATTAATTAGATCAATCTTCTTATTTTTGAAATACAGTGGTTACATGGCTCCAGAATATGCAATAACAGGTCATTACTCAGTAAAATCAGATATTTATAGTTTTGGAGTCTTAGTTCTTGAGATTGTGAGCAGTCAAAGAAATAGATTTTGCAAGCAATTGCAGCTTGAAGAGGCATTACTACATCGAGTAAGTTTCTATTTTATAAGGGTTCATATAAATCAAAAAATCATCTCAAAATTTTTAACTTTTGAAATGTCAATAATGTATCTCTTGTTTATTGAATAGGCATGGAGGTTATGGAATGATAACAAGACCTTAGATTTTGTTGATACAAAATTACAAAATGACTTTCCAATAGATGAAGTAACTAAATGCATCCATATTGCTCTACTATGCATTCAAGATGATGCCGCCTTAAGGCCGAGAATGAGCTCCATTGTTGCAGCCCTCAATGGCCAAGCCGTTTGTCTCCCAACGCCGAAGCCACCTAATTACTTTGGTGCTAAGATTTTAGAAGATAATGATTCTCTAGGTAGTGTATATACACGAAATAAGACGATTACAAATTTGCATCCTCGCGATTAATTAACCTATCTCATTCATTTTTTGATCCTTGTTTGTAAGTAATACTATCCTACAATTATATATATATATATATATATGCTTACTTTTAGCACTTGATTTTTAAGTTGGGATAATTTTGTATTTTTACCTTTTTCTCTTTTACTTTTTCCCACTACAAAAAAAATATACTTAATTTTTATAGTAATAAATAATAAAAGAACGGAAGAAGTATATAAAGAGGACTTGGTATTTTTGGAATAAAACTACGTAAGTTAGTTTGGACAGGTTGGATTGGAACTCAGGCACACATCACAGGTTGGATTGGAACTCAGGCACACATCACTATTAGGAAAACTATCCCTACATTGTTTAGCCTGAGGACACACATCACAGGCTTTATTCAAAGATTTCTTAACAAAACTATTACGAACATCAGGAACTAACTTAACTGACCACTCTATTCAACGGACGCCCAAGTCTTCTATGCCATAGCTCAAAACCAGACACCATAGGAGCTTGCACCGCACATACTGTAGGAATTCGTCGAAAATAGTAGAGTCCTTCTCGTCGTTCGCTGGCTCCAATCAAGCTCCCTGAACGTTCATCCTGTATAGCATATAAAGAATCAGTGGATCATAAAAAAAATAATGTGAATTATTATCAATTGTTTTAGACACCAATATTAAATTGTTTGGGAACAAATAAGACATGTTTCAAGATTAGGTCGCCAATCAAAATAATATGGCCCTCTTTCAGAGCCACGGCTTGATCACCATTAGGAAGACCCACTAGACACGGCGAGATCGTATGCACATCCACCAAGCAAGTTTCATTACTGGTCACCTAATGATATGCCCCCTTGTCAATAATCCAAGAAGAAGACAAAGGCTCACCTTGCATCCTCTCTTGTTGTTGATGATTAGCCATATTGAGCAAAACCCGAATGTCTTCAGGTTTTAAATCAGCTAGAGAATAATTTTCGCCACTTTTGGACGATGTCACTGTTGAAGAGGGCAGCCCACTCACGGCATTGGCACGAATAGCAGCAGCATGAGCCTTTCTCGAACTCATATTAGAAGCAACAGCAGGCTTGGCAGCAGGTTTAGAGGACGAAGCACTCGCCCCCTTAGCCCGCTTTAGTTCATGCCACCAGTCAGGGAAGCCATGAAGAACGAAGCAACCCTCGACGTCATGTCCTATCTTCTTGCAATGAGAACAAAATAATTTTGATTTATCCTGGCGATCCAGGATCCCCTTCGAGCGAGCAGCAGACACGACTAAAGCGTGAGCATCCTTCACCGCCTCTTTCTCAGCTTTTCCTTTAGCAATGCCGCGTGACTCTCCCTCTTGGAGAAGAGCCTGAAAGGCATAGTTCAAATCAACAGGTGGTTGCTGTGACAACAAGTTTGTGCGCACAGTAGCATATAAATCATCATCAACACCAATCAAAAATTGGTGTAGCACTTCCTCCTCCCGATCCGCAGAAAACTTACCCGCAACACTACACGAGCATTGCCCACACTCACAGCCATGAAGAGGTTTGAGTCGCGTGTGGTCATCAAACAAGGCCATAAGCGTTGTATAATAGTCCTGAATCGAAATGCCTTTGATCTGATCTGCTTGCAATCGGTGATCTTGGACCGTAGCTGCTACAACTATGGTCCACTAGAGACACAATTTCTCTGTACTAGGTAATCCCAGAGGCGTTTTGCTTCATCAAAAAAGGGCAGTGACGCAGCAATTTTAGGGTCCATATACCTCAATATCCACGAGACAAGCATCGAATTCACCGTCTCCCAATCCATTAATTTCTTCTTCTCACTCCGTTTGTGTTATCGTGAACACAAATTTTCTACGAGATCATAAAGACAATGTAATTGCCCTCGACCATGCCAAGTAATTGTCTCCCTTCATGACCACATGAATGATCAAATTCGTCGACTGATCACCAGCACCAAAGTAGAATGGAGACGAAGGATCAAGCTTACCATCTTCATCCATTGTGCATGATTAAGCGTTAAAAAAAGAAAAAGTTTTAGGGTTTTAAGAGTGTAATTGGCGTGATACCATGTTAAAAATGTGAATCCTTAGTTTGTATTGATGTGTAAACAAGGTATATATACAACCTAAACCAAGGGCCTAAACTTAGCCTACTAAGAAACTAAATACAATATATATACGTGGCTTATCACCGCCTCTCCTTCATTCCTTCACCTAACCCGAACCAAGGTTGGGAAAGGTAGAGGAAGATATATATGGTTGTTATGAATCATTGCCACTGTAAGCTTCAAATAATATTTTGACATGTTCTTATAAGAATGAATCCCGGGTTTATCAATTTTAATACGTACGACATTAGTGTCATAGTTTTATCATTAATTAATGGATGTTTTATTCTATTGGTAATGCATAATGTGATATGCAATTAAATATTGTTTATTTTTAAGAGAATGTTATTTGTTTCCATCATAATAGATTTTTCAAATAAATATTGTAGTGATTATCTATCGATTACCATTTGCATGTTAATTAATAACAGTTCGTTAAGTAAACAATGAACTACATATTAAGGAGTAAGGTCCTGTTCACTTCACCTTACAAAAATAATATTTAGTAAAAATACTTTCAGTTCAGTAAAAATAAGTTCAGTTCAGTAAAATAATTTCAATTCAAGAAAAATAAGTTTAGTTCAGTATAAATCAGTAATTTCAAAGAAGAAATATAATAAACAATCAGTAAAAATAATTTCAGTTCAGTAAAATTAATTTCAGTTCAGCAAAAATAATTTTAGTCCAGTAGATATATTCAGCAAAAATAATTTCAATTCAGTGATAATAATTTTAAATTGGCAAAAATAAGGTAAAATGAACGAGACCTAACATACAATCAATCAATCAATAACTATATACTAAAAGACACACCAGCAATGACACGTGTCATCTCCTGGTATGTCCTTAGTATATTTTTTTTTTTGAAAAAAAATCAATTATAGTATAAAATAATAAAATAATCTTATACAAAAATAATATTTTATATATGTTAATAATAAAGGTAATTACTTGAAATAAATAAGATTTGATATACCTTTCCACACAGACATTTATGATTATAATAAAAAAAATATTAACATGATTTGCGACATACTTTGATTTACTTCAGAAAAGTATTCATATTTATTCTCTAATAAAAAATAGTTGTTTATTTATTGATTAGAATTCACATCAAAGTAGTGTGTATATTTTTTAATATTTTAAAGATTTTTTTGAACTTTTTAACATGAAAAGTTGATATTAACTTTTAAAATTACCGTATATGACACGAGACCTAAACTAGTATTACAATTATTAGACTTCATCTTCGATCGACTTAACTACATCTATCTATTAAATTACTTGATAATTTTATCTTTAACTAACCGTGTTATATATAAGTCCAAAGACTTGCAGACATTTAGATATATTTTGGGAAAGATACGAGTACATAAATTGGACACGTCGGCATGAAATAAAGAACAAATAAATTTAGTCATCAGTTATTCAGCCTTGACTAATTCAAACTTGCACTCCTATAATCTAAAAAGTAAATTTGAATTGTATGGAAATATGGATATGTCACTAAGCGGTGAAAGTGATAGATTGACATATTAAACAACTAAATTGATGCTGAAACGAATTTAACCATTAAGTTGTTTATATTTTATTTCTTCTCGATGTAATATCAAACTTTCTTACTTTGCTGGTACAGTTTAATTGACACACTTGTTTCCCACACTAGTATTAGGTTATTAGTTAGCTAGAATAAATTATTCACACCTTTCACCCCCTTAGTGTAATTTGTGATAATGGAATAAATTATTAGGTGAATATTTAGGATAAAATAGAATAAATCATATTTCTTCGGACTTCAATTCTTCCCTTGCTTCGCTTATCTTACTAAACTAAGCTAACTTAGTTAGCCTGTTGATAACTTCAATAACACATTAATTAGTTTAAAAGCTAAGTCTAGTTAATAATGATCCAACTAAAGCACCTTTCAAAATGTCACATCTGCTTGTCTACTTCCTGGAACATGCAATTCAACTTTCTAAACGTAGATTATTCAAACATATAGTAGTCACAAAGTCAAGAACGACTAATCCAATTGCGAGTAGTATTTTAAATAGATTAGTTTGAAATCATGCAAATACACGTCACAAATAGTCGGTCCTGTGTTTTTAATTTCTCCGTGGGACCAATAATGTCACAATTTCAACATAATTTTAAGGTAGAAAAATAACATATCATATATTTTAGTCAAATGTGTAGTTATCATACTTGTTAATTATAGCATTGCTCATATACGTAGTATATGAATTCTTTGACCCGTCCTTAACCAACTAAACATTTAAAATACCTTGCTTTATAGTAGGCCGTTTAGTATCAAAGCTATTTTGATCTCAACCAAGAAAAAAATTAATACAAAAAAATGGCTAAGAAAATAAGTTGGTCTTCGATAATATTCTCAATCTATACGCCAATTATCATATTGATGATTTCCAAATCAACAAGTGCTCAAACCTACGATTGCGGCTCAAACACTACAATCTTTGCTAACAATAGCCAATACGAAGCTAATCTCAACACCCTCTTCCGTTATCTCTTATCCAATGCAACCGACCCAAACGGCTACCATCAAGCGGTTTCTAACAATGGCGAGCCTATTTACGGTCACTTCCTTTGTCGCGGGGATTTGAACGCTAGCGCATGCCAAACGTGTGTTGGCAATGCCACGACAATTGACCTCCCTATAAACTGTCCTAATCGAAAAATTGCACTTGTATGGCGAGATGAGTGCATAGTAAGATACTCGAATCAGTCGTTTTTTGGTAGATTGGACTCGAACCTCATGATGTTGTTGTATAATACGGCTAATGCAACAGGGAATACAACACGGTTTGAGGAACTTCTGGGTAACATGATGAACAACGTGATTGCAAACCGAGCTCCCAGTGGAGGATCACAGAAGAAATTTGCAACGGATTTTGTAAATTATACGACATTCCAAACGATATATGGGTTGGGTCAGTGTACACCGGACTTGAGCCCTACTGATTGTTACACATGCTTGGCAAATGGTATTGGGCAGTTTCATTTGAATCGAGGTGCACAAGTAATGCAGCATAGCTGCGTTGTCCGATATGAGATGTATCCTTTCTTCAATTTGTCGTCGGTGGCCCCACCACCTCAACCGTTGCCACTACCTCCACAACAGTCACCCACCGGTGATTCCAACCAATCTAGTGGTACGTTGGTTTATGCCTCCATATCTAACTTTCTGCGTGACAATTTTTATTATTTTTTGTAAAATAATTAGTTATCTCTTTATTTGTCCCTAAGATTATTGTCAATTAATTGAAATAGATTATATGAACAGATTGCGTGCATGTTTAAGTAACCAACTTTATTATGAACTAAAATACGAAGTATAAGTTTGACTTTGCAATTTAGGGTTTTTTTTTGTGAAAAACTACCTAATAAAACCCATAATATGTAAGAAACTAACTAATATAAGGTAAAATGTTGTAATTGATTACCTTTGGTTGGATTTTAATCTTTGACCGACTTTTTCAGCATTGACCCACCTTAAAACACCTTCAAAACATGTCCAATATTTCTCACAAATTTTGGATTTTATTTGGTAGTTTCTCCGTAAATTGTTGGTAAGTAATATAATATTTCATCAGCTCTCTTGCAATCGCAATGTTGGACTTCTTCCCTCTAATCACTCAATTTCTTTGACTGTTTTTTTTAATGATTTATATATATGGCAGGAAAAATATGATAATGTGGACATCTTGTTGTATTGATATATGAGCTTAATAGTTGGTAATGAACTCTATTAATTTGTATTAAAATTTCTTTTTTATTGATGTAAAATATGTTTGTTTAGGGAAGAAAATCTCAACAAATGTGATTATCGCCATTGTTGTTCCCATTGTGGGTATCTTAGTGGCATTACTGGCTATCGGGATTTGTTATGCCAAAAAAAGGAGAACCAAGACTCGTGTGGTTTCTGAAACTGGTAAGTTGATTATGATCCCAATCAATTTACCCTCGTTATAATAAAAAATAGAAATGCAAATATTATTGGAAAAACTTCATAGCTAAATTTTGCTCGTTGGATGATGTTGAAGGTGATGACTTCACAACCGTCGAGTCCTTACAATATGATCTAACGACGCTTCAATCTGCAACAAATAACTTTTCAATAGAGAACAAATTGGGTGATGGTGGATTCGGTAGTGTCTATAAGGTAAGATAACAATTTTTTCTTGTTTACAATACAGGACATTATTATTAGGTCCAATGTAACGATTAAATTAAATTTAGAGTACGAGCGCACCTTGTTATACTAGTAAAAATAACATGAAGTGTGGAATTAATACTCATATATGTTTGATTAGATCTGAGCTTTAATATATGTATGTATTGTTCTACAGGGTACACTATCAAATGGGCAGAAAATAGCAGTAAAGAGGTTGTCTCTAAACTCTAGTCAAGGATTACAAGAATTCAAAACTGAGGTTTTACTAGTAGCCAAACTTCAACATAGGAATTTGGTGAGGCTATTGGGATTCTGTTTCGATGGGCAAGAAAAGTTACTGGTTTATGAATATGTGCCCAACAAGAGCCTTGACAATTTTCTTTTTGGTACGGTGTATCTTATATCTCATTGGGGTATCTTGATTTGGTCATGTACCATGTTAATTTAATCTAAGCGCTTGACTATTACTATCCATGTGCAGATCCTGAAAATCGAGGACTACTGGACTGGGGTACACGTTACAAGATTATAGGAGGGATAGCGCGAGGAATGCTATACCTCCATCATGACTCTCAACTAAGAATTATACATCGAGATCTTAAGGCTAGTAATATATTGTTGGATGTCGATATGAACGCAAAAGTTTCAGACTTTGGTATGGCAAGGATATTTGTAGTGGATCAAAGCCAAGGAAACACAAGCAGGGTCGTTGGAACATAGTGAGTATATATTATTCAAATTCGACTTACTAGTTTTCAAAATTAAAGGAAAAAGGTAGAGTATATACTATGTACTAATTAGAAAGTTTTAAATTTTTTGTGCTTCTTGCAGTGGTTATATGGCTCCAGAATATGCAATGCATGGACAATTTTCTAACAAATCAGATGTATATAGTTTCGGTGTCTTAGTCTTGGAATTAATTAGTGGCAAGCGAAACAGTTCATTTTATGAAACAGGAGAAGCAATGGACCTTTTAAGCTACGTAAGTACTACGAATTTTTCGCTTTATTGATCAATAGGAAAGATTAAGACAACTTGACTAACTTATTAAATTACAATAAAATGTTAATATTTGCAGGCATGGAAGCAATGGAGAGATGGTATGCCTTTGGAATTCGTTGATCCAATGATAAGAGACTCATGTTCGTTGGACGAAGTTATGAGATGCATACATCTTGGCTTAATATGTGTTCAAGAAATTCCAGATGATAGACCTACTATGGCAACAGCAGTCCTTACACTAGACAGTTTCTCCGTTACACTACCGGTACCTGAAGCTCCGGGTTTCTTCATAAAGAGTAGAGTGGACTCAAATTTTGCTAAGGATATTGGTTCAGATCAATCATCAGGAAAATCAGCACGTTGGTCAGTCAATGATGTCTCAATCTCCGAACCTGAACCACGGTAGTAGGGAAAAGGTTGAGAAAGATAGGTTGTTAAGACTAATTAATTGTCATTCTCAAGCCTTAAAATTTGTCAACAGGTTCTTATACACATATTCTTAAACATAGTATTTATTTTTTCCACGTTATTGATATAGCTACACACTTTTAGTACTATACTGTTGTTAATCTAAACATGCTTTGGTATTCTTAAGCAATTTTAATCAATTGTATATTACAATTTGTAGATGATTAGGTGACTCGAACAATATTGCAGCCTTCCACTGCCCAACCGTGCATGCTATGCCCTGGCAGACCGGGCGGTGAGGACTTGCAGTGCAAAGTACCTCTATTTAGAAGTTGCTTCGCACGTCCGACCGGGCACTCAATGCCCGGTCTGACCGGGCGGATGAAGAATATGATAGAGACGCGGTTTTTTGCGGAAGTTAGAGTTATCTTATTTTCTTTTTTTATCTTGGAGCCCAAGTATCTTTTATTTAGGGATTAATATAAAACCTTCCTTTTATTAGTGTTAGGGTAATGAGAGGGTACAAAGAGCCGTTCTTGAGAAAGACTTGATTCATCTTTGTAATTCTTTGCAGTTTATAGTGAAATCTTTGATCTCGGTGCCGGTGGATGTAGTTATCACATTGATAGTGAACCACGTTAATTCTTGGTGTGTTGTTCTTGTTGTTTGCATTGAATTTCTTTGTTGTTTCTTTATTGTTTTCGATCTTTGCTTCCTCTATCGCACAACAATTGGTATCAGAGCCAGGTTTAATCCTTGGAGAAGTCTTGGGAAACAATGGTAGGAGATTCAACAATAAGAATTGAGAAGTTTACCGGGAAAAATAGTTTCGGGCTATGGCAAATTAAGATGAAGGCTCTGTTAAAACAACAGCAGATATGGCGTCCGTTGGCTCCAAAGAGTACTACTTTGGGGTCAGGAGACGGACTGACTGACTTGCAATTAGAAGTTATGGAAGAGAAGGCTCACTCTACCATATTACTTAGTCTTGATGATCATATCATCACGGAGGTTGCTGATCAGGGAACGGCGACTGAATTGTGGATGAAGTTGGAGTCATTGTATATGACTAAGTTGTTGACCAACAAATTATTACTAAAGCAGCGGTTGTTTAGCCTCCAAATGCAGTCAGGTACTTCCTTATGGGAACATCTAGAAAAACTTAACTCTATTTTACTTGATTTGCGTAATTTAGATGTTAAAATTGATGATGAGGATGCTGCGTTGATATTACTTGTGTCTCTACCGTCGACCTTTGAGAATTTTGTAGAGTCCTTAAAAGACTCACTGACCTTAGAAGAAGTGAAGACAACACTTCATACTAGGGAACTTCGTCAGAAAGCTATAGGTGATAATGGGGATAATGGTAGTGGGTTGCTTGTTAAGTCCGAGAAGCCTAAAAAGAAAAAAGGGTTTAACAAGGGGAACAATGTTGGGTCGGGTGCTGGTAACGACATGGATGGATCTGGTAAAACTGCTACTAAGACCTGTTATTATTGTAAAGAACCGGGTCACTATAGGGCTAATTGTCCAGTGAGAAAAAACAAGTCCCAAGCTGCTGTAGTCGAGGAAAAACCGAAAGAGAACTATAATTCAGAGGAAGACTTAGCATTAGTCAGTTCTGCTAGGCCTGACGATCTACCTGATAGCTAGGTTCTAGATTCGGGGTGTTCGTTCCATATGAGTCCACGTCGAGATTGGTTTGATACATATGAGTCTTGCAATAGGGGTACGGTTTATAGTTGGTAATAATACCCCTTGTAAGGTTACCGGTATTGGGTCCATGAGATTGAGGACCGTCGATGGGCGGAGGTTGACTTTGACTAGGGTGCGGCATGTTCCTGCTTTAGGAAAGAATCTGATTTCATTGGGTACCCTAGATGATTTGGGGTACATTGGTGTGTTTTCGAATGGGGAGTTGGGTATTTACAGAGATTCTGAGTTGGTGCTTAAGGGTATCAAGAGGAACACCCTCTATGTCTTTGACACTACTAGAAAACAGGCCATTTTCGACGGAAAAAATCCGTCGGAATCACATGAATTCTGTCGGAAAACCCGTTTCCGACGGAATTTCCGTCGGAACCGGTCGTCGGAAAACCGTTTGTAGGAAAAACGACCTTTTCCGACGGAACAGTTTTTCCGACGGAATTTTTTCGTCGGAAGAGGTTTTTCGGCACCGAAAAGTCCGTCGGAAATTTTCAACGGAATACAAATCCGCCGAAAATTTCCGTCGAAAACTGGTGCAATTAAATTAAAAAAAAAACATGCCGCACCACCACTGGCACGGCCTGTCACCACCTTCAGCCACCCAAAAAACCCATTGTCAACCCCTCCCCACCCTGCCTGCGCAGAAAAACCCACCCACCACCCTAACTTGTATCCTTCCACACCACCCTAACCCTAACCCATATCCTCAACCCACCACCACCTACCCACCTCACCATCCGAACCCCCAAAATAAAAAAAAAAAACACCCACCCAGCCGCCCAGATCTACCAACCACCACCACCACTCACCTCACCATCCGAATTACCACTAAAAAATTGATTTCATCCAATCTCAATTACATAAAATTACAAATAAATAAAATTTAAATTCAAACTAAAAATTAAATTGCCTACTCATTTGATTTGAATTCAAAAATCCCTAAAATCCAACATATTAACTTCGATAATACAACAATGAAACCCCAAAATCGAAAATAAATTCAGTTATCTAATTAAAATTCTAAAATCAAAAAAATTAATTAAACAATTCCCTAACCTAACAGCCACTCCCCAGCCCAGACAGCCACACCCTCCCCATGCACCACCACCGAAACCACCCTCCTTCCAGAACCACATGAGCGTAAAAGACCCCCGCCCCAGCCCCACCAACGAAACCGCCCAAAACTTGAATTCCCCAACCGAAACCACCCTAAACTCCTATTCCTTTCCCTATCCGAAACCCCCACCCCTTTCCCCGACCCGAAATCGCCGTAGACTCGAAACCCCTACCCCTGAAACCATTCCCCCACCCCTAGAATCTCAAGACACAGGCCAAAGGTTGCAACTTCAATGGAGAACTACGGTAGCAACTCAATGCACAGCAAGTTTATGCGGTAGTAAACTAACCCTAAATTCGAAAATCAAATCAACGACAAACCCTAGATTGCGATAACTGAAATCGACAATCTAAAAAGGATAAAAACAAATTCTTACCTCGAAGCTGCTTCAATAGAGGTGAGAAAGCTCGAATCCGCTTCAATGGAGAATTAATAGTACGCGTAGTGGAGGAGTGATATGGACAAAGCTCAGAATGCACTTCAAAGGAGAACTACGAGCACGCGTAATGGAGGAGAGATACAGAGAAAGGTGGAACTTCAAAGGTGGTCGAAGACTCGAAGCTAAGAGAAGGGCGAAAACGAGAGTGAGAGAACTTGAAAATGAAAAGCAGGGGGAAAGAAAGAAAGAAAAGAAGCAGAAGCAGAGTAACGTATACCCCGATTTTTTTTTTTATTTTGCACCGGTTTGGTTTGAACCGGTGCGAAATCCCTTTATCCCTTTTTTTTCCCTCTTTTTTAATTCGCACCGGTTTGAAACGGTGCGAAAAAGATAATTTCGCACCAGTTTGATAGGAACCGGTGCGAAAAGTCTTTTTCTCAATCCCGCCCATTTCTTTTACCACCGGTATTCAAGAACCGGTGCAAAAAGTGCGGTGCATATTTTATTTTTTTTCTACTAGTGACTGTTGCAGATTGCTTATGAATATGCAAAAGAAAATGGGCTGCATTTCTATGAAACTTTTGCTAAAACAGCACAGAAAGTCAATGAGCTCTTTTATGAAATAGGTCACTTCTTCCTTTCCTATCCTTTCGAATCATAATTAAAATAACACAAAACTAGAATATATTCAATAGAAAATAAAAAGAGAACACACAAAGAATGACTGTCTTAGAGCTTATGAACAGTGAACGACCATTATGTAAGGTTAATCGAGGGGTAATTTTATCCCCCCCCACCCCCATAATAGTAATAAATTCTAGAAAAAAGGATGTTTATGAATTGTCTCCAATTATTAAATTATGCATTATGAATAGTAGCTTAAATTATGCATGTATGATTTACTACTATTCAAAGATGTTTGTGAATTTACTACATAGACATCTATGAATTTAAATTTAGGAATCTTACCCAATTGAATAGTAGTATCTTTTACAGTAATTATGATCCTATGATTCCTACTACATTTTTACAGTAATTATGGTTGGCATAAGTCATGGAAATTATGGTTGGCATAAATCATGGAAATTGATATTACATGAACAACCTGGTCTTATTAAAATTGATAAACAACCCGGTCTTATTAAAATTATGGTTGGCATAAATCATGGAAATTGATATTACATGATCTGATCTGAATGTCAAATTTGACCAAACTTTGACCATAATTACCATAATTTTCATGATTTAAGGTCAAAGTTTGGTCAAATTTGACATTCAAATCATACCATACTAGATTAGCAAAAATAAGTTGAACCAAACAAGCCCTAAGTTCATAGCGATATCCTGTTAATCAATTCAAAAACATCTGTGAAATTGACGTATGTCAATTCAAAAACATCTTTGAATTGACGTATATTCCCCTGAAAGTCAATTAAATTATGCATAATTTAAGTAGTAGTAAATTCATAAACATCTTTGAATTGATATTACATAAACATCTTTGAATTGATATTACATGTTTATGAATTGTCTCCAATTATTCCTAAATAAAAATTGAACGATAGCAGTTTGAGAGAAAGATCTGGGGAGATAGCAGTATATTTGAGAGAAAGATCTGGGGAGATAGCAGAGAAAGATCTGGGGAGATAGCAGTGAGTTTTAGAGAAAAGTATTCTAATTGTAAAAGATAATTAGAATAGCTAGCATAATAATAATAACTTGAAAAGTGTGTTTTAAATCGGTTCCTATTTTAAGTAACATTGCCTACTTTGATTAGAGTTCTACGATTTCAGAGTTTTGTTTGTGGATCACTATTACTCATATTATTTTGCTTTCTAATTATGCCTTTTTGTGTGTGTGTTAACTTTATCGCGATCATTTCCATTTTGGATTTGATTCAGATGGAAGGTGATTCTATAGGGGTTGTAGTATAATTGGTTATTGTTTTTTGTGTTGATCATTGCTTTAGTGCTCACCGTTAGCTTACATTACGAGTATGCAAGTGGATCAGGCAAGCTTATCAATTGTTCGTACTTTAACATTATTTTGACACATGATATTATTAATATGAAGAGTAGAAAATTAAAGAATATACATTTATATATGTTATTAAAATATTTTCTACTCTAATTGAAATAGACTTTGATGCCAAAATTAATAAAGTTGGAGGAAAAAAAATAATGATTATACACCGTCGTCCTGGCTAAAAATACTATTCTAATTATATACTTCCTATGTTTTTTTTAGTTGACACCTTTCTATTATCACGCTTGCCAACGCATGTTTTTAACAATTAATATCTCTAATTATTAACATTGTAAAATTATAAATAGTGAATATTAATAAAATATACATTGAAATGATTCAAACAAGATCCCACATTAATATGTTTTATCGTATCTATAAACCACAAAAGCGAGTCAAAGCGTGTTGTGTAAATAATGTAAAAGTCAAACGGTTACAACTAAAAAAAACGGAGGAAGTAGTTCCTTAAAAATGGAAAGAAAATATAATAGTTATGGAGGTTTGACCAAAGGAAAAATAAAAGAAAGAAAAAAAAAATAGGCGAGAAAATATTTAATTTGTAGATGACACGTGTCATTTCTGATTCGTCTTTTGTATATAGTTATAGATATTTGAGTTGCTCGCTTTTATTGAAATGAAGTGTGACAATTGAATTGTTATGTTTGGTTTTGATGGTGGGAATATACGTCAGGTGTTAAAAAAGAAAAAGGTTTCTAACACTTTCCTTAGGTCATACTTCAATTTTTTGGTTGAGATTGCGACTTTTAGGCTACTATTAACTTCATAATCATGATAGTAAGTGATTGCTTTGTTTATTTTTCAATAGTGATTGATTTCTCTTTTACAAATAGTATGATGAGCATATATCGTTTGCTGTTGCTGTGGTTTATATTTAATTGCTAACATTTTGATCATGTTGTTGGTTTATTCTTATTTTGAGGTGGGGATGTGGGTGTTTATTTTGAACGAAATTTAGTTATATTATCTGTAGGTGATAATTAATGACAATAATGGTAATGAGTTTATAATTAAATTTGTCAGTAAAGTCTTGTGACAATGATCATGATAACAATTCTCAATTTCTATGTTTTGCTCTTCATGTTTTGCTCTTCATAAACTTCCATTCATTAGCTCTCGAACCCATCTCTAATAAGGTAACAAGTGCTGATGGAAATTTACAAAGCAAAACACATACTTGGGAGATAATTGAAAATAAATTTGCATTATTATGGGGCTTTCTCTGCATATTTATATACAAGACTATTTCCATTACCACCATTAATTGGAGTGAGACTCGTGAAGATACTGGGATAAGTTGACTACTATTTGTTAAACTTGAGATGTCAAAAGGGTGAGACTCTAGACTGGTATCAATTAAAAGGGGTTTCGCTAAAGTTGCTACTCCTTTGTTAAGATTGGATAAGATAGGGCTAAAACTCTCTTTGCCATAATAAGACAGTCTCTTTTCAAAGTTATAGAGCTATTTAATTGACTTTCTTGGATGATTACACATGTTATGTTTTGCCTAAGGATTCACCTCAAGCTTTTAAATTCTGAAAAGTACTCAGATTGATAAAAATTTGATCTGAGAGGACTTAGATTCATTCATGGTTTCAATTGTAATTTTTCAATACCTTGCACAAAGCAAACTCCTGCAAATTGTCTCAATATTATTATACGGTAACTTGATATCAGCCAGACTGCTATACATGCTTTTGATTATTGACTCAATATTTCGGATTATTGATATCAGCCTTGTTTGCCCCTTATCTTAGTTTGATTTTTTTAAGGCTTGTAGTTGATTTGCTATGTACTGCAGTGTTCTGTTTGGTGATTATATGAATGATAAGTGCTTTAGTAGCCTTTTGTTCTATGGAATCTCTTGGAGCAAATTTCTAGATTTGGTTGATTCTCATCATATTTATGTTATAAGCATTTCATTCCTCTTTTATTCCTATTTATTGTATTTGTGTTGTTTAGCTATGATGAACAAAACAGAAAGGGGAAGAGCATGTCAAATGAATGTTGAGCATGTCAAACAAAACGCAAGAAGAGCTCACACACCATAGCTCATTTATCTGCCAAAGGCCTTGATTTTGATTGGTTTAAGGTATAATGTTGCTACCATAATCTCTGTTTAAGTGATTGTTAAATCTTCTATAAAATTGGTTAATAACTTTTCAAGTTTTCATCATCCCATAACTTGTGAAAGCATGAGGATTAAATATTGTTTCTGAAAGTATTGTTCAACTGTTTTGGTTTGGTAACAATGGCATCCTATGAAGCACTCGGTAAAGAGACAATGGCTGATATAAGGAAGTAATACAATTACACAATTATTGAAAACCCATCCTCAGTTGAGCCGTTTAGCAAATGTGATTTATGTTGACTACTTGATTTGAAGATTCCAACTCTTAGTAATCAACCAGTTCACTCAGGCATATTGCTATTTAGTTGCAATATGACCATATTTCTCTTTGTGCAGGCACTAGAGATGGGATTGCTGGCTCCAGACATGGTCTTGTACCTTGATATATCACCAGAGGTATACTTTCATTCAAAAAGCAAGCTTTGGAATTTTGGATATTATTTGCAAAAACATTGGTTGTTGAATAGGCACTATAGGAATTTTGCCTTAAGTTCACGAATAAGAATTTATGGGACATACAATTTGTTTGGTAAGAATATGAGACTTGGCTGTTAAACCAAATCTTAGTTTTTTTTCTATTTATTTATTTATTTATTTTTTTTTAATAGCTTGCATTAGCCTGCACAATTTTAATGCACTAAGTTGAACAAGTATGCCAATTGGTGTATTACTTTCCATTTTTATTTATCATGATCCTTAATTGAAAGAAGGTTACACAAGTTACAACTAATTGTTATATTTGATAAAAATTAAATGTGAATGCAAGTTGTTCTCCACCAAATCTTAAAAAGTCAAGTCAAAGCATATCCTAATATCTTTTTTAAAAATGCGGAAAGCTGCAGAAAGAGGTGGTTATGGTGATGAAAGATACGAGCCTCTTGATTTTCAGGGGAAGGTCAGCGAAAAATATCAGGCTCTTCACGATGCCTCATGGAATGTAATGCTCTTTTCATGATTTCTTAATAACTTTTAGCTTGCAATGTTATTTATGCCATTTTAGGTATAGTATATGGTTTTGACAGTGGTGACATTGTCTTGCATCCTGATGACTGCAATATTATGTAGTGCAGGTTATTCTAATTTTCTTTTTCTTAAAAATTTTCCAGTTTCTTGTAAACATTGTTTTCCAAACTTAATTCTCGTCAAAAAATAATTGTTTATATGTGCAGCAGCTTTCCTCATATGAGGAAAATTTTAGTGTCAGCTTGTTTGTTATGATTCTGAAATCACTTTTTATAATATGTAGGTTGGTGAGATCATTAGCAGATTTGAGAAGATGATTTTCTCTTAAAAGGTATGATTTTAATTTCACATGTTTGGAGCTTTAAACAATTAGTTCCTCTGTTTTCAGCATTGCGTAATTAGTTGCGAGGTTAATTTAAAGCTATCTACATATATGATGCTAAGATTAATCATAATAGTGCACAAATGTGTTTATTGAAGTCTAGAATTGTCTCCAATTATTAAATTATGCATTACGCATGCTGCCAATATATTAGTGAATAATAACTCGAAACCAGTCGGATTGAGACTCATGATTTACTATGAATTACTATGTGTTTTGAGATGCTCTAACTGTTTATTTGAATTTGAGCTAGCAAAGGTGGAAGAAGGTTTCGAGGCATTTGTGAATCCTATTGAGTGCTCTCTGGTTCCTTCCCACGTGGACTATCCTTAATGCTTTGGTCTATTGTTAGTTATTTGGCTCTATTATGGGAGCTTTAAAACTATGACCACCGCTAACCCTCAGAAGATGAATTGCGCTTAAAACTTATCACTCACAACACTAACTTTCATTCTTATTTTGTTTGTGTAGGGAAGACGGATTATGATATGGAACCCTTTGAGCTAATGAGGTAGGAAAAACCACTGATTAAGCTGAAGAAAAGAATAGCAGCAGAAGGCTCTAAAGTTGTATTCTCTCCCTTGATTGAAAAGTATATACTGAAAAACCATCATCGTGTAAACAGTTGAATGCAGGTGAGTATCGCAATCTACTTCTCTTATATTCTGCATTATTGCACAAATATAATCATAAACAGAATTTTAGGTGACTGTTTTTTTTAAAGGGAATATTGAAACTAATAATCCCACCTTTTACTGGTCTGCTCAAAATAATCCCATCTTTCAATATTTTCACAATAATCCAACCTTTGTCATATATCTTCTCCAAGTGGTCCTTGACCGATTTTATGAAGTTGGTAACCGGTAAAAAAAGGTAAGCTTGCAGTTGTTTCTCTATCCTCCATTGATGAAGATCTTTCTTCATGATTCTCTCTCCCCCATTTTTTAAAACCCTCCATAATAAACACCCATTCCTTTAGGGTTAACAATTCCCTTAATATCCATATTTTTCATAGAGTTTTTCTCTAAATTCGGCGGCGAGCCGGGATTTCATCACGAACTTTCTGGGTTACTCAAATTTCACATAGCTCACGACTATTGAGAAAACATTGAAGATTGAGAAAACATTGAAGATGGAGTCTTACTTTTGCTGTCTTCTTTCATGGCTCATGTTTTCTTTTCTTTCCTCTTTGTTTCACACTACTGTCTTTACTCCCTTTTCCCCAATTCTATTTTTGTTCCTGATGATCATCTAATTCTTATTTCTTCATTATATTAAGCTTTCTCCATAAGATATACTGGTAACCATGGAGGGAAGGTGAGAGAAAGAATCGGCAACTCCACATAATGTTAACGGCGTGAGTTCACGATGAATATGTAATTTCTATTTCTTTTTAATTTTTTATTCTTTTTATTGAGTTGGCACGTAAACCTAGGGTTATAATCACAAATTTTCCATTGAGATAAACGAAAAACCTGAGCCTCCTCTTTTATTTATACCCACACCTTGAAATAAAAAGGTAAACTTATCATGTGTCTCTACATCTCATACAATATTCATTGATTATTACTGTAAACTATCAATTATACTTGGTAGATAAACAATGTGGGACCAAATAAAGGGTTCAGAGTCCTTCAGACCCTTGTTGTAGTTCACTAATGAAGATATCAAGCAGGTGCGCTTCCAACTCTAATGTTCAGATAATTTCAGATAAGAAAAGTTGTAGTCCCACTTTACATTCTGTCAAATGTCGATTAGAATAGTCCCTAAATCTTTTACTTGTTGCATCTTATGTGTACTCGGTGTTTGATAGGATTTTTCTCTAATATCAATATCCATTAGGTGGTGAATTATTTTGTTGCATTGCTAATGCAGGACAATAGAGGAACATGAGTGCAGCAATTCAAGACTTTAGGGACAGATTAAGGTCTCCAAAGCCAAAGCCTGTTCAAGATGCCCCTGCTATTTCTTCAGCCCCCATGCATCAGGCTCCTGTTTTCTTCCTGGGCCTGTTGTACATTGCTAGCTAATCATGTTGAGGATGCTTTTTTTTTTTTAAAAAAAAATAAATTTATTTTAATATACACTTTATAATTGTAATGATAGTTACACAAGAATATGTTGGGCATCAAAGAATGGACTTTTGAATTTGATGTTACCAAAATGGTTTTCATAGATTATAACAGGAGAATTAAGTGCTTAGGTATTTAGTTAGCTCTAAATTTGTTAGCTTCTATTTGGCTTATTTTAACAATATTGTTAGCTCTAAGTGCTTTAGGTATTTTGTTACATTTTTTTTTAGAATTTTAATTCAAAAACATTTTTTTTTTTTGGAATTTTAATTCGGTGTTTGTGACTTTTTTCTTTGGTCGAGTATTAAATGTCGTATTGTATTTGTTATACTCCCTCCGTGTTTTAATAAGTGTTGGTATTTGTGACTTTTTTCCTTTGGTCGAGTATTAAATGCTGAATTGTATTTGTTATACGTGTAATGAAATAGTTTAATACAGGATTTGGTGAAGATATTCAGGTGACTCTTAATGCCCTGGTTTTTGGAAATTGAATGGCAGATTTGTGAGTTGTGCTTAATATCTATTTCACAAAATACACATGTCGTTCATTTATTTGTGAATGCCATGGAACCATAAGAGGAGAGTGATAGAATGAGTTAGCAAAGGGGAAGGAGCTAAGTGGGACAAGACTTCTAGAAAGAGGTTTAGGAGGAAAGGAGGAGATGACGACAGTAGAGAGTTAAGAAGACAAATAATTGCAAAATTCCTGAAAGAGAATGACATTACAAGATGAAAATGCATAATTAGAAAATGAAGATCTAAAGAAATTCAAAGTAAGAGTGAGGAAGGAAGGAGAATGACTTAGAATTTATGAAGGTATTAAAAAGGAGCAAGGATAGGAAGGAGAAAGATATCAAGACCGAGAAAAAAAGAGTGTTTGGGGAAATAAAAGAAACAGGGGATTCCTTTCTTGTATGCACCTCTTACAAATACTTTTTGAATAAGGTAAATCACATGACTACAATAACATTGGCTCTTGATAACTTCCAATAAACACATCAGTGATCACTCTCATGTCTTTAGCTCCAAGCTTTTTAATGTTGTAAACGTAATTAGCCCTTTTATAACTAACCTTAATTAAAATTACTATTTTCTTTGTGATTACAAAAGACAACCGCCATTAAGTTCCTCGGAAGTAACCTCTAAATTACAACTTACAAAGCAATGTTCCTACGCTAAGCTTGCAACAAGCATGAGCATTTTTGAATAACCCTTGATAATATATTTTATAAACAATCAACAAATGTGGGGAGTCTGAAATTCCGATTTTTAAGGGTCTAATTTAAATATACTTAAAAGTATATACAGATCAAAGTACTTCGGAACCATATATATACGGGTGTGTATTATGTGTCAAGTACAGGTATGATGATCAATACAAGTCTTCAAATTTGTACTTACACTAGTACAAAAACTTAAATGGGTACCGTCAAATGCACATCGATTTTTAAAAACCGGTGCGAAAAAAAATAGGCGGGATTGAAGGAAAGACTTTTTGCACCGGTTCAAACTGAACCGGTGCGAAAAGTGTTGTAAAATAAAAAAACCGGTTATAATTTAATCTTCTTTCTTTCTCTTGAAACCCCTCGATCTTTCCTCCTCTCTCATCTGCCCTCTCTCCTCTCTCTCTCCACCATTGAAGCGTACTCATCTGTCTCTCTCTCCTTTCCTTTCTCCTCTCTTTCGATCTCCTTCTCCTTCTCCATAACCAAGCACAACCTTGAGAAGAAGGAAAAGAAGAGTAATATTGAGTGCCGTGGTGAGGTAGTTGATGCTGTTTCCGCCACGACTTTCGGTTCTTGCTCGGTGCCGCTGCCTCCTCCATCAAGGTGTGATATTGAGTTATTTCATTAATTCTCAATTATTTTAGATCTCTATTAGCACTTCTGTTACAAATTTCTTATATATTTTCATCCATAATAAAATTTCGTTAATTCTCAATTATTTATTTGTTATTGGATTGATTTGTAATGGATTTACTCGTGAATTTGTTCTATGTTTGAGTGATTTTTGCCAATTGAGGTTAATTGGAAGAAATTAAGGGTTTCCTGATTTCTCGAGGCTGTTTGTGGAATTTTGGGGGAATTTGAGATGGATAGGGGTTGCGGTGGTGGTTTCGTGGGTGCGGTGGTGGGTGTGGTGGTTGCGGTGGTGGTTTCGTGGAATTGGAGATGAATCGTTGAATTTGATGTTTACCAACTGGTTGCTGTTGCCCTTTGCAGTTTTGTATTAAAAAAGGAGTCCAAATTTTACCAGAGACGTGGAAGGTTTGTGGTTGAATCTACATTCAGATGTTAGTACCCGGGATTCACAAATTTCCTTGTCGACATACTGATGATTAGTTGCTGTTTCATAGTTTTTAAAGTACTAGGTTCGTAATATCCTCATTTCTCTGTCTCTCATCAGTGTCTACCCTGCAAGAAACTCTATCACTTGTCTTTTCATGCAGGCTTGGACCCAACATTGAATGATGATACCTGCGATCTTCCAAGGCCGTTGTGCTCAAAGTTTATGAGGTTTGCTTTGGTTCTTACTCTTTATCGTGCTTTTTATATCCTTAGATCTAAGATTTGTTGTTGAATGAAGGAGGCTGCGTTTCATCTTCAGCTTGCCACCTTAAATACATGAATATCTAGGCCAGTTTTGAATCTATGCCCATTTATGTTCATAATAAGGAGAATGGCTTGTCCATTCTTGAAATACAGCTCAATTGTAAGGAGTTGGACTATTTAACTAGTATTTAACTGTAGATATAAAATGACTGACAGTTTAATAAGACATTTTATTTAACTTTTGTAATCCTTAGTTAAAATTTGCTTATGAATCTTGTTCAACTTTGTTGGGTATGAATAGAAGCAACCTTCACCAATAGGAATAACTCAGAGGATTTGGCATTGGATCTAAATGATGATCTTTTTGAAAAGATACGTATCTTCTAATTAATTTTTATAGATGATAGATGATAGATGATGTGTCCTTTTACCCAAATGAGCAAGAAATGAGTTTGCATGAGGCTGACGTTTACAAACCTTAATTTTTAATTACACTTTCTAATTAAAAACAGGCTTTTAGAGTTTGCATTGTGCTTTAGTTTTTATTGATTACAATTTTAATATACTCCATGTCTTGAATTTTTTTTTTTGTCTTTGGATAACAATCATCTCTTGGATTGGGTGTCAAATTGTAGTCAGAGTACTATCCTGCTACTTGCTGAGCTTTCAATGATGAACTTATCTGTAATTTACAAACTAGATTTGCAGAAATTGCCATTTTGATGTGGTGCTTCTGCAGTGTTCTGTGTCCATCTCTCTCTCTCCCCTGCTCTGGAGCATTTGTGGGTGTTAGATCCAGTTATTGACTTATAAATGGTTTGCCTTCTCGACTGCAGATTATGTCATGGAAGAGGTTAAGAAAGCTGGCTTTACTGAACCCACTGCTATTCAAGCTCAAGGATGGCCTATGGCCCTAAAGGGTCGTGATCTTATTGGTCTTGCTGAAACAGGATCAGGGAAAACACTTGCCTACTTGCTACCTGCTATTATACATGTCAATGCTCAGCCAATTTTATGTAAGCATGCTTCTCTTTGAGTCTTGTACTAAAATTTCTAAGTGATCTGCTAAACCTGTCCGTCTTTGCCTCTTAATTGCCTTAACTTTAACTTAAGTTCGTGTCATTCTTCAGCTCCTGGTGATGGTCCAATTGTGTTAGTTCTGGCTCCAACTAGGGAACTTGTTGTACAAATACAACAAGAAGCCACTAAGTTTGGCACTTCATCAAGGATTAAAAATACCTGCATTTATGGCGGGGTTCCTAAGGGACCTCAAGTTCGTGATCTCAAGAAAGGTAGGTGCTGCTTGAGTTTGACATGACTTTGTCCGTCAAAGGGAGGGGACAAGGATATTCGAGATGCTTTCCTATCATATTGCGACTTTCGTGATCTGCGCTACTTGTTTTAGGTGGGACAAGTGATCCTTGTCTTTACAGCTCGTTCTAACGGCACTAATCACTGCATTGGGAAGTGTGTTGGCTGTTGTAAGTACATCTTAAATTGAGTCATTATTAATGAGCTTAATGTTCTGTGATTCTGAGTAAACTAGCATTCTTTTTTGGCTGAATTTGACCCAGAGGCCTAAAGCCACTGATTTGCACCTGCATTAATGTACTTTTGGTTATTGATATTCTGTTTCTTGTTTTTCGCCTATTTAGAAAACTTCTGTTGGCTTACAGATAAAGAATTATAATGTTATTACATTATTCATACTGTTTTAATTTTTCATTCTGCAGGTCCAACTGTGCCGGGAAAGAAATCTGGAAATATATATGCCATGAAAAAATTGAAGAAATCCGAAATGCTTAGTCGAGGACAGGTACTATTTTACATGTGTTGATTTTGATGCAAGTCCTTAAAGTTTATCCTTATATTGGGAATACATGTTTCCTAAGATGTATATTTGAGCTAAATAGTTGCTTCATGTTGTGTATGTTGTACACTTGTACTACTTGATCTCATCAAAAGATCGTCTAGATATGCAAAAATTGTAATATTTTCCCCTAATCTCCCTTAAGTGTTCTATATTCTAATGGGATGTTGAGGCTGTCTCCATTTTTATGAATGGTGCTAATGTCTGAATCTCTTCATTTGTTTTGCATTTTTTAGATTTATAGGATTGATACTTTATATTTTTTAGTGGGGCTATTGGAAAAATTGATAGTATAATGGCCTTGTAACACTGGAAATAACAGCTTGTGGTGGTTGCCACTCTCCTCATCTATCACCAGTTCTTGCCTCCAATTGTTTTTGGCTGGACGCTAGATCATGGCAAAGAATTAGTTTCATCTACTGATATTACTGATGTGTAATTTGTTCTTTTTAAAATTTCATCTTTTCTCTGTTCATGCATCATGCTCAATGTTTTCCTTGTGGAGATGTCATTGTCTTATTCATGACTTCTTTATCACTTGTGTACTGCATTGGTTGTTACAGGCCGGTGCAAGAATCTAGCAAGCAAGGTGTTCTTCCTGGCAAACCAGTTCCTGATCAGGGAGTGAGTATTCGCTTGCAGGCTGGTCGAGTTATGCATCAGAGGGAGAATGGAAAAGCAGGTCAGCAAGGGGATCATTTGATGAGGGAGGCTGATGTTGGTAGTCAAGGTAGTAGTGCTGACAGGCTTCAATCGGTGGCTGATGCAATTCTGTATGGATGTGAGAGGGAGGGGGGCTGTTTTTACTCATTGTTTGGGTAGCTGGGTGGCCTGGTCTGGCTTTGGCTCATGGCTGCTGCTGGTTCCCTGCTGCTACTGGTTTTGGTTTCAGTGTTGAACTGGTAATGGCTGATCAGCTGCTTTTTGTTGCTGGTTTCCCTGTTTTGTTGTTGCTGTTTGATGTTGGGTTGGCTGCTGCCTGTTTTTGGCTTCAGGGTGCTGCTGTGCTTGTGGCCTGCGTGGGGTTTAGTGCTGTTCTTGGGCTTTTGAAGCTGCTGCTGCTGTTGTTGGGCTGCCTGTTGCTGGGGTATTGCTGTTTTTCTTTTGGTGTAGCTGCTGCTGGTGCCTAATGTTTTCTGCAGGTTGGTCTGTTGCCACCTGTTGGCCTGTTCTGCGGGGGGCTGCTGCCACCTGCTGCAGTGCTGCTGTGTTGCTGAGTTGCCGTATGTGTTCGGGAAGCTATAATCTTGTATTTTATTTTGATTTATATTTTATTTTTTTGGACGAAAATTGTAATATTACAGCCTTTTTTAATGAAAAAATGTAACTTTATATATATGTTAGTGTTTATATATCAATTTAAGTGAAAAAAATGTATTTTGTTTTTATTTTTGGCACTGGTTTTGGAACAGATTGGTGCTAAAAGTTTTTTTTTTTTAATTTTTTTTTGCCACTTTTTGCACCGGTTCAAAGCAAAAACCGGTGCTAAAAGTTTTTTTTTAAAATATTTTTGGGGACTTTTCGCACCGGTTCACATCAAGAACTGGTGCGAAAACTTATTTTTCTCACCGGTTTTGAACTGGTGCTAAAAGTCTTGGGATTTGGCATCCCTCAAATCAGAACCGGTTCAAAACCGGTGCGAAATGGGGGTTTTGAACTGGTGCTGATTAGCAATTTTCGCCTAGTGTTAGCAAGCAATGGGCACCCGTGAAGAGAGAAAGACAGACAGAGGAGGAGGATCAAAAAGAAAATTGAAATAGAAAGAGGGATATAGAAAAGAGAAATAAGATAGAGAAAGGATAGGATCAAAATAGAGAGATGAATAGAGAAAGGATGGATTACTTAAGAAAATGATGGATCACTAAAATGATGGATCACTAAAGCTAATTAATAAATTGAGAGAGAGAGATAGACTACACTTATCAAAGATCACTTGAGAAAGAGAGACTACTTAAGAAACATAGATCATTTGAGATAGACCACTTAAGAAAAATAAGATAAATTAGCTTAGGAGAAAGAGTTACTAAAAGCTATAGATAGAGAGAGAGAGAGAGAGAGAATGAGAGAGAAAGGCCACTTAAGAAAGATCGATCATTCAAAAAAAGAGAAATATCACTTAGAAAAGAGAGAGATAGACTACTTAATTAAGAAAGATCGCTTAAGAAAATCAATTCAATTAGTTTAGGGGGAGAGAGAGACTACTTAAGAAAGATCACTTAAGAAAATTAGGGTAATTAGTTTTGGAGAGAGAAAGGCGGTTGGACAATTAGCTTTGGAAAAGGTTTACTAAAATGCTTAAGAAATAGAAGAACACTTATGAAAATAATAGCAATTATTTAAAAACACAAATGATCACCTTATCTAATACATCCTCAGCCCTTTCGCCATTAGATATAACAAACTTTTACACTTACCCTCACAAACCAACAAATAATTTTAAAACTCTTATTTAAATGATTATTATTACATTATATCATTAATTTTATAGCCAATATGATATTAAAATTAGAATTATTTATACTTCTTATTGTAACAAGATCTTTTGATCCGATCTAAGAACATTACTTCTTTTTAACATGATAATTCAAATTACTTCTTTCTAATAACATAATTTAAGTTACATCTTTCTCACATAATAACTTAGAATGCAATATTTCCCTCTTAGATTGCCATTAATACTTTAAATTCTTACAACATGCACACACTACCCAAACATAATTACCGTGTAATAGAACCACCGGATACATTACTTACTAATAATAAACACTGCCATTGAGTACCGCAGGCGAAGCATGCGAGACCACAACTAGTTTGACTAAAATATATGATATGTTATTTTTCTACATTAAAATTATGTTGAAATTGTGACATTATTGGTCCCACGGAGAAATTAAAAACACAGGAACGACTATTTGTGACGTGTATTTGCATGATTTCAAACTAATCTATTTAGAATACTACTCGCAATTGGATTAGTCGTTTTTGACTTTGTGACTACTATATGTATGAATAATCTACGTTTAGAAAGTTGAATTGCATGTTCCAGGAAGTAGACAAGCAGATGTGACATTTTGAAAGGTGCTTTAGTTGGATCATTATTAACTAGACTTAGCTTTTAAACTAATTAATGTGTTATTGAAGTTATCAACAGGCTAGGTTTTCACTAAGTTAGTTCAGTAAGATAAGCGAAGCAAGGGAAGAATTGAGGTCCGAAGAAATATGATTTAGGCCCTGTTCACTTCACCTTAAAAAAATAATATTCAGTAAAAATTTCAGTTCAGTAAAAATAATTTCAATTCAGCAAAAATAATTTCAGTTCAGTAAATAAGTTCAGTTGAGTAAAAACAATTTCAGTTCAGTAAAAATCAGTAACTTTAAAGAAAAAATATAACAGAAAATCAAAAAAAATAATTACAGTTCAGTAAAAATAATTTCAGTTCAGTAAAATTAATTTCAGTTCAGCAAAAATAAGGTGAAGTGAACGAGGCCTTATTCTATTTGATCCTAAATATTTACATAATAATTTATTCCATTATCACAAATTACACTAAGGGGTGAAAGGTGTGAATATTTAAAATGTAGTAGAAAGAAAATAAATTAAATATGAGGGAGGAAAGAAATCATTTAACTTTTACCTTTTTATTTGTTTGGTTAAACTATAAAAAGGAATCACTTAAACTTAACACTCTTTGTTTTTGTTTGAGGAGGCTAAGGATAATTGTTACCATAGGTTTAAACCGTACACCTAGCTAGCTAATAACCTAATACTGGTGTGGGTAACATGTGTGTCAATTAAACTGTACCAGCAAGGTAAGAAAGTTTGATATTACACCAAGGAGAAATATAATAAATAAACAACTTAATGGTTAAAATCGTTTCAGCATCAATTTAGTTGTTTAATATGTCAATCTATCACTTTTGCCGCTTAGTGACATATTCCATACAATTCAACTTTACTTTTTAGATTATAGGAGTGCAAGTTTGAAACTCATCATAACATATGAAAAGTAAGAACTAGCATTCTTATTGAAACTCGAACTCATAGGGAAGAAAATCGATTTATGGATTTCTCCTCAAGAAATTTCAAAGCATTAACTGCATAACCATACAAGGAAAATGACGTCCATTAGTAGCTGCCAATACATAGATCACACTAATCACAAAATACAGTGTGCCTTTATTATCACACATTATCGACATTATTAAGCTAGTTAATAATAAATAAAATAAGAAAGAATAGAAAAAAATTGCTTCATCAGAATTATTGTACGAAGTAATTTTTATACAGCATAGCATGAATCTAGCAACAATATCCAAATTAATTATAACCTTCTCACTCTCACTTCTTCAATTAATTTCCAAATCAACTTCTACTTCAACTTATCTCACTCACTTCTGTTCAAACGCCACTGAATTTGCTACAAACAGTGACTACCACACCAATCTTAACACCCTCTTCAAATCCCTCTCCTCCAACGCCACCATCAACCCCACCGGGTTCGACATCACATCCGCCGGCACCAACACAAGCGACACCGTCTACGGCCTTTTCCTCTGCCGCGGTGATCAAAACATCACCGCGTGCAGCGATTGTGTCAAGACCGCAACCACAACGGACCTACCAAAGTCATACTGTCCCAACAGAAAAGTCGCAGTTATATGGTACGACGAGTGTATGCTACGATACTCTAACGAATCGCTCCTTGGAAAAATGGAGCAATCACCTAAATGGTTCTTAACCAACACTCAACATATGACCGGAAATCAAACCGCGTTTTCTGATCTTTTAGGAAACACAATGAATAGTTTAGCAGCTCAGACGGCTAATAGTAAGACATCAGGTAAAAAGTATGCAACAAAAGTGACAACAATTGATAGTTTAAAGACATTATATGCGATGGAGCAGTGTACACCGGACATTAGCGCCTCAGATTGTTTCCTATGCTTGACAATTGCGATTGCGTCGCTTGACGTCATGATGGGTGCCCGTGTATTGCAGCCTAGTTGTTCTGTACACTACGAGATTTATCCATTCTATAATGGTGCCTCTAATGTCTCGTCACCACCGCTGCCATCGCCGTCACCTTCACCTGGTAAGTTAAGTTATTTTTATCAGTGAAGTGTTTAATGCTTAATTTGCATCTCCTTTTCTCTAAATTCTTTCTTCTTAGCATCATTAAGTATATTTGGTTCACATGGGAAACACCTCCATGGGAATTCTAATTTCATGGAAAATATTTTTATTTGGTATATCTCTTGAAATTGGGCTAAATTTGTTTGTTTGATGTTGTAGGAAATTTAGGAAATCATTTCCCCTTCTTTGTTTGGTGTACACATCTATTTACTATGGCATGGTACTACTTTAACTTCAGTTTTTTAAATTTTTGAGGATATTATTGTCATTTTCATGAAAACTTGACATAGTAAATTGAAACTCACCGTAGGCCGTAGGGTGGGGGGTGGGTGAGAAATCTCCAACCTTTTGAAGCAAATAGCAATTCCCTTGGAATTTTGAGTTCCCATACCTTTTTTTTTTGTCTACCAAATTAAACACAACCACAAATACCGATTTTCAAAGGAAGATAGTTTGACCAACACCTTAAAGAAAATGATGTAATACCTCATTTTTTTTTTTTTTTTTTTTTTTTTTTTTTTTCCTAATCATTTCTAGAGTAGTCCGTATTGGAATGGAGATAATGAAATTCAATTATTCAAATAATAATTTCTAAAGTACTTCTTCTGTCCTCATTTACTCCTTCTGTCCTCATTTATTGGACGAATAAATGGGTCAAACTTCATCAACTTTGACAATAGATTCCAATCAACTTATAAGAGATATTCCGTAATAGTCATGTGAGGTCTTGTTAGATTTGTCTCAACGTATATTTTATTTATATCGAGTTTAATTTCATAATTTTTATGCGTATGAAAGTAGAGTTATATGCGTTTTATTAAGACTCGTCTTGAAGATTGTGAAAAGTCGAATGTGGGGGCAATAGAATAGGGACAGAGGAAGTAGTCCGTATTGAAATGGAAAAGGAAAGTTTGACCTATTCAACCGAGGGAAAAAAAACAGAGTTGATAAAAACATATATAACAGCTAAAACAGAACAATCACAAATTCTTGTTTACGGCGGACTTTCATTAACTTATTGTAAGACTGGTTAAAATTAAAGTAAAAGTATTTAAAATTAACCTTATATACTACAAAAGTTACCATTTTCCTAACATAAAGTTAACCCTTAAAAAATCACTTATAAGGTATGGTGAGATTAATTGTATTAGCCTTTATATCATCTATCCATTAGAAATTAACAATAAGATATAATCAAACTCATTATAAATTAAAAGTTCGTTACCGTTAAAGGGATTAAAGTTACCATTAAATTTTTTAAAGTTACTTCTAAATTGACCGTCTTACAATAAAACAAACGTATATCCATCTTATACGAGACTTATTGCAGGTTAATTTGGGCTAGAATCATATTAAAAATATAATTTTATCATGGGTACTGAATATAACTTCTCTTTTTATATTAGTGGAGTTTCATCAACCTTTCTATACTCCATTACTATAGATAGGAGTAGCTAATAGTGTCAAGAAGTCTTGAATATTTTATGATGTTTTTTACTCCTTCGATTTTTTTAAAAGTGTTACGCTTTTCATTTGCAACTGTTTTTTAAATGTTAACACTTTCTGTTTTGGCAAACTACTCCATTTAAATATTAATTTTCAGTTTTCTCATGGTTCTCACTCAAACTAGAAACTTTTTATATTTTTTTTATTTCTTTCCCTCACATCTTAACTAGTATTGTACTTAATTTCCTCTCATCTCTTGAAGTAATATTTAATTTTCCTAAAACTATGTACAAAAAGCTTTTTGACACTTAGAAAAATGAAGTATTGTATGATGATCCCCTTTAATTTTGGCAGGCAAAGCTACAAAAATTACGATAGTGAACAATTGTACCTACACAGTGTGGCCTGGAATAATATCCACCATCAATAGCAGTGTCAAAGTCCCAACAGGATTTCCTCTCCTAAAAGGGGAGTCCAAGATCATTAACATCCAATTCAATTGGGCGGGCAGCATATGGGGAAGGACCCTTTGCTCATTTGACCACAATGGGAATTTCTCTTGGGAGACAGGCGACTGTGGCACGGGTAAAATTGAATGCCAAGGCAGATCTTCACCGAATCTGGTGACAGTGGCTGGCTTTCGTATCGGTCAAATTGGGAACCAATGCATGTACTTCATCAGTGTTGAAGCCGGTTACAATCTTCCTATGATGGTAACTCCCGAAGGGGTGATCGGAGCCCGTTGTGTTGTCACGGGTTGCGTGTTCAACCTCGAAAATTCCATATGCCCCCCTAGTTTGAGAGTGATCAATAAGAATTTGAGTATGATCGGGTGTAGAAATCCTTGTGATGATGCTAAACAATGTTGCAAAACATGGCCAATGTGTTTGAGTAGTGACTATGTGGAATCATCGAATCTCTTCGGGAAGTCTTGCCCGCGGGCAAATAATAATCCCTCCGACATGACCAACACCATTTTCACTTGTCAGAGCTACAAAACGTCTTATAAAGTTACATTTTGCCCATCTCCCAACATGGCCAGGTACGAACACTTTTTTTTTCTACTCACGCACTCATCCACTTTTTATTTTCCAAAAATGTATTTCATGATGTAAACATATTAAATGCTTATACTTTTTTTTTTTTAAAAAAAAAATAAATAAAAAATCAATGCTTAAACATGCAATAATTGTGATTGGAAAAACCCTGTCTTTCAAAAGAGGTTAAAGGGTCGTTTGGTTGGATCATTTAGAATGGGTTGGAATGGATTTGTCTAATTTTTTGTTTGGTTGAAGTTTTTAGTAATGAAATCTCATACCCAAGGGGTTCTAAGACTTCTAACACTCTCGTATACCCCACAGCTCCTCTTAAGATTCACTATCCATTCTATTAATGGAGTATAGAATCCAATTTTACAATAAAACCAAACAACTTCAGACTACTATGGGTTTTAGAATTCATAACTCTCTAGTATGACATTTAATACCAATCCATTTCAATTTGATGAACCAAACACCCCTTAAAAGTCATTACTTTCGAGGGAGACACGTTGCTCTTAATAATAGGAAGCATTATCATAGCCTAAGAACAAACAGAAAACTTTTAAGAAACAAAGTTGGGGCTTTCCACCGAAAATCTGATGAAGCCCTTTAAAAGTTAACAGTAATGGAGGTTCATTAGGATATTATTTAAACCTATTTTCTAGACATGTGGAAAAATAGTACGAGACAGATATTTATATACACTCTTAAATGAATAAATTTGCACTGTCTCTTCTAAGATAGTCTGTTTTTTCTTCTTGATAAATCTTGTTCAGTTTGTTCTCAACACCATTGCAAACAGTACAAGAGCCTATGCCGCCTTCGTCATCATCAGCGCCACCCTTTACTTCATCACCATCAGGTAATAAGTAATAGTGTGTTGCATCTATTTTTTTTTTCTTATTTTTTTACGGGATATACTCTATAGTACATACACTATTCTCCATTTAGTAATAGACGCAATACCCTTTTTTTTTCCGTACTTATTGCAATCTTTCTTTATTTGCTAAGATTTCTACAACCATTTTATTATTTCTCTTTCCCACTCACCTAACTTAATTGTAGAAATATTTTATTTTTTAATAAACTAACAACCCCGCTTACACTATTCTTTTTTGCACTAAAAAAAACTTAATCTATTTTTTTTTATAATTATTTCTTTTTTCTACTTACAATTAGATACCTCCACTATAAAAATTCCCCTTTGGGTCTCGGCCTTATAATTCTCCTTAAACTTTGTGTAATATCTAGTGTTTGCAATTATTTGGAGCGGAGAGAATATATGTAACGAAATTTTCTATACAAGCAACACTACGAAGTGTTTTTTTTTCTTCTTTAACATAAGCCTATAGAAAATATCCTTAATTAACAACAGGCGCTAAACTATCTGTAGTTGTAGTTGCAAGCAAATCCTCTATCTGTCTATGACCTTGTGGATATTGCAGTCCATGCCCATAATTACTATTGTCATGAATGACAATAACAAGTGTCTGTTGGTACATTTATACCTCATGTTGACATAGTAATTATACCAACATAAAGTCTAAAAATACCAACAATCTTGTTGGTATATTTAGACCTCATATTGGTTTAGTAATTATACCAACATGAAATCTAAAAATATCAACGGGACTTTGTTATTGTCATAGAAGACATGAGCAATTATTGATTCAGAAAACCTCGAGAGTATCCATTGCACTTCCTTCACAAGTTTCTTATTTTGAACAAGATTTATTTTGTCATTCATAGAATGGGATTGTTTCTTGAATTTTAATTAGTATTTTTTGTACAATCAACTATCTTGCCTTTGCAGGAAAGAAGAAAACATATGTAACGAAAGTAGTTGTTGCAATCGCTATTCCAATAGTTGTGTTGACATTGCTAATTGCATCATGCACGTATTATGTTTGCTGGAAGGCAAAGAAGTCTCTCTCCATAGACATACAAAATGGTAATCATCGAGTCATAACTCACCATTGACTCCTCTCTCTATTGGTTTGAAGGTTAAAAATCATGTGCTGATCTAATTTCTTATTGTACGTTGCGCTATCATAGTGCTTGAGGATTTCACGACTGCAGAGTCTTTGATATACGAATTCAGCACCCTCCAAGCTGCAACAAACTACTTTTCAGATGATCTAATGCTTGGCGGAGGAGGATTTGGCAATGTCTATAAGGTAACAACTAATCAGTAAAGGATTAAGAAAAGATTGTACAATGCGTAAGAAAATAGTTCAAATGATCAAAAAATTGTTTTTCATAATTGATTGTTTTTGTGCCTTAGGGAACCCTCCCAAATGGACAAGATATAGCAGTTAAGAGGTTATCGAGGGTCTCTAATCAAGGAATAGAATCGTTTAAGAACGAGGCTGTATTGATAGCTAAACTTCAACATAAAAATCTGGTTAAGCTTTTGGGATTTTGCTTAACAAGAGAGGAGAAGCTTCTTGTGTACGAATATGTTCCTAACAAAAGCCTTAACTATTTTCTATTTGGTATGTTTATTTTGAGATGCATCATAGACTTGTCTTGTAACTTGACGTGCCAATAACGAACTCAACTACATTAGATTAGTTATAGGTCTTTTGATTTTTAGATGAGTAATTCATTCTATTTAATTTACATATACATTATAGATCCGAAAAAGCAAGGAGAATTGGATTGGCCTATGCGCTACAATATTATAACAGGTATAGCTCGAGGACTACTTTATCTACATGAAGACTCTCAACCTAGAATCGTCCACCGTGATCTAAAAGCAGCTAATATCTTGCTTGAAAAAGATATGAACCCAAAAATCGCAGACTTTGGGTTAGCGAGGATCTTCAAAGCTGAACAAACAGAGGATGACACTAATATAGTAGCAGGAACATAGTAAGTTCTGGTTCTACTTTCTTGTCTTAGTTATTTCGTCTCCTGTCACCACTCCTAAGTATAATAATTGCAATTTGCTGACAATGTCTTTTAGTGGTTATATGGCCCCAGAATATGCAATGCATGGACAATTTTCCGTAAAGTCAGACGTGTATAGCTTTGGCGTGTTAGTATTAGAGATTGTAAGTGGCAAGAAGATCAATAGCAAATTCAACCCCTCGGGAGTAGGAGACCTCTTGACTCATGTGAGTAAAAGAATTTTATTTTTTTTCATTTTGAAATTGGATTTGATTTTAAGCATGAGAAATATATATTTACTACTATATGCCTCAATTATTATCTTCTAGGCTTGGAGAAGCTTGAAAGAAGAAACACCTTTGAACTTTATGGCTCCAACATTGAAAGACACATACTCGGCTGATGAAGTGATGAGAAGCATTCATTTAGGCTTATTATGTGTACAAGAGAATGCACATGAGAGGCCAACCATGTCAACAGTCGTCTTCATGCTCAGCAATACAAACTCTACTACAAGTACACTTTCAACACCTCAACGCCCTCGATTTTATTACAATAGTAGTGTAGAATCATCTCATATCATGACAAGGTCTAATAAAAATTCAACAGCAACATCATCCACCTCATGCGACTCAATGCCATACACACAAAATCAAGTAACAATCAGTGAGATGAATCCTAGGTAGATAGAGTATCTTGGACATCACTTCTGAGCACCAAAAAATAAAAATTATACTCCCTTTTAATTTATTTGTCATATATGGAATCTTATGCAATTTCATATGCAATGTTGTAATGAAAATACAAGTTGTCACATATGGATTCATATACCATTTCAAAAGGGTATGTAGGGAAAAGGCAGAGAAAATATGGTCATTGTTATGAATCCTTGGCGTATATCTTTCAACACATACTTCTACAGTTCTACACATATCCTTCATCGATTTTGACGCAACACTGTATTATTTTTGTTGTTGATATGAAATAGCTATCTATCTTTGGCGTTAATTTTTGTTGCTAATATAAGTGTTCTTTCATATTTCATTATTTTAAGCAAATTAAATGCTTAAGATTTTTTTATTTGAAAAAGTCATTTTGTTTTAATATCATTCTATATTTATTTGTGCACTGATGCATAACTTCATCTGAAATAAGTCAAATTGACACAAACTTCTACAAGAGGGGGGTGAATTGTAGTGAGTTCCTAGTGGCAACTTTTCATGGAAATATAAAACAGAATATTAAAGGAACTTGCAATGCACAAACACTAGTAGAAAAAATGAAATAGGCACCGCAAAATGCGCACCGGTTTTTAAAAACCGGTGCGAAAGAAGATAGGTGGGATTGGGGGGAAGACTTTTCGCACCGGTTCTAACCAAATCGTTGCGAAAAATGAGTTAATCGCACCGGTTCGGTTCGAACCGGTGCGAAAGCTATTGTTAAAAAAAAAAAAAGAAACCCCGGCCATTTTTATCTTCTTGATTACTCTTTCTGTCTTTTTTCTTTCTCTTTCCTCGATCTCTCCTCCTCTCAACAATGGAAACCCTAAATTCCTTCTCTCTCCTTCTCTCTCCTTCTCTTTCCTCACACTGAAAAAAAACCCTAACTCCTTTGCTTTGCAATTAGCCGTTGTCACTCTAATTCCCCACAGACCCGGCACTACGCGGAAGGAAACCCACCAAGACCCGCCCCTTAATTAAAGCAATTAAACAAGCATAACAAACTTAATCAAACAAGATTTAGGACAAGAATTATACCTTTGACGCGTGCTTCGCTCCCAAGGAGCTCTTACTTCAAAATCTCGAAAAGACGAGATCTCCGACGGTTCGTACCCACGACCCGACCCGAGCGTCCTAAGTCTTGAAGGTTAGTCAAGACCCGGACAAAATAACTATGAGTTTTACGAATCAAAGGTTTACTCTTTCTTAGAGTTGGCTTTTTAATTCCACTCAAGGTTGTTCCATTTCCCAATACCAAGATTGGTATTTATAGGGAAATGAGCCCTTGCATTTCATTCCCCAACCAATGTGGGAGAATGATTTATTTGCCAATTAATTTATTTCTAAAATAAATCATTAAACAAATACAATCACAATACGACAAGTGGCGCATTTATAGAGCAAGCCAAGTGAGGACCAAGGCTTGGGGGGGACCATTGCCTTGATCCCCAAGGCCATGAATTGGTCCCCACACACCATGCCCAAAACCGGGTCAAGGTGGGCTAGCTGGCTGCCAGCTAGCGTGCCAGCTGGGGCTGCCAGCTAGCACTGCCTTGCTGCCTAGCACCCAGCCAGCCAGCCAGTGCGGGTTGTGGCTGGGCTGGTGCTGGTGCTTGTGTGCTGGCGCTGGGCGCTGCTAGCACCTAGTGCTAGCACTGGCCCCAGCAGCCCCACGCACATTCCTCGCGCGCCATTGCTAGCACAGCCAGCATGGGTGCTGCTAGCGAGCCACGCATGCTGGTCGCACTGACCATCGCACTATGCGCACTGCCACACGCATCACCCCACGCATCTCGCACTGGCCTCGCACCATTGCTGTCATTGCTGCGATGCCTTCTTCGCATATGCACACGCACACAAGGCCTGCATAGGCGCTGTGCTTATGCGAGGGTCCTGCGATGGTGCCTAGCACCCAGGCACGCATGCTGCGATGCAGTGCCATGCGAAGGCACACATATGCGCAGGCATGCTAGCTACGATGATGCGATGGGCTCAGCCACAAGCACACACGCACTGGCCTAGCCATGCGATGGGCTGTGCTTGTGCTGCGATGGTGTGCTGGGGCGCTATGGTGCGTATAGCACTTTCCATGGCCTGCGATGATGCGATAGTGCCTAGGCCCTATGCACTCACGCTGCTGTGCTGCTGTGCCACGCGAAGGCACGCACACACACGCAGGTGGTGCTGCGATTGGCAGCCAAGTGCGCCTAGCACTCATGGCGCGCCTATCACGCATGGTGCGCCTAGCACACCATGGTGCGCTTAGGCTTGCGATGAGCTAGCCTAGCCTAGCTACGGCTACGCTCATACTTGTCGCTTGTGATTTTGCGACGCTCGGTCTCGACGCCCTAGGCTCGATATCCGACGTCTGAATTCGTAAAACTCTGTCGACTCATTAAATCCTTTCGGATTAATTCGACGTCTCGGATCGGAGATTCGATTGGGTTCGACCCGAAGGGTTCAGTTAAGATTAAGCTGTAATATCAATTATACCTTGATATCACTGATCGGAAGCGGCCTCCACCTAGGCATTCCGATCACTTGACCTTACTGAAGAATTACCTCTGTAATAATTCTGAACCCTCTACCGGAATAATACACTTGCTGGAAGGACACCATTCCTTTCAATCTCCCACTTGTCCTTCCGGACAAGTGTGCATATTGTGTATCGCTTATTTCCTTTGTCACTTAATGTTTCTTCGTGAACTATAAGGTAAGATTCCTTGTCATCCTTATTACGTTCAGAAGTGTTTCTTGATCTCCGAGTTCGACTGTCAATAAGCAGATGATTTCTAAAATCCATCTGAGCATGGCCATGCATTTTACAGTCTCACTCTTCGAGCGGCCTTTTAAACAACAAAACATTTTCCCTATTGTTAGTAGGGGGACAATCCCAGTCTTGTATTGTAAGTTCTTCTTACTAAGAGGACAAAGACTCCCGAGTGTTCCCGTTATGATCCCCAGTTACGGCAGACGTTTGGAAACATCAAAGAGCCTAGTACTCAAACAAGAAAACTTCACAGTACTCATGGTCTGAGGAATTAAGTTCCGATAGCCATAATGAGAAATGTACTTATGACAAAAGTTAAATTTTCTTAAAGTACTCTCATAGGTCTTATCCAGTACAGTTCTAAACTGTACCTGTACAAATGATTTATGACTGTCACGTCCTCACAGCACAAGAAACGGTGCTGTAAATCATACTACACACTAATCTACAATCGTCCACCTGTTAGATGACCTCGATTAGGGATACTTTTTGATTTTATATTCAACGTTCACTTAACAGGTGTTTCTTTATCCAAGACATGGTCTTGATACCCTGTTTTGAATATTTCAGTAAATCGAATGGACTCATTATTTAATTCTAAACCAAAATTAAATAGTAATGGAGTGAATGATAATATTGCATAAAATTAATTACTCCATTAATGAATGGTTTTAGTACAGTGTTTTACATTAAATCAACCCTGTTTAATTAAAACACTTGTACAGGAAATATCAAAGCCAGTCTCCAACATGCTTGATTCCCATTGCCTCAACGTGTTTGTTGTGTTTCACTTGAGGCAAAGGTTTAGTCAAAGGATCGGCTACATTATCATCCGTGCCGATCTTACAAATTCTGATTTCACCTTCGGATTTCCATTCCCTTATCATGTGAAATCGCCGTTGCACATGTTTGACCTTCTGGTGTTCTCTCGGCTCCCTGGCCTGAGCGATAGCTCCATTATTATCATAATAGAGGTCTATCGGTCCCTTGACAGAGGGTACAACACCAAGTTCATTAATGAACTTGTGAATCCAAACAGCTTCCTTGGCAGCTTCCAAAGCGGCCAAGTACTCGGCTTCAGTTGTAGAGTCTGCAATGGTGCCTCGCTTGGCACTCTTCCAGCTGAACGCTCCTCCATCCAGACATGATAGATATTCTGACTGTGACTTGAAGTCGTCTCTGTCAGTCTGGAAGCTAGCGTCGGTGTAACCTTCAACAACCAGTTCTTTGTGGCCTCCATATACCAGGAATTTATCCTTGTTCCTTTTCAGGTACTTAAGGATGTTTTTGGCCGCAGTCCAATGCGCCTCTCCTGGGTTCGATTGGTATCGACTCGTTGTACTTAGGGCATACGATACATCCGGCCTTGTACATATCATGGCATACATGATCGATCCGATTAGCGAAGCATATAGGATCTGATTCATTCTTTCTCGCTCAACAGGTGTCTGTGGACACTGTTTCTCGCTGAGAGTTATGCCATGGGACATGGGTAAATGCCCTCTTTTGGCATTTTCCATGTTGAATCGAGCCAGTACCTTATCAATGTAAGTATTCTGGCTTAATCCAATCATCCTCTTAGATCTATCTCGGTAGATCTTGATGCCCAATATGTACTGTGCCTCTCCTAAGTCCTTCATTGAAAAGCACCTTCCCAACCAGCCCTTTACGGACTCCAATAATTTTGTGCTATTTCCAATGAGCAGTATGTCATCGACATATAGGACTAGGAATGCAATATCACTCCCACTGACCTTCTTGTATACACAAGACTCATCTGGATTCTTGATGAAACCAAACTTGCTGATGGTTTCATCAAATCGCAGATTCCAACTTCTGCAGGCTTGCTTTTAGTCCATAAATGGACTTCTTCAGCTTACAAACCTTTCCAGCGTTGCCTGGATCGACAAAACCTTATGGCTGTGTCATATACACAGTTTCTTCCAAAATCCCATTAAGGAAGGCGGTTTTGACATCCATTTGCCATATTTCGTAATCGTAATATGCAGCAATCGCTAGGATAATCCGGACGGACTTTAGCATTGCAACTGGTGAAAAAGTTTCATCATAGTCAATCCCGTGGACTTGTCTATAACCTTTTGCCACCAGTCTAGCTTTGTATATCGATACATTTCCATCTTTGTCTGTCTTCATTTTGAAGATCCATTTGCATCCAATGGGAGTATAACCCTCGGGCAAATTCGCCAAGTCCCAGACTTGATTTTCAGACATGGAGTCCATCTCGGATTTCATGGCCTCTTGCCATTTTGCAGAGTCGGGACTCGTCATAGCTTGTTTGTATGTCGCCGGCTCATCATCATCCATAACTAGGATGTCCTGATCATCAGTTAAGACAATACCGAGGTATCTGTCTGGCTGAGATCTTTGTCGTTGCGACCTACGTAGGGTAATCGGTTGAGCGTTTACATTGTCTGTTTGACTCTGACTAATCTTCTCAGATGCTTCCAAAGTATCTAGATTGTCAGTTTTGTCAGGTTGACATTGTTGCTCGTCCTCTCGAACTTCGTCGAGTTCGATTTTCCTCCCACTTGTCATTTTGGAAAGGTGATCCTTCTCCAAAAAGACACCATCACGAGCAACAAATACTTTGTTCTCGGATTTATTGTAGAAGTAATACCCTTTGGTTTCTTTTGGATATCCCACAAAGAAACACTTATCCGATTTGGGGTGAAGTTTGTCCGAAATTAATCGTTTGACATATGCTTCGCATCCCCAAATCTTGAGAAAAGACAACCTGGGAGGTTTCTTAGGCCATAATTCATATGGAGTCTTTTCAATAGCTTTTGACGGAGCTCTATTCAGTGTTAGTGCTGCTGTTTGTAGTGCATGTCCCCAGAACGAGATAGGGAGTTCACTAAGACCCATCATTGACCGAACCATGTCTAACAAGGTCCGATTTCTCCTTTCGGACACTCCGTTCCATTGAGGAGTTCCGGGAGGTGTCAACTCTGAAAGAATGCCACATTCTTTCAAGTGATCGTCAAATTCATGGCTCAAATATTCGCCACCTCGATCCGATCGAAGTGCTTTGATTTTCTTGCCAAGTTGATTTTCAACCTCTTTCTGAAATTCTTTGAATTTTTCAAAGGATTCAGATTTGGGCGACATTAGGTAGATATAGCCATATCTACTATAATCGTCGATGAAGGTTATGAAATATCGGTAACCTTGCCTTGCGGGTGTGCTTATAGGTCCACATACATCCGTGTGTATTAGACCTAATAAGTCACTTGCCCTTTCTCCCAACTTGGAGAATGGCTGTTTGATCATCTTGCCTAATAAGCATCCTTCGCAATTTTCAAATGACTCTAAGTCAAATGAGTCAAGAACACCTCCTTGAAGAAGTTTCTTGATGCATTTGATGTTAATGTGGCCAAGACGACAATGCCACAAGTAGGTTCGATTCGACTCGATGGTCTTAGCCTAGTGATATCAACTTTCGTCATATGTAAAACATGCATTTTAATTGAACATTAATTTGTAAACTTGAAACAACTATTGTTAAAAGTTTCACATTTGAAATTCCGAGGTGTCCAACACCATGGATCATAGTATGTTGAAAGCATGATAAAACTAAAATAGTTTAATTACATGTCATAGACAAAATAGTGCATGCAAGCACGGCCGAAAAAAAATCATCTTCGTCGTCTTTTGCCCATGCACCAACACTTGATAAGCTTCTCACTTGGTCCTTGAAAAAGGCAACATTAAGTGAGTCATACTTGGTATCCAATACCTTATGATAAGCTTAATCCACAAGTGTTTAAGGAAGATACCTGAGGTGGATACTCCATTCCTCTCCTCCTCCTCCTGAAAGAGCTTGCATTCTCTCTTGAAGTGGCCTTGCCCGCCACAGTAGAAGCAACGCATCTTAGCCTTAACCTTCTTGAACTCCTTCTTCTTGGCTTTCAAGGGCCTTTTGGTCATTCCACAGGCAGTGGCTTGGCTAAGCAGTTGCACCACCTCCTTTAGGGCGCATGTCTCCTTTCCCGCAGCGATATGCACTCTAAGTGCATCGTAGCCCGAGTGGAGTGAAGCAAGCAAGATATGCCCCGCCATCTCATCTTCCAATGGGATTCCGAGAAGCTGCATGTGCTTGAAGAGCTTAGTCATACCAAGCACATGAGGTCGGAGGGGCATGCCGGGTCTCAATTTAGCATTGTAGACCTTGGTCCAAAGCCGTCGCCTTTCCTTAGCAAGACATCCAACATTTGGAGGCTTTATCCTCATGTTTGAAAGTGACCTAGTCAAGTCAAACACGATTCCATCAAAGTTTCCATTGTCACTCTTGGTGACTCTTACATTGACAACGTCCTCAAGTGCCTTGAGGAACATGTCCGGAAGGTAGGAGGAAAGAGTTTCCTTCCAGTCTTCCGGGATGGAATTTGCTATGAGTCGTGAGACCCTTTTGCAATTGGAAGACCATTCTTCATGAGCCTCGTCGGTCATGATCCCTTTGGCAAAGAAGCTTGGAATGGGAGTATCTAGAGTATACTCCAAGGAGCAATTCCGGAGAGTTCTCCTGAGTTCCTCCTCCCATTCCTTAAAGTTAACCAAGTTTAAGGCAAAAGCCAACTTTTCGGGGAGTTCCGGGCACATTTGGTTGTTGTTCGAGTTACTTGCAGATATGATTTCTACAATTGAAAGAATTTGAAGTAAAAAACCATTCATATATCAATAAGTTGAAATTTAAAGCGTTCATGCACTTATTCACACTTATTGAACATTTTATCCACGCATTTTAAGATTGTCCCTTATGGGCGAGAATAAAATGATTCCGAGATCCCAAAGATCAAGAAATGGCTAAGCATGCTTTGGCTTGTCTTAACCATTAAATATCTTAAGGTAAGCAATCCAATTGTTAATAGCTCCAAGCTACTCTCGGTTTGATAAAATGTCGCATCTAATGCATACTTGACATTTCATCTCTTTTTCCACGACATCTAAGGACTCCTTACTGATATCGTTGAGCTTAACCAAGACAACTTGTATACCTAGTATACCTTACGTTCCTAGGGAAGTAGTGATGCCTCGCTTTGGCGTAATCCATCACGTACGCGCATTAGTTCGGTAAGTGTTGTACTTGGAATGGCAAATTTTAGCTCAATATTATTAAGGGACCTAGGGTTTCTATGTTGGTTGATTTAAGTGAACTTAACTAATCATCGCAACATCATAGGAAACCTAGACATGCATCTAGCAAACATATATATAACAATATATAAGGCATGAAATTAGATGCATTTGGCAACTAGCATGGCCCCTTGAAATCTTCAATTTCCATGGGTCTTCATCTTGGCTCGTCTTCGTCGAAACGCCGTCTTGAGACTTCTCGGCCAAAATGAAATAAAGAAGCTAGCTAGAACGACTAAGATTAATCTAAATAGTACAAAAATACTTGACGGTTCGCAGACCGTATTTAGATTTACAAAAATACATAACGGAACGCAGTCCGTATTTTCTATCCTAGTCGGGCCCCACTAGTTGCCATTTTCAAACGACCTGTTTTGAAAACAATCTTTCATTCACCCGTTCACTATTTGTGAACGGCCCATGCAATTTTACGAAATACAGAATTAAGCATGCAAAACTAGTAACTAACTTAGGTCGTTAATCCAATTAACGCGCCTAATTAAAACTAGTCAAAGTGGTTTAATCCATTATTTCTAAACGCAAAATGCTAACGAATTTAATTAAGCTCCCACTAAATTCCGCATCCGGACTTAATTAATCCGATCAATTAAGTCGGCATAACCCGTAATTTGTCAAAATTTTGCAAAATCAAAATCGAGATTTTTAGCCTCGTTAAAATAATTAATTTAAATCATTAATACGAAAAATCGCAAAAACATAGCTCAACGTTAAGCAAAATCAAGGCATCATCCAATAATGCTTGGCGCACCATGGCTGCTAGGCAGCCCATGGCCCCTGCGCCATGGTGCGTGTTGCTGGAAGCTAGCAGCTGTGCCTAGCACAGCCTGCCTAGCTTGCTAGCACCAGCAACATGCTACGCATGCTATGCACGCTAGCAGCTTGCTGGCACGAGCATCAGGGCTGGCTGGCTGGGGCTTGCTGCCTTGCTGCCCAGCAGCCGCACAAGCATACCAGCAGCCTAAGGCCCCTTATGCGCCAGCACACGCACCTCACAGCACACCTTTCCACGCCACACAGCCACGCATCCCAGCCACATACACAGCGCATAGCAGCATCACGCCTCGCCCTTGTGCACACCACAGGCAGCCACATGTGGGCTGCTAGGCAGCCCGGCTAGCCTTGGTGGCACATGGGTGTGTGGCCTTGATTTGTGTGCTACGACTCAGGATTTCAATCCCGATTTTCGTGTGACAATAATCAATTCTAAATTAGATTTTAGAATTAATTTTGAGGGAAAAATAAAATAAAACAAATATTAAGTCTAACTTAAACAAATTTTATTTTAATTGGTGCACAAGCCTAAATTTATCCAAAATTTCAATTTTGAACAAATTTAAGTCAAACTTTATGCTTAAAATAAAATGAGCTATGTCCAACATTAATCTTGCCAATATGCAAATTAATTATGGATTTGACTAAAGGGAGTTGGAAAAATAAATTAATCATCCAATGATAAAATTTTCCAACTTGCATACTTGTGTAAAATACCAAGATTACATCTTCCAATATGAAGATTAATCAAATTTTACCCACAAGTAATTGAACTTTTAATGGATTTTAATCAACTAAAATATGAAAAATCCAAACTTTGTTCAATCATGGAATTTAGGGTTAGGGTTCCAATCATTTAAACATTTTAAAGATTAGAACTTTAACATCACTTGGGAACTTAAAATACAAAATCACAACAAGTTTTCACACCTTATTGCAATTTATTTGCAAAATTGTGAAAAACTAGTTTATGTGATTACTTGGTATATCAACTTAAGCACTAATAAACACTCCATTATTATGCTCAAGGATATTTTAAAACCAGTAGATTAGTGATGCAAATGTGCATTTAATCTAACCTTGTAATGCTTGCATTAAATCAAGGCTTAAAAAGAATTAAAACTTTTGTTAAAAACGAAAAACCCCAGAAAAAATGGGTTTCTGGTTCGAATTTGGCTTCTGGACAACCCTAAAAGGACTGAAACAGTTCCAGAATGTCGATTCCACCCAAAATTCACTATTTTTGAGCCAAAATCTGGGTTCGACAGCCAAGTCGATAATAAAATCGAGTTTTTAAAATAATTAAAGAACGAGCATCTAATCTAATTAGATGAACATGAACCAGAAAATTAAATTCTTTTAAAACACCTTAATTAAACAATAATTGCAAAAATTAAAAGGAGCGTGGCTCCGATACCGCTGTAGGGTTTCGTAGTGACCCGGCACTACGCGGAAGGAAACCCACCAAGACCCGCCCCTTAATTAAAGCAATTAAACAAGCATAACAAACTTAATCAAACAAGATTTAGGACAAGAATTATACCTTTGACGCGTGCTTCGCTCCCAAGGAGCTCTTACTTCAAAATCTCGAAAAGACGAGATCTCCGACGGTTCGTACCCACGACCCAACCCGAGCGTCCTAAGTCTTGAAGGTTAGTCAAGACCCGGACAAAATAACTATGAGTTTTACGAATCAAAGGTTTACTCTTTCTTAGAGTTGCCTTTTTAATTCCACTCAAGGTTGTTCCATTTCCCAATACCAAGCTTGGTATTTATAGGGAAATGAGCCCTTGCATTTCATTCCCCAACCAATGTGGGAGAATGATTTATTTGCCAATTAATTTATTTCTAAAATAAATCATTAAACAAATACAATCACAATACGACAAGTGGCGCATTTATAGAGCAAGCCAAGTGAGGACCAAGGCTTGGGGGGGACCATTGCCTTGATCCCCAAGGCCATGAATTGGTCCCCACACACCATGCCCAAAACCGGGTCAAGGTGGGCTAGCTGGCTGCCAGCTAGCGTGCCAGCTGGGGCTGCCAGCTAGCACTGCCTTGCTGCCTAGCACCCAGCCAGCCAGCCAGTGCGGGCTGTGGCTGGGCTGGTGCTGGTGCTTGTGTGCTGGCGCTGGGCGCTGCTAGCACCTAGTGCTAGCACTGGCCCCAGCAGCCCCACGCACATTCCTCGCGCGCCATTGCTAGCACAGCCAGCATGCGTGCTGCTAGCGAGCCACGCATGCTGGCCGCACTGACCATCGCACTATGCGCACTGCCACACGCATCACCCCACGCATCTCGCACTGGCCTCGCACCATTGCTGCCATTGCTGCGATGCCTTCTTCGCATATGCACACGCACACAAGGCCTGCTTAGGCGCTGTGCTTATGCGAGGGTCCTGCGATGGTGCCTAGCACCCAGGCACGCATGCTGCGATGCAGTGCCATGCGAAGGCACGCATATGCGCAGGCATGCTAGCTACGATGATGCGATGGGCTCAGCCACAAGCACACACGCACTGGCCTAGCCATGCGATGGGCTGTGCTTGTGTTGCGATGGTGTGCTGGGGCGCTATGGTGCGTATAGCACTTGCCATGGCCTGCGATGATGCGATAGTGCCTAGGCCCTATGCACTCACGCTGCTGTGCCACGCGAAGGCACGCACACACACGCAGGTGGTGCTGCGATTGGCAGCCAAGTGCGCCTAGCACTCATGGCGCGCCTATCACGCATGGTGCGCCTAGCACACCATGGTGCGTTTAGGCTTGCGATGAGCTAGCCTAGCCTAGCTACGGCTACGCTCATACTTGTCGCTTGTGATTTTGCGACGCTCGGTCTCGACGCCCTAGGCTCGATATCCGACGTCTGAATTCGTAAAACTCTGTCGACTCATTAAATCCTTTCGGATTAATTCGACGTCTCGGATCGGAGATTCGATTGGGTTCGACCCGAAGGGTTCAGTTAAGATTAAGCTGTAATATCAATTATATCTTGATATCACTGATCGGAAGCGACCTCCACCTAGGCATTCCGATCACTTGACCTGACTGAAGAATTACCTCTGTAATAATTCTGAACCCTCTACCGGAATAATACACTTGCTGGAAGGACACCATTCCTTTCAGTTTCCTCGAGTCCTCCTCCTTAGCCAGTTCGATTCTTTTACAATCGATTATTGAACACTATTAGTTATAATTGAAGCTGATGATGCTAGGTAAGATGTTTCTCTTTGTAATCATCAAAAATCAATTTAGAAGTTTTTTCAGTTTGAATGTTGTAAATGATGATTGTTTAAGTTGATTTAACTTTTTCTTTTTTCAAATTTATGTAGTTTTGAGTTGATTTAAGTTTCTGGGTAATGGTTTTTTGGATAGTTTGTGCTGAATTTTTGCGGATTCAAATTTGAAGTTTTCGATTTTATGCTAATTCTAATATCGATTTTCGTTTTAATCCTCAAACATTTTAGCCCTTTAATCGTTTTCATGTTTAGTTTTGTTTTTAATTTTCAATTATATTAGATCTAATTTTTTTGATTTTCATTTGAAAATTAATCTAAAGTTTCTGTTTGGTGCGATTTGTTATGATTTTGTGCGTTGATGGTGTGGTTGTGGGTGTTTGGTGTGGTTGCTCTGATTTTGTGCGCCGATGGTGGAAGGCTGGAAGCGTTGCTGTAATGGTGGCAGGTTAGTTCTATATCTTCATTTTTTAAATTTATTTTGTTTAATTGGATGGTTAGAAGTTTAGAAGATATATGAGTGACAAAATATTGGTAAGGCATTGTGTCAATAGATTTTGATTCATGGGCAGTAATCATATGTTATTATGTTCATTGTTTTTTTTTGAGTTGGATGCTCAATAATATCAGAATTTGCTACATGTCTGTTGTTACACACTCAAATTTAAAATATTAACTCATCTGCAAAGTTGCTTTAGTTTTTAAGTACTTTTCTTTTTCAAATGGCCTATGTTCTTATGCAATTTCGTGAAGTTTCTTGAGTAGTATTGTTGATTACGGTAAGCCATTTACATATCATATTTGTTGGGTTAATTAGAGGTTTCTTTCTCTTTTGGGTGTGGATGCATTTTGCTTCTGTTCTAACCCTTCAAATATTATTGAGGTCTATGTCTCGTTGTTTCTAATCTTAGCTTATAACTTTTTGAGCTTAATTATAATCATTGGTCTGTACTTGAAGGCATTCTGATTTGCGCTACTTTTCATTATAGGAGAGGAAATGGTGTTCGTAGTTGTATAAGCCGTGCTGGAGGAACCACGCATGGGCTTTAACAGTGAAGGTATTCTTCTTCTTAAATCAAATTTTACTAAAAAATTTTGAACTTGGTTGTACATTTCTTGTCTTATGAAGGGTTCTATTTGTCAGTGAAGGTTTCTATGCATATTATTGTGTTTAGATTGATAAATCATATAGAGCATCATATTTGCCTTATTGTTTCTAGTCTTTATATATGAACCTTGATATGTGTCAGAGGGTTGAATTTAGGGTATAAAAAGGCTATTTTTTCGATATGTAGCATTAATTCTGGCTCTTATTTTTTGGTAATCCATGCTAGTTTTGAAATAGGTGTACTTGCTGAAATCATACTTTAGAGGATCTCAAAGCCAATCTTTTTTGTTTGGAAGTGTATTTTGGACTTTCTTTTTTAGTGTACTATACTTTGCTACATCAGCTCATACTTATTTTAGTGTATGCAAATGTTCTTCTTCTGAAATTACAGGGAATCAAATTTTGGACTTATGATGACATTATCTCATAACAAGAAAGCGCCAAAGTGCCTGTTGGTTGAAATTGAAGAAGTCCGTGTTGTCAAGAGTGTTGGTTGGAGAAAGCAAGGTGTTCTCTGTTTAATTGAATGCACAAAATCACCTGATGGAAATGTTAGTCTATAAACATGTTTCCTTGTGATATTCATTATGCGTATATGCATAACTGATTCTATTAGAGAGCGTCATTTACTTTGCCTTTTGCAGGGTCTGGTTAATGGTCTGCTAAACTCAAATGATCAATGCCGTATAGAGTTACTCTTGAACTATCTTGAAGATGGAGATTTACGCCAATGGAGATTGCCTGACGTTCTGGCTTTCAATATTGGGATTTCAGAATGGAGGTCAAAGCTGAACTGCATCATCAATCCTCACATGTATGACCAGGTGAGTAGGGAAATAATCTAGATTTGAAATTTGAAGTCTAATCTTTGATCATGGGGTTTCTTTTAGTCTTTTTTATGAAATTGTCTTCGAGGAAAAAGATGAATTAGTTGCGCCTGTCTGCCCATGTAGTCGTTATGGTGTATTTGCTTCTGTCAAAATTGGTTAAGGCAACACATTAGTCATATTTATCAGCACTATATGGACCTAGCTTATTGCTCCTCCAGTCCTCCTTGTATAGTTATTCAAATTGCTACTTGAAGGACACCCTATGTCACATTCTACATGTAAAATCATTGACTTCTTGACAAGAAATGCATAGGCATCTTTATGTAATGGAAGTAACAGAATTTGTTTGGTGGCATAAGCTCTAGTGAGATGGTCTGGATTTTGTCTTTGCATAGTGTACCTGCCTATACTTTAGTGACCTCCTATGCTTACGGGAAGATTTGTTTTGATAGCTTTGGCTTCATGGGAATAAACCAGCCTACTATGTTCTGCTATGTGCTAGTTGCAAATTAGCTATGTGCAACTTGGAAAGAATAAGGGGAGAAAGTCTCTTTGTATTTGGGTGTGCTTGGCCATTTTCTGGTTTTGCTTGTTTGGATAAGAATGATAGATTTCCTTTGAATATACTTCTTATATGCTATTAGCAAGGCCTTTTGGAATAGATTGATAAAATCATATCTGTGGCATTTTTATCGAGGTCAATCTTTGGTGATCTTCCTAATAAACACTTAAATGCACTTCTTTTTCTTGTAAATATTAATAAAGTCATTCTTTGCCTAAAGGTATCTTTTCTGTAAGTTCTTGCATTTTATATTACATCAAGCTTGTTATTTGTAAGGCTTCCAAAATAGCATTGATTACCTTAATAAGTGAATGTACTAATGAGTGGCATTATTGTGCTTGGTGACATTATATGAATTTGATCATGTGTGTGTGCGTGTGTGTGTTTATTTCCCTTTTTTTAAAAAATTCCTTAATTACCATCTGAATGCAGCTATTGGAGATGAATGTAAAGGAGCTGCTAACCAAGGGAAACTCTGAAATTTCAGCTCAAAAGGATGCTGCAAAAGTATTTCTAAAAAAGGCTTTTAAACTTCGGCTAGGTCGAGGATTCTATGGGGACTGCCTGGTAAGTTTTGGACAGATCGCATGCTTTTAAATCTGTGTTATCTAAAAAAAAAAAAGAAAAAAAGAAGAAAGTTGTGATCGTAAAAAAAATTTCAACGTATTCATCATAAGATATAGTCATTGTTTCAAGGCCAAAGCATCCCACACCCCTCTTTTTTTTTTTTTGGTTTATGTCTCCTTATAAATTTCATTATTTATGTGAATTTATCAGGGAGTTAGAGCTGATACCAATCCAAACCTCAGTGATGAAATTGGGAAAGAACTTAGTTTAAGGAGTGCTGCAGCTGGCTTAAGGTAACTTATCCAAAACTTGTAAAACTGGCAACCTATAATAGATGTTTACATTATAGCATGGGCATGAGCCAATGAGGGGCAAAGGTGTATGCTATAATGCTATGCACAGGCCAAGTTTTGAAAAGGGTACGACACGGCTTGACCCGTAGGCCTTCATCAAAATTGTATTTCTCAATTACTATTTAGTTTGTTATATACTTAAAAGTAAAAAAATTTAATTACAACAATCAAAATTTACAATAGCATAGTAAATTAGTAAGTTAGAATTTAGCATTAAAAAAATTACAATATTCAAAATAATCCATAAGAGGTTTTGTTCTAATTTCTTGTAGAAAGTTCTAGAAAATATTCTAAAATGTGTTCTAGCCAAAGCCACAAATTTCTGACTTTTTTACGCAGTATTAATTTTTTTGTCAAACACACAAATAGTTCATGGGCCGGCCTGTAACCATTTCTAGTTTCTTTTTGTGCGTAATATGAGGATATTTGATATGAATCATTAACTTTCATAATGAGCAGTGCCAGCCTTTGCTTGGTACTGGCTGTGAGATTTGAGCAAGAAAACTTAATTTCATATTTCAACTTCATTTAACTGGCATTTTGGGGATAAGAATTGACTGTTCTGATTAGAATACTCCTGTGTAAGATGTGTTTGATTGCGAGGGTTGTTCTCTGTTTTTGAGGGTTTGCTACAGAGGAGATTACTTGTAAGCAGCCTGAGAAGGCAGAAAAAAAGAAGGTTAAGAGTGATTAAGAGTCATATAACAGTAGACAAACTACTCTTAAAGTCTTATACGACTTTGATTGAAGAGATGAAAGATAAGCACATCTCTCTATCTATAACGACTATAATGGTGCATTATTTTTGTCTAAACTTATTAGTCCTAATGATCTTCGTGATGAAACCTGTGTAGCAATAGCTAATAACAAATGGAGGAGGTTAGGGAATTTGAACAATGTGTTAGATATCTTTTGAGTTAGAATAGAAGATTGGTTTTGACATTAATCTCAATTTTTATTGTTTTTTACTTAATGATGGATCCATAGTAGCACATTGTTTGGATAGTTAGGCAAGATTCTTAGGATTACATGGATATTGGTCTTTTTGTTTACCTCTGAATGATTGGTTTTGTGTTGAATATTTCTATTGGTTGTTTAATCCCTTATTTTGATTATGCTTGTGAATGTAACAGCACCAGGCCTAGCAAAACAGCAGCAACAGCAAGTAGCACTAGGCAGGCACAGCACCAGACAACAGCTAACAGCCAGCAGATAGCCAACATGCTTTGCAAAACCAGGCCAGCAACCAAACAACAGCATCACAGCAGTTGAAAGAGCAGGAAACAGAACATCAGCTACAGAGCCAACAGCTAACAGGGCAGACAACAAAACAACAGCAGCAAAAGTCATAACAACAGCAAGCGAAAGCAGAACAACAGTAGCAGTGTAGAAGCAGGACAGCAGTAGCAGTGCATATAGAAGACACATAGCAGCCAAAACACCTTGCAACACACTGCATACAACAGAATAGGCAGGCAGAAGCAGAGACAAGCTAGCAGCATGCAGCACAGAAACCAGCAGCCTGAACTAGCACACACCAGCCAGAGCCAAAGAGGCCAGAAACAGAAAGCAGTAGCCAGCAATATTAATTGTAATATTACAGCCTTTTTTAATGAAAATATGTAACTTTATATATATGTTAGTGTTTCTATATCAATTTAAGTGAAAAAAATGCAATTTTTTTTTTTATTTAATTTTTGGGGCATTTTTGGCACCGGTTTTGAAACAGAACCGGTGCTAAAAGGTTTTTATTAATTTTTTTGGGCCATTTTTCGCATCGGTTCACAGCAAGAACCGGTGCGAAATCTAAGTTTTCGCACCGGTATTGAACAGGTGCGAAATCTTTTGGTTTTTGGCATCCCTCAAATAAGGACCGATTCAAAACCAGTGCTAAATGGGGGTTTTGAACCGGTGTCCATTTGTATTTTTCGCCTAGTGAAAGGATTTTACGAGGAAACCTTCCAGAGCCCAACTGGAAGTAAAACTTCGACCCTCCAAGGGATTTCAAAACCAAACACTTCACTATAATAGGGCAACACTCCTAGTTACAACCTATTACAATCATAGACCTTTGTCACAAGTTTCTGACTGATGAACTTGCTACTCGATTGGACCCTATCCTAGCCAACCTAAGTCCCGGACTTAGATTTCTCACAGCACTTCCAAAGTACTAAACACTCGGCTTCATTCTCAAAGCCTGCCACACTGTATGCATAAGCTAATCACTCACCTAATGCCCAGAACAATACAAACTCTTAACTCTAATATGTGATTGGAAAGCTACACATAAAATCCGAAACTAATATGACAAAGCTATGAACTTGGCAAACTTACTCTTTAAGCATTCTTCAGATTTTCACGTATAAACTCATGAGTTGTATCAATAATGAACGCTCCTTTATATACAAGAACTCTTGTATGTAAAGTAGGGTGATAGAAAATACAAAACTGCCGTTTTATAAAACCCATTGTGAAATAAGTCTTTTGAAGAAAATCTTTTGGAAAACTTAAGACAAATATAATTTGGAAAAGATTATCATTTTGTAAAATCAGATTTTATTAGATAAAACCTCTCAAAGATCTTTTCCATAAATTAGAACTTATCTTTTTAAAACTTTTTATATTATTAAGCTTGCCAAGCTTTGCCACGCTTCTAATAGATTTCATGCATAATTAACCAAACATATTTACAACAAAAACCTCAATAATAAGACTTTAACTCTATTGTCGAATTGCCTCCTTAAGCTTCGCATTGTATGAATACTTGGGCTCTACACAGACCAGGACCAAGTTCCTGCTGTCTACAACTCTCCAGCTCCTTGCTGGGACTCGCAGTCCAAGTTCTTGTGGAACTTTCTGTCTACAACGCAGTTCAAGCTAGTCTTCTCAACTTGCTATCAAGCTCCTGTTAGGAAGCTTCTCTTTGTGTTCCTGTTAGGGATCACTTTTAGTTCTAATGAGGAACTTTTCTTCTATTCTTTTTGTCTTTATTTTGTTTCTCCTTGGATCTTCATAGATAGGTTACTCTTCCACTTCTAAAGTCAACTTCACCTGTTCTAATTAATACTTAGAGGAATCGCATTAGTTGAAGTTTAGATATCCATCATCATCAAACTTCTTAAGGTTCAACATCAAAGAAAATAAAGAAAAATTCTCGTTGGTAACATCTAGCTTTCGATTTTTCTCTTTGGTGAATTGAGAAAAAAGTTATTATCATTAATAATCTTGAATTATTGTTTAAAAAAAAGAGTAACTATTTTAATCAAAAACATTAACCATGGTTAGTTTTTTTTTTATTTTTTACATTTAAGCTAGGTTTTTTTTAGGGAAATGTAACATAATAGAAATAATTATTTTCTAAAGAAAGTCAACCTTGCTTGGCTAGCTACCCCTCCCCTCGCCAGCCAACCCAGCCCCCTTCCCCCCGCTAGTGCCTAGCCTGTCCCCAGCTGGCGACCTACCTCCTCTCCTTTTCCCATTCTAATCTAATTCCAGAAACAATTGGAAAAAACTTTCTCAAAAAATAAAAAAATTACAAACAATTCAAAAAATTTCATTTTGATTTTGGAAAATTTCTAGGGCTTGTAATCAAGTCTCATTGATTTGAGATATGGGGATGCGTTGTGCAATTAGTTTGAAATCTCGTCTTCGCTAGGGTAATGGTAGAATCAGGGTTTGAACCCTAAAAGGAGTGTCGGGGTAGGGGGTCAGGAAACGGGGGAAGGGGAGGAACAATGGCCAATCTAGCAAAATCATCAATAAGGGGGTGGGGTTGCAGGTGGTGGGGGGAGCTGGGGCGTCGGTGGGGAATGAGGTTGGTTGCTAGCATAGGAAGCGTTGGCTTGTTGTTCGGGGAGGGGTGATTTAAAAAAATATAATTCTAAAATTTAAACTACTTCTAAAATGATTTATTGGTTAAAAACACAAAAAATAACCTTATTATAGTTAAAGATTTATTAAAAAAAAAAAAGTATCACTAATGTCATGAGTAACTTAATAATAGTAATACAAGAGTTTCGTAATAATAATACTTATAATAATAATACAAGATTATCAAAAATAATTAGTTTTTTTTTTCCAAAATTTATCAAAGAAATTTGTTTTAAAAAAAGAGTATTATCAAAAAGAGAATTTTCCAAAAAAAAAATAAAATAAAATCACGGCTTATTAATTTTGGTCAGTGAGATCGATATTCCTTTAAGTGCTTAGTGTTTCTGTTTTACTTCTACTACATGCATTTCATGAAAAGAACAAATCTCTTAACTTCTTTCCTAAATACTTATGGACTATCTGTTCAAAGTCCAATCGAAAATTCAAAAATTACACTCAGCCATGAAGTATTTATAATAAAAAAAAAAAAAAAAAAAAAAAAATTTGATATAAGCCATGAAGTTACATTGTCACCAAAGTTGTTATTATCCATGCATTGCATAGCAACAAAGTCTCAAAAGAAAAAATAAATAAAAAAAATAGCATATCATCATCTCTCCGCTCCCATCCTTTATGTTGCTCTATCCGGCTATTAATGGTATTCAATATAACTGTTAAACTAATAATATTTTTGTTTTTGTACAAATACTCGTTATAAAATGACACTTTGAAATTATATACTGAAATAAATCTAACAATATATCATATATACATGCATTGGCGGATCCAGGATTTTTCGGGTGCTGGGTCACTACCGTATACTAATCAATAATTAATATATTCAAAAAGCTAATACTTTAAAAAAAAAAAATACATTCCAAAAGTATTATATTTCTATATTACAATCAAATAAAAAAATAATTACAATTGCTCCTACGAGTTTTCATGTTTGGATATTGATCTATAATATCATTCATGTCAACATTCAAAAACATATCTCTCTCTATATAAGTAGCCAAGCAATCATTCAACATTTGATGTCCCATGCTATTACGCAATTTATCATTCACTTGCGTCATTCTAGAAAATATTCTTTCTACACTTGTCGTTGCGACGGGAAGAGTTAGAACCAACTTCAAAAGCAAGTACACTCATTCATGGGTTAAGCAAACCACTATTGCTTCAAAAATCCAAGTTATATACACGCATTACATATAAACTTGCTACCAAATTATAGCTAAAACACTAATAGTAAACTTAGCACTAAAAATATACACTATATCCCATTCTAATCAATATATCCGAATATCCCAATCCCATTCTAATATCAATTTCAAAAAATCAGAAATGTGATTATCTAAAATTATCAATTCCAAAAAAAAAAAAATTATAAAAAAAAAAAAAAATCAAAAACACTAAGTCCCTACTCCCCTAACTTGGTATATTAAATTACAAATCATCAATTTCCCTAAACCATCATAAATTTATAATATCAATTTCAAAGAAAAAAAAAAAAAAAGAAATCAGAAAATCACTATTATCAATTCCTAACAAAATCAAAAACCCTAACTCCCTAATTTGATAAGTCAAATTACAAATCATCAATTTCAAGCAACATCCACACTAATTTGATAGATTAAATAGCATAAAAAACTAATTTTAGCACAAAATCAACCCAACAACTCATGTCTAATAAGAAATTTAAAACTTGAAAATCAAAATTTAATTATGAAAACATGGAATTAATAACTTGGAGTGCGGCTGTGCGGTGGCTGGTGCGGATAGGGACAAAGTTCGTGCGGTGGCTGGTGGATGGAAGGTGCGGCACGCCGGCGACAGCGATGGCGGATTTCCCGTTAAGCTTGGTTTTGATTTTTGAAAGAATCGAAGAGAGAGAAACGTTTTATTTTTATGTTTTGCTTATGCTGTTCTGTTTTTTTTTTTCCCGTGAGTGAAGCATCATTTTGTTTTTTTTAATTTATTTATTATTATTTTTTCGCTAGGTCACGTGACCCACCACGACCAAAGGTGGGTCTGCTAATGTATACATACATATTACTCCCTCTGTCCCTTATTTTTTGCCCCATAGCAAATATATGGGTCAAACTTTTAAAACTTTGACCATGAATTCTCGATAATTTATAAGTCATAATATATTCATGCGTGAACTTGTTAGAATCGTCTCATAGTATATTTTATTAACATCAAGTTTTTTAAATTTTTACACTTATAAATATGGAGATATAATCGTGAATACACGTCTTGGAGACCGTGAAAAGTCAAATGGGGTAAAAAAAATAAGGGATGGAGGGAGTATTATTTTCTATACTATGGAGTACTATGTTAAATTTATACAGTACTAAATTAAAGACTACATTGATATAATGCTTTTTAATGTAAGCTTCATATAGTACAAGCATTTAGGCAAAAAAAAATTAAATTTTTCTAGTATTAAAAAAATAAAAAATTTATTAAAAGACCTAATACTTTGATATAGTTCGAAAAAAATGAAAACTATTATTAATACCTGATCTAGAATATTATTATACTAGATTAGTCTCGTGCGATGCACGATTTGATCATATGAAATTTTCTAAATTTATTTATTTATTTATACTAAAATTAAAAATAAAAAAATATTCCCAAAACAAATAAAATATCAAATATTAAAAAAAAAATAAAGCTCATAGAAAAATTGAATGATGAAAGAGTATCCAAGGAAGACAAATTAAATTATTATTGTTAATGAGAATAGACCAAAATTTTAATAAAATAAAATAAAAATCACAAAACGATGGCATCATATATAGTTTTGGAAGGAAAATTTTTAATGACAACATGACATGTGTCTAATTTTAAAATAGAATGATGTCAGCGGTTGCTACTTTAGTATTAGTTATAGAAGATTAGTAACTCATTAATTGGTTGTTGGTGTATGTAGTGGTGATTGGGCTGAATTTGGAAGGGAGGACCGTGTATTTGATCCCCCGCACTAATAATTTAGAGGAAACTAAAACCTAACCACCAAAACTGAACCCCAAATCTGAATTAGCCCAAGCCTAAAGAGATTAGTAACTCGATGAATTAATTAATTAAATGTAACCCCACTACTGTCACTATCTATTGGACTACTTCTAGGAAAATTCCAATTCAATTGTAAACCAATCCGGAGCAATAACTATTCAATAATCAGCCTTGACTTAACCAAAATTTGATTCATTTAGTCGCTTACCCTTTGTTTACATCTCCAAAAATAAATGAAAAATAAATAATAGTACCAATGTTTTTTATTTTGTTAGAAAATAAATATTAAAAATTGTTGTTCCTAACGAAAATTTATAAAAATAGTGTCTAAGTTGATCTAGAAGGTGTGTTTGACCCGTTTTCCTAAGTCAAGTAAACAGAATAAATAAAACTCTTTTTTTTTTTTTTTTTTTTTTTTTTGAGGAACGAATAAATAAAACCTTATTATACGTTTAAAATAGTAATCCAAGAAGCTAAGCTATGTGATCAACCCAATTGTCCTTAAAAAAAAAAAAAAAAAAAAAAAAAAAAACACAAACAAACAAACAAAAAATTGTGAAAATGGCTGAAAAACTAGTCCGAGTTTCGCTAATCAACCTAATCTTTATGATCAGTATCTTAATGATGATTTCCGAATCTAATTCCGCTCCAAACTTATTGGCACAGTCATGCTCAAACACCACTATGTTCGCCAACAATAGCCAATTTGGAGCCAATCTCGATACCCTTTTCCGTTTGCTTACCTCTAACGCCACCAACCCGACCGGCTTCCATCAAGCCATTTCTGGCGGTAGAAACACCACAAACGAAGCTGTATATGGCCAATTCCTTTGTCGCGGGGATCTGACTATAAGCTCATGCCAAGACTGTGTTACCACGGCCACTACCACTGACCTCCCTAAGATATATTGTCCAAACCGAAAAGATGCAATAATATGGTACAACGAGTGTACGGTTAGGTATTCCAACGAATCATTTTTTGGTAGCTTGGATACTACGCCGTCGAGGATTGATTGGAGCTCGCTTAGTATAACCGGCAACGCGACAAGGTTTATGGACCTGGTGAGTAACATGATGAACAACGACATTGGGGTAAGAGCTGCAACCGGAGGTTCACAAAAGAAATTTGCTACGGATTTTGTGAACTATACTAGTTTTCAGACAATATATGGGATGGGGCAGTGTACGCCGGACTTAAGCCCTGGCGATTGTAATACGTGCTTAGTGGCCGCTGCTGGCGGGTTTAGAGAGACTCAAGGTGGAAAAGTATTGCAACCTAGTTGTTTTGTTCGATATGAGGTTTACCCATTTTTTAACATGGTGTCACTACCATCACCATCACCATCACCGTCACTGTCACCACAACCACAACCACCATCGTTACCAACACCGAATTCTTACGTCTCTAGTGGTAAGTCCAATTATTATCTTAATGTCTCCTCGAGCTCGTTATAATTATACTTCAATCTATTAAGTAACAACATATAGATTATAAGGTAATGTCATACAAGTATTGAGCAAACAGATTTTATTTTTTTAAAAAAGATTATTTGATTTAAAATTAGTCTGACCATTAATAGATAAAAAATGTTTATAAGTCCAATTTTTTTTTTTTCTTATATTATTTTTTCTACTCATTTACTAGTAAGTTCCCACAAACAAAAAATGGTACTACCTAGCCACCTAGGAATAGAAAATCAATCTATTTTTTCCTCCTTTGGAAGGGAAGCATCCCAATAAATATCTATGAGAAAAATTAATCAATAAATTAATTTTTTATAAGTTAATTATTGTCTTTATATAGGCTGGCAAACATAAAATGATAGTTAAATTATCATGTCCCAAGTACTACATGAATTAGAACAAGTTCTATTTAGTTGAGGCTTAGCCCAAACCAAAGTCCAGTATGCAGATATTTTGTAAGATAGGCCCAATAAAGCAAGCTGTCATAAGCCCAAAATGCCGATATTATGTTTCTTATATTCAAGTATAGAGCCCATTAACCCTATGCTTCAATATCTAGAATTCTTCTATAGTTTACTGGTGCTACTGTCTATTAATCTTTTTTTTAATTATTTTTTTTGGAAGAAGTCTATTGATCATTTTTTTATTTTTGTTAAATTAAGTGCTTCATTTGTTTCTTTTTAGTTGCTACGCTTCTTTCACCACGTGTTATATACACAATAACATGTTTTTAATGCAGGGAACAAAATTTCAACAAAGGCGATTATTGCCATTGTAGTTCCTATTGTGGCCGTTACAGTGGCATTACTTATTATAGCCATTTGTTGTAGAACCAAATACAAGAAAACAAAGACCTATGACTCTGTTGCTGCTGAAACTGGTAAAAAAAAAAAATTATCTGGACTTCATATAATTATTTCATCAACGATATATATAATTTGCTGGTTAATTTATGATTCTGTATATAATGTTGAAGGTGATGATTTCACTACCGTCGAGTCCTTGCAATATGACTTAGCAACGCTTCAATTAGCAACAAATAATTTTTCGGATGCGATGAAATTGGGTGAAGGTGGATTTGGTGGTGTTTATAAGGTAAGCCAACAATTGTCCTGATTATGTTAGTTTCTTTTAACTACTTCTAGCTGAAAGTTTGTTCTCTCCTTGTACGGAAAGAAACTTGTCATCAAGAATAGGTTTTGTTTGTGATTGGATGCAAAAAATTGCATTACTAAATTAGCTTAAGTGAGAAGAAATAAGGAACACAACTATAATGAACGGTTGTTTTGTACGTGTATCGACTAATTTGAACCAAAACTAAGTTATTTGCAAGCAATACCAAGGCGGCTTGTCCATAAAATAACAATTAACCTAGCTTGGATGTAAAACACGCTATACTTACGTTAATGATGCGAAATATTTTCATGTTTCCGATAGGGTACACTACCAAACGGGCAACAATTAGCAGTGAAGAGGTTGTCAATCAACTCTAGCCAAGGAATACAAGAATTCAAAAATGAGATTTTATTAGTTGCCAAACTTCAGCACAGGAATTTGGTTAGGATTTTGGGATTCTGTTTTGAAGGGCAAGAAAAGTTATTAGTATATGAATATGTGCCTAACAAGAGCCTTGACAAGTTTCTTCACGGTATATTTAGTTTCAAAACCTATATATTCTGTTCAAATTAATTAAAGTTAAACTTTAGGTGATAACATCGATCACCATTCACCAATTGTAATGTACAGATTATGGAAGTCATGGACTAATTGACTGGGGTACGCGCTACAAAATTATCGGAGGCATAGCACGAGGGATGCTATATCTCCATCATGATTCTCAACTAAAAATTATACATCGAGATCTTAAGGCAAGTAATGTGTTGTTGGATGCCGATATGAATGCCAAAATTTCAGACTTTGGCATGGCAAGAATTTTTGTAGTGGATCAAAGCCAAGACAACACAAGCAGGATTGTTGGAACATAGTGAGTACTACTGTATAACTACAAACCTTTAACTTAATTACTAGCTATTGGAATATAAGTTTAAAATAAATAAATAAATTGAATGCATGTTTTTGTCTAGAAGTTTAAAGTTTTTATTTAATTTGTTGTTTATGGTGTAGTGGTTACATGTCCCCTGAGTATGCAATGCACGGTCAATTCTCAAACAAATCAGATGTTTATAGTTTTGGCGTCTTGCTCTTGGAAATTATAAGTGGCAAGAGAAACAGTTCATTTTACGAATCCGGAGAGGCAATGGACCTTTTAAGCTTTGTAAGTACTATATATTACTAGTAATATTTTTCTTGTCTAATAAATAGTTGGCAAAAAACTTGATATGAGTAACATTTTACAAGAATCTATTCAATCTACGCAGGCATGGAAACAATGGAGAGATGGCATGCCTTTGGAATTCGTTGATCCAACGATAAGAGACTCGTGCTCATTGGACGAAGTGATGAGATGCATACATCTTGGGTTGATATGTGTTCAAGAATCACCGGATGATAGACCTTCTATGGCAACAGTAGTCCTTACGTTAGACAGCTACTCGGTCACTCTTCCGGTGCCTGAAGCTCCAGGTTTCATCATAAAGAGTAAAGTTTCCAAGGAGATGAGCAAGTCAGCACATTGGTCTAGGAATGATGTCTCAATCACTGAACTTGAACCTAGATAGATAGTTGAAGAGAGATTTTATAACCTTTCATAGTGTGAAGTTTGTAAACAGCATATTATACCTAATTGATGTTTAATGATGTATGTTGTACTGCAAGTCGTGATTCAATTTTTTTTAAATTGATCATACTTTGACCACAGATAGTATAGTCTGTTTATTTTCCTAATAATAATAATACTTCCTCCATTTCATAATGGACGTGTTCTATTTTTAACTTAATTTTTTTGGAATTAATTGGTTGTGGATTGATCACATGGCTAAGTATGGAGATCTCTACCTTGAATTATGCATTATGACTTATGTTTTCCCAAAAAAAAAAAAAAAAAATTAAATAATGTAAACTAATTATAAATTATTTTGTAATTTAATGTTAGATTCCAAATATTCTTTTTTTCTTATTTTATGTGATTAAATTGACTAACATTATAAAATAAAGAGAGTAATAATAATAATAGTATTACAATAATAGTGATAAGTAACATGGTCATAACCTGTTCCTATTATTTAGAAATGTTGGTAGCCTAGGATCCTTAATTAAAATAATGTAGTTGTTAGCTTGTTGTTTGTGACTTAGTGGTAAGTTATTCTAGCCGTTAGTGGAAGTACATGTCACTAATTTGTAGGAGTTTGGAGTTTGTTAATTTCATTTCCCAATTAAAGCCTTGTATCTTGCTTTTTGAGATATATGAACAATCAGCTTTCTTTGGTTCTCTCTTTAATAATTTTGCTTTGTTAAACATATTTCTTTGATTTGTGTTTTCATCGTATCAGAGCAACCAAGTCAAAACTTAAAAAGTCAAAGGTACTACCAACTACACGAGTGAAACTTAAAAAGAAATAAAAAATAGAAACCAGGTTCGATCCACCTTTCATCCATCAGCAAGGAGCTGAGAAAGGGAAAGTAAGAGAGAGAAAAAAAACCAAAAGAAAAACCCCAAATTGAGAGTTACGAGTGAAACACAAAACCCACAAAATTGAGTGAACAAAATGGCTGAAAATGGCACAAATTCATCCTCTCAGCCTTTAATTCCCACAGTCAAAGGGGAAAATATCATTTATGGAGTCTTAAAATGAAGACCATGTTTAAATCCCAAGAGCTATGGGATTTAGTGGAGAATGGGTATAATGAACCAAACCCGGCACCGGTCGTTCCTAATGCACGGAGAACCCGCAATTAAGAAAGATGTTAAGGCATTGTTTTTTATTCAACTGGCGTTGGATGATAGCATCTTTCCCCGAATTGCAGCAGCCACTAGTGCACATGAAGCATGGGAGACACTCAAGCAAGAGTACTTGGGTGATCAGAGAGAAATTAAGGTACGATTGCAAACTCTACGTGGTGATTCTTCAGATTTATCCATGGGAGACAAGGAGTCTGTTCAAAACTACTTATCTAGAGTAACTGAAATTGTAAGTCAGATGAGATCATATACATATGGTAAAAAATTAGCAATGAAACTATTGTGAGAGTAAGGTGTTGAGGAGTTTGAATGATGAATGGAATAATATTGTTCCTGCAATTGAAGAATCAAAGGATCTATCTAATTTTACCTTTGATGAATAAATGGGCTCTCTTTTAGCACATGAAAGTAGGATGAAAAAGGGCAATGTTAAGACTGAAGAGAAAGCATTTCAGGTTAGGGGTGAGTCTTCCTTTAAGGGGAAGATGGAAAATACTGGAAACCTTGGAAGAGGCAGAGGTGGTTTCCAAGGCCGACGTAGAGGTCGTGATAATGGTAGATGATGGACGGTCGTGATAATGGTCGTGATAATGTTGGTCAAAGCAAAAAGCTGAATAGAGGCAAGCAAACTTCACTGAAAAGGTAGATGATGATAGTAACGAGAGCAAGCTATCCGTGGCTCACTCACCTTCTCCGCTCTCAAAAATGCAACGATGTATGGTTCCTTGGCAGTGGCTACTCTAATCATATTTCCAGGGCAAAGGAATTATTCAAAGATCTTGATGGGTAAAAAAAAGGCGTGGTGAGACTTGGAGATGATAAACAGATGCAATTTGATGGCAAAGGCACAATTTTGCAACTGATTTTGCGGTAGTTGCTGTGCGGTCGCTAATTACAACTACCATAATATTTAGTCGCAAAAAATGTTTTTGCGACTGAAAGACACGGGTAGTTGTTAATTTTACGACTCATGTTATAGTGATTGTAATGCGGTAGCTAAATTGCGACGCTCTTATAATTTTTGCGACTAATTTGTAGTTGCTACTTGCTAGGGTTATTTATTTTGAAAAACTTTTTAATTTAAAATTTGTGACTAATATTCCAACTAAGTCGGTAGTCCCATTGTTTTTAATATTTATTAAAAAAAAAAAAAAAAACCCTTAGTATAATGAAGAGTTGCAATCACTCTTAAAGATACAGTACAGAGACTCTTCTTCCTAAAAAACACACGCAGAAGGCTTAATTTCAGAGAATCAACCCTCGCCGTCGCTCTTCATCTTCCTCCGCTGCGCCACCACGTCTCCTCCCAGGTAAGTTTAAATGCCTGACGTCCCTTCCACCCTTCGATTATTGAAATTTGCCAACTACGAATTTTAGGGTTATCATTGATTTTTTTTGTCCAATTATTGATTTTAATTTGGTTTCCATGTTCAAATTGAAGTCAATTAATTAAAAATCATTCAAAATTGATTGAGTATGCAAAAAGCCCTTATTATTTTCAATGTAAAAATCATAATTCTGGTTATTTCGACCCTTTTTTTTTCTCTATTAGTTGTTAAATATATATTTTCTGAAGAAGGGGGGTTGGTTGGTTAGAGTGTAGTTGCTGGAATGATGTGGTGTTAGTTTATTGAATTCTCGTTTTGCTCTAAATTCTTGTTTTGCTCTGAATTCCTGTTCATTAGAGGGTATTGAGGTTCCCTAGTTCTAATTGAATTCTTGTTTTGATCTGATTTTATTCTGATTTTGAGCCTAATTTGCTGCTGGTTAGTTGTCATGACAATGGTTGTGGGTGGTTGCTGGAATGATGTGGTGTTAGTTAATTGAGTTGTGGGGCAGCAATTTCTTTCTAATTACAGTTAGCCTGGCATCTGAATAAGTATAGAAGATAGTTCGTAAGTCTTGTCAAATTATTAGTTATTGTACTTTCTGGTAAGTTGATTGTACTTTTCAGTATTTAGACTCGAATTATTTTGTTGGCAAGTATGTTAACAAATATGATAATGTTTCCAACCATTTAAAACTCTACAAGAAAGTTATTACAATTCTGCTACCGCTTTGTTAATTGAGCTATTCTATTGTGAACTAAATGATGTTCTCCCTCTCTTTATTTTCTGTCTATTTCAGTGTGAGTGTGTGTACTTGAATGTTTGAGCCTAGGTTATGTTTGCTGCAATGTTATATTGAGCAATGGAATATTGGGTGTTTGTTACAAGTGGGTAAAGGTTTGTCTTAGGACTCTAAATTGCTGAAGTTAGCTTTTCAGCCTTGTATTAAAGTTGTAATGTTCAGAAGAGAATACTACGCTATGTAGCTGGAACATTCAGATTTGGTCCTTGGTATTCAAAGGTGTCAAGTTGCAAGCTGATCAGGTTCACACACAGCGATTGGGCAAGAAGTTTGGATGATCGAAAAAGCACTTATAGCAACTGTTTTAGTTTTGGTTCAGCAATGGTGACATTGAGTTCTAAGAAGCAGAAGACTGTACTGTAGCTCTCTTGACTTGTGAAGCAGAGTATACATCAGCATCTGTAGCAGCAAGCCAAGCTATTTAGCTTAGAAAAGTTCCTGCAGATTTCAATTTTGAGCAAAATGAAGCAACAGAGGTGTTCTGTGACAACAAGTCAGCAATAGCAATGACTAAAAATCCTTGCTTTCATGGTAGAACCAAGCACATGGATACCCATCACCACTTCATTCGGCAGCTAGTAAATGTTTGAAAGATCAAGTTGACTTTTTGTGGCACAAATGAGCAAGTTGCAGATATATTTACAAAATCGCTTTCCCCTGCTAAGCATCTTTTTTTCAGATCATTGTTGGGTGTATGTGATTTTGACTCAAGGGGGAGTGTTGAGTAACATGGTCATAATCTGCTCCTATTATTTAGGAATGTTGGTAGCCTAGGATTCTTAAGTAGTTGTTAGCTTGTTGTTATATTAGTGACTTGGTGGTAAGTTATTCTAGCCGTTAGTGGAAGTACATGTCACTAATTTTTAGCAGTTCAGTTTGGAGTTTGTTAATTCATTTCCTATTTAAAGTCTTGTATCTTGCTTTTTGAGATATATGAACAATCAGCTTTCTTTGGTTTTCTCTCTATAATAATTTTGCTTTTTAAACATATCTCTTTGACTTACGTTGTCAGTGACCTTAATTTTAATATAGTGACATTTATTAAAATTTGTGTGAAACTCAGGTCTACAATAATATGTTACATTATATAGCGTGATGCTAATTTATAGTGATATTTATTATTCATATTGGTCAATATATTAAAACTTTCAAACATATACTCCGTAGTTTGTATTATTAATTTATTAGGACCTACTGTTCAAAAAAAAAAAAAAAAATAATATTTCTCTTATGACTCAATGACTTTTATATTAACATAATAATTTTTATTTTAACATAGTGATAATTTTATTAATATAACAACCTTTATATTAAAATAGTAATATTTAATGAAAATTCTAAGTTAGTCATCCTTAAAATGACTACCATTATACTAATTTGTTATTGTCTAATTTTTTTTATTTATTTTATGTCAAAATTAATTATAAATGTTTTTTTTTATTTTTAAAATTTATTATTTTTATATATTTTGGTAATTAGTTTATGAATTATTTGTTAATTTCAGTAATAATAAAAACATGATTTTTGTAAATTAATTAGAAAAATTATTAAAAAAAAAATCAAAATTTTTTCAAAATCAATTAATGAATTTTAAAAATTAGATACATGATTTATAATTAATTTTGACATTAAAAAATCAAAATCAACCAAAAAACACATTAGTGTAATAGTAGTCATTTTAAGGATGACTACCATAGAATCATAACATTTTAACCTAGTTATCTTAATATTAATAGTCTACAGTAAATTAATGGGAACCATTTTTATTTAAAAGTTTGTACGCTCCTAGAATGTACAAAATTTCAAACGATCTCGACAATTAATGGTAGCCAAAATAATAACATAACTAGGTTAGTCCCGTGCGATGCACGATTTTAGCAATAAAATATTTCCTCTATGTGTGCATTATAAATAATTTAAGAAAAAAACATAATAAATAATGATCTCTCTTATTAGATAAATTGAGCTAAAAAAAAAGATGTTAAATATTCTAATTAATTGTAATTAAATAAAATATATGAAATGTTAGCATTGTATCAGTTTAGTATTTTTTTTGTTTAATTATACATAATTTGAAGAATTTATAAAGAGTATAAAATTCAAACTCATAACATCACTGATAAAATGTAGCAGGAAAAAAATATTAAGTATTTAGGAGGAAAGAAGTAAAACGAAAAAGAATTTTGTAGTTAGTAAATTTAGTCATAAAAGCTTTTAGAAAAATTAATCTACCTTTTTCAAAGGTAAGCTTTATCTTGAAATGGAGAAAAAAAAAAAAAAAAAAAAAAAGGATGATGCCATTTATAATTTTGGAGGGAATTTTTTAATAAGAAGGTGACACATGGCAAAGGTGATGTCAGCGATAATTACTTTAATATTAGTTATAGATAAAGATAATTAAAAATAAAAAAATAAAAAAATAAAAAAAAAAATCAATAATTTTCAGGGAGAGATTATAGAAATGTAAATTATCACTACAATTCTTTTTTTTTTTTTTTTTTTTTTGAAAGAAAATCATAAGTACAACTCTATAAAACAGGTTACCGCTTAAGGAAACATTCAATAATAAAAATGATGATGATTATCAAAATAATTTGAGGAAATACAACTCTACAAGATAATGTACAACAAGCTCATGATATGCTATCTTTGACTACGTGATTGCTGTGATTAAGGATCATGATAGTGACGATAATTTAAATATTCTTAGTTTCTTACTTAATTAATGTAAAAATATCCTAGTTTGATTAAAAGCACACCTATAAATGTGATACTTTAAACTTAAATTAAGATATTCAAAAATAGTAAAATATTGTGCTTGTTACTTGTCATCCCCACAACAATAACAATAACAAAATATCATTAATAGTTTCTATCAAACCCCTCTTTCTTCTTTCTGATTTAGTAGAAATTAAAAATAAAAATATTAAAGGAGTTCTTTTAAATCAAAAGGTAAAGAAAGAGGGGGAAAGAAAGTAAATACCATAACCAAAATAATTGTTCATTTTTTTGGTTTGTTTTCGTTTTTCCGCCTAAGCTCCAAATTTTGCTTGCATGGTCATAGTATTCATAATTGTGAATTTGTATTCATAATTGTTCATTTTAATGGTTTTGGTGATAACAAGTTGTTGCAGTACAAATGTGAGTTGTCCTATCCATTGAAAGACAATTAAAATATAATGTTTTGTATCTCCTAAACAATTAACAAGTTAAGTTGTTATTATGGACCCAAATCTTGTGATCAATGGCTCTAATGTGATGTATCATCATAATGAAGTTGTTGAGATATACTGTCAAAGAAATGTTGGAAGTAGTGCCTTCTCTATATTTCATGGCAATCATAAGGAGTTCTCCTTCACCAATGTCCTCTTAGAAATGTCTATGGTTCTTATTATTAGCCATATTTTGCGCGTCCTCTTGAAGCCTCTAAAACAACCTAAAGTCATCTGTGATATTCTTGTAAGTTTATGTTTTTAACTTATTAAAAATTTAAAGTGCTAGGCCTATTTTTTAAGATTGTAACAAATTTATATATGGAAGAGATTTAATTCGTACATCATATATTCTTAAAATGAAATGCAAACGTTAAATAAACAACTTATGGTGAAAATTTCTGCACATAACAATTGAGCAAATGAAAAATCAACAATTGGTTTAAATTTATATAATTCACATTAAAACTTTCTGAATTTGGCCTTCTCAAATATATACATCAATATATTCTTCTCAAATATATACATCAATCGGATTACTTAGTATGCATATTATTTTAAATACTAAGTTTAAAAATTCATCCAAAATATCATTGCTCATTAAAGATATTATTGGTCAAAGTTTATCTAAATTATAATCATTTGACCTTTGAATGTTATTAAAAAAATAAATAAATAAATAAAAAATTTAGTGCTGAACTTTGTGTTTGTGTATATAGGCGGGCATAATTATTGGACCTTCAGTCCTAGGTCGGAGCAAGACCTTTGCAGATAATGTTAGTCCAAAGAGCTCAAACTTTGTAATAGAAAATATAGGAATTCTTGGCTTTGTGTTTTTCTTATTTATGACTGGGGTGAAAATGGACCTTTTTGTGGTTGCCAAAGCCGGAAAGAAGCATTGGGTGATTGCAATTGGAGGGATGTTTATTGCTCATGTAATCATTTTAATATTTGATATTTGTGTGGATCACTACATCGACGATTCAATGGTGCGAAAACCATCTTCTGTTGGAGCTATTTCTTCAACTATGATTATCACAACATTCCCGAGTATTTATAGCATTCTAAAAGAAATGCAAATTTTAAGATCGGAAATTGGGCGTATGGCACTTACAACGGTGATCATAACCGATTTTGTTGGGTTGGTTGATATTGTTTCATTTGAGGCGATGAAGCAATCAGAAGTTAGAATGATTAACGCGATACCTTACATGTTGTCAACATTGTTGCTTTGTGCCTTGGTATTTTATGGAGTACCAATGATAATGCGATGGATTAAAAGGCAAACTCCAAAAGGTAATCCGGTGGATCAAGAATATATAGTTGCTACTTTGTTAGGAGTTTTTGTAGTAGGACTTCTCACAGATTTTTTTGGGGCTACAATTGGGGTTGGCCCTCTTTGGCTTGGGTTAGCCATCCCCGACCGCCCACCAGTAGGGGCAAGCATTATTCAACAAACTGAGGTGGTTGTGAATCACATTCTTATGCCCTTTGCGTATGCTACTGTAGGGCTTAAAACGGACGTGTTTGCAATGGCCGAGTGTTGGTCTTTCACAAGTCCCGTGCTATCGTTGGCCGTTATGTCCATTGTTACAAAGCTTTTTTCAGTGGTTATAATGGCACGATTTGTGAATATGTCATATAGAGACTCTCTTACTTTGGGATTTATACTCGGCCTTCGAGGTCAAACAGAGTTTCTTCTTTATATTCATTGGTGGAGCTTAAAGGTATGATTCTATGATATTTACTACTCCGTACTTAATCATGTTGTTACCTATATATGAATCTCCCTTATGTGCTTTGTGGATTTTATTTTATATGCAGATAGTGACGACGTCGTCTTTCTCATTAATGGTAATTTTAACAATTATAGCAACAAGCATATCAAGTCTTATGATTAATTACCTTTATGATCCAAAAAGGCCATACATGACCAACATGAGAAGGACCGTACAACACACAGCACAAGAGTCTAAACTTCGAATCTTAGCCTGCATTTACGACCAAGAAAGCATGGCTAACATATTTAGCCTCTTGGACTTCACCAATCCAACAACAAGTAACCCATTTAAAGTTTTTGCTATCTATTTTATTGAACTCGTTGGGCGAGCCGCCCCAATGTTCATCGACCATGTGAAGCAAACAAATGAGTATTGGGATCACAACAATGTGGCTGTCCATAAGGCAATCAAGCTCTACGAAAAGGATCGTAATAATCGCATTGCTATGAACTTATTTACTTGTGTCACCCCAAGTCGAACAATGTACCATGACATTTGTGAGAGGGCCTTGATGAACAAGGCTGTATTTATTATTTTACCCTTCCACAAGAAATATATTGAAGTTGGGAATGATTTATTTACTGAAATACTTAGGCCAGGGGTACAATATACTAATGCTAATACTTTATCTCATGCACCATGTTCCGTGGGAGTTTTAGCATGCAAGAAGGCAAGTGCATGGGATATACGTCCAACTCGGACTATTAACAACCAAAACACGCAGCGCCAATTTGTCATGTTGTTCCTTGGTGGATCGGATGCCCGTGAGGCCCTCATGTTGGCTAGCCGCATGGTGGAACATCCGGATGTGTCGTTAATTGTGATTCGATTCTTGGCAAATGAACAGGCGGGAGATATTATACCGGAAAGGAAGATGGATGATGGAGTGGTAACTTGGTTTTGGGTAAAAAATGAGATGAATGACAAAGTAGTTTACAAGGAAGTTGTTGTGAGTAATGGTTTTGAAACAGTTTCGGCTATACGATCGTTGAATGCTAGTGTTTCGAAGATAGATCTTTGGATCGTAGGGAGGAAAAATGGAATAAATCCAACTTTTTTGGATGGGTTATCAGACTGGAGTGAAAATTCAGAATTAGGATTAATTGGTGATTTTTTATTATCGGCTAATTTTAATGTCTTAGGATGTGTATTAGTTGTGCAACAACAAGTGTTAAGAGAACAACATGCTATTCCTTGGGCTTGTTACTAGTTTAGAAGTTGTTTTATATGTTTTTTTATTTAAATATATTATATTTGGATGATACCAAAAACATTTATTATTATTATTATTATTATTATTATTATTATTATTATTATTATTATTATTATTATTATTATTATTAATTTTGTTTTTTTTTTATTTATAAGAAGCCGCGAGGCAATTAGCTATTATTGAAAGATAAGCAATAATGATCAGCTGTTATTACATCAGAGATAGCAGCAGGTGCATTCCCAACCCATACTCGAGTGGAATACTCAATAAATAGGGGTGAGATGATTCATCCCATATTCACATATGTCACTTTATAGGCCTCTTTAAAAACATAAGCTAGTTTCCAAAGTATAAATATCCCTAACGATAACCCCCAGGTACCACTACAAGCAAGAAAACACGCTATTTTCGATGGATCGCTTCCGATAGCCTAGTAAAACCTTTAAAAAATACATAATTTGTAATGGGTTAAAGCCATTGGAAATTTCAGAAGATCCCTGTTAAAGGTGGGATTATTTTGGAATAATTGAAAGGTGGGATCGATTATTTATTTCTAAAAGTTTATACCGATACTTTGGAAAAATATATTATGACAAATTGTAAATTTTACTCGACAACAATAATCTTATATATTAGTTTAGGTATACAGTCAAACAAATCCATGTAAATAAGGCGAAAGTCATAATTATAAAACAAATACTACATTTGTTTCTTTTAGTTGCATAAAGGAATTTTTTATTTCTCACAAATAATACCACTTTGTTGCAACTAATTGCAACAAAAACGAAACAAAGGTAGTAAAAAAAAATCTCAATTAATTACGTACTACAAAGTTCATAGTATTATGTTGACTCTAGTTATTTCTCGTTGCTGAGGCCATGCCATGATTTAACCAAAAAAATAAAATAATAAAATTATAATAATAACAAAAATATAAAATCAGATAATATACTATATACTCCATGTCTTGTAACATGCTTTATCAGAATTATATGTTCTTTTACATATGTACATTTATTCTTTGGGTGTAAATTAATGTTGTGCAGTTGTGCAGTCTAATCTAATTATGTTGTACTATATATATATATATATATATATAGTCTACAAATTGGACCAAATTGATGGATTCCTTGATTATTTGTTCTTGTACGTAAGTACATGAATATAATGCCACCTTTCCTAAACAGTAATATGACACTCTATATGATCTTCTCAATCTATCTTCTCTTTATAATTCCTAAATCAACTTCCCTTCCATCTTATTTGTATAACTTTTGCCCAAACACCACCTTCGCTCCCAACACCAATTACGCAACTAACCTCAACACCCTCCTCCACACTCTCGCCGCCAACGTCGCCTCCAACCCCACCAGCTTCTACATAACATCAGCCGGAAAAGGCACAAGCGATGCCGTCTATGGCCTCTTTCTCTGCCGCGGTGACCAAAACGTCACCGCGTGCAGAGATTGCGTGAAAACCGCAACAACCACCGACTTACCACATACATACTGCCCCAACTCAAAGGTGGCAACTATATGGTATGATGAGTGTATGGTAAGGTACTCCAACGTGTCAATTTTTGGTAAACTTTCTATTGAACCTAAGGTGAGCATGATGAACTCCGAAAAAATAAATGGAAACCAAACCCGGTTTGGAGATTTTATGAAAGAAACAATGGGTGAAACGGCGGTTGAGACCGCTAACAATCGGTCCGGAATTAAATTCACCGCGAAAACGGTGAATTTCACTAGGTCAATTGCACTGTATGCATTACAACAGTGTACACCGGATTTGACTCCCAATGAATGCAGTCAATGCTTGACACGTGCGATTACGCAACTCTCGGTCATGCAAGGTTCAAGGGTGTTACAACCTAGTTGTAATGTTCGGTACGAAATCTATCCATTTTTAAATGGTGCAGTTAATTACTCGGCGTCTTCGGTCTATAATAACTCGGTGCCGCCATTTGTAGAGACGACTGGTGAGTTAATTTATTTCGTTTTCCATAGAGTAATAAGTACTTGTACGTTGTTTTTAATTGTGTAGCATTTGAGTTTTTGACTCCTTTATATCATTAATTTGCTAATGTGAAGTGTCATATATATCAATTAGGTGGAAATTACAACATTTTACTTCTTCACCTTCTTCTTCTCCGGTTTCCATGCTTAACAACTACCCAAAATACAATATTTTCAATAACAACGATTAGCATCTTCTTTAAATACCGATAATCAAGCACTTTAATATGGTAAATTAATATCATGGCAACAATTAAGATAATAATTAACAAAATAGATACCATATCACCAAATATTCAACTCCCATCTTCTTTTTATTTGTTGCTTCTGATGTATGACACGGCGTCAAGGCCGTCAACGACTTGATCTTTGTCATCTTTCCCTTTAGTGCATGGCCGATTGTACAAAGGTATCACAACTTTTTTTTTTTTTTACTCCATGCAAAGTTCTTATTTTGTATTGAGATTTAAGACTTATTATAAAAATAAAATAAGTTATTTTGTCTCTATTTTGTTAAAAAAAAAATATATTATATATGTAAGGGATTTTTTCTTACATTAAGTCTAGAGCTCATATAATATCACGAACGGGGTTGGGCCGGAGAATTTTCCAAAATGTAAGTGTAAAACTTAAGTTAGAGCATATAAAAATTAAAAATAGTCTAAAACTAACTTACTCGGTATTTATAAAACTTAGTTTTCATATTAACATTCCCTCAAGTCATTCTAATTCTTTTTGTTTTATCCGTTTAAAATCTTATTGTGTGAAAAACTGAAAATTCAAATAAAGATCGGAGGTATATTTTTATTTTTTATTTCAAAAGTGGGTAGTCAATTTAACAAATCTCCTTCAAGCGGTTGTGATATTCTCGTAAGACATTGTTTAATAATTTGGGCCTTTGCTGAATTAGAGGGGTTGAGATTTGTTGGACTAGCACGCAGCAGCAATTAATTTTTGATGTGTTGTTGGCAATTAATTTTTAATTGTTGTTGTCAATAAGTATGGTATATATAGACTATATACCTTGCCTCAAAAAAAAAAAATATACTATATACCAGGTCAACACACATTGCTTCTTTGTGCAACCTTATCTCTGGTCAAAATATTGAAACTTATTCATCTCATTTTTGTTAAAGTATATTCTATTGTTCAAGAAAAAGAATTATCCGCCTTATTTCCCACATATCTAATCTAATAATTGACGCAAACAAAATTGTGAGGTTCTTTAGGTATGAAAAGCATATTTGATTGGGAGAAGAAATATGAGCTAACACACACTAAGATAAATAAATATTTTAATTGCTAACCTTAATTATCTACATAAATCTGAACTTGTTATAAATCATTGTATTATGCTTACTACACTATGTACATAAGCTCATGGATGATTCCATGGTAGTCATCCTTAAAATGATTACCATTATACTAATTTTTTATTAGCTGATTATGATTTAATTTTTAATGTCAATATTAATTGTAATTCATTTATCTAATTTTAAAAATTCATTTATTAATTTTCAAATAAGTTTTGAAATTTTTTTTATAATTTTCCTAATTAACTTACAAAATTCAATTTTTTTTTATTATTACTGAAATTAAAATATAAATCATAAGCTAATTGAGAAAATATTAAAAAATAAGAAGAAATAAATTTTAAAAATAAGAAGAAAAAAATTATTTATAATTAATTTTAACATAAGACAAATTAAAACAAAAATCAGACAATAAAATATTAATACAATTGTAGTCATAAACACATCATTGAAACTAAAAGAGAATAGGGCCTCCTGGCGTTTGCTTTAACCTAGATGAATACGAAGTCTTGGCATAATGGCCTGGCTAGCTAATATTACCCATATCCTTATAGGTAGTAATTTTTTTTGCTTCTAGAAATTGTTGCATATATATAGTTTATCTAATATTCTCCGATCCAAAATTAAATGTCATAAATCCATTGATGTTTAGATGAAAATAAATATTTATACTAATCTATTAAAAGGTGTTCCTAAGAACGTTGATGTGCCACATAGGCCCAACAACAATGACTATTTAACCATCCAAGCCAATTATCAGCCACATTATCAATATGTAAAAAAAAATTATATAAGTGAAAAGCACAATGTTCAATTTGTTTTTAATTTGTTTTTTTAAAAAAAAATTAAAAAAATACTACCTCTACTTCATATTATTTGCAGCGATTTGACATAAAATATGAGTAGGAAATGTTTAATCGTTGCAAATAATATGTAACAGAAGTAGTAAGATACTCAAAGAATAAACTCAATATGTATTCAATATAACTATTACCTCATATTTCCTGGGAACGAAAGGCCTATAAAATTTAGCTATATACGTATAATACATGAAAATTATAATACAATAATATATAATGTATGACCCAGGGTATCGTTCGGGCTAAACACTAGTTTTAAATTATAAAAAGCTGTAGTTACTCGTACTGTAATATATTTAAGGTCCAACTTTAGAATAAACAAAGATAATAAATGAAAGTAATATTGAATAATTTATTATGGGAAACGATCGTAATTATTTATCAAACATGAGTCCATCATCAAGAGATTCTACTAGTATATGTTTTCAAGTACGTGAGCTACGTCTCGTAGTCTAGTGTCTAACTGTAAAAGTCAAGTCAAGAGCAACGTTGACTGGATGATGCCCATTAAAAGTCCATGATGGGCCCCACTTCGTTGATCCCAAGTCGCAAAGCAAACATTATATACTTTGTGTTAATCATTTATACGTGGACCAACAATAGCACAAATATGTCTTCGTGTCATCGTATTGTCTTGTCGCCAATTATTTATTTTATTTTTATATTTTGTACTTGCTAAATAATTGTGATAGATTTTTCAAATGTATAATATTCCAATTGATACTTATTTTATACTAAAATATTTGGTACCAACTGGAATTTAGTAATTTGTATTTATTTTTGATACCAATGAACTTTTATTGTATTTGCTACTTCCTCTATTCTTTTTTATTTAACTCGATTTGACTTTTACACTATTTACCATCTCTCCTTTGACCGTCTTTTGTGAATAATGTAAGAAAATATTAATTTAGATGAACTACTACGAGAGGGGGTGAATTGTAGTAGGTTCCAGTTAGGTCAATCTTTTGCGAAATATAAAACAAAACTTAAAAGGAACTTAAAACACACAACAAGTTTTACGAGGAAACCTTCCAGGGCCTAAATGGAAGTAAAACTTCGACCCTTGTCGGGATTTGCAAACCAAAACTTCACTATAATAGGGCAACTCCTAGTTACAATCAACCTATTACTCACGGACTATAGCTTTCTCACAAGTTCCTACCCGACAACTTAATTGCTACACTCTCAAGCCACTACCCGTAAGCTTGCTACCTCACAAGTTCCTAACCGGAATCCTGCTACACTCACAAGTTCCTATCCCACAAGTTCCTACCCGAACACTTGCTACCTGATAGCACCCTATCCTACCCAACCTAATTAAGCACCACACTTAGGTTCACTCAGCACTCCCAGAGCACCTACACTCTGCTTCTCACTAGAAGCTCACTCATTGTGCACTCACAGCTTACAAACGAATTATAGAGAATTCACACTCACCCCAAAACCAATTACAACACAAAGACTCACTCTAAACTATAATTGGAAAGCTACACACGAAACCCAAAATCAAAATGATGATAAAGCTTAAACCTTTGGCAAACTTACTCTTAATCACTTAGTGGTTTTCACACTAAAACTCTCACCTTACTTTGAAGAACTTCTTCCATATATATATAGAAGACATCAGCTTGCAAAGTAGGGTTTTGATAAAGTGATAAGTTAAAGATAAATCAGAATTTCAAACTTATCATATTAAAACAGAAATCAAGTAAATTTAATTTCGTTTTTAAGAAAACCTTTCCTTAGTCAAATTTGTTTTTATAAAAGATAGAGTTTTATATGAATAGATAAAACCAAGTAAAACATCCTTTAAAAGATAAAATCAATTAAATTATTTTTCATAAACTCAAGATAATCTTTTACGAATTAATTATCTTGCCAAGTTTTATCTTATTTCTAATAAGTCTCATGCATATCAATCAATTATATATTTACATCAATCCTAAATAACAAACTTATCTTTAATACAACCTAAGTTATGAAGTTCATCTTGCAATTGATATCTCGAGCTTTGTATTGGTTCTTGATTTATGAAGTCACGTTCCAGCGCAGACCAAGTCATTACAACCTGCTATCATACATCTCCAGCATTACACTGGAACTCGTAGACCAAGTCCTGTTGCAACTTACTATCACGCTTCTGTTAGGAAGCTCTTGATATGTTCCTGTTAGGGAACACCTTGTATTTCCATCCAGCTTTGTTCAAAGAACTTCTTTCTAAAACTCTTCCTCTAATCTTACTTGCCATCTTTAATCTTCTTAATTTCCTTCGTTCCAGAACTCACTTCAACTCCTAGAGTTTACTCATTCTACAAACATCAAAACACTAGAAAAATCTTGATAGAAGTTTGCTCAATCATCCACATCATCATCAAAACCTCTTAAGGGTCAACAGAAAAACATATACATGTGGGTTTTTTATGAATTCGTCTCAATAACTAATATCATAATATATAACTTTTATATATTTTACTTATGGAGAATTAAAGTTATTGATCGTGAAAGTTTTGCATTGACAAGCTTGATAAAAGAAATAGGTCAAGTAAAAAAGAACAGAAGAAGTATTTAATACCAAAATATTTGATTTGGTACTGATTTTTAAATCAATACCAAATTGGCCATTGCAACCTATTTATTAGTTATATATAACGTCTCACATTAATTTATTTTAAGGTGTTTATTAAAAATTAGCACTTCTTATCGAAAAGTTTAAGACACTACTCTGATCCTAACATTGAACGACTTACATAACTACGCTACAAGTGTGTAATTTAACATTAGAAGTACATTATGTTTGCAAATTTCAAGCACAAAAACTTACATCAATTTATTTTAAGGTATTTAAAAATTAGCACTTGTTATCAAAAAGTTTAAGACACTACTCTGATCCTAACATTGATCAAGTTACATAAATACGCTACAAATGTATAATTTAACACTAGAAGTACATTATGTTTTAAAATTTCAAGCACAAAAGCTTTTGGTTAAATTGGTTCTTTGATAATTCTAATAGTGGAATTAAATTTGATGCAGGAAAAAAGAAGAAACTATCAAACAAGATGATCATAATTATTGTTATTGCTATAGTAGTTGCAATACCATTGAAAGTACTTGCGATAACCTTCTGTTTCATGAAAAAGAGAGCTAAGAATTATCATCATTCCATACCCATCGGATGTAGTAAGAAGATGATACAAGTTTATGTTTGAGTTTATTATTATCCCTTAATACATAGTCTACACTACTTAATGTTGTAATTATTGTATTTCATGTTTTTTTTTTAAAGGTGAAGATTTTACAATAGCTGATTCCTTACAGTATGGTCTTGATACACTTCAATCTGCAACAAACAATTTTTCTGATGAGAATAAACTAGGTGAAGGTGGATTTGGGGGAGTCTATAAGGTAATTATATTTTTTGATTCAACGTTACATACTCTCTTTGTTCCCAAATAAAAGTTACGTTAAACTTTTGTATTTGTCTGAAGGCAAATGCTTACAAACAAAAAATAATACATGTAGTGTTTAGTTGATTAAAAATGAAAAAGAAAAAGAAAAAGAAAAAAAATGGAGTTTGATTGATAAAAAATGATTAAAAAGTTAAGAAATATAGTGGAATTTGATTGATTAAAAAAAATAGTTAACAAAAATTTAATTAAGTGTCAAACTTATGTAAATTGGAGATTTTATTTGGAAACTTTATTTAATTTTTTTTTTTTTTGACATCAAGGAAACTATAATTTAGAATCATTTTATTTATTTATTTTTTTGTTGCATAAAGCATGCAAAACTTCTATGTATATCATGCAAAACTGTCATTCTTAATAATCACAATCACGTACTTTAAACGTTTATTCCAGGGAATATTGTCAAATGGACAAGAAATAGCAGTGAAGAGGTTATCTAAAAGTTCTGATCAAGGTGTAGAAGAATTCAAGAGTGAGGTTTTGTTGGCGGCAAAGCTTCAACATAGAAATTTGGTGAGGTTATTTGGATTTTGTTTAGCAGGAGAGGAAAAGTTGCTTGTTTATGAATACATCCCCAACAAGAGTCTTGACCATTTCCTTTTTGGTACTAATAGTCAATATCAATAGCTAAGAATTCATGAAAATAAATCAATTTTTATGTTACAACGATCGATTCTATTAGACTAATTATATAAGTGTAATATGTCCTGTAATCTACAGATCCTGAGAAACGAGAACAACTAGATTGGGGAAAAAGATACAAAATTATAAGAGGGGTAGCTCGAGGGATGCTTTATCTCCATCAGGATTCTCGACTTAGAATCATACATCGCGACCTTAAGGTGAGTAATGTATTGTTGGACAAAGATTTGAACCCAAAAGTTTCAGATTTTGGCATGGCAAGGATATTTGGTGTGGATCAATCCCAAGGGAATACAAGTCGAGTTGTGGGAACCTAGTAAGTATAGATTTAGTTTTTATTTCATCTTGGAAAACATTAATTTATCAAATAAATATATATATTACAAAAATACACCTTTTTTATATCAGAACATATGAATACAATACACCTTTTTTTGTGTGCAGTGGTTATATGTCACCCGAGTATGCAATGCATGGACAATTTTCTGTTAAGTCTGATGTGTATAGTTTTGGCGTGCTAGTCTTAGAGATTGTTAGTGGCAAAAGGAACAGTAGCTTCTACCAATCAGGCTATGCCGAGGACCTTCTAAGCTATGTAAGAGCCATACTTTCTTTTTCTTCTTCGCCTACAACTATTAAGTGAAATGAATAAGTAAACAACCAAATGAATTATTGATTATGTAGGCATGGAAGAAATGGAGAGATGGGACGCCATTGGAGTTTGTGGATGAAACCGTAAGGAACTCGTGCTCAATACACGAAGTCATGAGATGCATGCATCTTGGCTTGTTATGCGTTCAAGAGTGTACTGATGATAGACCTACAATGGCAACATCGGTGCTCATGTTAGACAGTCACTCAATTACTCTTCCAATGCCAAAACAACCGGCTTTCTTTATCAAAAGCTATATGAAGAGTAAAAATTTAGATGAATTGACGAGCAACTCTACGCCCTGGTCAATGAATGACTTATCGGTGACCGAAGCTGAAGCTAGATAGCTACAATAGGCCATGTGTTTGAATACAAACACTTTGTAATGTTCAAGATGCTTTCTAGGATTTCTTATCAAGTTTTCTAGTATCTAGATTTCATTATTAGGTCGTAATTAAACCAGTGTTCATGGAGCAAACAATATGATTATTCCAAAAAAACAAGTCAACGATCAAGAATTAGAGCTTCCTAATCATCGCTGACTTGCTTTAGTACCAGTGTTGTATGTATTATTGTGTACTTTTATAACTAATGTGTTGCTTCTTATTTTAAATCACCACTGCATTGCGCCTTTTTTTTTTTTTTTTTTTTGAAGACACCACTGTATTGCTCTAAACAAATAAATCTTTGTTTGTCGGAACCCACATATACCTTGGTGTTATGATATATGATAAAGTTTTGAGGATTTGATATGATTTGGTTAGGATACTTAGTTGGCAAAGATAAGATATATGCTAAGTAGATAATATTCTTTAGATTTCTTGCCATAATTATCTTGTATTCTGATTATATATTGAGGCCAAGAGCCATGAATGAAGGTAAGCAAATATTACCGATTATTATTTCTCATGGTATCAAGAGCCAATTTTTTTTTAAAAACCATAATCTTTAGCCATGGCTGGTGATAAACCGCCACCGCCACCACCTCCACCATAAACGAAAATTGAACCTAACTTCCCGTTTTACCTAGGTTCGCAAGATCGTCCCGGTGATTTTATAACCCCGACTCGCCTTAAGGGTGATAACTATGATGATTGGGCTGCTGATATTCGAATGGCATTGGAAGCTTGTCGGAATTTGATTTTTTTGGATGGTACGATACGTGGTCCAGTTCCTCCTTGTACTCCGTCTGATTGGAACACTATTAATGCAATGTTAGTATCTTGGATAACTAATACAATTGATCCGGAAGTTAAAACCACCCTGACTAAATATAGAGATGCCAAGAAGCTCTGGGATCATCTTTAACAACGCTTCACGTTGGTTAATGGTCCGAGAATTCACCAATTAAAATCCTCCATTGCAAGGTGTGCACAGACAAAGACCATGTCTATCTCCACATATTACTGTCGGCTGAATGCTCTGTGGGAAGAACTATATCGCCATGAACCCATTATTACTAGTTCGTGTTGTTCGAATTGTGATGTGGGTGAACTTCATGTTCAGAGACGAGAAACGGCTGAACTCCACGAATTCCTCATGGGGTTATACTCTGAGTATTATGCTCAATTGCGTGCTAACATTCATTCTCAAGATCCTCTACCTTCCATTGATAAAGCATACCAATTAGTAATTCAGGATGAGCGAGTTTGGCTCGCCAAAGCCATCCCCGATGAGAAGTCCTTGGAAGCACTGGGTTTCGCTCTCAAAGCCACCACGGGCACTGGCCGTGGCAGAAGAAGAGGGAGTGATAGCTCGGTGGGCTCCAAGTGCTAGAAACCCGGTCACGATGCCTCCAATTGTTGGAGCAAACCGGTGTGCTCACATTGCAAGAAGCGTGGTCACGATGTTAGTGGCTTCTATGAGATTCATGGGTATCTAGAAGGCTGGTTTGAACAGCCCAAACCTGGCGGTGCAGGTCGTGGCAGGGGGAGTGCGTATGGTAGAGGTTGTGGTTCAGTGCGAACCAATGCCGCAAGTAGCAGCAGCAGTGGTACTTCAAGCAGCAGTAGCAGTGCCTTGGAGTCGAACTCCTGTAATTCTATTTTTACTCCTGACCAGTGGACAGTAACACAAAGGTTCCTGACAATCATTTGAATGGTATTATTTTACACTTCTTGTGTTAGAATACCACAACAAAATGGCAGAGTTGAGCGAAAACACAAACATATTTTAAATGTAGCCCGTGCCATACGATTTCAAGCTCATTTACCAATTTATTTTTGGGGAGAATGTGTTCTCACCGCTGCCCATTTAATTAATCGAACCCCAACTCCTCTGTTACAGAACAAAACACCCTTTGAAATTCTATTTGGCTTTCCTCCATCTTATAATCTCATTTGTACTTTTGGTTGCCTATGTTTTGCTCACAATCAAAAAAAGAAGGGGGATAAGTTTGAGAGTTGTAGTAGAAAGTGTGTTTTCTTAGGGTATCCATTTGGTAAGAAAGGGTGGTCCTTCTATGATCTTGAGAAGCGGGAATTTTTTGTGTCACGCAATGTGAAATTCTTTGAGAATGTTTTCCCCTTTATGGATGCAAATATGGTGAATATCGAGCCAGAAAGGGTTGTTCCATTGTATGATGATGTTGTGATAGACGACGATTTTTTTGATAATGCTAGCCCGGGGGATACGACACCTCATGGCTCCCCATCAGTTGCTGACTGCCTGGCGGATCAGTAGGGCAATACCACTGCCTAGCCCACTGGCCGACCAGCTTCTGAGCAGCAGCACCAGCCGAGACAGCAGGGCCTGCCACAGAATCAGTCTGCAAAATCGGGGCAGCAGGGCCAACTAGAGCAGCAAGGGCAGTCACAACAGCTCACTCAGCCCCCTGCACTCGCACAGTACCGACCCTCCAGGCAGCGAGCAGTCAGCGGATCCGGCTGAGTAATTAGGAAGGGGTTTGCGTGTTAAAACTCCGTTAGTTCTTTTATGAGATTATATGACTCATACTGTTCTTGCCAATAGTCCATCTTCGCCTACACCGCATCCGCAGCAAAAGTCAGGTACCCCGTATCCTATGGCGCACTACATTAATTATGATAATTTTTCTGTCAATTACTGTCATTTTTTGGCACCAATTATTTCAAGTAATGATTCGAAATCTTTAAAGGAAGCAATGAGGCATGAAGGTTGGCAAAAATCAATGCAAGAAGAGATCCGAGCCTTAGAAGATAATAGGACTTGGACATTGGAGGAGTTGCCCCTCGGAAAACGTGCCCTTGGTAGCCAATGGGTCTATAAGACCAAATATTTATCCAACGGTGCTGTTGAACGATTAAAGTCAAGATTGTTAATTTTTGGCAATCATCAAACCGAAGGCATTGACTACAATGAGACTTTCGCTCCGGTAGCAAAGATGACAACTATCCGAGCTTTCTTAGAAATAGCTGCCTGCAAGAATTGGATACTACATCAGATGGATGTGCATAACGCATTTTTACATGGAGACCTTGACGAAGAGGTGTACATGAAATTGCCCCCCCCAGGTTCGAGAGTAAAAATCCGAAATTGGTGTGCCGATTACATAAGCCATTGTATGGTTTGAAGCAAGCTCCACGTTGTTGGATTGCCAAGCTTGTTATAGCTCTAAAAGGGTACGGGTTTCTTCAATCCTACTCTGATTATTCACTATTTACATTCACTAAAGGGCAGATTCAAATAAATGTGTTAGTTTATGTTGATGATTTGATTATATCTGGGAATGATTCTGCTGCAATATTGGCTTTTAAGGCCTATTTGGGAGATTGTTTTAAAATGAAAGATCTAGGGCCCTTGAAATATTTTCTTGGCATTGAGGTTGCATGGAGTGCGACGAGTTTATTTCTGTGTCAGCGTAAATATACGCTACACATAATTTCTGAGGCAGGCTTGACAGGTGAAAAGCCTAGTGATTTTCCGATACAGCAGCATCATAGATTGGGTCACGCAACGGGTGAATATCTTGCGGACCCAGAGCCTTACCGTCGACTTATTGGCCGATTGGTATACTTTGCTGTGACACGGCCAGATCTTACCTATTCCGTGCACATTCTATCTCAGTTCATGCAGAGTCCACGTACAGAGCATTGGGAGGCAGCCTTGCGTACGTGTGGTACGATACTTGAAGGGTACACCCGGGCAAGGGATTTTGCTTCAAGCAGACAGTGACTTATCACTTCAGGGGTGGTGTGATTCGGATTGGGCTGCTTGTCCCCTCACTAGCGCGATCATTGACGAGTTGGCTAGTGTTCTCAAGCCAATCCCCTATTTCTTGGAAGACAAAGAAGCAGCCTACAGTTTCTACGTCATCGTCAGAGGTTGAGTATCGGTCTATGGAAGCTGTAACTTGTGAATTGAAGTTGTTAAAGGGTTTATTATCGAGCTTGGGAGTACAGCATCCCACAGCCATACCATTGTTTTGTGATAGTCAGTCGACTTTACATATTGCTAAAATCCGGTTTTCGACGAAAGAACCAACACACATCGAGGTAGACTGTCATTTTGTGCGCGATGCTATTACAGATGGTACTATCGCTCCTTCATATGTTCCTACAAATTTCCAGCTGGCAAATATTATTACGAAGGCTCTTGGCAAGCGACAGTTTGATTTTCTTTTGTCCAAGTTGGGTTTTTGATCCCCATCATGCTCCAACTTGAGGGGGGGTGTTATGATATATGATAAAGTTTTGAGGATTTGATATGATTTGGTTAGGATACTTAGTTGGCAAAGATAAGATATATGTTAAGTAGATAATATTCTTTAGATTTTTTGCCATAATTATCTTGTATTCTGATTATATATTGAGGCCAAGAGCCATGAATGAAGGTAAGCAAATAAAACCGATTATTATGTCTCACTTGGCCAATTTAGCTGTTTCAAGCACCGATTGATCCATATTTTCGCTCTTAGCTAGTTTCTAATACGTAAGAGCGATTTTAATTTCTCTCAAATTCATATATTGTTTTTATTGATACGTGCTCACAAACCCAAATCTACACTTGATTTGCACATTTACAGCTACATAAGCAAAAGTGTACATCATAATCCAACGCCAATACGTTTGGGCCGTGGCGCCTTGAATACGTATACTAAAATATCTCGGTGGTAAGTACAGTTAATTATACCAATACTATTCGCCTATAGGTGAAGCAAGGTGAGATATTTGGAAAAATTGACTAAAAGAATGAGACATCATCATATAAAATTGTGGAAATTTCAAAGCATTGAAAGCAAAACAACCAAAGAAATCAAAGGACCCACCCCTACGGCAAAGGGCAACTTTCTTCATCAATGCCTAATTTTGCCATTTTACTACTTGAGCCATTTACATTGTACCAAGTATTTCTTTATTATTATCAGTTTATCACACATTCATATTTCATATCCTCCTTTCTCTACCTACTCCTTCCCTGTTCAAGACTATACTTTCTTCATCAAAATTATTATACGGAGTAGTTATTATTCTGTAATAATACTATGAATCTAGCAACAAATTCCAAATTAAAAATAATAATTACCCTCTTACTTCACTTAATTTCGAAATCAACTTCCAGTCCAACTTATCTCTATAATTTTTGCTCAAACACCACTATATTTGCAACAAATAGTAAGTACCACACCAACCTAAACAAACTCTTCAAATCCCTCTCCTCCAACGCCACCACCAACCCCGCCGGGTTCGACATCACATCCGCCGGCACCAACACAAGCGACACCGTCTACGGCCTTTTCCTCTGCCGCGGTGATCAAAACATCACCGCGTGCAGCGATTGTGTCAAGACCGCAACCACAACAGACCTACCAAAGTCATACTGTCCCAACAGAAAAGTCGCGGTTATATGGTACGACGAGTGTATGCTACGATACTCTAACGAATCGCTCCTTGGAAAAATGGAGCAATCACCTAAAGTGTTCTTAACCAACACTCAAAATATGACCGGAGATCAAACCGCGTTTTCTGATCTTTTAGGAAACACAATGAATAGTTTAGCAGCTGAGACTTCGAATAGTAAGTCGGGTAAAAAATATGCAACAAAAGTGGCGAAATTTACCAGCTTGAAGACGCTCTATGCAATGGAGCAGTGTACTCCTGACTTGAGTGCCTCAGATTGTAATCAATGCTTGACGATTGCGATCGGGTCGCTCGACGTTAAGATGGGTGCCCGTGTAATGCAGCCTAGTTGTTTTGTACGCTACGAGACTTATCCATTCTATAATGGTGCCACTAATTTCTCGGGCACGCCACCGTTGTCATCGCCGTCGCCGTCGCCGGATACTAAACCTGTTGTTAATAATGGGAATGGTACGTCATTTTACTTCTCTACTTCTTTAGATTCTTATTTCTTGACCTTTGTTAGCTTTTGGCCTTGGTTTATTGAGTTACCAAAAATATATATCACTTTAAAGTGTTTAAACTACTTTGTAATTTACTTTGGAGATAGAGTTGTTAATTTTTAACATTTCATTCATTCCTTTATGTTGCATATGAACATGTTCAATTAATCTTAATAAAAGTTATTGATTTGAATTATTTATTTTTATCTATGATGATTAATTAGAGGAAACCCATATTTTAGATTTTTAGTTATTTTGTGGTTTATAGACTTTGTGTACACATGATCACGATGGCATGGTGTATATCATGATTTTTCCTTTATTTTTTAAGTTTTTATATCCATTTCACATAGATTCATACAATCAATCAGTCATACATCCTATTTGCAATTTATGTACATGATGCAAGCATTATTATTATTATTATTATTATTATTATTATTATTATTATTATTATTATTATTATTATTACAATTGATTTTCTCATTTGTAATTTTGACATTATTCATAAGGTGAGAGAATCTTTTAAATTTCTCTTAATATATAAGACATAACATAGTCATGTTGGGTGTTATTTAATTCATCTCAATAAATAGATTATTAATATTCAATTATTATATTTTTCACAAATAACTAACGATATTTATGATTAAAGTGTTGTATTGACAAACGTGCACAATCCAAATGAGAGGATCAAATGGGGATGGAGGGATTATTATTATTATTATTGTTGTTGTTGTCGTCGTCGTCGTTGAGTAGATACAAATGTCCAAAATATTCCAAATTTTTTTTTTAAATATCTATTTTCAAATTTTTGGGAGTTTGTTGTGAAATTTATCAAATTTTACTTAGATTTCCACGAACGGACTCTTATCAAAATTCAATTGAGAATTTGGACTAATGGAGTGTGTATGGGTGAGGGTGGGACCACTTAGGAGAGTTACGTATGTGAAAGGGCATTCAATTATAGACGGGTGGGTAGTTGGCATCATTTATTTGACTTTTAGTCAAATCCATCACTTATTTTGTGGCCTCTTCGTGCATTAGCCACCAACAGTTGACCTCAGGTCAAAAAGTAACACAAATAACTTAAACCTTCACAATTTTATTTATTTATTATTTTTATATTTTTGAAAGAAACTTATTTTTGTAGTTTTGTAAGTGAATATAAACAAATCTCAACTTTAGGACAAATTATTAAATAAAAAAAGGACTATCGGGGTAGGGGGGAGACTAGTAAACAAATGGCTAAACAATAAATCTTATCGTAAATTGAAATCCATTCAAAAAATATCCAATCAAAGTAGAAATTGCATGATGAGAACCAATCAGCACATTAGAAGTGCTTGTTCCTATCTTCATTGAACTGTGAATCAAAGAATGAAGGTCCTACAAAAGACGTCGACAGCAAGAAATATTGGCCACAGATTATTTGTCAATTTCACTATCGAATCATCAAATGTTATAATTATAAATGCATTAAGCTCATTCGAATTATTCTAACATTAACAAATCAAAAATGAAACAAAACCTCTCGTGAAATATGCTTAAATCATACCTTAAATTACTAGTAATTTTTGTTCAATTTGTTATGTCCATGGCTGCCCTAGCCGATTATTATCCAAATTGCACATATAGTCCAAGTTTCGAACCAAATAGTTCTTACCAAACTAAGCTTAACGACCTATTAACCAACTTGATTTCCCATTCTTCGGCAAATGGATACTATAACTCTTCCGTTGGCCAAGGGGACGATCAAATCTACGGCGCTTACCTATGTCGTGGTGACGCTTCGACTACTGAATGTAGGGATTGTGTAGAAGAAGCACATAACTACATTCTCTTAAATTGTTCCTCTAAATATCGGGCTGTTATATGGTTCGAGTATTGTATGCTCCTTTATTCAAACGTGTTGTTTTTTCAAAAGTTGGAATACGATCCTAGGTGGATTATAGGGAACCCTCGAAGCATAAGTCCTAATGAGACTCAGAGATTTTGTCGAGGTACTGACTACTACTGCCGAGAAATTAGTACCGAAAGTTGCAAATAGTACTGCAAAGTTTGGGACTAATGTAGGCAGCAGTACAGGCACCTTGCCGCGGTTGTATATACTGGGGCAGTGCACACCCGACTTGAACGATGTCGATTGTGCAACGTGCTTGAGGATGGCTAATCGCCAGTTTCTACACCAGTACGGTGGAAGAGTTATGCTGCCTAGTTGTATTGTTAGGTTTGAGTTCAACCAGTACGACCAACCCTTTTACAAGAGTGACACCGCTGTAATGTCATTCATACCGGCTTATATTGTTCCCAATACCAACTCAAAGGGTACGAATTTCTTAAGAGTTTATATTTTAGCTGCTTTAAAACAAAATTATATGTCATAATTTAAGACATTATATGTCAAAATTTTAACACTTAATTATATTGATAACGTAATGATTTTGTACAATAAAGATAAATCATCAGAAAATTCGTGTAGTTGTGTTTATAATACGTGCTTAAATTATTTGTACAATATTCTCTAGAAGTACGTCGTATTTATAATACGTGTTGATTAGAGTAGTAAAACGGATCTTACTGTCATGACTTGTTGTAATTAAGCACTTCTTATACTCCGTACATAAGTTAATTACTCGGTCTTACTTGTTTTATCTACGCAGGACATAGAAAATTTTCAGACAAGATTATTGCCGCCATTGTTGCTCCAGTAACTGTTATATCATTGGTAGTACTTGCTTTAGGTATTTGTTTTATTAGAAAGAGTTCCAAGAAATACGGTAGTCTACCTCCACAAATTGGTAAGAACACTATTAACGTATCAATAGCAAAGTTGATCATATTATTTTTGGTGATAATAACACTAAGCTACTCGATTAATTACTATATTGTGGTGCAGAAAATGAAGATTTCACAACTGCTGATTCCCTACAGTATGATCTGAGTTCACTTCAATGTGCAACAGCGAATTTTACCGATGAGAATAAGTTAGGTGAAGGTGGATTCGGTGGTGTATATAAGGTAAAATCATATGTAGATACTAATCATAACTTAGCGAAAACCATGTAATTATGTGGAAAGTTGGCGTGACAATTAAATTGGGATGGAATGAGTATTGATGTAATCGCTATGACCTGTCATACTAATTAATAATCCATTTTTCTTTCAGGGTACTTTGTCAAATGGACAAGAAATAGCAGTGAAAAGGTTATCAAGAGGTTCAGGGCAAGGCGTACAAGAATTTAAGAACGAGGTTTTGTTGGTGGCCAAGCTTCAACATAGAAATTTAGTAAGGTTACTCGGATTTTGCATAGCAGGAGACGAAAAACTGCTTGTTTACGAATATGTACCCAACAAAAGCCTTGACTACTTCCTTTTTGGTATGATATTCCGTAACCTATATATATTCTATACTTCTAACTATTTAGAAGTTAATTAGATTTATTTTTATAAAAATACTTAGATTGATGTTTTTTTTTTTTTTTTTGGCTTGATTCTATATAAATAGATCCTGATAAACAAGCATTATTGGATTGGGAAAGACGCTATAAAATCATACAAGGGGTTGCTCGAGGAATGCTATATCTCCATCGTGATTCTCGGCTTAGAATCATACATCGTGATCTTAAAGCAAGCAATGTGTTATTAGACGTGGATATGGTTCCTAAAATTTCAGACTTTGGCATGGCTAGGATTTTCGGGGTAGACCAAACCCAAGGAAACACAAGTAGAGTTGTTGGAACTTAGTAAGTATAACTCCGAATCATTTTTTATAAGCTAATTATCAAGGATAAGATCATAACTACAAAATTGCAATCAATATACATAAATCTTAACATATACATAATTCTTTATTTATTTATTTATTTATTTTCCTTGCAGTGGCTACATGTCTCCGGAGTATGCAATGCATGGACAATTTTCCGTTAAATCAGATGTATACAGCTTTGGTGTACTAGTATTGGAGATTCTAAGTGGCAAGAGGAATACTAGTTTCTACCAATCAGGGGAGGCGCAGCACCTTTTAGGCTATGTGAGTATTCTAATTACCCCTTTTCTTGGTGTATGTCACTCTAATATATTGTTAATGATATTGGAAGGAGAAATTGATTTTATTGTCGAATTTGTAGGCATGGAAGCAGTGGAATGATGGGGCACCCTTGGAGTTTGTGGATCCAAATATAAGGGATTCGTGCTCGGTAAATGAAGTCATAAGATGCATACACCTTGGCCTGCTATGTGTTCAAGAGTCTGTAGACGATAGGCCTACAATGGCAACAATAGTCCTCATGTTAGATAGTTACTCTGTCACTCTACCGGTACCACAAAACCCAGGTTTCTTTATCAAAGATAGGACAGGATCAAACTTTGGCAACCCGGTTTGGTCGGATCAGTCGACTAGCAAGTCTATGCCTTGGTCTGTGAATGACGTCTCTATCTCTGAAATGGAACCAAGATAGGGGCGTGGATGGATCAAGGAATTGATTTTCCTTAGTTTGTATTACTGTATTGCACAAGGTATTTATACACCCTAACAGAAGAGAGTAGGCCTTATACATTAGCCCATTAGCTAAATACAATATTAAATACAGTATTAGGGTTTAACAAGTTGTAGTACAGTAGTTATCTCCATGAACGTCATGTTAGCGATTAATCATTAATAGGTAGCCTCAATTAAGCATTCGCAGTATACTATTGTTTCCTGTTAAATCATGCATGGTTATTATATATAGTGAAAATGTGAAATATTGAAAGTTTAATTTGCAATATCTTAAAGATTGATATATTGTAATTCTTTTTTATAAAGATCATTTTGAGCAATTTTGATAAATTAGATAGAAAATAGAATTGAATGGCTTGAATTTCTCATTGATCGTAATGTCAAATATATAATAGTTACACCTCCTAACAATAGAATCAAAAGATATGCTAGAATCCTAGGAAATTAACTGAAATACAATAGATAATATTTGCCAAAAGATATCCTCACAAAAATATATTATACGATATCTCATTACCCCCCCCCCAAGTTGGAGTGTGAGGATTGGAAACGCCCAACTTGGAAAGAAGATAATCAAACTGAGATTTGCCGAGAGCCTTGATGAAGATATCCGCGAGCTGTGAGTTGGTTGGAACATGAGAGGGAGAGATCAAGCCTTCAATAATTACATCTCGAACAAAGTGACAATCGACTTCAATGTGCTTCATTTGTTCATGAAAAACCGGGTTCTTAGCTATGTGCAAACCTAACTCACTATTACTATATTATTTAATTTCCTTCAGATGCTAAACACCTAGACTCAACAGTAGATCTTTTAACCATTTAAGTTCACAAGTAATAGCCGCCATGGGCCCGTATTCGGCTTATGCCGATGATGTTGACACTGTGTGCTGCTTTTTAGTTTTCCATGAAATAGGTGACTTGCCAAAAAACACTAGCCACCGAGACAAAGACCTCCGTGTAAGAGGACAGGCGGCCCAATCTGAGTCACACCAACCTTGCAAATTTAAGTCACAATCAGACTCAAAAGAATACCTTGTCCCGAAGTGCCCTTTAAATAGTGCACTACTCTCAATGCCGCTTCCCAATGTTCACTACGGGGTTCTTGCATAAACTAAGATAGTATGTGAATTGAATAGGCTAAGTCAGGTCGTGTTACCGCAAGGTATATCAAACAACCAATCAGCCTTCTATATTGCTCTGGATCCGAAAGTGGCGCACAACTTGCTAGGCTGAGCTTGTGATTTTGTTCCATCGGAAACCCACTTGGCTTTGCATCCAATAAACCTGCTTTAGAGATGATATCCAAAGTATATTTTCTTTGACATAAAAATAAGCCTACAGAGCTACGAGCAACCTCGATGCCCAAAAAATATTTCAAAGGACCAAGGTCCTTCATCTTGAAACAATCACTAAGATAGGCTTTAAAAACAGTAAGTGCAGCGGAATTATTCCCAGAAATAATGAGATCATCAACATATACTAAGACATTTATTTGAATGTTAGTCTTAGAGTATGTAAATAATGAATAATCAGAGTAGGATTGTAGGAAACCATACTGATTCAAAGCCTTGACAAGCTTTGTGAACCAACATATGGGAGCTTGCTTAAACCATATAGCGACTTGCTTAATCTACAAACCAAGTTGGGATCCTTACTTACCAACCCGGGAGGTAGCTTCATGTATACCTCCTCATCATCAAGGTCACCAAGTAAAAATGCATTGTAAACATCCATTTGATGGAGTTCCTAATTTTTCGAAGCTGCTATGGCAAGAACAGTTCTGACTGTAGTCATTTTGGCCACCGGAGCAAACGTCTCATCATAATCAATGCCTGCTCTCTGATGATTACCAAACACAACCAAGCGAGACTTGAGACGCTCAACATTCCCATTAGACAAAAACTTGGTCTTGTAAAACCCATTGGCTCCCAAGAGCCTTCTTTCCCGGGGGAAGATATTCCAAGGTCCATGTGTCATTGTCTTCTAAAGCTCAAATTTCCTCTTTCATGGATTTGCGCCACCCATCATACTTCATAGCTTCATTGAAAGATGTTGGATCCTTGTTTTGAACAATTGCTGCAATAAAATTCTGATAATTCACAGAGAAAGTGTTACAATTTATATAATGTGCTAGAGAATACGGAGTACCTGGACTCTGATTGGAAGAACGAGACGGACTCTTAGCAACAACCGTGTGTGTAACAAAATCCCGAAGTAAAACTGAAGGATGCTCGGAAACCACGACCCATCTCATCATTATTAGGCGAAACATGGCTGGAATTGTGTGACTGTATGGGCTCGAACACAGGTGGTTGTGGCACTGCGAGCTGGTCAGTGTGTTGCGACTGCGCAATAACAGCCTCATCATGCTGCTGTACGGTCTGTCTGGTAGGGACAGGTTGTGGCTAGGCAGTAGCAGCAGCCTCATCATGCTGCTGTGCCGTGAACTGCTATCGTACGGTCTCCGTATCTACTTGTGGTGAAGACACATCATTTCCTTCCCTATTAATTATTTCATGCTCAACTTCAGCATTATAAGCAACCAAATCATCATCACTCACAATAAAATCCGCAAAATCAACATGAACATTATCCCCCGTCTCACAAAGATTCGGATCAACATTAGCATCTTTCAGACTACAAAAAAGGAGCACATCTTCCACAAATTTCACATCACGAGAGACAAAAAATTCCTTTGTTTTAAGATCAAATAGCTTCCACCCCTTTTTACCGAATGGATACCCCATAAAGACACATTTACGACTCCTACTAGCAAACTTATCCCCCCTCGTCTTTGATTGTGTGCGAAACACAAACAACCAAAAGTACGGATAGCACCAAAAGAAGGAGGTATATTGAAGAGAATTTCAAACGGTGTTTTATTTTGAAGAAGAGGAGTAGGAGTTCGGTTAATCAAATGAGCTGCAGCTAAAACACACTCCCCCAAATAATAAATTGGTAGTTGTGCTTGAAATCTCAAGGCTCTCCCAACATTAAGAATGTGTTTGTGTTTTCTCTCTACTCTCCCCTTTTGTTGAGGGGTTCCAACACACGAGGTTTGAAAAAGAATTCAAGTGGCAACAAAGTAATCATGAAAACAATTAAATTCGATTTCATTATCACTTTGCACAATTTTAATTGTTTGATTAAATTGTCTATCAACCATAGCAACAAACGCCATAAACATCTGAAAAATTTCAGTTTTATCAAGCATCAAATAAATTCAAACAACTCGAGAATAATCATCAACAACAGTAAAAAAATAACGAGCCCCACACGATGAAACATGTTGATATGGACCCCATAAATCATAATAAATTTTTACAAAAATTCTAGAAGCTTTATTATCACTTAGAGGAAATTTATCTCTCGGATGTTGAGCACAATAACAAACTTCACATCCTTTTGCTAAATTACTTTTATTATTGCTAATATGAGGAAGCAACTTAACTACTTTTTCCGAAAGATGCCCCATTCGTCTATGCCAAAGATCCAAATCAGATGGCTTTTCGATCACAGACACACGTTGCACCACATCCGGTTTGCTAAGATAATAGAGTCCGTCGCACCTAAGTCCCATTCCAATCAGCTCCTTCATTGGGTCCTGTATGGCACACATAAGTGAGTTAAATTGCACAACAACTCTTAATTGATCACTGAGTTGAGAAACAGAAATTAAATTGCAATTCAATTGACATAAAGAACGCCAAAGATAGTAATTTTATCGGACAAGTAAACTGAGCAGGCCAAAGTTGCGAGTACACTTGCACCATTGGGCAAGCCAACAAGACATTCAATGGCGTAAGTGTCAAAAAGCCAAGATTTATTTCCGGTTACATGGTGAGTAGCTCCGGTATCGATAATCCAACAAGTATCATCAAAGTTACCATTTAGCCGATTTTCTGGAACTCTTGTATTACCCATAAGACCGGCCAAAGCCTCCCTACATGGAGATTGATGGTCGGGTTTTTCTGGTGGCGGCGGTGGTGATGTATCATCGTCGGCCATGGATGTTTATTGAGGAGAAGAAAAATTTAATCTGCTCTTGATACCATGATAAATTAGATAGAAAATAGAATTGAATGGCTTGAATTTCTCATTGATCGTAATGTCAAATATATAATAGTTACACCTCTTAACAATAGAATCAAAAAATATGCTAGAATCCTAGGAAGTTAACTAAAATACAATAGATAATATTTGCCAAAAGATATCCTCACAAAAATATATTATATGATATCTCATTAAATTTTTATTTTTTCCTACCATATTCAAAGTATTATCTATTGACACTTTTACTTAGTCAAACTAATCATATTGGAACAAATTAAAGGAAAATATAATTTATTTACCTATTTTTGATAAATTTATTTGATATTATATTAAAGGATTAATTTAACCAAAAGATTAAGCTTATGATTCAAGTCTATGACCATTATATATGTAGTCATCAAATACGAAGTACAATTGAACAACAAAATAACGACTTTACATGAAAAAGTTAGGTTGTTACAGTATGCGCGTGCTTGTGTTTATCACCACTTCACTAGTTAATGCAAGTATCCCAGAAAGAATTTGGCCATGTTTGGCCATTCTCCATCTTAAAACTTTGATTTCTATTCGATTTCCCACTTAGAAATTAAATTTCTCTTTTTTAATTTTACAATTTGTAATTATTCAAGTCACCTATATATGATATGATTATTTGTTCCACTAAAGAATTATTTTCCAATACCAGCTACCATCTAATAGAAAAGTAAAGTGGTCATGAAGAAAATTCTAAATTTACTGTGAAGATTTCAGTTTTGACGTAAGGACCAAGAATATGAATACGTCTAAACATCCACAACCCAAAATGGTACCATTTAAATGGTCGTCGTTGGCAATTCTTTTATCCACCACGTTATTTATGATTCCGGTATTAAAAGCTAAACCAACGTACTTAGGCAATGGTTGTTTATATAACATCATGTTTGCAAACAATAGCCAGTACCAAACTAACCTCAACACCTTCTTCCAGTACCTAACCTCTAACTCCGTTTCCTCCCTGAACGGCTTTTATCACACCACAGCGGGGAGCACCACGTCCGATACTGTCTACGGCTTATTCCTCTGCCGTGGTGACCAAAATGTCACCTCGTGCAGTGATTGTGTTACTATAGCGACTACTACAGACCTACCAGCATACTGCCCCAGCCAGAAGGTAGCAGTAATATGGTATGACAAATGTATGGTAAGGTACTCCAACGAGCCTATGATCGGAATAACATCTTTAGATCCGGATGGACCGGAGTTGTCAGTATCCAACGACCGGAATTTAACAGGAAATGAAACTCGTTTCGAAGAAATATTAGGAAATACTATGGTAGAAATATTAATCGAAACTGCAAAAGGAGATGGGAAAAATAATGGGACAAAAGCGGTGAAAATTAGTGATTCCGAAACTTTGTACGCGTTGGTGCAGTGCACACCAGATTTAAGTGCTGATTCTTGTTACACTTGTTTATCGATTACCAACTCCAATCTTAAATATCAAACTGATGGTAGTTATATACTGCCTACCTGCAATTCTAGGTATTCAACGTCGCCTTTCTTCAATTACTCAAAGGACGACATCTCTGTCCCCGCCAAAAAAATCTAGCATGAACCCAAGGGGTAAGTCAATATCATCCCATACTCCCTATGTTGTTTTAATATCACCCAAAATGAAGGAGTGAGTCTTATCATGATTCACGGTTAATGTTAGCCAACCTCAAATTATTTTAAAGCTAAGGCTTTGTTTTTGTTGTTGTTGTAGGTAGGAGAGATGACGTTATTTAGAACACAATTTTTTATGTGCCGTGGCTGGCCACACCGTGTGGCTGGAGTTACTCGGTCAGGGGTTACTCGAGGGATTACTCGGGGGGATTACTCGATCAGAGGTTACTTGAGGGGTTACTCGAGGGGTTACTCAGCTAGGGGTTACTCGAGGGGTTACGGTCAGTAGCCCCTGACTGAGTAACTCGAGTAACCCCAACCACACAGAAAAATCCCCATATTTAGAAACATTAGTACTGTATGATGAGTTTATTCCTTCAAAGTTATCAATTTTTAATGTTGAGAGTGAAGTGTAGCTCAAGTGGTTAGAGTTCCCCTCTCAATTCCAGGAAATCTTGAAACCGATTCTCATCACCCACCCTTATAACTTACTAAACACCAAAAAATCAATTTCTTAATGTTTAGTAGTGGCTATTACTTTCAACGATGACTAGCTAAGAATTAGGAATTAGTATTTCAGTGGGTCTTAGGTAGTTATGTTAAGAGGATTAATAGTGGAGAGATTATTTATGCATTTACTTTGACCATGTGATCGTGATAACATCTTCCTATTTTATAGCTTTGGTTGGTTATTTTACGTGCCTATAAAACTAGGTAGTGTGCCTTAAGTTGAGTTGCAGAGATTAATAAGAGTATTATTATTTTTTCATTCTCTCTATATTATTTATGTTTATTAATTTCAATGTTGTGTTATGTGAGCCATATGAAGGGATTAGGATGATACTAGTAAAAGTTAAAAGTTTCTTTACCATAATGGGAATAAATCAAAAGTTCGAAGATAAAAAAGAACACTCCCTCCATGTTTTAATAAACGTTACACTTATTAAATACGGTTGTGTTTTAATAAGTGTTACACTTTCTTTTCGCAAAACGTTACATTTTAATATTATATGTTTCTCCTCTCATTGTCCCCATCCAAACCCACTACTACTTTTTTTTTAAATTATTTATTTCCACTCACATTCATTACATTTCAATAAACTATCAACTCCACTATCTTTGTTTTACATTTTTTTTAATAATCCAACTACCCCACTTACCTCTTATTTTATTTAAGTCAATTAAATTGCCTAAAACTACATGTCGGTCAAAGTGTAACACTTATTAAAACACAGAGGGATTATTAAAACCGAAAGCTAGATGTTAAAGAAACAAAGGGAGTAATAACATTTAATTAATTTATTTTATTTACTAATTTTTATTTATTTATTTATTCATTTTTAAAATAATAATAATAATAATAATAATAATAATAATTATTATTATTATTATTATTATTATTATAATCCACATTATTATTATTATTATAAAAAATTACAAAAACCTTCAAAGTCAACCAAATTATAAGAAATTAGTAGGGAGTCGAGATACAATCTAGGACCCCACCCCTCTAGGTATAGCGAACCCGATCCTACTGAAGATGTGAGCAGCTGCACGAGCACCAATATCTTGAGTCCTAGCAAACGTTTGAACCCACTTCAGCAACGCAACAACATCTTTCTCTAATTCCCCCAATGAAGAAAAGGAGAAAGGAAGAAAACCATAGCCAATAGCTCTGCAATGCGCCTCATACTTGTCCCGCTTCCGCTGAGCAGTAATCGACACCACACGACCAGGGACGAAGTCGGACAACCCAGATTGTGTTAAAGGAGAAGACCCCGTCAAGTAACACACACATCAAGGCCTCTATCCCAAGAATAAAGTAATACATCCGTAGGTCAAAGAGCTCATCGTTCCCTCCAATCAACCCAACGTTAACCTTCTTTCTTACAGAAATTCCAGACCGAAAACAAATATCAACCCAACATTATTATTATTATTATTATTATTATTATTATTATTATTATTATTATTATTATTATTATTATTATTATTATTATTATTATTATTAACAAAAACCTATTAAACAATTTACAAGAAATTAGTGGGGAGTCGAGACACAATCTGGGCCCCTACTCCTCTAGCTATAGCGAACTTGATCCTGCTGAAGATGTGAGCAGCAGCACGAGCACCTATATCTTGAGTCCTTGCGAACGCCTGAAACCTGCTTCAGCAACGCAACATCGTGCTTCTCTAATTCCCCTAATGAAGAAAAGGAGAAAGGAAGAAAACCATAGCCAATAGTCCTGCAACGCGCCCCATACTTGTCTCGCTTCCGCAGAGCCGCAACCGGCACAACACGATCAGAAACGAAGTCAGACAACCCAAATTGCGTCAAAGGAGAAGACCCCATCAAGTCAACACATACATCAAGGCCTCGGGCTAGTTTATTTTCGTGTGAAAATTGATTTGGTGTAGTCTATAAGGTAACTAACAATACAGAGTGATTATAGCAATCAATCCTAAAGAGAAAATACTCTATAGAATCGTGATTTAATACTGAAAAATATCTATCATTTTTTTTTATTCGGGGGACATTAAGAAATGGACAAGAAATAGCTGTGAAGAAGCTGTCTAGTGGATCTAGTCAAGGTTTGCATGAATTCAAGAATGAGGTTTTGTTGCTAGCCAAACTTCAATATAGAAATTTGGTGAGGCTATTGGGATTTTGTTTGGATGGGAAGGAAAACCTGCTAGTATATGGATATGTGCCTAACAAAAGCCTAGACTATTTTCTATTTGGTATGATATGTTGACTTTTTCATCAAGGAAATATTACCTACTGTTTTTTTCAAACAAATTATTTTACTTTGACTTTTACGTTTATTAATGTACAAATTTAATCAATTAATATCCTAATTAATACTAAAGGACAGTTTTGCAATGACTACATTAAAATTGTTATCGCTACAAAAACGAAATCTACACCCTTGATTATCATTACGTAAATTAGGACCATTAATTTAAGTTGACCATAAAAATACCCAAGAAATTCTTTAACTGTTTTTCCATAATATCCTGTACATAATAAACTACTCCCATGATGATTTTCTGCAAATTATGAATAACATAACGATCCACTTAACATAAAATCGATCAATTAGTGCAAGAATGACCACAGAGAGTTATGGACAGCAATAATTAAATTCTTATGAACTGTGTAATTATCCTATCCAATTATTTATAGTTCTTATATCCAAAGTATAAAATTGTATTCCTTTTTTCTAGTTTTGTTGGCAGTTTTCTATTTATTTGTTTGGTTATACATACATTAATCCTATCTATGTTAATTGGTCCTCCATATCAATTTAATGGAGATTTAGGTTGAAGCTAGGTTGAATACTTGGAACTGCATCAATGGCAGCAACAAGCAGTTATTTTTCTGTTTTTTTTTTTTTTTTTTGGTTAAAAATAAAGTAGTAAAAAAAATAAATTATAATTTAGAAGTCAAAAATATAAATGGACAAGATTAATCATTAATATTTAAACGGTTGAGATTGAAAGTAGTTACAATGACTACATTTTTAATATGGCCATTGAAAAGTCTTAATACTAAATACGTTTATGATAATTAATGTGCAGATCCCCAAAGGCAAGGAGAATTAGGTTGGAGAGTACGTTACAAAATTATGGTAAAAGTTGCTCGAGGAATGCTTTATCTCCATCAAGATTCTCCGCTTAGAATCATACACCAAAGCCGCTAACATCTTATTGGACATGGATATGAATCCAAAAATTGCTGACTCATGGCACTACAAATAGGGTTGGTGGTACTTAGCAAGTTAAAAAAAAAATATTTTGATTATATTCTTTAACAACATTACCAAGAGAAGGGGTAACTTTTTTTCAAGTATATATATGTTTGCAGTCTTACCCTAAATGATGTCTTCTATAGTGGTTATATGGCTCCAGAATACGCATTGAAGGGACGATTTTCAATCAAATAAGATGTTTATAGCTTTGGTGTACTGGCTTTAGAAATTATGTACGGAAAGAGAAATACTACTTTCCAACAACTAAGCTACGAGAGGAGGATCTTCTTAGCTATGTAAGAAACTTAATTACTAATTTGTTGATGTATGTAGATGTAAAATAAACAAAAAAAATGACAATTATTCCTAACAAAATTAGAGTATCTAGGCTTGGAAGAAATGGAAAGATGGTGCGCTCATGGAATTAGTGAATCCAAGAATAAGAGATTCAGATCTAGCAACTGAAGTCATAAAATGGATTCCACTAGGTTTGTTATGTGTTAAAAAATCACCATACAAAAGACCTACTATGGCAATTGTAGTTCGTAAGTTGGATAGTCATTCGAAAACTCTTCCGGAGCCTGAACAACCCGGTTTTTTCATCAGAGGTGGACGAGACACTGCATCAAGTCAGTCGACAAGCAACTCCAATACAGGATCTGTCAATGAGGTATCACTGACTGTAGTTGAACCGAGATAGTTCAAGCCTTCAACTCTTCAAGGATGTTTTTTTATAAATTACTGGATATTTATAGTCATTTTATTAAGCCTTTTGGTAATGCAATTACCAAAGCATTGTGAAGTATTTATTTGTCAAAGAATTTCACGGAAATATATCCCAGTAGTGAGAATAAACTGTTGTGTTTTTGAGAGGAAAACAGTGCTAGGCTTAGATTTGACTATTGAGCTAGACTCCGTGAAATTGAAGAGGGTTCATAAATATAATGTCTTGTATCCATTAAAAATTCTTAAATAGACATGGTTCACATTAATTTATTGTGAACCACTATTATTAGGGACACTATGGTCGCTATATTAATTAAAAACAAAGGTCCTTGTGTTAAAATAAAGGTTATTATGTTAATATAGGAGACATTGTGTTAGTATAAAGATCATAAGAGATTAACTTTTTTTTTTTAAATGAACGTTTTTATACTGGTCAATATGAATAATAAAGGTCATTATGTTAAAATTAAGGTTACTATGTTTAACATAGCATCAGTTAACTTATATGTATTTCAGCTTCATAATAATATTAAAGGTCACACGAGTTTTGAATAAAGTCGCTATGTCAAAATTAGGGTTATTATGTTCAATACAACGTTATTTACACGTGTATAAGTCCACAATAATATTATTGTGAACCAGGTCCAAACAAGTTTTTTCCTGTATCTATCGCATATAAACTTCAATTCTTACTTCTCTCAAAGGAGAAGTTCATCATATGTAAAATAATCGTGTGTTAATAATGTTAATTTGAACATAGCTAAATTATGATGTAGAAATGATAATTTGAACACCAAACTATATGATGGTAAAATGCATTTCATTTTGAAAGCTGGTAAAATGCATTTCATTATGGTAATTTTATTAGTTTCTTTCCTAATTCCGGGTACAAATAAGTACCAAAGAACAAAAATCTAAATGATAAATAATAATAAAAACAAATTTTTTACAACAAGCTCGAGAGTCATGACATGCTATCTTTAACTATGTGATTGATGTGATTAAGGATCACGATAGTGATGATAAGATTATGTATGTTCTTGCTACTCTGATATTTCTCCTAGTTTGATAAGAATTATACCTATATATAAATGCGATATTTGAAAATTAAAATTAAGATTAAAATATCTAAAATTAGTAGATTACTTTGTTCATGACTTGTCCCACAGAAAAAACAAAATAACCCTTTTTTTTTTCTTATTAATCCCCTGTTTATTTTATTCTTTCTAATTTGGTAGGAAATTTTATAAATTATTATACAAGTGTATGAAGAACAAAAAAGAGAAGTAAAGAGAAAAAAAAGAAAAATAACATAGCATAAAGTTATTATCCAATTTTATTGTTTGTATTTGGTTTTGTTAGAGCTGCAAAGTTTTCCTCGCATGGTCTTAGTTTTCATGCATGATTATGATAATATTATGGATATTTGGCAATCATCTTCATTAAGCTAAACACATGTATGTCGACGTCGGCCTATCCACTGAAAGACAATTGAAACAAATTGTTTCTTTCAATTCCTCCTTTAAAGTTAAATTGTCATCAACTAGTTAAGTTGTTGTATGTTATGGACCAAATTGTTCCTGAATTAAACGGATCTGTTGTGATAGATTATCATGACCGTGTTGTTGTGATAAATTGTCAAAGGTACCGTGGAAGCCGTGCCTTTTCAGTATTTCATGGTGATAATCATCTTGATTTTTCCTTCACTGTTCTTGATAGAACAATGTATACTATAAGAGGGGGGGTGAATTGTAGTGTATGTAGACTATGGTAAATTTTGCGGAATTAAATCTACTACTAAGAGAAAAGACACTGAGATAGGCAATGAATAAATTCACTATGTAAAAATGATTTACAATCACTAATACGTTGCCTAGACTCAAGTTCCGTGGGGAACTCAAGTTATCCAACTGTGATCCCTCAATCACAGTTTCTCACACTTTGTGATTCTACTCCGAATCACTTGTACAGTGTAAAGAACTCTCTCAAGTCTCACACTTTACAACTCTCACAACCCAATCCCAATTACACAATGATTACAAATATTTCCTAAGGAACTTAAGAGACTAAGGATGGAAGGAACTTCTCGTTTTAAACACTTTGAAACTCTACGCTCAGAATACTTAAATTGTTTTTCCACACTTTCAAAAAGCCACGTTGATCTATTTTTATAGGGAGATTATCCAAGCTTCTATCATGTTCCTACTTCCCCCTCAATCCCACGTTCACCTATATTGGGAAGTTGGGATGTAAGTGGAGGAAGTTGAGAAACATGATTTCACTAACTTGACTCCCAAGTCCAACGTGCATCCTGTTTTTAAGCAAACAGAATTTTACCAAGTCAAAATCAGTTTAAAAGAATATTTATTAAAAAGATAAATATTTATTTATTAAAAAGATATTTAAACAATTAATTAATTTAAAATAAATTTATCTTTTAAATTAAAGAATTATTTAGATTTTATTTATTTATAAAATAAATCTTTTCAACTGATTTTATCCCAATATTTTCAAACTGATTTTATCTCTTCCTTAAATTAAGGATTTTGAAAACTGTTAAAAACTTTTCTGAGTCATTCGTCAAGTTCCTTCAGGAACTTCAGGTTCCTTCAGAAACTTCGAGTTTCTTCTTAGTTCCTTCCAACACTTTTGTTTCTTAAGTTCGTACACTGAGTAACTAAGTATATAGAGTCGTGAGGACATGTTGAAAGCTTGCATTCATCATCAAGTCTTCCAAACTTTGTTGTTCCTACTCCGGAACATATTACTTCAAACCTGAATCTTCTGCTTAACCAAGACTCTTTAAACATCATTAGTCGGAGTTTGTTTTACGTAAGTCAATCATCAAAATATAAGGTAGTCAATTCAACAATATTCCCCCTTTTTTGATGATGACAAACAAAAACAAACTCGGTTAAAACAAAATAATCATCCAGGCAAATGTCGTAACCATTAACTGAATAAACTAATTATATAAACAAAACAGTAAAATAAACTAAGTATTAAGAAGTCTGCATCATTCATGAAATTAATAAATTATGAAATTTATACCTTTGCTTAAACGATGAAGACTTGAAGAGGAATCGGTTTGAGTCCAGCTTTCTGAGTTTGTTCTTCTCTTCCCCCTTTTGACATTATCAAAATGATAGAAAGAGCATGCTATATATAGTACTAAACTACGGAGGGAGTAGTAAATCTGAATTCATGAACGATTAAGCATGCGCACACAGTTCATATGCAACCAAAATGAGAATATCTCATTCAAAAACAAATCAAGCCAGTTGATTTCAAACCGAACCAAAACGAAATGTATAAAACAAACCAAAAAAGATCCAAAATAAACAAAAGAACATTGTTCAAAAATCACAAGAGATAGTAGGGTAGGTATGGTTGGCAAATATTAGGAAATGGTAGTAGCTTCATGGTAAGGGAACATCTTTGATTGCATTGAGAATGGTCTTGTAACACTGTTCCTTCACCGTAGCTTTGACTTCCTGGGTTGAGGAGTCCATATGAGTGTTTATTTTATCTTCCAGAGAAATCATCTGAGTTTGCAACCCCTCAACTTTAGTAGCCAAGTTATCCAGTGTGGAAGAAAGATGAGTTATACTCTGTGTAAGTGTAGTGGACAAAAGATTAAGTTCCTCCTGGATTTGCAAGGAACTTGGACCAGAGCTTAAAGCACTGAATCCGAAACCAGAAGTACAAGGCTGGGAAGCATGTCGAGATGGTATGGTGTGGTGAGCAGGGGATGGAACTGGAGGTGGTGATGGAGTTCCTTCTGGAACGGATGAGGAGGGACCCTGAGGAACTTGGGTGGAAGTTCCTTCAGAAACTTTGGTTGAATCATCATCCAAATCAACAATAACTAGCTCAGATTGCAGGGGTTTGGGTTTGGATGTAGCAAGTCTGATACTTCTCCTTCGTCTGCCTGGTACAGGGGTGTGTTTGACAGAGCCCCCAACTTCCTGAAGTAACTCTTGCAGTAATTCCTCTTGATCATCCTCTTCCTCCTTCTCATTCTCTTGATCAACCTCTTCCTCCTTCTCATTCTCTTGATCAGCCTCTTCCTCCTTCTCATTCTCTTGATCATCCTCTTCCTCCTTCTCATTCTCACTCTCTACTGCCCCAACATTCTTATCTACTTCGACCTCTTTGTCACTATCTTTCTCTGTTTCTTTCTCATCAATTGTATTTTGCTCACGGTCTTCTTCTTTCTTTTCTACTTCCCCCTCACTGTGTTCCCCCGCAGAATCACTTTGCACATCAGATGCAAAACAAACATTCCCATTCACCACTTTTAATTTCAGCTTTAACAATGATTTTTCTTGAAGGATGTGTTCAGGTTTGAGAGTGTATGTCTCGATTTGTGGCAAAGGAACTTTCAAATCTTGAAACACCACTGTCAATAGGGAACCATAGGGTATGTGTAGGTCGGGAATGCAGTGGTCTAGGTGGGTTATCATTAAGGCAGGAAAATTAATGCTAACTTTCTTTGCTAGACAGAAGATGAGGGATGCATCTAACAGGGTTACAGTACTGCGTTTTTGCGAACGAGGAAGAATTCCTCTCCAAATGATGTTGAACAATAGTTTATGCAAAGGAGTTAAGGCATTGTGGTTAGTTGTAGTAACTTTCGGGTTTCCACCAATAAATGTGACAATTTCGGTTTCATTGTGGCCATCAACGGTGTTTTTGGATTTGTTTTTGACATAGGTTCTATATCCAATATTTGGGGTTTTAAACAACTTGGCCAAATAACCTGCATCAAACTCAATATTCACATCACCAACCGTAGCACTACATACGCCATCAACGCAAACAAAAGAGGAGCAAAATTCATCCATTAATGTAGGATAAATTGGAAACTTTGAACACACATCCAACAAATATATCCAATTTTGATAATCCAACAACTCTAAAATTTCGGAAAACTTACAATCCGTGCACCATGAGTGATCAATTGCATACCCAAGTAAGAATTTGTCGTTTTGGGTTTGCCGGGCTTTCTTCGATGGTGCGAGGTGCGACGGGCCTTAGTGTTTTCTGGTTTTTCCTTGGGTTGTGTAGCCTTGCGTTTTGGAGCTTGAGAGGAGGAAGGGATTATCATAGTTGGAGGGACGGGTTTTGATGGGGTGTTCCGTCCGGATCGTCGTTCTAAGGGGTTGGATGTGATGTTGGTTTTCATTGTTGGGTGAATTTTGAGAAAGTAGGAGAAGTGGGAGAAGTGTATAAATTGAGGTTGGTGGGAACTTGAAGGTGAGGATGGGTTTATGGGGAGTGACGGGTGATGAGAGATGATGATGTGAATATTGAAGAGGGGTAATGGGGAAAGTTGATAGGTTTGTGAGAAGTGACGGTTCAAGGGGTGTGGTGAAGTGACGGATTAGGGGAAGTTAATGTGGGAGTGAATGTGGGAAAGTGTGTTAGTGGGGAGGTTGAAAGGTTGTGTGATTTATTTACAATAAAAAGAAAAATAAGGAAAAAAAATAAGATAAAATTTAATTGAGAAAATAAAAAATCTTTTTGTTGTTTTGGAATTTATAAGATGAAATTAGTAAAAGGATAAAATTAAAAATTTAAAGATAAATAAAAATTCCAGTAAGTTACTTCAAAGTAAAATACTAGTTGACCTGTACAAAGCTTTTCAAAAAAAAACTTGGAAAATAATATGGCTTAATTTGTCTTCTTTATTGACATAATCACATGATCACACACTCATTAGAATTACACACTCTTTCATTGCAAGATTCGAGATTGTGTTTTTCACACCAAGGTTATATATAGCAATGCTCAGTCGTTTCACTAAGACATACCTTGGGGTTCCAAGAAGAACTGCTCAATTCAGCTTTATCATTCCGAGTTCCAATTGCATCTTTTCGATTTTTTCTCTACTCAAAGGCTTTGTTAGAATGTCAGGAATTCGATATTCAGTTTGTAAAAATTCTAATTTAATAGAGCCTTTTTCCACATTGTCTTTTAGAAAGTGATGCCTAATATGAATATGCTTTACACGTGAATGATGTACTGGATCTTTTGAGATGCATATAGCACTAGTATTATCACAGTATATAGGAGCACATTCTAAAATTATGCCAAAATCACGCAACTGTTGCTTTATCCATATTAATTGGGAGCAACATGCAGCAGCAGCTGCATATTCTGCTTCAGGAGTGGATAGAGCAACAGTGTTTTGTTTCTTGGAACTCCAAGAAACTGGACAAGAGCCTAAGAATTGAACCATACCTGACGTGCTCTTGCGATTTACTAAGTCTCCGGCATAATCTGCATCAGCAAATCCTTTGAGATCGAATGTATCCTTAGTGGGTAGAATAAACTTAAGTCAGTCGTTCCTTTAAGGTATCTCAGTATTCTTTTCACGGCAGTTAGATGCGACTCTTTTGGATTGGATTGGAACCTAGCACAGAGACCAACACTAAAAGAAATATCAGGTCTACTTGCAGTTAAGTATAGTAAGGAACCAATCAAACCTCTGTACATTGTCTGGTCCACACAAGTTCCTGAGGGATCTTCGTCTAATCTAGAGTTAGTTCCCATAGGAGTGTGGTTAGTCTTTGCGTTGTCAAGGTTATACTTTTTCAGGAGTTCCTTGACATATTTTTGCTGATGTATATAAATTCCTGATTCAGTTTGTTTGATCTGCAGTCCTAAAAAGAAATTGAGTTCCCCCATCATGCTCATTTGGAACTCACTGCACATCAAGTCAGCAAAGTACTTGCACAAAGATTCGTTAGTTGCACCAAATATAATATCATCAACATAGATCTGTACAACTAAAAGATGAGTTCCTTTAGATTTTAAAAACAAAGTTTTATCAATTTTTCCTCGTTTAAAATCATTTTCCAAAAGGAACTTAGACAATCTTTCATACCATGCTCTTGGAGCCTGTTTTAGTCCGTAGAGAGCCTTATCAAGTTTAAAAACATGGTTTAGAAAGTTTGGATTCTCGAATCTAGGGGGTTGATTGACGTAAACTGTTTCTTTTAATAAACCATTCAAAAACGCACACTTTACGTCCATCTGATACAGTTTAAAACCCATAAAAGCAGCAAAAGATATTAAAATTCTAATAGCCTCAAGTCTAGCAACAGGAGCAAATGTTTCCTCAAAATCAATACCTTCCTGTTGGTTATATCCCTTTACAACCATCCTAGCCTTATTTCTCACAATTGTACCATATTCATCAAGTTTGTTTCGAAAGACCCATTTTAAACCTATGACCTTTTTATCTAGTGGCTTAGGTTCAAGATGTCATACCTGATTTCTTTCGAATTCATTGAGTTCCTCTTGCATGGCTATAATCCAGTCAGGGTCTTCTAAGGCTTCTTTATGGTTGCAAGGTTCCAAAGTAGATAGAAAAGCATTGAAGGCACAGAAGTTCCTCATTTGCGATCTAGTCTGAGTTCCTTTGCATAAGTCACTGATAATTTTGTCCATTGGGTGTGACTTTTGGTGCTTCCAAGGTTTGGGCTGGAAGGTTTGGATAGTAACTCGACTATTCTGATTTCCTGACCCAGTTGCTTCTTCTTCAGTGATTTCCTCTTGCGTTATTGGTTCCTTGGCAGGTTCTTCATTCTGAGGCTGTTCTATCGAAGGAACTTCAGTCAGTATGTCGAGTTCCTTCTCTGGATTTTCATGATTTTCATTTAATCAAGTTGGCTGCTTATTTGGAATTACTGCATCTTCTTCTTGTTCTTGAGAGCGTACTAGACCAATTTCAAAGTCATAGTCCTCATGTTCCTGTGTACATGGAAGTGGATTAGTTTCATCAAATATAACATGCACACTTTCCTCTACACACATAGTACGTTTATTGTAAACTCTATATGCTTTACTGTTAGTAGCATATCCAAGAAATACGGCTTCATCACTTCTTTCATCGAATTTCCCTATGTTCCTTTTACCATTATTATGCACAAAACATTTACAACCAAATGCTCTCAGATGAGATATGTTCGGTTTTCTGCCTTTCATAAGTTCATAGGGTGTCTTATTTAATATAGGCTTTAGCATGACACGATTTATAATATAACAGGCTGTATTCACGGCTTCTGCCCAGAAGTTCCTTGGAAGATCGCTGGCTATTAACATGGTTCGAGCCATGTCTTCTAAGGTTCTGTTCTTCCTTTCCACAACTCCATTTTGCTGTGGAGTTCTTGGAGCTGAGAAATTATGACTTAAGCCTTGTTCCCTGCATAAATCATCAAATTTAAAATTCTCAAATTCAGTGCCATGATCGGATCTAACGTGTATCAGTTGATGACCGGTGGACTTTTGAATTCTCCTGAAAAATGTAACAAACTCATCAAAAGTCTCATCTTTGCTAGACATAAAAATTACCCATGTGAATCTAGAATAATCATCAACAATTACTAAGACATACTTCTTTCCACTTCTACTTTGAATCCTCATAGGACCACACAAATCCATATGAATTAATTCTAAAGGTTTCGTGGAACTCACCATTTTCTTGGATTTAAAGGATGATCTGACCTGTTTTCCTTTCACACAAGCATCACAAATTTTGTCACATAGGAACTTGATTGAAGGAAGTCCCTCTACCAAGTTCCTTGTTCTTAATTTATCAATCAAAGAAAAACTTGCATGACCAAAACGTTTATGCCACAGTAAAGGATCATCCTCAATGACACTGAGGCAAGTTAAGTTGTTCCTCGGAACTGTATTGAGATCCACAGTATAAGTGTTTCCTTTCCGAGTTCTTTCCAGCAAAACTTTCCCAGTGTCATTCTGAATGATGCTACATTTTTCAGAATCAAAACTTACAGAGTTTCCTTTATCACAAAATTGTGATATGCTTAATAAGCTGTGTTTGAGGCCCTCGACTAAAAAAACGTTATCAATAGCTTGGGAACTTGACCTTCCAACTTTTCCTACGGCAACAATGCTGCCTTTCTTATTATCACCAAAGGTCACAGTTCCTCCTGTATAGGCCGTCAGTGAGAGAAATCTTGATTCATCTCCTGTCATGTGCTTGGAACAACCACTATCGAGGTACCATTGGTTGTTCCCCCTCACTACGACCTGCAAAAGAAACTAAGGGTTAGATTTAGGAACCCCATCTTTCATGGGTTCCTTCGTTGATACAACAGACTCATTTTTCTTTTGCCATACATAAGCTATATTTTTAGTGGACTTAAGTTCCTTTCTTTTGCATTCAGTATCTTTGTGTCCTGACTTGCCACAGAAGGAACACACAGTCTCACTAGGAAGTTCCACATAGTTTTTCTTTTTACCACTACTCTTCTTTTTGTGGTTGAAACCCAAACCTTCTGTCCTTCTGGTTTGAGCTTCAAGTATCCACTTTGGAACTCCCATGTGGATTACACTCTCATTGTTTCTTGCTCTCTCTAGTTCCTTCTCAAAGAACTCATTTTTGTCTTTAGTAACCTGCAATTCTTTTTTCAAATTTTTAAGATCATCATTAAAGGTTACTAAAGGCAATTGAAGAGCACTATTAGAATCAATGTTAGTGCATAGCAATTTATATTGAGTCAATTCAACTTTTAACATGATATTTTCATTTTTGACTCTTTCTAGTGTTTCTTTAAGCATAGTGTTTCTATCTAGCAAATCAAAGAATATTCCCTGAACATCTGTTCTTGAACTATTCAAATATTTCATATGATCCTTATAGATTTCTAGAACTTTTTCATTTTGTCCAAATTTAAGACATATTTCTTTATATTCATCCAATGTTTCTATGAGTAAAGAAATTAATTTGTCTTTTGATAGGGATTTCAGAAATTTAGGTTCGAGATTTACCTCCTTTGACTTTTTAGCAGATTCACTGTGTTTAGCCAGCAAACACAGGTTTGCAGTCTCTTCTTCCGTGGGTTCTTCATCATCCTCGGAACTTGTGTCTCCCCACGCAGCTATCATGGCTTTTCTGTAATCAGATTTTGAAAAGTTAGGAGTATGAGATTTTCCGTGTTCCTTCATTTTGCCTTTTCCTTTTTCTGATTCCCAGAGAGGGCATTCCTTGATGAAGTGATCTGTGTTCCCACATTTGTGGCATCCTCTTGTTTCGTTGGAATACTGGTTCTTCATGAAGTTCCTTTTCTTTTGGTCACCAAACCTTTTGTTGCGGTACAGCTTTTTTAACTTCCTGACTAGCATAGCCGCTTCTTCCTCTCCAGATTCGGAATCCTCTTCACTTGGTTGGGCAACTTTTAAAGCAATTCCTCGGCTTTTTGAGCTTTCTTGACTTTTGTTTGATAGGTGAAGCTCATGAGTTATCAAGGAACCTGCAAGTTGTTCAAGGTTAAAAGTTGTAAAGTCCTTTGATTCCTGCAAAGCAGCCACTTTGGATCTCCACCGTTCATCTTCAGGAAGACTTCTTAGAATTTTGCGTACCTGTTCATCCATAGGAACAACTCTACCAAGAGAAACTAATTCATTAGTAATATTTTTAAAACGAGTAAACATTTCTTGAATAGTTTCTTTTGAACCCATTTCAAAACGTTCATATTTAGAAAGCAGTATATCAATTTTAGAACGTTTGACTTCATGATTTCCTTCGTGGGTTATTTCTAGTAAATCCCATATTTCTTTTGCTGTTTTACATCCCATAACACGAGTGTGTTCATCTGGCCCTAAACCCCAAACTAGGAGTTTTTTAGCAGTAGCATTAATTTCTTTCTTCTCAAAGTCGTTTCTATCATATTCAGAGATAGGTTTAGGAATTACCTCATTTTCTGCATTGGTCTTGGTTACCTCGTAATCTCCTACTTCGATATCTCGCCAGACTTGATAATTCTCGGACTGTATGAACATCTCCATCCTTGTCTTCCAATAGGCATAGTACTTCCCATTAAAGAGTGGTGGTCTTTGTGTAAAGTAACCTTCAGCTAGTCTCTCGTCCTTTGACATTGTTCCTCCAGGAACTTGACTCGACAGGGCTTCCTGCTTTTCCGAGTTCCTTGCTCTGATACCAATTGATAGAACAATGTATACTACAAGAGGGGGGGTGAATTGTAGTGTATGTAGACTATGGTAAATTTTGCGGAATTAAATCTACTACTAAGAGAAAAGACACTGAGATAGGCAATGAATAAATTCACTATGTAAAAATGATTTACAATCACTAATACGTTGCCTAGACTCAAGTTCCGTGGGGAACTCAAGTTATCCAACTGTGATCCCTCAATCACAGTTTCTCACACTTTGTGATTCTACTCCGAATCACTTGTACAGTGTAAAGAACTCTCTCAAGTCTCACACTTTACAACTCTCACGACCCAATCCGAATTACACAATGATTACAAATATTTCCTAAGGAACTTAAGAGACTAAGGATGGAAGGAACTTCTCGTTTTAAACACTTTGAAACTCTACGCTCAGAATACTTAAATTGTTTTTCCACACTTTCAAAAAGCCACGTTGATCTATTTTTATAGGGAGATTATCCAAGCTTCTATCATGTTCCTACTTCCCCCTCAATCCCACGTTCACCTATATTGGGAAGTTGGGATGTAAGTGGAGGAAGTTGAGAAACATGATTTCACTAACTTGACTCCCAAGTCCAACGTGCATCCTGTTTTTAAGCAAACAGAATTTTACCAAGTCAAAATCAGTTTAAAAGAATATTTATTAAAAAGATAAATATTTATTTATTAAAAAGATATTTAAACAATTAATTAATTTAAAATAAATTTATCTTTTAAATTAAAGAATTATTTAGATTTTATTTATTTATAAAATAAATCTTTTCAACTGATTTTATCCCAATATTTTCAAACTGATTTTATCTCTTCCTTAAATTAAGGATTTTGAAAACTGTTAAAAACTTTTCTGAGTCATCCGTCAAGTTCCTTCAGGAACTTCAGGTTCCTTCAGGAACTTCGAGTTTCTTCTTAGTTCCTTCCAACACTTTTGTTTCTTAAGTTCGTACACTGAGTAACTAAGTATATAGAGTCGTGAGGACATGTTGAAAGCTTGCATTCATCATCAAGTCTTCCAAACTTTGTTGTTCCTACTCCGGAACATATTACTTCAAACCTGAATCTTCTGCTTAACCAAGACTTTTTAAACATCATTAGTCGGAGTTTGTTTTACGTAAGTCAATCATCAAAATATAAGGTAGTCAATTCAACAGTTCTCCTCTTAGAAATTTGTATGGTTCTTGTTGTTAGCAACATTTTGCGCTTCGTCTTGAAGCCTCTCAAACAGCCTAGAATCATTTCTAATATTCTTGTAAGTTTCTCTCTCTCTCAAAAAAAAAATGATAGGTTAATTACGTAGTTCATTAATTTTTAAATTCTATTTGCAAATAAATAAATTAATAAAAAACAAGCATGAAATAAGGCTATTACTGTCTATACAGGGCAAGTAGTGTAAAACAAGGATGGCAAAAATTCTAAAAAAAACATTGCAACAAATGGAATAAAGAAGAATATTATGGGCTGCTCTTTGAATACTTTACACGATAAAGATACTAATTAAATTAAATTAATAGAAAAGTATATGCATTAAATGTCGACCCTCTTTGCCAATTAGCTTTTAGCTAGAATTTGTTATATATACACTCGGGTTCAGCGTACACCCAACTAATCCAAGGTTAGTATTTGCTCTTCATTAAATGATTAAATAGAAAATAATCATTAAAATGAGAACAAAATACTCGTAATAATTAGAGTGATTTTTTTCATCAATAACTCAATACTTATAGTGATTATGTGTCTGGTAATAATTATCTTTTGATTTTACATGTGAATGAACATGCATCAAATTTATCTTCAAAATTATGTGGATTTGAAAAAACATTCAAAAGTGTTTTACTTATTATATACTCCCCATTATATAGGATAATACTTGCAATTGACAAAAGCAACATTAGTGAATAGTGATAGCTCATTTTACATAACAATGATACTACTAGACTTTGCTTTATATACTCATATTCTACGGAATATATATGAGGATGGATTTTCTTTAATTATGCATGCAGATCATAAATACAACATCTTTCTCACTGATGATGCTTTTAATAATTATTGTGACAAGCATAACTTGCCCTATAATTAACTACCTTTATGATCCAACAAAGCCATACATGATCGACAAGAAAAGAACCATTTAACACACAGTAGATGTGTCTAAACTTCGATTGATGGCATGCATTTACGACCAAGAAAGCGTGGCTAGCCTATTTAGCCTCTTGGACTTCGTGAATCCAACAACGAGTAACCCATTTACAATTTTCGTAATCCACCTAATCGATCTCATAGGGCGAGCTACCCCTATGTACATCGACCATACGAAGGAGATTGGTGAGTATTGGGATAACAACAATGTCGCCGTCCACAATGCCATCAAGCTATACGAGAAGGATCGTATGCACTGCATTACAATGAACTTATTTACTAGTGTTACCCCTAATCAAACAATGTACCAAGACATTTGTGAGAGTGCCTTGTTAAACAAGGTAAGATTTATTATTTTACCCTTCCACAAGAAATGTATTAAAGACGGGAATGATTTTTCGACTGCCATACTTAGGCCAGGGGTACAATACACTTATGCAAATACGTTAACCCATGCACCGTGCTCCATGGGAATTCTAGCATGTAAATGCTGCTACATGAGAGACATTTCCGTGTCAGTTAAATCGATGCACTCATCGCCAATTTGTTCTATTGTTTTTTGGAGGGCCTGATGCTCGTGAGGCTCTTGCATTAGCAAGCCACATGGTTGAACATCCAGATGTATCATTGATTGTGGTTCGATTCTTGGCAAATGAACAAATAGGAGATATAAAGTTGGAAAGAAAAATGGATGATGGGGTGATAACTTGGTTTTGGGTAAAAAATGAGAGGAATGAAAAAGTTGTTTACAGGGAAGTAGTCGTAAACAATGGTTTTGAAACAGTTACGACTATAAAATCATTGAACTCTAGTGCTTCGATAGATATTTGGATTGTAGGAAGGGGGAATGGAATTAATCCAACTTTATTGGAGGGATTATTAGAATGGAGTGAAAATCCCAACTTAGGATTGATTGGTGATTTTTTTAGTATCAGCTGATTTTAATACTTTAGGCTCTATACTGGTAGTGCAACAACAAGTGTTGAGAAATAAACGAGTTAATTCTTTGGCTTGCCATTAAGTTAGATTTTGTGCGACATTTATTTTAATTTTTTTTTTTTGTAAACATGTTAGATTTAATCAATTTCCTTTAATTTTATTCGTAGTTTATTTATTACCTCTCAGATGAGTTGCCACAGATCATGAATGGGTACATGAAATATTATTCCAAACTTTGTTTTACTAATACATGAGATTAAACTTGGTTTTACAAGATTTAAATCAATTTAATATGTAAATATAGACTATTGTATAATACTCTTTACAAAAAATTTGTCCTTTCCACTTTGACTTTTGTTGTCTCACAAAAAAATTAAAATAATAAAAAAAGATCAAGATGCATGGGCAGAACAAAAAACGTTCAGAGGATGTAAAATTCAGCTTCAATAAGTAAATAATTCTTGTAGATAATTTCATATGATTAAAAATTATTAAGCAAGCATATACTCCTAATGTTTCAAAGTAATTTAGTGCCCTGTTTTAACCGGCATATATGACACTAAGAAACTGACTTCTTTGACCAATAATATCTTTAATTATCAAGAAGTATAAATTACCAAAAACAGTTAATATTTAAAAATTGTCCACACATGACTATGTTTGATATGATCTTATGTATGTACAACCTCTATTCTATTTTAGTAACAACATTTGAATATTTACACTATTCACTTTCTCTCATTTTCACCTTGTTGATTATTATATTGGACAAAAATACAAAATAATGGTACAATAATGCAATAAATTATGGGTATTTTTCTTAGTTTGGATCCTAATTTCGAATACCTATAAGTACCCAAAAAAACAAAAAAAGGTTAATAATAATCAAAATCAATTACTGTGTTCAAAAGAGATAGCTATACAAAGTATGTACAACAAGCTCATGACATGCTACCTATAATTATGTGATTCCTGTGATTAGGACCATGATGATAGTGATGAAATTATTATTCAAGCTACTCTAAAAATTTTCCTAGCATGATAAGATCTAGAATCATCCTGTAATTTGAAAATTAAAATATGATATCTAAAATTAGTAGACTGTGTTTATGACTAGTTATCCTAACTGGAAAAAAAGTTGATAATTTATTATACATATTAATTCCTTTGTTTTTTTTTTCCTAATTTAGGAGGAAATTTTTTTTAAAAAATAACACTATACGAGTGCATGAAGAGCAAAAAAAACGGGGGAGAAATAAATAGAAACATAGCATAAAATTATCATGCAATTTTTAGTTTAATTTCATTTTTTAAGTTTTGCTCGCATGGTCATATAGTATTATTCATGCATGATTGTGATAATATTATGGATTTGGTAATCAATGCATCATTACCTAAGTTGTTGAAATTGTTGCGGTACACACGCAGGTTGTTCTATCATTTGAAAGACGATTGAAACAAAGTAGTGTTTCTTTCCTCCTCTACATAGTTGAATTGTCATCAACAATTTAAGTTGTTATGGACCAAACTGTTCCCATGATAAATGGGTCTGTTATGATGGATTATCATGGCTAAGTTGTTGAGATATTTTGTCAAAGGAATTGTCGAAGTCGTGCCTTCTCGATACTTTTTCAAAGTGCTAATAATAATCATCCTGATTTCTCCTTCGCCGTTCTCCTCTTACAAATGTCTATGGTTCTTATTACTAGCAATATTTTGCGCTTTCTTTAAGCCTCTCAACCTGTCTAGAGTCATCTCTGATGTCCTTGTAAGTCTCTCAATATTTCTTTACAATTAATTGTGATGAACTAAACCCTTTATATATATTTCTTTACAATTAAGTCCCTCCATTCTTACTTTTTGCCCCATTGTGGTAGTATTGGTTTTGACTCTTTTGAGTAAATTACATGCATGAGGAAAACAAATAAGTAATAATTGTTAAACATACTTGGGTAAAATATATTCCCTCCGTCCTTGCGTTTTGTCCCATTGTCCATTGTTGAACATCAATGTGTTTAGTTCTCTCATAATGCACTTGATCCTTAACCAAACATATTGCACTCAAACTGTCACAATATACTATCGCTTGATCATGATATAGACCCTAATCACTAACTAGTCCCTTCAACCAGATTCCCTCCTTGGCCGCTTTCGTCAAGGCCATGTACTCTGCTTCAGTAATAGACAAATTAAAGTCACCGTAGGCTGCAAAGTAGCTTTCCAACTAACAACAGAACCAGCAAGAGTGAACACATAACCAGTCATAGACCTTCTACCATCAACATCCACTACATACAAGAATCGGGTCAATTTCGACGGACCGGTACCGACGGACACGTAATTCCATCGGTAAAACCAAAATTTCTGACGAAATTATATTCCGTCGGATATTTCCGACGAATTCAAACAATCCATTGGAAATTTCCGACGTCGGAATATTTGTAATTTCTGACGTCGGAATATTTATAATTTCTGACGGAATATAAATCCTTTAACCCTAAATCGGAGCACCCTTTCCCCTTTAACTTTCCGCCTCTTTTTCTCTTTCCTCTTCTCTTTCTTCCCTACTCTTTTTTCTGTACTGAGTTCTGCCTCTTTCCACTTCTCTCTCTTTTCTTTCTCTCTCCTCTTGTCTTTCCTCTTTTGTTTTCTTCTCTCTTCTTTCCCTTTTCCTCTTTTTTCCCTCTTTCTATCTCACACCAACAACCACCACAAACATCAACAACATCACTAAAGCTTCCTAGGTTTATTTCCACGCCGACAACGATGATAAACCCATCGACAAGCCCACATGCTTAATGCCGACCCGGTACTACATGGCTTTGATTATTTAAAGGTTTTTAGGCCAAATTTGATGATTGGTGAATGTTTATGAAGATTCTAGATTAATGTGATGGCAAAGTTAAGAGTATGAGTGTAGATATTTTCACACATTTCTTCTACCTCCATTACCCTCCATATATACGTCTTATATAAATACCATTTTTTGGACATCATTTGAGAGCATGCAATCCACTTGCATTTATACAACTTTTTGGACATCATACATTCTTTGAGTGTTCCTTCTACACATATTCTCCCTAACATAGTATTCTTTTATATTACTCTTTTGTGAGTTTATTTCTAATAATGAGTGTTATTTTGTACTACTCTCACCCCTAACATTTTATGGCATTTGTGCCTTCCTATTTTGCTATTTTTCATACCATCAATTATTTTTGAAAGATTGTCGTTCGTGGTTTTTTTGTTTTATTTAGAATTTTTTCCTTGTAAAATAGTGTGTGTCTCTTTAACAATTTGTCTTGTCTTTATTTCTCTTTCGATTAATATTTCTCAATTTCAACATTTTTAATTTATTTCGGCAAAGGCTATTCGCCGTTATAAAACGGTACCGCACCAGACTAGACCGAAGACTGGAATTTTAAAATTCAAGAATCGGTATGAACCGATTTTCTTTTTTTTTTTTTCAGTTTATTATACTAGCTTTTATTATATAATGAAAAAAAAGGAAAAAAAAATTGTGAAAAATGATTATTTAATAGCTATTTTGAACATCTAAACTTCACTCATAATATAAAAATATTTTTAGCATATTAAACGTAACAAATTAACATTTAAAAAGTTTTTTTTCATAATTTTAAACAAAAAAATCAATTCGGTCCAAAATTGGTTTTTAAAGAGTTTTGAACAACTAAAGGCCTGTTATTTTAAATTTCTTGGCCCAGAAACAAGGCTGGTTTCTTCTCTCTGGACCGATTTTTGAAAACCCCTAACTTGAGCTACGCACTCACCAATCCTAACATGTGGGTCTTTTGACCCATCCCACTGTCATCCTACTCAATTCATCCCTCGTAAAGATGGCTCTGGGCTGTTCCGAGTCGTGCCTTGTGTCGGGCCCACGTGCTTTAGCCTTAGGGTTGGTTAGAGCCAGCCCATGGCTCAACCCATGAGTTTCATGCCGTGGCAAGCTGTGCCGAAATTTTCAAAAGGTTGGCCCGTGCACGGCCTAGGGAAACGTACCATCTTGCCGGGCTTACGTGCCTAAGCAAAATTTCATTGATTTTAGCGTGGTTTGTCGTGTCGGACCATGTCGTACCTTATCATACTTCTCAAAAATAAAGGTGGTCTAGGCCGGTCCACAGCCCGGCACGCACAATAACGTGTCATACTGGGCCTTGGGCCGGCCCAGCACAGTGCCATCTTTAATCCTCGTCTACAAGCCCATCCATTGCAAGTTCTCTTCGTAACAGACATGGACCACTTACTCGGTTACTCATTGTTAAATATTAAAACTCCGTAGTAGTAAAAGTTACGAGTAATAAAGTAAGGAGATATACCTTTCTTTTGGGTCCCTTTTGGAAGTAAATCAAAATTATCCGAAGGTGGTAATAACTACAAATTCAACGTTAAAAATAAAATTAAAAATTAAAAAAAAAAAAAAAAAAAAAAAAAAAAAAAAAAAAAAAAACTGGTGAAAATAATTTATTAAAATAAGAGATAAACGACGAAAAGTTTTTATTGAAAGTCCATTTAATTTTACAACATCTATTAACTCGTCTAATCCTCAAGTGACTCAATTTCATTTCCCTCCTCTTCCTTCTAGTCCAACAAACAACAGTGAAGAAAAATGAGTTCAATACTATTTGTTTCACTCTATCTTCTTTCAACAATACATGAAACAACTTCCATACCGCATTATCTAGCCAACAACTGCCCGAATTCTACCTTTGCTACCAACAGCAAATACAAATCCAACCTTAACACCCTCTTTAAATCTCTCTCAACAAAAGCCACCACTAATCCCTTCCCTCCCGGAGGTTTTTATATCACCTCCACCGGCAACGGCACCAGCGATGCCGTCTACGGCCTCTTTCTCTGCCGTGGTGATCAGAACATCACGGGTTGTGGCGATTGTGTCAAAACCGCTACGACGACTGACTTACAAAGGTACTGCCCCAACTCAAGAGTCGCAATAATATGGTACGACGAGTGTATGGTACGATTCTCCAACGAATCCCTTTACGCTAAAATGGCCGATGATCCCTCAGCTTCCTTTATGAACGCGAAACGTTACGAGGGGAACCAAACACAATTCTTTGGGATCATGTGGAATACCATGAACCATTTGGTTGGTGAAACTGCTAATAATCGAACCGCTAAGAAATTCACCACAAAAATGGTGAATATTACTAAATCAGTCACCTTGTATACAATGGAGCAGTGTACACCGGACTTGACGCCTAATGATTGTAGCCGATGCTTGGCGAAAGCCATCGGATTATTGGAAACTATGAGAGGTGCCCGAATTTTGTTGCCTAGTTGTCATGTTCGGTATGAGACATACACGTTTTACATTGGTGCCGTTAATTATTCGTTGCCATTACCGATTTCTTCTAATTCCCCCATTCATGGTGATCGAGGTAAACTACACATTTTAATAACAGAATTTGTTAATCAAAGTAATTTTTCAGTTTTAAATTAGATGACACACTTACATGTTTTTCGCTTTTGGTATTATTTATAAATTTTACTTTAACCAAATTTTATGATTTATAATAGGAAAAAATATAATAACTGTGTGAGATTGTGAGATCTTATTATAATCCGTTTGATGTGTGTTTTTTAAATATCAATTTTTTTATAATTTTTTCATATTGATAATTAGAGATATTTATGGATAACAATTATTGTTTTTTTATTTTTATTTTTATTTTTACTTTTAGAGCCCATGATGAGTAGGGGTTCTTCAGTAGAACATTCTACTGACCTATAAAAATTAAGGATAGATGTGAATGGTTAGGTGATGATATGTTAAGGATAAAGATAATTTTTATTTTTATTTTATTTGTGACATTATGATGAAGTTGATTGACGCTTTAATCTTATATGAAGAGTATATATTGACGTAACACAAACTTTAAAATAAAAAACAGTTTGTTAACCGTTATAAAGTTGTTCATAAATGATGAAAAGTTACCTTTGGAATGAACAAAAGTTAGTCATATATAAATAAAAGTTACCCCAATACAAAAAAAGTTATTTATACTTTATTAATGAAGTTACACTATTTAAATGATTGAAAATTAAATGTCAGTGATTTAATATAATCATATTGTTATTCCAAAAAACCTTAACAGTTATCCAAACAAGGTTAAAAGTTACCTTAAATTAGCTAAAAATTAACCTATTACTGTTCAATATACATAAATATTAGGAAAAATTAACAAGAAAAGTCTCAACTATGGGCGACCTTCTTTAAAAGGTTCCAACTTTTGAATAACTAAGGGCATTCCCAACTATTGTACATATTTTCTTTAAACGGTTCGTGACTTGAACTTACTTGTTAAACCGGTTAAGTAGAACACATGCCATTGTTTCATTGGTTCTATTTCTCTCTTTATTTAAAAAAAAAATCTCCACTGCTCCTCCTCCCTTATCTCTCCTCCCATACCTAGCCAAATCTAACACGCACTGCTACCCCACCACATAACCACCAGTCTAACCTACCCACTACAAAACCGTCAACCACCCACCCTAAAACCACCACCCATCTAACCCAATTACATCACGAAACCACCATTATCTTCCACCCCCAACGCAAATTGACCACCATCTAACCAACACCACAAATAACCACCACAAATCCAAATGTCACCCCACCATGCTCATGATTTTGCAAAAATGATTTACTCTTACAAAATTATTTAAACTGGGTGGTTTTTATGTTGTGGATGGGAAGTACTGGAGAGTATGAAAGGATGGGAGGTAGAAAAAGAATGGTGTTGGTGGATTATTAGTGGTTATGTTGCATGCACTACTAGAAATAGGTTGTTTTCCGGCGGAAGTTTTCCGTCGAAAACATCGAAAATTCCGTCGGAGAACAGCCTTCCGACGGAATTGATGTCTGTCTCAATACCCTTCGTAGGAAATTCGACGTTTTCCGAGGGAAAATTCCGTCTGAAGCCACTATTCCGACGGAATCAATTCTGTCGGAGCTGGTTTTGACTCTAAACGAGTGTCCGTCGCGCAAATTTAACCAACCACGAACCCACATACCCTTCTCTATCATCAATTAAAGCTTTAATCGGTCAAATTTAACCATCAAAACTCTAGATCTAGAGGTTTCATGGTTAATTTTGTCCATAAAACCTTCAAATTAACCTTCAGCGACAATGACGAAACAACAAGAAAAGGAAGAAGAGAAAACGGAGGCGGCGACAAGCGAGGGGACAGCAGCAGCGTGACTTCCGACGAGGTGTTGCGGTCGAATTGAGGGAGATGAACAAAGAGAGAGAAATTTCTGGGTAGATGAAGATAGAGTGGAGATCGGTGGTGGTGGTAGTGGTGGTGATGGTAGTGGTGGTGGTTGGCAATTGAAGGTGATGATGAATTTAATTGGGAGGGGAATGATTTTGGTGGAAATGGTTAAGTTAATCGATGTAGGGTTTAAGTTAATAAGATAAAATCAGTAGTTTAATTAGGGTGTTAAAAATAAGAGTAAGGGGAATTTTGTAAAATCACACAAAAAAACTTATTATAAAGGGAAAAAAAAAGTTTGTTGCGAGTAACATGTAATGACCATTTTTAGTAATTGTTGCGAGTAATATGTAACGGAGGGAGTATTTTTTGACGTAACTGATTTTCACTAGTTAAAAATAATTATTAATGAACTAGAATTATTTTTAATGAAGCGAATTTCTTTTTGCTGAATATTATTATGTTAAGGTAAAGAAAATAGTGCATTATTGGCATTTTTCTTTTTCTTTTTATTTTTATGTTAATATTTTTTGTGGAAAGTTGTATGGTAATTTTGAAAGTGATGAGATATTATGTTTGATTAGGCTAAATATACTGAGTAATTGTATAAACTATACTTTTCTTTTAAAAAAAAAAAGATTACAATAATATGTTAAAATTATTTATTTAAAATGTGTACTTTAATAAGCCGGAATAACAAAAATTAGTAAGTCATTGTAATCCATATATCTTTGTTGATAAACTTACATCTTAAGAGATAGTAAGTCATTGTTCTCTTTGCCCAATTATATTTACTAAATTTAAATTATTTCTACTGTCGGTAATATATTTATTCTTTGAAATAACTGATTTACCTTGATTGTAATTTTTCTTTTTACTAAACTTAATCTATTTTTGTTGAACACAAAGTAATTATATTATATGGAAAATTTTTACTACCTCATTTTCTTTTGATTTGCAACAAAAGAATAATTTATGTCTCATAAATAATACCTCTTTGTTGCATATATACACTCCCTCCATTTTATAACAATCGCAACAATTTGAATTTTACACCACTCTTAAGCTCAATTTGACTATACTTTTTACTAATTTATCAAAAAAAAAAAAAAAAAAAAAAAAAACATGTTTTGCAAAATATTTTTGGATTAGTTGATATATATATTTTCATTATATTAACCTTTTATATTTCTTAATAATACTTCCTCCGTTCTAGTAAATATTGCAACAATTGAAATTTTACACTATTCATCACGCTTGGTTGACCACATATTATGATTTATACATTAATTCAAATATACTCATGTGGGGTCGTTAGATTCGTTTCGTAAAATACTTTCACAATATCACCTTTTCATGATTTTTACGCTTATATAATTATAGATATTTAGCATATAAAATGTGTTTTGGGATGCGTAATTTTATGCTTATTGCAATATTTGTGAAACAGAGGAAGTATACTATTTCAAATATTAATGGTCAAAAGTATGCGCATGCACTGACATATGTACTAGTTAAAGTATTGCGATATTATGAAACAAATGGAAGAATAAGAAATGGAGATAGTAATTGAATATAAAGATTAAGAGAACACGGTCTAAATATTTTTGATAAATGATTAAATTCAACTTTAATGTGAGATGTGAATTGTGGCCTGGATTTGTTATAAAACAAGAGAGTATGAATGTATGATATCATTATTCATGAGATTATGACATATAACATGACATCCACTTGGTTGACACCAAGTCAAGAAAGTTGACAAGTCATCCAATAATTTTGTATTTTCACGGTATGGTACTATGGTTAGAAGAAGTGAATGTCTGGGGACCGCGTTAAACTCAAGACTCAAGAGCATGGACGTCTGGTTCAGTCAATTCATACTCATAACCTTAATTTCTCGGAGTTGGTTTCAAGAAAACTTTTGAAAATGGATAATTGTATACTCCCACCATTTTTTATTAAGTGATTTATAGTGACATAACACGTATATCGATGTAAAATTTTATTCAACAATATCTTTAATTATTAATAAGAATAAATTATAATAATTGAATATTAATAATCTACTATTGATACGATTCTAACAACTACCCGCCATTATTGTCAAAATTGCGATCCGGATCGTAGATTGTGCGATCCTACGATCCCATTTTAGCCAAACGATTCAGATCGGATGCAGAATTGCAGAGCAAGTAGGATCCTTGTAGGATCGGTAAGGATCGGGTAGGATTGTGTAGGATCGTACGAAATCGGGTGGGATTAAACGATCCTGTTTTTCACTTAAATTATTATTGGATTGTACAGGATTGGTCAGGATTGGACAAAATCGTGTAGGATCGGTCAGAATCGGGTAGGATCGGTCAGGATCGTACGATCCTACTTTTTACTTATTAAAATGAGCCTAAAGCAATCAAACTTCTCTCCAAGCTAGAAAATAACTATCTAACTACTAAAACTTTAAAATTTAGCATTTTTATGGCTTAAAAAATGTTATTTATTTATGTAGCGACCTTTTTATCACTCCTTTTATCAATTTCGTAGGATCTTACAATTCTACGATCCGATTTTACCGATTTGATCCTACTCCTCTCACATATCCAAAGTAGGATTCCGATCCCGACAACCTTGGTACTCACAAGATTATATTTTTTCTTATGTATGAATCACAAATATTGATCAAAGTCACTCAAATAAATAGTGCCAAATTTGCTAATAAGGCACTAAAAAAAATAGAGGGAGTATTTTTTTATTAAGTTACTTTATACAAATTAAAATTTTATGAAAAATAATGATATATATAGCTCTAATGACTTCATATAAACATTAATAAACTTATAAAATAGAATAAAGTTGAAACTTTATAACATCACGAGCAAACAGTTTAATTAACATAACATTTATCATTTAATTCTTTTTATTATTTATAAGGATTTTTTTCTTTCCTTTTCTTTCTTTGTAATACTCTTTTAGTCTCCTAATAAAAGTTTATTTATTCCATGATAAACTACACATTTCATAATAATCGTAACACTTTTCTTTTACGTTAGTTTAATAAAAATCAGAACACTTTCTTATTCAATATTAATTAGTAATAACCTACTGCTATTTTATTATTTTCCTATTCTAATAACCCTACTTTCACATATATTAAAGGTTTCTATCTACAACTAACCCATTCACAATACTCCTTACTTTTTATTTATGCTTCTCTCGCTCTCCTACTGACAATCAAATACTTCCTTCGTTTTTTTAGCTGCATCACTTTCCTGAAAAGAAAGTTTTAAATTAGTTGCATTACTTTACTTTTCAACAAATGAATTCTCTCTATCTCTCTCCTACCACATGAACCCCATTTATTTTTTCTCTCTACCTCTCTCTACTTCAAAAGTTGCCTAGGAGTCCGTGAAAACAAAAGTAATGCAATTAAAAAAAATGGAGGAAATACCTTTCACCACCTTTACTTTATATTATAAAATTCTCTCTGATCCATTGGTCCCCTCTCTATAATTTTTCTAAATGTGTATGCAGTGTGCATTGTGTTGTAATTATTACGAAACAAATGGAGTATAAATAAAAGTCGCATATCTTCATTATCTTTTAGTGATTTTTTTCAAAAACTACCTAATAAAGCACAAATTTTGTGAGAAACTACCTAATAAAAAAAATGTTGTAAGAAACTACCTAATAAAAGGTTAAATCATACCTCTGCAGGAAATCCACCATTAACCCACCTCATAACACCCCCAAAACCACCGCTTTTACCCCAAAACCAACACAACCTACTTGAAATTACCTCCACCATGCCAAAACCACCCTCCTACCCCAAAACTACCACTTCTGATCCCAAAAAACCAACATCCCGAATCACAAAACTACCCTCACCAACTCGGAATATGCTCTGACCACCACGAAAATAATCTTGCCACCTTGAAAACCAACCCCTATGGTGGTTTCGGGGATGTTTTGAGGTGAGTCAACGCCATAAAATTAGGTTAACGGTGGAAATTCGGCCAAAGGTAGTATTTTACAACATTTTACCTTTTATTAGGTAATTTCTTACAATATTTTTTTTATTAGGTAGTTTCTCACCAAAATTAGGTTTTATTAGGTGGTTTCTGGCAAAAAAAAACCCTATATCTTATTAATCTTCAATCAATTAAGCGATGATACTTTATTCGTTTCAAACTTCAAAGTAAATGCATCACTTTGCATGATTGATATACATGTGCTAATGCATAAATTTGACGATTAATAGATTTAAAATTATAATACTATAAATTATAAAATATAAAATACTAATATTATAGAAATATATGTTGTGACTTGTTTAGAGTTTGACTCAATTGCATCAGCTACAAAAGCAATGGCTTAGGGCTTCATTTTTTTGGGGCCTCACATCTTTAAAAAAAAAAAACGAATCTTTCACCAAATACCCTTGAGTTTTAACTAAATTTATCAAACCCACGACATCTTTCAAATTCCCCATATAACCAAGTTTCAAAAAAATGTCACCACATATCATTTTCGTCAACTCAGTTAGTGATTAGCGTTAATTGTGCCACTTGGTAGGTTGTAATTAATTCTTATTAATATTATTTGTTTAACTATTTAATTAATCAACTTAAAAAAATTATTTTAAAAAATTATAAAAAAAAAGCACCACCTACCTAGCCACCACCGCCCCCAGCCCAGCCTGACCCCTACCCCCGATTGGCCAGCACCGTACCCATCCCCCATCCCTTGCCTGCGACAACCCCAACCCAAGCCCTCTCCCTGCAGCACCTCACCTCGAATTCCTTCTCCCTCCCCGCCTTGAACCCAAAAAAGCCTCCTGCCTTTCTACCTTAGCCGAAAACCACTCCACCACCCCAAAACCCCTTCGCTGGTAGCCCAGACCCCCTCCCACACGTCGTCGCCGCCCAACTTAACCGAAAATAAACCACCACCGTAAAACCCTAAAACACCAAAATCGAAATCCTAGATTTTTGTTTTAGGGTTTCGGCATACGTGGTGGTTCAATGGGGTGGAGATGGCACCGGGGAGGGCCGAATTGGGTTCGCCGGCATGCGAGAGGGGGATTGGGCACTGGCTGGTGGGTAGGGGGAGGGAATTTCGAGGGAGAGTAGGGGTATTTAGGGTACGGGAGGGTGGTTCAAGGGGAAGGGAGCCGGCTAAGGTCGTGGTCGAGGGTGGCGCCGGCAGGGGGGTTCAGGTTAGGGTGTGGCCGAGTCGCGCAACGAGTGAGGAGGGAGGGTCGGGGTGGCCGGTCGCCAGAGTGGAGGAAGGGGCTGGGTGGTGGAGTTTTTTTTAAAAAAATTTATTCATAAATATTTTAAATGTTTTTTTAATTAATTAATTAAATAATTTAAATGACTGCCAATCATAGGCTGTCACGGTGCATAATTTACCTTATCACTAACGGCACTAGTCATTTATGGCATGTGGTGACATTTTAGTAAAACTTATGGTTATATGGTAAATTTGAAAAATGTCGTGGTTATTTGGTGTATTAAGTTAAAATTCAGTGTTATTTGGTGAAAACCCGTATTAAAAAAAAAAAAGAAAGAAAAAAGAAAAAAAAAAAGAAAAAAGAAAAAAAAACCCTAGTTATTTATAAAAAAAAACTTAAAAGTCTTTTCTAAGAATTAGATAGCATTCTTTACTGCTCTTGTTTTTAATTTTTATCTTAATTCTTGTAAGTTTATAATAATTATCCCACTCTAAGATATTTACTTTCCATTAAGTAAATTTTTTTCCTTTTGACATTCATAAATGTTTTTCCCATTTATCAATTTATAGCTTGTGCGGATTTAATTGATGAATTTGCTTCACAATCGAGAGGACAAGATTTTCAAGTGACTACCATAAAATTTGTTATGTTAGTGAATTTATAAACGTACAAGAGTTTGTGGGTTCTATAAATTAAGTTATTATTTTTCTATTATAAGGGGCCACTTTTTTAGTTCCTGCTTTGAGCCCCATTAATGTCTGAGACAACACTAGACCTATTCAATTACATTTTACAAACTCCCTCCGTGTAGCTTTTAAGTGTTGTATTTCTTTTTTTTTGGGCTAAAAGCTACATTTGAATATTTTATCCCTCTCTTCTCATAGTCCTCATTTATATTCATTATCACTTTTTTTTTTTTTAATATTATTTCTTTTTTTCACATTTATTACTTTTCAATAAAGTATTAACGTCATTGTCTTTCTTCTACAATTTTTTAGTACTCCTACTATCCCTAATTACCTCTTATTTTATTTAAGTCAATTAATAAATTGCCTAAAATTAAGTGTCGGTCAAGGTGTAACACTTAGAAACACACAGATGGAGTAATAATAATTACATTTATATAGGGGTGATTCTGAGCAAGTGTAAAGTAGACAATCGCACAAAGCCCATAAGTGAAAGGGGCCCTTAAATTGATATGTTGTTGTATGAAATATATATAATGCAGGGAGGAAGAAAGTATCAGCTGCAGCAATTATAGCCATTGTTTTTTCTGTGGTTGCTATATCGGCAGTAATACTTGCTCTAGAAATCTGTTTTGTAAATAAGAGATTTAAAAAGTATGGTGCAGTACCTATTCAAAATGGTAAGAGGACTATATCAGTTACTAATAATAAGAGTTACTTACTTAGTTCTATCTCTATTTTCCTGGTTATGATCCGTCGCTATGGTTGTAGGGGAGGATTTGACAACCCTTGAGTCGTTGCAATATGATCTAGCAACACTTCAATTGGCAACTAATAACTTTTCCGAGGAGAGTAAAATAGCTGAAGGTGGATTTGGTGGTGTATATAAGGTAAGTACTGTCGAAATTAAAGAGAAACTAAAGAGATGGAATAGAGAGCATAAAACACACACATGATTAATAAGTTTGTCATGATTGCTACACGAAAATGTTCATATTGCGATTATATTGTAAATGCCTCGTTTTTAAGGAATGTGAGAGAAAACGTAATGGAGTAAGAGATAGATGTTCTGTTGACTAAAATTGAGTTAAAAAATAAAATAAAAAAAAATAAAAAAAAAAGTTAGTGGAAACTGGATAGCACACAGATTTTCACTGAAACAAAAATTGAGGCGTTTATTATTAGAGACAAAACTTTAGGAGAAATGAAATGAATCTTTTGCAGTCTGTGTTTATGAACGGAAAAGTGTAATAACATAATGTACAAGTACATTGTTTTTGTAAACGTTGCTGGTGTGTCAATAATTTTACAGGGTACATTATCAAATGGACAAGAAATAGCAGTTAAAAGATTGTCTAAAACTTCCGGCCAAGGTGTAGCAGAATTCAAGAACGAGGTCTTGTTCATCGCTAAGCTTCAGCACAGAAATTTAGTAAAACTATTGGGATTTTGCTTGGAGGGAGAAGAGAAGCTCCTAGTGTATGAATATGTGCTGAATAAGAGCCTTGACCATTACATCTTCGGTATGACAGATTTTCTAGCATAAGTCTCCGATCTTTTTCATTACTATATTTATATACCTAATAAGTAAAGATTATAAAATTTTAATATATTGAAATTATGCATTGAGAATAATTATCCTAGAACATATATAACAAATAACATTTTCTTTTTTGTATGTACAATACAATTGGTCAAAGATTACGAATGAATAAATATAAAAGTCAAGGCGTTGATTCAGATCAATCAACCAGCAAATCTGTCCCTATATCTATGAACAATGATGACTCTGTCACTGAAGTTGATCCTAGATAGACACGAGTGATTAGAGATGAGGAACATACTTGAGCATCGATCTTTATTCTACGCTTACCATCAAGGTGAGGTGATACTACTTTTCATCTCATAAATATTGATGTTTATACTGTTAATTATATACTTCGTAGATGTTTGAATTGTCCTGTTATTGTATACAAGCATAGCTTACAATGTAATATACCCCCTCTATTTCATAATAATCGCAACACTAGACATTGTGGAGACACTGTCACTATCCTATTAGTACTCTTATATATGTTGGAGCAGTTGGACCATCTTAATAATTGCCGGCCATAAACTTGACTAAGGATAAGATCAATGCGCATATTGTGCTTCGTATATGTTATTAACTTATTAAGCTTTCATCCAATAATACACCAGGACCACCACGTCGTACATGATTATTCGTATTAATAAAATCTTCCTTTATAAAATGTTCCTATAAATTTGAGCTTCTAAAGCAACGTTACTATGCCAAGCCAACATGAAACCGATAAACTCTTCTCTTATTTCTATCATCATCATCATCATAATATTTTCATCGAACAATCTCGAAACAATTGCTAGCTGAAGAAATAAGCTTTTACTAGAATGAAGATGCTACGGAAATTCAAGATATGATAATACTTCCACGACTAACAACTTCGAAACAAATGTTGATTCACTTACCTCCGTGCTTGCATCTAAGTCATCTTCATCGCCGAGCTTTTTCTACAACACCTCTACTATTGGTGAAATTTCTCCAAGGGCTTATGGTTCTTACTTTTTCCGTGGTAATCGAAAAGCACGAGTTTGTCATGTGTGTCCGATCTGGATTTCTATCACGAGCAGACATCACCAACACAGATTGATATGGTATCGGAGTCTACTATCAAGACCCCCAATGCGTAGTACACAACGCCAACAGCTCAACTTTCGATGTGTACGAAAATGGGAGGGAACTTAATACTGATTCAATTGGGGAGAAGGTTGCTGACTACCAGAGCTACAATGAGACATTATCGAGTACAATGCAAGGACTCATTAGAGAATTCCCCATTGCGAAACTGGACTGAGCCTAATTTCCAAACCAGGGTAATAGACGTAATAGGATCTAGCCTAATTTCGAGACCAGGGTAATAGACGTAATAGGATCTACTGATGAAAATATTTATGCACGCATGATTGTTTAAAGGACAATTCAACCAAAAAATTAAGCTGATGGTTGAAGCACAAGATCCTTTGCGTAATGCTGGCTCTTGATATCATGTTAAAGAACCAACTCAATTAAATATCTAAGCTGGTGATTGAAGCCCAGGATATGTTTATATACTATATTACTAATATATCCGGCATGAATTGTAGTAAATGTTTAGGGAATTATGCTCGAGACTTCATCATTGCTGCAATGGTACTCAAGGTGGATACATTGCGTATGGTAATAGTTGGATGAAGTACAATAATCAATCTTTCTTTGGCAGCACCTACCATAGTTTTTTGCCCAATTTGTGGCATGTTACATACATTGGTCTTGATAGTGACTGTGTACATTGTATTTATGGAATGTTAGCTCTTCAAGATTCGAACAAAAATAAATAAATAAATAAATAATTGGTCTATGTATCTTCGTTACTTTTCTAGGACAACTTGTTTCTTTTGAATGGTACTTAAAAATTAGTACTTCCCACTGTCTATATTTATTAATTGGATTGACATTAATCAATACTCTTGATTAGCACAACTAAGCAAGCAGGATATCCACAAAGACGTATGTAAACCACATACTTCATATTTCTTGATTTTCGCATTTAGTAAATCCCGTTATTTACGTACGATAATATAGAGAGGTGATCATGGATTAGGTGGGACTGAGATCTTGGCAAAAGAAAGCCAAGCCAATATCAAAATTGGGCCTGTGTTAAAACTGGGCTGGAAAAAGCATCTTGGTCCTTAAATAATACTTTTTAAAAAATGCTTACCAATTAAAAAGTTCTCAAATTTTGAGCTTGGAATAGAAAACTGATCCAACAATTCTATCCAAAACCGAAAAGTAAAAGTCAACGTTTCCCAGTCATGTACACGTTTTCGAAACTCATTTTTTTATTGTTTAAAAACCTCTGTTCGGCTGTACTTAGCTGGGGCTGACACAACAAGGCCAAGCAATAAACCATTTACAAAGTAAATCTTTATATTTACCGATGTTATCTTTTTTAATTTTTTTTGCCATGCATAAATGCATTAATCATGTCCCTTCTTGATAATAAAATACTGTAAAAATGACACTGTTTCAAAAAAAAAAAAAGCTACTCCTATTTTCAGTTTTTTTTTCCTCTAATGTAAGATGTTGACTTTTATATTGTCATATACCAACTTTAACTTGATGTTTTAATAATATACTTGTATTAATAAATATGTTGATGAACTAGTCACGATATTTATACTTTCATAATATCTGCTTTAAATTACAGATATTAATGTTCAAAATTATGTATTTTTAAATGTGTCAAACAAACTGCTTGTACTCATAGCTAGTTATATTTTAGCAAATGTGTCGATAATAAAAATAGTTAGAGGCTCAAAACTTATCTGCCTTTATAAGTCACAATATTGCATATGACAGAAGAAAAAAAAAAGTTAAATTTAAAGAAAACCTTACATATATGCAAAATGCAATGCATATTATAGGATATTAATAATTAGAGAAATTTAAAGAATATTAATATTGAAAAATAAAATTTGCAAGTTTGACTAAACAACTAGGAGATGCAGTTTTTCACAATATGACATACATTTATTATTTTTTTAAAAATTTTGATAGACTTTTAACTATGTTTTAATTTATAATACTTTTTTTTAGTAGTACTTTTAAAATACCGAGTACTTACTTAACACTACTATTAAAATACTTTCTATGGAGTACTATTCTTATATGAAATTGAAATACTAAACAAAAATACAAATACAAAAAAAATTATTATAATACATTAAGCAGCAGTGCATCGCACGGGTTTAAAACTAGTCTGCTAAACAAAAATGTGCTCAGTTCTACAAATTAAAAAAAAAAATATTAATAAAAAAAAGTGGAGTAAAAAAAATATAGGACTTGTTTTATCACTTCCCAGATTCGTTCCTTCTTTTTATTTTCCAACTTTCCATTTTAAGGAAGACCCAAAAAATCTTGAACATGTTACGTAATCATTGACTAAATTAGCATTAAATAGCACACTAATTAATTACAATTTACGATCCGATCTAATAAATACAAGAGTACTATAAAATAAACATAACTTAGATTGTAGGAAACTAGCAACTTGTGATTTAAAAGATTTGTACACCGTATATCACATGCAAAAATCATCCTATGTCCTTTACTATGAACCTTCCATTCGATCTCTACAAAATCCTCTGTTTTTTTCTAGTTGACTTTCCTCCTTAAACAACCAAAACCCAATTTCAAATTGAACAACCATGGCATGTTCAATAAACTCTCTTCTCTTCCTTATTATTATAATTACATGCTCATGTATCAATCTAACCCTTGGTGTCGAGGAAGTCGATTTCGATGGTGTTGGTAGAGTTTGCTATGGAAACTCCACAACGACGAAAGATTCTACAAGTCAAGAATATCAAGACAATGTTAAATTACTTCTTCAGTTCTTGTTTCGGAGTCTACTTCGTTGCATCCACCAATGACTTTTATTAGTACGTCGGTAGGCAGGGTTGCGGAGAGGGCTTACGGTTCCTACCTTTGTCGAGGGGATCTAAGTGTTAGACAATGTCACAATTGTTTAGTAAACTTGACAAATTTTATGTCGGATTTAAAGACTGACAATTCGGATTGTATTGGATTTGGCCGTTTTCTTTGGTGCATGGTACATTACTCAAATAGCTCAAAATTTTCGGGGTATCAAGAGGGGCTTGTGTTTAGCTATAATTCGATTGGGAAAAATGTGTCCAACTATGAGCAATACAATGAGACGTTGTCTAACACGATGCAAGGACTCGTTACAGAAGCTAGCTATGGTAATTGGACTAAGGCTAATTTCTCGACTAGGGCTGTTGAGGTAACGGGGTCTCATGAGAAAATCTTTGCACTAGTTCAATGCGCGGCTGATTTATCTCCGGTAAATTGCAGTAAATGCTTAGGAGAATTGTATTCTTATATTCCAGATTGTTGCAATGGTTCTCAAGGTGGAGTTCTTGTTCATGCTAATTGTTTGATGAAGTACAATAATCAGCCTTTCTTTGGCTTGGCTAGTCATAGTTTTATGCCAAGTTATATTCATGTGATATTTCTCTTGTTATTTACTATGCACCTCACAATTATGTGAACTTGCATATTTTTGTTCTCAAATTCATTATTCATAGTAGAATATACTTGTATGATTGCATTCTTTGTCTATGCTATTGATGAATCCTCCGTTTCTCTAATATTATAACACTTTTCATAGCATGTAAGATGAGAGAAAACGCAAAGTGGGTTGTCAACCCATGTGATTCAGTGATACTCCATAATATGAAAAGTAAGAAATACAAGTACTGCGTAAAACGGTAGATGCATGTTTTAAGGAAAATAGAGAGGAATAGGAGAAAAAAATAATATGGTCAAGCATTAATATAGTAACTAATGGGAAAAGCTGTGTTGTAAACTTGTAATTGTAGTTAAAAGAGGGAATTATATTGATGGAAGAAATTGAGATTTGTGAATTGTGAAACATGTAAATTAAGCCTGATTAGAATAAGATAGTTGGATGTTGATGAGCATTTGAGGGTATGATTATAAGTTTTTCCAATATTTAAGATTTGAAAATTTTTCAAAGCACAAATATGTTACAAGACTCACAACACACGTTTATTTGCGCCAAAAAGTCTCACAGAAGGGCTTTTTATTAACAAAACAGGGCGGTGATGTTGTTGGGCCTTGGGTCCAGTTGCTTCAAAGGAAGCCCAAGAAGTATGATACAATTATATATCTCAAAGTTTAATCTTTCAATAGAGTTGACTGAGTAAGGTCTAAGCAAATTAGAATACCGAAAAAGTCGACTTAACCTTTTCATATATCTGTTTTTTTAATAAGAATAACAGCAATGTTTTTATGGTTACATATTTATGTTGTGTGGTAATCGGGGATGTGAAAAATGATAATTTGATGTTCAGATCTTGTTTTTAAGTTTCTCATGTTAGACGGATATGTAATACTGTTTCTCATCCGATAGCTTGATTGAAGACGGGAAGTAGTTTAGAACGTGTATGTATTGGTTCTTTCCCTCAAGGTATTCTACTCTTGGTGGAAATTGACTTATTGTAATAAAATATCCATTCTACCTTTTCTTAAAAAAAAAGAAGGTGATCAGACTCTCCTTAAATGTAAGCATATGTTTAAATCATGAAAATCTAGACAACCAAAAGAGTAATCCTTAGTTAATTGACAACTTGGGTCAACAAAATACAACTCAAGACTTAGCATCTTGGTTTGACTATCTTTTCTCTAAAAAAAAGAAAGAAATCAGAGGCGACTACTAATGGAGTAATGGTCCATGTAATATATCACTCACAACTCATAACACGCATTCTATAATAGTTTACCACGGCACTACCTTTGAAATGTTTATTTCATCATCCCACGATTTATCTATTATCCAAAATTAAATACTTCCATTATTCCCTATATATAGACTCACCCATAATAAAAATATTGATACATGATCAAGCATAGAACTATGGCACTAACAAACTACCTTCTTTTCCTTGCAATTTTTTGCCAAATTAGTATTCTTTCCCTTAGTGCAAAAGAGACTTCCGGGTCCGACGATGTTTACCAAGTTGGCATAGGCGGCCGTGATTCCGAGCTTGTTAACCCAAACTATCTCAACAATGTAGATTCCCTCCTCTCCAACCTTATATCGGAGTCTTCACTCGGCTTCTTCAATACCTCTACGGGTGATGTTGGTTCCAATAGGGCTTATGGTTTTTACCTTTGCCGAGGTGATCTTAGTGCTAAAAAATGCAACAATTGCTTAAAGGACGTAAGAAAATATGTCTTAGATCGACGTCCACTTGAATCTTACTCCAACGGCATTGCATTTAACACGGATCTCCAATGTGTTGTACACTATGCAAACAACTCTAGATCATTCGTGTATAGAGAAAATACTACTTTCACTGGTGATGGATTTGGAGACGACTTGGCACATAACCAGCAATACAACACGACGTTGATGAGTACATTGCAAGAACTCGCAAGAGAAGCCGAGTATGGGAATTGGACAAAGGCTAATTTCGCGACAAAGGTGATAGATGTAACGGGATCTCAGGAGAAAATTTATGTACTTGTTCAATGTACACCTGATATATCCGCTATGAACTGCAGCAATTGCATAAGTAGTTTATATTCTTCATTTCGGCCAGTTGCTATAGGTGGACGAGTTTTGGGTTATAATTGTTTGATGAAATTCAATAACGAGTCTTTCTTTAGCAATGGGTACCGCAATTTCATGGCAAGTTATATCCTTATGATATTGGTTTTATTATCGACTACATACATTACTTAATGTAAACTACAATATGTATATGTAATTTTAGTTTCTAGGTTGTTTGATTCATATACGCAACGGTTTCCATTGTCTTTTTTAAAACAGCAACTTTTGTGTGTGGCACATGGTGTGGCCAGCTGACACACACCGAGTAACTCCTAACCGACGAGTATCCTAACCAATTAAGTAACCCCTGATTGACCAAGTAACCCCTGACCGAATGAGTAACCCCCTGATCGAGTAACCCCTGACCGACCGAATAACCCCTAACCGGCCAAGTAGCCCCTAACCGAGTAACCTCTGACTGACTTAGTAACCCCTAATTGAGTGAGTAACCCCGATAACACTAGTAAAGTAACCCCAACAATGATTGGCCACACGGCAACACGATGTGGCCTGCCACGTATAAAAAAAATATTCACATACATATAACCAAGATATGGACAAAGTGAGGAAGGACGTGTATCATATATATATATATATATAGCATTAGTTATTATTTTTGAAGGAATTGTATTAGTTATTATTATTAATTTAGTATTATTATTATTACTATTTCTATTATATTAATTATTTTTATTATTATTAAAAATTACTATTATTAGTATTAATTATTATTAATAATTAATATTACTAAATATTATTATTATATTAATTACTACTTATGTTAACTAATAATTAGTACTACTATTATTATACTTAATTCCTCCCTTTTATTATACTGGCAAATGTTTGTCTGTCACAAAAACCATGTAATTTCAACCAAAAAAATGAGACAAATTGAACCAATTTATTACAAAACTGTAAAAACCTATAATAAAATTATAAGCTATGCTAGTACAAATTCTGTTTCCATCTCTATAAATAGTGTCATCTACATTTGATGGAGACTAAGGAGGATAAAACTTGTTTCTACAATGCAAGGAGGGAAGAAAAGGTTTCAGTGTGTTTCCTAGTCTCCCTTCCTTCGTTTCCTATGTCTACCACCACCGCTATCATTCTTCTTCCTTTTATTACGGCTATCATCATCTGAGCTTGATGAACTTGCATCGGAACTAGAATCAGATTCAGCGGAGGATGACTCTGAGGCTGATGAATTTGAACTTGAATAAGTATCAGAAGTAGAAGCAGATTCAGGTTCAGGTTTGGCTTCAGACTCTGGAATCTGTTGTTGCATTATCAATCGTGGCATGTTCTTCAGGTACTCTCTCAAGTTCTCAGTTATTCCTCCAAGACCAATGGATGTGAAGAAGTTGATCGCAAATCGTGTGTTTCTGGGATTATCTTTTGGGAAAATCGAATCAAAGGAGTCTTGCATTGCTGGATCATTAAGCCGTTCATTCAGCAACCGGATACCAAGGTGCTCAGACAATTCCTGCATTAATGATTTTTAACAAAAATAATAATCAGACAATGAGGCAGAACTGCAGAAGTGTATCCAAAATAAAACAAACTATATAAAATTCTTCAATAATGTAATACAACAGTCTTATCGTTTTCAAAAAAAAAAAATAGTACAATAGTCTTATTGTTAGATACCTGGAAAAGGATTTTAATGAAGATACGAGATGAAGAAGTTGTGTCCTCTTCAGTCAAACGTATGTAAGCTAACACATGCCAAGGAAGAGCATCAGTGCCCAGCAAATGAGCAAAGAATTTGGCCACATTCCGTAATTTGTTTGTCTCAAGGCGATGTATCATCGAGTATTGCTGAACAAAGCACTTGTCAAAATTTTCCTGATACACTTTGTTAAGCATACAAAACCGTTGGCCCAAAAGACCATAATATCTGAGATATGTCCTCTCTTGGCTGCAGCACTCCAGCAACATAATATTTAACTCCATCTGTAGCAACAATTTGAGATCAGCACAAAGACAGATGCAATGAGCCAGATACAGAAAAGGCCAGTGCAACACGCAGGCCAAAATTCAGCATGGAGGCAAGAATATGAAAATTTTAATGATCAGCTTCAGAGCAACGGAAGACAACAAAGGGGAGATCATATAAAACTCAAAGTGCAGAACAAATCATAATGCAGCATTAACATTTCAAGCGGCAGGAAGTATATATCAGAGCCTGGGTAGGATAATATATCAAAGGTCTACATAATATTTGTGAAAGGGTGCAAAGAATGATTCAAGTAAATTTACACAAAACATGTGGAACACTGAAGGGTGCAAAGAATGTTTCAAGTAAATTTACACAAAACATGTGGAACACTGAAGGCTGCAAGGAAAAGAATATTCCAAAGGGACCAAACTATCAGACAGACAAATTTTCAGATCAAGTCCCATGAATTCATTGCAGCACAAAAATCTGGTGAGGAAATTCACAGAGAAGAATTGCTAACCTCTTGCCCAGGCTCAAGTTTGATTTTTAGCAACTTGTGGCCAGCTTCTTCAAAATCTACACTGGACATAATTGTTAAGTAGATTGTTCTTCGAAGATTTATGAGGTTGGTTTCTGTTTCATCTTTAATCTGCATTTGCTGCTCTTCTTCGTCTTCATCCTCTTCTTCATCGTCCTCATCATCATCAGACCCAGCATCAGAGCCATCCTCGCCCTCCTCTGACTCATCTCCCAGTATGGATTTCTTCAGCTCCTCGTACTTTTTCTCATTTTCCACAAAATTAGGATCTTGCTTGAAAATATCTGAAATTGCATATAAACAAGATAGTAGTGCTAAGAACCACTAACAAAAATGATACATTGCCACTCAATCTAATCCAAGTTAATAAATGCAAAAATTATAAATAAATAAATATAGCGGGAATAGTTCAAATACCAAGACCAGTCTCAGGATCTATCTCATCTTCTAGTGACATCTCATGAGTGAGCTGATCTTCTGGATCCACAAGATCCAGTTCAGGCCTAACAGCTGGATGCCCCTGCAGAACCAAATAACCTTGGAAGATTCAATACTTCAGCATTTTTGAGAATTCAAATAAATAAACAAGCCATCATAAGTTAAATATAACACCAAACCTGGAATTTGGCCTTTCTTATGGCAAACAGGCCTTCAATCAGAAATTGAACCCTTTTGTCAATCTCTCCTTCATGAAGAATTCCTCGAAAACGTTCAAAAATACCTGAGAGTTTATGCAGATAAATAAGATGGCACAGTGTGAAGACCAGAGAAAATTTGGAAAAGCAGACAGGGTAACTAAAAAGTCAACCTCTCGGAAGATGCAGAATTACAAATTTTGTTCAAATTTAACAATGATTTTAATTTAGCACTTTGAACAAACCATTTAAGCGTTCATCTGAATTCAATATACCAACAGACAATATAGATGAATCACACTAACTAATCATCATGAGAAATGCTTCACTGTCCGAAGTATCAAAAATGGGTTCTCAGGTACCAACTTCCACTCATTCTTTTAGGTACTTGACTTTAAACTGTTTTGGCTAAGTCTGTTACACAATTAATTATTAATATTTTAATTTAACTTCAAAAAAAAAAAAAAAACGATAATACAGATATCACTGCAATGTTCTCACATTTGATACCAAGCTTAGAAAAATGTACTGAGCTTTGAAATATTTAACGTTCTCTTTGTCAAAAATGTAATACAAACACACCATTAATTTTGAAGTTTGGCACTTAAAGATGCAAAATGGAAGGACACAGAAAAAATGAATCACGTTGAAAACAATGAAAACATTAAACAGCAGAGATAGTGCCACAAGTAAACTAACCATGCAGACCCTTGGGACAAAGGTCTTGAAGAATAGAGCCACATTCTTTGACAAAATCAACTGCAACCTCAACACTATCATCACTAGGCTGCTCCAACAGAATGGTGAGCAATTCCAAAGCAACAAGCTCATGAGCAACTTGCTGGTTAACTAGATGAGCTATGAATTTTACAGCAGCCATCAGTTGAGGCTGTAAACGAATTCAGCATATTAGAACTCTATAAATGATGAAAAGATTTTTTTTTTTTTAAAGTATTGGAAAAGCAGTAATAATCATACAAACCTTATCATTACGCTTGTAAGCTCTCTTTAGCTGCAAAATAATCCTCCTCAAAAGAAGATCCCCAATTTCAGGGAACTTGGTATTGACCACAGCAACCAGAGCAGCAAATACATCAGTAAAACCTGGTGATGCCATTTGGGACTTCATGCATGATCGACAAAACAGACCCCTTCCCCTGATGAGATTCTCGCCAAGCAGTTCTGGGATAATGTTCTTGATATTAATGGCATTCACTTTGTTTACCAAACCATTGATACTCTTCCTAAGAGCATCCCATGTCAAACGCTGATATTCCACACTGCTTTTGTCCTCAATTTCCTTCATCATTCGAGCCAACTTAAATGGTGGAATGTAAACTCCTCCAGTCCTCCCAAGGGTACTAAGATCACCACCCGGATTCATATTTGCTGTGGTAGACTGTGTTTGCGGTTTTGCAGGCTCTTCTCCTATAACATCCCTGCCTTGTTGCTTCAACTCAGAAGCTTTATCATTCGTTTCTCTCCTAGATCTGATTTCCCCTTCCTCGAGATCATGTGTTTGTTTACTAGTCCTACCCTCTCTCCGATCACTCCTTCGCATGCTATGCCTTTTTCTACGCCCATCAGAATCAGAGGAATCATCCGTGTCATATCGGTGCCTTCTCCTCCCTCTTTCTCGTCTGCGTCTCTCCCTATCCCGTCGCCGGTCCTCACTAGAACTTTCTGAGTCACTTCTCCTCTCTCTTTTCTGTTTGCGTCTCTCCCTATCCCGTCGCCGGTTCTCACCAGAACTTTCTGAGTCATTCCCTCGACGGCCAGTATAACTGTTTCTTTCATTCATTCTTCTACCATGCCTTCCTTCAATAACCGTTTCCTTGCCATCTTCTTTGTCATCCAACCTCTTGTTATGTTGCTCCTTTTCTCGTCTCCCACTACTCTTCCAATCCCTCCCTTCATCAGAACTCCCTGAATCGCTAGCTTGACGCCCATTCCTCTCCCTATTACCACTTCTATTCCCATCACCAGCTTCTTCATTATCCAACCTTTTCCTAGGCTTCTCTTGTGCTTGTGTCTCACCTCTCTTTCTATCCCTCTCATCACCAGAACTTTCTGAATGATTCTCTCGAAGCCCATTCTTGTCACTAATATCTCTTCTCTTTTTATTCCCCCCATCATCATCAGATCTCTTCCTAGGTAGCTCCTTCTCTTGCCTCTCACTTCTCTTCCTATCCCTCTCTTTATCAGAACCCTCTGAATCACTCCCTCCACGCCCACCATTCCTTTCTCCTCCATCCCTTCTCTTCCTATTCCCATCTTTATCCTCCTCCACCCTTCTCCTAGGTCGCTCCTGCTCCCGCTCTTGCCACTCACTTCTCTTCCTATCCCTCTCTATATCAGAACCCTCTGAATCACTCCCTCCACGCCCATTCCTTTCTCTTCCACCCCTTCTCTTCCTATTTCCATTGCCATCCTCCTCCACCCTTCTATTCGGTCGCTCTTGCCTCTCACTTCTTTTCCTATCCCTCTCTATATCAGAACTCTCTGAATCACTCCCTCCACGTCCATTATCTCTTCTCTTCCTATTCCTACGATCTCCATCCTCCTCCACCCTTCTCCTCCTATCCCTCTCTTTATCAGAATACTCTGAATCGCTCCCTCCACGTTCATTCCTTTCTCCTTCATCTCGTCTCTTCGTATTTCCATCTCTTTCCTCCTCCATAAAAACTATTCTCGATTACGAATATCAATAGAAAAATTCTAGTCTAGCAACAAAATTGCTCGATATAATCTTTCATAACTTGAGTAATTATAATGAATAGTTCAACAATCCACCTCAGAAAAACCCTAAATCGACTATAATGAAAAATAAACCAACACTAAACCCTAGATTGTGAAATTGATATTCAAAATCACTCGTAATAATCTAGAGTAATTACAACGAATAGTTCAATACCCTAAATCGACAATGAAATCAACGATAGTGTGAAACTAAACCCTAGGTTGATATTCAAAACAAAATGTTACCTCAGAATCTGTTTTAATGGGGAGAAAAAGCTCAGAAGCTGCTTCAATGGAGAAATCAGAGCACGCTTCAATAGAGGATGGAGATTAATGAGACGTTGCGTAAACCCAGTGAGGCGTCGGATCTACGGAAACGGGATGAAGAGAGGGAAACGGCCGATTTGGTTTAGTGTGTGTTTAGGGTAACTGGGTAAATTCACGGAGGGAAATGGACGATTAGGATGTTTTTTTTATTTTCTACCCTTACTCATGGAATTGCCAGAAATATCCCTTCACTCCGGCTCGGCCTTTTTTAATACTTATCGTTTTTATAAAATGCATCACTTTTGGAGCCAACCCTATTTCTACATATAGAAGTTACTAGTTTAGTCGCGTTGCACAATTTAAATAGCTATTATTTGTTTAAAATGATTGTCAATATTCTTTATATATTAGAAAAAAGTGTAATCATAATCTCATTAATTAATTTTAAAAGAAGTATTGTATTTTTTTAGTCTTGAAACATAGAAGGAAATAAATAGATAAAAAAAATAATGTCAAAAATAGTTTAGGAGGGAAAAAATTTCATGAGAAGTTGACATGTGTTCCTTAATGATGTCAGCATATTTTGTTTTAGTAATAGTTAAATAGATAAGGAAAATTTGCCAACTACAACCATTTAAAGTTTGTGTTTTGCAAATTGCAACCATTTAAAAAAAAATTGTAAACTGCAGCCCAAAAGTAGTAATAAATTGTAAACTGCAACCCAATTCAATCTTTTCATCGATTTGCGTGCCGAAAAATGTTTCGTTAAGGTTTTAGGGGCCATTTTAGTTTCTAAGGAGCCAAATTGAGTTCGGAATTGACAAAAAAATTAACATAAGGGCCTCGTTGTCACGACTAAACACAAATTGATACATTTTTAATACGCAAAACGAGGCACTTACGTTCTTTTTTTTTGCGTGCCAATTCCGAGGTCAATTTGGAATTTTAAGGACTAAAATAACTCGTAAACCCTTAACATAACATTTTTTGGCACACAAATCGATGGAATAGCAAACAAGTTCATACATATAAGTTATATATAACACTAGTATAATCTTAAGGCAAAAAATAAGTTTGGATAAGTTTTGATAAGTTAAAGGCTTTAGTTACTTTAGATCTAAATAATTCTAGTAGGAGCTACTAAAAAAAATATATTAATTCTAGTAGGATATTTTTGGAGCTAATAAGTTTTGATATGATTGATAAGAACATGGCTAATAAGGTTCAAATACCTCCGTTTTTTTTTAGTTAACACGTAATGAAAAATATAATCATGTGAGATCTTGTTATATTCGTCACGATATATATTTTCAAATATCAACTTTTTATAATTTTTGCTTATCAGTAATTAAAGATATTTTATATAATTGAAGTTGTGCATTGGCAAACGTAACTAAAAAAACGCGTCAACTAAAAAGAAACGGAGGTAATCAATAACAATGAATTAATGTGATGTCATAGTATAAAAAAATTTGTTGCCCTAAGGTCGAAGTCATCCTGCACAATAATACACATATGAACCCAAAATTATAGAATACATGTGTTTTTATTTGTTAAAATATGCCTTGAATGTGCTACCCCTCTTTGAATAACATGGTGGGTTTTCAATTTTTGAATCTATATTTTTCAGTCAATATAATCTTTTTGTTTTTGAAGTACTATATAAACTCCTAGCTCGCTAGGTTTTAACTTATCTATATTTTGTACTATACTCGAGATCAACAAAACTCTCCTCTCACTTGTTTGTGGATTGTAGTATAAAATTGTCGTGAGTGAACGGTGAACCACGTAAAATTAGTGTTCTTGTTTGTTAATTTTTTTTTTTTCATCTATCATGATTCATAACAGTATAATTTGTAAAGAAGATAAATTTTATTATGTGTTGCTTGAGAAGAAAGCTTAGATTTATAAAGAAAATAAATAAACAGAAGGTAATGAAAATAGTTCTCAATTAGGTGTCAGCCAAATAATACGAGGCACAATAGGTGTACAGTGTACTCAATAAAACCTTAGATGTGATAATGTGGGACTAAATCATACCGTCTCCGTCTTTATAGTTGACATCATTTTATTATTATGTTTGTCAATGCACAATTTTAACGATTAATATCTCTAATTATAAACAATGTAAACTCATAAAAAGTGGATATTAATAAAATATACATTTTTGGACAATTTAAATAAGATCTCATATAACTATATTTTATTATAGTTATAGATCACAAAAGTTAGTTAAAGCATAGTTTGTAAATAGTGCAAAAGTCAAATGGTATCAACTAAAAATTAAAAACGGAAGAAGTATTATGTAATGCGTAAACTTAATTAAATATGCCTGTGCCTGAGGAGGGGGCAACCAATAAAAAGTAAGAAATAGAAGTAAACATAGTTCATTCAGAGCTCTCTACTTGTTACGTGCTCACAGTTTCCTCGATCCTATGCCATATATAGTTAGTTTCTGTGTTACATATGAGGCAATTCCCCATGTATGTGTCAATGTGTGCTTATATTGATGTCAAAGTCTTGTTACTCCATACAAATTAGGGTCATTTGAGTATTGTATTCCTCGTCTATAGATTTTTTATGTGCTTGTTGTACGTAAGTCGGTCAATCCAGGTGCCGCATGAACAATTTGTACTAGTCGTCCTCTACGCACTATGTGTCTACGTCCCAAGGATTATTGTCTAGGATGAGATAAATGAATAGATAATTTAAATAGATTTTTCACCAGATACCTTGAGGTTTAACAATATTCGCAAAATATCACTATGTTTTTTAAAATTCATTAGGTTCCCTTGAGATTTGGATATAATGTACCAGATACTCTTAATAATTCACATTTATTAATTCCACTAACTTAAATAATCTAAAATTAGTGACCTTATAGCTTAATTCACCTATTAACCCATAATTTATCAAAAATGTCCTCTAACATCAATAGGAGATGCCTTGAATCAATGGTTATAATAGATTCAATAAAGTGTCTTTTTAACAATTTTGTTTGCTTTTATAAGGCTTCTTATGACTTAGTATATAATGTTAGAGGAATTACATTATTATAGGTCAACTGATTTTGAGTCATTTTAGTTAACATATGCAATATCGGTTATTTATAGGGGTGTTTGGTATATTACACAAAAATTTCAAGGGTACTTGTGTCACGGTCCGAGAGTTTTGACACTGGATCGTGCGGCGCGCACTTATCTCTTGACGACAAGGACGCAAGCCTAGAGCGAAGGGGGTTCGTGGCACACAGCAGCACGGACCAAAGGTATCTCTACGAAGCACTCGTCAACAACGAGTGCTGAGTCGGGGCTTGTGACGGCCGATATTTCGAAGCGGGCACAAGCGGGACCGACGATAAGGAAGGCGTCTTTTGAGGTTCTCTTGGTTTGGTGGGGAGGCTTTAAAACAAGGCAAGCACAATATCTATAAAGGCTTAACTCAACACACAAGTCTTAAAGCAAAGGCAACCCGGATAGGAGCTTTCATTCATTCAACCATTCGCCCCACAAAGAGCTTTATATTGATTACATGGAGAAATACTAGTGAACGCTGAAACTACAGTAACACAATAATTTTCCCTAGAGCCTAGAAAACAAAAAGAAAGACTTAGAAGACACTACATAAGGAAAATACAAGGAAAAAGGAAGGGGGATACATAGAGAAAGAGGCGGATTCTAACATCCTCCCCCACTTAAGCTGTCGACGACCTCGTCGACTTACAAAAACAAAACATATATGTAAAGAAAAGGAAATAACAGCTTCACTCCTCTGTTGCTGGTGTGGCTCTCGCCCTGGTTCTGATGTTGGCGCGGTTGCTGGTGTTGCGGTTGCTGTCTTCTAGATCTGGATGATAGGGTTTGAGACGACTAACGTGGAAGACAGGGTGTATCTTCATCCACGTAGGCGGCTCAACCTTGTACGCACTCTTCCCAATCCGTTTAGTGATGCGGATGGGGCCTTCATATTTTCTGATCAGCCTGCGATCTCTTCCTCTAAGGAACTTGAGCTGTTCTAGGAGGACCTTCACCATCACCATATCCCCCACATCAAACTCCACCGGTCTTCTATTCTGATCGGCCCACTTCTTCATTCTCTTCGATGCCCGCTCCAAGTATGCGCGAGCAACTTCCATGTTTTGCTGCCATTCTCGCTTAAACTCTCGTGCTTCGCGGCTCCTCCCATCTTCGGATGTTGCTATGGTGTGGGGCAGGAGAGGTTGTTGGCCCATCACCAGTTCAAACGGACTTCTGTTGGATGCGGTACTCTTTTGGGAATTGAAGCAAAGTTGGGCGACATCAAGGAGCTTCACCCAATCCTTCTGGTTGGCGCTAACGAAGTGTCTCAAGTATTCCTCTAAGAGACTGTTGAATCTCTCTGTTTGGCCATCAGATTGAGGGTGGTGACTTGAAGACATGTTTAAGTCTGACCCCAGCAGCTGGAACAACTCTGTCCAGAATATGCTCGTGAATCTTGTATCTCGGTCGCTGACTATGCTCTAGGGCAACCCCCAATACTTCACCACATGTTTAAAGAACAATGATGTCGTCTCCTCCGCACCACAAGCCTTCTGCATGGGGACAAAGGTGGCATATTTGGAGAATCGGTCAATCACCACCATCACTGCAGAGTACTGGTCCACTTTGGGGAGACCACTGATGAAGTCCATTGATATGCTTTCCCACGGACGTGTCGGCACGAGAAGAGGATCTAGGAGGCCTCCAGGTTTCTGACGGTCTACCTTGTCTTGTTGACAAACCAAGCAGGTCCGGGTGTAACTCATGACATCTTCTTTCATTCCCGGCCAATAATACCCCAAGGATAGTAAGCTTAAAGTCCTCTGCCACCCGGGGTGTCCGGCCCATAGGGTATCATGACATTCCTTCAAGAGCATCTTCCGCAGGCCTCCCGCCTTTGGTATGAATAGCTTGTTACCCTTTGTGAAAATGAGCCCGTCTTCTATCTAGAAGCGTCTTGTCTTTCCTTCTTCTATCAGCCCTTTAATAGTGTTCGTCATGGGGTCTTCTGAGAGGTGGTGTTTGACTTGTTCTTTGACTGAGGTGGTGACATTGCTCGCTGACATGGGAGACAGTCTTTGTAGGGGGGCCAGATCGGCACGACGGCTCAAGGCATCGGCTACTTTGTTACTGGCTCCAGTCTTGTACGTGAACTCCACATCAAAATCCGCTAGGACCTCCTGCCAACGAGCTTGCTTCCCCGTTAACTTTGGTTGGGTGAGGAAGTAGCTGGCCGCAGTGTTGTCGGTGCGAACAATAAACTTTGCTCCCAACAAGTAGTGTCTCCACCCCTTCAAACAGTGAACAATGGCTAACAGCTCTTTTTCTTGGGCGGCATACCTTCTCTCGGCTCCACTCAACTTCCGGCTCTCATAAGCAACTGGGTGGCCCTCTTGCAGTAAGACACCGCCCAATGCATAGTCGGATGCATCCGTCTCAACTTCAAACGGCTTGTTAATGTTAGGGAGGGCTAAAACTGGTTCCTTCATTACTGCTTCTTTGAGCTTGAGGAAAGCCCCTTGTTGTTTTTCCAACCAATTCCATTTGTTGTCTTTCTTCAACAAGTCCGTGAGGGGACTTGCTATCTCTGAATATCCCTGAATGAAGCGGCGATAGTAGTTAGCCAACCCCAAAAACGACCTTAATTCTGAGACGTTCTTCGGAGCTTGCCAATCACTAATAGCTTGGATTTTCTTAGGATCCATCCTTATGCGGCCTCCTCCTACAAAATGGCCAAGGAAGCTTACTTCTTCCTTCGCAAAAGCACATTTTTCCCGCTTCACGAACAGGTGATGTTGTCTTAACTTCTCAAACACCTTCCTTAGGTGTTCTAAGTGATCTTCTAGGGTGTTGCTGAAGATTACGATGTCAGTAAACAACCACAAACTTATCAAGGTAGTCGTGGAAGACTTGATTCATCAAGGTACAGAATGTTGCGGGCGCATTTGTTAGCCCAAACGGCATGACCAACCACTCAAACGCGCCGTATCTGGTGACGCAAGCTGTCTTTGGTTCATCCCCCTGAGCAATTCGGACTTGATGGTAGCCGGACCTTAGATCAAGCTTCGTGAAGTACACAGCATCTCCTAGCTGATCGAACAAGTCTGCTACCAACGGTATCGGATAGTGATTCCTCACTGTCAGCTTGTTTAAGGCTCTATAGTCGATACACAGTCTCAAACTCCCATCTTGCTTCTTCTGGAAAAGGACCGGTGCTCCATAGGGAGCTCTGGAAGGCCGGATGAACCCAGCTTCTAACAACCCGTCCAACTGTTTACGTAACTCTGCAAGTTCCGGAGGGGCCATCCGGTAGGGGCTTCGCGCAGGTGGTCTAGCACCTGCCATCAATTCAATGCTGTGATCTATGGCCCTTCGAGGAGGAAGAGGTTTTGGGAGCTCCTTAGGAAGTATGTCTGCATATTCCTCGAGCAACTCTCCTATGACTTCCGGGATATCGCCTTTGACCTCCTCGTCCTTCATCGAGAGGGTGGCGAGGAACGTGGGCTCGTTCCTCCTCATCCCCTTCTTGAGTTGCATCGCCGAGAGAAGAGGGCCTTTCAATTCTTTTCCCTTTTCAGCTTGGGCGTATGTCCGTAGGAGGCATGGTTGGTGGCTTGTCACAAGTAAGGACCCTAGGTGGGGCATCGGGACAGCCTTGCTGGTGTGTAGGAAATCCATCCCAAGGACCAGCTCAAAATCATCCATTGTTGCCACTGTGAAGTCCAGGCTCCCATTCCATTCCCCAATCCTGGTGCTTACATTCTTTGCCACGCCGCAAGTCGGTTGTGCTTCAGAGTTCACAGCCTTCATGCGACCACCACTATACACGGCTCTCAGCCTTAACCTATTTGCCTCGCGCTTCGTGATGAAATTATGAGTTGCCCCTGTATCAACCATCGCCCGAGCCTTCTTCCCGTTTATCCAGACATCTATGTACATCAGGCTGGTAACCCGACCCTTATCTTCCGATGTTTCTTTTCCCATAGCGTACATGCAATACACTGCCCCCAACTTAGAGGGTTCTTCTTCGCTTCCCACGTCCTCCTCTTTGTTATCTCCTTTATGAGGGTCAGAGGACATGGAGGAGAGTTTCTTTTGGAGGTTGTCTATTTCTGACTTATGCTGGCACTCAAACCATTTGTGCGGCCCTCGACAAAGTATACAGGTGAGGGGTTTGTTCCATGATGATGATGTCCCCGAGGACCCACCTCTGTTCGTAGACGCGGTGAAGACATTCTTTCGCGAGTCTTCTCCCCCATTCCTGAACCTATTCCCCACACTGTTCGAGCTAACCTGAGAATTACCACTGGTGCTCCTTGGGGTGCTTGATGTTGACCCACTATTTCCCTTTTTCTGGATGGGTGCTTTGTCTGACGAGTAATTCATCAACCTTTCAGCTGCAGCTATAACACCTGATAAGGTATCAATTTTCTGGTGCCATATCTCCCTTTGAGCCCAATCTTTCAGACCCCGCACAAAGTTGAATAGGCGGTCCTTCTCTGACATGTCATGAATCTCTAACATGCACGCCGAATATTCCTTCACATACTCCCGAATAGTGGTCTTATGTTGCAGTGTTGCAAGCTTGGTGCGAGCGACAAACTCAGTATTCTCGGGGTAAAATTGAGCCATCGGCTCTTTCTTTAGATCCTCCCAAGTGTCTACCGACGTTCTCTTAGCTTGAATATCGGCGTACTTGGTACGCCACCAAAGCTTAGCATCGTCCACTAAGTACATCGTGGCAGTATCAATCTTCAGTTTATCCTCCAACCGACATATACGGAAGTATTGCTCCATGTCGAAGATGAAGTTTTCAACCTCCTTCGAGTCTCTCGTGCCATTAAAGGTTCGAGGTTTAGGAGGTTTTATTTTAGTACCTCCACTATCCCCGAGCCCTCTTTGGGCACGCATCAAGGTGGCACATTTGTCTTGTGCCTCATCAGCTAAGCCTTGCACAAAGTTAAGCTGCTCCGTCAACCCATCCACCGTCGACGCGAGCCTCTCCAGTTGCTCGGCTTGCTTTATTACAATATCTTCGAGCTTGGGCATCCTTTCTTCCAGCATAGCCCACTGTTCCGACTTGCCTTCAAGCCAAGCAAGTCTTTCTTCCAACGTATATCCTGGCATCTCTTCGTTCGACATATCTCGAGCAACCTGGCTCTGATACCAACTGTCACGGTCCGAGAGTTTTGACACTGGATCGTGCGGCGCGCACTTATCTCTTGACGACAAGGACGCAAGCCTAGAGCGAAGGGGGTTCGTGGCACACAGCAGCACGGACCAAAGGTATCTCTACGAAGCACTCGTCAACAACGAGTGCTGAGTCGGGGCTTGTGACGGCCGATATTTCGAAGCGGGCACAAGCGGGACCGACGATAAGTAAGGCGTCTTTTGAGGTTCTCTTGGTTTGGTGGGGAGGCTTTAAAACAAGGCAAGCACAATATCTATAAAGGCTTAAATCAACACACAAGTCTTAAAGCAAAGGCAACCCGGATAGGAGCTTTCATTCATTCAACCATTCGCCCCACAAAGAGCTTTATATTGATTACATGGAGAAATACTAGTGAACGCTGAAACTACAGTAACACAATAATTTTCCCTAGAGCCTAGAAAACAAAAAGAAAGACTTAGAAGACACTACATAAGGAAAATACAAGGAAAAAGGAAGGGGGATACATAGAGAAAGAGGCGGATTCTAACAACTTGCCTACCTAGTGAATTTTTAAAATCAAAGGGGTATCTTGTGAATTTTGTTAGAACTCAAGGGTATCTCGTGAAAAATCCGTATTTTACATTCTAATACAGAGATGAGTTTTTAGTTTTCTAATTTCAGTAACTTTATAATTTAATATCTAGTAGATAATTAATCAGTGGTTCGTGGAGATGGATGTACCTTGCTCATGGTACATCCATTCCAAAAAAAAAAGGCGGAAATAACATAGTATAGAATTGTAAAGAACATATAGCCAATATGAAAAGAACATATTGTTAAAGAACATGTTATAGAACCGAAATGAACATATAACTAAAATGTAACAAACGTGATAATTTGTGAGCGTCTATTTTAAATAAGTAAATTTTAAAATATTGTCATGAAATCAATTGACCAAAAAAACTTCAATCAATAAATACATCATCAAATATCTCAAATAATCCAATAATCCCAATCAAACAATCATAAATCATCATCAAACATCAAAAACATTCATCACCCACTACCCTAGATTGAAAACGAACCTAGCCTAGCATAGTAAAATAGAAGAAGAAACTAGCTAAAAATGCAACTAAACTTAGCATTAAGGACAAATGAACAATAACTAAGCAAAGGTTAACAACTAATTAACAAGTTCAAACAAAGATTAAACTAATAAAAGTAACTAAATAAAAACAATAAATAAAACAATAAATAAAGGAGACTGAGTAAGAAATGCTCAATTATCACTTTGTCATCAAATAATCATCCAAATCTTCCATATTTCTATGATTTTTCTCACTTTCTCTCTCTAAAGATAAAAATTCTAAGCTAAACCTAAATTAAGAGAGAGAAAATAAAAGTGAGAGACCTAAAACTAATGTAATCTAGGGTAAAATGTAAGTTAAGAGTAATAAACCCCAAAAGGGCTATTTATATACAAGCTAATAAAATAGGGAAATAAGACTAAAAAAAACCTTAATATAATAAAGAAAACTAAAAAGACAAAATAAAATAAAAGAAAATTAAGGAAATAAATGAAGAAAGAAAGAAAAAGGAAAAATATAAAAACAAAACTAAATCCCCCAAAATAAACCAACAGACCGCTTTGAAACTCAGCTCCCGCTCTAAAGGGTCTGCAATTTGGGGCTGATTTGTGGGCTTTTTGGCGCGGTTGCTCTGCTTTGGAGGTTGCTGCCGAATTCGATTGGTGGTGTGGGCGTTGCGGATGATGGTGGAGCGGCACCGCCGAACTAGGTGGCTGGGTCAGTTGGTGGCTGAGTGAGGGAGCCGCGAGGGTTGTGTGGGAGCTGCTGTTGTTGTTGTCGGTTCGGCTTAGAGCAATGATGGCAGGGGGTGGTTTAATTGTGGAAAATGGTGCGGTGGAGCAGGGGCTAATTTGGGCGGCAGTTGGTGATTGATTTCGGTGAGGAGGGGCTGCTTTGGGTGGCTTGGGCAGCGGCGTTGGTGGGAGAGGAACAAGGGAGTGTTTTGGTGCGTTAGCAGGAAGCAGGGGAGAGAGTTGGTTGAGTTGGTGTAGTGTAGGTTTAGGTGATTGTGGGGTGTAGGTAAAGAGGGCAGCAGATTTGTGAAGCAGGGGAAGGTAAGGGGAAGAATTTGTGGGTTTGACTTGACTCGAAACTCGGATTTGACTCCAAATTTGAAACGCGAGCTTTGACCCAAACACTCCTACAAAAACAATAAAACACGAGGGATAATCGGAACTAAATAAAAATAAAATAAAACAAAAGAAAAGAATAAAATCAAGTGAAATAAAATGATTAAATCAAACTTAAACCTAAAATAAAATGAATAGATAGAGAAAAGTGAGAAAATTATGATTAACTAAAACTAACTGAAAACTAATAAAATTTGAAACATAACCTATGAAAATATATTTAAAAACTATTTAAAATCAAGCAAATGCTCATAAAAAGAGACAAATAACGAAATAATGAAAATAAAAGGAATAAGGGTTAAAAAGAGCTAAATTATTGGGAAATAAGCTGGAAAACTACTCTAAAGACACCCCTAAAACTGACATAAAAGTCACTTATCAATACTACAGTTTTTCATCAACCTATCTTGTTTTCGGATCATGCGGCTGTTATTTAATTCGACTCAGAAAGCCGGGATCAGACCATGCGACCTTATAGAATTGAAAATTGGTGTTTGTCGGCAAAGGAAGTTTAATCCATTATAGTATCGGTTTTATCTTTGTTTTTTGCTGGTTCACCAATGTTTTCGTTGTCATGAAAGCTTTCGATTCTTAAGGCTCGTTTACTAGCTTGGTGTACTTCTTATAAGAAGGTTTGGGGGATTAATTGGAAAACCTTGGCTTCGGATATTAATCAAGAAGAATTCAATATGGATCGTTAGGTTAATCGTTGTCTTTTCATTACAACGAAGGAGGAAAAGTTAGCGGATGTTCATGCGGCCTATTGGTGCCAACGTGCTAAAATCAGATGGGATGCCATGGGGGAAGTCCATTCTAAGTTGCTTTTCTCCTTGGTTCAGTTTTGGAGTAGGCGTAATGTCATCCACTGTTTGAAGGATTCGAATGGGTTGTTGATTTTTGACCCGGTAGGGGTTCGGTCTCTTGTATTTTCATTCCACAAGGATTTATATAACCGAGCTCATACGTCTATTATTCCAGAATCTTCCTAGTGGGACCAGTTGCAGTTGCCCTCTCTTTCTTCAGAACAAACTCAACAGCTAATGCTTCCCTTTTCGGACATCGAGATTTAAGACGCTATGTTTGCCATCGACGACAATAAGGGCCTTGGTCCGGATTCTTTTCCTTCTGCTTTTTTCAAGACTCATTGGAAGGATGTAGGCCCATTTGTCGTTTCTACGATTCAGTACTTTTTTGCTCATGGTTATATGCTTAAGGGCTGGAATCGTACCTTTCATGTCCTGCTTCCTAAGGTTTATTGTCTTGAATTGGTTTCTCAGTTTTGGCCGATTGGCCTGTGCAATGTTCTTTACAAGTGCATTGCTAAATGTCTAACGGGTCGCCTTCGGCTGGTTTTACTTTCCTTGGTGTCAGATTATCAAATGCTTTTGTTCCTCGGCGACTGTTATTAGATAGTGGTTTGATTGGTCAGAAGAATTTTTTATTTATAAATGCTTGTAAGGCTCGTAAACGATTCTATGCAGCTCTTAAACTAGATATGAATAAGGCATATGACCGTGTTAGTTGGGACTTTCTGTTGCGTACCCTTCAGGCTTTTGGTTTTCCCTCGTATTTGCTTCATATTATTCACCAGTGCATTTCTACAATCTCATATCAGGTCTTGGTAAACGGTAATCCTTCACCCGCTTTTCAGCCTTGTTGCGGTCTTCGTCAAGGGGACCCTCTCTCTTCATATCTTTTTGTACTTTGTATGGAGGTTTTTTCTGCATTGTTACATCGAGTGGAGGAGCAATCTGTGATCCAGGGCATTCGAATTTCACGAGGGGGCCCTTCTATTTCACATTTGTTTTTTGTTGATGACTCATTGTTGTTCTTTCAGGTGTCTCCTGCTGCTTGTGACCATCTTCTAGCTGTTATTCAAAATTTATGTGAGGTGTCTGGACAAATGATTAATCTTCAAAAATCTTTTATGAAGTTTAGCCTGAATACTTCGCCTAACTACCGTGATTATATGGCTCAGTGCTTGAGTCTTCAACACAAGTCGTCCCTTAGTTCTTACTTGGGTTTACTTGTAAACCCGGGAAAGAAAGTATCATAATTTTGGTATATGGTTTCTAATCGTCTTTCATAGTTTTCCTCTCTCAGGTTATCGGCGGCAGTTAAATTGGTCATTATCAATTCAGTATTGGTTTCATTTTTTAATCACGTCTTGTCGATTTTTCATATCCTAGCCTCGATATGTCATCACATTGATAGCATGCTTGCCCGTTTCTGGTGGCGCTCCTTATCCTCTTCCAGGGGGTTGGCCTTTCGTTCCGTCTCTTTGTTTCATCTTCCTAAGGGTTTGGGTGGTTTAGGTCTTCAAAGCATGGAGCATTTTAATCAGGCCTTGCTCGTCCGGCAATGTTGGCGGATTCATCACCATACTCAGCTTTTATTCTCTAAAGTATTGTGTGTGAAATATCCTTCTCTTCATTCCTTTGGCTTGGCTAGGATTCCGCGACCTTCTTGGGGTTGTCGCGGTTTGCTGGAAGGACAGTCTACCTTGGTAAAGGGTCTAGCTTGGAAGGTGGGTTCAAATTCAAAGGTTCGCATTCTCGAGGATGATTGGGCCCTGGGATGTTCGGTGGAATAAATCTTCTGTGTCTAAGTTGGAGGTTCCAAGTCACGTTTCTTCTATCATTATTTCGCAATCTGGCGCGTGGGACTCTTCTAAGATCCATCGGCTTTTCGACAATGCTACAACGCAACATATTCTTTCGGCGGAGCGGCCTCAGCATCCGATGGATGATTTTGTTTACTGGAAGTTTACATGGGATGGTCGATTTTCAACCAAATTGGCTTATACTTTGCTGGTTCATCAGTCCATGCATTTGGTTGTTAGTGAACGCACTCCTGCCCCGTGGTGGAAATTTTTTTGGGGTTTGCCTCTCCTTCCCCGGTTTAAGATGTTTTCTTGGAAGTTGTTTCATGATGATTTACCCCTATCGTCGACTTTGAGTTCGAAGGGTCTTCCTGTAAATCCATGTGTATTTTATTTCATGGTGATGTAGACACGGTTTCTCATCTTTTACGTGATTTTCCGTTTATACGTCAACTTTGGGAGAAAGGTCCTTCGACACTTGATGGTCTTCTGCGAGCAAAACTATTAATGAGTGGTTTACGGATTTGATATCAGACTTTTAGCAATCTAAGAATTTTGGAGGTCTTGTGTCTTCTGTCTCCTTCCTCTGAGCTATTTGGCTTACGCGTAATTAATGAATTTTCAAGAAAGCGGTTTGGTCTCTTTCCATGATCTTCCACCTTTTTGCGGACTGGGTTGATCGGGCTACTCAGGTTGGAATTTTTCAACATCAGCTCTCCTCTTCCTACAGGTGTCGATATTCCCCCCAGAGAGCTTCTATGTCATTGTGTCTGAGTGGTGGTCCTACTGATCCTCTTGACCATTGTCTACTTTTTGATGGTGCCTGGAATTGTCATGACAACAATGTAGGGGTAGGGTGGATTTTTAGGGAGGTTCATTCGGATAAGGTGCGTGGCGGTAGTGCTAGGGCCGGTAGAACTATGTCTGCTCTTCAGGCTTACTTGTGAGCTCTTAAGGCAGCTACTCGTAAGGGTTACCTTCGCCTTCTCATCTATACGGATTGCGCTGCCTTGGTTTCCTTGTTCCGGCTCACTAGTTCGACTGATATTTCATGTGCTTAGCTAATTCAGGATAGTAAGGAAATTCTTTCTCGACTTTCTGCTTGCAGGATATATAAGGCCCCTAGAGGATGGGTTACTCCAGTGCACTGGCTGGCTGTGCGTGCTCGACAACGACATTTCCTTTGTTAGTCTTTTTAGTTTGTGTTTTTTAGGTTTGTTTGTAGTTTTCTTTGTCAAAAAAAATAAATAAATAAAACTTATTAAAAGTTTCATCTAATGTGAAAAAGGATATAGGTTGTGCTTTACACTGCTATGAGTGCTATGGAACGATTAAATCAAGAAATTCGATTTTAAAAAAATCATGTTCCTTGTAGGAGTTTACAAGTCAATTATTGATGAAATTAACATTTTTCTTTATAGTTGAACATATGGATTTATGTTATTTTGTAAAGTTAACATCCAAAATTCATATGTGGAAGATTCTTTTTGACATTAAAAAATTCACAACATTATTTCAACCAGCTGCTACTTAGGAGGGTGTATATAAGGTAGGTGCCATTCCATAATCAAGTACCATAATTAAGTAAAATTTAATATCATATCATATTATATCACTAATAAATAAAGCCGGTCTCGTAGCCAAGCCACGAGATAGAGACACTTGACATGTCAGTTTTTTGCTAAGTGTCACATCATGTAGGCGAAAACTAGGTATTATTGTGACACATATGATGCTAAGTAAGCGAAGTTTGGATAGATTTTTAAAGATAAAAATATTGTATAGAGTTTTATTATCGATAGCCTTCTAATATTTCTTATATACAAAATTAATCATAACTTTTAATAAATATCTTATAATTAGGTACTATTTCGATCATAAAAATTCGTTTAAAAACTTCTTTAAAATAAGATCTATTTTTAATATATATTTAATTTAGGAAAAATTGTCATCAATAATACAACCTTTGGGCCATTCTTTTTAAATAATACAACCTTTGAATTACACATGAATATTATAACCTTTAAGGGGTCTCAATTTTAAACAAGACAAAATTAGATGCAACCTATAAACAAGTTAATAATGCCACATGTCGCCATATGATTGGCTTAAATAAACTTTTTAGTTTTTTTCCTTTCTCTCTCATTCCCCAAACATCACCACTGCTCCACCCATCCCACCACCACTACACCACTCCAGTCCCCATCCCCACCACCAGAACCGCTGGCTCCCTTTCTTATCCATCGCTGCTAACTCCCACTACCACGCCGACACTCCCCACCCCACCACCACGCCGAAGCTCCGTTTCTCGACCACTGTTGCTAACCCCCACCACCAAAACTCCCACACACACGCTGATTCTTCACCTTCCCGACCACCGATTCCACAATTGTAGCCCCGAGTGACCACAACAACCCCGATTACTCCCTTTCTTGACCACCGATTCTAGCCCCTCCTTCCATTATCGAAACCCCTTCAAATGGGGTTAGGAGGGATTGGGGAAGGGTATGGTCGGAGTTAAGATGGGGATAACAGTCGGCCGGTTGTGCGGTCGGAGATCGGACCGTCGGGGATGTATGTGTGCGTAGAATTGAGGGTAGGGGGAGGTGGGCTGACCACCATGGCTGGCGGGGGAAGGGGTTGGGAGGGATTTTTTTAAAAAAAAATAAATTTTTTAATTTTAGAAAATCTAAATTTAATATTTAAACCAATTACATGATGACACTTGTCATGGGTAACCGGTTTAGCAAGCTACAAGTTTTTTGTCTTGTTTAAAATTGAGACCCCCAAATGTTGTAATATTCATGTATAATTTTTATGGTGGAGGCGGATGTATCAAGCTTGGTACATTTAGCCTACAAAAAAAAAAGAAAAAGAAAAAGACAAAAGAATATACTGTTGGAAAAATACATGTTGATTCCAAGAAAAAAAACGAAAAATCATAGCACTTTCCTGATCAAAGATCTACCCTCCTTCGATTGTGTCGTGGTTTAAGACCCACTGCCTTAGAAGCACGCCACCACCAGTACAAATTTTCTAGTGACGCACGTCCCCAAGTTTTACACAACGACCTCCGTAATCCATGTACCCGAATTCGAATGTTGGAATTCTCAAGAACTATTCAGATCTCAAAGAGTTGGTTTGTGTTTGATGTGTTTAGGGTTTTTCAAAATTCATATCATTGAAGAGGCCCTTGTTTGTATTTATAAAAGTTCCAATACATGGAAAAAAAATAAATCTAAACCACCGATCAGTTTATGTTGTGCCCAACTAGGCCCAACTGATAGCCACTTTAAATAATACCTGACACACACGATCGTGTAGAAGAGGGTACACGACCGTATAGATAGGTTCATAACTTCGTATGCAAAGCCACACGCCCGTGTAGAGTAAGGTACACGGCCATGTATATCACACGATCGTGTAGTACAAGGTACACGATCATATAGTTGTACAATAATGAGTTTTTAACCAAGGAGTTACTCTCCCCTGCTCGGTCGGACAAACCAACCCGATTAAGTCTGAGATAAAATCTTTCTGGTTGCATTACTAACTCCAACAATCCCCCACTGATGCAAACATACCAAAGATCATGAAATCTGAACAGTAAAAGAAAGTCTTAGTACTTAAATGCTAGTATCCAACGGTTTGAACTAACACATTAGTGTACAAGGTTTTCAACACTTCCCTAGTAAGTATCCAAAGGTTTGAACTCCTAGGAGTGAGGAAGGGACCTTGGGAGCACATACCTTGACTGTAGAGCTCAAGCAACTCTGCAAATTCTTGGTTACACTTGGGATCTCATGAGTACTTCATAAGAACAAAACTTGTCCTCTATAGAAGAGCGCCACTCTTCGCACTCACACAGGTTTTCTATACATTCCCAGCAAATCCGGGGACTATTCATCGAGACATGTGTAACTCACATGCACCTTGCAAATCCAAGGACTATTCATGCATTGGAATTAGAAAATTTAGAACACTTAAGTTCAACCTCCATCAAATCGACGATGCATCTATCTTGCCACTTCTCAACGAGCCGGCTAGATGCATTGAGGGCTAAACCTAATCTCATCTCTTCGGTACCTTTATCGTTCCCTACTAAATTAGTATCTGGGCTAGTGATTCTAGGTACATTTAAGAATCACTATCGTTCCCTACTCTTGAACCACTAGGCTAGAGGTATTAAGAGTATAGCTCATCGAGTACATTCTGTGTCATTATTAGTCCTATTCTAGGAGTATCTAGGTTAGTGCTTCTAGCTACATTTAAGAATCACTACCTAACCCTACTTAAAGAATATCCAGACAAATCACATTAAGAGCCACACTCAACCTGTATTGTCTTGAATCTACTTGGTTAACAACCACTCAAAAGAGTTAGACTCAACATACACATACAGTGTAAAATAACAATTACTCAACCAAAACTACGCTCCAGACTCATTCAGAACAAAATTTCAAATTTAAAAGCACATTAGTGTATCCATGTAACATGGGCCATGGACACATTAAAAGCAATCAAAGCTCAACCTATTAATATCAAGTAGCATGTCTAGTAAGGCATCTCATAACCATACAAATTAGATAGTTACAAGTCTAGATACCTCAACAGCGTAGACTCATTGTCTGAGACTTCCTCACTGGAATGAAACACCACATGGGATTTTAAACACATTCCCTCAGACGATCAAGCACTTACCTGTGCTACATCCTAGTGGAAAGAACTGCTTGATTCTTCTCTGCTTTTACATACTCTAACAAGAGTATTACCTCCACAAGATCTATCTTACATCCTTGTGTAAGGAACCACTTGATTTTTCTCTGCTTTTACATACTCTAATAAGAGTATCACCTCCACAAGACTTGTCTTACTTTGGCACTACATTCGTATGTAGTTCCTGACAACATACATAAAGACACTTGTGAAAATAATGTATAAAACATTAGGATTTACTTACCCCATAATGGAAGAACTATCAAAGTTCACTTTGCAATAACTCATATTCTTAACTCACATCATCCAGTGCAATTAACCTTGATTCCTACTGGATATTGTATCACACCTTTGCATTGTAACTCACTCGAAATAGAGTACAACCCATCAACTTGTAAAACATACACTGGTAGAGTGGTAGGGCAATCATAATCTTTGTCGTTTCTTAACCTTTGTCCCCTTCATTGCTCCAACTCTAACAACTATTAGACAATGCTATCTAGACAAAAAAAAAAAAAAGTGAACCGACAAATTTCTTTCTGCAAAGCAATCAATATTATATTAGCATATTGAATCAACTATGCATCAAGCTAAACCACAATCAATAACTCTAGTTTTAACATGATTAACATATTCACCATATCAGTTTCTCTACACAGTGAGAATGAGATTAATGCATACTTTGGCCGATTCAATGATCTTACCATCCATAACCACACCACTTATCTCATCATCTCGTACTTTCATCTTGGCATAGATACAACTTGAGACCTTTTAATCTCAATCATCCACATACATGTGTAATTATCAACATATGATTAGTTTAGCATCTGATTAATATCAATGCTTACCACAATGAACACACACATGCATTACAACAGTACATCATCATGAAAGAATTAAAAACATTTGACATAGTTTGGGTACTTACACTTGACCCCCACATGACTTGTCTAGTCCACTCACCACATTAACCGCAAAGTGTAATTTAATACATGAAGGCTATACCTCATACCTTGAGTTGCCTCGTGTGAGTGTATCACTAACAAACACCATGATCTTTAATCAATCATGCTAGGAAACTCACGCAATCTTACTGCAAAGTAGAAAAACTCATAAGACAGATGAATAACAAAATTGGGTCAATACCAAACTTACATGTATATCCTAGAAACACAATATCTTACCCTCAACCTGCTTCCAATGCAAACAAACACCATCCAATTTCCTTTGAAAGACACTTACAACTGAGAGATATTTCATGGCAAGGAAAGACATATAAACCTCAAGAACATAAAACTTAACAAGAGCTTACTTTCATGTTCACAAGCTTCTTCTCATCAATACTAGTTCAAATTATATTTATCATGGTCTATTCATGTGGTTCCGGGTTTCTACCATTACTTGAATATCTAAAAACCAATCCATCTAAACTTTCAAGCAAGAAAGTAAACACAAGTAAACTTTAATCATTATACTTACCTTAGTTGACCCACTCATCAACTACACTGCAAGACCAAAGCTTAAGAAACAAAGCAACCACATGATCAACCAAGGTTAACAGGTTAATACATGATATAAACCGTACTTGTGGAAATTCACATACATGATTCATCATATCAAAGTCATACATACTTACGTAGCGCTTAGTTCAACAAGTACATCACCTGCACATTCACATACTTATCATACATGCCATATGAAAAATGCTTTGCAAAATAAACTTCATAGTTGGAAGACCCCTACATCACACACCTTGTGATAATAAAACCTGACTCCTGTCAAAATTTCAAGGAAAGACAACTAACACAACAAGAATTAAGCTTATTTCCGACGGAAATTATCCGTCGAAAAATAGTGAATTTCTGTCAAAATGGTCATTTCCGACGGAATTCCGTCGGAAAATGTCTGTCGAAAAAAGGTCGTTTCCGATGGAATTTCCGACGGAAAAAAGGCGTCGGAGCTTGGTGACTAGGGGATGGAAATGTCCGTCGGAAATGTCCGACGGAAATAATCTGTCGGAAAAGGGGGAATGTTCCGACGGAATATTCCGTTGGAATCTGCTTTTTCCGACGGAATATTCCGTCGGAAATTTTATTAAAAAAAAATTAAAAAAAAAGCCCCCACCCCCACCACCAGCTCACACCCATAATCAAAGAACAACTCAGAACCACCACCAAAAACACCCTCAAGAACACTGTACCCCCACAACCCATAACAACCCAGATTCCCCCAACCACCCATACCCACCGACCAAACCCGCCACCTCCACAAACACCAATAACCCGGAAAAAAAGGCATACAAATTAACCATAATCCACAATTAACCATAATCAACAATTTACAAATAAATTACAAAATTACAAAAATCAATATCAAAAATTACAAAAAATCAAAAATAAAAAATCAGAAATCAACAAAAATCAGATAATCAACAAAAATAAAAAATCAGAAAAAATAAAAATCAGAAATCAACAAAAATAAAAAATCAGAAAATTACAAGAATCGGAAAATTACAAAAATTACAAAAATCAGAAAATTATTGTTGTTTCCGTTGCGTTGTTGTTGTTGTTTCCGTTGCGTTGTTATTGTTGTTTCCGTTGCGTTGTTGTTGTTGTTGTTTCCATTGTGTTGTTGATGTTGTTAAAAAAAAAGGAAGAGGAAGAAGGAAAAGATCGAGAAAGCAGAGGAAGAAGGAGAAGGAGAAAGAATGAAGGAGGAGAGGAGGAAGGACTAAGAAGGAGAAGGAAAAAGAAAGAAGGAGGAGAGGAGGAAGGGACGAAGGAGGAGAGGAAGAGCAGAGAAGCAGAGAAGAGGAAAGAGGGGAGGAGAGAGAAAGAGAAGAAAGGCGGTGAGAGGAGAAAGAAAATAAGAAAGGCTAGGGTTTCGGTTTATATAATATTACATTCCGACGACGGATTTAAAATCCGTCGGAATGTTTCGACGGAATATTCCGTCGGAAAACCCTGATATTCCAATTTTTTTTGTTTTATTTTTTCCGACGGATTTTTTTCCCTCGGAAAAAACAGTTTCCGACGGAATATTCCATCGGAAATATATGTTCCGACTAAATATTCCGTCGGAAGCTGTTTTTTCTGAGGGAAAAAAATCCGTCGGAATATCTCCGAGGGATTTTTCGTCGGAATTTACCTTTTCCGATGGAATTTTCTGACAGACCAAAATTCCGTTCAGAAATGTCAAATTTTCCGACGGAATTTAAGTCCGTCGGAAAGTTTCCGTCGGAATCTGGCCTATTTCTTGTAGTGTAACAACTTGGGTGAATAACATTTTACACACATAACAAGCTGAACTATATTGCTATCCCCACGTAGCAAATATTCACATAATACAAACTCAACATTTAAAACATAGAAACTTAATTTTTATTCTTACATACCACATGTGGAGTCCATATCATTTAGACTTGTACAACCTTACTAGTCTTTGTCAACCTATACCTTTCACTTCTGCTCTCAAGCATCGAGAAAAATCAGTCAAACCTAGACCTTCAACAAGAAAAGTTAAATGCTAATCCTCTAGCAATTATACACATGTCAAGCTCAATAGAAAAGCTAAAAGCACAAGAATTAACAATACTAATACTAAATCCCCTTTTACAAACTAGAAGGGAACCTCACAAGCAGTTCACATAATCCATGCTTAATAAAATATTTTTCCAAGATTAGAGAAACAGTTAAACATAAAGACTATCAAATATTTTTACAAGCTCATTATAGCTAGTTCAACCCTTACGGGCTACGACATCTATGTGACATTGATCACTCTTGTCTAGTGTCCGCTACTCGCATAGCCATGCAGTTCATTCTTCTTGCTACACACTCGTCCAAACTTGGCATAAGCTACCCGTAGACCTTATCAAGCTGATCCATTGCATCTGCTAACTGGCATATGAACTCACAACCAAGAGTTGTACAACAGCATCATTGATAATGATAGGTTGTAGAGTATGATCAAATGATGATTGTGTCAATCTCAACACCTCTGACCACTAGCACAGTTGACTTAAGACAACTAATCACACCCATAATAACACTTGAGGCTTGATAATTTAGTGGGTTATGTCCCTTGTGCATTCATGGATTCATACTTTGACACTAATCCATTAAACTTCCTTTCTAGATTTAAACATTGTAGCCGGTTGACATAGTTAATAAGAAACTGCACATTCTCTATATTCCATGTCGAATAGAAACAAGACCCATCTTGATTGCAAGAGACTTAAATAAATTGATTTAATAAATTTCAATAAAATTTTCTTTAAAACTTTCATCCGATCAATTGTGGACACAAAATTCACAATCTGACACTTGAATTAACAGATCCCATAAATTAGGGTTCTTGAATTTCGTCAAATATTTATTCTTCAAGATTTCTTGTACAATCTCCAATTTCAAGAAATCAATAGTATAACGATTAGGAATATTATTTCGCTTCTAAATTATTGGAAAAATACCTGTTGATTCCAAGAAAAACAACGGAGAATTAAAGCACTTTCTGGATCAAAAATCTGTCCTCCTTTGGTTGTGCTGTGGTTTAGGAACCACTGCCTTAAAAACGAAATACGCCACCACCAATAAAGATTTCCTAGTGACGCACGCCCCCTCCCCCATGTTTACACCATGACCTCCGTAATTCGTGTACCCGAACTCGAAGCATAGAATTGCTCAAGAATTGTTCAGATCTCAAAGGGATGGTTTGTATTTGATGTGTTTAGGGTTTTTTCACAAGTCATATCATTGAAGAGGCCGTTGTTTGTATTTATAAAAGTTCCAACAGAGAAAAAAAATAAATCCAAACCACCGATCAGTTTATGTTGTGCCTTACTAGGCCCAACTGATAACCACTTTAAATAATACCTAACGCCCACGGTCATGTAGAAGAGGGTACACGACCGTATAGATAGGTTCGTATGCAAAGCCACACGACAGTGCAGAGTAAGGTACATGGCCATGTATATCACACGGTCGTGTAGTACAAGGTCACGACCATATAGCGGATAATTGTACAATAATGAGTTTTCGACCAAGGAGTTACTCTTTCCTTCTCGATCGGAAGAACTAACCCAATTAAGTATGACATAAAACCTTTTCGACTGCATTACTAACTCCAAAACATACTAGTAGACACCTAAAAATGACTCCTTGATCGAAACCTAATGATGAGTAAAACTTTTCATTGCCATTTGGTTCGAGTAGAGTATTGAAAAAAAGGAATACTTGATTCTTGTTTAGATATCCATACCATTTCCATTTTCTATCATTTCATGAACCATTCTTGCCATTTCAATAGCCCAAACACTTTTCTTAGTCCACAATCCACATATCTTGGTCCAACTTTCCGTTTTCATAACTGTAGTCCCAAAACTGAGCAAATATGATTTTTGTGCCTCGTAATTTTTACCCAAATCTTACATGATTGGATTTCCCTTGAAAAAATATTTCCAATGATATATCATATGCCCAATTCCGAGCTATACAAAAAAGATATGATCAAAATACCAAACTCGATCTAAAACCGACACCCTTGCACTATTTTGACAATATCTTTTGAATAGAAAATATATTGACCTGACTTTAATTGGGTTGGAAAGTAGACTTCTAGATCTTTCCAACAATATATTACTTACCTTAATTGAGTTTGGGATCAAAAGTTATGATAAAACAAAAGCCGCAAAAATCGGGATTCTGTCGTGAAACGCCAGTTTTGGCGCAACGCGCCAGAAACTGTCTCTTGGCGCCAAGAATTGTTGCTGAGCGATCGCGTGTCGCCAGGTGATGACATGGTGTGATGGTCGTTTCCTTCCGGCGGTGTATTTTTTTATCTTTTTTCCGTCTTTTTCCTATATAAATCGTAGCCTTTCGGGTTTACGAAGACCGTTTTCTGCTCATATTCTCTTTATTTTATACTCTTATTATCTTAATCTTTCATCTTTCTAAACCTTTCAAAATTCCTCCTTCAAGTGATCCTAGACATCAATACTTCATCCGAAGCTCTATCGGTAGTCCAAGGCGTGAAAGGTTGATCATAAACCTTGGGGGTTTCAATCTAAACTCAATTTAATTTGTTTTCTTTGATATAATTTAGTTTATTTCAACTTACGTATTTTATTGAAGTTTACTAACCGTTTATTCATGATGTATTTGCAAGTTTTCGCAATCGAAGTATGTAGATTTAATTATTCTTTCGTTTAATTAATTATATAATATTTATTTTTGCTAGCATCATGTTTAGGGATGTTATTACTACTACAAAAAACCCCTATCGAGTCGCCTGTAAATGATATAACGAGTCGCCTCAGAGGCGACTCGATACATTAGTTGTCAGGAGGCTCTATATGTTAAGCTACTGTGTCGTTTTTGTTGAAAGAGGCGACTTCATAGGTTAATCTATTGTGTCGCTTGTGTTGAAAGAGACTACTCGTAAAAAATCAACAATTTTTCCAACTGTTTTTATTATCTCATATAATAATGTCAATGTTTATGTTACTTAACATGCTTGATCTGCCTGAAAGGTTGAAGTTCTTGCCATTATGCCAAAGTTACATTATATATATAAGAGATTGTAAATATTTTAAATAAATTGTAACAATGAACCTATCGAGTCGCGTCATTCGTATTACACAACTTATTAGGTAGTGGTCAAGTATGATAAAGCACCTAAGAAGTCGGACTTTTAGAGTCACCTGTATATAAGGAGCGACTTATAAACCTATCAAGTTGCCTCATACTTATTAAGCGACTTGTTAAGTTGGGGTTTAAATCAACAAAGCATCTAACGAGTCGCCTAATATACTGAGGCGACTTGATAGGTTTACAAGTTGCACTATATATGTATGTGACTTTATAACCCGACTTATTTGAAGGCTTAAATTAGATTTTCAAAGTCACCTGTATATAAGGTGCGACTCATTAACCTATCTAGTCGCCCTATACATATAAGGTGACTCGATAGGTTTTCAAGTCGCACCTTATATACAGGTGACTTTTAAAATCTAATTTAAACCACCAAATAAGTCGAGTTATAGAGTTGAATGCATAAATGGTGCAACTTGTAAACCTATCAAGTCGTCTCATGTATATTAGGCGACCGTTAGGTGCTTTGACTCATTAGATGATTTGATGATTTTAATCCCAACTTAACAAGTCGCCTAATAAGTATGAGGTGACTCGATATGTTTATAAATCGCACCTTATATACAGGTGACTCTAAAAGTCCAACTTATTAGGGGTTTTTTGTAGTAGTATATTTTTAATTATTAACATCATGTTTAGGCTTTAAATTAATCTTGTTAGTATCATGCATAGGATTTTATTAATAATCATTTAGTATCATGTTTAGGATGCTTTTAATTTGTTCTCTAATTATTATTGAGTTGCTTCCGATATTTCTATGCATACTTATTTAATCTATTTCATTTATTTTATTTTATTTTTATGATCACTAATATTGCATGTTTAATTGAGAATATGTAACAGAAAATCATGACTGATAAGATAATTTGGACAATCGGTTTAGGTTTCTATTAATCTTCTCGTTTAATTCAAGTGATCACAATAGCTAGATTTATGTGTGCATTAAATATTCAACCAACTTAGATTAATTAGTTTGGAGCGAATTGAATATTGTTTAAATGTCTTTTGGGTTCCAATTAATACATGTCACTATAAGAATCGAGTAGAGGCCAATACGGGCGGCATTGTGCTCATTACTCAATCCTTACCATCATCCCCGAATATCCAGTTGTGGTTCAGGACCACTATGGAGTTAGTAATCTCATGGATTATGAATGGGGTGTAACCTTCATGGATCAAGTCATTGTTGCCTTCAGTTTGTCCCTTTTCGTGGTTGCTTTTAATGATCCATGAATGGTTTACAAGTTCCTGAAAAACTTGTTGACAACTTCCTACTTTTGTCCCTATCATCATATGTCAAATCCGGCTATATGATTGCCAAGAATATTGACACATGCTCCACGTAGGCGCACTTCGAGCAACGCCTACAATACTACTATTTCTTAAAGAACATCCAAGTTTTGAGTTTTTAAACTGAATTATTTGCTTCGTATTGAAGGAGTTTGGAAATTATTTTCCATATTAATAGGATATCAATTTAGAAATTTGTATATTTCTCTATATTTTCAATTTTTTAATTAGTTAGAGAGAGAAAGAAAGTTTTGAGAGAGAGAAGTTCCAGAGATCGAAGACGATGGATGCGCGTATTCAGAATTTCGTCGTGATTTTGATCGTCGCTTTGTTAATGGTGTTCTTGATGAATCTGTATGTTAAATTTGATATCAATGTGACAAAGGTGGAAGATGATGTTCTTTATAAAAAAAATAAAAAAAAAATAAAAAAATAAAAAAATAAATTTGTTATGTTCATTGTTATTAATAACTCTGAAATCAATGTTGAATTTTAATTTAATTTCACATGTTCTGTTTAAATGTTACTTATGTCCTTTTTATATATCTCTTATGTTCTTTTGACATTTCTCTTATATAGTTCTTCTAAGTTTTTGTTTTATTCGTTAATCTTGTATGTAATTTAGCACATTGTTCTTTAAATTTAGCCCTTATATTCTTTGTATTTAACTATTATGTTCTTTCAAGTATTGAGCGATACATAATTTATGATTTAACATATATGTTATTCTTAAATTAGCTTTTAACACCATTTTTAATTATTATAATAATAATTTTGAATATTATTTTTTAATTCTATGTTTTTTAAAATATTATTAATTATCATTTAATAACTATGTATACTCTCTCTCTCTCTCTATATATATAGCTACCTTCTCTATTGATTATTGATTTAAGTACCTAAAGAACATTCTTAGTATTAATAAAGAACATTATAAAATTATATAATTAACATTATTTATATTTACCCACCATGATCTAAAGACAAGAATTTAAAGAACATTTTACAATAAGCAATGACCATTATGTCATAACTAAAAGTATATTACACTTACAATCAAAGGACATACCAATTGGATGTTAGTGCAGTGGTGATTGGAGTTGCACTTGGTAGGAAGGACCGTATGATCCCCCGCAATAACAATTAGGAGGGTACTGGAACCTAACTATCCAGAATTGAGCCCCTAATCCGAATTACCCAAAGGGTGAATCGGGTGGAACTCAAAAAAAAAAAAATCAAAGAATTTAGACATTTGCATTAGTTTATTAAAAGATCTAATAAAGATTATTATCTGATATAATGGACATATAAAAGAAACATAATGTTAATAGCTAATTGTACATTACAAACAAAAATAAAGTACATCATGTTTTATGATAAAAAAACATTATTTAATATGTTTTGTTCACTCTAGGTATATGTCTATTTAATTTTAACCATATGTCCTTTTCATTATAGCTATATGTTCTTTATATTTCTACAACATGTTCCTTTTTTTTTTTTTTTTTTTTTTTTTTTTTTTTTTTTGGAAATGGATGTACTATGCCCATGATACACTCGCCTCTACGAACTAGGAATTAAAGTTCTAATACAATAATTGGTTGTATAAGGGTCACGAATGTGATGAATTTGACGATGATGTAAACATCTAAACCCAGTTTAGTTGTATTGACTCGTAAACTCGTTTATTGATACGAAGAGTAGTATATTTATAAAGATATTTTTTTTTATAATTTTAATCAACTGTTTAACTTTTATTTACAACTTTGCCTTTCTATTAGTTGCAAAATATATAGGGTCTATGAGCTAGTACTTTTCCCTTGTTTTGATAGCTTTACAACTGATCATATGTTCATTTATAATAATAAAACGAGAAATTTATATGAAGAATTGTCAAATCCCACAATGGACTTGTCTTTCGGTGCAAGATATAAAGGGGTGTGTTCGCGCTTTATTTTATTACTTGTTCCATTTCTTTTTTTGGAAATTTATAACAATATTTTACTATTATTATCCGCATTAGTGGTCCTCTCACATCATATTTTAATATTTTTCATGTTCTCTCTCATCCCCACTTATTCTCACTTTTGCTTATTGAGATTTTTTTTATTTATAACTAATACTAAAGTAGCAACCGCTGACATCATCCTATCCTAAAATTAGACACATGTCATGTAGTTATTAAAAATTTTCCCTCCAAAACTATAAATGATGTCATCATTTTATGATTTTTATATTTTTTTATTAAAATTCTCCAGCTATATTATTTTCTGAAAAGCATTTTTTTTTACTCTAACAATAATAATATAATTTTTCTTCCCTAGGTACCCTTTTCAACATTCAATTTTACTATGAGATCTAATTTTTTTTTTATTAATATGTACTAGTTGTTTTGGGAATTTTTTTTTATTTTTTTTATTTTATTAATACAGGCTATTTTTCTTTATGTGGTTTCGAGGTTAGGCTGTGTTATCCTCGATAGGGCTAGTTTTATGGGATTTTTTTTTATCCTATTTCACTTTGTAGAGTTAGAGGGTTTTGAAAGCAGGGTGACTATAGGTAGTGGTCTGGTATTTGATTGTGGAAGGACGAAGTACTGTGTTTTTTGGTCTTTGATATGATTGAGTATAGGAGGGTCGTGAGGGAATTAATAAGGAAAGGTAATTCCCTATGCCAGTTAGCAATGATCTTCGAAGTCATTGTTTTTAAAAATTTCTATCTAAAAAGGCTCCCCTACCACAATGTTTGGAGGTTCATAGCGCTCTAATGAAATTGTGTCTTACCCCATTCGAGGAGGATAGACCAATTGTACCCTTTCAAATGGGTACCAAGTCACAAGGAAATGTGACTCGAGTTGTGGTAATGAGCCAAGAATCCCACTTGACTATTCTTAATTTGGGTCATTGGGATTGCTCATATTGTGAGCATCAAGTCTTGCTCGTAAGTGTCTCTCAATCAGGCCATGGATTTTCGTTCTTTTTACTACTCTCATGTTTTGTCAAGCTCTATTGGTGTATACCGGTTCATCTTCAAGTATTCGACCCAACTTCTACACTATCTCCTACAATTGTGCAACCAACAAGTGTTATGGGTTGATGTCAAGGCATAGGATAAGTAAAGTTAGTTTTGATAGGTTTGGCTGCCATTGTTTGTGGATTTCATCCAACAACAGGGCTCCATCAAGTGCAAAAGCTGCAATTTACCAACTTTTATTGTTTTGTTTCAATTTGGTTTGTAGGAGCTAGTTTTAAGTGTGTGTTGCCTTTTATTTCCTTTTACTTAGTCTAGGTTATAATCTTGTCTTTTAATTAATTAATTGATCTCTTTGTAAAAAAATAAAATAAAAAAAAAACCTTATAAATGAAGGTTAACCTTGTCATTTCATCTAACGAATCAGCTAAAAAAACTAGATGCTCCTACTCTCCTAGTCAGTATAGTATTTGATCTCTGTTGAATTGTCCATACAAAACACTCCACCGACATTCTGGCGAAATTATGTTTTCTGGTCAAACAGTAGCGCCGGTGATCGGCGGACTAATTCCGGCGAAAGGTGAGTACTTAATTTTCTCACATTTTCATTTGGGTAAAGTTTGATACACTCTTTTATTCATAATTGTGGTTGAAATTCTTGTGTTTTTCCAATTAGTGTGATTCTCAGGCAATTAATCGTGTTAGTTCTTTAGATTTTTTTGTTCATTGATAATATTTGCGGGGTTTTTGGAAAAAAATTACTGAACATTAATTGCAATGTAATTTCAATTTCCTTATTTTGTTGTCATTTGAAATTATTACAAAATTGATCTTCCGTTTGGTTGAATTATTATGTTTGCTCAAGTTATGTGATTATGCTTGATCGTGATTGTGAAATTATTGGTGTTTCTGAAAGAAGGGTTTTAGCTTACAAGATTTTGAATAATCTAATTGAAGGTTAGAAAATCAAAGGAGATTGATTAAAGAGGTGAATTATGCTGAAAGATCAAATAATTGTGCTTTTAAAAGGAAGAGAATTTTCAAGGCAGTCTCGTGTTTGATACTGAGGTTGAAGATATTTATTTTAAAAATACCTTTAAGGCAAATTTGGCTGAAAACTTGTAATTGAGGCGAATGAGGTGGAATTCCGCAATGCTACCATTGTATGTTTGCTGATATGATCTTGGTGTTAAGATGAGCTGCGACAAGTTCACTACAAAATTCATAATGTATATTAGTGGCCACTGGCTTGTTCATGGAGAATCACTTTGAATTCTGTAAGGCTTTTGACATGTCAAGGATGAAACTTTCGTGAGTTTTCCTATGAAGTTAAACTTCTATTAGTTCTATATGATGATCTGTGACTCTTGCTTAATGGACTTAGAAATTTATGTGGAGTCGCAGCATCAGTTGAATTGTGCTTGGTTTTGCGATTGTTGTGGCTGTTACTCTGTTAGTATTCCCGAATATTGAAGGATCTCTCTAGTGTTTCTTGTGGGATTCCTATCTCCTTTGTCCATAATTTTGTCGTCTAGAGATTGATTGAGTTCATACATCTATTTATTGCTCCAAACCTTTCTGGTGTACATGTCTTCTTCTGAATTGTGTCAGTTTGAAATGACTTTTTTTCAAATGGAAATATAATCCCTATGATTTCCTCTGTTTTCCCCTGGTTTCATAATATATGTCGTCCTATTCTTTTCTAACTTATATGATATTTTTTAGGCTAAACGTTCAGAAATGACTTCATGATCATTTGTTTATTTCCTGCATATAAATGCCGTCCTATGATTTTTTTTGTTCATTGATAATATTTGCGGGGTTTTTGGAAAATAATTATTGAACATTAATTGCAATGTAATTTCAATTTTCTTATTTTGTCGTCATTTGAAATTATTGGAAAATTGATCTTCCGTTTGGTTGAATAATTATGTTTTCTCTAATTATGTGACTACGTTTGATTGTGGTTGTGAAATTATTGATGTTACTGAAAGAAGGGTTTTAGACTTTTAGCTAATATAAGAAGTTGAATTATCTAATTGAAGGTTAGAAAATCAAAGGGAATTGATAAAAGAAGTGTATTATGCTGAAAGATTAAACAACTGTGCTTCTAAAGTATTGTGTTTGATACGGAGGTTGAAGAGATTTATTTTTAAAATACCTCAAATATGTATATGAAGTATATATTAGTGGCCACTGGCTTGTTCATGGAGAAGAACTTAGAATTTTGAAATGTCAGGAATGAAACTTTCGTGAGTTTTCCTATGTAGTAGTACTTCTATATGATGAACTGTGACTCTTACTTCAAGGACTTAGAAATTTATGTGGAGTCGCGATAATGTGTGTGGTTTAATGGTTGCTGTGGATGCTCCCAATTGCTAAAGAATCTCTCTAGTATTTTTTGTGGAATTCGTATCTCCATTGTCTATAATTTTGTCGTATAGAGATTGATTGAGTTCATGCATCTATTTATTGTTCCAAACCTTTCTGGTGTACATGTTTTCTTCTGAACTGTGTCTTGAGTTTGAAATGATTCCTTTCAAATGGAAATATAATCCCTAAGATTTCCTCTGTTTTCCCCTGATTTCATAATATATCAGTGTCTTCCTATTCTTTTCCAACTTATATGATGTTTTTTAGGCAAAAGGTTCAAATGTGACTTCATAATCATTAGTTTGTTCCCTGCATATAAATGCATAATTCAACTCTTGGTATCAACTCTATGTATTTACTGCTTGCAATTTATGCAGAGTTTGACCTGCATACAACAGCTTCAAGAACTGTCTACAGTCCGCTACTGAATATATGTTTGTCGAGATGATTTTCAGTTTGAGTTTGTTCTATTTATTCTATTTCAATATGAATTCTCTTATAGATATTAGTTACATCAGTTTTGATTGTATTAAGTGGTATTAGAAAGTGAATTGATGAACCCCGATGAACGTTGATAAATCTACTATAAGGAAACGATTATCCAACATGTATACCCTTCTCTAAAATCTACTAAAGCACCCAAAGTCATTACCCACTATAGAATAGAATAAAAGTCCGCAGTTACATTTTGAAATGCCAGAACAAGGAGACTCCACGCTCCTGGATTATTGCATAATTAAATAAAACTTTAATCAGTTGGCTTGTGCACATCAAGAATAGTAATTTCAGCAAACAAGCGTATTGTAATTAAAAGAAATTGAAGAAGAAACATTATTTCAGTAGCATACTACCTGTGGTTGGTGGCATTATATAAATTGATGGAGAAGCTGCAACTGGCAATGGTGGATAACTTGGGGAATAGTCAGCCCCATTTAGCAGAATGGGTTCACGATCATAGCGAATGTGGCAACTTGGATACAACATCATCAAAGGTATACTTTTTCCCATCTCGGCGTATTCAGCCATAGATTTGAATGCTGCTCTTAAGCATCTTTCACATGGCATTCCTAAAATATCTGCAGTGCATTGCACCAGTATATATAGGTTGTCAAGGAGTGCAATATTGGCTATGTCTAAAGCGAAACCTCTTGTAGCTCTGTTGTAGGCTGCTTGCTCTATCAAACCTTCAATTTTCTCTGCAACTATAGAATATAATTGTGGACTAGGGTCATCATTTACTGTTGCTAAATAACCCCAAGAATAAGGACTCTCTTCTTTGAGGGAGATTAATGAGCGATTTGCATACCGAACCATGCACTCTTCGAACCAAACAATGGATTCTTTCTCAGAAGGGCATCTCTCTAGGATCTCCTGTGCTGCTTCCTTCACACAATCATGGCATTGTTGTGAATCAAGGTCACCTCTGCAATTGTAAATTGTGTATACTTTTTCTTGTCCTTCACCAACGGAAGAGCTACCAAAGCCTGAAAGAAAAGCTTGGTTTGTTAGGTTATGAAGGAGGTTAATGACATTGTATTGGTATGCGCCATTGATTGTGTAGTTCCCAACATCTAGGCAATGCCAGTAGGCAAACTGAAATTGAGAGGAAGCTACGGGTCCAGTTATGAAAATGGCAAGTAAGAAGCTTAGGAGTTTGGTTTTTAGGGTTGTAAAGAAAAGAAGCTTCATAACTAGAGTAACCTTTGTGAGAGATTCTTCAAGATTTGATAGATGTAGCCTTCAAGTATATGTCTCTTCCATGTATTAATAGAAAAGTTATTTAACCTTGGTTTGTAATAGTTAAGTCCAGTTGACATTTTATATACAATTCAAAGCATGTTAGGTGCTCCATTTGAAATGGAATGCATAGATGATTAACAAGGCAAAGGCACAGTTTCGAAATTGATAATCTATAGCCCATCCTCTCCTTAAGACATGGAGTCAAACTTTAGAGTTGATTGTGATTATATAAATTTACTAATGTCAACTGGTTTATTATATACTTGTATTAGCATGTTCATGAACTTTATATTATGAAGTAAACTACTTCGTATTGACTTTCTAAACTTTTCTTCTAAAAATTTGTTCTATTATGTGGTCAGGTTCGTATGAACTGAATACTTGGTTTTGCACATGTATAGGTAGAGAGTCTAAGCGACAGCTCAGATCACAAGATCACAAATGATTTCAAGACCATTTAAAATCAGATAAGTACGCCGTATTATTTCATTTTCTGATTAGTATTTTGGAAAGCATGACTTTGGATGATTATAATAGTCCTAAGATATTAAAGGGCTCCAAATTGCAGCAGAAAACAAAATACTAGACTGGTGGACTTGGTGGTAATGTTTTGATCAGCAGGTTATGCTCTTGAATGATGTCAATCATCATCTTTATTATAGCCAATTAATTAATAATCTTGCTAACTCTCTCTCTCAAGCAGTATTTTGCTCCCATATCCTTATCTCTCTCTTGTATGCCTAGTTTTGTTGACCTTAGCTTTACTTATTTTAGATTTTTGATAAAGATGAGGCTTACTTAAGTTCAAGTTACAACCAAAATAAGCTTTCAACGGTATATAAGTTCGCTCAAGTTAAAATAAGTTCAAATGAATAGAATGCAACCTTATTATTTAGTGGGATAATGGGAATTTTATTCCTTTATACCTGTATCACCTTTCTTATCCCCATCCCTCATCTCTCTCTTGTATGCCTAGTAATCTTGGTGCTAGGTGTATCATCTGCAACCAATACTTCATTCGTATGCATCAAACTAGTTTTGACACTAATCATAACACATAATCATAGATAAAAATTTGTTAAATTATCTATTGTTATTATATTGAAAATGTGCAGTTATATGTAGACATGGGTAATCATGGAGGTAGTGTTTCTCCAATAATATTACTTAATTTAAGATTTTAAACTAAACATGAAACTGCATGATCTTCTGTAGTTGTGGCTTAATGTGATAACCATCATATCATTGTTCGCTCAGCTTAGATTATTCTTTGGAAGATTAGATAATTAGTGGGTGTTTATTAGGCTTTCTTATACATTATAAAATTTTAGCCAAGTTGATGTTAACATTTTGAATACTCTATTTTGTAAATTAATAGTATTATTACAAATATACTTATATCCAACTTGAAGCTAATATTGAACTGTTCTAAATTAACCATTGGGACTATCTTGCAGGCCAGATATGTTAAAATACGTATAATATTAGTAAAAGGAATAAAGTACTAATTATTTGGTCTTTGCAAGCTAGCCTGCATGTTATTGATCTCTTTCCTACTGTAGATTTTAGGCTGTCTAGCCCCTTTTCCTCGTCTTCATGGGAAGGTTTATGTTTACTTTCACCTTACTAATATTGATTTGCTTTGGCCTACTCTATGGAGGTGACGCGGAGGTAACCTACGTTAATATTACTGGCTGTTCACCTGCAAAAGGTAATTATACTGATGGCAGCTTCTACCAACAGAATCTCAATCGTCTTTTCACCGATCTCTCATCTCATACCTCCTCTCAGAAGTTCTATAATTCCACTGTTGGCAATATCCCCAACAAAGTTTACGGCTTGTATCAATGTCGAGAGGATGTTAGCTTCAATACATGCAGTGAATGCATCCAAGCAGCAACCCAAAAGATAGTGGAAGTTTGCCCTTTGATGGGAGAGGCAACGGTTTGGTATTATGAATGTACGTTACGGTATGCAAACCGGTCTATTTTTTCCTCATATGAAACATATCCTGCGGCTTTCCTGTGGAGCCTTAAATTCAATGTTTCAAACTATGGTGCATTTGCTCCAGTGCTTGCAAGAGAATTTAACAGTTTAATAAGACAAGCCGTTATCGGTACATCATCTGGACATTTTGCTACCGGAGATGCCAAATGGACAACTTTTGAACGAGTTTACTGCCTCGTTCAATGCACCCCAGATATTGACGAGTTTGGGTGTAACAGCTGCTTGACAAATGCTTTAAGCGACATGTCAGGCTGCTGCAATGCAAGTGCGAGGGTACTGATCTTCAAGCCAAGCTGCCACTTGAGATATGATACCTTGGAAAAATTTTATTTTGACATAAACCATGAATTACCAGCTCCTCCGCCATCAAACGTGACTGCAGGTTAATCCTTGATCTATTTTGCTTTTAATGGAGTTTTTAATGTAGTTGACATTGTTATTATGTTCTTACGATTATTTTTCTATTTTCTAATTTTTGGTAAAAGGAGAAACCTCCAACAAACCTCCTGGAGCAACCACTGGATTGAAGCGGCCAATAATTGTTGCAATAGCTGTTGGGGCATCCGTTGGAATTTTGCTGCTGCTTGTTGGAGTATGGTTGTGTGTGCAGCCAAGTATGAGAAGCAAAGCATCTAAGCCAACTCTTACACAAGCTTCACCACCTCAACAACCAGATAATGGTAACCCATTTAACATATTCTCCCTTAAATCTCATCCAATATGCTCTATTTGACTTTTAGGGCAAGACTCATCATAATATTTTTTTTTTGAAATAAACTCTCCGTTGAACTTTTTTTTTAATTAGCTGAAATTTAATATCTAAAATACACAAAAATTGCTAGTTGATTTTCATCTATTTTACTTCCCATTTATATTTATACAGAGTACAATTTTTTATTTTAATGCATTACTTATTTTTTTTAAAGAATATTTAATGCATTACTTAAGTTTGCACATTTACCCAGACACATCTTTGACTTTTAGGCCCCTTTCACTTCACATTATTTTTGCTGAACTGAAATTATTTTTACTGAAATGAAATTATTTTTATTGAACTGAAATTATTTTCGCTGAATTTAAATTATTTTTACCGAACTGAAATTAATTTTACTGAAGTGAAATTATTTTTGTTGAACTGAAATTATTTTTAATGGTTTTCTATTATATTTCTTTTTTAAATTTCTGAAATGAAATTATTTTTACTAAACTGAATTTATTTTTATTAAACAGAAATTATATTTACTGAAATGAACTTATTTTTATTGAATTGAAATTAGTTTTACTGAATATTATTATTTTAAGGTGAAGTGAACAGGGTTTTAATGTCGATAATCAAATTATAAAAAGTAAATTATTAAAGTAGACGTTATGACTAATCTAACATGTTACATGAGTAGCATTTATCCTAAAACCAATACTTGATGAAGGTGATAGTCTGGGTGACATGGTGTTAGAATCTGCCTCTTTCTCTATGTATCCCCTTTCCCTTTTCCTTATGTTTTGTCTTCTAAGTTTTTCTTTATGCTTTCTAGGCTCTAGGGAGAATTATTGTATTATTGCAGTTTTAGTGTTCACTAGTAATTCTCTATGTAATCAATGTAAAGCTCTTTAGGGAGCGAATGGTGGAATGAATCAAAGCTCCCTACCCCGTTGCATATTGCTTTAAGACTTGTGTGTTGATTTAAGCCTTTATAGGTATTGTGCTTGCCTTGTTTTAAAGCATCCCTCCAAACCAAGAAAACCTCAAAAGACGCCTTCATTGTCGTCGGCCCCGCTTGTGCCCGCTTCGAAATATCGGCTGTCATAAGCCCCGACTCCGCACTCGTTGTTGACGAGTGCTTCCTTGAGATACCTTTGGTCCGTGTTGCCGTGTGCTCACGAACCCTTTCCGCTCTAGGCTTGCATCCTTGTCGTCAAAAGACAAGAGCGCGCTGCACGATCCGATGTCAGAACTCTCGAACCGTGACACATGGACTAGTCCCAACTCAGATTTAGATAATTATCCTAGCGGCTAACACAAAACTCTGGATGAATCGATGCACTGTCAAGACCCTTCAAAATATTTTATTTTCACTTTATTTTTTATTTTTATTTTTATTCCCAATACAGTTAGAGGCGAAGAGGGTAATAGTCTGGGTGACACGGAATTTGTACAATATGATTTTGCTACTTTGAAGGATGCAACAAGAAACTTCTCAAGTGATAACAAGCTTGGAGAAGGCGGCTTTGGTGCTGTTTTCATGGTAACACATCCTTTGTATACCAGTTCTCTAAATTGTACTCCTCCTATATATTATCTTTAGTAATTACGAGTAGTATTCTTTGTGGATATTGATAGGGAACCCTGAATAATAGACAAGTTATAGCTATAAAGAGGCTCTCTGGCAACTCGGGACAAGGTGCTAAGGAGTTCATGACTGAGGCTCGTCTTGTGGCCAAGCTTCAGCACAGGAATCTTGTCAAGCTGTTGGGCTTCTGCTCTCAAGGAGATGAAAAACTACTTGTTTACGAGTTCTTGCCTAATTCAAGTGTTGATCGGTTCTTATTTGGTATTCTCTTTGAACTCCTTATTGTTTTGACTTTTCTCTTTTAAAAAAGCAATGGATAAAAATCTACAGCATATATACTTCGTATATCTCTGTTAAAGGAAGTAGTTTTTTTGTTTTATTTATTTATGAATAGTTGTTAAAGGAAGTGGTTAAGCTGACATATTTTATTAAGTTTTTGAAGAAGAATAAAATACTACTCTGTACTTTGTAATATGGAGTATGTAAATTAACCATTAAACATAAATATTGTTCGATTAATTGCTCTTCTAATTCTCAAATCGTGTAGCCCATATTTCAATTTCTTTTTTTAACAAATAGTCAATTTTTAAACATAAGTTCAATTTTGAACTTCCCACGTTACAGTTGATGGTAAGCTGTAATAGAAAATTTCAGAGGAAATATACGAAGTACATGATATGGTCAATAACGAAATATAATTTTGTTTTAACAAGTCAATTCTTTTGTATTTGTTTGTTTGACAGAGCACTACATACTGTATATAGATGATTGAAAACTATTTGATTAACAAAAATCACAAAGTACAACATTTGGGCAAGATTTACATATCACAAAATGAAAGAAGCTAGATAGTGACGTGGAGTTTCTTAATTAAGCTACATGAAGTATTAAAACATCTCATTGTTCACTAAATAATTTGAAAAGAAATATGATTACTCTTCACTTGCTTAGATTTGTAGCCATGAGTCTAGTGAAAATGATAATCATGACGTAGATGCTCCAAATGACTTATTTGCATTGTGTGTTTGTGCGTGTATTCATGTTATAGATCCAAGAAAGCGAGGAACACTAGATTGGGAAACACGGTACAAAATCATAATGGGGATAGCAAGAGGACTTCAGTATCTTCATGAAGACTCCCGCCTTACAATTATACATCGTGATCTCAAACCCAGCAACATTTTATTAGATAAGGACATGAATCCCAAAATAGGTGATTTTGGCATGGCAAAGCTTTTTGGAAGGGAACAAAAGTTTGGAAATACCAGCCAAATTGTCGGAACACAGTATGCTTTTATTGCCCTCTTGCTTCAAAACTTGCTAAAATCTTTGTTGAAGTTAAAAGAAATTGGTTGATAATTGCTCAACTTTGTATTTGCCATGAAATTTATTTCTAAATTATCTTATATGCTTAGAAATAAAATGTCAAATCCTACGTAAACATCTTATACTGTCGTGGTGCATGCAGTGGATACATGGCCCCAGAATACATGTTAACAGGGGAGTATTCTGATAAATCTGATGTCTATAGTTTCGGCATCATAATTCTAGAGCTCATCAGCGGTCTGAAGAACAGAATACATTACCAGTCTTCACACAAGGAAGATATTTCAATTCTTGTATGTCTAGCTCACTCTGCATGAAACTCTTAATTTCTAATCCTTAATTATTTATCATACTATATAATATGGATAACATGTGTTTTTCTACTCTTTCTTTCGAAGGCATGGATACTGTGGAATGCAGGGCGATCTTTGGAACTATTAGATTCAACATTATTGCATGACAATTATACAAGTAATCAAGTATTGAAGTGCATCCAAATTGGATTGCTATGTGTTCAAGGAAGCGCAGTACAACGACCTACAATGGCAGCAGTAGTTTTAATGCTTAATGGTTCAGTCATCCTACCATTACCCTCAACACCTCCCCATCAGTTTAATGATAGACAGCAAACAGATTCAACTGCGGCTGATCAATCCATCTCCAAGTCTGTAACCTGGAATACAGAAGTCGAGCGGGATTTATACCCGAGATAGACACGAGGGTTGCACCATTTGAATACTTTAGTTTGAAGACACAAAAGGTATCATCACTTGATGACTGCTGTAGTACATGTGATGCAATTTGCAAATTTCATTTGGCTTTCTCACTATCTGTTGTATGATATCCTGAGTTGTGTTTATGATCAACATTTCTTCTACTGAACATTCCATAAATTCTAATTCAACAAAAGTATGGCAGTGTGAGTTATTGGTATTTGTGTTACTACTCAATTTGTATACACGTGTACGTAAGTTTAAACTTTCATTGCCTTTATACTGTGTTGTATTAGGAACTATGGAGTATATAATTAAAGGTATCTATATCTATTTATACTTAGTACATAATAACATAAATCAAAAGCACCACATGTCACATTTACTATTTAACTTTTTTTTTCTTTCTATTTTTTATAAAACATTTATATTAAAATCAGTATTTTTAAAATTAATTATTACATGTAATTAATCAACATTATTTCATTCACAAACCTACTAATTAAATATAGATTATATAACGTTAAAGACTTTAAACGTTACACAACTTGCATAATGTAAGTAATTTTTCTCATTAGAAAAAATTTGAGGTAATTATTTAGTGCACAATATACGAAGTATTGTATTACATTCATCATTGATTTAACTTTTTCTTAATATATAAATAATTTTTTTTTAATAATTATCTTCTATAGTGACAATTTTATTATCACGTGAATACCTATGTACAACACTAACAAGCTAAGCAATACGCCTCAAGAAAAATAACGTATAGGTTATAGTCCGTGCATTGAACAGGCCAAAAAATTAGTTAATAGTTAAAACATGTATTGAAAACGGTATAAAGCAAATGTTAAGGCTATTGTAAAATGGAGAGAATATTTTATTTTTAAAAAACAAATAATTGTTTTATGTGAAAATGATTTAGCTATAAATTTTTAATAGATAATGTGCCGGCAAAAAATTGACTTTCCTATATAATAGAAAATGAGTAGAATAAAAAAGAATAATGGAGGGATAAAAGTACATACGTTATTCACAATCACTATATATCCTGAATTATTCATGGAGTATTATTTGAGCTTAGAAAAATTATCGAAACCAATAAATTATTATGCTGTAATTGCTGTTAATATCAGCACCAACTTTTGAACCATTTTTGCAAATCTGATAAGGTGCTAAAGAATGATTCAGCTTCAGTTGCAGCAATACGTGCCAAAGATGTACGTTTACAAATCAAGTTTAATTAAATAAAAAAAGAAGTATTTAACTTGAAGATATTGCTGAACAATTCAATGAATCATTAAATAGCTAGTAAAGCATTTGGTGACGAATGGTAAGGAATTCAAGAGATCAGGTTTCAGGGATATTCCTAATTACAAAGTCTATTATTTGTAAGTATGAAAGAAACTTTGCCTCATTCCTTTGTTTTCATGGGAAATTTTTCATACTTTTTTACCTTCTTATTATTGGTCATCCTTAGCCAACTTCTTAAATGTTATGCAGCGGTAGATTATGTCTATACATATTGTGATTCGGATAACTCTACTGTTGATCACCTTAACAAGACTACCAGAAGAGTATACCAACACAACAAAAATCTCCTTTTCCTGAATCTCTCCTCCCAAACCTCTACTAGAAAGTTTTATAACTTGACTATAGGTGATGACTCTAACAAGATATATGGCCTTTATCAATGTCGAGTGGACTTGAGATTTGAAATTTGCAGTGAGTGTATTCAAAACGCAACACAATCAATTGTACAAGAGTGCCCTTCAAGTATGGAAGCGATAGTGTGGTACGAACAATGTATGTTGAGGTATGCAAATCGTTCCATTTTCTCCTTATTCGAAGAATTCCCATATGCTTATGTGTGGGGGGCACAGAATTACACAAATTACAAACAGTTTTCTGCCGTGGCAAGTACAATGAGTAAAGTTATGCAGCAGGCTGCTCCATCCTCTTTTGTGGGACATTTTGCAACAGCGAGTGATTGGGCATCGTTCAACAGCGTGTATTGCCTTGCTCAATGCATCCCTGACATTGGTGAGGTTGATTGTAAGAATTGCATGGATTCATCGTCAAAATTGTTTGATGGCTGATTATTTCACGACAAGTACGAGGGTTATGATTTTCTATCCAAGCTGTCAATTAGGATATGATACAACCACAAAATTCTACTAGGACATAGTCCAAGTACCACCAACGCATGTTGGTACTGGTAAGACCTTGAAATATACGTACATAAAAGTCCATATGATCGAGTATTTCAATACTTTTTCCGTTCTTTTTTACTTGACCCACTTTGACTTTTACACTATTCATGATCTCTCCTTTAACCGTCTTTTGTGAATAATATGTAATGAAAAGCATATTCATGTGGTATCTTTTTTAATTCGTCTTAATAAGTACTATCATAATATATAACTTTTATAATTTTTACTTATGGAGATTTAAAGTTATTGATCGTTAAAGTTTTGCATTGACAAGCGTGATAAAAGAAACAGGTCAAGTAAAAAAGAACGGAGGAAGTAATATTTTCATTTGAATGTGCTTTTAGTATTTTGAGCAATCTCTTAAATTCCAAACTACTACTCTATATCATATTTTGTAATTTTAGTGATCTAAGATGATTTTGAACGTTTAAAATAATGTTTATGTAGGATTTTTTTTTATTTTTTTTATTTTTTATTAATAAGATCCTTCTAACTAATATAATAATGAATAATGTAATTATATTTGAAATATTTCTCTACAATATCATCGATTTGAAATTTACTGACAGTTGAACGTGAAGGCAATTCCAAGTAGAAGCTAATTCTGCTATTACTTTTGCTACCAACATTTTCAACAATATCAATTTTTGTGTGCTGTAGAGCTTGGATTTGCATACGCAACAAGAAGGCCACGGAAACAACTAATGGTAAACACATTCTTAATTAGCTTGACATTTTCTACAGATCTATAGGATGTAGTTAAGTTTAGAGATCAGTTTTATGTTAGGCAATCATCAAACTTCTATGCACATACTTGATTTGAATGAATCTAATAGCTTTCTTACTCCTTTATTTTGTCTAATATATATTATTCTTCTGTAGAGGTATATGAGATAAAACAAGCTGTAGAATCCTTGCAATATGAATTCAGCAAGATCAGGGCAGCAACACGTAACTTTGCCGCGGATAACAAACTTGGAGAAGGCGGGTTTGGTGAAGTCTACAAGGTACTTGTATTATTTTACTGCTTGATTTGTGAAGAAGAAACTAAGCAATGAATTATTAGGGATTTATGATCTCCTTAATTTCCAATTATGTTAAAATAATTTCCTTGCTTTGTTACATATGCATCAATTTGCTCCACGCCTCCATGATTAGTCAATGCTTTCCTTGAATCCATAAATGTCGATTTGAAGTCAATTTTTTGAGTAAATAATTAGAGGTGTTTGTGATCAGGGAAAACTCGAGAATGGACGAGAAATAGCTGTAAAAAGACTATCAGAAAAATCTGAACAGGGAGTAGCAGAGTTCAAAACCGAAGTTATCTTAGTTGCAAAACTTCAACACAAGAACTTGGTCAAGCTATTAGGATTTTGTGTGGCATTAAAGGAAAAGATACTAGTTTACGAGTATCTTCCTAATTCAAGTTTGGATCGATTTCTATTTGGTAATATATACTGTGGTAATTTAAAAGTCATGACATATCAATTGGTCTTAATTACAGTCACTGTGTAATATGAAGTGTTTGATAATAAAGTGATATTTTCTAAAAAATCTATGGTTTGTCACTGAAAAATATTATGCTAAGAAAAGTAAGAATCTTTCCGTACATAATAATATTTTAAAAATTAACCATTCTTACATTTCTAACTCTTTTTTTTTTTCTAAGGTTTATCTTTTAAAATAAACTTTACTAAGTACTTGTTAAATTTTAATTGATATTGTGAACACTTGTTATACAAACTAAAACGAACTTATACGTAGTATATGGAGTATTAAGAATCTAAGATATCCTCTTTAAATCATTTTATGGAGACCACAAGATGGCAATCCTCATCTCCCTTGATAATATGGTTTTAGAATTTAAATCATGCATCGCGTGCAAAGTAATTAATAACTAACATTACAGAGTAGATTAAATGATAAATATAATTTTCAAAGGCAAGAAATATTATCTAGTTCCAAAGGCAAGAGGCTAGAGTGAAGGGAATAAGAACTGCTAATTTTGTTGTTATAAGTGATTTGTTTGACTAATTTCTAGCGGCAATCATGTTGTATTACAGATAAAAAGAAGCAAACATCATTAACCTGGGAAACAAGGTTCAAAATCATAGTTGGTATTGCAAGAGGGCTTTTGTATCTTCATGAAGATTCTCCACTCAAAGTTATTCATCGAGATCTTAAAGCAAGTAATATATTATTGGATGAACATATGAACCCAAAGATATCAGATTTCGGCCTTGCAAAACTATTCAAAGTCAATCAAAGTCATGGTGATACTAATCGAATCGTCGGGACATAGTAAGATCTCTGAGCCTGCCTTAAACCTTTAGTCTATATATATATATATATATCATTGTTTATATTCCGTACTCCGTACTATTTATTTTTACTCAAATTTACCTTTGTTTTGTATATTGTTGATTAGTACATTTAATCGTCTAATAAAAACATCTATTTTTTATGCATTAAATAAGTATTGCAATTTATTGAAATAGAAGACAATGTTTCTAATCAGGCCCTCGTTCTACCTGCAGTGGTTATATGGCTCCTGAATACGCAATAACCGGTCATTACTCTGTAAAATCAGATATTTACAGCTTTGGAGTCATTGTCCTTGAAATATTGAGTGGTGAAAGAAATAGATACTTTCGAGGATTGCAGCTTGAAGAGGCACTATTACATCGTGTAAGCTCCACAATTAGAAGATCATTACTACTTGCTTAAAAGCTTTATTTGTTCTACTGCTTTTGTAATAACTTCAATTTCAACTTGTTCGATTGACAGGCATGGAGGTTGTGGATTGAGAACAAGGCTTACGATTTGATAGATGAAGCGTTTAAAGATAACTGTCCAATAGAAGAAGTAATGAAATGCATCCAAATTGGTCTGGTATGTGTCCAAGAATATGCAGTAGAAAGACCGAGCATGAACTCAATTGTTGCCACCCTTAGTGGACAATCTATTAGCTTTCCGGTGCCAAAGCCGCCACATTTCTTTAGCTTAACGAATGGCTTAGAAGAAGAAGATAATCAGAGGTTGGACAACATAAGTAATCCCCTTATTAATGTGTATACAGGCACTGGGATGATTACCGAGTTATGTCCTCGTGACTAAACATGAGTTTTTACTAGGAATAATTAATATGTTTTGCATGTATTAAGAAAATAAGAAACATTTGCTTTTCAATGGTCAAACTTGCTACCCTTTGATCATATATACTTACAATTATGTACTCCGTAATATAATAGAAATTATCAAATAAGGTTTTTTTTTTTTTTTTTTTGTTTTTTTTTTTTTTTTTTATAAGGACTTTTTGTGAGAAACTATCTAATAAAACCTAAATTTTGTGAGAAACTACCTAATAAAAAAATATCGTAAGAAACTACCTAATAAAAGGTAAAATGTTGTAAGATACTACCTTTGACCGAATTTCCACCGTTGACTTAATTTTACGACGTTGATTCACCTTAAACACCCTCGAAACCATCGTGAGGGTTGGTTTTCAAGGTGGTAAGGTTATTTTCGGGGTGGTTGTAGGATATTCCGAGTTGGTGAGGGTAGATTAGTGCCTCGAGATGGTGGTTTTTGGGGTTAGAGGTTGTGGTTTAGGGGTTGAAAAGTGGTTTAGGTGTGGTGGAGGCGATTTCAAGCAAGTTGTGTTAGTTTTGGGAATGAAAACGGTGGTTTCGATTATGTTTTGAGGTCGGTCAACGGTGGAAATTCGGTATAGGTAGTATTTTACAACATTTTACATTTTCTTAGATAGTTTTTATAGCTTGTAATTTTGTATGATTTTAGAGTGGTTTTGAGCCTTAGAACTGTGAGAAATCAATGTTTTAGTTCGCTAATAATTACGCTATTCTTATGCATTTTTTGTGTATCTTATGCTTCACGGAGTTGCTAGTTTTTTGGTGCATATTTAGGTATAAAGATGGCACTTTGAACCTTTTGGATAAAGAAGCAAAGAAGTTGGAGGCAAGAAGAGGAAATAAGGGAACTATGGAAGAATGAATCAATGAAGGAAGAATTAAAGAAGCAAGGAAAAGTGTCTAAGAGTAAGATAAGAGCATTAAAAGGGTTTTGGAAGGATTTTTGCACTAAGGTCAACTTTAAATGACCATAACTTTATTTCTACTCAATATTTTGCAGTGATTCAAATTGGAGATTAAAGTTCATCTCAAGTGCTTTCCAACGAATGGTCACATGACTTTTTTTTCGATGAGAAATGAAGAAGTTATGGCCTTCCGAAATGAAGTTGTTTTTGTCAGAAAATGTTGCACGAACGTGGCACTTTTCGTGCCAAAAAGTGGCACGTTCGTGCACATCCTTGCACGTCTGTGCCGAATTGCAGTAGCTACTGCACTTCACTAGGCGAAAAACCTCAATCCCCACCGGTTCAAACCATACATTCCCCACCGGTTTTGAACAGTTCTTGATTTGGGGGGTGCGAAATCCTCAATGATTTCCCACCGGTTTTAAACCGGTGGCAAAAATAACTTTTCGCACCCGTTTAGGAGAGAACCGGTGGCAAAACATCAAAATTATGTTATATATGGGGCACTTTTGCCATCGGTTCACTAGAAAACCGGTGGGGAAAGAACACTTTTGTCACCGGTTTTCAAAAGAACCGGTGGCAAAAGTGAACTTTTCCCACCGGTTTTCAAGTGAACCGGTGGCAAAAGTGCGCCATATATAACATCATTTAGATATTTTTGCCACCGGTTCTCCCCTAAACCGGTGCGGAAAGTTATTTTTTTAGGCACCGGTTCATTTAAAAAACCGGTGCTAAAATCTGTTTTTTTTTTTAAAATTTTTTTATATAATTAAAAATAATTAAAAACCTGCACATCCTGTATTAATTCTGCCATTAAAATATATTATAATAACAGTAATCATAATAATTATTATTACCCGTATTATTATTATTATTAAAAATACTAATAATATATAATAATTTTTACATTGGAATAATAACAACAATACATAAATATTAATTAATAACCGTAAAATGCGATACAATGAAATGTCATATAGCTTTTACAACTCATTAATTAAAAGGTGTTATATTTACAATCTATACTAATAATTAATGTATAAGTTAACAAGTTCAAATTAAATTATATGTGATGAAAGACGCTAACATGTCTCGAACTTCATTCAGCTCTTTACTCGTCAATGGACCTCCTTTCTATACCTTGCAAAACTTGGTTAAGCAAAAATGATGTTAGCTAGAATTAATTACTTAGGTTATGTATGTAAAAATACATTTACAATTTAAGTTAGACAAAAATTTAATACATAGGCGTATATGACTACTACTTCACCTATTTTCTACATTTATTGCCAAATCAACTCATTCTTCCTCATAAATGTCAATATTACCTAGTTAGAGGCAGCTAAGGCTTGAAATCACATTAAAAGAACAAGTCAAGTGTTTTAAGACGCATTTTCATTCAAAATGGCCGAAATAAGGCCTATATCACTACTTGTATGCCTATCTTCTATATTTTTAATTAAATTAGCTCATTCTTCCTCTTAACATGTCATTATTACCTAGTTAGAGGCATCTAAGCCTTGAAATCACATTAAAAGAGCATTTGAATGGTTTTTGGACGCAATTTCATTCAAAATGGCCGAAATAAGGCCTAAATCACTACTTGTATGCCTATCTTCTATATTTTTAATCAAATTAGCTCATTCTTCCTTTTAACATGTCATTATTACCTATTTAGAGGCAGCTAATGCTTGAAATCACATTAAAAGAGCATTTGAATGGTTTTTCGACGCAATTTCATTCAAAATGGCCGAAATAAGGCTTATATCACTACTTGTATGCCTATCTTCTATATTTTTAATCAAATTATCTCATTCTTCCTCTTAACATGTCATTATTACCTATTTAGAGGCAGCTAAGACTTGAAATCACATTAAAAGAACAAGTCAAGTGTTTTAAGACGCATTTTCAACCTAAATGGCCCGAATAAGGCCTATATCACTACTTGTATGCCTATCTTCTATATTTTTAATCAAATTAGATCATTCTTCCTCTTAACATGTCATTATTACCTAGTTAGAGGCATCTAAGCCTTGAAATCACATTAAAAGAGCATTTGAATGGTTTTTGGACGCAATTTCATTCAAAATGGCCGAAATAAGGCCTAAATCACTACTTGTATGCCTATCTTCTATATTTTTAATCAAATTAGCTCATTCTTCCTTTTAACATGTCATTATTACCTATTTAGAGGCAGCTAATGCTTGAAATCACATTAAAAGAGCATTTGAATGGTTTTTGGACGCAATTTCATTCAAAATGGCCGAAATAAGGCCTATATCACTACTTGTATGCCTATCTTCTATATTTTCAATCAAATTAGCTCATTCTTCCTATTAACATATCATTATTACCTAGTTATAGGCAGCTAAGACTTGAAATCACATTAAAAGAACAAGTCAAGTGTTTTAAGACGCATTTTCAACCTAAATGGCCCGAATAAGGCCTATATCACTACTTGTATGCCTATCTTCTATATTTTTAATCAAATTAGCTCATTCTTCCTCTTAACATGTCATTATTACCTATTTAGAGGTAGCTAAGCCTTGAAATCACATTAAAAGAGCATTTGAATGGTTTTTGGACGCAATTTCATTCAAAATGGCCGAAATAAGGCCTAAATCACTACTTGTATGCCTATCTTCTATATTTTTAATCAAATTAGCTCATTCTTCCTTTTAACATGTCATTATTACCTATTTAGAGGCAGCTAATGCTTGAAATCACATTAAAAGAGCATTTGAATGGTTTTTCGTCGCAATTTCATTCAAAATGGCCGAAATAAGGCTTATATCACTACTTGTATGCCTATCTTCTATATTTTTAATCAAATTATCTCATTCTTCCTTTTAACATGTCATTATTACCTATTTAGAGGCAGCTAAGACTTGAAATCACATTAAAAGAACAAGTCAAGTGTTTTAAGACGCATTTTCAACCTAAATGGCCCGAATAAGGCCTATATCACTACTTGTATGCCTATCTTCTATATTTTTAATCAAATTAGCTCATTCTTCCTCTTAACATGTCATTATTACCTATTTAGAGGCAGCTAATGCTTGAAATCACATTAAAAGAGCATTTGAATGGTTTTTCGACGCAATTTCATTCAAAATGGCCGAAATAAGGCTTATATCACTACTTGTATGCCTATCTTCTATATTTTTAATCAAATTATCTCATTCTTCCTCTTAACATGTCATTATTACCTATTTAGAGGCAGCTAAGACTTGAAATCACATTAAAAGAACAAGTCAAGTGTTTTAAGACGCATTTTCAACCTAAATGGCCCGAATAAGGCCTATATCACTACTTGTATGCCTATCTTCTATATTTTTAATCAAATTAGATCATCCTTCCTCTTAACATGTCATTATTACCTAGTTAGAGGCATCTAAGCCTTGAAATTACATTAAAAGAGCATTTGAATGGTTCTAAATTATATATGTAAATCAAATTCAAACACACACCATGCATATAACATTCATATAGATACAATAATTCATATATGCTTCCAAAGGGTCCTTATCGCTCCATCCTAACCCATCCTTGAACGTTTACTCTCACTAGTGAATGTATGTCGACTTTCCAATTTTAAGGAAAATCCGGCAGCATTTCCCCCCAGTTCTCGAAGTACACGATGTAGGTAATAACTTACCCACATATGTACCCATAGAACATGGTGATCGAGGAAATGTTAAGCCAAGATGTTCCTTAAAATCGAAAAAAGAAGACATACATTCACCACCTAAGTGAGAGTAAACGTTCAAGAACAGTCCCAACCGGGGACTATTCAAGACTTTCTCCTAATGAGAAAGCCTTGAACGGGTATCTAGGCATATGATGATGCAAGCATTTATATATTTTTGTATTAATTTGTCATTAAACAATACACAAGTTGTAATGGCATGAGAAAACTTTCATCATGAATCAAGAAAAAGAAACATAGACTAAGTTTTTAATTCATACCACAATTGAGCTAAATTTGTAGTCTTCAAGCTAAACTTGTGCTTCAATTCACATATGAATCTATAAAAAAATTAAAAAGAAAAAACAAAAGTTAGTAAGTAATTAATACCTACATACATTGCTAAAGAATAACGCATCATTGACCAAACTAACAATTGCTAATCACTAGTTTTTTTAAATTTTTGAGGAAGCACTGTCAAGCTAAGCTTGCTTTCTGCATTTAGTGTGAAAGAACATCAGATTACATACAAAAATTAAAAAGAAAAAACAAAAGTTAGTAACTAACAATTGCTAAGCACTAGTTTTTTTTTTAATTTTCCTTTCATTCTCTTATTTTCTCCTTTGATAAAGTTCCTATTTTATTTCTTTATTTCGGCATGTTTCTAGTTTATTTTGTAGTTACTATTAGTTTGTAGTTTACTTCTTGTTTTTTAATTTTCCTTTTATTCTCTTATTTTCTCCTTTAATAAACTTCAAATTTGGCCTATTTTTAAGGGATGCATGCTATGTATGTTTGGATTGTTTCTGATTCTTTTTTACATTCTAGAAGACTGAAAGAAATTCTTGTTGATAATGCAAAATTGTTGATTATCTTTGTGAATGATAATTACAATCCTGTGGAAAGGAGAGAAGGCAGGAAAAGTGGGAAAGAAGTGGTCAGGAAATCAGCAAACCTTCAAGTTTCTGCGAAACCGAACACTTCTAGCAACAAATCTCATTCATCTCACAGCAACAGGAGAGCTGATATGTGTTCTACTAACACTAATAACCAGTCTCTTAGAGCTGCCAAACCCAGCTCTACTACTGCTGTATCTGTGTATGAAGAACAGGTAAGCCATTATGGTATTGAGATTTGTGCACTTTGACTTCATATAGTTCATGAATCTAATTTGAGACTGATGAAGCAGATTACAGAGCTGAAGTTATCAGTTGACAGTCTTGAGAAAGAGCGCGATTTTTATTTCTCAAAGTTGAGAGACATTGAAATTTTATGTCAAACACCAGAGATCGAGAACTCACTTGTATATGCCTTATAAACCCACTTGTATATGCTTTTTTTGGTTGTGTTTTGAATCAAAGAAATTTGATGGTGTGTTATAAGGACTGCAATCTGAGATTTTCTACTATGTTTTCGTTTCTTAGATTGTGGCAGCAATGCAAAAGATATTATATGCTACGGATGATGAAACATCTGTGGTGGCTGAAGCACAAGCCATAGTATCACAGCACATAAAGCATTTAAGTCCGATAGTTGAGGTCTCAGAAGAGAGTACAATGGTTGAAAATCAGAGGAAAAGCATTGATATCGATACTCATACAAACGGAAAATCTGATGTTTCTGATGTTTCTGATGTTTCTAATACAGTTACTATTAGTTTGTAGTTACTATTCACTCCCCTGCTAACTGAAACAGCTACACTAGCAGCTCAGTTTACCTGATTCCTAGGATGCAAATGTAGATCAAGCAAAGCTAATTCAGGAAATAATCCAGTAATAAAAGTAGGGAACTCTCGAGGTTTAACTTAATTAAGTAAACTTAATAGGAGAATTTGGAGCATTAATGAGCTTTGTAATTCATTCATATGCCTGCAGTCACACCTTTTACTGGCTTATATAGCCTTAAAATGGACTGAACTGGCAATTACATTAATTGTAAATAAACATCAGCATACTGTCTGAGTCCTCGATCTGAAAAAATTGAGGGTAAATTGGCTTATCCTGTTTAAAAAGAATCCTGGGATTTGTTTTCAGTGCTAAAAGTTTTGCGGGAGTTCTTATATCTTGTATAATCTTTGACAGATTTCTCATCTAAAAGTCTCACTCACTCCCATGTTCTACCACAAAAGAAAGTGGGAAGCAAATTCAAGCCACAAGTGAATAAAAATGCTAGTATCTTTCTGTATTTACTCTTATTAGCAAGCAAATTCAAGCCACAACCATCCAATATGCAATGCCTGAAATCCTACTTAATTGGTGAGCATTTTGATGGCAATCACATCAAAAAAATTCAAGCATTTTTACATAAAGAATCAAGGAAACTCATCACAGAAGATTGAGGATTATGGCAATCACCTTAATAATCTCCACAAGCTGATCAACTCCACTCTCACCGGGGAATAAAGGCTGTAAAAGCAAGCATACATAGACCACGGTTATGATGTATGAAGCAACATAGTCTCGCGAACTCAACTCAAACCATTAAAGTCAAAAACATACTTGTCCAAGCAGCAGCTCAGCAAGAACACAGCCAGCAGACCAAATGTCAGTTGCTGTTATGTACTCAGTTGCTCCAAATATCAGTTCTGGTGCACGATAGTATTTGGAGCATATATAAGATATATTTGGCTCTCCTTTCACCTGCCATTAAAATTAAAAATATGGTGTTTTAGCCAATAAAGAAAAGATAATATCAACAGCAATGAAGCTGACAGAGCACTAGCACCAGGATGGTCAAGGACACAGCAAAAAGGGTGAAGAGAGCAAAAATGATGAGATGGCTAAGGACTTTATAGATGTTTTACTTGATGTCCAGAAAGAAAAGAAAGTTGGGTTCGCCATTGACAGAGATAGCATCACAGCTCTAATACTGGTAAGGGTAACAATCTATCTCCATTTAACATCTTCCTGGGTACAGCCATCAACCACAATGTTCGTACTCAACAATCCTTACCATTTCCTTCTTTCACTGCTGCCTCTGTATAGCCCACCAATTTCTGAGCCATGCTACCCAAAGGCTCAACCTCAAATTACCTAACTCCTGGAAAACTCGTGAGCTACCTAATGAGCTACCTAACTACAAACCACCAAAAAAACCACTCTGTTCAGCAGCCATACGAATGGCCAAAGCAGCCAGCTAATGAGCCATATACAACAACGCACATATACACATGCAATTATGAAAAAAGAACTTTCGGCCACCAATTATCAACATCCACCAGCCAACTCTATTCGCCTAGCCAGCCACCGCAATTACCACCCTCACCCCCCACCACCATATACTATATACTGAACTCGAAATCAAATCAACGACAAACCCTAGATTGCGAAAACTGAAATCAATAATCTAAAAAGGACAAAACAAATTCTTACCTCGAAGTTGCTTCAATGGAGGTGAGAAAGCTCGAACCCGCTTCAATGGAGAATTGAGAGTACGCGTAATGCAGGAGTGATATGGACAAAGCTCAAAATGCGCTTCAATGGAGAACTACGAGCACGCCTAATGGAGGAGAAATATGGAGAATGGCGAAAAAAAGAGGTGGTGAAGCTAAGAGAAGGGTGAAGCTAGATGGAGGGAAAACTGAAAATGAAAAGGCAGGGGGAAAGAAAGAAAGAAGAAGCTGAACCCGTTTTTTTTTTTCAATTAAACCGATTTTTTTTTAAACACCGGTTTGTGTTGAACCAGTGGCAAATCTTTTTTCTTCCTTTTTTTTTTTAACAAAAACAATTAGGATTTCAAATCGGTTTTTAAGAACCGGTGGCAAAAGGGGGGGTGCCTTTTTCAATTTTTCTACTAGTGCTTATTTTAACAGATCTACACGTCTGTGCAACCTTTGGCACGTCCGTGAAGACCTTTAGATGAGCCGTTTTCTCCGTCCTTTTACTTGGGGGTTATATAATACCCCATTGGCTTCATTTGTGGACTTCATCTTCTTCCCTTTAGCTTCCTTATGCCCTTATCTCTTAGTTAGTTCTCTAAACTCTCATGAATTAGCTTAGTTTCTCTCAAAACTTAATCATTGTAGTAGATTAATTGAAGTTTGTGTTCTTAATTTGAACAATTCCTCAACTTTGAAGCTTCATAAGTAATCTCTTTCCTCTATCTCTTACTCTTTATTTTCTGTTTTTAATTGCTTTTCATTGCTAATTTCTCTCTAACCTTGTTTAATTGTTGTTGCATGTTCAATCCACCTTGTTCATACCACTTCTCCCCCTTTGTTAGATTAATGTTGAATTTAATTATTGTGTAGGATGTTGAACACCATGATTAGTGAGTATGTAATTTCTTAACTAGTGGTTGGTGAAGACCCAACCAAGCCATGGGTTGATTAATTTTTGTGCTTGCATGTTCACTTTGGGTTGATAATCTATAACATCCCCAAATCTCCCTCTACGGAAATACTAGTATAATACGTATGATTATACCTAGAGATAGACTTAGGCGTATTACCGCCGCGTGATTATGCAAGGCTACTCAAACTACTAACCAAAACCAATACTTTGCAGCGGAAATTCAAACTTTTTCTTTATTAATAATAACTACAAATAGAAACTATTGTCATGAGTACTCATAATTAAACAACCAACAATCCTAATTCTAGGTGAAAAATATTCCCGGGACTCCCATATGCTCAATTATTGACTCCACCTGAAAATAGTCAACATTGCTTACCATTAAGGTAAACAGGGCGAACCAAAACAAATAAGAAATACGGATTAGCAAAATATGCTAAGTACGATAAGTGCAAGATAAGTAAATTCAATTTATTTGCAAACATGCTTTTAAACCAATTCCAATAATTAATCCAATGAACTCCAAAACTCATGTTTTCAAATCAATTCTCAATAATTCAATAATTCGATGAAACGATTTATAAACCAATTCCTTTTTTGAAAACCAATTCTCAAATATCCTCAAAATAATTCCAATAACTCAATAATAATGATTAATAAAATCAATTATTTTCGAAAACTCAACCTCTGCTCTAAGTGTGCACACCCCCCAAACTAGTCTCCTACTATTTCAAGGCTATTCTTGGAGAAAGACTAGGTCATACAAAGTCCATAGTGTTCAATGAATCCGCATAGTGGGATTAATATAATAGTCATGCTTGTAAAGCTTTTATAAATACTTCAATAATTCTCATGAACTCCTTTTTGAATAAAATCAACCTTTATATAATAGAATAACTCAAAAACTCCTTTTGTATTTAATTTAATAAGCTTTTAAAATCAAACCCGTTTAAAAACTCTTTAAAACAATCCAACATACTTTTTAAAACCAAGTTCCTTTAAACATAATAAATAATTTCAAACCATTCAAAACATGATATTAAAATCAATCCCTCAAAAATACATCTATTAAAACAAATATTAAAATCAATTCATCCAACCATACTTTATTTCATAAATCATAATTCAAATCAATTTAATTCAATCACCAATAAAATCATATAAAACATGCTATTCAAACCAATTACTTTCGAAGGTATCTAGCCACCTAAACATACCTTGATTCCGTATCTCAATCAACATTTCGCACTTTCAAAGTTTAATCACGAATACACCTTGCAATTAACATAACCATAAGGTTATCACAACATCTTTAGACATAAACCCAAATCTAATGTGCATGGACTATAAAACTCTTTATAAAAATAATACTTTAATATAAATTTATAGCTTTGAAATAGGTATTTATATTTTAGAAAACTAACCATGAAAAAAATAAAGGAATAGGATTAAAGAGAATGGATTTGCGTTGGAAAGAATAGGCAGAACTTGCAGAGGCCATTACTCCTTCGATATAACTCCGAATTGGGTGATTCTTGAGCCTAACCTTAAAGATTTTTAGAGAGGAACAATTTCCGTGCAATAGAAAAACCCTAAAACTGACCAGAAGTGCCCGAAAATTGGCTCTAAAGATATACGGGCTGATTTTCTTTTTGAAAAGAGGAGAAGAAAAGTAGGAAAATGTTGAGGGAAAAGAAGAGTAAGAGAGAAGAAGAGAATTGAGTTTTTGGTGTGAAGAATGTGAGAGGTATGAGGGGGTATTTATAGGCTAGCTCATGCAAGAATTATGGTAGGAGAATGTAGGAAGAATTATGGTAAATTGGTTTAAGAAAATTACTTGGAGAAGAGAGCTAAAGAATTATGGAAAGTCTAGATTATGGTGATTAAGTAATGAAGAAATAAGATAAGTATGTAGTAATGAAATATTAAATGGTAAATGGCTTTGTTTGGGAAATAATAAAGAATGATTTAAGGTAGGGAAATAAGATAATCAAATATTTAGGAGATGGAAAATAAGAATTAAGGAAAATAATAGAATTTAGGAAGATAATTAAAATACAAAAATTACCAAAATAATTTTTCTCAAAATACAATATAGTGGCCGAAAATTTGAGCTTTCCTAAGCTCATATTTTTGAACCTCCCTTTTAATATTTAGGCAATTATTTTGCTAGTTTTTAAGGAATAAAAATGATTGTGTAAATAATATATTTTGTATAAAATAATTAATTAGAAAAATACTAATTATTCACTAATTAATTTAAATAAGAAAATTAGATTTTCTACACGTAGAAAATCCGAAAATCCTAGCTAATTAATTAGGAAAATTCGGCCCTTTTAAATTAAATAAGAAAATATAAATTTTGCTTAATTAAAATATCTGAAATATGTATAAATAATTCGATTTTTAAAATAAAATAAATGGATAATTTAAAATCCAAAAATAATTAAGTTTTAAAATACTTTTGGCGCCAAAATTCAAATATCATTTTGGCTCCAAAATTTAAATAGTAAAATAAATTACTAAAATACACTATTTAGAAAATAATAATTAATTAATTAATTAATTAGAAAATACGTTTAAAAAATACGGGGTATTACATAATCGATTGTTAAAGGATTGGTTAATTTCATGTGTAATTGGATGGCCACTTATTGTTCATGTATTCACTTCTATGCTTGCATTGAAAGATGGGGTCTAATTGTGAGCCTTCTCTTGTATAATTGTACCGTTCCTTATTTAGATGATGTACTCTTAGTTGCAATAATTAGGTTAGATTTCCCAATTACTTGTGCCTTATTGCTTTCTCGTACTGATTGAAAGACAAATTCGAGTTTGTAGTCTACTTCCCATCGTTGAACTTGGTTGGCCTATCGTGTTAGTTGAGTTTGGTTTAGGAATGCTTAGTGTTGTGAGTTCGAAAGAAGACAATGTTGAGTGCCCCTTTCTATCACCCAACTCGTGTTCATGTTTGTCTATTGTATGATCTATTGGTTTGGTTGGTGTCGATTCCCATTTCCCCCTAGTGTTTATCTCCATAGTAATTAATTAATCAAAACCCCAATATTGTGACCGAGCTAGCTTACAACTGTTTCATATTCTTGGTGTACTCATACCCATTATATTCCCTTTGGATACGATCCTTTACTTGCCCTAGACTTGTCTTAGGTTTGTTTAGGTAGAAATAGTGTTTTGCTTTAGGGTGTTCGTCCAAAGACCGAATTTTCCCTCTACCAAAAAGGGCACCGTTGCCGGGGAATAGCGTAGAGCATTGAGTTACTTATGAAATATGTGAGACTAGTTCATTTTCATAGCTTTATTTTTCTTTGTTTTCTTCGACTAATCTACTAATCTCCCATCTAATTCTCTTTGTTTTATGCCCAAATGCAGCAAGAGCACTACATCTTGTGCCGTTGAATCTTGAGCTCGAAAAGGTTGTAAGGGCGAATCGAAGAGAAAAGAAGGAGAAAGCAAGTATTGCTATTTCAAGCGAACTGCAAGTAGTAGTTGAATCCGATCATTCTAGTTCTAGTGACTATAGTGGATACTCCACTCCACTAGAATCACCAAGGGATAATTCCCCAACTTCTTCACCTCTCCATCAATTTCAAATGGCTCTTCCAAACAAAACCTTAAGAGGGTTTGGTGTTCCTCCACCTTATCAAGAAGCAGGTGGGATTGCTACTCCCATTACCGAAGCAAATAATTTTGAGATAAGGCCCGCCCTTATCACCTTGATAGAGGGTCACCAATTCTCCGAGCTAGGCAAAACATGAGGATCCCATTGCGCATCTCAAGCAATTCACAGGGTATTGTAGCACCGTGAAGGCAAAAGTAATCCCTAAAACCACTTAAATAGATAGGGAAGTAGGGTCGAATCCACAGAGAAACAATGTTCTTTTATTTCTAATAAATTATTATAATCTAAATTACCAAGTACCAAATATGATTTTATATGTAAATTACTTTAAGAGAACTAACTAAACTAAGCAAATAAGACTAAGAGAATATCAATTAAATAAAAGCCTAGGGCATAGGTTCACCAATAAATAATACCCCGGGATGAAAGACAACAATAATCAATTATCAATGCATGAATTAACCATATTATAAAGGGCTTTTGCTACGTATTACAATCACATAATTAATTTAACGGTATTAAATCGCATATCTCGAATCTTGACTTAACCATTTATAAATTAATCTGCTTATTGAAACTAAGCCTTAATACCAATTCTCATCTGTCGAATCTCGGATCAATATTGCGTAACTCATACAATTAAACTAGCGGTAATCTAATTGTATAGCATTATATCAATCAATAGGAAATTAGTTCAAAACACCAACAATCAACAATAATAAATCATCCCTTCATATTATTTACGGATCCCACAAGACCCTAGATAGAAAACTACTCGTACATAATTGAAATTAAACTAATCAAAATAATTAAATTAAGCATAATTAAAACAATAATAATAAAACTAATATGAAAGCAATTAAATTAAACTATAGTCAAAACAAAGAAGCAAACATTAATCCTAAAAATAACGAAACTACAGTCACCGAAAGCTAATGAATTGGAAGAAAACTAAATAAAGCTAAATTATGAAAACTAACAAAAAGTCGCGTAAAATCTGGAAACTAAAAAAACTAAAGTCAACTCAAAACAATAAATTATGAAATCCCACTTAAACAATCTAAAGAAAAACTTAACAAGATTAAAAGCTAATAACAAAAAGATCTAATCGAAAGCTGCGGGAAAACAAAACTAAAGACTAAAAGAATTAATCTATCTAACCCTCCCCCTATCTTACGTACTACTCTTCTCTTGTATAGGAAATAAGCCCACAATCCCACTAACAATAGAACTCTAAAAGCAATAGTTATTATATGCACCATTGTGCACCTAGAAATAGGTGCATCATGTCTATAATATGAACATTTAATAAAAAGATATGAACACCTTTTATATAAATAACGTTTTAAACTAAATTTTCATATTATAGACGTGGTGCACCTATATAAATAACGATTTAAACTAAATAATGTTCATAACAGTACATTATATCAAATTATGTACTAAATTTTCATTTGGAATATAATAAATGTTCATCTTATATATCAAATTTCAATTGAGGTTCGTAATTCCTTAACCCAAACTAACTTATTTTCATATATCGACCTAACTCAAATGTTCAACAAAAACATATACATGTTCAAATATCTATCATTATAAGTTCACAATGTACATTAATTTTATCATAAAATGGTCAGTTTGAGGGTAACTTTAATTATTTTTGTGGTAACTTTAACCACTTAAAGGGTAATTTTTAATTTGTCGTTGGTTTGAATTTTTTTTAATGTATAATTTCTTACAGATTCATAATTACATATAAAGGCTAATATGATTAATCTAATACATTATAAGTTTTTTTTGTAAGATAAAATTATTATTAGAAAAATAATAACTTTTGTAGTATAAAGGGTAATTTTAAATACCTTTTTGATAACTTAACCCGATTTACAATAAATTAATGTAAACCCGTCTTTTTGGAGAATTTTTGTGTAGAACTATATTCCTTCTTCTCTTCATCAAGTAAATAAAAGCCATGTTTCGATCTATCAACTGCTAAGGTGGTTTTTTTTTAATTTCTTTTTTTTTTGTTTTTCAATTCACTCCCCTTGTATAAATAAATTATTCCCATTAACTTTTTATGTTAATTTTTTTCTTATTTTCAAACAGTAACTTTGGAAATTATATGATTTATATCCAAGCGGCAACATATTTGTCCCATTGATTTACTTTCATTATTTCCAACCACTTTCTGAGTTTCTGGTACAATAATTCAAAGGATATATAAGGTTGACTTCTTGATTTTTGACAATAAATGTCACACAAAACAGGAATCTTGTAAATCCTGAAAAATTGTATTTATATAAAATAGAAATCAGACTGTGTCATCAAATTGTCAAGGGTTTTTATATGCATTACGAGTAGATATTTGGATGTATAATAGTTATAAACTTCGAAGCGGTCAAGTTTGGCAATTAAGCCTTGTTTCCTTATTTAGGCCTCGAAACTGTCCAAGAAAGTATCTACGCACGTTCTAGAGATTGTCCATCTCGAAGGCGGCCAAGTTGATCGATCGATGACAACAACTAGGAGGTTAGCGAGCGACGCGTCACGTATATTAATTACTTGGTTTCTATTGAATTGACAACGAGACTAAAAAGAATAATGAAGATGACAACAATATAAGATTTGGTGTCGCCTTCATCTTCTAACACTTGCAATTTCAATTATTCGTAGACCCATTTTTTAGTACACATATAAAATGGCTAGAGTATATATATTATTGCTTACAATCCTACCTTTTCCAATTGCTATTGCTACAACACACAACGCGCTCTATATTGGCTACAATTGCACAGGCAGTGCAGCTTCGTCGACACTTGACAGTAATAGAGCCTCACCTTCGTACCTATACAACCTATATAATTTGCTAGGAACTTTTACTTCCCATGCCTCAAGCGCGGCTTATTATAACTCTTCCCTTGGTCAAACCCCCAATCGTGTGTATGCTATATACATTTGTCGGTTTGACCAAACTGCTCGAAGTTGTAATGCTTGTATAAATGAAGCCAAAGATCAAATACTCAAAGCGTGCCCCTACCAAACTGAGGCTATTATTTGGTACGAAAATTGTATGATCCGTTATTCCAAGTACTCGTTTTTTGGCAGAATGGATGTATCTCCCTGGATAGCAATATCAATGCCGCAAAATAGTACTAGAGATCAAGTGGTCCATTTCGAGAAATATATGCGGAAGAGCATGTATGATTTGGCTATATCGACAGCTGATAACTCGTCTCCAAAGGCGAGGTTTAAAATGAGAGTGATTAATATAACGGGATTTGGGAGCTTATATGAGATGACACAGTGTGTGCCTGAAATTACCACCAAGGATTGCCATCTCTGCTTAACGATTGCTATAGGGAGGCTTGCAAATATTAGCGCCAGTGCTCGCGTCTTGTTGCCTAGTTGTATTGTTTGGTATCACACTGCTCCTTTTTATAACTCTTCAGCAATAACCTACCCGTTTTTCAACTCATCCTCGGCGACACACCCACCACACACAAAGATAAAGACTCCAGCCGGTAAAAGTTGATTAAATTTACGTACGAGTACGACCTATTATAGCGATAACATGTACAATAGTATGATAACGAGTATACTCCTAGTATACTTGCTCTAATACGTTTGATGTTTTGTTTATCATATATGAAAATTTTCATTTGTTTATCAGATTTTGCTTCACCAAATTAAAAATTTCATATTATTTTACTATACAGGAAGGAAGAAAAGATCTTCACATATTGTCGTAGCAGTTTGTGTACCAATAGTTGTAGCAATCTTGCTTTTCTCCAGTGCTTGGTTTTGTATCTATCGTCGTAAGCACTCAAAACCATCTTCAGGTAATTTTCATTTTTTTTTTTTTTTTGAAACATCTTCAGGTAATTTAACTTGCAGATTATTCCATGTCTTTCTACTTATTATTACAGATATGGAAGATATTGCTGGACTAGAGTCATTACAATTTGAGTTCAAGGCGATTAAAGCCGCAACAGATAACTTTTCTCCAAGTAATAAACTTGGACAAGGTGGATTTGGTGTGGTTTATAAGGTAAAATTCTACCGCCATAACTCCTTCCTTCCCACAATGCCTTATCCGTTAATTTGGATATGTTTGCTAACGTATAACTTTAAGTCTTTAACCATCAACATATTTCGTATTTGATTATTCGTAAGCAATTCTTTATTTTTGTTTCAAATCATCTATGTTTTAAAAAAAATTCATTAGGAACCATATTTTTTTTTAATCACACTTGACAGTTTTGTTACCTTATTATTAATCTTTATGCTCGAACTCAATGCTAAGTTGAACTTTGCTTGAGGGAGTATATCATTCTTTGATACGTGTTTCAATCAAATTCACGAATATATGATGTTTGTTTCATATCGCCGCCTTGGTAGGGAAAACTTCAAGATGAGCAAGAAATAGCAGTGAAAAGGTTGTCAATATATTCCGGACAAGGCATATCAGAGTTCAAGACAGAGATTCTTCTAGCAGCAAAGCTCCAACATAATAATCTGGCTAAACTCTTAGGATTTAGCTTACATGGAGAAGAGAAGTTACTTATCTATGAATTACTGCCTAATGCAAGTCTCGACAAAGTCTTATTCGGTATAATCTCATGAACTAAACTATCAACTTCATCCTAGCTAGCTAATTTGTAAATTAAAATCTTCTATTGTATAACATGTTCTATATCTATTGTAGGCCAAAATAAAGTGTCACTAGATTGGGAAACCCGGTACAAGATCTTACTTGGAACGGCCAGGGGACTATTATACCTCCATGAAGATTCAAGGCTGAAGATTATTCATCGAGATCTAAAATCTAGCAATATTCTTTTAGATGAAACCATGAACCCAAAGATTGCAGATTTTGGATTAGCAAGACTTGTTGGAAGGGATCAAATTCACGCTGACACGAGTAAAATCGCTGGAACATAGTAAGTACATTACATAATAGATTCCTTAATATATGTACAAGTTTTATCTTAAATCGATCATTATAATTTTTAACATTCTTGTATGACACTAATGACAGTGGATATATGGCTCCTGAGTATGCATTAACGGGGCGTTTCTCGGTCATGTCAGACGTCTATAGCTTCGGAATAATAGCACTGGAGATAATAAGTGGTCATATGTGTAGCTCAATTGCCTTTCCCTATCATGATGAAAGTCTACCTCTACGAGTAAGTTCACTACATACTCAACTTCCTATTTTGCCTTATATTTATTTTCGCCTCATAAATTCCATCTAAACTTCAAAATTATAATGTTTAATTTAGGCATGGAGTTTATGGAAGAGCAACTCAACATTGGACTTGGTAGATCCTAGACTTTACGGAAAATTTCCGGGCCACAAAATGGAACGATGCATCCATATTAGCTTGCTTTGTATACAAGAAGATTCAAACAAGAGGCCAACAATGGCTACGATTGTGTCGGCACTCAATGGCCACCAAGTAGCTCTCTCAGAACCGGAACCACCTTTGATTGGTCCATCAACCAACATTACATTTGGCTCACACCAGCATTTGGGTGTATCATCTTCTGGTGAATTTCTTTCAAATAGTGATAACATAACAGAAGTTTATCCTCGGTAGAGTAAGGGATATATTTTGTAGAATACTGTATATTTTTCCCTCTATGAAAAATGTTTCACTTAAATCACAATGATAAACTTTTTAAGTCTCAATGTGGAAAAAAAAAGGGATTATTATGTGACTTTACCTTGGAACTGCCAAGTCTACGCTACACAAGTTTAAGAAAAACTAATGAGAAAACTACGAGTATTAATATTAAGAAGACATTATAATTTCATGATCCAATTGAATCATGTTTAGCCTTTTACTTCAGTTTGTTATCGTCATATTTACATCACATTCCACAATTCTGTCATATGCTAATCTGAACGGGAGAACAAAAAAGTCAAATTCATGTGGTGTAGTTAGTGGACTGATAGACATTACTTTTTTTTTTTTTTTCTTATAAATTAAATTTTTTTGTAGATAATTTATTTTGGTGAATACTGATATAGACATTATAACAATATAATCGAACTATGATAGTCCATATATTTCCCCTAATATAAATTCATCAGTTCACACAATATTTTCCCTATTTTTCCTATATATACCATACATTAGCATAGACTTTTCAACACTTGACTTGCTAGCAAAAACAGTTTTGGATGTACAATCCGTTATACCTTATAATTAAATCTATGTATTTATATTTTCTACTCATTTGCTTATATGGAAACACTTAATGAGCAAATCTGTGGGAAAAGGAAATTAAAGGTTATGATGCTTTAAAATTTTATAATAATAATTGATGAATCCCACCTAAAATAATGTTTTATTTAGAAATGGAGGGAGTACATATTATTTTCCCGCACAAACTTTATTTACTCCGTGTATATTATTATATTCTATTACTTCGGAGATTTTCAAATTAATGGTCACACTGAAGGAAGATTTTAATCCCAAGAGGACCATATAATATACACTCATTGTCACTATCAACTTTAAGGCAATGACGTTTAACACCTAACCTAACTTTATATGAGTTATTGTATCATTACAACTTTCAAATGTACTCAATATATTTATTCGAATACACAATTTTGTTCATTTACTTCCCTACCAATAGCTTATTCATTCTAATATGTATATGAAGAGGCAACTTTTTCTTTCGACCTTAATCTTGGGTGTTCTTTCCCAACTTTATAGTGTTTATGCGGTGGTTGTCTTTGAGTATAATTGGTGTTCTTCCAGTTATGGTAATTACACCCAAGGAAGTGTATACCATCAAAACCTTAATCATCTTTTTTCGAACCTCTCCTCTCAAACTCTATCTCGTCGATTTTATAACACCACTAGTGGTGAGTTTCCTAACAAAGTGTATGGAATTTATCAATGTCGAGAAGATTTTACCCTAGAGGTATGCAACCAATGTATCGATGATGCAACGCAAAAAATTACAGAAGTGTGCCCTTTATATGTCGAAAGTATCGTGTGGTACGATGAATGTATGTTACGGTATGCAAACCGTTCCATATTCTCTTTGAGCGAGACATCTCCATCTGATGACGCGTGGTATACGGATACTGTCTCAAACTACGAGGAATTTGTCCCAGTGATAGAGAAGACGACGAAGACCATTATTAGTCAAGCTGCTCGTACTAGTGCTCGGGGACATTTTGCTAGCATGTATGCCAATTATACATCGATCCATAGAGTGTACAACTTCGCTATGTGCACCCCCGATATAAATGAGCTCGACTGTAAGAATTGCTTATCGATTGCTTCGAAAAAGTTATCTACATATTATAACGAAAGTAAGGGGGTGACGAGCTTCTTTCCGAGCTGCCAATTAGGTTATGATACCGCGATTAATCAGATGACGCATGTACCACTGACTCCAGATCAAGCTCAAGCTCCCGGTCAACCTCCAAATCCGGCTCCAAGTAAGGCTCTAAAAGATTGCTCTATGTTTTTTTTCCCGAGTTTTTTAAGAATTGTATTGAATGAGTAGGTAAATATTTTTTTTTAGTGTATTTGCAATCATGTGGGGTAGGAAACTAAAGTAGAGAGGTAGTGTTGGGGTCATTTTTAATGAAAATGAAATAATGCAACTTTTTACGAACCCATTGGAGAAAACAAATTAGTAAGGTAATCTTGTAGACAAGAAGGGAATATCAACGATAATTGATAAGGAAACGGGGGATTTATGACTGTGGGGCGACATATATAGTTGTAAATAGAAAGTATTTAAGAGGCGTTAATGGTCCCTCTCTAAAAAAATGTTTGAACGAGTCCAACTAGTTGTTATTGACCCGGATATCTTATCTTTTAAATACTCCAAAGCAAGGAGTAATGGGGTAGGTAGGGAATTTTAGGACAGAAATATTGTTTACACATAAGTATTACTCCGGAATATTGAATGTTAATATTTTGAAAAGGGAGATTTTTCTGTGTGGCTGGTTACATCATGTGGCCGGGGTTACTCGAGATACTCGGTTAGGGATTACTCGAGTTATTCCTGACTGAGTAATCGCTCAAGTAATCCCTGATCAAACCCCTCAAGTAACCTGTGACCCCTTATTAAATACCCCTCAAGGAACCCCTGACCCTGATCGAATAACCCCTCAAGGAACCCTTGACCGAATAACTCGAATAACCCCAGCCATACGGTGTGGCCAGCTACATATAAAAATTTGTGTTTTGAAAATATATGACTTAACAAATTTAACAAAATCTAACACAACTACATATATTTATTTTTTCCGTAAATACCTAACTAATGATTTTCAATATGAAGTACGTACATAATGTGTCAAAAGTCAATATAATACAACTGAAAAAAGGAAAGGATATAATATTTCACATACGATAAAATGCACAAGTCTACTAATAGTATACTAATATGTCACCAAGGCTGAAATAAATAGAGCCTGTCAAGGAATGATGTCATGGTTGCCGCCTTAGAATACCCCCAATTTAGGACATGCCATGCCTTAAGTAATAGTACAATTAGCCAAATATCTTGTTTGTTTACACTTCTCTTTTGCAACATTTTGGTGTCAATGCAGCGGTTACCTTTGAAGTGTACGAGTGTTCTTCAAAATATGGTAATTACACCAACGGAAGTGCCTACCAACTTAATCTCAATCGCCTTTTTTCGAGTCTATCCACCAAGACATCTACTCGGAGGTTTTACAACACCACTATCGGCGATTTTCCAAGCAAAGTTTATGCAATCTATCAATGTCGAGAGGATCTAGGCTTAGATATTTGTAGTGAGTGTATCAAAGATGCAACAAAAACAATTACGCAAGTATGTCCATTTTATAGTGAAGGTATTGTATGGTACGACGAATGTATGCTAAGGTATGCAAACCGTTCCATATTCTCCTTGAGCGAGACATATCCATCAAGGTCGGCATGGTATGATGGTGTTGTCTCGAACTATGACAAGTTTGGTCCATTAGTGGAAAAAACAATGAATAACATGGTAACTCAAGCTGCTAGTGTCACTTCTCGTGGACATTTTGCTAACACATATGTCGATTGGACATCGATCGATAGGATGTACTGCTTTGCTATGTGCACTCGCGATATAGATGAGTTTGATTGTAAGAATTGCTTGAGTACTGGTATAACAGAAATATCTGGATATTATAACAGAAGTAAGGGGGTGACAGTCTTCTATCCAAGCTGCCAATTGGGTTATGATACGAAACTCGATCAATTGAAACATGTACCACTCGTACTAGCTCCAGCTCCTGCTCAAGCTCATGCCCAAAATCGAGGTTAGACCTATAACGAAAATATTATAAGTAGATTTTGCTTAAATTAATTTGAGGAAAATTTTCTTATGATGCAATATTTTTGTATTTATTTTATAGGAAGGAAGAAAAAATCGTCACATATTGTTGTAGCAATTAGTGTTCCATTAATTCTAGCAGTCTTGCTTCTCTCAAGTGCCGGTTTTTGTGTATACTGTCACAAACGCAAAACTCCTTCTCCAGGTAATTTTACTTGCAAATTTTTGTCGACAAGCAATCTTCTATAATCATCATTTATCATTTGTCGACAAGCACATCCAATAAGAATTAAATTAATTTTATATAAAGTATGTGTTTATTTTTTGCCAATTATTACAGATGAAGAGATTGTTGGTGTAGAGTCATTGCAATTTAACTTCAAGACAATAAGAGATGCAACTGATAACTTTTCCGAGCATAATAAACTTGGCCAAGGTGGATTTGGTAGAGTTTACAAGGTACACTTCTTCAACCATAACACGATTAGTATATACAACTAGTCCCTTCGATCAAAAATAATTGTCAAAAATGAAAATAATCATTCTATTCTCATATATATACTTTTTCTCTTATGATATCTCTCTAGTTGGTAATAAATTGACTTTATCGATTTCTAATTTGTTAGCCTCCTTAATATTTCTGTCCTGCCCCGACTCAAAAAATTAAATGGATGGAGTATCTCACCGATTTGCTCATAAATTTTTTGATTGAAGTGATAAATTTTTGTTTATATTTATGTATCCACTTTGATAGGGAAAGCTTCAAGATGGACAAGAAATCGCAGTGAAAAGGCTGTCAACATGCTCAGGGCAAGGCAGTACAGAGTTCAAAACAGAGATTCTTTTAGCCGCAAAACTACAACACAATAATTTAGTTAAACTCTTAGGGTTTTGTATACATGGAGAAGAAAAGTTGCTAGTATATGAATTATTGCCTAATGCAAGTATTGACAAAGTACTATTCGGTATATACTCTCATGAATATTCATCATCCCTTTTTTATTACTTCTAATTTTCTAAGCAAGTAAAAGAAACATAGAATTATCATCAATGCCCCCTTGAAAAATTTGCAGGCCAAAATGAGCATCCATCACTAGATTGGGAAATCCGCTTCAAGATCTTACTTGGGACTGCTCGGGGACTCTTATACCTTCATGAAGATTCGAGGTTGAAAATTATCCATCGCGATCTAAAACCCAGCAATATTCTCTTAGACGAATATATGAACCCAAAGATATCAGACTTTGGATTGGCAAGACTTGTTGGAAGGGAACAAATGCATGTTGATACGAGTAAAGTTGCTGGAACATAGTAAGTACTTGACTCATTCATTTTTTTGTCCCTTCAATTATTTGGCTTCTTTTTGATAAGCGTCACACATATAATCATACCAAATTGTCTCTAGTATCTCGATCTAAAGTTTTTCTTATTGGTGACTCTCTATTCTACAGTGGATATATGGCTCCGGAGTATGCCTTGACGGGGCGTTTCTCAGTTATGTCAGATGTCTATAGTTTTGGAGTAATTACTTTGGAGGTAGTAAGTGGTCACATGTGTAGTTCAACCGTCTTTCCTTATCATGAAGACAGTCTATTAATACGAGTAAGTTATTTTACACGACAAAATAAAGTGTTAGTCTATCTCTAATCTTGTACATGTTTTTGCCTCTTAATATTCAAACTTAGACCAAATCTATGATTTGTTGTAGGCTTGGAATCTATGGAAGGACAATGCAATTTTAGACTTGGTGGATCCTAGACTTTATACCAACTATTCGACGGATGAAATGAAAAGATGCATTCACCTTGGTTTGCTTTGTATTCAAGAAGATGCAAACAAGAGGCCGACAATGGCTACGATTGTCTCAGCTCTCAACGGCCACAAAGTGGCTCTTTCTGAACCCGAACCACCCTTGATTGGTCCATCAACCAACGTTACATTTGGGTTGAATAAAAAATTGAGTATATCATCTTCTAACGAGTTTCATTCAAATATTGATGACATAACAGAAGTTTATCCTCGATAGAGCAAGGTACACCACCAAAAAGAAGGCTAGAATCATAATTATGTATTTATAATCAGGTTGTTACATGATATTAAACATCACACACACATCAACTTATATAAAATTCTCATCTTGCTAGAATACTCTTCTTTTTTTTTTTTTTTTTTTGAAATCTTCTTGCTCGAAACCTTAGTCTAGCAAATCATTGATACAATAACTTAGACAACTCATCAATATGCATTCATCTTGGGTCAACCCCAGACATAGTTACATTATTCACAGACCCTCTAGACTTGCTGTCTAGAATGTTTACTTCTCTTATGTTCCTGAAAACGAAAACAGGCTCTTGTGGCATTGGAAGTGTGTATGCATTACTATGTAACACGAGAACTGGTAATTCCATCGTAGGTCTAACATCCATCGACTCTTGAACGCAAAGCAAGCCAACGTGCATGCATCTCATAACTTCGTCACTTGAGCATGAGTCTCTTATTATTGGATCTACAAATTCCAAAGGATTTCCTTCCCTCCATTTTATCCACGCCTACATTTGTATTTTAATACTTGTTTATATCCTTCCACATTTTTTTTGGTATGGAAAATGGAGAATAACATGTAAGTTAAAAGGAGACTTACATGGCTTATAAGGTCATCAGCGTCACCCAAATCATCGAAACAACTATTCCTTCTTTTTCCAGTTATGATTTCTAAAACAAGTACACCAAAGCTATACACATCTGATTTGTCGGAGAATTGGCCTTGCATTGCATATTCTGGAGACATGTAACCGCTGCAAGAAAATGTTGTACGCATAAATAAATGTATATTCATCAATAATATATGAATATGTACATCTTTTGGTCCTATTTCTATTCAATCACAAATGATTTGAATTTTGAAATTATACTCACTAAGTTCCGACAATCCTATTTGTATTCCCTTGGCTTTGATCCACATCGAAAATCCTTGCCAAGCCAAAGTCTGAAATTTTGGGGTTCAATTCTTCATCAAGCAAAATGTTGCTTGCTTTGAGATCACGGTGGATTATTTTAAGCCGAGAATCTTGGTGGAGATAAAGCATCCCTCGAGCAATCCCTCCTATAATATTGTATCGCGTTCCCCAATCTAATAACCCTTGTCTTTCCGTATCTGCAGATCATAATAAGTTACAATATAAAGGTTAATTAGCCCATTAATAGCTTTAATAACTTAGAAAGAGACTTAAAAAGATTCTGTCATGAGAAATCGATCATACCAAATAAAAAATAGTCAAGGCTTTTATTGGCAACATATTCATACACTAGAAGCTTCTCTTCTCCAGTTAAGCAAAACCCTAATAGTCTAACCAAGTTTCTGTGTTGAAGTTTTGCTACTAACAAGACCTCATTCTTGAACTCTTGTTCACCTTGGTAAGAACCTTGGGACAACCTCTTCACTGCTATTTCTTGTCCATCTGGCATTATACCCTAAGATAAAAATTAAAAATAAATTAAAATAAAAACAAAACCAACTAGCAATTTTTACAGTTTTACAAGTCAATTGTGTAACCGCGCATGATATTTAAAAAAAAAAAAAAAAAAAAAAAAAAACCTTACTAATTCCGTTATTTTATGTTCTACTTGGTTGCTAAACATTTTTTGAAATTTTTTATAAATGTGAGGATGTAAGATATTAAAAAAAATGATAAAGTAAGAGCGGGTGTAAAAAGATGGAATGGATATGTAAGTTGTTTAAGCAAAAGGTGTAAACTAACTAATTACTCCGTATAAATTTATAATGGAGTAATAGGGGTAAGATGGTAAAGAGTTTACACAAAATAAAAAGATAAATGGATATATATAGAAAATAAAAGAACAAATAATCTAAGAATGGATGGAGTACCACTCATTGCCTCAAAATGACTCTTTTACTCAATTAAAATTAAGTTCAAATTATATTGTAATACCTTATAGACGCCTCCAAATCCACCTTCGCCGACTTTATTCTCATCTGAAAAATTATTAGTTGCCAATTGAAGCGTAGCCACATCATATTGCAAGGACTCAATCATTGCAAAATCCTGACTTGCTGTATCATATCATTAATTGAACATCATAAGATTTATGAGTAATGTAACAATTTAATTTAAAGAACTAATCTTAGGGAGTATGAAATAATATAATGCGTGATCTTCTTACCACTTCTAGCGCGCAATGTGTTATACTTCTTAACTTTCTTAATCTTATAACATATTCCTAGGGCAAGAATTACAGCTGATATAACGACCACTGGAATCACAATGGCAATGATCACCTTGGCTGTATTTTTTCTTTTTCCTGCATTTTTGTAATTTTTCTTTTGTTAACATCATAATCTCATTGGGACTTATCTTATGAAAGAATGGGAAGAAAAGACAATTATACTAAATGTACCATATTAGGATATTCTAATTAAATTACAAGAAAAAATCATAATTCCATAATTTCATAATAGAAACAGATCAATAAGAAATTAAGAATGTTACTAATACGCACTTGAAAACTATACTACGAAGAAAAAATGCCATATATTCCCAAAAAAAATAAAAAAAAAAATTGATACATAGAGTAGTATATAATAATGCAAGTATGAGAATCAAACGAGATTAAGTGACAAGTAAGACTAATATTGTAAATTAGTAATAGGATTATTCATCTTACAGTAAGATGATATGAGATAGGTCAATGATTTATTTTAAGGAGCTACCTAATAGTATACATATAACATTTACATAATAATGATACACTTGTTTAACCTAAATTTTTTATTAGTACGATGTTTGTAAAGACATATTCTTGCTTTGACAGAACTTAATTTATATTAACATGGTTCTCATGTCAAAGAAAAAAAAAAACTTGTATGTTAGTCACAAAATATGAAGTAAAATTATAATTTCTCCAATAAATAAAAATTACTTGTACATACACAAGATGTATTTCATAAATCATACCTTCATGAATTGTTGCTGTTTCATTCATAATGGTAAGATCAAATCGAACATTACAACTAGGTAGCAACACCCATGTACCGATCCTCGTCTGGAGCTGACTAATTCCATTACTCAAGCACTGGTTACAATCATCGGCAGTCAAGTCTGGTGTACACTGAGCCATCGCGTAATATTTTAGGGACCTTGTAATATCACCGGTCTTATTACCATATTTCATGGAGCTATTCGCGACTAGGGGTGCTAAATCATTCATGGTTTTATTCCGTACATTTAAAAATGCTTGAACTCCATTACTAGGAATAGGTGGAACATCGTTATATCCCACAATACTATGAGTAACATCGAGTTTCTGATAGATTGACACGTTAGAAAAACGAATTGTACAATTTTCGCTCCATAGAATGGCCCAATTTTGGGTTGGACATTCTTTGAGGATATTCAAATGTGATTCATTAACACATCGGCTACAATATTGACTATCAATGTTACCTCGACATAGGTAGAGGCCGTAGACTCGATTGGGAGCTTGGCCAAAAGTCGAGTAGTAAAATCGTGATTTGGACTGCGTTGCTTGGGAGGTTAAGTTGTTTAAAAGATTATTGAGGTTGGTTTGATAAGGGCTATTTATGATGTAATTTGAACTACCCGTGCAATTTGTGTAGTAGTAAAAATAAGCTTTTGCACTTGGGATAATAAATTGAATAGCTACTAACAATGTAAAGGAAATTATCATGACCATGGTTTTTGCGCAAATAGGCTAGACAGAGAAAATGATGATAATTAATTGGACTATATTCTGAAATATATACGAAATAATGTAAGTAAGGGAAGAAAACAAAAAAAAAATAATACTACGTGTATATATATATATATATTTTAAAATCCATTGCATTATTATGGTTGCCAAGGTTGACTTTTCCAAATTAATGACTTACTCTCCATAATAGGGTATAAGTATAGCACTATATATAGTTGACATTTTTGCTAACCAACTTTGATTGTTAATGTTATGTATAACAGTATAAGTTAAACGAATCTTAGGAAATTAATTTTCGATATTATTAATTTTATACTCCCTATGTCTCCATATAAAAAAGTCTCATTTTGTTTACATTTCCTTATTAGTTATGGAGTATTATATATGATAATTTGTTTTTATTAAGTGAATATCACTATTTTTCATTCATTTTTTATCAACTAAACTTTAAATTATCATTATTTTTTATTTATATTCAGATGTAAATTAGTCAACTAAATTCTGCTATTTTTATTTTAATTAATTTCCTAAAAATGTGTACAATAGACAAATGTATAAAAGCTTTATTTGGGGAAGTATTTATATTTATGCTTTGAAAAATTTCAATTGTATTGTGTCAATGAATCTTAACCCCTTGCACAAGTACACGTTTTATTTTGATTTATACACTTTGAATCTGATTAGATGTTCATTTAAGAATAGAGATTATCTATACTATGGGCGTGTTCGGCACTAATTTTTGAGTAGCTTTTAAGTAGTTTTAGTGTTTTGACTTTTTCAAACCACTTGCACAATTACACATTTTATTTTGATTTTTACACTTTGAATTTAATTAGACGTTCATTTAGGAATAGAGGTAATCTATAATATGGGCGTGTTCAACACTAACTTTTGAGTAGCTTTTAGGTAGCTTGTGGTTTGACTTATTCAAATCATTATTTAGTAAAAAATCTGAATGTTTGACAATATAGTTTAGTAATTGGATTAGCTTTTGCGAAAAGTTAATTTTATTAGCTTTTGTGAAAAACTAGGTATCTGTTGAAATTTTTCTTCTATTTATTTAGAAATTTACAGCTAATAGCTAGTCAATGGCTAGTTTACCAAACACTTATACTTAATTATTTATTCTCACGACTAATAGCTACTTCTATGGCTACATTTTGCCGAACACGCCCTATATATTTAAAAAGATTTCAAATGCAGTGGCGAAGGCGGAGCCAGAGCCAGAAATATTTTGTTAGGGGCCAAATTTTATGTATGCACTCATATTTCATACAAAAAAAAAAAAAAAACCAATCTATACTTCTATTGTAATATATAGTTTTATAATATAAAATACAATAATGTCCAATTCTAGAACAATACATTAAATGAGTGATACCCAATTAGTTTAATTCAAAAGTAAAAAAAATATGAACTGAATGCCTTTTGGAAATAGAGAGACAAATTCCCAAGCCCCCAATCTACTAGGTACTACTCTAGTCTATTGAGTGCACTAAAGCAAACTTCAATCAAAAAAATTGAAAGGCACAAGATTCGATCTCAAGGTGAGGAAAGCAAAGTGAATTTTGAAACCAAATTGAACAAACTCTAATGCAACTTACCTTGTACAACATACTATTAATCTTAATAAATAAATTACAGTCAAGGAAGAGGCCATGGCCAATGCCAGCTCCCCGCTCTGCCATTGTTCAAATGATGAAATGAACAATACGTGGCACGTGGAACTCTTTCCCATTTGTTTCTCATTTGATGTATGTCATCATCAACTTATAATAGTAAAGAAGTTATTCATAAAAAATTCGAATATGCGTATAACATCTAATTCTAACCTCATGTAATTTTTTCGGGCAGCCCAGGCCCAAATACTAGCTAATAGTGTTCACTGAGATCCTTCACCTAATTTTTGCTAAATCGATATTATATATATTTTTATTAAATTGAAATTATTTTGCTGAACTTAAACTATTTACTAAACTGAAATTAATTTTACTAATTTCCTATTAAACCCTATTCAATTCATCTTATTTTTGCCGATTTGAAATTGTTTATATTGAACTAAATTTTTTTTGCTGAACTTAAATTATTTTTACTGAACTGAAATGATTTTTGCTAAAATAAATTCTTTAATTGATTGTCTATTATATTTATTCTTTCAAATTACTGATTTTTACTGAACTAAAATTATTTGTACTGAACTGAAAGTTGCTGATTTTTACTGAAATAAAACTTTTTTTTACTGGATATTACTTTTATAAGGTAAAGAGAACAAGATCTAATTACATGAAAGAAAACAACTTCCCAAGATTAGATCAAACAAGAAATAATTAATTAACAACTTCCCAATATTAGATCAAACAAGAAATAATTAATTATTGGTACATCAAAAGATATTTAGAAATTATTTATTGTCAAGATAGGTCGAACCTATCTCTTCATAGTGGACTTATTCTAAATTTAATTTGGACAAAGTCGTCTATTGTTTAATAATTCGATTTCCTCTTTCCTTCTTAATTTTCTCATCAATGTGGGGCATTGTCTACCTTGCTCCATTCATCTTTAGCAACAATATAAGAACTAAAATAATAGAATAATATCAATAATTCTACTTTTAAATGTCATTTAAAATTAGTTCAATACATTTTCCTGATTTTAATGTATAACTAATTACTGGTCCCACCAAAACATAATTCCTATGATCCTATACCGAGTACACCCCTATTATGATCCTACACCGAGTAAACCCCATTGTGCCAACTGGCCTAGTAAGTCATATAAATCCATTTTTAAAACTTTATTAATATAGTCTTTCAGCTATGTGGAATCATTCTACATACCTAGAATATAAAAGGATTCTCTCTCCATAAAAAAAATATAAGTCTCATATAGATAGTGGACAATTTCAATCAATAACATAATACTAAAATAGACATTAAAAATGACACGTGTTATTTTTCGGTGATGTTTTTTTCCTCCAAAATTCCTTTTTTTTTATTTATTTTTTATTTATTTTAGTCAATGCCATTAATTACTTACTATAAGTTATACACAAAATATTCACCAAATCATATAATATAATTATGATTATTTAAATTCATATACTTTTCATTTCTGTAATTAATATTTTCCATTCTAGCTATGTAAGTTTAGACTACTATCTAATGTAAATTTAAATAAATATAGATTTTCCAAATTTTTAATATACAAACCTAAAGTAAATTAAATTGACTTAGATAAAAAAAAAATATACATCGAAAAGTTAAAAAAAAATATTTTCCAAGCAAAATTTATGCTAAATATATAATAATAATAATAATAATAATAATAATAATAATAATAATAATAATAATAATAATAATAATAATAATAATAATAATAATAATAATAATAATAATAATTAAAGATTTTGGTGAATACGACGGGTAAAACATGTACTTCGTATTAGATTGTAGCTACTGAAGCAGAAGGTATGACAAGAAAATTTTAATTTTTTTTTCCATGGGAGATAGAAAATGAATGAATATACTTCTCTTAGATAATTATGTGGAGCAATATTCGTTTATTTTTAATTGATAAAATGAAATTATAAAAAAAATAATAATAACTTTAACTACTATTCAAATTACATTCCTTTATTTTTGTATCGACTATTAGTAAATGAGCCCTTTATTACTAATTGAATTATTTTTGTCTTTTTTCCTACGGGATTAATAATTAGTAATTTGATTTATAAACCGTGCATCGCACGGACACTATGCTAGTAAGTTGATTAAAATTGGGTTTAACATTGTATTGATGTCATAATGAGCTTGCATAAACAATTGGTTGTTGGTTCAGGGTGAATGGGGCTGCACTTGGTAAGGAGAACCGCGTATTCGATCTCAGCTATCGGGCAGTAGTTGATGAAAATCCAAACTCCCGACCCTCCTTGAACCTGTTGGATTTGGTTTAGGCTTAATGTCATTTATGCCAATGACAACTGTAAGGAAATAAAGGTGTAATTGTGTTTGATTAATGCGGAACAGGTCAATGAAAAATAAGAACGAGAAAAGCAATAAAGAAGATAAACAAAAACACAAGGATTTACGTGGTTCGGTCAAATTAGACCTACATCCACGGGTAGGGGATTCGAGAGCTTCTTCATTATAATGGAGAAAGAACGAGAGAATAATACAAGAAGTCCTAAATCTAATGGCTCAAAAGGTATGATCTAATTGATCAACTAAAGGGTCCTTTTATAACACATGGAAACGAACCCAACAAAAACCCTAAATTGTTCCCCAAGTATATTCAAATAGCCGTCATAGAAAAGATATAATTTTAGGAAATATCCCATAAATTATCCTAGAAGAACCGAACTACCGAGCTATAGCTCGGCAGCTAACTCAAGCCTTCCGCAAGTCTTCATAGGGCCGAGCTATAGCTTGCAACCTCGTCGCAACTATTCAGCTTTGTCAGGTCTTCGTAAAACGGCCATAACTTTCTCGTTTCTTATCGCAATTCGGCATATGACTTACCATTGGAACGATCTTGAACCAAGCTATCACCTCCAAATTAAATCACCTCAAAAATCATTTGTAGTTTGAGAGATATCTGCATTCAAAGTCATCCCTACTAGATTTCGAGTCACAATTTAACAAATCTCCACCTTGCCTTGGAATCGACTAAAACAAGTTAACTCCATGAACCAAAAAACCAAGAAGTAATGCTCATAAAAAAACAATAGAACCTCCATCTTAAACAAAATTCCATAAGCCCACTCACATTAGGCAATCAACAAACAAACATCTTCCATAACTTGTGAATCGGTGCATCTCTAAACACAAAATTCCGTACACAAAGCCATCACATGGCCTAAATTGAGAGTATAATGTCCCGACTCCAAGAATTCTTATCAAAATGGACCAAACTCTCTTCAAACACTTCTTCATCTCAAAATCAAACCAAAAAAACTTAAGAAATTCTAGAAAATAAAAATTACATAAAGAATTTCTAAATTGCAATTGTACTTAATAAATTATAAAAGTACCAAAATTGAGATAAGAAATAGCATAACTAGAACAAAATCTTATGCATAACCAAGATTGCTACTTTATTACAAACAAAAAACAAAAGCAATCTATCATAGACTCCATAATCAAAATCCACACGGTTTCTCGTTTCACCAAGAGATCTCAAAACGGCACTTATCATGAAGAGATCGTAGAAACCGCAACCCTGAAGCTCGTAACCCTAAAGTGCATAATCATAATCATCATCGGTGCTGCCATATTTGCGGGTTTGTCCTCATTGAACTTCTCCTCATTATTCTTCTTCAATTTCAAACACTCGGCTTTGATATGACCCTTCACGTGACAATAGTTACAAATTTTTCCTTTACCAAAATTCGTACTACCACCATGAGCAACCAAAGAATTATTTTGAGCCGGATTATTACATTTACTAACCAATTTATTGTCCATTAAATCTCTCTGGGTTAAGGCATCATTAACATCTTCCAAACTCAAATCATCTCTACCATACAATAAAGTATCTCGAAGTGCTTATACGGAGGCGGTAAAGAACACAACAAGCTAATAACCATATCCTCATCATCGATCTCAAATCGATGTTTTGCAAATCCATAATAATAGAGAAAAATTCATCTAAATAAGACTTAAGCGGTTTACCTTCCTCTAGACGAAGATCATCATGGAGTCTAGATTTGATTAGTAGACGGTTGGTCACGCTCTTTGTCATATAAAGTGACTCAAACTTCAACCAAAAACCTGCAACATTCGTCTTCTTGGCAACCTCTCTCAAAACATCATCAGAGAGACATAATTGAATTGCCGAAAAAGCCTTTAAATCGATCTCCTCCTACATATCCGGCCTTTGTCATGCTCGAAGGCTTTTTGGATACACCTTCAAGAGCCTTGTGACAGCCACATTTAACCAATATGGCTTTCATCTTCAATTGCCATATTCAATTGCATATCGAATTTCTCAATGTCGAATTTCATTGGCATAATTTAATCAAACTAATCTATAAACACCTAAAACCTAAGACCTTAAAATCTGGCTCTGATACTAGTTTGTTAGGAAATAAGAGTGTAATCGTGTTTGATTAATGCGGAACAAATCAATGAAAAATAAGAACGAGAAAAGCAATAAAGAAGATAAACAAAGAACACAAGGATTTACATGGTTCGGTCAAATTAGACTTACATCCATGGGTAGGGGATTCGAGAGCTTCTTCACTATAATGGAGAAAAAACGAGAGAATAATACAAGGAGTCCTAAATCTAATGGCTCAAAAAGTATGATCTAAATGATCAACTAAAGGGTCCTTTCATAACAAAAGGAAACCCTAATAAAAACCCTAAATTGTTCCCCAAGTATACTCAAATAGCCGTCATAGAAAAGATATAATTTTAGAAAATATCCCATAAATTATCCTAGAAGAACCAAACTACCAAGCTATAGCTCGACAACTAGCTCAAGCCTGCAGCAAGTCTTCATAGGGCCGAGCTATAGCTCACTCGCTATAGCTCGCAACCTCATCGCAACTTTCCAGCTTTGTCAAGTTTTCGGAAAACGGTCATAACTTTCTTGTTTCTTATTGGAATTGGGCATATGACCTTCCGTTGGAAAGATCTTGAACCAAGATATCACCTCCAACTTGAATCAGATCAAAATAACTTGTATTTTGAGAGATATCTGCATTCAAAGTCAGCCCTACTAGATTTCGAGTCACAATTTACAACAACTGTTAAGTTTTAAGAGAATACAACAATAGGAGGAGTAACTCCTCCCTTATAAAGTGCAACCATCTTTCCTCTTTCTCCAATGTGAGACACTAACAAGTGGGATATAAAGGATTTCAACAACAACCCTTTCACAGTCTAAAAGAATAGAGACATGATTCCGTTTTCTTTCTATAGCCTACTGAGCAGCTCCCATGATTGCCAAAGCCTCAGCCATAACTGCTGAAATGGTTTTAGTATGGCAAGCAATACCTCCAATCCAATTTCCTGTCTGATCTTTACACACACTAGCAATACCTGCATAGCCAACATTGTCTTTTAGGAGAAATCATTGTAAAGTAAAAGCAAGGCCTAAAAGGAAGGAAAATGGAAAATAAGTAAAATGCTATCAAAACAAAATTTAAAACATTAGGAAGCAGTCTTCCAAATCATAACTAAGAAAATTTGGCTTAACAAAGTTGGATCATGTTAAGATTTTTTCATATATATAGAGGTGTTAATTTGAGTACTTGGATCGAGTTTAATGAGGTCAGGTCGGGTCAAGTATACTTCAAAATCGACTCATGTTAAATTATTATGTCCATACGAGTTGAAATTTGAATCGATTATTTATTTTTCTTTGCCAGCCTCAGGTCAGATCGTGTCACTTTTTGACACGTCTACATATATATATATATATATATATATATATATATATATATATATATATATATATATATATATATATATATATATATATATATATATTATACTCCTACATCAGAAGAGCAGCGCAGTGTGTAGGAAGCTGACTAATATTTACTCCTTTCTTTTAGACTTGACATATTCCATTAGTCACGCTTGTCAATTCATAAACATATCTACCACCAACATCTTAAATTCTATATATATATATATATATATATATATATATATATATATATATATATATATATATATATATATATATATATATATTATCACAAAATACGATTAAAAATGAGTGTATAAATAGTATAAAGTTAAATTAGATTAAGTAAAAAAGAACAAAGATTTGCGGATTATCCCTTCGATTACATACTCTGGTATGTAGTTCGGAGTACTAGTGATCTTTCCTCATCTCATTGTCTTTATGCCCGAGTAAAATTTATCACAAAAAAAAAAAAAAAAAAAAAAAAAAAAAAAAGTAGTCAAAATTTTGTATCTTGTCTTAAAAAAATTTTGGGTCATTATTAAATTCGCAAAAGCTATTATTATCTTCCATGCAAGACTAATAACTTGACCAAGTCCACTAAGACCTATTATTATCTTCAATGCAAGACTTGATATAAATGATTATCGTTTCTTAAATTATTAGGTGGCTGTGAATCTGTAATATGTATAAATGTTTGCAATCAACTTTAACGTCAGCTGGAATCTTCCATGCATTATTAGTATTTGTCTTTCCTAGTTCGATAAGTCAATGTATAGTGGTCAATTAATATAATTTTTGATTTTCTTACACATTAAGAAATGTTTATATTTTGTAAATAATAAAAAGGGCTAGTACGTAATAATTTCACTTGTGATAATTGGTACTATAGTGCTACCGGAATTCTCGAACTACATGAAAAATATTCTTAATTTGACCTCTAAGAGTACATACACATCACTCATTCATAAAAATTTCAATTTGTGAAAGGAGGAGAACAAAAAATTACAAATTTCCTTGACAAAATGTAATGAAACTTCGATTTACTTTTTAATGTTGAAATTTAGTCATCATAACGTTGTTGTAAAATATGATTTAGTTTTTTTTTCTAATTGATTGCAAAGGTGCAAAAAGGCATTTGGATACAAACATGTATGTCCACCGCTTTCCATGAAAGGAACGGGCGGAACTTGTGCATACTATGTACGTATATATCTATATAGAATCAAGTTCCAAAAAGGATCAAATTTAAAATCAGAACAAGGAACGAATAAGGACCCTCATATCATATCATCATGATCAAACAACCCAAATGTTTCCCGTAGTTTATTAGCATTTTCAAATTTTACAACTTTTTTTTTTTTTTTTTTTTTTGAATGAACCACCTTTTCCTTATGTAAAAAAAGAGTGATTCGGAGAGATATTTGATGGAGAGATATTTGATAGAGTTATGAGAAATTAAACGTTAGAAAGCTTAAACTGATTATGAGAAATCTTAGAGAGTATTGATGAGTATATAAGATATACTCCCTTTGTATTTTCTTACTTGCTCCATTTTTTCATATGCGCGGAGTTTTAGAAGAAAGAGTGTAGAAAGTAATAAATACCTGTATGAAGGAAGTGGGGTTTATGAAAGAATAAAATATGATAGTTGAGAAGAGAGAGAATATGAAAATATTAAAGTATGATAGTTGGGCCAGGGTCCATTAGGAGAGAAAAAATTAGTAAAGTATTTTGAAAGGTTTTCAAAAAAGGAAACGGAGCAAGTAATAAAATACATTCGCAAAAGAAAAGTGGAGTAAGTAATAAAATGCGGAGGGAATATTTATACTTTAGCTAAGGAGAATGCGCCTTACTAGACTAGAGCCTCTCACAGGCATATCCGAGCCGAGTACACAGGCCTGGGCGGAGTTGGGGAAATGGTTAGGGAATCCCCACCTTCAAGTTAAGGGATATACATTAGCTACTAATAAGGAATATAATTTGACTATGAAAGTTAGGGCCACTTAGAAATTAAAAACTATAAACTCTAAAGTATAAACAATAATTATCATTATAATTAGGGAGTAGATCAAGGGATTATAAACTCTAAAGTATAAACAATAATTATCATTATCATTATAGATATACACTGAACTTGGTATATATGATATTGAATTATGAAGCCACTTAGAAATTAAAAACTATGAAGTCGTGTTGACTTTAAAAACCACGAGGTAGACTTGAAGACTTTTCTTAAGTGCTTTACAGATTATTTGTCAATTTCACTGTCTTCAAATGTTTTAATTATAAATGCATTAAACTCATTCGAATTATTCTAACATTAACAAATTAAAAATGAAACAAAACCTCTCGTTAAATATGCTTAAATCATACCTTAAATTACTAGTAAATTTTGTTCAATTTGTTATGTCCATGGCTGCCCTAGCCGATTATTATCCAAATTGCACATATAGTCCGAGTTTTGTCCCAAATAGTTCTTACCAAACTAATCTAAACGACCTATTAACCAACTTGATTTCCCATTCTTCGGCAAATGGATACTATAACTCTTCCGTTGGCCAAGGGGACGATCAAGTCTACGGCGCTTACCTATGTCGTGGTGACGCTTCGACTACTGAATGTAGGGATTGTGTAGAAGAAGCACATAACTACATTCTCTTAAATTGTTCCTCTAAATATCGGGCTGTTATATGGTTCGAGTATTGTATGCTCCTTTATTCAAACGTGTTGTTTTTTCAAAAGTTGGAATACGATCCTAGGTGGATTATAGGGAACCCTCGAAGCATAAGTCCTAATGAGACTCAGAGATTTTGTCGAGGTACTGACTACTACTGCCGAGAAATTAGTACCGAAAGTTGCAAATAGTACTGCAAAGTTTGGGACTAATGTAGGCAGCAGTACAGGCACCTTGCCGCGGTTGTATATACTGGGGCAGTGCACACCCGACTTGAACGATGTCGATTGTGCAACGTGCTTGAGGATGGCTAATCGCCAGTTTCTACACCAGTACGGTGGAAGAGTTATGCTGCCTAGTTGTATTGTTAGGTTTGAGTTCAACCAGTACGACCAACCCTTTTACAAGAGTGACACCGCTGTAATGTCATTCATACCGGCTTATATTGTTCCCAATACCAACTCAAAGGGTACGAATTTCTTAAGAGTTTATATTTTAGCTGCTTTAAAACAAAATTATATGTCATAATTTAAGACATTATATGTCAAAATTTTAACACTTAATTATATTGGTAATGTAATGATTTTGTACAATACAGATAAATCATCGGAAATTCGTGTAGTTGTTATTGTAATAACTACAGTCATTGCTTCTCTTTGGTGCTTATTGCTTTTATATCTACCGTTACCAAGGAACAATACCCTCACCAGGTAACTCTTGTGTGTTTAAGAAATTTTCAAATTGTTCTTTTATATTATCAAATTTATTTCGAGAGTTCCATAAAGAAAAGAGCTTTATTTTCTTTAAAACAACCTACCTTAAGCCAATAATGTTCACACAACGCAGTTGCGGTTGCAGTTGCATGCCTACTCGGCTACATAGCTCCTCGCATGGATCCAGAAGAGATCACAGCTGTGGATTCATTACAATTTAACTTTAAGACGATAAGAGATGCAACTAACAACTTTTCTGAACAAAGAACTTGGTCAAGGTGGATTTGGCAGGGTTTACAAGGTATAATAAAATTAATAACCATGTAATCACTAGTCATTATATGTGTTGTATCATTTAATTTGTTAATCTAATGATCTTGTAACATATGTAATCTACTCGTTTTATTGCCATATTCATAGGGTAAACTTCAAAATGGACAAGAAATAGCAATGAAAAGGCTGTCAACAAATTCGTGGCAAGGCGACAAAGAGTTCAAGACAGAGGTTCTTTTAGTTGCAAAGCTCCAGCATAAGAATTTGGTTACGTTGTTGGGATTTTGCTTATATAAAAAAGAAAAGTTACATGTCTATGAACTCATGCCTAATGCAAGTCTTGACAAAGTCCTGCTTGATATGCTTCATAGAATCGTCGTACTAAAATTTATTTCATTTGATCTAGTCCCATTTATTAATCATCGATTATAAGTTTATTGGTCACAAAGATAATGTTTATACAATTATAAATTACATATTGCAGACCAAAACAGGCAAGCAACTCTAGAATGGGAAACCCGTTACAAAATCTTAATGGGAACTGCAAGAGGACTACTATATCTCCATGAAGATTCTAGGTTGAAGATCATCCATCGGGATCAAATCGAGCAATATATTGTTGATGAAAACATGAACCCGAAAATAGCAGATTTTGGATTGGCAAGACTTGTTGGAACAAGTCAAGCTCATGTAGATACCACTAAGATTGCTGGCACATAATAAGTATAATCCACATAGTACTCGTTACAAATATAATCATGATCCTTTCCCTTGAATTCTTCCTTGATAATGTAGCAATGAAAACCAAAGAAAAAAGAAAATTAGTAAAAGTTTGAACTTTTTTTTTACTTATTTTAACTTTTTGGATAAGAAACACATAAAAAACATAAAAGTATATACTAAATTAAATAACTAGATTTAGTTGATCACTTTTTGTGAGGTAAGGGAGGGAAGAACTCGAAGCATAGGATGCCTTTTAACAACACAATTATTTGTTTTGGTTTATATTACACATTTGATTGTACTTTACAGTGGATATATGGCTCCGGAGTATATGCTTTGACAGGGCGCTTCTCAGTCATGTCAGATGTTTATAGCCTTTGGAGTAATAGCTCTAGAGATTATAAGCGGGCACAAGTGCAGCTCAATTGCCTTCCCCTTTGAAGGTGAAAGTTTATGCCTACGTGTAAGTCTAATAATCTTGATGCATCGTGGGCAAATGAGATTTGACCTCATGACCTTTTTATCACGCTAACTCTCGATATCATGTTAAAGGAATTGAAGTGACCAAATCAGATCAACCAAAAGTTTGAACTTATTGTTGAAGTCCATTTCTTTGGTTATATTGCTATATTGTGGTCATATAGACCTTAACTTATAATCATAATAACTCATCAAGATACATGAAATAATGGGGGTTTAATTTGGTGTTAAAGGCTTGGAGCTTATGGAGAGACGGTGGAATACTCGACTTGGTGGATCCAAGGCTTGATGGCAACTACTCAAGCGAGGAAGTAACAAGATGCGTACACATTGCTTTGCTATGTATCCAAGAAGACCCAAATAAGAGGCCTACGATGGCTCCGATAGTATCAACCTTCAATGGCCATCTTGTTGCTCTCCCGGAGCCCGAACCACCGCAGGTTGGTCCATTGACGATTTTCCAATATGGTTCCCAAAGAGAGGGGCAGACATCATCCAGTGAAAATTCTAAAAATAGAGATGATACTTCATTAATTTATCCTCGATAGAACAAACATTGGAGGAAATTAATTCGTAATGCAATGGCTTCTAGTTGTCTGCTACTATATCAAGTGGGCATACTTGCTTCAAACTTGGATTGGTTTATTCCAATGAAGACTTACCAAAATACAATAGTTTTAAACTCGTGCCATGCATGACTAATGCAAGACTTTCCTTTTTGTAGATAATATGTGTTAATAGAATTGAAGTATAAATTTTCATTAGTTGTTTTTATTTTATTGTTTACATTTCTACCTATATTGTACATTATTGATATCATTTTATAACAATTATTTCATGGGATATATCCTATGCAACTTTTACGGTTGGGAGAAATTGGCATCAACAACACAAAATCAACAATATGGAGACAATGGAGTGTTAGTATAATGTAAACAAACCCATCCAATCATGTAATGCATGCATCAACAATGGTTTGGTATATAAGTAGTGAATGGGTGAATTTGGTTTGATAACCCAATGAAGGATTCACAAGAAAATATCGTGTATGGTGTACCAAGGAGAAAAGCGAAATGTACAAGAAAATCAGTGAGAATTTCCCTAATATTAACAATATTGTTCTCAACAACATGTGGCGATTCCAGCAACGCCACCTTTAACTAATAGCCAAAACAACATGAAGTATGTATGGCAAAGTTTGAAATGCATGCCATAATGACCCCAACAATGCCTTTTCTGATGGAATTTCTGTGTCATTTATGACATGTATGGTATCTTTTGCCATAGTTCGTGTTGTTTTAACTATTAGAGTAATCAAAGGCGATGTTGCGTACACCTAAATCATATATAGTTTATGTTGTGCATTATGACCAATTTTGCCTTATTACTTATGGAGGTGGATTCAACTATTTTTTTTTTCATAGTCGCTCATAAGAAAGTTGCATCGTCAAACCTTGTAATGCTTGATTACCTAGAAAAATTCAGACATTAAGTAGAGACCCATAAATAAAAATTCCACTTAATACAAGATAATCTTCTACAAAACAATAAATTAATAATACAATGTCATGACCATTGACACCTTAGTCAATGCATAGTTTTGAAAAGTCAAGTAATACCACAGTTAAATAATGCCTCCTCCCAGGCTAATTTTATCCTTATTTCGTAATCAAAATAAACCTTTAGTTTTCAAGCAAATTCAAATATACCATGAAACTGCAAATTAAATAATCCTTACCTTATTACTTTTAATTCAAATTGTTATTCCATCAACTGAAGCTGTTCTTGATAACTTTAACAATAGCGCAAGCATCCAAATTAGACCCCGAATAGCCCGTTTGAAGCGAGCCAACCTTAACAATCTTTTAGCTACCTTACCTTCTGAGGCTTCATTGACCGGATTTCACAACTCTTCCTTAGGCCAAAAACCATGATGAAGCCTACACGCAATACCTTTGTCGCGGTGACACTAGTAGCCAAGATTATTGTAGTGAATGCATCAACTAACAATGCTCAACAAAGTATCCTCGAGCAATAATGTCCTTCAAAATATTGTGGTGCGACATAGTTCGATGATTTTATGCTCCGTTTTTTCAATACACCGTTTTCACACAAGGTTGACTATGAACCGAGTATGGTACTACGGTTGTAGCAAACACCAAAAATGTCACTAGCAATATAATTAACTCAATTTTCCAATGCAACATTTATGTTATTTGTTTTTTTTTTTTAATCAAATTGCAGTATAGTCCGAAAGTGTTAAATGTATGTTATTCACATATATCAATTGGTATTTTTATCGAAATTTGAACATAGTTCGTGGAGGAATCAGTGAATCAAGTAACACTACATTACAGTATGGAATAATTTGATTGCACCGTGATTAGAAATATTGATATAAAGCATCATCTTCGCATTATATGAAATATGTTATACGTATCACTCCATGCTTATATGAAGTATGTTATACAGCAGTTTGATGCAAGTTACATGTCTAATACAGAGAAATTTTTATCTTATATTTTGTAGCAAATGAAACAACATAGATCGTTACAATATGTTACCCAAACTACCAGTTTAATTTATTACCAGTTTACCACATTGTTTTATAGGGAAGCTCAGCTCATTATATATATAGTTCGTGTGCTCGACTACAATCCATCGTTATTCCATAGATCATTCACTTCTATCTGCAGGATCATCGAGTTGTGTTCCTAAATCAAAAACAAAAATGAATAATTGCACAAATTATATTATAAAGTTACAAATGGATGGACTCAAAAACAAAACATTAAAAAATACTACTTATTGTAGTAGTTAAAATTTAAAGTTTTAAAAACACTTTAGATATCTTCCTCGGATTATATGATGATTTGTATTCATCTATAAAGTACACACAAATTATGAGGTTAGGTAATCACAAGTACTTAATTCAACAGTAAACTGCAGAGCAAATTAGTAAACATACATTCTAAAAGAGCAATAATACTGTTTTAAAAAGTAGATAAATTAAGAGACAATTAGATACTTTGTAATGTATATGTCAAGGTAAGATAATAAAAGGTGTTTCTTAAAAAAAAAAAAAAAAGGATAATAAAAGGTGTTTGCAAGAAAATAACAATACTAACGAAGTCTTAGTCTAGTGGCAAAGACTAAGGGTTTGTGTACAGTTAGTAATAAGGTTTGTGTTTTGTTCTTCATATTTTGAATGGTCTAGTATATATTCGTATAAGATCATGTTCACTTTACCTTATTTTTGCTGAATTGAAATTATTTAACTGAATTTAAATTAATTTTATTGAGTTGAAATTATTTTTAACGAAATGAAATCAATTTGGCTGAACTAAAATTATTTTTACTAATTTTCTATTATATTTATTCTTTAAAGTTACTGATTATTAATGAACGAAACTTATTTTTAATGAATTGAACTTATTTTTACTGAATATATATTATTTTCTTAAGGTAAAGTGAAATAGGGCCTAACTTTCATTGAAATATATAGACCCACTTGACTAGTTTTTGGAGGAAAAAAAAAAAAAAAACTAGGGGTACGAAACTTCAGCTTAATCACTTGACTAGTCTTACTAATGATGAGATCTCTAATCAAACTATTATAGCTAACTCGAACAAAATCAAATCCAAGTATAACTAAGACTACTATCATATACGAACTTTTAGTATTTGCGTTTACCTGTTAGTGAAATTGGTGCCGAATTAGTGGCTGCTGTAGATGGGAGAAACGGCATGGGCTTAACCTCTTCACTTGTTGAATATTTGTTATTGAATGCGAGAGTAGTAGTCTTATATTGAGCCATACAACTACTGTATATAGCATCTCCACTTAAGCTGCTGGGATGACTCAGTAGCATCTGTCTCGCGCTTGTCAAGCACTTGTAACAATCGCTAGCCAACAAGTCCGGTGTACATTGGACCATCGCGTGCAAAGAATCATACCTTGTATACTTGACAACTTTTGAAGCAAATTTATTTCCATTTAAAACATTCGAGGCTTGGATGGCCAAGGCCTTCAACGTATTCCTTAGAATTTTCATCAAATGAATTCTACGACTACCCTTGATTTTATGATCGTCGTGCCAAGAGGCCTTCGATATCTCTGTATCCAACTTGCCAAGAAACGACTCATTCGAGTATCTTACCATACAAAGGTCATACCAAACGAAACCCTGTCTTCCATAAAATGATTTTTCTAAGATATAGTTTTTAGCAGAATTAATACAACAATAGCAAGCTAGGGGGTCAACGACATCACCTCGACAAAGGTAAAGGCCGTGCAGCTGATTGGGAGTTCCGGGGAAGGTAGTACTAAAGTTATAAAACCCGGTACTTAAGGTTTGGGATGTAAAGGTCACTAAGAGATTTTGAAGGCTTTTTTTTCCAAAATTATCGATCGTTCCGGCTGTGTAACCAAAGCTTACAAAGGAATGATTCGAGGTTGATAAAACAAATTCAAGGCGTAGGAAGATGATAAATATTAATGGAAATATCATCATATTAGTAATGTGAAGGTGTAGGATGAAGGTGATATATGGCAATGACTATTACTCTATTAGCATGGCTTTTATTGATTAAGTGTTGAATTAAGTCAATATTTGACATCATGAATTTTTATTTTTCCTAAGATTAGGGACCCACATCGTTTTGGTGGATACAAGGTGACCATTCAAAATTGATAAGTTAGCAAACCTACTGCATTGAATGTTACATGCGTTGACTTCAAGGTCAAGAGGAAACATCATAGAAACCAACTTTTTTTTTTTGGTTGGGGGAGGGGAGGAGGGGGGTTTAGAGAGTCACAAAGGACAGATAATGAAAATCGAACTAAAGATCTCCTGAAATTCGGAGGAAAGCGCTCAGCCTGCTAACCCACTTGAGAGAGCACTGTATCAAGATTAGAATTAGAAACTAGAATGAAATTTCAAAAATGTTAATAAACGGTGGAAAGAGAGTTCTCATCATGTTCCTTTAAAATTTTTGACTTTAATTTGCAACTATATATTGTCTTTGATTTCAAAGTCTCTCGTCAATAGTTTCATTGACCCGGAGAAAATTTAAGCATCTCTTCGTGAGAAACTTGAAAAAAATGTTACAAGGTGCTTTAGTCATTTTACCCTTAAAATAAGGGTATTATTATTGCTAGAGCTGTTCATGGACGGGACAACCTGCTGAGTCCGCCCAACTCGGCCCGCAAAATAAGCGAGCTTGGACAACCATTTTGAAAAAAATTGAATATTTGGGCGAGCTAGGCTCGACCTGTTAATATAAATGGACGGACATAGACAAGACAATATGTACCGTGGGTTAGCCTGCCCGACCCATTTATTTCAAAAATTAATAGTTTAATGATTTTTAGTTAATTGATTATGTTGTATATTTTAGAAAATAAATACAAAGAGACTATATTGGACTCCTAGCTTTTATTAGCTACAACTATCTATTTCAATTTCACATTATCATTAAAGACTTATTAAATAAGTTCATTCTTTCGTATTTTTCATTAACATATTACATATGTCACAAGTTTAAATTTTTTATAGTGATCATGAAATTTTTAAAATAACTTAATCAATATAATATTAACATAAGTAAATAATAAAAAGATTAATTAGTGTTAGAAATATGTAAAACAAAAATTTTAGGCCCATTTAATAGAGCGGGCTTGGACAAATTATCAAGCCCACATAAAAGGGCTCGAGTAAGCTACATTAAATCCGTTGGACAAAAAATGAAGTATAGGCCTGGCCCATTTCTTGTCCAAGCCCGCAAACGATCACCTCTAATATTGCCATTTACAAGAAGAGAACCTTCACTGTAGCTTCATGGAGATTGGAGCAAGAAGATAAAGAAGCTCACCAACACCGTCAATAGTGAAATCACTAGAGAAAGGAAATCACAAACAACGACAAACACCTTCCCTTAATTCTATTTTCATAGTGTTAGATTTGGTGTTCTCCATTGAAGCATCTTTAAGAAGGATAGAAAGAAGATGAAGGTAGATAAGGATCGATGGAGGAAGAAGAAGATAAAGGTGGTTAGTTGTGTGAGGAATGAAGGAAGGAAGAAAAAACCATGGAGGTGAGTCACGATTTCACAATTAGGGGGAAGAGGAAAATGAAGATGAATTTTTTTTTTTTTACTTTTCGAATGTGATTATATTTATAATTTTGCCACCAAGATAAACAGATTTGTTTATCTTAGACCTGATCAAAGTTAGCCCAACCCGATTTTGGGCGTGTTTTGTCCCGAAATTTTAGTTTTTTGGGTAGATTTGGGAATGTGATTATATGCATTTGTAATTGATTTTTTTGGCCCGGCCCAAAAATTGCCTGAAAAGCCCGCATGGCCCGGCTATTTTGGGCGGGTTTGGACACAAAAATTCCAGCACGCAACTTGGCCCGGCCCGACCCGAGAAGTGGGCTGAATTTTTTGGCCTCGGCCCGCCTAATGATCACCTCTAGTTTATCTCGGAGAGAAACCTGGGCTCCCCCATTAACCTGTGGCCCATTTTAATATATATTGTGATTGTAACCTTTTTATAAGGAAAAGCGAGAGTCTTCATTAAGAGGTGGACAAATTGTCCATTCACTACAAAAAAATAGACATTTAGCAACAGATCAAATCTGTTGCTAGATTATACTTTTCTGTTGCTAAATATAGGTAACGACGGATTTTGAAACGGAGTTACTCCATTGACAAAACTGTTGTCGCTAAATAAGACTAGCGACGTTGTATTTGTTTTTCGTTGCTGAACTTAGCAACAGATTTTTATTTCTGTCGCTGGTTTTAGCAACGGATTTTTATTTCTGTCTCTGGTTTTAGCAACGGGAAAAAAAAATTCGTCTCTAAATTTTGCAATGGAAAAAAAAATCCGTCGGTAAAATTAGCAACGGAAAAAAAAAAATTTGTGTCTAAAAGTAGATGCTATTTTGTTCTACCTCACTCGGGTCAACCCGATTCGGCTTTGCATGTAAGGCTCCTTGACTCCCCAATCTCAAGAATCGCAATAGGTAAGAGTTGAACCCGTGACCTCAAAGTCACATAGTGAAACTCTTACCAAATAATATTTGTTTACTTCTACGCACATAATTGATAATAAGTGAAAGAAATATTAGAGACGGAATTTAAAATCCGTCTCTAGCTCAAAGTCGGATTTCAAATCCGTCTCTAGTTCAGAGACGGATTTTCTATTCCGTCTCTAGTTTAGAGACGGATTTGAAAATCCGTTTCTAGTTTAGAGACGGATTTTAGTTTACATAATTCGTTTCGAAAATAATTTAGAGACGGAATTAAAAATTCGCCGCTCATATCGGCTACGAAAAAAAAAAATTCATCTCTAATTTAGTAACGGAAAAAAAAAATCTGTCTCTAAATTTAACAACGGAAAAAAAATCCGTTTCTAATTTAGAGACGGATTTTCAATTCCATTTCTAATTTAATTTAGAGACGGATTTTTTAATTCCGTCTCTAATTTAGAAACGGATTGAATTCCGTCGCTAGAATTCCGTTTCTATATGAACATTTTTTTGTAGTGATTAGTACATAGGAAGTATAACTAGGACAACAATTAGACCACATTTGTTCTAAATCGCATTAAACAAGCTAAGTGATGGGCTACAAAATTACCCTCTCGCTGTACATGAGACCAAGAAATATAATCTAAGAAGAGCGTACACATCCAACACATCATCAAGAAAGTAAATAATATCAAAAAGGTAGAAGTATCATAGCTAGTCCGAATCAAATCAAATCTAAGTAAAAATAAGATTACTAGTTAATCTGATCATCTAATAAATTTCAGTATTTGAATTTACCTGTGAGTGAAATTGGTGCCAAATCAACCTCTTCACTTGTGAAATATTTGTTACTAAATGCGGGAGTAGTCTTATATTGAGCCATACAACTAAGGTATATAACCACTCCACTTAAGGTCTTAAGCTAGCCAACAAGAGTACGTCTGGCGTACACTGGACCATCGCGTAAAGAGAATCAAACCTTGTATACTTCATTTCTGTTGAAGCAAACTTATTTCCATATACACTACCATTCGACGCTTGGATGGCCAAGGCCTTCATCGTATTCCTTAAAGTTTTCATGAAATGAACACGACGACTACCCTTTATCTTACGATCGGCCCATGAGACAGTCCGCCATTTTGTATCCAACTTGCCAAGAAAGGACTCATTTGAGTATTTTAGCATACAACAATCATACCAAACTAAGCCCTCTTTTCCACAAAAGGAGCTTTCGAAGATATACGAAGTAGTTTTTAGCAAAATTGATACAACTATAACAAGCTTGAGGATCGACGACATCACCTCGACAAAGGTAAAGGCCGTGTAACTGATTGGGACTTCCAGGGAAAATGGTAGTAAAATTATGAAACCCAGCATAGGATGTTAAGGTCCCTAAGAGATTATGAAGGTTGTTTTTCCCATTACTATCGATTGTTCAGGCCATGTCTTTAAAGAAAAAGAAGTTATTAGAGATTTAGAGGTTGATAAAACATGTTTGAGGCGTAGGAAGGTGATAAATATTAATGGAAATATCATCATATTGGTAATGTGATTATGTGATAGTGTGGGATTAAGATGATGCTAATTAGCATTGCTCCTATTTAGTGTTTAAGTAATTACGAAAATACAAAGTATAACTTTATAAGTCAATATTTGACATCGTCGGCTACTTTACTCACCACGACATTTTTTTATTTTTATTTTTATGATTGATTAAGGAACCAACCTCTTTTTGTTGGGTACAAGGTGGGTCCCAAAAACATTTTGTAATTTTTTATTTTTTTTTCCCTGGGAGGTAGAAATTGAACTTAGATTAGATTAGAATAACATAAAGAGTGATAATAGAGTTATAGGTCGTAGCCAATACCGAAGACCCCAACAACATCAAGGGGGTTGCTGAATAGATGGGCTGCTGCCCCTAATAGTTAGCTGATTAGACAAGTTTGATAGGCTAACACCAAAAGCATATTCAAAGCTATTACAAGTTGAAGGATGAGCCTGAGGATGTACAATTGTAGAAATTTATATTGCTCAATAAAGCCCAGTTACTTTCATTAATCGCCATTAAAGGCCTTATATAATACAATGCAGAATTCCTAAACAATATCAAACTCTAGGTAAATAAAGATTATCTAGGAATACAAGTTTATCCCTAAAATATATATCCTAATATTATCTTAATACTCGATATTATCTTAATAACAATAGATATAAAATGCTCCAGAATGGAGCTTTACTTCTTAAGGAACTAGAAGTTTGAAGTAGAGCCAACATGGCTTTCCTGGCCACCGAATCTGTTTCCCTAACTGCTGCTCTGCTGACCTTGGAAATTTTTACCCTTCCCGCGGTGGTGATCAGGTCCCTGCACATTAAATAGTAATTTTCCATTTCATCAGTGCAAGTGGAAGAGTTAGTAATTCCAGTGACAACTCTCTAACAATCTTAGTATATGTGGACATCCCTCCATCCTTCTCTGATAGCCCAAGCCACAACTACAATGATGGCTAAGGTTTCGGCCATGTGAGCAGAAGTAGAGGCTGTGTATGGATAGCAATTCCCTTGATCCAATTCCCCTATTTATCCCTACATATGCAAGCCATTAGCTTCCAAGGAGTTGTGTTTATTTGAAAGAAGCATCAACAACAACATTGAACTCATTTTGCCGATTTATGGCATTATTAGTGGTGCCACTATGGCTTATCTGAGTAGAGTTCTGAGGACCAAGCAAATCAAGTTCATTGGCAATGTATTTAAGAGAATTGGTCCAATTTGGAGAAGGAGTGGATTTTTTGTTAAAACCCCAATCATTTCTCCTCAACCACATTCTCCAAGTAAGTAGGGCAAAAGTTTCATTCTAAGAAAGGTTGAGAAAGCTGTGAACAGAGGTGATGTTAAGGTTATCCTTCCACCATTCAGAGTGATTGGAAGTAGGATTGGTAGGGGGAGGTTGGATGGTGTTCCACACTTCCTTAGCTCTATGGCAGTCTCTAAGAATGTGAAGGGCTGTCTCCTTTTCATTAGGGCAAAAAAAGTAGAAGCCTGATGTTATGATTTGTCTATAATGGAGATGATTAGCTGTAGGAAGCCTATCCCATAAGCATAGCCACAAGAAGAATTTGTTGGGTGGGGGAATATGAAGGTTCCAGAAAAATGTGTTGAAAGAGAAAGCCTGGAAGTTTGGATGCTGACAGTCCCAAAGGTGATTGTAAGCTGAGTTGCTATCAAAGAAACCCCTTTTTTTCCAGGGATGAGAATATAAAGCCCTCTACAACACAAGGGAAGACAAAGGAGGAAATGAAGTGCTTGACATCAGGAAGTAAGAAAGGATGACTAGCATGGATCAGGCTTAAATCCATCCTTCCATCCCTAAGAATGGTGGCTACTTTTCTATCCTCTTCACCCTGGGTTAGGGGCCCGTGAACCAGAGATCTAAGGGTTCCCATCCCAATCCAATTATCAGTCCAGAAACTACAAGTTTCTCCTTTCCCATATTTGTAATTGGTTGATTAGCAATTAGCATGCCCACTATGTTAAAAGCTTCTTATGTCAACTTTCTTAAGGTTAATGTGCATGCCCACTGTTTCAGGGTTTTTTGTGATTCCCTCGAGATACTGATCGCGCTCTCGGCAGGATGGACGCGAGCACCTGCAAAACCACGAATATTCCATTTACCGGAATATTCTCCTCCGACGATCAAGTTAGTGATCGGAAACGAAAAAGCTAGAGAGAGAAAGTAGAGAGAAGTGGGAGCTCTTAATGCTCTTTTTTATGTTATGTCCCCATCCACCCCTCCCATCGTAAATGATTGGGGTATTTATAGGGGTGGGGAATTGTGCCCCTGTAGGGTTTTTACCCTAGAATTTCGTGCCCTGTTTGACGGAGCAATCAAGTGCTGGCGCGTGTCCTAAGAGGGTCGCCGATTTGCGGCTTTCTAGGGATTTCGGCCTCATGATGTGAGGAGGCCCTTTGCTCTCATTTCAGGTGCTCTGTGTTTATTGACACGTGTCATCTTCCTATAGGGACACGTGTCTCCCTTTGACTGGGCCACATGTAACTTTAGGATTGGACCACGTGTTAGGGTATTTTTACCCTAAACATTTTCCCCTCAGAGGTGGTGACTCATATCGTTGATAACTTGTTATTTGGTATGATTTTAGGGTACTTTCAAACCTTATTTTCGTTATTACTCGGCATCAAAGTTCATTATTTATCCTATTTTTATGCAAATTTTGTACCATCCATGCTTCACGGGTTATTTGTGCTTTTTGATGTAATGTAGCTATTTTTAGCACTATGGATGTGATCAAGAATGAGAGAGCAAGGATAAGGGCGATCTTGATTGATAGAGCCATGGAGGAAGAAGGAGGAGTGCCTTAAAGATAAATGAAAAGCTTTTGGAGAGCCTTGAAGGGTTATATGCGTAAGCGTCAATTTCAACTGACCATAACTTTTGATCTACTCAACATTTTAAATTGATTCAAATTGGAGATTAAATTTTGTCTCAAGAGCTTTCCAATGACTAGTCACAAGTCCAAGGAATTCTGTATAGCCTCCCAAAGTTAAGTTATTTAGGCAGGGAATTCTGTATGGACGTGCAACAAATTGGCACATCCGTGCAAGGCTGCACGTCCGTGCCAAAATCTGCACGTCCGTGCAGACCTGCTCGATTCTTGACAGTAGCTACTGCCTTACTCTGCACTGCCGTGCATAGGGTGACACATCCGTGCATCTTGGTCTGCACGACCGTGCCAAACCTGGCACGTCCATGCAGACCTGCAGACGAGCCCGATTCTTGTTTTCCCCGTCCTTTTTATTTGGGGGTCTTAAAAATACCCCTTTGAGCTCATTTGTAGGGGATATCAAAGTTTTTAGAGCTTTCTCTTAGTTTTGCAATGCTAGAACATTAAATTCTCAAATTATTACTTAGTTCTTAATTATTAGCTTGGAAATATTCAACTTCAATCATTGTAGAAGACAAGTTCCACCATTGTTGGTCACTTTGAAGCTTCATAGTAACTATTTCTTACTCTTATTTTCCATTTCTCTCTACTTTGTTGTTAATTACTTGCTTAATTCTTGCATGCTTAGATTGTTAATTAGCTTAATCCTTAGTTTGAACTTGTTCATGGATTGCTTGAAATCTCTATTTGCTTTAACCTCCATGGATTGTGAGTAGTCTAATTTCTAGGGTTTGGGTAGAACCCTTAATGTAGGCACAAAGAATTTGTTGCATGTGCTAATTTGGTTATTGTGGGATGTTAATTAGTTGGGTTTAAGTGGTTTAATTGTTTAGTTCTTGTATATGGCCATGCCTAGAACTATTTATCCAAGCTTTCTCAACGAAGGATCGAGAGATGAACTTGAGTTAGCTCCCTTATGCTTGATTGACTTGAAGTTCCATGAGAATAGGAATTTCCGGTCAAGGGAATTTTATGTCATCGTGATTATGCTTTAACACTTGTTTTATGCTATGTAACCACGAGAGTAGGTTGTATTCATGATTCAAGTAATCCCTCTAGCTTGAGAGAGTAGTTGGGTGTTTTAGATGACTTCCCCTAATTTATCCCATTAATTTACCTTGATTGTTGCATGCTAATTTTGATTTGTGATGAAGTTGGGTGGTATAGCCTGAGCCCTAGATTCCTCTAAATATTGTTAATCTCCTCTTAGCTTTAGTTGAATTTAACTAGTAGAAGTTACTCAAGACCAAACCAATTTCGACTTCATTTAGCTTACTTAAACGGTAGTACTCGGTGGTTGATTCAATGCCTCTCTTGGGTTCGACCCTTTCTTACCCTTGCTATTAGCTAGTGAGACCAAGATAGGAATTATCTTTGGTAGGCTCGATGACGGCCTATCAACCATACGTGCCGCCTCCTCTGATCTTCTACTTGTCCGGATACGTCCGAGTACTTTTAGTGAGCGCTCTTTATTTATAGAGGGTGGACAGTTACGTCCGTCTATCAGAGAGATCTCTCTTTTGGGCTGGACGCCTTGTTTGGTCCACCTGATTTCTTTTTAGAGGACCTTTTAAGTCTTAAATCGGGCGGACGAGTTGTGCCGACTGGCGTGAGAGGGAACATCTGTCCTCCGTATTTTTTTGGAGTGGCGGTTCGAATTCCGCTGACCTGGCCGTCTATTTTGACGCGCCGTTAGAGTGTCTGTATTTCTTCCCGTCTTGGATGACGGAGCGGTTTTTTAACCGTTTAAACTTTTTCGAAAAGTTACCGTTCAAATTCTTGGGCGGGAAAGTTGGTTTTACCATTTCGCCCCCATAAATTCGGCCTATAAATAGAAGGTGATTGACTTCATTTCGGCACTTTGGAAATTTGAGAATTTTAGAGAGAAGTCAGAGCCCTTTAGAGAGAGAAAGTAATCTTCCTTCAAATCTTCAAGAGCTCATCCGTACGTTTGAGGTTTCCAGTCAGATTTTTGAGTTTTCCGGTCAACCTTTAAGACTCTCAAAGACTTTCATCGTTTTCTACACGTACAGAGGTAACCGCATGCTCTTCTTTACTTCTTCCCTTTTTCTTTTACTTATTTTTGCTCTTATAACACGAACTGGCTTAATACTCGGCTTCATCCGTTTCTCCTCATGAGGTCGGCCGTTCGCTTGGGACTGAGGAATCTAGAGTGGACGGGGACAAGTCCTCCTCTTTATGGAACGGGTCCATTTCAAGTGCGTACCAACTAACCCCCTCCTATTCTTCTTGCAGTCGAACATGGCGCGTACAAGGCAAACGTACGAACGAGACGTCCCTAGAAACCCTGATGGGAGTATGGTGGACCCCTTAGTCTCCTATAATCAGAGTGATACGGACGGGGAGAGCACAAATACAACAGCTGTTAGCGGTAGTGGATGCTCAGTGGTCGAAGTGACCACGTCCTTTGAAGAGGGCCTACATCAGCTAGGCACTTCTTCTACCATGAGTGCGTCCGGGAAAAATCCGGAACTACGCTTCCTTCAATTTGCCAGCTCGGTCATGATTTCGTCCGATCTGTCATCTTCTGGAAGGCATCTCTCCTCTTTTCAGGTGGATGTTGGGGCGTCCGTCCAAAATCCTCAACGACCCCCAATCCAAACTACTAGGTCGGCCAGGCCTAGAACTGGCATCCATATTGCTGAACCGGCTGACCTGCCCCCTCGCAGCGCTCCGCTTTCTGGAAACCAGGCGGACGTTGGGGGAAAGAAAGATAGGGGCAAGGGATCCTTGGTGCCTGAAGGCATCGTCGTTTCTGGAGGCGGCCAGGGCTCCAGGGGAGGGAGCTCGTCTGAACCTGCTAAGCTGGACACTGTGTTGGCCTCCGAATTTGGGGCCGCTCCTCAAGCTGCTGAAAGAGAGCATGAGAACCCGGACGCTAATCAGGCGGCCGAAGAACCAAATGCTGACAACTTCAAGGACCCGTACGTCTGTACGGTTGGCGATACTGCGTTATACTTCTTGCACTTGAAGTTTGAGGAGTTCAAGATGTTCTTCCACCTGGGAGAAGGCTACGAAATCGTAGCGCCCATCGCTCTTACTCAGTGGCCGCTTGGGAGAGCAAGCGACAGCGGAAGAAATGCTTCAACGTCTACCGCGCTGCCTTGGAAGTGGGCCTTCGCTTCCCTCTTCATCCGGTCGTCTAGGAGCTCTTGGACGAGTACAACATTACAATCTTCAAGCTGGTGCCGAACAACTGGTTAATTATTTTTGGCTATCTAGTGACGTGCCTTCGGCAAGGCTTCAAGCCGGACGTCCCAGTTTTTTGTGAGATGCATTCTGTGGTCCGTCTTGATGCTGGCACGGATGGGTGGTTTATCTTGAGCACCCAGAGAGATTATATGGTGGTGATGGATAGGCTGTCCAAGTGGCGAGACTAGAAACACCGATTCTACTGCATTAAGACAAAGGATAAGCAGTTTAACTTGCGGATGAATTGGTTCAATGTTGATCCAATCCCGCTCGCCCACGGGCAGCATAGACTCAGCAAGCCACCCGTCCACCCTGACTATATGCACCAACTGGACTACCTCGGAGTAAAAAAGGTAGTCCGAGATGGAAAGACAGTGACCGTGCCGCGCAGTTGGATTCCGCTGGCTGTGTGGCTTAGGAACCCAATTTTCATGTCGGCCTCTGTTCTATACTAGAACTACTCTCAAGGTGGAACCTTGTGACTCAGTTGTTCGAATGCGATTTGCAACACAGAAATATCCTAACATTTTTTCCTCTTTTTTCTTCTTCAGATGTAGCTCTCGGAATGCTGGATCCAAAGCAAAAAGGGGAAGTTAACATGTCCGACTTGGACTTGGTGTGGTACAAACTCCGCCAACAACAACACGACCAGACTAAGGAGGTACTGACAATCTGTTCTCCTCATTTTTTTTTTTTTGCCGAGTTGGTGTGTGGGAGGAAGAATCCTTCCCCATTTTACTCGGACGCAATTCAACATGTTTTTGCGCCGAGCTTGTATGTTAGGAGAGGTATCCTATCTGGTTTCACTCGGACGTTGTCTCTTGCCTATGTTGTCTGAGTAGATTGGTTGGGAGGGTGTTCCTTTTCAATTTTACTCGGACACTTGTTCCTTTCATCTGACTTTATTTTGTTTCTTTCAGGCAGCTCCTACCACTCCCCGGTCGAAGAAAAAGCAGTTGTCTTCTGTTTCTAAGGACGGCCAGTCGTCCAAAGCTAGGAAGACAACAGCCTCAAAGGCCAAGTCTTCCACCAAAGCGGCCAAGGCTACGCCGCTGACTACTTCGAAGCAGTTTGAAGGAGAGCAACACCAGCTGTCACCAAGTGAGGTCTCCAAGCCCGTGGAACCGCAAACTGAGGCGGTCCACGATGAGTCCGTTCATGCGGACGATGGGGATAAGTCGTCTTGGCAAAAACGACCGGCAACCTGGCCTCGACTCCGCATGTCGAGGTGATTGATAAATTTGAGTGGCAGAAAGCTGCTTCTCAGTCGGCTGAAGGACAAAGCGGCCGCTCACAAGAGGAAGGGAATGTCCCAATACCCTCTCCTTCCTTCAACCTTCCATTTCCTCCATCCTTATCGGATGATAAGCTTAATACTGGTACGGCTGTTGACTCGTGTTTTTAAGAACTTTGCTCATTCTAACAATGTTTCTTGGTTTGACGCAGACATTACCGAGGAGATACATATGAAGCTACCCGGCTAATCGCTCACAGGCGCTAACCGGAAAGCTATTAGGGACGGTCATGCAACGGTCCGTCCCTAAGGAGCAGCGGGACAAATTCTGCGGAATCCATGAGGGCTTCCTTGGCCCAATGATTAATTGTAGCGCCGAGGAAGCATTTTCAAACTTGTCATAGCTTCTTTTTTTTTTCTTTTGCTTCCATACTTATATTGTTTTCCTAGTTTGCTTTTGCTGATGTGTTTCTGTCCGAATGCAGATCTTCCTCAAGCTCTGCGCTTTCCAGGATTAGAAGGATAAGAAAAATGAGAGGATCAAGGCGGCCTGGGCCACCATCAACCGACTTCAAGACGAGAACACCGGCAACCTGGCCCTGCAAAAGATTCATTACGACCAGGCCTTGAAAGCTCTCTCCGAAAAGTCGGCCCGGCAAACTAAGGACATCGTCAAGATTGGCAATGCAATCCAGCTAGCAGCTGGCCAGGTAGGCGCTTCAGCAAGAACGGGACGAGGCGGCTGCTAATGTCTCTCAGTGGAAGGAGGGCTTTGAAGCCTCCGAGAAACTGAAAAATGAGTTGGCCTCGTCCTAGGAAGCTCTTCAGACGGCCCTGGATCAAGTGGACTCCTTCAGGCTTGAGGTTGAGAATTTGAACAAGTCCATTGCGGACTTGTTAGAGCAGCTAAAGGCCCCTCGGCCGATAGATCCCCTACAGGTCATCTGTATCGACCATAGGGTCGAGGAGAAGCTGAAGAGCCGCTTCTACGAGGCCTTCTCCTTGATGGTCGAAGACGGCACAGCTGCCTACTATGAGGAGCGCTTCACTAAGCGCCTCAACTTCGTTTGCCTCAAGGAGGAGGCCGCGACTGTCGGGCAACCTCTTCTAGAAATTTTCGTAACTTCTTCCGACTTTGAAGACGAGGAGGAAGATGATGCTGAGGAGGAGGAGGAGCTGAATCCGACGGGTGAGGATGAGCCAGCTGTGGAGAAGTCAGCCGATGCTGCAAGCGGCAACGGGAAATCGGCCGAGGAGGAGCCTGCCAATGGTGACAAATCGGCTGAGTAAAGAGCTCAAGTCCACCAGCAGCTATTTTAAAGCTTTCTGCACTTTAATTTTATTTCTTTATTTTTGAACAATCTCGTCTCTGCCCGCTTGTTTTGAGCGGCCATGTAATATACTCTTTCTAATTTTCCGCCTGTTTTAAGCGGCTTTGATCTATGCAAGTTTCTTTTGATATACTTAGCATTTTTCAAGCAATTTTTTCATGCTTTATGCTTTTGCGTACGAATGATTTTTTTTAGTTACTAGGGGTATGCCCCTTTATTCGGCGTTTGCCTAGTCCATATTCTAAGGGGTTTGATTAACTTAGTAGATTTTATACCTTGAAGGGTATGCGAGCTAATAATTTAATCAAATCATAACAATGATTCCCCTTGGACTAGGTAAATGCCGAATCAACTTTGGTTAGATGGCCATTTTATTGGCTTATACTGAGTCGACCTTTGATACTATCTCTCGGACGCTCTATGAAATTTCAAGTAATTTTTGAACTTGATTATTTCTAAATATTGGTTGTGCTCGGACGCTTGGCCAAGCCCTTGCCCCCCGTTTTTTTGGGTAAAAATACCTTAGGCAATTTTTGGGCTTTCTGTTTTTCTCCCATCCAGCCATTCTATAGCCGGATGGAACGATTAGCTTTTTAGCTTTCCATCTAAGTCTTCGAGATAGTAGGTACCGTCTCGTATTTCTTCTTTGATTCGGTAAGACCCTTCCCAGTTCGGGATTAACTTTCCATCTTCATTAGCTCGGCCTACCGCATTTTTCTAAGGACCAAGTCTCCAATCTTCAGCGGCCGCTTAGACACTTTGCGGTTATATGCCCTTGTTATCCTTAAGCGGTAAATTTCATGTCTAAGTGTCGTATTGCCCCTAGCTTCTGGAAGGAAGTCTAGGGCGGTCTTCATGGCTTCCCAATTGGCCGACTCATCATATAGCATCGCTAGGAGAGTGGGTTCGTACATTTCAATTAGGAGCACGGCTTCAGCACCATAAACCAGAAAAAATGGAGTTTCCCCTGTTGAACTTTTTGCTGTAGTTCAAATGGACCATAACATATTGACTAGCTCATCAGCCCATAGGGCGTCTGCCTTCCAAAGCTTTCGCTTGATGCCATTGGAGATCAACTTGTTATATGCTTCAACTTGGTCGTTAGCCTTTGGGCACCCGACTGAGGCATGGCTATCTCGTAGATTTTTTCCTCACCAGAGCAAACATTGTGTTATGCCCTGGTCGCTCAGCCAATTTTTGAGTTGGTCGAGTTCGAATTAAGGTCCATTATCGAACACCATTGACTGCGGCACCTCAAAACGGGTAATGATGCTTTTCCAAATGAATGCTGACACATTTGTCCATTAGATTCCTCAGACGGCCTCAGCTTCAACCCACTTTGTGAAGTAGTCTACAACTACCAACACATACCGCCTATGTCCGGACGCAGGAGTATACGACCCCAAGATGGCCATGCCCCATTTTGCAAAGGGAAGTGGACTACTTATTCCAATAAGCTATTTGCCGAGCGGTGGATGAGGGTTGCAAATCTCTGGTACTTGTCACATTTTTTCACCATTTCCATGGCATCCGAATTCATGCTCGGCCAGTAATACCCCAGGTGGGTAGCTTTCTCGGCTAAGGCTCGTCCACCTATGTGTGACCCGCATTGCCCTTCATGAAGGTCGTCCAAAACATCATGCCCCTTTCCTGGCATAATGCACTTAAGTATGGTTTTACAAAAGCTTTCTTGAACAACTCCCCTTTTTTCATCTCAAACCAGGCCGCCGTTTTCTTCATCAGCCAACACTCTTTTGGATCGTCTGGAAGAATTCCATCCTTCAGATAGAAGATAATTCCGTCCATCCATGTGGAACTTCTGTCAATGATTTGCACTGGCTCGGCATCAATACTCCTCTTTTCCTTGACTTCCTAAAACACAGATCTTAGAGTATCACATGAAGCCGAGGAGGCTAGCTTGGAGAGTGCGTCCTCCTAGTGATTCTCCTATCGGGGGACTTGCGTGAAGTGTTCTAGGCTCTCCGCCTCATCCTTCACCATCTGAAGATACTTCATCATGGCCGGCTCCCTGGCTTCGTAGTCACCGTTCACTTGGCTAACTATCAGCTGGGAATCTGAGCTAGCATCAATCTTGGTTGCCCCGGCCGCGTTACACATTCTGAGGCCAGCTAGAAGGGCTTCATTCTCGGCCTCGTTATTAGAGGCTTGAAACTAAAATCTTAAAGTGTATTCAAACTTGTCTCCTTTTGGAGATTGACAAATAACACCAGCGCCATATTCGGTCGTTGTTGCACTTCCATCTACAAAGATCTTCCAAATTTGATCCCCTGCCGGCTGTAAGTCTGGCCGTGTCATTTCAGCCAAGAAGTCTGCAAAGGCTTGACCCTATTCGGTCGCTGTTGCACTTCCATCTACAAAGATCTTCCAAATTTGATCCCCTGCCGGCTGTAAGTCTAGCCGTGTCATTTCAGCCAAGAAGTCTGCAAAGGCTTGACCCTTGATTGCTTTTTTAGGTTCAAATGTAATATCAAAACCTCTCAATTCTAAGGCCCATTTAAGCATTCGACCACTAGCCTCCAATGTTGTGAACGACTTCTTCAACTGTTGGTCCGTGTAGACCACAATCGAATAAGCAAGAAAGTATGGCCTTAGCTTCTTTGATGCATTAATATTTCAATAGATAGATACCTAAGCTCGACATTGTGCAAGACATGGCTTATGAAATACACAGGGATCTGATGGCCGTCCCTCTCAGCAAGCAGGACGACACTTAAGGAATGATCTGAGATTGCCAGGTACATGTATAGCTTCTCATCTTTGAGCGGACTGACGAGCCGAGGAAGGGTATGCAAATGGTTTTTCAACTGTACGAAGGCTTCCTTGGCCTCCTCATTCCACTCAAACATAGTTTTCTTCTTGATAGTTTGGAAACAATAACGACAATTATCCCTTGATCTTGACAGAAATCGTCCGAGTGCGGCTAAATAGCCGGTCAATCTTTGAACTTCTTTTATGGTTCTCGACAATTTCATGTCTAAGACCGCCTGGATCTTCTCAAGATTGGCCTCAATGTCGCGCCAGTCAATAAAAAAATCCAAGAAATATGCCGGACTCAACACCGAAGACACACTTCTTTGGATTTAACTTCATCTTATGCCGCTTGAGTTCGGTAAATGTTTCTCGGAGGTCCTTCAGATGATCAGACGGCCTTTTTGACTTAACAATCATTTCATCAATATATGCTTCCATGTTTCGGCCGATCTAATCTCTAAATACTGTATTCACAAGTCTCTTAAATGTGGTAAGGGCATTCTTCAGGCCGAATGGCATAACTTTGTAGCAATATAGCCCCTACTCGGCCACAAACGCTATTTTTTCTTGATCTTCTTCCCACAAATGGGATCTGGTGGAATCCGGAGTATGCGTCCATAAAACTCATCAGGCATGCCCGGCCGTTGAATCAACCAATCGGTCGATTTTAAGCAAGGGAAAGCTATCCTTAGGGAATGCCTTGTTGAGATCAGTGTAATCTATGCACACTCTCCAAGTTCCATACGGCTTTTTTACAAAAACCACATTGGCTACCCAATCAGGGTAGTAACATTGTCGAATGAAACCTGCGTCCAGCAGCTTTTTAACTTCTGTCGCTTTCTCTAGATTCCTCTCTTCTCCATGATTTCTTTTTTTCTGCCAGACAGGCTTAGTAGCTAGATTCACGGCCAGCTTATGTACGACCAGGTCTGGACTAATCCCCGGCATTTCATGAAATTTAAAAGCAAACACATCTCTGAACTCTTTCAACAATTTTACTAGTCATCTCCAAGAAAACCCATATCCATAATGCCTACTTTGACCGTCCGATCAGGTTGCTCTGGGTTGAGCACTATGTCTTTATGATCGTCGGCCGGCTGCGGTCTTAGCTCTTCTGTCCGACCGATGGTCATTAGCTACTATGCTTGCTCTTTCTTGATCGACTTACGCTTCTAGCCGACCTGGTATGTTTGGAAAGAGCCTTCTCGGAATTTCGCTCGGATGCTTTCCCTTGTCCGCATGTTGTTGGCTTCACAGCCAACTGATTACATTCCTTAGCCATTTTTTGGTTTCCCTGAATAGAACCTATCTTCCCGTTCGAACGCTCAAACTTCATCAGCATCAAATGAGGGACGATTATCACCTTTGTTGATGTAAGAGTTGGACGACTGATGATAATGTTGTATCCCGTAAGCTCCTTAACAACTAGGAATCGGACGAGCATGTCCCTTCCTTCCCCTTTTTTCCCAAATCAGACGGGCAAATCAATGCGTCCTGACCGGGTGAATGATTTTCCCCCCAAACCCAACCAGCGGGTGGGAGATATCCTTGAAGGCATCTTCTGGTAACTTTAAGTTCTTCAGACAAGCCAAACTGATGATATCGGATGAGCTGCCCGTATCTATCAGCACTCGGCCGACCTTTAAGTTGGCGACTTTGAGGATGAACACCATAAGGTCATTGTGAGGGTCTTTGATCTCACCTCAGTCCGCTTCGCAGATCGTCACTTTTAGAAAGGACTCGGCCTTCACCCCTTCGGTGTGCATCACATTCTCAAATTTCCAAGCATCTTGCTTGATTCCTTTCATGGTTGGGCCGCCTGTAGCAAAGCCGCCTGATATAACGGCCACAAAACCTGAGTCAGTACTATTTCCGTCATCATCTTTTTCTTTGTTTTTCTTCTTCTCGGATTTGTTGTCTGTCCGAGAGTATTTGAACTTAGACTTCAGAACGTATGAGTTGAGCATGCCCTTCTTGGCCAGCTTATCAAGCAATCTCTTTATATTGTTGCAGTTGTTTGTGTCATGCCCCACATCTTTGTGGTAAATGACAGTACTTATTCTTGTTTCTGTACTGAGTCGGCCCTCTCAAAGGCTGAGGCTTCTCAAACTCGAACTTGTCTTTGATTTCCATCAAAATTGAATAACAAACCTTGTTGTATTCATACTGGGGCTCATACGTCTTGGCTTTCTTTGATTTTGTCTGATGGCAGTCGGCCGCCCAGACTTCTTTTCTCTTGTTGCTTCCTTCTTTCTTTTTGCCAGCCGAGTCTTGCTGAGATGGTTGCTTCTTCTCAGCTCCCTTGGTCGGAACTTCTGATTTCGTAAGCGAACAAAAATCAGCTGCCTCAATATAGGAATCAGCCTCCCGCAGAACCCCTACGAATTTCCGAATCTTTTATCTGACTAAGTCAAACTTAAAGCTATTATGCCTTAATCCTCGGAGGAACTCTGAGTAGGCCATTTCATCCGGCATATTCTGAATTTGGGCTTTCTCTTGATTGAACCTCTGAACGTACGAACACAACCCCTCGTTCTTTCCTTGGACTATGGTTGCCAAGTTAATACTAGTAAAATTGTAAGAAAAGTTTCCAACAAATAGTAGGTTGAGAGTAGTAAAACAATTGATGCATCCGGCCGGCAAGCTGTTGAACTAGTCATGAGCTACGCCCTTGAGGGTGGTCGGGAAGCATTTGCACCAAGTGGCATCATCGACACTTTGCACGTACATCAGGTTTCTGTATGAGGTGACGTGCTCTTCTGGGCTGCCCGTACCATCATAAGCACCCATAAGTACACTCTTCACTTTTGCTTGTTGGGGAGAGTTGAGAATTTCTTGAAAAAACGGAGGCGGCTTATCACCCAAATTCAACAATCGCATTTGCAAATCAATGGGCTGAGGCTGTGCGGCCGGTCCGCCCAAGTAAGCTGCCTGGTAGTACGGATGGCCATAGTGTTCGTGCTGTCCGAAGACATGGGGAGCAGGCGACAAAATTGTGCCGTAATTCTGATATTGAAATGGTTGAGTTAGAGGAACTGGGGTTGGAGTACGGTGAGCTTGACTTCTGCTAAGCTGGTATGCTTGGAGAGAGTATGGTCAGAGAACTCATTCGGGATGGTGGAAGTGGAGGTTGTGTCCGAGTAGATTGCCCGCTCCCGTTGCTTGTGCCGGATGTAGTCTCTTGCATCCCTCCAGCGTCTGGACGGCTCATTCAGCTCTTTCTAAGGCTTCTTGGTCTGCCCCCCAGCCAACTGTGTTTTCTCAAGGAACCTAGACCAGTTCGTCTGAGGCACCCTTGGTGACCTTACAAGTCGCCGGAGTTTTCTTTTTAACACCTTCTCCTTCCCATCTGGACGGCTGTCTAGAAAAAGAAGGGATCTTACTCTCAAGCTCCCTTCGGAGCTTGTTCAAGGCGGCCTTCAAGGGACCAACAGTCACCGGAGGATCCTCGGCCTCATGAAATGAAGCAGTTAGAGGATCACTTGTATTGATTGTAACAATGAGATTTTCTACATGCCCATCCTGACTAGGACCGGGACCAGTATTGGGTGTCTCACCATCTTTTGCCATAACGGACGAGTATCCCCACACACGACACCAAATGTTTCGAGGTTTTTTGTGATTCCCTCGGGATACTGATTGCGCTCTCGGCAGGATGGACGCAGACACCTAAAATGTTTCGTGGTTTTTTGTGATTCCCTCGGGATACTGATCACGCTCTCGGCAGGATGGACGCGGACACCTGCAAAACCACGAATATTCCGTGTACCGGAATATTCGTCTCCGACGATCAAGTTAGTGATCGAAAACGGAAAAGCTAGAGAGAGAAAGTAGAGAGAAGTGAGAGCTCTTAATGCTCTTTTTTATGTTATGTCCCCATCCGCCCCTCCCATCGTAAATGATTCGGGTATTTATAAGGGTGGGGAATTGTGCCCCTTTAGGGTTTTTACCCTAGAATTTCGTGCCCTGATTGGCGGCGCAATCAAGTGCTGGCGCGTGTCCTAAGAGGGGCGCCGATTTGCGGCTTTCTCGAGATTTGGGCCTCCTGATGTGAGGAGGCCCTTTGCTCTCATTCCAGGTGCTTTTTGTGTTTCTTGACACGTGTCATCTTCCTATAGGGACACGTGTCTCCCTTTGACTGGGTCACGTGTCACTATGGGATTGGACCACGTGTTGGGGTATTTTTACCCTAAACACCCACTACATTGGTTGATTAGCAATTTAGCATAAAGATGTCAAAACCACACCCGATCCAACCCGACCCGATCCGAAACCGACCCAAAAAATATCCAATTCAAATTTGAACTCGCGTGGACACAGTAATTTAACATGACTCAACTTTAAAAATTGACTCTACCCGACCCGACCTTATCAGACCCGATCCGATCATCCGAATTGACACCTCTAATTTAGCATGCCCTCTAATCCACTATGTATCTCTTGAATTCCTTGGGGATTTTTTTTTTTTTTTTTTTTTTTTTTTTGTGAAACATTTATCCTTGTTCTTGTGGTAAAAATTTTGGATTAATTTAATATATATACCCTTCGTATTTTTATAAGTGAAATATATCTCTTCTATACGCATATCAATGCAAGTAAAAATTATAAAAATTGAATATTAATAATCTATTGATTGAAACAATTCCAACAAGTACTTACAATACTTTAAAATTTTTTTTAATGTATAAAGTACAAATATTAGTTAAAATAGATAGGTAAATAATGTAAAAAGTCAAAATATTTCACTTAATAAAATATAAGGGAGTAAGTTTTTTGGTTGATTCATATTCCCTCTACTTTACGAATGTTTTACTTCTTTAAATATTTTGTCTCACAAATAATACCTCTTTATTGCACATAATAAGAAGCGGAGGTAATATTATATAAACTCGACATCTTAAAAATAAAAATTGAAATGAATTTTTACAAAATCCTACATACTTCCTCTATTCTTTTAATATCGCATCACTTGCCTGTTAGGGAAGTTTCACAAATATTGCACCACTTCCATTTTAGGACAAAAAATATCTATGTTCACACTGCAAATACCCAACATACCCTTACTTTTTCACACTTTTTATTTTATCTTTACATTACATGGACAATTTTGTATTTTTACGATTCTCTTTCTTATTGTTTCCCACTACCAAATTTTGCTTCCAAAATTCCTATGATGTAATAAAAAAAGAACGGAGGAAGTATATAATATTGTTTTGACATTTATGTGGCGATGGAATTTACAATCATATTTTCATTTGCAAAATCGAAGTAAACAAATAATTCATGAGACTCGATCATAGGCGTAATAATTTAATATCGATCATACTTTTGCATCTTCTATTCTTGTGAATGGGGCAAAACAAACTACGACATCAAGATTTGACAGCAATATCGAATCATTCAGGAAGCTATTATAACTTGACCAAAGACTTTTACAAGTAAACCATGGCTTTTAGAACATTCATGTAACACAAAATTTTAGGCATTTTTTCATTAAACTTTACTAAATACTTCCTTGCATCAAACTATGGTCGCGCTGATACCCCTAATAACCATAATACATGTGTTTCAACTTGTTATTCCAAGTGCCCAAGCTTTTGATTACTTCACCAACTGCACAGGTAGTTCTAATTACACCCAAAACAGTCAGTACCAAAAAAAACTTCGGTAATCTCTTATTCGAGTTAACTGCAGAAGCTTCGCTTTCTGGTTTTTATTACTCATCTGTAGGTCAGATCCCTGATAAAGTCTATGGCCTTTACCTATGCCGGGGTGACATTGGTGGTCAAGGTTGTGGCCAATGCGTATACCAGGCTCAAAATAGTATCCTCAAAGAGTGTCCGACCCAGATATGGGCTGTTCTGTGGTATGACAATTGCATGCTTCATTTCTCTAACGAGACATTCTATCATCAGATGGATGATTACCCAAGCAACGTGGAATGGAACCCTGAAAACATAACTAGTAACAAGACTCGGGCATTTTCTAAGGTGCTTAACAATACCATGATGGATTTGACACCAGAAATTGTGAACAGCAAGGTGAAATTTGGTACCAAAATGGCTAACATCACAAGCTCAAAGAAGTTATATACCTTAGGGCAGTGCACGCTAGACTTGTCAGCAGATGACTGGTTGGTGCTTGAAAATTGCGATTGGGAAGCTTCCAATGATGCTTGGAGGGAGAGCTTTGCTACCAAGCTGCAATGTAAGATTTGAAGTCAGTCCGTTTTATGGCAATACTGTTAACACATCATTCTTGCTATCTGCGATCACCAATTCAACATCAACCATTACAAGAGGTATAAAATTATGCAAGTACTTTTTGTTAGCTTGTAGTGGCAAATTTCACAGGCTTCATATTTTAGAATGGATTTTTAATGAGAGAATTAGCAGTTAATCACTATTATTTGTGTACATAACCTATCACTTGAGAACTTAACTAAGCACACTTGTCTACTTTTGCACCAATAGTTTCAAATGTCATACTGAATTTGTGATGCAAAAATCTTACAAGTTAATATCAAGGCCAAAATATGTACCACACTCTTCATTGCCTTTCAAGGCTATGCATAAGACTTTAGGAAGCATCACTTATTGCATAAACAGAGACGAGTAATAGCGTATTATTACTTTAAATGAACAAATAATAGTTTATCTAGAATCAAAGTAACATATCAAGGGCAGACCTAAATGATCCTGTCGCATTTAATTCGCATTATTAATTTTTGAATGAGAATGAAATGTTCTTTCCAGGAAATTAGCCAGTTGAATTTTCTCATCAGGGAACTTTTTGTTTGTCCATGTACACTTAATTTCACAAAAAGAATGAACTTTGATTAAAGAATAGGACAACTCAAAAAGTCAGGTTCAGAAACAAAGTCAAAACAGAGCAGAACAGAGAATAGTTCAGCTGTGACTTTTTGAACGGGAAATTTACAGAAAAATTGATGAAAAGAAGTTCAAGTTGAACAAGCAAACTAAATTAACCAATTGAATTCAAAGATGACTAATATTATCAATATGATGTATTGAAACTTTAGTAAACCTGGATTAAGCAATGATTACATTGTAGCAGCCACTAGGTGGGGCAAAATATTCCGTATGAAAAGTTCAAGTAAAACAAACAAGCAGATTATTGTTTAATTTTATTATTGACCAATGATTCAATATCATTGTAAGCTTGACCTAATGATAAGGATTATACCTTCTAAACTTGAATTGGGGGTTCAATCTCCACTAGAAGCACTTTGAGAGTGAGGATCTCATACCCATCCCTCCACTTTCAAAGTGCTAGCCCGCTAAGTTACTAACCTAGGTCGAGTAAGCGGAGCTTTGGCCTGGATAAGAAAATTCTTATTAACCAGCCCAATATTTTTCAAGATTTGTATTTAGTCCAATTCCATGCAAAATGATAAAATTTTAAATCTATACCTTTACTATGCAGACAAGCAGCAGAAAAGATCGTCACACATTGCCATTGCTGTCAGCATTCCTGTAATCTTTGTAGTCTTGCTCCTGGCTGGTGCTTTCTGTTCCATATACAATCGGAAGGCTGCAACGCCATCTCCTGGTAAATCAAAACTTTATGTTGAATACTCTTCTTTGACAGTCATAAAGCATGCAAAGAACATCACAAAATTCTTGTATTTCAAATAATATCTAAACATTGAAACAGGACTGGAGGAGATAGTTACAGTAGAATCATTACAATATGATTTCAAGACAATACGAGTCGCAACAAATAATTTCTCGACAGAAAATAAGCTTGGGCAAGGTGGATTTGGTGTTGTTTACAGGGTAATATATCTAAGTATAACAAGTTACATATTTGAACACACTTAAATCATAAGTTTTCAGTTTAGGCTTATCAAATTTTATTGCATAGAGTATAATCACACATTTTTTAAATCCAACTTTATAGGGAACGCTTCAGAATGGACAAGAAATAGCAGTGAAAAGGTTGTCATCCACCTCAGGGCAAGGTATTGCAGAATTCAAGACAGAAGTTCTATTAGTTGCAAAGCTTCAGCATAAGAATTTGGTTAGACTCCTGGGATTCTGTTTGCAAGCACAAGAAAAGTTACTTGTCTATGAGTTCTTGCCTAATTCAAGTCTTGACAAAGTCCTACTCGGTATCATATGATTAATTTAAAGCAACCAACATTTCAGTTCTGTTTTTGCCTGTAGTATATATGATGATTTTGCTAATAAATTAAAATTGCAGATCCAAACAAGCACGTATCATTGGATTGGGAAACCCGATATAAGATAATAGCAGGAATTGCTAGAGGAGTCCTCTACCTTCATGAAGATTCAAGACTAAAGATAATACATCGTGACCTAAAATCAAGCAATATTATGTTAGATGAAAATATGAACCCGAAGATATCAGATTTTGGTTTGGCAAGGCTTGTAGGAGCTGATCAAATTCAAGGTGATACCAATAGGATTGTTGGGACATAGTAAGTATATCGTGATGATTCTTGTATGTTGGATTATAACTGTTTTTCTCACTGTTTCTCAATTAAAACTTCCTACACATGAACTTGACTATAATTGCAGTGGATACATGGCTCCAGAGTATGCAATGGCTGGGCGGTTTTCAGTCAAGTCAGTCGTTTATAGCTTCGGAGTGATAGTTTTGGAAATCGTAAGTGGCCTCAAGTGTAACTCATCAGCCTTCCCTTTTCATGAAGAAAGTCTACTTCAACGAGTAAGAATAATTCCATAAAGGCAAACTCTTCCTAAGCAAAGACATTCCATAACTTAGGATAAGGTTTATTAGTTTTCGAACTAAAGATCTGATAGTTTATATGTGATGTGTGAATCCATTTGTCACAGGCCTGGAGGTTTGGAACCTCAATGCAGCTTTAGAGTTGATGGACCTCAGACTCAAAGGTAGCTTCTCAAGTGAGAAAGCAGTGAAATGCATTCACATTGGCTTGCTTTGCATCCAAGAAAATGCAAATAAGAGACCAACAATGGCTCCAATTGTCTCGGCAATCAATGGCTATCCAGTGGTACTCTCTGAGCCAACACCACCTCAGCTAATAGCCACAAGTAGTAGTACTTCTGGTCAATCTTCTAATATATTTTCAGGAAGTAAGGACATCACAGATGTTTATCCTCGTTAAATGTATAGGAGAGAGGAAGAATTCATTCACGTATTCTAGGAACGACATAGAGGATATACTTCTTGATCAAATATAAGAAATAGAAAGGACCACAGTCATGTACTCATGTTGATTAATATTTTCATCAGAGATATGAGGGGAGCACAATCTAATCCATGTTACTAAGGAGCACAACTTTATCCATAAATATGCAGTAAAGTCATAGATGTGAAGTCCACTTATGAACAAAAATTTTAGGCTGCTGCAGCCATTTTTTTCAATTCTTTAACTTTGAAGTACAGACAGAATATTTGGTAGAATCCTTATTCTTCCCAAACAAATGATAATCATTATAAGCACATTAACTGAAGTATTATATATGAACTATCACATTCACATCAAACATCCAAAATAAAAATTCTTACTGTATTAAATTTGGTTATCATATATGGATTAACACGACTTTCATGGAATTCACACTTTGAAATTAATTTAATCTATGTTCAGTTTGCTTAAAATTGTAAGATATTGACAAGCTAGAGAAGGAAGTTTAGAATTGTCCCATTTTGATGAATGATAAAGGTAAGACACTTTCTAAAAACAGATCCAATATAGTGCAGCTGAACCAGAGTCCAGACACAGTTCCAAAACGAACAAAGCTACCAGCACACAGAATGGTGGATCATATTGTGTGTTAATAACTTCAACATTAATATGGCTCTGGTCCACTCATTTAAGTAAGTATTGAGTCTCCCACAACCAACACCTGGTTTTTTCCACACTGGATGTCAAATTGTCAACTTCTCAGTTCACAACAGCATCAAACATCACCAAACAGTTGCTACTGGTATAACCTTTATATAAACCATACTATCAGAAGCTAACAGAACAGGCGTGAGCTTTTGAGCTTTGAGTTGAATATTACCTTCACATTTCTTAACAGAATACAAATTCAGATGTGTTAAACATGATCATTGTTACAGATACATGGACCCAAAATATATTAGGTGTGACAAATTGTCTTCCATACGAGATGTCTATAAATTTGGAGCCATTGTTCTGGTGTTCAGACAGTAATAGATAGAAACATTCATACTATAGCAGGAGAAAATTGACTTTAAAGTGTGTGTGTGCTTTTTTATTTTTATTTTTTTTGGGGGGGGGGGGGGGGTGGGTGGGAGGCTATCTTCAGATATCTTCTTACACATTAGTACATTACACTTACACTTACACTAGCTGAAAAACATTCATACTTAGAATCGGGAGAAAAAACCCACTCTTGCACTATGGAATAGTATTGATGATGAATGAAATCAAGAATTACAAGCATGAATTGTATGGTATTCAAATGCTCCTCACAAACACTCTCAAACCCTCTTTTAGTGTTTAATGTTTGTGAATACCTCATAAAGCTGGTAATTATACACAGAATCTTATAGGCTCTTACTGCTATAAAGCTGGTAATTATACACAGAACAGTACATACCAAAAAAATCTCAATCTTGTCCTATCAGATCTCAGTGTAAAAGCTTCTACAACTAGCTTCTATAATTCCACCACAGGCCACAGCCCCAACATAGTCTATGGCCAATTCTATTGCAGAGGTGATGTCAGTCACCAGCCCTGCCAAGAATGTGTACAGTCTGCGGCACAGGAAATAGTCACCAAATGCAGTAACCAGAAAAAAGCAAGCATTGTGTATGAGGGATGCACCCTAAGTTATGCAAACAGGTCAATATTCTCGCTGTTGGAAACTGATCCTTTTAGTTGGCATCGGAACAGCAATGAGGACATATCCAATCCCACACAGTTAGACCAAGCAATGTCAACAATTATCAACAATCTAATCAAGAGGGCAGCTTATAATAAAACCTACCACGGTTATGAAACAGGAAAGGCTCCTCTCCCACCTGATCAAACGTTGTATTGCATTGTTCAATGCTCCCCTGATATACTTGGATCACTTTGTGAAAAATGCTCGAGTGGCTGCTACAGAGAATTGCAGACTTGATGCAGAGGAAAAATATGGGGTATGATTTTCCAGCCAAACTGCCAAATATGGTATGACACATCATTTTTCCATCCTCCGCCAGCTACACCTCCAGGACAATCAGACAAGCAACCATCACATTCAGGTAAAAATAATCAAAATAGACAAGAAATTTAGCGAATGATAAACCATTTAGAATTGCAACAATTAAATTTTATATCAAATAAGGACAGAATTTTCCATGGAGTAACATTCAAATTGAATATACTAAAGTCCCAACCAAAAACAGGCTTAGTAATGCGTCTAAATGCATAGTTGGCATTATAGATATGTTCTTGACTTATTATAATTTTTAATGGAGCAGTCAAGAGTATACAATTTTACATAACAAAAGCTGTTGTTCCAGCCTCTGGCTTTGTATTGTTGCTTCACTGCACTATCTTCTTCTTCATGTACCGGAGGAAGAAACAGCACAGATTTACAGGTATATATCTAATTCATACCAGAATATGTTTCGTGTTTTTTTCCCAGTTTATAAGATAAAGCCTATGTTTTAGATCCAATATAAAAGAGCTCATTGTCAAACATACGCAGTTACATCGTCAAAAAGGTAAAATCTCACCTCAAGAAGATAAAGAAATTAGACTTTGTCATCTGGTTGTCCTCACAATAGATTATAATTAAGTCTGCATCATAAAGATCTTGGCATTATTGTAATTGTTAGATCTTTTTTGCCCTAGTATCTACAACTGAAAGATACAAGTATAAGATCAAAAACCAGCATGCATGACACATTTTACTATGATCCTTTTCTCTAATTTAAAACTGGTAGTTTCTTTAAGCACTTTCAAGTTACACAGCTTAAAACAATTCCTCGTTCAAAATAATAAAATATAAACAAAAAACATAATTACATGTATGTTAAAGAATTTAAAGTTGTATGAATACTTGATAATCATAGTTATATATGGAGTAGATATATAGCTAATAAGGAATAAAAAAAGAAAGGGGGTAAAAAAATATTATAAAATTAACCTTTATTTACATTTTTATAGCCTTTTTAGCATAATATTCTTATTTGTATACACAAATAAACTATTTCCTATTCTCCTTGCTTATTGGGTTTCAAATTTAAGGTATAGGGACTTTTTCCCCCTCCTATATCAAAAATATTAGTTGAATTATCTGTTGATGGAGTGTTTACATTCTTATTTGTTTACTAATCTGATGTCATCTCATTGCATCATAATTTAGCAAAAGAACTCATGCATTGCAAAAACATATTTGACAGTATAGTTGTAATATCACTACCATTGACAGATTACAAATTTAAACATGAATCTTCATATGAATTACTTGTAAGAAATTCAGGAGGAAAAAATAAACTAAGAATAAACAAACACATATAATAAAGGCTGATTTGAAATAGCCAACACTCTTACCAAATCTTATTTATAGTGTAATATTGTCACTAAGACATTCTGCAATGCTCAAGCTCTACTTTAGCCATCGCCCATGACACGGTATTGGGCAGGGGTAGGATAGATTTAGCCAAGTCTTATTCGAGTTATAGGATTCCTACATTGGCTACATATGGTTTTTTACCACTCAAAAGACCTGAACAAGACTTGTCTAATTCTATCCTACTCCTGCACTGGAGTGCTATACACTTCAGCACGGCCATGTCTCCTCTGTGAAGTGTAAAGTATCATCATTTAGTGAGCTTGATCCATCACAAATCAATAAAAATTGCTCATTTACAAACTATACGCTTAACTTGCAATTGTACTATTTGAATTTGAGACTAGATTAATGTCCAAAAAATAGAGTCCAGAGTTCCACATTCAGTCAAAAACAATACTTGATAGCACCACATAAAAGCCAATTGCAACTACTAATAACAGAGGGATTATAATATTAATGCTGCATTGTAATTATGGTTTTCCAACTAATTGCACACTTGTTTTACTGCTGTTTACTTAACCAAAAATAATCCTCTACCAGGCGTTATCGAATACAGCTTCAGCGTGATTAACTCTGCGACAGATAACTTTTCTAACGATAACAAACTTGGCCAAGGAGGATCTGGAGTTGTTTACAAGGTACTACAAGTCTACAACATACACGCCTACTCACAAAAACATTTCAATTTTCTGTGGCAAATTAAAGAGTTTTCCATATATCCATGGCAGGGGAAGCTTCCAAATGGCCGGTAAGTGGCTGTTGAGAGGCTCTCAAAAGCCTCCCGTCAAGCTCTTAGAGACTTTGATAATGAAGGTCAGTTAATAGCCAAGATTCAACATGAAAATCTCGCCAAACTGTTGGTGTATTGCTCCAAAGGCAAAAAAAAGTTGCTTATCTATGAGTTTGTACCCAACTTGAGTCTAGACAAATTCCTATTCGGTAATATGTTCTAACTGAAAAAATTAGCTTGTGTTAGGTACAAAGTTATTCAAATTGTAGTTCGTGTTTTCACTCATGATCATGAACATCTTATAGATCCAAAGAAGGTCAAGCTATTGGATTGGGAAACACGGTTCAAAATCATAACAGGAACCGCACGAGGACTTTTGCACCTTCAACAGGATTCAGACTACAAAATTATTCATCGGGACTTGAAACCAGACAACATATTGCTAGACGAGGAGAAGAACCCAAAGATAGCAGACTTTGGTGTAACAAGGCACCTGAGAATAGGTCAAACAAAGGCAAAAATTAAAAAAACTTCGTGGAACACGGTAAGATCTAAGAGCTTCTGAAAATTATTGTTTGCAACTAGTTCTATTTTTATTCACTTTTTCTCAGATGCACACCTTTGTGATTAATAACTTTCATTAAATAGTATTTGAAAACTATAAAAAGTTGTTAATTTTGAAATCACACTTTGAAATAAAAGAGATCTCACATAATCACAAATATGCTTACCAACTTTGGCAATTAAATAGGAGTACTCAGTCCTGAATCTGTAAAAGAAGGAGAATTCTCTATCAAGTCAGACGTGTATAATGTGTCATGTTGCTTCAGGCAAGGAGTCTTTGGAACTGTGGAAATGCCATTCAACTAGTTGATCCATCTCTAGAGGGCAACTCCTCGAGCTCATTCTTCACAACAACTCCGCCTCTAATATCGAATAAAGTTTTGTTGGGTACTTCGCAAGCATCATTCAACAAACATACACAAGGCAAGCACATAATAGAAGGGAAAGTTTTTGGAAGTCAAGAAAGTGAGCCAAGTACAAAAAGTCCGCCTTGCAAGTTCGTTCTTTGTGCCTAGGGTGACACCCGCGCAGCAAGACATATTCTGTTATTTACTTACCTTGTTACAAACAAGATTACATATTATTACAAATGACCTTGAGCACAAAGGAGATTCTCAAAATCACCTCTACACTACATACTCCGATTTAATTTCAAAAGAAGGACTTTTAAGTAGGATAGTCGCCTTACCTTTCACCTTTCCTAAGACAACCTTCAAACACTACAATAACAATCATTTAAGAGAGATTTTACAACTTAGGGTTGGTCCTAAATTCAAGATTATTTACGATAAAAATAATTAAAATGATTATTGTATTTCATTTTTATAGTTCTAAAAGAGTTAATGGTTATACATCAATATATGGAAAATGAAATTCAAGTTTTTTATTTTTAAATCTAGGCATCACCCCAAGACTTTAATCAATAAAGCTAGTTGACATCTACGCTTCTTCTATTAAGCTGGATTGCCTATATTTGATCGATTACAACTTTGGTTCAACTATCTTCGATTCTGGTCAGTGGTCACTAGAATTGAAAGCAACAAACTTGTCTATTTATGACTTTATGCCAAGCATTACCAAATACCAAGATCATGAACCACATAAATATTATAATTAAACATAACCAAAGCATATATTAACAATGTAACATAACATACTTATATAATAACAATTATTGTTAAATATAAAAAGATGCAATCAAGCAAGTGCAATTAACCTTTAAAATTGAACTACTACCTCAGTTTCGAGATGAGAATTGCCGCCAATAAATTAAAGAAAAAATTAGGAGATTTAGTACAATTAAAGTGGAAATTACTTGAGAGTGAGGGATAGCTCTCTTGGTAAGAGCTTTCCTCCCGGTTCCAGGTGATCCTGGAATCGATTCTCATCCCCACCCTAAGTGGCTCAAAAAAAAAAAAAAAAAAAAAAAGTGGAAATTACCTCATTATGAACACCACTGAAGAAAGTTTAGATCTTTCCTCACAAATTAATGGGCCGCTATGCCAGAACTGGGGAATTGAAGAGCAAATTTTGAGCAATTTCTGCCCCTAAATTGGTTCTTCAACCAAAACCCAATTTCATGACTCTCTTCTCAATAGAATTTGGAATTGAAAATTGATAGAAATAAATCCGTATATGTATACGCTTTCTCCACTTCCAGGTGAATTACCCACGCCGTGTCAGTTGTCACACTCGTGTGCTAGTAGATAGACTTGAACAGGGCTTTAATAAGATGTTTTCTCTAGGCGTTTCATATGTGGGAATTGAGACTACGGGTGGTTATGATGTGAGTTTAGGCGAATTAAGTGTGAATTAAGTTTGGTCAAACCTTTATGCATTTCTAGGTGAAATAAGATCGCGAGTTGTCTAGTCTCATAAACATTTCTAATGATTAAGAAGGTGGGAGTATTATGTCTTGTTTGTTTTGTGAGAAGGGGAATTGTAGGTGGGATTGAAAATGGGATGAAGATAGTTTTATTCCTATGATTTATTACCTAAGTGGGGCGTTTGATGAATAGGAATGAGAGTTTGGGGATTAGAAGGTTGGGAATAGGAGTGTGATAATCCATTGTTTGGGTTGTGAAGCCACGAAGGAAACTGATTGAGAATATATATCAAAATTACAATAACACACTTACTAATGTTATATCTTTAATGCTTTCATTAATAGCAAAATGGTCGTTTTCACTTTATTCCCAATTCACCTCTCTATTATTTGTCTCGCCACTAACTTTTAAAGCATTGATCCTAAAAGAAAACATAACAACCATACTAAAAAAGAATACAACACACAAACTATACAAAAATAAATGTTTTGTATAAGCTTCCAAGATAAATAAAAAGTCCAACTCAAATCTATGCCTAATACATTAAAACACAAACCATAACACCAATTATTTCTTCCTCCTTTAATCTTTTTCCTTTTCCTTCTATTTTGGCACAAATGTATATATTCCTAACACAATAAATTAATTTAAGCTCCTTTCATATTACCCTACTACTATGACTTAATTAATATCAACTTATCAAGATTAAGTCAATGTCTTTTTACTTCAATTTTCCAAAAAAATAAAAAATAAAAAATAAAAATTCACTCTACTTTTAACAAACTGTGCATTACACGAGTCAAAAGGCTAATTATGATATTTAGAACATTAACATAGGATATCGTCTTAGATTCATTTAATAACCAAATCACGGAAGTAGCTCCTAAGAAGAAGTTGCATAGTGGATTAGTGGTACATCATTTCTATAGTAATGGACTAATGGTGACATGAGTAGCGTCATTAACTATATATGAATAGTACGAGTAGTATATATCATAATAGGAAAATTAATTTTTATGTGTCAAGTGTCTTTAAACTACTATCCATTTAGAGAATTTCATTTTGCATAAACATATATTAATACTTCGTATATTCGAATTTCAATATTATAATCAAAGACTGGACAATCAGTTGACAGCAATACTGATCTCACATTGATCAAGTTGATATTATTAATTGTTGATTACAAGTAGACCCTTAATTATAATAGTACAAACTTAATAGTCAAAGTCAAATGTTGCTCATTCTAACTCAAGAACAAATCCATTTGAGGCATAGGCAGTACTGAGTCCAATTGACCTTTCAGAACTCTTTGATATTAATAAATTAAAGTTTAAGAAATCATAGTAACACCAAAACTTACCCAATATCAAAGCAATAACCGGAAGTTAGAATAAGGAATTTGCATAATATACATATTAATAACCCACAACTTGGAAAAATGATACTAAAAAAAACAGTAAATCTCTGTTACTCATTGTAAGAAACATTTTTGTTTCTCACAATGACAGTTTCGTAAATAAAATGTACCACCGTGACTAAAGTGATACAATTTTATCATCCATTTCGTAAATAAAATGTACAACCGTGATTAAAGTGGTAAATTTTATTTACGAAACTGTCATTGTGAGAAACAATGAAAATTGTATAATACACCAGGGTGCACCATGCTCATGGTGCACCTGATGATGTGGCATAACTAAATTAGCATTAAATAAGTGAAAAAAAAAATAGTCGAATATAAAAAAATAAAAACATGCAATCTGGGCGAAACTATAGGGAATTATTCCCTTTAAACTGCTTTCAGTTTAAAATTATTATCCTTGATGGACATTTTCCATTTTTAAAACATTTTTGGGTTTCAATAATACAAAGTATGTTCTTTGAATTTGGCTCATATTTTCTTTGAGGTAGCGAGTGACGCACAAATTCTTTTTTGAATTATTATAATCATTATTTTTTATTATCGTATGTTCTTTGAGTTTGATCAGTGTGTTCTTCGGGTATGAATTATATGTTCTTTACATTATATTTTATGCTCTTTTAACATATGTTATTTTGAATTTTGAAATTTAATTTGAAAATGAAATCTTGGTTTTTTCTTAGTTTAAAATATTTTAGAGAGAGAGAACAAAAATTATTATGGAAAGTTAATTTTTGGAGAGAGAAAAAACAATTTTTGGGGATATGATATCTTTGGTAAAGATTTTTTCCGTTAATGTGTAATTTTTCATAAAATTTTAATAAAGTTTTTATCACGTACTTTTTGTAATGTCTTTATGTTCTTTAATAATGCATGTTCTTTATTAAACACAAAAATGTTCTTTTTCAAAAACCTGCATATTCTATTTCATACAGCTAAATGTTCTTTCAGCCTTTTTTTTTTATTTAATCAGGTGCACCATGTGCATGGTGCACCCGGGTGCACAGATCATGCATTTAAGAAACAAAAACGTTTCTCACAGTGAGTATTGGGGGCGTCCTCAAAAAAAAATTCTACGAACGTTGAAAGTAACACGGTGATGTAGAACAGATGAAAGCATCTCGTTATTTACAGTCATCAACAGTTGGTACCTGGACTCGGTAATGTCTCAACGAAGTTGATACCACATATGTTTATCACTATAAGCTTTGAAGTGGCCAAACGTATGTTCATATGGCTTACAAACCAACAAATATTTTGTAAGAAAAACGGTTGAATAAGGCCTAATCAACATATGAAGCAAATGGAACGATCTGATATCATCTCAAAATCTCTCCAACTAATCTTCCTTGTATTCCTACTGCTGAAAAATGTTACTGCAGATTCCGGCCCCAATTATTTCTTTACCACTTGTGACAATGCAAATGGTAACTATACACAGAACAGCTTATACAAAGAGAACCTCTACCAGCTCCTTACAGAACTCGGCGGAGAAGCCTCCAGATCTGACTTCTATAAAGCCACCAGGGGAGAAAGCCCCGGCAAAATTTATGGCACATTCTATTGTAGACGTGACATGAGTACTAACTTCTGTCGTGATTGTGTACAGGCAGCAGCACAAAAGATTATAAGAAACTGCACTAATCAGAAAGAAGCTGTTGTCTGGTATCAAGAATGCACTCTGAGGTATGCAAACAGGCCAATCTTTGGTCTGGACGAAGAAGACCTTCGTTGGTCTTTTTGGTTCGACCAAAGTTACAACGTATCCAATCCCAATCAGTTACAGAATGTGCTGTTCAAAAGCATGAACAGCCTTATTCAGAAGGCAGCTTATAACAAAACTTACAATGGTTATGCAACCGGAGAGGCCCCTTTTCCCCCATATCCAACTGTATACACTCTTGTTCAGTGCTCACCTGATATCCTTGGACCACCGTGTCAACGCTGCTTGCGTCGTATTTACAGAGATATGCAGCTTTGTTGTAATGGAGGGAGATTGTGGGTTATGATCTTCAGGACTAATTGCCAGATGAGGTACGAAATGGTGCCTTTCTACAACCAACTTGCTCCATCTCCAAGCCCACCAGGCTCACAATCTACATCTACAGGTAACAAAGGAAAAAATTGACAAAAGAAATAGAAAACAAAATCCCTTTGCCAGGTTGTTTTACCCATATAATGCCTCATCTTCCTTCCCTTCTCTCAATCATACATTCATACATGCACCTCCCAGAGTCCCAATCATGTTTTAAGATTGTTTTTTTCTGGCAAGTAATCAAAGGCACAAGTGATGCAGATTAAAAAACATTATACATAGTTCATATTTCTAAACATTTCCTGCATTTTATGTTGCAGACAAGGGTGTACTATTCTATGTGATAAGAGTTGTACCTCCAGTTACCGGCTTTGTATTGTTGCTTCTATGCATCCTCGCATTCTACGTGAACAAGAGGAAGAAAAATCAGAGACCTAGAGGTAATTGTCACTCAGCAGACTAGACTTCCTGTTCTGATATATTAAACCATAAAAACTTTAATACTGATTACTTGCTAGACGAGTAAAAGAGACCAGTCACGTAGATAACACAACACAAGAAAGGATAACAAATTTACAAACCCAGAGCTAGAGGATAACAAAATACCCATTCATATTTCATAAAATATTAAGCCTAATAAAAACTACACCATGTTGTTCTTGAATATCACATAGGGTACATCCTTTAGTTAATCTAAGCTTCCAAGTTCCATTCATTGTTTTCCAACTAATGGTATTTTTTTTTCTCCCGTTTTTCTCTACAGCTCTTGATCCTTCCACACTAAGCAATGATCCTGTGATTCCTGTCATTAGCAGCAATGAATCGAACATCGAGCAATCCAACCCTTCAGAATCATTGCAATATAATCTGGACACAATTAAATTCGCTACAAGACACTTCTCCATGGACAACAAACTAGGTGAAGGTGGATTTGGAGCTGTATATAAGGTATCATATCCTGAATCACCAAAAACACAATTTCAACAACCATGTTTCTACTTTGTTTTAACTACTAGGACTGAAAATGGTTGCCCATTTCCTTATTATGACTTAATGGGTTTCCAAATGCACAAAACAGGGGAGGCTCCCAGATGGACAGGAAGTAGCTGTTAAGAGGCTCTCAGAAGACTCTCGTCAAGGTCTAAGAGAATTTACCAATGAGGTCCAATTATTGGCAAAGCTTCAACACAGAAACCTCGTCAAACTTTTGGGTTTCTGCATAGAAGGCGAAGAAAAGTTGCTTATTTATGAATTTGTATCCAACTTGAGTTTGGATAAATTCCTATTTGGTACTATGTTTTAACTCAACATTATTCTTGGTTGCATAAGGTACTAACTTATTCTGATAGTATTCCATCTCACTCATGGTCATGAACATCTTATAGATCCAAACAGGCGTAAGTATTTGGATTGGGAAACACGATTCAATATTATAATAGGAATTGCACGAGGGCTTTTATACCTTCATGTAGATTCTCGGGTCAAGATTATACACCGGGACTTAAAATCAAGCAACATTTTGTTGGATGAAGGAATGACTCCAAAGATAGCTGACTTTGGCATGGCAAGGCTTGTGAAAATGGACCATACACAGGCCAATTCTACCAAAATATTTGGAACATTGTAAGCTATTAAAATCTATTTTATATATCTGATGATTCTTCGGCCATCATATACTATATGAAATTTTAATATTACCACTAAATGCCTAACTTCATTGGTGCTTGGGGCATCCACAAAAATTAATAATTGGTCTCCCACATTCTGATCATGTTATTCATGTATACAAATATAAGATTTACTTCAATAATGGCAACCTTAATGTTGATGGGTAATGTTTTGCAGTGGATATATGGCTCCAGAATATGCAGTAGCTGGGGTATTTTCTATCAAGTCAGATGTCTACAGTTTCGGAGTCATGCTTCTGGAGATCGTCAGTGGGCAAAGCAATAATTTGTTTATTCGATCACTAGGGCATGACAGCCTTACAAACTATGTAAGACACCCTAATTTCTGTTTTCTTGATCGGTATTTGGTTCAAATGACCTTACAAAAAGGTTAATTACTAACAAGTCAAATATGTATCCCATTGTTTCAGGCACGGAAACTTTGGAATGCAGGGACTATTTCAGAACTATTTGACCCATCACTAGGGAACAACTGTTCAAGAACCGAAATCCTAAGATGTGTCCAAGTAGGGCTACTTTGTGTTCAAGATGACCCTCCAAGTAGACCAACAATGGAATCAGTTCTCCTCATTCTACAAAACAATTCCTCTGATATCCAATTTCCACCGCGCCTTTCATCAGTTTCATCTGAGACGAATGTGCAAGGTGGGTACGTAACAGGAGAACAAGATCAATTTCAAAGTCTTGAAAGAGATCAGGCTTATAGTGGAAACTCCACTGTACAATTTACAGACTTATACCCGCGCTGACATTCTCTTTACAGCAAGAAACACCTTTTCCTATGTTATTCCCCTCCCCTTCAACACACCCAAAAAAAAAAGGCCATAATCTTTTTGCTAACCTATGGTTGAGAAAGAGTAATGGAACTGTATTCAGGCTTCTTTTTATGTTAAATTGTCTAAAGTTGATTGAGCAAGTCTAAAAATGTTGTATATTCAAGTTGAAATGTTTATGACTGATCATGTAAAGCATTACAGGGATAATATCACACAAAAGAAGGAAAAAAAAACAGCAGGTGTTGCCAATACAACAACAACAAAATTATAACATTAAGTCGAACTAGGAAAAACACAAGTGATTAGAGGTAATGTTACCTCAGATTTCAACCAAATAAGATCCAAACAGCAAGCAGCCATACATGTAAGCCACTTGCGCACCAACCTGAATCTGAAATGAAAGCAATAATAATTAATATCAAGAACAACTATTGATCATATAGTATGATCAGTAGCAATTGCAAACTAAGGGAATACAAGGGTAGATTTGTGAGAAATGACTAATTTATACAGTATGACATTATGTGCTACTTAAACTAACCAATTATTAATGTTTATTGGAAATGATTTCATATAAACTTCAGCTTTTATCCAAAATTATCACCTTATATCCAAAGTCTCCAAATCTAATTTATACTAGTACAGTATTAATGGATAATAATCAGTTAACATTCTCTTTTGCTAAATTTATAATTCACATTATTTGGGTTGGTTTTTAGTAATTAAAAATTAAAACTAAGATTAGACAAAAAGGAAGAACAACAACCTGATTTCAATTCTTCATCTTTACAGGTTACAGTAATTCAATTTCAAAGAAGAATTAAAGCTAAAAAGAACGATTCTTCAAGTAACATTTCAATTACATAGAGTAATCTGTAATACAATTCTCTAACAGCGCAAATATCAAAAATTGAAAATACTAAATTGGACAATAAATTAAATTAAAATGTCGAAAAAATTAGTCAAATATCTAATTTTTAATTAACAGCACCTCTAAATGATTTCGCAGTGCAGAAATTCGGGACGTCTTTGCCATCATCAGAGATTTTTACCAGTGGAAAGTTGTAATACGGAGTGGAGTAGCAAAATTCATTAGGTACTCTCGGTAAAGATCTAAGTTTATTTTCTTGAGAAACAAATTTTGGATTAAATCCTCAGGTTAGCAGTTTTAGGGAAAAAACTGTTAAATGATGCTAGCAATTTGCCCATTTTTATGCATACTAGGATTTTAACGCGCGCGATATAGCTAGTCTTTGAGAAGAATTATTACCGATAATTTTTTATTGCCTATGCTGGTTTGTGTAATATTTTATAAAACTATTTGTATATAGACGATAAATATGTTGGATGTTGTGTAGTTGTACAATGTTCTAAACTTTAGTTAGGCTACTTTAATTTAGTGATTAAGCGATAAAAAAATATAGAGTTCGATGTAAAAATATAAATGTCTAATAAATTCTAAATAGGAAAATTAAAACATATAGAAATAGAGAGAGTAAAAGATGGTTTAAATATTGACATAAACATAACTTTTAAAATCAATTTAGGGAATTCAAGAGTCAATTATAAGGCTTTTGAAATCAAATGGGGGCAAATATGTAAAAGAACATTTTTAGGGATATAAATGTCCATGCACACTATTCATAAGAGTTTTCTTAAACTTTTTGTAACGTAGGGAAATCATACTTCCTCCGTTTCTATTTGGTTGACGCATTCAATTTAGGCACAAATTAAGGAGATGAGAGAGAATGGTAAAGCAAGTGGGGTACACTAGTAAATTCAAAGTATAAAACTTATCAAAAAAAAAACGTGTCAACTAAAAATAAACTTCCTAAAAAAAAAATACGTGTCAACTAAAAAAAACGGAGGTAAGTAATAGAACAATTTTGCATTGGTAATCCTTAGCTTGCCAATTTTGGAAGTCACAAAGTAGCACATTTAATTTGAGACGAGCTCTATTAGATAGTATTGTACCATTCGTTTCGGCTCAGTTGATGCTCTTTAAATCAAGGTTAGAGATGTTAATGCCATGAGCTCTTACGCAAAAAAAAAAAAAAAAAAAAAAAAAAAAAAAAAAAACTCATATGCACAATAATTGTAAACTTAAGAATTGTTATTAGGTAAATTTTCTGTCACATTGATTAGTTTTAAAAAATTGATTTTAATAATCTCAACTTTGTCTGATTAACTTTTATTTCCTTTGATTTTTTAAGTGTTACAATTTGACCAAACACACATACAATTGTTGGACTATATAGCTAGGGCACCCACTTAGTTCTCACTTTATCAATCTGAATTTGATCATAACTTGAGAATTGGCAATCTAAAAAATATTGTAAAATAACAATATAAAAATATAAGAAAGCAATTTGCACATAAAACAAAGAAAAAAAAATAGATTTTGTTATGACAAGCTATTAAGTAATTGTATGATTCTTCATGTTCCTGCCACAGCAATTAAGATGTTGTAGAAGAGTTGATAATCTTGAATCAACTAGTTTTTGAAGAATAATTCAAAGGTAACATATCCTTTCGGTCATATTATAGTTGGATAATGTAAGTTGTAAAATTAGCTAAGGAGCTACTGATCTTCTCTCTAGCTAATTTGAAAGATCGTGACACATATAAATAATATGAAAACATGTTCTGAACTATTAATTCAATCATCCTCTAATTATAGGTCCATAATATATATCATTATTTCCTACCATTAACATACATAATAACTCTCTAACAGAAATTTACAAAACATTATGTTTTTTATTTTCAAAATTGTCATCCTCACACTCATAAAAATCACAATAGCACAAACCCAAGAACTTCAACTTGATTTCGCCGGAGGAAAATGCTTAGAAAGTGATATTATAAATACCAATGGCACATACCACAGCAACATCCGCAACCTTTTATCAAACCTCCAGGCATCCTCCTCCGTTGACAACTTCTCCAACTCCTCCGTTGGTCTCGGCCCTGATCGTGTCAACGGATACTACCTCTGTCGTCCAGACATCTCCCTCGCCACCTGCGAGGCCTGCATCAATGCCACCATCAACACCATAGACCAGTACTGCTTCGATAGGAAGGAGGCCACTATTTGGTATGATGAATGTATGATAAGATTCACCAACAACTCCATCTCCGCCATTGAGAGCAACCAAACTAACACTTGGTATTTCAACTATGGTACACTAAATGTCTCTAAACCTGAAGGCTTCCCCGCGCTGGTGAATACCACCTTGCGGGGGTTGATTTTGGAGGCGATTTCATCGGATAATTTACACCGGTTTTATGCTCATGGGCAGAAGAATTTCACTTTGTTTGAAGGGTTTTATGGGATGGTTTTGTGTAGGCCTGATATAACAGCAGAGGCCTGTGAAAGTTGCTTGGTGACAGCATTGGGTAGAATACCTAGTTGTTGTGTTGACAGTTTGTCAGTTTGGACTATGGTTATGTTGCCTAATTGTCAGCTAAGGTATGATACTGCGCCGTTTATCTTTGATTCTCAACCGTCGTTGTCGCCGCCACCAACGCTTCCTCTTCCGCCTACTCTTGCTCCTTAGCCTTCAACGACATACTTCACAGCTGAATTGTCTGATCTATATGGTTTGATGGTTATGATCTGAGCTACGTTATGATAATTTTATATTGATGAAGATCTATATAGCTTTGGGATTCTTATGAATTTTACTTTAATTTTTAAGATTAATAGCCAAGTCTTTAATTTCAACCTTGTCGAATCAAGACTTTGTAATTAATTTTCACTTTTCAAGTGAATTGTAATCCATATATATAACATGTACAATTTTACACAAGTTACTTTCACTAATCTTATGAAAACATCGCGCACGCACAAACAAGATATATAACCAAGGAAATAATGATACGAAACGCCACAACAAAGTACAATTATCAAATTTCGGTCATGTCTGTATATTATATACATGAAGTTATAGTTCTATTACAGATGCGTCTAATAAAATTGCAACAATTGTGAGAGTGTTTCTCCCAACATTATGGGTATGTCTACTCACTTACTATACAAGTTTCTTAATTATAACTAGGTTCATATAGTAATTGAATGGTTCATCGGGGGTGATAAGAGTTTAATTTATGTCGTCATTTCTTGATGTAGCTCTGCTAGGCCAATTACTACACATTTAGTACTTTAAAGAAAAATGTGAAATCGAAAACTACTCATGGTGAGATTGAGAAGCTTTGAATTAAGAGTTGTGCTTGATTACGATACACCTTCTTTCGTTGTACAATTTAAAGTATGCTCCATAAAATAAAAATATTTTGGTATCTACTACATTTTTTTTATTGGAATATTCTCTTTTACCCTCCTTTATCCTACCAAACTACCTTATGTATCGAAAAAGATGTATAATTTTGTATGGAAGAATATGTCTATCTCATGAAAAGTCAAAATGCTAGCTAAATGATAGATTTTCTAAGCTAGTGAAGAATGGCTAACCACTAAACATACTTATAATTTCGTGCATCCACTAATGAGGAAAGAAGAAGACATTGACTTCGCTTAAGCTGTACACAATTAAGTTGCTAATTAATTTGACATATTCTATACATATAAAATTTGAATAAACTTATAATTTGAACTTCTACCATTAGAATTATTCTAAACATATATGATTTGATTAAACTTCTACCATTAGAATTATTCTATGCATATGTGATTTGAATTTCTACCATAGAATTATACAAGTAGTATAACAATTTTTTTTTTTTTTTTAAATTCTTCTAATTAATAAGTTCAAAATTCAATATCTTTTGTCATCTAAAATTAAGAGATGAAGTTCTCAATCAATCTTCGTATAATCTTCTTCATCCCCCTTTTCCTTACCGTCACACCAACTTCCTCTCAATTCCATATCCACAGTGAATATTGCCTAGAAGATGTTGGTAATTACACAACGGATAGCACGTACCACGAAAACTTAATTGACCTTCTTCCTAACCTTATAAACAAAGCCTCCTTATCCACCTTCGATAATATCACAGTTGGACAAGGGATCGACCAAACATATGGCTTATATATGTGTCGAGGTGATCTCAATGGACAACAATGTCATGATTGTGTCGAGGCCGCATCCAAAACAATCGTAGAAAAATGCCCTACACAAAAAGAGGCCATTATGTGGTACCAGGAATGTATGGTACGGTATGCAAACCGCCCCATCTATTCTCACCAAGAACAAAGTCAAATGAGCTACACCTGGAGTCTAGTAAATGTGTCTGATCCTACAAAATTCGGAAAATTAATTTCAGAGATGATGGATGGTTTAATCGAGCAGGCTGCCTATAACTCAAGTCGAGGTTATGCTACTGACCAAGGCGAGCTCACGTTGTTCGAGAATGTGTATGCCTTCGCACAATGCACTCCTGACATAATTGGAAATCGATGTGAAAGATGCTTAAGAGTGGCATTCAGAAATATGGGAGCATGTTGTGGGACGGCAAGAGTATCGATGGAAATGTACTTGCCTAGTTGCTGGCTCCGATATGATCAAGCACCTTTCATTGGAGAATTTAACAATGAGAATGACGCTCCCTCTACCAGTACGACTTCGTCGACATCAGGCCCGCCAACGATGGACTTTAACTTTCCTAATAATACACCCGTCGTGCCACCTTCACCACCTTCCGGTAGTAATCAGCTAACAAGCTTAAAGACCTACTTGCTTGTAATGACATTGTGTATATCATCGTTATTCATGGCCTGGTAAATTTTCGAAATCACGGGTGTATTTATGACCTTCTTAGAGAAATGATCAAGGCGGCCATTAGTAGTTTCATTGACGGAATTATGTAGGCAACTTTGTATCAAACAACATATGCTTTGTTCAACAAATGTTACTTCGTATTAAATGCTAATTTCATTAAGTAAATAATAATAGTGTTATTGCAATGAACTCATTTTGTGACAAATGTAATGTTATTGTGTTCATTGAGTTCCTTCTTGTTTTTTTTTTTATTTTTTGTTCAAACTTTAAAAGTGGTGACCAATAACAATATCTTAAAAGATTTGTCAAGTTAGGTTTAATTTGGGTCAGGTGATATTCAAGTCGAGTTATTTTCGACTACAGGTTTGAGAACACTTATCTTGATCATAATCCAAAATATTCAAGTATTGTACATGTTTGTTGAATGAGTCAAATCTAAAACAGATTTACTATTTCAAATTTTGGCGTTCAATTTAAATTGAATTGCATAAATGTAGCTCTAAAATATTTTAATTATTTACTCTATAAACGAATTTGCAATTACTAGCTTCTTGAAATACGAGAGTAAATGATCATAATAGGACTTTTTTGTCAGAAACTTCCTATTAAAAGACGTTTTAACACCAAAAAAAAAGCTGAAATTGGTTTTTAATTTATAACACCTCCAAAAAACAAAAATTTATTTTAACACCAGAAAAAATTTAGTAAATTGGATTTCACCACCACTGATTCCGTCCAAAAATACGTTAAGTGGGGTCTACGGTGACACGTGTGGCTTTGTTAGTGGCCAAAAAACCGAGCCAACCCAGACCCACCATCTGCCACCCTCTTCTCCTCCCCTAGCTAATGCAGCCACAGCCCTACCCCATCGTCGGAACACCACCTCCCCTAGCCTAACCCCGCCCCACTTGAACCCACCCCTCCCTTTCCCGAAACCATAACCGTCGCACCAGCGCCAAACCGCAACCCCCCTTCCCTAAAGTAAACAACCATGATTTCGGCCACTAATTGGCTGAAATCGCCACTCAGCCCCAAAATCGGCCAATTTCTGCCATTAGTGGCCGTTTTAGAATTTAAGGCTTCGTTTTGGACGGTTTACAGGTGAGGGAATGGGAGGGGGATGGGTTTTGTTAGTTGGGGCTGGGGAAGGGGTGGGTTCCGGTGGTCAGGGCTTGGCAGGGGGTTGGTTACGATGGCGGAGACTTGAAGCTGCTCTGGGTGGGGACGGAGAACAGGGTGGTAATGGTGGGGCTGGGGTGGCTGGGTAGTTTTCGGTTTCTTTTTTTAAATTTTTTTTTCTTTTTTTGTCTAATCACAAAGAGACACGTGGCATTATGGACCCTAATTAACGAATTTTTGGACCAAATCTGTTAAGTGGTGGTAAAATCCAATTTTTTAAAATTATTTGGTGTTAAAATATTTTTGTTTAAGGTGTTAAAAACCAATTTTCAGCCTTTTTTTGGGTGTTAAAAATCAAAATTTTCTAAAAAAAAATGTTATAAGAAACTACTTATTAAAATGAAAAAGTTGTAAAAGACTATCCTTTACCGAATTTTCACTGTTGACTAATTTCTCCGGCGCTGACCACCCACATGCCGATCATGTGACCTTTTAAAACCTTTTTTTTTCGTGTCCCATCAAGAGTGCGTGCCACCTTCCTCACCACCTCCCCACCACCATACCATTTTGACCCACCACCACAACACCCCAACCTGCCTCAAAACACACCCAAAATCACCCTCACGCATCCCCGAAACTAACACAAGCTCTCACTCCTTGCAATTGTCAAATGGAAGCTAAGCAAGGGAAGGGGAAAATAATGCAAGGGAAGCAAGGGATCGAAGGAGAAATTGAGGGATATAAGGTTGAATACGGATGTTGGGCACCAAATTGGGGAAAAAAGGGGTGAGAATTAGTTTAATTAAATTAAAATCATGTGACAAGCTGAGGGTGGTCAATGCCAGAGAAATTAGTTAAAGATGAAAATTCGGCAAAAGGTTAGTTTTTTACAACATTTTTTATTTTAATAAGTGGTTTCTTACAACATTTTTATATAAATAGGTAGTTTCTTACAACGATTTTTTATATTAGGTAGTTCCTCACAAAAATTTCTTTTAAAAGGTAGTTTCTGACAAAAAGTCCATCATAATAACGTTAATTCAATAACTAACAAAATAATTCATCCAAATCAAGCATTAGGGCAAAAAAGTACAATAGAACTTTTATTTTTTCTAAAATTTACATTGTTACAAGATATTTTGATTAGGGTTTTTTTTTTTTTTGTTTCATTTATTTAAGTTTTTGTACCATTCTTTTGTTTTTTAAAAGCTTAACTCTTTCAATGGAGTAAAGTGTTAATGTGTGCAAGAAATGTTGATATAAAATCAGAGAGGGCGATTGAAAAGGAAATGTTATGGTGTAAGGGGGAACAATAGTAATATGGGTTCAATTCGAATTCGTTAGTAAAGAATTATGTGGAATCACAAAGATTTTCAATTCAAATGAATCAAACAAAAGTGTTTCTCGCGGTTATAACAAATCACTTGACTGTCTCTCTGAAAGTGCTGCATATTCCAACAATGCATGCGATAACAGTGCAAGATCAAGATCGTCCCATCCATCATACTTTTAGTAAAGGGATATTCGTTTGACCTGATTAAATTAATTTAAATTTGATGTCTTTTGTAGATCTCGTATGACTTGTTAGTAATTAGTTAAGTTTACTAAAAAAAAAAACTAAACTCTTACACAAAAATTATAATAATATTCTGTTTAAGTAATGATATTTAAATAATATAGAAAGAGAGCATCCAACTACATGAAAACAAAGACAAAGTAATGGAAAATATTCTAACTACATACACTTTCTTGAGATCTTATATATGAAAGATCATCCTATGTATATAGCAAAATAAAAGTGGCTTTGACTCTTTGACCATACATATACTCCGTTAAAGCCAGATATTACTTCGATCTTCAGTTGGAGACGAGCTCGATCAATCTCACTTGAACTTATAAGTTCTTTACCAATATTAAATCTCACAAACATACACTTTACGAATCTTCTTATTTATTCATAATGCAATAATTTGTATAACCAAATGAACAAATCAATTAATATGAGGAGAATTTTGGACCACGACGAAATGTCACGTACGTACGTACATTTAATCAGTACTCGTAATTAATCTTTGAGCAAACTTTCCTTACTTGACCAGCATTACCAGTAAGAACTTCAATTCTACCCATTCCTACCATGGATACACCAAAGTCTTCGAAGAATTTCTTTTCTTCGTTTCTACCGTTCTTGTGAGCTTCAACATAATATTTAGTATCGTAATTGTCGAGTAATGCAGCATCTGATTGAAACAATCCTCTGTTATTAGACACTTGCTTGAAGTAATCATTATCGAATTTTTTGGAACTTCTGGGATCCATTTCCACGATCACGTCAGCACCATTTTTGGTGCATTTCTTCCTTAATGCAGGGACATATTTGGGATCCATGGTTGGATCGAAAGAGTTGTCACCTCCTCCGTTGAAGTTGTAGAGACGGTTTTTGAACGAAGAACAATGAGATACGCCTAAAGTGTGTGCTCCTACACAATTATATTCTCGAGTTACAACATAAAAAAGTATGTCTAAACTTACTAATCGACGTGAAAGTGTAAATGAAAATAAATAAGTAAATAAATAAAAGTTATTTACATACCTGATAAAACTACAAGATCCTTTACACTTAGTCCTTTTTGGATGAAACTATTTATCAAAGAGGTAATGTTGAAAAATGGTGGTGGCAAACTAGTTAGAGCTTCAGTAAGCGAAGTAACAAAACCATCTCGCCTTCCTAACTCAACATCCCAGTACGCTCCTCCGGTCTACAAAGGCAACACATAGTACAATAATAAGAACATTTCACTACCAACGTACAATTATAACATTAGATAACTTAGAATTTTTTTTTTTAGTAATTTAGAAATGTATACCTCAACCACGACATCCCTCGATACTATGGCTAATATATCAGCACATGAGACAGTCCCTGGGCAATGCATTTCCAATGCACTCTTGACTTTATCTATGATTTCATATCCTCGAAGTGTTAGATTTGGAATTGCATCTTTCTCACCTTGTTTTGTAGGAGAATCTAGCAGGATTGAAGCATCACAACCCTGAAAATCAATTATATATTAAGAAAACGATTAGTTTGTTTGCATATCCACTATATATATATATATATAGCCTTAATTAATTCGTGCAAAATAGATAGAAAAAAAGGTATTACTCACCCTAACAAAACAATCATGAAAGAACATTCTCAACAAGGGGCCAGCAAGAGTAGGATCAACATAAAGGGATTCTTTGATGACATTCAATGCAATGGACTCGGCTTGAGGACATGAATACCCATAGTACCCCACCGATAGGCCGGATTTGTCATAAGCAGGATTCGAGGCAACAAGAGGAAGAAGAAGAAGAGCTAATAAAATCATAACCTTAGGAGTAGCCATCAATCGATCTCTTAATTGATCAAGTATGGGCTAGTTAGAGTTGCTATGATGAGTGTTGTAATTAAGGAAAATAGCAGCATCCTTATATATAGTGTGTAGAGTACTAATTAACATGTCACATATTGCCAACTATTCCAATTTGCATGCATCCAACACCTTTGTGTTTGCACGTTTGTCTTTGATTTTTGGTTGGTGCTAACATAATCATATTGATTAAATTAGCTTGACGAAGTATTACTTCAATTATATAATTAACTACTTGTATATAGTATTAGTATATATGGTTGTTTTACTACTTACTAATTACTATTGGTGAGGGAGTTGGACTATCCTTTTCTTAAAATAAACTAAACATTAATCAAACTATATTACGAGTAATAATTTAATACTGAAGTGATGAGCATGTAATACACTTGTAATTATTATTACTGTATATAGGAATGGGACTAAAGATTATATTGAAGGAGTACCGGACTTGTCTCCCAGTTATGTGTATTCACATACTTCCTCCATTCTATTAATATTGCAACAAGGATGAAATACGCATCCTAAAACACATTTTATGTGCTAAATATCTATAATTGTGTAAGAGTAAAATTATGAAAAAATTGATATTGTGAAAGTATTTTATGAGACGAATCCAACAAGATTCCACATGACTATGTTTTGCTTAACGTATAAATCATATTATATGTTAAACAAGAGTGATGAATAGTGCAAAAAGTCCATTGTTGCAATATTAATAGAACAGAGGAAATATATACATAATAGGGCAGATTTGTAATTGTAAGTCCATTGATATAGAAGAGGGTGTCAGGTACATACATTTCTTTTTTTTTTAATACAAAACAATGTATATGTTGCAGGATTTTGGTAATTTCATTGAATATTTAAGAGTATGTTGCGAAATTCATTAAGAGCGTTTTTGCGAAATTCATTAAGGGAATTTTAGACACCTAAAAATATCTAGAATTTGTTAGATACACCCAGGTGCACCATACACCCAACTAACCCAAAATGAGTATTTGCTATTCATTTGATGATTAAATGAAAAAGAATCATCAAAATGAGAACAAAATACTCATGGGTGTACAGTGCACCTGGGTGTATGTAACAATCTCTCAAAAATATCTCTCCAACCGAAACCTGATGATGAGGAAAACCTTTCATTACCATTTGGTTCGGGTAGAGTGTTGAAATATATAAATAAGTGCTTAATTTTATTTCAAAATTCATTTCATTTAACTTTTCTAGTCAGTACTTACTTATTTCTATTTCGAGCCCAAATCATTTGTTTTAATTCTTATTCATTTCATATAACTTTTCTAGTCCGATAGAATCGTCGCGACGCGGTAGACGCCAACCTGGCGCGATAGTTTTGATAATTTGGCGATGTATTCTCTATCTTTTTCCATTTTATTTCTAAAAATAAGGTAGTCGAGTAACAGGCACCGTTTTCTGCTCATCTTCTCTCTAATACTCTTATTCTTTTAATCTTTCATCTCACAAATCTTTCATAATTCCTCCTTTAAGTGTTCCTAGACATCAATATTTTACCCGAAACTCTATCGGTGGTCCACGGCGTGCAGTGAAAGGTTGATCATAAACCCTGAAGGTTTCAATCTAAACTCAATTTAATTTTTTTTCTATAATTTAATTTAGTTTATTTTGATTTACATATTTTATTGAAGTTTACTAGCAGTTCATTCATGATGTAGTTGTAAGGTTTCGCAATCGAAATAAATAGATTTAATTATTCTTTCGTTTAATTAATTCTACAATATTTACTCTTACTAGCATCATGTTTAGGGATTAATTCTTAATTATTAATATCGTGTTTAGGCGTTATATTAATCATGTTAGTATCATGCCTAAGATCGTATTAATAATTATTTAGTATTGTCTTGGGTATTTTTAATTCGTTCCTTTAATTATGCTCGAGTTGCTTCCTATATTATGCATGTTTATTGATTTATTTTATTCTATTTGTTTTGATCACCGTATTGCATGTTTTAATAACACTACAAGAAAACAGTCAATTTCCGACGGACAGGTTCCGACGGACACGGAATTCCGTCGGATATTTCAAACGAATTTGAACAATGCGTCGGAAATTTCCGACGGAAAATAATTCTGTCGGAATATTTGTACTTTTCGACGGTTCTGTCAGAAATTTCTGATAGAATTTCCATCGAAAAAGATATATATTTAAAAGAAACCTTTTCTAAACCTAACCCTCAATCCACCCCTTTTCTTTCCTCTTATCTTTTCCCCTCCTCTAACCCGTCTCCTCTTTCTCTCTCCCTTTCTCTTTCCTCCTCCTCTTCTCTTTCCCGTATCTTTCTCTCCCCTGTTCTCTTTCCCTTCTTCTCTTTCTCTCCCCTCTTCTCTTTCCCCCTCCTGTTTGTTCCCCTCTTTCTTCTAGATCTTCTCTTCTTTCCCCTCTTTCTTCTCTCCTCTTCTTTCCCATCTTTCTCACACCATCACCGCCATTAACAACAACACCGCCATCAACATCGCCAACATCTCGCCCACCACCATCAACAACACCGCCAACATCAACATCCGTTTTGGTTTATTAAACAAGCTAAAGGTTTTTGAAGCCAAGTTCAATTCGACCATGAAAACTCTAGATCTAGAGTTTTCATGGTCGAATTTGGCCTTTTTAGCCATATTTTAGGGGAAATTCGAAGCCATTACCAATTTTTAAGGTATTTGTTCGATTTTTAATGTATGTTTTCGATTTTTAAGTTAATTTTCTTTAATTCAATTTCTAATTCAATTTGTAATTTAATTTTACTTCGAGTTTTAATTTAATTTCAATTAGTTTTTCAATTTATTTATTTAATTTTCGGCCTGGTGGGTTTTTAAGGTGGTGGGTGGTTTGGCAGGGTAGGGGAGTGGGTTTCTGCTTGGCTAAACAAGTGGTTTCGGTGTAGGTAGGTAGGTTTCAAGCGTGGTTGGGACGATTTCGATCGGTGGTAGGTGAGTGGTTTTGTGGAATGGGTGTGGGGTGGTGGCAGTGGTGGTGTGGGTTGGTTTCGTAGGTGGTGGTATGGGGTGGTTAGTTTCGAAAATGGGTGGGGTGGTTTTGGGAATGGGTGTGGGGTGGTGGTGGTGGTGGTGTGGGGTGGTGGCAGGTTTTTTTTATTTTTATTTTTATGCAGCATTTTCCGACGGAATTTCCGTCAGGAATTTTCGATGGAGACGGAATTTCCGAGCCGTAAAATGTCATCCGACGCCCTTCCGTCAGAAAAGTGTTTCCGAAGGAATTAAAAGGTCGTTTTTTCGACAAATTGGTTTCCGAGTCGGAAACACATTTTCCGACGGAAAACAACAAGGTGTATTTCCGATGGAATTGAAATCGCCTGTTTCTAGTAGTGTCAAGAATTATTGTAATTGAAAATCACGCTTAATAAGATAATTTGGAGAATTAGTTTTGGTTCCTACTAATCTTGTTGCTTTATCAAGTGATCACAATAATTAAATATATATGTAGGTGCAATAAATATTCAACCGACATAGATTAATGAGTTTGGAGCGAATTGAATCTTTTTTGTATGTCTTTTGAGTTGTCATTAATACATGCCGCTATAAGAATCAAGTAGAGGTCAATATAGGCAGAATTGACTTCATGACTCAATGATATCTAGTTATGGTTCAGACAACTGTGGAGTTAGTATTCTCATGGTTTATGAATGGGGTGTAATTTATCCTTCATGGATCAAATCGTTGTTGCCTTCGGTTAGTCCCTTTTCGTGGTTGCCTTTAATGATCCATGAACGATTTACAAGTTCCTTAAAAACTTGTTGGCAGCACCTTACTTTTTTTATCCCTATCGTATAATGTCAATTCAACTTCCTATAATTGCCAAACACATTCACAAACAAGCTACTATGTAGGTGCACTTCTAGCGACACCTACATGCATGTAGTTTTTTTTTTTTTTAATAAAATGTCCCGAAGGGCATATATATAGTACTTTTGAAAACAAATACTATACAGTATATACTTTTATAATGAAACACTGTACTTTTGAAATATAATCAAATGTTGTACATAAAAAGTTGAGCAGAAAGCTCACAATGCCATTGATAAAAAACGAAATTGTTTTATTTTATATATGTGCATATTTAAAAATATAAATAATTAAAAGAAAAAATTGACTGAAATAATATCAACTTTCTTCGATTAGTCCAAAATAATCCCAACTATCGATTATTTTTAAATAATCAGAACTTTAACTCTAATTTGCTTTGAGTGGTCCCACTTGACCGGTGACCGGTTATACAAGTTAACTTATTATTATTATTATTATTATTATTATTATTATTATTATTATTATTATTATTATTATTATTATTATTATTTATGTATAAATAATAATAATAACTATTATTAAGTAACCAATTAATTAAATAAACCACCTCTCCCACCAACCACTCTCCTGCCAAGCTACAGTACACCCGTCCCCCCACCTCCGCCCCCCAGCCCCCCCCCCCCCTTGCCGGAGTAGCAGCTGCAGGAACAGGCAGAGGCCCATTTTCCATCGATAAGGGCCTGGCCCGGCCCTACTCAAGATCAGCAGCATAATCTGAGGCTCGTGATTTGGGGACAGACCCAATTGGGCCAGAATCAATAGCATTAGTCTCACCGGAAAAATTGGGCCGAAACCGAGTTTTCTTGGCCCATGAATTCGGCGACATTGGCTTGGATTCTGGCACCGGCGGCCATGGACCGGGTTTGAGCTTCTTATTCGGGTCTGAACTCGCCATTTTTGTATTTTTTTCGGGTCAAATCGAAAGCTATGAATCCATTACAAAATACCCAAGTAAAAAAATCAAAAATAAAATCAATAAAATGGGTAGATCTGAGTTATCTCTGAGATCCAAGAATTGCAAGAAGAGTAGTAGTAGCAAAAGCGACAAAAAATGGAAAAAAACGCGGTTCGAGATTGGCGTTTCAAGGGAAAGAGGGAGGGGCGGCGCTGACGCGTAAGGGAGGGGCGGCGCTGACGCGTAAGGGAGGGGCGGTCTGGGGGCCAGCTAGGGGTGGGTGGTGGGCTGGCGCCAGCAGGGAGGAGGGGTCTGGGTTGCAGTTAGGGGACAGTGGTGGTGTTTATGTTGTTAATTATTTTTTTTAGTGTTAATTATTTTTGTAAGTGTTCTTAAAAAAAAAAGTGTTTACTATTTTTTTATCGGTCAATTCATGAAATGTCACTGAGCAATTGCAAAATTTACTAAATGTCATAAACCTTTTCAAAATTCACTAAACGCTACTAAGTTTTTAAAAAATTCACCGAGTGCCATTAATGACTGACAACCATTAGTTGACCCCACCACTTGCCATGAGTGCCATTAATGACTATTCAGAAGGTGACACGTGGCAAGTGGTGGGTCAACTAACGGCTGTCAGTCATTAATAACACTCGGTGAATTTTTTAAAAACTCGGTGGCGTTTAGTGAATTTTGAAAAGGTTCATGGCATTTGATGAATTTTGCAATTGTTCAGTGGCATTTCATGAAATAACCGCTTTTTTAATGTTAATTATTATTAAGTAGGCTTAATTTTTTTTTTCCGACAAGAAGTAGGCTTAATTAGTTCCTAATAATCATAATAATATTTTTTTAAAAAAAATAAATAAATTTAAACCAATTAGAAAGCACCACGTAGCATAAGAAACCAGTTACTGTAGGTTGGTGACCTATTGAGACAATTTGAAGCAAATTTAAGTTAAAATTCGAATTATTAAAAAATAATCAAAAGTTGGGATCATTTTTGGCGAATCGAGTAAAGTTGGAATTATTTCGGTCAATTTTTCCTAATGAAAATTATGCATCAAAGAGCCTCATAAAATTTTACTAAACATGATGTCGGAAGCACAATATTATTGTAAGTCCCTTCCACGGAAACAATATTTCTTAAGCGTTCATTAATTGCTTCTTGACCGTGGACAATGAGGAAAGATTGATCTAAGCTCTCCTTTTATTATCTTAGTTCATACACCAAAAAAAACGCTTAATATTTAGTTTAAATGATACGAGTAATCTATATCTAACCTTTTTTTTTTTTTTTTTTTGGAAATTTTAGTTTTATATATTATGATCTGAAAATAACAAATTTAGTTTATATTTCCCAAAAACATTTATGACAATATTCTAATATACTTCATAAACTTTAAAAAACTATATTGTACAAGTATTTTAAACAATTGCTAACCAATGCATATTGATTAATTTACAATTTACATAACTAAGTATTAATATTCATTAATATTCAATTCCAAGCATAGTTCGGACACTAATTAGTAATTAAATAAATAAATAAATAAAACTAGAAAATACAATAAGTGGTGAATTACAAAGTAATAGTGGGCTAGTGGCATAGTTGATTTTGTCAGAATTTTTGTTTCAAATATTGATTTGATGATTTTGAATTTTTTTATCTAATAATATTTTAAGTGATTAGTGTTATCTAAATATTTCCTCCTTTTTTTCTTAATACTTGCAACACCTAATTTACAACACTAAAGTTAAAAAGGTTTTAATTGTTAAAAGTTGTACTATTACCCTTATTTTAATCTCATGGCTCACTAAATTTTACTTCTAACCATCTCTTACCCTCATTGTAAGTGTATTAATTAAATCATATAAGCCCCGATTACTTTTCTTAAATACCATGAAAAAGTGTGTGTTACAAGTATAAGAAACAACGGAAATATTAATTTTGGCATTAAAAAAGGAGCGAGAAATATTTAATGTCCTTTATTTTTAGTGTCAAAACTAATGATCATTTTTTAAATTTATAGATTTATAATTTTTATTCCTACATTTTTAAAGTTTAACCATTATGAATAGTGTTATGTCAACTATATCTCTAAAAATGTCTATTTATGTAATATCCCTATTTATGCATGTGAATCATATGTGCGATCTTTTTTTTTTTTCATTTCTTTATTTTTGCAAGCAAATTTTATTTTTTTATTTTTTTTTGCCTTTCTTTTCTACCTTTAAAAAAGTTTGAAATAACTCTTATAAATAGTGTTTGGATAAATTATACCGTATAAAGTGTTTATCTACTAATTTGCTCTAATTAATGTAAGTTGACTCTTCTATTGAACACTAAAAAATAGTATATGGACTGTGGACATTTATAATCCTAAAAATTTTTGTTTATATATTATCCATAAATAAATGTTACCAACAACTAAAGCTATGACATAATACCAAACTGAAAGAGATTTTTAGACATGGCTAAATGCGCTCGTAGCTACCCTAAGTCATTATAAAATATTGTGTAAAATATTTGAAAGTATCGATGGGCTAGTATATGGAAACACAACGTTCATTAGTTACGTGACTATAACTTATGAGACCTTTTTTTATATTTTATTATGAGTATGAGACCTTGGTGCCTAACACAAGCTCACGTCCCCACCAATTATTGATCACAAAACATTCTTCAATTAATGTTGTTTTAACTTTTAAGGTTAAACAATTAAATGTATAAAACCTCATCTGAAAAAAAAAAAAAAAAAAGGTCAAACATAACACCTATCTGTTTTATTTTACTCCGTATTTTATTTTTTGGTTTTTTAATTGCTTTTTCCTAGCTGTTTTACACTTACCTTGGAGTCTTGGACATACCATGTCAAATTGTCAAGTTTTCATTCTTCGACCGGCACATGGGCCGGCTAACATGTTCTTGCGACGATAATGGCGTTAAAAATTTCATTTTTCACACCATCCTTAAACATATAATAAGGTATCTTTCAAAACAGCTAAATAAACTATTTCTATCACATTCTAAAAAGAGAAAACGTGATTTGATTAAAAAGGGCACATGCACAGTATATTGTTTAACATAAATTCCATCCATATCCCTTTTTTTTATTTTTATTTTTTTTTTTAAAAATCTTCTAGAATTCAACTGTTCAAGTACACTAATAAATGCGTTGCAGCGTTGGTAATTTTTGTTTTGTTTACTTTTTTTTTTTTTTTTTTTTGGTATTGGATTTATATTATTCACTCCATATTTTAATAAGTGTTAAACTTCTTTTTAGCACGTATTTCAATGTAATTTTTTTTTATCAATAAATATCTTTAAAATAAGTGTACATTATAAAAACTGAAAATAATAATCTATATATTAAGACGATTTCAATAAGTACCCGCACGACTATATTTTTCCTTGTGTATAAATCACAAATATTAGTCAAAAGAGGTCAAGTGAATAGTGCAAAAAGAAATAATGGAGCACTTACGGAGTACTAAATACGGAGGGAGTACTTAATAACTAAATGAAACCCGTGCGATGCACGTTTTGTTTTATTTTTGTTAAGATGAAATACTCCGTACTTAGTATATTTATGTGAAAAATTATGTAATTTTTTTCGTTTGTTATTTTTACTCCTTTTTTTAGTACTCCCTCCGTCTTTTTTATACGCTAAAGATGAGATTGCACGGAGTTTTAGGTGGTTAATAAAATAAGATGTTAGTGGGGTAGATAAGATTTTTATTTTGTTGAAAAATAAAGTGGTGTGAGAAGGAATGGGGACCATTGAAAGAGTGGAAATGATAAAGTAAAAAAATAGTAGGGACATTATTGAGTAAAGATAAATTATTAAATTGTAGAAGATTTTCAAAAATGGAACTCTAGCTTATTTAAAAAAACGGACAAAAATAGTAACTCTAGCTTATAAAAAAAAAGGTGGATTGCTAAACATTGCCCGCAAATCTCCACATAAAGCCCACAAATTTTCATTGAATTGACACTTTTTCCCTTAATATTACAAAAAAAAAAAAATCTCACACACTCTCATCACCCGATCTCTCACCCATCTTCTTTTTACCGCAAGGAATTGGCGGTGGCAGAGGCGGTGACGGTGGCAAGCTAATTTTTTTTTAAATAAAAAAAACCTTGAAAAGGGCGGGGCGCCTGGCCAGGACGTCATAGCCACGGTGGCGGCGCCCAAGCCAGACGTCAGCCCCACAGCGGCGGCGGCTGGGCGGGAAGGTAGGGCCACGGTGGTGGCGTCTTGCGAGGACGTCGCCACCGTGGCTTTGGCGTCCTGCCCCGCCTGCCGCCGTGGGGCTGGCGTTTGGCCTGTTCGTCGCCACCTTTTTTTTTTTTTTTCTTTTTTTTAGTTTTTTTGTATTTTTTTTTATGTTTATATTTTTTTTCAGTTTTCTATAATTTTTTTTATTTTTTTTCAAAGTTTTTTTCTTTTGTTTATGTTTATATATATTTTTCATTTTATTGTATATTTTTTATATTTTTTTTTCAAATTTATTGTATTTTTTTATGTTTATATTTACTTTTCAATTATTTGTATTTTTTTTGTTTTTTTTTTTATTTTTTTTCCAATTCTGTTGTATTTTTTTTATGTTTATATTTATTTTGTATGTTTTGGTAATTTTTTCTTTTTATTTTGTATTTTTTTGTTTTTATTTATTTTGCAGTGTTTTGTTAATTTTTTTTACGTCAATTTGTTAGTATTATGTTTGTTTATTTGATATTTTTTTGGTTCGTTATTTTTTCTTAATTTTTTTTTATGTTTATATATATTTTAATTTTTTTAATGGGAGTTAGGTATCGCATTTTCGACCTGGTGCGGGGAAGAGAATGGAAGTTATTAGAAGTAGAAACTATTCAATAGAGAGCTCAGGGCAGAAAACGGTCGAGGACCTTGCGCAGTGGTAGTGGGCATCAAAAAAGGATTACTGATCTGTTGACAGTTTATTTATAGAACATTTTGTACATTATCATAGTAGTTTGTAAAATCTGACATTATCGTTTAAGTTTGTAACATTTGACATTATCATTTTAAGTTTTTAAAATTTGACATTATCTTTTTAGTTTGTAACACGCAAATACTAATTAGTATACATGCAAGATATAAATTTAGCCAAAATTAGAATACAAGATAAATAACTGGAATAAAAATAGCAATACAAATACAAGGTTACATAGAAAAGGTATACGCATGAAAAACTAAAAGGCAGCTAGGTTGTTCCATTGACGTATCCGGTCACGATACAACACATCACTACTACAAATCTCTTACTTTCTAGATGTTGTTGGCTCGATCGCTATCTATGAGGTGTTAGTGGAAAAATATATTTCCGCGTTTTATCGACGCTTTTTTAAGTCGAAATAGTTTCTCGACATAGAAAAGCGTCGAAACGCTGGAAAGGAATGATTGGGGGGCCGTAGGCTTACATCACAAGGATGGGACCCCTGCTACCTACACACGTAATAGAAACCCTCTCTCTCTCTCTCTCTTTTCTTTCTCTAGCTTTCAGATCTGAAAAATTCATACTTTAAATCTAATTGTTCATCATGATCCTGTATTCTTATATTGTTATACAATCGTAGTTATCTTTTGAAGTCGCCTGAAATTTACCGAATTTGGGTCGAAGTTGTGCTAAATTTCTTCCGCTGCTTGTTATTTCTTCAATTTATGGTAATATCGTTCTTTTTCTAATCAATTTTCTTGACTTTGTGCTTGAATATCATTAAGATATACTTGCTTTTATTGATTTGTTGTGAAATTACATTGAATTTTTATTTATTGTGTAATAGTAGAAAGTCATTGTATTTAAATCTAGGGTTTAACTGTATGACATGTTGCGTGCATGGGGTTTATTGAGCGTTTTAGTTGATTTACGTTCAATTATTTTGGGTTTTAGTCTAATTGATTGACAATCTCAAATGTGGTAGAATTTCATTCAATTTGGTTTGGTTTTGTTTTATTACTCTGATCATCCCTTTTCATTTTCTCGGCTGGTTTTTGCGCTATGAACTCAATACATCATACCATGTCGTCGTCTAGAGTCCTCGAGAGATTTATGACTTGCTATGCTAAACAAAAACCAGATCTAATTACAACCTGTTTTGCCCAATCTATCGCTTGTTGAGCATCTTCGAAGGGACCATCATTTACAAAAATCCCACTATAATCATTTACGTCTCCACCATAATCCTGCAACAATGCCATATTGTTTTAAATTAATTATATAAATATTAGATTAATACATTTAACACAAAATTAACACATAAGTAATTTCTAAATTTTTAATTTGTAAATTTCATTTCTATATTTGACGCATAATAATTTTATGTATAAAAGTATTCATACACATAGAAAAGAAGGGGGGGGGGGGAGGGGTAGGAGGTGAAGGAGGGAGGGAAGAGAATAGGAGGGGAGGGAAGAAAGATGAGTTTTCCTTCCAAATCTCTCCATTGTTAGAGAGATTAATTTTTTACAATTTAATCCCTCCATTTCTCTCCCCTTCAATTCCCTTCCTTCCTCATTTGTTATTCAAATGAAAGATAATCTATCCCTTCATTTCCTTTCCCTTCTTTTTCCTCCATTTCCATCAATCCAAACAAAGTGTTTGTGTATAAATCTAGAAGCACAATATCGCTCGAGAATGTCTTAAGCTGCTCCTCTACGTTTGAAAAATAGATTTTTCATAAGGTTTATTCATTTTTAATTTTTTTTTCTAAATTTTTTCGGTGCAAAAGTTTGGAATTAAGAATCTAAATAACTTGCATGCTTCTCATTGTCGTTGATAGAAAGAGTAATTGAGTAAAGGTCCATTTAAACAAGACTCTTAATAAATTGTTGTAAAATAGTCCATTCCAAGTTTGACTTATTTGTTCCTTAAATAGTTTTACTTTTTTTTTTTCCTTTTTGTGTAAGATATAACCCACACGTGAGTTGAGGTTATTCATCGATGAACTAGGGGGAGGATTCCTCAACTAAGAATTGTGTTATTAGTTCCTTGCATTATTCAAGAATGAGATTGATTAGATCGTTTGTTGAGTAATCTCCGAAATATAGTTCCTTTATACTGAGCTAGCTATTTGATGATGTAACTATTGCAATTCTTGAAGTAACCAAACTTTAATTAATTGTAGTGTTAAGTTTGATTCATATAAATAAGGTCATGTTCACTTCACCTTATTCTTGCTAAACTGAAATTATTTATACTGAATTGAAATTATTTTTGCTAAATTTAAATTTTTTTATTGAACTGAAATTAATTATTTTACTGTAATGGAATTATTTCTTACTAATTCTCTGCTATATTTCTTCTTTAAAGTTACCGATTTTCACTGGACTGAAATTATTTTTACTGAACTAAACTTCTTTTACCGAACTGAAATTATTTTTACTAAACTTAAATTATTTTATTGAATATTATTTTTTTAAGGTGAAGTGAACAAGGCATAAATAAAAATTAATTGATGTAGCTAAGGTTATTTTTGAAATGTACAGATGAAGCTATACCTTTTGATTATTAAATTATATATTTGCTTTTGATTATCACTACAAATTTGATTTCATGATAAAAAAAATAAATCATTAAAATATTAATTTGAAATGTACACATTAATATAAGTCTATTGACATCTAATTTATTTATTTATATATAAATAGGGTGGCAATTCGGGTTAGTAGTCGGGTTCGGGTCAGATTTCGGGTTGTGCTTAGAAACTATCAAAAATAGTGTTAAACTTAATATTATTACGAAATATGAACTTTGGGTCAAAGCGGGTAGAATTCAGGTTGTTCGGGTTCAGCTCGGGTCGGGTCAGGGATTGCCAGCCTATCTATCTATCTATCTATCTATATATATATATATCCGTTCTTTTTTACTTTACATGTTTCATTTATCACTGTTGTCAATGCACAACTTTAACGATCAATAACTTTAATTGTTCATAAGTAAAAATTATAAAAGTTATATATTATGATATTAATTATTGAAACATATCTAACAAGATCCCACATATATGTATTTTTCATTACATATAATTTATAAAATACAGTTAAAGGAGGGGTGGTGAATAGTGTAAAAGTCAAAGTGCATCATGTAAAAAAGAATGGAGGAAGTATCTTATACTACGTAAGGAATTAGGACCGTACAAATAAGATCAAAGTTTATTCAAATCAGGAAGCAATTAGTTTGAGCTCAACCAGGATCATTGAAATTCATTTCTAGTAAGCTTATTAGTCTTAGGTTGATTGACAAAAAAAAAAAAAAAAAAAAAAGGGGTGTGTTGAGCAATTAGGTTTTGATGATTATAAACTAATGATGATTATCTATCTAACGTGTATGTTAAGTTGTGCATAGAAAAAGCAAATTATGCTTGGAACAGGATACAAGGAACCTGAGTAATGACAGGTATATATGTAAGGAACTTGAGCAATATAGGATAAGCAATAGAGGAACAAGAACAACGATAAGTGTTATGGTTGATAAGCATGATGATGGCTAAGGGACCATGAAGGTAACTATGTAAACATGTGTTTACATATGTTAGCTTCATAAGGTAAGTATCCTATACATATATAGGTTATGTATGTGTAGGAGTCTTTTAATTTAGTTTAGTTTTCTTTATTGTTTTTATAAATAAAAAACTAACCTTCTGTTTTACTTTGTTATTCTCAGAAGTTTGCTCAGTTCGTCATCATCAAAAAGGGACAACTTGTTGATCCTTATGAGGTTTTGATGATGATGTTAAGAATTGAGCAAACTTCCATTTAATAAGGATTTTCTAGTGTTGTGATGTTTGCAGGTTCAGTAAGCGTTGAGGGCTGAAGTAGGAATTGAAACAGAGGAACTTTAGAGGATCCATGAGGATACAAGTAAATTTAGAAGAAGAGTTCCAGAAATGGAACTTCCAGAAGTTTCTTAACAGGAACTTCAAAACGGGTTGTAACGACCTGGTTTCGGTGTAATGCTGGGGAAAACCCTAAGATCCAGAATATATCAAGACTACAGGATTCCAGAACAAGAGTTTCAGAGAAGCAACATGAAGACAGAGAAATAGAAGTATATTGCTCTAGGATTCATGTAAGTATGTTGGACATAAAAGTCGGTCTGGAACAAGTCTATATAGAACCGAGGTGAATTCCAAACAGTCAATGAAATTAGAGTAACTGACTTGTCAGGAACTCAGAGACTGTCAGAGTTCAGGAACCTAATAGGAACTTAAGTATGAACGTCGTTAAAAGTCGGTTTTAATGATATATATATTTACCTTATACGTGCATATCTTTTAGGGATTTGGTTTTACTGAATAAAGATATTTATCTTCTAATAAATCCCTTTTGGAAAAAGATAAGATTGTTTAAAAAGTATTTTAAACAAAAAGATAAGTTTTGAATAAAATCTGATTTTATGCTAAGTTTATCTTATTATTATTGACAGTTTTTATTCTTAACAAAAAGGTATATTTTCGGAAAACTGATTTTTAGAAAATATCTTTTAAACTTATCTTTTCAGAAAATCTATCTTTTTCAAGATGAAATGAATAATTCGAGTGTACTATAAATATGCTCATATGCATTCATTCAAAGTTGAGGCTGACGAAGTGTAGTGGTCGTGCTTAATGGTTTTATCCTTCACCACGAAGCTAAATCAGTCCTCCTGGTCAAAGTTCCTATCAGGTTTTTGGTTACAATACGTCTAGTGAGTTCCAGACAGATCTTGAGTGTTCAACATATTAGTTTTATCTCTCTATTCATAGATATGTATTTAGGGATATTCGATGAGATCTTGTAATGGGAAAAAGGGTTTTGAGTGTTTTGTATTTTGGGGTGAGATTGTGAATTATCTTAAATTCACGCTTGTGTATGAGTTTGAAATCTCGTAAAATTCGAGTGGTAGTTAGTCACCCTGAGTGGGTGTGTCTTGGATTGCACAGTGAGTGAAAGGAACCTGAGAGGTGTCTTGGGTCACCTAGGAAGTGTCCTGGGTAAAGGGAGAAAAAGGGTCCTGAGAGGTGTCTTAGGTCTGGTAGGAGGTGTCCTATCATATAGTCAAGTGTCCGTGGTGGAACTTTCAAAGCAAAGGTCAGTGTAATAGGTTGTACTAGGAGAGTTGCCTATTATAGTGGAATTTGTTTATAAGTCCCAATAGGGCCGAGGTTTTACTTCCAGTTAGGCACTGGATGGTTTCCTCGTAAAACTTGTTGTGTGCTTTAAGTTCCTTTACGTTTTGTTTTTAATTTCCGCATAAGTTCCGCGAAAAGTAGGCACTAGGAACATACTACAATTCACCCCCCCTCTTGTAGTATATCATCCGAAATAACAATTGGTATCAGAGCAGGTGCTCTTGATAAACCGGGCAACCCCGAGGAGCAAGTTCCAGGCTAGGATGGATACCTACAAGGAATGCAGCGAATGGAACTCAACCCTAGAACGTTCCCAATACCACGTGAAGACCAAAGTCTGCTTGTGAAGCAGATTTGATTCAAAGATGAACATCTTTGAGGTAAGTGTCTCGTCTTTGAAGTCTTGATTATATATGTGTACAAGTTCCTTGTAGTATTTCTAGTTAAATTTTGGATTTTGTTTTGAAAGTTTGCAAATCAATTTTGTGTAACCTCAAATCTGATTTATAGAGTGAAAAGTATTTGTCAAATTTACAAATTGATTTATTTTTAAAGAATCGGTTTACTGGAAATAGTTCAAGGAACGTATTATGTAGAATTATGCATATTTGGTCTCTTGGAACCTAGATTACCCCTGTATGGAAACTTAATTCTTTGGGCAAGGTAATGAACGTATATTTTGAATATTTGCCAAAGAATGACCTTATCATGTGTATGTGTTTTTCTGAATATTTATTATGTAGACACATGGTGTTTATTGTTAGTAAAGATAGTTGGTTTAACCGTAGTTGTTTTAATTATGGATTATTGATGTCTATTACTAACATGAAGGTACCTAATATAAATTGGGTAACCAAAGCCAAAAGATGACCGATTTTGCAGGCTAAGTGAGTGGAGACAACTTATTAATAATGATGATCTTTGGTTGTTTGTATATAAGCAATTATGTGCAAATTCCTCTCACTAGAAAGCCTTTATAAGAAGTTTGTAGTAGGTGAAGCGACAGTGGATAAGTGTGTAAGTCGCCTATACATCTCTCTGTAAATATTGGTCATGTGCTTTTAGTATGTATTAATCCTTCACAAAGTCCTATTGAAATTCAATTCCCTAATATTATGAAGGTTATTTGTGAATGGATGAAAAGAGAAGTTGTTTGGATGTTTATAATGTATATCATGACAAACTAACTTCTCTTCTAGCTTTGTGCAAGTTATTAATGATTGTTTTGTAGGTTTGTCCATTGAGACAAATTGGTGCGCAAAAGTTTGTTCCATTAGGAGCTCAGTGCTTAAATTGGTTGGAACTTGGTAAACTTGGAATGATAAAACGAATTAGGGATACAGGAATAACAAAGCTTCTATATCAAGGTGCTATAGGAGTTAGCGTATACGTTCCTGTAAAGATTCTTGTTCAAGTTCCAGTTAAGTTCTTATTATTCAAAGTTCCTTGGAACAAAGCATTAATTCCTGTAGCAGACTCTTATGAAGGATGATGAGCTAAGATGATTATATTTGACTTCGTGTTAGAAATTCATCATTTCGTTGATGGAACGACATCTAAAAGGGAGTATTCTTACAGGAACTTTATGTTTTAACACTTTTATGCTTTAGGTTTTATCTACCTCTTTTGACTAACCTACTGACATTTTAAAGGCACAAAGGAATCTCTTGGGTTGTGAACTTTCATGTTATATCTTTTGAATGATAATATGAGGGACTTTGACAAGGTGTTGAAGAATTTGAGATTTAATCAACACGTTCCTCTACCCAAGATACAATGGTCTAAAGGACCAGAAGGACATGTTCCAACTTTATGTCAAAAGGAACATGGAAGAGTCGAAGGTTTATAATAGGAGGGAACTCGCATTATCTCGACAGCGAGGTTCCAAAAGAGATGATGATAGCCAAATCAAGGTATCTCTTTCTATAAACCTACAATGGAAGAACTTTGACTTATAATACTAACACGAAAGGTAAAATTTCTACAGAACAGGAAGTTAGTAAGTCAAGTTCCTATCCCATTGTGAATATCTTTCTTGTCGAGTTTTTAATGCACATTCTGGTTTTCAATTGCTTGTAACTCTAGTTGTTTCATGGCTTCAATAAGACATCATCAATAAAGAGTGGAAATGTCACATATGAAGGGAATCAAAAAGGGAACACATCATTTGTGGATCTCAAGGTGATTCCTAACAACAACCTGACATTTCTAGGTTTTATTGAAGATGAGATACTTCTATGCTTCAAACTGTGAACATGTAAACCTTTTCATGCTTGATAAACCTAGTAGGAACTCGATAATAGGTATATGTATATGTAAGTTCCAAACAGGTTAAGATCGAGAAGCATGAGAATCAAACACATGTTACATTCTCTTTCAACATCAGGTATATGGTAAGCAACACTAATCCATTGGATCTTAGTGATATGAATATGTTTACCATGTGATATGTAGAGACTAATTGAAAGATATGTCTTGTTTATAAGTAATGAAAGCAAATGAATACTTGGTTAATTTTCTTAACAGAAGAGATGATGAACTGTTTGTTGAAAGTCTTTTCTATCACAGGGTATGTGGCTAAGCGTTCATCATTTATGAAGGTATAGATCTAAAAATGGAACCTAGTTCCAGTAATTGTTGATGTTTGTTGCAGGAACACAGGATTGACAACAAGTTTCCAACTTTGAATCATGAAAGACACGGAGAAAACAAAGTTATATGCTAATGGTCTTTGCAGGTTCTTTGGAATAGTTTTCAATGTCTCTTGCTACATCATCAACACTGAAGCAATAGATCTTTGATGAACAAGACACCCTATGTTCCACTTAGGGATGTTTGATGATATAAGTTCCAAGGCGATTTATCCATAAACGCCTAGACTAGTAAAACATAAAGAGTCTACACTATCATGGTTAATGTGCAATAAATGAACATATTTTGAGACTGACAGGTTTGTTCCCATCAAACAGGTTATAAAAGATGAACTCATGTGTTCTTGAAGAACTAACGGAGTTCCTAATAAAGAAATATGTCACTAAGGATAACAGCAAGGGCTAGCTACATATGTTGAGGAACTTTGAGATGTTAAGTTCAAACTCATGCAACAAAGGTCAATGAACTCAATACAAGAAAGCAAGTTCCAACAAAGTTCCAGAGCTAAGATAATATTTGTTCCGACCAGCAATATCTCAACAAACTATGGAACTAAAGTGTTTTTCATGCATATATATAACCAAAGGGAAAACCTCAACAACCAAGGATCTGAGAAGAGCCCGAGATATCAATCGAAAAGGATGGACTTTATAACTCATAGTTGTATAAAAGATAAGTCTGTTTTTAAGGTTGATGTAAACATGTAATTGGTTGTTATCAGGTTAGATGTGCAACAGGAACTTAATAAGCTTAAAAAGAAGAAGATGCATGTCACATCCTGAACCTATTCTAGAACACCTAAAAAGGGTCGGAGATTAAAAAAGGTGTTCTGGCAAAAGCTTGTTGAGTAAGGCACGTGAATGGAACAAGGCCAGGTTGGTTCTTAAAAGAAACAACCAATACAAAGGTATGTATTGTCTTTAAGGAACTTGTTGCGTGTGTAGCTAGACTTGAAGCAAATTGAATAATATTTGTTCTTGCTGTTTATATGGGATTAGAGTTGTACCACATGGATGTCATGTATGTCTTGATATGAATTTTTGTAGACGTCTATGTGGAACATACTCTAGGATAGAATCCTATCCAAGTTCCTTCTTGAAAATTGAGTTTTAAAAGTATCAATTTTTGTTTTCAAGATTAACTGAGTTATTATTAGTACTTGTTTACATTGATATATCTCTGGTACTACTAACGAGCCATTGTGAATTGGTTTTTGCTAATTTATGATAAGAAAATATATTTGTAAGATTAACCACTGACAATGGAACTTGAGTTAGAAGTGGAAGTTCATATTAGATTCGAGATCATCAAGGAACATAACAACCACTTCAAGAACTCCAAGGTAAGCCATCATACTCAACCAATGCTTTAAAGTTATATTTTTACTGGTAAGAGACTACATAAGATATAAGTTCCTTTTCACATGTCGGCATTAGATGAATTGAATTGATATTTTTTTGGTAATATGTGAATTTGTGAATTGATTCTCTCATGGTCTTGTCTTGATTTGTCATATTCTTGTTTATTGCTTAATGGAACAAGACTTGATGAAACATAACACGAGTATAAAGTATTTTTTCCCATAAGTTATGTCAAGCTGGGGTTCCTATGTTATACTTAAAGTAAAGAATATGCGCTTATTTTTTATGTGTCACACTTAGTTCTTGTGTTGTAAAAGACATACTCACTTGCCTAAGAGTATTAGAGGTCTCATAATAGAACTATGGGTGCTGTCAAACACGAAGTTCCTAAGTTGTCAAAGGAACAATGGAAGAAACTTTGATGGAACAAGACAGGTAAGTTCCCAGACCGTTTGTAACTCACTTGTTTAAATTTCAGAGGGAACTAACCTATCTTTTAGCCAACTTTCAAGCATCTACGCCATATATCTTCGATCGCAACATTATTCTACAACTCTAAGTTGTGTGTCCGTGTTGCATATACTTTAATTGTCCCATATTTAGAAAATCGAAGATTCTTATTAACCCAATTCAATTTCCTCTTTCCGTTCACACACTTTTACTTTTTATTCTTAATTCCCATGTGCTCTAAGTTTGTTCACCATCTTTTTATGGTTCAATGAAACGTGAAAAAGGGTGATTACATGTTGAGGGGGAAGTTGAAGAAAAAGAAAGAAGTAAGTACTTGAAAAGGAAGAAGAATGGTAAGGGACTCAGGGGGAATAAGGTAGGAACCAAGAATTCAAAATGGTTCAGATCTGGTTGTGGAACTCAAGTGTATGAGTAAATATTCTCTTCATTAATTTAAAATGTGTTATACTAGGAAATCATGCAAAATTTGTGTAATGACACCCTTTGAAAAAAAAGAGAAAGAAAAGGAAAAAGGGTGGTCAAATATTTAATTTCCTGGGTATCTATATATGAAGAATGTTGACTATGTTGATGTCGTGTACTCGTATACTTGGTGAGCTAGTGAAGGAACAATAATAAACGACGAAGGAACTTGATTATGATGAAACTGAAATCTATTTAAGTTCCAGTATGGAGAATGTTCCTCAAAGAAGTTGGTGGTTAAGGTAAGGGAACTTGGTTATCAATTGGCAAGATGAATATGTGTTGTGTTCAATAGGAGATTCAAGAGTTTGAGATAAAGTACAATGTGGCGGTTCTCATCTCAAAAGGTTTAAACGAAGAGCACAAATTCCACTTCACGTTCCCTCTACTTATTTTGTTCCATATGCTTCTTTATATATCCTTTAAGCTTGCGCTTTAATTGGTCTATTCATGCAATCCATTTCTAACTTTTTAGCTCTGATCTTTACTTGAATTTTAACTTCTTATTTGTCAAGTTCAATTAAGGGTTTTGAAGTTGGGCCTTTGGATTGTGAGTTGGAAGTTAGTGTGGAAATGGTATCCGTGTTTGAAAAGTGAGTACCTTGAGGCTTTTAGGAACAACAAGTGTTTAACTAGTATATACTTACTTATTATATGGTGGTAGGTGTGACATATGACTTTAAGTGCATATAATTTACGAAAAACAAACGTGTGGAACAATACCCTTTTTGATAATGACAAAAGGGGGAAGAATATGTATGATGCTTATGGTATGCAGTAATTAAGTCTAAAGTTATTACATCATGATTGTTGAAAGTATTTATATATTGATAAATGATGTGTATTGCTAAGTTCCTAACTATTAAGTTCTTGTGTATGTTCTTAACTTGTTTAAATGTTATTTCCTTGAAAAACTAAGGGGGAATAAATGTACAACGATTATCCTTTAATATGTGATGAGCATCAATAGTTTGTCATCATCAAAAAGGGGGAAATTGTTGAGCAATTAGGTTTTGATGATTATAAACTAATGATGATTATCTATCTAACGTGTATGTTAAGTTGTGCATAGAAAAAGCAAATTATGCTTGGAACAGGATACAAGGAACCTGAGTAATGACAGGTATATATGTAAGGAACTTGAGCAATATAGGATAAGCAATAGAGGAACAAGAACAACGATAAGTGTTATGGTTGATAAGCATGATGATGGCTAAGGGACCATGAAGGTAACTATGTAAACATGTGTTTACATATGTTAGCTTCATAAGGTAAGTATCCTATACATATATAGGTTATGTATGTGTAGGAGTCTTTTAATTTAGTTTAGTTTTCTTTATTGTTTTTATAAATAAAAAACTAACCTTCTGTTTTACTTTGTTATTCTCAGAAGTTTGCTCAGTTCGTCATCATCAAAAAGGGACAACTTGTTGATCCTTATGAGGTTTTGATGATGATGTTAAGAATTGAGCAAACTTCCATTTAATAAGGATTTTCTAGTGTTGTGATGTTTGCAGGTTCAGTAAGCGTTGAGGGCTGAAGTAGGAATTGAAACAGAGGAACTTTAGAGGATCCATGAGGATACAAGTAAATTTAGAAGAAGAGTTCCAGAAATGGAACTTCCAGAAGTTTCTTAACAGGAACTTCAAAACGGGTTGTAACGACCTGGTTTCGGTGTAATGCTGGGGAAAACCCTAAGATCCAGAATATATCAAGACTACAGGATTCCAGAACAAGAGTTTCAGAGAAGCAACATGAAGACAGAGAAATAGAAGTATATTGCTCTAGGATTCATGTAAGTATGTTGGACATAAAAGTCGGTCTGGAACAAGTCTATATAGAACCGAGGTGAATTCCAAACAGTCAATGAAATTAGAGTAACTGACTTGTCAGGAACTCAGAGACTGTCAGAGTTCAGGAACCTAATAGGAACTTAAGTATGAACGTCGTTAAAAGTCGGTTTTAATGATATATATATTTACCTTATACGTGCATATCTTTTAGGGATTTGGTTTTACTGAATAAAGATATTTATCTTCTAATAAATCCCTTTTGGAAAAAGATAAGATTGTTTAAAAAGTATTTTAAACAAAAAGATAAGTTTTGAATAAAATCTGATTTTATGCTAAGTTTATCTTATTATTATTGACAGTTTTTATTCTTAACAAAAAGGTATATTTTCGGAAAACTGATTTTTAGAAAATATCTTTTAAACTTATCTTTTCAGAAAATCTATCTTTTTCAAGATGAAATGAATAATTCGAGTGTACTATAAATATGCTCATATGCATTCATTCAAAGTTGAGGCTGACGAAGTGTAGTGGTCGTGCTTAATGGTTTTATCCTTCACCACGAAGCTAAATCAGTCCTCCTGGTCAAAGTTCCTATCAGGTTTTTGGTTACAATACGTCTAGTGAGTTCCAGACAGATCTTGAGTGTTCAACATATTAGTTTTATCTCTCTATTCATAGATATGTATTTAGGGATATTCGATGAGATCTTGTAATGGGAAAAAGGGTTTTGAGTGTTTTGTATTTTGGGGTGAGATTGTGAATTATCTTAAATTCACGCTTGTGTATGAGTTTGAAATCTCGTAAAATTCGAGTGGTAGTTAGTCACCCTGAGTGGGTGTGTCTTGGATTGCACAGTGAGTGAAAGGAACCTGAGAGGTGTCTTGGGTCACCTAGGAAGTGTCCTGGGTAAAGGGAGAAAAAGGGTCCTGAGAGGTGTCTTAGGTCTGGTAGGAGGTGTCCTATCATATAGTCAAGTGTCCGTGGTGGAACTTTCAAAGCAAAGGTCAGTGTAATAGGTTGTACTAGGAGAGTTGCCTATTATAGTGGAATTTGTTTATAAGTCCCAATAGGGCCGAGGTTTTACTTCCAGTTAGGCACTGGATGGTTTCCTCGTAAAACTTGTTGTGTGCTTTAAGTTCCTTTACGTTTTGTTTTTAATTTCCGCATAAGTTCCGCGAAAAGTAGGCACTAGGAACATACTACAATTCACCCCCCCTCTTGTAGTATATCATCCGAAATAACAGGGTGAAGTTAGAAATCATGGAAATTATGGAACCATGAAGTGCAGATCATATTCTTTCGTAACTATTTTGTGCTTGCCTGATATGACGAACAAAAAATGCAAAGTCATTTTTTGAAGCCACCTGATTTACCTTCCTGAAGCAGTGAAATCACTGCTGATATGATTTTATAGCATAATCATTCTCAAAAGACAATAAAACAAAACTGAAAAATAAAAACTGAAGTTTAAGCATTACTGAAATTTTTGCTCCAGTTTCATTCATTATGGACTACACTATATCAGATCAAACTCATAAAACATCACAAGTCATAGGAAAAATATGAATCGCTTCCAAAACTAAACAATAACTGCAGTTCTTTAAAGAAACATTCCAATATATAGTGGCTTTTCAAGCTCTTATATCAATTGATACTATTCACAAGATTTTGTATGCCAACCAGCTTGCATCTGCTTTTACTTATCACCGGGGATTCAACTCAGTGATTTCACATTCTGCTTGAATGCTATAACTTTCACGTGGAGCTGCTTTCTTTCCTAGACAATAAGGGAAAGCAGGAGGGCGTACAGGTGATGGAATTGTGACAGGTTGAGTGTTAAGCATGAGTAATACTGATGCAATGCTAGGCCTTTTATCTGTCTCTTCTTGAACGCACAATAACCCAACCTGTATACATCTTTCTGCCTCAGCCTTTGCAGAAACATTCCCTAGTGCTGAATCTAGCAACTTCAGAGAATTTCCTTCATCCCAAAGCCTCCAAGCCTTGTAAAGAGCCATTGCAATGTATGATATCAGTTTTTTCGGGGAAGTGATAGCAATGTATGAATAATTGACTACAGATTTTCAACTTACATAATCTAGAAGGCTATCTGCCTCCGTATCTGGATCAAACAAGTTATTCCGCTGACCACTCAAAATCTCCAAAAGTATGACACCATAACTAAAAATGTCAGACTTGCCCGAAAATTGTCCTGTTATTGCATATTCAGGAGCCATGTATCCACTGCATCACATTTTTCGTTCCTTATCAAGGTTAGCATTCTTCTTCTATGTTTGTCAATATTTATAAGCTGCTTTATAAAGTGATAAGGATGTAAGACAACGAATTTAAATTGAAATTAAATCTTACAATGTCCCTACCACCCTACTGGTATTCCCCTGACTTTGGTCCCCTCCAAAAAGCTTTGCCATGCCAAAATCTGCTATTTTTGGGTTCATCTCTCCATCTAACAATATGTTGCTTGGTTTAAGATCACGATGGATAATTTTGGGCCGAGAATCTTCATGGAGATATAAGAGGCCTCGTGCAATTCCAACTATGATGTTGTAACGTGTCTCCCACTTCAAATTTGCGCCTTTTTTTTTATCTGCAGTTCATGATTGATGACGTATTAAGAATGAAGGTGTTTCAAATGAGTCACATATCTGTACAGAAATTGTGATGCATTAAACTCGTTTTCAACTGGATGTGTCAAAGTAAACATTACCAAATAAATATCGGTCAAGGCTCTTATTAGGCACAAACTCATAGACTAGTAGCATCTCATCCCTTTCCAAACAAAATCCGAAAACTTTGACAAGATTTTTGTGCTGAATTTTGGCAGCTAAACATGCTTCAGTCTTAAATTCCTTGATTCCTTGTCCTGAAGCATTTGACAGCCTCTTAACAGCCACTGCTTGTTGGTCAGCAAGTGTTCCCTGAAATCAGCATTGTCATTTAACAATGTCAAATAAGTCAATATCTATAGTGGGAGAGCATGAATTGCAAGATCACATCATAAGTATGGCACGAACCATGTAAACAATTCCAAATCCACCTTGCCCAAGCTTGTTGGCTGGTGAAAAGCCATCAGTGGCTGCTTTAATAGTATCCAGTTCAAAATGCAGGTTTTCCATGCTTTTAATTTCCTCAATCCCTGAAATGACAGAAAATCATTGTAAAAGTGTTTATTTTGGGTTGTGTCACTAGCCTGATAGGTTCTAAAATTTCCTTATCTTAAGCACATCAAGTGATGATTTGTCTTCGTAAAGTTAATATTTCCTTCTACCCCAGTGATAACATGCTGGTTCTTCCTTCAACAAGTGAAAGTGTGAGAAGTGAACTTACCAATGGGCTTTCTGGTGGAATTTTTTCTCTTCAGAAAGACGAAAAAGTGTAAGAACAAAGATGCTGCTGCTACTACTGAAGTAACAGCCAAGGCTATGTATATCCCCTTGCCTGAATTCACAAATAGAGACGTAAGTTTTACTTTATTCATACTCTAATTATATTTCGTATAAAATAGTTCATTTTCTTTCTTTGGGCAAGTGAGATTATGTTTTTCTCAAAAACAATCAGGAAAATGCAACTTATTGGAGTGTTCATGTTCGTTTGTCATTATACGCAAGGGAGGACATCGGAGAGAGAGAGAGAGAGAGAGAAGAGGGGGGGGGGGGGTGGCCTGGAAACTGTAAGGAAACAAGATAAAAATTCTTATTTCATACTCTAGTTATATTTTAAGTACCTGGTGAAAGAGATCCAGCATCATTGAAAGCATACATCAATCTGCAACTTGGTTGCAAGAGTCCTCCTGATTGGGTACCAGGTGTTGTAAGCTTACTTAGTGCACTATTTAAGCAATTACTGCAATCTGAGGGGCTCAAATCAGGAGTACATTGTACAAAACAAGTCATTGTCAGGTCTTTAGTTAGATAAACTGTTGTGCTTGATGCTAACGATGAGTTCCCAGTAGTAGCCGTGCTGAAGAGGCTGATAAATGTGTCTGTCAAGTCTTGATTATACTGACTATACTTTGCTTGTCCACTCTCCATATATCGATGTACAGATTCATTATTGATTGCGAATATGGAGTGGTTTGCATAGCGTAACATGCATTCTATATACCACACAATAGATGCTACGCTAGATGGACATTGTTGTCGAATCTCATCCTGTGCAAGTGTGATGCAATCTTGGCAGACCTGATCGGTGGTGTAACTGCTACAAAGGAAAAGGCCATAGACTTGGTTTGGTGCTTCTCCACTAGTGACGTTGTAGAACTTGTTTGTGCTAGCTCTGGAGGTGAGGTTAGATAATAGTAGATCAACATTATTTGCGTATTCACTTTCCTGATCATATTGTTGATCCCCTCCACAATAGCTATCTAAGTAGGTGACTTGATCCTCGGCAGTCGCAGCCTGGAGTAGAAGATCTGAAAGGCAAAGAAATAAAAAAGTTCCTGATAAGAAATGAAGTACAAGTTTTGTTTGGTCCATTTCTTTTGTTTGTACTAGGAGAAATATTGCAGACCATGGGATGTTGAATTTATTGGTTTTCCTGAACGTTCCCTTCTGACTAATTAATAAGTTTACATTATTAATGAATGGCTTTTAGCTTAACAGGTTATTTTTCAACTAAATGTGACCAAATTTTTTTTATGCTTATAGAAACTTCAGTTCCCATCATATGATTTAGCATCTGAATTATTAATTACTTTGTTTATGTAATACTAGCGTTGATTAATTGAACATCTACTCAAAATCACATATAAGAGGTATTGCCTTATAATTAAGGTTTTTTTTTTTTTTTTTTCCTAATTCGTCATCTTTGCTTAACGTAATTGTCATCTTTGTAGCATTTCAACTTAATCTCTTTGAAATCCTGGGTCGGTGATAGTTATTTCCTGGAAGTGCTACTGATTGAACAGATGACTATTATAAAGTACTGACTTTGACTGGGAATAATTTTTTACTTTTAACTAAATGAAGATAGTGACAGAACAATTAATTATTACAGGATTAGTTGCAGATGGTTTGCTTCTCCAAATTCCTGAGTAAGCTGAATTGATTGCTTTGGGCACATATCTATGAATTATCAGACTTCATTGGATCTTATCAAAACATAACATCTGAAAATAAAACTAAAGTCAATGGCTATTTTTGACCCAAAAGCTATCTGTTTGCTCTGTCTTTCAGTCTTTTTCTTCAGACCTGCTATTTCCGAAGACCAAGTTACTTTTATGCAGCAATTTTGTTCTGAAGAACAATTTGATCGTGAAAGTGTTTATCAAAGAAATCTAAATCATCTTCTAGCCAATGTCTCCAGTGAAGCAGTCTCAAAAAAGTTCTACAACTCTACTGCTGGTGAAGGTGTTAATAAGGTGTACGGCCTATTCCTTTGCAATGCAGCCTACACTGCTCAACTTTGTCAAGACTGCATTACTGTAGCAGCTGGGCAAGTTCAACAAAAATGTCCATATGATGTTGATGCAATAGTGTTTTATGGGCAATGCATGCTACGTTATGCTAACCATCCGATATTCTCTATTGAGGATGATTCTGTGCATTTCAGCTTTGAGTATGGACCACGGATTTACAAGGAGTTTGATCAGCAATTATCGAGCATGTTAATTGACCTCTTCAACAAGGCCATAGCAGATAATACGTCCCTGGCTTATGCATCAGGAGTGGTTTATGTTAGAGAAACAATATCACTTGTGGTCTATGTTGATTGTACTCCTGATTTAAGTCCATATGACTGTAACAGATGCTTGCAAGTCGGACTCAATAGGCTTCCAATGAATGGAAGACAAATCGGAACAACTGTGCAGCCAAGTTGCCGATTGTCATACTTTTATATTGATGTCAGCCCAGGTAGTACTTAACTCCAAATATTTCTCTGTAGTGTCCTGAAATGCTTTCTTTCATTCTTAATTAGTTTATAAAGTAAAATTTATCATGAAGAAAATCTGAAAGGAACTTATTAATGATTGCAGGAAAACGATTTGGTGCTTCATATATTGCTCTTACCACAGTTGCTGCCATAGCAGGGATATCATTTATCTTGAACTTCTATATGTGCTTCCGCAAAAGGAAGGAAAGAGGAAAACCCACAGGTAAATTGTCTTCTTAAGTATGAAATTTGGAGACATGCATGTGTTGGGAAATAGAATTTCATGATATAGGGAAGAGTTATTTATTTTATTTCAAGTACATTTTCCACTCGACTCTGTAAAAGATATCAGACCATGAGTCATAGTCTATTCATTGCTACAAGAAAGATGATTCAATTTACCCCATGACAGAAATTGCTGGTGGGAGTTAGAATTTCCCTTATCTTTTCTCAGGGATGAACTTTAACTTGTTTATTAAACTGAGGTACAGGTCTTGGTGGTTATAAACATCAATATATTTAATTTACATCCTTGTTTAGGCAATATGACAGTTTCAAAGTATCATCTACCGCATAATTTCTTCCCTTTGAACATGGTGAATTTAACTTGAGCATAAATTAGTACGATATCAAGGATCATCCATAACAAGAAAAATTCTCCATGGATAACGACAAAGGTCCAACAGGCTATTGTTTACTAAATGATTATTTACTTCAATAGCAAGATAATAGTTACAGAGTTCTTTGTCTAGCATAGTGTACTAATTCTATCCAATATATCATATCATTCGTACACAAGATATATTTGTCTATCTACTAAAACTTTACTAGCTGTGCTTATATAGTTATATGCCAAGTAATATGGGGGTAAAAAAAACATCTGAAGTCTTTTAGATATCTTAGCATGAATGAGATTCTGTGATGCGTTTTGCAGGACTTGAAGAGATTGAGAGTATGGAAACTTTGCACTTACAGTTTAGTGCTATCAAAGTTGCTACTGACAATTTTGCCTCAGCCAATAAAATAGGTCGAGGTGGATTTGGAATTGTTTACATGGTATTTTCGAACAGCTGACTGATAACTCAAGGATTATTTACATTTTCCTTCCTATGTATAAACCTATTCATATTTGATATCTTACTGGAATAATTACTATTAATTTCATGGCAATTTTAGGGAACACTTCCAGATGGACAAGCTATAGCTGTTAAGAGACTTGCAAGTCCCTCAGGGCAAGGAATCAGGGAATTCAAGAGTGAGGCATGTTTAGTAGCAAAGCTGCAGCACAAGAACCTAGTCAAACTTTTTGGTTTTTGCTTGGAAGGAGATGAAAAAGTACTTGTCTATGAGTTTGTGCCGAACAAGAGCCTTGATCGCTTCCTGTTTGGTATTATTTTCGTTCTGTTGCAATTGAAATTTGTTATAAAAATCCATGATGGAGATGAATAACTTAATTACTACAACCAATTTGTGAAATAATTTCTTGACAATCCTTGTCATGTTTGATGATGTAGATACAAATAGGGGAGTCCATTTGAAATGGGAAACTCGGCAAAAAATCATAATGGGAATTGTAAGAGGACTTCTGTATCTTCATGAAGATTCTCGATTCAGGATTATCCACCGGGATCTCAAGCCTGGAAACATTTTGTTAGATGAAGAATTGAACCCCAAAATCGCGGATTTTGGAATGGCAAAACTGTTTGGGGTTGACCAAACTCAGGGAAATACCAGCAGAGTTTCTGGAACGTTGTAAGTTAACCTTCCCTATTTCTCAGCTATTATTTCTCCTTTTCATAAATTGTGACTTATGGAGGTATTTTACATAATGCAGTGGATACATGGCTCCTGAGTATCTTTCAACTGGGAAATTCTCAGTTAAGTCTGATGTCTTTAGCTTTGGGGTTATAGTTTTGGAAATTGTGAGTGGACGTAGGAATAGTGTCTCTGAACTACAAGAAGAAGATGAAAATCTACTAAATCATGTAAGAATTACTCTTCTTATATTGGACTTCAACTAAATTTACATCTGCAGCAAATTTGATGTTACTTTCACAACACAGGCATGGAGGCTCTGGAACGATGGGACTGCTTTGAAGTTAGTAGATCCAAATCTTGGAGGAAATTACTTTATCCCTGAAGTGACAAGATGCATCCATATTGGACTATTGTGCGTCCAAGAAGACGCAGCTAGACGGCCAACAATGGGATTAATTTTGTCCATGCTCAGTAGCCTGTCAGTAGTTCTACCTTCTCTGACAGCACCTCCAGCTTTTCCATATAGGAGAAACATGCCTCAATCCTTGAATGAAAGTAATGCACGCTTTGCAGAGGTGTTTACAACTATGCAGGGGAGGTAACTCTGTGCCTTGGGAAGCAGACAACTCGATGATTTTAATGCTTAAAAGACACTTTACTGGAATTATTTCATGTAAATATAAATTCTTTGTTTCAAGTGGATTATATTCCTACGTTGTAGAATTTTTTTGCTTTTGTTCCTCTTTTTTTCTTATCTTATGGATATTATGCTGCCGGTCCCTGAATCAACTAAAACTCCATTTAAAGGCAGGTTATATATCTATTGGGGGGGGGGGGGGGGGAATGAACTGGATATGCACTTTTGAGTTTTGGCTGCACGCCTCCATCTATATGGTCCTGCATCAACTTTACCTGATGAAATGGCTGTAATTAATTGTTACAAAAAATAAGAGATTATATCTTGCTGTCTTCGTTACCTATGCATGTCAAGTGCTTCAATATAACTTGATCAGCTATGTGCTTTTACTCTCATATATCTTACTGATTGAGGGTTTCGAAGTTGGTACTTAGTTAATCCATGAATCTTCTGCACAAGAGCTGAAATTTCCCAATTTTCACTCTGCACTTAAGTTCTCTGACCCTGCAACCCATCAGTTTCAAATCCTTTTAGCTTTTCTAAGGGGCTTTCATTGTCTGTGACTTTCTGTTGTTCATTTGTTTTTTTTCGGGTCCTTAAATAAATAGAACAGAGTAACAATCGCTGCTAGTGGTTTTAAGAAAAACAGAATGGATCTCTTTAGCGTACTAGTGTTATGGTTTCATATAACACGGACTTAGTCTCTGGTGATTATTTTTTGTATCCTCAGGTCTCTGATATAATCTGCTCAACAAATCAAGAAGTCTACTGATAAATATTAGTTCACAAATTTGATCAATACTTATCTTTGTTGTGATATCATCTTTTACCAAATGGGATTCTGCTGAACATGTCCTCTGCAATTAGTAAATACTTTATTCAGGATTCTTGAAGTTATACTGTTGTGTATTCACACCATGGTTATACTAGTAGAATAATATATATATATCTATATATATATATATATATATATATAGCCCAATAATTGATGTATATATTTGACCCAGATGAAGAGTTAGCTAGCCATTAAGTTAAGATTGCAGCGATGCTGCTTTGACTTTCAACAAATTATACAAAAAAAATATACTAGTATAATATTTTCTGGAATCCAATGTTTAGTCTATCAATTAATTTCTATTTATTCTTTGATCAAGTTATGCACAACGAATTTGGAAGTAAACATTAACTATATTTTCTCTGTGCAAGGATAACTGGTTAGTTTAAGAGTGTCCGATGTGTAGAGAGGCTCAATTACTCTTGTTATATGCATCTTGCAGACTGTAGGAAATTATGTTTAAATCATTTGCTGAACTTATTCTTCTGATTAAATTGCCAGAATTCCGGAAATGTACACTAAACTAACTTTGACCTATAACAAAATTCCAGCTATATCTGACCGATGTTTTTATTAATGCTAAATCTAGACTTCAGTTCTCATTTCTTCTGAGTCAATATCTTTTTATTATTACGCTGCATTGTGAGATAGAGGTTGGAATGTCGTGATTCATGCATTCTATTTTGGTAAGCAAAACAATCAAGCAGTGAACATTTATTTAGTTTTTATTATATTTATTGGGATTGACCAGAACATACAGGTTTATCTATGATCTTAACAGTTAAAGAATATCTATCTCTGACTCACAGTTGTGACCTGTGAGCTTCCATTTGTTATGAATATGACTGGAAATTGGAAATAAATTTTTTGTTTAAGCTAAATGACTGCAAGACCAACAAAATATTAGGATTAGGTTTGAATGGTATGATTCTCTAGAGTGATCTGATGTTATTTGCTTTGAGGACATATCTGTATAGATCTTACCCAATCATTTCTTTTGAAAAGAAAATTACTGCGAATGGCTATTTATATCCCAAAAGCTTTGTGTCTGCTCTGCCTTTTAATCTTTTACTTCCAAGTGGTCGTTTCTGACAATCAAGTCACTTTTATGCAGCAGTTCTGTTCAGAGGAGGGACACTATGATCATGAAAATATATATCAAAGCAACTTAAACCTTCTACTATCCAATCTGTCCTTTGAAGCAGTCACTAAAAAATTCTACAACTTTACTGTGGGTGAGTGTGGTGATAAAGTGTATGGCCTATTCCTTTGTGATGGGACCTACACTGCTCAGCTTTGCCAAGACTGCATCACTGAAGCAGTAGGTCAAATTCAACAGATGTGTCCAAATCATGTTGAAGCAATGGTGTTTTATGGGCAATGTATGCTACGTTATGCTAGCCGCTCCATATTCTCCATTGAGGATGATTCTGTGTACTTCAATTATGAGTATGGACCTCCTGCTTACAAGCAGTTTGATCAGCCATTATCAAGCATGTTGATCGACCTTTCCAATAAGGCCAAAGTTAATAATACGTCCCTGGCTTATGCAATGGGAAGTGTCTATGTTAGTGAAAATGTAATACTTTCAGCATATGTTGATTGCACTCCTGATTTATCCCAGTCAGAGTGCAACAAGTGCTTTCAAACTGGACTCAATAGGCTTCCAATCAATGGAAAGCAGTTAGGGACAACGGTACAACCAAGTTGTCGATTGCAATACGTCTTTATTGATTTCAACCCAGGTGACTCTAAGCTTCTAATAACTTTGCTGTAGTCTGTTTTCGCTTTTGCTTAGATTCAACTTTGAAGCTACCACCATTTTTTTGTATGTTACTGGTGTTTTAATAGAAATATATATATATATTTTGATTCAGGGAAACAATTACGCACATCATACATTGTTGTTATTATAGTTGCTGGAGCTGCAGGGATATCATTCATCTTGAACTTCTTTGTGGCTTCAGAAAATACAAAGCAAGAGGAAAGCCCACTGGTAAGTCATCTACTAACATTTACATTTATGCATGTTCTGGAAAACAGATCTAGGGTGGACTCAATGAAGCTCTTTGTAATCTTCAAATCAAGTACTATAGAATTTTCAAGTATTACTTTATCATTATGGTACCTATACACAAGATATTGTTAGGAATTTGCAGCCTGTAGGGGGGGATAAACAAAATTTGCAGTCTGATAGAGATTCAAGTATGAATGAGACTCTGCTGTGTTCTGCAGGAATTGAAGAGATTGAAAGCTTGGAAAATCTGCACTTGCAGTTTGATGCTATCAAAGTTGCCACTGACAACTTCTCTCCTGAAAATAAAATTGGCCGAGGTGGGTTTGGAGTTGTTTACATGGTATGTTTGCGTAATTGACGGATAACATAAAAATACTGTCTTTCTTCTTTTTATGTCGAACTTCATACCTGTAATTTCTTCTTGTCAGACAATCAACTTATAGTTGTTCACTTTCAAATTTAGGGAACACTTGCAGATGGACAAGCTATAGCTGTTAAGAGGCTTGCAAGTCCCTCAGGGCAAGGAATCAGGGAATTCAAGAGTGAAGCATGCTTAGCAGCAAAGCTACAACATAAGACATTTGTTAAACTTTATGGATTTTGCTTGGATGGAGAAGAAAAATTACTTATATATGAGTTTGTGCCAAATAAAAGCCTTGACCGATTTCTATATGGTATGAATTCAATTACAACCTGAACTTTGTTATAAAAGGCCATGTTGGAAAATGCATGTTAAATACAACTAGGGAAGTCCCTTTGAGAAAAGTTCTGATTTCTTGATGACTTACTCTTGTCCTGGTTGAAATTGTAGGTACAACCAGGGGAGTCCATTTGAAGTGGGAAACTCGACAAAGGATTGTAATGGGAATTGCAAGAGGACTTCTGTATCTTCATGAAGATTCCAGATTCGAGATTATCCACCGCGATCTCAAGCCTAGCAACATATTATTGGATGGAGAAATGAACACCAAAATTGCAGATTTTGGAATTGGCAAAACTTTTCGAGGTTGACCAAACTCAGGGAAATACTAGTAGAGTTGCTGGAACATTGTAAGTTTGATCCCTTCCTATCTCCCCCTCCTCTGAATAAAATCAATAGACCCCAACCCTTATCTCCCAATCATGAATTCTCCTTCTCCTTCTCATGCTTTTTGTTTTTGTTTTTGTGTGTGTGTGTGTGTGGATGCGTAATAATGCAGTGGTTACATGGCACCTGAGTATGCTTCAACAGGGAATTTTTCAGTCAAATCTGATGTTTTTAGTTTTGGAGTCATACTTCTGGAGATTGTGAGTGGACGCAGGAATAGTGTAACTGATCTAAACATAGAAGATGAGAACTTACTAAATCATGTAAGCTTTAATCATAATATATTATGATTGTTATCATTCTGAAAAGTGAAAAATAAAAAAAATGGAAAACCACTGCCTCTGCAAGAAAAATTTAAAAGCTCGTTAATTGATGTTATGTTTCCGTACAGGCATGGAAGTGCTGGAATGATGGGACCGCTTTAGAGTTGGTGGATTCAAATCTTGAAGGAAATTTCTCAGTCCCTGAAATTGAAAGATACATCCATATTGGATTATTGTGTGTTCAAGAAGATGCAGCTAGACGGCCAGCAATTGCATCAATCTTGTCTATGCTCAGTAGCCAGTCAGTTGTTCTGCCATCTTTGACAGTGCCTCCAGCTTTCCGTATAAGAGAAACCTTCCTCAAGCATTGAGTGCAAGTAATGCTCATTTTACAGAGGTGTTCACTAATGTGAATGGCAGGTAATTCTATTACATGAAAGCTCTGTTACTTAGGAGGCTGATTGATTATGCTCGTAATGCTTAAAACCTCTATATAGGGGTTGTTTTACACAAAAAATTATTTCTATCATGTCAATGAATGATAATTATACTCAATATTTTGCTTGTTAACACAACAAATGATTCTACTTTGATGTGGATCCAAAAGTATCTCTGTGTGTGTATGTGTTTTTTTTTTTTTTACTCTCCTGAACATAATAGTTTGTCAAGACTGCCTAAATGTAGAATATAAAAAATGTCTACATGATGATGTAATTTAACAATTTCCTTCCTTTTCTACCTCCCATATATAGGTATCACTTTGGGAGGGTCTCCACAAAACATCATACGGTGTAACAACAGTTATTACACAAGTAGAGCTTAAAATATTATAATTTCATACAGTATATACATATTCACCATAAGTTGGCTAATATATGCAATAAAAAGAAATAATGTAATATGCATATCTTGTAAAGCTGCAGACACAGTTTATAACTTCGCAGTATATAACCTTGAGTGGACCTAAATCTCTATTATCGAGGGTAGAGCTCTGTCACAGAAGCGTCATTAACTGACAATGATCTGCTATTTGATTGATCTAAGGAATTGTCTTGTGAAGGTTCACTTAGTAGCACGGGACGATTTTGTATGAAAAATGCTGGTTGCAAAGGCACTTCCAGGGTCATAGTGTAGCTACTTAGCATAAGAGATACTGAAGACATGGTTGGTCTATCGGCCATGTTATTCTGGACACACAGTAAACCGATGTGTATGCATCTCAGTATCTCAGCACTAAAAGCAGGGGATAGTGCAGGGTCAACAAGATTCCACGCTTTGCCTTCTTGCCAGTTTTTCCATGCCTAAGACATCGTAATTTCAATGTTAAGAAAGCTTGGTTTGTGTTAATTAATATTTATATAAGTTGAGTGTAAGAATAGATGATCACACTTACATAAGCAAGCAGATTTTTCTCATTTTCTCCAATTTGGAAAGAGCTATTCTTTTGGCCGCTAACAATCTCCAAAATAAGTACACCAAAGCTGAAGACATCCGACTTCAATGACACCTGACCTTGGATCAAATACTCGGGTGGCATGTAACCACTGTAACAAACCAATGTCATGTTTCAAAGTTAAGGTTTCAAACAATTAATAGTAATCTCAACATTGAATAAAGCTGCTATGCTATGATACTTACTGGGTACCAACTACTTTGCTTATCACTGCTTGAGATTGGTCAGTCTTAAACAACTTTGCTAGGCCAAAATCTGCAATCTTAGGAATAAATTCAGCGTCTAGCAGAACATTAGCAGCTTTCAAGTCACGGTGTATAACCCGCTGTTGTGATTCTTCATGAAGGTATAAGAGTCCTCTAGCAACCCCATTAATGATTTTAAGGCGCGTTTCCCAGTGCATAGATGCACGATGCTCCGGGTCTGTATTTATGTACAAACCTTAGATGATTTTGCCAAACTACTTTATGAAAAGAAAAAGATAGGACAACCATAAGCAGTAAATACTAACCAAAAAGGAAGCCATCAAGGCTTTTATTGATGACGAACTCATAGATAAGAAGCATTTCATCTTCTTCCAAGCAGAATCCGAGAAGTCTCACTAGATTCCTGTGATGCAGCTTGGCTAGGGTCAGAATTTCATTTTTGAACTGCTCTTCCCCTAGAACTGCATCCCGTTCGAACCTTTTAACTGCTATTTCTTGTCCATCAGTCAGCTTCCCCTGATTATAAAAATAACAAAGATTTATTCTTATTAGTTCTTGCATTTGATGGTATAAATCCTAGACAATTTTTGAACAATTACCTTGTAAACAGTGGCAGATCCACCTTTTCCGAGCATATTATCGACAGCAAAGTTCTCTGTTGCAACCTTTATTACCCCAGTACTGAATTGTAAGGTTTGAAGAGTGTCCATTTCTTCCTCTATGCAAATCATATGAACAATAATACAAGATTAGCTTTCTAGTTTACTTTTAAAATTGGACTGCTACTAGTCTAATAGATAAGAATCCTTGCTTACTGTGAAAATTTCCAGAAAACTTTCTCTGCTTCTTCCTTCGTACAAAGATAGAGATGGAAGCTATGATAAGGATGAGTACTAATGATCCAACAATCGGAACAATGATAGCAATGATTTTATGTGACTTGCTACTACTTGCACCTAAAAAAAAAAACAAAACACAAATCCATGATACGAGTTGGACTAACTAAAATACTGAAAGAAAGCTAAGTTAACCAGAGAACCAAAAATTCTATGCATATTTTTTTACCATGTGCAGAAGAAGTAGCATTTCTGGTGGAGCCGGGTGGAGTAGCGACATAAGTTACATTCTTATAGAAAGGATAAAGTTCATAACGAAGATTGCAACTAGGCGAAATCACTCTTCCTCCTGTAGCCATAAAGAAAGGACTGGTGGTGATAAAATACTTTGTGAAGACACTCAAAGTGATATTTTGCACACACTTAACACAGTCGAGCCTAGTCAAGTCAGGACTACACTGAACAAGTCCATACAAGGATTGCTTGGCCGTAATTTTCGTGTTTCCGGTAGCAAATTTGAGAATAGAATTACCTAATGAAGCTTTGTTTTGCAAAGAGGTCATTAATGTAGTAAGTGAACTATTTAACTTGTGAATATTATCAGTAACATTGCCATCAAACCGAACAGCCCAAAATGGCCTATCTGTTAAAACATGAAACAGACTGATGTTTGTGTAATATATTACACAGTTCTCAGAATACCCGAGTGCCTTCATACTGTTGGGACAGACTGAAAGCAGAGTAGTAGCAGAAGAACGGACACAATCACGACAATCATCAACTGAGACATCGGCCCTGCAGAGGGACATGGCTTCGACTTTGTTGGGTTGTTGGCCGGCGGTGAAGTTATAGTAGCCGTAAGTGATTTGGGTGTCTGAAGACATAGAATTGAGGGCTGTTTTAAGGTTTGTTAGATAAGCATTGGGAGTGGAGTGATTGTCTCCACACTCTTTATCGAGAAACTCAAATAATTGAGCAGAAGTTTTGGGAATTACATAAAGTAGTTGAACCACAAATACTAAGAAGAATAACTTGGTTAATTCCATGTTTGCTGTGAATGTGATTCAGATGGTAGCTAACAGAGGTCTATAAATAAATATTAAATGATGAAAAGGGTAAATCGGGTCATAAAAATATATTGTATGACAAAAAGGATAAGTCGGGTCACAGGTTGTTATCATACGAGTCATAGCGAAGTTGCCTTATATTCTGTTGAAATTTATAATCAACTTGGATTGTTTTAAGAAACTACGAAGTATTTTATCTTTCGGGAATCTGGACATGAAGCATTGGCGGACCTGGCCTTGTGCATGGTGAGTCAAATGACTCATCAGGGCCCAAAAAAAAAAAATTCTAAGTTTTTTTTTAAAAAAAAAAAAAAAATTGTTTTCTTTGGTTGATTTTGTTGTTGTTTGTTTGGTAAACTTTGAACCTTTTGTTAATGTTGTTGGATTTTTGATGAAATTTGAACCTTTTTTACCATGTGAATTGTAGTAAGTGTTTATTTAGGGTGTTTATTGATGTTAATTATATCTATCAAATTGTCAATACACCATTGGCTTTGGTAGATTTATATGGGGTTTCGCATATGTGCTGATTTGATTGGCGATTCAGACGATTGCTTATGATATAGTCGACCCACCCTAATGATATAGTCAATTATGTCTGTCAAATTGTCAATACATCCTAATGCTTGTACAGATTTTAATCTTGTCAATTATTAGAAAGCTAAGCTTGTCATGTTGTCAATTTTTTTTTTTACATATTTGGTTATCGATTGTGACTCAGCAGTCAGAAATTCCTGGATCCGCCGCGCACACGAAGGATTCTCTTTTGGACATACTGACACTATGGATGAGTGCGTCGTCTATGATCTATGAATTCAATCTTATTCCATAACACATAGATATGTAAGGTACTGTTCATTTCACCTTAAAAAATAATATTAAGTAAAAATAATTTCAATTCAATAAAAATAAGTTTAGTCCAGTAAAAATTATTTCAGTTCAGCAAAAATAAGTCCAGTTTAGTAAAATTCAGTAACTTTATAGAATAAATATAACATAAAATCAGTAAAAAATAATTTTAGTTGAGCAAAAATAATTGTTGTTTAGTAAAAATAATTTCAGTTTAGCAAAAATAATTTCAATTCAGCAAAAATAAGGTGAAGTGAACGACGGCTAATGGATTAACTATTCCACGTTAAAGGAATAAGAAAATTAACATATTTGACTATTCCATTAGCATGCTTCATTTCCACATAATTTTTGGGTGCAAAACTGCAAAATGTGGTAAACGGTCCTCCTAAAGTACTACCAGGCATAACACGTTAATAGACTTTTAGTTGTAATTTGAACTTATGTAATGAAATTCACTATTATGTAAACTTATATTTCCAAAATATAGGATGTGTCTATTCTCCTATATTTCAGTATATAAAGCCACAAACACGACTAAGAGGAAAGAGATAATAATAATTTTTAAAAAAATATAAAGAATTTTAATTCAAAAAGTATGATTTATTTTTTTTAAAAAAAAGCCGAATAAAAATGGTGTTATACAAACGGAAAGAGTACTTGCCAAAAAAGAAAAAAAATAATAATAAAAAAAAGAAATAGTAAAACATACTTGCTCCACTTTTCTTTTGCGGCCTTCGCATTTTATTACTTGCTTAATTTCTCCAAGTCATCAGCAGAATTTTATTAGGAGAAATAATAATATAAAATAATTTAATTACTTGCTCCACTTTCCTTTTGCGGCCTCCGTATTTTATTACTTGTTTTATTTCTTTTTTTGGAAATCTTTTACAATATTGTATTGCATTAATTTCTTCTCTCTAAATGGGCCCTCTAACTAGTTACTATCATACTTTAATATTTTCATATTCTTTTTCTCCCAGCTATTATACTTTTTTTTTTACCAACCACACTTACTTCATATTTTAATTTTATTATTTTATACTATTATTTCTCCTAATAAAATTCTGTAGATGACTTGGAGAAACGGAGCAAGTAATAAAATACGAAGGGCGTATGCTCAAAGTGGATAAGATAGTAGGAGCTATGTAAAGATGTAACAATTATTGTAAGTATTTAAATCATTCCATATGAAGACTATAATTACTTTTAAAAAATACACTATTTATAGTTTTACAATTTACAAGATTTAATCTTGTTTCAAAAAAAATGAAAAAAAATAAAAAAATAAAATAATAATAATAATAATAATAATAATAATAATAATAAGATAAAATAATAAAAATGAAATTACATGATCTAATCTAGTTTATTTATTTATTTATTTATTTATATTTTTGGGTGAAATCTAAAAATAACTTCTAATAAGTTGGCCATCCAAAATAGTAGTCAAATTGTGGAACAACTTAGGAAAAGTAAAAGTACTAAAGTAGTGCCCCTCTTCAAAGGGAAACGGAAAGAATTGGCGAGTGCACAAATCAACAGTTGACTGTATCATTGACGTAAGAAGGTGGGCACAAAATGTTTAAGAGGAGCAGGGTAGGCTTAATTGAGCTCAAATCAAAGCTACTTCGCAAAGATAACAAAAAGTCACTCCGTATTTCTTAACTATTTATACAAAAGAACCAAGAAAATAATATTCAAATCATTGTATTTTTAATTAAAACGCTAGGAAATCTATTTCTGATAAAATACATCGTGTTTTGTTATAAGGCTAAACTCACAATAAGAGGGAGCCCCCATTTCTCATAGTGTTCTCACATGCCATTTTTGTAAATAAACCAACAACTTTATTCAATTGTGGAACCTAGAATAATAAAAAAGCTGTTGATTGATTCATGAAAATGCCCTCATGAGAAACAAATTTCGTTTCTCACTATGAGAAACAGGGAATTCCTCACAATAATACATGAATCTATTTCACTTGTTTGTCTAAATGTAGTTGTCATAAGTAACATGGTTTATATATACTATTGACTTGACAATTAGGCATCCCTTCAATACCTTCAAGGGCCATCTTCACCTAGGGTGCAACTCTGTTATTGAAACATTATTGATTGAACCTTTATCTGATCTTATACTCGACTTAGCCGTTGTGCTCCACTCCAAGAGCATATTGGGTAGATTTTGTCTCTCGGTATAAAATGCAGGGTGTGCCGGTACTTGAAGTGTAACAGAATCACTACTCAACATCAGATCGACTGCAGACATCGTTGCCCTGTCTACAGGGTTGTCTTGGACACACAACAAACCGATGTGGATGCATCTCAATATCTCGGTACTAGAACCGGGTGGTATTACAGGATCTACCAGATTCCAAGCATTGCCGTCAGTCCAATTTCTCCAAGCCTATAAACCAATATAATGTTGCAATGCCATTTATGAATTTTTGTAACATTGTAAAAGAAAGTTGTCAAATTTTTATTAGGTAACTTACAAAGCTTAAGAGGTTTTCTACATTCTCCTCATCGTTTAAAAATGAAGTAGTCCTTTGTCCGCTTACTATCTCTAGGACGAGTACACCAAAGCTGTAGACGTCTGACTTTACTGATACTTGACGTTAAAGAGCATACTCAGGTGAAATGTAACCTCTGCAAAAACAATATAATATATTTCTTGTTTCGGTTTGAAAAAAATGGACCTTCGGCAGGCCCTTCGGATGAGTAGAGATGAAGCCCAATTCGTGTGGTGACCGAATTGGGGATTTCCTGCACAACTAAACACACGTAAACTAGCCTCGGGGGTTGTGCCGAGGAAGGCCCCTCCGATGCCGAAGTCAGAACGGATGTAAGATAATGAGAGAAAAACTATGCAAGAGAGTTTGTTGCTTGAGGCATTTCATGTGAAGCCCCTATAATTGTGCAAAAATGAAAGCTATTATACCTTGCTCCAATTAGATGGATTGGGCTTGAGGAATCAAATGGGCTGCCATTTGATTGGGCCTTGCTATACCTGACTTGGCTAATTTGTAATGAGGGTTGAACCTTGCCTTTTGGGCTTTGATTATTTTCATTGTGGACTGGGCCCAAATACAAGTTATTTGGACCCCAAACAACTTGCCCCCCAGACCCGATTCGTGAGGATAACGGGTCGGGTTTCAGCTGCTGAGGGATTTGAGGGAAATAAATGAAAATAATTTAAATGTTTTTGAGAATTTGTACGGTTTTAATAACCGTTAATAATGATTAATTAACCTTAATGACGGTTAACTAATGATAGTGGGTAAGTGGAGTGAACTTAGTGGATAATTAATTTTTGGCGGTTTGTAATTGGTCTGTGAAGAATTCGAAGAGTTTGTGAGTTAAAATCAAATGAGTGGGATTCTTGCCAGGTATTTGACTTACCTTTGCATCAACATTTCCGGCATTCTCAAATCAAAACACATTCGTAATTCACTCTCACTTCCCAGCAAACTCGCGCAACTCCACTTTTTCTTTTCACTAATTTCTGCACTTTCCGAAGCTTTTCAGCGAAATTCTTTGCTCCGAACTACTAAATCGGCGAATTCCGAGTCCGATAGAGGTAATTTTCTCCGAACTCCGTTCGGATTTCCCCTTTCTTTAAGCTTTTCCCCTTTTTCCTGTCTTTTCTCATCGCCGTCAGTTTTTGAAATGGCCGGCAACCTTGGAAAGAGACCAATGGAACCTGAGGCCGAGGCTTCCGAAGAAGAGGTGCCGCAATTAATTCTAAAGCGCAACCGTCCTCTAGCAATGATGTCGTTTCTGAGCGGTAACCCTAATGCCCGAATCGAGGTCGGTTCATCCTCGAGTGGCGAGAGACTGAGGGCCATCCCTTTGAATAGTGCCCCTCCTAATGAACCAGCCGAAGCTAGTACTTCTGGCCGAAGGGCTTTCTCAAGGCCTCGGCCTTTGACTCCTGAAGAGAGGGAGTGGACTGACAAGCACGAGAACTCAGGTCTGCTGATGACCGAGCCATCCTCATAGTGGCTGGAAAATGATGCTTGGTACCGCTTCGCCGAGCAGCTAGAAGTATATTACAGCATAATGGAAGCCGATGGGTACTGGTGCCGAATGCCCACGGCGCTGGAGAGAATTTATAGGGCCCCTCCTGGCTACATTGGGGTTTATGTTCGGCAGCTGCAGAACGGGCTGCGATTTCCTGTTCACACGTTCGTCATCAAAGTTCTGAACGGATACAACATTTCTTTGGCCTCCTGACCCCGGTTTGTGTCAAAAGAATCATGACGTATTTGTGGGTGTACCTCTTCTATGGGCTGGAGTCGAGCGTCCATTGCTTTCGGTGCACGCATAAACTGTCACCGAACACCCAATCCAGCAAATGGCATGGCCGAGGCTGGTGGCACATAGAAGACGAGAAGGGCTATTTGACCTCCTATCCGAATGACACTTCGGACAAATTTTGGAGAGGTCAATGGATCTGGGTGCGAGCCCTTTCGGACGAGAGTCACCCTAATTATTTCGGGGGACTCGCTATACTAGAAAGCCCGATCCATCGATGTCAAGCCTCGGCCCTGACGATTTCACAGAAGCGGATCATCATCAGATGGAGCTCTTTGGCCGATCCTCCAATCCTGGCGCTACTAGCCGAATGACCGTTGTGCCAACTGTCTGGCTACCGTGTTGTCATTACATCTTCCAAGAGAAGATGCTAGCAGTTGTCGGCCTCAGCCGAAGATACCAAGGTGGTAAGTGATTCGGCTGGGGCCGAAGCTTTTATTTTCTGCTTTTCAATTTCTGCGATCTGAAGCTTTTTATTTGAACAAATGTTTTGCTTCTGACTATTTTTCAGAAATCTGCGAGGAGAATTCTGGTATCAATTACGAAGTGTTGGGTATCAGCCGGGAAAGGGAGTCGATCACCAATACCCCTGTTATCACTGCTGTGAAGGATCGACCACTGACGCTGTAGCCGAGGAAGCTAGAAGTGGTCAGCGCCTTCAAATACCTGGCACAGAAGCCTTGGTTCAAGAAGCTTGATCCTTTTTTCCTTCATTCAGCTGAAGAGGAAGCTGCTGCTGCTGCTGCCGCTGCTACGTCAGAATTGAAGGTGGTATCGCACATCCACCACCTCCTCCATCCGAGCAACAGGGAGAGGAAGGTTCAGAAGAAGAGAACACCGAAGAATTATTCGGGCCTTCAGTAAGTCCACTGTCCTTCTGCAGTCTTTTTCCATACTTGAATTTTCGTGAAATTTCTCTAAGTATAGAGTTTCAGCTTTTTGATCTTTCGGCTTGTGAAGCATTTTTCTAAGTATGCATGTTACACGTAGCTTTTCTTAACTTGTAAGAACATTTTGCTAAGTGTAGATCTTCGGATGCATATCTTTCTGATGTTTGAGGCTTCGGCTGAAATATCTGCGTGCTTCTACCTTGAGTTTACTTGCTGTTGCTTTTTTGTTGTTTTGTTGTTGTTTTTTTTTTTAGTTCTTACTCGTCTTCCTGCCCCCTCTTTCTTTTCTTCTGCAGTCCGAAGGGGAAGAAATAGAGAAAGAAGTCCCCTCTCCTGAAACCGTTGCCGAAGACATGGCTGGCGGGAGAAGAAGACCTTTGGTTCGCCCTGGTCAATTCAAGGCGCCAGAGCTCCCTGTCAAAAGGCCTCGGCGAGAAGAACTTCAAGAAGAGGCAGCCGAAGTCATTTCCCCTTCTCGGGAAGTTTTTATCGAAGTGGTCGAGCTGCAAACTAACCCTTCACCTCCTCGACACGTAGCTGCGCCATTTTCCGATGAGGTTCGGCACGAGGTGGATGTGCTGGGCATCCAAACTGAGGATCCTGGCCTTGCTGAGAAAGGAAGCGAGCCTGAGCTGGCCGAACCTGATGTGCTCACGCACTAGGACATCCCCTCTAGCTAAGCTGCGAACTCGTTCAAGACTTTCCAGTCAGCTGAAATGGGTTTCGGCTCAGTGCCTTTGGTTCCCGTCCCTGCTCATGCACGAGCGATTTTTGAAGATAGGCGCGACTCTGCCTTCTTCTTCTTCGGCAACTTGGGCAACCTTTCAGCTGTTGAAAGGGCAAAGGCGTGGATGTAGGGCACCGCTGCTGAGGCCGCTGAGTCTTTGGAGAGCGTGCCAAACCCTCTTCTAGAGAACCAAAGGGTTCTGATGTAGGTAACCTTCCTACACTTACTTCTTCTTCTCCTCTTCTTCTTTTTTCTTTTCTTTTTTTTTTTTTTGAAGAATTCCTTTAAGTGTTGGACTTCGGCTAACTGCTAAGCTGCGATTGCTGTCTTTTGCAGGCTGTGCACAACCATTTCCTCATTGTGGAAATGTTTGAAGAGGTCTAAAGTCAGGCAGCCAAAGTTGAAGAGGCTAAAGCTCTGGCTCGGCTGGCTGAGATGAAGCAAGCCAAGGCTGAAGACGATGCTTCAGCTACCAGGCTAGAAATTCAGCGAATGGATGAGAACTTCCGCACCTTCTGCCATGGTTTGGAGCAGACAGTCTTCCCTTGGATCGAGGAGGGTCAGTCTCTCATGAAAGAGTATGGAGCTGATACCCTTGCCGAGTTCCGGTCTCGGCTTGAGACTTAAATGAAGGAAGATGCTGATGCTCGGCATCTCCTTGTCTCTGCCCATGAGATACAGCTGGCCCAAGCTCGGGAAGAAGCTGAGAAGAAGCAGAATGACTTGCTTGCTGCCAACCAGAAGCTGAAGGATGATCTGGTAGCTCAGAGCACCGAGCTGGAGACTCAAAGGACTGAGCTGCGGAATGCCTAGGAGCTGCTCAAAACCCGAGTTTATACAGAAGCTGAATATGCTGAAGGGTTTGAGAATGGCTGGAAGTCAGCTCGGCGCTTGGCTCTACATGATGCCCCTGATCTCAACTGGGACCAGGTTGAGGCTTGGTCGATGGATCCTGACAATCCTCGAATCAACGAGGCTAGTCAGGTTGAGATAGACTTCCTGGTTCGACAAGCCGAAGCCGATGCCAAGGAAGCTGAGGAAACTGCTAAGGAGGCTGAAGCTGCTGGTCCTGCCTCCTCTTCAGCTATGGCCGGTCCATCTGGGGTTCCAGAGAATGCTGAAGCATAGGAACTCGGGCAGCTGTCTTCTGAGTCTTGTGGATTAACATGCGCTTAACTTGTAAACGCCGCATCAGCTTTTGCCTGTTTCTTTTGCCTTCAGCTTGCCTATGTACAAACTTAATTTATAACTTTCTGAGTAGATGCATTAGAATTTCAGCTGTTTCCTCTTACTTTGCCTATTTTTATAGCTTTGAACTTAATTGCTTATTCTTGAATTTCTTCGAAATTTAGCTAAGTACAGAGCTTCGGCCTGGAAGTCTTTAGCTGATGATTCCCTTTACCTCTTTACGCCTTGCCCATTTCACTTGGCTTTCTCGCAAAGATATTTCCAAGTACTGAGCACTTCAGCTTAGAGCTCGGTATGTGAGTACCTTCTGCCCCCCCCCAGAACTTTGAAGATGTTGTCTTCAGAGTTTTGAGTGCTATTGCCCTTGATCTTTCTGGTGTGGCTGAAGATTTGTTATAGTTCGCACGCTTATGCCTATTCCTTATATTTTGCCCGGTTTTAATTCATCCGAGGGAACGACTACCTTGGACACAATGCCAGGGCGACGATCATCTGAAGTACAAGGCATCATTATGCAATACTTCAGAGGTGCAATCGCCACCCGGAATTGACTCGCCGAAGCATAGGGCATCACTATGCAATGCCTCGGGCATTTTATCAATTCCTATTTTCGGCTATGTCTTAGGTGAGCCTGTGACCTCTTCGCCGAGAGTAGCAAATCCGTCCGAGGTACAGGGCATCATTATGCAATACCTCGAGGTTCTATTTGTTACTCTCATATCGGCAGGTTCTTCGGCTTGCCGAAGTACAGTGCATTGCAATGCAATACTTCGGACAGCACCGGGTGTAAACCTTGAGTTTTTTCAAAAATCGGCAAAGACAGAAATAATGAAAGCAGAATAAAATTATGAATAACTACGGCTCAAGGGCCTTTCACTGATCTGAAGAGAATGTACTTACACAGATTTTTACACATGGAATTTTCTAAGTATATCTGCGTTCTAGTGGTTTTTCAACTCAGTTCCATCTAACTGCCAAAGGCGATAAGTTCCTGGTTGGAGCTCATCATATATTTCATAAGGCCCTTCTCAGTTAGCTGAGAGTTTTCCATGGATGCGGCTTTTCTGAACAGCGGCAACATTTCGAAGAACAAGATCCCCAACCTTGAGGAGTCTTGGCTGGACTCTTCGGTTGTAGAATTTGTTGATTCTCTGTTTGTACGCTGCCATTCTGTCCCTTGCCGAATCTCGGTTCTCGTCTAAGAAATCGAGGGACTCTTTCATGAGATGCTCGTTCTCCTCGGCTGAGAACTGATTGACTCTAAGACTTTCTGAGCCAATTTCCACTGGCAAAACGGCTTCGGATCCATACACCAATTCAAAAGGTGAATGCTCCGTGGCCTCTTTTTTAGTTGTCCGAAGTGACCATAGAGTTCCAGGAAGCTCTTCTATCCACTTGGACTTTTGATCTTCAACTCTCTTTTTGAGAGCGTTGAGTATCTGTTTATTTGCAGCTTCGGCCTGGCCATTACTTAAAGGATGGCAGACTGCCGAATATGCCAGCTTTATGCCGAACTGATCTGTGTACCGCCTCAGCGGCAGATTGTCAAATTGCCTTCCATGATCGAAGACAAACACTTTTGGAATGCCGAAGCGCGTGATGATATTCTGCCAAATAAATTTCCTGACCGTTTGCTCAGTTATGTTTGAAGCTGCCTCGGCTTCCATCCATTTGCTGAAGTAGTCGATTCCGACTATCAATCATTTTTTCCGATAAGGTGCCTCGAGAAATGGTCCTAGAATATCCAACCCCCATTGAGCAAAAGGGAGTGGATTCAGGATCGGCTGAAGGTCCCTTGAAGGCCGATGAATAACAGGTGCGAATTTTTGGCATTTTTCGCATTTCCGCACCAAGTCCTTGGCATCTTGGATCATGGTTGGCCAATAATATCCTGCCCGTAATGCTTTATGGGCTAGGGTCCTCCCCCCTATGTGGTTTCCACAGATGCCAAAATGGATCTCCCGAAGGATATAATCCGCATTCGTTGGACCCACACATTTGAGCAATGGGGCGGAGAAGGATTTTTTCAGCAGCTCTCCCTTGTAGATAATGAACCATGAGCCAACCCTTTTCATTTTTGTGGCTAGGTTCCTATCCTCGGGGAGCGTTCCTTGAAGCTTATAAGCTAGGATGGGGTCCATCCAGCTGGGTTCAGCTTCAGCGCATTGGACCTCAATTTCTTGGTCAATGCTTCTGTTTCGCCGCACCTCCACATATACGGATCGGTTCAGCTCAGTCAGAGTTGAACTTGCAAGTTTGGAGAGCGCATCGGCTTGAGCATTCTGACCCCTTGGGATTAGCTCAATTTCAAAAGTTCTCAGCTTCGCTATGACTGATTTAATCTTGGCAAGATAAGAGATCATGGAGGGCTCCTTAGCTTCATACTCGCCCCGAATCTGATTAGCGACCAGCTGAGAGTCTGTTTTTAAACAGACATGTTCGGCTTCGAGAGCTATGCACAGTTCTAAGCCAGCAACTGCTGCTTCATATTCTGCTTCGTTGTTGGAAGCCTTAAATGAAAATTTGAGTGCATACTTGAAGTTTCTGCCTTCGAGAGAGGTGATTACCACCCTAGCTCCCGAACCATTTATGGTGGCTGAGCCATCCGTAAACACAATCCAAGTCCCCTTCCCTTCGTCGAGTGTTTCCTGGTAGGAACATTCGGCTAGGAAGTCTGCTAGGGCTTGGGCCTTGATTGCTGCCCTCGGCTGGTAGCTTATGCTGAACTCAGTGAGCTCGAAGGCCCACTTTGTTAGCCTGCCTGATTTCTCAACTTTGCCGAGGACTTTTTCCAGCGGTTGATCTGTTAAGACAACTATTTGACGTGAGTCAAAATAAGGTCTTAACTTCCGAGCTGCCACTACCACTGCATATGCAACTTTTTCGAGCAGAGGGTAGCGCGTTTCGGCATCAGTCAAAGTATGACTGACGAAATAGATCGGTTGCTGAACCTTTTCTTCTTCCTTCAGCAGCACCGCACTCACTGTAGCAGGGCTAACTGCCACATATAAGTACAAGAATTCTCCTTCGGCTGGCCTCGCCAGTGTCGGGAGGTTAGCCAAGTGTTCTCGGAGCTGCTGGAAGGCTACTTTTTGCTCATCTTCCCATATGAGCTCCTTGGATTTTGGAAATTTCAGCGCTTTGAAGAAGGGCAAGCCTTTATCCGAGGCTTTTGAGATGAACCTGGATAAGGCAGCCATCCTCCCAGTAAGACGCTGAATGTCCCTTTTTGTCTTCGGCTCGGGAAGATCAAGAGCTGCTTGAACTTTGGCGGGATTGGCATCAATCCCCCTCTTGCTGACCATGAAACCCAGGAATTTCCCAGACCTCACGCCGAAGACACATTTCTTCGGATTCAGCTTCATTTGGTGTTTTCTTAGAGTGGTGAACGTTTCGGTTAGGTCTGCAACATGGTCTCTCGCCTCTTTGCTCTTGACGATGGAATCGTCAACATAGACTTCCATGTTGCGGCCTTTTTGCTCGACAAACACCTGGTCCACCAGTCTCTGATATGTAGCCCCGACATTCTTCAGGCCGAAGGGCATCATTTTATAGTTATACACCCCGACGCTTGTAACAAATGCCGTTTTTGCTCTGTCATCGGGGTGCATGAAAATCTGATGGTACCCAGAAAATGCGTCCATGAAACTGAGCAGAGCATGGCCACTTGTCGAGTCGACCAGCTGATCAATTCTCGGCAAGGGATAAAAGTCCTTCGGACAGACTCTATTCAGGTCCGTGAAGTCAACGCACATTCTCCAGGTGTCATTAGCTTTGTGAACCATTACTACATTCGCCAGCCATTCAGGGTACTGGTAAGGTTCAATGAACCTTGCTTCCAGAAGCTTTTTAACTTCAGCTGCGATGTCTTGGTTCTTCTGAGCGGAGTAGTTCCGCTTCTTTGATTTGAGAATGCCGGAAATGTTGATGCAAAGGTAAGTCAAATACCTGACAAGAATCCCACTCATTTGATTTTAACTCACAAACTCTTCGAATTCTTCCCAGACCAATTACAAACCGCCAAATATCCACTAAGTTCACTCCACTTCCCCACTATCATTAATTAACCGTCATTAAGGTTAATTAATCATTATTAACGGTTATTAAAACCGTACAAATTCTCAAAAACATTTAAATTATTTTCATTTATTTCCCTCCAAATCCCTCAGCAGCTGAAACCCGACCCGTTATCCTCACGAATCGGGTCTGGGGGGCAAGTTGTTTGGGGTCCAAATAACTTGTATTTGGGCCCAGTCCACAATGAAAATAATTAAAGCCTAAAAGGCAAGGTTCAACCCTCATTACAAATTAGCCAAGTCAGGTATAGCAAGGCCCAATCAAATGGCAACCCATTTGATTCCTCAAGCCCAATCCATCTAATTGGAGCAAGGTATAAAAGCTTTCATTTTTGCACAATTACATTCATTCACAAGAAATGCCTCAAGCAACAAACTCTCTTGCATAGCTTTTCTCTCATTATCTTACATCCGTACTGACTTCGGCATCGGAGGGGCCTTCCTCGGCACAACCCCCGAGACCAGTTTACGTGTGTTTAGTTGTGCAGGAAATCCCCAATTCGGTCACCACACGAATTGGGCTTCATCTCCACTCATCCGAAGGGCCTGCCGAAGGTCCATTGTTTTCAAACCGAAACATTTCTTGTACAAATTAAAGAAATCATAAGAACATAAGCCAATAATATTGTAGGTAGAGTTTGAAGATTTTGGATGCTTACAAGGTACCGACAATTTTGCTAGCCAGTGTTTGAGTTCGATCAATGTTAAATAGCCTTGCCATACCAAAATCCGCGATCTTTGGATAGAAATCCTCGTCTAGGAGAATATTTGCAGCTTTAAGGTCACGACGTATGATTTTTAGTCTAGAATTTTCACGGAGGTACAAGATCCTTCTAGCTATACCATAATGTATGAATTTGTACCGTGTTTCCCATTGCATAGACTAACGACTTAATGAATCTGCATTTTATTAAATGTAACAAAATTTTAGAAAATCTTATTATTCCCCTTGAGGTACCAAATTCTGCATATCCCAAATCATCTAGTATAACAATGCACCACAATTATTTAACGTACCATCATTCTGTCACAACTTCTTGTATACTCTTTCTACCCGGAATTAAACAGATTTATTAGTACCTCCGTTGTATTAGCATGACATTACTAGTACTTCATATGAATTTATATTAAAAGAAGAGTTCATCACTCACCAAATGTAAACTTATCAAGGCTTCTATTAGCAACGAGCTAGTAGATGAGAATCAGTAGCCAGTCAGTTGTTCTGCCATCTTTGACAGCGCCTCCAGCTTTTCCGTATAAGAGAAACCTTCCTCAAGCATTGAGTGCAAGTAATGCTCATTTTACAGAGGTGTTCACTAATGTGAATGGCAGGTAATTTTATTACATGAAAGCTCTGCTACTTAGGAGGCTGATTGATTATGCTCGTAATGCTTAAAACCTGTATATAGGGATTGTTTTACACAACAAATGATTCTACTTTGACGTGGATCCAAAAGTATCTCTGTGTGTGTATGTCTGCATGATAGTTTGCCAAGACTGCCTAAATATAGCATATAAATGTCTGCATATATAGTATCACTGTGGGAGGGTCTCCACAAAACATCATACGGTGTAACAACTTATTACACAAGAAGAGCTTAAAATATTACAATTTCATACAGTATATACATATTCACCATAAGTTGGCTAATACATGCAATAAAAAGAAACAATGTAATATGTATATCTTATAAAGCTGCAGACACAGTTTATAACTTCGCAGTATATAACCTTGAGTGGACCTTGATCTCTATTATCGAGGGTAGAGCTCTGTCACAGAAGCGTCATTAACTGACAATGATCTGCTATTTGATTGATCTGAGGAATTGTCTTGTGAAGGTTCACTTAGTAGCATGGGACGATTTTGTATGAAAAATGCTGGTTGCAAAGGCACTTCCACGGTCATAGTGTAGCTACTTAGCATAAGAGATACTGAAGACATGGTTGGTCTATCGGCCATGTTATTCTGGACACACAGTAAACCGATGTGTATGCATCTCAGTATCTCAGCACTAAAAGCAGGGGATAGTGCAGGGTCAACAAGATTCCACGCTTTGCCTTCTTGCCAGTTTTTCCATGCCTAAGACATCGTAATTTCAATGTTAAGGAAGCTTGGTTTGTGTTAATTAATATTTATATAAGTTGAGTGTAAGAATTGATGGTCACACTTACATAAGCAAGCAGATTTTCCTGATTTTCTCCAATTTGGAAAGAGCTAATCTTTTGGCCACTAACAATCTCCAAAATAAGTACACCAAAGCTGAAGACATCCGACTTCAATGACATCTGACCTTGGATCAAATACTCGGGTGGCATGTAACCACTAACAAACCAATGTCATGTTTCAAAGTTAAGGTTTCAAACAATTAATAGTAATCTCAACATTGAATAAAGCTGCTATGCTATGATACTTACTGGGTACCAACTACTTTGCTTGTCACTGCTTGAGATTGGTCAGTCTTAAACAACTTTGCTAGGCCGAAATCTGCAATCTTAGGAATAAAATCTGCGTCTAGCAGAACATTAGCAGCTTTCAAGTCACAGTGTATTATCCGCTGTTGTGAATCTTCATGGAGGTATAAGAGTCCTCTAGCAACGCCATTAATGATTTTAAGGCGTGTTTCCAAGTGCATAGATGCACGATGCTCCGGGTCTGTATTTACGTACAAGCAAGACTTAGATGATTTTGCCAAACCACTTTATGAAAAGAAAAAGATAGGACAACCATAAGCAGTAAATACTAACCAAACAGATAAGAAGCATTTCATCTTCTTCAAAGCAGAATCCGAGAAGTCTCACTAGATTCCTGTGATGCAACTTGGCTTAATCATTTTCTCTCCTCTACTTAATATGTGTGCCTAAATTGAACGCGTCAACTAAAGAAAAACGGAGGAAGTATAATTTATTCAACGATAAGTTATAAGACTTTGCGGAAAGGTACCAAAACAACTCTTTCAAGATCAATACCCGTATCTCACTTAACAATAGTATGAGCTACCATATTAAATGCTTTTCTAAGATGTGACAAATTAACGAAATCGAAAGAAGTACTATCTTGCTTGATATCATCATAGATTAGATGGATAGGAGAAATACCACACCATGACCCCTTCAAAGCATGAATGATAGTATCAGCATCGCTTTCCACCCATACTTGACTATGTCAGAATTTCATTTTTGAACTGCTCTTCCCCTAGAACTGCATCCCGTTCGAACCTCTTAACTGCTATTTCTTGTCCATCAGTCAGCTTCCCCTGATTATAAAAATAACAAAGATTTATTCTTATTAGTTCTTGCATTGGATGGTATAAATCCTGGACAATTTCTGAACATATAACTTTTAAAATTGGACTGCTACTAGTCTAATAGATAAGAATTCTTGCTTACTGTGAAAATTTCCAGAAAACTTTCTCTGCTTCTTCCATCGTACAAAGATAGAGATGGAAGCTATGATAAGGATGAGTACTAATGATGCAACAATTGGAACAACGATAGCAATTTTTTTATGTGAGTTGCTACTACTTGCACCTACAAAAAAGAAAAAAACAAAACACAAATCCATGATAGAGTTAGGACTAACTATAATACTGAAAGAGAACTAAGTTAACCAGAGAACCAAAATTTTTATGCATATTTTCTTACCATGTGCAGAAGATGTAGCATTTCTGTTGGAGCCGGGTGGAGTAGCGACATAAGTTACATTCTTATAGAAAGGATAAAGTTCATAACGAAGATTGCAACTAGGCGAAATCACTCTTCCTCCTTTAGCCATAACGAAAGGACTAGAGGTGATAAAAAACTGTGTGAAGACACTCAAAGTGATATTTTTCACACACTTAACACAGTCGAGCCTAGTCAAGTCAGGACTACACTGAACAAGACCATACAAGGATTGGTTGGCAGTAAGTTTCGTGTTTCCGGTAGCAAATTTGAGAACAGAATTGCCTAATGAAGCTTTGTTTTGCAAAGAGGTCATTAATGTATTAAGTGAACTATTTAACTTGTGAATATTATCAGTAACATTGCCATCAAACCGAAGAGCCCAAAATGGCCTATCTGTTAAAACATGAAACAGACTGATGTTTGTGAAATATATTACACAGTTCTCAGAATACCCGAGTGCCTTTATACTGTTGGGACAGACTGAAAGCAGAGTAGTAGCAGAAGAACGGACACAATCACGACAATCATCGACTGAGACATCGGCCCTGCAGAGGGACATGGCTTCGACTTTGTTGGGTTGTTGGCCGGCGGTGAATTGAGGGCTGTTTTAAGGTTTGTTAGATAAGCATTGGGAGTGGAGTCATTGTGTCCACACGCATTATAGAGAAACTCAAATAATTGAGCAGAAGTTTTGGGGATTACATGAAGTAGTTGAACCACAAATACTAAGAAGAATAACTTGGTTAATTCCATGTTTGCTATGAATGTGATTCAGATGGTAGCTAACAGAGGTCTATAGATGAATATTAAATGATGAAAAGGGTTAATCGGGTCATAAAAATATTTTATATGACGAAAAGGGTAAGTCGGGTACTCGGGTCACAGGTTGTTATCATACGAGTCATAGCGAAGTTGCCTTATATTCTGTTGGTATTTATAAACAACTTGGAGTGTTTTAATAAACTATTAGTTAAATACTAGTGTTTTATCTTTTGAGAATCAAAACACGAAGGTTGGAATAAAAGAAGTGAATTGTTAAACATCGTCCGCAAATTTTTACATAAAGCTCACAAATTTTAATGAATTGATACTTTTGCCCTTTTTTCTAATTTTTACCGAAAACGTAATTCTCTCCCACGAAAAATGTGGAGTCGGAGTGGATCGCCGAGGGACACCAAAGAGCCGACGGACATCAGCGAACCTTTATTATCGCTGGAAAGCGGCGTAAAATGGGGGGAAAATACAAAATTTAGGGGTGGCGTCTTGCCGGGACGCGGTCACCATGAGAGTAATACGAAGTATCATAAATAGTCAGAATTTCAGAATGCATTTGGTCAAAGCCGCCACTCCGTTAATAAAATAATGCACTCATCCACAACTCCACAAGTGGAGCATGGTTATGGTATGGAACAATGAGGGTGTTTGCTGGCCGCGGAGCTAGTTGTCACACTATGGATTAGTGCGTCCTCTATCACATTGGATTCGTCCTATAAGAGAATTATTACTTTTTTAAGTTTTGATTGGGTTTGATAATGTAATCTATGAATTCAATCTTATTCCATACATCTTTAATCCACGTAGATATGTAAGGTTCGGTTCATTTCACCTTTAAAATAATAATATTAAGTAAAAATAATTTTACTTAAGTAAAAATAATTTTACTTAAGTAAAAATAATTTCAGTTCAATAAAAATAAGTTTAGTCTAGTAAAAATTATTTTAGTTTAGTAAAAATAAGTTCAGTTCAATAAAATTCAGTAACTTTAAAGAATAAATATAACATAAAATCAGTAAAAATAATTTCAATTAAGCAAAAATATTTTTTGTTTAGTAAAATTAATTTCGATTTAGGAAACATAATGTGGAAAGCTAAACGTCGCCCTCGAATATCTAACTAACGCCCGCAAATAAAATATATTTTACAAATTTACCCTTGTATTTTTAAAAAAAAAAAAATTAACCCCCTCAAACATAATTTACCCACCCTCACTACCTCTTCTCTCTCTAAACCACCACCACCACTTCCTTTTACCACTCACTACTACCACCACCACCACCTCCTCCTTTAGCCACCAACCACCACCTCCTTTAATCTTTGGTTTCTAGTTCTACACAGTCATAGATATGACGAGGAAGGACAAGGGGAAGGCGGTCGGCGAAGACAAGATTTTTTTATATTATTTTCTGAAATCGGGTTCAAACGCCCAATTTTTTCGAACAACCTAGGCTCAAACGCCTATTTCATTCGAACAACCGTATGATTGTACGAAAGATTTGGACGGTTGAGATGAAACGCTTAGAAAATTCAAACAACCACAACAATTAAAAAAAAATAGAAACCCAGGCAAACGCCTAGGATTTTTGAAAACCCAAGGCTAAAATGCCTAGTTTTTTCGAAACTTCCTAGGACGTTTGAAAAAACTAGGCGTTTCGGCCTAGGGTTTTCGAAAATCCTAGGCGTTTTCCTAGGTTTCGAATTTTTAATTTTTTTATCAGCACACACCGAGTCCATATGGTCCGATGAGCCTTCGGCGAGCAACATAGGTTGTGTTTCCAGTATTTCGTCGTCGTCCATAAGATCCAATAAATTTGATTTTGCAAAATTTTAATAATTTGTTTGATTTTGAAAATCACGGTGGTTGCATGGTCCCATGATCGTTGGTGGTCGTTGACCATTGGAGATAACGGTTAAAATTTTTGTGTACGGTAAAAGTGTGAAATTGAGGTAAAATGAATTATTTTAATAATGGTTATTATAAGGATAAGTACGTAATTTTATGTTATTATGCGGCCGTTAGTTAGATATTCGAGGGCGATATTTAACAACCTCAATTCAACAAAAATAAGGTGAAGTAAATAGGGCTTAATGGATTAACTATTCCACTTTAAAGGAATAAGAAAACTAACATATTTGACTATTTAATATAATTTTTAAGTCATTGAATAATTACATTTCCATTAGCATTCTTCATTTCCACATAAGCTCTATTTTATATCATTTGGGTGCAAAACTGCAAAATGTAGTAACACTACAAGGAAACAGCTGGATTCCGTCGGAAACATAGGAAATTCCGTCGGAATCAAGCCTTCCGTCGGAATAGGTCTGTCGCAGCACTCTTTGTTGGAAATTCGACCGTTTCCGGCGGAAATTTCGTTGGAAGAGGTGATTCCGACGGAATTTCCGACGGATCTAATTCTATCGGCGCTATTTTTTACTTTAATTGAAATTTCGTCGGAGGTGGATTGGTTTCCGACGGAATTTTCCGTCGGAATAGGTATATTCCGACGAGAATTTTTGTCGGAAGAGGAATATTTTGACGTAAATTTTCGTCGGAAAAATCAATAAAAAAATAAAAAAAAAAACAGTCCCCCACCCCACCCTGCCTAGACCACCCCTACTCCATTCCCACACCCAGCGCCACCCCCCTTCCCACCCACACCACCACCAGCCAACTCCACTTCCTGCCCCCTACCCCCTACCCACCACCAGCCCACCCCACCCCCGTGCCCCTACCCCCACGCCACCACCAGCCCACCCCCACCCCCCTGCCCTACCAGCCCACCCCACCCCTTGCCCCCCTGAACTACCCCCCTACCCACCCACACCAACACACTACCCCCCTACCCCCTGCCCCTAAACTGGACCACCATCCCACACCCACCCACCTTAACCCATCAGTCCCCCTAACCCGTACCACAACCCCACAACCACCACCCAAACCCGAAATTTTTCAAAAATACCCGAAACTACCCAAAAAAACCCGAAACCACCTAGATTTACCACCCAAACCCACGAAACCACCAAAAACACCCACCACCTTCTAAAATCGCCACCCACACATCACACACGCACACACAACAACGTTACACCCAAAAATATATAAAAAAAAAGAAAAAAACAAACGAAAATCGACAAAAAAAATAATAAAACATACCTGATTAATTGAAATGGCTCGAATTTCACCGCGAAAACGGTTTAACAAGGTCAAATTCGGCCATGAAAAGTCTAGATCTAGGCTTTTAAAGGTCGAATTTGGCCTAAAAAACCTTAAATATAAACAAAACAAACTCCGTGGTGGCTAGTAGAGGCGGATACGCAGCGGCGATGGTGGTGGTTCGGTTGCGCAAGGAGACGAGAGGAGAAATGAGAGGGAGAAGATACGAGAAATGAGGAGGAGAAGGAAGGAGAAGGAAAAGAGAGAGAAAGAGACGGCAGAAGAGAGAGAAGAGGAGGAATTCAGAAGAAGAGGAAAGAGAAGAGAAGAGAAGAGGAGAGGAGAGAGGAGGAGAAAGGGGAAGTGGCGGAAATGCAATGGGGGGTTTGGGTTGTTTTACGGTTTAGTTGCTAAAAGATTTTGTTTATTTTTTTAAATAAGATTCCGTCGGAAACTTTATGTACCGACAGAATATTCCCTCGGAAATTTCCGACGGATTTTAATTATGTCGGAAATTCAACGTTTCGACGGAATATTCTGGCGGAAGCTTCCGACGGAATTTATTTCCGTCGGGATATAAATTTTCTGACGAAAATTCCGTCGGAAAGCCCAAAATTTCAGACGGATTTTTATTCCGCAGGAAATCTGTCGAAAATTTCCGAGGGAATATAAATCCGCCGGAATATACAGGATTTCCCACGGAATTTTGGGTCCGTCGGAAAACGTCCGTCGTAATCTGGCCTTTTTCTTGTAGTGTAAACGGTCCTCCTAAAGTACTACCAGGCATAACACGTTACAACAGACGATTAGTTGAAAGTGGAAAATTATACTCGTAGTTAGTACTGTCAAAAACCGAACCGAATTGGTCAAACCAAACCGATTAAAACCGATCCGAATGAGAACCGAACCGATTAAAACCTGTTTTTTTAAAACCAAAAACCGACCCAAACCGCATTTTGGTAAACCCGAAACCGAACCGATCTGATTAACGTTAAACCGTTTAAGAACCGAACCTAATCTAAACCGAACTGAATGGAAACCGAAAATGAATCGAACCGTTTCTAACCCGAAACCGTTTGAACTGGCATAAAAACCGTTTACACCAAACCGTTAACAAACTGCAAACCGTTTGCACCAAACCATTTGTAAACCAAACCATTTATATAACGAACAGCTTATAAACCGAAGTGTTTATGAACCGAATCGCTTATAAATCGAACCGTTTACAAACCACTTACAACAACTCTTCAAATCATGATTATGACACTATTAACTAAATGATCAAATAAGAAGCAGATAATTTAATAATCTGATAGTAAAACAATACTACATTAATGCACTAAACTTTTATAATCTATTTCGTAATAAACTAGTAAGATCAGTATGACTAAACTTGAAACATAATATGATATGTATTTATTAAATCAATGAGAATTTGCATATAATATGATGCCTCAACATGAAGTGATGAAGTCTCGGCTTGATATAAACTTGTTAACCAGCAAAAAGTTAGAAAGTAGTATAAGATTTCAAACCAATACTATTTAATTGCCCGAATCCAAACGACTCGATAAAAATCCGATTTTTTGAAATAAAAAACAGATCTGAATCGTAATTTAGTAAACCTGAAATAAAAACGATCCAAATAATGTTAAATCGTAGAAGAACTGAACCCGTTAACAAACCGAACCAGTTATAAACCGAACTAAAATAAAACTGAAGCAAACAAGAACCGAATTGTTTCTAACCCGAAACTGTTTGAACCGGGATAAAAATCGTTTACACCGAACCGTTAACAACCGCAACCTGTCTGCACCAAACCGTTTACTACCCGGACCTTTTACAACCCAGACCGTTTACAACCCGAACCGAATTTAAACCGGGATAAAAATCGTTTATACCGAACCGTTAACAAATCGCAACCCTTCTACACCGAACCGTTTACTACCCGGACCGTTTACAACCCAAACAGAATTTAAACCGTTCAAGAACCAACCGAAACCGAATCGAACCGATAATATATAAACCGAACTGAAACCTCCCCGTAAGACATTTGAACTGATTTCAAACCGAACCGTCAAACCGTTTTAACAGTACTACTTATAGTAATTTGGATAAGACTCCAATAATGAAAAAGTGGATTATACTTTCAAAGAAATTGATATTTCGTGTATGGACATATGATTTCAATTTTTAAAGCTGAAATTTCTGAAAACAATAAAAAAAAAATGTAAATCACTTTCATCTAATTATTTTAACGCATTTTAACATATTTTACTTGTAATTTAAACTCATGTAATTAATGTGATTCACTATCATGTAAACTTATATTTCCAAAATATAGAATGTGTCTATTCTCTTATATTTTAGATTTTCAGTATATAAAGACACAAACACGACTTAAAGGAAAGAGATAATAATAATTTTAAAAAAATTTAAAGAATTTTAATTCTAAAAGTATGGTTTTTTTTTTTTTTTTTTAAAAAGCCGATTTAAAATAGTGTTATACAAACTGAAAGAGTACTTGTCCAAAAAAAAAAAATTAATAATAATAATAAAAAAGAAATAGTAAAACATACCATCCCTCCTTATTTAATTACTTGCTCCACTTTCCTTTTGCGGCCGCCGTATTTTATTACTTGTTTTATTTCTTTTTTTGGAAATCTTTCACAATACTTTATTTTATTAATTTTTTCTCTCTAAGTGGGCCCTCCAACTATCATACTTTAATATTTTCATATTATTTTTCTCCTACCTATTATACTTTATTCTTTTACCAACCACACTTACTTCATATTTTAATTTTATTATTTTATACTATTATTTCTCCTAATAAAATTCTGTAGATGACTTGGAGAAACTGAGCAAGTGATAAAATACGAAGGGCGTATGCCCAAAGTGGATAAAATAGTAGGAGCTATGTAAAGATGTAACAATTATTGTAAGTATTTAAATCATTCCATATGAAGACTATAATTACTTTTAAAAAAATACACTATTTATAATTTTACAATTTACATGATCTAATCTTGTTTCAAAAAAATAAATAATAATAAGATAAAATAAAATAAAATAATATGTAATTACATGATCTAATCTAATTTATTTATTTATTATATTTTTGGGTGAAATCTAAAAATAACTTCTAATAAGTTGGCCATCCAAAATAGTCAATTGTGGAACAACTTAGGAAAAGTGAAAGTACTAAAGTAGTGCCCCTCTTCAAAGGGAAACGGAAAGAATTGGCGAGTGCACAAATCAACAGTTGACAGTATCATTGACGTAAGAAGGTGGGCACAAAATATTTAAGAGGAGTAGGGTAGGCTTAATTGTTTATACTAATTTATTAATAGTCAATACGGATGAGGTTAGTTTGATATTTTGGTCTTTAGGCTTAACTGAAATCTAATCCTTGGACGATTGAAATGATTAGACTGAAAATCAATGGAGTAATAAAGTAAGATCCCAAAAGCATAAGAATGAAAGCCTCCTTTTTTTTTTTTTTTTACTTGATGTGGTTTAGAATATAAAAAGTAATATAATTCATGTTTGTTCACATCTTAATCTCAAAAAATCAATGTTATGAATTTATGATGATCGTTAGATTAAACAGAGGGAATATGGTTGATCAACAAGTCAATAACCTCGCAAGTAGGGGAACAGCATGTTCCACAAGAGTCTATGTAATAGGGTAGTCTTAGTACAATAATGTTTATCTTCTTTTCTTGGAAATTCATTGTCAAGTTGTCATGTTCTTGTCCTTCTAGACACCACGGAAAAAAAATATTGTGTCAAGCTATAATACATGGAAAAAAATGGACTAAAACAAAAATGGATCACGAGTCAAGCTAAAGGAACGAAATTACCTTGATCAATTGATCTAGTAGTACCCTAAACTCTAGACGTAGTACACAATTACTAATACTACCTCCGTAAACAGTTATTTGCAACGATGGGACATTTTTCCTCTCTACTTTATGTCCCATCGTTGCAAATAACCGTTTACAGAGGTAGTATTAGGTTAGGTCCCGTGTCATGCACGGTAATTTTAAATAACTATTCTTTAATTAACATTATATTTAATTATAAAAAATTAAATCTGGCTAAGTTATATATTAATTTGTAAAATGAATTTATTATGAAAGTCTATTATTAGCAAAATAGATACTTTAAAATGCCTATATATATAACTATTATCCATTCTCTCTTATGTATGTTGCATTTTTTTTTTCTCAATAATCAACTGACTTAAAATATTTTTTCATATCTTTCTTGGCAAGCTTTTCATACAGAAGTTTATGGTATCAATATATATTTGGAAGGATACATTAAATCTTTTATAATCTTTTTTTTTTGAAGGAAAATCTGTTATAATATTTTACTTATGTATAATATTTCTTTCCTATATAGATATTTAAAAAAATCTGAAATAATACAAAGTATTATTCTTGCAATAATATTTTTAAAAAAAAAAAAAATTGGCTGATTCTATGGTAGTCATCTTTAAAATGACTACCATTACAATAATATTTTTTTTTTATTTTTTAATGTCAAAGTTATTTATAAATCATTTAGCTAAAAGTTCATTTATTAATTTTGAAATAATTTTTGGATTTTTTTTTTATAATTTTCCTAATTAAGTTACAAAATGTAGTTTTTATTATCACTAAAATTGAAAAATAATTATAAAAAACGAAAAAAATGAAAAACAGATTTTAAAAATAAGAAGAAAAAAATATTTGTAATTAATTTTTGCATTAAAAATAATTAATAATTAGCCAATATGAAAAATTAGTATAATAGTAGTTACTTTAAGGATGACTACCATTGAATTTTCATTTTATATAATTTATTAGTGATAAATTTGAGCTCAAATCAAAGCTACTTCGCAAAGATAACAAAAGTCACTCCGTATTTCTTAACTATTTATACAAAAACCAAGAAAATAATATTCAAATCATTGTATTTTTAATTAAAACGCTAGGAAATCTATTTCTGATAAAATACATCGTGTTTTGTTATAAGGCTAAACTCACAATAAGAGGGAGCCCCGATTTCTCATAGTGTTCTCACACATTTTTGTAAATAAACCAACAACTTTATTCAACTTTATTCAATTGTGGAACCTAGAATAATAAAAAAACTTTTGATTTATTCATGAAAATGCCCTCATGAGAAACAAATTTCGTTTCTCACTATGAGAAACAGGGAATTCCTCACAATAATACATGAATCTATTTCACCTGTTTGTCTAAATTTAGTTGTCATGAGTAACATGGTTTATATATACTATTCACTTGACAATTAGGCATCCCTTCGATACCTTCAAGGGCCATCTTCACCTAGGGTGCAACTCTGTTATCGAAACATTATTGATTGAACCTCCCTCTGATCTTATACTCGACTTAGTCATTGTGCTCCACTCCTTGAGCATATCGGGTAGATTTTGGCTCTCGGTACAAAATGCAGGCTGCGCCGGTACTTGAAGTGTAACAGAATCACTACTCAACATAAGATCGACTGCAGACATCGTTGGCCTGTCTACAGGGTTGTCTTGGACACACAACAAACCGATGTGGATGCATCTCAATATCTCGGTACTAGAACCGGGTGGTATTACAGGATCTACCAGATTCCAAGCATTGCCGTCAGTCCAATTTCTCCAAGCCTATAAACCAATATAATGTTGCAATGCCATTTATGAATTTTTGTAACATTGTAAAAGAAAGTTGTCAAATTTTTATTAGGTAACTTACAAAGCTTAAGAGGTTTGTTTCATTCTCCTCATCGTTTAAAAATGAAGTAATCCTTTGTCCGCTTACTATCTCTAGGACGAGTACACCAAAGCTGTAGACGTCTAACTTTACTGATACTTGACATTGAAGAGCATACTCAGGTGAAATGTAACCTCTGCAAAAACAATATCATATATTTCTTGTACGAATTAAAGAAATCACAAGAACATAAGCCAATAATATTGTAGGTAGAGTTTGAAGATTTTGGATGCTTACTTGGTACCGACAATTTTGCTAGCCAGTGTTTGAGTTTGATCAATGTTAAATAGCCTTGCCATACCAAAGTCCGCAATCTTTGGAAAGAAATCCTCGTCTAGGAGAATATTTGCAGCTTTGAGGTCGCGATGTATGATTTTTAGTCTAGAATTTTCATGGAGGTACAAGATCCCTCTAGCTATGCCATTTATGATTTTGTACCGTGTTTCCCATTGCATAGACTGACGACTTAATGGATCTGCATTTGATTACATGTAACAAAATTTAGACAATCTTATTGATCAATGAAAATAATTCCCCTTGAGATACCAAATTCTGCATATCCCAAATCATCTAATATAACAATGCACCACAATTATTTAACGTACCATCATTCTGTCACAACTACTTGGATAATATTTCTACCGGGAATTGAACAGATTTATTACTACCTCCGTTGTGTTAGCATGACATTACTAGTACTTCATATGAATTTATATTGAAAGGAGAGTTCATCACTTACCAAATATAAACTTATCAAGGCTTCTATTAGCAACGAGCTCGTAGATGAGAATCATTTCTTTTCTATGTAAGCAAAATCCCAAAAGTCTCACCAAATTTCTATGTTGAAGCTTTGCTAATATCAGAATTTCATTTTTAAACTCTGCATCGCCCTGCCTCGAGTTTGTTACAAGTTTCTTCACTGCTATTTCTTGTCCATCAGGAAGTACACCCTGAAAACATGGTCAGGAAATTCAAAAAAGATGGCTTGTTTGAAGTCATATATACTAGCTAGTTGTTTGATTGAATTAGTACCTTATAAACAGAGCCAAATCCGCCTTCTCCGAGCTTATAATCCTCAGAAAAGTTCTGTGTTGCCTGTTTTATAGCTCCAAGACTAAATTGTAACGATCTTAGGGCCGCAATTTCATCTTCTGCACTTACCAATAACAAAGTTAGCTACAACTTTATATACAAGAAGCAAATTACATTAAAGAAATTAAAGCTGTAATTAAACCAAAAATCTTACTGCTAAATTTCACCATCCAAGAATTCCTTGATTTTCTTTTCTTTATTAAGATGCTGAAGATGATGCTTGTAGCAAGTAACATTGTTGACACGCCAAGTGCGATGGAAATGATACCGACTATATGAGTCTTACCACTTTTTCGGCCTACCAAAAAACATACAATAATTGATAAATCATGTAAGCAGAACATTTCTTTGAAAGATCAATGAAGAATTGGAGTATAAATAATTATGTGCTCCATATTTACCTGGAATAGGAGCATTTGAACTGATGTTGACTGACGACGTAGGCAGGGGTTCATTAGGCACATTCCCATAGAAGGAGTTGATATTATACCGAACAAAGCAATTCGGTAAATCCATCATAGCACCAGAAGCCGTATAATTCGACTGAACACAACACGAAGGTAAATAATCAATTAACCCTTGAATACACTGCATACACCTTCGCTTTGACAAATCTGGTGTACACTGCACAAGACCATACAAACTCTGACCTCCAGAAGTATTAGCCTTGTCTGCTGCATACTTCTTCTCTGAATTACCCGAACCTGCTCGATTCTTCAACGATTGCATCAGCAAAGACAGTGAATCACTGAAGCCACGAGTATTCGTAACAGGTGTTTTATCTACAAGTAACCACGGGTCTACCACATCTTGTAATTCCCCATAAATAGAACGGTTTGAGAAAAATACAGAGCAATACCCACTATACCCAAATCCTTCCTTTTGGTTAGGACAAACGGTATTAATGAGCAAAGAAGCCGAGTTTTTAATACAATTGCGGCACGTATTAACAGGGACATCACCCCTGCATAGGGCTAATGAACTCACTTTGTCCTGTTCGTGTCCTGCTGTCATATTGTAAAACCCGTAGGTGATTCGAGTGTCTGTCGATAGAGAGTTTAAGACTGCTTGAAGGTTGGATTGGTACGTGCTGTTTGGTGTGTACGTTGTGTCGCTGCACCACTGCGAGCGGAATGCGCTTTGGGCTGATACAAACTTGGGTATGGTATAAGAAACTATGAGACTGAGTACTAACAAGTAAACAATAGAAGACTCCATATTAGCATTAATTTTGTTTGTTAAGAGATGCAAAAAGATTGAAGAAAGAAAAAAAAGTACAAACTAAAGTAAGAAAAGGAAGAAAGCAAGGTGAATATACTTCGGGAGAATCAATTTTGGTTAACGAACTAGTCAATGAGATGGAGAATTGAAGTTGGTTTCATATTTAAAGTTTTCAACCCATGTTGTTTCTTCAAAACTAATGACGCGTAATTAATTACTCCATCCGTTCCGTATTTTTTTCCGTCAGTTTATTTTTGTTTGATACACTTTGACTATTCTTCTCTCAAAAAACATTCTAAGTTTAACAAAAAAATATGGAACGGAGGGGTTGTTCTCAACAAATGAGCTGAGTTTACTATTTCAAGGTTAGTGGATAGAACTTTCCCAAGGCAGCTTACTTGCTAGACAACTTGTTATTTCAGAGGCAATTTGTCAGTTATGCAATGCTGCAGAAGAGTCGATTATCCATGCTCTATTCGAGTGTACCCATGCTAAGGATATTTGGTGCCATTATAACATGAAAGCTATAATTGATGAAGCCCCTGGGAGTAGCTTTGCCGAGAGATGGTCGTGGCTCCATAGGAAGCTGGGGAAGGACGATTTTCTGCATATGGCATCTCTGGCTTGGGCCGTGTGGAGGGTGCGTAATCTCATGATTTTTGAGGATAGTACTCCAAACCCGGTGTTATTGGCCTCAAACTTCTGCAAAATGGTGGATGAATATAATGTGTATGCGAATAGGGTGTTCAGGAACATACCAAACAGGAGCAACAGCATTACGAGTTGGAAGCCTCCTCAACATGGGTTTGTAAAAATTAACGCAGGTTGTGAAGGTACTGATAGATATTATAGTTATGATAATATTTGTCGCATATTAAGATAATTATAGTGTATATTTTGTATCCTTGATCAATGGTACACACTCCAGATTGAGGAGTTTTTCCGAAATCTAATATGGTATCACAACTTAAGTTTTAGATCCAATTTTTTTGGTTTTTTTGTTTTTAATTTGGGATTTTAGCTTAGCTTCCGCATTCTTCTTTAGTTAATTAGTTAACCAAATTCTGTACAACTTGTTCCTTCCACCTAGCTTTTCTGTTAAATTATTTTGGCTTCTAGTAAGCATTTGACTTTGGCAATCAGTGCTTATAATCGTATTTTCTTACCAAAGCAGCCATGACTAAGGGCAGTGATCACCCACCACCGCCACCTCCACCTCCTCCATCGACGGAGTTGCATCCGGCTCTCTCTGTCAATAACATCAAGAACGCAATTTCTTGGATTCTTGATCGGGAAAAGGTACAATATTCTAATTGGGTGGAATTGTTTGAAGTTCGTTGCCACGCTTTTAACATTCTTGATCATATCGATCCAAACACCCCAAGATCGTCTGATATTTCTAAATTGAATCCCTATGGCTGCGTCTTGACTCCATTGTTAAACAATGGATATGTGGCACTATTTCAGTTGATCTCTTGGAAACCGTCTTATGTCGTGCATGGAGACTCTGCTCAAAAAATTTGGAATAAGTTGAAAGACCTATTCCAAGAAAACAAGAACGCGAGAGTTGTTTACCTTGAAAACCAATTCAATTTCCTTTATATTTGTCTGATTTTTCGGACGTTTCTTCCTACTGTAGCTAAAGAACTTGAAGGATCAATTGGCTGCGGTGGACCAGCCGATGTCGGAGCAGAAACTTGTTATGGCCTCGTATCAGGGCTTGTTTACACTGATTTTGATATGGTGGCTACAATCATCCAACAAACTGAACCCCTTCCATTTTTTGAGACCGCAAGGTCACGACTGCTCCTTGAGGAGTCAAGACGTGCGAATGACCAAGGCAACCAAGCTACCTCCTTCGTGGCGCAAAGCTCGAGTGCCCTTGCAAACTCCGCAGCACAGCAGTCGAACCAGCCATAACAACATCAACACTCCGATGGCGGCGCCGGACCTGGTGGTGGTGGTCGCGAGACCGGCCGTGGTCGGGAAAGGGGAGGTGCAAGTAAAGACCGTGGTCGGGGTAAGGGGCGTGAGAACAACCAACAGCAGTAACAAATCTCTAATGCTCCTAATCCCCAACAAAATTGGGTTTCATCTCAATCCCAACAATGGGCCAGGAGCCTCAACAATGAGCCTCAGCACCATGTCCATATCCTCAGCAAGCAAGACCAATTGGACAGCCACTGCACCAAGGCCCAATCTAGGGGTCCAATATTATCCTCAACAGGCTTATGCAATGCAATACCCAATTTATCAAGCTGCTCCTCCATTCTTCGGGCCACCTATGACACCAACCGAATTGGGTAATTGATTGTAAAGTACTTTTAATTTATACGGTATATTATCTTAGGTACATATAATTAATTTTAAGGAAAGCAAATATTAACCCTCTATATATGTGATTACTCCGTCTAATTACAAAGTCCACTAAATTTTGTTGTAGACATGATTTTGTAATTAGACGGAGTAATCACATATATAGTTTGATTTATGTTCTAAGTTATAATATGACTTTAAAATATACATAATTATAAATTCTTTTTGTTTTATTCGTGCATTGCGCGGGAGCTAATCTAGTAACTATAACTAAAATAGAAACTGCTGACTTAATCATGTTCCAAATCTGTGCACGTGATGCTTTTTCATGAAAAATTTTCCCGCCTAAATGCATTGATGATATTATCTTATCAAATTTTTTTTAAGAAAATATTTAAAGCTAAGCTACTCCATTTAAATTGCTTTGAAAATTGTGAAAATTAGATTATGAATAATGACTACCACGGTTTACAAAATAAAATTCAAACACGGTATGGATGCTTCTACAAACTATAGTATAATTGTACAAATTTGCTAATGATAGGAAACTAAATTTTTTTTTACTGTCTTATTAATTAATGAGCTCTTTCTGTCATTTTGTTATCAAGTTACGGAAAAAGCATTTTTCTTTCTCTCATCTCTTTCTATTTTACAAATTATTTAGTATTTCAACTCTGCTTTCTAGTACATGTTACGGAGTATTTGTTAATATTATGTGCTACATGTTGATATATTCCTAATGGTCTTTCTTCTCTTTTCATGATGATAGTGGAAATAATGTGTATAGTGTATCGTATGTATGCCCTGAGTTGATATGCTTAACTCATGATTTTTGTCAAATGACTCAAAGTGAATTAAACACACATGGTCATCAACGTGGTGCTCAACATTAGCAATGATTTTAGACGAATTTTCTCTTAATGATTTGTGATTTTTTTTTTTTTTTTTGAGTAGTTGTTTGCATTGATCCTCAATATATGCTAAGGATGATATATTCATCATCATTCATTTTGATAAAATCGTGTATTATCGCATGGGACTAACCTAGTATAGTAATATGGAGTAACTATAACTATTAATTGGATTCATCAGATGTAATATCCAAATAAATTGATACAATGCATTATATAAATGGAGTACCAAAAAGTAAGAAGACCACATAAAATTAAGCCTAGAATTGGTAAATTAAAGGATAGATCCCAAAGACCCCTTTAACGTAAGCTAAGGAAACCACGAAAACGAACTTATATTTTTACATTTGTAACTATTACATCGTAAGACTCGTACTTGTGAATCCAATTAGAGCCTGACACATTATAATACTAACTATGAACACTATTAATTTGGAATTGAAGTAAATAACTTGACTAAAGGCTTGCAAAGACGCCACCTGAAAAAAAAAATTATAATTTTTGATTGGTTTGCTCATTTGTATTGTTGTATTGGTTCAAAGCATGTTTGTATGAACTTTTTTCCCCAAAAGTTACAAATAACAATTCAACACAATAATTGTTTGCTCGACCTCTCTCTAAAAAACACCAATAGGTTCCTCATTCGCATAAGGTATGTCACGCCAACAAATGTGTACTGTGCTCGATCTTTCTCTAAGAAAAACACCGATAGGTTTTCATTCTCGGAGATCACCACCCACAAATGTCCGCTTGATCTTTCCCTAAAATAACACCAATAGGTTCGTTGTTACTTATAGAAAGGTCGCCCTACAAAGGTCTGCTAGCAATTTAACAATATAAATTGTTAGGGTTGGTGAGTGCATAGCGGAAGCGAAGATGTGTTTGATTGAGAAATATAAACTAAATTGATAATTGGCAAGATAATTAATATAAATGAACACACAATTTTATACAACAACGAGCACTTTTATTCCACTATTTGAAAGTAGGAGAGTACAAGAACCCTTGAGGGTGATTATTGCAAGAGAACTCTCACTATAAGAAACTCACAAAGGAGTATTATGATAGTAGTGGAATATTACAAGGAGGGAGGATATTTTGTAAAAAGGCTTGTATTTGGTATGGCTTCTTGTGTTTTTGTGTTGTGTTGTTGTTGTTGTTATGTTATGAATGCCCTTGACCCATATTTATAGGTAAGGATGGAGGCTTCTAGATTCCTATGGGAATTTCTCCATAATTATGGCTCTTAATCTAGAGGCTTCTACTTCTAATATTCTCTAGAATATTCTAGGAGATATTAAGGTTGTAGATAACTCTAGAAAAATCAAGTGTAATCTTCTCTTGATTTTTCAGGAAGCTTCTAGATTATACTCCATTAATATAATGGGCTTATATAAATTGGGCCATACCCAACATAAATGTCTACATGATGATGTAATTTAACAATTTCCTTCCTTTCTTACCTCCCATATATAGGTATCACTATGGGAGGGTCTCCACAAAACATCAAACAGTGTAACAACAGTTATTACAAAAGTAGAGCTTAAACTATTTTAATTTCATACAGTATATACATATTCACCATAAGTTGGCTAATATATGCAATAAAAAGAAATAATGTAATATGTATTATCTTATAAAGCTGCAGACACAGTTTATAACGAGTAAATCTCTGTTACTCACTGTGAGAAACGTTTTTGTTTCTCACAGTGGCAGTTTCGTAAATAAAATATACCACCGTGACTAAAGTGGCAGTTGGCTAATACATGCAATAAAATGAAATAATGTAATATGTATTGTATATCTTGTAAAGCTGCAGACACAGTTTATAACTTCGCAGTATATAACCTTGAGTGGACCTACATCTCTATTATCGAGGGTAGAGCTCTGTCACAGAAACGTCATTAACTGACAATGATCTGCTATTTGATTGATCTGAGGAATTGTCTTGTGAAGGTTCACTTAGTAGCATGGGACGATTTTGTATGAAAAATGCTGGTTGCAAAGGCACTTCCAGGGTCATAGTGTAGCTACTTAGCATAAGAGATACTGAAGACATGGTTGGTCTATCGGCCATGTTATTCTGGACACACAGTAAACCGATGTGTATGCATCTCAGTATCTCAGCACTAAAAGCAGGGGATAGTGCAGGGTCAACAAGATTCCACGCTTTGCCTTCTTGCCAGTTTTTCCATGCCTAAGACATCGTAATTTCAATGTTAAGAAAGCTTGGTTTGTGTTAATTAATATTTATATAAGTTGAGTGTAAGAATAGATGATCACACTTACATAAGCAAGCAGATTTTTCTCATTTTCTCCAATTTGGAAAGAGCTATTCTTTTGGCCGCTAACAATCTCCAAAATAAGTACACCAAAGCTGAAGACATCCGACTTCAATGACACCTGACCTTGGATCAAATACTCGGGTGGCATGTAACCACTGTAACAAACCAATGTCATGTTTCAAAGTTAAGGTTTCAAACAATTAATAGTAATCTCAACATTGAATAAAGCTGCTATGCTATGATACTTACTGGGTACCAACTACTTTGCTTATCACTGCTTGAGATTGGTCAGTCTTAAACAACTTTGCTAGGCCAAAATCTGCAATCTTAGGAATAAATTCAGCGTCTAGCAGAACATTAGCAGCTTTCAAGTCACGGTGTATAACCCGCTGTTGTGATTCTTCATGAAGGTATAAGAGTCCTCTAGCAACCCCATTAATGATTTTAAGGCGCGTTTCCCAGTGCATAGATGCACGATGCTCCGGGTCTGTATTTATGTACAAACCTTAGATGATTTTGCCAAACTACTTTATGAAAAGAAAAAGATAGGACAACCATAAGCAGTAAATACTAACCAAAAAGGAAGCCATCAAGGCTTTTATTGATGACGAACTCATAGATAAGAAGCATTTCATCTTCTTCCAAGCAGAATCCGAGAAGTCTCACTAGATTCCTGTGATGCAGCTTGGCTAGGGTCAGAATTTCATTTTTGAACTGCTCTTCCCCTAGAACTGCATCCCGTTCGAACCTTTTAACTGCTATTTCTTGTCCATCAGTCAGCTTCCCCTGATTATAAAAATAACAAAGATTTATTCTTATTAGTTCTTGCATTTGATGGTATAAATCCTAGACAATTTTTGAACAATTACCTTGTAAACAGTGGCAGATCCACCTTTTCCGAGCATATTATCGACAGCAAAGTTCTCTGTTGCAACCTTTATTACCCCAGTACTGAATTGTAAGGTTTGAAGAGTGTCCATTTCTTCCTCTATGCAAATCATATGAACAATAATACAAGATTAGCTTTCTAGTTTACTTTTAAAATTGGACTGCTACTAGTCTAATAGATAAGAATCCTTGCTTACTGTGAAAATTTCCAGAAAACTTTCTCTGCTTCTTCCTTCGTACAAAGATAGAGATGGAAGCTATGATAAGGATGAGTACTAATGATCCAACAATCGGAACAATGATAGCAATGATTTTATGTGACTTGCTACTACTTGCACCTAAAAAAAAAAAACAAAACACAAATCCATGATACGAGTTGGACTAACTAAAATACTGAAAGAAAGCTAAGTTAACCAGAGAACCAAAAATTCTATGCATATTTTTTTACCATGTGCAGAAGAAGTAGCATTTCTGGTGGAGCCGGGTGGAGTAGCGACATAAGTTACATTCTTATAGAAAGGATAAAGTTCATAACGAAGATTGCAACTAGGCGAAATCACTCTTCCTCCTGTAGCCATAAAGAAAGGACTGGTGGTGATAAAATACTTTGTGAAGACACTCAAAGTGATATTTTGCACACACTTAACACAGTCGAGCCTAGTCAAGTCAGGACTACACTGAACAAGTCCATACAAGGATTGCTTGGCCGTAATTTTCGTGTTTCCGGTAGCAAATTTGAGAATAGAATTACCTAATGAAGCTTTGTTTTGCAAAGAGGTCATTAATGTAGTAAGTGAACTATTTAACTTGTGAATATTATCAGTAACATTGCCATCAAACCGAACAGCCCAAAATGGCCTATCTGTTAAAACATGAAACAGACTGATGTTTGTGTAATATATTACACAGTTCTCAGAATACCCGAGTGCCTTCATACTGTTGGGACAGACTGAAAGCAGAGTAGTAGCAGAAGAACGGACACAATCACGACAATCATCAACTGAGACATCGGCCCTGCAGAGGGACATGGCTTCGACTTTGTTGGGTTGTTGGCCGGCGGTGAAGTTATAGTAGCCGTAAGTGATTTGGGTGTCTGAAGACATAGAATTGAGGGCTGTTTTAAGGTTTGTTAGATAAGCATTGGGAGTGGAGTGATTGTCTCCACACTCTTTATCGAGAAACTCAAATAATTGAGCAGAAGTTTTGGGAATTACATAAAGTAGTTGAACCACAAATACTAAGAAGAATAACTTGGTTAATTCCATGTTTGCTGTGAATGTGATTCAGATGGTAGCTAACAGAGGTCTATAAATAAATATTAAATGATGAAAAGGGTAAATCGGGTCATAAAAATATATTGTATGACAAAAAGGATAAGTCGGGTCACAGGTTGTTATCATACGAGTCATAGCGAAGTTGCCTTATATTCTGTTGAAATTTATAATCAACTTGGATTGTTTTAAGAAACTACGAAGTATTTTATCTTTCGGGAATCTGGACATGAAGCATTGGCGGACCTGGCCTTGTGCATGGTGAGTCAAATGACTCATCAGGGCCCAAAAAAAAAATTCTAAGTTTTTTTTTTTAAAAAAAAAAAATTGTTTTCTTTGGTTGATTTTGTTGTTGTTTGTTTGGTAAACTTTGAACCTTTTGTTAATGTTGTTGGATTTTTGATGAAATTTGAACCTTTTTTACCATGTGAATTGTAGTAAGTGTTTATTTAGGGTGTTTATTGATGTTAATTATATCTATCAAATTGTCAATACACCATTGGCTTTGGTAGATTTATATGGGGTTTCGCATATGTGCTGATTTGATTGGCGATTCAGACGATTGCTTATGATATAGTCGACCCACCCTAATGATATAGTCAATTATGTCTGTCAAATTGTCAATACATCCTAATGCTTGTACAGATTTTAATCTTGTCAATTATTAGAAAGCTAAGCTTGTCATGTTGTCAATTTTTTTTTTTTACATATTTGGTTATCGATTGTGACTCAGCAGTCAGAAATTCCTGGATCCGCCGCGCACACGAAGGATTCTCTTTTGGACATACTGACACTATGGATGAGTGCGTCGTCTATGATCTATGAATTCAATCTTATTCCATAACACATAGATATGTAAGGTACTGTTCATTTCACCTTAAAAAATAATATTAAGTAAAAATAATTTCAATTCAATAAAAATAAGTTTAGTCCAGTAAAAATTATTTCAGTTCAGCAAAAATAAGTCCAGTTTAGTAAAATTCAGTAACTTTATAGAATAAATATAACATAAAATCAGTAAAAAATAATTTTAGTTGAGCAAAAATAATTGTTGTTTAGTAAAAATAATTTCAGTTTAGCAAAAATAATTTCAATTCAGCAAAAATAAGGTGAAGTGAACGACGGCTAATGGATTAACTATTCCACGTTAAAGGAATAAGAAAATTAACATATTTGACTATTTAATATAATTGTTAAGTCATTGAATAATTACATTTCCATTACCATGCTTCATTTCCACCATAAGATAAAAGATAAGCTCTATTTTATATTTTTTGGGTGCAAAACTGCAAAATGTGGTAAACGGTCTTCCTAAAGTACTACCAGGCATAACACGTTACAACTTACAACAGACGATTAGTTGAAGTTGAAAGTGGAAAATTATACTCGTAGTAATTTGGAAAAAACTTCAATAATGAAAAAGTGGACTAGACTTTCAAAGAAATTGATATTTCGTGTATGGACATATGATTTCAATTTTTAAAGCTGAAATTTCTCAGAAACAATAAAGAAATGTAAATCACTTTCATCTAATTATTTTAACGCAATATATTTTAGTTGTAATTTGAACTCATGTAATGTGATTCACTATTATGTAAACTTATATTTCCAAATATAGGATGTGTCTATTCTCCTATATTTTAGTATATAAAGCCACAAACACAACTAAGAGGAAAGAGATAATAATAATTTTAAAAAAAGTATAAAGAATTTTAATTCAAAAAGTATGTTTTTTTTTTTAAAAAAAAAAAAAAAAAGCCGATTTAAAATAGTGTTATACAAACAGAAAGAGTACTTGTCCAAAAAAAAAAAAAAATATAGTAAAACATACCATCCCTCCTTATTTAATTACTTGCTCCACTTTCCTTTTTAGTGGGCCTTCCAACTATCGGATTGTAATATTTACATTTTTTTTTTCTCCTAGCTATTATACTTTATTCTTTTACCAACCACGCGTACTTTATATTTTAATTTTATTATTTTATACTATTATTTCTCCTAATAAAATTCTGCAGATGACTTGAAGAAACGGAGCAAGTAATAAAATACGGAGGACGTATGCCCAAAGTGGATAAAAGATAAGCTCTATTTTATATTTTTTGGGTGCAAAACTACAAAATGTGGTAAACGGTCTTCCTAAAGTACTACCAGGCATAACACGTTACAACTTACAACAGACGATTAGTTGAAGTTTGAAAGTGGAAAATTATACTCGTAGTAATTTGGATAAAACTCCAATAATGAAAAAGTGGACTAGACTTTCAAAAAAATTGATATTTCGTGTATGGACATATGATTTCAATTTTTAAAGCTGAAATTTCTCAGAAACAATAAAAAAATGTAAATCACTTTTATCTAATTATTTTAACGTAACATATTTTAATTGTAATTTGAACTCATGTAATGTAATTCATTATTATGTAAACTTATATTTTCAAAATATAGGATGTGTCTATTCTCCTATATTTTAGTATATAAAGCCACAAACACAACTAAGAGGAAAGAGATAATAATAATTTTAAAAAAAGTATAAAGAATTTTAATTCAAAAAGTATGTTTTTTTTTTTAAAAAAAAAAAAAAAAGCCGATTTAAAATAGTGTTATACAAACAGAAAGAGTACTTGTCCAAAAAAAAAAAAAAAAATATAGTAAAACATACCATCCCTCCTTATTTAATTACTTGCTCCACTTTCCTTTTTAGTGGGCCTTCCAACTATCGGATTGTAATATTTACATTTTTTTTTCTCCTAGCTATTATACTTTATTCTTTTACCAACCACGCGTACTTTATATTTTAATTTTATTATTTTATACTATTATTTCTCCTAATAAAATTCTGCAGATGACTTGGAGAAACGGAGCAAGTAATAAAATATGGAGGACGTATGCCCAAAGTGGATAAAAGATAAGCTCTATTTTATATTTTTTGGGTGCAAAACTACAAAATGTGGTAAACGGTCTTCCTAAAGTACTACCAGGCATAACACGTTACAACTTACAACAGACGATTAGTTGAAGTTTGAAAGTGGAAAATTATACTCGTAGTAATTTGGATAAAACTCCAATAATGAAAAAGTGGACTAGACTTTCAAAAAAATTGATATTTCGTGTATGGACATATGATTTCAATTTTTAAAGCTGAAATTTCTCAGAAACAATAAAAAAATGTAAATCACTTTTATCTAATTATTTTAACGTAACATATTTTAATTGTAATTTGAACTCATGTAATGTAATTCATTATTATGTAAACTTATATTTTCAAAATATAGGATGTGTCTATTCTCCTATATTTTAGTATATAAAGCCACAAACACAACTAAGAGGAAAGAGATAATAATAATTTTAAAAAAAGTATACAGAATTTTAATTCAAAAAGTATGTTTTTTTAAAAAAAAAAAAAAAAAAAGCCGATTTAAAATAGTGTTATACAAACAGAAAGAGTACTTGTCCAAAAAAAAAAAAAAAAAAAAAGAAATAGTAAAACATACCATCCCTCCTTATTTAATTACTTACTCCACTTTCCTTTTTAGTGGGCCCTCCAACTATCGTACTTTAATATTTTCATATTTTTTTTCTCCTAGCTATTATACTTTATTCTTTTACCAACCACACTTACTTTATATTTTAATTTTATTATTTTATACTATTATTTCTCCTAATAAAATTCTGCAAATGATCTGGAGAAACGGAGCAAGTAATAAAATACGGAGGACGTATGCCCAAAGTGGATAAAATAGTAGGAGCTATGTAAAGATGTAACCATTATTGTAAGTATTTAAATCATTCCATATGAAGACTATAATTACTTTTAAAAAATACACTATATATAATTTTACAATTTACATGATCTAATCTTGTTTCAAAATAATAATAATAATAATAATAATAACAATAATAATAATAATAATAATAAGATAAAATAAATAGAATTGAAATTACATGATCTAATCTAGTTTATTTATTTATTTATATTTTGGGTGAAATCTAAAAAATAACTTCTAATAAGTTGGCCGTCCAAAATAGTCAAATTGTGGAACAACTTAGGAAAAAGTACTAAAGTAGTGCCCCTCTTCAAACGGAAAGAATTGACGAGTGCACAATCAACAGTTGACAGTATCATTGACGTAAGAAGGTGGGCACAAAATGTTTAAGAGGAGTAGAGAAGGCTTAATTGTATTTAATGGTGTCATCTTCGAATTATTACGAATTATTACAGTAATATTAATTTATTATTAGTCAATATGGATGAGCTAAGTTTGATATTTTGGTCTTTAGGCTTAACTGAAATTCAATCCTTGGATGATTGAAATGATTAGACTGAAAATCAACGGAGTAATAAAGTAAGATCCCAAAAGCATAAGAATGAAAGCCTCCTTTTTTTAATTGATGTGGTTTAGAATATAAAAATAAAAAATTCGTAATATATTTCATGTTTGTTCACATCTTAATCTCAAAAAATCTATGGAGTAGATATATGCGCAAATCAATGTTATGATGATCGTTAAACAGAGGGAATATGGTTGATTAATAAGTCAATAACCTTGCAAGTAGGGGAACAGCATGTCCCTATAAGTCTGTATGTAACATGGTAGATTGATGAGTGTTGTACAGTTGTGACAATAAATAGTACTGTCAAAAATCGAATCGAAACGGGGAAACCGAACCGATTTAAACCGATCCGAATGAGAACCGAACTGATAAAAAACCGTTTTTATGAAACCGAAAACCGACCCGTACCGCATTTTAGTAAACCCGAAACCGAACCGATCCGAGTAACGTTAAACCATTTAAGAACCGAACCAAATCTAAACCGAACTGAAAGGAAACCGAACCGAAAATGAACCGAACCGTTTCTAACCCGAAACCGTTTGAACTAGCATAAAAACCGTTTACACCGAACCGTTTATAAACCGAACCGTTTATGAACCGAACAGTTTATAAACCGAACCGTTTGAAAATCGAACTGATTATAAACCGAACCGCTTATAAACCGAACTGTTTATGAACCGAATCGCTTATAAATCGAACCGTTTACAAACCACTTACTACTAGCAGTGGTTATTGGGCGGGTCGATGCAGGTCATTAGCGATCGGTTGCGAGTCAAGATGAATATTTAGTGGGTCAAGGTAGAGTCAAGGTCGGGTCAGGGTCGAGATAATAGTGAAACGGGCCATTAACTTCTACTTTCTGCTATCAGTTTATGCAAATATATAATGATAAACGAATCTTAATTATCAGTCTTGTTGACTAATTAAGTATCAAATACCAAATTGCAAATTTCGATGTCACAACAACTCATCAAATCATGATTATGACTCTATTAACTAAATGATCAAATAAGAAGCAGATAATAATTTGATAGTAAAACAATAATACATTAATGCACTAAACTTTTATAATCTACTTCGTAATAAACTAGTAAGATCAGTGTGGCTAAACTTGAAACATAACATGATATGTATTTATAAAATTAATGAGAATTTGCATATAATATAATGCATCAATATGAAGTGATGAAGTCTCGGCTTGATATAAAACTTGTTAACTAGCAAAAAGTTAGAAAGTAGTATAAAATTTCAAACCAAAACTGTTTGATTGGCTGAATTCAAATGCCTCGATAAAAAATCGATTTTTTGAAATCAGAAACAGACCCGAACCGTAATTTAGTAAACCAGAAATAAAACCGATCCAAATAGTGTTAAATCGTAGAAGAATCGAACCCTTTAACAAATCGAACCAGTTATAAACCGAACTAAAATTAAACCGAACCAAAAAAGAACCGAACCGTTTCTAACCCGAAACTGTTTGAACCGGGATAAAAACCGTTTACACCGAACCGTTAACAAACCGCAACCCGTCTGCACCGAACCGTTAACTACCCGAACTGTTTACAACCCGGACCGTTTACAACCCGAACCGAATTTAAACCGGGATAAAAATCGTTTACACCGAACCGTTAACAAACCGCAACCCGTCTGCACCGAACCGTTTACAACCCAAACCGAATTTAAACCGTTCAAGAATAGACCGAAACCGAATTGAACCGTAAATTATTAAACCTAACTGAAACCGACCCATAAGACATTTAAACCGATTTTAAACTGACCCGATTTCAAACCGAACCGATTTCAAATCGAACCGAAACCGAACTGTCAAACCGTTTTAACAGTGCTAACAATAAAGCTTTTGTTCCACAAGAGTCTATGTAGGGCAGTCTTATTAGTTATCTAGTAGGCTAGTACAATGTTTATCTTCTTTTCTTGGATATTCATTGTCAAATTGTCATGTTCTTGTCCTTCTAGACACTATGGAAAAAAAAATTATGTCAAGCTATAATACAAGGAACAAATAGGTAATAAACTAATTATAAGAAGCCAAAAATGACTAAAACAAAAATGTATCACGAGTCAAGCTAAAGGAACAAAATTACCTTGATCAATTGATCTAGTAGTACCCTAAATTCTAGGACGTAGTACACAATTACTAATATTATTATTATCTGAAATAATACAAAGTATTATTCTTGCAATAATTTTTTAAAATGAACAATTGGCTCAGCACAGATGATTCTATGGTAGTCATCTTTAAAATGACTACCATTACACTAATTTTATTACTTTTTAATGTCAAAATTATTTACAAAACATTTATCTAAAAATTTATTTATTAATTTTGAAATAATTTTTGAATTTCTTTTATAATTTTCCTAATTAATTTACAAAATTTAGTTTTTATTATCACTAAAATTAAAAAATAATTCATAAATTAATCATAAAAATATGAAAAATATGAAAAATAGATTTTAAAAATAAGAAAAAAGATTTTAAAAATAAGAAAAAAAATAAATTTGTAATTAATTTTTGCATAGAAAATAATTAAAAAATACACTATTTATAATTTTATAATTTACATGATCTAATCTTGTTTCAATAATAATAATAATAATAAGATATGGTTTCATTCCCTTCTCCTTTTCTTCGCTTGGGGAATTAGAGAAGGAGACTGTTGTGTTGCTGAAACGGGTTCAGAGGTTCTTGACTACGCAAGACATTAGGGCTCGTGCTGCAGCTCATATCTTCACTAGGGTAGGCTTTGCTATAGCTAGAGGAGTGGGGGCCCAGATTGTATCTCGGCTTCTCACTAATTTATTGTAGGTTGTATGACTTTCTCTGTTTTTGAGATATAATAATAATAATAATAATAATAATAATAATAATAATAATAAGATAAAAAAAAAATGAAATTACATGATCTAATCTAGTTTATTTATTTATTTATATTTTTGGGTGAAATCTAAAAATAACTTCTAATAAGTTGGTCGTCCAAAATAGTCAAATTGTGGAACAACTTAGGGAAAAGTAAAAGTACTAAAGTAGTGACCCTCTTCAATGGGAAACGGAAAGAATTGGCGAGTGCACAATCAACAGTTGACAGTATCATTGACGTAAGAAGGTGGGCACAAAATGTCTAAGAGGAGTAGAGTAGGCTTAATTGTATTTAATGGTGTCATCTTCGAATTATTACTAATTATTACTGTAATATTAATTTATTATTAGTCAATATGGATGAGCTAAGTTTGATATTTTGGTCTTTAGGCTTAACTGAAATTCAATCCTTGGACGATTGAAATGATTAGACTGAAAATCAACGGAGTAATAAAGTAAGATCCCAAAAGCATAAGAATGAAAGCCTCCTTTTTTTAATTGATGTGGTTTAGAATATAAAAATAAAAAATTCGTAATATATTTCATGTTTGTTCACATCTTAATCTCAAAAAATCTATAGAGTACATATATGCGCAAATCAATGTTATGATGATCGTTAAATAGGGGGAATATGGTTAATCAATAAGTCAATAACCTCGCAAGTAGGGAAACAGCATGTCCCTATAAGTCTGTACGTAACATGATAGATTGATGAGTGTTGTACTGTTATGATAGATTGATCTAGTAGTACCCTAAACTCTAGGACGTAGTACACAATTACTAATATTACTATCTGAAATAATACAAAGTATTATTCTTGCAATAAATTTTTAAAAAGAACAAATTGGCTCAGCACAGATGATTCTATGGTAGTCATCTTTAAAATGACTACCATTACACTAATTTTTTTTATTATTTTTTAATGTCAAAATTATTTATAAATCATTTATCTAAAATTTTATTTATTAAGTTTGAAATACTTTTTGAATTTTTTTTTTATAATTTTCCTAATTAATTTACAAAATTTAGTTTTTATTATCACTAAAATTAAAAAATAATTCATAAATTAATTATAAAAATATGAAAGAATGAAAATAGATTTTAAAAATAAGAAAAAAAAAACATTTGTAATTAATTTTTGCATAGAAAATAATTAAAAATTAGCCAATATAAAAATTAGTATAATAGATGACTACCATAGAATTTTCATTTTGTATAATTTATTAGTGATAAATTTGAGCTCAAATCAAAGCTACTTCGCAAAGATAACAAAAAGTCACTCCGTATTTCTTAACTATTTATACAAAAGAACCAAGAAAATAATATTCAAATCAGTGTATTTTTAATTAAAACGCTAGGAAATCTATTTCTGATAAAATACATCGTGTTTTGTTATAAGGCTAAACTCACAATAATACATCAATCTATTTCACCTGTTTGTCTAAATTTAGTTGTCACAAGTAACATGGTTTATATATACTATTCACTTGACAATTAGGCATCCCTTCGATACCTTCAAGGGCCATCTTAAGCTCCATCACCTAGGGTGCAACTCTGTTATCGAAACATTATTGATTGAACCTCCCTCTGATCTTATACTCGACTTAGTCGTTGTGCTCCACTCCAAGAGCATATCGGGTAGATTTTGGCTCTCGGTACAAAATGCAGGCTGCGCCGGCACTTGAAGTGTAACAGAATCACTACTCAACATCAGATCGACTGCAGATATCGTTGGCCTGTCTACAGGGTTTTCTTGGACACACAACAAACCGATGTGGATGCATCTCAATATCTCGGTACTAGAACCTGGTGGTATTACAGGATCTACCAGATTCCAAGCATTGCCTTCAGTCCAATTTCTCCAAGCCTATAAACCAGTGTTGCAATGCCATTTATGAATTTTTGTAACATTGTAAAAGAAAGTTGTCAAAATATGTCAAATTTTTATTAGGTAACTTACGAAGCTTAAGAGGTTTTCTTGATTCTCTTCATCGTTAGAAAATGAAGTAATCCTTTGTCCGCTTACTATCTCTAGGACGAGTACACCAAAGCTGTAGACGTCTGACTTTACTGATACTTGACGTTGAAGAGCATACTCAGGTGAAATGTAACCTCTGCAAAAACAATATAATATATTTCTTGTACAAATTAAAGAAATCATAAAAACATAAGCCAATAATTTTGTAGGTAGAGTGAAGATTTTGGATGCTTACAAGGTACCGACAATTTTGCTAGCCAGTGTTTCAGTTTGATCAAAGTTAAATAGCATTGCCTTACCAAAATCCGCGATCTTTGGATAGAAATCCTCGTCTAGGAGAATATTTGCTGCTTTGAGGTCGCGATGTATGATTTTTAGTCTAGAATTTTCATGGAGGTACAAGATCCCTCTAGCTATGCCATTTATGATTTTGTACCGTGTTTCCCATTGCATAGACTGACGACTTAATGGATCTGCATTTGATTACTTGTAACAAAATTTTAGACAATCTTATTGATCAATGAAAATAATTCCCCTTGAGGTACCAAATTCTGCAAATCTCAAATCATCTAATATAACAATGCACCATAATTATTTGTATAATCTTTCTACCGGGAATTGAACAGATTTATTAGTACCTTTGTTGTATTAGCATGACATTACTAGTACTTCATATGAATTTATATTAAAAGGAGAGTTCATCACTCACCAAATATAAACTTATCAAGGCTTCTATTAGCAACGAGCTCGTAGATGAGAATCATTTCTTTTCCATGTAAGCAAAATCCCAAAAGTCTCACCAAATTTCTATGTTGGAGCTTTGCTAATATCAGAATTTCATTTTTAAACTCTGCATGGCTCTGCCCCGAGTTTGTTACAAGTTTCTTCACTGCTATCTCTTGTCCATCACGAAGTACACCCTGAAAACATGGTTAGGAAATTCAAAAAAGATGGCTTGTTTGAAGTCATATGTACTAGCTAGTTGTTTGATTGAATTAGTACCTTATAAACAGAGCCAAATCCGCCTTCTCCGAGCTTATAGTCCTCAGAAAAGTTCTGTGTTGCCTGCTTTATAGCTCCAAGACTAAATTGTAACGATCTTAGGGCCGCAATTTCATCTTCTGCACTTACCAATAACAAAGTTAGCTACAACTTTATATACAAGAAGCAAATTACATTAAAGAAATTAAAGCTGTAATTAAACCAAAAATCTTACTGCTAAATTTCACCATCCAAGAATTCCTTGATTTTCTTTTCTTTATTAAGATGCTGAAGATGATGCTTGTAGCAAGTAACATTGTTGATACGCCAAGTGCGATGGAAATGATACTGACTATATGAGTCTTACCACTTTTTCGGCCTACCAAAAAACATACAATAATTGATAAATCATGTAAGCAGAACATTTCTTTGAAAGATCAATGAAGAATTGGAGTATAAATAATTATGTGCTCCATATTTACCTGGAATAGGAGCATTTGAACTGATGTTGACTGACGACGTAGGCAGGGGTTCATTAGGCACATTCCCATAGAAGGAGTTGATATTATACCGAACAAAGCAATTCGGTAAATCCATCATAGCACCAGAAGCCGTATAATTCGACTGAACACAACACGAAGGTAAATAATCAATTAACCCTTGAATACACTGCATACACCTTCGCTTTGACAAATCTGGTGTACACTGCACAAGACCATACAAACTCTGACCTCCAGAAGTATTAGCCTTGTCTGCTGCATACTTCTTCTCTGAATTACCCGAACCTGCTCGATTCTTCAACGATTGCATCAGCAAAGACAGTGAATCACTGAAGCCACGAGTATTCGTAACAGGTGTTTTATCTACAAGTAACCACGGGTCTACCACATCTTGTACTTCCCCATAAATAGAACGGTTTGAGAAAAATACAGAGCAATACCCACTATACCCAAATCCTTCCTTTTGGTTAGGACAAACGGTATTAATCAGCAAAGAAGCCGAGTTTTTAATACAATTGCGGCACGTACTAACAGGGACATAACCCCTGCATAGGGCTAATGAACTCACTTTGTCCGGTTCGTGTCCTGCTGTCATATTGTAAAACCCGTAGGTGATTCGAGTGTCTGTCGATAGAGAGTTTAAGACTGCTTGAAGGTTGGATTGGTACGTGCTGTTTGGTGTGTACGTGGTGTCGCTGCACCACTGCGAGCGGAATGCGCTTTGGGCTGATACAAACTTGGGTATGGTATAAGAAACTATGAGACTGAGCACTAAGAAGTAAACATTAGAAGACTCCATATTAGCATTAATTTTGTTTTTTAAGAGATGCAAAAAGATTGAAGAAAGAAAAAAAAGTACAAACTAAAGTAAGAAAAGGAAGAAAGCAAGGTGAATATTTTTCGTGAGAATCAATTTTGGTTGACGAACAATCAATGAGATGGGGAGAAGTTGGTATCAACTTTCAAGTTTTCAACTCATGTTGTTTCTTCAAAACTAATGATGCGTAATTAATTACTCCATCCGTATCGTATTTTTTTGAGTCAGTTTATTTTTGTTTGATACACTTTGACTATTCTTCTCTCGAAAAGCATTCAATTTCTAATTAAGTGACTTAATAAAAAAGTTAAAATTGGGTCTGAATTATATTCTACTGACTTGGCGACAAAAAAGTTTTTTTATGGGGTCAAAGGTCACAGACAAAATAGGCTCAAAATTAAAGCCCATTGGTTAAAATGCTTAAATGGTAGCTACATTATTTTTATTTTTTTTTACCAGTTTTGCTCCTTTGAATTGAAATTGTAATGGTCAAAACATACATTAGAATTCCATCTATGCATATGACCATATTAATCAAGCAGTACTATCGAGGGTAGACTTGTGTGATGGAACCCTCATTAACTGAACAAGCAGGCAATCGACTACTCGATTGGTTTGAAATATTCTCCGGTGAAGGTATACTTGATGGTGTGTGGCATCGTGAGAAAAACGCAGGTTGTGAAGGTATACTTGATGGTGTGGCATCGTGAGAAAAACGCAGGTTGTGAAGGTATACTTGATGGTGTGGCATCGTGAGAAAAACGCAGGTTGTGAAGGTATACTTGATGGTGTGTGGCCTCGTGAGAAAAACGCAGGTTGTGAAGGTCGTTTAGAGTCAAGGTGCTGCTACTTGGCATAAGACCTACTGAAGACGTAGTAGGTCTATTGACCATGTTATGTTGCACACACAACAAACCAATGTGTACGCATCTCAATACCTCTGTACTAAATGCAGGGGATAATATAGGATCAACAACATTCCATCCATTTCCCTGTAGCCAATTTTTCCATGCCTGTGACATCGAAATAACATCGTTAGGCTATTTAATTTATTTTGTTAGTTATCGATTTTTACAATTTGTAATCATACTTACAAAGATAAGCATATTTTCAGGATTGTCTCCGGATTGGAATGAGCTAATCCTTTGACAGCTTACAATCTCTAGGACGAGTACTCCAAAGCTAAAGACATCGGCCTTCATAGAAACTTGACCATGAAGGACGTACTCAGGTGCCATGTATCCACTAACACAATCATATTCAATTCAATCTCTCAAAGTTAAAGATCAAATTGATGATGAATTTATATTGAGTACTCTTTAACTATATTTAAATAGTTACGTACTAGGTTCCAACAATTTTGCTTGCTAATGCTTGAGTTTGATCAATGCTAAACAGCCTTGCCGTACCAAAATCAGCAATCTTTGGATTAAATTCTGCATCGAGCAAAACGTTGCCTGCTTTAAGGTCACTAGGAATAATCCGTAGTCTAGAATCTTCATGAAGGTACAATAATCCTCTAGCAATGCTTTCAATGATTTTGTAACGTGTTTCCCACGGTATAGATGCGCCATGCATAGGATCTGCATTGATAAAAAAAAAAACTATTAATTAAGCAATCAGTATACTTTGACATTTTGATGTAAAAAGATTCCTCATATACTTACCAAATAAGAGATTATCAAGGCTCTTGTTTGTTACAAACGCGTAAATAAGAGCGGAACTTGTTCCCACCCTATCGACTATGAAATTTCCTTCACCTCACAGATTACAACTCTCACAATCCCCAAGATCATAATTACAACAAGTAATACAAGACCTAATGCACTTAATATGAGAAGTATGGAACTCTCTTCTCGTTATTACTCACTGGGATATTATGCTCAAGAACTTGTACATTGTTGAGATAGATTGCATGAGTATTTATAGAGAAAGCTTAGTCATTAACCTTCCACTATAATCACGTATACATGTCAACTCCCCACTAGCATATTGTGAAGTAATCATGACAGATGGTGATCATGATGGAGGTTTCCTAGCCTTGCTCACTGATCCACTATCTCAACAACTTGCTAGATATTAACTTTGAGAAAACCGTATAAAGAGAACAATAAATCGTTTGTTGACTTCTTCAAAATAATATTTATTAAGAAGATAATTTGTTAAAGGATATTTATATAAAATACTTTATTTAAATACTAAGATAAAGAACATAATTAAAGTAAAAGTATAATAATACAATTCTATTTATTTAATTATTAAAACAGTAGAAAAGATATTTTTGTTTGAAAAGATAATAAATTAATTTTATTAATTTATTTATAAAACAATAATATCCGATTTTATTAAAAAGTAGACTAATATAAAATATCCTTTTTACAAACTTATTGAAAATAGTTTTATCATAATTCTAAGAAACAATTTTTATATTCCAGTTTAACGTTATTTATTTTAATCTTAATAACGTGCCTCACTGAGTTCCATAACAACTTATATTGTAAGTGCTTACAATTAATCTAGAATGAGAAATTGCACGAGGTGTTTTCATGAATGCTGCTCCACATTCTTTAATTTGTGTTCCTACTCCGGAACGAACTTTGTTGCTTAAACCTTTCATTCACCAAAGACTTAAAACACTCATTAGTCAAGTTTGTCAGTTTGTCCATCAAAACCAAAAGGGTCAACAATTCCTGTGATGAAGCTTGGCTAAAATCAAATTTTCGTTATTGAATTGTACATCCCCCTGAACTGACTTCCTCGCTAACCTCTTCACGGCTACTTCACGTGTATCTGGTAGCTTACCCTTAAGTAGAGAAGATGATTAGTTAAAATTTGGAGTAAACAAATTCTTTGTTCTGTTTTTGGATCACATGTTACCTTGTACACGGTTCCAAAACCTCCTTTTCATCTGAAAAATTGTCTGTTGCAACCTTGATGGTCCCAAGACTATATTGTAAGGACTGCAGGGTTTCAATTTCTTCTTCTACGTACATCACAAAAATACAACGTATAAGAAAAATATGCTACATACTCTGTAACACGGTAGTACAGTACAAAATAAGTCATGTGACTTATGTTTTACTTACTTTTAAGGCTTGCTGTAGCTTTTTTCTGCGCCTTTCTCCTTAGTAAGATGTAAATTGACGCCATGGTTATGATTAGTGCTAGTGATCCAGCAATTGGAATGACAATAACAACGGAGTTATGAGACTTCGTGCTCTTTTCTACAAACATCAAAAAATAATTTAATGTGGAAAACTCATGTTGGATATCTAATATCACATAAATATGTAACAGAAATATAAAAATTCGTGTTAGAACAGTAATATATATTGTAACTATTATGATATAATCAGTAGAAATATATGATAAGAGTATAAAACATAATTTTGGATTTCAACCATCAGCTTTAGCTTTTGGTTGAATTGGTCCTTTAACGTGGTATCAGAAAAATTGACTTATAAGCTTGCTGTTACCTTGTTCATCAATAGCGCTTCTGTTTGATACTTGTGGGGGTGGTAATGACGTTGAAGATGGACTACCAACATCGATTACATGGCCATAAGAAGATTGCATTCCATAACGAAGATTACAGCTAGGAGTTATCACCCGCGCTGCTACAGCCATAAGTGTAGGCGTGATAAAATATATGGGAAAGTAGCTAAAGAGGTGTTGGACACACATAACACAATCAAGCCTAGATAAATCAGGACTACACTAAACATGTCCATACAAAGTTTGATTAGTACTTGAAAGATTAGTCTGTCCTGCGGCTGATTTTAGCTCAGAGTTTCCTAATGAAGCCTGATTTTGCAAGATACTCATTAAGGAAGTTAGACTATGGTTAACACCCGTGATATTCGATACATTATCCGTACCATTCCAAAGAGCCCACCAAGGCCTAACTCTTACAGTATGAAAAGTGGTGTCGTTTGAGACAACTAGACAAGTATCATGCAGTGATCAGTGAACCCCAATGCCTGTGTTTTGTTAGGACATGATAATGGGAGATGTGTAACCGAGCTTTGAAGGCAAAGCCGACAAGTAATCATAGGGACATCAGCCCTGCAAAGGACCATGGCTTCGATTTTGGTGGGTTGCTGGCCCGCGGTGAAATTGTAGTAGCCCTTGGTGATTCGAGTGCTGGAGGACATAGTGTTAAAGACTGTTTCGAGGTTGGATTCGAAAGTGCTGTTTCGAGTGTAAGTGATGTTTCCACATCTGGTGTGGAGGAACTAAAACTGAGCAGAAGTTTTGGAAATTAAAGAAATAAGAAGGATAAGTAAAACTAACAAGATTGAATCTTGTAACGCCATTAAAATTCTTTTGAGTTAGGCTAACAATAATGTTAATAGACTTTATAATATGCAAGAACCAAGTGCTGAGGACTATCAAATTGCCAAAACTTCAAATGTATAAATACTCTACTTATGGAGATATAATAAGATTTTTTCAATAATTAAAAAAAAATATATATATTAGCTACTTGATCACATTGACATTTATCAAAAAACGTGACATTGATCAAGTTGAATTATTACTTGAATGATCACATTGATTTCCCATTACTAGCCATAAGGTGATATTAGGACTTCCATCTCAATATCTAAATACTTGTATGAAGCTAGTTCTTTGTTTGAAAATCCCTGCTATACATACATCCGAATTAAATTATTATAATTATATATTTAGTTGAGGCTGTTATATACTTAACCGTTTCAATTTGATAGTCTCATTTTGACTTTTTTATAGCCAAACTTTGACCAAAAACTCGCGTTAATATTTATAAAAAATATAATCAGATAAGTCATTGTTAGATTCATCTCGATATGTATATTTGAATATCAAATTTTTGTTATTTTTATTTATAGATAATAACATATTTTAATGGCCAAAAGTGCATCTTAATTAAAGATCATACAAAAAAAATGGGACTATCAAATTAAAAGGGAGAGAGTATATAAAATCAACAAGTAGAAAAAACTTAGTGATGAGATATAGAATACTTGATATATGCAATATGAGAGTATGAAAATGTTCTTTTTTTTTTAAGTATAATCAACAAGTAGCATATATTTTGGAGATTGAATAACTGAATAATATGTATTTGTGTGTATTATTATCAACTAGATTAGTATCCGCGCGTTGCACGGTGGTGATAAGTAATTAATCCATATTTTTTTATATCTTTTGTTGTTGATAACTTTTCAAGTTTTTTTTTTTTTTTTTTTTTTTTTTTTTTTTTTTTTTAATTTTTTGTATAAAGATGTTTTTTATAAATATAAAAATACATGTACATAATCCTTTTTTTTAATGGTTATTTTTTTGTGGTACATCATAATATTTACTATGTTATTGAAAATATATTAAAATGATGGTTAGGCAAAATATATTTAATGTTTCATTATCTATTGAGCTTATATGTTTAGAGTGGAAGTTAAAGACACAATATCTATATCTACTAAATATTGTTGTACTGTATTAGGAATATCCAAAATTAGTTGGAGTATACAACAATATTGATACAAAATTCAAGTTTTACATTTTTAGTTTCATACCTACTTTGTTTTAATTTCTAGCAAGTAAAATGATAGGGCAAAAAAAAAAAAAAAAAAAAAAAACAAAAAAAAATCGATGACATCATATTGAAGTGTGGAGGGAAATTTTTTTAATGAGAGCTTGACACATAAGACACTTTAAGAAATTGATTACATCAGCACATTTTGTTTTAGTAATAGTTAATAGATTTCTTTTTTCACAACTAATCGTCAAACAGAAATATATTTTTCCCTAATTTCCTTAAGATTTCTCATGTGATATGGTGAATTGGTCAGTGGTCAATGCGTTCGATTCACATGAATCTCATCGCCAGCTTCACAAAACAAGAAATGTGCAGTATAACCAAATCTTCTATCTATAAATAATATATAATAAATAAATCTAAAGTAATAACCGCTGACATCATCACTGTCCAAGTGTCAACTTTTCATACAAAAATTTTCCTCCAAAACTTTTGATGACGTCATTTTTTTCAAGATAAATAAAGGTTTGAAATTGGTAGATTAATTGCATATTTCCTAAAATATTTTATGATTGAATTGACTAACTTCATATTTTCCCGTGGATAAAAAATAATATAAAAATTAGTGGCTAGACTATTTCATTTGTTTAGAAACTTTTTGTCTCCTCCTAAAGCTACTCTACACATTATTTATAGTAATTGTATGTTTTTGGGATTTCCATTCTTTATTAGTTCTTCAAATTTTTTTTAATGAAAGATAAATCAGTAAATTAATGCTAACATCTTAGAAATAAGTATATAGTATAAAATATGATTATAATACTCCGTAAATTTTGTTGTAGACATGAAATTTCTTTTGTTTATACAAGTATTATTTTAATTTTTGTAGTTTGATTTATGTTTTGAGTGATAATATGACTTGAAAATATACACAATTATAAATTCTTTTTATTATATCCGTGCATCGCATGGGAGCTAATGTAGTAACTATAACTAAAATAGAAACCGCTGACATCATCTTTTTCCAAATCTGTACACATGTCACTTTTTCATGAAATTTTTTCCCGCCTAAATGCATTGATGACATCGTTTTAGTAATTTTAAAAAAAAAAATTTAAAGCTAAGCTACTCCATTTAAATTGCAAAAATTTTGAAAATTGGATTATGAATAATGACTACAACGACAAAATAAAATTCAAACACGGTGTGGATGCTTCTACAAATTATAGTACAATTGTAAAAATTTGCTAATCATAGGAAACTGAATTTTTTTTGACTGTCTTATTAATTAATGAGATCTTCCTGTCATTTTGTTTTCAAGTTACGTAAAAAGCATTTTCCTTTCTCTCATCTCTTTCTATTCTACAAATTATTTAGTATTTCAACTCTGCTTTCTAGTACATGTTACGGAGTATTTGTTAATATTATGTGCTACATGTTGATATATTTCTAATGATCTTTCTTCTCTTTTCATGATGATAGTGGAAATAATGTGTATGGTGTATCATATGTATGCCCTGAGTTGATATGCTTAACTCATGATTTTATGTCAAATGATTCAAAGTTAATTAAACACACATGGTCATCAACGTGGTGCTCAACATTAGCAATGATTTTAGACGAATTTTCTCTTAATGATTTATGAATTTTTTTTATTTTTTTTTTGAATGAGTAGTTGTTTGCATTGATCCTCAATATATGCTAAAGATGATATATTCGTCATCATTTATTTTGATAAAACCGTGTATTATTGCATGGGACTAACCTAGTATAGTAATATGGAGTAACTATAATTATTAATTGGATTTATCGGATATAATATCCAAATAAATGGCAACTTGGCTGCATAATAGAAGAGTGTTGTTTCAAGAGTCAAGAGAATACATGCAATCGATACAATGGGCGGTCTTGTTTATAGTTGGTGTGAGTTGTGTGATACAGTATGTTGGTCAAGATTCAGGGGTGATGATGACTGATGGACGTACGTTCAAGCACATACCCATGCATATGCAGATTTGATATGTCATCTAACCATAATATTTTGGTCCATTTAATTTTTCAGTCTTCAAAACACGTACTAAAACGAATTTTATTTATTTATTTTGACACAAACCGTAAGCTTAGCCATTTATTATATCATCAAGTTAGCAAGATCATTACAAGTAGGCTCCTATAATTCAGGAGGGAACTCTTCTAACCAAATATGACGCTCATTGAACTTGCTACTTAGCTTTGCTAAACTATGAGCCACTACATTGCCCGATCGCTTGATGAAAGAGAACGATAAGGATCGGCAATCGCTAGTGAGCCTTTTGATATCCTTTAGAACATTACCAAACTCGTCCGGTGGAGAAACACATTTCTTCAGATGGAGATACAATTTGATATTGTCCGTTTCGAGAACCAGATCATTGAAGCCTGCTTCCCTAATTCCCTTGCAGATAATATGCTCTGCCTCACAGCCATAGCTTCCCCTACATCCACCTCTAAATATAAAATTAGATACTTGTATTAATAAAATTTACAATGACACAGATATAACAAAATCTCACGTGACAATATTTTTTTTTTATTGATTAATATGGAGTAGTATTTTATGGTAAAAATTTTAAAAATTTGATTCATTTTTTTCAATTTGAAGCAAAAAATTAGGGACAGATAAAGTACATTTTTTTTACCCAACTGATCAATGGGATGGATTGGGCCAAAATTTTACGCTATTCTGTTCAAGTTACTGGACCGGACCGTACTTTGGGCCGCGGAGTTTTGGATTTTCAAGCCAAATTCGGGTCAGGCCTCAAAATATATCGGATATTATAGGCATTACGGGCCCTGTACTGTAATCGGGTCGGATTATTTTTTTTGTTCTTCCCTTCAATCAACATCAAACAACTAAACACCGCGCAAAAGAGTAACTATCGTTGACTTTTTTTGGCCGGGTTCCCGAAGATCATTTCAGCAGTAATATTTCATCTCAACCCTGAAATATTCAGGTATCAAATTCCCAAATTTCTACTAACTTTTTGTATTTTAATCTGAATCATCAGCGGAATTTCGCATTTTTATTATTGAACTTGGATGATTTTAATTATTTCTTTAGATACTCCTATACTCCTATTTAGTTCAATATTAATCGAATTATAAGCGTTTTAATGAATGAAATCATTGATTTAGTCCAATTAGAAGAATTGGGTTTTGTTTGGATTTGTTATATTTCTTTTTGAGTAAGAGAATTATGCTGAGACTCAATTGATTAATTTCTGCTTTCTTGAAAATTAGCTTATGAAATTAACATTTTGTGCATCATTTTATGCAATTATAGAGCTAATTGAACTTGGAAGTATTTGTAAGTTTTCACTATTGGATAGATTCTTTCTTGGGATTGTGAGAAGCAGAAATTCCATTGTTAAGGACAGCATAGTGTGATTGTTTTAAGTGTAGGTTGTGTAAGTTGGTGGGAGGCAATGAAACTCTTTGATGCACATTGTCACCTTCAAGACCCGAGAATTTTAAGCCTCGCCCCACGATTAATCAATTCGTCTCTTGAATCCGGCATTGATTATTTTGTGGTTAATGGGGTTTCGGAAAAGGGCTGGGATTTATTCAAGCAGATGAGTGAGTCATATCCATCTGTTGTTCCTTCTTTTGGTGTTCATCCGTGGTTTGTTCCTGAGAGGACGGCAGACTGGTTTACCGTTTTAAGACAGTATTTTGAGTCAACACCCTGTGCAGCTGTTGGGGAGATTGGTCTAGATAAAGGGTTCAGAGGGAAAGAGATTGATTTTGATGTTCAGGTTGAAGTGTTCAAGAAACAGCTAGAATTAGCGAAACAGTTGAAAAGGCCGGCTTCTGTTCATTGTGTTTGTGCCTTTGGTGAGATTCTTGATGTGATGAAGGCAATTGGGCCGTTTCCTGATGGAGTTATTTTTCACTCCTACTTAGGATCAGCTGAGATGGTTTCTGAATTAGCAAGGCTTGGTGCTTATTTTTCTTTCTCTGGTCATCTTATGCCAATGGAATCACAAAAGGCAAGGAAAATGCTGAAAGCAGTGCCTTCTGATAGAATACTGCTCGAGACTGATGCCCCTGATGCCCTGCCTAAGTTTAATTTGGGTGATTTATATGTGGTGGAAGGTGATCCTTCCCTTCCTCCTGAACTTCAGACACTAGAAGAGAATCCGCATTTAAGGGATAACAGTGACATGTCAGAAGCTGATTAAAGAAGCACACGAATTGCCAAAAGGAATGTTGAATCATCCAGCTAATATTCATAATGTACTGACCTATGTGGCTTCTCTGCTTGAGATAAGTAAAGAAGAACTTGCAGAAACAAGCTACTCAAATGCAGTTCGCCTGTTCTCTTATGAAGGATCTAAAGTACTGTAAGAAGGTTAGTGCGTTTTAGTCTGTGTTCTTTAAATAATGTTCTTTCTGTGAACAAATGATGCAAAAACAAAACATAAATCAGGGTAATCATCGAAATATACTTGTGATTTATTTTAGTCTAGCAGAACCGGAAGACTTTAAATTACTCTGTTGATTGAAATCTCTGATGAAACTTCTGCATTTCCTTCAAAATATGCTTCTCATTTCTCCCAGTTGATTGATATTTTGCAGTCATATTCTTATATTTCAGGTTAAGAAACTGAATCGGTCCTTTAACCTTCACAATAATTAAATAATGATCAAATGAACCAATGCATTTTTACATTCCTCTTAATCTTCCTAAAATGCCTTCAAATGAAGAAGGTTGTTTAAATACTACACCTCTACAGTTAAATTTTAGAGCTGAATAGAACCTGTTCCCAGTGACTGCTGTACTTCCTTCCTCTGCATCACTTCTATGTACAACCGTAACTGTTCATAGCAACACTAGTGGCAAGTCCCTGTTTTCTTGCTCTCATAGGTTATTTCAGAATCATATGGACTAAAAAAACTGAAACTTTAATCATATAAATAGTTCACAATGATGTTCAACTATTAGAAGCTTCAAGTAGTAGCGTTGTACTATCGAGGGTAGATTTCTGTCATAGAAACCTCATTTATTGAACATGCAGACATTCTACTAGTAGATTGACCTGAGGTTCCTTGAGAGGTCGCATTAGATATTGTATGGCTTCGAGTGAAAAAAGCTGGTTGTGAAGGCACCTGGAGAGAAACAGAAGAGCTACTTAGCATAAGCTCAACCGAAGACATAGTAGGTCTGTCTGCCATGTTATGCTGGACACACAGCAAACCAATGTGTATGCATCTCAATATTTCTGTACTAAATGCAGGAAATAATGTAGGATCAACAAGATTCCAAGCTTTCCCTTCTAGCCAATTTTTCCATGCCTGTGACACCGAAAATATACTGTTAGCTTACTTATCTTGTGTCATTAATCAATGCCTGTATCACCTGAATGCCAAAAAAATAACCATGTCCACTTACAAAAGTAAGCAGATTTTCGGGATTTTCTCCAATTTGGAAAGAGCTAATCCTTTGACCGCTTACAATCTCTAGGATAAGTACACCGAAACTGAAGACATCGGACTTCATTGAGACATGACCATGAAGCACATACTCAGGTGCCATATATCCGCTGCCAAAAAAAAACAAAGTGTCATGTCTCAAAGTTGAAAATGGATAACAAAATCGATCATATTTGCATATAGATATTATTATAGTTATACTCACTAGGTTCCAACAATCCTGCTTGCTACTGCTTGAGTCTGGTCAATGTTAAACAACCTTGCCATACCAAAATCTGCAATCTTTGGGTTAAATTCTACATCTAGTAGAACATTACCAGCTTTAAGGTCACGATGAATTATTCGCAGTCTAGAGTCTTCATGAAGGTAAAGAAGCCCTCTTGCAACGCCGTTAATGACTTTGTAACGTGTTTCCCATGGCATAGATTTACCTTGCATAGGTTCTGCATGTTAGAAATGTCAGATAATTATGAGCAAAACATGCAGGAATGATCGGTACAAATTTTTTCCTACTAACCAAATAGGAAGTTGTCAAGGCTTTTGTTGGTCACAAACTCGTAAATTAGAAGCATTTCATCTTCTTCCAAGCAGAATCCTAGAAGCCTCACTAGATTCCTATGCTGAAGCTTAGCTAATATCAGAATTTCATTCTTGAACTGTAAATCTCCTTGAACTGAATTCCTTGCTAGCCTCTTTACTGCTATTTCTTGGTGATCAGGTAGCTTTCCCTTAAACAGAGAAGATGATTAATTAACTTTGGTTCAGAATTGATTATTTGATAGATTTTAGGAACTGATGTTACCTTATAAACAGTACCAAATCCACCTTCTCCAAGATAATTATTATCAGAAAAATCATCTGTTGCAACCTTGATGGTTCCAATACTGTATTGTAAGGACTGGAGAGTTTCAATTTCTTCTTCTATTAACAGACACATATATAAAAGGTTAAAGTTAAACGACCTAATTAAAAACAATTAAGTCAACAAAACCAAAATATATTACTCTGTAAAATTGAGAGAACGATGAAAATGGGCTTACTGTTAATTTTTGTAGTTGACCTTTTTAGCTTCTTTCTCCTTAGTAGGAAACTGATTGAGGCTATGATTATGATGAGTACTAATGACCCAAGGATTGGGAGAACGATGAAAATGGTGCTATAAGACCTTTTTCTCTCTTCAACTATCAGGAGAAATATATTAAATCCATGTTATTTGTTCAATATCATATGAGCCCCAGAAATCTGAAGAGATTAAGAACCTAAAATGAAAATAACTGGAATAATACAACAGTTGATCAAAATTTTTGCGTATCCTGTACCTTTTGCAGTAGTACTTCTGTTTGATACAGATGATGGTGGTAGCAGTGGGGGTGGTGATGACGGAGGACCTACATCAGTTACATTACCATAAAAACTGTAGATTTCATACCGAAGATTGCAGCTGGGCGTTATCAATCTTGCTCCTGCAGCTGTAAATGTAGGCGTAACAAACCACTTTGGAAAGAAACTGAAAAGACCCTGTATACACACGACACAATCATGGCTAGACAAATCAGGAGAACACTGCACAAGACCATACATCGTTTTATTTGTACCACTAAGATTAGTCTGTCCAGCAGCAAATTTCAGCTCAGAATTTCCCAAAGAAGCTTGATTTTGCAAGTTCTTCATTAAGGCAGTGAGTGTATTGTTGAACCCTATGATATCAGAAACATTCTTATTATTCCATAGACCCCACAACGGCCTATCTCTTACAACGTGAGAAGTAGCGTTGTTTGAATAAAAGATTATGCAGGGATCGGAGTACCCAAATGCCTGTGTTTGATTCGGACAGAACAATGGGAGACTGGCAGCCGAGTTACGCATACAAAGGCGACAATTATTCACCGGGACATCTCCCCTACAGAGGACCATAGCTTCGACTTTGTCGGGTTTTTGCCCCGTGGTGAGGTTGTAGTAGCCGTTTGTCACTCGAGTGGTTGAAAGAGAGTTGAGGACTGTTTTGAGATTGGATTGGTAAGTGCTGTTAGGGGTGTAGTAACTGGTGTTTCCGCATCTGCTGTGGAGGAATTGGTACTGGGCAGATATTTTGGGAATCAATGAAATGAAGACGAATTGAAGGACTAATAATGTTAGAAAATCCATAGTGTAAAATTAGTGTAAGCAAGAGAGTAGAGATTACCAAAGTGACCAAGAATATGAAGAGTTTTGGATTGATTAGGGAAATATATATGGAAACTTTATCGAATTATATTTTCATACTTTAATTATTCTATGTGCTCAACTGCTCCTATTTCCTGTTTAAATATGCGTCTGCTAAGTGTTATGAGTCAATAGAGGCTGCTATCTTCAGTTTACTATTAGCATGTAGGGCCATGCATTCTCATTCAATGTTCGTGATTTGTGTTAATACTCCGCATTTGCTGTTTTTGCATAACATGTCTATTATAGAAATGGGTGTACCCATTTACCTTATTTTTCTAATATGTATGTACTCCATTGTCTTTTGATTAAAATAGACTAAGGTTGTATTCTGAAATTATTAAAAGAAGCTGTAGGAATAAAATAAATTTCAGCAACAAGTTGATGCAAGTAACTTTTTATTAAAAACATGTAGTCAAAGAATGAAAACAGCCAAGTGTAAGAAGACCCACAGGATTGCAAATGCAAGTTGAGTAAAGACGCTACGTGGTCTTTACTTTGAAGACATGCATTGAATCTAGAACTAGAAAACAATTCTTTGCTTTGTGGTCCAATTGGAACCGGGCTAAAGATAATTTCATAGCCCAGAAAAGTCCAATTCTAATAATTTGACCGTTTATTCCCTTGGTTTTTTTGAAGTGCTATCTGGGGTATGGTTCTGTAATGGTGACCTCATTAACGGAGTATCTTCTTGTTCTGCTGCTTGATTCAGTTGTAGTGTTCTCTTGGGAAGGGCCATTTGATTGAGAGATGCTCTCTACGAAGAATGCAGGTTGTAATGGCACTTGAAGGGTGAGAGACTGTCTACTTAGCATAAGATCAATCGACGACATCGCTGGCCTGTCTACAGGGTTCTCTTGAACACACAATAAACCAATGTGGATGCATCTCAGTATGTCTGTGCTGAAACCAGCTGATAATGTAGTATCCACTACATTCCAAGGCGTGCCATCTACCCAATTCCTCCAAGCCTATAAAAAGCAATTATAATTATGTAAATATATTTGTAACTATTGCATTTAGAAATTACTCTTCCACTCTAGAAACATTAGTCACTTGTACTATAAACAAACAAACTTACATAGCTAAGAAGACTTTCAGGATTCTCTCCGTTTAAGAATGAACTAATCCTTTGTCCACTTACAATCTCTAGGACGAGTACACCAAAGCTAAAGACATCGGTCTTCATTGATACTTGTCCATGGAGCACATACTCAGGTGACATATATCCACTGAACACAAGTATTATATCTCAAAAATCAACTGTGATAAGAACAGAATGAAATGCAACCTGAATTCAGGTGGAAGTTTAGGACACTTACTAGGTACCAACAATTCTGCTTGCCAATGTCTGAGTTTGATCAATGTTAAACAACCTAGCCATACCAAAATCTGCAATCTTAGGATTAAATTCTTCATCTAAAAGTACATTCCCTGCTTTAAGGTCACGATGGATGATTCGTGTTCTTGACTCTTCATGAAGGTAGAGGAGCCCTCTGGCAATGCCATAGATGATTTTATAGCGTGTTTCCCACCTCATAGTCTCACGCTGTACAGGATCTACCGAAAAGAGTACAAATTCTAGAATTTTAGATGTACTGTTATAGTTAGGTAAAGATCATACACGAGTTATATTAAGTTTTTAAGTATTTTTTTTGCTTACTGAATATAAAGTAATCGAGGCTTCTATTCGCAACAAACTCATAAATGAGAAGCATTTCTTCTTCTTGCAGGCAAAATCCTAGTAGCCTGACCAAGTTCTTGTGTTGGAGTATGGCCAATATCAAAATTTCGTTTTTGAACTGTAAATCTCCGTGTGCAGAATTCTTTGATAGCCTTTTCACTGCTAGCTCTTGTCCATCAGAAAGCACACCCTGAAATCGTAATTAAGAAAACACAATTAAATCACAATTTTATTATTTTTTTTTCTTAGCAATCTTAAGTTCTTAACCAAGATATATCTGACAAATTTATCAGTAAGTTGGATTAACAATTACCTTATAAACGACGCCAAATCCACCTTCTCCGAGCTTATTTTCCTCTGAAAAATCCCCTGTTGCCTGTTTGATAGTCCCCAAACTGAATTGCAAAGACTGAAGGGTCTCAATTTCATCTTCTGCACTTATAATAAATGGATATGATTAGGTACATTATCTTGAAACTGTACTTATAGGTACATTGCTCATAATGAGGAGCTTCTTATTAGATTTCAGAGCTTACTGTTGAATTTCAGCATCCAGGACTTTCTCATCTTCTTCTTCCTTAATGTGATGCAGAGGACAACAGCAACAATCATTATCGTTGTGCCAACAATTGGGACAGCAATAACGCTAGGATTAAGAGATTTCTTTCTTCTCCTAACTACAAAAAAAGAATTTTATTCTATAGAAAATCAGAGATAATATCCCATGTCAGAAGAACACCATAGATAACTACACAATATACCAAGTCAAGCAGAGAAGATAATCTAAATTGTCAAAATTAGACCTGCCCCATAATCAATTTTCCACAAATGACTCTAATCAAACTAGCCAAAATCAAAGGACTTGTTTGCTACCTCAACTCAATACCGACCAACAGTCCAACAAACACTTTTAGAACGCAAAAAATACAATTTTTAATATATACCTGCAGATGTTGAAGTGTCATTGTTTGGTGGCGAGGGAGGTCCTGGTGACGGTGGCAGTGGAGGCGGAGTTAGATTAGGCACATTCCCAGTAAAATTGAAGAGCTCATACTGAACAAAGCAGCTCGGTATGACAATTGTTACCCCTGAAGCTGTATAAGAAGGTTGAATACAACAAGTTGGGAGAACTGAAAGAGACCCTTGAATGCACTGTATACAGGCCAGCCTAGACAAATCCGGAGTACACTGCACAAGCCCATATAACTTCTGACCTCCACCTCCGGTAAGACTAACTTCTCCAGTCGCATATTTCAGCTCAGAATTACCTGAAGCAGCTCGATTCTGCAACGAACTCATTAGAGAATAGAGTGTTTGGTTGAACCCAGTAACACCGGTCACATTATCACTAGTTGTCAGATACCACTGTGGGTCATTCTGCACGATACCATATATAGCACGATTTGATACAAATATTTTGCAGTACTGACTGTAACCAAATGCCTCTTTTTGGTTAGGACAAGTATGAGGGATTGAACTAGCAGAGTCTCTTACACAAACCCGGCATGTTCCTACAGGAACATCGCCTCTGCATATGACTAAAGAGTTTACTCTATCTGGACCTTGTCCTACAGTGAAGTTGTAGAAACCATAGGTGATTCGAGTGTCCGTAGCAAGGGAGTTTAGGACTGCTCTAAGGTTGGATTGGTAAGTGCTGTTGGGTGCATAAGTAGCGTCGCCACACCAACTGTGGCGAAATGAAAATTGAGCTGAAGTTAATTCTGGAATCCTTAGAGCGAGATTGAAACAAACTAACAAGTAAAATATGTTTGATGACTCCATTTCTTTGAGTTGTAAAAGAATAGAGATTATGAACAAAAGAAAGGAGGAGTTGGTACAATATAATAAGTTTAATAAAAAAAAGTTAATTTTGCTATAACTTGACTATTATTAGTACAATTGTTTAAAGCTTAACTTTGTAAATCAATATATGGCAATATTTTAGGTATCATTCAATATTTTATTATGTATCTCCAATCAGTAGGGCCGGGGTTGCTTTGTCAAGTGGGAAATGAAGCTGGATTTTTCCTTTTTTTATATATATATATATATTTATAATGTTGATGATTATTGTCTCTGAAAAAACACCAGTAAGGTTCCTCATTCGCTCTAGGAAGATCGATTTAATCAATTACTACGTAATCATAATATCTAAACATACAGGCTCACCGATCTCAAAGACAATTATTGACAAACTAAATAATGCGTGCAAGCTTCAACTTTTTGTGACTAATGCCTAGTGGGACAGGGGCTGCTGCTTTATCAAGTCGGAAAATTAATTTGGCAAAATATATTAATTTTCTGATTATACTTGTTGGCAACTTGGTTGTATTATTAATCGATTATTTGAGTATTTTGAATTTAGAAATGAAACAATGGGTAAGTACTAACCATGCCAAATGTTTATTTCACACAGTCTTCTTTACTTTCTTCTTTTCACTAGCAAAGTTTTTCTTTATCTAGTTTTCTTCAGGTATGAACTCTAAAATACGCGGTATGCATTTGTATTATACACACTTTTCTTAATTTCAACATTTTAGTTTGTAATATTGTATATATGATCCTCCCTCATTTGTTGAAGGACAGAAGAGGGAGTTGAGGCTTTCGAATGGGAATGTCTAAAGGATTTTATATTTGCATTCTCATCCACTTTTATTTCATTTCCATCGCGATTTTCCAACCAAATTTCTTAACTCATTCGTGCGAAGACACTTATGGTAACTACACAAACACTAGCACATACCATGCCAATCTCAATACCTTGTTCAATTCGATATTATCCAACCCTCAAATCAACTCGCGCTACTATAATATTTCAGTTGGCAAGGAACCTGATCGAGTTTATGGGGAAGCGCTATGTGGATGTGATATGACTTTCCAAGATTGTCATAGATGTCTCAATAACTCAATAAGTTTGCTTCCACAGCTCTGTCAACCACAGAAGGAAGCTTATGGGTGGTACGACGACTGTATGCTAATTTATGCTAATCGAGCAGATGCATTATGGACTTTCATCAGTACAACACAACCTTCCTACTTTTTAATGAACCAAGATTTTGTGAGTGATAATGATGTTAAAGCGTTTAGTCAAGTGCTAGGATCATTATTGAACAGGATTCAAAAGGAAGCTGCACTGGGTGGTTCTCAGCTTAAGTATGCTACCGGAAATGGCACTTATGGAAGCTTACAGAATGTTTATGCACTTGCTCAATGTGATCCCGATTTGTCATATCAAAGTTGCTTTAATTGTCTTGGGGATTGTATTAATAATGTACTTCCTAGTTGTTGCAATAACACCATAGGAGCACGGGTTGTTGGACCTAAGTGCAATATAAGATACGAGCAGTATCTGTTTTACAGCGCTAGCATTACTAGTCCTCCATCTTCTCCACCGCTGACAGCACCATCTTCTCCATCGCCGACAGCACCATCTCCTCCATCATCAGGTAAATGCGAAATTTTAGAAGTTTTTATTTTTGAACATTTGCTAAACTCTGTACTAATGGCATGTTAATGGTAGTAGATTAATATTTAGTTGTCAAAAATGGGTTATGAAATGATCCCTTGAGGTTGTGAGAAGTTGTTGCATTGATGATATAAAAGTAGGTAAACAACACAAGTAGCCGAATAAAAAATCCTTGTTCTTTTAGAGATGTTTTTATGAAAGTTCACCAATAATGGGTTGCTCCATTAATTACGATATTGAGATAAGTGCATATATAAATACATTGGACTGATCATATGATAGTATTAATTAAGCTTAGATTCAATAATTAGATCACATTATTAATAAAGACTTATTAGATTGAATAAACATGTTGTGATCAACATGGCCGTGTTACGTTCAATTTATTAATATGACTAAACTATATTCCGCATTGATACAAGTGCATTCTTGTTGGCATATGTAGCTTTACCGTAACTCTGCATCAGAAATTACTGAATATTCGATGTTTCCATGGAATAAAATTAGTCATAAAAGAACTTAATCGTGATCTGTATGTTTCATAATCTTTTAAAGTACTATTACAACTTGTACGTGGTACTTAAGTTACATTTCAACTTCATCATCTGCAGGAAGTGGAAGCAATACTTCAACAATTGCCGTACTTATCATAGTTCCAACAGTCGTGTTAATTGCTCTTGCAGTAGGCTTCATTTACTTGTGTCGACGAAGAAAGATTAGGAAAAATATTGAAAGTTTAAGTAAGCAAAAGAATGTCTTCTCTGTTTATAATCATCTATTCTGAATCTTGACTAGGACGATAATGATGTATATCTTGCTATTGTAATGCTAATCCTCTGATTTTCTTAACTACGTACGATTTATTAGATAATGAAAATAATGAAGGAAGCAGAAGTTATATGTCTCTACAATATGGTTTCGACACCATTAGAGTGGCAACAGATAAATTCTCAGATGCTAATAAACTTGGTCGAGGTGGATTTGGTATCGTTTACAAGGTACTTATAACATTATAAGCTATTGAGATAAAAAACTAAGTATTAAGTACGTAGTATTAGTATTATTTGAGTAGTTTTTATAGAATGTAATAGATTACTAATTTATACCTTAGTTAAGTTTATGGATCATTAAGCTATATGTATATGTTTGCTAAAACCAGGGAAAGTTACCAAATGGACAAGAAGTCGCAGTGAAGAGACTCTCAAGAGATTCTGGACAAGGTGACGGCGAGTTTAAAACTGAAGTTATGTTAGTGGCTAAGCTTCAACACAGGAATCTTGTTAGGCTCCTTGGCTTCTGCTTAGAAAAAGAAGAAAGAATACTCATTTATGAGTTTGTTCCTAACGCTAGCCTCGATCACTTCTTGTTTGGTATGCTTTGATTTGTTTTTAAAGCATCAAATATGATATGATGTACATGAAATTATGAAACATGAATTGAACTTTATGCTAACTCCATGAGTATGGTATCATTTGTGTGGTGTAGATATAAGCATGCGATCTGTCTTAGATTGGCAAACCCGCTACAAGATTATAATTGGCATTGCTCGAGGAATCCTGTACCTTCATGAAGATTCCAGACTACGAATTATCCATCGTGATCTTAAAGCCAGCAACATTCTTCTAGATGCAGATATGACTCCTAAGATTGCAGATTTTGGGATGGCGAGGTTATTTGGAGTTGACCAAACCCGGGGGGATACCAACAGAATTGTTGGTACCTAGTAAGTCTACTACCAAATTAAACTAATTAGGACAGTTTAATTTCCTAGACTAATGTGATAATGTTTATGGACATCTAAAAAAGGACATGAAACAATTAATTTTGGACAGAGCAGTTCGTAATAAACAGATTATAAAATCATCCTTTGCTTTGATATCACATAGATTTGATCATATGAATGAGATAATCATGATACGTGTGAGAGCCTAATGTATGTAATTAATCTCCTTTATGCAGTGGATATATGGCACCAGAATATGTATTCCATGGATTCTTCTCGGTAAAATCAGATGTTTACAGCTTCGGCATACTAGTCCTAGAAGTTATCACAGGTCGAAAGAATTCTGGTTTTCAAAGTGAGGAATACACAGAGGATCTAGTAAGCTTTGTAAGTGGTCAAGAAGAAATACATCATCTTTGACAATGTCTTTAGTTTTATTCACTTTTAAGGCAAATTTCTATGTTGCTTACTCTGTAATAATGTCTTGCAACTAACCTATGTTGCGTACATGATGTCTTGCACAGGTATGGAGAAATTGGAGAGAAGGTACAGCAATATCTGTCATTGATCCAATATTATCAACGGCGTCTAAAACTGATATAATTAGATGCATACACAATGGGCTTGTTATGTGTTCAAGAAAGTGTGGATGACCGTCCAACTATGTCTTCTGCCGTGTTGATGCTCAGTAGCCGATCACTCTCTTTGCCGGTTCCTTCTAATCCTTCATTCATTAGTGTTAATGCGAGACAATCAGAGAATATGTCAATTAATGAAATTTCAATTAGTGATCTCCATCCACGTTAAAATCGATTGTTCGTGAAGGTCGCAGTTCTTTGTTGTCTCTTGTGTTCGATAAAAGTTTAGATTAGGATGATAGAGTAAATATTTGTTCTATCTAGTATTTTGTAAACACTCATACAATCGAGATCAATATAAGGTGAACCGGCCAACATCAGTGAAGCAATTCATGATCGTGCAATGAAAAACTTGGCTTGCATTTCCATGAATCGACCAACTTTAAATGAACTTGTTGGTCTTTTGAGCACAAATAACGTTAGAACAAGTTCGTTCTACATTAGCAAGTTTTGTGAACTACTCAAATCAACTGATTTTGGTAAAATTTATTCCTTAAGAGAAAAATTAGTGAAGTTGAAGAGGTCATATTATGAGATCTAAGTCGTTCAAGGTCTGCTCGATCTTTCTCTTAAAAAAAAAACCATTGTTTCCGTATTCGTTTTAGGAAGCCCCCCCCCCCCCCAAACAAACGTCTACTCGAACTTTCTCTTAAAATTCGTTCGTTCTAGGAAGGTAGCCCCATAATTTCACAATAGACTCTACAATTGACTAATAATGGTGTCATTTACTTTATAATGGTGCGCTACCTTGTCGCTAGTACCTAGTGGGACAAGGGCTGCTGCTTTATCAAGTGGGAAACCAAATTTGGCGTAATGTATCATTTGAATTTAAAAATTATACAATGAGAGTACCAACCATGCCAAAAGACTGTTTTCCACACTCTCCCATCTTTAATTTCTTCTCATAGATTTTTTCTTTTCTAGTTTTCTTCAAGTATGAACTCAACAACACGGTTGTTATAATATTCTTATTATAATACACACTCTTCTCAATTTCGCCATTGTAGCTTGTACATGATCTCTCTTACGTCAAAGCACAAAAGAGGGAGCCGAGATATAAAAATGAGAATGTCAAGAGTTCTTTTTATTTTGATACTAATTCATTTTTACTTCATCTCCATTGCAATTTGCCAACTAAATTTCATAGCTCATTCATGCATAGACACTTATGGTAACTATACAAACAATAGCACATACCACGCCAATCTCAACACCTTCTTCACTTCGATATCATCCAACACTCAAATAAATTCGCGCTACTATAACTTTTCAGTTGGCAAGGTCCCTGATCGAGTATATGGGGACGCGCTATGTGGAAGTGATATGTCCTTCCAAGATTGTTATACATGCCTCAATAACTCAGTAACTCTGCTTCCACAGCTCTGCCCTATGCAAAAGGAAGCTTCTGGGTGGTACGACAATTGTATGCTACGCTATGCAACTCGTTCATCTGCATTATCGAGCATGAGCACAAGACAACATGCCTACTATTTAAAATTCCCGGCTAGTGCTGATAATAACGCTAAAGACTTTGATGAGGTGCTAGGATCACTATTGAACAAGATTCAAAATGAAGCTGCTTCGGGTGATTCTAAACTTAAGTATGCAACCGGAAGTGGTACTTATGGAAGCTTGAAGAATGTTTATGCAGCTGCTCAATGTTCTCCGGATTTGTCATATCGAATCTGTTTTAATTGTCTTGGTGACTGTATTAATAATGTGCTTCCTTTTTGTTGCAATAATAGCTCAGGAGCACGGGTTGTTGGATCTAATTGCGAAATAAGATACGAGCAGTATCTGTTTTACACCATTACTAGTCCTCCTCCTCCACCGTCGACAGCACCATCTCCTCCACCATCAGGTAAATGCGAAATACTACAAGTTTTTACTTTCAAAAATCAGAATTCTACATTATAAGTTGGATTGCTAAACTATGTGCTTTTAAAGGGATATTCAGTTAGTAGATTAATATATATCTAGTTGTCAAACATGGGTTATGAAATCAATTAAACTCTAGCTATTGGTTCTATTATATTATTTAAGCTTATCTTATTAGATATTTATTTGTTGCTTTCAAAGAATTAACAATTAATTTAAGAACCTTGAGCATGTGTCCTGGAAAGTGGTCAGTGGACAATAAATCAATAATGAATAGTACATATCATAAGTAGTCCTACATGCCATTTAATAAATCAATGATCACAGCGATTTCTTGTCCATTTTACTTTTAGGAAAGTTTAGGAAGCTCACCGATTAGTCCTACATGCCATTAATTAAGATGTTGAGATAAGTGCGTATAATATTAAGGATAATTTGCAAATTACCACCCAAAAATAGTATCAATTTCTAAATAACCACCCAATTAAAATTTTATTTTAAATTACCACCCATTAAATTAAAAAAACGCTCAGATTACCACCCATTTTGTTTTTCCGGTGGAATTTTCGTCAGTGGGCCCCACTTTTTTTATTTTTTTCCTTTTTTTTCTTCTATTTTCTGGCTTTCTCACTCTCTCTCCCCGATTTTTCACTCTTCTTCTTCCTACCTTCTTTCTTTCTTCATGCTCAAATTAAACATAAGTTTTATTTTAGATTTTCACACATTTTTCACCCAATTAAAATTTTATTTTAAATTACCATTACTAGAAATTTAGATTTTCTCCTAAAATTACTTCCACTCAAAAACTTCATCTTCTTCGATAATTATTCATTCTGCAGAAAAAAAAATTCAGCCATGGCATCTCTACTAGCAAACACCATCTCTCGTTTCACTCTCCAACCCTCTTGCGACCCACCATCATCGACCTTAATTCATCACAATCCCAATACCCTAAAACCCAGATTCCCAAATCTCACAAAAAATCAGAGCTGAAATTGGGTACGATTCAAGCGCAACAAATACTACTGAACCAGGTAATAAATCTATTTCTCCTGCTTTAATTCCTAAAATTGAAGATGACCCACTTCAGAGATTCCTTAAAAGGGAGTATAAATGGGGTTTTAGTGAAAAAATTGATTCTTTTACGATTCCAAAAGGGTTATCTGAAGAAACATTTAAGTTAATTTCTGCCCTAAAGGAAGAACCTGATTGGATGCTTGAGTTTCGATTGAGTTCATATCGTAAATTTTTGAAGATGGTTGAACCGAAATGGTCAGATAATCGATACCCACCAATTAATTTTCAGGATTTATGTTATTATTCTGCACCTAAGAAAAAACCCACTTTGAATAGCTTTGATAAATTGGGTGTGCCTTTGAATGAAAGGAATCGTTTAGCTAATGTTAGTGGTAGAAATGTGGATGTTGATGTTGTTCTTGATAGTGTTTCGATTGCGACTACACATAGGAAGACATTAGAGAAATCGGGGGTGATCTTTTGCTCGATTTCGGAGGCGATAAGGGAGTATCCTGATTTAGTTAAGAAGTATTTGGGGAGGGTTGTGCCTTGTGATGATAATTATGTTTAATTTGAGCATGAAGACAGAAAGAAGGTAGGAAGAAGAAGAGTGAAAAATCGGGGAGAGAGAGTGAGAAAGCCAGAAAAATAGAAGAAAAAAAAGGAAAAAAATAAAAAAAGTGGGGCCCACTGACGGAAATTCCACCGGAAAAACAAAATGGGTGGTAATCTGAGCGCTTTTTTAATTTAATGGGTGGTAATTTAAAATAAAATTTTAATAAGGTGGTTATTTAGAAATTGATACTATTTTTGGGTGGTAATTTGCAAATTATCCTAATATTAAGCTTTGATAGAATAATTAATTAGAACACGTCAATATAAACTTGTTAGATAAAGTGAGGGGTAGCTTAGTTGGTTAGAGCAAGCTTCTCTCCCGATTCTAAGAGATTTTGGTATTGATTCTCATCACACGTCCTTGTGGCTTTCTGAGCGCCAAAAATATATGTACCTATTAGATGGAATTAACGAGCACAGAACTGAACCAGATGGCAGCACGCCCTTATGGTTTAGAGTTTAGTTCATTTTCACCCAAAATAAAAAAAAAAATAATAAAAAAAAAAAAAAAAAAGCACAGAACTAAGTGAAACTCCACTGTTTCCATGGGAAAAAAATTGCCCTTAGTGTATGGACTTATTTGTGATACGCTTTTACAGTACCATTATTATAAATTGTATTTCAGCTACTTGTCAACTTCATCATCTTCAGGAAATGGAAGCAACATGGCAATAACCGCCGCACTTATCATAGTTCCAATGGTTGTATTAATTGCTGTTGCAGTAGGCTTCATTTACTTGTATCGAAGAAGAAAGACAAGGAAAAATGTTGAAAGTTTAAGTAAGCAAAAGAATGTCATCTATTTTTATAATTATTTATGATATATATCTTGATATAATGATGCTAATCCTTGGTTTTCTTAACCTTTGATCAATTAAGATGATGAAAATGATGATGAAACCAGAAGTTATATGTCTCTACAATATAGTTTTGACACCATTAGAGTGGCAACAGATAACTTCTCAGATGCTAATAAACTTGGTCGAGGTGGATTTGGTTTTGTTTATAAGGTACTTATAACATTGTAAGCTTAAGATCGAAAAACTAAGTATTATAAAAATTGCAACATTTTGCCCAAAAGCTCTCACATATTTGGTCAAAGTGTTGCAATTATTTTAAAGCGGGGGAAGTTTTATTTGACTAAATTTTGTAGAATGGGGCATAAGTTATATGTGTATATTTGCTTAAACCAGGGAAAGTTATCAAATGGACAAGAAATCGCTGTGAAGAGACTGTCAAGGGATTCTGGACAAGGTGATGGCGAGTTTAAAACTGAAGTTTTGTTAGTGGCTAAGCTTCAGCACAGGAATCTTGTCAGGCTTCTTGGCTTCTGCTTAGAAAAGGAAGAAAGATTACTCATATATGAGTTTGTTCCCAATACTAGCCTTGATCACTTCTTGTTTGGTATGCTTTGATTTGTTTAGATTCAACTAAAATTGTTTATGATGAAACATGTATTGAACTTTATGCTAACTCCTTGAGTATATCATTTGTGTGCAGATTTAAGTATGCGATCTGTTTTAGATTGGCAAACTCGGTACAAGATTATGATTGGCATAGCTCGAGGAATCCTTTACCTTCATGAAGATTCTCGACTACGAATCATCCATCGTGACCTTAAAGCCAGCAATATTCTTTTAGATGCAGATATGACTCCCAAGATTGCAGATTTTGGTATGGCAAGGTTATTTGGAGTTGACCAAACACAGGGGGATACCAGCAGAATCGTCGGTACCTAGTAAGTTAGTTAATCATGCTAATAAGGACACTTTCCTAGACTTTCAGTATGTGGTCATTATTCCGAACAACTAAAAACTGACATCATACTTTAATTTGGGAAATTCTCTGATTCTCATAGTGAGAAATGAAATTTGTTTTTCATTGAGGCATTTTTGTAAATAAATCAACAACTTTTTCATTATTGTGGGCTCCACAGTTGAATAAAGTTGTTGCTTTATGAAGGTTCAATGGGCACTCAAGAGGGGGGGGGGGTGAATTGAGTGTTAAGTAATCGTTGGCTAATTTTGCTTCTTTTCGGATTATGTGTGAGGAACCAGTTGTGCTGGTTCCCGTACGCAGCGGAATATAAATAAGCAATAAAGAAGACAACAAATTTAACGAAATAAAACAAAGCAATAAAGAACACAACAAATTTAACGAGGTTCAGCCAACTCAGGCCTACGTCCTCCTATCCTAAGTTCTTTATTAATCTACTCCGAAAAACAAAGACAAAGAACACTCTGCTGTTCCCTACTCCGGGAACCAGCAAACCCCACACTCTACTCCGAGTGTGCTCTCGACTTACACTCGTAAGCCCAATGTGTTTGAACTCACAAACACTCACCCAGCCTTTAACCCCTTTGTTAAAGACTCAATACAAAAATCAAGAACTCCCCTTTGATCTCACTTCTACGAAGCTAATTAAGAGAAAAAGTTTAAGTACTAGAATGCTCTTGTATATGACTTGATGAATGGGATTAGTGCTTAAGTATATGCTCTCAAATAATTGCTCTTTTAATTTCTGGAGAGGCACACGAAATATGTGAAATAAGATGAGTTTATATAAGCTTAGATTCCTAAAACCTAGTTTCCTTAAATCACACAATCTTAGAGAATAAGATATAATGTAATTTTAGGAAAGTTTTTATCTTATTTGATTTAATCACAAAGATAGAATCAATTAAGATAAATACTCCTAGATTTTAGGTAACCAAGAATATTTCATCTTATTTCCAGCTGCACAAAATATTTTCAAGATAATCTTTTCGAAAAAATCTTTTTGTAAAATCTTTTTCCAAAACGGCAGCTCGAATACAGTGAACCTGGTTCCCCGACCTGGTTCCCTGAATTGAAACATGTTATGAAACCTGTTCCAACTTTGTACCAGATTTCATATCATACTTCAATATACTTTTAAGCACTTATATAACCCAAACATGCAAGCATACTACGGAGCATATTACATGAAAACCTAGATAACATATTAAAGCATAAATCGTCTTTTCTTCATGTAATCTTCAAGACTTGAATCTTCCTTGAATACTTCTATTATGAGCAAACAATCTTTCTTCGAAATATCTTCGAAAGGCTTCTATGCTCCAAGTCTTGGAATCAACTCAACTACTGCACATGTAACATGGTTAATGCACAATAAAGAGTATGTGACTGCTTTACCACGTAGCAACCATGGAAACAGTACATACTGGTTCCCTACCAGTACATAACACTTTTATCATATAACTGTTCCCTGTATAAAGACAAGTTAGTTCAATAAGAAAACTCATGTAAGTAATAACTTGTCTGGGGAAACAGTGTTCTATGTTAGCTGGTTCCCCCAACTGTATCGAACACTTTCAAGGACCTGTTTCCCTTAGCTGTTTGTCATCATTCAAAACTATCAATCAAAACCTAAGGGACTCAACAAATTCCCCCTTTTTGATGATGACAAACTTTTGAAGTTCCTGAACCTGTGGACATGCTCAAAAAGAAAACCGTCAAAAACTTCAAGGACTCAAAACTCTTTGGAACAAGTCAGTTAGGCTAACTGGTCCCCTAAGCAGAAAATAGAAAATACGAAATAAAAAGACTCAAACTGACTCAATCTCAAACTGACTCAATCTAAACTAGCTAAACCTTAGGCTTCAACTTCAGACTACTTCCCCCTTTTGGCATCATTAAAAAGTATCCACAAGTAAAAGCAATGTGCACAAGTTAATGTGCTTATCCATACAATGGCATCAACCACCATTCAAGCATTATGCTGCAAAAAGAGATTAGTCAAACAGTTCATACCATAGCAGAGTTAGTAGTTCATACAAGCCAACAAAGTTCAACCAAAGAAGCCCAAATCCATCCAAAAAGAAAGTTCATGGAATGGAGAGAAGTAGACAAACCAACAAAATCAGTTATTTTAGAATAAACATGAGGGTGAGGAAACAAGAACAGAAACAGCATCACTCCTCATCATCATTCTCGTTCCCTTCCTCCGCCTCGAACTTTGCAACATCTTCTGTATTATCATCTGATTCCTCCTCATCCTTGTCACCATGCTCTGCTTAAACCAAAATCATTATATTACTAAGCATATTCTTGTGATTCCCCAATCTGTTTCAAAACCACTTCCTGACCTGCTGGTTCCTCTATTTTTTTTTTTTTTTTTTTTTTTTTTTTTTTTTTTATAAATCATGAGAGATATGTACTGATTCAGAATGTTCTCCTTGTTGCATAACGAGTGCAAAACTAGCATCACATCAATCAAGCAAAGAGGTTCTTGCTGGTACCCTTTTTCTCTTGGTTCCTGGAACAGCGTCAATGGACTGTTCCTCCTGCACCTTCTCAGTGAACTTCTTTAATTGAGTTACTCTACTTCGTACCATGGTCTTAGCAGTGGGTGTCTCCTCATAATAACCAACAACCTCTATTTCATCCTTTTCACTTTGACTTTTCTGAATTTCCTCCAACTTCGGGCTTAAGGACATTTATGCTTCCTTCTGATGTTCCCCCTGAGACTGAGCTGGTTCCTTGAGTGAACAGTAACCAAATGAACAATGATGAATTTAAAGCATACGAGAGAGAGAAAGAGAATTTCGAGTGATGATGATTGATGATCTGCACAAAGGGTTAGTGTATATTTTTAACAATGAAGCACAAAGAGAGAAGAAGGAAAGAAAAGAGTTAGTTGAGCCAATAAAAAGCAACTGTAAAGGATATTTTTAAATTGAAATCAAAAATTTGGTAATTATCTTTTACCATAATTATCTCAACCAACTATAAATAAGGCATATGATATGTTTGCCTTTTATATGGGATTAAATAACTGAAATAAGATAAATTCCTTCCAAAAGGATATATCTTATAGTAATCTTCCGAAAATAAAAGATATTATCGGATGACATATCAGAGCTGGTCTGCTGTTTTCCTTTGCTGGTACCTGTATAGAACCATGTCACGCTGTTTCTGGCAATTCAGCCTGATTTCACCTGTTTCTTACAACAATGATTCTCAATCCTTTTGAGATTTTGAACCATCTACACAACACTTGAAAGATATCAACATAAGTATGTACACACACTATACAAGAGAATACCATTCTAACCAATCATTGAAGGAAGTAATTGAAGCCAATACCTAAAGTCTAACTAGACCTAAAAGGACTCTTAACCTACAAAAAGACTCTCTACACAAAGGCTTTGTGAAGATATCAGCAATTTGATCTTCACTTTTACAAAACAACATCTCCACCAATCCTTTTTCCACATTGTCTCTTAAAAAATGGTGTCTTATTTCAATGTGTTTTGTCTTGGAGTGTTGCACAGGATTCTTTGAAATATTGATTGCACTAGTGTTATCACAGAAAATAGGAACACTTTTATAAATAACACCAAAATCTTTCAGCTGGTTCCTTATCCACAGTAGCTGGGAACAGCATGAAGCTGCAGCTATATATTCAGACTCTGCTGTGGATAGGGCCACTGAATTTTGCTTTTTAGAACCCCATGAAATTAGACAAGAGCCAAGAAAGTGTGCCATACCTGATGTGCTCTTTCTATCAACTAAGAAACCAGCATAATCTGCATCTGTGTATCCAATAAGATCAATGGTACTGCCTTTGGGGTACCACAATCCCAGATTTGCTGTTCCTACAAGATACCTAAGTATCCTTCTAACAGCCTTCAAGTGAGATTCCTTTGGATTGCTTTGAAACCTAGCACACAAACCAACAGAAAACACAATGTCAGGTCTACTAGCTGTTAGGTAAAGTAGAGAACCTATCATTCCTCTATAAAGAGAAGCTTCAACATCTTTTCCCTTAAGATCAGCATCTAATTTTGTAGATGGGGGAACAGGTGTATCATAAGCTTTGCTGTTCTCCATGCCGAATTTTTTCAGCAGCTCTTTTAAGTACTTTTGTTGATGGATCATTATTCCATCATCCATTTGCTTAATCTGCAGCCCTAGGAAGAATCCTAGTTCTCCCATCATGCTCATTTCAAATTCACTCTGCATAAGATTAGCAAATTCATCACATAAAACCTGATTAGTAGCACCAAATAAAATATCATCAACATAAATTTGTACTACAATCAAGTGTTTCCCCCTGGTTCTTATGAACAAGGTCTTGTCTACTGTTCCCCTCTTGTAATCATTTGCCATCAAGAAATTGGACAATCTTTCATACCAAGCCCTCGGAGCTTGTTTCAACCCATATAATGCTTTGTCCAACTTGTACACATGTTGGGGGAACAGTGCATCTTCAAAACCAGGTGGCTGCTCCACATATACTTCTTCCTTTAAATATCCATTGAGGAAGGCAGTCTTTACATCCATCTGAAACAGCTTAAAATTCATGTGAGCAGCATAAGCAATTAAAATCCTAATAGCCTCTAGCCTAGCTACTGGTGCAAACGTCTCATCATAGTCAATTCCTTCTTGTTGATTGTACCCTTGCACCACTAGCCTTGCTTTGTTTCTGACTATAGTACCAAGGTCATCTAACTTGTTTCTAAAGACCCATCTAGTGCCAATGACTGATCTTTCCTTGGGACGGGGAACCAGGTGCCAAACCTGGTTCCTCTGAAACTGATTTAACTCATCTTGCATAGCTAGTACCCAATCAGGATCAGTCAATGCCATTTTATAGTCAGTAGGCTCTACATTAGACAGGAAAGAATAGAAAGCACAAAAGTTTTGAAAAACATTTGTTCTCGTTTGAATCCCCTTATTTATATCACTAATTATTTGATCAGTGGGATGAGAAGATTGATATCTATAACTTTTAAAATTAAGACTGTTTTGTGCTTTCTCATTAAGTTGGGAACCAGCATGTTCATGGATCTCTCCTTCTTCTGAGGAGCCAGGAGGATTCACATTCATGCTGTTTCCTCTATCATTACTTACCTCAGGTTCAGGGGTGGTACCTTCTTCTGTTTCCCCTGAACTCATTACCTGTCTATTATTTGAGGAACCATCAGGACTTGGTTCCCCTTCAGAGTCCTCATTATCTTCATTTTCTTCTCTAGGCACTTCATCATTATCATCTGGTGGAGTATTTGGTAGGCCTAGATCTGCTTGCACTTCATCCGTGGGACCAGTATACTGGTTCCCCGTGAAATCCATCAATCCAATCACTTCATCAGGTTGTACCTGCGCAATCTCAGAAGACATGTTAAATTCATCAAAAATGACATGGACACTCTCCTCAACACGAAGAGTCCTTTTATTAAAGACTCTATATGCTTTGCTGTGAGAAGAGTATCCAAGGAAGATTCCCTCATCACTTCTAGGATCAAATTTATCAAGCTGGTCCTTCCCATTATTATGCACATAACATTTACATCCAAAAATGCGAAAATATGTAATGTTGGGCTTTCGACCTTTAAGCAGTTCATAGGGAGTCTTATTTAACTTTGGTCTAATGAGACCTCTATTCAATATATAGCAAGCAGTGTCAACAGCTTCTCCCCAAAAACTCTTTGGGAGACCACTCTCAATGAGCATCGTCCTCGCCATCTCCTCAAGAGTTCTATTCTTCCTTTCTACAACACCATTTTGTTGAGGTGTTCTAGGGGCTGAGAAGTTGTGATTAACTCCATGTTCCCTACAATAATCAATAAAGTTAGCATTATCAAATTCAGTACCATGGTCTGATCTTACCGAGACCAGCTTGTGGGTGAGCTGGTTCTCCACTTGTTTCACCAATGTTACCCATTCTTCAAACGTTTCATCCTTTGTGTGTAACATCATTACCCAAGTGTACCTAGAATAATCATCAACCATAACACAGACATATCTATGACCTCTTCGACTTTGTACTCTCATGGGACCACACAAATCAATGTGTACAAGTTCGAAGGGTCTGCTGGTACTCAAAACAGTTTTAGACTTAAAAGAAATTTTGACCTGTTTCCCCCTTACACATTCAGAACAAACTTTATCAGCTTCATACTTAATGTTAGGAAGGCCTACAACTAAGTCACGTGTTTTAAGTTTGTTTAGAAGTGTTAGGCTAGCATGTCCAAACCTCTTATGCCAAATCCATTGATTATTGTCAGAAACAGCTCTCAAACAGATGGACTTGTCTTGAGGGATTTTATCTAAGAAGGTGATGTAAACATCATGCTTCCTGGTTCCCTCACATACAAGTTCTCCTGTTTGTGAGTTAACTATGTAACATAGGTTGGCTTGAAACTCAACTATATTACCTTTGTCACATAATTGAGAAATACTCAAGAGATTATGTTGCAAGCCTTCAACATAATAAACATCATCTATTGCGTTAGAAAGTGTCTTACCAACTTTACCTAAACCAGTGATGGTTCCCTTGCTGTTATCCCCAAAGGTGACACTTCCTCCATCAAAGGCCACTAGTGAAAGGAATTGATCTTTATCCCCGGACATGTGTCTTGAGCAACCACTGTCCAAATACCAATAGGTGTCTCCCTTCACTCTAGCCTGCAAGAGCAAATCAAACATTAGTTTTAGGAACCCAAACATACTTGGGTCCCTTTTCAACAACATTAACATCTTGTTGATCCTTTCTTCTCCACACATATTTTACACCCTTGCTGTTCTTATTAGCACTAATTTTTTTAGCTGGACATTCATGTATCTTATGTCCATTTTTACCACAATGAAAACACACATGCATCTCTTTAGTCATGACATACTTGCCTCGTTGATATTCTTTGATCCAGGTGGTTTCTCTGGGAGACCAGTTAGTCCTGGTTCTCTGTCTAGTATAACCAAGACCAACTTTTCCTCTGTTTCCTCTTGATGAAGTCAGGTAATTTAAGGATTCTTGAGCATTCAATAATTTGTCCACATGTCTATGACTATCATTAAGTTCTTTTTCTCTGGTTTCAAGTGTTTTAGTTAACAATTCGTTTTTCTCTTTAAGAAAATCAAAGTTACTTTTTAAAGCTTCGAATTGTAGATTAAGCTTTGAAACCATAGAGTCAATAGACATGTCAACAACCACTGGTTGCTTGTCCTTTTTCAGTTGATTGATTTCCGCATGCAAATCACAAATATTACTTTCATACTTATCAATCGTATTACTGACATCTACACTGGTACCTGTAGGGGAAACAGTGAACTGTGCAGCTTTAAGTGAAGCAATTTCCTTGTGAGAGTTTTCCAGGTTGTAAGCCAATGTTTCAAAGGCCTTCAACAAGGAAGTTCTAGTACACGAATTTGCTTTACTTATAGCTACTGAAAAATCAAGAGTATCACTAGTGGTTGATAAGTCTCTAGGGAACCAGGAGGTCAGATCCTCTTCACCATCAATTGGTTCAAACGATCTTTCCTTTTCTAGTTCCACTTTACACTTGTCCAATTCAACCTCTAGTTCTGCTACTTGATTTTTTAGTTCATAACAGACTCCTTCTAGATGATCACAACTAGCAATAGCAATATTACATTCACCACGTTTTTCTTTTAATTCTCTTTTGCAAGTTATGTATGTTTCACTTAGTTTATAGCATTCATCTAGTAAGGAATCAATACAAGCAAGCATATTTTCTCTATCATATTCATGCATATCTTCTCTAATTTGCTCTAAGCTTACCTTGCGTTCATGTAGTACATCCTTCTTTGCCATAAAGCATTTGTTGAATGTACTGGTTCCCCCTCTGGTTCCTGGACCAGTGCTGTTTTCCTTGATGTTTGTAAAGGCAGTTAGGCAAACATCTGAGTTGGGTGATCCTTCTTCTTCATCTGACCCTGAGTCAGAGTCTCCCCACATGGAAGCTATCATGGCATTCTTGTATGCTTGTTTATCTCCGGATTTAGACTGTTTGTCATTCCACTTAGGACAATCTCGAATAAGATGTCCTTTTTCTCCACACTTGAAACATCCTGTAGAAGAAGAATTAGAGTTAGATTTTTTATAGTTTTTAAAATGCTTACCTTTGAAATTCTTTCTTTGATCTCGAAGAGATCTCTCAAATCTTTTTGCAATCATGCTAATTTCATCTTCATCATCTTCTACTGTTCCCTTAAGCGCCATGCCTCTTGCTGGTTCCTTCTCAGACTTAGAGTCAATCAGCATCTCATGAGTCATAAGGGAACCAATCAGCTGTTCCAGAGACAAGGTAGACAGATCCTTTGCTTCGTATACTGCTGTTACCTTGGCTGTCCATGCATCTGTTAAACTACGCAATAATTTTCTCACAAGATCCTCGTCAGATAAATTTTTACCAAGAGATCTAAGATCATTTACAATAGTCATAAACCTACGAAAGCAATCATTGATTTTTTCATTTTTATTCATGGCAAACAATTCGTATTTAGACATGATTAAATCAATTTTAGACCGTTTTACCTCACTGGTTCCCTCAAACGCAAGTTCAAGAGTATCCCATATTTCTTTAGCACTACTACAGCCAGAAATACGATTTGTTTCGGTCTCACCTATTGCTTGTTGTAGTATTGACATTGCCTTAGCATTCTTCTCCAGCAACTTGTAATCAGCAGTGACCAATTCGCTATCTTTCTTGGGAACCTGGTTCCCCTCCACATCTGTCTTGAGAATGATATTAGGACCATTTTTAACTACGAGCCAGCATTCATAATCAATACCCATGATAACATTCTGGATCCTGTTCTTCCACCAAGCATAATTATTTCCATTAAACTTGGGTGACTTGTTGTCATAACCGATTGCACTTAATTCTTGAGTACTCATTCTTAACTCCTCTAGATGTTACTCTTTCGAGAAGCTTAGGCTCTGATACCAATTGAAGGTTCAATGGGCACTCAAGAGGGGGGGGGGGTGAATTGAGTGTTAAGTAATCGTTGGCTAATTTTGCTTCTTTTCGGATTATGTGTGAGGAACCAGTTGTGCTGGTTCCCGTACGCAGCGGAATATAAATAAGCAATAAAGAAGACAACAAATTTAACGAAATAAAACAAAGCAATAAAGAACACAACAAATTTAACGAGGTTCAGCCAACTCAGGCCTACGTCCTCCTATCCTAAGTTCTTTATTAATCTACTCCGAAAAACAAAGACAAAGAACACTCTGCTGTTCCCTACTCCGGGAACCAGCAAACCCCACACTCTACTCCGAGTGTGCTCTCGACTTACACTCGTAAGCCCAATGTGTTTGAACTCACAAACACTCACCCAGCCTTTAACCCCTTTGTTAAAGACTCAATACAAAAATCAAGAACTCCCCTTTGATCTCACTTCTACGAAGCTAATTAAGAGAAAAAGTTTAAGTACTAGAATGCTCTTGTATATGACTTGATGAATGGGATTAGTGCTTAAGTATATGCTCTCAAATAATTGCTCTTTTAATTTCTGGAGAGGCACACGAAATATGTGAAATAAGATGAGTTTATATAAGCTTAGATTCCTAAAACCTAGTTTCCTTAAATCACACAATCTTAGAGAATAAGATATAATGTAATTTTAGGAAAGTTTTTATCTTATTTGATTTAATCACAAAGATAGAATCAATTAAGATAAATACTCCTAGATTTTAGGTAACCAAGAATATTTCATCTTATTTCCAGCTGCACAAAATATTTTCAAGATAATCTTTTCGAAAAAATCTTTTTGTAAAATCTTTTTCCAAAACGGCAGCTCGAATACAGTGAACCTGGTTCCCCGACCTGGTTCCCTGAATTGAAACATGTTATGAAACCTGTTCCAACTTTGTACCAGATTTCATATCATACTTCAATATACTTTTAAGCACTTATATAACCCAAACATGCAAGCATACTACGGAGCATATTACATGAAAACCTAGATAACATATTAAAGCATAAATCGTCTTTTCTTCATGTAATCTTCAAGACTTGAATCTTCCTTGAATACTTCTATTATGAGCAAACAATCTTTCTTCGAAATATCTTCGAAAGGCTTCTATGCTCCAAGTCTTGGAATCAACTCAACTACTGCACATGTAACATGGTTAATGCACAATAAAGAGTATGTGACTGCTTTACCACGTAGCAACCATGGAAACAGTACATACTGGTTCCCTACCAGTACATAACACTTTTATCATATAACTGTTCCCTGTATAAAGACAAGTTAGTTCAATAAGAAAACTCATGTAAGTAATAACTTGTCTGGGGAAACAGTGTTCTATGTTAGCTGGTTCCCCCAACTGTATCGAACACTTTCAAGGACCTGTTTCCCTTAGCTGTTTGTCATCATTCAAAACTATCAATCAAAACCTAAGGGACTCAACACTTTATATACAAAAATATCATGTGAGAAACAAATTTTGTTTTTCACTATGAGAAACTGGGTCATATGAACAAGCAAACCATGAAAGCCTAATGTCGTAATTAACCTACTTTATGCAGTGGATATATGGCACCAGAATATGTATTCCATGGATTCTTCTCTGTAAAATCAGATGTCTACAGCTTTGGCGTACTAGTCCTAGAAGTTATTACAGGTCGAAAGAATTCTGGTTTTCAAAAAGGGGAATACACAGAGGACCTATTAAGCTTTGTAAGTGTTGAAGCATTTCTTATATCATCTTAGACAACGTCTTTATAAATTACTCACTTTGATGGTAAATACCTATGTTGCACACTCTATAATAATGTCCTACAACTAATATGTCGCGTACATCATGTGGTCACTCAGGTATGGAGAAATTGGAGAGAAGGTACAGCAATATCTGTCATTGATCCAATATTATCAACGGCGTCTAAAACTGATATAATTAGATGCATACACATGGGCTTGTTATGTGTTCAAGAAAGTGTCGATGACCGCCCAACCATGTCTTCTGTCGTGTTGATGCTTAGTAGCAGCTCGCTCTCTTTGCCGGTGCCTTCTCATCCTTCATTCATCAGTGTTAATGCGACTATGGACACTAACTCTGATAATCATAAGGAAAGACAATTACTGAGTTCGTCTACAAATGAGGATTCGATTACTGATCTCCATCCACGTTAAACAGATTATTTGTCAAGATCGAAGTTGTTTAATCTCTCTTGTTGGATAAAAGTTTAGATTAGGACGATTGAGTAAAATTCCCAGTCCAATATTTTGTAACCACTTGTACAATCAAGATCAACTATAAGGTGAACCGGTCAACAATCACTGAAGCAATTCTTGATCGTGTAATGAAAAATTGGGCCCTCTAAAAATTGATCAGTGCTTTAAAAATTGATCTATGTTTTCAATTGGTAATGGATGATAATGAAAAAATATGAAGAAATAGATGGTTGAGGTTAAAATTGCAATGTTAATTTTCTTCCTAATTTACACTTAAAATTCTTTCCCATTTCCAACATTTATAACCATCTATCAAACAAAACACAAAAGGTTTAATGATTTTCATAGCACTTCGAAATTGCATTTTCTAATTGTAGGACGTAAATTGAGAGCAATATATATGCCTCAATTGATATCTAGTTTATAGTGTTGCTATCTCTAAGTAGTAAGTACAATTAGATACTTAGTGTTTACCTGATTGAATTGCTCTAATAATTTCAAGTTCTTGAATCCTAGTTCCTGGTCAAAAAATTTTATTGAAGATGGGAGATGGTAAAAATTAAAATTGAAAAACACCAAATTGGAAACAATAATGACAAAAAAAAAAATAAAAAATAAAAAATAAAAAATAAAAAAGAAGCAAGCTTGAAAACAATCAACTGATTTTGGTAAAGTTTATTCCTTAAGTGGAAAATTACTTTAATACGTAAAAAGAGAAAATTAGTGAAGTTGAAGAGGTCATAATATGAGATTTAAATAAATGAGCCAAAAAAAAAAAAAAAAAAAAAAAAAAACAAACAAACAAACTAGCCGTAGGTACACCTACTTTAATATGCACCTGGGTTGTATATAAAAGGCGGTAGACGTACCATGACCCATGCCAAGGCAATTACAAGTCAACACACTCTGTTTATCTCTCTCTAGCTTTTGACTTTTACACTTTAATACGTAGTACATACTTGTAGCATTATTTTACTTTTCAAAGTTCAATATATATCTTCTAGATTGATTCAAAACACGCCAGCGTCTACACCTAATTTAATACATGTGAAACTTTCTAACTACATGGAATATGCATATATATTTTCATTAACTCTAAAGTTTGTAAGGTGATATATAAAATAAAAGACTAAGAAATGAGAATATCTAAAGTTGTTCATTATATTCATATTCTTATTCAACTTCATTTTATTTCCATCGTAATTAGCCAGCAAAATTTCACTGCGCATTATTGCATAGACACCTATGGCAATTACACAAGCACCAGCAGATACGAGGCCAATCTCAACATCTTCTTCTCTTCGATATCATCCAACAGTGGCGGAGCCACATTAGAACAAGGGGGACAGTTGTCCCCCCATTTTCGGAAAAAAAGTTTTTTTAGAAAAAAAAAAAAATCAAGAAAATACAGTAAAAGGCTATAAATAACATATACTTACAGTAGATATCACAATATTGAATATGGTTTGGTGGTTGAGTCCTTAGTAAGGCTGTGTTTTGGTCCTAGGTTCGATTCCCTACTCTACTGTTTTTCAGCTTTTTTGTTTTTTTTTTCCCCTACTTCTTGTTTTTTTTATTACATACTCTAATTTTCAACAACCTTTTTAATTTGATTTTTTATTTCCTATTTCTTGTTTTAGGATTTTTAATGTTATTTCTTATTTCCTACTTCTTGTTTTTAATTATCGCTTTAACTAAGTGTGCTTAAACTCAATTTTTTTTTTACATTTCTAATAAATAGATTACTATTAATTAATTGTTTGTAACTGTGTTTTAACGAAATACATATTAATAATATGATTGATTTGAAAAAGTTGAGTTTATTTTTTCGAATGTAACTCAAACCCTGGCCCTTCATATCTACCATCAATTTGTTTTAACGATAATTATTTGACTTTTTATTTATCAATTATGTGATTACATAACAGGATTTACAAATATAAATTTATTCATTTTTGTTGGATAATTTTCTTAATATACAATAAAACTTTTTTACCCCTCTTTTTCCATATAGAAATAATTGGCATATGTGATTTCAAATAAATATTAAACAATTTAGGTTATCAATTTTTTTCTTGAGATTTTTGCCGAAACTTTAACCTCCAAAATTTGTCCCCCCGAATTATAAATCCTGGCTCCGCCACTGTCATCCAACACTCGATTCAACTCCCGCTTCTATAATTTCTCAATCGGCGAGGAACCTGACCAAGTTAATGGGATCGCGCTATGTGGAGGTGATGTAGCGTTCCAAGATTGCCATAGATGTCTCAACAACTCAATTACTATGCTTCCACGGCTCTGCCCAACACAAAAGGAAGCCATTGGGTGGTACGACGATTGTATGATACGTTATGCAAATCGGACAATATTGGGAAGCCTTGAAGAACAACCTTCATTAACGTTAATGAGTACGCATAAGGTGACTAATAACGTCAACCAGTTTAATCAAGTGCTAGGAACATTATTGAATAAGCTTCGAAATGATGCTTCTAAGGGTGATTCTCAACTTAAGTTTGCAACTGGAAATGATACTTACGGCAGCTTTGGGAGCATTTATGCGCTTGCTCAATGTTCTCCAGATTTGTCGCAACGAAACTGCTTTAATTGTATTGGAGATTTTATTAGTAAAATGATACCTAGTGGCTCAACTAACAACACAGGAGCACAGATTCTTGGACCGAGTTGCAAGTTAAGATACGAGGATTATTTGTTTTACAATGATGACATGCGTAGTCCATCATCTCCTCCATCGTCTACTCCTCCATCAGGTAAGTACTAGATCTATATGCACACGATAGGTGCTCAAAATTTTATACACCAAACATTTTGAAAGAGTAATTAAAATTGAGGGTATTATTTTAAATTTTTAAAGTGGATACCGCTATCTTATCCCTTGACTTATACAATAAAGATATACTTATAACGTTCTTTAAAGATTGCGCTATGCATGAATTGGATTAGGAAGACTTTTTCAAACATCAAAACTTTGAATTTATTCAATGGATTAAAATTTTGACAATTAATTTAAGGATCAAAACTTTGACTAATTATATACAAGTATATGTTTGTTGGTAGAATTTTATACCTTTGAACATCAAAAGTTCGAATTTTGAATTGGATTGGAATATTTTGTATTTTTGTAACCTACTCTGTTTAACATTATTGAACAGTTGAACTAAGTCAAAGTATTATACCCATAAAAACTACTTCCTCTGTGTTTTTTTTTTATTATTATGTTTTTTTTTTTTTAAATTTAATTTGCAACATGATGTCAATGGTGAACATTATTCATACACTCAACCATAATTACATTTCCCCTTACATACCCTTAAAGAAAAAAAATATAATCATATGAAATCTTATTAGATTTATTTGTGTTAGGAAATAGACGAATACCAATTGATTTAGGTCATGTGTTTGATATGCGCAAAACATAGACAACAATATATAAAACATAAATTTGGGAAACAAAGTAGAAATGTAACCAACTCTCAACGGGATAAATATCATCTTATTTACTTTCCTAAAATATAGATATTATCCCCTTAAGTGATATAGATAAAGTAACAAATACTTGCTTAAGATAGGATAGACTTTAGAGGATAGACTTTAGAGTGATAGATTACTTAATCTCCAACAAAGTCCATCAAGCAACTTTAGTGATATAATGAAAATATAAATATGTACTTATGTAGACTATCAAACAAAATCACACATGCTTTACCATGTTCTTATCATAAATATAAGTCACAATGTATAGTTTCGAAATATCTGGTTTTTTTATCAATTATACTTATTGATAATTAAATACATTATTAGTTAAAGTATCATTTTGGCAAATGAGCATTTATTTTGGAGTAAAGGGAGTATTAGATTGAGTAAACATGTAAAACAACCAATACTACTACTATTACTTGTGCTTCATCTACTTTCCAACTTCATCAATGTCAGGTAATGGAAGCAATAATACGGCATTAATTGCCATCCTAATCGTAGTTCCAACAGTTGTAGTCATTGCTCTTGCAATTGGATTCATTTTCTTGTGTAGAAGAAGAAAGACAAAGAAAAAGTTTGAAAGCTCAAGTAAGCAAAATAATTTCTTGTCTGTTTTTAATCTATTATTGAATTGGGAAATGATGATATCTGGCCTATTGTATTACATACTAACCCTCAGATTTTCTTAACCTTTCGTCTTAATCAGTCGCTTCCTATTCTCTTCCTCAAGAAAAAAATGATGAAAGTAGAATTTTAGTGTCTTTGGAATTTGGTCTCGACACCATTAGATTGGCAACAGACAACTTCTCAGACGCTAACAAACTTGGTCGAGGTGGATTCGGTATCGTTTACAAGGTACATACTAAAAATACTAGTATTTGACTACTTTATTGTGAAAAGAATAGGTTACAGAGTTATATGAATATGCCTGCTAAAACCAGGGAAAATTATCAAATGGACAAGAAATCGCGGTAAAGAGACTCTCAAGGGATTCTGGACAAGGTGACAGTGAGTTTAAGACTGAAGTTTTGTTAGTGGCTAAGCTTCAACACAGGAATCTTGTTAGGCTCCTCGGATTTTGCTTAGAAGAAGAAGAAAGAATACTCATTTATGAGTTTGTTCTCAACACTAGTCTCGATCACTTCTTGTTTGGTATGGTTTGATTTCCTTATAAAGCTTGTGTGCAGACATGTAAGCAAGGGATTTTATACATGATAGGATTAGACTAGATAATACTCGTATATATTTATGTACATAAATATATATCATAGGATTTAACTAAATAATATATTGATGTAGTAAGTAATATATGATAATGAATTAAAATGCACCCTTGTGTGCAGATGTAAACAAGAGAGTATATTTAGATGTGGAAAAGCGGTACAAGATTATAACAGGCATAGCTCGAGGACTCCTTTACCTTCATGAAGATTCTAGACTACGAATCATCCATCGTGACCTTAAAGCAAGCAACATACTTCTGGACGCTGATATGAATCCCAAGATTGCCGATTTTGGCATGGCAAGATTGTTTGGTGTTGATCAAACCCAAGGGGATACCAATAGAATCGTCGGTACCTAGTAAGTACATCATCAACTACTAATTACTAAATAAACATGAAATTGCATATAAAATTGCTAGATATTTTGCTCTTTCTTCCCTTTAATGTCATAAAAATGAGCAAATTTTTTTTGTACATATCAAATTAAAGCCTAATATACTTAACGTCCTCTATGCAATACAGTGGATATATGGCTCCAGAATACGCATTTTATGGATTCTTCTCTGTAAAGTCAGATGTCTACAGTTTCGGCATACTAGTTCTAGAAATCATTACAGGTCGAAAGAACTCTGGTTTTCATAATGAGGAATACACCGAAGATCTATTAAGCTTTGTAAGTGTTCAAACATTCCTTTATTTTCTTTGATGTATACTCCTTATAAATATTCATTTTTTAAGGCAACTTTCGACATTAAATAATGCTCCATATATACTAAAAATGTAATGTAACGCAACTAATATTAGTTACGTACATAAATAATGTTATACAGGTATGGAGAAATTGGAGAGAAAATACGGCGATATCTATCATAGATCCAACATTATCAACAGCATCAAGAACTGATATGATAAGATGTATACACATTGGCTTGTTATGTGTTCAAGAAAGTGTCGAGGATCGACCAACTATGTCTTCTGTCGTGTTGATGCTCAGTAGCCGATCTTTATCTCTTTCAGTTCCTTCTCATCCTCCATTAGTCAGTGTTACTACCTCTGAGTATTCTAAGGAGAGAATTCTAGGGTGTTTGTCAGAAAATGAGGACTCGATCACTTCTCTCAATCCACGATAAGATATTAAAGATGCAATAAATAGATTGATTGTTAGGCTCGCACGCAATTGTTTGATGTCTCTCTTGTTCGGAGAGCAATTTTTGGCTCTTAAGATGTGCACGTATGTAACCCGTGAGAAACTGATTTTGGTGTCTATCTAAAAATCTTTTTATTTGTTTTATATATGTAGCCTTAAACAATTTTATTTTCTTCCATGTTAATACATAGTGAGTTATTATACATGTTTTGAAATTTGAAGCACACATGCATGCATTGACCTGGGTACGTGTAGATCTACTATAACCTCCGTTCTTTTTTACTTCACATGTTTCATTTATCACACTGATCAATGCATAAATCTAATCATTAATGTCTTTAATTCCTAATAAGTAAAAGTTATGATGAATAAACAGTATGAAAGAATTTACTGAAATATGATTCAATTAACAAAACCTTACATGACTTTATTTTTCGTTACATATAAATTAAAATAAGGTCAAAGGTAAGTGTGAACAATGCAAAAGTGAAACAAGGTCAACAAACAAAAATGGAGGAAATATAGTTATAGGGTAAGTTTGGCACCCACTAGTTTTAAATGGAAGAGAGAAGCTTCCTGAAAATGGAAAAGTCATATTATTAGGACTAATATAAGGTGATAGGAAATTCCCAACGCGTCATATGTATCATACGAGTGGAGTACCAACAGTTATGAAGACCATTAAAAAGCGTTGTCTTAACTCTTGACTAAGGGTTTGTGTATGAATTTAAATACTTACTTGGAAATTTTTAATAACTAGTAAACTCAACAACCCAACTAATATTGGGTACCTTTCTAATGTGATCTTCAGTTACTGAAAACTTGTTTAACCGCATAATTTAGTCATTTTTGTTTACCTAAATCATTTTAGTTTACATTAATCTGCTCCCTAATAAAACGGTTTCAAACTTATCACTATTTACCCTCTTCATTTTGAATTTTATGATATTTTGAATTTGAGCAGTTTTCCCGAAATCATACATTTTCAATTAATTTTTTTAGTATGATTTTTTTATTAAGGACATGCAAATGATAAGAAAACTATATATTTTCAACTTTCGGTTAATTTTTTTAGTACCTCTTCAACTACGTAAGATATTAACTACTCAAATAAATAATAGTCTTTTATTAGTAAGGTTGACTACAAAATTTACACAACCAAAATTATGTGAATGTCACCATCCAAATTTTTCCTGACCTCGCATTTCCATGGAAAATAATGCAAGGGTTTAAAAATTACAAAGTCCTTTACGACATAATAATTGATTAATCACCGAATTGTGAAGACTTTGCTCATAGTCATAGAAATATTTGACCCGCTATATTACGTCAACTAAACATTTAATTATTTTGTTTTAGCTATTTTAATCTCAACCCAGAAAAAAAAATAGTACAAAAAAAAATGGCTCAAAAAATAAGTTGGTCTTCTTTATTTTTCTCAATCTATATGCCAATTATTATAGTGATACTTTGCAAATCAACAAGTGCTCAAAACTATGACTGCGGCTCAAACACTACAATCTTTGTAAATAATAGCCAATATGAAGCCAATCTCAACACCCTCTTCCGTTATCTCTTATCGAATGCAACCGACCCAAACGGCTACCACCAAGCGGTTTCTAGCAATGGAAACCCCAATAGCGAGGCTATTTATGGCCACTTCCTTTGTCGCGGGGATTTAAACGCTAGCGCGTGCCAAACTTGTGTTGACAATGTCACGGCCACTGACCTTCCTATGAATTGTCCTAATCGAAAAGAAGCGATTGTATGGCGTGATGAGTGTATGATAAGGTATTCAAACCAGTCATTTTTTGGTAAAATGGACACGAGCCCAATGCGGATGTTGTTGAATACGCTTAATGTAACGGGGAATTCAACCCGGTTCGAGGAGCTTCGGGATAACATGATGAACAACGTGATTGCTAACCGAGCCCCCACTGGAGGATCACTGAAGAAATTCGCGACAGATTTTGTAAATGTAACGATGTCCCAAACTATATATGGGTTGGGTCAGTGTACACCGGACTTGGCCCCTAGTGATTGTAACACATGCTTGCTAAATGGTATTCAGCAGTTCAAGATGACTCAAGGTGCACACAATTTCCAGCCTAGCTGTGTTGTCCAATACGAGATTTATTCTTTCTTTGATTTGTCATCAGTCGCCCCACCACCCCAACCGTTGCCACTACCTCCACGACAATCGCCCACGGGTGGTTTCAGCGGCCTATCAAGTGGTACGTTGGTCTATGCCTCCATATTTAACTTTCTATGTGACAATTTTTATTTTTTTTTTCTTGGTAGGATGATTAATAATCTCTTTATTTGTCCCTATAAATCATCGTTAATTAATTGAAATTATCAACAAACTGATGGGTATCAATTAAAACTATCATGATAGATAATATGAACAGATTGCGTGCATATTTAAGAAACCAATGAAATAAGATATAAGTTTGACTTCACATAAAATTTGACCAAAATTTTAAATAAATTTTTCGGTACTCCGTAAAATGTTGGTAAGTTAATATAATACTTTATCAGCTCTCTTTCGATCGCAATGTCTAATCAAACATGTTCCTTTGATCGTTTTCAATGATTTGAGTATATACTATATGTTAGGAAAAATATGATAATGTGACATCTTATTAGATTGATATATAGGAAAAACATGTTCCCAAAATCTAATACTTTCAATTAATTTTTTTAGTATGATTTTTTTTATTAAAGACATGCAAATGATAAGAAAATTATATAATTTTCAACTTTCAGTTAATTTTCAACTACGTAAGATATTAACTACTCAAATAAACAATAGTCTTTTATTAGTAAGGTTGACTACAAAACTTACACAACCAAAATTATTTGAATGTCACCAACCAAATTTTTCATGACCTCACATTTCCATAGAAAATAATGCAAGGGATTAAAAAACACAAAGCCCGTTACGACATAATAATTTATTAATCAACGAATTGTGAAGACTTTGCTCATAGAAAGATTTGACCCGTTATATTACGTCAGCTAAACATTTACTTATTTTGTTTTAGCTATTATAATCTCAACCTTAAAAAAATTAGTACAAAAAAATGGCTCAAAAATTAAGTTGGTTCTCGATATTTTTTTCAATCTATATGCCAATCATCATATTGATGATTTCCACATCAACAAAGTGCTCAAAACTTCGATTGCGGCTCAAAAACTACAATCTTTGCTAACAATAGCCAATACGAAGCTAATCTCAACACCCTCTTCCGTCATCTCTTATCCAATGCAACCGACCCAAACGGCTACCATCAAGCTGTTTCAAGCAACCCCAATAGCTAGGCTATTTACGGTCACTTCCTTTGTCGCGGGGATTTAAACGCTAGCGGGTGCCAAACGTGTGTTACCAATGCCGTGACAATTGACCTCCCTAAAAACTGTCCTAATCGAAAAATTGCACTCATATGGCGTGATGAGTGTATGGTAAGATACTCAAATCAGTCATTTTTTGGTACATTGGACTCGAACCTCGTGGTGATGATGATCAATCCAGCTAATGTATCGGGGAATTCTACTCGGTTCGAGGAACTTCTGGGTAACATGATGAACAACGTGATTGCTAACCGAGCTCCCAGTGGAGGATCACTGAAGAAATTCGCGACAGATTTTGTAAATGTTTCGATATTCCAAACTATATATGGGTTGGGTCAGTGTACACCGGACTTGAGCCCTACTGATTGTTACACGTGTTTGGTAATTGGTATTAGGCAGTTTCGGATGACTAAAGGTGCTCAAATATTGCAGCATAGCTGTGTTGTCCAGTATGACACGAATCCTTTCTTTGATTTGTCGTCGGTCGCCCCTTACCACCTCAGTCATTGCCGCTGCCTCCACGACAGTCGCCTGCCGGTGATTCCAACAAATCTAATGGTACGTCAGTTATGCTTCCATGCTAAACTTTACAAAGAGATTACAAGTATTGATTATTTTACCAAATAATTTTATATTACGTTGAACCATGGTCAATTTGACGTAGTACAATGTTCAACAAGATCTCAATAGTTATCATTGTTTGTTCGTTGGCTTTTAGTATTTGACGTAGGACAATGTTCAATAAGATCTCAATTGTTAATCTTCGACTAAGGCCCCGTTCACTTTACCTTATTTTTGCTGAATTGAAATTATTTTTACTGAACTGAAATTATTTTTGCTGAACTTAAATTATTTTTACTGAACTGAAATTAATTTTGCTGAACTTGAATTATTTTTACTGAACTGAAATTAACTTTACTAAAATAAAATTATTTTTGCTAAACTAAAATTATTTTTACTGATTGTCTATTATGTTTCTTCTTCAAAGATAATGAATTTCACTGAATTGAACTTATTTTTATTGAACTGAAATTATTTTTGCTGAACTGTACTTATTTTTACTTAACTGAAATTATTTTTACTAATTTGAACTTACTTTTCTTGAACTGAAATTATTTTTACTGAATTGAACTTATTTTTACTGAACTGAAATTATTTTTACTGGATTGAAATTATTTTTACATAATACTATTTTTTTAAGGTGAAGTGAACAGGGCCTAAACTTTACAAGAAATTATACTAGCTGTTGTAAAATGATACTATAAAAAATTTAATACTATGTATAAATACATTTATTGTTGAATTTAAAAGATAAACTAAAGGAAAAAAAACAAAGCAAAATTGAAATTAAGTTGAATATATTATCTGCTGCTTTTTAAATGCCCTCTTTCACACCGCTGTTTGATGCAGCTTTTCACGAGGGGGTCTTTCGATCTATTGTAGTTTTGGAATCGAACACCATTCGGTACAAGTGATTGTAGATGTAGAATTAACCTCCATGGCGACATAGCACAACTCCACATCAACAAATCAATTTTTCTTACGATATTAAAGAACATAGCCCCAAAACTCTCAAAAAGAGAGAAAATTAACTCGATATACGGGTAGAAATAACCCGATATACGGGTAGAAAAACTCTCAAATAGAGAGACTACAATTGTTGTGAGCATAAAGTAAAATACTAGTAAGAAACTAAGAGATTAGGGGCTTAGCATCAACCAAAAGGTTGGTGGTAGCCCCTAAAAACAAGAATTTTTTTTTAGGGTTTTTGAGGAGGAAGAGAAAAGAGGAGAGGCAGCCCCTTCTGAAAATTTAATACAAGTGGAACTTGAATATTCTTATTCCTGTAAATTTTTCAGTTTTGGAGACCCTAAATGTTGTTCCAATTTTATTTTAGGATAATATGTAAAGACCATTATACCCTCATTTTTTAATTTTATTCATTGAACTTCTCAATTACCCTTAAATTTTCCACTTGTCTTGTATTCCCTCCGTCCCTTATTTACATGTCTACTTCCCATGTTACACGGGAATTAAATTTAAAAGCCATGATTTGGGAAGGACAAATATGCATGTGGGTTTTGATAGAGATAGAGAAAGAAAAGGTCGTTGGTAATTATTGAAGAGATTGAGAGAGAAAGTGTTGAAAAATGATGTCAAAAGTACAAACAACATACATACATACATATATATATATATATATATATATGTGTGTGTGTGTGTATATATATATATATATATATATATATATATATATATATATATATATATATATATATATATATATATATATATATATGATAACTCAACAAAAAAAGGGAATATAGTTAAAAAGTAATTCTTTAAATAGAATTAGACATGTAATTTTAAAACCTCCAAAAGGAAAGTAGGCATGTAAATAAGGGAACGGAGGGAGTACTTTTTTCCACTTTCTCTCTTTAACTTTTGTCTATAATTGTACTTTTTTTTTAAGTATTCCATCCACTTTCTCCTTTTATTTCTTAATATCGTAAAAAAACACAAACAAGAACTGTAAACTAGGACAGAGAGAGTAAAAATAATTACCATAAAGTAAACAAGACTTTGACTAGGTAAAACCCACTAAAAAAAAAAAAGAGAGTGAATGATACGTGAATTTTTCCAAGTCTACGGTCTACCTAATCCACAACATAATTTCAAACTTTCGGTTAATTTATTTAGTACATCTCCAACTACATAACAAATTAACAATAGTCTTTTATTAGTAAGGTTGACCTCACATTTCGTTCCTTACAATGCATGGGATTGAAAAACACAAAATCGATTACGACACATTTGATTAATCAACGCGTTTGTAGAAATGAGCTCTTTTCGTACGAATTGTGAATACTTTATTCATAGAAAGGTTTGACCCATTATATTACGTCAAGAAAAAAATTGTTTCATATGTACAATATTCAATCTATGTGATTGATGGTCACAAATCAGGGAAAAAACATAATATGGCTCAAACATTTAGCCAAGTATTAGTAATATTCTCATTCTATGTACTAATTATGTTAACGATGATTTCCAAATCAACTAGCTATCCAAACTATTATTGCCCAAACGATACTACGTTCGCCAACAATAGCCAATTTGCAACCAACCTAAACACCCTCTTCCATTTTCTCTCTTCCAATTCCACCAACAACCCTGCCGGCTACGACCAAGCGGTAGTTCCTAGCGACGACAATGCCAAAGATGATGCTATTTACGGTCACTTCTTATGTCGTGGAGACCAAAACGCTAGCTCGTGCCAAAAATGTGTTACTATGTCCACCATGACGGACCTTCCTAACCTATGTCCTAACCGAAAAATAGCGACACTTTGGTACAATGAGTGCATGGTTAGGTACTCTAATAGCTCATTTTTTGGTTCGATGGATGATTCAGTCTACCTAGTTTATTATGTGACCGCGAACATTATAGGCAATGAGACCCGGTTCATGGAGCTTGTGAAGAACATGATGAACAACAAAATCGGGGTTAATGCTGCACTTGGAGGGTCACAAAAGAAATTTGCCACATATTATGTCAATATTTCGGCTTTTCAGACGATATATGGGTTGGGGCAGTGTACACCCGACTTGAGCCCTGCTGACTGTAATACGTGCATAACGGATGGTATTGCAAGATTAATGGTGAGTCCAGGTGGTGGAATATGGCAGCCTAGCTGCAACATCCGATACGATCTTTATCCTTTCTTTGATTTGTCGACACTGCCCTCACCACCATTGCAACCACCTTCCCTACCACCAACCCCCGCGGCTAATTTTACCCACCCTAGTGGTAAGTCAATTTTTTCACTTTATTCAAAGTAGTTTTTATCAATACTAATAAGAGTTTCTCAATTTAACATTTTTATTTTCATACTTGTCAAATGTCAATGCACAATTTCAATCATTAATTTACATTTTAATCTTGATGAATAAGATATATAAAAAGTTGATATCTTATAAGTATAATTTTAATCTAATAAAATCCCATGAATAATGTTCTATCTGAAGTATAAACTTTTCAATGCACAATTTTAATTATTAATTTTTTTCTTTTAACAATCATTAATATCTTTTATTCTTGATATATAAAATGATAAAAAGTTGATATCTAAAAAGTATAATTTCAATCTAATAAAATCTGGCATGAATATGTTTTATTTTAAATACAAAATAATACAGAGTACAAAAGTCATATTGTTGCAATTAAGTATTACTACCAGAAGAAGTATGCTATTTTCCGACTTGATTTTGTAGGAAACGGGAGCTACACGGGGAAGATTGCCATCCTAGTCACAGTATCAACAATTCTACTGATAGTTCTTGCAATTGGATTCTATTTATTGTTTAGAAGACGAAAATCATGGATAAAATTTGGAGGTAATTAATAAGAAAATTATTTTGTACTTCAGAGATTAGGATGTATATCATATGCTAATCATTTGATTAAGCTTTTGCTTTTTCACCTTTGATTTTAGCGGCTTCTGTTTTCCATCGTCGAGATGACAGTGATGAAAGTACAAGTTTAGTGTCTCTACAATTTGATTTTCGTACAATAAAAGTAGCAACAAACAACTTCTCGGATGATAATAAACTTGGCCGAGGTGGATTTGGTACTGTATATAAGGTACTTCATATATATTTACGAAACCGCCACTGTAAGAAACAAAAACGTTTCTCACAGTGAGTAACAGAGATTTACTGATTTATTATTAATCAACTAGTACTGTTAGACTAATGTGCCTTCATGTCATTTGAAATCAGGGGAGATTAGCAAATGGACAAGAAGTCGCGGTGAAAAGACTCGCAAAAGATTCAGGACAAGGTGACGAGGAGTTTAAGACAGAGGTGCTGTTAGTGGCTAAGCTTCAACACAAGAATCTCGTTAGGCTCCTTGGATTCTGTATCGAACGTAAAGAGAGACTTCTCATCTATGAGTTACTTCCCAATACGAGCCTTGACCATTTCTTGTTTGGTATGACTACGACTATAGATTCAGTTTATAGCATCTGAGTTTACTTATCAGACTATACGAGATAAATGGATCGAGTTAGTTACACCCACTAAATTCATCAAGGTGTGCAGATGTAAGAAAGCGATCATATTTGGACTGGAGAAGCCGCTACAATATTATAGTGAGTATAGCTCGAGGAATCCTTTACCTTCATGAAGAATCTCGATTGCGAATCATCCATCGTGATCTTAAGGCCAGCAACATACTACTTGATGCTGAAATGAATCCTAAAATTGCAGATTTTGGCACGGCGAGGTTATTTGAAGTTGACCAAACTCAAGGAGATACCATCAGAATTGTTGGTACCTAGTAAGTGTAATATTGTTTTTTTTTTTTTGTTCTGTTTTCTTTCAGGCCGTCTCAGCTTTTAATATGAAAAGTACCATCTAATATGTAATACAAAATTTTTTGTTCTATATATGCAGCGCATATATGCCACCGGAATATGCACTTCATGGATTATTCTCTGTAAAATCCGATGTCTACAGCTTTGGTGTACTCGTGCTCGAAATTATAACTGGTAGGAAGAATAGAGGTTCTCCCAATGAGCAATATGCAGAGGACCTAATAAACTTTGTAAGTGTTCAAGTTTTCCTAGAAAGTAAAAAGGTTGTTCGTTTATGATTAATTTAATTTGCATTTGTAGACTACGTTTTCTTAGTGGATTGCTTATCTATTATGGTCCTTAAAATTAAAACCCAATTGTGATATACAGAGTACTTAAAGTAATAATTAGTTAGCAATTATAACGATTAAATTAAACGGATTTTTACCCCTGAGTTTTTTGTTTATTCACCATATACCCATGAACTTTTATAAATTCATCGTATACCCTCGACTTTTCACAAAAATACACCATATACCCTTGATGAGTAATGATTGTTAACTTTATCAATCATTAGGGTTAATTATAACCCGAAACCAACCTAAATACATTCTCCTACCTTTGAAATCACCCACATTTATTTTTCCCACCCCCAAAACCACCCCAATTTTCTTTTTCTCATCCTCAAAATCGATCATACAGATATGTTATGAAGATTTGGAGTGGTTTCAAGGATTGTACAAAAGGAGAGGAGTGGTTTTGGGAATGGAAGATCTAAGGTTGCTTCGATGCATAATTAATCAAATTCCACTCATCTTATTGTCATTAGGGGTATATGGTGAATTTTTGTAACAACTCAGGGAAATATGGTGAATTTGAAAAATTTCATGGGTATATGGTGAATAAACAAAAAACTCAGGAATATATGGTAAAAAAAAAAACCGTAAATTAAAATTACTTAGACATTATGTATTCAAAAATTGACCATAATGTCTTGTAGGTATGGCGGAATTGGAGAGAAGGTACACCTTTAAAAGTTGTGGATCCAACTTTGTCAATAAGATCAAAGACGGATATTATAAGATGCATACACATGGGCTTATTATGTGTTCAAGAAAATGCAGAGGACCGACCAACAATGTCCTTTATAGTGTTGATGCTCAGTAGCCATTCGCTTACTCTTCCGGCGCCTTCCTGTCCTGCGTTCGTCACGTCCATTGCTATTAGAGTGGACACTAAGTCACATCATCATACCAAGGAGAGAACGATTGGGCGTTCATCAGTGAACAAGGATTCGATTACTGACCCTTATCCACGATAAGATCCTCCGAAGATGAACAAAATGATTATTAGTTGGCCTCTGGACTAGTATCCCGTAATTGTTTAATGTTTCCAACTCGGAAAAGGAAAGTGGAAAGGCATTAAGTATATTTTTATATATTGTTTAGGCTAAACGATAGGATATAATGAACATGTTCTAGAAATAGTAAATTCTTAATAAGTACTAATTGTAAGGAAAATTCTCCCTTGGAAATTTAGTATTTCATTATATAATAATAGAGGGAGGGGGTTAACTTACACATATATAACTATATACTCTAATTAATATAGTACAAGAATAATATACAACAATATAAGATAGATATAATCACGTTAAACACTAATTAAAAAAATTACACCATAACAAAAGGTTTGATTACTTCTAAATAAACTAGTCAGAGCCCAACTTGCAATTTATGGTTTCCATGTCTTATTTCTATAAGAAGTCAACAAAATATCCATGTCATATTTATATTTCCTGACCAAATTTAATTAGAGGACTAAACATAAGCCAAAATGGTAACGTCACTTTACTACATTTCAAAAGCTCTTCCTCTAATTTTTCATCATTTCTTATTATTTCTGATTTCTCCTATTGCAGCCTCAGAGCTAAATCATGCTTCCCATAAATGTATTCATGACACAGGTAATTACACACAAAATAGCCGATACGAAAACAATCTCAACACCCTCCTCAAAGATCTCGTAGCCCATGCCACCAAAACTAAATACTTCAAGACCAGTAGTGGTGAAAGCCCGGACAAAGTATATGGTCTATTCTTTTGTAGAAGTGATATCAATACTCATCTCTGCAATGAGTGTGTGCAATTGGCAGCGAAGAATATTACTCAATCCTGTCCCAAAATAAAAACCTCGTTTATGTTTTACATGGAATGTACACTGCGATATGCAAACAGCTATTTTGACAACAAGCCGAAAAGTCATGACGCTTGGATGAGTTGGAGAAGCACCGAAAACACGTCTGACTCGGCTAAAATAGAGGAGGTACTTCCAAGTACCATGGACAACATTATAATGAAAGCATCTTACCAAGCTTCTTATCACGGTTATGCTACGACAGAGGCTAATCTCTCTCGTGGTCGGAAATTATACTGTCTCGCGCAATGTACTCCTGATATAATTGGTTTACAGTGTGAAAGATGCTTGCATTTTGCTTATGGAGATATGCTGGATGATTGTTGTAGAAGCCAAACGCTGGCGATACTTCGGCCTAGTTGTATGCTGATTTATGATACAACACCATTTTATGCAATGTTGCCACCACCTCAGCCTTCTTCACCACTCCCACCAGGTACTAATTGTCAATAATGAATATAGACTTATTAATTAAAGGATCAATTAAATCAACTCAATTCAGCTTCGATGTTATTCTTTTCTTTTGATATATGATTGATTAATTATGCACATAAGGCCGTCAAAATTACTACTCCCACTATCCCAATAAAATGCAACATTTGACATTGTAGCCTACAAGTTAAGTTATTCTTTTCTTTTGATATATGATTGATTAATTATGCACATAAGGCCGTCAAAATTACTACTCCCACTATCCCAATAAAATGCAACATTTGACAGTGTAGCCTACAAGTTAAGTTACAACTTTTACTTCTAAAAATATGATGATTATATATTAATTATATGGAAAATTTGTTAGAATAGCTCTTTTAAGCAGTCGACTTTGTTGAATGGTCCTTACATAAAAAGGGTGGCAAAATAGGTCTGTTGTAAGGAGGAACCTTTGACCGAATTCCTATGATTGAATTTATTTTCCGGCCATTCACCATCACGTGTTTTTTTTTTTTTGAGAAAAAAAAAAAGCTCATTTTTTTTGTCTTTTTCTCCTTTTTCCCCTAATCAAGAAAGTCTCCTAATTCGCTAGTTCTCATCAATGTGCTCTCAAAAATTGCACAATTGAATAATTTCGCCGCCATTAATGGACAACTACAAGTCACATCAATTTAGAGGAGAGGGGAAGGAGAAATAAGGTGGAAAGAATTAGGATCAGTTTGAATTGGAGGGAAAAGGGAGAAAAAGGAAAAAAGAAAAAAAAAGGGTTTTTTTTTAAAGTCACGTGATGGTCAATGGCTGGAAAATAAAGTCAATGGCCAGAATTCGGTCAAAGGTCCTTTCTTAGAACCTAGATGAAATATAAGGACCTTTTTTGGCACCTTTTTTAATACAATTGACCTTTCTCATAAAGTCGACCACTTAAAAGACCTTTTTCACAAATTTTCGTAATTATATTTGTAAATAATTGATGTTTGAAAATTTGTGTAGAAACAAATCTTACAAGATCTCTCATGTTGAGGCCCAGGTTTAAGTTTTATACTCTATAAAAAACATCACTCAAAGTTAACAACAATAATGATTTACCTTGAAGAGTCAGATGTACATGTTATTGCAATTATTAAGAGTTGGGGTCTATCTTATTAACACTCCTTTACTCCTCCAGGATCCAGTGCTGCTGCAAACAAGAGTCGTAACGGTGCTATTTACTACATTATTAGAGCTGGAATTCCTGCTGTAAGCTTCATAGTTCTTCTTCTTTGTGCCATTATTGCTTTCTACGTTCATAAAATGAGAAAGAAGAAACAACGTTCGGGTAAGTTCTACATGCTGTAGATTGACTTAATTAGCTCGTTATATGTATAACAACTTATGCCATTCCTTTCTTTAAGCATTACAGAAAATGACGATGCTACCCTCGAGTCATTGCAATTTGATCTCGAATCCATCAAGGTAGCAACAAACAATTTTTCAGAAGATAATTGGCTTGGAAGAGGTGGATTTGGCATTGTCTATAAGGTGTTGGACCTTCGCCTATGTACAATTTCCCAACATAACTCATAATAAATAGTTGTTAATACTCCTAATTGAAGAAGTGTATATAATACATGCATATTGTGTTTAATTTTCATTTGTTCAGGGAAAACTGCCTGATGGCAAAGAAGTAGCCGTGAAGCGGCTTGTTACGAAGGATTTAGGAAGGGGTGGCGATGAGCAATTCAAGAATGAAATTCTTATATTGGCTAAGCTCCAGCATCGAAACTTAGTGACACTTTTAGGATTCTGCTTGGAAGAGGATGAAATGCTTCTTATTTACGAGTTTTTGCCCAACAACAGCCTGGATAAATTTATATTTGGTTTGTGATTACTCTATATGTTCAACACGGAGTACTCAATGTACTGTGTAACTATTCTATGTTAAATATATCTTGAAGAAATTTTTTTAAATGCAGATTCATCTAAGAGGCATACATTTATACGATGGGAGACACGCTTTAAAATCATCAATGGCATTGTAAGAGGACTTATCTACCTTCATGAACAGTCAAGACTTCGAATCATTCATCGAGACCTAAAAGCTGGAAATGTTCTCTTAGATGAAGAATTTAACCCTAAGATATCAGATTTCGGAATGGCAAGACTATTCAACATTGACCAAACTCAATCAGTAGCTAGCAAAATTGTTGGTACTTTGTAAGTATATATTCCGTACGTAATTTATTGCAACTCTATAGTTAAAGGTCATTGTTATTTTACAACTAAATCTAATAAATTGTGATCCAACATTGGTGCAGTGGATACATGGCTCCGGAATACGTGCTTCAAGGACAAGTTTCCATGAAGTCGGATGTCTATAGTTTTGGTGTTCAAGTGTTGGAAACCATAAGCGGGCAAAAAATTAGCTCATTTCGATCTGAAGATAATCTAGAAACCCTTCTTGAATTTGTAAGTTTGCTAACACAATATTTCAACAACATTACCTATATGATGGACCGCTCGATTGAGTAGGCATGTGTGCTGAATTTCTCTAATTGCTGATTTTGGAACCTTTAATTTTCTAGGTGTGGAGAAATTGGATAGAAGGCACAGCTTGGAATGTTGTGGATCCTGTGTTGTCGAACGCTCATGGCACTGAGATTCTAAGATGTATCCATGTTGGCTTACTGTGTGTCCAACAGAACCCAAAAGATAGACCAACTATGCCTTTAGTTGATCTTATGCTAAGAAGTGATCCCATCTCCCTACCAGTGCCATCGAAGCCCGCCTTTTTCGACCGCGGCAACATGCTAGACAATGCTCCACCACAGGGGAGTACTTCAAACCAATCTAGTAATAACAACTTTGTTGGGAATTCAACAAATGAGGTTTCCATAACGGAGCTTCACCCTCGTTAACATGCATGAATATCAAGTTAATGTTACAATAATGCCATATTTCTTTTTCTAAGAAAAAGATTGATACGACACATTTCATTATTAGTACAAAGCCTGCGAATTAAACGCTGTTCGTCTACTTCAGAAGATTATGTATGCGGTTACTTTGCTTTTATAATTTCAATATTGTTAGGGTTGGTGAGTGCACAGCGGAAGCGAAGATGTGTTTGATTGAGAAATGTAAATTGAATTGATAATTAGCAAGATAATTAATATAAATGAACACACGATTTTGTGTAACAACGAGCACTTTTATTCCACTATTTAAAAGTAGGAGAGTACAAGAACCCTTGAGAGGGTGAGTATTACAAGAGAACTCTCACTATAAGAAGTACTCAAAAAGGCGTATTACGATAGTAGTGGAATATTACAAGGAGGGAGAATATTTTGTAGAAAGGCTTGTGTTTGGTATGGCTTCTTGTGTTGTGTTTTTGTGTTGTGTTCTTGTTGTATTGTTTGAATGCCCTTGACCAATATTTATAGGTGATGATGGAGGTTTCTAGATTCCTATGGAAATTTTCCCATAATTATGACTCTTATTCTAGTGGCTTCCACTTTTAATTATTCTCTAGAATGTTCTAGGGAATATTAAGATTGTAGATAACTCTAGAAAAATCAAGTGCAATCTTCTCTTGATTTTTCAGGAAGCTTCTAGATTAAAATTTGGGCCATACCCAACAATCTCTACCTTGGACCAAATTTTATATGTGCGCTCGTCGTATGTTACTTGGACCCGTATTATGTGAGCATTGTTGCCGAGTCCGGATTGAGTATGATGAAGCCATAATAGTAGATCCTTGTAATACATAGAAATTTCTATGTCTGTTGGCCTTCAATATTTTTTGAGCACCTTTGGAGACTTTGAGTGCTCCACCTTGAGCCGAAATCTTATATCCTTTTGAGTCCAGAATGCCAAGAGAGATGATATTCTTTTTCAGATCAGGAACATGATGAACATTAGACAAAGTCCTGATCACACCGTCTTGCGTCTTGATCCGTACGGAGCCAACACCACGAACTTTGCAATGATAATCATTACCCATTGTAACAGTTTTATTCTTCACCGGTTGATAGTCGGTAAAGTGAGACTTTTGAGAACAAATATGGTTGGCAGAACCCGAATCAAGTACCCAGTCAGAATTTTTATTTCTTCTTGGTGAAGTAGCTAAGAGAACTTCATCATCGGACTCTATTTCTCCAAAACCGGGTCCTGCCGTCTCTTTTGGCTTTTCCTCTTGCTCTTTCTTTTCGAGCTTTTTATTTGCAAACCAGCATTCTTCAACCGTGTGCCCAAGTTTCTTGCAAAACTTGCAAGATTTTCCGGATTTGTGCCCATTAAATTTGGACTTCTTATTGGTACTTTTACTACCGTGTGATCTCCCTTTTATATTTAAACCTTCGGCATTTTCATTAGAATGAACTTCAAGGTCAAACTTTTCTTTTGAGAGTAAGTGAGATTTAACATCGTCAAAAGAAAGAGTATCACTATTGCCATAAAGCATAATTTCCTTGAAGTGTTTATACAAAGGTGGTAGGGAGACAATTAATAACACGGCCTTATCCTCATCTTCGATTTTAACATCTAAATTTTCAAGATCAATTAAAATTGAATTAAATTCATCGAGATGAGTTTGAATAGAAGTACCTTCGGCCATTCGAATTGTATAAAGCCTTTCTTTAAGTCGAAGCTTGTTAGCGAGACTTTTAGTCATATATAGTGACTCTAACTTCAGCCATAGGTCAGCTGTTGTGTCTTCATGGACAACCTCGCGCAGTACCTCCTTGGTTTAAACATAGTTGGATTGCCGAGAGGGCTTTTTCGTCCAACTCTTGCCATTGCTCGTCTGTCATTGACTCTGGTTTTTTAGCTTTTCCATCCAAAGCCTTCTTTAATCCGCTCTGTACTAGAACGCCTTTCATCTAGACTTTCCAAATGCTGAAATTAATCTTGCCGTCAAATTTCTCAATCTCGAACTTCGTGACCAAAGACATCTTTAATGTGTAAACACTCTAATCAACCTTTGGCTCGGATACCACTTGTTAGGGTTGGTGAGTGCACAGCGAAAGCGAAGATGTGTTTGATTGAGAAATGTAAATTGAATTGATAATTAGCAAGATAATTAATATAAATGAACACACGATTTTGTGTAACAACGAGTACTTTTATTCCACTATTTAAAAGTAGGAGAGTACAAGAACCCTTGAGAGGGTGAGTATTACAAGAGAACTCTCACTATAAGAAGTACTCACAAAGGAGTATTACGATAGTAGTGGAACATTACAAGGAGGGAGAATATTTTGTAGAAAGGCTTGTGTTTGGTATGGCTTCTTGTGTTGTGTTCTTGTTGTATTGTTTGAATGCCCTTGACCAATATTTATAGGTGATGATGGAGGTTTCTAGATTCCTATGGAAATTTTCCCATAATTATGCCTCTTATTCTAGTGGCTTCCACTTTTAATTATTCTCTAGAATATTCTAGGGAATATTAAGATTGTAGATGACTCTAGAAAAATCAAGTGCAATCTTCTCCTGATTTTTCAGGAAGCTTCTAGATTATACTCCATCTATATATAATGGGCTTATAAAATTTGGGCCCTACCCAACAAATATTATTTAAGAATTTTTTACCATATTTTGGGAAGAATCATCAGCCTCCATATGTAAGGAATCTTTAGTCCCAAATCCCAATATTAAATGAGCTGATTTATCTTTAGCAATTGATAAATGTATTGGAATTGAATTTTTTTTTTTTTTTTTCCCAATCTCTATTTTTTTCAACACTATTACTTTATGATTTCCTTGATACCCCACTTTAACAGGGAAATAAAAAGGCTGGTCGTCATCTAAATGAATTACTATGTATGTGCATAATGTCTTGTACTAGGTTACACGGAAACGGAAAATAGAAACGGAAATGAAAAAACGGGAATTGGGGAAACGAAAATTTTTAAAGTATGAGAAACGGGAAAACGAAAAAATAAATAAAATATATTTATTTAGAATAAAATATCAATTGATCGTCATTCATCTTTCTCTTCTTCTCAAGCAAAAAGAATATATATGCAGACAATTCATCAATTCCGAATAAAAACTAATATTGTTCACTAAAATAAGACAACGTTGTTTAGCCCCCTTTCTTTAAATAAATTTTGATTTGATTTGGTCCGAATGAGCCACACCGTGCTTACCTAAGCACAAATTCGTATTAAAATGTAAATACCGCTAACTTTTATTTTCAACTAGAACAAATGCGAGCAAACTTTTTGATTTTGTTTACTTCAATGGTAGGTATATATATGTGTATTAAGTGGTATATTGATGTGATGGAAAGCAATGAGGATGAGCCTCTAACAAGCACTACATCCGATGGAGAAGCTTCTCATGGTAGTTTTCCCAATGCTATGTGACAACAAGAACCATACAATGGTCTTAATTGTGTGCCTTAATGATGCCTATATATGTTTACGAGGTAAAGAGAAAAAGGAAACAAGCTTTGAAAAACAACATTTTACCTTTACTTATGAAGTTTTTTACTACATTTTTATATTATTAGATAGTTTCTCGCAAATATTCTGAAATTTATTAAGTAGTTTCTAGAAAAAAAAAATCCTAAAATAAATATTGAAAATGGTACCATCTAATCATCTATGCTCAAATTATGACCATTTTAGACAAATAAATTCACGGCCTTTTTTTTTTAATAGTAAAATTACTCGATTAATGAAAAGTCATACGACATCTACAACGATAATCGAATTTAACAAACACATAATTTGAATCAAATAAAAATTTCCTTCATAAAAACTACGATCGTCAAGCAGATCTTGCAATGTGGAACATCTCCCACTTATAGTAAATACAGCCTTGTTGGAGAGACAATCTAACGATCCTTTTAGTTGTGAGGATGATTTCCATAGGATTCATCTGACCGTATTCGAAAAATTGAAAACCTATCCCGCATAATTTTTCACCAACGAAACAATTTCACGGCAATCCATCAGATCTATTATCCCAGATTTTAAACTAATGAAAAATTCCCCCTTAAAAAGAGGAGAAAAACTCTGTCTTTCGAAGGAGATCGAAAAACCTTGTCTTTCGAAGGAGATCGAAAAAACCTTGTCTTTCGAAAGAGATCGAAAATCCTTTCTTTTAAGGGAGAAATCATTATTATAAACCAAAAGAACAAACAAAAAAGTGTAAAGAAACAAAGGTTGGGGCTTTCCATCGGTAAAAACCAATGAAAGCTCCTTCAAAAATCAAGAATGGAGGCTAGGGTTTTTAATTAATTAATTCATGACTTGCAGTACAACATTTAACAAAAATTAGGGATAATATGCTGTTTACCAGCTTCAAATTATTTGAAACTACTATGTATGGCACACTAAATTCTTTTTTTTTTTTTCCTACAGTTATCTACCGGAAGAGTAATTAACCAAGTAACTATGTAACATAAGGACTGCGGTTGCCATAGTAGGTCTATCATCCGGTGATTCTTTAATGCATATCAAGCCAAGATTTATGCACTTAAACAATTAATTATCGATAGCCACCAGTCAATTTATCAAACAAGGCTAGCAAAATTTGATCAAGTTGCTCATTATTGATTCAAAATGTAGCAAGCTTTAAAGTTGACAGACTTAACACAATTACATACGTGAAGGTCATGATCTTTATATTGAGTGCACATGGTCTTCGCCAAAGTATTGTTTGTCCTCACAAACAATAGTCATAAAATAAAGGAATTCAACCAACATTTAAGCTTACTCACTAATGCATCATTAGCTTCAACTTGGATTTTCATAATTAAGAATATTTAGTATTTAAGAAAAAAAAAAGGTATTATTTTAATGACATTTACTAGCAAGAAATTTCTTCCAAGCTTTATAATTAGATAGTTGCTACTTTTTATAATCAAGAAACAACAATTTGTTTTTGATTGACCCGATTGTCACGGGACAGAATTTGTAAACGACCAAACAAGACCCACTTGTAATTATATGGAAAGAAATAGGGTATGTATGACAATTGGAGTTGTCGGGCTCAATTTCTTTGGTATTTTCTTAGATTTTTTTAGTTGACACGTTTCTTTTATCATATTTGTTAATGTACAAGTCTAACTACTATCATCTCAAGTTATTGAATATTAATAAAATATAGCAAGACTGATAAGATTCAAATAAACCCTGCATGACTATATTTTGTCGTAACTAAAAATCACAGAAGATAGTTAAAAGTATAATTTGTGAATAGCGTTTTAAGACAAAACATGTCAATTAAAAAATAACGGATGAGATAGTAGAATGGAAATTTCATTGAATAATTAATAATAATACTAATTGGAGGAAAGGAAAAAAAAAAAGTTTTGAAAGTTTTGAAGATATGTTACTTAATCCAACACATTGTATGAGATTATCTCTAACATGCCTTCCATATCTCACAAAGTCACAAATTGTAGTCAACTTAAAGTAAAAGTCAACTTGCTTGACAAATTCCCGCCAAACTTTATCATAATTCAGATAGCTAATTCATTTATTCATCAGTCCACCATATTCCAAAGCATCCAAACCCAAAAAAAATAAAAATAAAAAAAATAAAAAATCAAACATTGCCTTAATCTTTTTTTGGTTTTTTACTCTAAATGCCAATTTTTCATTATCATTCTCCAATGATTTCACGCTCATTACCATTTCTAGTCCTCTGGTTATCAATTTCACTAACCTCGGCTCAAAACGCGGGTGTTGATCTTGCTAGGTTCTCTTGTAACGATACTCTTGGCACCTACAACGAAACCAGTGCTTACGCCGCAAACCTTAAAACCCTTCTTACTTCCCTAATCACCAACAGCCAAGAAAATTGTGGCTTCCACAACCTTACTGCAGGGGACACTAGCAACGATACGGTCAATGTCATTGCCCTTTGTCGCGGTGACCTAAAGTCATCCGATTGCACGGCCTGCCTTGTCAATGCCGCTAGGCGGATCCAGGTAGATTGTCCCAACAACTTTGAAGCAATTGGGTGGTACAATGATTGCATGCTTCGATACTCCCCACGTTCGATCTTCGGCACCATGGAGCCGTTGCCGGGTGATGGGCTAAATAGTGTAGGCAATACGTCTGATCCTGTCAGGTTCGAGCTATGTCTATCGAATACAATACCTACAATGTCATAAGACAAGAGTATATTTACCTTCAGCTTGCAATTTTCTTCGTAAATATATACCAAGTGTATTGTTTTGACTTTTTACATCATTCACTTATTAGTTGTGAATAAAAGGAACTAAAATATTACGAGTAGATATTACTCCCTCTGTCTCTATTTTTTTGCCTCATTACAAATAATTAGGTCAAACTTTAAAAAATTTAACTGTAAATTCTCGTTAATTTATAATCTAAGTGAGGTCTTATTGAATTCATCTCATTTTATACTTTAATAATATCAAGTCTGTATAATTTTAACGCATATAGAACTAGAGTTATGTACGTTGTAAGATGCACGTGTCTTGGAGACCGTAAAAAGAATGAAGCCAAAAAAAAAAAAAAAAAAAAAAAAAAAAAAAAAAGTAAAAGAGGGAGCACTATGTACCCTTTAGTTTTTAAGGTATATTTTGAGAAAATTATACTCCGCATTTGTAGAATTGTAAATTTTTATACTCAACTTTGTGTATTGCATAAGGTCGTCATTGGAAGATGTTAAAATTATTGTAAACATTATACTATTGTTAAACAGGGTAACGTAATATGAATCTATGTTATTGCTAATACTTCTTTCGAATCCGATCATAGATTCCAGGAAACGCTAGGGACGTTGCTTCGGAGTTTACAAGCCACTGCTGTGGCAGGGAATTATTTGAAGAAATATGGTCAAGGGTCTGCAAAATTGAATCCTCTGTACGAGGTTTTCGCCTATGTGCAATGCACGCCAGATTTATCGAAGCAAGATTGCTCTAGGTGTATAGAGATTACACTCAATTTTCTAGCGTCGTGTTGTGCCGATAAGTTATGGTCCATCATTTTAAGGCCAAATTGTATACTGAGGTTTGGGAATTATGAATTCTATACGCCTACTTATGATAAATGTTCGTCTCTGCCACACCCTTCATCGCCACCTTCGTTGGACAATGCATCTTCACCATCTCAAGGTAAATTATGGTCTATCACCAACAGCGGACTTATAAACTATTAAGCCATTGCAATGGCGTAATCAAAATTTTGATTTTAGACTTGAAAATGCTTTGATTTAATTGCTTCCCAAAATCCAATGTGCATGGTTGTCCTATAATAACATTGATAAGACAAAGAGTTAGAACCCCTTACAAACCCAAACAAAATTTCATTCTAATACCTCCGTTTCTTATTAGTTGCAACAAAAGAGTATTATTTATAAGACATACATTTGAGATAATTCGATTTGCATTATCATATCTGATCCCCATTGAAACCTTTCTTTCCCCACAGTTGTCCAAGACTCCGATAACGGAGGTGCCTTACAATTCAGTTTAGAAACAATAAAACAAGCAACATGTAACTTTTCCGATGCTAATAAACTTGGTGAAGGAGGATTTGGTTCTGTTTATAAGGTATGATTCCCTCGTTTCATTTTGAAAACTAACACGAACAAATTAAACTAACCACTCTAAGTGAGGGTTTGGATGGTTATTATTATATACGAAGTACTTCATATTAGCTTCTCAAGTATAGGGCGAGCTTTCAAATGGACAACAAGTGGCTGTTAAGAGGCTTTCTAAGGATAAAAAATCTGGACAAGGTCATGACGAATTTACTAATGAAGTCCACTTATTAGCAAAGCTTCAACACAGAAATCTGGTTAGATTGTTGGGATTTTGCTTAGAAAGCGACGAAAGTTTGCTAGTTTACGAGTTTATGTCCAACACCAGTCTTGAAAAATTCCTGTTTGGTATGTCTTCTTTACACATGAAACTTTGAGTGTTGGTTTGGTTGATATGAAGTGTAACATATTTTGGGAAATCTTAATTACTTTATGTTTGTTTAAATTTTCTAAGTGTAAGAATATATGATATGATGCAAAATTGGAAGCTATATAATAAAAAAAAAATCCCCAATAGCTTAAAGTTTTTGTGATCTTCTGAGCATCTTACAGATCAAACTAGGCGCAAATATTTGGATTGGGATACACGATTCAAGATCATAATGGGAATTGCACGAGGAATTTTGTACCTTCACGAAGACTCGCGTCTCAAGATCATACACCGAGATCTTAAAGCAAGCAATGTCTTGCTAGATGAGGAGATGAATCCTAAGATAGCGGACTTTGGCATGGCAAGATTAATCAAATTAGACCAAACACACGCCAGTACCATCAAAGTTGTCGGAACCTAGTAAGTCCATGATCTTCGAAAGACTTCTTAATATGTCCCTCTTGCCGGAGTGTTGAGGATCAGACTTTAGCCCCATCCGTCTTGGCAGATATGTTGCTGCTGTTTATGTACAAATGGGTTATGATCTTCACGCTCCCACCTAAGGGGAAGTATCGAGAATTTGTTATCCTTACGTACATTGATTTAGAATTAATCAATGTTGACGAATTATGTCTTGCAGTGGATACATTGCACCAGAGTATGCAATGTCCGGCGTGCTATCAGTCAGGTGTGATGTCTATAGCTTTGGGGTGATACTTTTGGAGATTATAAGCGGACAAAGCAACTTATTTAACCAACATCTTGGAGGAGACAGCCTTCTAAGTCGCGTAAGATATATACTAATTCTTGCTGTCTTGCATAGTCGTCCTTTTTCGTTGCAATTAAGAATTATAATCACATAGATTCACTGAATTATTTCAGGCACGGCGACTTTGGAGCACAGGAGCTGTAATGGAAATAGTTGATCCAGAACTAGGCACAAACTACTCAAGAAACGACGTAATGAGATGCATACAAGTAGGGTTGCACTGTGTCGAAGAAGATGCTCCAAGCAGACCTACAATGGCTTCAGTTGTCGTCATGCTTAGCAGCAACTCCACGGATTTCCCACCTTCAACTGCCTCGACGTCGTCTTCAACTATAGACGATGACCAAGATCGTAACACACCATGGAGACATGGATTTGGTAATCTAGAAAGTGAACCTAACTATGATCAGAACTCTTCTTATCTATTGGAGAGACACTTGCTCCGTTGTTGAACATCTTTAACAACCAAATTTTATCGCTCCTACCAATTCATTCTATAAATTCATATCTGATGAGAGATATAGGTGATTATATGTACTAAATTATAATCGGTTGTAAGTTTGTTATTAGTGACAATTTTTGAAAGATAGGATAAAAGGTGGAATCAGGTGTTTTCCAGTTGCAAACTTGTCGTAGTTAGAAACTACTCCAGTCTTTTAGGTCATGTAACACACAGGTTAATAAAAGTGAAACTGAGAAAAAAAACATATACATAAATGATACGAAGTACTTGTATTATATGAGAAAATTGAAGAATTAAGAGAAAGGGACGAACATTAAGATATTATGGTTAAAGATATCATCAAGTCATAGGAATATGAAGTAAATATCATCCACAGATGCTTAAATTAAATTGGGGATAAAACTATATGTTAAAAAAAGGTTTTACCATAGGAAGAAATGTGTGGCACTAATGTGTAAGGTTTTAGAAAATTATGTGTAGATGTGTAGATGACTGGAGCATTAAGAATTGATTGTAAAAGAGAGAGAGAGAGAACATAAATCAATGCAATACTGAATTAGTTTATTAGTTAAGCAGAATTAACAATAACTCCAATAACAGCCAATCATCCATTGTTAATTCATCCCTTCATCCTGAAACAGAGCATCTTACAATAAGGAGACTTAACCATTAACTTCAAGGCCCATGGGAGATCTGCGAGGAAGGGATAATAGCTCCAGCTTAAGCGACGGGAGGGTGAAAGACATGATCTTGTGAGGTATCAAATGCAGCTTGAGGCACAAATTGCCAAAAGGGAACACCGGAGTAATTAACCAGGGGCATCAGTTTGCCACCAACTGCTTGACAGGGGATAGCGTATGAAGTTGGAACTGAAGTAGGATGGAAATGTAAGCTAGGAGAAGAACCTACAAAGTTAATTCTCTGCTCTAACTTCTCTTTCTCTGACACTAACCTATGCTTTTCAGCGCGAAGGGCTTTCTTCTTTGCCTGCATTAGTACAAAGTGCAGATAGTTTAGACACCACCATCCTTGATAAAGAGAACTACCAGTAAGAGATTAAGGAATCAAATAATATACGAAGTATTATTTGGTATTAGGGCTGATTTGTGAGATTATTGGCTAGCAGGTTGATGTATAATCCTTAATTTGTTCAAAGCTTACAGATCAAAGCAAATATAAAAGAGTCAGAACCTTCAATTCATTAATCTTTTCTTTTAATTTGCCATTTTGGCTGGTTAAGTTACATGTTTCTTCACGTAACAGCTTTACTTGCCGAATAGCATCAGTTAGTATAGCGGCTTTGTCAAACTTGGGTGTTGTTCCAGACCTCAATGTTTCACTTAACTCAAGGAACCTACCAACAAAATGGTAATAAGTACATTGAGAAAATAATAAGGCAAAATGAGATCAAAATCCCTCAAATATTAAAACTGTACATGCCTTTCATTTAGATGATCCCTTCTTTGTTTCTCACGGCATGCTTTGGAGCTGCTGGATGCAGTGACTGATCCCACACAGACCCTGAAGTTGAATGGCGAAGAATTGTTAGAAGAATTGAATATTAATAGATGAAAGTTACAATTTTTAACAAGTACCTTTTCCGGCAGCAGTCATCAAAACCATACAAACCCTCACTATAATCTTGAGTGGCCGCACTGCATGGACAAAAAGAAAGCAAACTCAAACATATTGTATATGATCAACAAAAATAATCCCTAAGATACCTTAATTGAATCAGACTTCGTGTGAACTAACTCATTTCCACAAAGTATTCTTGCTTTAGCAAAACTAGATTTGATTCAAAGAATAGCCCAAGAGGAACAGCTCAATGGTGCAGAAGAACAGAACAACAAGATCTTTATACTAATACAAAACTATTGCCTAAAATAAGTACATCCAAGGACCAAACAGATTGATATGATGAATAAAAGAGCAATTTATCAAAGTTAACATGCTAATATCTACTAAAACAAAAATTATTGTGATCCAAACAGACAATTTCTCTGATCAGCGGATATACAAAAAACTTGAACAGCAACGGTAATTAGATAAATAAAGTGAACAAACCTATGGAAGGTGGAGCTGGAATAAGAATCATAACGAGGAATAGGCAAAGGAACATCAGGCTGCATGACAGAAGAGTCACAACAGTTGCTTGATATATCATCAAGAAGACAGCAAACCCAGTTGAGATCAAAGTCCTCTTCAAGAGACTCCATTCTTTAACCTTACTCTGACTGGGAAACACCAGAATCTCACTACAGCTTTCCGGCGTATTATTGCAGAAAAATATTCTTTTTTTTCTTTATTAGTATGTAGTATACAAGTTTTGAGAGCAAATAAAGAAATGTACAACTCTAGTCAATACATTGATGCATGGGAAATCGAAGAATTTGTTCTTTTTTTGGGGCACTGGGGCTATATGGAGAAAGGGGAAAGAATAAACTATTATCAATCAACAAAAGAATTTTTTAAAAAGAGAGGCGTGTGTTAGAGACTTTTTTAGAAGGCAAAGGTTTATCTGTTTATGTGGAATCTACAACGCAGTCAGAATGACCAACCAGGTAGGCAGGTATGGCATAAACTTTCAGATATGGCACAATTGCAGCACATTATATTTTATATCAACATAAATTAGATTCTATATTCCAAATTTGGTAACTGTCTAGAAAAGTAAACAGAATAAAAGAAATGATCTGCTCAGATATTAGTTGAGTGGCCTGTTATCAGTTCATTCAATGATCCCTGAGAGTTGCATCTCTATTGGGAGTGTGGAGGCCTAAAGCTTCCATAGAATACATTATGTGGGATGTCAAAGTCAGCATCAAGAGTTGGTAACTGCTAACATAAAATGACATCTAATCACCATAACAGACTAAGAAGCCTCTGCAAGGGGTCGAGAAAGATAGTCAGCAGAGATGACATCCAAAGCAACCTAATCACCATAACAGACTAATAGGCCTCAGTAAGGAGCCAGGACAGATGACACACCATATGCGAGTGAACTTTGGAGTCCATGCACAATGGCATTTCTTTGTTTCACATTACTGTCATATACAAAGGTAAAGTGGACTATGTCTAGATAATTGCAAGTAATCAGGAGGATTCAGGACAAAGGATGTACAAATCGAGTAGAGCCCTTAGGCCCCTTACTCTATATTAAAATAAAAAGGGGGGAGATGAATAAATGAAACATTTCATTTAAACCCATCTCAACCAGTATAATTTAGTCCAGGAAATTTTCAAAATTTGACTTGTTCAATTACATCAGATAAATAACAGAAGATTGGAGAGCAAGTCACTGATACAACACTGTACAGGTATAATTCAGAAAGAAATGTGAAGTACAGTATATTACAACTTTCAAGAACAATGAGTATGACTTATGAGAAGATTGTCTGGTACATTCACATGTTAACTTAAAATGCTGGATGTATCAAAGAACACCAGAAGCAATCAGGATTCAGGAATGCATAAATCCCTCAAGTCAGAACTCAGTAAGAATACATTAGTCAAAATCTCGAAAGATTAGGTTGTGTTGCAAAACGAAGTTTATAACCTAAGCAGGGCATGTATAGCAGAATCTACACAAGTGAACTTGCAGCAACCATCTACATGAGACAACCAACACAGATAGATCGAGGATACTTTCTTTGCAGTTGAGGCCATTGCACATATAGTTGATCAGCCATTCTTAGTTTGTAAAGCAACAAGCCACTCAAAGAGAGTCTTTTTACTCTTGCAATACTCTCCACATAGAATATTGAAGACCATCTTATCCCTAGTATCTGCAGTAGCGAATAGAATCTAAATGATAAATCTCAAACTAATTAAAATGACATGATGCCGTATTAGTCACAATTTTGATACAGGTCCAGTAAAGTGCTCACCTTAAACATAAAGGCAACTGCACATAAAGGTATACAAGTTCCAGGTCCATTACAGAGAATCTAGCAGAAAACATTAAAACAATATACCAACTATCAATAAACAACACAGTTTATAATTGGCAAAAAAGTTGAGGGTTGAATAGATATATACCACTTGAGGTCTGATTTTAATCATTAACCACAGTGCATGAGCAATGGCAATAAGGGTTGTCCCAACAGAAGTTATATATGACTGACCAACTTCTCGACTTCTATATATCTGCATGTATTGTGCTGCATTCATCCCATTCTGCAATATATTCAGAATCAGGCAAGAGTCTCCTTCAAATAAAAGGGCAGTTGCAAAGATCATATAGAAGCAACTACATCCATACAGGATAGAAAGTTTGCCTTAGACAGTGTAAGTAAAGAGCATGCTTGAAGCACTGAGGTGTGATGCAAGAAATATAGACAAGGCCCTTCCAGAGATCAAAGTGCACCTCCAGAAATCACATTAGGTTAGAGTCACTTGTAGCTTTTAAAGAAAAAGAAAAAGAAAAAATAAATCTTTACAAATGCTTTTGTTCTGTTTTGTAGCAGGTGGTTTTAAGAAGCTATTGTGAAGATTCAGTGAGTATGTAACTCATATTAGTAATTGTTTAGCCATACAACATACAACCTTCATGTGAGTTATGCCTTATTTTAATACTTTATGCAATGAACCCACTACCACCACCAACCATCTTGACTTACGGCAGGAGACAAAAGCAGCAGGACAAGAGCCGCAAACCGCATCCACTACAAGACCAACCAACGGTCCCTTAGGAGTTGCAGACAAGCAGCCTTGGCTTATTGGCTTTATACTGTGGGTAACTTAGGAAGAAGACAAGAGTAGTAAATGTAGCAATTAAGGCTTCTTGCCAACCCTTGTAATGTAGTAGTAGTATAAATAGAGGAAGTCTAGAGTAGAGAAGGTTGTCCAGAAAATTATTGTATTGAGAACTTGGAGAGTGATGACCTAAAGCCATTAGACGTATTACGCAAGCTTTTAGCTACTATCAATCAAAAAATCCTTCTTCTTCCTACATTATCTGTATCTTTGTGAGTGAGAGGCGCTAGTCCGTTGCACTTTATCTAGTTAGGTGTCTTTTGTGTCTTGTCTATGCCTAGGGACTAGGCTCCAAAAATCTGTTATTTCACTATGCTAACCTACGTTAAAAACAACAATTATTAGTCATGTAGACGGGTGATAAATCTTCATAATTTGATACAAGTATGCGGTCGATTGGTAGATCATCTCAAGGTCTCAAAGAGAGCAGCAGGTCAGACCACCAAGTCTCTTTTTTTAAACTGGCAAACAACCAAGTCTAAGAGAACAATAATGTGCTAATCATAAAGCAAGTTATGTACAGTTTATATAAGGAAAATTTGAGAAAAGTGATGCATACCCTTAAGTAAAACTTTCATACGGCAGTAAGCAGTATACAACATAACTTCTTCCACCAGATCCAAATCAAACACATTGTTTCCAACAAAGCACATCAAGGCAGAGAAAAATAACATGTACAAGTACACTCCTCACCACAAAATCTACATGTTAGCCCCATAAACTCATACGTAGTACGGATTATAATTTCATAATTCACAAATCATAAACTCTATAGAGGGCAAAATAAAATCTGAAGACCATAGAATACATAACGGCTAATATGGACTAACAATTAACAAACCTCAATCAAGAATAATATGGCTTTCCACACAAAAAAAAAAAAAAAAAAAAAAAAAAAAACACACGATATTGGCTACATCAGTACGTTCATACCCGCCGCCATATCTGACTCAACTACAAATACAGAGAAACAAAATTCAAATGTTCAAAATTCAACCACTCAGAAACAGAGGATTACATCCGAAAAGGAGTAACAAAAATCCAAATGTTCAAAATCTAGCACTCAGAAAGACAGAAACAAAGAGATCACATCCGAAACAATCATACCTCTGCGATCACAGTGCAGGAACCACATGCTGATAAGCACACTACTACTACAATAAAACCTCGCTCATAAAGTATTTTCCTATGTATATATCATGGCTAACAGTCATACTTCAAGTTTCACAGTGTAGCAGCTGCAAGTTGATAAACACATTACTAATAAAATAAAAGCTCACTCATAAAGCACTCTCCAAAGTAAAATCTTGTTGGCTTACTCCTAAAAATTTATATGAGCTTATGCATTCACCTTATTCCTTCGTAGCTTAAGCCTAAGGTATTCCTTCCGGTGCTTAAGCAAGTAAGTTAACCCAAATCCCATGAAAACTCTTAGAAATTATAAGTACTGAGCAGTTCTTTATCTTTCTACATCAATAAAACCATCAAAGTTACTATTCTCATACACTATTCTCCAATGTACTTAATAGCAAGGATTGAAAGAGAGGTAACCTGCACTATTCCAGTTCCCACATGGTGATGGTCTAAAAGTATCCTTGGATAACCAATCTATGAAAATGAATGTGAATGAGATGTACTCATGCTTGAGAATTTTGTAACCTCTTACTAAGCAAACAGTCTCAATTTTGCATTCCAACTTTCTCCAATAACCAATGTAAATTACATAACCTTAAACAAAGATTTTAAACTAACTCTGATTTCAAATCACTCAATAATCACAAAGCCAAGTGACAGAAAGGAATAGACCCTAGGAGGTGTCAAGGGTTTCAATTTTCTTAATGCTTAACATTAGAAAAAGGAGAATTAAGCCCAAATCTAGCCCCAAGTCCCAACACCCACAGTGGCACAGAGAACAGGAAAATACAGAATGCTGAGTTTGCAATTCAGCCACCGGACCTGTTTGCAACGAAAGAAGAAACTTTTCAAAAAATCAAAAATATGTTTAGTTAAAACCCCAATTAATAAGTCTATCCTGATGTCTAATTCCATCTCTGTTCTAGTACACTAATCACAGAAGAAGCCAGCAACATATTATATAACGACATACATGAATATATGAAATGGCCATAAATGGTGGCGTTGGACTTATGTGAGTGCTACTTACAACATCAGGTATACTACAGTAATAAGAGTTCATGAATGAGATCTTCTGATGGAAAGTGTAACACAAAAGTAAGCTGCAGAAAACAGGAAAAAGTGGCAGAAGAAATGTAATTACCTCATTATCCGAGGAGCTTTCGAATGTTTGAGCTTTTTGCAGACTCATATTATCAGTAGCAGCAGCTATGTAATATCTAGGCAAAAACCTGTCCTTTTGTAATGCCAACAAAAGATTAATCATCTCAGCAGTGTGACCACCTTCAAGCATAACAACAGACATACATGCATATAATCAGGTTTAAAAAATAATACAAATCAATCACAATAATTTTAAACAAAAATTATGTCTTATGCCTCAATTTCTAAGAATAAAAATCCAAATTTTGCCAAATTGATTTGAACCCATTATACCATCATCAGCTAACCATACAATATGAATCAAAATTACAAGAAAAATATAAAAAATGCACATAAAAGCGAAATTTCTGATAAACTACGAAAAGAGATTTTATAAAAATAGCAATTTTAACAAATTTAGATCAATAAGCTAACCTGAACCGAGAACAATGAGAGTACTAAGAGGTTTCACAGTAGTAGGTCGTAATGATTTGCCGCATCGATGGAGAACATACATCAATCGAACTAGAATCAATGTCAAAACAGTCACTACAATAATTACGATTCCGTTTGATTCCGCCATTGATGTTAACCACTGATTCTCTCTCATCATCGTCAAAATCTCCCCCTAATATCACAAATTGTTACGAAAATAAACCCTAGAAATCGAAAACAAACCAGAATCAATAAAATCGCACCTCAATTTACCAATATCAGAACAAAATGTGATAAATTTTTACACAATTGGCGCATCAATTTCACGTTTTGATTTAGTTTTTCCAGAAATTTGAATTTCCGGCGTATCGCCGGCTGACGTTACGGCCGCCGTTGTCAGTCACCGACAGTGGAAAAGAGAGCGGTTGAGTGGGAGAAGATGAGAGAGTAAGCTTTTGGGTAATTTAATGTAAAAGCCCACTAATATTGAGGCCCAACAAGCCCACTAATATTGAGGCCCAACAAGCCCACTACTGTTTTTTTTTTTTTTTGGGGGGAATGTCGAGAGAGTCACAAAAATTAAACATGGTTAACGTGATCAATTGTTAAATGACTTTAATCTTGTTTTTATGAGTAGATGAGCTAATAACCAAAGCATACTCGTATCTTGGGGTTTTTTTTTCATATACTTGTATATGAGTACATTTTACAAAAGAAAGTACTACTGAGTATTTGAATTCTTAATATTGACCTACCAATATGATTGCCCATGTTTAACTTTAATTGTTGAAATTCGTCAACTATTATAATGAACTTCAATAAAGACCTATTGTTTTAACTTTTATGTTTAGAGAATAATTTAAGGTGTTAATCTTTCATAGTAGGAGGTGTACACTTTTCTAAACCGACATTAAATCATGTTAGATCTAATTCATGTTCGTGTTAAACAAGAAAGAAATTGAGGATTGTAAAAAATAATGTATTTAGCTTTATTTTATGCATAAACATTGGTTTACCTAGGGATATCAATGGGGCGGGGTGGGGCGGGGCTGATGTTGGCCTTCCCATCCCCATTCCCACCTAAAATTTTCATCCTCATCCCCATCCCCGCAGCGGGTCTAAAATCCATCCTCCTCTCCACCCTGGCGGGTACAGCTCCAATATCATCCCCGTCCCACCCCCACTTGGATATCCACCCCCACCTAATCCCCAACTAAGACCCGGCTAATCCCCGCCTCCCAAATACACAATCCTTCATAATTAATAAACATTGCAAAAAGAAAAAATTATTGTTAATATTACACATTTTTTTTGTTTATAATATAAGTGTATTACAAAGTATTATATTTACTTTTTTATTTTACATAAATTTTTTTATAAAATAGTATAAAAGTATATAATTTTGTTTTTAAAAATATATGGATGTGGGGATGGGGAGCGTATGAAGTGGGGCAGGTGGGGTGGGGCAGGGATGGGGCGGGTACAACCTAAAATCCACTCCCTCCCCATCACCCATGGCGGGTATGGTTTTTATCCCCATCCCCGCCCCATCACCAGCCAAGCTAAGACCCATCCCCGCCCCGTTAGGGCGAGGAAGGGGCGGGTCTCCTATTTGACCTGCCTCACTGACATCCCTAGGTTTACCCAATTTAAAAAGATCGAAATTATAATCAATTGCTTCATTCATGTCAAATTCGGACGGGTCTCCTATTTGACCCGCCTCACTCACATCCCTAGGTTTACCCAATTTAAAAAGATTGAAGTTATAATCAACTGCTTCATTCATGTCAAATTCATGGTGTGTTCATATGTTGCCATTCTACACATGTACAGGTTAATCCCAGCAAAACTAGCAAATACTCCTGTGAAAAGGAGGATGATTTTAGAAATCAAAAGAACTTTGTTGCTGAATTGAATGCTGATTATATATTTATATATTGGTTGGACTAACACTTTCTTTTGTAAAGACTGCTTAAGATGACTGCCTTTCCCACATCCATAAAATGACTTCCAATCTCCGACAATGTGCCTCGAAACTTTAGCTTCATGATGAGCAACCATCTTCAAAACTCTGATTTTTGGAAACGAACACTTCACTTTGGTATGCTACTGGTATTAAGCATGCATAGTGCAGATGTTGAGACTTGAGAGTGAGTAGCATACTTTTTGTTGAGTGATCGAAGATTCAAGGATTAGCATGGAGATTGACCTCAAAATTCAAATCTCAGAATAGAATTGCAAGAGGCTAGTTTGATATCAGAACAGCTGCTAATGCAGGGACTGAAGTCATAATGCAGGTTTGTATAAGCCTTCGTACTGCACTCAGTGACTCAGCGATGATGATGCACATTGCATCTTGCAGTGCAGATGTTATAAATGGAATTGCACAAATAAAATAGTAAGAACAATGTTACCGAGAATAAGACTGAGTCGCGGACTATGTCGCTCTCTTTAGAACATTCGCGGCACTGCCTCAAACTTGTGCAAGCAGCTCGTACCAAACCGGATGCCCCCAAGATAAAACAGTCTTTCACAAGTATAAAATACCGCGGTTTTGCACCAAACCACCGGACAACGGAACACCAGAAAATCAGAAAGAAACTGCTCGACTGTTTTGAGAGGAAGAGAAAATATATTTTGCAAATTGATTTTCTGTATTTTTTTCCGTATTTTTTAAAAACAAAGTTGGAACCGTCCTTTTATAGGTAAAGATACGTAACAGCTTAAGCATGAAAACGGGAGAAAGATTAGCAACGTTTACTGCAATTAGTGTATTCGTTAAGCAAGAATCAAGGCATTAAATCAGTGTAACGGTGCAACGTTTAGCAGTAAAACAGCAACGAGAATCAAGCAATGTAACGGAAAAATTTAAACCAAAACAGTAAAACGTTTTGTAACTGAATATTAATCAAACCGGTAACAAAAATTAAGTTTGTTTAATAACCCAAACCCGACCCAGCCCAGCCCAGCCCGGCTCGGCTCGGCGCGCGTGTGTGTGATATATGGTTTACCATATAGGTCCTCCCTCTCCACAAAATGTGGGTAGCCCAAGGGCCACACCCCTTTAGCCCACTCTCTATATTATAAAGAGAGTAAAACTCTCATTTTCCACCAATGTTGTTCCAACAGCAGATGTTCGAGATTTGAGAGCATCTCATACTCCTTGTTGAGTGATTGAAGATTCAAGGATTAGCATGGAGATTGACCTTAAAAGTCAGACCTTGGAATAGAACTGCAAGAGACTAGTTAAATATCAGAACTGCTGCTACTGCAGTGACTGAAGTCGTTTGTACTACACACAGTGAGTCAGCGATGAATTGATGCGCTTCTGTTCTTATGATACTATTTACTCTCTAGTGAAGCAAAATATGACAATTATATCCTGCCTCAATGACTGCAGAAGACACTTCAAATCTTCAAGCTTGACAGGCAAATCTTCAATTCAAATATTATGAATCATGCCAAGATATTCAATAATCAAAAACTGAACAGAGAGAAGCGGTCAATTATGTTACAGTAAGAATGTCTAAAGATGTCATCAGGCATAGCATAAAATACATGAAATAATTTGCAATTAACCTTTTATACACATACTTTCATGTATATGTTTTCACTTGACAATCAGTACCACACCAGAAACGGAATACATTCATACATCAGAAAGCATTGGCATAAAGCTGTAAATTTCCTATTTGACAGCACACTGCTTTAAGGAAATGAGCAAGGTAGCAGTATGCACAACATGAAACACAAGACTAGGCCATATTAGCTCCAGTGGGCTGAGTAAACTTTTCGACCCTTTTCCTTAACTCATCTTTGTTCGCTCCAACCATCTTGTCAGCTACGATGCCATCCTTCAGCACAAGAAATGTTGGCATAGCTTTCACTCCCATCATTGAAGCAACTTCCTATACACCAAAAGCCACAAGTACAAACAAGCTAAGTACAGAACTTCAAAATGTCAACCAGTATGAAAGTAGTAATATTCTGAAATAGACCCGAGATTTTATCATACTATAGCACATTAAACATAAAAATCATATCAACATATCAGATACTCTAGATAAGCATAATTCAAAATCTTGACTAAGCAAAGGAAAAAGGGCAACTCTTATGTACGGTGATGCTATAGAGAAGCAAACATAGTAGTGCTTAACATGACATAGGAATCGGATTTGGAAGCCGTCAGCCAGCCACTTCCATTTAACAACACAGGACACTACTTTCATTATTGGAAAATTTCACCTTTGCTAACCAGTAGCAATCTGGACCGCCTTGTAAATTGACTCGAACTCTTAACTACAAAATACAAATAACACAAACCCGACTGGAATTGTACTAAACTAACTCAATAGGAACTTACTGCATGTAACATCAATTGATTCTTTCTTGATAAACTAACAGACAATAGATCTGATTGTCACCATTTGACCCAAATCGAACCAAATTACTCGTTACACACATATGACATATACACAATAACAAAATAAGAGTACACAGTAATTGATAGACAGAATCAAAACACAATCCAATAACATATTCATCATACACTACTATGAAATTTGAAATCTGAAAATGTATTTGCATAAGGCCAATTCAACAAAACCAAGCCATTTCAAAGGGGAAATATGCTACCTTGACTTCATCAACATCAACGTTGACAAACATAACATCAGCATATTCTGAGGCCAATTCTTCAAAGAATGGATTCATAACAAATGATGTGACACACCATGTAGCTCCAAAGTGAGCCACAATCTGTAAAATAAAATTTGCCATTATAACATGATATAAATAAATTTCACCAAAATTAACAGCACTACAAGTATCCAACTCTTCCCAACAAATGACACAGTCATACTCCCTCAGTCCCTCTTTATTGGCCTCATTTGGCCTTTTTTTTTTTCAAGATTTTCAAAAAAAAAAAAACATGAGGCAAGTGAAAAAAGACGAAAATTTTACTGTTTCATTACCAATATAAAAAATGTTTTCTTTTGAATCTCCCAAAACACCCCTCATTTTTCCCCGCTCCCTAAAAAGGTATGAAATATGAATCCCTTCCTCCTCCCATCACCCCCACCCAAAAAAAATAAAGAACAAAAAATTAAAAATTGAACCCATTAATTTTCATAGCTTTTTTTTTTTCCTTTGCTTAGTGGTCAAGAAATTCAATAAATAGAATTGAATACAAAAAATTTCTCAAAAATACCATGCAAAAATATGATAAAGCCCCAAACTAAGTCATGACCCCACTAAGCCATGTTGATCAAAAAAAATTATGCAAGATAGCCAAGATTAGATCTTTTGAAATTATTCGTATAAAATAACAGAATCACAACCAAAACCACAACATATATTTCCTCAATACATATTACAGAATCAATTTTCAACATTGACAGCGTAATTTGAACGAATAAAGTGAAAACTAAATTCGGACGAAAACGAGTATTAGAAATGAACTTACAGGGGTACCCTGTTCCTTGGCTTTGTTGACAAGATCGTCCCATTGATCCTTAGATTCCACAGTTGAAACCTTTGATCTGCTGCTCTCCATCTCCTTCACTTTTGTAATGTTTATGAGTTTTGATGAGTGTTTTTTTTTTTTTTCTATAAAATCGATTTAAATAAAATTTGACGACACCTGAAAAATATTCGAATAAGAAGTCCAACAAAGTGGATGTGAACGAACTATATACCTAGATAAGAGACTGCCATGAATCAACTTGAGGTGGGCCCACCGTTTAATTTTAATTACAAAAAACAAATAGTATCTCGTTTGATATTTTGTGTAGTTTTTGGGTAAATTAGGCGAATCATATAAGATTATTGATATTGATTTAATTAATATATTTAATTTAATGCAATTATAAAGGATGTTAGTGATTCTTGGGGCCACTACAATATTATGGGCTTTGACATGTAATTCTAGAACCACCTAAATTACCACCACATCATAATTATTTTTTCCCTCACAAAAAAAGAAATTAAAAAAAAAAATTCTCTCAAAAAAAATTAAATAACTTAACAGGCGCCCTCGGAACGTTAGATTAGAGAACTAAATGTTAATTAGGGAGTTAGATAAGAGAACTAAATGTTAATTATACCGATTGACACGTGATTTTTAAGTAATATATTAAGTAAAGCTGAGCAAAACTATCCGAAAAATCGATCCGTAAACGATCCGAAAATTAGGGTACTCGGTCTGATAACCATAACGGTTCGGGTACCCGATCCGATAACTTGTTATCAGGTATGGTTATTGGGTATCATTTTAAAATTAATGGTTATCCAATCCAATCCAATAAGCAATTTTTTGTTTTTTTTTTCCTACTTAAATTTATTTATCCAAAAATCTAAACTCTTAGTTTACTTCATAATCACTTTATAATATGAATGATTAGTAATATTATAAATAATTTGGTCAAGATCATGTGAATTGTTGTTAATTAGTATTGAATGATATCATAATATCTACATTATTATTAAGTTTAATTAACATTATTGGATATTTTATTGGGTACCGGATAACCGAGTCGAAAATCCAGGTACCCGAACTTATCGATTCGGTAATGGATATCACTTTTAGCGATATTGGTTATCGGTACCCGAACCGTTAGTGTTAACGGTACGGGTACCCGACCCATGCTCACCCCTAATATTAAGTAGTTATTTAACGCCTTGGGGCGCTTGTTAGCAAGATCCAATTAATTATTGAAGTATTTTTTATAGTTGGTAAAAGTAGTCATTATCTATACTAATATATTAAAAAGCATTTGGAGATTCAAACCCTCAACCTTTTATAAGTTAACAAAGATGACTATTTAACCATGTAAGCCAATTATCAACTACGAAGTATGTTATTAATATGTAAAACATATTATATAAATGCAAACCACAAGGTTCAATTTAGAAAAAAAAAACAAAAAACAAAAAACAAAATACTCAAAGAATAACTCAATATTGGTTTGACAATGACAATTTTAGTTTCGAAAATCCTTTGATAAAATTTATCGATTGCACGTTTACAACATTAGAAACCTGGGCAACACGTGGGCTACTTACTAGTTCTTTATTTAAAAAAAATGTCTAATCAAACTTGGGAAGAAAAAGATGATGTCTTAAATAAATTAAGCAAAAAAATTTCATAAAAAGTTTTTTTTTTGACAAAAGTTGACATATGTCTTTAATAATGTCAGCATAATCTATTTTAATAATACAGAGTAATGAATAGATATAAACTTGTCTTGTCCAAAATGAAATTATTTTGAATTTTCCATGATGTAAAGTGGCATACACAGCATATTTGATGTTAAAATGTGTGCATATTTTCCATGGTAACATATTACATTTTATTGATTTAAATTTTACTGAGTTATTTGCGACTATAAAGTCTATAATGAAAATAATATTATGCTCCTATAGTGGACTACAATAATAAGACGTGTGTTTGGTAACTCATGTTTCAAACTTGAGGGTGATAATCACGCATTTTGTGATTTTTACGACTATTAAATTTTTAGAAAATTTAATTAATAATCTATTTTTTCAATTAAATTTCTATCTCTTTTTCCGATAGTATTTATTATGTTTTCATTATCTATTATTTTTTGGAGAAAATCCAAGTTACTCAATATGAGTGACATTAGAAGTTACTCAAAAGATACTTTCGTTTTTTCACTACTTTAGTTGGAGGTAAAATCGTGAAATCTAGTAAAAGTCATGAAAACGGCAATTAGGCTTTGCTATGAAATTTTCAACTCTACAACAATGGAGCTAGAGGAAATCAATGGAGGATAAAAAAACTCGCAAGCAATTAAGCTAATGATATACACCTTTCCTTTGGGGTTAACCATGCTCTTAAATTGTATATTTTTCTTAGAGTTTTTGTTGTTTTGCCGTCGAAGTGGTGTTGTTGGGGTTGAGGTTTTGTGATGGTGTTGGATTTGTTGTTTGATGTGTCATCACTGTTGATGAGATATGAAGGAGGAAGGACAAAGAAGACTAAACGTTTATGCAAGAAAAACCAAAATATTAAAGAATTACAACAATGTCATTTGAGTAACACACTTTTTAGTTGAGTAACCTGTACACGCTCAATTTTTTCAACGTGGAAACACAATTTTATTTTTATTTTTTTACTTTTTGTTATGTCAAAGGGACATATGGACTATTTTCCACCATGTAGCATTCAATTAAATTTTTGTAAGCATTTCCTTAACCAATTATTTTCTAAGAATTAGTAGACTTGAAATTCTATCCTTCATTCTTATAAATGTTAAAGATTATAAGGAGACTAATATATTGAAGACTAAAGGGTTAAAAAGGCTTCCAAAATTGTCTTCAATATAAAAACATAAAAATAAAAATAAAGAAGGCTTCCAAAATTACACAAAATCAAGATCCCAAGGCTATTTTTATAAATGAACAGATGCATGAGTTCATTTTCATACTAGTTACAAACTTACAATGAACCTACAGTAATTTGAATAACTCTCTTCAACTAATCTGTTGACTACACTGTAAAATATTTTGAATTTGCATAAATCAAATTATGATTTATTATGTGAAGAAAATAGATACATAAAATCGACACAGCAGAAACCCATTTAAATCAGGTATTATAGGCAGTCAGGCAAGCAGGAAACTTTGCCCTCAGATTCAATATATTACAATACAAATCAGAATAAACCAATTAATGCAACCTATAGCTGCTTATACAAATCCAATGCAGGCCCATCATGTAAATATATGTAATACAGATTACAACTCTAGGAACAAATTTCATACATGTACCATATACCAACGGGAGGTGTGGTTGTGAGATTAGATGTTATAAGAGATAAAAAGAGAGAAGGAATCACGTCTCAGCCTATGCTTAAACGAGAATCAGCCGATCTGATAGCTGTCTGACGGCGAGGAACTCCTATCTGACAAGTATTGACTCTGGCTGCAAACCGGAGGGAGCAAAGTGACTCGTTCACCGATGATGGTTCGGGAGAAAGATTGACAAACATCAACGTCTTGGAGTCTCCACTAAGGCATGGCTGATAACATAACACGGATATATTAATATTTATCCAGTTTCAATAAAAGCATGTTACTGATGGAAATTGAGTTGCATGAAATTAAGAACTCCATTCCAGAAGCAAGTAGAACGTATGCAGATTAAAAGACAGGAAATATTCATGAGAAAAATATAATCAGAATTATGTCAGATAACCGGATATCATAAAGTATGTTATCAAATATTATTAGTAAATTGCAAGTATTGAATATATATTACTGTAAAAGCATTTCACAATCAATTTGCAGGTTTTTGCAGTAGAAGTCCCATGATATTAGAAATAACACCAAGATAATGTATCATATTTGTACCTGGAGAAGATATGTAAGCTTTGAGTTCCTAAAAGGGACATGGTTATCCTTCTTGGCCAAAGCAAATATAACATCAGCCAGGCAGGACAAGCTCTTGTTTATGGCCTGATCATAGAAAAAGAAGCAGATTCAGTTCAGTGGTCTGGAGTAACAAGTCCAAAAACCCAAACAAATTCCTAAGCAGATATATACCTGAGTCTCTTTCAATTGATCTCCTGTTGAGCCACTTTTAGAGAGCCGCTCACTTCCAGCAAGATCAATAAGATTCAAAACACCATGCTTTTCAGTGGTCTGGAATAAATCAACCGCTCATGTTAGACATGTTATACTAGGGCTAGAAGAATATACAAGTGCTTAAAATAGAAGCCTACCGCATTTACTGCAGTTATCCGCAGGGTAAAGACAAAGTGACTTCTTGATGATTGCTCATTCATTTGTGTCTTGCCAACAGACCTGGAAGATAGCACAGTGAAGTCAGAAAGCATGAAATGAAAAGGCAGAAAGAAGAATCACAATAAAGATAAACTGGAAAAGAGTGCCAAAAAAATTTCCTAAAATGTGTTTGATGTGAAGATTAAAGAGAAAGGAAGAGAAGGCGAATGATAGATCTGTTTTTCTTTATATGCATTAGATGTAGATTGGGGGAGTAAACCAAACCAATTAGCCCCTCTACCTCCCTTTCCCTCTCTTCCATTACTGTCTACCTATCTCTAAGCTTCATTAAGAAGTCAATATCTTAAATCCTATTAAAAATACTGACCAAGTTCGAAAATCATCATTACTGATACATTCAGTTCTACAACCTTATCTAAGAAAGCTTTAGGGAAATCAGAACCTATTACTAGCCCTCCCACATTTGATTTTCAGTCCTACAAACTTTTGTACACAGAGAAAGTAAAAGAAAATAACACTTACCGGCATTGACCTGCTTGATGCAGCAGAGAAGCTACCTCTTTTGAGCTGCAGACATCAACAATAGTAAGATCAGAAACGTATGTTTCCCCATTTGCGTCATGCTTAATTGCATACTGCTTTCCAGGAACGCCATTTTCAGTACGTGTAGCATCCCAGCATGTTCGGTTAGGTGCTAGGAGATCCCTGATTGTTTCATTGTAAATTTCCAGTACTGATGCCTGAAATAAACAGCAAGTCAACAAAGACTTCTTCATGACTAAACTTACTACACTTCATCTTTTAAGAAAAACGTCTTTTTGCATGTGTGAATAAATAAATATCCCAACCTATTAGAAGTATTTTCAGATAATACATGGAATTGATTGTCAACCAGCCTACCTGCATTTTATACTTCCAGCCCTGAGCAGAGAGCCTTTGGCTAGTCTCAAAAATCTGTTCCAAAGAGCGGGGTATAAGCCCTTTCTGGTCCATGGACTGAGGCCTGCCCATCATGGTATATGTTTTGCCTGAACCCGTTTGACCATAAGCAAATATACAAACCTGCCCATATATGACACACGAATTCCAATGGAATCAGATATCTCGAAAAGAATATGAAATTATACTAGATCCTCACCACATAAACACACTCTTAAACAATGAAAACACAATGGTTGAATGTTCTGCATTTCTATACTACAATCCTACATGGTCTGCAGCACAGACAACAGCAATCATACTAACAAAGAGAATTCTGAACTTGAGAAACTGCCATGGATCAGAGGGTAAGTCATAAGGTTCACAGACTACCTTTTCATTCTTATAAACTTGTCAACTTCAAGTTAAGTGATAAAAATGTCTGCAAATGACTGATCTAAGCTACCTTATATAAGAGGCAAAAAAATTTACAATACAATTTTCAACAGATCTCATTTTATTTTAAATTGGAAATCCAATTGAAGCAACATGTCACCTTATATCCATCAAGTGCACTCTGCACCAACTCTGATATTTCCGAAAATACATCACTCTGTGAGGCCTCGTGAGTAAAAACTTTGTCAAAAGTGAAAGCATACTTTTGTCCTGAAAAAAAGGAGGGAAAGGTATTGGTAACTAACTCTTACAACTTACAACGCATTGACCTGACATAATGTTATACTGTGAATTAAAAATGTGAAGTTTCATTTTTATTTACTCATCATTTACAATAACGAAATATATACTACTAGGAAATTAGGCATGACTGGATAATAAAATCAAGAAACGCCTAAAAACTTACCACTTTGTGAAAGGTCAATGCCTTGCTCATGTCCTTCATCTGAGGCAGGATATGAAATAACTGGTAAATCTGAAGCACAGCCATCCTCAGGTAGTAAAGGCCTCACTCTGCAGAAGACACGAATGTTTCCTTTTAATTCCTGTATCACAAACCAGCAAAAAAAAGTTTAGAAATTTCAATATAAATGCAAGGGGGGAGAATAAAGTCCATCCCCCAAAGATATTTCAAGTGAAGGAAAAACATGATTATCAAGAGGCACCAATGAAAAATAGGTCTTCATCATAATACGAAAATATTAACCAAATTATTAACTACTTGGAGTAAGTCATGTAAGGATTTCCCATACTTTCCTTCCCTTACATTGCCAATGTTAATTGTCCCTTATCTTTCCTACTTTCCTTCTCCCATCCGTCCGTTTAAAATACTCTAAAATAATATCAACATTTAAAGCTCGTCTATTCCCAGTAAATAGTTACCAAAATAGTGTTGTGCAGCTTCCTCCTCAACATCTCCTTTTCATTAATTTGAAGGTCAGCATCTGCCAAACGTTTTCTCAATTGACATATCTCTTGTTTCTGCTCTTCATATTCAGTTTTTGTTTCTGAAACAGATAGATCGGCCATCTGCAAAGAACACCTTTGATATGAATAAAAATGCGCAATGTATAGGCTAGATGGTGAGTGTTGAAGTATACACATGTGTAAACTTAGTCTTAAATTTCCACCTTAAGTTTCTCGTTTGCAGAAGCAAGCTGATGTTGAAGTATACGCAATTGTTCCCTTTGTGATGCACAAGTTTCCTATCAGAAGATGTACAGACAAGATTTACTTATTCAGAAAGAATTTGGCTGAAAGCCTAGAAAAAAATTAGTCAAGGTAACAAACCTCCAAGGCATTTGACTTGATCATCATGTTATCCAATTCAGCTACAGATTTTCCTGTACTCTCTTTAAGCTTTTCGATATCAGCAGTTAGGAACTTCATTTGTGAATGCAACCGATCACGATCTTCTCTGACTTGTTGCAACTCGCCTCGTAGACGATTAGCTTCATTCATAAATGTCTCCTTTTGCTTTACAGCCTCATCCTGGGAAGCCTAGAGATAGGCAATGAAACAAAGGCAATTACAAATCAAACCTTTTTATAGCCAGTAGCAAACATACTCTTGACATTTTCAATTGAATGTCATAAGATTTTGCATTTTGTGTATCATGTTTCATTCATCTTCATCATAAAAATTTTATTTAAGGGAACATAAAATTATCCTGAGTTCTTGATATTTACAGGACAGTAGAAGCTGTAAAAAAGTTAACCTTTGGGGCACCATTTTTACACTCCTTTCCCGCTTAGGTACAAGGAAATCTATACATCAAGAGCCCTCTAAACTACTACTATTAAACTTTCCTTATTATTGTCTTCCTTGATAACCAAAACAATACCTTGTCAAAAGAATATAAGACATCGATAAGACATGCTGATACATAATATATAAATTTCTCAATAACTGAAGATGCATTTCGAAACATACATCACTTATATCAGCAAGCAATGCATGCATCAAAATTAAAAGAAATGGCACACCACACAAGACAGCTCCATGTTAAATCAGATAATTTGAAAAGAAAAGCATTAAGTAAGCTGCTTGAGGAAGCAGCTTTCATCAAGCAGCTTACCCTTGAAGCTGTTAATTGATCTTGCAAGGAGGCGTAATGTCCCCTCAAGGTACCCAAATTCTCTACAATTGTAGACTTCTCCTTCTCCACCCTTTGAAGTGTTGCATTAGCTGTTGCAAGATCTGTTTGCAGCCTGCTATTGTACTGCTGTAAGCTTGTATTGTACTCTTGCAAGCGCTTGTACATATCATTGACTGATACTACCTAAACGATTTAATGTTTAAAATAAACATCATAAGCACAAGTACATTGTAAACATGTAGTGACAGGAATACTTGGCTAATCAATGCAGCTGCAATACCTTTTGGTCAGCAGTCATTTTTTCTTGACGGGTTTTCTCGAGCTCCTGGGAAAGGGAAGCATTCAGAGCTTCTGCAGCAACTCTCCCTTCCTTTTCTCGACTATGACGTTCAATTGCATCCTACACATACCATGGTGGAAAATTTTTAAAAGGGTTAAAGATTAAAAAAAAAAAAGTGACAACAATTTCAAATTTATTATTAATTGAAGTGAGCATACCAGCTTATCTGACTCTTCTTTTGCGAATTTCTCCTCCAAAGCTGCAACATTATGTCTCAACTCTCCAACAATCGCATTAAGTTCATCCTCCTTGTTCTTCCTCCCAATCTCTACAATCATACCACACATAAAAATTAGATATGCTATAATGTCAACATGATCAATCTTACTCCTTCCCTAGCAAAGAAGTAAAAACTGATCTCCAGTATGATATAACAAATCGACGCTTAATAAATTAAGCCTAAAGAAATACTAGTCTCGGTAATTAATAATTCCAATGCACACCTAAAGGTTTGACACTATTGAGAGTGATAAAACCCTAGCTTAAGAGAGAAAATTTTATGTTTTGTAATTGACCCACTCCTTAATATTGAATTCTAACACAGCTTACATAAAACCAAGTAAGTCAAAGTGATCGGATATAAAGGCCAGTAATAATTTTCAATTTCTGTACTTCGCAAATTTCCCAATACAGTATTAGCTATAACACAGCAACAAATGATTAGGGTTAAAGAAATTACCAATTTCCGAGCATTTCTTCTCCGATTCATCTAATGAATTACGCAGCCTTTCCTGCTCTTGATTGAGGTTTTGCTCAACTCCTTGAAACCATTTTATACAAAGCCTAAGCTTTTTATTCGATTCCGAAATTTGCTCCAATTTACCCTAAAATTCAAAATCAAGCAATCAATTTACCTAAAAACCTCTCCAATTATCAACACCACATAAATCAATCAAAGATAAAACATCTAACATTCAATTATTTTGAATAAATACCTTGAGATCAAACTTTTTTCCTTTAATTTTCTCATTCAACAACGCCTCCACATCTTCCCTAGTAAATTCAACATGCTCCGACCCCTCGGCAACCGATGCCGTATCACTAGCAGTATCTTGGTTGTTCGAATTGACAGCGGAAAGCACCTGCCGCGCCCTACTCGCTGCAGTGGGCCCCGCTAACCTTGTTCCTCCGCCGATTCGCCGACGCTTATCAAAGGGAATTTCTTCTCCGCCATCCTTTTTCTGCAATCAAAGTGAAAACACAACGAATTAGATAAATTACAACAGGAAGAAGGAGTGAAGAAGAAGCTTCAGTGGCGGAAAATGAGGAGAGAAAATGGAGAGAGGAGTACATGGAAAGGACTCTTGGGAGGTCGATTTTGGTTGCGAGTCGCCATTGTTGAAGAGGAGAGAGAAAATGGGGAAGAATTTGTACAGAGTTAGGGATTTTGTGAGTAAATTTCGAAGGTTTGATTTTTTTGATTTAGGGTTTTGCAGAAAGTGGGAGGAGCGTAGTTGGGGAAGGGGGAGCGGAGAGAGAGACGTTGGATTGAGTTTTTTCAAATTTTGAAATGTGTTCTGGCGCTATGTAAATGGACCCTCTAAATTTGGATTAAAGGAGATTAAACACATCGTTTTAATAGTTTTAGGACTAAAACGAGGTTTTAGTAAGTTAATGCTCTAACGGTCTAATATTTTTTTTAAAAACTTATTAGTGGAATAAAACAACTAAAGTTGGGCATGGCTGGATTTTTGGGCCCAACGCACAATGGGCCTGACACAAAACAAGTGTGTTTTACGCAAATTTTTAGCTGGAATTGCGGCTAGCCATAACTGTCTGATCTCACGCAAAACAAAAGAACGTTTACTAGAAAAACAATTGAAGATTTATTTCTGAATATTGCAATATATAAAAATGAACATTTATAATATAAGAGTAAAATAAAGACACTATGAAACTGAAAAAACATAAATAAATAAATTGTACATTTACTGTAATATTATATAACTTAACATTTCAATTATAAATAAAAATGAACATATATAATGTTATTGCTTATTCATCAACATTTTTTTAAGCTTCAAGTGAAATACCTTGATTTGTTCAATTCTCTTGAATGGATATCTTGCAATTCGCTGAAGTATATGATTTAATACCAATCAAATAAATCAACAATATGTTTTTTAATAATGAACAAAATGTTAATGTCTAATATTATTAATGCTAATGTTAGTTGAACATCCTTTACTATAAAAACGAACATTTTATAAACTGAACAAACACAAAAATTTGTATTAATTAAAAAAGAAAAACATTTATTTTATAAGAATGAACATCATATTGCATGAAAATGAACATTTATTTTATAAGAATGTGTATCATACTGCATGAAAATGAACATTTGATTATTGAGAAATACAGAATTATTGTAAAATATGTTCAATTAGAAAATGTTCATTTTTGTTATAGTAAATGTTCATTTCTCAACGAGGGACCAACCAGATTTGGCTGGGCTCGAGTCCAGCGATTAACGATTGAGTGTTTTAAGTACGGTTCAGGACAAAAGGCACGCTAGTGGGCTAAGGGTTGTGGATGGATTATGGACATTATTATATTATTAAAAGTTGGCACGAACATTACGCCAACACTAGATGTGTCAAAATCACACTCAAACTGACTCGATTCGAAACCGACTCGAAAAATATCCGATTCATAATTTAACTCGTGTGGACACAATAATTTAGCATGACTCAAGTTTAAAAAAAAACCTGACCCTACCTCATCGAACACGATCCGGACACCCAGATTGACACCTGTATTCAACACATCAAGTTAGATCATGCATCAATCAACGTGGTTAAGTAAAGGGTCTGATGGCGTCACAACATGAATCGTGGGTCGAACCGTGAATGGGCCTCATTGATGGAAGATTAGCAATTTAACATGGCTTGCCTCGACATTGACTCATTTCAAGGTAGGATTGTGCGTTGTCCAACACTAGACTGGACTATTAACAAGAAAATTAAAATTCAAGAGCTAGAAAAGAACTAGAGGTGATCAATTATAGCCCGGCCCAATTCGACCCAAAAAATGGGCGGTTTGGGCAAGCTTAAATAAACTTTTTTAGTTAAAAATCCAAACCCAGCATAAATAAAGCCCGACAAGCCCGCTTAGGCTTAAAAAGCCTGCCACTTTTGGGCGGGTTTGGACATGAGTTACGATGTTAAGGCTCGGCCCGAATTTTTTATCACCTCTAATACGAACTAATTTTGCTTGGACTAGACTCGGATTGGAGACCAGTTTTAGATTTTGTTTTTTCAATGTTTTAAGAAAAACTTTATAACTTTTTGTAACAAAATAATGTAAAGAATTTGATTGTTCAATGCTTAATTCGACCATCTAATATAAAATAGCTTATAATATAAAAATATATCTAGCATACTAAACGAAAATATTGACTATGATAAAAGTTTTATTCATAATTTTGATAAAAAAAAATTAGTCTATTCAAGACCTGTTTTTAAGGAGTTTTGAATCGGATCGGACTTTAGCTCGGATTATTACATTTCTCGAATCGAAAACTGAAATGAATCTCTTTGGTTGGAACTCGATTTCATTTTTCCAATTTGGATTGATCTTTTAACACCCCTATTTCAAGACAATCCATAGGACCACGAGGCCACAATGTGGCCCCACATGACTTTTCCCGTGCCCAACTTTAATAAAATACGAAAAATAGAGTTTTTATTTATTTATTTATTTATTTATTTTTTTAAATAGAGTTAAAATGTGATATGCTTATCTATTAAGACTAATATACTCTAGCCTAAAATTGAACCATTTTATGTTTTTGGATTGGTTAATAATTTTAAAATATGCATAATAAACCACATTAATATACTAATCAATAATCATATAACAACATCTATAAACAAGTATATATTAAAATTCAATGGAAAAACATGAGTCCGTCATATGTCACCATTACTATGCAGATGATGTAGCATCACGTCATACTTAAAGATTACTATTATTCATTAAACAAAAATTAACAATTGTTAGTATTAATGTTTGAATCCATGACCTCATATTCATTATACTTTAACATCAACCACAACATCAATGGTACATCTTATCTCTACGACGTTTTGTTAAAAAGAGTTAATCATCATATTCATGAATTCAAAGATTAATGTTTAATTTCATACATGTATATTTAACAACAATCTATAATGACAAAAATTAATCTCATTTCTTTTATTTGCTCATACATAAAACATATGGCTATTTTAAATATGTAATTCAAAATATACATTGAATTTTAAGCTAATTTTTTCTATAACAATTGAAAAACGAAGTAAACTAATAATTTTAGGATACTAAATATTGGATAATATATTTTGATGTTCAATAATGATTGGAAAAAATATTTTAAATAGTACGAGTACTGAAATAAATGTAACTAATTATTTATATGGGTTTGTTTGGTTGACAAAATAAAATGGGGGAAGTGAAAATTCATGGGATTTTGTATTTGGATTAGTTGTTTGGTTGACACAAAAAAGTAAAAATGGGGGAAGTAGTTGGAAATCATGGGAATTTCTACTTCCTACAAAACATAGGAAGTAAATTACCTAGGCCCCCTTTGTCAATTAAAATTCATGGGAATTCCAATTTCCCATTGTTACAACCAAACAACTTAAAGAAATTCTTAGTAATTTCATTTGGGAAATAATTTCCCACGAATACTTCCTTGGGAACTTATTTCTCTTATCAACCAAACGAGACCTAAATTTATATTTCATCACTTAATTTTTATTATAAAAGCTCATTTTCAATACATATAATGACGCAGGACATTGTTTGGGTCAAAAATTAGTTTGTTCTTAAAAGATATATACATTGTTTTGAATCTTCAAAAGTATCTGATGCAAAGTCATATATATATATCTTTCAAATCCCTTAAAGTCACATTAAATTTGTTTTTTTTTTTTTTTTGAAAAACCTTAAGTCACGTTAATAGATTACTTTTTTTTTTTTTTTTTTTTTTTGTAATAATAGAAATGATACTTCTAAATCAGTACCTCGCACAACTACACTAGACAGTTAACCCAATTACACAAATCAATGCTTAAGAGTAGAGAGAATAGGTAAGAAAATTATTCCCTATATATTCTCGCTGGGTCAAATTAATAGCTCCTATTAGCTATTAAGTGAAAAATTATAAATAACCAGTAGAATTGAATCTATAAATCTATATGGTGATTTGGAAAAGAAGAATGTTTAAATTTCTAGGTGGGAAAAAAAAAAGAACCATCTAATTAGAAAAAAAGAGGCTCTAGTTATTTTTTCAATGTGCATGAAAAATCATTTGCCCAAATATGGGGTAAAGAGTATAAAAACTATATACGGACTCTAAAGTATTGTATTTATGCACTTAAATTCCCTCAAGTTTTAAATGAGGCAAATTGGTCTCTTAACCATCAATGAGTCAGCTTTCCAATATGAATTAGTTGACTAAGCATAGTTTAGGAACCTTAATACATATGTGGCATTGAATTTAATAATTAAAAATAAGTTAGGGGACCTTGATCGAGCTAATGAATTGGAATTAATAAAATGCAAAATGAAAGTTTAGGCACTTATAGGCTTAGGTGGCGGTAGTCAACATTGCATAGGTACTAAACATATGACATGGCAATATTTTTTAAAATTTAAAATTCAAAGTTTAGGGGCCTTATAAAGCTGATATGCTATTTAAATGATAGGAGTATAAATTTGATAGTTTAGGGACTTGTAGGATGAGGTGCTGAGGTGCATAGCTAGTGTAATAATTATAGGTCAAAGTTTAGGGATTTATATGGACAAATGGTACTCCATACAAGAGGGATTACTTTCTCCTGTTTCGTAATAATTGCAACACTTTAACTATTACACTATTTATATGCTTACTTTAACTATATATATATATTACTTTTACTAATGTATTAGAAAAACATATGTTGTCACGTAAAATATTTTTCGATTAGTCTTTAAGTAGATTTTCATTTTATTAAATTTTTATACTTTTTAATAATATATAATTACAAATATTAATGGTCAAAGTTGTGCATTGGCATGTGTGTCGGTCAAAATGTTGTAATTATTATGAAACAGAAGGAGTATAAGTTTTAATCCCTAAAAGTAATTTAGTTTAATAAAAATAATTTAATTTCAACAAATCCAATTTAATTTTTGTAAAAATTATTTTAGTTTATATAAATACATAAGTAGGGTTTTAATTTGCTTGGCCGTTTAGGCCGGAAATAGTCTAATTTAGTCTATTTTTTTCGGAAATTAGACTATTTTCGACCCTTTTTCTTTGATTTAATTCGCTTATTTGTTATTTGATTTGTTTTGCTTTATTTTGTTCTCTCCGTTGTGAGAGTCTGTCCCATTTTTTTTTTGGGTTTTTCCCAATATTCTGGGATTTTGATTCTCATTTATGGATTTTTAGGCTTTTAATAATAATTGAGAAGGTGATTTGGATTCATATGGGTTTAGGGTTTGTTATCAACTCTACGATCAAAACATTAGCGCAGATTGGCTCGCATCAAGTTTGAAGCGGTGGAGTATAAGCTATGCCCGATATGCAAAATAGTTATGATTTTGATTGTAAAAGTTATGTTATTTTCTCTAAATCTGTGCTTTACAAATTTTTATTATTATTTTAAATGTCGTACAGCTATTTATTAATGATAATATTCATCTTCTTGTCAAAAAAAAAAAAAAAAAATTCTGATCACAAAAATTCACAAATCCCGAATAATTAAGTTGTATATCTTGATCATCAATCACCGGCCTTATCATTATTTACAGTAGAGTCTATGAAGTATATATCTTGATCATTATTTTTTACACGTTACTATCAAAGAATAATGCACAATTTGCGCGTGATAGGATAACAGTCACTACTGAAATTCCAAATATATACAGCATTACTCTGTTCTTGTGGTACATAGTTCTTAACATGTTTCAAGTATATACATTCAATTGATGTATCATTGTATCAATATACAAGTATAACACATGATTCATATGCTAAAAATTATTATACTACAATAGTAACACTTACAAATTTTTCTATGTTTTGTTGCACACAACATACAAATTAATTAATGTAAAGACGCGTTAAAAAAAAAAAAAGCAGAATTGGACCCTTAAATACCTAAAATGCACATATTATTTAGCTCTTGTCTCATCACTAGAACATCTGGTAGAATTCATCTTATGTCAAGTTCAATACTACTATACAGGAACAATTGTCTTGCTTACAAAATATCACCTTGTTGGCTCCCCATGTCGGGTTCGAATCTTTTTCGAGATCTTCATTCGTTGATCCTAGATCACAATTATCGTCCTATATACATAGTATTACTAAGCTAGTATGTAATCCTACTTTACTGTTGTTTATAAATGCTGATCGGAGTATTGTTGAATTGGTACGTACTGTTATTATTCACATGTTATAGTAACTACTGATGGGATGTTACGTTGTGGAAATTTGGTTATAATGTGATAGTTTGTATTCCACACGTGCCTCATTTCTTCTAGCTATGAAGTGTGCCTGAATTCATTTTTGCACATGTTGAATTCATCACCAAAAATAACTTTGTAAAAGTATATTAAGCACAAAAATGCCGCAAATATCTTCTTGCAGATATGGACAGCTACGGCTCATTTATTTAGATGATTTTAGACATAGTAGTGACGGAGTGAGTTTTAATTTTAAACTTACGTTACGTATATATATTAATTATTGAAAGAAAATTTAAAAGTGAAATAGCTTAATTAGAATAATTCTTTATTATTGACAAGGTTGATTACTTGTCTCTATTTACATTGCTTTGGTGTAGTGAATCTTTTAATTATTACTCAAGAATTCGACAAACAGTTAAGGTGTGAACTAATCAAGCTTCAGTACATGTTGCACCTCAATCTTCTTTGATTGACAAATTCTACTCATCACTCCATGTATGTGATGATTAGTATTAAAAACGATATGTATTATCTACTGAACAAACATTAATCTCAAATAAACTTTATTACGTGAGCCAAATTATGAGGTGTTTTGTACGTGAATGACCACCTTATAACTACCTCATATAATATATCTTTAGTTTGTAAATAAACTCGCTTTTAAATAGTTTTTATAGTTGTTGTATATGTTTTTTGAAATTTAAAATATACATCACATGCATTTAGATCTAATAAAGAATACTATATAGCTAGGGCGAGGATACTGATCATAATTGACCTATTTGGGTGGAAGTTAAAGCATGTTTTCAACTGTTTTTGTACGAAAGCGAAAATCTTGTCCCAAAACCCTAACCCATTTCAACCACAAAACTACCCTACGCCGTGTAATTGATGCCACCAATTATACAAGTACAATTCTTCAAGGATCAACGACTAAGCAGTAAGCACATGGTTCTATATTAAACTTCCTTGCCGACTTCTGACTTCTCTAGTTACTACTTGCTATAGTAATATGACTACTCTTATGAGTAATCAATGGCTCAAATCTTGAAGATCATCAGATTTTTAAACCTTTTGCAAAAGGAAGAATACTCTATACTTCTATTGTTTTGTATTTTTTTTGAAAAGAATAGAGGGAGTATATACCAAATATATGATAATTAAGAACATTTTTTTTTGAAAGATATAATAATTAAGAACATTAAGGTACTAGTTAATAAGGGTTAAGGACAGTGGCGGAGCCAGGATTTTCAACTTGGGGGGACAAAATGCTTAACTTACGAAAAGCTTAACAAAAAATAAAAACAAAAAAAAAACTCACACACAAATTGGTTAATACTTAATATTAAAATTTCAAAATACAAATATATACTTAGTCATACAATTCAAAATTATGAAAAAAATTACATAAACATTACATTAAAATTACAAGTTCATTCTTCGAGTCTTCATACTTTGAAATCGATCAATAATCATTTCGTCGGAAACTCGTAAGAAGACATCCTTCTCAGTAAAAGTGACCAAACAATCATTCATAAGTTGATCACCCATGCTATTTCGCAACTTGTTTTTGACACATGTCATTGCAGAAAACACTCTTTCAACACTTGCCGTGGCAACGGGAAGAATCAACATCAACTTGATAAGCAAATGAATAAGAGGAAAAGTCTTATGCTTATTGGTTTTAACAAGCATCATAGAAAGAGAATTAAGGTCATTTAAACCTTGAAATCTTTCATCATTTAGCATATTCTCCATGAATACATCAAGTTGATATTCAAGAGCCATCAAATCAAAGCTTGAAAATTCTTCGGGATAAAAAGAGGCAAGTTTAAGTACCTTATCTTTATCAAAGGATGAGAAGTTATCTTTAGGACTTAAACAAGCCATACATAATAGTAACTCCATATTCCTCTCATTAAATCGTTCATCAAGTTCTTGAAGATGCAAATCAATTAGTCTTAAGAAAATTCCAACCCGAAAATGATGTTCATTTGTTGCTTCTTCAACAAAACGTCTTGATCTTCCATGAGGAACATAAAGAGAATCCATAGTGGGAATAACAACACCAAGTTTAGTGCAAAATGAAGTTACCTTGTTTAAGAGAGTATCCCATCCTCGCTCCCTCATTTTTTGCAACACCGTTTTTGTATAAGTGACAAGTTCCATGGCATTTACAATATCTTGCTCCTTTCTTTGCAAAGCAACACACAAATCATTAGTGTATCCAAAAATAGTCAACATCAAGTGATCAACAAAAATAAAGTCAAATGACTCTAATTGTCCTAAAACAATTTGAGCTTTGAACTTATCTTCCGATGCACCATGCTTCCCAATTTGTACAAGCACCTTAATAATTGTAGGAAATAAGAGGATGGCATTTAAAAGTGACTTGTAATGAGAACTCCAACGAGTATCCCCGGGCCTACTCAAACCAAGTTCTTGATTTAAACCCGATCCACTCACAATATCCCCAACATCCAAGGCTCGAGCAACTTCTTGAGCTTGATCTTGACGAATCATTTCTCTTCTCTTGCAAGAAACTCCAACCACATTCAACAAATTTCCAAGTATCTCGAAAAGCCAACCACAACTATCATTCTTTTTAGCAACGGCAACTAATGTTAGTTGAAGTTGATGAGCAAAACAATGTATATAGTAGGCACTTGGAGTATCATTCATAATCAAAGTCTTAAGGCCATTTATTTCACCCTTCATGTTGCTAGCTCCATCATACCCTTGCCCTCTTATCATAGATGGGCTCAATGAATGTTCAACAAGTAAAGACATGATTGCATCTTTAAGAGTTAAAGCGGTAGTATTAGCAACATGAACAATGCCTAAAAATCGCTCCATTACCTTTCCACTATCTCTATCAACAAAACGCAAAACAAGAGCTAGTTGTTCTTTTTGGGACACATCACTTGACTCATCGGCCAATATAGCAAAGTAATCATCACCAACTTCTTCTATTACGCACCTAGTTGTTTCTTTGGCACAACAGTTAATAATGTCCTTTTGAATAGGAGGGGAAGTCATTTGACAATTTTTAGGTGCATTTTCAAGAGTATGTATCCTTACTTCCTCAACCTTTTCTCCTAACCACTTCAAAAGCTCAAGGAAATTACCCCTATTATATGACTCCCCACTTTCATCATGTCCACGAAATGCCAAACCTTGCCCCAAAAGAAATCTTAAACAAGATAAAGATGCTTTCAAGCGGATAAAATATTCACTTTTAATCACATCACTTGCATTGTCAATCACATTCAAGATTGATTTCTTTTTTTCATCTCTTAAATTCACATATTTCTCATAAGCAAGATTATGAGCACTTTTAATTCCACCAACATGCTTCTCAAATCTTTCCGGTTTATTCCATGCCCTAAACCCTCCATCAACAAATGCATCACCCCCCGGTTTAATACCAACTTCATTCTTGAACAAGTAACATACAAAACAAAATGCAGCACCTTTTTCAATACTATATTCAAGCCAATCCCATTTGTTGAACCAATGAACACTAAAGCGACGCAAACCAGACACTTGTCTTGTAGGGAAGACATGAGTTTTTGGTTGGCAAGGTTTTTTAAGAATATAACCCCTCCTAACAGCATTTCGTTCATTTGCGGGGTAATCCATAATGTTTATTCTTTTTCCCGGATCATGAGGAAGAAGTTCAACATCATACACCAAATCTTCCTCTAATGGTACATTACTATTACTTGAACCACCCATTTCCATACTATTTTCTTGACTTTGAGGGGAGCTAACTGAAGGTGAGTTATTGGACTCATTTTCATTGAGTCTCGTTCTTTTAAACAAGAATTGTCGAAGATCGGGTTGTTTAGTTGCCTTTGATTTGTTTGAATTTGGTGAATCTTTTGATATTTCCTAGTTAAATTGAAAATTATATATCAATTTCCACAAGACCACAATCCACATCATTACATAATAACAAAACCTAAGAGGCTAAGATTTTAAATTTCTAATTCAACTACACATTTCAATAATTTACAATAATTAATAATTTAAATTCACATTTCACAAAAACAACCAAAAACTCTAACAGGGGAAACAATCAAACAAATATAAATCAATAATCATTTATCAATTCAAATTATTCAATAATCAATACCCACAAGGCCACAAATGACAAATTCACAATAAAAATATAAACAATTAAACATTTAAACAAGTAATAAAAATATGAAATTCAGAATTTCAGATTTACTGTAAATTTAAACAATTAAACATTTAAACAACAAAACAAGTAATCAATTATTCAATTAATCATACATTCATTGATTCATACCTCCATTGAAATCCAGATTTACAGCAAATGTGTTATGCTTATGCATATGACGAAGTCACGAAGACACGAAGTCACGAAGGACGAAGGCTCAAGGGCGGCTGTTGAACCTCGTCACTGCTGCGAACTGCCGGCGAACGGTGGACGGCGTCACGGCGAGCCGGCTAGGCGACAGGCGAGGGCGAATCGAAGAGAGAGAAATTGAAAATTGAAAAACTTAGGGTTTGGCTGGCAAATGTCGCAACAGAGCACTCAGCACTGTAAATCTGTAATTGCATTTTTTTTTTTTTAAATTTTTTTTTTTTTTTAAAATTTTTTTTTTTGAAAATGGGGGGACAAGTGTCCCCACATGTCCCCTTCTAGCTCCGCCCATGGTTAAGGAAGTAAGGATTAATAAGAACATTAAGGAACATATGTGTCAAAAAAAAAAAAAAAAAAAAAAAGAACATTAAGGAACATAGCCACATATAGGGTATGTATAAATTACTTGGTAGCTTTGTTGTATTTGATATTATTTATTTATTATTTATATTTTGTGGGCAAATATTAGAATACTTGTAACACAACTCCTTGGCACGCGCTGGGAAAGATTAGATTTGAATCCATATGATAGGCAAAGACTTTAATCATCAACATATAACTTAAACACTGGCAATAAGCTTGGACTATTAAGATTTTAAATTAAATAATTAATATATACAGAAATTTTAATCAACATTACAACACACATATATATCTTAAAACATTGGCAGTAAGCTAGCTTGGACTATTAAGATTTTAAACTTAACTAAATAATAATACATCTATCTTTCATATTCTTCCTTAATCTCAATCATCGTGCTAATTAAGAGATTGAGTTACAAGTATATTAAGAAACATAGGAATAAAGGGTGTATTAGTGCTTGAATATTAATTATGTAAATATTTAATTTTATTTGCAATTAAAAGTTAAATCAAGAAGATGAATGTATAGTAGCTAAAATGATGTGGACCAATACATTTGAGAGGTATAAAAAATGGAACACAATAGTGGGATAGAGGATTTAGACCCACAACAGCAGCAACATATATATACTCTTATTATATACATTTTTGTGCAAGGTGCATGCTTAATTTTGGAATATAGGATTGATTTAATTGGTCTATCTTTTTTTTGTTATATATATATATATTTCACTCTAAGATACTCTCTGTTTTGCTAAATTCTACTCACTTGCATTTTATGCGGTTTCTAATGCGCACTATTATGATAATTAATTTCTGTAATGATGCATTAATAAAAAAATTATACAAAATTGATATATTGAAAATTATTCATAACAATATGAATCTAATAAAATCTAATTTGATATTGTTTTTTCTCATATATTCATAATTAGACATGATTAAAATTTTAAAACTTTAACCTTATAAATAGTAAGTAAATGGGTAGAATTCAGAAAAACTACGGAGGTAGTATAAGTAAACTAAAGTATAACAATGTATAACCTAATTTTACCCTATTATGTAGGAATCTCCCCAAAAAGTTAGGATTTGTTCATATCATTTATGTACTCTGCATTCAATTATTAATTATTTTTTAAGAAAAACTAAAAACTACACAGAGTTAAAATGAAATTAAAATACAATAACGTCACGAACTTCTTGGTTATCTTTACACATGTATTATGATTCTAATGAGTTATGAATGAGAATGACGACAACACAAATTTAAAATGTCCACAAAGCCAAAGGACAAGTGGTCGATACGGAATACTACTTGTAGTACTTAATTGTACCAGTGTATCACAAAGGACAGTTCTCCTTTAATGAGTTACTTCACTTACTTGATATATATAACATTCAATCATTGTATTGTTTTTCACTATCTTATTTTCCTTATTAATTAATCGTGGTATACGTAAAGTCACGCCGCTAAACATAACCTTCTTTCAGAAATGGGGGTGCAATAGTTAAGAAACGCCCTAGCTTAGCTGCATTAATTGTAACAATTAAATTAAATGATGTACTTAAATGATGGAGAAAACAAGAGTTGGCTGGCGGAAAAAACCAGAATTGAACACACAATAACACTGAATACCAAACATAAAAAGCCATTGATTTGGAGTAGGGCCCTCGTCATTTAATTAAATTATGAATTGCATGCAATCGATCTGATGAGAAGAACGAAGCGCACGTACAAATCAGACCAATCACTGACTACGTACAGATCAGATCACAGCTATAGATTAGGATGCCACTCAAGTATATAAATTACTTGTATGAGAAACTTCTGATAACTCATGACTGATGAGTTGTAATGCTGCATTATGCCATTATATCACTCAATGCATGCATAACTTTCATATATAATTCTGATCGAGGTATGTAGTAATTTTATGAGGTGATATTTTAATTTGAAGTGATTAAATTACTTATTTTATGCAACCCATGCATTTAGCTAGGGTCTATTTAAGTTAGGATAAGACCTTGTTCTCTTGAGTTGTTCTGCTCTGCTCTGCAATGTTGGAAGCTCAGCTCTGCTTTGCTCTGCAATGTTGGAAGCTCTGTTGTGCTCAAATCTTCTCTGCTCTGCTGATCCCTACTCTGCTCTGCCCACAAGCCCAAAATAACAAAGTCTAAGCTTAGACAAAACGCATACTAACATTATTATAGTGAAAATATTATAAGTTTAAATAAGTGAATGGTTCGAATTTCAGGTCATATAATATCAGATTCAGCAGACAAAATATGTTGAAACCAAACAAAGGCGCTTAATTACCTATATTTTCAATTCATCCATACTTATCATTTGAAAAAAGATTTTACGTACGTATTGCTTTTATAGAAGTACGTGTAAGGAGATAGGAGATAGAGTTTTATCCAACAAAAAATACTACTCCATAATACATTATGGAGAATAGTACTCGTATTTGCAATGAAAGGAGAATATGAAAGGGTCATGTGGCAAAGCCATGTATGTATTAATGTATGAAATTATGGATAAGAAAGTGATATATGGCAAAGAAAACACATCATTTGACAAAGTTCAGACTAACTGCCTATATATGTATGCACATTTAGGCCTTACTTTTTCTAAAATGAAACATGGATTTGACCTACCATGTTGTTTATGATGATCACAGTACAAAGTCCGGACGTACACATTACATATTTGATTCCTTTTACGCATGAACATTTATTAACTAGCTGGTATCTATAACCCTAATTCTTACTCCAATTCTTTATTTGGAGTTATTTGTAAATTGGACACTTAGAATTAGTTAGTTAGGTGCCTCAACCGCTCAGCAACAACCCAAAAAATTAAATTAAGGCAATTAACTTCAAATTAAGAGAGTAACTTACCCTAATTAAGATGTATTCTAATACACGTAGCCACATTAGATGAATCTTATTATCTTATGAGTTTTCAGTAAGCTAATGGCCGGTTGTATATGTAGTAGCGTTTTATTAGCTTTTGATGGTACTCCCTAAGCTAGCTACTAATTATGTATACTCGTACTTGGCTACTTGCTATTCCGTAGAAGTTAATGATCGAAGTAGCAATTCAATATTAGTGTTCAAAATGATTAGCTTAATCGCTAGATCAGATTTTAAAAAATAAATATATGGACCGTTCTTATTAGAAAATTGATGATTGTAATTTCGTTATTAATTTTCTTAAGGGAGGTAAAAAGTATGATGCCTAAATAAAATCCAAGATATAACTTTTGTTTTTTTGTTAGATAGAGGAAGATAGATTATCTCATAGTTTGAAAGTTTTGTAGCCAAGAAAAAAAGACTGTTTTACTCGTAACTTGGTAACTTTTGTGTAACAGGCTATACTCTAAATAGTAAATTTGGCATCTTTCAATTTTAACACCAACTGTATACTTTAAAGTTGATTTTTACCATTACTTGACTGAACATCAATCAGGCAGCAATAATACTAGGTTCTCAAAACCTAGCTTACTGGTGCCATTACCTTACTAACTGTAGATCATATAATTTCAAATACTACGTAATTTAATCAGCTAAATTAAGATAAGTTTATACAGAATATAACTTTAGAATTCAAACAAATTCAGGCGAAAATAGCTAGCTAGGTTTAATTGTTTAAATAAACAAAATTCGCATAGCATAATAAGATAAACTTAGACAATTTAAGTCGAATAGGACATACCCAAAGCCCAAGAGCTAGCCCTTTTCAAATTATTTGCAAGTACTGTAGTTAGTAGTGTTTTGATCTAATAATCAAAATAGGTGTTGATGTATTTGTGTGAACTAATCTTAGCTTAACTTAAATCCAAACATTTTTTTTTGTTTGAACCCACATGAACTTATTACCTACTCCAAATTATCTGTCTGAAATTGTTTGAAAGTATCTATACTAATTTCGTCTAAAATTTTTTAAGCCTGTCTAATTTTTTAAAAATAAGTCGAACAAAACAAAGTTGGCCTAAAAGTTACTTCAAAAGTTACTACTTAATACACCAAAGTCTTCAATGTAATCACATAAGTATTGTTTAATAGATTGTTCATACAAATATACACATGAAGCCTAGGTGAGCTAGGTCATAATTCGTGTTTCATTGAATACACCTCAATTCAACTAAAAATCACCTCAAATCATACAAACGTCAAAAATCACTATAGGTTAACTACTTGTAACCCAATGGTAGCCAACTAGCTTATTTGATAAAGTTTTTGAGTTGGTACCCAAGACCTGACTTGGGATCAAATATCTTCTATTTATATCGCTGCCCTAGCAACTCTCTTTACAACAAAAAATATACTACTTATAACCCAATATGACATCATTTATGAAACTTTGGGCGACTAAGCTCGTTGTATAAACAAGCTTAATTAGGATCACAAATTAGGAAATTAAGAGATCGAATATCCAAGATCCACAAACACAAACAAGTAGAAGAGCGAAGCAACTTAAGAGTGAGTGCCTGATTGTATACTGATTACTAAGAGTGGGGTGTTGTATTCTTGTATAGTGTATAGTAGGACAACCATTGCGAAAAAGACGTTACATAAGCTAAGAAGAAAGCTAAGGGTTTTCCTTCACATGCAACGGTCTCCCTCTTTAATATCACGTCCTTTGTCGTTTCTTCCGCCGTGTCTTTCTTGCCTTAGCCCTTTTCTTCCATTGCTTTCTTATCATCATTAATACTTTCAATTTCTCCTATAAATACCTACCTAATTTAGACCATTTTACACAAAAAAAAAAAAAAAAAAGTGCAACCTTAAGCCTTAATATTTGACCAAAAAACCAACATTGTTCAAACATAATATTATATAATTTCCTACTTCTATATAATATACTAAGCTTGTTCTATATGGCATACTCTAAGCTCATTTCTAAGAAAAACAAGATGATCAACCTTAAATTAGTCATGGAGAAGTTGCAAAGGAGTTTCTTCCTAGGAAAGAGGCTTTCGATGTCCGATGTTGATGAGCTCCAAGATCAACATGATCATGAGGAGGAGGTATGTCACTCTGGAGGTGACTCAAACACGGTGCCTGAGGATGTGAAGGAAGGACATTTTGTCGCGGTGGCTGTTGATGGAGGGGATGTGAAGCGGTTCGTTGTGCCTCTAAGGTACTTAACACACCCTATGTTTCTAGCATTGTTGGAAAAGGCAGCTGAGGAGTATGGGTTCGATCATGGTGGTGCACTTACCATACCTTGTAAGCCAAGTGTGATTGAGAAAATATTGGCTGATAGATGGGATGGAGGTAGACGATCTAGTTCTAGGAGAAGGTCTAATAATTATAAGAGAAATTTCAATATTTTGGTTCAAAGCTATTAGATTAATTAATTACTTAGCTTGTATTATGTGAAATGGGTATATATCAATGCATGTAATGCTTTTCTCCCCTTTAAAGTCTCAAGGTTTTTTGAGGGGTTGTTCTAATTATATACTTATCTTGCTAATTATGATATTATTATTAATATAATAATCTTATGTTTGACTAAATAATAAACGTCTTAACATAAAATAAAATTAAAAAAAATACTACCTCCATTTTCCTATTATTTATGACAAAAAAAATATTTTATGCCTTATAAATAATACCTCTTTGTTGTAAATAATAAGAAACAGAAGTGGTATTTGTTAGGAATATATATAAGTGCCACGCACAAACGATCTGGGACCTATCCCGCAAATATAATACAACACAAACAACAAATTTAGATAACAAATTTTTATATGTGGCTGGCCACACTGTGTGGCCGAGGTTACGCATAATATAGGAGTTACTTATTCAGGGGTTACTCGTTTGGTCAGAGGTTACTTATTCAGGGGTTACTCGTTTTGTTAGGGGTTACTTATTTAAGGATTACTCGGTCAATCAGGGGTTATTCTCACACAAAAAAACGCGCTAACCAACTGAGTAAATTTAGAATAAGTAACCCCTGACTGACTGAGTAACAGCTAAATAAGTAACCCGGAAATAAATAACCCCGGTAAAAACGCAATAACCGACTGAGTAACCCCAGAATAAGTAACTTTTGACCGACTGAATAACTTCTAAATAAGTAACCCATGAATAAGTAACCCTGGATAAGTAACCCGGGCCACACAAAAAAAAAACATCGAATTTAGAAGTAGTAGAGATAGGTATTTATGAGGAAATTTTTCCTCAACATTATTTTGTATAATCAAGTTTATCTTCATTTTAAATAACAAAATAACTCTCTCAATGATTCCAATCACCAGTTATTGATTACTCCTCCTTTATTTGCTCAAACATATCACAAGTTTAATCAATTAATACTTGATGTGGTCGCTTTATTAATACTTGATGTGGTCGCTTTAACATTAAAAACACCTAATTAAACCAAATTTTAGTATAATTCGCAATATATGTTTAGTTGAAAATTTCCTTCAGCTCTGCATGTCGGCCTTAAAAATGCTAGAAAAAGACAAGATTTCTACTTATATAAATTTATTTTTTTTTCCTAATTGATCTTGTCAAAACCTATACAGAGTAAAAATTTGGATGTCAGTTGCACCTAATTAACAATGAAAAGGTTAAGTTGGTGGTTGAAGCCCGGATTAATTTATATATTCTATTACGGTCATTACCCTCATATGAGAGCCCTTTAGGTTTAAAGTACAACCAAAAGGTTAAGTTGGTGGTTGAAGTCCGGATCGATTTATATATTCTATCACGCCCTATTACCCTCACATGAGAGCTCTTTGAGCTTAAAGTGTGAATGCGGCACAGATCCCTTCATACCCAATAGTGCAAAATATTTCACTTGAAAGTGGAGGTGGATGAGATTTGAAACCGTTACTTTTGTGTCCCACCGGCTCTGATACCATGTTAAAGTACCAATTCAACCAAAAACTTAAACTGATGGTTGAAACTCATTATCAATTTATTTACTTTATCATGATTAATACAAAGTTAAACTTGATACACATGTCATTGCACTACTTTGACTTTAAGTATATATGACTAAATATTAATATAAATTACGGAGTATTAAAAAGTTGATATTTGGACCTTTATATTAAGACATACTTTACAATATATTTCATGTACGCCATTTTTCTGTTATATATTACTAAAAAAACAATGGTCAAAGTTAATTTTTGAACTGTGAAAAAAGTTCAATATATCAATTATTTAGAAAAGGAGGAAGCATTTTTAAGTTATTTGATGTATGTGTACTCATTTTGTGCCAAAATTTTATCAAATGTGAAAATAATTAAAGTGATCAAGCCAAAGGTAAACAAAACAAAGTCTACTATACGCCATGTGCCCATGTATATATAGAGTGTAGATAGAAGGATTCAATTGGTAAGCATTATGTTTCAAAAAAATAAAATAAAATTGGTAAGCATTATGTTTCAAAAAAAATAAAATAAAATTGGTAAGCATTAGGATTAGTAAGGGAAAGGAAAGGAATAATTTTAAATGAAAATTAATTTCTTTTCGTTGGTTCTTAATATCATTTCTTTTATTTTCTTTTCTTCTTGTCAAATTTCTACTAATTATACTACCTTCATTTCTGAAAGTTCGATTCACTTATTATTCATGTGGTCAAAATAAAATAATTTTGGTCACATTTTATGAGCTATACAATATAAATAAATTAGCATGTAAGATCAGATTAGATTCCCCTTATTATTAATGATCCAAATATCAACTTAATACAAATTTCATTTATACACAACCGGAGTTATTCATGACCAAAAATGTTTATTGGAGACCGCACAATTATAAAGTGAGTCGTATTTTCAAGAATGGAGGGAATATATAAAACCAAGGTTTATTTCAAACTAGATCCTATAGTTTTAGCTATAATTAGAATTTATAACGGTGTTATGTTTCCTCTTAAAACTCTAGCTAATAGCTAGTGCCAATCAATGATCACTTTAGCATCTGATTTCTGGAGTCCATCATGTACCCCAATGGGTGATCGACAAACAACAAAGAAAATAGTCAAATACAATGTAATGTCATCTCAAAATTGATTTTTCACAAGCTGAAAAAGACACTTGCAAAATTGAATTTGCTAAACATTTTGGAAATCTCTAAATAAATTATTTAGTATTTTTATTGCAAAAAGGGGTGCTACTATCGTCGTTTGGTAGATTAAGGCCAAAACATATAAGACTTTGTTCGATTTATTCCATTTATTTCAAAAAAAAAAATATGTTCTAGAATAAGTCTCTGTTTTTTTCATCATATTTTTGCCGAATTGAAATTATTTTTACTAAACTTAAATTAAATCTATTGAACTGAAATTAATTTACTAATTAAAATTATTTTTATTGAACTGAAACTATTTTTTTTTACTAATTTTCTATTATATTTCTTCTTTGGCGTTACTATTTTTACTAAACTGAAATTATTTTTACTAAATATTATTTCTTTTAACGTGAAGAGAACATAATCTAAATTTAGACTAAGGGTGTGTTCACCTAATTTTCACTTACATATCTGAACTTATCTTATTAGATATTTCGTATTATCTAAACTTATTAGATCTTATTAAAACTTATTTTAGTTGTAAGTAGTATTTGAGTAACCCTTACATGAACTTATTTTTTTTCATGAACTAAACTAATCTTACCAGAATTTATTACACCTAAAATAAGTGAAACAAGATGAACATAATTAAGAAGCCCTAAATACATTTAGATAAGTTTTAATAAGGTTACGTTAAAAAGGAATGCTCAAGTTCAATATATAACTAAAATTAGGCTCTAATAACCTTTAATAAGTTTAGTTAATTAGGTGAAAATTAAATAACCTAGGTGAATATAATACACCATCAAATTCCAAAATCTTTTTGTAAAGATCTGTCCTTGGCTACCTTGATCAGATAGGAAATTTTTAATTATAACACAAATATTTCTTAATAAGAAATGAAATATCATCATTAATTTATCTCCGTGCAACATCTACAACAACAATTATCACTAGGTTAAAGATGATCTAAAACATGTAATTAAAATGAAACCCACTTAGTATTACATGTTTTATTTAATTATCATGAATGTTTTGATGCCGCTTCTATGTTATAGTGATATTAATGTCTTATGTTATACTCCCTCCGTCCCCGAAATTTTGATTTTTTTGGGCATTTTTTATGGGTATTAAGAAACTTAAATGAGAAGTAGTAAAAGTACATTGAAAAGGTTAATTTATATGTGGTTTACAAAAAAGTAAATAGAGAAATATATACAAGTACATGGAAAAAACAAAATTGACATGAAAAAATACTAATTTTGCACAAATATTTTGCAAATTGAAGGGTATTTTAATTTGATGCAAATGGGAGGATCATTTTGGGATTAAATTTTAGTCATAAGGATCGAAGTTTCAAGAACGAAGGGAGTACAAAGCAATTGGAATCTTATTTCGTCTAGATGTTTTAGATTTTCAGCTAATTTAATTATAAAATATTTCTCTTTATAATTATGAAATCTATAATTCAAGGATTAATTAAAACTAGCTATGGGTTCGTTTGACATCGTTGTGGTTTTCTGTTTTTTGGTTTTTTGTTTTTCAAAATCATAAGATTTATATCATATCATGAATCAAAAATTAATCAAACTTATTAAAATCATGATAATTTTGAAAACTAACAACAAAAAAGTGAAAACACCTTTTCCTTGTTTCCTGTTTTTGGTTTTAAAAAAAAAAATACTACCTCCGTTTCATATTTTTTGGAACTTTAGGGTATTATTTGTAAGACATAAAATATTTCAAAGTTACAAAAAAATATGAAACGGATGTAGTAGAAAACTGAAAACAAAAAACGATGCCATAAGTAACTAGGCTAGGGTTTTGCATGTTCTAATATCTGAACTAATGCTATTCGAACAAAAATAATTTTTTCTCACAATTCTAAACAAAATAAGTATTATTTTAAACAAATTTAAGATAGCACAGGCTTTTTGGAACAACAAAATGTTAAAACAAACCCTAATAAGTTAGGATAAGTTGAAATTTGTTCAACTAATAAAAACCTAAATTGAAGTAGAAAAAGTAATTTACTTTTTGCGGATAATTCACATACAAATAGGGTTATTTCGGACAAAATAAAAATGAAAAAATTGCCAAATATAATATAACCTTTGGCCAGTACTTTTTAAATGATACAATATTTGGATTATTTTGTAATAATACAACTTTTAGAGGATGTTCATTTTAAACAAGACAAAATCGAATTTTCGGTGGATTTTGAGGTTAGGAAAGGGGAGAGGATGGGTTTTTGGTGGTGGGGATGGAGAAGGGGGGGAATATCCCCTCCCCTTCTCCCACCGAAAATTCGATTTTGTCTTGTTTAAAATGAACACCCCCTAAAGGTTGTATTATTACAAAATAATCAAATGCTTGTATTATTAAAAAAGAATGGGTCAAAGGTTGTATTATTTTTGACAATTTTTCCAATAAAAATTTGTTATACGGAGTATTCGACGTATAATGTCTAAATTTATTTTAATTTAATATTTGAATTTATTTCACCCCCACCCACCTTCGTTCTTACTATCATCCATATATTACTTAACTATATATTTATTTATCGAAATGGAGTACTTAAAGAACAGAGGGAGTAACTAAATCTTTATCGAACTTACTATTGGCCATTGCCAGAGATTAAGGATTTAAGGGTGAGGGTTTTGTTTGAAAAACCCTTGCCCTAATAGGGCCATATATTTAAGAAGCATATATAGTACCTTTATTAGGACCAAAGGCGACAAAAGTTGAAAAAGTGCTTGCCCAAATAATTGGAGATCGGGATAATGCTACAGTTTTGCGATCGACTTTTCTCATCGCCCCACTCTTGGGTCATCATGATCAAATATTGACATATAGACATTGCTTGTTGTGTTGCTTGAATTTTTTTTTTTTTTTGGGATAATCATGCTATTTAAATTCGATTCCCCTTAATATAAGACTGATCCAAATTTCATATTAAATGATTTGGTCTTTTAATAAATACAACATGAATTTAATGTGTAACCCAAAAATAATAATTTTGTAGTTAGAGGTTATTTTGATCTTTTAAGCTTAGACTTAGATCCAATTTTTATATATACTACTTGTGTTAAAGTTCAATAGTTCTATTAGATCATTTTAAAAAAAATATATTTTATATTAATAAATATGATATGAATTAGAAGAAAAGAATTTGAGAGATTTATATTGTTGCTATGAGTTGTTTTTTAGTGTAAAGATTGAGAACCGTAAGGCCAATCAATGTTGTACTTGCTTGTAGAAAGACCAACTCAACCAAAATTTTAAGTCAATGGTTGAGGTCTAGTAATATGTATTATGCTCTATCACGCCCTTTCACATGATTGAAGTATGGATGTAGCTTGACCTCCTAATACGTAATAATTTTCAACTTTGAAAGGAGGTAGGGGTAGTGGATGAGATTTGAACCCGTGCTCTTGATTTAAAGGTTTAACTCAACCAAAAGATTAAACTAATAATTAAAAGCCAAGAATATATTTTATACATACTATCAGTATCACTTCCAAAACTTTAACTAACTAAGCTAGTTGGCATCTACATTGTTACTAAGAGCAGTTGAAGCTTGAAGATTATTAGTGACATGGCTGAGTAGTGCGAAACTTAGACAATGTTATATGGCTATAGGAGCATAAATTTACATATTCAACACTACTAGAAATAGGCCGATTTCCGACGGACACGTATTTCCGTCGGAAAAATCAAAAATTCCGACGGATTTTTATTCCGTAGGAAATTTCCGAAGGAATATAAATCCGTTGGAACATTCCGACAAAAATTAAAATTCCGAGGGAAATAAAATCCGTCAGAATATTCCGTCGGAATATAACTATATTAAAAAAAAAAAAAAAAAAAAAAAAAAACCAACCCTTAAAAGTTAAAACCCTCCTCCTTCTCTTCCTCTACGCCCCTTGTCTTCTTTTTCTCTCCTTCTCCTACTCTTCCTCTACACCCCTCCTCCTCTCTCGTTCTTCTTCTCTTTCCGTCATTTTCGCCGACACCACCAACACCGAAATTAACAACAACAAACACCACCAATGCCGATATCAACAACAACAAATTTTCGTCATTTTCGCCATCAACATCAACAACACAAGGTTTTCAAGTCAAATTCGACCATGAAAACTCTAAATCTAGAGTTTTCATGGTCGAATTTGGCCTCGTAAACCCAATTTCGAGGTTTTGTGTGGTCAAATTAAGGTATTATCTTTTTTTTTCAATTAATTTTGTTTTTTTCCGGTTTTTTTTTTTTTTTTTGAAAATTTATGGTGGTGGTGGTGGATGTTGGAGTTCGGATTTTAGTGGCTGGGTTGGCGAGGTTGTGGTGGGTAGATTCGGGTTTTGGTCGGAATTTTTTGATGTTTTTTCGGGTGGTTTGGGAGGGTATGGAATATCGAGGTGGGTGGTGGTGGTTTGTAAGTCTGGCGAGGTGGGTGGTGGTTTTTAGATCTGGCGAGGTGGGTGGTGGTTTTGGTGGTGGTATTTGGGTGGTGGGAAGGGGATACGGGTTAGGGTGGTGGGTGGCTTTTTCGGTTGGATGTGGTGGTGGTGGGTGGTGTGGGAAAAGGGGTTGGACGTGGTGGTGGTGGGTGGTGTGGGCTGGTGGTACGGGTTGTGGCTGGTGGTATGGGCTGGTGGTGGGAGCTTTTTTTTTTTTGTTTTTTTTATTGACTTTTCCGACGAAAATTTCCATCGGAATATACCTCTTTCGACGGAAATTTCGGTCGGAAATCTTTCCAACTCCGATGGAAATTTCCATCGGAAAATTGCGACGGATTTTCGATTAAAGTAAAAAAAAGCGCCGACAGAAATAAATCCGTCGGAAAAGGTCGAATTTCCTACAAAGGGTTTTGCGACTGACTGATTCTGAGGAATTCCGTTGGAAGACTATTTTCCGACGGAATTTCCGATGTTTCCGATGGATTTTTTTTGTCGCAATCAAGCTGTTTTCTTGTAGTGCAATAATGAAGATGAATACAATTTTTTATTTTTTTTCGTCCAAAAGTCAAAATGTTTTTTCTGTTTTTTTTTCTTGGTCACGAATTTGAGATTGAAAATCAGCTAGTCCCTAATTGTCAACATAATTAGCCGATTGCGAATTCTAGCAATCCCTGCACGGTTCTTGTAATTTAATGTGATCGCCGAGGTAGCATTTAGAACTGAAACTTGGTTTCTTGTGAGATTAAGCAATTGTAATTTCATAAAACCAATTTCTAATTTTTTTTTTTAATTTTTTTTATTAATAGGTAATACTTCGTACTAAATATTTATAAATATTATCTCTAACTTCTTTGGATTGTTATATAGTCCTATTATCCTAAATAACAAGTCGGCATAAGTATGTTTCAATAGCAAGAGCCAAGAAGAAATGACTTGATATGGAACTCTCACAAATTTCATCACGTTCATGAATACCCTACAGGCCTACATACACAAAAAAAAAATAAGTGCATACATTGACATTTCACAAAAACTTGGACCCTCTTATTACCTTCTTAAATTATTTCTAATTATCTTTTTTTATTATTAGGGTACATTACGTAACCAAAAATTAAAAACCATGACTTCTAGAATCAATATAAGTAGTCTCAAACTAATTAATTCGAGTTTGAGTTGTGTAAAATTTTAATTCGAATGATATATCTCCCTATAAAAGCATATGTTAGTGCATGTGTATGTTACCAAAATTTGAATTGAAAGTAAACAACCTTTAAATAGTTAGATGTGTGATTGATCTAATCAGTCAAATGTATTATCATGACTTATTAGTTATGCAATTGTATGTCTTCAAAAAGTATACTCCCTCCGTTCTAAAATGATGTTCTTATTTAGAATCTTTGACTTTTTAAAAATAAGAGAGAATCTTTTTAATTTCTCTCAATGTATAAGAACAAATATAATTATGTGGAATCTAGTTTGATTCATCTTGATGAGTACATTATTAATATCTAACTTTTATAATTTTTGCTAATGTGATACTAAAGATATTTGCGATAAAAGATGGGTAAAAAATTATATCGATTTACGTAAATAAGAACATCATTATAAAGCGAAGGGAGTGGTAAATAATGGAGTAATCTTGAAATAAGCTAAAATTTTGAAAAGCAAATTGAACGTCAATCATGTACAAGAGATACACTTAGGGCGGTTCGGTTACCCTATACAAATCAATGCAATAGCAACAACTAAAACCAGACATAACCAATAACATTATATATACTAATAATAGTGATAAGGTTAGGCATAGCCAATCAATTATAATAAGCTCAGCTTGAAAGAGATGTGTTAAGAAGAAAAGTGCATAAAAAGCGCAAGTAGAGCGACCAGGGGGGTTCCACGTGGAATTAGACGAGTGCTAATTGGTGGGGTTTTTGATTAACTCATTTATAAATATCTAGCTGGATCTTCTCTCAGATATTTTTCATTGTCTTCTTAGAATATTTATTATACTAGGTATTCATTGCCAACTTTCAAGGTTGAATGAATATGTCCCTTAGCTAAGTAGAAAGGAAACATGACGGTTTCCTTTAAGCATCTCTATTGGGGTATGATTGAATGTATGGACAATGGAAGTTATCCAAGAAAATAGTGCACATTTCTAATTCTCTATGTGTTTTTTGTACGGAGTACTAGTATATTGGTCCTTAGTCTCACGAGTAGTAACTACTAACGATACTAAGTTATTTTACTAGTAGTGTTACAGGAAACAATGAAAGCTGCAACTATTTTGATGATCAGTTTATAATTTGAAAAAGTAAAAAAAAATAACAGTATAATATAGAGTTTGTAAAAGGTGATAAGTTGATAACCAAGATCACTTTAAATTTATTGATATTATAGATTGGCGAAAAGTTGCTTAATTGTACTTATATATGTCAATATGATTCATGATTTTATGTAATAGAAGTGAGCTGAGCTAGAATTGCTTGTTTAATGTATTGTCTTAATTAACATAAGTGTATTTGGATTTATTGAAAACAAGAACAGCAATTTTGCTATCATAGCATGACATTGTTTAATTAGTACTAGTACTTCATTATTAGTAGTAGTACAAGTATATACGTAATAGTAATGATGAACAGAATTTTCATTAGTTATGATTGGTACTGTACATTGTTAATTAGCATCCAAAAGGTACATATTAGTAGGGTAAGAACATAGCTTACTAATTAAATCAATGGGCCATAATATAAATACTCATTTAAAGAAATGGACTAACACTATATAATGAAATAATGATCAAATAAGACCATAATTTGCACATCTAAAAGTCTAAATTATGCAAATGAAACTAGTACGTCAGTACTCAATTGGTTACGTCGAAGTTGGAGTGTGACATACTGATATTATATATGCAAGTGTATACGAAGTAAGTCAAAAAAGTAATGTCCATTTATGAATAAATATTTTCCAATCCGGCCGGAAAATATCTTGTCTTTGGAACGTACGCATCATAATAGCAAAGGACAGGACAGCAACAGTGCTACAACATAACAAGTACAGTAATTCATTTAGACAGGAATCAAAAATAATTTATTTTCGGAGGATCAAAGTTTTCATACTCTTATAAATTGATATCGGGATTCGATCATTCAATTTAGGGGTCGTTTGATTGAGGTTAATAATCAAAAGGAAAGGAAATGAACAGGGCTCATTCCCTTTGTTGTTTCTTGTTTATCACTTTGTCATTCTCTTTACTCATTTTTATTTTTGGGTTCACCCAAAATTATTCTATATTGATTCCCCACCCCCCTAGCCTATTTCCTTAGTGTTAGAATCCGACTCCCTTCTATGTATTAGATGCCCTTTTAATACTTTTCTAGAGTTTACATTATGTTTTCTAGGCCTTAGATCCCATTATTGTGTTACTGACATCTCAGTGTTTACTAGGGATTCTATGCATGTACAACTCTAAGCTCTTTAAAGGGTGAATGATGGAATGAAATCAAGAAGTCTTCTACTAGGTGTTGCTTTGTTTTAATACTTGTCTGTTGTTAGACCTTTATAGATATTGTGTCTTACTTGCATAATTGTTCCGATCCCCTTCTCACCAACTTGATGCTATAAGAACTCGTGGTTCGGTCCCGCTTGTGCCAGCTTTGAAGTATCGCCCGTCATAAGCCCAACCACCCACACTCCGTCGGCAAAAGACGTGAGCGCTCTTGAGTTAAATTGTCCGCTTGTGTTGCTTAGTCTCACAAGCCCCGTTTCCGCACAAAGGCTTGCACTCTTGCCGCCAAAAGGCTAAAGCGCGCCGCACGTTCTGGTGCCCAAAATCCCGGACCGTGACACTTAGCCACCACTACATCACCATACCCACAACAGCCACCTCCCTTCCACCACTACCCTCATCGCCCACAACCACCTCGCCGCCCCTTCCCCGCCCATCGCCCCCCAATAAGCCTTCCCCTCCCTCGAAAACCTCCCCCCATCGCCCTTTTATCTTACCCCCACGACCCAGTCACCTCCCCGGAATTCGCCGCCCCTCGTCGCACCTCCCCCACCCATCACCGGAACTCGTTGCACCTCCCCTCCCTAGAAAACTTTCCCCCCCCCCCCACCCACACATAACCCTAGAAAACCCTCCCCCTTCCCTTAAAATCGTCGACTGCCCCTCTGCCCACCTTCGAAACTCTACCATTAAACTTAATGATTAAGCTTAATGATTGAAGTTCGGGACAAGAAGTTTACATACTATATCACCTTATGGGGGGATTAATAAATTTTTAACCTAGCTCAAAAATAATTTAGATAATTTTACCTTTTTTTAATTGAAATGAGAGTGTTGAGGCAAGTAGGTCGAGGTGCTTCACAATGTGAGATTTACTTTCACACAGTGAGGAACTAAGACTTTCCTATATATGTTAAGGCTCCCGCTGATCCTCCTATGTTTCGTCCAAGGTTATTGTATGAATAAATTTATGTTCCTAATAAATTAAACCTATCATATATTCAAGCATGAATAATATTGTCACTATAATACACCAATGGGCTGTTAGCCTTATAACTCATCAGTGGAGACAAAAGGCGTTAAATGTTATTGTATGTACATGTTACATGCCCCGAACACTGAAAAGTAGCCACCGATTAAGTGATGAATTTAGTGTTATGACCGTGTGAATTGATATCAATTAATTGTGCGATAGTATTTTCTTTAGGCATAAGTTTCATTGAAATATATATATATATATATATATATATATATATATATATATATATATATATATATATATATATATATATATATTTATATGGCCCATATTATATGATTATTTATATGTAATTTTGAGGATGGATGAGAACACTTATCACTTAATTTTCACAAATTTGAAAATGCTCCTCCAAATTTAAATCAGCATGAGAATTTTAGAGAAAGTAACTTAATAAAATTTGTGAGAAAGTGTTGGGTATATGAATTACAAATATTATGTGATAATTATTTTATTAATATAATTTGTACTAAAAAAAAAAAAAAGGAACGAAAAACATGAATGACTTGTTAGTCACTTAGAGGTTAGAGCAACAAAGAGACAATACAAACATGCAATTGATGTCTAACGGTTGGGTCCAAATCGGATGCCTGGTTGCCAGCAATAATGTGCCTTGACTCTTCGGTATTCAATAGAATTTAAAGAGCACATAGAGGTTGTTGCTTGTTAGTTGTTGCACAAACACTTGCACCATAATTCAATCAATTTAAGGGGATGCAATAATTCCAATTGTTATTTGTTACTCTAGTAGTCTAGTTAGTTTTATAAGGGACGAATTTTTAAAGATAACAAAACAACCTAGCGGACATGGCTTGTGTTATGATTTGGGCCGAAGCCTAATGTTGAAGAGAATTTTCAGCATAACTTCTTATATCGTATATGGACTTGTATGATCAAAATAATCAAGTATACAAAAGACTTAAGCAAAAATCTATAAGCTTGTTTAAGTTGAGGTTTATTAAGGGTCTATTTTATTTACCTGAATTTAACTTATTTGATCTTATCTGAATTTATTAGACCTTATTAGAACTTATTTTAGTTGTAATTTGATCTTGGGCTACCCTTATCAGAATTTATTTTTCCTGAACTAAACTTATTAGACCTTAAATAAGTGAAAATAAGGTGAACAGAACAGACCCTAAAGATCCTCCCTTTTCAATAAGTTCCAAGCCAAATTACATTACTTGATCTCATGTTAAAAGGGAGGGTAATTTTGCTGAGCATCACCTTGCTAGATTAGTGTTGTTTAAATATGATTAGGTTTAGAAATCATTATCATAAAAGATGTATCCTCATATGTACTCATAGATAAATTGCCTTTTGATTAATAAATGCATTAATCATTTGCTTCAAAAAAAATATATATTATGGGCGTCCATGCAATATTCGCTACTTCGTGAAAAGGTTATATCCCTACTCAAAATTTTAAATACTACTTCCGTTTCATATTATTTACAACGATTTAACATAAAGTGTGAGTGAAAAATGTCTAATCGTTGCAAATAATATAAAATGGAGGTAGTAAAAATATAGCCTTATATTTTTGTATTTTGAAGCTAGAACAAATTTTAAACGACTACTAGTATAAATGAGTGTTCTATCAAATACGGAGTACTTCATGTAAATGAGTAGTCCTTAAGTAACAAGTCAAGTACGAAATAATATCACATTATCACTATTCAAGCTTATTTACCAAATGAGGTAGAAATTTTTGTCCGAGCTTATATGTTTACAAGTACCTGACTACGAGTAACATGTTTTAATCGAACTTGTTCACGATCCCGTGGTGTTATGATGTTATCTCTCATATTTTCGCGCACTTTTGCTTTCGAAATAGACCACAAAAAAAAACAAAACCCCATTGATGCAGTCTGAACATTCATAGTTAAGCAAACAGAGTTAATGTTTCAAACAATGCTGAAATTCCAACGCCATTTATAACTAGAATTCTTTGATATCCATGTTTCCAGGTTAGATTATCTCTTACCATGAATTCAACCCCTCAATTTCATATCTCTTCCTCTGATTACTATGCTACTCTACTTCAAACTAGCTCGAAATCTAAACACCTATCAGTTGGGAAATCAATTCATGCTCAAATCATCAAACAAGGTCTTTTTGCAAGTGTATATCTTTTGAATAATCTCCTTAATTTGTATGTTAAATGTGGGTTCACCTCTGTTGCCCACCAACTGTTTGATGAAATGCCTGTGAAAAATATGTTTTCTTGGAACACTATTGTATCAGGGTATGCTAAAGTGGGGGAAATGGGTGCGGCTAATTTTGTTTTTCGACAAATTCCGAATCGTGATTCGGTCTCTTGGACTGCTATGATTGTGGGCTATTATCAAATGGATTACTATGAATATGCACTGAAAATGTTTTTGGATATGATTAGGGATGGTGTGTCACCTACTCAGTTCACAATTACTAGTGTTCTTGCATTATGTGCAAATATGAGAGATTTGAATGTTGGTAGCAAGGTTCATTCTTTTGTTATTAAGCATGGACTTGGTAGTTATGTTTCAGTTGCAAATTCATTGTTTAATATGTATGTTAAGACTGGTGATCATGTAAGAGCAAGGATTGTTTTTGACAGGATGGGGATCAGAAATGTGTCAAGCTGGAACTCTATGATTTCTTTGCATATGATATCTGGTGATGTTGATCTTGCTCGTGCACAATTTGAACAAATGGATGGCCGCGACATTGTGTCATGGAACTCTATCATCACGGGATACAACCAAAGGGGGTTTCATATTGAAGCTCTCCAAGTGTTCTCGGAAATGTTAAAGGATTTTTCAATGGAACCGGACAAATTTACGTTGGCTAGTGCTTTATCAGCTTGTGCAAGTCTTGAGAACTTGGAACTCGGGAAACAAATTCATGCATATATGGTAAGGACTAAATTTGATGTTTATGGGGCAGTGGAAAATTCTTTGATCACGATGTACGCTAGGTGTGGAGGTGTAGAAAATGCTCGAAAGATCATACAAAAAAAAGGGATTTCCAATCTCAATGTGATAGCATTCACAGCTTTAATGGATGGCTATGTGAAGCTTGGAGATATTAGGCCTGCAAGAGAGATATTTGACTCATTGAAAGACCGTGATGTGGTTGCTTGGACGGCAATGATTGTAGGTTATGAGCAGAATGGACTTAATGATGATGCAGTATCATTATTCAGATTAATGCTTAAAGAAGGGCCGAGGCCAAACAATTACACATTAGCTGCTATGCTGAGTGTCATTTCAAGCTTGGCAAATCTGGACCATGGCAAACAGATTCATGCTGTTGCAATAAGGTCAGCAGAAGTATCATCCGTTAGTGTATGCAATGCACTAATTACCATGTATGCTAAAGCTGGAAGCATAGTTGGTGCCAGACGTGTCTATGCACTACACCGCTATAGAGACAGTGTTACATGGACCTCAATGATTATAGCTTTAGCTCAGCATGGCTTTGGAGAAGAAGCAATAGAACTGTTTGAGAAAATGCTGGCATTGGACACTAAGCCTGACCATATAACATATGTGGGAGTACTTGTTGCCTGTACCCACGCTGGTTTGGTAGAAAAAGGAAAGAGCTATTACAACATGATGCAGAATGTGCACAAAATTGAACCAACTACAAGTCACTATTCTTGCATGATTGATCTCCTTGGACGTGCTGGCTTGCTGCAAGAAGTACAGAATTTCATTAAGAAAATGCCTATGGAACCTGACAATATTGCTTGGGGTTCAATTTTAGCGTCTTGTTATGCTCATAAAAATATAGAGTTGGCAAAAGTTGCGGCAGAGAGATTGCTTCTTCTTGATCCAGGGAATAGTGGGGCCTTTGCATCTCTTGCTAATCTATATTCTGCCTGTGGAAAGTGGGCTGAGGCTGCTAAAGTTAGAAAATCAATGAAGGAAAAGGGAATAAAGAAAGACCAAGGTCTGAGCTGGCTTCAACTCAAGAATGAAGTACATGTCTTTGGAGCTGAAGATGCACATCACCCTCAAAGAGATGCAATCTATACAAAGATGGCAAAAATCTGGGACGAGATTAAAAAAATGGGCTTTGTTCCAGACACAAATTCAGTGCTACATGATCTGGATGAAGAAGTGAAAGAACATATTCTTAGGCATCACAGTGAAAAGCTTGCTATAGCATTTGGACTTCTAAATACTCCCGAAAACACCACCTTAAGAATCATGAAAAACTTGCGTGTATGCAATGACTGTCACTCTGCTATCAAATTCATTTCAAAGCTAGTGGGCAGAGAAATTATTGTAAGGGATGCTACACGATTTCACCATTTCAAAGACGGTGTCTGCTCATGTAGAGACTATTGGTAGTGTAGATGTTTGGTGATAGGTATGCAATTCTTGTGTGTGGTTCCTTGCAGAGGGTTATCTTATAGCTGGAATTCATAGGGCTGGAGATAGACAAGGTAATGTGAGGATGATGAAAGAGTTGAAAGACCGTAGTTGTGAATGAATGAAGACAAGGGATTGCAGAACCAATTGTTATATGAGGTATAGTGCTGCATAACCAGTTGGAGATTGAGAAAACAGCTTACTGTTTGAATCCATGTGATGAGCATGAAAGGATGGTGGTTTTTACAGTTTACTTATAGTAAGCTCATGATTCTTGATTCTAAACCATTCATGACCATATATACCTCAATAGATATTTGCAGAGTGAATTGTTTGATGCTCTTTGGTTTTTATCTGTCCCAAAACTTGTGCAAGTCCATGCCACTTAAATACTTTATAAAGGCTGTTTACTCATGAAGAAATCTTCCTGTTCACCAAGTGATGTGTTCTTCGTATTGTTGCCATGGTCAACTACTACTAGCCAAGAAAAGAGTTTACCATGGTAAATATCCTAACTCCAACATTAATGACTCCTTGACTTCAGCTTTTCTTCTATTCATGCTGTGTGTGAGGACCTGTGATGCTAATTATACTCTCTTCAGAAGTTTTTTTCGAATTAACTGCAATAAACATAACAAACTGCTGACATTTTAAAGGTAGTATATCTTACAACATTTGTTACGAAATTTGTAAAAGGTATTATCAAAAAATCATTACATTGAACTGTAAAGGCATTGCCCATTTTGCTGTTAATTATTTAGCTGGAACAACATTATGCAAGTGATACAACTCCAAGTAGCACTCCATTCTTGTGATGAACTTTCTTCTCACATTCTCTGTGTATTCCACTATGCAATTTCGTTTTGCTACATTCTTGTGAAACAGGGGAAAAGCTGTATGTAACTAGTATCTGATAAAACAATGAATAGATCTAAACCTTACAGGATTTCATGAGCTTTTAAGGCAAAATCCTTATTGCTAGGCTGAAGCTGTGTGGCATGAAAGTATTTGTATTGTACATTCTGTGCTCAAGTGCTTCAAGCTGAGCCAAACCATGTATCATGGGCATCGAGATCGAATTTGAACATGGTATCTAAGCCTCTGAGGACTGTGTAATGAAGTACCTCTGCAAAACACCAGCCTTTCTTTGGACTTCAGGCTTTCTGGCCTGCATATCTACCAAGGTGAAAAATCTGGTTATTGGCTTCCTGACAGGAAGCACATTCAGAAATATGCAGTTGATGATTTCAGGTCATATTTTGGGAAGTTTGTTTCTTCAAAGCAGTCACACAATAGATTTTGATCCTTATTGTGTGTTAGTAGGTGATGTATGTGGTGGTTTATATGGAATTTGCTGACGATTGCTGGAGCTAATGTGCCATGGTTTGAGGATCAAGAAGATTTTCACTTTTATAGAAGGCGACTTGGTGAGTATGAAATGGAAAGAGGAAATCCTCATTCTACAATTAAGCTTATTGATTTTGTACACATTTGAAGGCAACAATGTTATTGACCATAACTTCTTGGTGGTCTTTGCTCCTATAATTTACTTCAGAGATACCTGGCTACCTACAACACAGATACACAGTCCACCAAACTCAAACAGTTGGATGGTCTGGATCTTACTGCTTCTTGGGTCCTCATGTTTCAAAGAGTTTCAGTTTCGATAAAACTTCTGGTCATTTGCTCCTATATTCATCTTGTTAATCTTATATATCTTGCGGTTCTCAAGCTGTATACACATTTTTGTAGCGGATATGGCTAACTGATTGATGTTAATTTCTTTTGTCTGATTACTGAGATAAGAAATGTAGACATGCTAAAAAAAATACTTGGGGCAAAAAAAGGTGTGGAGAGGTGTGCTGTTTCAGCCTTTTAGGTTGTGTTGGCCTTGTGGCTCTATTTTTGGATGCAAGACTATTCGTTGTTTCAATGTTGAACATTTTAAAAGTTAGTCATTTGGCTCATCGCGATTTTTAAATTATATTATATTTGTATCATTGTATGTTTATATAGTTTGAGAATCAAGAAGTATAAACTAACCCATAAGAATAATGAAAAAAATAAATAAAGAAAAAAAGTGATGGAGGCGCAAGCCCGTTATCCTTCCACATGGGTCAACTCTCAACTTGGAGAGGGCGAGCTAGCATTATGCCAACCACCGATCCGACCGAATTAGCTGTAACCTGTCCCATCACATTAGTGCTCCCACTTGGGTCACAAGCTCGCGTTACCAAGCCCAGCGATATGTATCTTGCTTGTACGGATATATAAAGTGCGGAAATTTTTATAAATTTTTCGATGTGGGACATTTTTAGCTTATCTCATTAAGCTTTGTAACACTCCTTAATTAGCTTCTTTATTTATGTCTCTTTTTGGTCATATAGGTATATATATATTCAGCGTTGCTGGGAAGGAGATGAATCGGCTGTTGATCAGAATATTATGATGTCGATCGTCTCTCAAAAATTTCATGCAGGCCCGAGGAAGGAAAGTTGATCTGTATAAGAGGGAACTTGTGCCTCATTTATGATTTTCTGAATATGTTGTTTGTTTTAAGACGTGAGGTTGCACGTGAACTGAAGATGATAGATATTCATATATTGGAAATAATGGGATGCTAATCGTGAGGAATCAAGGGTTAATTTGAGGATGGACTTTATGCTGAGAAGTGAAATCATGTAAAGAAAGGAAGCTAAGGTAAATTAGAAGCTTGGTGATAATGGCCTTAGAAGAACATAGCTAGGAGACTGCAGAATATGAAAATAATTGAATTGATGGATTTAATTCATATTGGAAAGGCAAAAAAGGAAAAGTTTTGGTACTATATATAAAACTTAGCCGTTCTCAATCGCTTAAAAGCAATTTTCACGTATAAAAGAGGTGACTTTTATGTGATTTAAGGTGACTAAACATGTCGTATACAATACACCCGTTGTATATATTTAAGTCATTAGAGTCGTTATCCAAATTTTATTACAACTCTATTTTATGTTACATGTAATTTTGTGAATTTCAAGTCAAACTAATATTTTCTATCAACGTGGTTTAAGAATAACTAATTGTACGTTTTACCTCTTACAAAGCAAAATCACCACCATTGGTAAGAATACTACATATACACTACCAAGTAGTCGAGTACCAACTTGTAAACTTTGAATGTTTAGTGTATTGCATATTAGATCTGGTTGTTGGGTATGGTAGCTCAATGATAGTAGGGTCAGGGTCAAGGTCAAATGGTTTTTAATGGACATAACCTTTATTGGGTAGGGTCAATGAGCTAAAATGTTTTTCCAATTTAATAGATAATGTAAAAATAATTATATAGATAAATTTGTATTCATATATACTTAATAATGGCTTTGTCCAATATTTATTTTAAATGATATTTTGTTGGTCTGCCCATTATCGACCCGCTATTGACCCGTGACCCGCATTGGCTTGACCCACTATTGACCCTAGAAAATGTGACCCTCTTTGAATCGACCCGCACCAATCCTAACTCAACCCGCCCAATAACCAGGTCTATTGCATATTGATATATGGACTATACAAATTAAAATTTGACAAAAGAAACCATAAATTAAATACATAGTGAAAAATTCTATTAGAAAAGTGATAGTAATCTAAGTGGTCGTTTGGTTGACATGGGAATAAATTCCCATAAGAAACCGTATTTCATGGGAAATTATTCCCTTATTGAAATTCTTAGGAATTTCCATAATTTGATTGGTTGGCAATGTGGGAATTATAAATTCCCATGAATTCAATTGACCAAGGGGGAGCTAGAGAATTTACTTTCCATATTTGTAGGAAGTTGAAATTTCCATGAATTTCTATTTTCTCCACTTTTTACTTTTATGTGTCAACCAAACAACTACCTCATAAGTCACATCAATTCCCATAAATTTTCATTTCCCTCATTTTATATTGGCAACCAAATAAGGCCTAATTATGGTGTAAATGCTTAAAATTCTATCACAAAGTTACATCAAATGGTAGCAAGTGATGCACTTACTAGTTTATTTATTACATAATCCGGTTATTGTTTTATTAAAGTTTGTTTAGAACCAATAGTTGATATTGTTATCAATTTGTCCTAGATTTAAATTTGTAATAATCCAAATTTTGGTTACCAAATTACTTCAAAAAAACCAAATTTCCGCGTGGCAAAATGTAAACGGCCCAATTTAGAATCCAATCCAACAAACGAAATAAACAAAAACATGTAAACCATCAATTGGTTAACCACATATCCAAATATGATCCAACTAGGACCCCACACCAGATAAGGTGTAGTATAATGCATCAAAATCAACCATCTATATTTCCACATTTCTCCTTTCTCCAAAAATTAAACCACCATTGTTATCTAAGTTAGAGAGAAAGAAGAAAAGAAAGATGGCTCAAGCTATGGCTTCAATGGCTGGCTTACGCGGCTCATCTCAAGCTGTATTGGAAGGTAGTCTTCAGATAAGCGGCTCAAGCCGGCTTAGTGGGCCTACTACAAGCCGAGTTGCGCTCCCTAAGCTGGGCTTGAATGTTCGGGCTCAGCAAGTGTCAGCTGAGACTACTGAGACTAGCCGCCGATCTGTGTTGGGCCTTGTTGCTGCTGGACTTGCTTCTGGCTCCTTTGTTAAGGCTGTTCTTGCTGAAGCTAAGTCTATCCCCGTTGGGCCACCACCACCACCATCCGGTGGTCTTCGTAAGTGTCAACTTTGTATTATAAGATGCTCGTTATATTATACTTCCTCTGTTCCTTTTTATTGGTTACACTTTGAATATATTTCTCGTACAAAAAGATTTCATATCTAACCAATCATAGGAGGGAGTAATTTATGGTTTCGTTGCTCTTAATTTGGATTTTGATATACTATTAACAACTTTAAAATACGAGTAGAAGTATGTAACGATTTTAAAAACTTGTATTTAGTGGATAAAGCTAGAAAATGAAGCATGTAAACATTGTTAAAAACAATATGATTTTATTTGATGTATTGAAATAAGTATGATCGAGTGCCTTGGTAAAAAATAATATATTTCGTATGTTATTGGATGGTAATGAAACGAGTATGATCTAAGATAAGACAATAAGTTAGAAATAGACACTTACTCGCTAGTTTGCTTTGTTCAAAGTGTATCTACGTTTAACATTTTCCTAACTTGGTATGTATTGGGCAGCCGGGACATTGAACTCGGACCAAGCAAGAGACGGTACCTTGCCCTACACCAAGGACAGGTTCTACCTTCAGCCCCTGCCTCCAACTGAGGCAGCCCAAAGAGCAAAGGAATCAGCTAAAGAAATCCTCAATGTGAAGCAATTTATCGAAAAGAAGGCATGGCCAGCAGTCCAGAATGACTTACGGCTCAGGGCCGAGTACCTTCGCTATGACCTCAAAACTGTCATCTCAGCTAAGCCCAAGGATGAGAAGAAATCTCTCCAAGACCTCACCGGCAAACTCTTTGACAGTATCAACAATGTGAGTTCTCTTAAGTCTTAACTGGTCGATTTGGCTATCGATTGTAATTTCTTGTGTTGTTATCAACCAAAACGAGTAATCAACCATCAAATTTGCTAATTGATTTACTTTGTCTCACAGCTGGACCATGCTGCAAAGATAAAGAGCAGTACAGAAGCAGAGAAATACTATGCTCAGACTGTATCCAACCTTAACGACGTTCTTGCTAAGCTTGGTTAATTGTATATCGATCCTTGTAACCTCGTGTAAGAATTGAATTCATGCTCCTATATTATGAGGAAAACCATTTTGTAATCAAAACCTTTTTAATTCACGTGTAGTTCCTAATAATCTCCAGGGTCGAAAATGCGCATAGATTTTGTCTGATTACATTTTCAGCCATTACGATTTCAATTTCAGAGATATCCTTGGAATTGAATTTCAACACACTATACATAACACGGGTTTGAGAATAGATTTCCATAAACGAACGATGAATGTACAATCCACAATTCCAAATCGGAGTGACAACGTCGAACTCGTGTTGTAATTCTTGTAAGCCAATATTTTTAGCTAAGGATATACATTATCAATTTTGATCACAACATGAAACTAAGGGCAAATGTGGAGTACTTCATTGTGCTACATTGTATCTATACTCAGTACCATCCAAACACAAATCAAAATAAAAAATAAAGGGTTTTTCTATATAGTAACCCTTTGAATTACAAACAAGCCTCAAAAGGAATTCATGAACAATTTCGAATGACAATAGCTAACAAGGGTGACAAGACTAACAAGGGTGAGTTTGTCCATGTGGAAGGAAGACAAGTACCAACTACATTACTCCTCAAATACACTCGAGAGTCGACTTTCGAAGTTCTTACCACAAATACCAGTTGACAGGGGGAAACAAATCATATACAATGAAAAACATTCTCATCCTGCGCTAAATTGCTACTACTAAACTCGAAGCAAACATAAACAAAAAATTAAAAAAAGAAAAAAGATCAGGCTTTCAGAGAGACAGCCTAGAGTGATCAACTGCATCTAATGATATTTAACATTCTTCTCATACTCCGCTCACGCCTTTAAAAAATTAACATCTCTCAAGACACACTAACTATTACAGTAAACAGGAACTCTAACCCTCAAATAATTGTGAACTGTCAGCATCTTCAACAGGATCAACAAACACAGGAAAGATGGCATTTTCATGACTACAGAAACTAGGATACTACGAGGCACCAAAGAGCGACTGGTTGGAAACAAATAGAAGAGGTACCAGAGGAGAAGTTACGAGGAATTACTTGGAAACAATCAAACAACAATGATGAATGTGTAAAGAGCAAGAATACACCAAGTAAAACAAAGTGCAGATCAAAAGAATATTTCACCTAAGATGCCCCTGAAAAACAAATATGTTTAAAGAAAATTGACCCCTCACATCCCCCTACTTCCCATCAATTTGCCAATTTGCCAAAGATTCCCGCCAATTAAGAAACCAGAAAATGAATAAATAAATAATGCAGAAACTAGACCCTTTTATTAAAACTTGACAGGGTAAACATTGTAGAACTCAAAACATCCATCAATAAAGCCTCTCTTTCTGCCTCCGGAATAATATTCATCCCAGCATAATATCTTCTAATTCTCAACTTCCAACTGCTACATTCATGTATAAAATGTCATGCTTTCAAAATAAAATGTAAAGAATAAAAGCTAAATTATCAACAAATGACAAACTAAGTGGCACGTGTAAACCAACAGACCAAACAACATTCATGGAAGCATCAAAAAGACAGGTACCTTACAATGGCAGAATGAAGGCAGATATTATCATATTGAAAAAGGCAGAAGTTAGCCTGAAGAGCATGGATAAGCAAAAGCCTTGGTTATCACAAGCATCACAGAGATATGAGCAAAGTCCAAGAGTAACTGTTAATACAAATCAATACTGTTGAAAGGCCGAGAAGCACCTTGAATTGTTTTCCACAGCTATGATGAATTTAAAGTAGCATGATACATCAAAACCCTCAGACACAAAAGCGTTTGAATAAATTGACCTCTCTAATTCCCTTCCCAACCCTCAACAGTAAAACAAAAGCCAAAAACTAATAAGGACCCAATCCTGTCTCAAAAGACCAGGAGCATAATTCAGAAACTAAAAACTTAGCCATTAAAGATTGTGACAGAGAACATCACATTTCAACAAGGAACTAAATGACCACAAGAAACAATTCAAATCTCTCCGATAAACCCAATATTCCTTCATGAGAACAAGAGCACCAAACTCCCCTTGCTTAAATCCTTAAATGCCGTGTAACAAAAACACCTGAACATAATTAATGATGACAAGCTCAGAGTCTAAGAGGCATCCAACAGCACAATATCTATATCAAGAAAACAATCCAAACCAAATTAATGGTGATAACTAAGTGACAACTATCCTCCTATGGAAGTACGGATACAAATAGAAAACACAATCAAAGCGGCACAATCAATATGATAATCTAGAATCCAGAAGAGCAAAATTAACTTAAAGCCTTAGTTATATCCCACCAAAAAGCAAAAGCAAGCAACGGCATTATAAACGTACTCGTCTACAAACAGCGAGGGAGACAACACTCACAAGTAGAAGAATAAGAACCAATATCTATACTTGCAAAGAGCACAAGCTTAGTGAAAACACAAAAGCTCCAAAACAGCAAAAGCATGGTAAGAATAACAAGACTAACATTAAGCATTTTACACTATAAGAAACTAAAAATAGACAAACCATAGTCAAAGCATCTCAGGGTATGATCTATAAATCTAAACAAACAACTGAAACCCTAAAAACATCCTAAACATAAAAATTTCTAAGCTTGATTAGGAGAAAAATCATCTCCAAGAATTGAGTAGATCAACAAACCAAATAGTAGCATTCATAGAGCATCAAAAGGACAAGTACCTTACAATGGCAGAATTAAGGTGGATTTTATCATATCAAAACGGGGCACTGGGTAGCCTGAGAGCATAACTAAGCAAAAGCCTTGGTTATCAATACTATTAAAAGGCAGAGAAAGACCTTAAAATGTTTTCCACAACTAAGATGAATGTAAAGGAGCACAAGAGTTTCTTTTCATTCCATTCCCAGCCTCCTTAAGTGAAACAAAAACAAAAAACTACAGGAAAAAGTACCCAAGAACCCAACCCGGTCTCTGAAGACAAGGAACATAATTCAAAAACTTAAAACCTTGCCATGAAAGGTTGTGACGGATAACATTACCCATCAACAAGGAACTAAAAGTCCACAAGAAACAGTTCCATTTCCTCCAATTACCAAATATTCCTTTATGAACAAGATAAACAACTCCCCTTGCTTAAATTCCCAAATGCCATGTAACAAAAATGCCCAAAATAATTAACAATGACAAGCTAGGAGCCTAAGAGGCTTCCAACAGCACAATATTTCCATTAAGGGAAACAATCCCAAGATTCCCAACCAACTTAATGGTGAATGTGATAACTAAATTAATGGTGACAACTATTCTCCTATGGAAGTACGAATACAACTAGATATCACAATCAAAGCGGCAGAATCAATATAATTATTCTACGAATCCAAAAGGAGGCATTAAGCAACCAGAACAGCAAAAGCCTTAATCATAAAGTACAAATGCCTTAATTATATCCTTCATAATAAAAATTAAAAGCCTTCATTATATCCCTCACAAAGTAAAAGCAAGCCACAGCATTAGAAATGTACTCGTCTACAAACCTTGCCATAAAAGATTATGATGGAGAACACCACACAGGCACACTTCAACACGTACCAAAATGACCACAAAAAACAATTCCCATCCCTCCAGTAAACCCAATTTTCCTTCATGAACAAGAACAACTCCCCTTGCTTAGATCTCCTAATGCCGTGTAACGTAAACAACCAAACATAATTAGCAATGACAGGCTAAGCATCCCAACAGCACAATAACTTCATAAAGGAAAACAATCTAGACCAAATAAATGGTGATAACTAAGTGACAGCTTACCTCCTATGAAAGTATGGATACAGCTAAAAAACACAATCAAAACGGCAGAATCAATATGATTTTTCTGAGAATCCAAAAGGAGACAATAGGCAATTAGAAGAGCAAATTTAACTAAAAGCCTTAATTATGTCCCACCCAAAAGCAAAAGCATGCAACAACATTATAAATGCTCATTCTACAAACAGCAAGGGACACAACACTCACAAGTAGAAGAACAAAAATCAACACTTGCAAACAGCATAAAATTAGAGAAAATACATATGCACACCAACAGCAAGAACAAGATAAGGATAACAAGGCTAGCATTTCGCAAATTATACTATAAGAAACTAACAATGACCAAACCATAGTCAAAGCATCTCAAGTTTTAATCCGGAAATCTAAACAACAACAAACTGTACCCTAAAAGCATATTAAACATAAAAAGCCTCTTAAAAGGGACACATCCTAAGCTTGATTAGTAGAAAAATCATCTCCAATAATAGAGTAGACCAACAAACCAAACAGCATTCATAGAGCATCAAAAGGACAAGTACTTACAATGGCAGAATTAAGGTGGACTTTATCATATCGAAACAGGGCAGTGGGTAGCCTGAGAGCATAACTCAGCAAAAGCCTTGGTTATCAATACTATTAAAAGGCAAAGAAAGACCTTAAAATGTTTTCCCCAACTAAAATGAATGTAAAGGGCACAAGAGTTTCTTCTCATTCCATTCCCAACCTCCTTAAGTGAAACAAAAACCAAAGACTAAAGGAAAAAGTACCCAAGAACCCAACCCAGTCTCTGAAGACAAGGGGCATAATTCAAAAACTAAAAAACCTTGGCATGAAAGGTTGGGATGGAGAACATTACACTTCAACAAGGAAATAAAAGACCACAAGAAACAGTTCCATTTCCTCCAATTAACCCAATATTCCTTCATGAACAAGATAAACAACTCCCTTTGCTTAAATGCCATGTAACAAAACCGCCCAAAATAATTAACGACGACAAGCTAAGAGCCTAAGAGGCTTCCAACAGCACAATATTTTCATTAAGGAAAACAATGCCAACCAACTTAATGGCGATAACTAAATTAACGGCGACAACAATCCTCCTATGGAAGTACGAATACAACTAGATATCACAATCAAAGCGGCAGAATCAATATAATTATTCTACAAATCCAAAAGGAGGCATTAAGCAACCAGAACAGCAAAACCATGACAAATGCCTTAATTACATCCTTCATAAAAAATTAAAGCCCAAATTATATCCCTCAAAAAAGTAAAAGCAAGCCACAGCATTATAAATTTACTCGTCTAAAAACCTTGTCATGAAAGATTGTGATGAAAAATACCACACAGGCATACTTCAACACGTAACTAAATGACCACAAAAAACAATTCCAATCCCTCTAGTAAACCCAATCTTACTTCATGAACAAGAACAACTCCCCTTGCATAGATCTAATGCCGTGTAACATAAACGCCCAAACATAATTAACGATGACAGGCTAAGCATCCCGACAGCACAATAATTTCATAAAGGAAAACAATCCAGACCAAATAACTAAGTGACAGCTAACTCCTATGGAAGTATGGATACAGCTCGAAAACACAATCAAAACGGGAGAATCAATATGATTTTCTGAGAATCCAAAAGGAGACATTAGGAATTAGAAGAGCAAATTTAACTATAAGCCTGAATTATATCCCACCCAAAAGCAAAAGCACACAACAGCATTATAGATGCTCGTTCTACAAACGGCAAGGGACACAACACTCACAAGTAGAAGAACAAAAATCAACACTTGCAAATAGCATATAATTAGAGAAAATACAAAAGTGCACCAAAAGCAAGAACAAGATAAAGGATAACAAGGCTAGCATTTCGCATTTTATACTATAAGAAACTAACAATGACCAAACCATAGTCAAAGCATCTCAAGTTTTAATCCGGAAATCTAAACAACAACAAACTGTACCCTAAAAACATATCAAACATAAAAAGCCTCTTAAAAGGGATGTACATCCTAAGGCTTGATAAGGAGAAAAATCATCTCCAATAATTGAGTACAACTACGAAAAACTACCATAAAACACCGCGAATCATCTACCTTCTGCACTGCTCCAATCTTCACAAAAACTTACCACACCGAACTTCTTCTTCGATTCACCTAATGTTTACCGGACCTAAGAGCTTCAATGATCCTCCGCGTCTCCTCCTGCTCGGCTTCAGACCGCAGAATTCTTGCCTCAGCTTGCTTCATTGCCACCTTTTCCCACATCTCACCGATCTCAGCCCTCGCCTTGGCTCCCATCATCTTCAACCCTTTCTTCCTTAACTCCTCCCACGCCACGGCTTCTCCAACCTCCAATTCCACATCTTTCTCATCAACCTCAACAACCTTCCCACTCTTGTCAATCACTTCCTCCTCCTTATCATTCTTCTTTTTCTGATCCTCCACAACAGGCCCAGCATTAGCACCACTCTTAATCTTCAAAACCCGAGCTTTCGAGTTCGATTTCGATCCCACATTACCATTATTAATTTCAGCAGCCCCATTAGTACCCTTTTCATCGTCAACAACAACATCATCCCCAACATTACTATAGTTATTTTCCCAAATCTTTTTAGACAATTCAAAACACTGAATCTCAATAGGGTTAGTAAGCTTCTTCTTCTTAGCATTAAAAAACTTCTTCTTAAGCCTACGAACCTTATCAACAATCTGAACCTTACTAACCTCAACATGCAAAGATTTCTTAATAAACCCATAAAAATCATCAATTTCAATCATGGGGTCAGCCCCTCTTTTAGCCTTAAAATCAATCATACCTTTCAAAATCAGAATTTCATCATCTTCACTAAACACCCTCTGAAACAACTTCTTCGATCCCTCTTCTTGAACCCCACCACCGACGCCGGCGGCGGCGGCGGTAACACTCCCAGATTTCTCTTTCCTCGGCTTCTTCGACGAACTCTTGAGTTCACTCTCCGACGCGCGCTTCTCGGGAATCTGACCGGCGGGGAGAGCAGCAATGGTGTACTTAAGTTTACCCTTACCGAGGGTACCGGATTCATAGCCGGGTTTTGAGATGGGCTTGATTTTGTGCAAAGTGGGTTCGTCTTCTTCATCATCGGAGGAAGAATCGTCCTCGGGAGGAGGCCTCTTGTTGCCGGAGGCGACGGTGGTTGGTGCGGCGGAGGCGGCGGTGGAAGAGGGGGCTTTCTTGCCGGAGGCCGGCGGTGGTGGTGGGGTTGATGGGGTTTGTTCTTCGTCGGAAGAAGAAGCGGCGGAACCAGAATTCTGGTCTTCTTCGAGTTCTTGGGATGAAGTAGAGGCGGATTCTTCGGATGAATCGGCCTCTGGTGGGGCTTCAGTCAAGGGTTTCTGGGCTTTGTTTCGAGCCATTGATGAAGAGAGGAGAGAGAAAGAGAGAGAAGGAGGAGAGAGAAAGTAGAGAGTTGAAAGGTTTGAGGGAGGTTAGATCTACAAGAGGGGAAGGCAGGGAGTTATAGTGGGGGAATGGGGTGCGTCGTGCGAGGCAATTGGTGTGTGTGAATGAGTGTTTGATGCTATCCTATCCTTCCTTCTTGTATGAGGGATTGAGGGGGGCTATGGGAGTTCCTAGGTCACCTAATTGACTATCTTGACTGTAACGGTTTTAAGATGGTTAACTACGAATCTCCGTAGAAAAGGGTTTGGAATAGTGAATTGCTAAACATCGTCCGTAAATCTCCACATAAAGCCCACAAATTTGAAATGAAATGACATTTTTGCCCTCAACATCAAAAACATACTTTCATCTTAAAACACACTGTTATGGCTAATAAACGGGAAGTGGCGGCACCGGAGGCGGGAGGTGGTTTCCCGGTGGAAGTAAACAAAGTCGCCGGATCGCGAAGGAGCCGTGGTGGCGGCGCCCCACCCAGGCGCCACAACCACGGTGACGACGCCTGGTATGCTAGGACGCCACCGCCACGGTGGCGGCGCCTGGGCAAGACGCCATTAGCCTTTTTTATTATTATTATTTTCAAAAAAAATTTAATTTTTTTTTTCAAATTTTCCTTTTTTTTTTAAAAAATGTATTTTTTTTTTTTTTGGATTTTCTTTGCAATTTTTTTCTTTATTATGTTTTTGTTTCCTAAATTTTTTTGTTATTTTGGTTTTTTCTTTCTAATTTTGTTTAATTTTTGAATTTATTAAAACATATTTTCAAAATAAATCATAATTTTGTTTTTTTTTAAAAAAAAATTCAAATTTATCAAAATTCAAACAAAAAATTAAAAAAAAAAACAAAATAAAGCAAAACGAAAAAAAAATAAAAAAATATATATATATATACCTCCACGGTGGCGGCGTCCCGGCCATACGTTCGCCGCCAAAATTGATTTTTAACCACTTCAGACCTCGTTTTCCAGCGACGACGGCGGCTCTTTAGTGTCCTTCGGTGATCCGGCGCTTTTCCACATTTTGGGTGAGAGAAAATTTTGTTTTAGGTTAAAATTAGAACAAGGGCAAAGTTGTCAAAATTTTTAAAAATTGTGGGCTTTATGTAAAAAACGCGGACGATGTTTAACAAGTCCCTTGGAATAACCCCAGTTGTTTGGGGTAAAAATACCCTAAACACGTGGCCCAATGGCCTAGTGACACGTGGCATCCAGCCATTGGTCAGCAGGGCTCCAATCCTCTGCTGACACGTGTCCTCTAAACCCTAAAAGGGGAACCATCCCTTCCCCACTATAAATAGTGGAAGGACCCTCATTAATGGGGGCGGGAACATTGGTTGTTCACATTGAATACTCCTCAAAAAGAAAAACACTTACCCCGAGCAATATTAATTGCAGAATTCTCCCATTACGCGAGAAGTAACTTCCACATTACGTGCACTCTACCTCCCGTATCTTTACTAACTTGATCGTCGGAGGCGGAGCTCCTACCCCCAGGAGTCTTCGTGATTTTGCAGGCACAGGCGTCGAAGGGCATTCTTGGAATTGTAACTCTCCCGCAGGACACATCAAAAAACCCCGAAACATTTGGCGCCGTCTGTGGGGAGAGTACTTCTAAGATGACTTCTGATACTGTGTCACCGAATCAGGGCAAACGGCCTGTGGTCGAGCCTGAGGTCCAGACGGACCATGAAAGTGGCGACGAAATTGAAACATATGTGGCCCCGGATGGGTCTTTCAGAACGAAGCACCCTCGTGCTAAAGATAGAAGAGAACGGGAAATCAGCCAAGCTGCTCCCAACAACCCAGCCGGGCAACCGGCTGGAATTGCCCAAACGGTGGAGGGCTCAGCCCCCGTTACAAGAAACGAACTCATGTCTTTCATGAATAGTTTCAAGGGTGAGATCAAGAGCCTCATCCGGTCAGCTACTCCAAAGAAGGGTCAGCTGGCCAAGAAGCCTTCTGGAAAGAAGGCGGTCAAAGAACGAGTTCCTACCCCTCATCCCAAGCCAAAGGAGGGGGAGGGCTTAAGGTTTGACCCAAGCAGACTCCGTTTTCCTCAAGGGGAGCTGCGAAAGGCCATCCGGCACGTACAGCCGGATGGCTCCAAGAAAACATTCTCAGACGCCCGCACATTTCTCCAAGAGAAGCGAGGTCAGGCGTCTGCGTCGGCCTCAACGTCGACCTTCCCGGACAGTTTCCATGACGTCTCACACAGGCGTACGGGAACGAACCTTAGGAGCCAGACGGGCGAAGCTTCTGCCCGGTCTGGTCCCAAAGTGATCCAGCCTGGCCTATTCGGCACACCGAATGGGTTGGGTGGATCCCCTTTCATGTCACCGGGTCTTTTCGGTGGGCAAGCGCAGCAGCCGTTCCAACCCACGGACTGGCAGCTGCGCCTGCTAAATTTGGGGGAACAGCCAACGGCGTTCTCACCAGAGATAACCCAGGCGGCACAGCCGCCTAAGATCAAGAATGTTTTGGTGGGGGCCTATGATGGCACCACCAACCCAGAAGACCATCTAATGGCCTACTCTAACCTCATGTACCTCCAGGGGTTAGATGATGCCGTCTGGTGTCGATGCTTCCCGGCTACCCTCAAGGGCATAGCCCAGCGGTGGTTTGGTAACCTACCAGCCGGTTGCATCAACAGCTTTCGAACTTTGGCGTACTTGTTTACGTCAAATTTCTCAATGAATATTCCTGCCAAAAAGACTAGCCTCGACCTAGGGGCAATACAGCAGGGCGACCGGGAGGGCCTCCGGTCGTACGTCAGACGGTTCAATCTGATGAGAATTCAGATTCCAGGACTATCAGACGAAGTGGCCTATACAGACTTCTTTCGAGGTCTGAAGGATGGGTCGACCTTTAAGTTTGACCTCGTCCGGAAGAGGGTTGCTACCCTCCAAGAGGCGTTAATTGAAGCTGAAGCCTATATACAGGCGACGGAGCTTTGTGCTGTCAAGCAGCCGTCAGATTATAAAAAGTCTGACAAAAAAGAGAGCCGGCAACAGCATCAGCCGACAAGAAAGGAAGAAAAGAGAAAAGGGGTCTGGGCAGCTGACCGATCAGGACAGCCGGCCCAGAAGATCAGGCGGAAGTCAGAACCATATGTCCCCAAATACGAGTTCACAAAAGATTGCTCCACCATCCTCCTGGAAATCAAAGACCGGATGTCTCTCGACAAACCGGCTGAAATGAAAAGCCCCGTGAATAAACGGGACAAGAGCAAGTATTGCCAATACCACGAGGATGTTGGCCACGACACCAATGGCTGCTATAGCCTCAGGCGGCTATTGGACCGTCTGGCAGATGAGGGGGCCCTAAAATCCTATCTACCCAAGGCTAAGGGTAATACCCAGGCCAAGAAAGGGCAGGCGGCAAAAACCGGCCCAGTAAACTCCGAGACGGATGAAGAGACCATCTTCACCATAGCAGGCGGTTTTGCCGGAGGGGGTCCCACCATCCGGGGCACCAAAGACAACATCAGGAAGCTGGTCAACTCAGTGGATGAGGGCCAGGCGTCGAAAGACATCTTCCCTGAGGTCCTTATTTCTGAAAAGGACCGGGGCAAGGTCAGGCGGCCTCATGATGACCCCATCGTCATCGAATGCAAGGTTGCCAACCAGAAGGTTGGCTGGATCCTAATAGACACCGGGAGCTCGTCTGACCTAATCAGTTATCAGTGCTTGACCAAGCTCAAGTACACATCCGGTAACATGCACCAGGCTCCTCACCCACTAGTCGGTTTTGGGGGTGGAGTAGTGCACCCGGTCGGAAGCATAGATCTTCCGATCCGGCTGGGTGAAAAGGGGCAAGGACGCCACATGATAGTCAAGTTTTTAGTTGTGGAGGAGTTGTCCGCCTACAACATGATATTTGGCCGTCCTACCCTCAACGCATCTAAGGCTGTCATCATCCCGTCCCTCATGTTGGTCAAATTTCAAAAGGATGATGGTACAGTCGGTGCCCTAAGCGGGGACCAGAAGACGGCAAGAGAGTGATATCTCTCTGATGTCAAGACAACTATGGGTGCAGCCGACCAGGGCGAGCCCATAGATATTGATAACTGCGACCCAGCAGTCCCGGCTCCAAGGGCAGCCGGTATGAAAAGAAAGGCGGACCAACTGGCACCCGTCAAAAAGGAGAAATAGCAATCACTAGCCGGGGAAAGGTCAGATGACCAACGACCTCAGCCGGCTGGTGACTGCCTTGATGTCATCCTAGATGACAGCCGTCCTGAAAGAACAGTCAAGGTCGGGACGGTAGCCTTCGAACGGTTGGGAGAAGGTTTGCTCCAGCTGCTGAAGGAATTCAAAGACATCTTTGCCTTTGAAGTGGAAGAGATGCCAGGCGTCATCCCGGATCTTGCTGTCCACAAGCTAGCCGTAGATCCCAAAAAGCAGCCGGTTTGGCAGAAAAAGAGGGATCATGGTGGAGAAAGATCTCAAACGGCAGCGGCTGAGGTCAAAAAGCTGTTGGATGCTGGATTCATTAGGCAATGCTACTACCCGGATTGGGTGGCAAATGTCGTTCTAGTAAAGAAGCCGAACGGTACCTGGCGGATGTGTGTGGATTACACAGATCTGAACAAAGCATGCCCAAAAGATAGCTACCCGCTTCCAAAGATTGACAGCCTAGTCGACTCAACAGCCGGCCATGCGTTAATGAGCTTTATGGATGCTTATTCCGGCTTCCATCAAATACCTCTCTGGAAGAAAGATCAGGAGAAGACGGCTTTTGTCACTGATCAGGGGTTATTCTGCTATACGGTGATGCCGTTTGGGTTGAAGAATGCACCGGCTACATTCCAGCGCATGATAAACACCGTTTTTATCAACCAGATTGGCAGGAATGTAGAGGCGTATATCGATGACATGATAGTCAAATCCAAGCTACAGACGGATCACCTAGCAGACCTGCGAGAAACCTTCACCACACTCAGGCGGCACCGGGTCATGCTTAACCCAAAGAAATGCGTATTTGGTGTTGAGTCTGGGAAGTTTCTCGGATTCTTGATTGACCAAAGAGGCATCGAAGCTAATCCGGAAAAAATACAGGCGGTAATTGACATGAAGTCTCCCCGCACTGTAAAAGAAGTCCAGAAGTTGACCGGTTGTCTGGCGGCATTGGGGAGGTTCCTCAGCCGGTCAGGTGACAAGTGCCTCTATTTCTTTCAGGCAATCAGGAAGAGGTCAAGGTTTGAATGGGGTGAAGAAGCAGAGGCGGCATTCCAGAGGCTTAAGCAGCACTTGCATTCTTTGCCAAGGCTAGTGAGCCCCCTACCCCGGGAGGTTCTGTACATGTACCTAGCCGTCTCTGATCACGCCCTTAGTGCCGTTCTCCTCGCTGAGAGAGACGGCATTCAGCTGCCGGTGTACTTCATCAGCCATGTCTTAAAAAATGCTGAGCTCCGGTACCCCATGATCGAAAAATTTGGGTTGGCCTTATTCGTAGCAGTCAAGCGGTTGAAGCCTTATTTTTTGGCACATCCGGTTGTGGTATACACAGATCAACCGCTCAAGCGTACGATGACTGCTATAGAGTCATCCGGTAGAATGATCAAGTGGGCTGTTGAAATACAAGGCCTTGAGATAACTTTTGAACCCAGGCGGGCAGTGAAAGGTCAGGCGTTTGCCGACTTTATTGTCGAGATGACTAGGCCGGTGCACTCGGAAAACCCTGATCAGGTCTGGAAGTTATTTGTAGACGGCAGCTCTACGGTGAATGGCTGTGGTGCAGGTGTTATCTGTCATTCCCCAGAAGGGGATAAGTTTGAATATGCACTACGGTTTAAGTTCCAAGCCTCCAACAATGAGGCAGAGTATGAAGCCCTGCTAGCCGGATTGCGCATGTGTAAGGCAGCCGGTGCAAGAAAGGTCGACGCCTGCTCAGATTCACAGCTGATCGTTAGCCAATACCTTGGTGACTACGAAGCCACCCATCCGGCTATGATCAAATATTTGCAGGCGGTCAAAGAGGAGGCTGGGTCCTTCGATGAATTTCATCTGCGACAGGTGCCCCGGTCTGAAAACAATCAGGCGGATGCCCTCTCAAAGTTGCCATCATCAGCCTCCAGTGATGCTCCTAGGACGGTCTTTTGGGAAGTCATTGATAAACGAAGTATTCAGAATGATCCCATTGGAGTCTTGGACAGAACTGCTACCTGGATGGATCCCATCCGGTCCTTTTTGACGGATGGTACCTTGCCGGATGACCCTTCAGAAGCATCAGCGCTCAAGAAGCGTGCTTCAAGTTTTGTTATGCATCAAGGGGAACTCCTCCGGAAGGGATACCTGCAGCCGTTTTTGAAATGTGTAACCCCGGATAGGGGGAGAGAAGTTTTGGAAGATCTGCACGCGGGGTTTTGTGCCTCGCATATTGGCGGCAGGTCCCTGGCCAGGAGAACCAGACGGCAAGGGTACTTCTGGCCCACTCTTGAAGCGGATGCCATGGATCTAGTAAAGAGATGCGACAAGTGCCAAAAATTCGCTAAGTTGATACATCAACCGGCAACAGAACTCACGGCAATCCATAGTCCGGTTCCGTTTGCTAAATGGGGCATGGACATTTTGGGACCTTATACGCCTGCGTCAGGCGGCCGCCGCTACATTCTTGTAGCAGTAGACTACTTCACCAAATGGGTTGAGGCAGAGGCGGTAAAAGGGATTAAAACGAAAGACGTGATTTCTTTCATCTGGAGAAACGTCATCACCCGGTTCGGGGTTCCAATGTCCATGGTTTTCGACAACGGACCGCAGTTCGAAACGCCTGTCCTGAAGACCTGGTTGGGAGACCAAGGAATTTCCCATTGTTTTGCATCCGTTGGCCGTCCTCAGGCAAACGGTCAAGTTGAGGCTTTTAACAAGTTGATCTCAGACGGGATAAAGAAGAAAGTAGAAAGAGCCGGTGGACTATGGGCAGAGGAATTACCTCATGTCCTTTGGGCTATCCGGACAACCGAAAAGGGGGCAACCGGTGAGACCCCATTTCTCATGACATACGGCACTGAAGCAGTTCTTCCCATTGAACATTATGAGCCTACTCTACGCATTATGTTATATGATGAGGAGGCTAACTGGGAAGCCATGCGGTTGGCATTAGACGCTCTTCCAGAGCAAAGGGGGAATGCTGCCTTGCGTCATGAGATCTACCGTCTGCGTATGACTAGAGCCTACAACAAGCGGGTTCGTAAAAGACCTTTGAAAGAAGGAGATTTTGTGCTTCGCAAAATGGAGGCAACCGGTAGGGCCAATGAACAAGGCAAATTAACCCCAAATTGGGAGGGACCCTACCGGATCTTTGAATAAGTACGAGACGGCACTTTACCGCCTGGAAACTCCAGACGGAAGAAAGTTGCCTAGAACTTGGAATGTAGATAACCTCAAAAAATACTACTTCTAAGTATTGTACATCTTTTGAAAATTTTCAAATGATTAATGAGAATTACATTCAATTTTGTATACAGCCGCCATGTCTTGTGCCTACCACAAGCGGCACCAGTAACTAATTTTTTCATCCGGTGACACCCATACGGGTGAATTCATCGAAGAGAACATCTCCCATTTGGGTGGTAAATTGTTCTAAGCGATCACACAGGCAGACAAATCCGCCTGACGATCCTTCGCACCAAAAAAGGCCAGGCTAGCAACCCCAAACTTGCAGCCGGCTCACTTTTTGGAAGGACAGTCGGTACTCAATACCGTCGCCTGACTCTCTAAGAGCAGGCCTAAAATTTTTTCATCCGGTGACACCCATACGGGTGAATTCATCGAAGAGAACATCTCCCATTTGGGTGGTAAATTATTCTAAGCGATCACACAGGCGGTCAAATCCGCCTGACGATCCTTCGCACCAAAAAAAAAAGGGGCAGGCTAGCAACCCCAAACTTGCAGCCGGCTCACTTTTTGGAAGGACAGCCGGTACTCAGTACCGCCGCCTGACTCTCTAAGAGCAGGCCTAAACATTTGTTCTAGGCCATAATTCATTCAGGGGTATGCTTGCAAAAGCCCAACCGGTGAATGGACATCCTAATCTGGCGTGATTCTTTTGCGAAGTCCCGACCGGTAATTCAGTATAAACCGACTGGCTCCCGAATCTAATGTTGGCACTTAGTGTATATTCGAGCTATATCATATGGATAGTCGCCTGGCTTGCAAAGACCCAGACCGCTATCCAGGGGCAATTACCCATACGCCATTCGGTTTGGTTTTGGGTCGAAATTTCTTCGCCTAGTTTGCAAAGACCCAGACGGCAGTGTTACCGGTGGGGTCTTCTTGGCAACGCTTGCAAATTTCTTCGCCTAGTTTGCGAAGACCCAGACGGCAGTGTTACCGGTGGGGTCTTCTTGGCAACCCTCGCAAATTTCTTCGCCTAGTTTGCGAAGACCCAGACGGCAGTGTTACCGGTGGGGTCTTCTTGGCAACCCTTGCAAATTTCTTTGCCTAGTTTGCGAAGACCCAGACGGCAGTGTTACCGGTGGGGTCTTCTTGGCAACCCTTGCAAATTTCATCGCCTAGTTTGCGAAGACCCAGACGGCAGTGTTACCGGTGGGGTCTTCTTAGCAACCCTTGCAAATTTCTTTGTTGTTTGCGCAGACCCAGACGGCGGTGTTACCGGTGGGGTCTTCTTGGCAACCTTTGCAAATTTCTTTTTTGTTTGCGCAGACCCAAGCGGTAGTGTTACCGGCGGGGTTCTTTTGGTTATCCTCGCAGAAATATGTATAAAAAATAACAAGAATTCTAATATTGAAGTGCAGAAACATAAAAAGCATTCAAAAGCCGGCTCAGCCGGTGAAAATGTTTATATTCAAAATAAAAATTATTACAGCTTAGCCCATCTCATCCGGCGCTATTACAAGATAATGCTAGGCACGCAGGCCGGGAAGTAGTTGCTACTCCAGGCGAACAGTGAGCCGGTCCTATTCCGGTTGGTTCTGGGTTGGATCAGGGTGAGCGGCTGCGTCGGCTTCAGGAACGACTTCTTCCTCTTTAGCAGCCTCCGCCTGCCGTCGCGCAATCTCCTCCCTAACCCAAGCGTCATAGGGTCCGGGCCCCGGCTCATTCGCCTCCTCGGCCAGAATGGCAAGATCAGAATATTTGAAGGCGAGTTCCCAGACGGTGAAGTCCGCCTCCGGGTGGATGAGGGAAAACGCCCGTTGCATACGGTTTGCACAGTCATGCTCATTCTCTTCAATGAGCCTCTCCTGCTCCGACTCCAAGGTGGCCTTGAAGTTCTCATTGGCAGCAGCCGCCTCTTTGCGCAGGCGCTCATTCTCTTTGGCAAGGCGGCCATTTTCAGTCTCCGCCTTGCTCAGCCGTTGGAGGGGCTCTGTCTGTTCCTCCAACTTTTTATTGGCATCATCCAGGGACGCCTGCAGTTGGTCAACTTGGTTTTTCAGCTGATCAATCTGCTGTTGGAGGGCTTTGGTCTTCTCCGCCTGTTCCATGCGTATAGATTTAGATTCTAAGCCATGCATGTACAAAGAGTAGTCAGCAACATTATGGGCGTCATCAACAGCCCGTTTGCTTCTCCTTACCTCCTCAGACTTGCGGGTATAAGCTCGTTTGAGCCCCTCTACGCGCAGCATAGCCTGCAAAAATACAGCCGGTTAATACTGCATACTTAAAAATGCACGTCAAGAAAATTACCGCATGGTTGTTGGAGCATACGTCGGCCAGGTCGACCAGCACCCGGTCGGCATTAAAGGAATTGATCCCAGGGATCGCCTCCTTCTCGTCCCTGGGGACGGCTTTCAGCATGGCCCGGGCATATTGTGCCCCGTCCGGCCAGCGGGGAGAATTATCTGCACCAGAAACAGACGGTGAGAAACTCGCATATGCTCTGCCTATAGATTGCCGGCTGATTGGAGAATCCCCCGGCTGCGATCGAGACTGTGAATAAGACTTGACCCGCATGGGCAGATCAAGCAGTGTAAGGTCGAAGTTACCTTGGCGGCCCGAACGGCCTTCAGAGGGACCGGTTGCGGTCCTCAATGGGATGGCAGAAAGCACATCCGCAGATCCAGGCCCGTCTGGGACCCTTATTGATTTGACGCCGGTAGTTTTCCGGTCGGCTGTCTTCTGCACCTTGGATGCAGACTCTTGTTGGGTCGGCGGAGGCCTGACCTGTTTTTGAAGGGACCGGGGCATCTGCTTCCCGTCCTGTAAACGAGAAAAATATAAGTTATGGGATAAAAGGATTGACATAAACGAGAAGGATCAGACGGTTATACCTTCTTCGCCGCCTGGGCAGCAAGTTTTTTCTCGAGATTGGCTTTCCGGATGTCGGCAGCCGACCTAGCCGGTGTCTTCTCGGTGGGCAGCATTCTCTTGGCTTCTTTTGCAGAGGAAGGCACACGGTTAGAATAATAAATAAGCAAGGAAATAAAAGCATTCGGTTCGAAAGAAACCGGCTGAGTTCCGAATACATACGTTTTTTAAACATGCTGCTTAGACCACAAGCGGACAAGAAGCATTCGTCCCTAAAAAATTCATGTTTGGGCACCCAGTTTCTAGGTACCCTTACTATCTCTCCGGATGAGAGGGTGTCAGGAACTAACTCAAAAAACCCGGAGTCAAGGATGGTCTCTCTATCATCCTCCGGGACAGGGGGCAGGCAGCACTTGGTCCCCAAGAGTTCTGGTTTCCGGTTGTAGATCCGGAATTCTCTGTTCTCTGCCGTAGTTGGGGCCTTAACCAAGTAGAACCGGTGCTTCCAGTCCGACCATTTGGATGGCTTGTCCAAGGTCATAAGGTATTTGGGCTGGGTGGTCAAGGTATACCAGGCTCTCCAGCCGCCTGGGCTCCTACTCAAGTAATGCATGTTGGCAAACGCCTCCCAGCCGGGGTTGAGGCCCTGCATCTCGCAGGCGGCGATATACCCTAAAATATTTACCCATGAGTTGGGGGTTAATTGCCAGAGACCTAGGCCATACCCCCTAAGTATGGCTCTTATTGTGTCGTGGAGAGGGAAGCGGACTCCGGCCACGAAGGCCGCCTCGTAGCACCCGAACCAAGCGTTCGCGTTCGGTTGTCCATCCTCCCACCATATTGTTCCCAGAGCAGCCGGGACTTTTATTGTATAGTCACCCCCCAGCGGCCGCCGTTTGATAAAATCTGGCAGCGCAGCCCGCATGAGCTCGCGGTCCTTAGAGGAGACGACGATCATGAGAGGATCGTTCCTATTATCCCAAGAAGGCCTTTCCGCCTCCTCGCTATCCTCAGATTCGGTTAAGTAGCTGCTACTGCTACTTTGAACATGACCGGCATCAGATCCGGCTGAGGAGTTGGAGACCTCCTTATCAGAGCCTACCTGCTCTCTAGTCTCCTGGAGGGGAGCACTCTCTTCGTTTAAAATGCTATCACCCGGGGTGCTAGGAGCGCCCCCGGGTGAGCCTCTCTGCTCTACCTCTCCATGCTCTACTTCACCGCCTGAAGCTGGGACCTCAGGCGGCTGCTCATCTGAGCTCCCACTTCTGTAGTTGGGATCTCTGGCAGTAGACCGGATTCTTTCCATTGTGTCCTGCACAGACACAGAGTCGGTCGATATGGGTGTTGAAAAAGGGTTGTCCCAAAGAACAGAGGCGGCAGACCCAGTTCTAGACTCAGCCGTACTAATAAACCGACTGAGTTCACAGCTAGGTTCCGGGTATGGGTATAAGGGGTCCATCTACTTATGGGACCAATGAACAAAAATGCGAGTAAAAGACTCAAACGGAAATACATGAAAAAGCTAGAAAGAATAGAGACGGTACCTAGAAGAAAATCTGGAAATTCTCTGGGATGCTTGCGAAGACGCAGGCGGTTCAAAATCCGGCTGGGTTTCTCTGATTACCCTCTCGAAAACCTTTGGCTAGCTTGCAACGACCCAGACGGTCTGTAGACCGGTTGCTCTCAACGAATCTCAACTCCGAATGCTCTCAACTCTCAAATTGCCGGCTGCTCTCAAATCTTCAGAAATTTGGCAAAGTTTGTAAATGAGAGCTCGGGGGACATCTTCTCCTATTTATAGAATTTGTCTCAGAAGGTGAAAAGTCGTGACTCTTCGCCTTCTGCTTTTCCATCCTTCAAAAGGAATCTGAAGAGTTTGAAAAAAAAAAAACCTTTCACCGGCGCCACGTGGCACCCTGCCACGTCAGCACCAGTGAGGGGCAAATGTTTGGGATAAAAATACCCTAAACACGTGGCCCAATGGCCTAGTGACACGTGGCATCCAGCCATTGGTCAGCAGGGCTCCAATCCTCTGCTGACACGTGTCCTCTAAACCCTAAAAGGGGAACCATCCCTTCCCCACTATAAATAGTGGAAGGACCCTCATTAATGGGGGCGGGAACATTGGTTGTTCACATTGAATACTCCTCAAAAAGAAAAACACTTACCCCGAGCAATATTAATTGCAGAATTCTCCCATTACGCGAGAAGTAACTTCCACATTACGTGCACTCTACCTCCCGTATCTTTACTAACTTGATCGTCGGAGGCGGAGCTCCTACCCCAGGAGTCTTCGTGATTTTGCAGGCACAGGCGTCGAAGGGCATTCTTGGAATTGTAACTCTCCCGCAGGACACATCAAAAAACCCCGAAACACCAGTGATCGAGCATGGCGAAGGAGTTTGCGGTCTAACTTTGCATCTAAAGTGTATGAGGTTTTAGAATTAATGGATTTTTAGACGATATGAAAGTTGTTACGGTAAATATAAGTGCATGAAATGAGGGTTTCAACACAAGTATTATATCGGTTTTCTTTGTACTCCCTCCGCCAACTATTATGTGCAACATATACTATAAATGGATGCTTTCTATTACGTGCAACAAATATTTTTTTTCTATTTTAGTAACTTTTTTCCAACAAATTGCCTACAATGTCCTTACTTAAAAATTTATAACCTCAATCACATACTAAAAACCAATCAAATATAATTAATCTCATAATTTTTCTAAAATCATCAAAATTTTCTACTCATCATCTACATCTCCCTCAATTACTTTCTCTCTCCTCCTCCATCTTCAAATTTCTTCACCTTATTCATCTTCCTATTATCTTTCTCTCTCCTCATTCAACCCATTCTCATGAATTGAAGGAGAAGAAGACAACCCAAGTCAGTGGAAAGGCCTCTCCACCTTGATGCTGAAGTTTCATGCCTCCTTGGCAGATTCAAGAAACTTTGCAGGGAAAGCCTCTCCAACATAGGTTCGCGGCCTCTCCACCTTTTTGGAGAGCCCTCTCCACCCTGCTATTGAACATTCCGCTATTGGAGCGGACTGGAAAGGCCGCTCCATGACTTGGAGAGGTCGCGCCCGATAGCTTCTGCGATTTTTCTTTTGCGAAGTTTACTATGTAATTGGGGGCTATAAATAGTTTTTGGGGGTTCTTTTGTACGGGGATTCAATTTCCTAGAGTCCTTTCTCTTAGTTGGTAATTTAGAACATCAAAAACTCTCAAATCATTACTTAGTTCTTAGTTCTTAATCTTGGAAATTTCAATTCAATCATTGTAGAAGACAAGTTCTACCATTGTTATTCAAGTTTGAAGCTTCTAGTAACTATTTCTCACTCTTTTCTTCTATCTTCTCTATTTTAATTGCTAGTTACTTGCTTAATTCTTGTATGCTTAGATTGTTAATGAGCTTAATTCTTAGTTTGAATCTATTCATGAGTTGCTTGAAATCTATAATTGCTTTAACTTCCATGGATTGTGAGTAGTATAATTTATAGGGTTTGGGTAAAACCCTCAATGTAGTCACTAATAACTTGTTGCATGTAATAATTTGGTGATTGTGGGGTGTTAAATAGTTGAGCTTAAGTGGTTTCATTGTTAGTTCTTGCATTTAGCCAATGTTAGGACTATTTATCCAAGTTTTCTCAACGAAGAATCGAGAGATGAACTTAAGTTAGCTCTTTTATGCTTAATTGACTTGAAATGCCATGAGAATAGAAATTTCCAGTCAAGGGAATGTTTATATTAACGTGATTATGCTTTAACACTTGTTTTATATTTTGTAACTACGAGAATAGGTTGTATTCATGATTCAAGTAATCCCTCTAGCTTGAGAGAGTAGTTGGGTGCCTTAGATGACTTCCCCTATTATATCCCCTTAATTTACCTTGATTGTTGCATGCTAATTGTGATTTGTGATGAAGTTGAGTGATATAACCCAAGCCCTATATTCCTCTAAATATTGTTAATCTCCTCTTAGTTTTAGTTGAATTGAACTAGTAAAAGTTACTTAAACCAATTTCGACTTCATTTAGCTTATTTAAACGGTAGTATCTCGGTGGTTGATTCAACGCCTCTCTTGGGTTCGACCCTTTCTTACCCTTGCTATTAGTTAATGAGACCAAGATAGGATTTATCTTTGGCTCGATGACGACCTATCAGTGATTAGAACTTTCCTCCCGATTTCATGAGATCCCGCGATCGATTCTCATCACCCGCTCCATAGTGGCTCTCTAAACACAAAAAAAAACGTTTTTTTAGGGTAAATAGTAACCAAATATAGATCTAAGTATTATTTGTTCCATTTATGCGAAACGTCGAAAAAGTCAAGATAAATTATTTATTTCTTAACAAGGTTCCTCAAGTGTCGATATAATGCACGTAGCTTATAACACGTTTTAAGTTGTTTATCCCCTTATATTGTGTCCAATCGTTTTAAGAACATCTCCAATGGTACACAAATAGGGACTTGCTTGCAAATTATTAAAATTGCAAGCATGTAGCTTACCATTGGAGGGAAAAATTGATGTAGCTAGATTAAGCAATGTTGCTCAAACAAGCTACATTGCTTGATTTTTCAAAGATAATATCACCTATTAAAAATATGACATGTGTACAATAAAACTATTCTATTTATTTATTTTTCTTCCAAGCTACAATATTCTACAATTAACCATTGGAGCACTTTGTAGCTACAAATTATACTAACTTGAATATTTGACGTGGCAAGGTAAGCTACAAGGTATTGTAGCTAATTATACTAACTTGAATGTTTGATGTGGCAAGGTAAGCTACAAGGTATTGTAGCTAATTATACTAACTTGAATGTTTGATGTGGCAAGGTAAGCTACAAGGTATTGTAGCTAATTATACTAACTTGAATGTTTGATGTGGCAAGGTAAGCTACAAGGTATTGTAGCTTACCATTGGAGATGCTCTAAGTCATTTTACTTTTTTCATTTTCGGTGGAAGATAATGAAATAAAATCTAAATTAAATGTTGGAAGTATTTGAAGTTCATCATTCTTGGTTTAAATTCCCTCCTCTTTCAAGCTTTTACATTAATAGTACTCCGATCCATTCACTCATTCATCTTCACCTAAACATTTCATTTGGTTGACGATGAATCTTTGTCACAAATTGTGGTGCGAAATATATAATAGGTGAGAGTTGGATGCAAATTGCCGAATGACCGATTATGGCAAAGGAGTTTGTAATTTAACTTTTCATATCTAAAGTGTATCAGAACTTAATAGTTAGAATTATTGACGTTTTAAGTTTGCAAATGCTATAATGGTAAATATAAAATATCGAAAATGAAGATTTGAAGAGAATTATTACTTCGGTTGCCTTTTATTTTATATAAGAGCTTATAGCAATTGTACTTTTTATAATGTAATCACTCTATTAGTATTGAGCTCTCTTAAATGAATGACAATATAACTAACTATTAATATGTATTTTCCTCTCTTAAGCTGATCTAATTATCATTAAATGAACAAGTATTGTAAACTACGAATCATTTTACTAATTTCATTTCTAAATTGTTAATGGTTTCCCGTTGATGTTAATCATTTTTGCTAGTGATCCCTTTATTTAAAGATTTTACATTTTTTTTATTACCCGATTAAAGTTTTCACATTAAGTACTCCTTTCATTCATTCTTCTTCAACTTAACAACCTTCTACATCTTACCATATCAAATTGCCAACTGACTTTTATATTACTAGATTCATTTTGCATTTTGTCAAACTATTTGTTAGTTGTTGCAAGTATACTATCCATTTTAGACTTACTTTAAACTGCATGTGCTTGGAATTGAAGATGATAAACTTGTCATTATTCAATCATTGAAATAAATGATCTTGCATAACCCTAGAAATATTAAATTTATAGTAGAATAAAATTTAAACATCAGATTCATCAACGCCGCAATAAATTTATTTCTACTATAATCTGATCTTATTGTATAATTGAAATGTGATCGTATTTAAAAGCTACTCCTTTATTTGATTATAAGTAACATGTGGCAACAATTAATCAATTATTGGACTTTTTCATATTCATTGCATGTTGTCAACAACAATTTCTCGTTAACTGATGCAATATATATTATAGAAAATATTGAACACAATTAACCGAATAGTAAAAAAAAAAAAATGTTCGTCACTTTTCCATGCTAACCCTAATAACACTTGGTATTTGAGAATCAATCACACATTAGATGAAAAAGAATTTGTTATGAAAAGCTCAAATAAATTGAAGGTGTAGCTATATAAGTATTGCCTTGATAACCTTTGTACTATCTGTGAAAGCTAATTATAATTTAGCTGGTTGTGATTTGACTATAACATACGTTACTGAGCTATCTTAAAGTAAATAATGATATGGCATGTTGTTTATATGAATAGTTGATTGAAGGCCAGATCTAAGATATAGGTTATCATTACAAAATCTACCAGAATTATTAGTTGAAGTCAATAATTAAGATGGATTTTTAAGGTTATTTGTCTTTCTAGCTATTTCTTGATTCCTTACAGTAAATGAATTCCAATCTCGGCATTTGCACTATTAAACACCTCTATTTAAGATTTTGTTTCCATGATAAATTTATAAGGGTTTATTCTAGTGTATGGCTTTCATAAACTATTTATTGTAATCTTTTTTCTATTTAAATCTAATCTAAATTGTTGGTTCCTTCAAAATAAGTTTATACAATACGTACCGGACACTATATTTCACTTCATAAAAATCCTCCTAAACAAGTAAATTCTAATATAACAAACTTATTTGATGGTTCTTTATGCATCTCATTTGATGTTTGCTTGGTGCATTTATTTTTAGAGCTGCCAATTCGAATAAATGGGTCGGGTTTGGGTCGGGTTAGTGTGGGTTAGGTCAACTTGGGTTGGGTCAATATGGGTTAATGTCGTAGCCTATGCGGGTTGGATTAGGGTCATGTCGGGTCATCATCTTATCGGGTTTGGGTTGGGTTTAGGTCGGGTCAATAATAGGTCGGGTTACATTCGGGTCGGGTCAATAATAAGTCGGGTTTAAGTCGGGTTAAAGCAAGTTAAGGTCATTCTCGGGTTCGAGTCGGGTTCGGTTCAAGTCAATAATTTGTTGGTTATAATCAGGTAGGGTCATTCTCGGGTTCAAGTCGGGTTTGGTTCAGGTCAATAATTCGTGGGTTATAATCAGGTTGGTCATTTTCAAGTCGGGTCATTCTTGGTTTGAGTCGAGTTTGGTTCAAGTCAATAATTTGCGGGTTATAATCAAGTCGGGTCAATAATTTGGGATGATGCTTCTTTCTTTTGCTAGACCGACTTGGTCTCTCTGCATCCAAGACAAAATACTTTGATCAATATTAACATAGAGTAGTTTTAACCTTACGAAGTTTCGACTTTACGAGCAGCTTAGAATATATTTAGCATATATTCTCTAATTATTGTATATATCTTTTTTTAGCTAGTGAATATCTACAATAATAAAGATATATACAATAATTAGAGAATATATACTAGATATATTCGAAAAATTAGAAATGAGCAAATAGTTATAATTAGTCTATGTAAGGAATCGTATGTATTGAACTATTGAATGGAATTTATCATAGTAACTCGCTTGCCCAAGCACACAACTACACAAATGACTACGTAACTATATAACTGTATATTAATAAGGGGGTCTAAATTGAATTAAGGTGATTTGAAATCGGGTCAGGTCAATAACAGGTTAGGTTGAGTTCGAAATGGGTCAGCAACAATTCGGGTTGAATTTGGGTAGGGTCAATAACAAGTCGTGCTGATTTCGGGTCAGGTTATTAACAGATCGGGTTGAATTACGAGTCGGGTTAAATTTGGGTCGGGTTAGTAATAGGTCGGGTTAAATTCGGATCGGGTTAGTAATAGGTTAGGTTAAATTCGGGTCGAGTTAGTAACGGGTCCGATTAAATTCGGGTTTTGACGGGTTAAAACGGGTTTGGGTCAACATCTGAGTTCGGTTCAGGTCAATAATTTACGGGTTATATTCGGGTCGGGTCATGTCCAGGACGGTTCATGTTCGGGTTTAGGTCTCAAATACTCGGGTTAACTCGGGTCTCGGGTCTAGAGTTGGTTTCAGGTCGGATCATATCGGGTTTAGGTCACCATTTTTTCGGGTTCAAACAAATCGGTTAATTATCGGATTCGGGTAAATTTTTCAAATCAGGTCAATTTTTAACAACTTTAATTATTTGCATGGTGGTCATAATTAATAATCTCATTATCAATTGTTCTAATATTTTAAACATATAAACTTTATATTTTGCCTAGAACTGAAAAATAATGACAATAATATCATTATTCAAACATTAAAAGAAATAAATATATCCTTCGCCTTAATTGGAACACCCAAGCATTAATAAAAAAAAGTAAACAACTGTTATCCATTATCATTTAATTGTACATCAAAATTATCCAAAGCTGATCCAGTAACTCATGCAGATCATTTAAGAAATGATAGTACATCATTATAACTTACTCCCTCCATCCCATAATATATGAGATGTTTTTTTTTCTTTTTTTCTTCACTATTCATATGTTAGGTTTGACCATAATTTTTTATTAACATAATAAAAATATATTTTATCATAAAATATATTGTTAGATAGGTTTTAATATAAAGTTTCATAATTTAATTTTTGAAATAATTTTTATTAATATTTAATCATATATATAAAATAAAGTCAAACTGTGCATTGACATGCGTGTAATGTTTGACTGTGTCATGTATTATGAGACAGAGAGAGTACTATTTACTACATCATGGCTGTTTTTTTTTTTTTTTCATGATAAAATTTAGACGGGATTAGCCTACTGTGAAAGCTATCTATAAGTAAAAGCGCTTTGGTTGAGAATATAGATTATAGTCATTAATTTCGCACAATCAATATAAAATCAAGTAGAATCAACATGAAAGTAATCCTTGTCCGTCCTTTTTTCTATCAAGCTAGCATCTAATCCTCAACATTAACATCTACCACCATCAATTAATTCTTTCATATAGTATCGCTATTTATTATACAGTACTTCGAAAGTATCATTTGAAGTGCACTAGTTAGTTTAACATTTCTTTTTAGTGATTCATCTTCATTTCTTTTGAAGTTTAATAAAAAATAAATTGAACACGCATGCAAATTAAAGTTGTAGTTATTCCTTTTCTTTGATCCTCATGAAGCTAAGGGAAGAAGATCAAAATTTTTGTTTTCAATTTCTCATCTTAGTTTCTATATATGAAAAAGTTTCCATAGTTTTCAACGCATTTTATGTCATGCTTGAAACTGAAAATGAACGTTGTCGTTATTCTAACATTAAAAGACCCTCTGCATTGGGAGACTCAAGTATTAATATCAACAACCGTTATTCATTACTTCATATCTTTTACGTGTATTTCAAAATTATTCTACACTACAAAAGTAATTCAATAACTCAGGAGACAGATTATTAAATTAATATATTCCCTCATATATCCTTTGTATATCCATCTAGCTTTCTCCTACAATTCGTTGTCATGTTTTATCTCCAAAATATTAGAATTACTCCGCATTATTTTCACATTAAACTTTTTCTTATGAATTTTTTTTCTAGATGATCAATTTTTTTTTTTCTTTTTTGGCGTACAACTGCACAGAATTACTTAAAAATCAAAATTATCCCGCTAATACCCTGACAAATTCCCACGTCAGATATCCAAAACAAGAATCTGCCACTTCACACCTCCAAAATCAACAGCCACCGTAGATCTCCCCTTCAATCCAACGGTTCACCTCACCAATCCGTGCCATTCAATTTGATTGGCTAAAAATCATTCCCACACCCTTTAAATACTCCTCTCCACACCGACTTTCTCTCTCATCATCTCCTCTCCCCCTCTATCCACAACTGCCGTGCCCAAACTTCTCCAATCACACTACTCGCCAACAACCGCCGCCTCATTCTCTCTCTCATCGCCGTCAATGGCTGGAAGAGGCAAGAACATCGGCGCCGGCGCCGCCGTCAAGAAAGGTGTCTCGCGCAGTAGCAAGGCTGGTCTTCAGTTTCCCGTCGGAAGAATCGCTCGTTTTCTTAAGGCTGGTAAGTACGCTGAGCGTGTTGGTGCTGGTGCTCCCGTCTACCTCGCCGCCGTCCTCGAATATCTCGCCGCCGAGGTATCTGCTCTCTTCTCTCTCCTTTCTTAATATTTTAATCATTTGTTTGAAATTTGTGTCAATTTGTTCGAGTATATCTTGTTTTGTTCTCATTCGTAAATCTTCTTTGATGATTTTTTTATTTTTCGAGATTTAATGTTGATTTTTTTTGGTTGAAATTATGTTAATCCGTTCGAATATATTTTGCTCTGATTTGTAAATTTTGTCATTAATTTTTCTAAGTTTAATCTGATATGTAATATTTTTTGTCGATTTTCTTTGATTAGTTTGACATTTCGCTCGAATTTTTGGATTTTCTATTATTAACCTAAAATTCGCCTTAGTTTTTCATTTCAATTGAGCTTTAAAATCCGTAACCAAATTTAATTAAACAATTAAACCCAAGATTCTCTTTCCAGATTTCTTGCAATATATGATAATCTAAGCGTATTTTCGCTAACTTATTCTACCTTCTGTTAATCAATGAAGGTGTTGGAGTTGGCTGGAAACGCAGCAAGAGACAACAAGAAGACCAGAATCGTGCCGCGTCACATTCAATTGGCCGTCAGGAATGACGAAGAGCTCAGCAGGCTGCTCGGCGATGTGACGATTGCTGCCGGTGGTGTTATGCCGAACATCCACAACCTTCTCCTCCCCAACAAGGGCCCCAAGAAGGCGGCTGCCGAGGAAGAGTAAATTCGACGTCGAAAGGAATCCTATATCAAAGTTTAATCGTAGAAATATGTAGAGATGGATGAACATACAAGCAAATAGTTTTATTTTCTACACTGGGTTCTTTAGGATTTTATTATAGTTTTATGAGTTTGTCTAGTTTCTATGAGAAAACTTTGGTTTCTAGATTAGGAGTAGCATTTTATGGTAACAAATATTTGGTATCGTGAAATGAGTAAAAGCTTGAATTTGAGCATTTCTGGTTGGAAATTTTGTGCCTATTTGTTGCAAATTGAGGTATGTTTGCTCGGATTATGCGATTTATAATGAAATTTACCAAATGTTTCGTGAGCGTTGTAAAAAAAAAAAAGAAATTGTCTATTCATATGAATTTTGTTTGGGGAAATTTACATGGCGAATTGTTGTACTCGGAAGTTTTGTATAATCGTCTAGCTATTCGAATATGGTACTAGTTGAATACTTGAATGTGAATAATTTTGGTGGGGCCAAGTAGTATTCGAAAATTGTGACACTGTATTCATATAATTTGGTTGTCTGAGTAATCGTCTATTCTTGTGGTCTATAAATAGAGGAAATGAGGAATGCATTTGATTTTCAAATGTGATTTCGGTATTATCGTAAAGTACGAAGGATTAGGTAGACAAATAGGCAAATTTGAATAATGAAACTTGTTAATTGTGAGGCTCAAATAAATTTTTGGTGTTTAGTGAGCCACTAAGGACGGGGGGTGAGAATCGTTCCCAGGATCTCCTGAAAGCAGGAGTAAAGTTCTAACCACTTGACTTATCTCTTACTCTTTGAGATTCAAATAAGTGATGGATCAAGTAGTATAATTTCCACAATAAAGAATACACAAATTGTCAATTACATTTACGTATACAAATAAGAAAGTCAAAAGAGGAAGAGAGTTAACAATCAATATTTAGCTCAACAAACAGGACAGAAAAACAACATTGGAAAAAGAGAGAAAGAATGTTTATTTAAGCAGGAAGAGGAAAGGGACCAGAAGCTCTGTGTTGTTGCCTGATCATGTGTTCTTCTGCTCTAGCAGCACTGGCGCCAACATAGTAAGCAACAAGGAACAATCCATGAATGAAACACAGAATTCCTCCTATCACGAATAAATGCTTGTGTGAGAATCCGCAACTCTGTCGTGATCTTGAGTTTGATACCGTCCCAAGAACCAGTAGGGGGAAGGCGATCAACAATACGACCCTGGTATGTTGCAATGGAAGATGTTAAGTTTTGCGTTTTCACGAGTTTTTTGTTTAAAAAAAGTGGCTAGTAATATAGGAGTATGAAGGTGTTTAGAGCACGTACCAAGAGACAACTAGGGAAACTACAGCTATTTGTTTATTTGAAGATGATCTGGTGTACTCTTCCCTAGATGATATGCAAACACACCCACCGAGTACGTTGGCAATAATATGAGCTATTGCTAGCAATACACAGGCTGCAAATCCAAGCTTGTATGCTTCATAGCTCGGTTCTCTGCACTCGAATATCCAAACTTTCATAAACCTCTCCTGCAATGTCCAATACAGAACAAATTGAATTAGTTATTCTCTTCTCTATTATAGAGATCATTTCTCATTTCATGAATCATGAATTTTGTTATCTTTCATATACTATACGAGCACGGATAAAATGAAAAGACGAAAAACATACCTTGTTTTGAGCAAATTGAGCTTCGATGCCTAATATCCCGGCCACAATATCCATGATCATGATAAAGAGACAGACCACAGGCCCCATTCTTTTAGACAAAAGCGGCATTTTATGATCTAGCGAAAAATCTCTGAAGGTTTATTTCTATCAAAAGCTTGATTGATCTTAATAATATTGGAAGGCTTTAAGTGTTCGTTGGTCCAACAAGGTACGAGCATTTATAAGATGGAGCTTACAAGGGGGGAGTCCTTAAGAAGTAGGGAATATAGAATAAAGTTTTTAAGGCATACTTGCTGATCATCCCAATTAAAATGTGAAGACATGAAGAAAAGATTAGCTGTTGGATCGAATTTACACAAAAGTAAAGGCTTGATAGTTAGCTATTGCAAGAGATTGCACTAAAAGGTTCTTTTCTCCTCACAAATAATTGTTCTTTATTCCAAGTTTGGTTTGTCTTTCAATCTGTTGGTTTTAGATTCTTGGCATGGGGAGCAAGGAAAGAAGGGTATCATCAACACACATTAGTACAAGATTATGGCATATATGGTAGTAGATTTGCTTGTCTTCTTTGTTTGCTCAAACTCGAAAATGAAGGTGGTTAACGTGTATATCACTCGGTTAGTCTCACAAAAAAACTTCTCATTTCTCTTGAGCATATAGTTTTTGTAATAATAAGTATTGATCCAACTACTTTTAATGTAAACGGCTGCTCTTACAGTAATGTTGGGCCTTTTGTGGCTGTTTCTTGCAAACTTAGTCCAAAGGATTGATGCCCTTCTCCATGATCATCTCCTACGCTACAGTCCGTGACTCAATGTTACTTTCTTTGGCCTAAGAGTTTACAAGAGGTTAATGCTAAATACTCCTTAGAAAACTAGTTCTAACGTAAATTTCTACTGTAATAGGGTTAGGGTCAAGTTAAGTGACTTTTACTCTATATATTATTAAACAAGTATCTTTGACGGATTAATATAAAATCAAAATAATAGCCTAATAATTTTGTAAAAGATATCACGATCTACTTTAACATGCTAAAATGCCTAAAAAGACGACCTACTTATGACTTGACCCGTCTGTAGGTCCGCATCTAACCTGCCTATTAACTAGTTCTAACTTCTAAATTTCTTATTGAGAAGTTAAAATTGGTTGATCCAACCTGCCTATTAACTAGTTCTAACTTCTAAACTTTAAACTCCGCCAATGGATTTTTCATTGCCAGTCCTAAACCTGGATAAAGGAGGAGGGTTACGGTAAGCCAGTGACAGTCAATGTAAAATTTTGTCACATTGCTTGACATAAGCTACAATGATTCGTGGGACGTTCTCATGTTGGTTCATGTAGCCGACTCCACTTATGGGATTAAAACGATCAAACTCAAGAAGAAGAAGATAAGAAAAACCTACTTAGCCTTGTTCTTTACAAATTAAAGCTTTGTGAAGTTTTATCTTTAATTGGGCCTTTGTTCATCCAAATTAGATCAAACAATGGGCCAAAAATCTAAAGTTATCAAAAGAATATAAAGTAGATGGGTAGATCAAGATAATCATAAAATGGATAATAGGATAGGAGTAATAAAATTGAAAACAAGGGTCAATGGACCCCACATCCAGAAAACAGATAAATTGCTGACAAAATAACATTTGTACAAGCTTTGAGCTCTCTCTAGAAACAACCGACTCACTCTTCTTGAACCAACTTTTAAAATCATACTAACTTTGATCATATAAAAGCCCTAATTTCTTCTTCTCTCAGAAATTCAATTGAACTGAAATCTCTGCATTTCTGGAATTTTTTTTTCTCTTCTAGGACGTTTTAATGGCGGCTTCGTTAAGGTGGAAGAGCTTCTTCGAGGAGGAAGATCGTCCAGAAAAGCCTAGAAGTTTTGGCGTCACTGAAATTCGCGGTCCTCAATACTCTCTCTTCTCTCAAAATGTTCTTGAGGTATTAATTTTGATTTTCCTTGAATTTCGGTCGTTCATTTTGATTTTTGTCAATTTTTGAAGCATTGAGTAGTTTTGTTGTGGAATTTTAGAATTTGATTTCTCAATTTTAGAATTGTTATGATGTGATGCAGATTGAAGTGTAAGATAGGTTGATTTGATTTGTTTCAGTTGCATGAAGAAATTGATTTGATTTGTTTTAGTTGCATGCAGAAATAAGAATTGGATTCATGTTTTAGGTGCTTGATTATCGTTACAGAAATGTTTGATGAATATATAGTACTCCGAGTTAGTAAAAATTTATCGTCAAATTGTTGCCTATATGATTTTGTCATGAATTCCAAAATAAGGATGCATTACTTAATTAGTAGAGTTCCTCATATGAAGATTAATTGTTACGGACCCATTGTTCATGGCTAAGCCATGTTGTCGGAAAGCATGATATTAGAGCATTTTTGGTAATTGGTAGTTGGAAACGGATTCAATTAAACCATTACTGTTACCAAGTGTTTGGTTGGAAGGTTTGTGTAACAATTACCATTACATTTACCTTTACATGGAGGTAATGGTTTCCACCTATTCGTTACTTTTCTAAAACCTAAGGTAATGATTACCCTTATCCTCCTCAAACAAAAAGAAAGGGAGTTAGTTTAAGTGGTTTCTTTTCACGATTATACCAAACATATGAAAAAGGTCAAGAGTCAAATGATTTATTCCCCCCCCCTCTCCTATTAGCTTCCTTTTCATTCCGTTTCCAATGTTCATACCAGCGCCTCCTTATTACATTCTTCAAAATAAAGTACTCTATCCGTCCCTTATCTACATGCCTACTTTTCTTTTTGGGGATTTCAGAAGTACGTGCCTATTTCTATTTAAAAAATGTACTTTTTGACAATATTCCCTCTCTTTGATGAGTTGTCATTTTTTTTTTATTTTTACTTTTGACATCATTTTCCAACACTTTCTCTCTCTATCTCTTCAATAATTACCAACTATCTTTCTTTCTCTCTATCTCTCTCTAACCCCACATGCATATTTGTACTTGCCAATCACAACTTTTAAGGAATCTTCAAGTTCCTTAATTCCCGTGTAAAATGGAAGTAGGCATGTAGATAAGGGACGGAGGGAGTAGTTCCTATTCCATACATAGTTTCTACTTACCGCATCCTTAGCTATCTTTTAGAGTCAAAATTTCCTTTTGATGTCCATTGTGATAGTGGCCTATCTTTGTTGTTTGAGCAAGGAATTGTAAGGGTTCTTTAGAGAAGTTCTTTATGGGTATGTGGGGTGCCTGGGGGCTTACATTCATGATCCATACGAGTTGTCTTTGGATGATGCATATCTTTCCTCATTTTTTGACACCAAGCAAGGCTTGTGTTAGTTCATGTAAGACACCTTGCTACATTGCCATTTTGCATTATATGTCTGAGTGTAGGGTGCACAGTTTTCTAATGTTTGAAGGTTAATTTAGATATTTTCTTTGACCTCAAGGATATGCAATATTGTGCCACATCCTTACGGGGACATAATCCGTATACGCTTTAGCACATTATTTTGTTTTGATTTATGAAATGGTCTTAAACTGCACAATATGGAGTATGAAATGACTTCTGTCCTAGATTGGCCAACTTCTTTTATGGATTGGGTAGTTGGAGCCCTGCAGAGCTGCAGTAACATAGTGCCTTATACTTTGAAGTTGGATGCTTTCTAGAATTTGAAGCTTATTTTACTTTATGTATAAGTAGGATATGTCCTGTGGCTCCTGCCTCCCTCTTTTGGAAGATCAATATCTAGTGCTAGCAGCAAATGTTATTTCAAAATTTGACTTTGATTTAAACATAAGATCACCATTCCTTGCTACAGTGTTTTGCTTCAACAAAAACTCTCCGAGATTGAGTCCAATAATTAGGCAAGAAGTGAATGATGTACTTGAGATTTACTGACTCGAAATCATTTTCATTTTTACTTAACGAAGTATGTGTGGAACATATGGGTTATTTTGTTATAATTTTGGGTTGGGAAGTTGGGTGAGATGTTATTTTGGTAATTTTTTTGGTGATTGGCCAATCAAATGTAGGTTTCAAGTTTCACATATCTGTTCCCTAATATTCCCTCCATGATATTTGATAGGCTTCATGCCTACTCCAAAGCCAGGTCTGTTACTGCTTTGATCAGCACAAAGTTTAGGGTTGCTTAAGCAGTTGAAGATGCAAAGGGTTTTTATATTTTGCTTCATATTCACTGCAAATGTAGTGAGTCATCTTTCTGTTTCTTTGACAATGTAAGCATTTAAAATTTGGAAGTACAATGCTTCCTGTACTCTATTTTACTGTTAGGAAAGGGTTTTCAATATCCTGAGGATGTATGCTGGATATGTGGAATTAAGAACCATGGAATCCTGGTCAACTATCTAGTATTTTTCACAACAAACCTCTGCAGAGAAAGCTGTCTTGTTATTCAAGAGACATCTAATTGCTACATGTCTGAAAGGAACCATTATGAGCGACCTTGCGGTGTTGGACTTTGAAGGTTTGGGGGGAAGGTCCTTTAGAAGCTTTACTTAGAACTTGTAGACAACTTCCTTTTTCCCTTGTTAGGCCGCCCAACTGGCATAAAGCAGCCTCTGATTGCTAGTTAGAACACCATCAAACTTGATTGCTGTTTTTACGAAATATTTCGTTAAAAGTAGATGTCTCAAAGTGATGTGATAATTACCCCCCTCCCCTGCAAAAAGGTGAAGTCTTTATTTATGTGGAAAGTGAATGCCTATTAAGGCTAAGTTGGTTTTGCACATTTTGTAGGATGTTTTCGAGTCAATGGGGCAGTTTGTTGATGGTCTGAAGTTTTCTGGAGGTTCTCATGGCCTAACACCAGAGAGCTATATTAAAAAGATGACTGATATGGCGCGCAGGCATGATGTTTATATCAGTACTGGTGATTGGGGTGAAAACTTGCTCCGTAAAGGCCCATCTGCTTTGAAACATTACATAGAGGTAATTAGTGATCAGGATATATCCTCTTTTGGCTTTGTTTACAGGCAACTGCTACTAGTCAAGATTGTTCTGAAATCTTATTATGGAATTTCAGGAATGCAAGCGCTTGGGTTTTGATACAATTGAGCTAGATGCGGGTTCACTTGAGCTTCCTGAAGAAACTCTTTTAAGATACGTGCACATGATTAAGGATGCAGGACTGAAGGTCAAGCCTCAGTTTGCAGTTAAATTTGACAAGTCTGATGTACCATTGTCCGGAAACAGAGCATATGGCGCCTATATAGCCCCAAGGCCCCGATCTTATGGTAAATAGACTTGCTTCTTGCTATTGTAGTTTACTTCGTTGTGCTTGATTTGGAAATTGTTTGAATATAAATTTCCTCTAGAATATGCTTCCTGAAGTTGGGAATTGGGATAACTTGATGTGTCTGAATTAATCATATGCTTTAACTGTAATAAAGAATCTCAAAGGTTTTTTTCTGGAGGTCCTTCCTTTAAAGGTGTTTGAGAAAATCATGTAGATCTAATTTTATCTAAAAGCAGGGGAAATGCTTGGAAGTAACTAGTAAGCTGTTACTATACGATTGTCAAAAGATTTTGTAAAACAATCTGGACCATAACCATCTTGCATGCTTGAGTTATATGTCCTAACAATGACGGGTGAGTAAATCCATGGAAGTTTCCAAAAGGTGCAACACAAAGTATGATAATCTTAATACGCTGACCTGCGATGGTTTCTTTAACTTCGTGTATGAATGTGCTGTTCCTGCATGTCTAGATTTTGTTGAAGATGTAGACCTCCTAATCCGAAAGGCAGAAAGGTGTCTGGAGGCTGGGGCGGACATGATAATGATTGACGCTGAGGATGTTAGCCGTCGAGCTGAATCACTAAGAGCAGATATCATCGCCAAGATTATTGGTCGACTAGGAGTTGAGAAGACGATGTTTGAAGCTGCAGATGCCAGAGCAGCTGATTGGTTTGTCAGCCAATATGGTCCTAAGGTGACTATCTTACAGTATCTGCCTCTCTTCGTTCCCAAATTATACTCTATTAATTTTAGTCTATTTAGTGAACTGGAAATCTTACGTAATCTGTACATTCTTGCTTATTATCACACTTTCAGGTGAACCTTTTTGTGGATCATTCCCAAGTGGTAGATCTAGAGTGCCTCCGCGGGCGCAAAGTGGGCAAAAATCACATGTCTGTTCTCGGTTCTGCATATCGTCTGTTATAAGGTGAACTTTGCAAATACGGTATAATTGTTGTGTCTATGTGCGTGCCCCCCTTATTTTATTTAACTGCAGTCGTGCTAGCTGTACTCTAAAGAGAACATGTGGAAGAGTCGTATGAATTTTGTAACTATCAGTACTCCAAATTATTATAATCGTGTTCTGATATGTGATGTCTTTATATGCGGTTGGTGATCACCAGATGCAGATCCTGGCTTGTACTTTGTGCTCTAAATTTTGTACTTTTGGAATTTTCTGCCCTTGGTGTTTTGGGAACTGATTTAAGCACTCCCCTACAATTAATTTCTATAGTTCTCCTTGAGAGGAGCATGAGATTCTGTGCTATCAGCATAGGGAACCTGGTAATCGACTTTGGGTATGCTAAAATAAATTCCCTTGGTTCTGTTAAGTTGGTTTTACGATAAAGTGTCAGGGTAAATTTTAGAGTTGTCAGCCATGATAGAGAAAGAAATGAAGAATGAATGCAATCTTTGAAACACGATACTCGTATATCATAAAACTATTGTAGGCTTGTAACATTCTTGGGTTAGACGGTTGTAGACATGAATGCCAGTTATTGAGAAGCTATGATTCTCGGACTAGAATACTCGTGTCTGATACAAGCACAAGTCCAAGTGTCCGGCTTGGCTACTTTATGAAAAGTTCCCATGATTTTGGCCCTAATGAAGGGTCAAATGCCAGATCGACACGAGGTAAAGGGAAGAGCTAGTCCGAGTAACATAGCTGACAAGTAGGGTGACATTTTTCGTCTCACGATAATAATCATATAAGATCTGTCAAAGAATTTGAAGCCTTTCACCAACAAATGCCAGCCTAAGAACAGTTATTGTTGCTTGTTAAATCCCAATAGTTGAAAAAAAATTAAAAAATAGATTCTGTAACAAGAATAATTTTGTGTGTGATATTGTCTATGCATAAGTCGCATAACAAACTTGAGGATCAATATTCATTATTCAATATAGTTACTCCGTATTTATTTTAATTCCAGTTTGTAACAAGACCTTGTTGTGCTGCAATTTATATATTCATGTAATTATGTAACAATAGCCTTAATTAAAACCAGTTATCCTGTCAGGCTGTCACATGGTACTAGAACAGTCAGTCAGTCATACATCTAACATCTAATACATGTTTCAATCTTTTTGATGGTGACTTTCTATCCTTTTCTTATTGGATTATTGATTACAAATTTACAAACACTAGTATTTTTAAACTGAAGTTACTACCATTTGAACAGTACACAAATGTCCAAGTATATAAGATAAAAGATATGCAGAAGCTGCATAAATCACTACTCACCCCGTCACCCTTATACTCACTATTCACGGTTTTCTATACGAATCGTGGACTATTAATATCTTGATCATGTATTATTTGGTTTTGAAAATACTCATTAAGACAAATTTAACAAGATTTAATATGATAGCACTTTTTTTCCTTGTATTAATAGATCATATAATATATACTTCGTATGTTCTTAAATTGAATGTGTAAAAAAAACGTAATGAAGGTAACATGTTAATTGCACACGAACCTAAATTTACCGGGGTTGTAATTGATTTGACCTAAATTTTTGAGTAAATGATTGATATATAATGCTCTTACTTTCGGAGTAATAATTTAAGCATCAAGAGTATGTGCACATATAAATGATACATGTTATATGAAGAGATTATTACACGATCTTATAAAGTCCGTAATATCATAGAATTCCGTCCAAGATGATTGGCTATTTATGAAGATTAAATAATCTAAATTCAACAAATGTAATACATTGATACCAACACTTCTAAATTGCGGTATTTATATGTGAGGTGTCCTACAATCGGAGAAGAGGAGAAAAGCAAGCAGTTTAATAGCCTTAATAATTCAAAATTTCAAATGAATATTATAGCCTTAATACTTCCAAGGGATGTCCTAAAGTATAATTCCAAGGGATGTTCTAAAGTATAATTTTAAGGAGGATCCCTTGAATGCAGTAGAAAGTGAATTTTGACCGTAGATGTAAAAGTCAAATGAGGTAATATGAGTATGATTTCTTAATTATTGATGAACATTAATACAGAATAATTGTTCCTATATAATGAGTGTGACAAAATAGGAAGATTAAATAATTATTACAAAACTATTAATTTTACTTCCTTGCTCTGAGAATTATTGTCACATTCTCCCACGCCATTAATACGTGCTGAATCAACAAATATAGGAATAAAACCAAGTTGCCAGAATTCCATGCACAATAATAAAATTCATAATGGCTTATAAGGTGACTTTATTTATTTTTTGGTCAAAGAAAAATTTCAATCCCTCTATAAAAATGCTTTCTAGTTCTTCCCCCTTTTCTCTTTAATTGCTAATTTATACATTCTAAATTGTTCTTAGAAACTCAAAAATGAGAGAAACAGAGTAAAAAAACTAAAAACAGAGTAAAAGAAACAGAGAAAAACAGAGAAATTAAAATGTCAGCAGTTTGGACAGCAGTTAAGAAATCATTGGATTGCAAGTCAACCCCATCTGCTGAAGTTCATGAACCAAACCCCAAAACAAAGACCACAAACAGCTGCTGTAAGCCCAGGTCACGAGCAACCGTACCGCCTTCGTTGTCGTCGTCGTCGTTGTTGTCATGTAAATCAACCATCTGGGATGTGATTCATGGCAGCAAGAGATTCAAACAAAGCTCATCAAGTCGTAGCCCGATGTCGATACGTAGCAGTGATTTGATCAACCCTGTTACACATCATGTCAGATTCACCAATTCTGATCTTAAGAGCACAAAGGATCATGGTCGTAATGCTAGTAGTTCACCCTCAAAATTTTACCTTGGTTCCCCTGCACCTAGACCAAGATTGAGGAATGTTAATAAGGGGCTTGATTCTCCCTCAAATATTAGTAATGAGCCTGGGAGTAGCGCTGTTTCGGGGTCTTCGTTTCGTAGTCGAAGGTTATCGATGGCCGAGGGTGAACTTGGTGGGGAGTTTAGACACAATTGTCATAAATGTGGCGAGCCATTAGCTAGGCAGGATGCTGAAGAACATCATCTTTCTAGGCATGGAGGTATAAAATTTATTTATTTATTTATCATTATCTTATTTTTGTTTTGCAAATTTAAGTTTGATTCTTTTGTTTGTTGGGTACTTGGCATAAAAATAGCTCCAATGTGATTTCAATTTTCTTTTTGATTGTGGTGTTATATTGCAAACTGTAAAAAAGAAATCAAAGAGTTTTGAATTGCGTCATCTTGACGATGTGGTCTTAAAATTCTATGATCACACACGCCACCACACTCCAATTGTTTTTAATACTCTTTCCGTTTTATTCTACTTGCCCCGTTTTCTCCTAAAAGCTCTCAAAAACATGGACGATGGAGCAAGTAGATTTACCATTTCAGATTAGGTAAGATATCAAGAATACAAGGAAATGTATCTTCATTTTTAGTAAACTAGTGTAACATTAGTACAACAATTTTCAAAGTCAAACTATGTTAGTTTAATTGGTACTATTACTTTCAAAATCAATATGCAATTTGAATATTTGTCAACCACAAAAATAATTTTTTGAATGTGAGAAGCAATGCATGATCTTTTCATTTTTACTTGTACATTTTTGGTACAGTGACTGAAGTACTTGAAGGGGACTCATCTAGGAAAGTCATAGAGATGATTTTCAAGGCAGGATGGATTGATGTCGAGAATCGAGGATGCATCGACAAGATCCTGAAAGTCCACAACCCACAAACAAAGGTAGCACAATTTGAGGAGTACCGAGAAATGGTTAAAATCCGAGCAAACAAGCTACAACATTCCAAGAAACATCCCCGTCTCCTAGCCGATGGCAACGAGCTCCTTAGGTTCTATGGCACAACAATTGCTTGCTCTTTAGGCAAAAAAGGGTTCTCAAGTCTTTGCACTTTGCAAAGATGCAACGTCTGTTGCATTCTAAGACATGGATTCTTGCATAACGAGGGTACAAGCAATAGTATTATGGGTATATTTACTACCTCGACGAGTGAAAGAGCATATAGAAGCATAGATATCGATGTCGAGGAGAAAGAAAACCATAGCAATTCCTTGAGGAAGGCTTTGATTTTATGTCGGGTGATCGCGGGGAGAGTGCATAGGCCAATGTTAGAGAATATCCAAGAGTTTGTTGGTGGTAGAAGATCAGGGTTTGATTCCTTGGCTGGAAAACTAGGATCAAATAATTCTCATGTCGGGGAGCTGTTTTTGTTAAAATCAACAGCTTTGCTCCCTTGTTTTGTCATTATTTGTAAGCTCTAAGAAAAGAGCGAGCTCTTGTACAGTCAATACAGTTTAAACAATTAAGAAGAAAATAGCTAAAGAATTGAACACTAGTTTGAATTTTCCAAAATTTCTAATGTAAGTAGCATATAATTTTACCTTAGTAAAAGTAGGAATTCGATTTCTTCTGAAATCATGAAGTAATTTTGTAACCAAAGTTGTAGCTCAATGATATATCCTGGTACGTAGTAAGGAAGTATAAGTGCGTAACAATTATTTCATATTGGATACTCCGTATCTCAATCTACATCCCTGATATACTCAAAATTTCCCTTATTTTTGGGCGCCGTTCTTAGGATATCCCCTGTATAATGATCAAGTGCATCTGATATTGAACTAGAAGTCTAATACTGAGTTATTGTTATGCATCATATCTATCGTTCCTCATCTCATACTAGTTGCGACTCTCTTTGATCAAGAGTTCCGTATGAATGCTTCTATAAGGATCTTTTCACATAGAAATACACGGTTTATGTTTTGAACTTCTATGTATAATCTTGATTCTTAAACACTTGGACCAACTAAGTTTTATCATAAGGTTGAATGTGGAACAGTCTCAAGAAAATATAAAAAGCATATTATAATAGAGTCCCACACTGACCATGATGCTAAATAAAATACAATATTTTAATAACCCTATACAATTTGATGGGTACGACCTTACTTGTAGGATCTGTTCTATAGGTCGTACCTCTGTATCCTTCTCCACTAAGGAGACAAAAACTAAGTCTGGTTGATGAGTTATACCCGTTATGATCTGAGTGTGACTATAAGCAATTGAAGATCACTACTTCTGCCTCCTTTGGGGGTTAAGATTATAATTTGCGCTTTTGTGACACCTCGTGATTCAATTTCTTCAAAGTGATTTTTATATAAATGCTAATGCTTATGGAACATATGCTTGTACTTTCCTTTTTTTTTTTTTTCCACAATAATTTACTCGTGATCAATTTCCGTCTACATCATATGCATATGCTCCAGGGTTATACTGTAATTTGCAGAACTGCAACACCTCGTGATTCCTTCAAAGTGCTTTTCATATCATTGCTAATGCTCTTGGAACATAGGCTTGTTTTAGAGTTTTTGGGTCTTTTTACTCTTTTACAAATTCCTCTTCCCCTTTTAGTTCTATAAAAGAAGAAATTGCATGCTCTTGTAACTTCGCTGTGTTCTTTGTTCTTTCATAAAGTAACTTTAATCATCCTCACTATAAATCTTTTGCAATTCAGGTAAATGTTTGGCTACATTGCATTATCTGAAAGAACCTAGCTAAGATGCTGATTCCTTTGTTTTTTCTGTTTGGTAAAAAAGCACTTTAAACTAAAACATATTCATTGCTTAGTTTATCAACTTTAAGTCTATATAATTCATTTCTACAACTTATGTTCTAAAATCTTCATCAATAGAAAATGGCTAATTGCTTGCTGAAAATTTCACTGATACATTTGTTCATTACTTACACTTTCTGCTATGGCTACGCAGAACTTGAACTACTGCTGAAACTGAAGGAGTCTTTGGTTGGACCTCGAAGCTCAGCCCTTGAAGACTGGAAACAATCTTCATCTCCAACATCACATTGCTTGTTTTCAGGGGTCTCATGTGACATGAGCTCTCGAGTAATCGGTCTAAATATCTCATGTGTTCCTTTATATGGCTCAATCCCACCTGAAATCGGACAGTTTAGCCAGCTGAATACTCTGGTTTTAACAGCTACTAATCTGTCAGGCAGTCTTCCACCCCAAGTAGCAAACTTATCGACGTTGCAGCACCTGAACATCTCAAGCAACTGCATAAGCGGGCAATTACATTCAATTTTGTTCAGCAAAATGACTCAGCTAGAAGTCTTAAATTTCTATGACAACAACTTCTCCGGGCCACTGCCTACAGAGCTCACGAGCCTTAAGAAACTGAAGTATCTGGCTCTTGGAGGAAATTACTTCTCAGGTGAGATTCCATCTCAATACTCACAGATCCAAGACTTGGAGTACTTAGGCTTGAATGGTAATTCACTTACTGGTAAGCTTCCTTCGAGCTTATCACATTTGTCGAATCTCCAGTTCTTGTCTGTAGGATATTTCAACACTTTCAATGGAGGTATACCTAATGAGTGGGGTTTCATCAAATCACTTCGAGTTCTTGATGCAGCTAAATGCAACCTTTCTGGCAGTATTCCTGTAACTTTAAGTCACCTGAGTGAATTAGACACTCTTTACCTGCAGAAAAACAACATTACAGGTCATATCCCAGCTGAATTTGGTGATTTAGCCAATTTGAGAGAACTTGACCTTTCTTCTAATTCACTCACAGGTATAATGCCTGAAAGTTTTTCGCAGTTAAAGAAGCTTGAATATCTCAGCCTATTTTCGAACAATATGGATGGTTCGATCCCTGATTCTGTCTCTGAGCTTCCTAGGCTTAGGAGATTTCTTGTATGGAGCAACAACTTCAACAGTCAACTACCTGAAAATCTAGGCCAGAATGGAAAACTCGAAAGGGTTGATGTAGCAGGCAATCAAATTACAGGTCAAATTCCAAAACAGCTATGCAAAGGAAGAAGACTAAAGGAACTTATATTGTTTGGGAATTCTTTTACTGGTCCTATCCCTGAAGATCTTGGAAACTGCAAGACCTTGGTTCGAGTAAGATTAGCAACAAACTCGTTAAGTGGTTCGATTCCCTCTGGAGTATTGAACTTGTCAAGGGCTAATATAATTGAGCTTAGTCAGAACAACTTGGTTGGTGAACTTCCCCTGTATATTTCAGGAGATTCTCTCCAGACTCTAGACCTATCGAACAACACCATCACCGGAAGTATTCCTCCATCTATTCAGAAGTTGGTTAGATTGCAGAAACTCTTTCTTGGAAGTAATAACTTATCAGGAAACATTCCTGATGAATTATTCAGTCTGAAAAACATTTCAATCATCGATGTAAAAGACAACTACATAACTGGGGAGATACCGAAAACAATAGGAAATTGCTCCTCTCTTATGTCCTTAGATATCAGCAACAACCACCTTAGTGGAAGAATCCCACATGAAATTTCAAACTTGAAGATTTTGAGCAGTCTGAATCTGTCAGAAAACCATTTGGTTGGTGAAATTCCTGCTGACATGCAGAATATGACTAGTTTAGTGACACTTGATCTTTCATATAACAACTTGTCAGGTAGAATTCCATCTGAGAGACAGTTTGCTCTCTTCAAGGCGGATTCATTTATCGGTAACCCAAATCTCTGCTTTCCATCTCAGTCAACTTGTGCTTCATCAGCTGAATCGAGCTCGGTTCATGCTTCTCAACTAGGATCATTCAAAACATTGCTCTTACTTGTTAGTGGTATTTTTTTCCAAAATGTATTCTAGCTAGTGTTGACTTTTCACTTCTGTAATTTCTTATAAATGCTTCTATGAGTTTCAGTTAGCAGTTTAGTTTGTCACTGAAATAATTTATGGACCGTATTTTCCTTCTGGTAGTAATGTACGGAGTACTCCCTTAGTTTTTTAATTGATGCAGTTTGACTTTTACACTTCTCAACTTTCCATGTCTCTTAGTAATTACAAAAGCTATGTTACATGAACGATGCGGTAGCATTTCCCTTCTAATTAATAAATCAAGTTTAATGGATCAGTTTGAAAAAAAAATATGAAGCAAATTGTCAAAGTCTTCTAATTTAATCTACTTAATCAGACTGACAGTAATAACATAATTCTTATTGATCAAAGTAGTAAATAACCAAATATCAGGAATAGTCCCACATTGACACAACTACTAAAAAAAATTATTTTAAGTAATTTATGTTTAATGATAAATAAACTTTAATTTTTTCTCTGCAACCTTAGACACCAAGTTTGATAACCTAGTCCAAAAAATGGATTGTGACCGTGTGATCAGATAATTTAATATTTAATACGGTGTATATCTATACTGATATATTAAAAGACGTTTATATGTGTCACGTAGATCCTTTTAAATTATGTCACGTCACTTTATGACGCCAAATCACCTACCCAATATCTTTTACTTCATATAGAGATATAATAAGGTTAAGAGGATTCGATCACCCAACCACTTATAACAAAGTTGGCTATTTAACCTTCTTAGCCCATTATCAAGCATGTTATAAATATGAAAAAGAAATGTACATAAGTGTAAACCACATGATTTAATTATTAAAAGAAATACTTAAAATACTATTTTTATAATCAAGATTATGCTATCACAGTTATACATACATTTAGTTATATATGATAGCATATACATTATTCATAATAAACTTATACTAAGTATTTTTAATAGATCATAACTTGTCTATTACTTGTGTGACTACGCATATAGTCATATAGATACATTAAACAATCTTAGCCGCATATTGCATATCAAAATAAACTTCATATAAAAAAGATACATTAAAAAAATACTACTAAACATACAAAAAAATACTACTAAACATACGACAATCAACTTGGCGAGAGTAGGAGCTAGCCCTCAGAGCTGAGGAGTGCCAAGAGATTGTTATATAAATTAAACGCGAGTGTACGATACACTCACCCATGAGCATTTTTTTCCCATTTTGATGATTGTTTTTCATTTAATCATTAAGTGAAGAAAAAAAACTAACTTTGGGTTAGTTGGGTGCACGATACACTAGGGTGTGTATAAAATATTTCAAGGAGTGTCGGCTATAGTTTGGAGTTAGGTTCTTTAGGTTTTCCTTTCATCTGATTCAATTCCTTAAATTAGATAACTCGTGACTTATGTGAGTTTTTTATAAAATAAATATCTACAGATCGAATCTGGATCGGGTCTATGATTGAACTTTTCAGACCGGACCCATTGCATTGAGACCCAGATCCATTTAGGACCCAGACCCTAAAATATGGGTTAGGTTTAGGTCGACTTCTAAACCCGGCCATTGCCAACTCTAAATAATATATGAGATATATGAATCGACATGACTCGTATCTGTCATTCCAATCTCAAAGGTAAAATAGGTAAAGAACATAAAACCCTTTCATATCTCTAATTTTTTTTTCTTAATTTTTTTTATTCAACATTGAATAAAAATAATGATACACGATATCATGATGCACATTATTGTGAATTCATAATCATAATGTAAAAAATATCACTATTAATTATGCATTAGGCTAATTTTGATTTTGATTTTGTGAAACATAATATTTGAACTATCAAAGCCATGCAATTGCACAGGTACTATACGAGTAGGGGAGTTTTGGAAGGAAAAAACAGCACCAGGATGTGACACGTGTCACTCCCGGTATCTGTTTTAGTATTAAGTTATTGATTAGACAAAAAAAATAATTTAAAGTCTTGTAGAAAATTACTACTTTAATACCCAATAAAAATGGTAAGAAAGATATGAAAATATATATTGGTTGAACATATATGGAAGAAATTTGATATAAAATATATATAGAAGTTAATATTTGGCAAAAAAAAAAAAAAAAAAAAACGCACACATTTAGGCGGGAAAATTTTTAATTAGAAGATGACACGTGTCATCCAAAAGTTCATGAACATTTAGGCAGGAAAAACACACGCGAACTTTTGGATGATACGTGTCATCTTCTAATTAAAAAATTTCCCACCTAAATATATGTTTTTTTTGGCCAAATATTAACTTCTATATATATTTTATATCAAATTTCTTCCATATATGTTCTACCTGTTGAAGAAAATAACAAAATGAAGTTCACATGTATAATATCTTAGTACATCAATTATATGCACAAGTACAATAAAGGACAATCATTTGTGTATTTTATTATAAATGTTTGGATATATAATGAGAATTTACGTAGTAGCATATTACTACAATTTTCACCCATCTTCTTTCACTTCTTCTTTACTCCTCCTTTCATTGATCAAAACCTTTTATTGGTAAAAATCTTTAACACGTTATCAGCACGAATTCCTAATCAGGTATATTTATACCTACTTCTCAAAATTATAACTAATAAATACTATCTACTTCTAAATTTTTTGAGGAGTATGCTCTATAGTTGCCCATATTTTGGGATCCTCTATACCAGAAACTCAAACATTTAATGTATCATGTATCACAAAAAAAAAAAAAAAAAACATCGGTGAAAAATATTCTCTTACTTGTGAATTCATTACTATCCTCCCTTGTTTTATTCATGCTGGTATCTTGGTTTTTGTTTGATGCAGCCTTTTTATACTTATTATTTTTCTTTCTTTTACGTACTTTTTGTGTTTCTTTCAGTTTTCGAACCCATGATCTTTTATAGATATTAGGGCTCTCGGACCACTATGGCTTGCATTCCCAGTGTGATAATCTTTTACAATTATTAATATTTATATTTGGATCATAATTTTGCCAGTACATTAGACTATTATATGACATTTTTTACAGTTGTACAGAATAGTAACTGATAGACCTACCTCTATAAAAGGCAGATTTCCCCCGATTTTCACCACAAATCCCTTATCCTTTCCTTTTTTTTTTCTTTATCCAAAAATCACCCAAAATTTTTCACCCCTTCTTTTCTGATATGTTCCCCGACGACGGCAACCAAAACACCCACACCTTCACCTTTGAGGAAGATTTAAGGAAGATAAAACAATATTTTCTTCTAATTATGGCGCTTGTAGTTCTGTTAGTAGCAATATTAATTTTTGTCATGATGTACAAGTGAAGTTTGTTTATTTTGTCGTATCAGTAGATTAAAAGCATGTTTTTGTTTTGTTATGTTGTTTTGTTGTTATTAATCATCATTGTATAATAGTACCATTATTATTATAATTATTGTTACTACTGTTGTTGTTGTCGTTTTGCTGTTTATGCGATTAATATGATTTATCTTTGCCTAATTATATAATTACTCACAATAATAAACCAAACTCACTTTATCTGGAAAGAAATTTTTGGAATGAAAAGTGGTTGCCATGATGAATTTAAAAGCTCAAGGGTTGGAGCACACTGTTAAAGATAATAAAAGTCCCTCTGGTCAAGCAACTAATGCTACCACTTATGCAATGACGGATGTAAAACCTGTAACTGAACAAGAAGAGTCAAAAGCCTTAGTGTTACTAAGGCATTATTTGCATGAAGGCCTCTTAAAACTGAGTACATGATGGTTGAAGATCCCAAAGAATTATGATATTGCCTTAATGAAAGATTTGGACACCACAAAAGGGTGCTCCTTCCTAAGGCATAATTTGACTGGACAAATTTACGGTTCCAGGATTTCAAATCTGTAATTGATTACAATTCAACCACACATGAGATGGTATCTATATTGAGATACTGTGATCATCCAGTCACTGATGAACAAATGATTGAAAAAACACTCACTACCTTTCATGCAAGCAACATACTGTTGCAAGAACAATATCGTGAAAGAGGTTTCAAAAAGTTTAATGAATTAATGAGTGTATTGCTTGTTGCGGAACAAAATAGTGATCTTTTGTTGAAAATTCATAATCTCAGACCAACTGGGTCTTTGGCCACTCATCATGAGGCAAATGCAACAAGTTCTTATCCACCCGAGGCAAATGCTACACGAAGAGGTGGACATGGAAATTACAATGGTCGTGGAAGAGGCCGTGGAAATTATCGCGGACGAGGTCGAGGACGTGGTAGAAATAATTTTCAAAGAAACAATAATTTCAAAAATTCTGAAAAACAGAAGGGACAATCATCTGGAAGCCACAAACAAATTCCTTCAAGAGGAAAAAAACACATGTTACAGATGTGGCATGACAGAACATTGAGGACGTACTTGTCATACGACCAAACATTTGGTAGACCTTTACCAGGCTTCTGTAAAAGGCAAAGAGAAAAATGCAGAAGCAAATTATGTTAATGAAGAAAATGCTCCTTGTCCTACCCTTGATGTGTCCGATTTCTTCATGGACAATGCTCAAATTGGAAATAATTTCATCTTTGGAGAAAATAACAATGCTTAGATAACCCATCTACTAATGTAATATATACTATGTTTTAATGTATTTTCTGTCATGTACTGTATTTTAAATTTCTAGTCGTGTTTTTATAATTTCTATCATCAATAAAAGGTTTGTATGATATTATTCTGAACTAATCTCACATTTATGAAGATATGGATATGCCTGAAGTTGGTTCCGAATATCAGTGCCTTTTGGACAGTGGAACAACACACACTATCTTGAAGGATAGGAAATATTTTTCACAACTAAAGTTGTTTCAGGAAAATGTAAATTTCTGGGTCAGCAAAATGAATTGAAAGATCTGAAAAGGCTTGTATAATGCTTCCAAATGGAACAAAATTGATGATCAATAATGCTTTATACTCGAGTAAATCTTGAAGAAATCTCATAAGTTTTAAAGATGTACGCCAAAATGGCTATCATTTAGAAACAATGACAACGGGTCAAAAGGAGTATTTATGCCTCACGGCAGGAAAATATGGCAAGAAACACATTTATGAGAAATTGCCAGCATATTCTTCGGGGTTATATCGTATATACATACGACCCGTGGAAATCAATATGATATCTAACCAGAAGTTAGATGACAAACATTTGATTATTTTATGGCATGATCGTTTGGGACATCCAGCAACTAGGATGATGCAAAGAATAATAACGAATCAATTGGACATTCAATAAGAAATGTCAAAATTCCTCGATCAGATGAATTAACATGCTCTGCATGTTCACTCGGCAAATTAATAATAAGACCATCTATGAACAAAATTGCTACCAAATTCCCAAAATTCTTGGAAAGAATTCAGGGAGATATTTGTGGGCCAATTAATGCAACATGTGGACCATTTCGATATTTCATGGTTTTAATTAATGCTTCTACACGATGGTCACATGTCAGTCTGCTTCCAAGTAGAAATGTTGCCTTTAAAAAATTACTTGCCCAAATTATCAAATTAAGAGCACAATCCCCAAATCATACAATAGAGAAAATAAGACTCGACAATGCTGGGGAATTTACATCCCAAACATTTAATGATTATTGTATGTCAATCGGAATTGATGTTGAGCACCCGGTAGCTCATGTTCTTACACAAAATGGTCTAGCTGAATCACTAATTAAGAGATTACAATTGATTGCGAGACCATTATTAATGAGATCAAAATTGCCATCATCTGCTTGGGGACATGCTATAATACATACAGCAACACTAATTAGATTGAGACCTACAGCTTATCATAAATTACCACTACAACTTGTTTGTGGTAGAGAACCAAGTATCTCACATCTAAAAATCTTTGGTTGTGCTGTATATGTTCCCATTGCTCCACCCCAATGAACAAAAATGGGGTCCACAAAGAAGGCTTGGAATTTATGTCGGGTTTGAATCCCCCTCAATAATTAAATATCTTGAACCATTGAGTGGTGACTTATTTACGGCTAGATTTCCTGACTATCACTTTAATGAAGCATAACTTATTTGGAATGCAACACAACTGTTGATGTTAGACCCATGAACAAATATGTGTGAACAAGAAGTCAAGAAAATTGTTCATTTACAAAGTGTTGCAAATCAATTGCCTGATGCATTTGTAGGCACAAAGAAGGTGACAAAATCACATATACCAGCAGAAAATGCCCCTGCATGTATTGAAATCCCAACTGATAATAAGGCCATTGAAAATGAATCTCAAGCACGCAGAAAGCGTGGGAGACCACTTGATTCAAAAGTAACTAAACCAAGGAAATTGAAAAGATTGGATGGAATAGAAAATGAGACTAATGATGTTCCCCCGTCAGAAGGTCAAGAAAGACCAAATGTGGATGAAAATAAACAAAATGATGATAATCCAAAAGGGGACGAACAAGAAAACAACCCTATGGGGAATGAACAAGATGTTCAAAACATCAATAACAATGAAATTTCAATAAATTACATCTCTACCAAGACTCGGTGGAATAGGAAAGATGTTATCGTGGATGAAATATTTGCAAATTCCATCGCAATCGATATTGTGTCTGATGAAAATGATTTTGAACCAAGAACAGTGGAAGAATGTCGACACAGGACTGATTGGCCAAAGTGGAAGGAGGTAATGCTTGCTGAGTTGAAGTCACTTGAAAAATGAGAAGCTTTCGGACAAATAACTCTTACACCAGCAGGTGTATAACCCGTTGGATATAAATGGGTATTTGTGAGAAAACGTAATGAGAAAAATGAGATAGTTAGATACAAATCAAGGCTTGTAGCCCAAGGATTTTCTCAAATCCCAGGGATTGATTATGAAGAAACATATTCTCCATTAGTTGATGCAACTACATTAAGATTTCTGGTAAGTTTGACAGTCACAAAAGGACTGCAAATGCGATTAATGGATGTAGTGACTGCGTATTTGTATGGGTCACTCGATACAGACATTTACATGAAATTCCCCAAAGGACTAAAACTACCAGAAAATCACAAGCCTAGACAATTACTTTCCATAAAACTAAAAAGGTCACTTTATGGATTGAAACAATCTAGAAGGATGTTGTATAATCGTCTTAGTGAATACCTTGTGAGAGAAGGGTTCAAGAACAACCAAATTAGTCCCTCTGTTTTTGTAAAACGATCACAATCAGGATTCGCTATTATTGCAGTTTATGTCGATGATTTGAATATCATCGGAACCCCAAATGAATTGAGAAAACTTTAAAATACTTGATGAAAGAATTTGAAATGAAAGACCTTGGAAAAACTAAATTTTACTTGGATTGCAAATCGAGCACTTGAGTCATGGTATTTTTGTCCATCAATCAAACTATACAGAAAGAGTTTTGAAAAGATTCTTCATGGACAAAGCATCTCCAATCAACTTCTCAATGGTTGTTTGTTCTTTGAGTATGAAAAACGATCCATTCAGACAACGAGAAGAAAATGAAAAAATTCTTAGTCTAGAAGTACCATACTTAAGTACAATTGGAGCCTTAATGTACTTAGCTAACAACACTAGACCCGACATAGCTTTCTCTGTGAACTTGTTAGCCAGGCACATCAATGCACCAACATATAGGCATTGGAAGGGAGTCTCCGACACCTACTCTGGTACCTACGAGGGACACAAGAACTTGGTCTTATTATCAACTGAAACAAGATGTTGCCCTCATTGGGTATGTCGACGCTGGATATTTATCGGATCCTCAAAATGCCAAGTCACAAAATGGATATCTGTTCACTTATGGCGGCACTGCAATTTCATGGAAATCAACAAAGCAGACATTGACTGCGACATCCTCAAATCATGCAGAGTTGATAGCCCTTTAATAAGCAGGACGAGAATGTGTATGGCTAAGGTCGATGATTAGTAATATCCAAGAAGAGTGTGGAATGAAAGCAATAACAGAAAATCCAACCGCCATCTTTGAAGACAATACATCATGCATCTCTCAAGTAACTGAAGGATATATTAAGGGAGATAGGACAAAACATATATCCCCAAAACTATTCTTCACACATGATTTGCAAAAGGATGAGGAAATAGATATCCAGCAAATTCAGTCTTGTGACAACCTTACCGACCCGTTCACCAAATCACTTCCTTCCAAGAAATTTGAGCTATTAGTTCACAAAATTGGAATGCGACATCTTCGTGAACTATGTTGAAATTAGGGGGAGAATTATATGCACTGCACTCTTTTTTCCTTCGATCAGGTTTTTATCCCACTGGGTTTTTCCTGAAAAGGTTTTTAATGAGGCAGTATACCAAAGCATATAATACAATAATATCGTTGTACTCCTTTTCCCTAGCTATGGTTTTTATCTAGCAAGGGTTTTGATAAGGCAACTCACAACCCTATTTCATGTGAACGTTCAAGGGGGAGTGTTGAAAAATATAACAAAATGAAGTTCACATGTATAATATCTTAGTACATCAATTATATGCACAAGTACAAAAAAGGACAATCATTTATGTATTTTATTATAAATGTTTGGATATATAATGAGAATTTACGTAGTAGCATACTCCTACAATTTTCACCCATCTTCTTTCACTTCATCTTTACTCCTCATTTCACTGATCAAAACCTTTCTATTGGTAAAAATCTTTAACATTACCAATATATATTTTCATATTTTTCTTACCATTTTTATTGGGTATTAAAGTAGTAATTTTCTATAAGACTTTAAATTATTCTTTTTTGTCTAATCAATAACTTAATACTAAAACAGATACCGGGAGTGACACGTGTCACATCCTGGTGCTGTTTTTTCCCTCCAAAACTCCCCTTCCCTTTTTGACCCTTTTTTTGTTTGTTAATATTTGATTCTATAATAATATCATTATAAATCTTTTATATTATATATTAATGACAAATATATTAATTTTTACTTGGTACTCATAATTATTCAATACACATATACCTAAATAATTATTCCAACTCCTTTTTAATTATCTTTTAAATGGAGTATTATTAGATTTTGCCAAAAAAAAGTAATAATAAATTGATTCATATAATAGATGTCAAAGAAATTACTTTAAAACATCACTTAAATTTTTTATTTTCAAACACCTCTAACTAATATTATATTTCAATTTCAATATAACTATATGTTCAAATTAATTACAATTTTGTTTCTAAAATTTTACAACTCCGTACTACATATACATTATCACAAATTAAGGATTTATAGAGTATAGTATAACAATAAAATAAATGTTGTGTTTGACAATTATATCATATGTCTAATTCTAGGAAAAGGTAAAATAGCAATTAATTTTTTTTTGTAAATTACGTAACTAAAAATATCAATATCTTAGTAAAAGCAAAAAAAATTATTATCTTTTGCCGAGACACTTGATTGAGACGATAAATTTATTACATCCGACATTCATAAATAATCAGCATACTGAAAGACACGCCAGACGTAGTGACAATAATTGACATCTCCTTTATATATATATATATATATATATATATATATATATATATATATATATATATATATATATATATATATATATATATATATATATATATATATATATATATATATATATATATATACACACACACACAATTAAACTTTCCAGACAATAAACAAAAATTATTAAACTACAATTATTGAATAGCTTCAAACAAAATTTTTTATACAACAAAGAATGACGATATCGTATATGTAGAGCATAAATCCATAAACAGAAAATGTAATGTGTGTGTGTGTACTTTTGCTAATAGTTTTAGTGGAGATTTTAGTCTATTGTTTGATTAATTTTTGATGTTTATTAAAAAAAGCTTTTATAAATAAGTAAATACTAATATGGCCACTGGACGTTTGGACCTGATCAAACCAAGCCCCCCGCTTGAAAAAAATTTCGGGTTTGGGCAACCCTCATTTTTGTTTTATTTTTTGCTTTGCCTATTAATATAGATTATGACATTATAATTTTTATATATTTGATGTGTATGTTTTATCAAATTTTATTTGTTGGATATAATTAATTTTCTTAAAAAAATTAGACTAATCGTGCATGGTACGGACCTTAAGCTAGTTATATGCATATTTTGTACTTTGTATTTTATTTTCAAGAATAAACCCATCAACAATTTACGATGAAAAGTAAAATAAATGAAGTTGTAAGAATCTATACTTTTATTAACATTGTACCTCATTTTGTAAATATGATACAAATATGTAATCCTAAATACATATATACCTTTATACTAAAGTCGAACTTTTGGATGACACGTGTCATCTTCTAATTAAAAATTTACCCGCCTAAATGTGTGTTTTTTTTTTGGCCAAATCTTAACTTCTATATTTATTTGACATCAAATTTCTTCCATATATGTTCTACCAAAATATATTTTCATATCTTTCTTACCATTTTATTGGGTATTAAAGTAGTATTTTTCTATAAGACTTTAAATTATTCTTTTTTGTCTAATTATATACATATTTTGTACTTTGTATTTTATTTTTAAGAATAAACCCATCAACAATTTTCGATGAAAAGTAAAATAAATGAAATTGTAAGAATATATACTTTTATTAACATTGCACCTCATTTTGTAAACATGATACAAATATGTAATTCTAAATACATATATAACTTTATACTAAAGGCGAACTTTTGGATGACACGTGTCATCTTCTAACTAAAAATTTTTCCGTCTAAATGTGTGTTTTTTTTTTTTTTTTTTTGGCTAAATATTAACTTCTATATATATTTGACATCAAATTTCTTCCATATACGTTCTACCAATATATATTTTCATATCTTTCTTACCATTTTTATTGGGTATTAAAGTAGTAATTTTCTATAAGACTTTAAATTATTACTTTTTGTCTGATTATATGCATATTTTGTACTTTGTATTTTATTTTCAAGAATAAACCCATCAACAATTTTCGATGAAAAGTAAAATAAATAAAGTTGTAAAAATCTATACTTTTATTAACATTGCACCTCATTTTGTAAACATGATACAAATATGTAATCCTAAATAATAAATCAAATTATATATTTATACATAACTATGTTTTTTTTTGTTTAATATTATAGGAATATTAGATAAAAATACCCATTGACTATAATCATAACAATAATACTAATAAAACAAAAATTAAATTCTCCACCATTCACTAAAAATGAAACAAATTATTAATTAAATTATTACCCATATGCCTATCAAAGTGTGGGACTAAAAGTGTATTGCACGGATATTGACCTTGATTTTATTGTTATAATATATTGTACATAATGAAGTTAGTTTTATTAGTTCAGTAATGTAATTTATTTTTAAAATTAATTATTGTAGTAATAACTAAATGTTGTAATTCATAATAAAATATTGTAAAAACCATGCGTTGTACAGGACTTATACTAGTTTTTTTTATACTTTGATGTACAGCTAGATAAAGTTTATTAGCAATTGAGGCCAGGTTTGACGATATGAGTAGATAACTAGATAGTCACATGCTCTCCTTCTCGTTGCATTAGAAAATCACATTTTCACCTGCCAACATTTCTTCACCTGCTAGTCTCTAACGTATTCATTTTTGTGCATATATATGAGAGACTAAAAATCCAAACATCATTACAAAAACATAAACCTTGGAATTTTTTTTTTTTGAAATATAAACCTTAGAACTTCATGTGTTTCAACCCTTAGAACTTCATTGTTACATAGTATTTAGGATATAATAATCGTACCTAAATTATTGTCCTATTAGCTTTCGCAAAAATAAATAAATATATAATATGGCTGGATTAGTCCAACATCATGATCATGAAGAGAAGAAGAGCATGAAAGCCTGTGTCATAGGAGGTACAGGATTTGTGGCATCCCTGCTTGTTAAACTGTTATTGCGAAACGGCTATTCGGTCAATACGACTGCTAGAGACCCTGGTAATTTTCTTACTAAAACCTTTCTTTTGAGCACATTTTTGTTTGGTGGTACTGTCTGTAAATGTGTAAGACTGTAACACAGGAAGTTTAAGTTTCACCGAAGTTTCTATTGATTGATACATGTGATCTCGACATATAAATGCTTGTACATTTGGTTGATTATTGTAGGTGATGAGAAGAAGATTTCACACCTCTTAGCACTGAAAGATCTTGGTGAGTTGAAAATATTCAAAGCAAATTTAACTGATGAAGGGAGCTTTGATGCCGCGGTAGAAGGCTGTGATGTTGTTTTCCTAGTCGCAACCCCTGTCAACTTTGCCTCTCAGGACCCTGAGGTAAGTTTTTTACGAATATATAGGAAGTATTGACTTTGATCTTTATAGTGATGATTAGTTAAGAAAGATTGGCCTTTAATTCACGTCTGATATTGACAGGCAGATATGATTAAGCCTGCAATGCAAGGAGTAATAAACGTATTGACAGCCTGCACGAAGGCAAAGTCTGTGAAACGCGTTATTATGACTTCATCTGCAGCTGCTGTTTCGATCAATAGTCTCACCGGGGATGGTCTTGTGACGAGCGAGGAGGATTGGACTGATGTTGATTTCCTCTACTCCAAAAAGCCACCTCTTTGGGTACTAAAACAAGTATATACAACCACATAAATTGAATGTGTCACACTTTAGATTATGATTGAACTTGTTCTTCAATAATTTACAGGGCTACCCTGTGTCTAAGACACTAGCCGAAAGGGAAGCCTGGAAATTTGCAAAGGAAAACAACCTCGATCTCATTACTGTGATACCATCTTTGATCACCGGTGCTGCATTCACTCCTGATGTCCCCAGCAGCATCGGTCTTGCTACATGCCTGTTAACAGGTCCATAATTCTTATCCTAAATGTACAAAAATAAATATTTTCATTAGTCCTGTAGTCATCAGACTCATTCTGCAGGAAATATGTTGCGTTTTTGCAGGAAATGAGTCCCTCATAAATGGTATGAAGGGTATGCAGTTACTGTCTGGTTCAATTTCGATTACACACGTAGAAGATGTTTGTCGTGCACACATTTTCCTAGCTGAGAACAAATCAGCTACAGGGCGTTACATCTGCTGTGCTGTTAACACTAGTGTTGTTGATCTCGCGAAGTTCTTAAGTAACAAGTACCCTCAGTATAATGTTCCTACAGAGTATAATTTCAGACTATTCTTCTTAGATGGGAGTTTATATTAACTTTGTAGCATTACAATGATTATGTATAACTCAAGGACAGTGATTTTATTCGTGTTACATTTTGGTTGATGACTGCAGTTTTGGAGAACTTCCTTCTAAGGCCAAGTTGATCCTTTCTTCAGAGAAGCTCGTTCACGAGGGATTCGAGTTCAAGTATGGGATTGAAGAGATTTATGACTTGACTGTGGAGTATCTGAAGAGCAAGGATTTATTGAAGAATTGAAGGGGAAATACAGCATCTAGCTTCTTAGCTCTATTTACTAGTACTATGTTTTGGACTGAAAGTTTTTGTACATTTTTATAATGATTTTCAGCTGTTTTTATCTACAATTATATAATAATCCTTTAGAGCCATTTGGAAAACTAAAAAATTGCAGCAAATTATCATCCATTTCACCAATACGAGTATGACTCTGAAAGGTGTGTCTCCACTAGGAAGATAATTAAGGGAGCACTTACTACAGAAAGATAGTAGTTTGTCAAAAGCTTAAAGCGGACATAAATTTAAATGCAATCGTTGTATAGCTTATGAAATGGTAATTACTCCGTAGATTATAACCAACTAATAATCATTTTATTTGAAATTAATTCCCAATTTCTCATAAATCCTCTTATTATTCATCAGTTATGATGCTGACATGTTGCAACTGTTGTATAATACGGAGTAATATTTTCGTGTAAAAAAAATTTATTGTGTTTTGGTTTTGGGGGTATAATTTAAATACCCCATATTTTCACAAGAAATCAAGAATTATGAAGGGTGCATAATATATACGAAGTATCAATCACTTTTAAATTTATAAATTAAATTGTCCCACATTGAGAAAGGTTTATTTAAGTTGGCTTGATTACTTTATTCATGGCATAACAACTCTTTTTATGTAAGAATAGCCCAACTGCCCAATAGTAAAAAAAGGCCATAGAGCCCAGAAAAATTCAGGTCCAATCCTTAAGGGAAGCAGTTAATCAATCAGATTTGCTTAAGTCAAAGTTTGATTAGTCTACAAATCTTTTAGAATATCATAGCATAAGTGCATAATAAGTAATCAACCTTCTTTATATGTTTGTTTTCCTTATTGTTGAAAAACCTACCCTGGTCAGTGGTCACTATTTCAATTACTTGCATAAGTGGCTAGGGTTGAATTTTTACTCTTCAAGATATAGGCCCTTTCATCTTATGATTTTTTTTTTCTCTCTTTTTTTTTTCTTCTTTTTTGACAAGAGCAACTAAAAGAGCAAAACTAAATAATACTAAAACTAACTAAACTAGTCTTGCACTCATTTGCCAAAATATGTGCCTTCCGGACTTGTTCCCTGCTTACTTTCCATATCACTATCTACGAGTAAAAATTTATATTCCGTAACCAATTTAAACTTTTAATTGGTCATATTTGTTTGAGAAATAATGGTTACTATATAAGTTGTCCTTATTAATGAACAAAACTAGTTTTTAGGCCCAGACGATGCCCTGAGTTACTGCATTATTTACATGATAAAAATCTAGATTTATATTTAATTTTTATTAAATGACATGTAATTAGTGGCTAACACCTTAGACTTTAAACTTAAGGTCGTGGGTTCAAATCTTGTAAGAACCATCCTTTTGAACAATCGAATTAAATAAGGGCGTGCCACATGGCTTAAACATATGGAGTAAAATAACAAAGAGAGCGCCACGTGCATTGACACTTAAACTTGTTTAGAAACGCCTTTTAATATATAGTATAGATGATACCTTTTGTATGTAAAGATTTTCTAACCATTTAGCGTTGAATTTGACTAATTTACCAGGCCATATTTTGCGTGTTTATTTGACTGAATTACGTAATATTAATTACTTTGGAAAGTAAGTTTGTAATAACTTGCATAAGAGGTTTATGGTTGAATCCTCATCCTCTTTCTCTCCAAGGTAGACCCATTCATCTTATTTATCTACGAACAAGTATCATAACTAGCTTAGTCTGAATCCGATTGGCCCTTTTTGTTTGTAACAAGATTGTTATTGTTGTGTACTTGTGTTCATGTTAATGAGCAAAATGGTCCCCTTTGTATGTAAGATTTCAGTTTGCTCATTAATGGTACTCTGTACATGCTTTCTAATCGTCTAGTATATTATCTGAGTTGGCCTACCATTTTTTGAAGTGCATACATGAATTGCATGGTCATAGATTCATATTACATGCTAGTCACAAGAAAAAGAAAAAAAAAGTGTGAACATTTCACACTTGTGCTACTAGTATTGATTTTGTCTCTATGTATGAATTATTTTCAAGAAACAACGTACCTATAGCTTTTTGATGTAACCTTAATCGTTGGCCATGTCGGTTGTGGTTGTGATTATGTAATTTACATCAAGGTGTACGTTGCACAGAAGAATTTTTTTTCTTATTTTATGATTAAATGAGGATGGTATTGCTCATTTAATTACCAAACTAGTGTGTAGTTTGAGCGTTACACCGGGTTACCGCTTTGATCAAATTTTCTCTTTATGATTTTTTTTAATTGTCTAAAGATTTTTTTTTATTTTTAATTTTTTTGTCAACTACGTATTATAATTGTGGTATCATAGGTTGTTTGAGTATGTTGTGAACAAATGTTTAACGTAATGTTACTAATTGATAGAGTATAGAATGACAATTTTAAATCCATTGTTTGGGAAATGTTGATTCTATTCCTCTAAGGGGCGGTTTGGTTCGCATAGGGTAAAAAGAATGGAATGAACAAAGGGAATGAAAGAGAATGGAATGAAAAACCATTCCATGTATGTAGTGTGTTATTTGTTTTAAAAAAAATAAAGGGAATCACCACACCACCACAACACCATCACACAACCCCCTTTTTCCTTCACTTTCCCACTTCTCTAGCCACCCTACCACCCAGCCATCACCTTGTCGAAATCCCCCAGAGCCCGTCGCACCTCCCCCACCCCTCCCCTCCCCTCCCCCGAAAATATCTCCCCCTCCTCGGAAAACCTTCCTTTAATCCCTTTCACCTTTCTTTCTCCTCTGAATCAGCCATTGCCGTCAATTCGAAGCTCATAAACCTTAATTATTCATCATCAATACCCTTCAAACCCCAGAAAATCCCAATTAAGAAATCCAACAAATTCTCGTTTTTCTTCAATTCGAACTTCGAATTGACGGGGTCGGGGAAGGTTTTCGAGGGATGGGGGAGGTGCGACAACCTCCAGCGAGGGGTGGGGGAGGTGCGAACACGGCAGTAAGTTTCGATGAGGGGTCGGGGAAGATTTTCGAGTGAGGTGCGAGCTTACTGGAGGTTGGCGAGTGGCGGAGAAGGGACGACGATAGCCAGGGGAAAGGCGGCAAAGTGGCTGGGTGGTGGCTGTGTAGTGGGGGTAGGGTAGAAGGGTGGTGGCTGGTGTAGGCATGGTGGTGTAATGGTGGCTAAGGAAAAGGAATGGAAAAGGCTAGAAGGGGTGGAGAATCAATGTAGAGTATTTTGGGTAAACTCAGAAATAAAAATGGGTAAAAGGAATGATTAAAAGTGACAAACAAACACCAATAAAAGGAATGAGGCCTGCTCATTCCCTTTCCCTTTGATTATTAACCCCAACCAAACGACCCCTTAATATTTTCCCAAGTTGTAATCTAGTTTTTCCTTTTTATTTTGTCTGTAACATGAATTATTATTGGTTAAGATGGTAAGGAGTTTGATCTTGTTTTCTTAAGGTTTGGTGTTCGAATCCCATGAGATGCTATGAGCAAAAAATAACTTTGGTGCATATTGTATCCGGACGTATATAAAAATTATCAATTATGTCTTCGTAATAACATTCGTGGTTAATGGTAATGGTAATAACATTTTTGGCTACTATACGTACAAACAAAGCCTTTTTCTTTAACCTTAAAAGATATGTGGCGTCATAAAAGACTTGAACTTCCTTTATTTCAAAGTAATAATTACAAACCTTCTAATGTAATACTTTATAATTTATAATTACTCCATATCTTGACAGTCGTAGACATATATGATACTCGTAGCTTTTATTTTAGATCCCGATACTCTTCTAATAATTTTATTACTTTTTTGACATAAAATTCTCTTCTAATAAGGCTATATAAAGGGATTAAAGGTTGTTAAGTTATGAACTCTATGTATTCTTGAAAGTTCGACTTAACTTTACTTCATTCTTTTTATTTACTGTTTTAGTCCCACATAATTTACTCTTTTTTATACTTTAACTTTATCCACTTTTTTCTTACACTCGGCCAGCCTTTTTACCCCTTCACTAACTTTGTTCATTTTTTATTTCAATCTAACACTGTTTTTCCATGTATTCCTACAAACAAAAGTACATACAATAAGTTAATCAAACTTTTGGTAACAGAGTGACTATGACCATCTCTTTCTATTTACAAGACGTCACAAACATGATGTAATTCCTTTGTGATCACTGGTCAGACACACAATAAAAATGAGAATGTCTTTCCCCGTTTACGTAGCATAAAATATGTGGTGAACACAATCCTTAGCTTGAATTTTCAAATCCTGATTTTCATAGCTAAAAAATCCAAAGAAAATTATTTCAGTAATTGTGTAGCCTATATATACCAGAAATATCACAGTTTCTAAGGTCCAAGATCAAGTTACACAACATACACATTAATATCTACACTAGTGAGCCAACATGAATAACACAAACTATATCCAAAACCAGTTGAACCAGCCAAATTGTGAGATGAAATCGGATTCATGTGGCGTAACACATGAACGACGAAGTGCTAATTATAAGCCAAACATCTGGAGCTATGATTTCGTTCAGTCCCTTACAAGTGAATTTACAGTACGTGAGACATGATATATAATCTACATATATATATATATATATTCGCGTTTTAGTTAGATGATCTTATATATTTCGTATATAGCTGTATACTCATTTTTTACTATTGGTTCGAGTTATGACTGTCAATGTCACATAACATGCCCCGGGGGTGGTTGTGGTGGATTTGGCCGAACACTGATTATCAAATTTATTCGCCTTTTAACTTGGCAGTTTAACTATTTTTTTTGTTACATAATCCACAATAAAATGCAGAGTACTATAACAAGAATTTTCTTATGCAGGAAAAAAAATACATAGAACGTGCAGAGAAGCTGAAAGTTAAGGTTATGCATATGTTAAGTGAAGTACCAGAGTTGTCGAAGCCACACATAGTCGAAACCATTAGGAAGCTCGGTCTGTCCAACGTATTACACATGGAAATCAGGGACACCCTTGATTCCATGGTTTCTAATTTGAACAGCAATGATAATGCTTGTTTTGAACAGGATATCCTTGGTACTTCACTAAGTTTTAGGCTTCTTCGGCAGCATGGCTATAATGTTTCGCAAGGTGATGAATCCTTGCATCTTAAAGCTTTAGAGTTAAGGCTGATTTATCTACAAAAATCGTTAATAAGAATAAGTACTGATATATTACATTTTTTGATTTCTCAGAAATGTTAGTTGATTTCATTGGTGAGATGGATTTCCTCATGGAAAACTCGAGTTCAAAATTCGACCTTAGAGGCATCCTTGAGTTGTTTGAGGCTTGTCACCTAGCTGTGGAAGGCGAAGAGCTGATGGAAAAGGCTAAGGCTTTTTCCCACAAGTATCTCACTGACAACTATTTGGACATGGATGTCAACCTTGCTAAACATGTTACTTTTGCCTTAGAAATTCCATGCCATAGAAAAGTCTTGTCGTTTGATGTCAGCCGCCAAATTCGTTATTATGAACTCAAAGATAATAAGAATCTAATATTACTTGAATTGGCTAAGCTAAATTTCAACATTGTACAAGCCATGCACTTGGAAGATCTCAAAGAAATGTCGCGGTATGGATATAATAATCTTAGCTTGAGTCCCTCCGTTTCTAACTGTTGTGAGACAAAAATAGTCGTAGTAGGTAGGGGTGAGCATGGATCGGATATCGAAAATTCCTATATTTGATATCCGTATCCGAAAATTCCTATATTTGATATCCGTATTCGATTCGAAAATTTTCGGATATCCGATATACGAATATCCGATAATTTTGGATTGGATAGCTCAAATATCCAATATCCCACCTTTTCAAATTATTGTTTAAAAATTCATTTAATGGATATCCGACTGTTTCAAATTATTGTTTAAAAATTCATTTAATGGCCAAATTAACTTTTTGTTAAGGAAAATTGATAGATAGAGTACTTGTATATTGAAATTGAGCTAAAATGAGAAGATCAAATAGACTTGAAAATTTTAAAATTCAACAACTAATTTCACCAATTTTAAAACAAAGAAATTTTACACATTGTCACAGATTACAGAACAAAAAAATTTAAGATAATTATCATTGAGATGAGAAGCCGCCGCTGGTGGAGGCGTGGAGCGGCCGTGAGAGTGAGGGAGTGGGATTTGAGAGCGGGCGCTGTCGATGGTGGTGATATGTGATGATGGGCTGACCTGGTGTTGCAACTCGAGGGAAGTCGTTGTGGTTGCGAATGTTGATGGCGGTGTGGCTGGAGGAGGGTGGAGCGACGCGTGAGGATCAAGGGGGAAGATGAGCAAGCCGTTGGTAGTTGGCTGGTGTAGATGTTGATGGAAGTGAATTGAGGGAGATCTTAAAAAAGAATGGTCACTGAGATTCTAAGAGGAAAGAGAGGAGAGAGAAGATAGAGAATCAGATAAGAGAGAGGGGGCGGTGGGGGAGTTTTTGAGGGAATGATTAGGGTTAGTTGGTTTGGGCCTTTTGGGTCTTTGTGTAGTATTTAGAGTAAGTCTTCACTAAAAAAGACTTCGTAAAAAATTAAGTGATTTTTTCGGATATTGGATATCCGATATCCGATCCGATATCTTAATTTTTAGGATCGGATATCTGATTTGAAGTCAAATTTGGATCGGATATCCATAATTTTCGGATCGAATACAGATCGGATCATCGGTTTTTTCGGATTTTCAGATAGTTTTGCTCAACCCTAATAGTAGGAACATTAATGTTGACATTTGTAAATCGTGTTTCCATGTTTTCAGGTGGTGGAAAAATCTTGGGCTTATAGAAAACATCAGCTTCACACGAGATCGATTAGTTGAGAGTTTCTTATGGACAGTTGGAGTCGCTTGTGAACCACAACATTCACTTCTCAGAAAATGCCTAACAAAAGTTGTAACTTTTGTACTTGTTCTTGATGATGCGTATGATATATATGGTTCTTTTGAAGAGCTAGAGTGTTTCACCAGGATTGTGGAGAGGTTGGTTTATAAGTATCTCAAATAACCTTAGATAGAAACGAAGGAACACCAAATTATCAGACACAGCCTCATATTCAGACTAGTACGTACACACATAGATGTAGCCACATAATTCATCATCCCTAGCTAAAAACACGTAACTTTTTACCTATTTGAATCAGATTGGTACTTACGGTTAAATTCTTACGTATTTGGGTCAATTTTAACCATTTTTGGGCAATGTTTAATGACATTTTTAGTTTGTTTATTACTCGTAATAATCAGTCGTTGCATTTCTAATATATGCATCACATTTTAGATGGGATTATAAAGAAGTCGAACAACTTCCAGAGTGCATGAAGATTTGCTTCCAGGCACTAGTAACAACTACTAATGAAATTGCTACTGATATCCAAAAAGCTAAAGGCTGGAATGACATATCGCCTTTCTTAAAAACTGGCGTAAGTTTTATGAACTATTTTTGATTGCTACTGCATATAAGAAAATTCGAGTTCTCAATTCTCATCAACAGATATGTTTTCGTTGTTAGTGGGCTGATTTTTGCAAAGCTCTGCTAAGGGAAGCTTGGTGGTACAAGAAGCGATACATACCATCACTCGACGATTATCTGAATTCAGCATGGATCTCTTCCTCTGGTCCTCTGCTTTCCCTTATTGCTCTTCTCTGCACTGCTGATTGTACATCAGAGGAGCTGAATGATAAGTGGGAAGACAGTCAAGATCTCATATATTACTCGTCGTTAATCATTCGACTCTTGAATGATCAAGGAACTTCAGCAGTAAGTACAAGAATTGAGTTAGTTTTGTTTATAAGAGGAAACTTAAACTTGTTGTACCTTATAGACCGGTCTGAGCTGTAAGGTAGGCCGATCTGTAAGGTACCATAACATAGCGCGTACTAATGTTTAATAGGCACTCGGCTTATACTGTATCTTACAGAATGTCATGGATATAAATGCAACACTAGGGTGTTCACAAAGTTTAAGAAAATTTATAGGGTTGGTGGGAGAGAGAAATTATAAAATAATAGTGGGTCATTGTCAAAAATAGTAGTGTTGCAATTATTATGAAACGGCTGAAAATATAAAGTGTTGCATTTAATATGAAACGGAGGGAGTAATAAGTATTAGGTTTGATGAGTAATTTTCATTTGTGTACACATACACTTAAGAGCTATAGTTCATGGTACTTATGTGGAATTTCTATTTTGAAGCGTATATACCTTTAATTTTATGTAATGATGAAAAAATTCGAGCTTGACTTTATGTTGTATTTCCCTCTTTCAATAGGCGGAACTTGAGAGGGGTGACGCACATTCATCCATCATGTGTTACATGGTAGGTGCGGGTGTAACAGAGGAGATAGCTAGGGAGCATATGAAAGATATAATCGACAGTGCTTGGAGTAAAATCAACATGGAGTTACTCAGTGCGACTTCAAGGGAGCAAACATTTGTGAATCTTGTTATAAACACTGCACGAGTATGTCATTTCATATACCAAAAAGGAGATGGTTTTAGCGTTCAAGATGGTGATACAAAGAACAAGATCAAACGTTTACTCATTGAACCACTCAAACTTTGAATTCGAATCATGAGATATTTATAATTAGAGATACGGAGTATAAATAATTAAAATCATGTATTTGCAAGAGTGAAATAAAGTCGAAATATTAATGAAGCTAAAAGAGAAAAAATGAAGTATAAAATGAAGTTTTTTTAGCTTACTGTTTATTGTAATATTCCGAGAGTGATGGATAGCTTAAGTGGTTATACCCTCTCGGTTTTAGGAGATCCTGAAATCGATTCTTATCTCGCCGTTGTATTCTCTAAATACCAAAAAAATCTATTGTAATATTCCCTTCGTCTATAAATAATATTCTTATAAAGTTTGAATACGCATATTGATTAAGGAATATAGGAGGGTGGAGTGAAAATGTAAAGAGAAAGAAAGGATAGTGAAGGCGGCACATCATATGAGTTTAGTATAAAAACTTTCCATTTTATGTAGCAACAGGATTTTATTCATTTGGAGGGAGTAATTTCTAAGCATCATGTCTCAATTCATTTAACATTGTCTATGTATCAAACGTAGTATTATAATGACTTGTCCTAGCATCCGAGCTAAAATCGAATTATTTGAAATTGAGAGTTGTTGCTGAAAACGCCTTAAATAACAGCGAGTCACTTTCTAAGTTTCTAGCTTCTTAGAACAGATCACAGATGTTGGATCAGAGAAGCACCAAATGGCAAAATAGATATATTATCATCACTCATCAGACAATTGTGAATCATCGTTAATAAAATAAGTAATTAATTAATAATATATGTTTAATTTAAATACCAGGAATAAAAAATAGGCCAACAACATAAACAAATTCTTCTCCCGTGAATCAATCTCTCACACTTCTTCTTCTCTCTCCTTCCCCCTTTCTGGGTTCATCGATTCCACCAATTCTTCATTCATTCATTCAACTTTTTCGCTCTTTTCCCCTTTCTCTCTCTCTCCGGATTTCCCAGATTCTGTAAATTTTTTAGGGTTTCGATTTCAGTTGGAGAGAGAGAGAAAGTGTGTGAAAAATGTCGAAGAAGAAAACTTGCGGCAGCACCATGACTCTCAAGGATTTTCATGGCGGTTCTATCCCATCTGACCTTCCTCTTCCTTCTGCACCTGGCGTGTATGTTCTTCTATTCTTATTGATTCAGTTTGATTTTGATTTTATATGTAGAAATTAATGATTTTGATGAGATAATCGTTTGCCCTAAGATCTGAGCTATCTGGGTTTCAATTTGATTTTCGTTTTTTAGCTATTTGATTGTAATTTGTGTGGAAAAAGATGTTTTTAGTGTGTTTCTTTTTATTGGATCGGATCTGTGATTGAAAACCCTAGCTTGATATTGCTTATGCGAATGGAAACAGGATTGCGAGGCCGACTGATCGACCGGGTTTTGATCGACAAAGCTCATGGGGAAACCCAATGGGGGGTCGATCTGACCATCGATTGCGCCCGAGCTCGTCGGGTTCGATTAGGAGTTTGGATGATAATAAGACCCCTTTTCTTACTAGTACTGCTAACATAGGTAGGAATTTCGATGAGGATGAAAGGAAGCCGCTTGATGGGGGTGCGTCTGCTCCTCGTAGGACTGTGAATGATGATAGTAGTATTGGGGTTTCGATTCGGTCTGACCCTCGAGCTGATGGTGGAAAGTTTTCTGGGCAACCGAGTTTGGGGCCTGTGGTGCCTCATACGGGGGGATCTGGGGGGAGTTCTTACTCGGCTAGGGTTGTTGAGGGAGGCCATTCAGGTGCAGGTGGGAGTTCTCGGCCAAATGCGTGGGGTGTCAAGAAAGAGACTCGTGTTGTGTCTGATGTTGGGTCATCTCCGTGGAGTGGGCAGAGTACTGTTTCTAAGTTTGCACAAGCAAGTGCACTAGACCAGATTTCCTCGGGGAGATGGCAGACTAAGCCAGTGCAACATCAGGTGGATGTAGAGGTCATTAGGTCATCTGATTCGCCTAATAGTTTGAGTGGGAGGGAGAGTGACTCTTATGGTGGTGGTGTGAACATTTCTTGTGAAAGGGAATATAATGACACTACATTGGTGAGGCATGTTGGAAGGGGTCTTGCACTAGAAGATGGTGTTCGTGGTGGTTTTAAGGAGATGCCTGGTGTTGAGAGGGTGCATTCTCCTGTGCAGAATTCTGTGCTGTTTACTAACGAGGGTCAACCAGCTCACCCTGATGGCAAGTATGGAGGTCCTCTGTTGCAGCAGCCTCCAGAAGTGTCTGAAAGGCCTAAGTTGAAACTACTGCCAAGAACCAAGCCTTTGGATGTCCAAGAGCCATCTTCTGTTGACTATAGGCAGGTATGATAATTTGATGATTGGCTGATGTCTAGGCTGTAGGTACTCTATTGTGAATGCTTATGGTAATTGTTGTGCCCATCTTTCTGTTTTTATGAAGGGTTTTCAACAACCTATTGATACTGGTCACTCAGACAGAATCCATGGCAATGCAAGTCATGTGAAACCTAGACCAAGTAGTAGTGAAGCAAACCAGGGGAAACCTGGAGTAAGTGGCAATGAAGCAGCAGGGCATCAGGTTGTGGAGCGTCCAAAATTGAACTTAAAGCCACGTTCACAGCCAGCTGACAATGTAGTGGGAAATACTCAAAGAGAAAGGTAAGTTCCTTGCTAAATTCCTTGGATGCTTCAGGAAGCTCATTTTACCTGCACTCTTCTGTGGATTATTAACAATCAGTTTTAAGTACCGCACCCTTGGATGGCCACCAAATTTACCTTTCTTTGCCATCAATTTTCTTTTGGCAGTTAAACTGTGATGTAGTTACTAAATCCAATCTATATTTTGTAATTTTCTAGTGATTCTCCTTACTTTTGATTTTCTATTATTTGGACAATATGTACTTGTATTGCTGAGTTTGTGAATCATTTCACTTTGACATAGGCAGCTTGCCCAGTTGCTTCTGATTTGTGGTAGCCTGACATCTGAGCAATACTTTCGCCGTACTTTGTTCTGCTATTTTTACAACTTGAGCATTTTCTTAGGGTAAGGGAGGGAGGGTGGGGTTCTTTGGGTTATAGCTTATAGCATGTGATTTGAATTTTTGATCAAGTTTGATGATTCATTTTAAGCGAGTCTTCGTGTTTTCTACATATTGCTTACAAGTGCTTTTATGTTCTGGTAGATTCAGCCAGAGTTCCCTTCCTTAACCTTCCTATAAGGGGATAGAGGGAGAAGGTGGGTGGGGGGGTGGGAGGGTGGGAGGGGAAGTGGTTCCTGATACTTTTAGGAGGTATCTGTGGTGTTTGTGTTTTGGAGGTTTAGTTAATCCTTTTTTTGTAAAAGAACAAATAAATAAAACATATGACCATGAGTCTCAGGTAGGTTGATTGAGTAGGCTGTTCTGATTATCATAAGACCCCTATAACTTATATTTAACTTTTAGTAGCCTCTTATTAGCCAGCAGATGAAGTTCTTAGGTTCATTGTGGCATTCCCAAACCTAAATCGGCCATTTAAGCATTTCTCCCTGGCCATTTGTTTAAATTATAATCTGAAGTAAGAGTAATACTGCTGAGAAGATTCATGAAGCCATGTGGCATCACCGCATCAGCAATGCCATTTTTCACTATGCCTTTCATAACTTCACATAATTTTCAGACCCAGCTGCAACTGTAAGCTGCATTATGGTGCATCTGCCTAGTCACATGCTGTCATCCTTGTTTGCACATTCCAGACATGTTTCCCAAGGCAAACAATGTTTCAGTTGGCATTATTTCTCAGTATTCTCACACCTTAACCTCTTTAAGAAATATATTTACAAATTGCACCCTAGCTACCACAGGACTTTTAGAGAAGGCTAATTCTGTATGTTCTTGCTGCCCCATCTGCATTGAACATATGCACTGATTTATCATTTTTCTGTGTCTCAAATGATGGAGAAGATGTTCCTGATATGTTACACCACTCTTTTCCCTCATCTTACAAAAGATAAAAATCATGAGATAACTTAGCTTTCTGTTCAGCTCTCTGTTATTTTGTTAATTGTGTGTGACTCAATTTGGTATTGATAGGCTTTTCTATGGCTACAAAAAATATAGGATATGGTGGAGGTTGTGTTTATGGGTGATCAAAGGTAGGGGAAGATGTGAATATGAAAGCTTTGTATTAATTTACTTAATTTAAATGGTTCCATGTATTCTATGTGTTTATTGTGAAGTAGTAGGCAAAATGCTTGTCAATTTTCTAATGGAAGCAAATTATAAGTTATTGAAGGGGCAGACTGTGTATCAAATCTTTCCTTAAGTTAGATCAGGATATGAGGCATTGTGGTAGGGTTGAGGTTGATTTTGAAGGGCAAGGTTACAGATCAACAATGTGATGTAGACTTATTTAGTTACTGTCTTATGGTGACAGGAAGGTACTTTGTTAGTGTTCTTGCTGATATTTGTGTTTTGAGTTAAGTCTAAGCCATGGGTTGTGGTTGATTTTGAAAGGCAAAGTTACAGATCAACAATGTGATGGAGAATTATTTAGTGACTGTCTTATGGTGACAGGTAGGAATTGTGTTTATGCTTCACTGATTTTTGTGGTTTGGGTTAAGTCTAAACTCTAAACTTCTAAAGCAACAGGGGTGGTTAGAAGCTGTGGTTTTACAATTGCTGTCATTGAGTCCATTTTATTTAGCGATTTTTATGCCACCCGAGCTGTGTTATATTCATTTTAAGTTATGGTGACTAATTGTAGATGCACTTTGGGACTAAGGCTTTGTTGATGTTGCTGCTGCCATGTTAAATGGACCAAGGCAAAGCCCACAATAGCATATTGAAATTGAAGTCTAAATTGTGCAACGCTGCCCCTCTGTTTTGGGTGGATGGCTAGGGTGGGAGGGTAAACAGTAGGTATAAAGTTTATAGAGATTGCACTTGCCTTTTGATGTGTATTAATGTTTTACCAGAAGTGTCCTTCAAAAAGAAAGCTTTTCCAGTTATGTGCATCATGATTTTTTCAAATTTTTACTAGTGGAATCCACATTGGATTGATCATATAATTAGTTGAACATACAGAGGTCGAGAGGAGCTTATGAAGTAAAAAAGGGGAGTTTTCCATCATTTTATGTTCATTGATATGAATTGGCAGTATAGGCATATGGACAGTCTTAATATTTTGGGCTTCCTATCACCCCATGGTTTCCTTACACTAGAATTTTTCTGCTGATTCATTTTCTACCATTACATTGTTTCTTCACTTAATTCTCAACATGTATTTTGTCCTGTTTATAAGGCTGTATTCTGGTCTATATCGAATGGTCTTTGTTTAGAAGACTAAAATGTTTATTATGCGGGATTAATATGTTGTGCTGAGATGTGATTTCCTAAATCTTGATAAAATTGGCTTTGGAGTTGATTATATGTTTGTATTAATGCAGGAAGGCTGTGTTTGGTGGTGCTCGGCCAAGGGAAATGGTAAATGTTCAAATTCAAGATTATCTTGCGAGCCTTTATTTTTTCTTTATATACTTGTGTTTTAATACTCAGACTCGTCTAGGAATGTCCTTGTTCAACTAGTGTCCAAAACTCCAAATGTTCGGATTTACTTCTTTGACATGGTTCAGTGGACAGCAGTTGGCATGGAGACTGATGAGTTAAACTGAGTTATGAGGTGACTGGCTAGAGACTTGAGCTGACATTCTTAAACACGTTTAGTTATGAGGTTGAAATTAAGGACTAGTTTGCTACTCCTAGAATGAGGGCAGACTGAAAACATTGAAATTGCTCAAGGGAAGGTGAAAAGCCCTTTACCTTTTCTCTAGGATATAGAAAGCTTTCTTTTGCTTCAGGGCGTGGGGCTTGCAGTTGAGGGGGTGTGGTGCATTTGAAGCAGTAAAAGGAAATACCAGGGTCCCTATGTTAAATATTTATTGATGAATATTTATTTATTCTTTTCTTATGGGTGGGGGGGGGGGTGTTTAATTATCTGTTTTTGTCCTAACAACTATTTTTACATGGCTAAGATTTTGAAGGAGCGTGGTGTTCATGATGTTATCAACATCCATGATGATGCACAAGGTCCAAGCCGGTAATGATATTACACTTCCCCATGTATATTTTAACCACAAAATTGATGTAATCTGTGTATCATATCTAAAACGCAGAATGATTTTTCTTAACTCTACATAAATTACTAAAGCTTCTATAATTCATTTCTATGTGCTTACTTGTATGGATTATTGATTATTTGTGTAGGATTAAAAATGATTCCCCTCGTGCTGAAGTAGTAGCTCCTGCACATGGTAATACCTCACGCCAGGGTGAAAGGATCGATAATCTTTCCATTGATCAGAGGACTGGCAGAGGCCATGAGAAGAAAGACCAAAGAGGAGATATCCAGAGAGCTGATGTGCAAAGAAAGAATTGGCGTAATGAAAACTGGAGAAGTGGCCGAGAGACCGAGAAGCACCAGCAGGAGAGGCAACCTTCACCAGAGACTTGGCGCAAGCCTGTTGAACAGCCAAAGCCTAGTGACACTGACAGCTCTGGACTGCGTTTTGGAAAGGCTGTTTCTGCTGTTGATCTGGCACAAGCTTTTTCAAGATCAGTATCAGGTCCCAAGCCTGTCGATCAATTATCTGGTCAAAGGGGACTTCCTGCGCAAAAGGGGCTCCCTGTTCGTTCACAGGTGCCTTTTTCAAGGCTTACCAGCTCAACAAGACCTCAGATCAATGGTTACTGATTGGTTTAAACAATTGCTTGAGAGATCGCTCCATCGCGGGGGAGAGGTTACAGGAATTTGCTGCTTGTGTTGGATCAAGAGAAGTAGAGAGGGAAATGAGATTAGGAATATGCCTGAAACATGGTGAATAATAAGGGGATTTTCAGCCGTCTTTGCTTTTTTGTTGGATCGTTGAGTCCCAATGAGCAATCCGCTTGCACATTTGTTTTTTCTTGTCCGGTAGAGGATTCAGGTCCTGTGATAGGCAAGGAACTGACTGGTAGTTGCTCAGTTATTGGCAAGTCAAAGCAGGGGGGTGCTTCGATAATCTGCCTCATACCCATTTGATATGAATGATATTGGTTCATTACTGTTTCAGATGATTACTTGGGTTTTTGTAGACTTGCCTTCGAGCATGTCTCTGAAATGTCTTTGATGTATTTGAATGTATGCAGATCAAATTTCATTGGACTCATCTTGAATTTCTGGCCAGTATATGCTTGTGCACCATTTTTTAGCATTCCGTGCATAGTTTTAGGTGTATTATGTTAAAATTATTGTACAATTCAGTCCATTAACACAGTAAGTCCAAAAATTAGTGGCAACCTATATCAAATTTAAAGAAATTAGTCGGTACAATCGTTGTACATGACCGAAGCAGACTGCAATTGACCATAGGTAGAAAAAGATGCATCACTAACTTGCTAGTCTTGATAAAGGTCAAGACAGGTTAATTAGCATTTAGCAAGGCCAATAAATGACGCGTTCTTAGCTCGACTTACAAGGCGACGAAGACTTTTATTACGAGCATTTTTTTTAATTCAATAATGATTGGTTTATGGCTTCTTAAAGGATTGAGGAGTCTTCGTACCAATCATAGTTGTTGAAGCGATGATGAAGTTCTTACCTCTTGTTCCTCTTTGCTGTCTTCTTTTTGGCATTTCGCCTCTTCTTGTCGCTCCTACTCCGACGTTGCTATTTCAGGTATGTCTTTATCCGATCATGGTAATTTTTTTTTTTTTATGTCAATGATTTTTTATGGCTAATATTCATGGTCTCTAAGATAACATCATTTAACAAGAAAATATCGCTTGAATAGGGATTCAATTGGGAGTCATGTAATAAACAAGGAGGATTGTACAACTCTCTCATGAACTCCGTTGATGATCTTGCTAGAGCTGGAGTCACACATATTTGGCTTCCTCCACCTAGCCACTCGGTTGCTCCTCAGGGTATGGTCTTTTATCATACATTCGACATGGAAATATAAACCAGAAAAAAAAAAAAACAAAAAACTGTATTCTTATTTATATATTTTCTAACAATTTTGTTATGATAGAATTCAGTTATGTTTTATAATTCATCTCTTTGAATTGCAGGGTATTTGCCAGGAAGATTGTATGATCTTGATGCTTCTCAATACGGAAACAAGCTTCAGCTGAAGACATTGATTAAAGCTTTTCATCAAAAGGGAATCAAATGTATTGCTGATATAGTGATAAACCATAGGTGTGCAGACTACAAAGATGCAAGAGGGATATATTGTATATTCGAAGGAGGAACTCCGGATGATCGCCTAGATTGGGGTCCTTGGGCTATTTGTAGGGATGATATTGAATATTCAGATGGCACTGGCCACCTAGATACCGGAGCTAGTTATCCTGCTGCTCCTGATATCGATCATCTGAATTTACGTGTACAGAAAGAGCTGTCAGATTGGATGAATTGGTTGAAAACTGAGATTGGTTTCAGTGGTTGGAGGTTGGATTATGTTAAAGGTTATGCACCTAACATAACCAAGATTTATGTAAAGCAGACTAAACCGGACTTTGCTGTAGGAGAACTTTGGAACTCGATTTCTACTCAAGATGGTAAGCCGGTGTATAATCAAGATGCACATAGAAATGAGCTAGCTACATGGGTTGAAAATGCTGGTGGAGGTGTTGTTACTGCGTTCGATTTTACTACCAAAGGTATCTTGCAAGCTGCAGTCCTAGACGAATGGTGGCGAATGAAGGACTCGTATGGGCAACCGAGTGGAATGATTGGAATTTCATCAAGACATGCTGTTACCTTCATTGATAACCATGACACTGGATCTACTCAAAATAGGTGGCCGTTCCCATCGGATAAAGTTATGCTAGGATATGCTTATATTCTTACTCATCCCGGAATTCCATCAATTGTAAGTATTGTCACGAGTATGATACCGATTTGTAACGTTCTTTGTCGAATTATATTACATTGTTTTAAGTATCTTTAAGACTAACCACAATTTATATTTTGTGATTTTACAGTTCTATGATCATTTTTTCGAATGGGGACTAAAGGAGGAAATCGTTAAGTTGGCTTCAATCAGGGCAAGAAATGGTATATGTGAATCAAGTAGAGTGAAAATATTGGCCTCGGATTCTGACCTTTACGTCGCCATGATTGATGAAAAGATTATTGTTAAAACTGGTTCAAGATATGATGTTGGTGACCTTGTTCCATCAAATTTTAAGATTGCTACTTCAGGAAACGATTACGCCGTGTGGGAGAGGGAAAGCTTAGTTGTAATATGAACGTTGACAATTTGATTGTCAACGGTTGCTTCAAAGTACTTGTCTTGCATAATTATACTCTTGCATTTATAATTAATTTTCATGTATGTATTTCTTTGATCTTTAGATGCTCATAAAGAGTAGTCCAATATGTAAAATCGATAGACCTTTAAAGGACAATTTAATTACAGAGTATATAGACAAGATTCGATCCTATATTTTAGTACAACTCTAAAGATATATTACCGACAAAGCGAGCAGACGTCCGCGATAAGAATTTTACAAGTTTAGCTGAATAATGTGCTCAAAGGTGTTCTTTAATCAACATTTAGTCAAAACTCTATCATAGTATCATAACGTGAGATAGAATATGAAAGAAATGATCTAACTAACTATTTCTATATTAATTTTAGGGTATTTTGATTTTTACCACCTTCAAATAACCAAATAATTGAATTTACCACCTCCAAAAAAAAAAGATTTACTTTACCACCTCATAAAAAAATTAAACATCAGTTTTACCACCAATCACCTCCAACTAACGGATTCCGTCCAAAAATCCGTTAGTGGGGCCTACCTTGCACACGTGTCACCATATTATTGGGTAAGCTTTAGAAAAAAAATTAAAAAAAACAAAAAAAAAATTAAAAAACCTCATCCATCAATTGGTGGCTGCTGCCACCGTCGAGACCCCACCACCGGACCGACTACGACCAGCCCCACCACCTGACCGCTACGACCAGCCCCCACCACCTAACCGCTACCAGCCACCGTCGGGACCCACAGCCACCACACCGATTTCGACCTCAAAACCCTAGCCACCACCTAACAGCTACGACCAACCCCACCACCTAACCGCTACCACCGCACCGCAGACCACAGCCGCGCCGATTTCGACCCCCTTTCCACCAATTTCCGACCTCAAAACCCTAGTCAACACCTAATAGCTACGACCAACCCACCACCTAACCGCTACCACCGCACCGCACACCACAGCCGCGTCGATTTCGACCCCCTTTCCACCAATTTCCGACCTCAAAACCCTAGTCAACACCTAATAGCTACGACCAACCCACCACCTAATCGCTACCACCGCACCGCACACCACAGCCGCACCGATTTCTACCCCTTTCCACCAAATTCCGACCTCAAAACCCTAGCCACCACCTAACAGCTACGACCAACCCCACCACCATCCAAACCCAGACCAGAAACAACCGCCACCCAGACGCGAAACCACCCCGACTCAAAACCACCACCACCCACCAGAAACCACGCCAGCCAGACGCGAAACCATCGCGACTCGAAACCACCACCACCCAGACGCGAAACCCACACGAAATTCCGACCAACCGAGGTAGTTGATTTCGTTGCTGGTTGGTTGACATGGAAGATCGGGGAAGATGAAGAAGAAACGTCAAAAATGTGGGCCCTACTAACGGATTCATGGACGGAATCTGGTAGTTGGTGGTAAAATCGATTTTTTGGAAATTTTGGTGGTGGTAAAGTAAATCTTTTTTTTTTGGAGGTGGTAAATTCAATTATTTGGTTATTTGAAGGTGGTAAAAATCAAAATACCCTTAATTTTATAGATTGGTAAGCAGAGTACTTTTTCCCATTTTCCAGGCAATTACATATAAATGGAATGATTTAAATTGTTCATTTCAGTTTCCCACTTTGGGCATGAGAGAGTTTATTTAATAAATTACCCTTTTTTATGGCATATATTCAACAAGTTTTTTCCACAAGTTAAAATGTGAGTTTTTTTTTTTTACTCTCCTGTCCCATATGGCCATATTATGTTCTTATTTCTTAACAAGCTTTTTCCACGACTCCACAAGATATAAAATGATATACGTAGTTTTTAGGATTACATATAAGAAACTAAAAAAATACAACGTACATTATTCAAAACGTCTTTATACCTATTGATGTGTAATTTTGTCATAAACTTTTAAAGTTAAATTCACATACACTCAATTTTTTCTATCTATTTATATTTTTCCTAAAATTTATGTTAAACTGGTTTGTGCCTTTTGTGGCAAGTATACGAAAAAAAAAATGGAAGGAATATTTTTTATTAATGTCAGCCACTACTCCATAATTATTAACCATAATTGGCGCCTAGAAGTGTTGCTTGCATACCGGCAAGGTGGGGCGAAGGATAAAGATTATTGGATAGCGACTTGTTATAACTATTTTTGTTCACTCTTGAAGTGTTTTGTTATACAATAAGGTAGGCGAAATTATAATTTTTAATGATCACATATTTGTCAAGATTTGTGTTGAATTATAGTGTGAATTTATCTTTATTCCCTTGTTAAGTGGGATTTTTATTCTAAACATGCCATTCAGTAATTAGATAATCTCCGTAAAAAAAAAAAAAAAAAAAAAAAAAAAAAAAAAAGTAATTAGAAAATCAATTAATCATGACTTCATGAGCAAAAGGAGTAACCATCTTACTAATATTTTTATTTAAACAAAGATAGGGCAATTGCATTAGTATGAAGAATGTCCATCTTATAAACATTTGTAATATAACGCCCTGTCATGTTTTCATTTACATGGACTCTACGATGTGTAAATGACCATATTGAATGGAAATTGTGAGAGAATGTAAAATCATATCCAGAATAATTAACATGACAATATTGTTGAGACTCTTGAGAGTATTGAACACTCTAGTTTTTGTCAAGCTACTTAATAATTTAAACAATACTTGTTTCCGATATATATGTCATTGTTAAAATTTAACTGGGGTAATAACATAAACATAATCAATAATGGTATTTTCATACATGTGGAAAAGAACGACACCCAAGTGGGAAAACACCAACTAGAACCTCAAATACTTATAAAAAATGCAATCAATTGACAAGATTAAATGATTAATCAACTTTTGTTAGCATTAGTTCATACATTACGGACCTACCATCTCAAAAAGACACCATAACCGGATTTATACCTTTATTATTAACGAACATTAGTGCTTATAAACAGTTGATTAACATACCCAAGAATAATTTTTTTAATTGAAAAAAATATTAGGAAAAGCGAATCTTATTTCAGGGATCAATGAAAATTAAATAGATGACAATTTTGTCCACAAGTGGTTGGTTTTTTCTGGGATGGTCAACTTTTATCAACTGAATAAATTTATTAGTCTAATGTAAGACAGGTTTTTTTGCTTATCTTTGTTTTATGTTTTGTCTCTAAACTTGAAAAGTTGAAATTAGTGCAAAAAACACAAAATTCCACAACTTAAAATTTCTACAAAGAAGCTTCTGTTTCTTTTTCAGTTCCACCCTATTCTATATTTCTATGTTGTTGTCTTTCACATCTTCATTCTTAATCACCATAAATAATTCAAAATTTAGACATAATTTTGTTTTAATTACTTGTTCTCGAACATCATTATGGAAATTAATAGTGACCTTCAAGTAGATGTCAATGGCCAACACATTTTTTGGGCGAACAAGGTAATTTTTTTTTTTTTTTAATCATATTACATTATATTTGCATGTTATTACGTATATAAAATATAAGGTTTGCCTATATTATTATCCATTTACTACATAGTTGGTACATTGTCTTACAATTTTGTGGTGTATAAACTTTTTTTTTTTTTTTTTTTTTTTTTTTTTTGGCAGGAAATTTATGCTCAATTTTCTAGTAAGTTGAGCAATATATTTGAGAAAAGGTGCAAAAATGGTGGTAAGGAGATGAAAGTAATATTCCAAGACTTTCCGGGTGGACCGGCCGGATTTGAGCTTATCACAAGGTTCTTCTACAACAATGGTGCCATTGACATAACTCATTCGAACGTATTGTTTCTACACCATGTAGCTAGATACTTGGAAATGAACAAGGTTGTGTTTGGAAGGCCTAGTTTGATGGATCGAACCGAGAAATTTCTCGAGGGAGTCGATTTATGGGATTGGTCCGAGCTCTTACTAGCATTGACTGACGGTCAACGTTTATTGATCGATATCAATCCAGTTTCTTCGGTCCGAATGTTAGTAGGTGAGGTTGTGGAGAGGCTTGCATCGCGTTGTTTAACAACACCTTCCTCTCTTTCTTCTAAGTGCTCGAGTTTTCGATCCTCATGTGATTCTAAGAGCACCCTAAGTAATAAAAGTGGCTATTTTCGTATGTTTTGGTGGTTTGAGGATCTTTCAACGACTCTCAATATCGATTTGATTGAGTTATTGGTAAAGAAAATGGTCCTAGAGAAATTCGATCATCTTACAATAAGCAAGTTCATTTTCTACTATCAAAGGGTGAGAGTTCTTCGTGTTACAAATATAGTTGTAAGGGCTAAAATCGTCGAAAAATTAATCAACCTACTTTCTCTCCTTGATAAGAGGATTATTTCAATCAAAGGATTGTTTGAGACCTTGAGGATTGCTTCAAATTTGAAGCTAACACAACCCCACAAGAGTAAACTCGAGATTTTAATTGGTTTGCAGCTTGATCAAGCGACATTAGATGATTTACTTCTTCCATTTCCACTAAGAAAAACCAAGAAATGTACTATGTACAATGTGAATATTGTACTAAGGTTTTTGAAGAATTTTCTTTTGGATGGAAACATTAGTCATCATAAGCTTTGCTCATATCGATTGAAAAGAGTAGCGCGGTTGGTGGATTCATATGCTAGCGAAATTGCACCGGATCATCGATTGAAGCCCTCCATGTTTGTTGCACTTACCATGGTGATCCCAGATTCTGCTCGCGACTCTTGTGACAAGATATATCAAGCTATTGAAATCTTTCTTGAGGTAACCATGCATTTTATGTCATAAAAATATTATTAATTTTGTTATTAGTACTTGGTCTTTTACTTTGTCATAAAAATATATATGATCTCAATATTTTTTTATTTTTTTTATTTTTATATTAGTACTTAGTCTTTTACTTTGATTATTTTTTGTAGGTTCATCCAAAACTCAATGAAGAACAAAAGACTCAAATATGTGCAGCATTGAACTACAACAAGCTTTCGCCACAAGTACTAAACCGGTTGTCTAGAAACAATAGTTTTCCGTTGTTAGCGATTGTACAAGCCGTAATACATCAAAATCCTACACTAAAACGCTCGGTCAAGGACACCAATCACCTCAAAGTATTTAGGAATTTGAGTTGTAGGGGTCATGAAGCGAAATCGTTCGCAACTAGGGATGAAGTTCTTGTCAAAGAGTTAGCCAATAACGAGAAGTTTAGAGTGCATCTACAAGAAATGGGATGGACAGTTGTAGAATTAGAAAATATTTTTGGTAAGTTACAAAGTCATTATGTCACAAATGCCATGACAACACCAAAAGTGTGTTGTGTACATAATGTTAAACATCTTCCAAAGCTTTGTTCATAATGGTAAGTGTTAGGATTATTTAGGACCTTAGTTATTGTACTACTTCATGCTTCATCATTGTGGTAAACTTTTGGGGCTTAGACATCAGTAAATGAAAATTATGGATAGGAAAACTCTTTTTTTTTTTTTTTTTTTTCCCAATTTCTTTATGTGTTTTTTTTTTTACAAGAAATTTCTTTATGTGTTGGATAAACTAATAATGTTCCTTAATTTTTTTTTATTTTTTTTTTGCATGTCAAGCCTCAAAGCAAGCCCAAAATTTTCTCTAGTTGAAGTTAATTGATTGCCCTTCTTCATTGGGCTAAGAAAACTACACTTTTTGAAATGCAAATAAGTAAAAAGTATTATGGTACAGTAACAATACACATTGATGTGTGTTTTATTTCTTTTGGTGCGTATATAATACGTTTAACTATTTTTAGTTATTATTTTTGAACTATGTAGCACTAAAGTGACTTGAGTTTTGGTAAAATTATAAAAAAAAAAAAAAAAAATAACCATGTCGGAAATGAGAAAACATTAAGTTTTAGTCATTTTTAAGCTTCATTAACATATAATATCATTTCTAAGCTTCATTAACGCAGAAACACCGGGTAGCGAAATACTAGAAATAAATTTCAAGCCTTTTTTTAGCCTAGATTATGAACTTTGTGCGTTACATTAGGTGATGTATGTGTTTGTATTCGTCAATTGACGATGATGGTTAGACAAAGTTGACTATTAGCTAGGGTTGACAACTAATGGAAAACTTTAGGGGGGGGGGGGGGGGTGACAAATTCGTAAGGCTGATTTGGAAGAAAACTTTACCTTTTGGTCAAAAAGTTGGCAAGCTAGCTTAACTCCAAATAGGGTGGTTCAGTTTGTTGAACGAATTATTTGGAGTTCCAAGATTGATAAAATATTGTACTTTGTATATTATATTGTGTCATTATTTAGAAGGTTTTTGAACCAATTAATTAGGATATCTATGTTCATATTGGAAAATGCAAATAATTTGAATTTATAAAGTTACAAGTGGGCACCAAACCTATTTATTTTCCTTTTCTTTTAGTAAAGTACTCCGTAATACTTCCTTCATTTTAATTATAATATTGCAATAACTAGAATTTTACACTATTTATCAAGCTTGTTTGACCACATATTATGATTTATACGTTAAGTAAAATATAGTCATTTGAGATCTTGTTAGATTCATCTTGTAAAATACTTTCACAATATCATCTTTTTATAATTTTTACTCTTATATAATTATAGATATTTAACATATAAAATGTGATTTCAGATGCGTTATTTCATCTTTGTTGTAATATTTGTGGAACAGAGAAGGTAAGTAATTTCTTCTGAAGAACTATGGTTCATGTTGAGTAAATTTTGCATTGGATGCGGCTTTGAATACGCTTATTGTGGACCTAAGTAGACCACAAACACCACATTAACAGTCTGTCTAAAGTTTTAATTCTATATTTAAAGTTGTAGCTAGGATGCATGTAATTACGAGTATTAAGTTTTCATACCATCGAATTACATGAGTTCTAAACAAGTTACATATGTTTCTAAATTTTTTTGTTTTGACTTTTTTTTTTTTTTAAAAAAAAATTTACACAATAATTATAGTTTATACAATAAATAACTTTTAAAGAAGGAGGGAGTAGTATGTATAGTATGTATGAGTTGGAGACTTACTGTTTAGTAAATTCTTTCTTGCATTCTCTACTTGTTTTTTGGGAACTTATATTTGTACTACCTCCATTTCATATTTTTTTGCAACTTTGGAATATTTTATGTCTCACAAATAATACCTCAAAGTTATAAAAAATATGAACGGAGGTAGTAATTATTTTGAACAAAGTTAAATCTAAAAGAAAAAGAAATAAGTGCATTTTACATAGATCAAAATATGAACAAATAATTCTGTTACAACTAGCCATAGCTAATTTACTCAGTAGATTAATTTCAACCCAAATAAGTTTATCTTTTAAAAATAAAATTAAGTTACACGAGGAATAAGCTACTTTAAGCAAGGATTAAACCAAAAAAAATTTATGTTCAATAGAATAAGATGACAAAGCTTCCATTGTCTCTGTTCTTCTCTTCGCGTAACTCTAGATTATGACAGGCAATGGGGAAGATAACCCAAATTATATATACAAATACATAAAAAAATAAAATAAAAAATGATGCATGTTTGTTTGATTAGAATGTCTGCAAGTTTAAGAATAGTTTGAATGAACAAACATCTAAAATTTCACTACGCAATTAATGACACTCTATTCAATACAAACAGACAAACCTTGATTGTAGTAATTGAGAACTTGCTTTTTAGAAATTCCGATTTCTTTTGGGAGTAAGAGACCTCATTAATAATCTCCACTTAAGTCAATTTAGTATTAATGTACAATGCTTTCTTTAAATAAATAAATAAATAAATAAATACAATGCTTTATCTAATGTGTTTTTTTTTTTTTCACCAAAAATTAGTTCTTGGCTAGCCAATAGCCATGCATACATAAGTTTCCTTGCACATCACAGTTAATATTTCCCCTCGACACTCTTTCCATTTTAATATATACCTTGTCTCCTATAACTAATTCCATTTTTGCAAAATAAATATACCATTACATGACTGATTGACTTATTGACCACGTGACTAGTAAGTAATCGAACTTTTGGTAATGAATGGAGGGAGCAATATTTATTGCGTGACAATTGATATACTCAACTAATCAAAAGTCTGTGGGCTACTTCATCACCAATTGGTAATAAAATGGTCCTCGATGGCTTGGATTTTATGCTCAAGAAGCTAATTTAATTTACGTTAAATCTCGGTTCCTTGGTCGATCTTTAGCTAATGTACTTCCTTTTTTCAGTCTTACACTTTTTTTTTTGTTAAACTGCTTCATTTTAATATAATACACCTTTATGATTCTTAGATCACTCAAAACTTCAACTCCATAATATACAAAGTATAATATATCTCTCCTTTAAAGGAAATTTATTTATATAGGATATGAGTCACATGATAGAAGAAAAACCCAGTTCATTCATAGCTGAGTTTATATGACTGAAACATCAACATAAAAACCAACAAACAGACTGAAAAAAAAGGCCTTATTTAATCCCAAAGCCTCAAAGATGCATTGAAAGCGCATCTATCAGCAGAGGGTTTACAAACGAATAGGCCCAAAACTAGTTTCGTACAAGATAATACGCCATAGTGTCACACCCGCAATTTACTTGGCTTCAGGCAGAGTCATAATCGCCTCGAATTTGGGTTTATAAGCGTTGCCAATGGAGCCAGTCAAGTATCCCCCTTCTTCCTTGACCTGGTTCACCAATTTCCCTTTACTCAGCTTGTTGTCGAGAATTTGCCAAGTTCCTACACTCAGTGCCTGTTCGTAGTGCCCTGGTTCGCGAATTTCAGTATACTCCTATAATCAAATTTATGAACGTTACAAGAGGATTGATATAGATCATTGTAAAATCACTAGCCAAATAGGTCATTTGGTGTTTATATAATCCATTAAACAGGCCACAAAATGAGGGGAAAAACCGCGGAAACGATGATGATTTCCACTTGCGATTATTAGCCGCTTAAATAGTGTATGATATAGAGTTTAAAATGAGGCTCAAAAGATTTAAAATTTTGCGCATATACTTATCTATTTACTTTTCCTTGCCTCTGAATAATTAACATTTTTGATTTTTTTCACTATCCACATAATAACTTTAACTATAGATTTTTAATAACATACGGACTAATAAAAAACAAATTTTACCATGAAATTTATTGTAAAATAGACACAAATACAAAGTTTCATTATATTACCTTTATATTTTTTAATAAAATTTTCATATTTATATAATGTTTAAATAGTGTATTGACATGTATGTCAAGTTTAACTGTGTCAATTGTTCTACAACGGAGGGATTAACAAACTAACTGGTACTCCTCCATACGTTGCGTATAACTAAATGTTTGCCCGAGTTAATTGTTCACGAATGTACACGCGTACTAATACGGAGGATGAAATTAAAGTAAGATGCCTAGGGGAATAAGTGACAAATACAATAATTAAGTAGTACTCCGTACTAAGTTACCTGGTTGGTGGGGCCTGAAGAAGTGTTAGAAAACCCCATAAACCAGTGTTGTTCCTTGCCTTGATTGTTGAGGGCAGAGTATACAATGCCGGCTCTTGAACTCTTTTCCCGGTTAGAGTATTGACCGTGCAAGAACGCACCCCATTGCCCGTTCACAACGGTCACCGGGTATGCAGCCTGGCCAAGACGTCCCTTCCAGTCACGAGCAATCACGAAAGTCATAGTATCACCCGTTGCATTGTAAATCAGACACATTGTGCTCACAGCGTCATCCCCAAATCGACACTGCAGCTTCTCCACGTAGTTTCGAGCATCCATGGACCATGGCCTTGCCATCGGCGTTCACCTTCTCTAGTGCAACCTTTGCTCGGTCTTGCTAGGTGATCGAGTTCTTGCCTTGATATTCAAGCATCACTCTCAAGGTTGCTGACATCAATAATCCTCAAACTATCTTATGTGTTATTCTCACATTAAAAATTTCCCTCCAATTCTATATGTGATGTTATTAATTATTAATGATTTTTTTTAGTTTTATTTTTTATTTACACTTTTGACTTCAATGCATAAGTGTATGTGTCTATATGAAATTCAATTAACCAACCTTCTCTCCTAAATTATAGTTTTACATACCTAATTTGTTTGATGTTTAATGGTGGTTTCAATTTTTTTTTTTTTTACTTTTCTTAAATGTAAATTATTTTTATATCTAATTCTAATCTTCATATACCGAGTACAATGTAATGCAACTGAACATAAATTACAAGAAAGACTAATTATAATCGTGTATCGCACAGGGATAACCTAATTCGCCATTAAAGAATGTTGTTTTAACTTTCATTTGGTGTAGTACTATGTCATAAATTGTTGTTAAAGCAATTTCCTATTGTAATAGTGACAGTTCTTGCCACCGGAGCATGTGTATCAAATAATTGTTACTACGGGTGCTTGCCTATAAAGCCATAGACCAGGCCACCAATAACCGAGCCTTATATGCTTTATCAAGATTCCCTGTATCTTCTTTTCCATCCATTTACAATATAAAGGTTTGCAATCGGAGGGTAAATCTGATAAAATCTAAGTAGTGTATTACCCATTATTGAATCCATTTCATCATTTATTGCTTCTTTCGGATAGAGGGAGACATATTTTTGCTTGATTTAGCTGTGCACAAATGAAATTATAAGAAAAGTGCGTGAAAGGGTGACTTCCTCAACTAACAGACTAGCAAGCTAAGCTACTTCATCACCAATTGGTGTGGGTCGTCTAAGTGGCATTACTGCCACTAACGTCTTGTGCCTTGATCTACAATTACACACTTGTATATAATGTTAAATTGCAAGTTTGACTGTCTAATCTTTTATTGATTATGTTATTTCATGTTGGTATGATAATTTAACTCTACAATTACACACTTGTATATAATGTTAAATTGCAAATTTGACTGTCTAGTCTTTTATTGATTTTTTTTTTTATTGATTATGTTATTTACCTTTTTGTAAAAACATAAATTACTCCTATCTCATTTTCACTAATTAACCTAACGATAAAAATTGGGTGAGTCGGACTCACGATGAGTTCAATATATCTGACAATAATAATCTAATGTATGACAATAATATTCTAATATATGGCATTAATATTCTAATATATGACATTAATAGTCTAATATCTGACGTTAATAATCTAATATTTGACATTAATAATTAATGTCAGATATTAGACTTCTCATGTTAGATATATATTAGATTATTAATGTCAGATATAAGATTATTAATGTCAAATATTACGTCAGATATTAGAATATTAATGTCATATATTAGAATATTATTGTCAGATATATTAGACTCACAGTGAGTCCGGTCTCACGCAAAAAACTTCTCTTAAATTTTCGTTTATCTAAATTTTATAAATTATAACTTTTAGCACAGTTCGCTATAACTAATTTTACTAAATAAAATTGGAATTTTATTTTAATAAATTATAACTTACTTTGTACTTTTTAGGAATGTAATTTTTTTTTTTTTTGACAGGTTTTAGGAATGTAATTTAAAGAGATAGAAGTATAGAACACACTCTGTAAAATAAAAAATAAAAAAACCAGCTCGTTTGTGTGCGGCTAGCCACACCGTATGGCCGCTTGTAAAATAATAAAATAACCCTTGTTATACTAATCGGGTAATCTTTTTAACATTGATCTGGTAACCCCTATAACACTAAAGAAGTAAACCCCATGATCATTGACCACACCGTGTAACCAGCCACATATAAGAATTTGCGTAAAAAAAGATACGGGAGGTTGTACAATGTAGTGATGTACTAGCTAGTACAACTAGGTTGTATTATTATTTTTTAAAAAAAGGAAAAAGAAAAAGGAAGTTTGGGCTAGTTGGGGCTGTTGTATTGTCAAAGACTCAAAGTATACCCCATGAATCCACGATAAAGCCCACTAATAGCTTTTGTTTCAAATTTTGTGAAACGAGCTGAGTTACCATTGAATACTGTCACCACAATTAGGAAAGTAAACTCTCCATTGACAAAAATTCTCACATTCAACAAAGTGAACATTAGCAGCTCATGAAAAGAGAATTAAATTTTTCTTTCACTAAAAAATAAAAATAAAAAAATAAAAATAAAGGGTAGAGATTAAAATTTGGGAAATCTATATCGATCATGATTATAAATGTTTGCTCAATTTTTTTTGTGACATTTTAGATATAAATTGTTAAATTTCAACTGTTTAATGGACCTAGGCCGCATCCTTTGAGTAATAAAAAGGAGATTATATAGTGCGATAATTTACTAGCTCACGGGAGATTTCATCCTAAAATCATTTGATTATAGGAGAAGTAATTTGTAGCCTTATTTATGTGACATGCGGCAAATTATATGTGGGTTGTTCGTTTAATTTCATTTGATCACGTACTAAGACGACCGGTCATTAGTTTTTACTTTATAGAGCGACGATGAAAGGCGAGGATTGAGGATCACGATTTTATTTTTTTGCATAAACTGTTACATATTGTTGAAAGGTCTAGTCTGTTTACGCTGATGAGCAATCGAACACTGAGGAGGACACTTAGTACAATTCAATAGTTCATTCCTACAAAACGTCAATTCAAGGTGGCGTTGTCAATCGAGCTTTTATTCAACAAAAAACGTTTTTCGGCTGTTTATCAAACAATATTCGACCTTTTTTTTTGGTGCGTTCATATCCACTAAAAATGATACGAGTAATCAGTCACGGATTTTTAAACATTTTCTATTGGGGGTCGAAATTTTTAACAAGCTCTAATATGCATCATAGCATTTCACAAACAATAATTGTTTCGTACACCTGGGTATATCATGCGCATGGTACACCCGGAAGAACATCACTCTATGAATAAAAGAACATTACCTATAAATAGAAGAACATTACATATAAATAAAAGAACATTGCCTATAAATAAAAGAACATTACATATAAATAAAAAAATCGTAGTTATAATAATTTATTATACATTACAAACGAACATAGAGTACATCAAAAAGAACGTTACTTATAAAATAAAGCACATTACATACAATAAAAGAACATAACTTAAAAATAAAAGAACATTACATATAAATATAAAAGAACATTATTTTTCTGAAAAAGAACGTTACATATTAATAATGGAAAAATGCTACTATCCAAACCCATGGAAGAAGATAATGAACAACAATGATAGTGCCAAAAATTCAAACAGTCAAGTAATTTCATGATAATAAAGCTTTATATGAACAACAAACATTATTACAAAACACAAAATATAGGTAAAAATAACGAGCAAAGAGAGAATTCACTATTGAAGCACAACCTAGGGTTTCATATTTATGAAGATGAACAAAGATGAACAAAGAAAGAGAAGTCATACCTCAAATGAGTAGAAAACCCTTGTAAAGTGAATTAATAGTGGAAATCAAGCAAGTTTGAACACTCAATGGCAAGTTTTTTTAGCCAAAATCAAAAATACCCAAAATTCTCAAATCATGCAAATTCGAAAATTTGGTTGTGAAATTCGGATTTTGCATTGGAGTGTAAAATCTAGTATAAATGTGTTTGTGAGTGATGAATTAAGCACGTAAAAGCTATAAAAATCAAGAAATAAAATAGAAGAATTGAAGTTAGAGGGAGAGGAGAGAGAGTATCGAAGAGAGAGAAAATGAATGGGTGAAATGAACATTACATATAAAATAAAGAACATTACATATAAATGAGGCTTCATAAAAAAAGAGCATTACATATAAATAAAAGAACATTAAAATTGTACCAATGTTTTTTTTATATGTAATGTACTTCCGGGTGTACCATGCACATGGTACACCCCCCTCTACCATACTATTATCACTTCACAAATATTAAATAAATTGAATTTAATATTTCGTATCAAGCAATTATCTGATAAACAAGAAAAAAAAATGATAAATTGACTCAATTGCACAATTAATTTATGCGTTTATAATCATTTATGATTTGTAGTGTCTGACCTTATATATGGTATACATAGTTTTCCATACAAAGTTTGATTTAAGTGTTAAAAGGATGGAAAAAATCTTTTTTTTTTACATAACTAAAGAATTTCAATACCATATGTTGAGTTAATTTTGATAACATGAATTGACAATCATTCGCAATTTTTTTTAATCGTATGGAGACATGAAGTAAGCACCTGCAATAGTGTTGCATGCTCATAGGGATATAGAGAGGAGAGTCAGTAATAATAAAACGGTAAAAATGGTTCACTTTATCATTATTAGTTGTCAGATTGTTAAAAAAAACTCTACTTTTAATAATACCTACACTTCTTATTTTATATTAGTATTTAAAGCTTATGTGGTAGTTGGGTTAATTTTCTTGTTTTGGGCTTCTTTGTCATAGGGCCCAATATTTTTTTTCAAAGTGAGAGAAATTAGTGGTTTAATATAGAGAGAGAAACAATGGAAAATTTTAAATTTTGAAGTGATTCAATGTTATTACGAAGTTGTTACGATGAATCTTTTAATAAAATATGTAATTGGCGAATCTGTTTTTGAGAGAAAAAGTATTTTCCTTTTTTGTGTTATTTTTTGAGGTTGAAAAAGATGTTCTTTAAATTACTATAAATGTTCTTTTATCATTTACAGGATCCATATTCATTTTTTTTTAAAATTGGAATAAAATACGTTTTTTGAGTCTAATCAATATGTTCTTTGGCTCTGAATTATATGTTGTTTACATAACAAATTAATTATGTTCTTTAAGGTATGTAGATTAAAAATGTTCTTTGAATAATATGTTCTATATGTTTATTTGAAAATTGAAGTTTTGAAAATAAAGTTTTAAATTTTGATATTTCAAAAAAAAAATATGTTTTAAATTTTGAAAATTGAAATGAAACCTTGAATTATTTTTTGGAAAAAAAAAAAAATTAGAAGAGAAATTCTATAAACTGAATATTTTTTAATGATTTAACTTTTAATAAGTGATAAAAATCAATAGTAATTATCTTTACCTTTTTTGAAAATTCAATCTCAGAAATTATCTTCTTCTTTATATTTCAATGTTGTGTTCTTTTATATACTTGTGATGTTCTTTGTTATAATAAGCGATGTTTTTTTCCGCTTTTATCTGGGTGTACCGGGTGTACAAACCACCGATTATAAATTTAGTACTCCGTAACGATTTTAGCCCCAAGACCCAATAGACCCAGTAGATATGGACACATGCGTACTCATTTATTAAACCGAGTACAAAATCACATTTTAAACCTGGGACCTTTCGTAGAAGCAAAAATCTGGGACCTTAAGTGGTCAACGCTTCAGACTAACGCGGATCAATCAAGGACTGAAGGTCATTTCACGACTCAAATCATTGTAAAAGTATTATTGATGGGAAAAATAGTTATTTTCATTATTTGAATTTAATTTTACTATTTATTATTCCGTACTTCATCAGTTTTTTCATTTTACATGTGATAAAATGAAAAATCACATTTTACATTGTGTCAGACACCGATATTCGTGATACACACGACGATACGTTTCGGATCGTATCTTATTATGATATGGATTGTTTTTAGTGAGAAAATTCAAGTAAAGTAAGATAAATAAGGTAATTGTTAAATAATATGGGTGCCTTCATATATAGCTTATTGTTAATATGATACAATATGATCTAATGAGAGGACGGAATGACAAATATATGGTCAAATTTTACAAAAAAAATATATTATATGAATTTTAGCATCCCGTACCCGTATCCCTTATTTTGAGATAGACGTTTTTCCGTATCCATTTTATACTCGTATCCGTGTTAATACCCGTTCTTGTGCAACCTAGGATAAAACAACCATTTAACAGTCGGACTAGTGAAAGACTAGGATTGTGATAATATCTGCTTCATTACTATAAATAAGGCTGTCTTCTCCTCGTATTTTACAAACTAAAACAGCAAGTGAAAAAAAAAAAAAATTATAATTCCCCTTTAAATAAAAATTTCTATTACTCTTAAAATTCCCAAATTAATTAGCCACTTAATTTTCATAATGACGACCCAAATACAAGAAATTACATCAATTAAGGGAAATTCAGCCCTTGTAAAGCAGAGCTTTTTCGACCAGTCCCATAATATTTCCTTCCCAGTTGAGTAATCTAATCTTATTTAATCTTTATTATTGCATTTTTATTTTTGGTCGAATAAACGGCAATATAAACTACAAATGGGGTTGATTATCTCATCTTTGAAAAACTATGGTTGTACTCCGTAGTTTATTAAGCTTGTATAGCTCTAATTCCGACAAGTTTATTAGATTTAGCTTATTATCATATAAAAGAATACAAGTTATGTAACTGTTATTTTATTATTTCCATTATTTACAGCAAGAGTATCAGTTTCAGCAGCTGGTCAAGAAGATAAAGGAAACAATGGCGAGCAAATCGATTGAAGGCGGTGTTGATCACGTAGAAGAGTTGGTTATGATTGATGCCATACAAAGGTTAGGACTCGAATGTTACTTTCGAGACGATATCCATGGTGTACTGAGAAAATGTAGCGAAACCGGTAGTGAAGGGGGTGGTGATAACCTTCATGTTGTTGCTCTTCGCTTTCGGCTACTGAGACAAGCAGGATACAATGTACAAGCAGGTTAATTGCCTAAAGTTTTATGCTATCTTTTTTTGTGTTTGCAACTTTGATTTGATGATTATACACTAATTAAACATTTTATTTTCATTGACATATTACTAACCATAAAAAATTCAAACCTGCAATACACATATAATAAAAAAGGCAAAAAATGTAACGTATAGTAAAGTTCTTCGTAATTGATTAAAGGGTTACAACTTTCATATTTTCTTATGGGAGACTTAGTGACTCATACTAATGTTTAATTTTTCTTACTTTTTCAAAATAAAAAAAAATGTACTTAAGATTTGATAGTGGGTAGGACAGTGATGGATTATTTATGACTATATTTAAGAATGGACCTTATCACATACAACTAGCTTAGTAAATTATGGAATAGAGAGCATTATAAAACAATTATACAACCAATTTCTTTGCAATAAAGTTGTCATATGTTTTGGTGATTATTTGATTAGTATATAAATCAATTATGGGTTTCAATCACCAGTTTAAATTTTTGGTTGAATTAGTCTATTAAGATGGTATCAGAGCCAACATGATACAAAGGTCATGGATTCAAATCTCATTCACCCCTACTTTGAAGTGGAATATTTCACGTTAGGTGTGAGGGGGCCAATGCCGCATCCAGGGGGCGTAATAGTGTATATAAATCCATCCCGGGGTTTAGCCATGCTCTTAAATTTTTTGTTGATTGGTCCGTTAACAATATTATCTCTTCATTTAGAAATTATGACACCACTGATATGTAAAATTTTGGTATTGTTTTACACAGACACTTTCAAAAAGTTCAAGGACAACAATGGGAGATTCAAACAAGAGCTTGTGAAAGACACGAACGGGCTAATGAGTCTTTTTGAGGCATCGGAGCTGGGCATCCCAGGAGATCAAATACTTGATGAAGCTAGTGAATTTACATGGAATCTCCTAAAGACGTCTGTGGAGCATGTCAAAAGATCTGATGAGACCGTGATAATAAGAAACACGCTTAACAATCCATTTCATAAAAGCCTTCCTAGACTTACTGCAAAGAAACAAATACACAATTTTAAAACTTTGCTAAATTCTTTACATGATGACTGTTATGTTATGAATGAGTGGATCGAAGATATACAAGAACTAGCAAAAATTGATGTCAACATGTCTCAAACCACCCTTAAAAATGAAATGAATCAAGTATCTAGGTACGTAATATAATTTCAAAAAAAATCCCCTAAATAAATAATCATTCATGTAACTTTTTATGTTCATTCTACTTAGGTGGTGGAACAAACTTCACGTGGCTGAGGTGTTAGAGCATGCAAGAAACCAACCAGTAAAATGGCATATGTGGTCCTCGGTCGCCCTCCCTGGCCCGGATAAGGCAGATCTAAGAACAGAACTCACAAAATCGATATCTTTTGTTTATATCATCGACGATATTTTTGATGTGTATGGAAAACTCGAGGAGCTCACTCTCTTTACTGAAGCTGTCAATAGATGGGAATATGCCAACATCAAAGGCTTACCGGACTACATGAAAAATTGCCTTAATGCACTTTTTGACACTACAACGGAGATGAGCCACAAAATTTACATTAAACATGGATGGAACCCTAAAGATTATTTACAAAACGCGGTAAGTTCATGAATCTCTTACTAATCTTCCAATTTGTTAATGGCGGAGTCATTATAAGTCGTACCTCCTTTCAAAATCCTACGTGCATTATTGTTATATAAGGAATGATATTTATGTGTTGTATTTGTTGATATTCAGTGGGCAGAGTTATGCAATGCTTTCTTAGTAGAAGCAAGATGGTTTGCTTCCGAGCATTTGCCAACAATTAAGGAGTATTTGAAGAACGGAGTGGTTAGTTCTGGTGTTTATGTTGTTTTTGCAACCCTTTTCTCACTCTTGGGTGAAGCAAGAAATGTTAAAGACACAAATACTTGGAACAACCATCCTAGAATTGCTTCTATGACGGGTACACTTCTTCGTCTTTGGGATGACCTAGGGAGTGCCAAGGTATGTCATGTATTGCTTTAGTTTTGTAGTACATTATTTGTTAAACTGTCTCATACAAGATTTTGTTTTTCGAACCTTACTAAAATATGTTACTTTAAATTTTAGGATGAGGATCAAGATGGTTATGATGGATCAATTGTAGCGTGTTACATGAATGAGTACCAAGAAAGCACAGAAGAATGTGCGCGTGAACAAGTTCTAGGGATGATTTCGGAAGCATGGAAGTACCTCAATGAAGAGTGCCTATCTCAGTCTCCATTTTCAACAGATATAAAAAACGCTTTGCTTAATTTAGCAAGGATGATTCCGATTATGTACAAATATGATGACAACCATCGTCTGCCAAGCCTTGAGAAACATATGAACTCATTGCTTAATGAGTAAACCAATTAAGATAAAAAAATCTAGTCATCTAATCAATCTTAAACGATTGATCTTTGTAAGTAATTACACCAAATTAATAAGGGTCATTTTCTTTTATTTATTATGGAGCAAATATATATACTACGAAGTACTATGTAAGTGTTATGTTTAGCGATCTATTCTTCGTTAAAAAAAAAACAAAAAAAAAAAAAAAAAGAAAAGTTGGATGAATTGAAGTTTACTTATCTTACCCAGATTCTTGATTCAACATGGTAAGGTTTAGCCCTTTTTGGATTGACAATAAGTAGTGCTCGATCAAATTAAAACTAATTTCATACAGAATCACAAGGTCATATACCCTTATCTGCTTTAGGTTAAATACAACTATTTAAATTGTACGGATAACTTAGCTTAGGTGCATAAGCAGTACGGCACGATCTGGTATGGTGGCATATGACCTTGGACTATGCATATATGTATTGAACAATGAAATTTTCAACACGACGAGATATGTACATCATGAACCGGGCCTAGCTAATCCCATTGTTCATAGCTTTGTTAAGAGACATGATCCATATTTATCTTAAGCATAACCATTAAAACACAAAAATATTACGAAGTAAATTATAAAAAATGACAGGTCAAAAATAATAATATATCACATAATTAATAATATTGATACATGATTTCATTTACACTTCAAAGAAATATCTTTTGAATTTGATAAAATGAATATACTTGTATCTATTAACTGTATACAACATATTTAAATAAATTAATAATAACAACACAAATTACTTATATGTAGTATTAAAAAAAAAGAGAACAATAATAATAATAATAACACAAATTCTAATTTGTGATAAAAAGAATTTATCAATCAATCAATAATCAATAACTATATACTAAAAGACACACCAGCAATGACACGTGTCATTTTTTAGTGAATATACGCAATATATTTTCTTCCAAAATTTAGGAAAAAAATCGTACAAAAATATATTTACCAATTTAGATATCTTATCACATATTTATATAAATTCCTATATAAGTAATTGCTTTTTAATGTATAATGATTATTTATAGAAAAAAATCATGAATATATATCTTTCAACCTAACATAATTGGTGAATGAAAAATTATCAAATGTGAATAAAAAAAATATATACAGTCAGGGTTCAAAATAGAAGAAAGCTCGCAATAAAAAAAATATATTTTAAGTTGCTTGATTTGGGATAAAACAAGAAATAGATTTTGGACCAGAGAAATTATTTTTTATATTTAAATACAGTTTTAAATTAATACTCCATAACAAAGAGTGAAAAACTGTGCATGATACGAGATCTAACCTAGTACATTCATATTAGGAACATTCATAATAATCAATTTATACAACACATTTAAGAAAATAAATTCCCTGGCCTACATACAAGATAAAATTAAACTTTGAATTAAAGGTGTAACTGCCTAAAATAGAAAAACTTCCAAACAATCCAATATGGTAATAATGTATGCCCCATGAAAGTGATATGACCTTATGTCCTGATTGTATATCCGCCCCAGAAGTTTCATTTTCACCATAAAGACCAAACTTGAGAATTTGACAATTATTGGTTGTTTTTTCAGTCCAATTCATTCTCTAAAATAACGTTTTCCTCAACAACAACAACAATAACAACAACAACAACAACAATAATAATAATAATAATAATAATATGGATTTTTTTTTGTGAAAAACTACCTAATAAAGTCCAAAATTTGCGAAAAACTACCTAATAAAAAAAATGTTGTAATTAACTACCTATTAAAGTGTAAAATATTGTAATTGATTACCTCCCACCGAATTCTCAGCCTTGACTTTTTTCCTCCGGCATTGACTCATCATTTCCTCCCCTTTTTATCCCCAAATTTTACCACGACAACCAAAATCAACCGCCATTACCAATCACCAATTCACGCCCCTGCTCCACCGCATACACCAAGCAGCACCCGCAACAAAACCGCAGCCTAGCTATCTCTCTTGTCTCGCCCACAACACGACAACAATAGCTATTGCTGCCACCACTCACCACCATCAATCAACTTCAGCTCACATCACAGCCACAACTCCCACTCATCCGGCCGCAATAATCACACCTCCATTGCAGCAGCCCCATCTCCACCTCTCGCTACCATATGCCACTGTTCACCACCCGCACCACAACTCTCAACACTAACAACCCCAATGGCCACAAAACCACCATTGCCGCCCAACATTAGGCCAAAAATTAGAGCAAAGCAAGAAGTCTAGTGCCGAATTCAGCCCTTATAACCCCCAAAATCCCTAATTGTACTTTTTATCTCCAACCTTTGAGGCAAATTCTTCTTTTCTAGATTCTAATTTAGGTTTATTTTCTCTAACATTACTAGAAATCAGTCGATTTTCAACAGATAGGTTCTGACAGACTTGAAAATCCATCGAAAAATACAAAATTTCTGATGGATTTAATTTTCGTCGAACATCTGTCTGAAATTTTCGAAGGAATTGAAATCCATTGGTAGAAACTTCGGAAATGATGTATTTACCGGCCTTAAATAACATCGAAAATTTCCAACGGAATTTAAACCCCTTTCTGACGAATTTATAGTTAAAAAAAAAACCAAAACCCTAATTTAATTTGTTCGACGCCCCTCCCCCTCTCATTTCCCATTTCTCCTTTCTCTGATCTCATCCCCTCTTCTCTCCCTCTTCTCTTTCTCTCTCCTCTCCTTTTCTTTTCCCTTCTCTTATCTCTTTCTCATGCATGCCCCTTTCCTCTCCTCTCCTCTCATCTCTCTTCCCTTCTATGATCTCACTACTAAAAATGAAGGTTTTTGCGACCGTCGAAATGGTCGGTGATAATAGCAAAAACGGACGTTGAAAATAGTTACGACCGTCAACGGTTGTAACATGACGTTCGTTATACACTTGGTCGCAAAAAAACATTATTACGACTGATTAACGGTCGCAAATTTATTGCGATCGTTTCCTTTATTCTTAACAAACGATTGAAAACGATCGCAAATAATATTAATTGCGACCATTTTTGTGGTGTTCGCAAAATTTCAGATTTGCGGTCGCTAAAAGTTTTAAAAAAATTTAAACGAATGCACCTTACTGTCTGTCGTGCCAGCCCAACCCCACAGCCACTTCTCACCATAAACCACCATCACCAACACCACCGCCCTCTACCTACCACCCTAATAAACTTCTACCCACCACCACCCATACAACCCTTGACCCATAACACCCACAAATTACCAACACACAATGAAACCCATAATAAACAAAATCATGAAAATAAAAATTCAAACAAAAAGCAAGAAAATTCAAACAAAAAATCTTGAAAATTAGAACAAAAAATCAACAAAATTCAAACAAAAAATCAACAAAATTTGAACACAACATCAACAAAATTCAAACAAAAAATCGAAAAAAATTTGTATAAATATAAACATGCATATTCGAACAAAAAACAAAATAAAACCACAAAAATCGAAAATAAAGAAAAACAAACAAAATTTTCAGAAAATTCAACATACCTTTCCCAATAATTATTCCTTTTTGTGTTTATATGGTCACTTTCGACCATGAAACTCCATATTTGGAATTTTTATGGTCGAATTTGACCATGAACACCAAATTCACTTGTTGCTCAAACCCTTAGACCAAAAGATGAAAAGAAAGAGTGAGGAAAATAAGGAGAGAGGAAGCGTGAAGAAGGCAAGCGCCGAGCTCGGCCTTCATAGAACAGAGGGAGAAGGAGAGGCCTAAAAAAGAGAAGAGAAAGGAAAGAGAAGAAGTAAAATTGCTCAAATCTAGAATTTCCTCCATTCCATTTGTTGCAGATCTGAAAGGATTGGAGAGAGAAATTTTGACTTCTTTTGCTTCTCTTGTGTTCACTGGATGAAAATACAATGTAAAATTAGGGTTAGAGAAAGGAAAGATAAAGGAGAGAGAAAAAGAGAAGCGTGAAAAAAGAGAGAAAGGAAAAGAGAGAAAGGGAAAGGAAGAAAGGAAAAGAGAGAAAGGATAGAGGAGCGGTGGATCATGAAAATTAGGGTTTGGGTGAGTTGGGCTCCGTATTGCGACGGCTAAAAGCGGTCGCAAAACTGCGACCGTTTCAAAAATCGGTCACAATTTATACAATTTGCGACCGCTTTTAACAGACGTAATAGGATTATAATTTATTTCAAATTATTTTACACAACTATATTATTAAAAAAATGTTTAAATACCTTTACGACTGTTTAATAGCCCAAAAACGGTCGCAAATCTGCGATCGCTCTAAAAACGGTCGTAATATTGCTACCGCATAAAAATCGATCGCATATTTCATATTTTGCGACCGTTTCCTTGAATGTTATAGAAAAACGGACGCAATTTAACCGAATTTTAGTAGTGTCTCTTTCTCACCCCTCTTTTTCTTGCTCAAGCAAATAATGGTGGTGGTTTAAAACAAATTAATGGTTTTTAAGGTCAAATTCGACCATGATGAAAATTCTAGATCTACAGTTTTCATGGTCGAATTTGGCCTTATTAAACCAAGTTCGAGATGAAATTTGAAGCTAATGATTTTTACGGTATGTTTTCATGTTTTTAATTTTTGTTTTTGAGTTTTTTATTAATTTTTTGGCTGTGGTGGTGGTTTTGGTCGTTTGTGGTCATGGTTTTAGGTGGGTGGGTTTAATTAGATGTGGGTTCGATCAGGGTTAATTAGGGTTTGGGTGTGGGTTCGGTCAAGGTTAGGGTTTGGGTGTAGGAACGGTTAGGGTTAGGGTGGGTTGGGCTTAAGGTTTGGTCAGAGTTAGTTAGGGTTTGGATATGGGTTCGGTCAGGGTTAGGGTGGGTTTGAGTTTGGGTGTGAGTGTAGGTCAAGGTTAGTTAGGGTTTGGGTGTGGGTTCGGTCAGGGTTAGGCTTTGGGTGTAGGTGTGGGTTCGATCAGGGTTAGGGTGAGTTTGGGTAATGGTTTTAGGTGGGTGGATCTGGGTGGCTGGTGGCGTGGCGTATGGGGGTTGGTGGCTGTGAGTTAGTGGGTATGGGGATTGGTGGTGGGTTTTGTGAATGTGTAGCAGTAGGGAGTGAGTGCTTGGTTGTGTGATGAGTGAGGGTTTGAAGGTGCTGGCGTGGGCAGTGGGTATGGTGTGGTGGAGTTTAGGCCTTGAGGTGGTGAAGGATTAGGTGTGTAGGTGAGGTGAAAGGGGGGGCGGCAGAGGATGCAATATGCGTGGGTGGGTGTGGGGTGGTGCGGTGGTTTTTTTTCGGTTGACTTTTCCGACAAAATTGTGTCCATCGTAAATTTTCGTCGGACTTTTTTAGGCCGGAGAAATATGTTCTGACGTCTAAAAAGGTCGTTTTTTCCGACAGATACATTTACGACGACAAGTATTCGATGAAATTCCATCGAAAACACGTGTTCCGACGGAAAACAAGGTGTTTCCGACGGAATAATTCCGTCGAAAATTGCCTGTTTTCTAGCAGTGTAATTAATGTTTTTGCAATGGTTTTTGATTGAAACCCTTTTACAATTGATGATTTTTATCCCAAAAATTAATGATTGAAACCTTTTTTTTTTTTAATGCGTTTACCAAAGCCATTAACCATTTTACTCGAAGAAAATGGCTAATTTTGTCACTTAATGAAAGAGATGAATAGTGCCAATTTTGTACTTGAAAATGAAAGAAAAAAGTCCAAACTTACCAAATCATGTTATTTGATATGCTAAAGTTTTAATGCCTGTTCATCATACTTCTACAATTTTTGTCAAATTAGTGTGGTTGAGGGAGCGATAATGAGGAAAGAGAGGAGTAAATGATGAACAATGGTTTGCAGGAGTTCTTGTGGGAAAATTTGGGGAAAAAAGGGGAATTGAGGCATTAAAGGTCACGTGACACCCACGTGTGAGTACATGAGACACTATAAGAAATAGCTCAAATTCTGACGGACCCGAAAATCCGTCAGAAATTACGGATTTAAACTCCGTCGGAAAATTCCGAAAACTTCAAAAAAAATTCGACGGATTTAAAATCCATCGGAAATTTTTGACGGATTTAAAATCCATCAGAAATTTCCGACGGAATTTAATTCCGTCCGGAAACTATTTAAAAAAAAAACAAAAACCCTAATTAAACTAGTCGCTTCTCTATCACCCTTATTTTCCCCCTCTCTTCTTCTCTTCCCTTTCCCTCTCCTCTTCTCAGTTCTCACTCTACCTCCTATTCTCTTCTAGCTCGAAATCTCCGCCCTTTCTATCTCTCCTCCTCTTCTCTTCTCTTCTCCGCCCTTTCTTTCTCCTCTTTTCCTCTTTCTCTCTTCTTCTCCTCTTTCTCGTGATTCTCCTCGCCACCATCCCGAATCACCATCAACGAATGCCAAATTTGAGGTTTTCATGTCAAACAGCATCAGCTAAAAGTTTTTCATGTCAAATTTTACCATGAAAACTCTAGATCTAGAGTTTTCATGTCGACTTTGACCTTTAAAACCCAAATTCGAGGTTTTTTGTTAGAATTTGAGGTATGTCCTCTTTTTAATTTCTTGCTTTTAATTTGGTCTGAGTTTTTTTTTTTTTTTTTAGTGTTAGATGGAATTGCAATGGTGGTTTTGGGTCGATGTAGGGTTAGGGTTTGGGTGGTGGTGGGTGCACATCTGGGTTAGGGGTTTCAATGGTTTGTGGGTCATTGTGGGTTAGAGTTTGGGTGGTTTGGGGGTCGTTGTGGGTTTGGGTTAGGGTTAGGGTTTGGATGGTTTGTGGGTGTTAGTGGCTGCGGATCTGGGTTTGGAGTTTCGGTGTGGTGGGTTATTTTGTGGGTTGTGGGTGGTTGTGGGTTAGGGCCTTAGGGGTTTCGATGGTGGATTTGGGTTGTGGATGGGGGTTTTGGTGGTGAATTTAGGTGGTGGTGGGGTGAATTTAGAAGGTGGCTTAGGAGGGGAGCTGATGGGTTATGAGTGGTGGTGGGGCTGGTTTTTTTTTTTTTTTTTTTTTTTTATTTATTGACTTTTCCGACGGACTTTTTGGGCCGGAGAAATCTCTTCCGACGCCTCAAATTCCGTTGGAAAACGATTTCTGACCGAAATTCCGTCAGAATATTTTGTTTTCCGACAACCAGTTCCGACGGAATTTCCGTCGGAAACGGGTTTTCTGACGGAAAATGGGGACTTTTTGACGGAATAATTCCGTCAAAAATCAGCTGTTTTTTTGTAGAGACATGGTCAACGCCAGGAAAAAAAGTCAAATATGAGATTCCGATGGGAGATAGTCAATTACAACATTTTATACTTTAAAAGGCCTAATGACAACATTTTTTTATTAGGTTGTTTTTTCGCAAAAATCTGGAGTTTAAAAGGTTGTTTTTCACAAAAAATCCTAATAATAATAATAACACATATTCATATATGTAGTTAGACACACTATGTGGCCAACCATCATGGGGTTACTTCGTTAGTGTTATAGACGTTACTCAGTCAGTGTTACAAAGGTTACTTCGTCAGTGTTATTATAGGGGTTACTTGGTTAGTGTTATAAGGGCTAGTCGATCAGCATTACAAGGGTTACTCGGTCAGTGTTATATGGATTACTTTATTCTTTTACAAGCTATCAAATGGTGTAGTCAGTCGTACACAAAACGCGCTATAATAACAGATATATTCAAAAAAAATTAATAACAGATCGAGCATTTTCTGTGTGACTGGCCACACCAGGCCATGTGGCCGGATGACATACACCAAAACACTAATCAGGTTACCCCTGACTGAACGAGTAACCCCTAAACCTAGTCAATGGCCACACGGTGAGGTCAGGCACATATGAAACTTTGTAATAATAATAATAATAATAATAATAATAATAATAATAATAATAATAATAAATAAACAAATAAAAAAAAATTAACAATAATGACCTACATGTTCCCTCTATTACATTTTTTATAAATAATTTTCTTAAAAAACTAATTTTATTTATTTTTACATCTTCCTTTTCGATGAAGCATAAGAATTGAAGGAAATGGAAGATTTAGAGGAAAATATTGCTTCCATTGTAGTCTGAACTCACACAATATTTTCTCAATATTTTTTATAATAATACATCAAAAAAGCAATATGTGCATATGAAGTGTCCAATTCAATGTTTGGTAGGGGATGTGGATGAATGAATGCCTATTGAATGGTTCTTCTTTTGTAAAATTGACATTTGACAATCCATCTTTTTGTTGCGCAATTTTTAGCCATAAATTATGATATTCCTTGAAATTACATTAGAAATATAGCATAACACTTCTATTACGATGTAGTTTGTAATGTATGAAGTATCCAATTAAATGTTTGGTGGAGATGGGATAATTGTACACAGATTGTGCGGATAACCTTTATATTTAACCATAAAATATAAGATTTTAATTTATACATAGCCCTTAGGGCTACATATAAGTATTAAATTTACACTAAAAAATCGTATAAATTTAGAAAATCATAAAACTATAAACAATAATTACACTGATTTGCTCGTGTTTTTGTCATGAATTCCTAATTCTATACAATTTTTCAGAATGTATTTAATGCTTATATGTATCCCTAAGGGCTACATATAGCATTACCCATTTATTTTTCAATGTGATATAATTACACTCATTTACTTGTTTTCAATAAGGAATGAAATCGATTTTCAAGATAGTTTATTAAGACAAATTGGCGAGATGGGAACAATTGGTTCCCTTACTAAGTTACAAGCTTAGAATTATATATTCACTCATTATCCCTTAGTTTCTGGCAAATTATTCACTCATTATCCCTTAATAATTAGTCCTATGATATCACAAAGTCTTATATGTGGCTGGTCACACACCGTGTGGCCAACCAGTATAAGAGTTATTTCGTTAGTGTAATAGGGGTTACTCGATCAGTATTATAAGGGTAATCAGTATTACAGGGGTTACTCGGTCGGAGTTATAGGGGTTACTTTATTTTTTATGAGTGGCCACACTGTTTGCTAGCCACACACAAGACAGACTACTTTGATATAACATGCTTTGATGGTCATAGAGAAGTCCCTAAATATTCTAATCTTATCCTCTTTACACCTTTGAATCCATTTCGTTCACAAGTAACAACTGCATGATCCCAGTTAATTGCAATAATACCGGTCGTCCCCTTGAACCCTTTATACTCCGTACTTTATAGTGATGAGTAGAGGTGGGCATGGGCCGTGCCGCCCGTGGGCGGCACGGGCCCAGGACGAGATTGGCTTGGCCCGGCAGGAGCCTACCAGCAACATGGCACGGCACGGTGACTGAGGAGTGGGCCGTGGGCTGTGCCGTGAACACAATTTCAAAAATCCGGCACGAACCCACGGCGACACGGTAGTTTGGCCTGCCAGCACGACACGCCAGGCACGGCCATAAAATAACATAAATAATAATAAAGAACTTAATAATAATAATAATAATAATAATAATAATAATAATAATAATAAGAACAATAATAATATAATAATATAAAAAACATAAACATAAATTAATAAAATTATTTAAATAGTATATTAACTTTAAAAGTTGTTCATAAAAAAATTTAAAAAATTATGGGTGGTCTGGTGCCCGACACGACACGACACGTCAGGTACGTGAGCCGTGCCGTGCCGTGGAATGGGGTGTGCTAAATGATGGCCCAGGCACGACACGACACGGCACGGCACGAGCTATCATCAGGCACGGTCTGCGGCAGCCCAGCACGGCTCACTCTTATGACGGAGTTTTGTTTTTTGTCTCAAATATCTTCTACGGGTAAAAGATAACAATAATAAAGAAAGATAGATTGAGAATAACTAAGCAATATTTACATTCATCTATACGTGTGTTTTTGTCATCTACTCATAATTAATTGAAGAACTTGTTAAAATAGGAAATTTATACTTCATGCAGGTGTATATATATAGAGTACATAGTAAGCTATGAAAGCTGACATTGTACTAAATTGAGCATAATCACATGCAAGAAATTAATATACTTGTACTATGTAGTTAGTGAGGTATGACTCAAGTGGCGTTCAAAACGATCGAGGTGGAATAAGATTGTCCCTAAATTGCACTTATTCAGTCCAAAACCAAAGAGAAGTAAGTATATAAGAGGAATTATAATTACATAGAAATGAAAAATTACTGATTATAGTTGTTAAAATCCCAATTTAAATATTAAAATCTTACGATTTTATAATTTATATATAGTTATACGATTCGATTTTTGATTTCACCCGATTTTACATATTTCTCTTAATTAGCGAAAACCTTTCAAGTTTAAATAATGTCTACAAAGTTAATTGTAAATACATATTGTCAATTATTGGTTACTTAGTTGGTAAACAACTATTTTTTGTTAATAATTAGGTTTTTAACTTATATTTTACATATATTCAATGAAATTTGGATATGAAATCCTAATTTATTCAATGATTATGAGAGCCCATTCTGATTCAAAATAGAATGATTACTTTGGTATGGCTTTTCCACCTAGCTCTCATATAAATTTTGATGCATTCCTCTTAAAAAAAAACCGGTAAACATGCATTGTGATTTGGCAATGAGCTTCCATTATTTATTTTCTAACAAAATTAAGTAATGGTATATAGGCAATGTCCACAATAGATGTAGGTCAATGACTCAATGCCATACACATAAACAGATTCACTAAAATTACACTTTAGTTTTACTGATCAAACAAGATCTGCAGAAGGGAAAAAAAAAAAAAAAAAAAACCTCGAGCATTTGGCTTCTTTGATTTGTCCATCATTATCTTCCATAATTCCGACTCATTTTCCATAAATGCCAGCAGCCGCGACCTTGCCCTTCACACTTATGTGAGTTATTCATCAAAACATGGTTGAATTTATGAAGAACAAACCAAGATTTCGAACCCAATTTTTGATAAAATGACCAAAATCAAGAAGAAATTGCACCAAACTAATAGATGATCGAATAGATGAACGATGGTGATCAATTCTGTAAACAAATTACGAATTATGGGGCGTTTATTTTAATTTTATGGTTGAACAATGAAGAACATGGAAGAACAGACTTTTAATTTTGATTTTCTGATTTTAGTTTTTAATTTCAATAATAATCAAATAAATTAATTAGTAAAATAAAAAATGATTTTTGAAAATTATGATTTTTAATGTTCGGAAATTAAAAATGATTTTTTAAAATAAATAAACATTTTTTAAAAATTAATTTAAGCATTTAAAATTAATTAAAAAAAAAAAGCACACTTGAAAATTTCGCCAATCTGAATCTTCCATAGTGCCATGTAGTAAGAGTTATGATTGTCATTTTTCGAAAGACTATGGTAAAATTTTCGGTGTTGAAAACTATACGAATAACAAATGACACAAATTTAAAGAAACTAAAGAAAAACAGTACTAAACAATACGAATACTTTGTATTATTCTATATTTTAAGAGAATACTCAACTGTAGAAGAGATTTGATCATATAGTGCCGGTTAAACTAGGACATTTATTTTAAAACGAAGGGAGTATTCTGTTACTTTTCATAGACATAGCCTAAATTACAATAAAGTGATTGTCAAAACAAAGAAGTTACAATAAAGTCATTATATACTCTCTCATGTGTTTCTTGTTTATATTTCTGTTGTTCGGATTTTTACAATTATTCCCAATTTAAAAGAATCTTCTAACAAATTATTTTCAGTACATAAGAAAAGGTATAGTTAACTAAAGTCTTGTTTGATTAATTTTAATGAGTGTTGTAAGATTATTAATTATTTTAGTAAACATTTCTAATAAATTATTAGAGATAAATAATCAAAATGTGCATTAAAAAATGTGCATAATCAAAACATAAACATCAAAGAGTACATTTTATTAGATAGGCTTACCATCTTACTCTCTTTTACAATTACAACCATCCTGAAAACCCCTAAACGGCTAAACCTAATTTGCATTATTGTTGTTATTGTAAGTGCCAATATTGGATTAGATTATTAGATACGTAAATACATATAGGTCGTTGTTAAGTCCATATTTCAATTAATCTTTAAAGAGTTTGCGTTTAGTTTTATGTTAATGAAAATTGCCTTTCCATTTATGGGAAATTTTCAAGTACATTCGTTAGTAGATTTTTTAGGAGTCTATTAATCAAGTATCTGCTCATCCTATAAGTAGGTCACCCTTGGCCAAGGAATGGAGCAATTTTACTATCACCCTCTAATTCTACTATCATAAAAGAATCATACTAAAACACCATGGCCGCCTCGACTGTCCTTACAGCTGCCATTTTTACCACCAAATCATGCATAAGCAATAAGGCTACGACAAGAGAAACTCGATTGATGGCTAAAACTGCTGCAACCATTTCCGTTGGAGGTAAAAATCATATTGCTGAGAAAAACATTCAGAACGCAGCTCCTTTAAAGCAGAGCTTGGTACTTGTGCATATCCCTTAGTTGAGTTCTAGCTTATACAAGTATAACCTTCCACTATGTTATTTGCATCATTTAACATGTATTCTGTATAAGGTTTACTATTCTTCCATTCGCAGCAGGAATATCAGGCTCAGTACGTGGTGAAAAAGATTAAGAAGATAATAAGAAGCAAATCAAGCAGTTATAGTCAGGTAGAAGAGTTGATCATGATTGATGCCGTCCAGCGACTTGGCCTTGAATATTACTTTCACGACAATATACATGATGTGCTAGAAAGGCATCATGTGCAGTGTAGCACCATGGTTGAAGATGGTTCTAATCTTCATGATGTTGCACTTCGCTTTCGACTGCTGAGACAAGCAGGATACAATGTGTCTGCAGGTAAGCAGATTAATTACATACAGCCAATATACGAAGTATGCATTTCTTAAGTTGATTACCTGTGCTGTAGCAAATCCCCTCTAAGGTTATTTGGCCTCTGATATAGTTATAATTTTGAAATCTCTCTATCATCAATAGAAAGATTATTTTTGTCTCTGTTGTTTTTTGACTCTTGTGAAATACTGTAAGCTTAATTGAATCAATCTCAATTCTCTAAAACAGAAATTTTCAATAGATTCAAAAACAAAGACGGGAAGTTCAGCAAAGAACTTGGCAGGGACATGAAGGGAATGATGAGTCTCTTTGAAGCTTCTCAGCTGAGCACTCCAGGGGAGCATATATTGGATGATGCAGGTGAATTTTGTGAGTGTCTCCTGAAATCCACCTTGATGAATGGAAGTGGACAATCTGATGAGGCAAGAGTAATACGAACAACATTGCACAATCCATATCACAAAAGCCTGTCAGGACTTCTAACACAGAATGAAGTTAACAATTTTGAAATTTTGATGAAAAATCGTCACGATTGCTGTGGTATGATTGACTGGATAAAGGAGGTACAATATCTAGCAAAAATTAATGTCAACGAGGCTCAAACAATTCACAGAGAAGAAATAATTCAGGTTACAAGGTAATATTGAAAAGAAATTTTGCAACATAATCATCCAATTCAGACACTAACTTTCTGCTGTATTCTACATAATCAGATGGTGGAAAGAGCTTTGCTTGGCTGAGAGGCTGAAATTTGCAAGAAACCAACCAGTCAAATGGCATATGTGGTCCTTGGTTATTCTCCCAGGCCCCAATATGACGGAGTTAAGGACAGAACTCACAAAAGCAATATCATTCATTTATATCATTGATGATATCTTTGATGTGTATGGAACACTTGAGGAACTCACTCTCTTCACAGAAGCCGTCAGCACATGGGACCATACAAATACCAAGGGGTTACCAGACTACATGACAATGTGCCTCAAGGCACTCTATGACACTACGGATAACATAAGTGGCAAAGTATACAATAAACATGGATGGAACCCCAGAGATTGTCTTAGAAAAGCGGTATGTCAGCAGAATCTGTTAACGAGTTAGAACTAATTTGTTGACAGCAAGTATGGATAAGAAAATCAATTAATCTATAACTGGATGGTTTATATGTTGTTTCAGTGGGCCGAGTTATGTAATGCTTTCCTACTGGAGGTGAGATGGTTTTCTTTGGGACACTTGCCTACCACTGAGGAGTATTTGGAGAATGGAAAAATTAGTTCAGGAGTCTATGTTGTTTATGCAAACGTCTTCTCTCTCTTAGGTGAAGCTGTAAACCATGGAAGCACAAATCTATTCAACAGCCATCACAACATTGCATCTTCAGTGGCTGAAATTCTTCGACTCTGGGACGATCTAGGGACTTCTAAGGTACGCACTCTGGTTGATGGATTCCTTTTCTGGTTTAGGTGATGAGAATATTTCAAACTGCCTATATAACTAAATAGCAATTTCTACAATTGACACCCTACGTACCATATATCTAGCTCGAATCCTAACTGAACCATAAAACTCAAACGGGAAAAGATAGTGGCAGAAGTCATCATAGTATATGGAATCAAAAGGCTAATTTTCATTACTTCTAATTTTGATCTTATTCTGTAGGACGAGAACCAAGATGGGTATGATGGGTCATTTATAGATTGCTACATGAACCAATATAAAGGCAGCTCAGCTGAAAGTGCACACAAATGTGTTCATTGGATGATTTCAGATGCATGGAAGTGCCTCAATAAGGAATGTCTGTCTCATTCTCCAATTTCAGCAGATTTCAAGGCTGCTTTCCTTAATTTAGCAAGAATGATTCCAATAATGTACAACTATGATGAGAATCAACGTCTTTCAAGCCTAGATAAACACATGAAGTCAGTGCTTCATGTGCAATAGAGCATATATATCCTAATATGACAATGTTGCATAGTGCCACCTCGTTCATTTTCGTGGCCCAGAGCGAAAACTAAATAAGGGCCCCTAAACTATGGAGTCGTATTTCATAAATAATACATCTATCGACGAAAATTTTCATGAATTTTATATTAAAAAGCACATCAAAATAATAAATGCATGATAGTCATTTGAAATTTGACCAACTCTCCTTTCTATTTTCTTATTTTTTTTTCATTTTAATCTTTTCACAACCCGACTTGGCAACTAACCCTTTACCATTATGGTTCATGATTTTAAAAGAAGAACAGAACTTACAAAAGAAAAGTGAAGAAATTTAAGAGACATCATTATAAAATTGGGAGGTGAGAAATTGGAAAGTAAATAAAAAATTGGGATGTGATAATCATTCAAATAAGATACCCAAAAAGTTCTCCAAGGTTGGCAAATAATTCTGGTCTACACGATCAATTCAAATGCTAAACTTCATAGAGAAATGATTATAAAACTACAAAGACTAATAAACTAGAACGTTATGAAGCAATAGAAAATCAAACATTCTAAGCATTATACTACTAGTTCAAGTAAAATATATGGTCACCAAAAGGAAAACTGTAGCACATCAAGCACTGTAAAGAAGATGCAGAATCAGTTTCAGTACTCACAAGATAGCCACGGCAAGGTGCCAACTTCACAGCGAGTTGTTCTGTTCTTGCTTCTCTGTGTTATCTGAAGGTATCACCAAACCATATTGAACAAAGCTATTAGACTTCCCTAGCTCTACAAGTTCCTCGGCTTCTTGAATCTTCGATTCCTTCACCAATCCATTGATAACAAGCTGCAACAGAGCCTCATCAACCACAAACTGCCGCTTGAACATCTTCTTGCACAATTCGAATGCCAATTCATATTCTCCATCATCACAGAACTTCGGAACAAGGTAAGAAAATGTAATGCTATTCGGGGGAACACAACTTTCAAGCAACACATAGTACCACCTTTTAGCTTCTTCTATATCTCCTTCATCACAATATTTCTTTATGAACACATTAAAAGTACCCACATCCGGTTTACACCCTTCACTCTCCAATGATTCAAACAAAGCAACCGCCTTTTCAAGCTCGCCTTCATCAACCAAACCCTGCAACTTCAAATTATAACTTCGAACATCCCGAACCACATCATATTCATCCATTATACCCCAAATCAATTCACCTCCCTCGAAACCCCTCTCCCTATAAAACGCGCCAAGAAGCGTATTAAACGTAACCACACTTGGGCTCACTCCCTTCGCCCTCATCTCATCAATCATCAACAACCCTTCATCAAGCTTCCCCACTTCACAAAGAGCATGAATCAAAGTATTATACGAAACAACATCACAACTAATCCCCAAATCAGCCGGAACCTCTTGAAAAAGAGTGAAAACCTCATCAAATCTCTTAGATTCCACCGCAGCCTTCAAAAGGGCATTAAAAGATTTAACAGTTCTAGGACAACCTAGTTCAGGCAATTCGTCGAACAGCTTAAGTGCATGATCAAACATCCCAGCTTTGGCATACAGCGAAACGAGACGAAGCGCATAGCCTTCGCGGGAAATATCCTGAAAATGTTTATGTGTGTCAAGTATATCTTCGATCAGATTATATCGCTTGGCATTGGCGAGACGAGCAATCGTAAAGTCGTAAATGTTGTGGCGACTACGAAACTTTGAGGATAAAGTTGCATTATGGTTAATCTTTTTCGCAAGCTCGTCGAGGTCGAGTTCCTCGGCGAGAGCCTTGATTGAAATGGGTAGTGCGGAACCTAACTTAGGAGTATTTTGAGGTGAGAGTTTAGCAGTTTTCTGGGTTTTGAGTATCTTGCGAAGGCGAGATGCGGAGTTTGACATTTTTTGGGAGATTTGATTTGCTTTTTTGGCGCTAATGTGTGAAAGAAAAGATAAAATGTGGGGATTGAAATGGGTTATTTATACTTGACCAATTAATTGTTGGGCTGGGCCTATGTAGTCTAACTACTTTTTTACTTCACTTGTTTTGTGGAAATACTTTTTTTTTTTTTTTTCAAAGGTTTAAACTAATTTATACTCCGTAGTCCCTATGTGTTTATTTTTTTATTTATTTTTTTAATAAGTTATTAAGTATTACATCTTCAACGGCACATAATTTTAAACAGTTTAATTAACTTAAATAAATTAAGAGGTAAATGGGGTAGTTTGAATATTAAAAATTGTAAAAGAAATATAAGGGATTAATACTTAATAGTTTAATGAAAAGTAGTGAGCGTGAGAGGAAAGAAATTGCAAAAAAAAAAAAAAAAAAAAATTATTAGTGGGTTTGAGTGGGAAACTGGAACCATGAGAGCTAGCACTGTCAAAACGGTTTAACAGTTCGGTTTCGGTTCGGTTTGAAATCGGGTCGGTTTGGAATCGGTTCAAATGTCTTACGGGTCGGTTTCAGTTTATTCTTGAACGGTTTAAATTCGGTTCAGGTTGTAAACGGTCCGGGTAGTAAACGGTCCGGTGCAGACGGGTTGCGGTTTGTTAATGGTTCGGTGTAAACGGTTTTTATCCCGGTTTAAATTTGGTTCGAGTTGTAAACAGCCCGGGTAGTAAACGGTTCGGTGCAGACGGGTTGTGGTTTGTTAACGGTTCGGTGTAAACGGTTTTTATCCCGGCTTAAATACGGTTCGGGTTGTAAACAATCCGGGTAGTAAACGGTTCGGTGCAGACGGGTTGCGGTTTGTTAACGGTTCGGTGTAAACGGTTTTATCTCGGTTTCAATTCGGTTCGGGTTGTAAACGGTCCAGGTTGTAAACAGTCCGGGTAGTAAACGGTTCGGTGTAGACGGGTTGCGGTTTGTTAACGGTTCAGTGTAAACGGTTTTTATCCCGGTTCAAACAGTTTCGGGTTAGAAACGGTTCGGTTCTTTTTTAGTTCAGTTTAATTTTAGTTCGGTTTATAACTGGTTCGGTTTGTTAATGGGTTCGATTCTTCTACGATTTAACATTATTTGGATCGGTTTTATTTCAGGTTTACTAAATTACGGTTCGGGTCTGTTTCTGATTTCAAAAAATCGGTTTTTTATCGAGTCATTTGGATTCAGCCAATCAAACAATTTTGGTTTGAAATTTTATACTACTTTCTAACTTTTTGCTAGTTAATAAGTTTTATATCAAGCCGAGACTTCATCACTTCATATTGAGGCATCATATTATATGCAAATTCTCATTAATTTTATAAATACATATCATGTTATGTTTCAAGTTTAGCCATACTGATCTTACTAGTTTATTACGAAGTAGATTATAAAAGTTTAGTGCATTAATGTATTATTGTTTTACTATTAGATTATTATCTGCTTCTTATTTGATCATTTAGTTAATAGAGTCATAATCATGATTTGATTAGTTGGGTATTCGATACTTAATTAGTCAAGAAGACTGATAATTAAGACTCGTTTATCATTATATATTTGCATAAAGTTATATATGAAGATATTATAGAGTAGTTTGATTTGTATAATGAAAGAAAACATTAATGAAAAAGAAGGTAATATTGGTTCTTTCAATCGATTATACAGATACATAACATATAACCATCTCATATTCTCATACTTAAATATTATTAGTATAAAGGGATGAGAATCATAAGATTATTATATTTTTGTATATCCTTTACTGGTTTACCTCTAAGGCTTAAGTCACTAATTAGTAATTAGTAATTACTTAGTTAGACTAACAAGTTAATAAGAAAGAGTAACTTTTAACTTGAGTCTAATAGATCAAATACTGAAATGGTATTAGTATATTACCGAGTAGGATAGTCTAGTACACTGCTAATCTGTTATGCAGCTATGCTAAATTGACAATTGTTCATATAGTCATATTAGTCAATCACTCATGTAGTCATAACTCATATCTAATTAAGTAATTTGTATTTATGTACTAATCTACTAGTTAATTATATCACTTATAAGTTTACACAATTACAAGTGTATTGCTTATAGGTACAGCTAAACTGATATAAATATAACCATATAACAAATCCGTAGTACTTCTAACTCTCTAAGATATGACATCATTATATTATTAAACGGTCTTTGATTTTTTATTAATCGCAACGCTAGACATTTACACGCTAACCGATTCACATTTTATAATTTAAAAAACTTAATATTTTAACGTGTGTGTTAAAAAAAATTATAAAGCTGATATTATGAAGGTGTATATCGTTTTATCAGGATCCGAGAAATGTAATTAGTTTTTTTTTAAGCCATGTAATTAATTAATTGTATAAAAGTTTGTTTAATGTTATTAAAATAAAATTCATCTTGACCCGCAACCGACCCGCCCCGCTAATGACCCGCATCGACCCGCCCAATAACCACTCCTAGTAGTAAGTGGTTTGTTAACGGTTCGATTTATAAGCGGTTCGGTTTATAAACGGTTCGATTTATAAGCGGTTCGGTTTATAAACGGTTCGGTTTATAAACGGTTCGGTGTTAACGGTTTTTATGCCAGTTCAAACGGTTTCGGGTTAGAAACGGTTCGGTTTGATTTCCTTTCAGTTTAGATTTGGTTTGGTTCTTAAACGGTTTAAAGTTACTCGGATCGGTTCGGTTTCGGGTTTACTAAAATGCGGTTCGGGTCGGTTTTCGTTTCAAAAAAGCGATTTTTAATTGGTTCGGATCTCATTCAGATCGGTTTGAATTGTTTCGATTTCCCCGGTTTGGTTCGGTTTTTGACAGTACTAATGAGAGCAGATAGATATAATATTAACATATAAGTTTTTCGCAAATAAAAAAATAATAACACTTGAAAAAACACGGCTGCATTTGGTAAGTGTACGTAACACTTAAAAAAACAGAGAAGGAGAGTAATAACTTTAACATTTTTTTTTCCATTTTTCAATCACAAGCTTTGAAACTTAAGAAATTCAAAATCTAAGCACACTTATCATACTGACCGAGTAACCCCTGGAAGACTGTAACACTAACAAATCAACCCTCAACCACATATAAAAGTTGATGTTTCAAAAATTAATTAGGAAAAATTGATTCTAATAATCCCAAGTTTAGCCGATTTGCTGTTAATAATCCCACATTTTGATTATTATTTGATATTCCCACCTTTATAAGGGATCAACTTCTATTGGTGCTTAACCTCTTGGTAACCAGTTTTGATAAGTTAAGATGTCATGTGTCGTTTTGTAATTGATTGAATAAAAAAAAAATTAATTAAAAACTAAAAAAAAAACAAAAAACCATCAGCCACCCCTCCTCCCACCGTGAAACCCTAACCCTTAACCTAGCCCCACCGTAAACCGGTCGGCCGCCACCCTAAACCCCCAAAAAGGCCGGCCAGAAGCAAAGACCACCTCGTCGATCAAATCCACCGTTGAAATCACCCCCTGACCTAAATCCCACCCTCGAAACCACCATAAACCACCAAAACTCCACCGAAATCCGCCATTAACCCTCGAAACTCCGTCGAAAAAACCGCCATAAACCCACGAAACTCCATCGAAAACCCCCTCTAACCGCTCTTGAAGGTTTTTTTTTTTTAACTTTTTTTAATTGAAAATCGGGGTGGTTTTAGGGGGAGCTGGCCGGTTTTTGCTGGGTGGGGATGAAAATGGATATTTCGGCGATAGGTATGGGGGTTCCAGCGATGGGGATGGGGAGGACGGGCTGCCGGAGGTTGGAGGTTAGGGTGGTCGTTGGGGGAAAAAAAATTAGGTTTTCTTTGTAATTTTTTGACCAAATTTTTTTTTTTAGTTTTTTTCTTTAATTTTTTTTGACCAATTATTTAGTGCCACATGTCAATTAAATTATATAAAAAAAATTTACCAAATGTACAGGTTATCGGTCATAAGGGACCCATAGAAGAAGATCCCTATAAAAGCGGAATTATTAAATAATAATCTAAAGGTGGGATTATTAACAGTAAACTAGCTAAAGGTGGAATTATTAAAATCAATATTTTCAATTAATTATTATAATTTTCGATTTTTTTTTTTTTGACTTTACACTGACGTAAGTCAAATAATTTTATTCCATGACGTATATAAGTCAAATTGTTTTTTACTTTACTTAACGTGTACTAGGATCAATCCATTTGCTATCTCTAGGAAGTCTTATTAATTACTTCGTATTATTTTCTCGGCCTTAATTTACTTTTCCCATCTATTATTTTTTCGAGAACTTTTTGAATCAAGTGGGCATCAGGGCACGCATGTAGGGTAATTTTTATCATGCGACACTAATTTTTGGGTTCCACAATGAATTAATGAAGATGATGACTCTCATCCTGGCTATACATAATGGTAACCATCCTTGCTAAATTAAGGCAGGCTGCCTTGAAGTCATTTGAGAACGGAGATGTAGACGACATGTACTCCTTATTGAGACACTTCCATGCATCTGAAATCTTTCGACTAACATGCTGCCTCGCGATATCATATGAGCTTATTTTATGTTCTTTCATGTACCAATCTACATAGGAACTGTCTTCTCCATTTGGAGTCCTATCCTGCAAAAATCATATTTCAATTAAATTTGCATTTGATCTCAAATAAATGGGGACATAATTTTGAATGTAAGAGAATGTATGTAATCAAATTAAGTTGTTACGTAGTAATAATTGGAAGTATGCTATGATATACGTCAATTAAAAGACAAACAAGGGACAAAAAAACAACGTAAGAATTTTATCGTGTTAAAAAAGGGCAAAGCAAGAAGCTAGTGTGCATACCGTATGATCCCATGCATCATTCCATAGGCGAAGAATGGTAGACGTGGAAGATATAATTGAAGGAAGGCTATTCAACTCCTCAAAACTCTTCTTGTTGATTTCTTTGCCCAGAAGAAAAAATGCGTGTGCCAAAACTACATGAGCTCCACAAGTAACTATCCCGTTGTTTAGATACTCTTCAGGGTTAGGTGAGTACTTGTCAACTCTCCATTTCAAGTCAATAAAGCGCGCGTTGCATTGCTCTGCCCACTGCATCATCAATAATATCGACTTAATAGTGTAGTTTGAACTAATAAATTGGCAATTAAATATGTATGACAATTGTCCTATTAATCTGTTCAAAAATATGCATGTGTAATTAAAGCCTAGGTACAAAATAAATAGTATGGGGCACTTTGTCATGTTGATAATTTAATGAACTAATAAGGTGACAATACGCTATGGGGATTATTGCTCAACTGTACCATCCATTGATAATGTTAGCCAAGCTAATATAGCCGATAGAAGAGTGATATATAAGATGAATGAATATATGAATGATAGAGAGTTATATATGTATGTAGTTGTACCAATTTTTGTAAGCATCGTTTTGGGTTCCATCCATGCTTTGTTTCAATTTTGGAGCTAAATTCATTCGTGGCCTCCTTGAGAGCCTTGAAGCATACTTTCATGCAATTGGGTAATTGTGTAACATCAGCGGATTCCCATCTGTATGCAATGCTAACCCATCATAAATAGTATGATCTCAACAACGACAACAATAATAATAATGCCTTAAATGTTGAATTATATCAAATAATAAGTTCATCATGATGCAAAATTGGATCACCTTGCTTAAGGTAAAGTTTGAAACTGAATTAGAATATTCAAGTCGGGTTAATTTTACATTCATGCATATAGAGTACCTGTTAATGGCGTCTGTGAATAGACAGAGCTCATCGTACGTTCCATAAGCATCAAATATGTCATCAATCATGTAGCTAAATGATACTGCTTTTGCAAGCTCTAATCTCTCTTCGAACATATCTAGCACAGGAAGAATTCCCATTGACCACATACACCACTTAAATGGCTCAATTCTTGCAAAGTGCAATTCCTCGTCCAAATTAAGCTCGTTTACCCATCTAGCAAAATCCACAATTTGTTCTGTAATTAGATAAACATGGTAATCACTAAAAAAGTAATCTACTTTCTTGAATTGGGGCAATTAATAAAAATCTTGCTCGTAATTTATTACTCCACTACACATACCCTCTTCTCTTATCTATCTAAAGTTTTTCTTGTTTAGACATTGATCGTCTCCCAAAAAAAAAAAAAAAAAAAAAAAAAAGGATAAAGTTGCACAAAAATATCATATGATATACTCCCAAATCCCAATATAATCTCCAAAGTCTAAATTAAATTATCGCTTCAACTATTGCACAAAATTTGATTTAAATTTTTTTACCAAATATGATTTTATCTTTATATTTTAAATTTTAAAAATTTGGACATGCACTTGTATTTGTATGATACGTACCTTATAAATATTAGACATACATGTAATGTACATTATGATATGTATCATACTGTATGGTTTAAGAAAAATGATATATATCATCATATACCTCGAAATTTGAGTATTTCCAATTGTTGTGAGATTTGTGCCAAGTTGATGTCGATTCTTGCTAGATCATGTACCTTGATTATCCAATCGTTGATATGATTGGAATCGTGGAGAAACATTATGGACGATTTGAAATAAGGAAGAAACTTTTTGGCCATTACTCTTGGCAAGCTTTTATGATATGGATAACGAAGTGTGTTTCCTATTACCATACCCTCGTATTGTTCAACATTCTTCAACGAGGCCTTCAATAGTTTGCGACTAAATTTATTTGCGTCATCAAGGATGTAGTCACTTATTGTGCTAAATTGAGATGCTTCAAATAGACTCATCAACCCTTTTATGTCTTTTGCAAGTTCTTGATTGAAATTCCCATTTTCGTCCTTGAACTTTGCCAAACCATCTGCATTGGGGATTAAAAAAATGGATAAGACAAGCTAGCGATACAATTTGGTTACGTAGTATATATGTTTGATTTGTACGCAACATATATAAAGAACAAAATATAGGAATAAATATAAGAAATAAAAGTAAAGAAATTAACGTATGTACATGGGCCAAAATTTCATGCCCATGGCCTACTCAAAATCGGGTTGGGCCTGGCCTATGTTGATCAGATCTAATGCATAGGTGCCGCTACATGCCCACCTAATTTAAGGCATAAGGCAAAAACATGGGTGTTAACGCACAATTAAGGTAGGCAGTCATGATTATGAGGGGTGCAAAGTAAGGGCTAGTACTCAGAACATGAATTGAACTCAATGGTTTTGGCCCTTACGCAGCTTTGCTCGCTGTACTAAGTTGACCTATGCGACATGGAAGGATCTTCATTAAGGTTTATAAGGACCTGGCACCCGTAAATTTTTACAAAATTAGTAGACATAGAGATGTAAATCTAGCATACAAAAGGTTGTCACAGTAGTTTAGTCAATACACTTTTAACTAAAGGTTGAAAGTTTAAACCTTGATCCTCTGTACTTTTTGGTCTAAAATCTGTCATTACATATGACTATATGAGGTTTCAACTCGTTATAACCTTCTTTCACCTTATCTTAAATAAAAATTAAAAATTAAATACCTGAAGATACATAGTATCCTTGTTGTCTCAACAGGCGAAAGCGAAGAGCTAGATCATGAAGATTATCAGTACCTTCTCCGATTGTACTATAATATAAATCATAATGCTTTTCTAAAGCAGCACCGATTTCATCTCGAAAATAATGTTCAAGACCTATTCGTTGTATAGCATCAATTATAACCAATTCTTCTATATCACCGTATCTTTTGCTTGCCATTATTTTCATCTTAATCTTTTTCACCAACTCTTCAAGCTGATTTTCATCCTGAAAAAAAAGAAAAGAATTGAATATTTGACTACATCCATTATAAACACTAGGCTAAAATAAATCTATTTTATGTAGAATGTATTCCCCTAATTGATAAGAAAAAACAAAAATGTTGCAAATGTATTACTCCACAGTACATTACATAGCTAGAAATTGAAGAAAAAAATCGTCCATTTGTTCTTTTTTATTTGAAATATTCAGTTTGAGAAAAGAGAAACTTTAATGAGAGTAGGTTTTTTTCAATAGAAAAAACATATTCATGTAAGATTTTCGATATTCAATTTTTTTTTTTCTTTTTTTTAAAATGTAGCATACCAATTATGTCTTGATGAAGTATAAAATGTGCAATATGTGTGTATAAAATTGTGTAAAAACACAAATGAAACAAACAAACAAAGGAAGTACTAAACATGCGTTAAATATGTACTGTATTAAGTGAAAACTCAACTGTAAAAGAGATTTGATCATTGACGAAGCTGTCCTTTGAAATGGCATGCACAAAACATTGAAAATCTTTGAACCCCTTATTTTTTATATTACTAATATTTCTCTTTGAATTATTGGTAGAGATGACAACAGAAGTATCCATGGCAATTCGAGTTTCCTTATTCGTGAGGAACGACACAGGTAACACGTTGAGCGGAAGGGCACCATAACCAACCATAGTGTGGAGTTTTGGTTCTTTGTACTTCCTACTAATATTGGTACGGTATTTAAAGCTAATTGATAAGGTTGGCCTAGTTCCTCTTTTGTGGTTAGAAAGCTACTTGATCGTACTTATAATTAGCAAAATAAAGACTTTCATGTGGAAAATGCTTAACTGACGAATCTTAACTGGCGTACAACTATATACCCCACCCGCGATTAGATATATAATAGTGAATCAATTAAAATGAGTTTTATGTCATATTCTATATATAAAATATTATGTTAATTTTATTAAAATAAGTATTAAAATCATCAATGAATAGTAGAGGATGAGTAAAAATTAAATAATTTAATTTTGGCAAAAAAAAAAAAAAAAAAATTAGTTTAGCAGTAATTTGTATTAAACCCAAAAAAAAATTGAAGTGATGAAGTGAGCATTAATCAGTATGATAAATTTACTACTTTATGGTACTAATTAAAATTTTACATTTGAATTACTAGTAGAGATGATAGAAGAAGTACCCATGGCTAATTTGTTGTAAAGCTAGGCAAATAACTCAAGTATTTTGTAGAGAGAATTGAAGTGTTCTACATAATTTTTGTGATATTTCTCATCAATGCAACTAGCAATTAAATACAATTACAATACAAACTACTTCTAACTACTAAATAGTCCAAATTATTAGGAAAATAATATATGCCATTAAGGCACTTAACAACTAACCACTTCAGTCTATTTATTTTGAGCAAAATTTTTTGTTTTACACCCGATTTACAATAATTTAGTGTATATCAAATAGTCCCTGGATCATTTTTAGGCGTTTTAGCTAATTTTGAGTAATCTTTAAATTGTTTGGGCTAACATCAAGGTTGTTAGGATCGCGATCCTACTTTGAATCGATGAAGGGGGGAGGGGGGTGGGGATCGAATCAATAGAATCGGATCGTAGGATCGTAAAATCCTACTTAATAACGAATAATATTATATATTATGCTATAAATTGACTTACAAACATTTCTTCTAAGGGGTTTCAATGCTAAAAGACATTGGTTTGCTTAAGAAAGGTCGATCTTCATTTAGCTCTGTCTGTATGTTAGTTAGAAGATTAATAACACAAGTTTAAATTAATAAATTATGTGCAAATTTGTCAAGAATGAGACCTTAACTATGACAATTGCAAGTTGTCAATTGATAAAATCATATTAATGTCTCGGATTCGCTAATTTATTAGCGATAATTATTGAATACATTAAATTTAGGTGCATATAACCTAATGAGTAATAAACAAATGTGTCAAAATAAATCAAAGTCTCATATTATAGTAAATTGTTGGATCAGATCGTAGGATCATAATAAAATCGTAGGATCGTGTTGAGATCCTACCACTCATAATTAATGTCGGAGTAGGATCGTAAGATCCTACAAACTTTAAGATCCTACCAAAGATCCAGATTGATCACGCAATTTTGGATCGTAAAATCGTAGGATTGTAATATTCAGATCGGAATTTTAACGACTATGGTTAACATAAAATTAAACCTGGCCTGGTGTGATTTTAGTATAAATTATGGGATAAGTTTTACAATAATATATATAGTGCTTTCACACATTAAATTGGATAGGACTATTTTAGTATCCAAACAGCTATATATATAATATGCTCCCTCAGCTCTACATGTTTCTATATGTTAGTTTGTCCCATTTGATATCTACACATATTCTAATTGAAATTTGATTTTAATTTAAATACAATTCTTGATCTGCATGTGCACTTGAGTGCACCATGCGTATAGTACACCCGGTCAAAAAAAAATTGCAAAAAGAACATTGTTATAAATTGTAAAGAACATGATATATATATATAGAAAAGAACATGTCATTGTTTATAAATAAAGAACGTGCATAATACTGGGTTCTCATAATAATTTTCTCTCTAAAAATAATTCAAGATTTCATTTTCAAATATCAAAATTTACAATTTCATTTACAAAATTTCAGTTTTCAAAATATTTTATTTCTACCATATTTTTTCACCAATTTTTTTTTTATATTTTATACTTAAATATTCATCTTAATAATGGTCTTGTATATTTCTTGTGATGTTCTTTATATGATTTAATAATGTTATTTACCTAAAAACATGATATACTTTATATTTGTTTGTAATGTACAAAAAATTACTTACAATGTGTTCTTTCCATATGTTCTTTAGATCTCAAAATAATCAGTCACCAATAGAGGAGGTCCTAAAAGAATAACATCATCATCAACTTTCATGATTGATAGAGTAAAAAACATATTCCTGGGCTTCAACCATCAGCTTAAGCTTTTGGTTGACTTGGTCCATGCACTAACATGGTATCAAGAGCCAGCGTGACACAAAGGTCACGGGTTCGAATCTCATCCACCCCTCTTTTCAAAGTGGAATATTAAGGGTCGTGGTCATAGGGAGGAGAAAGACGGTGGTGGGATGGAAGGTGGTCGTGAAGGAGGAGAGAGAATGGTGGTGGAAGGGACGATGGTCGTGACTCGTGAGGGAGGAGGGATAAAGAGGTTGAAAGAGATGAAGAGGGTGAAGGTGAAAGAGATGAAGATGGTGACAGAGATGAAGAGAGGTTGAAGAAAGAGATGAATGGGTGGTGGGTAGACTAGGAGATGAGTAAATGGGGTGGGTAGAAATTGGGACTTGTTATTCATCGCCCACGTTTTTATACTTAAAGCCCACATTTTCTAAAAATTTTGACATTCTTGCCTTTGTTTAAATTTTTACCGAAAACGAAATTTTCACTCACCAAAAACGTGGAGCAGCACTGGATCGTCGAGGGACACCGAATAACCCTCATCGTCGGCTAGATGCACCAGAGAGCCGCCGTCGACGCCGGAAAACGAGGTACGAAGCCGTTTAAAATCACGAAGTGGCGGCTGGCGTCCTGCCAGGAAGCCACTGCCGTGGGTGGGGCGCCTGGCCAGGACGCCGCCACCATGGCGGTGGTGCCTGGCAGGGAAGCCAGTACCATGGCAATGGCGCCTGGCCAGGACGCCGCCACTGCCACGTTTAAATTTTTTTTTTTTTTTTAATTTTTTTTTTATTTATTTAAACTTTGTTTATGTTTTTGATTTTTGCGTTTTACAATTTTTTTTCTTTTTTTTTTGTTTTTTTTTTTAATTTAATGTAAACTTTTGTTTATGTTTTTTATTTTTGTGTTTTTTTTTTTTGTTTTTTTTGGTTTTTTTTTTATAATTTAATTTAAAGTTTTGTTTATGTTTTTGATTTTTGTGTTTTTTTTTTGTTTTTTTTTTGTGAATACTTTTTGTTTATGTTTTTTATTTCTTTGTTTGTTGTTTATATTTTATTATTGTTTTTGGTTATATTTTTTGCACTTTACATATTGTTTTGTTTATGTATATATTTTTTTGTCAAATTGGTTATTTTTTTTTATGTTTATATTTTTTATTTCCGTTATTAGTATATTCTTTTATTTATTTATTTTGTATTTACTTTTTTGAAGTTCATATTGCACGTTTTAATAAACAAATGTATGTTTTAATTTGTATGTGTGTGAATACTTTTGTATATAATTACGTGTTAGTTTTGTGTTAACTATGTGTAAATTTGGACGTTAAATGTATTATGCGTTAAGAGTGGAAATGATATTTAGAAATTTAAAGTTTAGAAATTACTTTTGTGCTAATTTTGTGTCAAATGTAATAATTTAATCTAATCTTATGTGATTATATTTATATATTATTGTTGCAGGATTATGGTGGAGACGGAAATGATTATAGTGGGATTTTTGTACATGATGGTCTGTTCGAAGATGCTCAACAAGCGGTTGATTGGGCGAAACAGGTTGCAATTAGATCAGGTTTTTGTTTAGTAGTAGCAACTCATAAATCTCAATGGGATGGTAGAATGGATCGCATTTTGAGATGCGACCGTTATCGCAAAAGGGAGGAACGAGATTTCAGTCACGCGATTCGGTTTGATACAAAGGGGAAAGGTTGTGGGTGTCAATTCAGAGTAAAGGTTCGACAACAGCAAAGGCGTGACGGTCGGGAAGTGAAGGGTTACGGTAAATAGGGGTATCACAACCATGAGATGATAGTATATGAAGTGGGTCATCGACAGTTAAGCGGCCTAAGTCCTGCTGCAAAACTAGTTGTAAAAGAAATGAGTGATGCTCAAGTGAAGCCTGCTAAAATATTAGCATCTGTGTTGGAGAAATTTCCTAAAGCCCAGCCAAACCGAAGACACATCTACAACTTTAGACAGAAATTGAGGTTTGAACGGTCAGAGGGAAGAAACCCTATACAGCAGCTTCTACACCAGGCACAAGCACGTGGTTACATGTACTGGTTTGAATCTGATGAAGACACATCGAAGGTGACTCATTTGTTCCTTGTGCATCCTGATTGTGCTGATATGATTTCGTCTTGGCCATCTGTGATTCTGATCGATTCAACGTACAAGACAAACAAGTACAAGTTCCCACGGGTTGAGATGGTTGGGATGACTCCAACGAACCAGAACTTTTTGATTGGTTATGCAGTCATGAAAGATGAGACGGCTGCGAGTTACCGTTGGGTGTTGGAGAAGTTGAGAAATTACATCGGCCCAAATGTTCAACCATCGGCCATCGTCAGCGATTGTGAGGGAGGTCTCTTTGCCCCTATAGCGGAGCTGTTTCCGGAGTCGAGCCATTTACTGTGCACATGGCACATCAACAACTGCGTGAAAGTCAAAGCCTACAACCTTTTCAACAAGAACTTAGATTCAACAAGAATTTACAAGTGTGCAGTCATGCATTTCGGCCTTGGTTTGCATAGTCGAGCTTACTATCCATGTACCACGGTTCTCCCTTGGTGTTCACGTGAGACCGTCATCAGACCGGTAAGAGAGGTTGCTGTTGGATTTCTGGGGCCGTCATACAGACATTTTATCCGATTGGACCTGTCACCCGATTTTCCAGTCCCATCGATCATACCGAAGTGGTACACCATTCGTACAGCAAGCGTAGAGGGCTGGGATGCTATATGACCTTCTATTGTTATTGCTATGTTTTTCCCATTTATTTAATTTTCGTATTTAGTTTTCCCATTTATATGTGACCTTGTATTTAATTTTCGTATGCACACTAATTACAACTTAAAATAATAATTATAAAAACTAAAAATATAATGTCAAATTCTAAAAACTTAAAATAAGAATTTCAAATATTACAAACTAAAAAGATAATGTCAACTTTTACAAACAACTATGAAAATGTTATATAAATGCACTGCCGACAGATCAATAATCCCTCTGTGACGCCCATTGTCACTGCTCAAGGGCCCGTTCCAGATCATCAATCGCCGCTCTGCCTGCTGCATCCGTCATGCTGTCTCTCTTTTCAAAAATTCGTAGTGCCACCTGCGTCATCTTTCCCATCCACTACACACAACAAAACACATAAAATTCAATTACGACGTAATATATGAAAAAAAACACAACAAATGTTTTTTGAGACATACCGCATCGACGACAGTGGGCGATGGGACATCATCATCATCGGCGCCGGCGCCGTACTGGAGGTCTTTGATCAACTTCGGGTGCGAGTGTCGGTTGTACCCTTCCATGTAGTGCTGGTCACACATGGAAGTCACCCCAGTAGGCGGCCTCTGCAGCTGCTCAATCCATATGCGGCCAACCATCGGAAACTGCTCCCACGTGGCAATCATGCTTGTTGGCCATTGGACAACGTACTTCTTCGACGACGCAGATCGGACCGCCTTACTAGGCCATGCTGGTGGAGGAGGAACAACTTGGACAAATCCAAGCTGGCGAAGACAGCGCTGCGGCATGTATGCCTCTACGATCTCACGATACTGAATCAGTCCCGTGTAGAGGGTCCTGGGTACCCTATTACTAGGGTTTTGGCCGAAAGGCATCCAGTTCACCTGCACTTTTTTTTAAAATTAGTAAGATTCATACGATAAACGCATCAAACTATAAAAGTAGAAATAATTTAAACACTTTACCTCTAATGGGGACATCCTGTCAAGCGATAACCGTATCGATCGCAGGCGGTCAATGGACTTCTTCTCGATACACGGACTCTACGCACAGGCACGTGGCTGGCCATCCCCAATAGGAATCGGGTCATGGTGTGGTCGAAACGCCGGGAAATACTCGTATATCCACGTCTGTAACAACGTCATACATCCAGTGATACCTGCAGTGCCGCATCAGCCCGACTCGAGAATCCTAACTAGCGATACATGTACGCCAATGTAGCCGACCCCCAAGAAAACTGGCCTACTCTGTCGGGCTCACAAGCGTCAACTATGTCGCGCGGCCTGAGCTTGTTTCCGCTCTTATCCGGAAACAAGGTACACCCGAGAAGAAGAAAAACATATGCAGCCAGCTAGGTGTCCTCCGTCCTACGTGAAGTGGGGTGCAAACATCGCTGCAAAACGGCTGCGATCTTAACACCGTCGTGATCCCACACACCAAGTGCCGCTGTGTACAGCGCAGCCCTATCCACCGCCAACAGCTCCGCTAGTAAGTCTGCCTGATCCGCATCTGTGACAACAGATGCCCGGTTTCCCTCTACGGGAATCCCAAGGATGGCCTTGACGTCATGCAACATGATCGTCATCTCACCGAACGGAAGGTGGAAGGAGTTCGTGTCCGGCTGCCATTGCTCAACGAAAGCCGTGATCAGCGTCGAGTCAATCCTTTCATGCATGGTGGCAGGAAAGTGACTCACTCCAGCGGCCCTGAATCAGCCGACCATCTCGCTCTCCTCCGGCCAACCATTTACCCAACTACTCAAAAAGTTACAAGTCTTTTCCCGGGTTTGGCATTTCAAAATGCCGCTATCCAAAGCCCTCTCCTAGTCCTCCTAGATACGGGTAACCATGTGTTGTAGAAAGCTAGGAATCACACTCCCGTCTATAGGTCCCCCAACCACCTCACCCCTCACCACCCAAGAATCATTAACAGTCCTCGACCGTTTTCTGCTAATCGCAGACACAGTGGACGTAGATGATGTGCCAGATTTACTAACAAATCTACCATCTCTACCCTTACGCACATTTACCCTATGCGTCTCATACATATCATCAAGCCTCTGACTGAATGGACCGTAATCATCATATGGTCCACTCTGATCGTCCACATCCCCAACCGCATCCTCCTTCTCCTCCTCCTCCTCCTCCTCCTCCTCCTCCTCCTCCTCATCCTCATCATCATCATCATCATCATCCTTAGAATAGTGCACCCGTTCTCTACGAGCCGAGGCCGAAATACCACGGGAACTAACGTGTCTGGGCCCCGAGCTCTCCATTGAGTTGATCGTACTTCTCATAATGTCCATACTCTTCCCAGCCCCAGAACGAAAATACGATGCCTAACACAATTTAAATAACGAGAAATAATAGCAATTGTTATTATTATTATTTATGTTAATAATCTATTTTCAAAAGTATCAACAACAAAAAGAAAAGTACACAATATCGAAAAACAAAATTAAAACAATTGAAAATACACACAAAAACAAAAATAAATAACAAAACATACAATATAAACATAAAAAAAGTAATTAAAAATAAATAAATAAATAAAACAATATACAAATGATGGAAAAAAAATTAAAAACATTACAAAAAATTAACAACCTAATAAATAAAAAAAAAAAAAAAATTTGACAAAAAGAAAATGAAAAATACCCAAAAAAAAAATACTAACAAATTGACATTAAAAAGAAAAGAACACAATATCGAAAAAAAATTTAAAAGAATTGAAAATACACACAAAAACAAAAAAAAAAAAACATGCAATATAAACATACAAATGATGCAATATAAACATGCAAAAAGTAATTAAAAATAAATAACAAAACATGCAATATGCAATATAAACATCCAAAAAAATAACAAATCATGTAATATAAACATGCAATATAAACATATAATATAAACATAAAAAAAGTAATTAAAAATAAATAAATAAAACAACATACAAATGATGGAAAATAAATTAAAAACATTACAAAAAATTAACAACCTAAAAGTAAAAAAATTAATAACCTAATAAATAAAAAAAACAAAAAAAATGAAAAATACCCAAAAAAAAAATTGGAAAAAAAAAACTAAAAAAAAAACCGGAAAAACAAAAACAAAAAAAATCAAAAAAAAAATTTGGAAAAAAAAATTCAAAAAAACAATAAAAAAACCGGAAAAAAATAAATAAATAAATAAAGGGAGGGTGGCGCCTGTCCCAGACGCCAGTGCCACGGCAGTGGCGCCTGGGCAGGACGCCGGTACGACGGTGGTGGCGTCTTACGTGGACGCCGCCGCCGTGGCACCGACGTCCTGCCCAGGCGCCGCCACCGTGGCACTGGCGTCTGGAACAGGCGCCGCCACCGTGGTGGTGGCGTCTGGGCTAGGCGCCGCAGCCTTGTCGCTGCCGTCCAGCCACCTTTTCCGGTTTTTTTTTAATTTTTTTTTAAATTAACAAAAAAATAAAAAACATACCTTTCCACCTCGAAACTCCTTGCTCCGGCCACCGGTGCCGCCACTTCCTTGCCTTGCCGCCTCGACATTTTTAAAAAATATTTTAGAGAGAGAAAGTGAGACTACAAAGTTCAGAGAAGATGAGAGTGTGTTTTTTACTAGAGTAGAGAATAGAGAGAAGATAAAGGTGTGTTTTTTAGTTTGAGGGCAAAAGGGTCATTTCACTTTTAATTTGTGGGCTTTATGTGGAGATTTGCGGGCGATATTTAGCAGTTCACTAGAAATTAGGTTAATGATTTTAGATTGGATTAAAAAGGTTATTGTGATTAAGATAAGATAAGGGTAAAATTAAGAAAATCAGAATTTTTAAGTAAGGGTAAATATGTAATTTTTAGGGTTTTTGTTTACTAAAAATAGAAAGAAAACAGGTAGTTGTATATAACCTTGATCATCTCGAAATGGCAAAAGTTGCAGATAATATTTAACGGATAATAAAATTAAATTATGAAGAATAATGAAACTTAACTGTATTAGAAGTGTGATGTCCAGTGAAAGAATTGTCGCTCAAGGAAGTAGGAATGTAATGTGGAATACTTTTATATATCTTGTGAGAAAGATTTTGCATAAATCTAGCATTTGAAACAATAGCAACAACATTTTTATTCATCAATATTTTAGTTCTTGTTTTTGGTATGGCTCTGAGCATAAACATGGCTAATTAGAGCTGTAAAGATGGCAGTTGGATGTCTTATATGTTTTGGGTTTATTCTATGAGATATTTATATTTTGAGGTGATTATGTTGTTGACAACGAGCAAAGGAAAATGCTAAGCCAGATACATTTATAGACACATACAAAGTCATCAACATTCACAATTTTTCACAAACTAATAATCACCACACAACAAGAATTTACGTTATTTACCACAACAAATTAATAAAAATCTGTATAGTACTCCCTATATATGTTCCATAATAATTAATACACTTTAATTTTTTCACTATTTATATACTTCTAACCTTGATTATTGCTTTTCAGTAATATCATCAAACGCAATTAGTATCATGTAAAAATGTTTATAACGGATAATAATGTAAAGTTTAACAAAATTAAGTTTATAAGAATTTATTAATGTTTAATTATATACTTGTATAAATATGGTTAAACTCATGTATTAACATATGTGTTAAATTTGACGGTATTAATTATTATGAAACGGAGAGAGTATTAAATAAGTAGAGTCCATAAAACACAAATAATGACCAATAGAATGTTTGTTGATCGGTGAATGTTCAGTGAAGGTCCATCGACATACTAAGATCTGTGCTTTCTTCAAAAAAGAATTGACTACAACTAAATTGTTGTTACCAATTTTTTAAACAATCGATCGAGGATTGACGGGTAATTAGTAGGTTATTACTTAGCCATTAATGGTGGGCGATCTTACTAAGCTTTTGAATTATATTATTCTCTCTATTTCGTATTAATCGCAATATATTTCTTTTTCATCTGTTTTTAATAAATTAATTACAACATTTTTTTTGTACTAACATATTAAAAAATAAAAGTTGTCATATAAAATGTTGTTAAATATTTGGTATATATTAATATAAAATTTCATTATTTCAATTTTTCATGATGTATAATATTAATTATTTATATATAATAATAAACTAGTCAATTGAAAAACATTTTAAATATAATCGTGTTAATTATTATAAATCAGAGTTATTACAGTATATATTTTGAAAAATTCACATAAAAAAGATTGGAGTAAATCGTTTCAATATCGCTTAACTCCAAGGAGACATGGAGTAATCTAATAAATCATACTCTTTATCAACTAAACTATAATTTCGAACTATTGGTTATGGCGTAATCTTGAATCCACCAATAGAAATGCTTTACCAACTCAAAGTTTTATCAACAAAACTGTACTCCGTACTTAATAATGCAAAAAAACGTGTGCATATGCATTTACATGTTCACTATTCCGTACCCTACAAGATGTGACACACTCAAATTATTTTTCATCCCTTCCATATTAATATTGCATAATAACTAATGAGGTGCTCGTACGAATTCTGTTTTCTATTAGAATAAATTAATTTTTTTAATAGTAATATCTTTATTATATGAAGTATAAGCAAAAGAGTGAGGTGATGGTGTTTTTCTAATATATGGAATATATAAATAAATTTAAAAAAATAAAAATAAATAAAAAAACTTAATCAATCCATTCATACACATAAATTTCTATCAATAAAATAATTTATATAGTGTACAATCAAAATCATTTCTAAACTGAATTTAATAGCTAATAACAAGAGAGATAAAAAAGAGAGATAATTTCTTCAATTAAATACTACCCATGAAATACGGAAAAAACATGAAGGTAAATCAGAATATTTGGTGGGACAATTTTGTATTGGATTTACACAATTGATTGATCATAAAGTAGCATTGAAAAGATGTCACAATTCTCACAATACTACAATAGTCACAAATACAGTACTTCGTACTTTATGATAGAGTGATACTTTCCTCAAAAAAATTAAAAAAATAAAACAATTGAGTGAGATTGATGCAAAGTAGCCTCCCCCCACACATTACCACAATTTAAAGGAGAAAATTTGCATGTTGGAAGACTTTCTATCCAAGCTACACAGATCAGTAGACCACGGTTAAAGAAACTCCACCATTTTAGAATAATTAACACATTGGACTTTTTTAAGCCCTATTTCTAAATAATGTTGGAAAAAACTCCAATTCCCTAAATAAGGCCACTCTTTTATTCTTGTAGTGGATGTGTTGATGAGATTGGGTACGTGATTTGGTAGCTTTGTAGGTTCAAATTTAAGGTTATATATATATATATATATATATATATATATATATATATATATATATATATATATATATATATATATATATATATATATATATATATATGTGTGTGTGTGTGTGTGTGTGTGGGGTAATTTACAAAATGCAAAATTTTAAAAAAAAGTTCTACAATGAAAACTATGTAACAAGTTCACACATGCACCAATTGTACTTTATGTACTTCTAATCATTAATTCATTAAGTCCTATGAAAACATAAGAAATAGACACATTAATAAGGGATGGAGGGGAGAATGAGGAATAGCTCAAATGGTTAGAGCTTCCCTTCCGACTACAGGATATCCTAAACACTAAAAAAAAGAGGGTGGTTGGGGGGGGGGGGGGGGAGGGATGGATGGATGGACTACAAATATTTTTTCTTTATTAAATAATGTGTGAGTGAACCACAAAGGCAATACTAATTACAAATGAAGGTGTAAGGATGTGAAATCTGTGACTTATTACTTATTATATTATCAAGTGGGGTGAGCAAAAATTTTGGGTACCCGGAATTGGAACCAAAATTGGAGTAGAAAGGTTACAAATAACCCGGCAAACGGGTCGGGTCATTTCGGGTCGGCAAATATTCGTGTCGAGTCGGGTCAATTACGGGTGAAAGTTCGATTTGCGGTTTGGATTATAGCCAAAACCGAATCCAAATTCGATTTTGGATTTCTCAATCCAAATCCAAACCGAATTAAGATTCGGTCCAATCCAAACCAAATCGGTTTTTCTAATTAAACTCCTATCCAAACCGAAATTTTTACCTTTCTTTCGCAACATTCAAACCCAAAATCTGACTTTACTGAGAAAATTCCTGCAATCATTCAACCTTTTCTTGTCAAATACCTTCTTTGTTAGAGAGTGAGATGTTGAGAAAGGAAAAAAGAGACTTAGGTTTATTTTTTTTATTTATTTTTTTTGGTTTATACTACGTAAATGAAAGGGGAAAGGGATTGAGATACTTTGTAAAAAAAAAAATTGGGCTTAATGTAATGGGTTGAAATTTTGGTTTTAAATTTTTTAAAACCTCAAACCGACTCTGAATCAAAATCCATATTTTTTAATATTTCCAAACGGATCCAATTCGAATTAAAAAAAAATTCAAACTGAATTACTAATTTGGTTTGGTTTTCGGTTCGGTCTTAATCTGAATTACTTTCACCCCTAGGTTCAATTTGGATTTCGGGTCAACACTTTGGGTTGAGTTCTCGGGTCAAGTTTGGGTTGAGTCAATTTGGGTCGGGTCAGTTCAAATTTGGTGTCGAGTTAACTTTCAATACCATTTGTCGGGTTAATTTCGGGTAAGGTCAAGTTTGGGTCGAGTCAAATTCGTGTCGGGTCAGTTCGAGTCAGGTCAAGTTCGGGTTGAGTCACTAAAAGTAAATTCAATTAAAAAAAATAGTGGGAAAGCTCCTTATTATTTCAAAAATAAAGTTTATAATAATGGAAAATTTAACAACAAACCAACCTTTGCCCCATTCTCCCAAAATGGACCAACCTTTAAATCTTCTCAAAGTAAACCTAAATTTGCATTTATTCTCCCAAAATGAACCCAATAGGTCACCTTACCTGTTATATCAGCTAAAAATCCATGTGTCATTAAATCATTGGTCAAGGTTTTTGTTTTTAATTTTTTAATTTTGATAGTTTTTTTTAAAAAAAAAGAAGAAAAAAAAAAAACCAAAACCACCCTTTCCCACCACTGCCAGCCACCCCTTCCCTTACCGGCGGCCGGCGGCCGGCGCCCACCAATTCCCCCGGCGCCGGCGACCTCAACCATTTGATTGTTTCACCATCAGATTTATGTCTGAGTTCCTGGGCAGCTGGAAGATCTGAGCGGTGCAAGCTGCGGGCATTCGGATCCTTCGACCTCGACCTTTAACCTTCGTATGACGGTCCTTTGATGGCCGTTTACGCACCAAAGGAGGAGGAGAAGCGAGTGTAAGTACGTTAGAGGGTTCCACCTTCAACTAACGCCGTCAGAATTATCGCCATTGGTCCACTGGCGGCCCAACCCTCCTCTTCATTCAAATCCATCTTCTTCTTCTTCTTCCTAATTCTCTCTCTTCGATCTCAATTTTCTGACTAATTTTACGGAATTTAATTCGTTCTTTTTCAATACAAAACAAAATTAATAAAACCCTTAACTTCTCAATCTTCCAATTCTTCTTTCTTTCTACATCAATTTCTCACTTTTTTCGGTTTAAGGATTGTCAGTTTGGGGGTTTCATAGGGAGCGGGGTGTAGTCGGAAAATGCAGTGGAAAGGGAGGGGATGGTCGAAAATGGGAGGTGAAGGAGGATGGAGAGTGGTGGCTGGAAAGGGAGGAGAGGTGGAGGAAGGGGTGGCTGGCAGTAGGGTGAGGGGAGATTGGTCTTTTTTTTTATAGTTATTTTTAATTATTTTGTTAATTCGAAAAAGATAATTAAAGGTTTTTTATTTAAAAAAAAAGATAATTAAAGGAAAATTTAAAAAATGACCGGTTGTACAGGTCATCGGTCATTTGGGTTCATTTTGGAAGAATAAATGCAAACTTAGGTTTAATTTGAGAAGATTTAAAGATTGCTCCATTTTGGAAGAACGGGACAAAGATTGATTTATTGTTTTTAAATTTCCTATAATAATTAGGGGAAGAAAAAAGTAAATTTTTGTTAAAAATAAATAAATAAAACGTGGTAGTTCACCATTTCACCCTATTTTCTTTGAATATCAGGTCATTTCGGGTCGGGCCAATCAATTCGGGTTTAAACGGGGTGGGTCACTTCGGGTAGGGTCAACTTTAAGTTTCGGGTCCATTTTAGGTCGGATCATTTGGACATCGGGTCACATTCGGGTCAACTCCACGTTGGGTTGGGTACGGGTCAGGTTAGGTTAGTTTAGGTTCCTGTCATTTTCGGGTTGCGGCTCTGGTCAGAATTGTCAAGTCTAGTTACCAATGAAGGCAAGCTATTAAACATTGTTTCGATTGAGAGAATTGGAGGGAAAGGAAGAGAAGAGAAAAGAAGGGATTCATCCTCCCTTATTTGAATAACTTTTAATAAGAGATAAGGGAGAGGGAAGGGAAGGGAATTGGAAAGATTCATTTTCCCTCCTTTTTTAATAAACCAAATCCTTCTAGTGTTGGAAAAATTTAAAGTTAAAATGTAACCTCACCTTCTCCCACCCCTTCCATTCCTACCCCTTCTTCCCTCCCTTCCCTTTCTCTTCTACATTGCTAACCAAACAAACTATTAGATTGGTCACTATATCCAAGTTTGGAAATTTCAATTCCTCTTGTTTGTGATACTTGGGCTTCAGCTTTGTTCAGAGTTACAGAGTACATGGCATCATCTGTAGTTGATCAGATTTCTCTTCCACTTTGCTATACAAACAAACCGTTAGATTATGCTGCTTTAGCCAATCAATGTACCTTATGGTTCTGTAAATATATGGAGTAGCTGTCAACATATTCATATTAATCTTGAATAAGATACTCAGGTGAAGAAGGAAGAAGACTAGTATATTGCAAATATTGTAACAAACTACCACCCAGGATGCATAGATTACAACTATATGCAAATGTGTCACACTAGTATACAAGATGTGCTAACAAGTAACAGTCATAATGTTTTTGCAGTTGCTTGCCATTCCTTCTTCACAAGATCATACAAAACATATAAGATCAATAAAAAGATTTTTTGCTACTAGTTTGGGCCATAAGGAGTCACAAAAGGCAATGATACAACCGCAAACGTGCCTTAAGTCTACATCTTATACTCTTAATTATTGCCTGATTAAAACCTTAGTTTTATCCGAACTGGTTTAACACAAAGACATGAAAAAATTTATACTCTGAAGCTTCAAAGGAAATAGCGCATAATACCTGTAGGCAATACAAGATCATAAGGAAAATAAGTATTAGACTTTCCAAGTCCGACAAGGACCTTCGCTTCCTCCATCATCGACTTCTTTGTCAATCCATCAACTACCTTCTGCAACAAAGACTCATCAACTGAGCACTGATGTCTAAACATCCTCTTGGACGCTTGATACGCTAAGCCATAATCGCCCTTGTCGCATAGAAAAGGAACAACGGTGTTGAATGTAACCCTGTTTGGAGAACAACCGCTGTTCAAGAGCTCATAATACCATAGTCGAACTTCATCCAAATCATCATTCTTACATGCTCCTAGAATCAAAGCATTGTAAGTACCCACATCAGGTTTCAGTCCTTTACTTTCTAACTCTGTGACAAACCCCATCGCCTCGAAAACCCTGCCATCATTAACAAGTCTTTGCACCTTGAAGTTATAGCTTAGTACTTCAGGAACAACACCCTTTTCAATCATCCTTTTCCAAATCTTTTCACCTTCCTCAAACCCCTTATTCTCATAAAACGCACTAAGAAGCGTATTATACGACACAACACTCGGGTTTAAGCCATTTTTCTCCATCTCATCAAGCAATGATAATGCATCATCAAACAACCCAAGTTTACACAGAGCATGAGCAGCTGTATTATAACAATGTACACTCGGTTTAATTGTCAACTTAGAGGGCAACACACGAAAGAGCTCGTAAACCTTATCATATTTCCCTGAATTAGAAGCAGCTCCTAAAAGGGCATTGAAAGATTTGAAATTTTGAACACAACCTCGTTGAGGCAATTCGTCGAAAACCTTGCGTGCATGATCAAACAAACCAGCTTTCCCATACAAGTAAATAAGGCGAGCAGCAAATGGTTCTCCAACAATGTAAATTTTCTGGGATTCTAATGCTTCTTCAATTAATGTATTCTGTTTTGCAAGAGAAAGACGATGAATTGTGTTTTCGTAAATTTTATGCTTTTGCCTGAAATATTTTTCTTGAGACAAAAAATTGAACTTTTGTACCAATTTTGTAGGGTCTTTCTCATCTAAGAGATCTTTAATACCCAAATTAATGGCTTGATATTTGGAAGAATGTGGTAATTCAGTGGGTTTTGGGGTCTTTGATTTAATGGAGTTTGCTGCGTTTCGAGTTGAAGAAAACAGGCCATGAAGACGAGTGCATACGTTGGATTTTGACATTGTGTTTTATAAAAGTGTGTTTTTCAATTGGAAGTTGGATACAAGTATAATTAGAGCTTAAAACTAACTGAAAACTGGAGTTTAAGTGTTTAAATGAAAATGTAACTGTGTCTTTAACTTTTTTTTCACATCAACTCTGTTAAGACTTAAGTGTAAATCCCTAGGCCATTAATGGTTATCGATGGAACGGGATGGCATCAATTCGATTTAGTTTGTTTGTCATGTTGATTTATTTTCAATTTGTCTAAATTTGGGCAGTGTTCAAATTTGGTTAGATGCACTCGTGTTTGAGTTCAATTCAAATTATAGTGTTCAAATCAATGACAAGCGCCATACAGAAGCACTTGACTGATATCCAAGACAAGCGCCATGCTTGTATGTGCAACAAGGTTTACTAAATCAACAAGGTAAATTGTTCCGCTATTTGTTTTGATCATATGAAATCACAAAGAGTTAATGACACAAATGAGATTCAAAACCCAGGTTTGAAACTTGCAACTAATGCCAAAAAAAGAACCTTACATAAGCTAAAACAGTTAACATATGAATTTAGTCACCAAGCTTGAACTGAAATAGCCCATAATACCAGTAGGGGGCAATACAAGATTATAAGGATGATAACTGTTAGACTTTCCTAGTCCCACAAGGATCTCAGCTTCCTTCATCATCGAGTTCTTTGCCAATGCATCAACCACCTTCTGCAACAAAGACTCATCAACTGTGCACTGACGCCTAAACATCCTCTTGCACACCTGAAATACCAAGCCATAATCAACCTTATCACACAGAAACGGAATAATGGTGTTCAAAGTAGCCTTGTTTGGAGCACAACCATCATTCAAGAGCTCGTTATACCATCTTCGTACCTCATCCAGATCATCGTTCTTACACGCTCCTAGAATCAAAGCATTGTAAGAACCCGCATTGGGTTTTATTCCACTAGTTTCCAACTCCATGAACAGCTCCCTTGCTTCAGAAATCTTTCCATCTTTGACAAGTCTATGCAGCTTGAAATCATAGCTGATTACACTAGGAACCACCCCACTTTTTATCATCCTTTCCCACAATTTCTCACCCTCATCAAACTCCCCCTTCTCATATATCACACCAAGCAGCGTATTGTACGTTATCACACACGGTTTCACCCCATTGTGCTCCATCTTGTCAAGCAACGACACCGCCTCATCGATCAACCCGAGCTTGCACAGCGCCTGAGCAGCCACATTATAACACCCAGTCGACGGTTTGATCGACAACTTCGATGGCAGCTCACGAAACAGCTCATAAACCTTATCAAAATCCTCACAATGATAAGCAGCCACTAAAAGGGCATTAAAAGTTTTGGCATTCTGTTCTAAACCTCGTTGAGGCAATTCGTCGAACAGCTTGCGTGCATGATCAAACAACCCAGCTTTCCCATACAAATACATAATCCGAGCAGCAAATCCTTCCCCATTAATGTATTCTTTCTGGGATTCAAGCGTATCTTCAACTAAAGAAATCTGATTAGCAAGAACAAGTCGATGAATTATATAATCATAAATTTTATACTTTTGCCTGAAATACTTATTTGGAGACAAAAAATTGAATTTTTCAACTAGTTTTTGTGTGTCTCTCTCATCTAAAAGCTCTCTAACACCCTTATTAATTACTTGATTATTAGCTAAGGCAATCAATGGCTGTTGTTTTGGGAAAATTGGGATTTGGATTTCTGATATTTTTGTTGGTTTTGGTACTTTTGGTACTTCTCGTGTTTTTGGTACTTTAGGAAATTTGGGTTTAATGGTGTTTGCTGCAGTTTTAGTGAAAAAGCTATGGAGGCGAGCGCATGGTTTGGACATTTCTGTTGATTGTTACTGTTGCAGGTTTAAGCTACTACAGGAGGGTTTAGGAAGAATGGAGGTTTTGAATGGAAAATATGGGACAAGAGGGAGTAAAAAAAATAAGGTACTCCCGTATTTTAATAAACCTAAATTTGCATTTATTCTCCCAAAAAAAGAAAATGTTTATAAATTACTACTAAGATTCGGGTTGGTGGAAAATTATGAAACTTGGATTTCCTTTGATTATGGGTCGGCTAGTTGGACACTTAGACTTGTGTCACTAAGCTCGGTCTCTATCTTTTGCTTTAGTAGGTCTTTGATACAAACAACGATCGTATATTGGTTCATTTAGCCAGAAAAATCGAAATTTCACCAAACTGTGAAATTTGCTACTGTAGTTTGTGAGGATTGTTAAACTTGTTATTTACAATACTTGATTTGAACTTGAATTGAACCACAATTGGCACAAATGTATCCCTAGCCAAAACAACAAAATGACTTAACTTAAGTTGGCGTGATTATAATAAAACTCTAATCAATCTGAATGGATACATACTCAATATATATGGAGTAACATAATAGTCTAATAGATTTGTTAATTACATTCTTCATAGATGTACTTTGTCATCCAAAATCCCATATTTGTCATCCAAAATCCCATATTTGTCATCCACATCTCATAGTTGTCCTTAAAGCTGGATATGGGTCGTGCCAGCCTGCGGGCAGCCCAGCACGGCACGCTGGTCGGCGTGGCACGACACGGCCCGCCAGCTAGCCCAACACGACACGCTGGTCGCCAGGCGTGCCATGGGCCGCATACAAGCCAGCCAGAAAACAAGCACCGCACGGCACGAGCCCGCCGTGCTGGCCCGTTTTTTGGCACGTGAGCGGCCCGCTAGGCACAGCCCGCGTGCCAGCACGGCCTAGCCCGCTGTTTATAGCCGTTTTACATCATCTATAAACGGCTATTAGAGTCGTTGCTCTTCTTCCCCTCTACCGACTATTTCTCCATTTTTTTCTATAAATAGCAATTTCACTTCACTTCTAAATCATAATTCAACTCATCTCTTCTCTTAATCTCTTATATTCTCTAATTATTATTTATTAATATCGAAAAAAATTAAAAGTTTGTAATCGTAATTAGTGGAAAGCGTTGAAGCACAGTTGTAAGATCTAACTAATTTTTATTATTGTTGTTATTATTATTGTTATTAATTTTATTATTGTTATTGTTATTGTTATAATTGTTGTTATTAATTATTATTATTGTTATTGTTATTGTTATAATTGTTGTTATTAATTATTATTATTGTTATTATTAAAATTGTTAATTTGTTAATTATGGCATCACCAAACATGAACAACTCATCATCCTCTAGGAAAGCTCAATTTGTTCGTGGTAATAGTTCTAGGGAATCACCTAATGCAATGACCCCCCCCCCCCAATTTCGAGTTCGACCAATGACCCTGGAACCGCCCCCCTAGGGTTTGAGCAATTTAGGCATGGTGGTACTTCCGGCTTTCAATCCTATAACATAAATATGCCTGGATTTCCACAAACCCAATTTCTACAAAACCAATTTCCACCACAAAACCAATTTCCACAATTCGGTCAATTCCCACCTAATTTCTTTGACTCACAAAATTTTTATACTAGCCAAGGTAGCGAACAAAATAGCCTTGCCTCCGAGTCTACTACTCAACAACAAACCCCTGAATCTACAAACACGATCCGTAACACACAAGAGCAATGGTTAACAGAACAAGACATGGTAAATATTAAAAGTTGCAAAAGTGATGTATGGAGTTATTTTTTGCTAAATAAAGAACAAACAAGAGCAAAATGTAAAAACATGTAGTAAAATATACTCGGCCACATCCAAGGCCGAGATGGGACACTTAAGTAGACACTTTAAAACATGTGCACAACCATCTAGTGATCCAACCCAGCCAAAAATTTCTCAATTCCATCCACACGGCTTTACCTACAACTATGAGAGGGATAGGGATGAATTAGGGAAAATGATAGTACACGCCGAACAACCTTTTCTTTTCTCCGAAAGTGACCCATTTAACACGTACTTACATTCATAAAGCATTACAACCCCAACATAAAAGAATCTCTAGGAAAACCGTTCGTTCGCCGCCATGAAAACTTCCTAGAGTACAAAATGCGGTTACAAGACGAATTGAGTAAACTTAATTGTAGAGTGTCTTTGACTATTGATTCTTGGGATAGTGGTTATAAATATCAATATTTATGTGTGACTTTCCATTGGGTAGATGATCAATGGTTGTTACAAAAACGAATAATCCATTTCAAAATGCTAGAATACCCCCACACCGATATTAACATTGCTCACCATTTAATGGAAGCTATAAATGAATACAACCTTTGAGAAAAAAATCATGTCTATAACATTTGACAATGCAACCTCAATGACATATACTGCTAATTTAGTGAAACAAAATTTAACCGATGTAATATTAGATGGTGTTTCGGGGTTTCTCCTGTGTCCTGCGGGAGAGTTACAATTTCGAGACTGGCTTGCTGACCGACTGTACCTGCAAAACAACGAAACTTTGGTTGGGTGGAGTTCCGCCTCCGACGATCAAATTAGAATTCGTTCGAAGTGAATAGTGCGGGAATTAAATGGTTTTCTCTCTGATGCAGAGAGAATAAATGCTTGTTTGCTTTTTGTGTTTTTGTGTTTAATTTTCTGAATACCCAATAAAAGAGGTATTTTCCTCTATTTATAGGGTTGTGGAACAGTGTCCCTGTCAAATGAGGATTAGCCACATGTCAGCTTGGGATTGGCTCCCATTGACCCTTTCTAGGACTAACACGTGTCAGCATCTGATTGGGCCACGTGGCTTGGGTAATATTACCCTAAACATTTTCCCCTCACAGATGACACGTGGCGTGCCACGTGGCATCTGTGACATGGCATGCCACGTAGCTTAATAGTGACATTTGTCACGATCTGGGAAGGGGACGCTTGGTCTCCTTCCCTCCTTTTTTTTAAAATGGGGGGGGGGTGACGGTTCGTCTTTTCCCTCCAATTTTTTGAATTCGAGACAGGGGAAGTGACGCTTCGTCTCCCCTTACTTCTATAAAAGAAGTCCTCCCCCCATCATTCGCTCCATTTGCAAATTCCAAAAATCCTTAGAAAAAAGAGCTTTGATACCGGCTGCTTTTATTCACAACCGTCAACCTTCTTTCTAATCAACCGACATTACGCCTGGGTTACATTTGATTCAAGCTTCTCTACGAACGCCTGAGTCAACCGTCAAAGTACTGAACAGCCGCTCATCACCGCTTGAGGTACTTAGACGTCACTTAGCTATTTATTCTTATTTTGGCCTACTCACCCGGTTTTTGGGTTTTTGCTTTTGAACCACCCCCATCCGATTAGTAACCGCCTGGGGTACTTGTGTTTCATTTTTCACAAAATTGCCTGATCAACCGGTTTTCTTTCTTTGCTTTCAAACGACCCCCATCCGGTATAAACCGGTTGGAGTATCTCTGGTTAATCTTCCAATTTTTCTCAAAAGCTCTCAATCGATCCCCATCCAGGCTTATCCGTCTGGGGTGCTTTTGGGCAAATTTTTAATTTGCTGCTTTCTTTTCAATAGACCCCCATCCGGACGTTTCCGTCTGGGGTGCTTTTGGGCAAATTTTTAATTTGCCGCTTGCTATTCAATAGACCCCCATCCGGACGTTTCCGTCTGGGGTGCTTTTGGGCAAATTTTTAATTTGCCGCTTGCTATTCAATAGACCCCCATCCGGACGTATCCGTCTGGGGTGCTTTTGGGCAAAATTTTATTTTGCCACTTGCTATTCAATAGACCCCCATCTGGACGTATCCGTCTGGGGTGCTTTTGGGCAAATTTTTATTTTGCCGCTTGCTATTCAATAGACCCCCATCCGGACGTATCCGGTTGGGGTGCTTTTGGGGCAAATTTCATTCATTTCGGGTGCTTATTTGCAGGGAGATCATCCGGGTAACCGTCTGGACCATCTTTAGGCAGCACCCTTGAAAGATCTTCCTCAATTTTAAACAAAAAGGTACCGTCCCTACCCCTTGTACATTCTTTCTTCTTTTACCGGTTGCATAGTCTTTGGGTAGTGAATGGACTCACCAAACACACACACGGCACGGTTTAGAGCCGAAGCCAACCGGTCGCCGGACACGGCAGAGTCTAGGACTGGGGGTGCCGTCTGGGGGTCGTTGGACCACCCTAGATCTTCTGAGATTCCAACCGTCTCTGTTAATGTGCAGGACCGGATGGCTCGGACTAGATGGACGACCATTCACCTAGAGTACCAGTCTGGGGACTCAGCCGATGCTCCGGTTGAGGACATGCCATACGACCGACCGGGTACCCCTAGTACACCCGGGGACCACATATTAGAGGAGCCAGAGAGCTCCGGGGCAGAAGGACCTGCCCAGTCATCCGGCTCAGAATCAGCCGGGGTACCGGATGTCCCAATTGAAGACAAAGAGGCCTACATATGGCCATCATTAAATAACCCCCAGGAGGCGTCCGTCAGCGCCCGGGACCTGGTCACCCTAAACGCCACCTTCCCGGCATTTTTGGCGAAGCATCCGGTAGGGGACGGATGGGAAGTGATTGTTCCGCCAGCAAACGCAACTGTCGTTTGGGACGACTCGATCCCCCATGCGGACAACTACTTCGGCTACTACGAGGCAGCATTTAAAGCAGGCCTCCGGTTTCCCTTACACCGGGCCATCCGGGCTATCTTGAGGGGATATGACCTGGGAGTATGGCAGTTGACGCCCAACTCCTGGGTCAACATTCTTGGGTACATCGCCGCCTGCGAGATGCAGGAGGTTACGCCTAGCTGGGAGGCGTTTGCCCACATGCATTATCTCAGCCGGGCTCCTAGCGGATGGAATGCGTGGTACACTCTCACCACGCATCCGGAGTTCCTAATGACGCTTGACAAGCCGTCAAAATGGAGCAATTGGAAGAGCAAGTTCTACTTGGTCTCGTCTCCCTCTCTTCCAATGAATCGCCGGCTGAGATTCTACAATAAGAATCCGGCACTTCTGGGGAGGAAGTGCGCCTTACCAAGGGTCCCGGCAGATGCCTGGGACCAAATAATGGAGCCGGGTCTTTTTAAGAAGACTACGGTGCCCCTGGCTGATGGGACCGAAGCCATTGTACCCAACCGGTGGGTACCGCATCCGGAATGGCTGAAGGATGACGCCTTCTTGTCCGCCTGCGGCCTGAGTACCATGTTTAGCAGACGTAGGTTTATTTACAACCGGCATCTTTTTAACCGTCTGTATCACTCCTGCATATTAACTTGTTTTCTTCTTTTTTGCAGAGAAAAGTCTAGACATGGTGCCTCCGGAAAAGACACCGGTTAAACCAGCATAGGAAGTCCGCAAGGAATTCCTGGAGAAAAAGAAGGCCGAGCTGGCGGCCAAAAATGATGGGGTAAGCACCGGCTAAGTATTTCCGTCTGCATGCATTTTTTAACAAATACCGGATGTATATCCTTTTAGCAAATGCCGGATGTATATCCTTTTAGCAAATGCCGGATGTATATCCTTTTAGCAAATGCCGGATGTATATCCTTTTAGCAAATGCGGATGTATATCCTTTAAGCATATGCCGGATGTATATCCTTTAAGCATATGCCGGATGTATATCCTTTAAGCAAATGCCGGATGTATGTCCTTTAAGCAAATGCCGGATGTATATCCTTTAAGCAAATGCCGGATGTATATCCTTTTAGCAAATGCTGGATGTATGTCCTTTAAGCAGTTGCAATTTCATCTTTTGCTGGCTTAATACTAACTGTATATTTTATTTTTGCAGTCGAGGAGTCAGACTGTTCCCCGTTCTCTAAGGGCTCTAATGAAAAGGCCGGCTGAGGTCTCAATGCCACCGCCTCCGAAAACAGACGGGTTGAGACCCCCGCCTTGCCTCCTGCCCAAACCTCAGCCGGGAGGCAAACAATAGGTGGAAAATCCCTGTCTGCCACTCCCGGTTCAAACACCGGGTCTTCTGGCCGGATGGTTGCTGTGGCATCCGGTTCTGGTGCGGCTGGGGGGGGGGTTTCAGCCCCTCCACCTGAAAATCAAGGTATGGACTTTGCCTTTGAACCCCCCTAGCCGCTTGGACCTGCTAGAGTCAAGTCCCAAGCTACCCAGTCCGGGGACTCTCATGCCAGCCGGCAGAACGTAGGAGGCGCTTATGCTCAATACTTAACCCATACGTCTCTTAATGCAGATGTCTCCCGTTGGCCGGATCTTCAAGGATACGCCAAACGGATGGTGAGGACCATTACCCGGTCCGAGAAGGAGGCGGTACCGGGTATAAACCAGGTCAACATTGACAGGATCAATGCCCTGGTTGCTGAGGTAAATACCGGATGGGGTATTTTCTTGCAATTGTTGCTTCTGTCTGATTTGATTATGCAAATAGTCTAACATTTTTGTCGGGTGCATTGTAGGTCCTACTAAGGGTTGATGGACTCCGAACCCTTCTTCGAAAGAAGCAGGACGAGGTAAGGGATGCCCAGAAGAGGGCAGCCGACCTTATTGATGTCCATCAATACAATACACTTATGTTTGACCTTGAGATTAAACGCCGGGAGTTGAAACAGGAGGAGATTGTAACCCAACTGACGGCTGCTGCTGACGCCGCGAACAAAAGAGTTGATGAGGCCGCCCTCAAGATAACTGAGCTGGAAACAGCTGTTAATGACTTGAAGGAGGCTGCCAAGGAGCGGGATCACCTCAAGGCTGAGGTTGACCGGGTGAAGGAGGAGGCGGCTAGAGCCTAGGCTCAAGCCCAGACGGAGTTCAGCCATCAGCTGACGGCTGATCAGGTATGGCTGATCGCTGAGAATGAGCATGACAACGAAGAGCGCTTAAAGAACGCATGGTCGCTGGTCCATCCGGAGCTCGACTTTGCTTATTTTGATCTGAGGTACAAGTATGCCTCAGAACTCTTCGATGCTCAAGCTCATGGCTTGGAGAAGCCGACTCCTTTCGAGGAGTGGGCCGACTTGGGGGATGATCAAGTAGAATACCTGACAACGGACGAGGCTGAAGTCCAAGTCCTTGAGGAACAAGTGCCTCCCCCAACCGTACCAGATCAACCGGATGCCTCTCAACCGGCCCCAGCCCAGCAACAGCAGCAGCAACATTAACCATAGTTTTCTCCTCTTTTTCTCTACACTCTTTGAACAACCGGCCTGTGTGCCGTGTAGCAATTGTATCTTTCCCGGACAAGGGTCCGGTTAACAATTTTTTACAATTCTTGACTTTTGTCAAGTTAATTTGATGGTTAATATATTTACCGGCTGTGCCGGATTTCTGTGATATCTTTGTTTTTAATTTGCATTTTAATTTAATTTTGCAAGTATAACAAGTAGTTTGCCGGATGCATAGGGTCTGCTGCCCCTGGACGGGTGCTTGGATGAAGTAAATCCAACTTCAAACATGCAGCCGTCCATACAACCATCCGTCTTTGGCTGAACCGGATGCAATAACATCCGCGTTTTTGCAAAATACCGTCTGTAGAGCCTTTAGATAAAGACCGGCTACATAGGATCTCAAAAATAACATAGTATTGCCTTTGGGCAATGACCGGGTGTGATAAGAGCCGCCTGTATGGCCTGTCTGTGAAAGCCGGCTACATGGGCCTTTTAAGATATTGACACCGTCTGTGTTACCTTTAGGTAATAGACGTCTGGGTCCAAAGTTCACGTGATCATTCCACTGGCGTGGTCATGAGCACTGGGTGTCTGCCATCTCGGACAGACGGTTTAAAAGAAGTTGGGCAACTTATGCGCATGCCCCTGTAGGGCTTTCTTTGAAAGCCGACTACTTATGGGGCTTCAGGATTTTAGATGCCGTATGTATTACCTTTAGGTAATAGGCGCCTGTATCTTGAATTCAGGGGATCATTCAACTGGACGTTGAGTTATGATCCTAGAACAATGTACCACCCGGATGGGAGATGTTCTCTACGACGATTGAAGCCAAATTCAGATCGCCGGATGCCTGCCTTCTTGGACAGACGGGTTAATTTTATAAATGCCCGGATGCGTATTACGCATGGGACTTGGTTGAACATAATGAATGGATGAGTATCCGGCTGTGCTTTGCACAATTACAAACGAATATATACAAGTATTGAAACAAATAAGTGCCGGCTGTGCATTGCACAGCTGGGACATGATAAAAATTGAAAATAAAGCTTTTTATTAATACTTAATTACAAATCATCAGAAGTAGTACTTTTTTAAGTTATCTACATTCCAAGTTCTGGGTAGCTGTCTACCGTGTGGAGTTTCCAGACGGTAGGTGCCACCTCTAACTTCTTCGGTAATCCGGTAGGGCCCTTCCCAATTTGGGGTTAGTTTTCCTTGCTCATTTGCCCTACCGGTTGCCTCCATTTTTCTTAGAACAAAGTCGCCCACTTTAAGAGGCCGCTTGTGCACCCGTTTGTTGTAGGCTCTCGTCATTCTCAGACGGTATATCTCATGACGCAAGGCCGCATTGCCCCTGCGCTCCGGGAGAGAATCCAATGCTAGCCGCATGGCCTCCCAATTAGCCTCTTCGTCATAAAGCATGACTCGAAGTGTTGGCTCATATAGTTCAATTGGCAGGACGGCTTCAGAGCCGTATGTCATGAGGAACGGGGTTTCACCGGTTGCCCCTTTCTCAGTTGTTCTGATGGCCCATAGAACATATGGTAATTCGTCTACCATAGACCACCAGCCTTTTCTATCTTCTTTTTTATGTCGTCTGAGATGAGTTTGTTGAAGGCTTCAACTTGGCCGTTTGCTTGAGGACGACCTACTGACGCAAAACAGTGGGTGATTCCTTGATCTTCTAGCCAGCTCTTGAGCATAGAAGTTTCAAACTGAGGACCGTTGTCAAAGACCATGGACAGAGGCACCCCAAACCGGGTCATGACGTTTCTCCAGATGAAGGAGATGATGTCCTTTGTCTTAATGCCCTTGACCGCCTCTGCTTCCACCCAGTTGGTGAAGTAATCTACAGCCACCAAGATGTACCTACGCCCGCCTGAGGCTGGCGTGTATGGTCCTAAAATGTCCATGCCCCACTTTGCAAATGGGACCGGGCTGTAGATGGCCGTCAGGTCTGTCACCGGACGGTAGATGAGCCGGCCAAATTTCAGGCACTTGTCACACCTTTTCACCAAATCCATGGCATCTGATTCAAGAGTTGGCCAAAAATATCCCTTCCGCCTGGCTTTCTTGGCTAGGGATCTGCCGCCTATGTGCGATGCACAAAAGCCTGAGTGCAGATCTTCCAAGACCTCTTTAATTTCTGAAATGCCCCCATTCAAATTTGGTCTTCTTCTTGATAGCTTGGAAGAAGTAAAGGCATTTGTCACTTGACCGGCTCAGGAATCTTCCCAAGGCAGCCAGGCAACCGGTAAGTTTCTGGACCTCTTTGCGGTACGGGGTGACTTCATGTCAATCACCGCCTGTACCTTGTCCGGATTTGCCTCTATTCCCCTCTGATCAATCAAGAAACCAAGAAACTTTCTAGAATCAACACCAAAGACGCATTTTTTGGGATTTAACATCACTTTATGCCGTCTGAGGGTTGAGAATGTCTCCCGGAGGTCAGCAAGGTGATCAGCCTGCTGCTTGGATTTGACTATCATGTCATCAATGTACGCCCCACATTCCTCCCGATTTGATTAATGAAGACCATATTAATCATCCGTTGGAAGGTGGCAGGCGCATTCTTCAACCCAAACGGCATCACCGTATAACAGAACAACCCTTGATCAGTGACGAAGGCCGTCTTTTCTTGATCTTTTTTCCACAAGGGTATCTGATGGAAGCCGGAGTAGGCATCCATGAAGCTCATCAAGGCATGACCGGCTGTTGAGTCAACCAGACTGTCAATCTTAGGAAGCGGATAGCTATCCTTTGGACATGCCTTGTTCAGATCTGTGTAATCTACACACATCCGCCAAGTACCATTCGACTTCTTGACAAGGACAACGTTTGCTACCCAATCCGGGTAGTAGCATTGCCGAATGAACCGGGCATCTAGGAGCTTCTTGACCTCGGCGGCTGCCGCCTGAGATCTTTCCTCGCCGTGGTTCCTTTTCTTTTGCATAACCGGCTTTTTCTTTGGATCCACAATGAGCTTGTGAACAGCAAGATCCGGATGTATACCCGGCATCTCGTCCACTTCAAAGGCAAAGATGTCTTTGAATTCTTTGAGAAGTTGGTGCAACGCTACGCCCAACTCCCCTAAGGCAACCGTCCCCACCTTGACGGTTCTCTCTGGACGGTTGTCATCCAGGATGAGGTCAGTGTTTTCACCATCCGGTTGGGGACGGAATTCATCTAATCGCTCCCCAATCAGTGATTGCTATTTTTTGCCTTTTTTGGCGGCCAAAGGATGGTCCGCCTTTCTTTTCTGGCCGGTTGTCATAGGAGCAGGCCCGGCTTCCAGGCTGACGAGGGTAGGTTCCTTATTGATGTCGGCTGTGTGTACAGTCGGCTTGACGGCTGTGAGGTAGCACTCCCTCGCCGTCTTTTGATCACCGCTCATGGAACCCACCGTCTCATCATCCCTATCAAATTTGAACAACATGAGAGAGGGAATGATGACTGCCTTGGACTCATTGAGGGTTGGACGTCCCAGGATCATGTTGTAGGCGGTCAGTTCCTCGACAACCAGGAACTTGACCACCATATGTCGTCCTTTCCCCTTCTCACCCATCCGGATGGGTAGGTCAATCCTTCCCACCGGATGCACAACTCCTCCCCCAAAGCCGACCAAGGGGTGAGGAGCCGGCTGCATGCTACCAGGCTTGTATTTCAGCTTTGCGAGGCACTGGTAGCTGATGAGATCAGACGAGCTCCCGGTATCTATAAGGATGCGGCCCACTTGCTGATTGGCAACCTTGTATTCTACGACCAGAGGATCGTCATGAGGCCGCCTGACCTTGCCCCGGTCCCTCTCAGAAACGAGGACTTCGGGGAAGGTATCCGGCGACGCCTGGTCCTCATCCACTGAGTTGACCAGACGCTGGATGTTGTCTTTAGCCCCCCGGATGGTTGGACCCCCTCCGGCGAATCCGCCTGCTATGGTGAAGATTTGTTCTTCATCCGTATCAGAGCTGGCAGCCGGCTTCTTGGACGGATGCCCTTTGCTTTGTTTAGCTCCGCCCTTGGGCTTTACTACATAGGACCTCAGGGCTCCCTCATCAGCCAAACGGTCCAATTGCCGCCTGAGGGTATAACAGTCACTGGTGTCATGGCCAATGTCCTCGTGGAATTGGCAATACTTGCTCTTGTCCCGGCTGCTGACGGGACTTTTCATGGGAGCCAGCTTCTCAATGGTCATCCGATTCCTAACCTCCACGAGGATGGAGGATAGGTCTTTGTTGAACTCGTACTTTAGGACGTACGGTTTCAACTCTCTCGCTTTCTTCTGGGACGGCTGACTAGTACGGTCGGCAGCCTAGACTTCCTTTCTCTTACCCTTATCTTTGGCAGCCGGCTGGGCAGGCCGGCTGTCTTTTCTGTCGAACTTTTTAGAGTCCGTCAGCTACCTGATGGAGCACAGCTCTGTCGCCTGTATATAGGCTTCAGCCTCCATCAGTGCTTCTTGAAGGGTAACAACCCTCTTCCGGACGAGGTCAAACTTGAAAACTGACCCGTCCTTCAGAACCTTGAAGAAGTCTGTGTAGGCAACCTCGTCCGTCAGGCCAGCTATCTGAATTCGTGTCAGATTGAACCGCCTGACGTAGGACCGGAGTCCTTCCTTTCCCCCCTGCTGTACTGCCCCTAGATCGAGGCTAGTTTTCTTGGCGGGAATGTTCATGGAGAAGTTGGACGTAAAGAGATACGCCAACGTTCTGAAGTTGTTGATGCACCCTGCTGGGAGGTTGCCAAACCACCTCTGGGTTATGCCCTTGAGGGTAGCCGGGAAGCACTTGCACCAGACAGCATCGTCCAACCCCTGCAAGTACATGAGGTTGGTATATGCCATAAGATGGTCTTCCGGGTTGGTGGTACCGTCAAAGGTACCAACCAACACATTCTTAACCTTGGTCGGCTGAGCTGCCTCGGCTATTTCTCAAGAGAAGGCTGACGGTTGCTCACCCAGGTTGAGTAGCCGGAGCTGCCAGTCGGCTGACTGGATTGGTGCCGCCTGACCTCCAAAGAGACCCGGCTGCATGTATGGGGATCCATAGGGCATGTATGGCGGCTGGGGCGCATACAGTGCCGGCTGGATCATTTGAGGGCCAGAGCGCGCGGAAACTCCGAGCGACTGACTTCCTCGATTTGTCTCCGAATGCTTCATTGAAGTATTACGGAAGCTGTCAGGGAAGGTCGACGTGGAAGCCGACCCAGACAACTGCTGACTTCTCCTTTCCTGGATTAAAATCCGGGCGTCGGAGTAAGTCTTCTTGGACCCATCCGGCTGTACTTGCCGGATGGCTTTCCGTTGCCCTGATTCAGGGAAACGGAGTCTTGAAAGATCGATTTGGGGCCCGTCCGCCCCCTTCGGCTTAGGGTGCGGAGTAGGCACCCGGTCTTTTACTTGCTTCTTCCCGGAGGGAGAAGCTTTCTTTGCCGCCTGCCCCCTCTTTGAGGGAGAAGGCTTCTTGGCCGCCTGACCCCTGTTGGAGCCAGTAGACCTTTTGATGATGTCCGTGATCTCCCCCTTGAAACTAGTCATGAATTTCAGGAGCTCGTCTCGGGTGATGGGGGCTGAGCCCTCCGCCGCCTGGGGTACCCCAGCAGGCTGGCCGGCTGAGGGGTCATGGACTGCATCCAATCCTCGTTCCCTTATTTCTCGAGAACGGGTGTGTCGCGACCTGAATGACCCTTCTGGGGCTATATAGGTGTCGACATCATTATCGTCACCACTGCTTGGGTCCGTGTGGACCTCGGCTTCGACCATAGGCCGTTTGCCATCAGCAGGCGGTACATAGTCGGAAGTCATCTTGGAAGTACTCTCCCCACAGACGGCGCCAGATGTTTCGGGATTTTTTCTGTGTACTGCGGGAGAGTTATAATTCCGAGACTGGCTTGCTGACCGACTGTACCTGCAAAGCAACGAAACTCCGGTTGGGTGGAGTTCCGCCTCCGACGATCAAATTAGAATTCGTTCGAAGTGAATAGTGCGGGAATTAAATGGTTTTCTCTCTGATTCAGAGAGAATAAATGCTTGTTTGCTTTTTGTGTTTTTGTGTTTAATTTTCTTAATACCCAATAAATGAGGTATTTTCCTCTATTTATAGGGTTGTGGAACAGTGTCCCTGTCAAATGAGGATTAGCCACGTGTCAGCTTGGGATTGGCTCCCATTGACCCTTTCTGGGACTGACACGTGTCAGCATCTGATTGGGCCACGTGGCTTGGGTAATATTACCCTAAACAGATGGTGACACACTTCATACTAGATGTGTTTACCATGTTCTTAACTTATGTGTACAAGATGGAATTAAAGCAATTGGTCCATACTATAACAAAGTTAGAGAAGCTATTATGTCTATTAATAGCTCAAACATGAGATACCAAGAATGGAAAGGTTTTCTAAGACAACAAAAGATAAGAGCAATAAAAATCAAAACCGATTGTCCAACTAGGTGGAATTCCACCTATGACATGTTAACCAAGGCAATTGAATATAAGAATCCTTTAACAATTTTTTTACAACCAAAAATTTTCACAAAATGCTTTATATGAGGATGATTGGGAAAAATGTGAAAGATATATGTAATTTTTACAATTATTATATAACATGACATTTTGTTTTTCTTCTGTTTATAATCCTTGTCACTACTAGAAAAAGGCCATTTTCCGACGGACTGTTTCCAACGGACACAAATTTCCGTCGGAAAAGTCAGAAATTCCGACGGAATTTTCTTTCGTCGGACATTTACGACGGAATTGTGACGGGAAAAAATCCGTCGGAATATATGGGTATTCCGACGGAATATTCCGTCGGAAAGACTATTTTCCGACGGAATTAAAATTCGTCAAAAATTTTCGACGGAATATTCCGCCGGAAAGTAAACTTTCCGGCGGAATAATTTTCCGTCGTAAGCGACGGAATATTCCGTCGGAAAGTTAATTTTCCGATGGAATTAGAGTCCGTCGGAAAGTTAATTTTCCGATGGAATTAGAGTCCGTCGGAAAATTCTGACGGAATAATCCGTCGGAAATACCATATATTCCGTCGGAATCAAATTTAAAAAAAAGAAAAGAAAAAGGAGAACCCTAATCCTCCTTCAATTCGTCCGCCTCTTTATTTCCCTTTTCTCCCTCTCTTTCTCTCTCCTCTCCTATTCTCTTCTCCTTCCTCTCTTCGTCCTCTATTCTCTCTCCTCTATTCTCTTTCCTCCTTCTCCCTCTTCTATGTCCTTCTCCCTCCTTCGCTTTCCTTTCCTTCTCCTTCTATCATCTTCTCCTTCTCCTTCTCTGCGCAACACCACGCACCGCAACTAACACCACGCACCGTCGTCGCTGCGCAACCAACACAACACCGGCCACCTCCTTCTCAAGGTTTTTGTAAGAACCATACGGTTTTTCATGTCAAATTCGACTTTGAAAACCCTAGATCTAGAGTTTTCATAGTCGAATTTGACCTTTAAAACCCAAATTCGAGTGGAATTGAAGGTATGTCTTCCTTTGTTTTCTATTAATTCGGTTTGAATTTTTTTTATTTCTGTTTTTAAATATAATTTTGGTGGCTGTGGGTTTGGGTGGTGGTGGTGCTTGTGGGTGGTTACGGTTTTGGTTGGTTTCGGGTTTAGGGTTTTAATTTTGGTGGTTGTGGGTTTGGGTGGTGGTGGTGCTTGTGGGTGGTTACGATTTTGGTGGTGGTAGTGGTAATGGGGAGGGGATACGGGTTAGGGTTAGGGTGATGGGTGGGTTTTTCGGGTTATAATTAGGATGGTGGTGGGTTTTTCTGGGTTACGGTGGTGGGGTGGGGTGGGGTTACAGTGGTGGGGTGGGTTGTGGGTCGTTGTGGGTTAGGGGTAGGGATGTCACTGGGGCGGGTCTAGTAGGAGACCCGCCCCATCCCCGCCCCGATGGGGCGGGGATGGGTCTAGCTTTGGCGGGTCGCGGGGCGGGGATGGGTCTAAAATCCATACCCGCCATGGGTGATGGGGCGGGGATGGTTGTTATGTAATACCCGCCCCGCCCAGACCTGCCCCATACCCGCCCCGCCTGACCCACCCCGTACCCGCCCCGCCCCGCCTGACCCACTCCATACCCGACCCATACCCGCTTTATACCCACCCCATACCCGCTTTATACCCGCCTGACCCACGCCAATCTTTATTTTCCTAAAATTTGTGCTTTGAGAATTGCTATTTCTGGTTGGCTTTTATCTCCTCATGATTATGTAAGGAAAATGGCCGACATTATGTTACAAAAATATAACAAGTATTGGGCTAGTGTGAATGGCTTAATGGGAGTGGCAACAATACTAGATCCTAGATACAAAATGGCTCTTATTCGCTTTTATTTTGCAAAATTTTTTGATGAGCATGACTTTGAAATTGAGGTTAGTAGAATTAGTGATCTTCTACGAAGATTGGTTGATGAATATGGGTCTAAGATGGGTAAAACTCAAGGTAGTAGCAACCAACAAGCTTTTGATTGGGTAGTAGTAGCAAATCCAATGAAGAGACGTTTATGCAAGAATTTGCTGAATTTTTACAACAAGATAAGGACTCAAGTCATGATATATCAGATTTGGATAAGTATTTAGATGCTGCTAATGTGCCTCTAGTCCAAGATTTTGATATTCTTAACTGGTGGAAGACAAATGGAGGCACATATCCCATTCTTCAGCAAATAGCACGAGATATATTGAGCATTCCTGTTTCTACTGTTGCATCAGAGTCCGCATTTAGCACAAGTGGTCGGGTTCTTAATCCTTATCGTAGTCGGCTTTTACCGGAAGCTGTAGAAGCTTTGATGTGTACTCAAAATTGGATATGGGCTGCTTCTAAAAGTAAATAGCTAAAATAAAATTTTATTTAATTAATAATATTATTTATTTATTTATTTTAATTAATTCACATTGTATTTGCAGATTGTGGAGAATTTAAGGATGATGAATATGCTAAATTAGTGGGAGAATTAGAGGAAGGATTTGAAACATGTGATATCGATTCTGGAACAAGTGGACTTTGCACCGAATAATTCAAGGCCTAATGAATTTCTTGTTATGTATTTGAATATTTGTAGACTTGTAGTTATTTTTAATATTTGGACTTTGGACAATTTGGAGTTAGTGTTTTTTTTTTTTTCTCTTATGTACTACTAATTTTAAGTTTTTTAATATGTAGTAATGTAGTATGTATGCCTAAGGTGTTGCAATTTATGAAAATGGTTGATCTTGCAGTGGTTTTTGTTGGATTTGAGTTAATGGGATTTGTATGCACTGCTACTTTTTCATTAGTCTACTATGAAGTCTGCAGGGTTTCAGTTGACACTTGAAACTTGAAAGACAATTGCTTTTCTCAATACTAAGTTGGCGGGTATGGGGCGGGGAATTGGCGGGGATGGGGCGGGGGTTTGGCGGGTATGGGGCGGGGACGGGGATGGGGCGGGGGTGGTTTTAGAGTTGGACCCGCCGGGGCGGGGACGGGGATTATTTTCAGACCCGACATGGGGATGGGGATGGGGATGGGGATGAAAATGTGAGGCGGGGATGGGGATGGGAATGCCAAAATCCGCCCCGCCCCGCCCCGTTGACACCCCTAGTTAGGGGTTGTAGTGGTGGTGGGTTGTGGGTAGTTGTGGGTTAAGGGGGTTTCGTGGGTGGGGATATGGGTTAGGGGGGTTTCGCTGGTGGATATGGGTGGGTTACGGTGGTGGGGTGGGTATGAGTGGGCTGGTGGGGGGTTTCGCTGGGTGGGTGGGTGTGGGCTGGTGGTGGGGGTGGGGGCTTTTTGGTGGTTTCAGTGGGGTGGGTTTTTGGTAGGGGTGGTTTCGGGGGTTGTGTTTTTGGTAGGGGTGGTTTCGGGGGGGATGGGTTTTTGGTAGGGGTGGTTTCAGTGGTGGTGGGGTGTGGTGGGGTGGGTGTGGTGTGGGTGGGGTTTTGGTAGGGGTGGCTAATGGGGTTACGGTGGTGGGGTGGGGCTGGTTTTTTTTTTATTGACTTTTCCGTCGGAAAATTCCTGTTCCGACGGAATTTTCCTTCGAAGGTTAACTGTTCCGACGAATTATTCCGAGGAAAAATCCGTCGGAAATTTGCGACGGACTGACATTGAAAGTCAAATCCTCCTACGACCGCAATAAGTCCGTCGGAAAAGTGTTTTCGACGGAATTTCCCTCGGAAAACCCTAATTTTCCGACGAAGGGTTTTCCGGCGGTACCTTTCCGACGGATTTTTCGCTAATTCTGACGGAAAAATCCCGTCGGAAATCAGCTGTTTTCTTGTAGTGTGTGCTCAAAACTTTCTTTCAAATGCATGTTTACTCGCCCAGCTTTTCTCTGATCATCGCAACCAAAGTGATTATGATCAATATCTTCCAGCAATGGAAATAAAGTGGTGTAAATATTATATTGAAATTCCTTTAATTTATATTTTTGCTTCCATATTAGATCCTAAGCAAAAGTATGAAAACACATTTATGTTAGTTGACATTTATTTTCAATGCATGCTTATTGACGATAGTGTAGAAACCTATAAGAGTAATATGAAGGATCAATTTTTTGCTTTATATAGAGTTTATGAAACCAAATATGGCACCGTTCCTTGCTCTGGCCCTTCCCAACCATCCAAAAACATAAGTAAAAAGGCCAAGCATTTATTTCCACAAGCAACTAACTTGATTTCAAGGTTTTCAGGTGATTCATCAATAAGGAGAACGCAAAGCGATGTCTCGGAGTTGCAAATGTGTCTGAGTTACTACTTCACCAAGGGCATGGACGACGATGAGATAAACAGCCTCGACCTCCTTGTATGGTGGAAACAACAAAGCTCGAAGCATCCAACTTTGGCGGCAATGGCACGAGATATTCTTGTTATCCAAGTCTCCTCCGTTGCCTCCGAACGAGCTTTCAGCGCATCCGGGAGGGTTTTAGACGATAGAAGAACAAGTCTAAAACCCGAAACACTTGAAATGTGCGTGTGTTTCAAAGATTGGTTGGATGCTGAAAATCACTCACAAGACCGTACTTACGCCGACAACGACAACGATGACGGAACCTCCGCTTTCGACCGTTCGGGTTCGGCTAGTTCCCAATCTATTTAACTAGCCGATGACCTTGAACGCGAAGACGAAGAAGAAGAAGAAGATGATGAAGAAGAATAGATGAAGAACTATAAATAGATTACATACTTCTAATTATAGATAATTTTTGTATAATATCCTTGTACGAAATCATTATCATTGTACGATTTTTATCATTATTACTTATTAGGTTAATATCAAACATTTATACTTGTTTTTTTTTTTTGAAATTTATATCTTCCAACATTAAGAAGTATGTATTTATTTGTAATATTTCAAGTAATAATAATATGAAGTATGCATTAATCACATTCAAAGAATCAAAGTCCAATTTCTTCTTTTTTTTAGCCGTTAAGATTTGAAATTTTTTTCTTCGCCGTTAAGAAAATTAAAAGTAATATAAACAAAATAAGTTAATAACTAATTAACTATAATAAACAAAAAGTATAATACATTATAACTATAATTAACTATAATAAATATAAATTATAATAATAACAAGTATAATAATAAAATAATAAATTATAATAACAAGTATAATAAATAAATAAATTATAATATTAATAAGTAATAACAAGTATAATAATTAACTTAATTATAAATTATAATAATAACAAGTAATATTAATAAGTAATAACAAGTATAAAAATAATAAATTATAATAACAAGTATAATAATTAAATAAATATATTATAATAATAACAAGTATAATAATAAAACAATAATAAACTTAATTAATTAATTTATAATAATAAGAAGTAAACTTAATTAGTTAATTATAAAAAAATAATATATTGGTTTTAAAAAAAAAAAAAAACTGAAGAACGCGCCAGGTACGTGGGCTGGCCCGACATGGCACACCTGGTACGTAGGTCGTGCTGTGCCGTGGGCTGGCCTGGTGGAAATGGAGGCACGGCACACCGACACCATGCTGACGTGTCGGCACTGCACGGCCCGACCTGCTGCCCACCTTTAGTATTTGTCCTTGTCCTTTATAAATAAAAATTATATATGTGCTTTGTAGTAATTTAAATGACATTTAATTAAGCAAGTTCATGACATAACAAATCACATAAATATAAACGAAATTTGGTCCCTATACATAAGCTTGAAGCTGCTTTCTTTAAAATCGTGGCATGGTACATACTATATCTAGTAGGTCAAAACAGGCTTAATTAACCCAAATTACGTGAGTTTAGCACAAGGCCCGATTGAGTGCCAACTTAATGTATGACGAATGATCTCTTACTGCAAGTAGAGCTGGAATTCGAGCCGTAGGAAGGGCCGTACCTTGCCGTGTCGGGCCTTCAAATTACACACCCTAACCCACGCCCCACGTGCTTGGCAGGCCGGACCGTGCCGGGTCGCGGCCATTAATAAATTAATTTTAATATTTATATAATTTATATTTATATTATTTATAATTCTTTATATTATTTTTATTATTAATTTATTATATTTCTTTTTATTATTTACAGTTATTTTTTTTATTATTTTTATTATTATGGGTCGTGCTTGCGGACCGTGTCGCGGGCCAAAAGTTCGTGCCGCCTGTGGGCTCGTGCCGATTTTTTTTTTCACAACACGGCCCACGACCCACCCCTCGTTCCTCGTGTCGTGCCGAGCTGCTATCATGTCGTGCCGTGTCGCCCGCGGGGCGGCCCGGCCCATGCCTAGCTCTAACTACAAGGTGATAATCAATATCTTAGCTAGGGGTGTGCTAAAAATAGCCCTGACTTGAAACCAGATTGAAATTGGACCTAATAGGACCAGACTAGTGACTTTAGGTACGGTCTCCAGTGAAATAAGGCATTTAACACCGCAAATTCTTACTTACACTCTTGAGTAGCTAAGCTAGCTACACCACCTACATATAAATGAACATGTAGTAGTTCAAAAATGAACATACATTTTTTTTTCTTTCCTTATTTCTTAACTCCTTCTCTCTTCTCTTTTCTTACCTCTATTAATTTTCACTCTCCTTTGTTTTCTTCTCATTTTGAAACTTTCTCTCTCTTTTATTACCTCTATAAAAGATGAACATGTAAATACCCAACTTTCCTTCAATCATTATTCTTCTTTGTCCTTCTACTTCGAGCATTCTCCAATTCGTCACCATTGTAGCATCCTCCATCGTCATCATCTTCATCGCGATCGTGAATCGTGAGGTAATTTTGAATTTTATTTTTTTTGGTTTATAAATAAGTGAATGTTATAAAATTGTTGATTTCTATCAATTTTTGCATTTGTGATTCATAATCTATCATTTTATAGATTAATAATTATTTTCTCCATGATTAACCAATATAAGATTTAGGGTGGATATTTAAATTTTTAGATTTAAAATAATTACAATCAAATTTATGTATAATTCCGTAAAAAAAAATGAACACGTAGTACTTTAAAAATAAACATGTAATACAAAATGAACATTTAGTAAAATAAAAATGAACATTTAGTACAGAAAATATGAACATATTTTAACGATTTATTTTATCTTTATTTTCGGAAATTTGAACCTGTATGAATATATGAAAATCATGTTCATTTTTAATATACTAAATGTTCATAATTTTTATTTACATGTTCATTTTTTTACGTGTTCATTTTTTTAAAGTTCATATAATGGAATGTTCATTTTATTATGTATATGGTCTAGCTATTCTATGATTGTATGATAAATGTTCATTTTTTTTTACTTGTTCATTTTTTGTTACTAAATGTTCGTTTTTTTAACGTGTTCATAATATTTCTTTTACTTAATGTTCATATTTAAGATCGTGGTCTAGTAATTCTATGATTATATGATAATCATGCTCATTTTTAATATACTATATGATCATTTTTTTAAACGTATTCACTTTTTAATACTAAATTTTTATTTTTTTCTTGTTTATTTTTTATTACTAAATATACATTTTTTTTTTACGTGTTCATATTTTTTTAGTATATATTCATTTTATACGCCGTGGTGCATCTATCCTAGGACTTATTGACTTAACACGAGTGCAATAATGTTTACAGACCTCCAGATTCATATATGTTGAAGCTAATTTTAAGAGAGCCCATTTGAGCTCAATTGGGCCTAAATTGGATCAGTTTATCCAATATGACTATGAGCATATAAATAAAATAATAAAATATTGACATGAGTAATATGTGAGGGGTAAAAAGACTAATAACTACTCGTAATTACTAATGTAATCTTCTCTTTACGTTCATAAATAAATAAATAAATAAACACATTAGTACAAATTTTTGACAATCTAATTAACCTTTTTCTAAGTATTCTTATAAGTTGTGGGCGAGACGATCTCACACAAACTTATTGTGAGACATCAAAATTTTTTAGCAAAGAGAGTAATAATGTTACCTTAATTGTCTCACAATAAGTTTTGAGAGATCGTCTCAAACAAAGCATTAATAACAACCTCTTGCATTTTGGTGATTACTATAAAAACTAGGTGAAATAGTCAAAATTTACCAAAAAGAAAGATAAAGTCACCTCAATCTCACAATAAATTTTTGTGAGACCGTCTCATACAAGACTTTATCACCTTTCTACTTTGGTAAAGTACGACATAAACGGATCTATGCTATCTTTTTTGCATGCTCCAAGTTCTACACAATTTTCTCTCAACATTTAAACTACAATTTTTAACATTTATGTCTTCTGTATGGAGTATACCACTGTAAACTAACCATTACCTAGGGTCCATCTCTGTTGTGCTGGATGTTGCTGTAAACGCTGAGGCAGAGAGATCTATCCCAGAGTAATCATCAATTTCCGAATAAGCACCTGCTGCGAAGAAATGAGGCGCCGTAGGTCGTGGTAGAATGACAGAATCACCATTAAACGCAGCTACTATTGTAGCCATTCTTGGTCTTCTAGAGGCATCTTCTTGGATGCACAATAACCCAATGTGGATGCATTTTTCTGCTTCTTCCAATGATATATCATCTCCCATTCTCGAGTCTACCAATTTCATTGCAGACCCCTCATCCCAAAGCTTCCATGCCTGTAGTTATGATAATAGTAGCACGTTCAATACATAATACTCCATCAGTCCCAACATAATAGATCACTTCCAAAATATAGTAAGTTAAAAAACTAGCCAATACTACACTTATTTATAATACAAGCTACATTGGTGAGGTTGAGATAAACTTTAATGATAATGGATAATTATGATTTAGTAACGGAAGGAGTAGTTGCGAAAAGAAGTACTTACACGATCAAGTAGAGACTCTTCATTTCCGTTAAGTCTGAAGAAATTGTTCAACTGACCACTAACTATCTCCAAAACTAAGATCCCGAAACTGTATACATCTGATTTTGCTGAATAGTGACCAGCAATTACATATTCTGGTGCCATATATCCGCTGCATCACATTGTTAACTCTGTCAGACTTTCAGCTAATTGATTGCTTCTCGTGTTACAGCTACTGAAATATCAAGGATAATATGGAAACAAAGTTCCAGAAATTATATGGAAAAAGAGAACAAGCTACTTACAAAGTTCCTGCAATTCTACTAGTGTTTCTCTGGGTTTCATCTGCCTTAAAAAGTCTTGCCATACCAAAGTCTGAAATTTTTGGATTCATATCTTCGTCTAATAGTACATTACTAGCTTTAAGGTCCCGATGTATGATCTTGAGCCGGGAATCTTCATGAAGATAGAGTAACCCCCTTGCAATGCCTGATATAATCTTAAACCTTGTTTTCCAATCCAAAGATGCAGATTTTTTTGGGTCTGACAAGCAATATATATTAGCAGAAGGTAGATGGTGGTAAGAGAGGAAAAGCATATGACATTAGCTTTGATAAATACAGATCATTAGTGGAAATCATACCAGTTAAGAATCGGTCAAGACTTGAATTTGGCAAGTACTCGTACACAAGTAATGTCTCCTCTGTAGCAAGGCTATATCCAAGGAGTTTCACGAGATTTCGGTGTTGGAGCTCTGCAACTAGAAGCAGTTCTGTCTTAAACTCCGAAATGCCTTGTCTGGAGAACTTTGACAGCCGCTTTACTGCCACTTCTTCTCCATTGTCAAGCTTACCCTGGCAGAACATGGATATAAATGAATTTTTTCACATGTAATATGAACTACTGCAATATATCCAGACAGCCTATGATTCCATGAAATCTATGAACTTATGCCAAGAACAAGAGAGCATAATACAAGAACAATATAGGCAAAACATTGGCTAGTGAACATGCATAACAATCATTACCCTGAACACTTCACCAAATCCACCTTCTCCAAGTTTTCTATCATCTGAAAAACTATTGGTTGCAGTTCTTATTGTGCTCAAGTCGAATTTCAAGGATTCCACTTCAATATCATTGAACCCTGCAAAAACAATATTACATCAGTTGAATTTGCTATTAATGTTTGCTTCTAAGCAAAGGCATGACACAATATCTACAACGCAAAATCACAAACATGCTCATAATTCGATACCCTATTGTGACACAGGTCACTGATCAGTTACAAATACCAAATTAGTCATGCATGAACCTATGAATCTATGACTCAATGAGTTGTTGGATCTGAATTCATACCAACCCAAGCAACCAAAACGTAAGCATGCAACTGATTTTAGTAACCAATATGTTAAACCCAAGCTACATATAGTATTAGATGCTTTACATTTCCATCTCTCTAACTAGGGTGATTCCTTTACCAGCACCCTTTAGCTCTGCCTACGATGATCAATATAACAGCATGACACTTCTAGCAATATAGTCAGGCATAGTATCGTATCAGCAATAATATGAAGGAATTTGATTGAAGTTTTTTCACTCATTATTTTTTGCTCGAATAAGGATTTAGGTTGTCTCACCTGCAAGTTCCTTCTTGGACTTCCTCCTGCATACATAAAACAGAACTCCAAAGAAAATTATCAATGCTAAAACTGCTGCTGTGATAGTGCTTATCAGTATTGCCTTCTGCTTTCTTGTAGCTTTTGCAGGCTTTCCTGTTTCAAACCATATACAGATTGAGTTGATTAATCTAAAGACCAATACACTATCAAAGCTCAGCTCTACAACAGCAAAACAACTAAAACACATCATTTAACAAATTTCTGTAGAAAAGGTAACATTCAACTGATTGTCGGAGTAAAGGCAAATATACAGTAACAGCAATCTTTCAAAGCAGTCCAATTCTGCCGTAGAAAAAGGGCAAGTAAAGGCTCAAAAAGGGGCGAGAGATAACAAAATCCCCAATAAGTGATGCCCCCCCCCCCCCCCCCACTCTCAAATGCCCCATTAAAAAAAGGCTGACAAGTTAAATCTACTTTACAATCAAGTTTAACCCCTGGGCTCATAGAAACAAAAGTGAACGCTATTAAAACATATTTATGGCACTCAATTAATTCAGGTCGAAAACAAATAAGCACAAGAAGATGATTTGGATCTAGGGAGACTAAAACTTAGAATACTTCAATACCAAAATGGAAAGTTGACTTCAAAAAATTGTATCTAAAACCAGCTTAGCCTAAGAAGAAGATGTTGACTCACCATCATCACATTCTTTTCTGTTCGTAGGAGGTTCAGAGACCAAACCCAACAGAATATATAAGACAAGGTCACAAGGGATTCATATTCAGCACTTATTAATTCAGAACCTTATTCTTAACCACTATGATAATACACAATTAATCATCATCCATATAATAAATAAACAACTTTATTCAAAGTTTCTTACCTTTGATGGGAGCAAATAAAGGCTCTGTTGAATTTGCATCATCTCCATAAAAAGGGTATATGTCATATCTCATATTACAATTTGGACACATCAAAGTGCAACCAGCCTTAACGTTGCAGAGCTCTGAAGTATTTCCAATAACCATTTGAAGACAACGTCGACAATCTTTCAGAGATATATCAGGTGTGCATTCAACCAGTGTATAAAGAGTGTTCAAATTTGACAGGTTACCAACAAATCTAGCTTCTTTTGTTGCAAACTTTCTGTCTATTCGACCATCCGTTGCATTGATCGTAGCTTTCCACATAGTATCAAGCAAAACTTTCGTAAAAGCATCCATATTATTCGTAACATTCCAAATATCATGAGAATTCTGTCTGTTCCACATAGGAATCATAGGAGCATCACGCATAGTACCAAGAAAAGACTTATCAGAGTAATGAACCACACATTGATCATAATACCATACTGTTGACTCTTTCTTTCCTGGACACCGAACACCTATTGCATCCCTAGCCAAGGAAACACACTTCTTACAGGCGGCATCATTAACATCAAGACGACAGAAAAACAGGCCATAAACCTTATCGCGTCCACTACCAACACTCGTGTTGTAAAACCGGTTGGCACGGCTAGTGTTCGTAGCAAGGTAAGAAAGAACTCTATCAGTGTTGTTATGATATCTGCTATTAGAACCAACTGTGGTCATGTCAGGGCAAAGAGCATAAACATATGCTTGGGTTGCATCAGAAGCAGCCGCCGAGCAGCAACAGATAATCCACCCATTAAACAAAGTCACAATAATAAACAAGGATGACCAACGTAATCTAATGATATGTTCCATGTCTAAGATATGAAAGATATCTATGCAATAATACTATGATCTGAAACTATGAACAACATACATAGGGTGTGTGAATGTAGATGAGATAAGGGGTGTTAAACAATAAGAAACTCACTTACATACGTCAGAGTGAGCAGATATAGTAGTCCCTTGTGGGGCAAAGCCACATGTGACACTTAAATTGAGACCTTAGCTCCCTCCAACTTTGATTATTTCATCTACTTTGATTTTAAGAGTAAGTGAAAATTAGAAAATACCAGTTTATCAATATGATAAATAAAATTTGTTTATCAAATGGTAAAATTGTAAATAAATAGACAACTTTTTATTATATATGGGTCCCACTGTTGTTGATATATTTACGAAAATGACATGCTAACTGGACATTTATGTTGTTTTATTTACCATTTTGCCATTTGATAACGAAATTTTATTTATTAAATTGATTAACTGGGGCTTCTTCAGTGAAAACTGTATTTTTTTTTTCAATCAACTTGTTTTGCTCACCAAGAACCTTGTATACTTTCTAAGTTTCTTTTCCAACAATAACCTAAGAAGTATTGTTATTGTTAGCTACTCTGTATAATTTTAATATTGGCCGGTGTTTAAAACTAACAAGTAATATCGCTTTCATTCATTAAAAAAAAAAGTAATAGTACCATATTATTTCAACTTACAAATTAATATAGCTGATAGATAGTACTATCTTCATTTCAAAAAGTTATTAACAAATTATGTTTTTATTTTGTTTCACAAAAGTTATTACAAATTTACAACTCTCTATCCTATTTCTGGCAAAGTCATTACTTACTCCTCTTACCATAGTACCTCATAATATTTACACATTTTCATTCACACCCTCATACTTTCATGGTTTCACCCCATTAACCCTCTTTCCAATTGCCTTAATTTGTATGTACAAAGTAAATGTAAAAAACTTTCAGAACCGAATGCAGTATATTCGTGACGAAAAAAATTACTTCCTCCGTTCTATTAATATTGTAACAATAGACTTTTTACACTATTTATTACTATTGTTTGACCATATAATATGATTTATACGTTAAACAAAATATAGTCATGTGGGATCTTGTTAGTTTCGTCTTTCACAATATCAACTTCTTATAATTTTTACTCTTACACAATTATAGAAATTTAACATATACAATGTGCGTTAGAATGCGTAATTTCATTCTTGTTGCAATATTATTGAAACGAAAAAAGTATTAAATAAGAATAAAAAAAAAATTGTCCAAGTATATATGAACGCCGGAATATTTATAAAGAAACTAAACTATATATATTAAGAAAATTAATATGGCCAACAAAAGGACACCATGTGGTATGCATCCTGATCCACAAGTGAATTGGATATGCAACAACATAAAGTCAGACTCAATAAATCCTCTCTAGCAGCTTTTAAGGCCTAAAAGGCAGAGAAAAACGAATCTATAAATTTAGAGAGTGGGTGCATTAAATCCTCATATGGTTGGGCATATAGTAATATGTTTGATACATAACTAACACAAGTTCAATCGGTGGGATCATGTATTAGTTTTCAGCACCTAAATGTGAAGGGTGAATTCTACTGTTATGTGGCAACTTTTTCAATCTACTATAAAAGACAAACTCTTTCTTTCTTTCATGTGCAGTTGTTTTCAGAATTACTTGTAGTTGTACCTTCGTTTTTTTTTCATCTAAGACAAAAAACAGGCGTGTGCCGAAAGTCCATACCAACTAAAAGCAAAATCATACTCAATCCTGATTTCAAAAGTTAAAATTTGTAAACTTTGACTAATAATAATTGTATAAAAAAGTACATTGATCAAAGCTAGTGCGTTTTTTTACCGTCCAACTTAGTTTTAGGGTTATCCAAAATAAGATTGTTTCGATCAATCTTACGTATATTAAGTTGATCAATAATGAAATTCATTTTGACCCATACATAACAATGCTAGACAGCATAGATTTGATATTCCAACAAAAATTAAGTATGCCACACACACAAAAAAAATTATATATCCTTAACATTTAAACAGTCTCATTCATACATCTTATAGACTCACTGGAAACACGGATTATAAGCTGGCCATATTATAAATTGTACAGGACACGGATTATAATAAAGTAAACGCGTAAGCAATAAAGGTTGAGGAAAATCATACCAGATTCAACTTTCATTAAGACTTGATGAGCATCTCCATCAGCCAGCTTAAGGCTTTAATCATATAGGTTGTATGATTAAGCATTTAGTTGATTTTTGGAAGCACTTAGCCACTTCTTCTACTCGAAAGCGACATCTAAAAGTTAAATCAGGCAGCCAACTTATTAGGCTTATTTAGACCTGGCTCCACCATACAACAACATCAAGGGTGGTCACGGCTCATGAATATCAGCATTATATCCTACTTTTAACCAACTCCCTTGCCATCCTCTTAATTAGGCTCATCAAATTTGATGAGTACAATGCCACTACATAGATGTGTTTGATCCGATCTTCCTAAGTTAGCTTCACTTAGACTTTTTTCACAAGGCGGCCCCATAAAATCTTCTAAAGATAGTAACAATACTTGGGATTTCAACCTTACTAATCTGATCTTGTCCATCCCTTAAAGCACCAACAACTCATTAAATTGGTCTCGAGTTCAAACCTTGTCAATGTAACCGTATTGTCATCAAGGAAGAAATAGTTTGAATCCAAATTAGTCAGAATCTAATAGCACTGTCACCGGCAAGGTACACTTCAAATCTACATTAGTCGGAGTCTATATATACCCTTAAAAATAGCAAGAAGCACATTTCTAAACAAATGACATAAACCCATTTTAGATTTCTGCTAAAACATTATTCTCCAAGTAGGTACAGCCGTATAGCATCATGTATCCCATACATGGGCGGAGCTAGAAGGGGACATGTGGGGACACTTGTCCCCCCAATTTCAAAAAAAAAAATTTAAAAAAAAAAAAAAAATTTAAAAAAAAAAAAAATTTAAAAAAAAAAAATGCAATTACAGATTTACAGTGCTGAGTGCTCTGTTGCGACATTTGCCAGCCAAACCCTAAGTTTTTCAATTTTCAATTTCTCTCTCTTCGATTCGCCCTCGCCTGTCGCCTAGCCGGCTCGCCGTGACGCCGTCCACCGTTCGCCGGCAGTTCGCAGCAGTGACGAGGTTCAACAGCCGCCCTTGAGCCTTTGTCCTTCGTGACTTCGTGTCTTCGTGACTTCGTCATATGCATAAGCATAACACATTTGCTGTAAATCTGGATTTCAATGGAGGTATGAATCAATGAATGTATGATTAATTGAATAATTGATTACTTGTTTTGTTGTTTAAATGTTTAATTGTTTAAATTTACAGTAAATCTGAAATTCTGAATTTCATATTTTTATTACTTGTTTAAATGTTTAATTGTTTATATTTTTATTGTGAATTTGTCATTTGTGGCCTTGTGGGTATTGATTATTGAATAATTTGAATTGATAAATGATTATTGATTTATATTTGTTTGATTGTTTCCCCTGTTAGAGTTTTTGGTTGTTTTTGTGAAATGTGAATTTAAATTATTAATTATTGTAAATTATTGAAATGTGTAGTTGAATTAGAAATTTAAAATCTTAGCCTCTTAGGTTTTGTTATTATGTAATGATGTGGATTGTGGTCTTGTGGAAATTGATATATAATTTTCAATTTAACTAGGAAATATCAAAAGATTCACCAAATTCAAACAAATCAAAGGCAACTAAACAACCCGATCTTCGACAATTCTTGTTTAAAAGAACGAGACTCAATGAAAATGAGTCCAATAACTCACCTTCAGTTAGCTCCCCTCAAAGTCAAGAAAATAGTATGGAAATGGGTGGTTCAAGTAATAGTAATGTACCATTAGAGGAAGATTTGGTGTATGATGTTGAACTTCTTCCTCATGATCCGGGAAAAAGAATAAACATTATGGATTACCCCGCAAATGAACGAAATGCTGTTAGGAGGGGTTATATTCTTAAAAAACCTTGCCAACCAAAAACTCATGTCTTCCCTACAAGACAAGTGTCTGGTTTGCGTCGCTTTAGTGTTCATTGGTTCAACAAATGGGATTGGCTTGAATATAGTATTGAAAAAGGTGCTGCATTTTGTTTTGTATGTTACTTGTTCAAGAATGAAGTTGGTATTAAACCGGGGGGTGATGCATTTGTTGATGGAGGGTTTAGGGCATGGAATAAACCGGAAAGATTTGAGAAGCATGTTGGTGGAATTAAAAGTGCTCATAATCTTGCTTATGAGAAATATGTGAATTTAAGAGATGAAAAAAAGAAATCAATCTTGAATGTGATTGACAATGCAAGTGATGTGATTAAAAGTGAATATTTTATCCGCTTGAAAGCATCTTTATCTTGTTTAAGATTTCTTTTGGGGCAAGGTTTGGCATTTCGTGGACATGATGAAAGTGGGGAGTCATATAATAGGGGTAATTTCCTTGAGCTTTTGAAGTGGTTAGGAGAAAAGGTTGAGGAAGTAAGGATACATACTCTTGAAAATGCACCTAAAAATTGTCAAATGACTTCCCCTCCTATTCAAAAGGACATTATTAACTGTTGTGCCAAAGAAACAACTAGGTGCATAATAGAAGAAGTTGGTGATGATTACTTTGCTATATTGGCCGATGAGTCAAGTGATGTGTCCCAAAAAGAACAACTAGCTCTTGTTTTGCGTTTTGTTGATAGAGATAGTGGAAAGGTAATGGAGCGATTTTTAGGCATTGTTCATGTTGCTAATACTACCGCTTTAACTCTTAAAGATGCAATCATGTCTTTACTTGTTGAACATTCATTGAGCCCATCTATGATAAGAGGGCAAGGGTATGATGGAGCTAGCAACATGAAGGGTGAAATAAATGGCCTTAAGACTTTGATTATGAATGATACTCCAAGTGCCTACTATATACATTGTTTTGCTCATCAACTTCAACTAACATTAGTTGCCGTTGCTAAAAAGAATGATAGTTGTGGTTGGCTTTTCGAGATACTTGGAAATTTGTTGAATGTGGTTGGAGTTTCTTGCAAGAGAAGAGAAATGATTCGTCAAGATCAAGCTCAAGAAGTTGCTCGAGCCTTGGATGTTGGGGATATTGTGAGTGGATCGGGTTTAAATCAAGAACTTGGTTTGAGTAGGCCCGGGGATACTCGTTGGAGTTCTCATTACAAGTCACTTTTAAATGCCATCCTCTTATTTCCTACAATTATTAAGGTGCTTGTACAAATTGGGAAGCATGGTGCATCGGAAGATAAGTTCAAAGCTCAAATTGTTTTAGGACAATTAGAGTCATTTGACTTTATTTTTGTTGATCACTTGATGTTGACTATTTTTGGATACACTAATGATTTGTGTGTTGCTTTGCAAAGAAAGGAGCAAGATATTGTAAATGCCATGGAACTTGTCACTTATACAAAAACGGTGTTGCAAAAAATGAGGGAGCGAGGATGGGATACTCTCTTAAACAAGGTAACTTCATTTTGCACTAAACTTGGTGTTGTTATTCCCACTATGGATTCTCTTTATGTTCCTCATGGAAGATCAAGACGTTTTGTTGAAGAAGCAACAAATGAACATCATTTTCGGGTTGGAATTTTCTTAAGACTAATTGATTTGCATCTTCAAGAACTTGATGAACGATTTAATGAGAGGAATATGGAGTTACTATTATGTATGGCTTGTTTAAGTCCTAAAGATAACTTCTCATCCTTTGATAAAGATAAGGTACTTAAACTTGCCTCTTTTTATCCCGAAGAATTTTCAAGCTTTGATTTGATGGCTCTTGAATATCAACTTGATGTATTCATGGAGAATATGCTAAATGATGAAAGATTTCAAGGTTTAAATGACCTTAATTCTCTTTCTATGATGCTTGTTAAAACCAATAAGCATAAGACTTTTCCTCTTATTCATTTGCTTATCAAGTTGATGTTGATTCTTCCCGTTGCCACGGCAAGTGTTGAAAGAGTGTTTTCTGCAATGACATGTGTCAAAAACAAGTTGCGAAATAGCATGGGTGATCAACTTATGAATGATTGTTTGGTCACTTTTATTGAGAAGGATGTCTTCTTACGAGTTTCCGACGAAAAGATTATTGATCGATTTCAAAGTATGAAGACTCGAAGAATGAACTTGTAATTTTAATGTAATGTTTATGTAATTTTTTTCATCATTTTGAATTGTATGACTAAGTATATATTTGTATTTTGAAATTTTAATATTAAGTATTAACCAATTTGTGTGTGAGTTTTTTTTTTGTTTTTATTTTTTGTTAAGCTTTTCGTAAGTTAAGCATTTTGTCCCCCCAAGTTGAAAATCCTGGCTCCGCCACTGATCCCATACGTTTGGATTGCTCAGGTTTTTTTGGTTCAGGCATTTAATCGAACACCTGGTGGGCACGGTTGAAGATGGTCATATTTGTCAACACTTAGCAGTATGGATTGTTGTTGATGTTTCTGCAACCTGATAACAACGTGGGAATTGATCTTTCTCTTTCAACGAATGAAATCGGACTTTCGGATTGGTGAAAGTTTTGTCTTTACATGGTTTGCACATAATTGACCGTGCACCAAAAGTCAAAATTGATATACTCTTTGATTGTTAAATTGTTTTCACTGTCGACTTGTCGGGGATGTAAAAGATTGATGTATTTGTACGCCAAGTATTGCTACATACCCGTACAATATGATCCAATATATACAATTGCAATTTTGTAAATAACTAGAGTGGCTAATTCGCACAATGCGTGCGTTATAGCTAAGCCATTTTCGGAGAGCTTTTTAATTATTGGCATTTGGTAATATAATGAGGGAAAATTTGTAAACAAATATTATAGGGGTATACACGTCTGCACACATTGTCAAATTTTTTAAAGATTAAAGGCATACAGATAAATAAATATTTTAGAGAATAAAATTGTCCAAACACTATTCAGATAAATCATTATATCACAAAAAAAAAAAAAAAAAAAAGCTTAGAGGCAATTAACATCATATTAATATGGCTATTTAGGTAAACATTTTAAGGATATAATTGTCCTCACACTATTCATAAGTGTAATCTTATACTAATTAAAAGGTAGGGATAAACTTTGTATGACAGAGTAAAGATACAATTATGGGTCGTTTGGTTGGGGTTAATAATAAAAGGGAAAGGGAATGAACAGATCCCATTCCTTTTGTTGCTGCTTATTTGTCATTTTTTCTCATTCCTTTTAACCTTTTTTGTTTTTGAGTTCACCCTAATTTGCTCTATATTCATTCCCCACCCCCCCATCCTAGACTTTTCCATTCCCTTTCCTTAGCCACCCCTCCACCACAATACACACACACTAGCCAGCACCCTTTTACCTTACCCCCCACCACTCGATTGCCACCCAGTCGCACCTCCACCGCCATTGCCGCCCCTTCCCCAACCATCGCCGCCCACCGATAAGCCCTCCCCTCCCCAAAAAACCTTCCCCCACTGCACAAATAACTCGTTTCTTTAACTTTTCAGCCACCACCCGACCATCCCACCGCCCAGCTACCTTCGCCGCACCTCACTTTCCTCAAACGCCCTTCTTCGCCGCCCAAAAACCCTTCCCTTACCCTCGAAAAACCCTAGAAATCTCTCCTCCTCCCTGTAAAAACCGTCGGCCACCCTCGAAACCCTAGCCGTCGGATTTTTACAAGGAGGAGGAGGGATTTCTAGGGTTTTTCAAGGGTAGGGGAAGGTCTTCCGGGGAAGGGTGGGGTTTTTGGGCGGCGAGGAACGACGGTGATGGGTGGGGGAGGTGCGACTAGGGGCAGCAAGTGTGACTAGGTGGTGGCTGGGTGGTGGGCTGGCTGGGTGATGGCTGGAAATTTGAAGGAATGAGTTGTTTATGTGGCTGTGTGGTGGTGGTGTGGTGGTGGATTGGTGGTTCCATTCCTTTTATTTTATTTTAAAACAAACAAAATACCACTTGGAAAGGTTTTTCATTCCATTCTCTTTTATTCCCTTTAATCAGTCCATTTCGTTTATCCCATGCGAACCAAACGGCCCCTTAATTGCATAAATAGTTTTATTAGATTGTGTAATGATATTAGAATATCATCTTATGCTATTAAAAATGTCATGATATTTTTCTAGTAGTACAAGTGTACAAATAGAATTTAATTGACTAGGTAAATTTCAATGATACTAATGTGGTATCTGATAGCACCATTAAGACTCCAATGGTATTATATATATGTTTGTATGGTACATTAAATACAATTATTGAAATTTAAAATTTCACATAAAATGACCAAAATACTTGTGTTGAATGATGCTCATATACAATACGGGTATGTATCATGATCGACTCATATTTATAGCCTTGTGTCAATTCGAGTGTGTGTGTTAAGTTTAGTGAGGTTGAGTCGTGTCACATTTATTTTAAACTTTAGTCATGTTAAATTTTCCAGATCGAATTAGTTTTTAACACCTCTAGCAATTATAAATTCATAAGCATATTACACATTTTACATAGGGTATAAGGAATTGTTAAACAGCTGGTTAGAGTTTTCAATACTCCCTTATTTTTAAACAGTACCTTATATAACTGTACAATGTTGAATTTTTAGTTTATTGTAGACAACTTTATTTAATCATCTGGTTGCCCTTGACCTTGTGTTTTCAAGTTTCAACTTTTCACTTATTTTCTCTCTTATAGTATTCAAATTTTTTTCCCGTAATTATTAAATTTCTTAAAAGCTTTTGTAAAAATAAAAAAAATTCTACATTTATAATGGTACTTAATACTTATTGGTGCACGTGGACTTTGTGTTGGACCAATGACCAATCATCCAAGGTTTTTAGTCCAACCAATTCAATAGCCCGCATAACCATATCCATGGTTCCATGCCCAAACCTAATACACATAATATATGTGACTTCTTTGCCTACAAGTCTACAACTACAAGCTATATATATATATATATTTAAAACAAGTATATGTGGCGAAGTCACAATAATTTTGGAATATATTGGCAAAATCACCATAATTATAGAATTTTTATAAGTAGAAAATTTTGTACACGGCAAATTAAAAGAAATCACATGCTAAAGGCTGAGTTACATAAGAGAATAGAGATGCTAATGTGTTCTAACGTTAAGAAGGTCATTCAAGAAATCAAGATATGTAATAGAGCATGTGACACATTAAATTCAGCTATAAAGTTAGGGACTGCAATTATTGCTATTTCGATTTTGGCCATCCATTTGTATTTGTAATGATGATCATACGTTTATTCGCTTAATTTTTGAAGAATTGAACTTACCTAGTCATGTTCTATTATCACCAATCCCACCATATACCCGGCATTGCTCAAATGCTAACTTGCTACACCGTATGCTATCACATGGAGTTACTTTATCATTAGTGGACTCAGTAAAATTCCAACACCGCACAAGAGACTGACTAATGAGCCATAGACCGTGCGTGGACATTATTTAGAAACACAACAAGTCGACCGTTATTTCGGCTTGCTTATATTTTACAATTACAATAAATATACTACCTCCGTTTATTATAAAATGCATTATTTTCGAAATTACGGACTCCTAGATAATTTTTGGAGTAGAGAGAGAATCTATCTATCTATAACTACACTAAAATAGAGGGCACTACAAAAAATAGCTCCACGTGTCACCTTCACAAGCAAAATTTTCCTACTCTTTATCGCTATCCTAATTAAAGCAAATATTCACTAAATAATCTAAGACCTTCTATTTTCTATAAATATTACGTATAATATAAAAATAAAATAAAATATCATCTATATATATATTCAAATATTATTGATTGATCTTATGTAATATTTTTTGCCAAAAACAATATAAATTTTATTGATCCTATGTAGAAAATATTTTTATTAACCTTAAAAGTAGAAATTTCACAATATATTTCTACTATATATTAGTAAAGAATGAAATATACCTGATAAAATAATATCTTTGACAATATATTGAAAAGAGATAGTATACAATAACAGAAGATAACAAAATATTTGCATGATCAAAAGACATAATATGCATGCATTACGGCTGTAATATGCAAGGAAGATAATATCAAGATACTTCCTTGATACTCCAATATTTAATACTTAATTTTGCCAAATTTTGATACTCGATTATAAATTTTGTACGGGTTCTATACTTGGCAAATTCCACTATCATACAAAACTTACGTATATATCTTATTATATAAATGTATGACGGATTGTTAAATTAGTAGAATATAATATACATAGTGTCACCTTGTAATAAAAAAAATTCCCGCTCTTTTCCACTATCATTAATTAAGCAATTAGTTTACTAACTATTTAAGTCCTTTTACTTCCTATAAATCATACACATAAATATTTTATATTCAAACAATAGCTATAGATTTATCTCAAAAATATTGATAATGGATACTAATTTGTATGAGTAATATATAAATACCAAATCAAGCTAATTATTTCTTAACATTTAACATATTTTCCTTCTCCACATTTTTGCTTCTAAGGTAATTGTTTCGGGGTTTTCTGATGTCCTGCGGGAGAGTTACAATTCCGAGACTGGAACCGGACGCCTGTACCTGCAAAACAAACGGATGCTCCGGATGATTGGAGATCCGCCTCCGACGGTCAAGTTAGTACTTGATTAAGGAGTAATTAATGCGGAAATTAAAGTGATTGGGTCTCTCTAGGTGAGAGAGTTTAATGTGTGTAATCTGCGTCATCTCCCTTAATGAGGATTAAGGGAGGTATTTATAACCTCGGGAAACGTGCCAATCTAGGTTTAGGTTAACCTTGGGCTGATTGGGCTTCCCACGGAAGTTGGGCCTAGGTGACCGGTTATCCCAGGTGTCATGGGAAGGACACGTGTCGTGTCGTAATTGGTCCATAGTGGACGGATCATTGCTTGACACGTGGTAGGCTCCTATTGGCCCATGTGACGGACACATGGCGGAACCTGATTGGTCCACTTGTCAGATGGTGATTGGTGGGGAAAAATCCCCTAATCATTTGCCCCTCACAGGTGGCACGTGACTGGTCACGTGTTACCTGTGACAGGTATCGCCCTGTAATAGGCAACGGCCTGCTACAGGTGTCACTCGGCGAGAGGCCGAGAGATTCTCCCGCCAAAATTTTGAATTCTGGAAGTGACCCTTCGCCTTCTCACTTCGCCTATATAAAGGAGTGTTGACTTCGGTCATTTTCACACTTGAAAACTTTGTGAGAGAACATTCGGACCCCTGAACTTGCTCTGACATTTTGGACCCTTTCTGCCTACCGCCTGCTCTGACAAGCCGACTGCAAAGGATTTTCAGAACTTCATCAATCGTCACTCGTTCAGGTAACCGTCGGTTCTCTTACTCTTAATTTTCTCTTTACTTTATTCTTTTTTGAAATGACACCACGAAAGCACACGACACGACCTAGGTTAGTGATCAGCCGGTCACCGGGGACGGCTGAATCTAGGACTAGGAGTGTCGCCTGCCCTTTTCTGGACCCATCTTTGCCCTTTATACAAAGTCCGACTGTATCTGTGTCTATGCAGAGCATGATGGCCAGAACAAAAAAGACTGCCAGGATCTCAAACTCAGACGGCTCCTCCCACAAGGTGCCGATTAGTGAAACATCTGACCGGGCGCCAAATGTGGAAGTGAAACAAAGCGGCTTGAAAGCCGACAATTCTGAGGGAGGAGTCAAAGTGACCCCTTCCCATTTTACAGTTGACAATTCTACATTCTCTCCTGCTCCTTTTAAAGGAGAGGAGGCGGGCCCCTCCGGGAGAGGGGAGGAGTCGTCCTCTTCGGACTCGTCAGAGGACGATTCCGAGTCTAGCTCTTCTGGCCATGCTTCTCTGGACACAGAAGAGAAAAACAGTCGCCTGCAAGAGGCGAGGCTTTCTCACGCAGTTGAGAAGGGGGACGATTGGGCGGAGCCATCCGCCTCACACCGAGAGCAAAATACCCCCTACTACTGCACGGTACCTCGGGGCCGGATCACAGCCATGCAAGAGAAAGTGGAGAGCTTTATCGCAAACCACACAATGGGCCCCGACTTTTTAGTGTTCGTGCCGGATCCAGAAGACACATTCGTCTGGCCGGCTGGTACCAGTTATGATGGCGCCTGCTTTGGCTGCTACGAGGCGGCCATCAAGGCTGGGCTGCGCTTACCACTACATCCGGCTGTTCAGCGGATCTTGGATGGGTATGAGTTGGGGTTATGGCAGTTAGCCCCGAAAACCTGGGTCAACGTACTCGGCTATGTGGCCGGGTGCGAACTGCACGGGGTGGAGCCGAACTTCGAGGCTTTCGCCCACATGAACTACCTCAGCCGGACCCCTAAGGCAGGCGGTACCGGCTGGTATCAATTGACGAGCCACAGGGGCTACCTCATGACGAGAGGTAAAGCAAACAAATGGAAGGACTGGCGGAGCACCTTCCTTATCATTGAGAGTTCAGACACAGAGTTGAACAAGCGCTTCAACAGGTGGAACAGGAATCCGCCCCTTCTTGCAGGCGGCCGCAGCATGCCGCCTGTTCCCCCCAAGGCTAGGAAAGAGATCCTAGATAAAGGACTCTTCGAAGTAGAGTCGAAGGTGAACTCTACTTCAGGGGTACGAGAGCAAGTACCCCTGCACTGTGTCCCGAGCTTCCAATGGCTCTACGACGAGTACTTTTTGGCCGCCTGTGGCCTCAACAGTCGGTGCTCAAGAGGTAGCCGGCCTGTCGAATACTCTGTTGTTCCATGCATTTCTTGTTATGACTTTTATTAACTTTGCTATTTGTTTTTGTAGCGGACGCCATGAGCAAAATTACCGCCTCCAAGACTGCGGCGGCCATGTTGCGAGCCTCCATCATGCAACAGTCTTCAACCGACTCCCCCAACAAGGGGGAACCCTTGGTGGGCTTCGAACCTTTCACCCTCTTTGTGGAGTTGTGTTTATGCATATACTGACTCTTTTCTTCTTTTTTAGACGGGCGCTCCAAGAGCTTCTTCTTCCCAACAGCCGGACCCCAAGGCCCGGAGGACGACTGTTGCGAGCTCTCCTGGTTCTTCCAGGAAACATGTGGCGGCTGAGAAACAGCCGACCACTTCTTCTAAAACTCCAGATGGGCCACCTAGAAGTATGAAATTATCCTTGTAAATTTTAGACTTGCTCCCTTCTTTACTAGGTCTAATCCGTTTGTTTATGCTTGATGCAGCCGGCCCTTAGGAGCCTGACTTGGTCGAGGTGGCCAAGTCTATGATCAAGGCCGTTCCTCCAGCTGAAAGGGAGGCGGTCAGGGGTGTCGGCACCCTTGACCTAGACGGGATTGCAGGGGTCCTTGCTGAGGTATACTTAGCATATTTTTGAGTATTTGAATTCCAGGACGCCTGTTTTCTTTTTTGTTTGGAAACTGACGCCTGTTCCCCTTTTTACTTAGGCCCTGCTCCGAGTGAACGACCTTCGTAAGCCGCTTGACCGGAAGAACAAAGAGGTAAAGGCTGCAAAAGCTATGGCCGCCTCTGACTGTGATAAGGCAATGTTTCAAATTGCCCAAAATGAAGTTCTGACCATTGATATTCTTTATTATCAGGCGCAGGCTACCGCCGCTATCCGGGCTCAGTTAGAGGCGGCCTAGAAGAGGAATAGCGAGCTGGAGGCGACCATCAACAACCTCAAGGCCGAGCTGAGACCTCTTCGCCAAAAGATGTCCTCATACGAAACCTTGGAGAAATCCTTGGCGAGCGTAAAGGTACGCCTGGTGACCCAGGAGAAGAGTCTTACTCAGGAGCTCTCGGAAAAGGCCGAGCAAGAAAAGAAAGAGCTGGTCCGGGAGATGATGGAAGACTCTGCTCAAATCCAGCGCATGACTTGGGGCCGCCTCTTCCCCAATGTCGACTTTGCCTCATGGGAAAAAACGTACCGCCAGTGTTCTGATAGATATAATGAAGAGATCCTGGCGGCTGCTGAGGAAGAGGCGTTGGAGGAGGAGGAGCAGCCGGTAGTGGCGCTTGTGCCGCTTGGGGGTAATGCATCAAAGAAGGATGCAGCTGAAGCCGAGTCCAGCAAGAAGAGTGCTGACCAGGCGGCAACTGCTAATATTGAAGATTTGCCCCCTTAAGCTTTATGTCTTCTTTCCACGGCTTGCGTGCCGTTTGTTTGTATTTACCCGGCCAGGGGGCCGGGGCTCTGAATATTTTGCCGGTCTATAATGACCGGCTTCTTTTTAATGAATTTTTTTGTTTTGCTTCAAATTTGTTTAAGTATTGAATATTCTGATATCCAATTGTACACTATACCGACTGTTTTACATGGCCGATAGTTGCAAACAGGTACGAATAGTTAGTCACGCCGCCTATGCCCCTGGACGACTGGTTGTCTGTTTCCAGGCTAGACGATCAGTCGGCCATTTATCCAATCGGTATTCGAACCATTTTAAAGACTGGATCCCCTTTAGGCAGGCGGTCCTGTCATGTGTAAAATTAACCAAGTAGGAAAGTTGTTTCCTACTTGTCATGCTTTTAGGCTAGAGACTTTAGGCCGTCTAGGCCGACTGTTTTCCGCCATATTTAATCTAGTGTGAACAGGTGCTGTTTGAACACCTTTTTAGTTTCATACTAAATTTTTAAGAAGTGACCAAGTAAACATGATTGTTACCTAGTCGCCAAGTAACTGAGTAGTAGAGGTATCAAGCTGTGGGTACCGGTTGTTCCCCTTTATTCGCCAATGTTTGTTGGCTTTTAACTCATAGGTTGTTAACCTAGCAGGAGTAGTGGTTGAGAGCCCCTGTTTGCTAAAAACAGGCGGACGACTCATACCTTTTAGGCTCCATACTAAGTTTGAGAGAGTGACTATGAGTTAACTTTGGTGTTACTCAGTCGCCGTCACTCCTGCTTGAGTAGTAAAGGTACCAGGCGGCGGAGGTCGGCTGAACCTTTTGATTCGCCAATGTTTGTTGGCTATTAACTCAAGAGGTACCCCCTGCATTTATCCCAAGTAATACAGGCGGTCATCTGACTCAGATGCCAACTGCTACCACTGGTTTGGTTAGTGATAGAGTTATCCTTGTCTCAAAAACGGCTACGTGGTTGCCCTTGGGGACAGTCGTATAGGTGCCGTGTAATTAGTTTATAGAGCAATGTTCCACCCAAAAGGGAGCTGCTCTCTGCGACGAATTTCATCCGGAGGGATGCCGCCGGACGCCTGCTATGATGTTGGGACAGGTCGAATTAGTTTAAAGATTGGATCAGTTGGCTTGGCGCCTGGACTGATCATTCGGCTTGTGGAATTGGTTAGTTCTTGCTGAACGTAGGGGCTAAGTAAGAGGAGGGTAGCCGCCTGTTTTGGCACAGGTTCGGCCAGGCCCTGATCATTTTTAGCTAAGTATAAGGGGGGTGGCTGTGTGCTTTGGAACCAGTCGACCCTCTTCTATGGAGAGTAGCCGGCTATATATCCAGACGGCATGCCCCTATAGTGATAAGAGTAAAATATTCAATGGAGAGTAGCCGACTGTAAAGGTACAGGCGGCATGCCCCTCTGAAGATAGAGTAAAATACTCAATGGAGAGTAGCCAACTGTAAATGTATAGGTGGCCTGCCCCTCTTAAGTAAGAATAAAAATTAAACATGGAGAGTAGCCGACTGTTTGTCAGTAGGAATGCCCCTCTTAAGTAAAAATGAAAACTGAATATGGAGAGTAGCCGACTGTTTGTTAGTAGGCGTGCCCCTCTTAGTACAAAATTGAATATTAAGTATGCAAACTTTTATTAAGTAGCCCTTGACTATTTATATCATTCAAAAGAAATATTTCTTAAGATTATCTGCATTCCAAGTTCGAGGCAACGGTTGGCCGTCTGGTGTTTCCAGGCGGTAGGTACCGTCCCTGATCTCTTCACAGATTCGGTAGGGTCCTTCCCAGTTGGGAGTTAGTTTGCCAGACTCATTAGCCCTTCCAACTGCTTCCATTTTTCTAAGTACAAAGTCCCCCACCTTGAGTGGACGCCTGTGTACTTTTTTGTTGTATGATCTAGTCATTCCCAGACGGTAAATTTCATGGCGCAAGACAGCATTGCCCCTCCTTTCAGGAAGTGAGTGTAATGCCAGGCGCATGGCTTCCCAGTTTGCCTCTTCGTCATATAGCATTACTCGAAGAGTCGGCTCGTAGTGTTCTATTGGAAGAACAGCTTCCGCACCATAAGTTAGGAGGAATGAAGTTTCTCCAGTTGCCCCTTTTTCAGTCGTCCTAATGGCCCAGAGAACATGTGGTAATTCATCCGCCCATAGGCCGCCTGGTCGTTCAATCTTTTTCTTGAGACCATCTGAGATGATTTTATTGAAAGCTTCTACCTGGCCGTTTGCTTGTGGACGGCCGACTGATGCAAAGTAGTGTGCAATTCCTTGGTCACCCAACCAGCTTTTGAGAACAGGCGTCTCAAATTAGGGACCATTATCAAAAACCATAGACATGGGAACCCCGAACCGAGTGATGACATTTTTCCAAATGAATGAAATTACATCCTTCGTCTTGATTCCCTTTACAGCCTCCGCCTCTACCCATTTAGTGAAGTAGTCGACGGCAACAAGTATGTACCTCCTTCCGCCTGTAGCAGACGTATATGGACCCAGAATATCCATGCCCCACTTAGCAAACGGTAGTGGGCTATGAATGGTAGTGAGGTCAGTAGCCGGACGGTGAATTAGTTTGCCAAACCTTTGGCACTTGTCACATTTTTTCACCATCTCCATCGCATCTGTTTCTAAAGTAGGCCAAAAGTAGCCCTGCCGCCTTGCCCGTTGAGCAAGCGTCCTACCGCCTATATGGAAGCACAGTAACCAGAGTGAAGATCATCTAGTATCTCTCGCCCCTTTTCTGGAGTAACACACTTTAAGAAGGGTTGAAGGTACCCCCTTTTGTGAAGTTCTCCCTTTATTATTTCAAAACTGGTTGCTCGTTTTTTCAGTGCTGCTGCCTGTTGATGATCATCCGGCAGAGTACCATTTGTCAGATATGCCCTGATTGGATCCATCCAGGTTGAGCTTCTGTCTAAGATTCCAATAGGGTCTTCCTCAATGCTTCTCCTCTCCATTACTTCCCAAAAAACAGTTCGAGGAGTATCACAGGAGGCGGATGATGCTAATTTTGAAAGTGCATCCGCCTGGTTGTTTTCTGATCTCGGCACTTGGGTCAGATGGAAATCCTCAAGGGAGCCGACTGCTTGTCGGACCGCCTGTAAATACTTGATCATGGCCGGATGGGTTGCTTCGTATTCGCCATTGTACTGACTCACTATCAATTGTGAATCGGAACATGCGTCTATTTTTCTTGCCCCTGCCGCCTTGCATATGCGGATTCCGGCTAGTAAAGCTTCATATTCTGCCTCATTGTTTGAGGCCTGAAAACTGAAGCGTAGAGCATACTCGTACATGTCGCCCTCTGGCGACTGACATATGACGCCTGCTCCACAACCACTTGAAGTAGAGCTTCCATCCACATATACCTTCCAGACTTGGTCTGGAACTTATGAGTCAGGAGGACGAGTCATCTCAACAATAAAGTCAGCAAAGGCTTGCCCCTTCACTGCTTTTCTAGGCTCGAAGGTAACTTCGAGGCTCTGTATTTTTATGGACCATTTGATCATTCGGCTTGACGACTCCATGATGGTCAGTGGCCGCTTGATAGGTTGGTCTGTATACACGACGACTGAATGTGCCAAAAAGTAGGGCTTCAATTTTTTAACAGCCATGAAGAGTGCAAGACCAAATTTCTCCACTAAGGGATACCTCAACTCGGTATTTTTCAGTACGTGACTGACAAAGTAGACCGGGAGCTGACAGCCGTCTCTTTCAGCAAGGAGAACAGCGCTTAACGCATGATCAGAGACGGCCAGGTACATGTAGAGTACTTCTTTGGGCAAAGGGCTGACCAGCCTCGGCAAGGAATGCAAGTGAACTTTCAATTTCTGGAAGGCCGCCTCAGCATCCGGCCCCCATTCAAACCTTTCCTTTTTCTTAATTGCCTGGAAAAAGTATAGGCATTTGTCGCTTGATCGGCTTAGAAATCTTCCCAAGGCCGCCAGACAACCTGTTAACTTCTGAACCTCTCGGATGGTACGAGGCGACTGCATGTCGATGACCGCCTGCACCTTCTCAGGGTTCGCCTCTATTCCTCTCTGATTGATAAGGAATCCGAGAAATTTCCCAGACTCAACTCCAAAGACACATTTCTTGGGATTGAGCATGACATGGTGCCGCCTGAGTGTGGCGAAAGTTTCTCGGAGGTCCGACAGATGATCTTTCTGAAGTTTAGACTTGACAATCATATCATCAATATATGCCTCGACATTTCTCCCAATCTGATCAAAGAACACAGTGTTTATCATTCGCTGGAAAGTGGCCGGGGCATTCTTAAGACCAAACGGCATGACAGTGTAACAGTATAACCCCTGATCAGTGACGAAGGCCGTCTTCTCCTGATCTTTCTCCCATAAAGGAATTTGATGGAAACCAGAGTAGGCGTCCATAAAGCTCATCAAAGCATGGCCGACTGTTGAGTCGACCAGGTTATCAATTTTAGGCAGAGGGTAACTGTCTTTGGGGCACGCCTTGTTTAAGTCTGTGTAGTCTACACACATTCGCCAGGTGCCATTCGGCTTTTTAACAAGCACCACATTTGCAACCCAGTCTGGGAAGAAACATTGTCGAATGAACCCTGCATCAAGTAATTTTTTAACTTCGGCGGCTGCCGCCTGACTTCTTTCTTCGCCATGGTTCCGCTTCTTCTGCCGTACCGACTTCTTTTTCGGATCCACGGCCAGTTTATGTACCGCCAGATCAGGACTAATGCCTGGAATTTCATGGACTTCGAATGCAAAGATGTTCGTGTATTCTTTTAATAGTTTGTGAAAGTCGTCACCCAGGTCCCTTAGAGCAGTCGTCCCAACCTTGATTGTTCTGTCAGGACGCGAGTCATCTAAGATCAGGTCCGTATGCTCACCAGCTGGCTGAGGGCGGAATTCATCCGACCGCTCCTCTGCCAATGATTGCTATTTTCTGTCTTTTCTTGCGGCCCCTGTCTGGGATGCCTTTCTCTTCTTGCCGCCTGCTTCTTGAACAGGCGCACTCTCCTTGACATTGTCAAGGTCTATTTTTCCACCGCTCGACCCAGTGGCCATAACAGTGGGCTTGACATCCGAGAGATAGCACTCACGGGCCATCCTCTGATCTCCCCTTAGGGACCCGACTGTTCCATTATCCTTCTCAAACTTGAGCAACATAAGAGATGGGATTATAACAGCCTTGGAATTATTCAGGGTTGGTCGTCCCAGAATCATGTTGTAGGCGGAGAGTTCTTCTACTACCAGGAACCGGACTACCATGTGTCGTCCTTCCCCTTTTTCGCCCAGGCGGATGGGTAAATCCACTCGTCCCACTGGGTGGACTCCTCCTCCTCCAAACCCTACTAAAGGGTGGGATGCCGGATGTATGCAATCAGTCTGATATTTTAGTTTCGACAGACATTTGCTACTGATGAGATCTGAGGAGCTTCCGGTATCTATGAGGATTCGGCCAACTCTCTGGTTGGCCACTTTACATTCAATAACGATAGGGTCGTCATGCGGCCCTCTTACCCCTCCTAGATCTTCTTCAGTGATGACAATCTCAGGAAATGAATATTTGGAGGGCCGTTCTTGGTGAACGGAATTTACATCTAACCGTCTGATATTGTCTTTATTGCCCCTAATAGTGGGGCCGCCTCCTGAGAAGCCGCCTGCAATGGTGTAGACGACTGCATCATCTGTATCGGAACTGTCGGCCTGTTGATTCTTTTTGGCCGACTGCTTTTTCGAGGAAGTGTTCCCCGTAGATTTCTTGACATAAGTGTCAAGATCACCTTGCTCAGCCAGGCGGTCCAGATACCGCATGAGACTGATGCATTCATTGGTGTGATGACCAACATCTTCATGATAATCATAGAATTTTTCTTGGTTCCGGTTGTTTGCAGAACCCTTCATTGGGACCGGCTTATCAATTGAGATCCGTCCCTTGATTTCCTTTAGGATAAATTGGCTATCCTTGTTAAACGCATACTTTGGGGAGTATGGTTTGAATTCTTTTTTCTTTTTCTGGGCCGGCTGTTTAGAGGAATTAGCCGCCCAGACCTCTTTTCTCTTCTCGTCTTTGTTTGACGACTGTTTCTGTCGTCCTTCTCTTTTGTCGGTCCTTCTCCCGTTTGACTGCTTTACCGTACTACAAAGATCAGTCGCCTGTATATAAGCTTCCGCTTCAATCAAGGCCTCTTGAAGAGTCGCCACCCTCTTTCGGACCAAATCAAATTTGAAGGTCGACCCGTCTTTGAGACCTCTGAAAAATTCAGTATAGGCTACTTCATCCGGTAACCCTTGAATCTGTATTCTCATCAGGTTAAACCGCCTGATGTAAGAACGAAGCCCCTCCTTCTCGCCCTGCTGAATTGTTCCTAAATCAAGGGTCGTCTTCTTCGCAGGGATGTTCATGGCGAAGTTGGAGGTGAATAAGTAAGCAAGCGTCTTGAAGTTATTTACACAACCAGTCGGCAGGTTGCCGAACCATTGTTGTGCGATTCCTTTGAGAGTCGCTGGGAAACACTTGCACCAAGTGGGATCATCCAACCCTTGAAGGTACATCAGGTTGGTGAATGCCATCAGATGGTCTTCTGGGTTAGTAGTGCCGTCATAGGCGCCTACTAATACATTTTTCACTTTGACCGGCTGAGCGGCTTCAGTAATTTCCTTGGAGAAGGCCGACGGCTGTTCACCAAGTCTAAGCAACCGTAGCTGCCAGTCCATAGGTTGGACATTTTTTGCTGCATGTCCACCAAACGGAGGTGGCTGTAAAAAATACTGTTATTGCGGTACAAACGGTAAGTTTGGTACCGCCTGGTCGCTATGAAAGCCGGACTGACGGGAGGTGCCGCCTGACTGATTCTCATGATACGACTGAGTATGCCTCATCGAGTTATTTCGCAGACTGTCTTGGAAGTTTGAAGTAGAGGCCGACTCTGACAATCGGTCACTCTTCTTCTGCTCTAGCAGTAGCCGAGCGTCTGTGTATGTTTTCCTCGACCCGTCCGCCTGAATATGACGAACAGGTTTCCTATTTCCTGGAGTAGGAAAACGGTATTTTGTGAAATCAAGGGCAGGTGGCTCCCACTTCCTAGATTTAGGATGAGGGGTCGCCTCTCGCCCTTGAACTGGCTTCCTCTTCCGTGAAGTGGAGGGTTTCTTAGCCGACTGCTCCTTGTCCAGAGCAGGCGGCTTCTTGTTGATCAACTCTTGAATTTCTCCCTTGAAGTCCCTCATGAAGGTCATGAGTTCGTTCCTTGTGATGGGAGCAGACCCATCAGTCGGCTGCTGCCAAACAGGCGGTGCGCCTGCTGGTTCGCTTCCAGTTTGAAGATGTTCCCGTTCCCTCCTTTCGGTATGACGGGTACGTCGGGCCCTTAGGGTCCCGTCTGAAGCTGTGTGAGCTTCAACTTCAAATTCATTCTCAGTATCGTGGTCCGTCTGAACTAGAGGGTCGTCCAGGAGACGTCTCTCTTCAGGAGCCGGTACAAACGTGGATGCCATCTCAGAAGTACTCTCCCCACAGACGGCGCCAAGATGTTTCGGGGTTTTCTGATGTCCTGCGGGAGAGTTACAATTCCGAGACTGGAACCGGACGCCTGTACCTGCAAAACAAACGGATGCTCCGGATGATTGGAGATCCGCCTCCGACGGTCAAGTTAGTACTTGATTAAGGAGTAATTAATGCGGAAATTAAAGTGATTGGGTCTCTCTAGGTGAGAGAGTTTAATGTGTGTAATCTGCGTCATCTCCCTTAATGAGGATTAAGGGAGGTATTTATAACCTCGGGAAACGTGCCAATCTAGGTTTAGGTTAACCTTGGGCTGATTGGGCTTCCCACGGAAGTTGGGCCTAGGTGACCGGTTATCCCAGGTGTCATGGGAAGGACACGTGTCGTGTCGTAATTGGTCCATAGTGGACGGATCATTGCTTGACACGTGGTAGGCTCCTATTGGCCCATGTGACGGACACATGGCGGAACCTGATTGGTCCACTTGTCAGATGGTGATTGGTGGGGAAAAATCCCCTAATCAGTAATGGTCTAAAGTCAACAATACACACGACAATATTATACATTTCAATTGATCTTTTATATATATATATATATATATATATATATATATATATATATATATATATATATATATATATATATATATATATATATTATTTTTCTCTAAAATATCACAGTTAATTTGTATATATTAGGATTGAGATAATTAATCTCATATAATATTATTTGATTGATCTTATGTGATAAAATTATTTAATATTAATATTATTCTTATCCAAAAAAAAAAAATTATTAAAGTTTTTAACCTTTTCTTATTTTATCTTGATATATACTTCCCTCTTTTCCTATTTTTTTTGCCCATTTGACTGTTCACGGTCTTCAAGACGAGTCTTAGAACACACATAACTTCATTTCCATACACGTAAAAATTATAAAAACGTGATATTAATAAAATATGTAATGACCGAATCTAACAAGATCACTCATAATTATATTATCTCTTATATATTAACAATAATTTACGGTTAAAATTTCCATAATTTGACCCAAAAAATGATAGTGGGGAAAAAAATAAAAGGACAAATGGAGTAGATTTTTTTGACGTTTAGTTAGGCACTTAGGCTAAGTATGTGGGGTCAATCCACTCACTTGGGGAAAATTATAAATTTTGTATCAATACTTTCCTAATTTTCACTAATAATTTTAAGAACTCAAGTGGGTTTATTTGCACCCCTCACTGCACAATGGCTTGCTTATAATAAAAACATACTCCCTCCGTTCTCGAAACTTCTACTCACTTTGCATTTACGCGGTCTCTAATGGACATCTTTGACCTTGAATACCATTGGCTATGTATGAGTAAAAATTACAAAAAGTTGATATTTGAAGAATTTATAATAAGATGAACTTAATAAGATCTCACACGCTAATTTATTATATTTATTGTAAAGTCATAAACTATGGTTAAACTTATTTTATTTTGACTACATGAATAGTAAGTGAGTCAAACTTTCTGAAATGGAGGTAGTATAAAAATTTGATATTGATAAAATACATAATGAATTTATAACCAACTATATATTAACAAGAATTATGGTTAAAGTTTTGAAAGTTTGATCTAAATGTATGTAATTGGACAAAAACTAGGAATAGAAAGAGTATATGAATTACTTTGGACATGTCTAGCAAAATTCATGTTTGGAAATTTAACCAATTTTGGTAGCAATTTTTAAGGCAATCAGTTAAGTACCCAAAAATATAGCATTAAGATTAATAAAAGCTTAATAATTAATTTTATAATGTAAATTATAAGGTCACCACTAGATACGAAGCATAAGAACTTCATTAAATGGATTACTTTTATTTATATCAGGATAACTTTTATTTATCTGATCTTGTGGGTGACTTAAGTACGTGATTTAAATTCTGTAACAATATTATGGGATATTGAGAGACTTTTATTATGTTAATATAAACCTAAAGTACACATTATAAAGGTAATAATTAAGATATATGAATGGACATGAGTCATCTATATTATCTATCTATTCTATCTTTTATCTATCTATCTATCTATCTATTTATATACTAAAACAAAGGGCGCCTAGATGCAAAAATGACATATGTCACTCTGTCAATTAATATTTTTCCGCCCATTTACAAACTCTTAAATAATGAAATTTTTAGAATATCTTTAATTGTTATTGCAATATTCCATATTATTATTGGTTTTTATCTTAAAATAATATCTTTCACATCTTTTTACTCATTTTGGTAAGTACAATTATATATAATTAAAAAAAATCTACGCCTTTTTATTCTTTTTTTTTTTATAATTTAATTTTTTTTAATTAATCATTTTTATCAAATCTTCAAATATTATAATATACAAAGTAATTTGTAAAATACTTTCCTTAAGTACAAAATATTATAATATACAAAGTACTTTGTAAAAAATCTACACCATTTTGAAAATTACGTTTAATAATCTCCTACTTAGTATGAATCATCACTACACGAAACAAGCAAATTGGCAACGGTTCAAACCCCCCCAAAGGCAACGGTTTTGAACCGTTGAGTATTTGGGGGTTGCCAAATCCCAACAAAATTGGCAATGGTTCAAAACCGTTGCCAACTAAATTAATTTAACCGTTGCCAATTAATTTAGTTGGCAACGGTTAACCGTTGCCAATTAATTTAGTTGGCAACGGTTAACCGTTGCCAATTGCTTGTTCGAGCCTTTTTTTTTTTTTTTTTATTTAAGCATTGGCAACGGTTAACCATTGCCAATTATGCATAATGTGTTTTAGACTTTTAGTATCTTCAAACACACATCGTGTATAATATAATTTGGTCACTTAAAAATAATCTTCTACTTAGTCCTACTGGTCACTTTAATATAGCTGTTTAAAAGCCTTTGTCTACTGAAAAATGTTCAGAAACCAATCTTTTAGAATGCCCAAAAATTAACTTTTAAGAGTGATTATAAAAGTATATATCCTACGTAAATAAGTATTATACTTGTTGGATGTTAGTCTTCGATCTTACCCCATAAGTTAATAATTAATGGCGGATTTTGATGAGAATAATCAGTTGGTGGAGTTGGAATGATTTTAATTGGAATATTTAACTATTAAAATCACACAAATTTTTATATGTGACTGGCCACATTGTGTGGCCGGGGTTACTTGACTTAATTGGTCAAGGGTTACTTGAGTTACTCGATCAGGGTTTCGGTCAAAGTTACTCGGTCAGGAGTTACTTAAGGGGATCAGTCAGCGGTTACTTAAGGGGTTCGGTCATGGGTTACTCGGTTAAGGGTTACTCGAGTTACTCGGTCATGAGTTACTTGAGGGATTCGGTCAGAGGTTTACTCATTCAGGGGTGAGGGTTCGGTCAGGGGTTACTCGGTCAGGGGTTACTTGAGGGTTCGGTTAGGGGTTATTCAGTTAGGGGTTACTCAAGGGGTTACTTTGTCATGAGGTTACTTCTCGATCATGAGTAACTTGAGTAACCCCGGCCACACGGTGTGGCGAGCCATATAGAAAAATCCCCCCTTAAATGATAGCTAATAGAATATTACAAAAAGATTAGTGGCAATAAAAGATTATCAAAAGATTGCAAAATATTTCATTAAATTATTACTAAGTTTGATATATATAGATTCTCATAAATATTGGGTAGGGGTAGATAATTTGGCCTTGGATGTGGATTTTATGTCTTGGCAATATCAACATAATTATTTATACACCTACATATATGCTTACCACATATTTAGAATAAATTATACATATATATTTGGACTAGTGTATTCTCCATATATACTTTGAAAATTCTAGAATTATTACTATGAGTATTATTATGAAAGATCATGCATATAAAGTTTTAGAATATTACATTTGTTTGATAATTTCCTATAGCATATGTCATTATGCTATCTAAATTGTTGTAAATAGATAATCTAATAATATATTATACAAGTAATAAGTAGTCAATTTATTTGTATAAAAAGTAGTCCTTCATCATTACAAATACAAAAAGAATTACATAAGAAAATTAGTGACAGTAATAAGTTGGCAGGTAATTGAGCGGGTAGGCGGGTTATAGACGGGTATGTATGACATCAAATCCACCGCTTACCCGTTACCTACAGTGGGTATGACTTATGTACTCAAATCTGCTTACTTGCCCACCAAAGTTGGACCCATATCCACTCCATTTAGGATAGGTGCGCTGCGAGACTAACATTTTTATACCCACTTGCCATCCCTAATTTTAAGTCTATAAATAAATTTAATAGATAAAATAATAGTATAATTTAATAATATATTATACAAGTAAAGTAGTCAATTACTTGTATAAAAAGTAGCCCTTCGCCATTACAAATACAAAAAGAATTACATAATAAAATTAGTGATAGTAGTAAGTTAGCTGGTAATTGAGCGGGTAGGCGGGTATGTAATAGACGGGTATGACATCAAATCCAGCGCTTACCCGTTACCCACGGTGGGTATGATTTATGTACTCATACCTGCCTACTTACCCGCCAAAGTTGAACCTATATCTGCTTCATCTAGGGCGGGTGCGGTGTGGGACTAACATTTTTATACCCACTTGTCATCCTTTTAAGTCTATAAATAATTTAATAGATAAAATAATAGTAAATAATTATGTAAATATCAACGTTAAATCATGCTATGATATTTCTAACTAGGAGCTATATATGTTAGAGCGTAACTTTTGATTTCTAATTGACAATTATTATTTAAATTTATTTTGGTAGGTATATTATACATATGAACTTATTATATCGTGCAATTGTAAAGGTACTATACTAGTTTATTGACTAAAACAGAAAATAATACATCTAAATTAAATCTTTCATATATAAAAAATTAAAATGTGATACATCTAATAAAAAAACGAAGGTAGTAAACTAATTAATTGGGCTTGAGATGGCATGACTGTGAATTGGACACATACTCAAAGCTCGACAAGACATGCAATTTTTTTGCAACTTTTTTTTTTTTTTTTGTTTTCATTCCATGCACCATTAGTTTGAGCACAAAGCCCACTAACATGCCACGTGGGCTTGCACAATCAGACTCCAGAAACACCCTTGAGCCTAGGTGGAACCGAGAAAGTACTAATGCAGTATTGTTATGCATTTGCAAATGTATAACAAATACTAAAATATTAAAAATCACATATAGAAAAGAGAGAAAAGAGGAGAGAGAAGGTGAATGAGACCACTTTTAATTGTACCACTGAAAACTTATATAGTACCATTGGTTATTTAGTGATACTATATATGCACGTAGTTAATATCACTGAATGCATATATAGTACCACTACATACATATATAATGCCACTAAATATTCAGTGGTATATTTGATCACCCAATAGTACTATTGATCACTCAATGGTATTACTCTAAAGTCAGAATATACATTACATGTAATTACATCCTTATCCCTCGTTATGCAATAATTTATGCATAACAATACTCCCTTTAAACTCCCTCCGGTGGAACCTATTATGTGTCTTTATAAATAGTGACATGGCATTGACTGTGGGGTCCTACTCTGCCATATCAGTTAGAGGTAAAGCAAGTATATGTAACTGGTACAACAATGAGGGGATGATACGTGACCCGGCCCATTATGTATAGGTAGTCCGGCCCAAATGGCATCTTTTGCATCTTTTCTAGCTACCTTTTTCCAATTTTATTTGATATTTGAATCATTTCTACTTTCATTTGTTGACTAACATATCATACGAAAGCCTATATTCATTATCAAATTGACAATTGTAATAAATACAATTATAGTTCTTATTTTCAAATATGCTCTTTTCAGGAGGGACATTACTACATTTGGTCATAAATATAAATCAGAGAATAGCGAGGACATATTCCTACAAGAATAATATGAGCCTATCAAAAATATGATTAAATGTTTTTTTTTTTCCTTTTGATAAATGTTAACATGTTAGTTTAACCAAATACAGTCCATAAAAAATTTGTCACTAATTACTAAACATGCAGTAAAAGTTACCGAGGATCCACAATAGTAATGTTTCTTGAACCAGAAAATGTTGAGCCAGATTGATCTACCCCAGAGTCTTCCAATCCATAAGAACCGGCTGTGAAAAAATGAGGCGGTGTAGGCGTAGGCAGAACTATAGCATCACCACTAAGTGCAGCAACCACTGATGCCATTCTTGGCCTTCTCGCGGCTTCTTCTTGGATGCACAACAACGCAATGTGGATGCACTTTGCTGCCTCTTCGGATAAGAAAGCATTTCCGATGGCTTTATCAACCAACTCCATTGCAATCTCTTCATTCCATAGCCTCCATGCCTGTAACAATTACATAATATACCACTATTTTAGAATGTCCGTAAATGAACCAGACCAACCAATATTTCAAAGTATCAGCTGTTTGGTTAAAGAAACATTATACTGTATGTTATTAATTATGACATGTTAGAAAATGTGACGACTAATTCTGGACAAAGGTATCGTGTAGCATATTCAAGATATAGGGCCAAAGTTACAAAACTTACACGATGAAGTAGTGATTCTCCATGTTCACTATCTAGTCTGCTGAACTTGTTCCTTTGACCACTAATGATCTCCAAGACTATTATACCGAAACTGTACACATCTGATTTGACAGAGTAGTGGCCAGTTAAAACATACTCCGGAGCCATATATCCACTGCATCATAATGTTAACTACATGAGGCTTTTCTACTTACTGAAGCTTAAATTTGGAAAAGCAGAAACTAACTACTCACAATGTTCCAGCAATTTTGTTAGTATTTCCCTGGGTTTCATCTGCTCCAAAAAGCCTTGCCATGCCAAAATCAGAGATTTTTGGATTCATATCTTTGTCTAACAACACATTACTTGGTTTAAGATCCCGGTGTATGATCTTCAGCCGAGAATCTTCATGAAGATAGAGTAGTCCTCTTGCAATTCCGCATATGATCTTGAACCTCGTCTCCCAATCCAATGCTGCACACTTAGTAGGATCTGCAGCAGTAAAATATAACAGAATGTTTGTAACAAAAAAAAAGTTTTGTTTCAGAGTTCATATGGAAAACAGGTTATTTCTGATGATCTTACCGTGCAGAAACTGGTCAAGACTTAAATTTGGCAAGTACTCGTAAACAAGTAACTTCTCCTTTTTTGAGATGCAAAATCCCAAGAGTTTCACCAGATTCCTGTGCTGAAGCCTTGCAACTAAAAGAACTTCTGTCTTAAACTCAGTAACACCTTGTCTCGAGTTCTTTGATAGCCTCTTTACAGCTATCTCTTGTCCACATTCAAGCTTTCCCTGTCAGAATATGCCCAACCAATTCATGAACACCAACAACACAAACGACGGTTTATATGCTGAGGAATGTACATGACACGAAATCTTTACCTTGAAAACTTCACCAAATCCACCTTCTCCCAGCTTTTTATCTTCTGAGAAATTATTAGTCGCGTATTTTATTTTTTTGAAGTTATATTTTAGGGACTCTGTGGTATCATCAATGTCACTTGAATCTGCAGGAGCAATTTACATGGTTAACTTAAACCCTTACATTTTGCATAGAATCTCTTATTGTTGGTAGAGTAGGTTCAGGGGACCTAATGCTAATCTAGAGTAGATCATAATCCTCATTATATGCAGTTAAAAGATAATTGTGATGATCAAACGGAAGCATTCTTTTCGACGTTAATCAAAACATTACTTAGCAACACATAAAATGTAGTCTGTAGTCAACTGTCAAGTGATCAGTAATTAGTATGAAGGGGTTGAACAAGAATAGAAAAACTTAGAGCAAGACGGATAATCCAGTATCCTCACCATCATATTTATGTGCTTTCTTGGACTTTCTCCTGCATACAAATAATATAACCGTGAAAACAAGAGTCACTACTAAAGCTGCACCAGCGATGGCACCTATACGTACTGCGTCTTTCTTCCTTATAGATTGTGAATGAGTTCCTGCTACAATGAATACAATACAGATCAATTAATGTACAAACCTTATCCTAGATATATCTTCAAAATAACGCGACTTTGCTGTCTACTTGTAAAAATAGAGAAAGTAGCATGCCACTATGCCAACATGGTAATGATCAACAAGAAGCTAAGTTGACAAAACTAAACAACATATTAAAACATAGGGAAACATAGCTTATAGTCATTTAGTCAATGGCGGAACTAGCAGGCTAAAGAAAACATTAGCTCTATGGTTCAAACATATTTGTTTATGTTTTTAGCTTCGTCACTACTCATAATTGCAACTCTTGTAAGATCAATCTTTCAAGCTCATTGAATTCTTCTGCGACAAAGCGCGAGGAAAGGCTCAAATGTATAAAATTCTGTCAATAGTTAGAATCCTTTTAATGTCATTAGTCAAATAATACAGCAGGTTTGACGCATTCTAAAGGCTTGTTATTAGAATAATCTAAATAATTTTGATTATATGCTTTAATGTAAGAAAATTAGAGATGCTTAATCTTGAAACAGCCTAATACAAACAAGAAAGAGGTTAGAATAAACTTAGAAATCCCAAGTTTGAAAATTAATGATTCGATGAAATCATGAAAAGTTGACTTTTAGAAATCCAATCTGGCAGAAAATGAACTTGGCCTAAAACACAAGATGTTGACTCAACAAAATAGAACTTTAATCAAACTTGTTACCTGATCGATTCGAAGAATTATCCATTGCATCTCCATAGAAAGGATAAGTATCATACCGTATATTACAATTTGGACACATAAGAGTACAACCTGCCTTAACATTGCACAGTTCTGTGATGTTATTAATTGTAACACGAAGACAGCTTTTGCAGTCCCTCAAGGTTATATCAGGTGTACACTCTGCAAGCGTGTAGATGGTGTTTAAGCTCGTCAAGTTATCAGCAAAAGTTATTTCTTGTGTCGCGAATTTCTTGTCTGGTGATCCACTTGAGGCATTATCTGCTGCATCATTCAGACTTTCTATTAGCACATCCATAAACCCTGTCATATTACTCGTAACATTCCAAATGTCTAGCGAGTTCTGCCTGTTCCACATCGGTATCATAGGAGCATCATGCATAGTGCCAAGAAACGGCTTCTCTGAATACCGGGTCACACATTGGTCAAAGTACCAAACAATGGATTCTTTCTTCCCAGGACAACGCGTTTTCAGCGCAGAAATAGCCAAGGAGACGCACTTCTGACAGGCAGCATTAGTAACATCAAGACGACAGAAGAAGAGACCATATATCTTACTGTCTCCGCTCCCTACAGTCGTGTTGTAGAATCGAGTTTTGCCTGTAGAATTCGATGATAAGTACGACAAAGTAGTGTCTATATTGATCTGGTAAGCACTCGTAGGAGCAACCGTCTTCATATCAGGACAAAGAGCATACACATAACCTTTGGAGTCTTCTGAATCATCAGCTGCTGCATATGAATTATGAGTAATAATAACAGTAATTAGCAGAACTAAAGACAGAAACAAATTTAGTTGTGAAAGAACAAAGAAAGCCATGTTTTAGAAACAAATGCTACTTTATGATTGTTTAACATGGTAGTGTTTAATATAGACCAAGTTTATAAGCCTGGGGTGATAAATGTCAAACTAATCTGTAATTAGTCCATTCTAATCCATATATTAGTATAATATAAAAATGTGTCTAAGTGGAACAAACTGTAATCATGGTTGGCCTGAACTAATAAAAATATTATGAATAATTGTATTTGGTATTTCGTTACGCTAGTATAAAATGACTAATTTAACCAATCAATCATCTTATTGCAAAGTGGAGCACCAAAGTGATAACAAAAAGAATGCTACCGGTATATACACCATCACAATCAAATGGTGTGATGCTTGAAAGTCAATGTTTTAGCAATAGTGTTATCAAGTATTCTAGTCTACCATAGCAATATTCATAGTTCACAAGTTTGAACCCTATACCAAGTAGTTTAGCTATATCAAGTACCATAAAATACCTCAAAAACAAAAACAAAAAAAAAAAAAAAAAAAAAGTATTCTACCATAATAATTACACTACTTCTGTTCGAAATAATTGAAAAGTTCGTTTCAAAAATTGTTAAATTTTCCATTATTTTCAATTTTGAAGTCTTAAATAGATTCTTTGATTTATATGAATGAATTTATTTTTCAATCTGCTTGATCTTCGTGTCAGATCACTTACTTATTTACAGAGTAATGAGACAAAGGAAATATAGTGCATACTAGTTTATGATGAGTTTTTCTTAAATTCAATAAATTAAATTATACTTTATACTACACAAAAGATGATATAATTGGCCTAATTATATCAATCAAATAAAGGTTTTTTTTTTTTTTTTCTTCAATACCATGTCATATCTAAGTGATGGAAGATGATATTCTGTCACTCATCAAACAATTTTCTCACCTCCAATATACAATCGTGTCAAATAGAACATTATTAATCTTCTATTTCTTGAAATCAACTAATGATCCCAACCAAAACGGAAAGTTAATTTCACATGCAAAGCTCTTAATCAAATTAATCTCTTAGTCAACTTTGGAGGGAATGCCGTTAAAAATAAAAAAAAATAAAAATAAAAATAAATTAAAAAAAAAAAATTACAAAAAAGTTTGGTGGTTAAACTTGCATGATCCCAATTCCTTCTAGAACATTTCCTGCCCCCTTTCTCGTTTAATTTTCTCTCTCCATATCTCTAATTTTTTTTTTTATAATATATTATCACAATAATTGTCCTCTTTAATTTCATTTTAAATGATACAAGTATTATTTTAGTTATCGTCTTCAACTTAATTTACACTCACTTAATCATCTCATTTTCTAACAAATTACCCTTATATATATATTTTATTGTAATATTCTGTACATGTAAATAGTCATAAAAGCAAACTATTTGTTTAGTAAAGAGAAGAATCATACTAAATTGACACCTCTTTGATTACAATCTATACCAACATTAAAGGTTATTAGACTCATTAAAAGCGATCAAGCGAAGGAGGGGATAAGAAAATTCTCACACCAAAAAATTTGTGCAATTTAATTATGCACATCCAAGTATCCAACTTTAGAATTTATTTATGTGATATTTTAGTGAATGTCAAATCTCAATTGTCAATAGATTGTTTTTGGTCATATCGTAGGTTTATATTATTGGCAGCACATGGCTAGTGGTCTTAAATTATCCAAAACAAACTGGCATTATGACTTACATCAAAGTTAATAGATACAAATATACAATAGTGAGCTTACATCAAAGTTAAGCTGGTAATTTTAGTTTGTTAGTATCATGAGTTCATTAGGACTTATTTAGTTCACCTTATTTTTATTTATATGATCAGATCTAGTCTGATCTGATCTGGTTTGATCTAATCTGATTAAAATTTGACCTTATTTATACGATAATATATAAAAAAGAAATATATCAAGTGGGATCGTATTAGATTCATATAAATATGTATCTTATTAATATGTAATTTTTATAATTTTTTCATTATGTAATTAAAGAGGCGATAATAAATCGCACATGTAACGATAATCTGATCTAAATTTATTATTTCTGATTTGATCTAATCTGAAATTACTTTTTATTACGTTGTTACGCTTGCCAATGCAAAACTTTAACGATTAATAACTTTAATTCTCCACAAGTAAAAATTATAGAATTTATATTTTATGATAGTACTTCTTGAGATGAATTCAAACATATCCCACATGAACATGTTTTTTCATACATATTATTCACAAAAGACGGTCAAAGGAGGGGTGGTAAATAGCGAAAAAGTCAAAACGGGTCAAGTAAAAAAGAACGGAGGAAGTATGACATATTTAAAGTTTCATATGTGGCTGGCCACACCATGCGACCAGCCACAATATGAGGCCCAAGCGCGTGGTAGGCCGGCCCTGTCTGTTTATGGAGTTCCGTTATAACGAACTCCGTTATAAGTTTTTAAATTTTATTTTTTGTTTTCCTTTTTGTCTAAATTATGTTGACCGCCATTTCTCTCCCTTGTCACTTCACTCTGCAACTTTGTCTCTTCATTTCCTCTCTCTCAATTTCTCTTTCTTTATTGATTTTCTTTGTTTAATTCTCTTTCTTCTTTGAAAGTCTCTTTCCTTCATTTTCCTCCATTAATCTACTTCGTTCTTCAATGGGAAAACTGAGAATCGTTTACGGAAAGAGTACCAAAGGCTCATCTTCGAACAAAAATGGTGACAATTCAGGTAATTTCGCAACTCTATTTTTGCAGTTTTTACGAATTTTCGCTTGTTTTCGATTTCTTTTGTATTTTAATGTGGTTTGTCATTGCGCACTTTGTAATTTATTGTTGATTCTTTTTTGTATTTTGTTAAATTATGTACTTGTTTTGAATTTCAATTTTGAAATCCTAGGTTTTTCATTATTTTTAAGTTTCAGATGTTTTATGGCTTTTATTTTATTTTTGAATTTCAAATATGAAACCCTAGGTTTTTTATTATGGTTTTTTTAATGTGTTTTTCTTGTTTGTTGATCATTTACTTGTTTTCCTTGTTTTGCATGTTTTATACTTTACTTTTGTTATCCTGATGTGATTTATTTGACTTCATTTGTTTTTTAGGTTTTATGCTTTGACTTTATTTCTGTTTTAACAAAATTTGATGCGCAATCTTCTTGTGTTATTTGTATTTTATGGCATACGTTTCATAAAATTTATAATCCTTGTTTTTTTACAATTTTTGATCTAGTTTTGACCTAATAGTTTAAGACAATAATTGTGACTTTGTGCTTTTGACTTAGTTTGATTTGTTAGGGGTTACTAGAACCATACATTGTTCACTTATAGTCTTCATATGTTAGGGGTTACTAGAATCATACAACGTATTTTAGGGGTTACCAGGTCTAATTTATTAATTATATATGTTTTTAGGGGTTACTAGTTGTTATCATAGTGGTTACTTATTGTTTTCATCTTCATATCAGGTTATTGGGTTGACCTAGGGGTTACTAGAATCATATAGTGCATATATGTTCTTAGGGGTTAGTAGGTGTTATTATAGGGGTTACTTTTTGTTTTCATTTATAATTAGTTGCTGGACATAATTACTATGTGTTGTCATAGAGGTTACTTATTCTTAATCAGATTGTTGATTCTTAGGTGCAAAGATAAGTGCTACTTAATTAGTAATGTTATTGGTACTTTCTTTGTTTTTTTTTTCTGGAATTCATGGTGGATTGAGTGGTCCTTCTAGCGATGTGAATGCTCCCAAAGAGGTTGATATGTCTGTTTCTGGTTCTGGTTTTGTGAGTGCTCCCAAAAGGTTGATATTTCTGTTTCTGGTGTTGTGAGTGCTCCCAAAGAGGTTGATATTTCTATTTCTGGTTCTAGTGGTGTACGTGCTCCCAAAGAGGTTGATGTGTCTGTTTATGGTTCTAGTGGTGTAAGTGCTCCCAAAGAGGTTGATATGTCTGCTACTGCTGGTTTTGTTGGTGTGAGTTTCCCAAAGAGGTTGATGCTTGTGATATTAGGGTAGTTGGCGGTGCTGGGTTTAGTGGTGCTGCTGGTGTAGGTGTGGTAAGTGATGCTCGGTTAAGTGATGATGCTGATGCTTATGTCAGTGTGGGTGCTGAAGTTGTGCAGGATGCTTGTGTAAATACTAATGACCAAGATGATGTTGATGCAACTGCAGATATAGATGATGAGATGAATGTTCCGATTATTTATTCTATACCTCCTGCTAAACAATCATACTTATTGTCTAAAGATGGTTCTCTGTCAATGAAGAGTAATGATGAAGATCTTGAGATAAAGCCAACTGCTCTGTCAATGAAGAGTAGTGATGAAGATCTTGACGTAAAGCCAAATATTAAGAAGCAAGGTAGGAATTTGGTTAAAGATGAAGATGCAGATGTAAAACCAAAGCTTAGATAAGCAAAAACATTAACAGCTGTCTTTGAATCTGTTGATTTGAAACCTGTTAGAACTACTAGAGCTTCTACAGCAATAGTAGCAGAAGAAGCTGAATTTGTCAAAGTCGTAGACGTTGAAAAGGGGTAAGATAAATATTATAGCAATTTGTTCTGATTTGTTTCTTACTTGGGTTACATGGGTTAACCTGCTATATTCTTTTATGCCTGGAGTAAGTTCATATTTCTGATGTTAATTTCAGAGGTTACATATGGGGTTACTTAAGAAGTTCATATTTCTGATGTTAATTTCAGGGGTTACATATGGGGTTACTTAAGGGGTTACTAGGGGTTACATAAAAGGTTACTTAAGGGGTTACATAAGGGGTCACATAAGGGGTTACTTGTTATGTTGTACTATGTTTAATTGTTTCTAAAGGGTTACATATGGGGTTACTTAAGGGGTTACTTAAGGGGTTACATAAGGGGTTACTTGTTATGTTTTATTGTTTTTAAGGGGTTACTAGGGGTTACATAAGGGGTTGCTTGTTATGTTTTATTGTTTTTAAGGGGCTACATATGGGGTTACTTAAGGGGTTACTAGGTGTTACTTGTTATGTTTACTATGTTTTATTGTTTCTAAGGGGTTACATAAGGGGTTACTTAAGGGGTTACATAAGGGGTTACTTGTTATGTTTTACTATGTTTTATTGTTTCTAATTGATGTTTTCTTTTTTTTATAGGGATTTTGATGTTACTGTTTGATGTAGACCTTCAGGTGTTGTTGATTTAATGAAGTTGATAGCTGAAAATAAAGAACAAAATTGAGCTGTTTATTGGTTTTGGGAGTCTGTTTTCCATTAAGATGACTGAATTCCCAAGGGAAATGATACGTTGGCTGTGTAAATGCTTTGTTCCTAGTAGTAGGATGTTTGTTATGCCCTGAGAAGTTCTAGTTAACTGCTGATGATGTGCACGATGTCTTTGGAATTCCTATGGGATCTCTGCCTGTTCCAGTCTTTGTTCGTGGAGATAGTGATTTGAAGGCTGATTAGAAGAAAAAATATGGTGGTAAAAAGTTGGAAGTTACTGTGAAGCAGTTGAAGGGATTTTTGAAATCAAATGTAGGTATGAAGTCAGGGAATGCTGAATTTAAGAAGTGTTTTGTGATGTATGCAATGATTACGTTGCTAACACCAACTTCAAACAGATTGACTAATTTAAAGCTTGTTTTAGCTTTGGAAGATGTGTCTATGATTAGGAAATATAATTGGTATCAATATTCGTTAGATGATTTAGCTAATAAGATAGTTGGATGTAAACCAAAGAAAAAGTATATTGTTGGGTGTGTCTTGTTGCTTCAAATTTTTTATTTCCATCGGCTTTAGTTTAGAGGGACTTCTTGTCCTACTTCTCTGCCATTGATCAAACATTGGGGTAATCATGAGTTTAGGCAAAGGTTGGCTGATGAGAATGCAGTTTATGGTGTTGCTGAATTGGATAAAGTTACATATCCAATAACTATAGTTGGTTTTGTTCCAGAGCTTCCTGTTCTTGAGGAAGAAGATGAGGATCAATAAGAAGAGGAGGAGAAAGATGAACAAGGAAGAAGGAACACAAGAAGAAGGTTCCTTCAAAAGAGAAGGAGAAGGTAGAGAAGAAGAAAGGAGCGAAGAAGAAATCTTTGAAGAAAAAAGGAGAGAAAGAAAGTGATGCTGCATCAAAAGAAAAAAGGAGAGAAAGAAAGTGATGCTGCAGGAGTGGTACAACATCAAAAGACTGAAAATGTACGACCATCTTCATCTGCTATAGTTTTGTATGCAGAGAAGCAGCAGGAGAAGATTCAGGATGCTGAGCCATCTTCATTTTCTTCGCGGGTCGTTACATTTGATCTTACAGAAGAAATTGAATCAAATGAAGAAATCAATAAAGTTGCAAAGAATATAAGTACAATAAATTAGTTTTTTATATGTTGTTTGATAGCAAGCTTACTTGATGATGTGCTTTACTTATTTGTTTTTGGGGTTTACTTATATGTTTTTTGGGGGTTACTTTTTTGATTTTTGGGGGTTACTTGATGTGTTTTACGTATTTTATCTTGTTTTGGGTTTACTTATTTGTTTATTGGGATTTACTTGATGTGCTCTACTTTTTTCATCTTATTCAGGGGTTACTTATTTGTTTTTTTGGGGGTTACTTGATGTGCTTTACTTATTTTATCTTGTTCTGGGTTTAGTTTTACTTATTTTATCTTGTTCTGGGTTACTTTTACTTATTTTATCTTGTTCTGGGTTACTTATTTTTTTTGTTGGGGTTTATTTATGATTATGTTGTTTTAGGATTACTTATTTAATTGTTTTGGGGTTACTTGTGATTATCATGCATTGGGGATACTTATTTGCTTTGTTTGTTTATGTTACTTTTGATTTGTTTTAACTCTTTTATCTTATTTTGGGGTTACATGTTAGTTGTATTTCATGGGGGTTACTTGTTGTATTTTTTAATTTGGTTATATGTTGTTTTGGGGTTACTTCAAGGGTTACTTATTTATTTAATAAGTATTACCTATTAATTTGGGGATACCTTATTATTTGAGGTTACTGATATAGTGTTACTTATTGTATGTGTTTGCTGTTATGTTACTTAATTTGTTGTTTTAGATTTGCAGTATGCTTGTTTACCTATATGTTGTGATTGAATTATTTTAGGATGTGGAGGAGAAGTATTTACTGATGAAGAGAGATTTGAAGTTAATTGTGTATCGATGTGAGCAACACATTGAATCAATTAAGCAGCAATCAGTGGCTGTTGAAGAAGATTCGAAGCTTCCTTCGAAGGAGAGATCTCCTGAGCTCTCTCAGTTGGATCTAATATTCAATGATCAGTCTTTTTGGGATCAAATTGATATGATTGTTGAACTAAGTATGAAAATGAAGAAATAAGCGGATATGCCTTCATTTGAGCTGTTTTTTTAACTCAAATCCAGAGTTGAATGCTGAAGAAAGTATGAAAAAGAAGAATTAACAAGCGAATATGCCTTCGTTTGAGCTGTTTTCTTTCTCAAATCCAGAGTTTTCAACTCCCATTTTAACTCCAAATGTACAAAGTGGGGATGAAGTCACTAAAGATATTTTTGCTGAAGTTTCCGAGCAAACTCCACCACACATTGATCCCAATTTGGTGGATTTTTCTAATGCCGTTGTGAATAATGTGGTAAGGTTGATTAACAAAGATGAAGTTGGAGTTCATCTAGAAGCAGACCAACCTCAAGAACATGTGATTGAGGCTATTCAAAGTCATGAGGATACACAGAATGTGAGTCCTAAAGATAAACAAATAGAAGAAGTTGCTAGTGAAGCTACTACTAGTGGTTTTCTTTCTGAAGATGGTGGTTTGAAATCTTTATAAGGAAGGGAGGTGCCTTTTCTTGGGAAAGGGAAGATGTTGGTGAACCTGTCATTGAGAATCGCAGCATTGATGATTCTCAAATTGAACTTTCTCAGGTTGAAGAGCAACATGAAAAAGTATTTGAGAGTGATAAAAATGAGAATACTGATGATTTTCAATTGGAAGTGCAGGTTGTAAATCAGAATAATTTAGATTCTCAGATGGAAGAAGTTGTGGTGGGTGATTCTTTGTCTGATGTACAGGAAATTTTCAATATTGAAGATAGTGAAATGGAAGAAGTTAATCCTGATATTTCTGATGTTCTTGTTACTTCAATCACCCCGCCATTAGTTGCTCCAGTAGCATCTTCTGCCTCTGCTGATAGCATCGTCCCTGCTTCATTACATGTCCCTGTTCCTATTGTTGTATCTACTCGTGTTCTTGTTCTGGATTCCACTTTTTCATCTTCTGTTGTTCCTACTGCTTCACCTGCTCCAGTTGCTACATCTGATCCTATTCAGCGTACTGCTTCAAAGGGGAAAGTTTCTTAGACTCAAGAGTAAAAAAAAAATAATCAGGATCAAGCAGTTCTAGAAAACCTAGAGAGAAGAAGGATATAATGTGGTGTAGCATGCCTGGTCACACCGAAGAAGAGGCTCTTGAAGTTTTGAAAGAAAAGATGAAAGAGTTTCTTGATGGTGAGAGTGCTCCTCAAAATTCTGATAGTAGTGCTTAAAATTCTAATAGTAGTGGATCTAGCTGTAATTCTTCTGGTCTTTTAAGCTGTAGTATTGATGGTGGTGAACCTCGTGGTTATACATTACAGTTGACATCAGAATCTTTAAGGGTTAACAACAAGAAGAAAATATATGCAATGAAGGAGTTGAGGCTTAAAGTTGCAGACTATTGCTTTGTTGAGAATTATTCTGGTGTTAAAGAATCGTAAGTATTTAACTTGTAATGTATTATTTACTCTTTTGATTTTTAAATGTTTTTATATCTGTCTTGATATAATTGATGGGGTTACATAGTTGCCAGTTATATATGGGGTTACTTATTATATGTACTTGGGGGTTACTTATTATATAGACTTGGGGTTACTTATTATATGTACTTGGGGGTTACTTATTATATAGACTTGGGGTTACTTGGTTTTCACTTATATATGGGAATACTTATAGGGTTTAGTTATTAGTTTATGGAATCTGACAGGGGTTACTAATTTTAATATATTGGGGTTACTTTGTCAACAATACAATGGTTACTTAATGGGGTTACTTATTTAATTTTATTAGGGTTCCTTAGTCAACAATACAGGGGTAACTTTATAGGGTTACTTAGTCATTTTTACTTGGGTTAATTAGTGTCCTTAATGGGGTTACTTAATCAATTTTACAGGGGGCAAGGGTTACTTAGGGGGATAGGGATAAGGGTTACTTGGGAGGTTACTAGATGTGTAGTTGGTGGAGTGTTTACCTTGTGTTTGGGTTACTTCTGGGAGTTACTTATTGTGATTTGCAAATAGCCTTATTAGGGTAAATATTACTCTGTTTTGCTTATTGTAAAGGAGGGGTTACTTATTCTGTTAAAGTGGTTTTGTGTTACTTGTTGTTTTGTAGGGGGTATACTAATGATTTTTGTCTTTGTTTTTCATAACAGGGAGGTTTTATTCAGTTATTATGATATATATTATAATACCCCGTATTTTTTAATTAATTAATTAATTATTATTTTCTAAAAAGGGTATTTTAGTAATTTATTTTACTATTTGAATTTTGGAGCCAAAATGATATTTGAATTTTGGCACCAAAAGTATTTTAAAACTTAATTATTTATAAATTTTGAATTATCCAATTATTTTATTTTAAAAACCGAATTATTTATATATATTTCGAATATTTTAATTAAGCAAAATTAAATTTTCTTATTTAATTTAAAAGGGCCGAATTTACTTAATTAATTAGCTAGGATTTTTCGGATTTTCTAAGTGTAGAAAATCTATTTTTCTTAGTTAAATTAATTAGTGAATAATTGGTATTTTTCTAATTAATTATTTTATACAAAATATATTAATTACACAATAATTTTTATTCCTTAAAAACTAGCAAAATAATTGCCTAAATATTTAAAGGGAGGTCCGAAAATATGAGCTTAGGAAAGCTCAAATTTTCGGCCACCATATTGTATTTTGAGCAAAATTATTTTGGTAAGTTTGGTATTTTAATTATCTTCCTCCTATTATTTTCTTTAATTCTTATTTTCCATCTCCTAAATATTTGATCATCTTATTTCCCTACATTAAATCATTCTTGACTATTCCCCAAGCAAAGCCATTTACCATTTAATATTTTATGACTACATATTACCTTAATGGGCGGATGCTGTTGCCGTAAATCTGGGATTTATTTTAGTTAAATCGTCTTACAACAAAACCAGAGATGGCCGGCCGTATCGATATTTGAGATGTGATCGGGGACGGAAGAGCAAGCCGAGAGATTTTGAGAACGCAATACGAAAGGACATAAAAACCAAAGCTAATGGTTGTCCTTTCTACATCAAGATATATTATGAATTCATCACAGACAGTTGGAAGATCCGTGCAAAAAATGATGCAACTGGGACCCATAACCATCTTATGATTTTGTATTAGGAGGGTCATCGTAAAATGAGTGGCTTGAGCCCGGATGCAAAGAAGGTTGTGCGTAATATGGTACACATCGTGCAACATGATTGTGATCTTCCCAAATGGCATATGAAACGTGTTCGTATCTAGCTGCTATCTCTCAACAAAAGCAGAAATCAACGGCCAGTCGAGACGCTTAAACATAATCCTGGGTAAGTGAGATAGACCACTGCCATCAATCACTTCGAGGTGCGCCTATGCAAGACGACTCGCCAATTAACCAATTCTACTCAAACTTGTGTCCTACTCAAACAGCGCAAAATATATGACGCCACGTGACCACCAAAACTAGGGATAACAATCCCATCCTCAGGACCACCTGGCATCAGCTGCTGCACTAACCATGTCTTTGCTGAGCTGATAGTAGGTTGACTCGCTTGACTACTAACAAATCTCCCATGCTGACCCCTATATACCGTATGATAATCCTGAGGGTCATACCCTTCGTCTCGATTAGCATGACTTGCCCGCTCTTCGTCCTCATCATCAGATGTAGGCAGTCCACCCGACGAGTACTGGGGGATGCTCCCTTGTGATTGATGCTCTCCCAACCAACTACTAGTTGAACAACAAATATTCATATTCAAAAAAATATTGCATGACAAGCACCCGAACACTCAATCTACAATAAATAAGTACAAAATCAAATATCAGTAATAATTACAAATATAACTATGATATTAAAGTTGAACAACAAATATTCATATTCAAAAAAATAATTTCAAAAAAAAAAGAAAAAAAAAATTACAATAATAACAATAACAATATTAACAATATTAATAACAATAATAATTATTATAAACCACAATATTACAAAACAACAACAACAACAATAATAATAATAACAACAACAATGATAATAACAACAACAATGATAATAATAGTAATATTACTAATAATATTAATATTACTAATAATAATAACAGTCCTAATAATAATAACATTACTACTACTACTAATAATATTAATCGGTTTTTGAAAAAATATTAATCACGAAAAAACAAAAAAAAAATCGGAATTGGGACATCCGCCTGAAATTTCCGGATCCTCCATCCGGAAATTTCAGGCGGATGTCCCAAATTTCCGATTTTTTTTTTCGATTTATACAACAAACACATACCTGTTTGCCTCTGGTGCCGCCGCCTCGACCACTGTACGTCACCCTGATTCGCCGCGGGTCCGCCATCGCCGGATTTCTTCTACCCTCCTTGGATTAGTGGTTGTCGGTGGTGGGTTGTGGGTTTTAGGTGTTTTTCCTTGTGAATTTTCTGTTTTTTTTTTTAATTTCTGATTTTTAAGTTTTAGAGAGATTTTTAAATTTTAGAGAGATAAAATGAGAGTGAAGTATGAACGTGAAATGTGTTGTAAGTGTCGTGAGTGGTGTCGTGAGTATTTATATACGAGGGGTAAATACGAAATTTCAAGGAAAAAATGCGAGCGACACCTAGTAAATTGGAAGCGACGTTTAACAACCCCCTAAACTAAACCTTCCTTAATTCTTAAACTCTCTTCTCCAAGTAATTTCCTTAAACTAATTTACCATAATTCTTCCTACGTTCTCCTACCATAATTCTTGCATGAGTTAGCCTATAAATACCCCCTCATACCACTCATATTCTTCACATCAAAAACTCAATTCTCTTCTTCTCTCTTACTCTTCTTTTCCCTCAACCTTTTCCTACTTTTCTTCTCCTCTTTTCTAAAAGAAAATCAGCCTGTATATCTTTGGAGCCAATTTTCGGACACTTTTGTTCAGTTTTGGGGTTTTGATATTTCCCAAAAAAATTGTTCCTCTCAAAAAATCCTTGAGGTCAGGCTCAAGAATCACCCAATTTGGAGTTATATTGAAGGAGTTATGGCCTCTGCAAGTTTTGCCTATTCTTTCCAATGCAAATCCAATTTTGTTTAATCCTATTCCTTTATTTTCTTCATGGTTAGTTTTCTAAAATACATACCTATTTCAAAGCTATAAGTTTATATTAAATTATTATTTTTAAAAGAGTTTTATAGTCCATGCACATTAGATTTGGATTTATGTGTAAAGATGTTGCGATAACCTTATGGTTATGTTAATTGCAAGGTGTATTCGTGATTGAACTTTGAAAGTGTAAAGTGTTGATTGATATTCGGAACCAAGGTACGTTTAGGTGGCTAGATACCTTTGAAATTGATTGGATTGTATAAGCATGTTTTATATGATTTTATGATGATTGAATTAAATTGAATTAAATTATGATTTATGAAATAAAGCATGTTTTAAAAATTGGTTTTGATAAATAAATTGGAGGATTGATTTTATATCATGTTTTGAATGGTTTGAAATTATTTATTATGTTTAAAGGAGTTTGGTTTTTAAAAATATGTTGGATTGTTTTTAAAGAGTTTTTTTTTTTTTTTGAAAAAAGGTTTGATTTTAAAAGCTTGTTGAATTAAATATAAATGGAGTTATTGAAAAGTTTGATTTTATTCAAAGAGGAATTTAAAGAGGATTTATTGAATTATTATTATTAAAAGCTTTAAAAGCATGTTGGTAGTAATCCCACTATGCGGATTTGGTAGATGAGACTTTGGACTTTGTATGACCGAGTCTTTCCTCAAGAATAGCCTTGAAATAGTAGAAGACTAGCTTGGGGGATGTGTACACTTGGGTGAGGAATTGGTTTTCAAAAGAGGAATTGGTTTTGAAAAGAGGAATTGGTTTTATAAATTGTTTTTTATTGAATTATTGAGTTATTGGAATTGTTTTGAGAATATTGAGAATTGGTTTTGAAACTATGAATTTTTGACTTATTGGATTAACATTGGAATTGGGTTTTAACAGCATGTTTGCAAATAAATTGAATTTACTTATCTTACACTTATCGTACTTAGCATATTTTGCTTATCCGTATTTCTTATTTGTTTTGGTTCGCCCTGTTTACATTAATGGTAAGCAGTGTTGACTATTTTCAGGCGGAGTCGATATTTGAGCGTATGGGAGTCCGGGATGTTCTTCACCTAGATTAGGAATGTTGGTCTTTGTTTATTTATGAGTACTCATGCCAATGATTTCTATTTATAACTATTATTAATAAAGAAAGAGTTTGAGTTTCCGCTGCAAAGTATTGGTTTTGGTTAGTAGTTTTGGTAGCCTTGTGTAATCACGCGGAGGTAATACGCCTAAGTCTATCTCTACGGTATAATTATACATATTATACTGGTATTTCCGTAAAGGGAGATTTGGGGGTATTACATATATCACTTAATTCGTGAAGAATTTCAAACATTGATCCCAGGACAGTTAATATCAAGTCGTGTGATGGACTGTTTTTATATTCTTTTGAATCTTGAGGAGATCTTGGTAGGTTTCACTTGTAATAGAGTTTTCTTTGGAGATGAACATATGGTAAGTTTGAAATGTTTAATTTTGTAATACTTTAACAGAAATTACAGTATCTTATTCACTTGTTTTTGCTTGTTTATTTTAGGCCAAATTAGAAAATAACACCTGATAAAACACCATATTTTGATTATAACACCTAAACATTTCAAAGTTTTATTATAACACCTGCTAAAAAATAAAAATTTTGGTTTCACCACTAGATAACGGAATCTGTGACAGAAAATGTGTGTGGGCCCCACAAATTAGTTTACCCTCCAAATTTCATCCTCTTCAATTCGATTATCTCTCCTCCCATTGATGACCCAACTACTCCTCCTTCATTGAATTCAGTCAGTTAATATTGAACAACCAAAACTACTGTCCACAATCAAACCCTGGGGTGATTTGTGTGGTTGAGATATTGAATTGCAAGGGGAGGTGTCAGTATTGGGACGAAACAACTCAGCGAGACTTCGTCAGCCATTTTCAACATCCAAAAAGCTTGGATTTTTTCGTCAGCAACAGCAGTAAGATTCCAAAACAGGTACCTTTCGAACCTTTTAAAGTAGTTTTCAGCATTTGATGATGTGCATTATGCCATTTTCGTGGGGAATGTAGGGTAATTTGGGAAAAAAAAAGTGGGAACCCTAAAACCAGTAAAATTGGGTGTGATTTACTTTATGTACTGTGCGAACTTGTAATTAAAGTAGAATGTGATTAATTTAAGTATGAATTGGTTTAATTGGTTAATTATTTACTTTAATTCATTGATTTTGGTGACCTGTTGACTGGTTTGTCCTTGTTTTGGTTTAAATATGTTTGCTTTTGTTGATTAAAGTAGTGCGTTTGACTGTGTAATGGGGTAAGATATGTTGTCTTTTGTTGACTTGTTTTGCATCTGTTTATTGGGTAGATAAATGGCCAACAACCAAGAAGGATGAATTGATATAGTATTCAGAGTTGGGGGTGCTTTTATTCCCAAAAGAGTGTCAAAATTAAAACATTTGCTTTGCTGGTGAGGTGGGTTATGTTATTGGAGGAGGGATGTGGTAGTGGATAATATAGATGTACAGTATTTGAGGGAAGCTGCTGTGCATGGGTTTGTGCATTATAATGTCCATGTCCCTCCAAACTACAGACTGTGGTATAACAAAGAGGTAGGACCTTTAAAACAGGGAGAAGGGAAATAGTAAATGAAGAGGAAGTGAAGGGGCTGTTAGAGACAGTCAATGGGGAAGGGTCTGTTGAAGTTTTTGTGACTGCAGATGAACCTTTAAGGCCCATACATGAGGTCCAGGCCCAGTCCACTCCAGAAAAGGCTGAGAGAAAGGGGAAGAAAAGTTCAGGAAAGACTGTTCCAGCTAGGAGGAGCCCAAGATTTAACAAAACTGACCCTGATGTCAGTGAAAGGGAAGATTCTCCTAAACCTAGATCTAGACAGGAAAAGTTTAAGGGGATAGGAAGGAGTGAAGGGGGTTCTGCTAAGAGTGAGGGGGTTTCTGGTAGAGGGAAGTTGTTGGATAAGGGGAAAGGTAAAGGTAAAGCTAAGCTTGAAAGGGTTTCTAGTAGTGGGAAGGTGTTGGATAAGGGGAAGGGGAAAAATAAATCTATAGCTAAAGGATTGGTTTTTAAGGATAGAAGTGAGGCTGGGAGTGAGGATGAGTATTCTTCTACTGATGGGAGTGAGATTGACATAACTTGGGAGCCTGGAGAGGAGGAGTATGACAGTGGGGATGAGAGGTGGTTTGTCCAGAATTCTGAAGAGATTTTGGAGAAGGTAACAAGAAGTCTTGTGAAGCAGTTTGATGTACATGATCAGGGGGTTGCCAAGGATCTTAGGTCAAGGTTGACAGAGAACTTGGATGTGAGTGAGGTTCAAGTGCAAGAAGAAATTGAGGGAGAATTAGAGAGCTAAGGAGCTTGGATGGTTCACAAGATGAAGAGGACAACAGTCCTTGGTTTAATAAGAAAACTGACTTTAGTAAGCCTGTTGTACTTGTTAATAGACTTAAGTTCAGCAATGTCACTGTTTTGAGGAAAGCTCTTAGACTGCATGCCATAGAGAATAGGTATGAGTACTATTTTTTACACAATGATAGTAGTAGGGTTACTATTTAGTGTTGGAACAGATGTGGATGTCAGTATCAAACAAAGACAAGTAGGATGCCTTTGTGTATATGCAAGGGTGGAGTGAAGTGCAATTTCAAGATCCATGCTACTAAGTTAGTTAGACAACAGACTTAGCAAATAAAAGCCATGAAGTTAGAGCATAGATGTGTAAGAAGCAGGGAGAACAAGAAGGTCACTGCAGAGTTCATTACAAAGAGGTACCTTGAGGAGTTCAGAACTAACCCAACATGGAAGGTTAAGCAATCAGGGGTAGGGTGCTGCAGATGGGTCAAGCTTCACCTTCATGTCAGACAGGCAGAAGGTAAAATTGCTTGTTTTTTTCTAGTCTTCATTGTGTCCTATTTTTTATTCTGTGAAGTGTGATAACTGTTTCTTGATGCTGTTAAATAGGGACTGGTTGAAGCTCTATCTGAAGTTGTGCCAAATGCAGAGACAAGGCTCTGTGTTAGGCATATTTGGGAAAATTTCAAGCTGAAGTTCACTGGATCAGTTTTCAAAGAGCTCTTTTGGAGTGCTGCAAGAGCAACAACACTTGTAAGTCTGTAGCTTAGCTTAGATTATTTTGAACAAATAAAATTATGAAATTGAATTGGATTCAGTGAGCTTAGATTGTTATGAACCTGCAATTCAACCAATGTCAGGATGTTATGAACTTAGGGTGTTATGAACTAATTTATTGAACAATGTCTTGTTGTGTAGCTTAGATTGTTATGAACAAATTTATTGAACACTAGTCTTGTTGTGTTTGTAGCCTGAGTATCAGATACCAATGCAACAGATTAGGGAGCTTGATGAGGAGGCTTATGATTACTTGGACAAAATCCTCACTCATCACTGGTGTAGACATGCATTCAGTGACAGTTGCAAGTCCAACATGTTACTAAACATGTGTGAGACTTTCAACTCAGTTATTAGAGATGCAAGAGACAAACCTATCCTCACCCAAATGGAATGGATGAGGAGGTACATGATGAGGAGAAATAATGAGAAGTGGGAGGACTCCAAGAAAATCACAAGCAACATGACTCCATATGTGCATAAGCTATTTCAAAGGATGAGCTATGTGTCAAGGAATTGCATTGTGGAAGCTGCCAGGAATGACACTTTTGAAGTGCAGCTGAATGATGACCAGGTTCTAGTGGACTTGGGAAATGGGACTTATTCCTGCAATCATTGGCAATTAACAGGCATCCCATGTGTTCATGCCTTTGCATGCATAATGGATCAAAGAATTGATGTTGAGCAGTTTGTCCACCCCTATTACACTATGGACGGTTACAAAGCAGCATATGAGCCTGCAATTCAACCAATGCTAGGCCTAAAGCACTGGGAGAGAATGAAAATGAAAGAGCCTCAACCACCAGCCTTCAAAGTGTAGCCTGAAAGACCAAAACAGAAGAAAAGAAAGTTGGAACCTGGTGAGGGAACATCTACAACAGGAAGGGAGCAGGGATGGAAAAGAAGGAAGAGTCAGTACAGGAATTGTGGTGGATTTGGCCACTATCCCAAGACTTGCAAGGTCCTACATGTACCTGAACCAACTGACCAGAGATCTGCAGGAAGGCCCCCTTTAAACTCACCATGGGTGGTTGAGCAAAGGAAGAAGAGTGAGATCAGAGCTGCTAAGAAGTTATGCTGTGGGACTTGTTCATTTTCTTTTAGATGTTGTGATGCAATTGGATGTTAATACTTGTTTATTTGTGTTTAAATCACAGAGTGCAGTAGGGGCTGGTCCAAGCAGCATTGGGAACAAGACTTTTCCCCAAGAGCAACCAGGCTATGAACCACTAAGTAAGAGGAAAGGTTCACATAGTCAACAAGGCCAGCCAAAAGCCAAGTAACATAGCACCCCCTCTTCCAGTCAACCTGAACCCACAAACAAAGACAAAGTTTAGCACACTGGAGTGCAGACAAGGAGGGCTAAGCTGCTGAGTTCCAGACATGCAAATTTGACTCAATGATCTTGTTGTTGTTTTTTTCTGAACTTAAGTTTTAGGTTGATACTTTGAACATTAGCATGCAATATTTTGAACTATAAGTTCTGGTTTTAGGCTAAAGGGGCTTATTTTGTTAAAGTAATACTTTGGTGTTAGGCTTTAACAGCCAATTTGGTTAAGCAATGCAACTAATTTGCTCAATTACTTCAATGCAATATCATCTTTTTAGGTACTTGCTTAAATCATTCCTTCCAAATATGTGTACATTAGTTTGCAAAAGTGGTTCACTGCCACTTATAAACCCTTATTAAAGCATTACTATTAATGTTCATGCCTAAGGACAAATTACACTTTAAGCATTACAAATTCCCCAATAACTAGCATCACTAATATGACCAAACTAATCCCAAAAGTAACACAAAGAACAGAGTGCTCTGATCTTGCATTTCTTCCATGCATCTGTCTGTTTATCTTCTTCTTGTCAGAGTTTAAAGCCTTGCATTTCATCTTCAACCTGTCCACTTCATTGAGCAAACACCTCATCTGTCCACCAAGATCATCAACTTCCCTTTTGTAGTCACTAATTTCTCCCTTCAACAACTTCTTATCTAACAACAAATTGTTGATCACCTCTGTTTGTCAGGTTTTCCCATCTTTTTCATCCACCCATTCAAATGCTTTACAACCTCTACTTTCAGTTACACGATCATAGAACTTGCATGTTCTGAACTTCCGACCAGGGTTCTCCCTTGTCCAACTAGTAAGCTTCGCAAAGGGAACACCACACTTGCACTTCTTCTCCTTTGAAGAAGAGGAACTTATGAAAGACATCTCCTGCACCAATACGCCATCCACAATAAGCAAAAGGAGAGGAACTTATGAAAGACATCTCCTGCACCAATACTCCATCCACAATAAGCAAAACCATTCCTACTTTGAAAAACAATACAATTGAACCAAGGGAATTAAATAATCAGTCCTACAAATCAAAACCCCCAATTATGGTTCCGATGAACCCTAATTTCATTTTTTCGCAAATTAGAGGACAATTAACACACAATGAACCCTAAATATGTACGAATTACATGATTAATACCACATGCGAACTGAATTATGCACTTAATTCAACAACATAGATTGATTTACACCTCATTAAAGAAAGATAAATTAGGGTTTTCTGCAGTGGTATTGATGCAATTACCTGATTTCAAATCTTCCTCCCCCGAACAATGATGCTGAATTCAAACAATTTCGGCAATTTGATTGTTGAATTCGCAAAATGTGAAGCCTAATTTTGTGAAACCAGATCAACAGTTCACCGTTTGTGAAGGATATCGCAAATATATAAAGCACTTTGAAAAAAATAGCTGTTGCAGTGGGCCCAACTAATAAATCCTCTAACGTCGTAACCATTTAGGTGGTGAAACCAAAAATTTTATTTTTTTAGCAAGTGTTATAATAAAACTTTGAAATGTTTAGGTGTTATAATCAAATGGTTTTTTATCAGGTGTTATTTTCTAATTTGGCCTTTGTTTTATGTAGTGGCCTGTTCTGCAGTGTGTTGTTGCTGGTGATGGTTGTGTTTATGAGAGAGATGTATATGGTGCATAGGATCATTGGTTTTTAAATGTAAAATGTACTAGATTTTTAAGTGCTATGCTGGTACAAAACTGATCTCTTGTCAAAATTTCTTGTATATAAAGTGAATGAATTTGGTATGACGATTTGGTACAAAATTGATCTGTTGTCAAAATAATCTCTTTTATTCCTGTTTTGCAGATCTTTATGCCAATTTGGTATGGTAATCACTATGTTGTTGCTATTGTCAACTTTTTTGACAAAACCATTGATTATCTGGACAACAGAAAGTATACAATCTATAATCAGAAGTCAAAGAGAAATACTTACGAATTTGATGGATTGTATATTGTGTATTACAGTACTACGTATCTATTGGTAAGGCTTTCTAATATTATTTGGTTACATTACATGGTTTACTTATTAGAGTTTGGCTTATTTGTTTGTGTGTGGTTTAGGGGTTACTTATGGGGTTACTAGAGAGGTTACATAGGGGATTACATGGGGGTTACTTTTGTATGTTATACTTTTTGTTTTCTGTTTGGGTTACTTTGTTATATAAGTTGGGGTTACTTTTTCCTGTTATTCTCTTTGTTTCTTGTTTGGGTTATATGGTTTGATATGGTGGAGTTACTTAAGGGATTACTTTTTCCTATTATCTCTTTGTTTCCTTTTCATGGTTTAATGGTGGGGTTACTTAAGTGGTTACTTTTTCCTGTTATTCCTTTGTTTCCTGTTTGGATTTCATGGTTAGATATGGTGGGTTACTTAAAGGTTGACTTAAGGGGTTACTTGTTTACTTTTTTGTGTTATTCTTTTTGTTTCCTATTTTTGTGTGTTATAATTATTTCTACTTTGGTTTATTTAGAGATACCTCATGTCAAGATATATTACAATTAAAGGTCGTGAAGGGGGAGAAGATGTGATGGATTTCCCAATCCGGATGATTAAACTTGATGGACAAAAAGTTAGTGAAAATGTGGATTGTGGAGTGTTTTGTCTCTATCACTATGCTTCATATTTTGGCAGACCTTTTAGAAGTTACTGTTTAACCCAGGTATTTTTTTAAATGCTTCTACCTTTTAATATTGTTAAATGTTTGTACTAGGTAGTGTTCTATATTACTTTTCAGCTGTTTTATTTTGTTTTTGAGTTAAATTTTTTTATATGTTTATGCAGGCTATTGAATGCCGTCGTTATCGAGCAGAAATTGTGCTTCATTAGTCTTGTCTGATTTGAATAAGGACAGAGAGTGTGTCTTGTCTCGTGTTGAAGATTTTGTCAAAATCAATGAAGCAATTATGTCTAAAGTTGTAATGAATGAGAAGCTCATTAAAGAGGTTGCAATCGAGGCTCGGAAGGTAGAGAAACGTGCTGATGCTGAAAGAAGAAGAAAAGCTAAAGCTGATAAAGAAGCAGTTGCTTTGGTGGCTGCTACAATAGCAGCAGAAGAGGCCGCTGCAAAAAGAAAATCAGCAGGCAATGCATTAGATGCAGCACCAGCAGCCAAAGCACCAATACCATCTAAAGCACCAGCATTAGCAGCCAAAGCACCAGCACCAGCAGCTAAAGCACCAGCACTAGCAGCTAAAGCTAAAGCTCCAGCATCTAGAATCAATACAAGGAAGAAGAATTAAAAAGGAAGTAAGAAATATTATTTCCTTAGGTTTTTGGATTTGATTGAACTTGTACTTAATACATATCTTTAGGTTGTTGAATTTGAACATGACAAGTAGTTGTTAATATTTGAACATGGCAAGTAGTTTGTTAATATTAGAAATTAATTCTACAAGTATATTTAGTCATAACTTGGCTTAGGGGTTACTTATTTGGGTGGATCTGGGTTTTTTGGTTCTTTTGAGTTTATGTGTTATTTAATTTGATTAGTACTGAGGTTTGGGGTTGCTTATTCTTGCTGCTTTTAATTATGCTTGTGTGCTTTAGGGTTACATGGATATAGTATTTGGGGTTACTTGGTGCTTGGTGCTTTTAGGGGTTACTTTAGGTTACTTGGTTACAGTAATTTGGGTTACTTTGTGCTTGGTTCTTTTTGGGGTTACTTGGTTATAGTACTTACTTGGTGCTTGGTGCTCTTAGGGGTTACTTGGTTACAATACTTGCTTGGGTTACTTGGTTATAGTACTTGGGGTTACTCAGTGCTTGGTTCTCTTAGGGTTACATGGGGTTACTTGTTTACAGTACATTGGGTTACTTTGTGCTAGGTGCTTTTATGGGTTACTTGGGGTTGCTTGATTACAGTATTGTTCTTGAATTGAGTTTTGGGATTAATTCTTAGGTTAATTAAAGTAAGGGTTACTTATTTACAATATTAGATACACTTTACAAAAATTGAAAACATTATGTCAAAGTAAATGATAAATGTCAAAGTAAACGAAAAATTAATAAATATTATGTTTACATTATTCAGAAACTGAAACTGTTGTAAAGCAAAACAATAATAATGAAACTAAAATAGCTTTGGATTTAGAACTGGTGTGATTTTTCCAAATTCTCTTGTGTCACCTTTTGCTTGCATAGCTTTTGTTTTCTTTTTTTTTGGTTGTTTTCCTTATTTAAAGTGTCCCTTGATTCTTTTGCTTCTTCCTTTTGTGTTTGCCCGATCTAGATCTTTCACTGTTGGTATTTCTTCTTCATTTTGCTGTTCTTCTGTGGTTTCATTAGATTGTTCACCTTCTTCTTATACTTGTTGCATTTCTAGCTGTCTTTTTATTTGATCTGCTTGTTCGTCAATTTTCCTTAGTTGTACTATGAAGCTGCGTGTCTCTTTGTGATGTTGATATTTCATAATAAGATTGTAGGTCTTTCTTGCCATAGTGTGACGCTAAGGCATGTATTTATCTCTTTCTGTTGAATTTTCTGCTGCATGATCATCTTTTTTTTCCATACATGAGCTTTAGCTATCTTTGTCCATCTTACTGAGATATAATGTTCAGGAATTTTTGTAATTGAATACTGGTGTAAGATATGTAAACAATGATAGCAAAGCCATCCTACTTCTTCAAAATTTTTACATGAGCAACTCTGTTTTGTGAGCTGACAAATGTGACCTTTTGCCTAGATGATACGTCATCTTCAATTTGCACCTCATAAAAGTAATGATCTCCCAATGAACCATGCAGATATGTTATGCACCCCATTGAATAACTGAACTCTGACTCAAAATATCTGAAAATTGTCTGTGTGTATATTTCTGATGCATGCTTTAACAGCCCATACATAGGGAGATGTGATGTTGGTTTAGAGTTTGAACACTTGAAATCTGCATCAGATTCATTTTTTCTCCATCTCTTCACAATTTGCTTGAATATTCTGAAAAAGTCTGTTAAACTTGTGTTCTTGTTTGCTTTAAACCCAACTGCATTATTTGTACTCTCACTTCTTTGTGATGATAAAATACCAGCAGAAAAAAAGTCTTTACTCAGGGTTGTGCACCACTTTTCCCTAAGGTTATATAACCTTTTGAACCAGGTATTTTTTTTCAAGTTTATAGGTTGTTATCATTTTTTCCCAGCAAGCTTGAAATTCTTCTATTGTTACACAACCACTTAGGCATTTATTGAATGCATCTTTGAAAGATGTGTTTCTTTTTAATGCTCCAAATCTTGAAACAACATTTTTTATTACATGCTAGATACACAACCTATGCCTTGAGTGAGGAAATACCTATAAATTTACAAAGGAAGCAAAGTATAAAGGGTTTAGTTATTTAATTTACTGGGTAACTTGCTCATTAATACTTGGGTTACATAAAGGGTTTAGCTATTTAGTTTATGGATTCTAACAGGGGTTACTTATATTAATATATTGGGGTTACTTGGTCAACAATAAAGGTGTTACTTAATGGGGTTACTTAAGTTACTTAGTCATTTTTATTGGGGTTACTTAATTAATTTTACAAGGGTTTAGGGGTTACTTAATGGGGTGACTTAATTAATTTTACTGGGGGCTACTTGGTCAACAATACAGGAGTTACTTTACTTAATCAATTTTAGAAGTGTTCAAGGGTTACTTAATTTACTCTTACTTAATCAATTTATAGGGGTTAGGGGTTACTTAGGGGGATAGGGACAGGGGTTACTTTGCTTAATCAATTTTACAAGTGTTCAAGGGTTACTTAATTACTTTTACTGGGGTTACTTAGTTAACAATACAAGGGTTACTTAATCAATATGCAGGGGTTAGGGGTTACTTAGGGGGATAGGGACATGGATTACTTAACTACTTTTACTGGGGTTACTTAGTCAATAAAAAAGGGTTGCTTAATCAATTTACATGGGTTAGGGGTTACTTAGGGGGATAGGGACAGGGGTTACTTAGAAGGTTACTAGATAGGTAGTAGTGTAGTGTTTACCTTTTAAATTGCCTTAGACATTGCCATGTCTTAATATGTGAATATCATGGCAGGCTTACTCCTTCCCATAGACTTCTTAAAAGTTGACAAAACCCACTCAGATGTGTCAATCTTCTCATCAGCTATAACTGCACACCCAAACATCACAGTTTGCCAATGATTATTGACTCCCACAATAGGGGCACAAATGAGGTTGTATTTGTTAGTTATGTATATTGTGTCAAAAATGGTTACATCACCATAGATGTGGAACTCCTCCTTCATTTCTGAGTCTCCCCAAAAGATGCCTGTTAACTTGTTAGTGTTTTGATCACCTCCAAGTTTAAATCTGAAGAAAAAGTCTTCTTCTTCTGCTTGTCTTTGATATAAACTGTCTATAACAGTTTGTGCATCCCCCCCCCTTCAATTTCTTTCATTGTTCTTCTTGAAATGTAGTTTAAATAATGGTCTCCTAAAGTATGACCTAGCAATTCTTCACCCCTATCTTAGTCATCATATTGTAAGTTTCAGTTGGCTTTAAACCACTCTCTGCCATAAGATCAATTACTTTTGCTTTGTCTTCAGTGATCTTTCTTTCTGACATGTGTAGATGTTGCCATGCTTTTCTTGTTAACTCATGGTTGTGATTGATGACATGTTCCTCAATTTCAAACAACCATTCCTTGTTCTTTTTTTCTCTTATTAATGCTTTGCTCCTGTTACGGTTATAGGAACTTGTTTTATTTTCTTCCTGTTTTCATTTGCTGGAGGAGGAGTTTTTTTAATTTTGGGTTTGCATCTAAGCCTTCTTTAGAACAAACAAAATCTTTTCCCTTTATTTGTTTGTTATCTCCTTGAGTCCATCTAGTGGTTGATAGTCTTACTCCAAATCCCACAGCAAATGCATGCTTTTTATATATCTCACAGATTTCATCCAAAGTTTCTGCAGTAAATCCTATTAGGCTTCCTGTAAAATCATAATATTCTTTTTGCTGAGCTTTACTCTGTTGTGCTTACTGAGCTTTACTCTGTTGTGTTTGCATGTTATCATTTTTGCTTTCTTCTGTTAATGTGCTTGAAGTATTCCTGCTGTGTTGTCACTTGTTTCTGCTGTTACTGTACAAGAAAAATGTGCAAGTAAAATTAGCATAGTTACAGTTATTATGCACAATATTTAATTGAACTATAGTTATAAAGAACAATATGTTACATCAGGGGTTACTTAATGGGTTACATAAGGGGTTACTTAAGGGATTACTTAAGGGGTTACTTTAATGGGGTTACTAGAGGGGTTACTAAGGGGATTACTTAAGGGGTTTCTAAAGGGATTACTTAAGGGGTTACTAGAGGGATTACTGAGGGGGTTACTTAGAAGGTTACGTTGTATTTAGGGGTTACTTAGGGTGTTACTTGGTATTTAAAGGTTACGTAGGGGATTACTTGTCAGGGTTTTCAGGGGTTACGTAGGAGTTACTAGGTAATTCATAGAAGAGATGAAAATTTAAATATATTTACCTTGGTATTCGATGTTTTCTAATATGTGTTCTTTGATTTCTCTAGTTTTGTTTTCGATCTCCAAATTCATTAATGAATCTCCAATCTCTTCAATTTTCATTGATTATTGTGAATCTAGAAATTTTGGTTCTTCGTTTGCCATAGCACATATTTTGGGAAAATCCAACTGTGAGAAAGTTTGAGAAAGTGGTGAAAAATTAAGGAGAGAAAGTTTGAGAAAAATCGAATTGTGAGAAAGTGGTGAAAATTTGAGGTGAGAAAGTTGGAAAAAAAAAATTCTGGAATAAAGTGAAAATGAATGGCGGCGTGTTTTGCAGGTTTTGGGAAGCGTGTGTCAGGTGCTTTTTGCAGCCTTTTTCAAAAATATTGATGCGCGTTTTTTTTGGAAGGTTTTGTAGAGTCTGTTATTTTTGACGAATCTCGTATTTTTGCGATTAAGAAAGTTGATAAGCTAAATATATATATATATATATATATATATATATATATATATATATATATATATATATATATATATATATATATATTTCATTACATATTTGTGTATTAAAAAATTACTCTCATATATTATGTAATTTTTCGAAAGACATAATGATGTTAAAAACTGTGTCAAATTTATTACATACAATGAAAGATTCTTTCTTATAACACTGTAAATTCAATTTAGATTTAGACTTACAGACAACAATATTGTAAGCTTACTGATTTACTTGGGTAATTTTACCAATCAATTAATTCACCGAGGACACTTCAGTAATATCCTCTATCACTATTGATGCACTAGCATATTCATCTGAACTATTCATGTTGATTTCATTATATGCATAATTACTCAAGAATAGGGGTGATGTTGGAGGAGGTAGAGTGATTGACTCCCCATTAAGCGCGGCCGCAACTGATGCCATCCTTGGCCTCTTAGCTGCATCTTCTTGGACACATAACAGACCAATATGGATGCACTTTTTAATTTCTTCGATGACATAATTGTTACCAAAAGTCGAATCAGCCATCCTTAAAGGTGTCCCTTGATACCAAAACCTCCATGCCTGCATCAGGTCATAAAACAAGATTTTATAATGATGCATCATTCATTCTTTAGTTGAACACATGAACCATTCCTGTGCTCAAAATGTACCTGATGAAGGAGTGAATCGTCAATTTCCTGTTGCCTGAAGTGCTTGTTCCTTAGGAGACCACTAACAAGCTCGAGTACTATGATTCCAAAGCTATAGATATCTGATTTAACTGAGAAGTGCCCAGCAATGACATATTCTGGAGCCATGTAACCACTGCATTTTAGCAAATGTTATAATTAGACCATATGACAACCCAGCTTGGTGTGATTTAAAATCACGGTGAAAATTCACTAGAAGTATATAAGCAGCAAGTTGTAAGAAATAACTCACAATGTCCCAACAATTCTGTTAGTGTTGTCTTGAGTTTGGTCAACCCCAAACAGCTTTGCAATACCAAAATCTGCTATCTTAGGATTCATAGCTTCATCTAAGAGTATATTACTAGGTTTGAGATCTCAGTGCACAATCTTAAGTCGAGAATCTTCATGTAGGTAAAGTAGCCCTCTTGCAATTCCCGCTATGATCTTAAATCGTGTGCTCCAGTCCAGAGTAATTCGCCTCATTGGATCTTAAGCAACATGTATAACCAGCAAAATTATGCATTTGATGTAAGCATAAAGTAGTACTCAGTACTCACATATCAAACTGGAGCAGTTACCTGTTAGATACCGATCAAGACTCATATTAGGTAGAAACTCATAGACAAGTATCTTTTCTTTTCTCGACAGGCAATAGCCTAAGAGTTTGACCAAATTTCGATGTTGCAGTTTTGCAACTAAAACAACTTCTGTCTTAAACTCGTGAATTCCCTGTTTAGAGTTACTAGATAGCCTCTTGATAGCTATATCTTGTCCACTTTCAAGCCTTCCCTGCAAAAAAGGAGATGAATTTGATTGAGAACAGCAATAGAATTTAGACAGCTATATGTCGTTACTCGTTACACAAGAGTCAGTTGCAGAAACGTTTACCTTGTAAACCTCACCAAATCCTCCCTCTCCGAGTTTTTTATCAGCAGAGAAATTATTGGCTGCCTTTCTTGTGTTGACATCAAACTTCAGGGACTGCAAAGTCTCAATATCATCTGGTTCAGGGTCATCTACAAGAAAAGGTTCCATCTAATCCAGGCCACTATAAAAAATTTGTTCAAAATGTCATTGAAAGATCTTAATGCATGAGTTCGAATTTTACAATTTTTAGCACTGATGCTTTGGTTAGTTAAATAAAAACAGTCTGTCTGTTTTGTCTGAGATAGGTCTTTCTGTTTCATGAAACACTTTCTGATGCGTCTTAAGACACATTTCTGCACAGAGCAACAAGAAATGTAGTAAATCTGAAAGGGAGGGACAGACAAAGAAGAGAAATTATGCAAAGTTGTAATGCTTTTTCAGGCATAATATCTCAGAATGTCTGATAATGATGTTGCAGAGTTAGCATAAGAACTTCAACCTGACAAGAAAAGGTGCTGATGTGCTCTTACCGTCATTAACTTTCTTGGACGCCTTCTTGCACACAAACATCCAAGCCCCATATAAAATCATCATTGCTAAAGCAATTGAAACAGTAATGCCTATGGCAAGTGATACTTGTTTGCGCTTCTCTGTTTAAGGTAAAGATCACACACAAAGTTATTCGTGATGTCACATAAATGGAGAAATTCAGAGACAAACTTCACTGGTAATTTCTTTGGGGTGTTATATGAACAGCTATATCGATAAATTGATTACAAATTTGGCAATAAATACTCCGTATCCTCTATGACAAGGAAAATAAAGCTTTGACAATCTAGGGAAAATCAGAAATGCATCTATTTACTAATCAAAATTTCAAGCTGTGGATTATTAAAGGAGCTAAATCATATCCTAGAGCTACTGATTATCTACTTCTCTGCATCATGAACATGTACAAGTAATCAAATCAATATCTTTTCATACCTTCAAAAGTGGCAATAGGTGATGATACCAAGGCATCTCCATAAAAGGGATCCACATCATACCTCATATCACAATTGGGACACATCATAGTACAGCCCGCTTTTTTATTGCATTGTTCTGTCATGTTGCCAATGGTCAATTGAAGACAGCTTTTGCAGTCGTTTTCAGATATATCTGGGCTACATTCAGCAAGCGTGTATAGTGTGTTTTTGGCAGTTAAGTTAGCCAAAATTTTCCCTTCTATAGTAGCAAATTTTCTGCCTGGTGGACCAGTTGCTGCTTGAGATGAAACATTTTCCGATGTTTCCTGCCAAATTTCCATAAAACCAGTCTGGTTGCTGGTAATCTTGTGTATGTCAATTGCATTTTTTCTGTTCTGCAACTAATACCTAGGAAAGACTCGTTAGAGTATCGAACCAAGCATTGGTCATTCCATACTATAGATGATTTCTCTCCAAGGCAATCAAGATTCAACTTATCGATTGCCAGGGAGATGCATGTCTGGCAGAAACTGATAGTTTGATCAATGCGGCAGAACAGGGCGCCATAGACTATATTGTCTCCACTTCCTACAGTTGTGTCATAGAAGTGTTTTTCGTTGGTGGTGTTTGATAAGAGGAAAGACAGAAGATTATTGACATTATTCTGAAATCTGGAATTTGGAGCAACAGTGCCCATATCAGGGCAAAGGGAAAAAGCATGTTCAGGTTGACCAGCTACTGCATGTATAAAAATAAGGTAAACCAGTAAAGTAAGAAAGGAGAATGTAGAAAACAATGCAACTTGGCAGCGCGCCATGTCTAAGAAAGGTATAACAGGCTGAATTATGTTCCAATTCGGCCATGCTTATAAACTAGTGATGCTTTAGCCTTCAACAAGGTCAGACTGAAAAACTCAACTCTTCTTATATCAGCATTTGTTGCAGACAGACTTGTTACCATGATAAAGCAAATTGTAGTAAAGTGCAACTACTACAGCATTTAAAAAGATCTAATTATAAAGGGGCAAACTTCAATCTTTTGAAGCTTGATATAAATTATGAGTATAACATCATAAGTCAATTTTATTTCCAACTTTTTCGACGTGAAGCAATGACAAATTGCAAAGTCTATTCTGAACTAGTCTTTATTGTTACTTGTTAGCCATCACTGGGCAGAAAGGAGATTAATTAACATGAGATGATGAGATGGAGTTGATCAAGTTGTTGAAAGAACATACATAGCAATAACGAAATTAATACTACTCCGTGCTTCCCCAAATAAAGCCTCATTTGGCCTACAGATTCTGTCCCTAAATAAAAATTTCATTTTTCCACTATCAACTTCTTTATTCACTTTGAATCAAGCAAACTCTTTTTTTTTTTTTTTTTCTTTTTTTTCTTTTTTCCACTTTTAATCAACCATCACTTTTAATAAACCAAACCCCATTATTTTATTTAAGTAATACCCTTTTCCCTGAGTCAACCAAACTTCAAGGACTCCACAATTTCCATCTCATCAGCCTTTTCTTCAACCACACTTAGAAATGTTGTTGTGTTCTTAACTATAAAAATGGGTTAGCATATACTCTAATCTACAACTATCTTCTTATCTTCTAGAGTATATCTATGTTAAAGAAAATGTAATGTCCAATAATCATTACAATCCACTGTCTGATACAAATCATAAAATTGACAGTAAAACAACCCGAAATACCAAGAGCTTATCAAAAATCACTGATCAAGAGCTCTGTCATTCCCTCCACTTTGGCAACTCAAAGTCTAAGGTTAAGAAGGAAGTATATAGATTAATAAATGCAAGCCAAAGGTATCTGAATCTAACCCATCCACTACATGGGGAAACTGCTAATGTTTCTATCATTGACTCTTTGATTGGCCACGGATTTCGCATTATTGTTTGGCTTATTCATAATTATGCACTTGAGGCTAGTCCTTTGGGATCAAATAACTCTTTGCAAATAGGATAACAGATTAAAGCAAGATACAAAGCAGAATTCACAAAGCTTTTAACGAAGCAAAAGGAACTGGCTAAATCCTCCAAAATGTACACAACCCATACAAGCTGCAAGCACACTACCTATTTCCAAATTGATTGATCACAGTATATTAGTAATCTATATAACGGATTTGAACAACAGAAAAAAGGATGAGAAGGTGTTGCTGTGTTCTTACAATGAAATGCTTTCTTGGATTCCCTCTTGCATGTAAAAAACTAAGCCCCAAGTAGTAACATCATTACTAAAGCAGATGAAATGGTAACGTCTTCAATAACCGAAGCTTATCTCTTCCTTGACACCGGGAACTTCTCCAGAGGTATCTGTATAGCATAAATTGCTATTAAATTACTCATTAGGACATGATAAAAGATGGATCTGCGTCAACTCACTTTGCTATTTAATTACAGAGCCAAACTCAACATATTTTGGGTGCCAGGATTTTTGAGCAACTACATTTCAACATTTCACAATAAATTAATAACAAATTTTCTGGCAATTGACTATCATGGTTATAAAATAAAACAAAGCTATCGTATTGAGAAGGGCTATGTCACATGAAGCATCCAATATCGCAAGGGAAAAAAAATTATGCAACATAAGAGACTACATAATGGGCATTATTAGAGTATTTGTTCACATAGAATCCAACAGCACCAACTGCAAAAATGTTTTTCCTCATTCTTTCCTCGCTCCTGTTGAGTAATATCCAAGTCCTAGTTGTATGCTATGAGAAATCAACTTTAACATTTGGAGGCATTGTTGTAGGCATTATTATCACGACACCAAAGGAAGAATCACTGGAGTATCATACCTTGTATTGATCCATACTACGGATTCTTTCTTACCATGGCTATGGGAATTCAGTGAGTTGATGGCCAAGAGGACGCAGTCCTGGCAGAAAGAACAGTTTAATCAATACGGCAGAATAGACAACATAGACTTTGTTGGCTCCAATGTTAACAGTAGTGTAATAGAAGCGGCTTTCATTGGTGGCATTAGATGAGAGGGAAGAGATAAATGTAGTAGCATTACTCTTATAAATGCTACTTGGAGTGACAGTTTGCATTGCAGGGTCTGAGCAAAGGCTTACACATAAGCTGGATCAGCTACAACAGTACGGCTAATCGAGAAAATAGACAATGATATCTGAAAGGGGAGTAAAGAAGACCAAGAAACAGCAAAGGCATGCTGAGTCTAGGAAAGAAGTAAAGGGAAGCAATATTTGATATTTCAGTTTCAAAACCTTGATAAGCCAGAGAAGAAGATTCAGTTCAACAGCTGCATTGGTCAACAAAGTTCTTCCACTTTTCAATGTGGATAGGCGGATAGCCACACTATAACAACACACAAGAGAGAGGGGATCAACTTGAAACCTAATATTATTAGGCATTACAACTTCTGAATCATGATATCAAGTTCATGCCTCCAAATGATTAGTAAATTTTCATCCATATGATTATTATTAATCAGTACATTTTCACGATCAACTTTATAATAAAAAACACAACCCATTTTCAGCAATTGATTTCCTTTGTGACTTGTTTGTAGGAAAAACGAAAATGAGATGCAAACCATAACCCCCAGCACACCGTCATTGGAGGAATAACACAAACTAAAACAATTCCAATTCAAACAATCATAACCTCACACACATACTCGAATAAAACCAATTAAGACAATGATAATTATTAAGTACTTATATAAACAATTAAGTTCAGTTGCCATGTAAGCAATCGATCACAATGAACAAGTAGCTAAAATAACCATGTACTCGGAACCAGCATAACACTTCTCAACAAAATAGGGTAAAATAGAAACATGGAAAAGCATTTTTCTGGGCAAAGGTCAACATCCTCAGATCAGAGTATTTCAGAGCAACGGTCAAATAGAGTTTATAGTTTACGAAGCCTCCGGTTACTAACTTCTTCGGGTTAGTTGCTGAGCTCCAATTCTGCTAGAAGGCCTACAACAATCAGGTTTATAAGAACTACCAGGTCAGATAGCTTTTGGGGCTGACCTGTTTCATCGTACAATATCTGTCATAGTTATAATACAATTATCTATACAGTAGTTAAATGACTTGGATCCCTGTTTCATCCAGGAGTTTTTGCCTACAACCAACATTATCGTGGATTCAAGTCAGTAAAAGTCTCCATCATTTCCGATGCATGAGCACATTGGTCTGAGCCACCCTCTTTGATTCCACAATCTACAGAATCATTCAAGAAACGAGGCGGGGTTGGTAAAGGCAGAGCAATTGACTCCCCATTAAGCGCAGCAACAATTGATGCCATTCGCGGTCTCTTAGCTGCATCTTCTTGGACACATAACAAACCAATGTGGATGCACTTGGCCAATTCTTCAACAGGAAAATCATTGCCAAAAGTTGGATCAGTCAACTTCATTGGGACCCCTTCATTCCACAGACTCCAAGCCTGCACTATGATTTGGTTTACATGTTGTAGCAAGATGATTTTTTCAATTTAAACAGTTCAAAACTCAAACTTTACCCGATATAGAAGTGACTCGTCAATTTGCTGTTTATGCGAAAACCTGTTCCTTAGACCACTCACAAGCTCCAATACTATGATTCCAAAGCCATATACATCAGATTTAACAGAGAAGTGTCCTGTAATCAAATATTCTGGAGCCATGTACCCACTGCAAAATTTCAATAGATACATAAGGTTTAAGTTATCAAGATTGACAAGCAACATTAACTAAAATTTTCATAAAACAATGCTTGCATAACAAAGGACATTAAGGAAGTGTAATATACACATACTTACAATGTTCCAACAATTCGGTCAGTGTTATCTTGAGTTTGATCTACCCCAAAAAGCTTTGCCATGCCAAAATCTGCTATCTTAGGATTCATAGCTTCATCCAACAGTATATTACTAGGTTTGAGGTCTCGATGCACAATTTTGAGTCGAGAATCTTCATGGAGGTAAAGAAGCCCTTTTGCAATTCCTTCAATGATTGTAAATCTTGTTTTCCAGCTTAATGATTCCCGTTTTTTTGGATCTGGATACAATGTATACAATTAGCAGCCTATGTATTTAGAATTAAGCAAAAGCAACATTTAAGTGTCATGAAACTGCTGCAGTTACCTACCTGATAGAAATCGGTCAAGACTCATATTAGGCAAAAACTCATAGACAAGTATCTTTTCCTTTCCTGACAGGCAAAAGCCCAAGAGTTTGACCAAATTCCGGTGTTGAAGCTTTGCAACTAGAACAACTTCAGTTTTAAATTCACCAATGCCTTGTTTAGAGCTACTTGACAGCCTCTTTATAGCTATACATAGTCCATCTTCAAGTTGTCCCTGCAAACAATGTAGCATGTCTGATTATGATTAATTACAGCACAGAAGCAATGTGACCTTGCTTACAAATCACTTCCAGCAACTTTACCTTGTAAACCTCACCAAATCCACCCTCTCCTAGTTTTTTATCAGCTGAAAAATTATTGGTTGCCTTCCGTATTGTGGAGAAGTCGAACTTCAAGGACTCAACAGCTTCAATTTCATCCGTTTCTTCTACAGACGCTCCAAAATATTTCGCTGTTAGTTTTTCTGAAAAGATTTAAGAAATGTTGTTGCCCATTCAACTATGATATCCACCACTCCACTGTATAACATGGGAAAGAACTATTCTAATCTACAATGTTCCAAAGAGCCCATACAATTTTGCAAGTACACTCTAAACTTATAGTTTGTAGGTGCAAATTACGATACTATTTCCAGATTGGCTGTCGAACAAGAGCCAGTGACTAAAATAAAGGGTTGGAACTAAATAAAGGAAATGAAAAGGTCCTGTTGTGCTCTTACCTCCAATTGGTTTCTTAGATTTTCTCTTGAACATCATAATCCAAGCCCCAAGTAGGATCACCAATGCCAAAATAGCTGAAATGCTGATGCCAAGGATTAGTAACGTTCTTTTCCGCCTTGACACGGATGAAGCTTTTTTAGAGGTTCCTGTTTGACATAAATTACACAGCATTATTCAATTTACTGGTCGACAGTGAATTAGGCACCAGATTTAGCCATGGATATAAAGGGCTCTAGGTCCATGGTGGATATACTACAATCTTTAGTCTTTAGAATATAGGTACTAGTAAATAAATAAATAAAAATTCCAGGTCTTAATTGGATTTGTTACACATACATATATATGCATCTTAGATTCACTCAAATCTCAATTACAGCCAATCTGGCATGGGGCAAGCGGCAAACAATTAAATATATACTGTAGCTTAACTGCCTCAACTAATGCAACCTTATTGAGGTTATCTTACCTCCAGAAAAGGGAACATGCGGAAGTCCTGAAGCAGGTGTGAGGGCATCTCCATAAAAAGCATATATGTCGTACCTCATATTACAACTGGGATTCATCATAGTACAACCTGCCTTCATGTTGCACATCTCTGTCATATTGCCAATGGTCATCTGGAGACAAGTGTTGCAGTCGTTCACAGATATATCTGGGGTACATTCAGCAAGTGTGTAAAGCAAGTTCATGCTTGTCAAATTAGACACAAATTTCCCTTCTTTCGTTGAAAATGTTTTGCCGGATGGACTTGTTGCTGCTTGGGATGAAACTTCTCCCAATGTATCTAGCACAACTTGGGTAAACTCGGTTTGGTTGCTTGTAATGTTTTGTATGTCGACAGCATTCTGTCTGTTCCACATTGGTATCATAGGAGCATCATTCATGGTACCAAAGAAAGAATCATTAGAGTATCGTATCATACATTGATCATACCATACTACAGACTGTTTCTTTCCAAGGCAATGAGAATTTAACGAGTTATTGGCCAAGGAGAAGCACTCCTGGCAGAAAGAGACTGTTTGATCAATACGGCAGAAAAAGACACCATTGACCTTGTTGTCTCCAGTCCCAACAGTTGTGTTATAGAAGCGGCTTTCATTGGTAGAGTTGAATGAGAGGAAAGAGAGAAGTATATTAACATTAGTCTGATATATGCTACTTGGAGCAGCAGTCTGCTTGTCTGGGCAAAGGGAAAACACGTAGGATGGTTCAGCGACTGCAATACAATTAAACGAGCAAATAAGCAGAGTGATCAGCAAAGGAAGCAAAGAGGACCAAGAGATTACAAAGCATGCCATGTCTAAGTAAGATGTAAAGGGAAGCAATATTATAGTTAAATAACCTTTATAAGCCAGAGAAAGTAATTCAATTTAACAGCATGAAATCAGACTGCATAATTCAACACGTATTCCAGTTTTCAATGCGGGGTAGATGCACTATTACAACAGATAAAAACTAGCCTACGCAGTTGCAGCAAGAAGATGATTCAACATTAGCAGTTAGCAAGTGATAGCAGAGAAAAGTTACCATACAACATTAGGTGACGGGTAGCCTATACGGACCAAAGAGACAAATATTATGTTGAAAAGTCTAGCTAGTTGACAATTCAAAAGATCAGGTAAAAGTCATATTATAATAGTTTATTTGCTTTCTCATTATGATTTCCTAATCTCAGATTATTATAAAAGTCCCTTTTTTTTTCAAGTCATTCCTCACATTAGCTTCTTTTCTATTTTGTTTTTACAAAATTAAGAGCGTTAATCATAAGCCATACATTCTTAGGAGTTGGAATCATAACCTAACTTTCTGTATATTAATTAGACTAGGTTATGCTATTGTACCTTTTAAGGAAAAAATACAGTATTGCAGTACAAAGACAGACAGACTGACAGAGTGAGGGATAGTGTCTTCCATACCAGTAAGCTTTATATTATACAAAGCACTTCCCCACTTTAATTAAATTTATGTCACAACAGACAGATGAAAAGGCAATTAAGATGCAGGAAGTATTTAACAAGCATGGTATACAATGCAAGAAAACAAAATGTAAACATAGTAAGTAGCAGGCCTTCACAACCTGCTCATGGCTACTTAAGCTATAGACACATGAGTCAACGTAACAAAAGAAGTATTTCACGTCTTCATCTCCACTTCCTTGCCGTATTTGTTGATGTGGTTACCAAATTTTTGTTTTGAAACATTTGGTAAGGTTGAGTAGGATCCTCAGATTAGTAGGTTTGGCTTCAGGCAACTAACAAGATGAACAAAGTTAAATATCTAACTTTGGAAGCAACTTTAACTTCACAGTTGAATTGGCATTCCAAAAGGGATATAGCTACTCTTTTAGATTTTCAAGAAGCATAGCTATTCTCATCATCGCCATATCTTCGATTTCAAATTTAGTAGTCCTATCATTAGTGACCCACTTCATATAATTTGAAGCTATGTCTAAGTATAAGCAAGGGATCTTACATCTGCACTATTCAATAAAATTCTGGGATTAGTGGTTTCATAGCAATGAGGGTTTTAATCCTGTAACAAGATCAGTCTCTTGTTATAGATACTAGATCTTCAGTTGTAAGACTGTCATATACCAAATACCTCTGTAAAGGGATTAGTTTATTTAACAGCTAAACCTCGGAATAACTCCATCCCCTTCAAGGAAACATCATTTTAAGACTTCAAGCTATTCAACAACCAATCCCTTGTCCAGCCATATGTAGAGAAAGGAAGGAAGAGAGGTTGAGAGGAAACATAGAAATATAGAAGTGCATTTATATTGGTGAATCATCAACATTTGTATCAGACGTGAATATGCGTCCAATAAATCATACAAGTATATGATAGTTACGATTCATGGGTGCTTCAGCTATGTTGAGAAGCACTTACTAAACATTCACTATTTTTACTTCGCCCATTGATCTATGAGTATTACCACCTCCTCATGACAGGTTGGTTCATGAAACAGGAAAGACCAATTTGAAATTTGCAAAGCTAAGGGTTCTCTTCATATACGAATTCATAATTATTCCAAGTATCATAGACATATGGTACTATGCACCTAAAAATAAACATGCTCTTGGCACCAGTAAACAGTTTAGCATTAATAGCAAATTAAACAATTTGGCTATAATAGAAAATAAAGCATCAAAAATATACTTCATTTTATATATCAAAATAAGGTCAATTTCATTAATAAATAATGAAAACATAATATATATGCTATAAGGAATTAAAGATAGTCATACCTGATTCACTACTTTAATTCAGCATCTTTAAACAGAGCTAAATAACAAACAACTTTGATCTAATTACCCGAAACATAACACAGGGCAGGGAATCTATACTAAGTATCAAACTTAGGCATTTTAAGGTTGTGATAACAAGAATATCTACTATCCTTTCCAAATTTCACCAATATCTCAGCTTCCCTGATGTTGGACTGCCTCACTAACCCATCAATAACCTTCTGAATCAAGCCTCCCTCATTCAACCGACAACGACGATAAAACAATAATCTACACAACCGAGAACCAAAACGGAAATCTTTGTTATCACAAGCATATCTTAGCAATGTAGAAAATGTCAGGCGGTCCGGTGGACACTTGTTTTTCATCATTTCATCAAACCATTTTACGGCCTCCTCTAAATACTTCCCATCCCTGCAGAAGCCACTGAACAAAATATTATAAGTGTAAACATCAAGCTTCAAACCCTTAGACAATATTTCCTGAACAAAGTCCACTGCATCCTGCATCTTTTCTTCTAACACCAATCCTCGTAACTTCTTATTATAACTTATGATATCAGGAACTACATTATACTTTTCCATCATACCCACAATTTATCACCATCCAAGAACCTTAATTTCCTGTAGAATGCATCAAGCAAGATATTAAAAGTGATCAAATTTGGCCTTAATCCCTCTTTTTCCATTTCATCGAGCAACGAAAGAGCGGAATCTAAAGAACCCATCTCACAAAAAGCCTTGATCACAGTATTATAAGACACAACATCAGGCTTAATTGACAACTTCCCAGGTAATTCACGGAAAAACCCATCAACCTTATCAAAATTCTTCGAATTAACACAAGTCCCCAAGAGGGCATTGTAGGATAACACAGTTCTTTTACAATTTAGTTCAGGCATTTCGTCGAACAGTTTATGGGCATGATCAAACATGCCTGCTTTCCCATATAAACAAATAAAACGAACAGTAAACCCTTCATCAGTAATATCTTTGTACTGCTTCTGATCTTCAAGTATCTCTTCAATCAAACTGAAGCTCTTGGTATTGGCTAATCGTTGAACAGTGTGTTCATAAAAGTTGGTTTTTTACGAAAATTGGAATTCTGGGTATGTTTTTTGAAGGTTTCTGCAACCTTTTTGAGATCAGCTTCTTTGTAAACGACCTTAGAATACTTGGTTACAGAAGATATGGCCGAAGATGAAGAAAATGCTCGGCGAAGGAGGAGAGAGATTGAAGACATTGGGAATGGCGGGATGAATTAAGTGATAGCAAAGCAAAGCAGGAATTCGTTACCGTATAGTAGACTTGGTAATCCCGACCCAGACCCGGTGACTCGACCCACGACTCAAAATTGACCCAAAAATATCGATCTAAAATTGACTCAAAATCTGAAATTGACCTGACCCGGCATATCCAAGTACCCAACCCAAAAATAGAGTTGACCCGATCTTGACCCGACACCTGAACTCACCCGACCCGTAGTGTTTGACCCGAACAAACCCAATACCTGAATAAACCAAATACCCAAAAATATCCCGAACTAAAATTACCTTATAATTGAACTAAATATGTCTAGTGCCCAAAATAACTCAAATTGTTTATATTCAACCGTAGTCAAGCTCATAAACCGAATTGATAGTTCTTATCATAACAATAACAAAATTTAAAATTATTGATTTGAACTTGATCCACAAATGGAATAACCCGAACATGACCCGACCTGATTTTGACCCGACCCAAATATGACCCAAACATACTTGACCCGAAAATGGTCTGACCCGAACATACCCGACCCGAAATTGATCCGACTTGAACTTGACTAGATAGCTGACCGGACTCATACCCGAAATCCAAAATGACCCGACCCGAATGTTAATAGACCCAAAATGACCTGACCCGAAATTAACCCGACCCGTACCAGACCCATTTGCCAAGTCTACCTAAGGAAATATACTACACGTATACACTAGTCTAATTTAGGCACCATATAACCTTACCCGGGCAAAACTGACCAGATTATTCGTTTCTAAAATTGTCTGATCCAAATTGAACCTAAGGAAATATACTACACGTAATCACTTGATCCAATTTTAACCTCAATTGAAGTTGACTTAACCTAAACTATTCATACCAATTACTTGGTATTTCAATTTTCACCTACCATTAGAGATGACATTCGGATTTTTCGAATCAATTTCATATCGATTCAATTTAAGTTGAGTCATTTTCGGATAAGACTCATTCAAGTTGGAGCTGGGCCAATTTTGATTCTATTGTTAATTAGTCTACATTGTATCACGTGATTTTGGGTATGGTTTGGACTTCAAGTCGGATATTTTTGGTCGGGTAATTAAGTACGGGTTAATTTGTACAATTTATATTGAGCATTCTAGCTCGAATATGATTAAAAGAAGAAAAAAAATAGTTATCGAAAAATGGGCTTGAGGTCCAAGTCCATTTGGACTAGTTATTTGGGTTGGGGTGTAGGGTTTAGAATCATTGTTGGAATGGGTGAGTACACCAAAAGCCTTGCCTGATAAGTACATGACTCATATTAGATATGAATATATGATCATATGACATGACAAATATTTATTTAGGGTAATAATATAAGTAACCTTTTATTTATTTATTTTGAAACTAATAATATATGTAGAGCCTTAGATATAAACATTTAACATATTTTTAAAATTAACAATGCTAGACACCTAGACAACTTCCACGATTGAAATCCATGTATTGATCAGAAACAACATATTAATCGATGCAATTAATGTTTATTTGAACTTTATTTCACATTTTTATTAGCTCCTTCGCCAATAATTGTCCTAACAAAAAATTGATTGATAATTAGAACTCACTCGAACACTCAATTAAATAGCAAGTTAATAGCTATTAGAATACAAATTAATTAAAATTGGAAATTGTTTGAAATTGTATGTTTCATGACAAAATTGGTATACAAAGTTGATCATTTTTCTTCTATCCGCTTGTGTTGGCTCTGCTCTTTACTGTACTACGTACGTAACTACTAATTTTGCTACTGGCTGCAGGTGTACTAAATACATGACATCCAATTTGTACAGTGTACTCGTTATTGATTCACTGAATATTTCTATGTATGTATGTTTTGTACTAGTGATTGACTGATTGTAGTACTTAAATTATGTATAAAGTGTATACAATATCGTTATTTTCAAAGTTTTTTCTTTGACTGTAATTTTGTATATATGTGACGGTTATGATCGATATGGTTAGTGGCATGTGCATTGTGCAAACTAAGAAACTGAAAATCCCTAACAAATATCGATTTGTTCATGAACCAAAAACATCACTAAGTGTACTCTCTATTACTTGTATAATGGAAATCGTTTCTTGAATTACATACCCGAGTAGAAGATAATATTGATAGCTTGTAATTTTGTATGATTATAGAGTGATTTTGAGCCTTAGAATTGTGAGAAATCAATGTCTTAGTTCACTAATTACTCTATTTATATGCATTTTTGGTGTATCATATGCTTTACGGGGTTGCTAGTGTTTTGGTGCATATTTAGGTATAAAGATGGCATTTTGAAGCTTTTGGACAAAGAAGAAAAGAAGTTGGAGACAAGAAGAGGAAATAAGGGAGCTATGGAAGAATGAAAGAAGAAAGGAAAAGTGTCCAAGAGTGAAATAAGAGCATTTGGAAGGGATTTGGAAGGATTTTTGCACTAAGGTCAACTTCAAATGACCATAACTTTTTTTCTACTCAATTTTTTGAAGTTATTCAAATTGGAGATTAAAGTTCATCTCAAGAGTTTTCCAACGACTAGTCACATGCCTTATTCCGATGAGTAATGAAGAAGTTATGATCTTCCGAAACGAAGTTGTTTCGCCAGAAAAAGCTGCACGTCCGTGCCAAAAAGTTGCACGTCGTGCAAAGACTTGCACGTCTCATTTTAACAGGTCTGCATGTCCGTGCAACCTTCGACACGTCCGTGTCGACCTGTAGACGGGCCGATTCTTGTTTTCTCCGTCCTTTTACTTGGGGGTTATATAATATCCCTTTAGCTTCATTTGTAGGGGAGATCTTCTTCTCCCTTAGTCTTCTTACACTCTTTCTCTTAATTAACAATGTAGATCTTTAATTAATTAGTTATTTTACCTTAGAATCTCTCAAACTCAAGCATTGTAGAAGATAATTTCAAGCTTTATTCTCTCAACTTCAACATTTCTCCTTAACTTTGAAGCTTCAAGTAGTAATCTCTTACTCTCTTCTCTTCTTAATTTTCTGTTTTTTTTTTATATGGTTATGTAAATCTTAATTTTCTCTTAATCCTTGTTAATTATTCTTGCATGCTCAATGTTAGAATGTTACTCTTATCCATGATTTGTGAGTAGTTACTTAGCTAGGGGTTGGGTGAAAACCCAACTAAGCCATGGGTTGATTAATTTTGAGATGTTTTCGTGTTTTATTTGGTTTGAAGATTGTTTGCTCATGAACGGATTGTTTGCATGTGTATTTTGGTGGCCAACTTTATACTCATGTACTTCACTTCCTATACTTGCATTGAGAAATGGAGTTGGATTGTGAGTCTTCTCTTGTGTGATTAGATTATACTCCTTTCATGAATGTGGTTGCCTTGTTTCAATGATTAGATGCTTTAGTGTAGTAATTTCGGTGAGAAATCCCAATTATTTGTGCTTCATGCTATCTCGGAGCGATCGAAAGACAAACTCAAGTTAGAAACCCACTTCCTATCATTGAGACATTGTTTCTTATCATGTTAGTTGTTTGGTCTAGGAAATTCTTAGTGTTGTGGCTTTGAAAGAAGGCAACATTGAGTTCCCATTCTATCACCCATGTATGTTCATGATTTATCCTTGTTATCGATTATTTGGTTTGGTTGGTGTTGAACCCCATTTATCCCTAGCACTACTTTTCCTTGTAATTTCTTTAGTCTAAACTAGTGAGTCCATAAACTTCCAATCCTTGATTCGGTCTAGCTTATTATAATTAACACTTGTCGGTGATTCCTCGTAGTCCCTGTGGAAGAATGACCCTCACTTATCATTATGCTTAGGTTAGTGGTTAGTTAGGTAGTTTGACTCTAGGGTGTTTGCCCAACGACCAAATATCCCATCCGTCAAATATAATATTAGAGAAGGTATTGGATTGAACGTACGCACGCAAATTTGGTGTGGGAGGCTTGGCTAATATGTTTCATGTGTTGGCTGATATGATTTTTATGTTAGCTAATATATTCCTTTTATTGGCTAATATGTTTTTTTTTCCCTTTTGTTGGCTGATATTAGACATCTTTGACTTATATGTTTCTTTAGTTGGCTGATATATTTATTTTGTTTGCTGATATCTATATTTTAATTGTTGGCTTATATGTTTCATTTTGTTGGCTTATATGTTTATTTTGTTGGCTTACATGTTGCTTTTGTTTGCTGATTTCGTCCTTTTGTTGGCTAATATGCTTCCTTAATTGGCTGATATGTTCCGTCTCTTGGCTGATAAGTACCTTTTGTTGGCTAATATACTCCACTTGTTGGCGGATATGTATCTTTTATTGGCTGATATATTCCTTTTGTTGGCTAATACATATTTATTAATGTCTGATATGACCTTAATGTTGACTGATATCATACATCAATTGGCTGATATGTTACTTTTATTGGTTGATATGTGTCATTTATTGTCTTATATGATTAACAATATACAAAGTTTTTTTTATTTCATTCTCTCTCCTCTTTCCCCCTCTTCCTCTCTTTCTTCCTCTCTCTTTCATATGAGAATAAGAACAAATTAGCAGCTCACAAATCTCACGCCACCACTACAAATCCTCACACCACCACCACAAACCCTCAAGCCACCACACAAATCGCAGTGCCAACACCACAAACCGAACCCACCCACCACCGAACCCACTCACCCACCATCGAACCCATCCACCACCTAAACCCTCTCACCACCGAACCCACTCACCCACCACTGAACCCACCCACTCACTACTCACCCTGAAACACAACAAAAGAGCACCTAAAACCGTCTGAATTAGCCCTTGAAAATTTGCCGAAAACCTGCACATCCACTGCCTGAAAAAGGCCCAGCTAGAAATTCGCCGGAAAGGCCGCTTGCAACCTCCACCAAATCGCACCTCCAAATCGAACCTCCCCCAAATCGCACCTCCCAATCTAACCTCCACCAAATCGCACCTCCACCAAAGCTTCGAGAACCGACCTCCATTTAGCAGAGATGTTGTCGTCGAGGAGAGAGAAAATTCATGGTCGTCGGTTTGGAGTGAAGTTGGGAAGAAGGTGAGTGAGGAGAGAGAAAGTGAGGAATGGAAGGTAAAGAAGAGAGTAACACTGTTGCCGTACGAAGTATTGGGTGCGGACTTCCGCACCCAATAGTTTGTGTATAATGTAAGGAACAAATGTTGAACCTGCAATAATTATAACCATATCATTATAGGGTACCATCATAGATATAAATCGGAATTAGAATTATTGATTGTTTAAAGCACCACAAAGTAAGGTACATGGTCATATACTAATACCAGCAAGACGTCACACTTATTATCTAAAATATCATCGTAGTTAAAATTTCCATCTATAATTGGATTTTTTCACACTTACAAAGTTTTGCCAAACATTATTTTATTTAGGAAATTTTATAAAATAACACCACAAAAAAGTCACGATTTTGATAATAACACAAAAAAAAAAAAAAAAAAACCTTTTATTATAACACCACCAAAAAGCCCAAAAATTTAGTTTCACCACCACTTAACTTTGCCATCCAAAAAAACCGTTAAGTGGGTTACACAGTGTACACGTGTCAATCATCCATTGGATTAAAAAAATTAAAAAAAAGAGAATTTTTTTTTAAAAAAATAAAAAAAAGAAAAACCCGAAATGCTAACCCAGCCACCACCTCCACCACCGGCGCCGATCCCACCATCGTCACCCATACTCAGCCCCTAAACCGCCAAAATCGTTGACGAAGCTCCGAAATCGTCGCCGAACCATCGTGACCCCAACCTAAACTAGCCGAAACCCCAGCCCACACCTTCGTCGAACACCGTAACCCCAACCTAAACTAGCCGAAACCCCAGCCCACACCGTTGCCGAACCACGGTAACCCCAACCTAAGCTAAACCAGCCGAAACAACAACATCACACCCACCACTTTCGCCGAACTCCTCTCCCCTACTCAAAACCGTCGCCAAACCGCCGAAACCCCAACCCACACCCATACCCAAACCCAAACCCGTACCCAGAAACCAAATCGATTTCTTGGCGCTGAATTCTGCGGTGGATTTCGTTTTTCGCGACGGTTGATAGGACTGGGATGGTTGTCGCCAGTTATGATGGTGGTTGGCTTGATTTCCCTGGTTTTGGTGGGACAGAGGGTGCCGGCAGCTGAGGATTGACGTCCGGCGGCTAGGATTGGGCTGCCGGTGGAAGGCTAGTGGCTGGGTTAGGGTTGTTTTCTTTTTTCTTATTTAATTTTTTTAAAAACCAATACCAAATTGACACGTGTCCATAGTGGTCCCACTAACGGATTCCATCCAAAAATCCGTTAGTGGGTGGTAGAATCAAATTTTTGGGTTTTTTTGGTAGTGTTATAATAAAAGTTTTTAAAATTTATGGTGTTATAATCAAAATTCTGTGATTTATGTGGTGTTATTTTCTAAAAAATCCTTTTATTTATGCTTCTTTCCTTAGCTTCCCGGCCACTCTTAAAGACTTAATGCACACTCAGACCGCATATATAAATCAGACATTTTGAATGACCATACAAGTCTCTATTAATTAGCTTCATAATACCATGTTAGAGTTTGATTTAAATTCCATCTATGTAAGTGTAATAGTGCACAATTAATCATCATTGTTATGTTATCACACGTTACATAGTTTAATGCACCTTATAACATAAGTAACTGCAGAAAGCCCCAAAGATATTAAGCTGTACTATTTACATGTCAAAAGCTGTTAATTCTTTACTCAGGTGCTTTGATTCTGTTAGAACAGTACATATGATGAAGATTTTATCTCTCTATCTTCTCTAACTCATCATGCTAAATTGCACCTTTTACCATCCAACAAGTACTTAACAACCTCTAACAAGAAAGATTCCCTCTAAAACCTACCATTTTTTGGAGGGAGCCCAAATTAATTAACTACCTATGTATATATATATACACATAACTATTATTGTAACTTAGGTGATTTATTAACCCCCCTCAAAAATTAAAGCCATCCAACTCCTTTCAATTCATTTCTCACATATCCCATCTATCAAATTTGACATGGAATTTTCATATGCTTCTTCTGATGTTGATAATGACAACGATAACAACAATGATGATTCTAAATTCAAATCCAAAAACTTAGACGCTGAAAGGAGACGACGTGCCAAGCTTAATGATCGCCTTCTTCAACTACGAGCATTAGTCCCTATTATCACTAATGCAAGCATCTACTACTTATGACTCTCACAAATTATGCCTTTTTTTTTTTCTAATGTTATTCCTATTTAAGTTTTAATAATTATTAACTCGTCTTTTCTTAACAACTAAGATTTAATTTTATTTTTTTTTTTCATTTTTTGGTTTATTTAATTAGATGACCAAAGCATATATCATTAAGGACGCAATTACTTACATTGAAGAGCTTGATAGCCAAGTAAGCGAGCTCAAGGATGAGCTTCTTGAACTCGAAACTTGTTATCCTCCTAGAGAGGAAATTAAATCAGCTATCAAAGACGAAAAAAAAGTTTCAGCAAAAGACATGAAGAATTACGGAATTGAGGTTGCATACTTAATTTGTTACACATGAAGTTACGTACAAACGTACATAATTATTTAAGTACTTTCTAATTACCTTTTTATTATTTATTTTTTTGTGACAGCCTGAAGTGAAGGTGAATCCCATTGACGATAACAAAGTATGGATAAAAGTTGTGTACGAGAAGAAAATGGGAGTATTTACGAAATTAGTCGATGCCATAACTCGGTTAGGGTTAGAGTTTAATGACACAAATTTCACCTCTTCCAATGGAGCCGCGGTTATTAGTTCTTGCTTAGAGGTTAGAAACATTAAATCAGTTCAATTTAATTTAAATCAAGTCATTTTTAAGCATATTTCATTGTCATTGTAGCTTATTTAATTTTGTTACGCTACATTTCTAGGGTATGAACAACGTTGAAGAGACCGAAGAACTGATAATGACAGTAATTAGCAGCATATGAAGAAATAAAACCATGGATTAAAAGATGAAGCAAATGATAATATAGTTTAATACTTAATAATGGAAGGAGTAGATAATCAAAGAGCTATATACAAGCATATTTTTTTTCATACATAATGTGGTCAAAAAGGCTTATATTTGTGAGGGTGGAAAAAGGAAATAGTAAAAGCATGCATTATATATATTTTGTGGTTTAAAGATTTTATTTTATTCTGAAAAGTAGATCTATTATTTACATCATAGTAGATGTACTTACTATAGTACTTTTGATAATTCCTTGAATAATTGCAACAATAAATTGTGGTGTACCCTTACTTAATTGAATATCAGTACGTATAATTTTACACTACTCGTATTACTTTATAGCTTATATAAGTATATATGATTATTGTTAAGAATCCTACCAACATGTAATGTGACTTCCATAATATTTATAGCTAGAACTATTAATCAATTTGTAGCTTATTAGGTACACATGAGGTGCATTATTATATGCTTTCGAGTTTCGAATAATGTTCTTTAAATCATTATATAGACACATGCATCATGTTCATTTTTTCATTCATTCATGTTCATTTATCATAAATTGTAATTTTACATATTGTATGATCTTTAATGAATGAATATGAGATGTTTCGTTATTGGATTGTATGAGCTTTTATGAGCATCATGTTTCACGTTGCTGTATTGCACACCTATGCAATACTTCGTATGTTTTACCATGCAAACCAAATGATTGATGTATATATACCTATTACTTTGTACACCCTTTGTCCCAACTATGAATAATTTTTAAGGTCTTTAAGGAGAGTAGAACATTACAAAATTAATGACTTTTAATTACACATATTTGGTCGCATGAACAAAAAAGTTGTTCCTTGTACATAAATTGTTCCCCTTGCATTAAAACTTCATAATTGGCATAGTTTTAATCGGGAGAAAACTAATAAGGTCAAATTTGTCAATGAAAAAACATTAGAGTATTTTATTAAGTAAAGATAAATTTATAAAAAAGAAAAAAAAATTAAGAAAATCGATTTGGGATGTCTTAGCTTATAAGATAAATATATGAAGAAAAAAATATGGGACGACAATATAAAGTAAAATTATTAGTCATGATGCCTTGAATATGAGATGATCAACTAAAGAAACACTCTATATATTGTCTAACTCGTACTTATTATGGACGGAATACGTGTTTCTGTGTTAGCAACAACTCTCGAACCCTTTCTGTATTGCTTCGGTAAACGGTGTCCTGACAGCACAATTTTGTCAGCAAACGTCTTTCCATTCTTGGGCATGACATGCCAGTGCAATGTCAAGTTGAACTCCTTGCCTCGCAAATTGCTCCCCTGATCAATAAATCGGTACTTGTTTGAGATACTAACTGAAAATTTTGCCTTTTCTTTTGATTCTATGATCGTATCCCAGAGTGAAAGCTGATTCAGTACATGTTTTTTGGTTTCATATTCAGCAGCAACAAGCGCAAACACCTGCTTTGTATTCCAAGTAAACAATGACTGAAGATCGGCTGAAATATTCAGCACCATGGCAACCTCGTCATTGCCACTCGAGTGTTTCTGAAATCTATGAATGTTGGCCACCTCAATGCTGGCAGTAGGAGAAGGGGAATTGAAATTGTCGGAAATTGTAGCGGCAGCGCACATAATTGCAAGAATGGTGACTGCTAGAGTTAGCAGCGCTTTAGCTCTGTTTGCAAAAGAATGCATGTTCTCAGTAATTCAGTATAATTTTTTTTGTAAGAGAGAATTGAATTATTCATCAATAGGTAGAGTATTTATACAATATCTATCCTCATAAAATAGAAAACAAAAAAAAATTAAAAAATAGGAAACAATCTTTCTAAAAGATATATTATAATAACTATATATCCTAGAGATATATTCACTAAATAATATCTTTAACATAAATAAACCTAAATATATTATTTTTACGATAATATCAATATGAAAAATGTATCACACATATGTTTTCCAATATGATTTGATCTCATATCTCTTGTTGATAAGTATATTAGGTGACTCGTACTTCGTAGCTTTGTCCGCCCGATCGGGCGGACATTGCCCGGTCTGACCGGGCGGAAGAAGAAGAGGTGCCTGGCAAATTCGTTGAAGAAGCTGCTCTCGCGCCCGACCGGGCGAGCCTTCGCCCGACCGGGCGAGCCTTCGCCCGATCGGGCAGACCTTGCCCGGTCTGACCGGGCGGTGGGGGTTGGATACGTTGAAGCATTCGTATGGAGTTTTCTTCTCGCGCCCGATCGGGCAGACCTTGCCCGGTCTGACCGGGCGGAGAAGGAAAAATACGGAACGCGGATTTTGCGGTTTTAGGTTATCTTATTTTATTATCTTTTTGCCCAAGTATCTTTTAATTAGGGATTAATATAAAACCTCCCTAATATCAGTATTAGGGTTAAGAGAGACAGAGTGAGAGCCGTTCTTGAGAAATACAAGAATCATCTTTGTAATCTTTGCAGTTTATAGTGAAATCATTCGATCTCGGTGCCCGTGGACGTAGCTATCACATCGATAGTGAACCACGTAAATTCTTGGTGTTGTTCTTATTGTTTGCATTGAATTTCTTTATTGTTTTCTTGTTTGTTTACGACCTTTGCTTCCGCTGTCGCACAACAATTGGTATCAAGAGCTCAGGTTCAATCCTTGGAGAGTTTCTTGAAGATAACAATGGCAGGAGATTCAACAATAAGAATTGAGAAGTTTACCGGGAAAAATAGTTTCGGGCTATGGCAAATTAAGATGAAGGCTCTGTTAAAACAACAGCAGATATGGCGTCCGTTGGCTCCAAAGAGTACTACTTCGGAGTCAGGAGACGGACCGACTGACTCGCAGTTAGAAGTTATGGAAGAGAAGGCACACTCTACCATATTACTTAGTCTTGATGATCAAATCATCACGGAGGTTGCTGATCAGGAAACGGCGGCTGGATTGTGGCTGAAGCTGGAGTCATTGTATATGACTAAGTCGTTGACCAACAAATTATTACTGAAACAGCGGTTGTTTAGCCTCCGGATGCAGTCAGGTACTTCCTTACGGGAACATCTAGAAAAACTTAACTCTATTTTGCTTGATTTACGTAATTTAGATGTTAAAATTGATGATGAGGATGCTGCGTTGATTTTACTTGTATCTCTACCGTCTAGCTTTGAGAATTTTGTAGAGTCTTTTGTTGTTGGTAAGGATTCTATAACCTTAGAAGAAGTGAAGGCAGCACTTCATACTAGGGAACTCAGAATGAAAGCTACGAGTGATAATGGGGATAATGGTAGTGGGTTATTTGTTAAGTCCGGAAAGTCTAAAAAGAATAAGGGGTTTAACAAGGGGAACAATGCTGGGTCGGGTGCTGGAAACGGCAAGGATGGATCTAGTAAAACTACTACTAAAACATGTTATTACTGTAAAGAACCGGGTCACTTTAGGAATAATTGTCCGGTGAGGAAAAACAAGTCCCAGGCTGCTGTAGTTGAAGAGAAACCGAATGAGAGCTATAATTCAGAGGAAGATTTAGCATTAGTCAGTTCTGCTAGGTCTGATGATTTATCTGATAACTGGGTTCTAGATTCGGGGTGTTCGTTCCATATGTGTCCACGTCGAGATTGGTTTGATACATATGAACCTCGCAATGGGGGTATGGTTATAGTCGGTAACAATGCTCCATGTAAGGTCACAGGTATTGGTTCCATGAGGTTGAGGACTGTTGATGGGCGGAGGTTAACTTTGACTAATGTACGGCATGTTCCTGCTTTAGGAAAGAATCTGATTTCATTGGGTACCCTGGATGAATTGGGGTACAATGGTGTGTTTTCAGATGGGGAGTTGTGTATTTTCAGAGGTTCTGAGTTGGTACTTAAGGGTATCAAAAGGAACACCCTCTATGTTTTTGAGGGTGTTACACTGCCTAGTTCTGCGGTTTGCGCATCTGTATCTCACCAGGAGATGACTAAGATTTGGCACATGAGGCTTGGTCATATGGGGGAGAAGGGGATGCAGCTATTGTCCAAGAGGGGTCTTCTATCCGGGGTCAAGGTTGCCAACCTTGAATTTTGTGAGCATTGTGTGTTTGGTAAGAAACACAGGTCAAAGTTCAGCAAGGGTGCTCACATTACTGATGCAGTGCTCGATTACATCCATTCAGATTGCTGGGGTCCATCTAGAGTTGAAGGTATGGGAGGTTACCACTATTTTGTGTCATTTGTTGATGACAAGTCCCGATACACATGGCTTAGGTTGCTTAAGTCAAAGGATGAGGCCTTCAAAGTTTTCAAGCAATGGAAAGCTTTGGTGGAAAATCGACAAGGAAGGAAGATCAAGAAGCTACGAACGGACAATGGGCTAGAGTTTTGCAAAGACGAGTTTAATCAGTTCTGTGCAGATGAGGGTATAGGTCGGCATCATACTGTCAGGAAGACACCACAGCAGAACGGTGTAGCAGAACGGGTTAATCAGACACTGCTAGAGAGAGTCCGATGCATGCTCTCCAATGCAGGGCTTGGGAGGAGGTACTGGAGTGAAGCTGTGTTAACAGCTTGTTATGTCATTAATAGGGGTCCTCATTCTGGAATTGATTCCAAGATTCCGTTTGAGATCTGGAGTGGTAAGTTGCCTAATTTTTCGAATTTGAAGATTTTTGGTTGTGTTGCTTATTATCATGTTATTGAGGGTAAGCTGGATCCACGAGCCAAGAAGGGGTGTTTTGTTGGGTACGGGGATGGTGTGAAGGGGTTTAGAATTTTTTCACCTTCGGAGGGTCGGGTCATTCTTAGTAGGGATGTTACTTTCGATGAAAACACCATGTATTCAATTAAAAATGCAGAGATTTCAGATTTGAGAAGGGAAGGAGACAATTTATTACAGACAGATGGGGTACTTGAGGTACATCAGTCTACCATTGCTGATTTACCTCGGGTACAATATATTGATGATGATGCTGATGTTCCAGTGCCGGGTACTCCTGAACCTGAGATTACTCCTACTCATTCTAACTCTGGGGATGAGGTGGAGCAATCTAATCAGGGGTCATCTAGTCAACCTGACACCATTCTTGAGATGCCTAAACGAGTTATCAAGAAGCCTGTTAGATTGATTGAAGAGATGGAGGGAAGAAATTGCTGTGTTGATGCGATGACAGGTTATGCATTGAGTGTAGCTGATGATGTAGAGTCATTTGAACCTGCCACATATAAACAAGCAATTAGTTGTAGTGAGTCTGCGCAATGGCTTGCCGCAATGGGTGAAGAGATGCAGTCTCTTTACAAGAACAGAGTGTGGGAACTGGTAAAGGTACCGGAAGGGAGGAAGCTTGTGGGTTGTAAATGGATTTACAAGAAGAAAGAAGGGTTGTCGGAAACTGAGCAAATACGTTTTAAGGCTAGGCTAGTTGCTAAGGGGTTCAGTCAGGTAGAAGGGGTTGATTTTGTTGAGATATTCTCACCTGTGGTTCGACATACTTCTATCCGTGTGTTATTGTCAATTGTAGCACATTTTGATCTTGAGCTGGAGCAGTTGGATGTTAAAACGGCTTTCCTTCATGGCGATTTGGAGGAGGAGATTCTGATGAAGCAGCCCGAAGGATTCGAAGCTCCTGGAAAGGAACACTATGCCTGCAGATTGCTAAAGTCATTGTATGGACTTAAGCAATCCCCCCGACAGTGGTACAAAAGGTTTGATTCTTTTATGGTTTCACAAGGTTTTGACAGGAATTCATATGATTACTGTGTGTATCATAGTAAGCTGGATAATGGTTCCATGATTTATCTTTTGTTATATGTTGATGACATGTTGGTTGCCACAAAGAATAAATCTGATATTGCTAGATTAAAGGAGATGCTTAACTCGGAGTTTGACATGAAAGACTTGGGTGCAGCTAGGAAGATTTTGGGTATGGAGATCTACAGGGATCGGGCTAGAGGTAAGCTTTTCTTGACTCAGAAAAGCTACATTGAAAAGATTTTGTCTCGTTTTGGGATGGAAAAATCGAAGCCTATAAGTACGCCAACTACTGTTAGTTGTAAGTTGTCTTTGTCTATGTCACCTCAATCAGAGGAGGAGTTGTCTTATATGTCTAGAGTTCCATATGCAAATGCGGTTGGTTGTTTGATGTATGCTATGGTCTGTACTAGGCCGGATATTGCGCATGCCGTTAGTGTTGTAAGCAGGTTTATGGCTCGACCTGGGAGGGAACACTGGCAAGGGGTGAAAAGGATTTTTCGCTACCTGAGAGGGACAGCTGATATTGGTCTTGTGTACGGGAATGATAAGGAATGCTTGGTCACTGGGTACAGTGATTCTGATTATGCAGCTGATGTGGATACCAGGAGGTCTGTGACTGGTTATGTGTTCACTTTGGGTGGTTCTGTGGTTAGTTGGAAGTCTACATTGCAGTCATCAGTTACGTTGTCAACTACTGAAGCTGAGTATATGGCTTTAACTTCTGCAGCTAAGGAGTCTATTTGGCTCAAAGGCCTAGTAGGTGAACTGGGTATTGCACAGGATTTTGCTACAGTGTATTGTGATAGTCTAAGTGCGATTTGCTTAGCTAAAGATCAAGTACACCATGATCGGACGAAGCACATTGATGTCAGGTATCATTTCTTGCGTACTGACAAGAGGATTAAGGTGAAGAAGATTGGGACTGCTGACAACCCGGCTGATTTCTTCACTAAGCCTGTTCCGTTTAGCAAGTTTAAACATTGCTTAGACTTGCTAAATATTGATTACTACGTGATGTAGTAGGCCCTGAGGGGCGAAGTTGGGGAGCTCCTGGTGTAGGTGTGTTGGCATTAAGGTGGAGCTTGCCCGGGGCTTGTGATGCAGGTGGAGCATTATGAGTTGTTATACTTGGAGACGAGTATGTGATGGGTCTTGGTTGAAGACTTATCGGGATGTATGGCTTATGCATGAGTCCTGCATCGGGTTTGGCTTGAGATGTTTTTTCACTATGTCTTGATGGGGTCGTTTGCTGACTACGAGTTCTCGTCAAGGTGGAGATTGTTGATAAGTATATTAGGTGACTCGTACTTCGTAGCTTTGTCCGCCCGATCGGGCGGACATTGCCCGGTCTGACCGGGCGGAAGAAGAAGAGGTGCCTGGCAAATTCGTTGAAGAAGCTGCTCTCGCGCCCGACCGGGCGAGCCTTCGCCCGACCGGGCGAGCCTTCGCCCGATCGGGCAGACCTTGCCCGGTCTGACCGGGCGGTGGGGGTTGGATACGTTGAAGCATTCGTATGGAGTTTTCTTCTCGCGCCCGATCGGGCAGACCTTGCCCGGTCTGACCGGGCGGAGAAGGAAAAATACGGAACGCGGATTTTGCGGTTTTAGGTTATCTTATTTTATTATCTTTTTGCCCAAGTATCTTTTAATTAGGGATTAATATAAAACCTCCCTAATATCAGTATTAGGGTTAAGAGAGACAGAGTGAGAGCCGTTCTTGAGAAATACAAGAATCATCTTTGTAATCTTTGCAGTTTATAGTGAAATCATTCGATCTCGGTGCCCGTGGACGTAGCTATCACATCGATAGTGAACCACGTAAATTCTTGGTGTTGTTCTTATTGTTTGCATTGAATTTCTTTATTGTTTTCTTGTTTGTTTACGACCTTTGCTTCCGCTGTCGCACAACATCTCTTATTGAAGTACATACAGTTGTAATTCTTGTAAACATAAAATTCAAGATAACAAAATAAAGAAATTCATCAACTAAGCCACAAATTGGGATAGTTACGACTCTTATAAGTTGCAACAGCTAAGAGCTTACTTATAAATTAAGAGATATTCATAAGAAAAGTACACATTATCTATAAAATCCAGCTTTATACAATAAGTATAGTACTTATATTAGCGGTTAGCAAACTCCAAGAATACAGTTGGCAAAATTTGAGTTTACCGCGTTACAAATTTAAGAGAATCTTACAAGTATTATTTGATGCCTCTACCACCATTCATCCAATTTTCTGGCGCAGAAAGTTGATTATTTCATTGCATGTCTACGGCAACTACTTTCTTGGGCACACTAATTTATTGGAGTCTTCTAGGATTTTGACCTACTAGTACATTATTGTCTAGTCTTACGTTACATTGAGTAAGAGGAGTGGCTACCAGTTGAGGTAAGTGACAAAGAAGTCGTTCGGATTGAATAAATTTAAATCAGTTCACATTTGTATGATAAATTTGTATTCTTACTATGTATTGGTGTGGAGTTTAACCTTAACTACCTCTATTGGCATGGATTGATTAAAATATTTAATAGTACGTGCTCTACTACGTACCCTCCTACAATCCTATTATAGTTTGATTATTTAATAATCGTTATTGTCAAGTTTATACTTTAAGCAAGAGGAGTAACTACAAGCCAACAAGTTATTTACGTGACAAATGAGTTGTTCAGATCAAAGTACTTTGAATCGCGCAGGTATAATCATAATTTTGTATGCGTGATGAGTTTGTATTCTATCTATTGGTGAGGAACTCAACCTCTCTACATACAATGTCCTGCATCAATAATGCTCTACTACATACCCTCCTATACAACAGTGTGATTATTATGTTTAATAAACTATTTATTTTATGATATCACTGACATTTGTCAAAAACATTGATCATTCACTCATTCATTATTACTTCATGTCCATCTATTTGAAGACCAAGATGTCTGATTCAAATCTAAGTTAAGCTAGTTGACAAATTATTTAGGAAACAGGATCTCATCTCCCCATCTCGCTCCTCTCTTCAACTTTTCTATAATTTACATCAAGGTATCTAACACTCTAATTAGCTAGATGCTCTAATAATGATATAGGTAATAATAACAATAATAATACTTCGTATGATTTCTTTTAACATGGTCCTAATGATTATGTATAAACATTAAAATGGTACTAATCAAACAGAGAATTTATAACAAAATCACATGCACCGTCATTCTTTGTTGTTACTTGTAATTATATAGATTTTTGAAAAGAACAATACGACTAATCTAAAACTCTTAATTAAAGCCTTTTGATGTCATTTTCTTTATAATAATGAATTGTCATGTCTAATTACAGCTTTCAATTATTTTATAACCAACATTTTAGGAACATTAAAGTAACATTATACCAACCTTATTAAATACTTATAAAATCACCACCTCATAGACAATATCTAGGGCCATAACTCGTCCTATAGATATACTCAAATACATCATATATATGTACCCCTAACTTAGCTTAGTTTAGTCTCTCTCAATCTAATTACTCCCAAAAAAACCTTTGAACTTTTTCATACAATAACAATCATATTATAATCATATATACCCTCTTTACTAAATTTTAGCTAGTAATATGATGGGAAGATTTATTGTTCTTATTTCTTTCATGATCTTGTTTCAAATGTCAAGTTCCATGGCAGTGTCTAGGATGGAGCTATTACAAAGAATACCGAACTCGAAACCGGCTCCTCTCGTACAACCTCCAGCTTCAGCTCCAGCAGTTTCAAGTATTGGTGATCAACAACACATAAGGTTGGTCAGTCGACATCACGATAACCCTATGGGTGGCGATGTTATCCTAGGAGGATTCGCTTTCGCTTTTGTTGCTGCCATTGTTTGCTACATTTGTGTTACTAGAAAAGATCATACTAAGAATAATAGTCCTGAGATTTGAACCTAAACTTTGAATCCATTACATATATGTATCTTCCCTCTCTTTTTGTTCTTTTGATCTTTAATTTTGGTGATATGCTTGAATACTTAGAATCAAAGAATATAGGAGTAGATTGTGGTAGTTTGAAACTAAAAAGTGAACTATGTTATGTCCGGAATTAGTTGTTACGCTGATAGTGGTAGTCAAATTAGCTTTAGCGTGGTAACAAAATCTAGACTACATAGGTAACTTATCATATATTATATTGTTCACTATATTGTTCAAATTAAGAGAGAGATATACACGTATCTGTAAATTGTAATCTTCCTATCATGGGAATTGATGATACATATGTTTGCCAAGTGTAATTATGTTTGACTTCTTTGACTTGATTATTTCAACTTCGTTCAAGCTCGTTTCAATTGCTTGTTATAAGTTCAATTTCTCTTCATTGAAATAATAACTGATACGTAAATTGTATTGAGCTAAGTGTCCCAGAAGAAGAGGATGTTTGACTAACTTATAAACCTATTAATCTAATAGGCTATTTCACTTATTACTAATTTTTTCACCGAAAAAATCCAAAGTATGAGAGACATGTTAACTTAATATATTTGTTGTGGAATTGATTTAACAGAATGGAGCCAAAGAATTTGGATGATGAAAAAACAAAAAAAAACTAGATTTGGTATTTAGAAGGATGTGTTGAATTGGGACTTGGGAGTTGGGACAAATGCACATGCATGAAAATTAAGGAATAATAAGGGGGCCGATTCTTCCCCGGCCCACTTCCAAAATTATAATGGTCACCAAACCTAATCAATGCTAGTAGCTAGTGGCCGGTTTATGAGAGATTTGAGGTGTCACAACTCAATCTAAAATCGACCTTAAAAAAAATAATAATTATTATAAGATTTTGACTTGTATGAAAACAATAAATTCGCATAATTTAAATTTAAAAAAGATTTGATCTCATCTGACCTCATCAAACCTAACTCACACATTCAAATTAACACAACTATAAGAGATACGGGACAATTTCTAATCATGCATTCTGTTTATCTCATCCATGATTGTTGAATCATAAGTTTACAAATTTAAGTACTACGTTGTATTAGTGATAAAAAATATCAATCCATTTTTGGTTCGAGATTCTCATCACGTCATACGAATATATTGTATACATACTATTTGTGATCAGTAACATTTTTGAGGTTTTTACCACATCATAATGTTACCATATAGAGTTTTGTTTATATTCTAATTGAAAATTGAACTCAAAAAATTAAATGGTACCTTTGTGGCTTTATATCCTATGAATTCTGATCTCCCCCACTATTTCTTTCCAACCAAACAAGACTTTAGAATCATAAATTAAGCTATAAACCTAAAGACTCCATGTATACTTTCTCATGATTTCTTACTGGCAAGTTCTAATTGTTATAAGTAATATAACAACTCAATTTGACAAAAGACACATTGACTATGCCGTGGCAAATCGAGCATAAAATTGTCAACACACTCAAATACCAGTCACGTTTACAGAGAAGCAAACTAAGTTGTCTAAATCGTAAATATTAATTGGTTATTGTATTAGTGAGATTATGTGGACGTACATTATTCCTCGTACTTCCTCATCTTTGTATTCCACCCTATCTTTTATATTAAGAATTTTTCTCGTGAAAAGGGTTCCTAATATCTCCCATCCCCTCCTGAGTGTCCTCTCCCTTTTTCTTACCTCTAAAAGAAATAAAATAAAAAGGTAAAAAAGGAAATTGAAAGAAAAGACATGAAAGTGACATAAAACGATACACTACAGGGCTGAGGCCCGTTTCTATCAGGCCCCATTGGGCCCTGGACTAGTTGTAATGTACTCAAAAGAACTCAGTTGCTACATGGAAATTGATTGAGGCCCACTTATTGTCATTATCAATGCCACCTATGTCAACATGTCCAAACTCTAAAGTCAAGACTATCCACATTTCACCAATATGTTAAAACTCCTCCTTCCCCCATTACCACAAAATTGCTCGTGTCATTACTATCAAAATTATTAACATTTTTGTGCTATTGTAACACAACTTTTGTTCCTTTGTTTAATAGACGATATGATATTGTAACATGGCTCTATTGCGAACTATCCTTTGTCATACAATAAAAAAAATAAAAAAATACACATACAGTATATGTTAATATTAACTATTGTTTTAAGTAATACTAATATGGTATGTTAAACATTATGAATTTATGATTGTCATGAACATCACAATTTACTATGGAGCAAAATATAGTAAGGTCAAAACTCACTGATCACAATCTTGGTATCTCTGATCCTGTATTGTAACCCTAATTCTAACTTTCAAGCTCAATTTGAGATAGAGTTGTCTCTTTCTATTATAACTATTGCCTTTATAATATAACTCAATCTCCGCATCATTACTTTCATAACCAAATATATACTTAAAATATAAAAACACAAATTCAAAGGTAAATGTATATATCATTGCTATTCATTTATCACATTCTAAAAATTATGTAATTGAGTAATGCAAAATGTAAATTATAATTATTTTTGTTTTTCCCTTCTAATTCATCTCTTTCCTCTTTTCCTTCCCTCTCTCATTTTATTATCTCAACCCCTTCTTTTTCAATACAACCGTACATCATATTGGTCATCTAACGAGATACAAATAGATCTTAATACAAGTATACATGATACTATACTTGGTAAAAAATGGTCAATATTGAGTCCACCTTCCCTTCCGACAATCGAAATAAATCATTTCACTTCCATAAGTCAACAAAGATATTGATTGTAATTTAATAGGCTACAATGCTATATATTTGTCAAAATATATTTTGAACTTGTACGAGTATATTCATTATTCAGCACAAATATGAATTCATTCAATTCAAAGATTTCATGCGATAAAATAGGCTGGAATTCATTAATATTCGATTGCCAACATGATAATATAAGACAAGAGCAAAACCAATCAAGTCTTGAATAAATTTCAACACATCTCAATATCTCATTAAATAGTTAGGATCATCCAACACACATGCAGTAACTCTAACTCGTTTTGTCAATTAGGTGGAGTTTCATTATTTCGAAGTTTGGTTTGATTTATTATCATCAGAAAAATGTTATACATAACCTTTAGGGCTACATATAAAGAGCTTAAAATGAAAAAAAAAATGAAAATATAATATTAATTACACAAATTTATGCATAATTTTATTATGCATTTTTAAAATAATATTAAATTAGAAAAGTTATTAAATACTTATACTACTACTATTATTATACTTCTATTACATACTACTACTTTGTTTCCGAATAGTCAACGTCTTTTGTTTATTGAGATATTACTTTGACAATAATACGTGTGGAGTATTACAAATGTTAGCTATATGAGGAAGAAGTAATAATTAACAACAAATTTTTTTGAATATCTTAAATTTAGGCGAAAAATAACTCTTAAAGTGAAATCCATGCGACACGTGGAGCTCTAGCAATAGTAACAAAATATTTTAATAAAAAAAATACGGAGTAAATTCAATAGTGGATCTAACAGATTATACTCCATATATCAATTCATTTATAATACCCATTATATATGTGTCTAACACATATATACTCCTCTTGCTTCAGTTCACTATCATTCTAAATATTTTTTTATACAACTCCAATTGTTTTCTTCTCTTTCCCTACTCTCCTTTCTTTTTACTAATATGACTTTTAAAACCAGCAATTGTTTTATAATTAGATTTTCTAATAAGAACTTAAGTGATGAGGATTATAAAACAAGGAAATCAAGTTATGATTATATTTCAATATTCTTGTATATGGGTCCATAAAAAAATTTCATGCATAAAATGAATAAGTACCATAATTAGCGGTAGACAATACATTATTTCATGCTCATCCTTCTCTCCCTTATTTTAGTCTCCAAGTATCACTAACTTACATGGACGGAAGGAGTGCTAGCTAGTTGATTTAATACATCAAATAAATATTTTATACAAGTAATAACCTAATATAGGTCTAATTAATTAATTTGTACCCAAAAGTACATGACTAAGTGATATTGATTTATTTCAAATAAACCCGATTGAAAATGATATAATAAGGCTAATCGTGTTCCCAAAAAATATTACTATTTTTTATTATTACATTATAGACTAATTATGTCCAGTTTATATTTGACTTAAACTCAATGACTCATTGTCAAAAAAATGACCATACACGAACAAAATTCACTCTATTCAACTTAGATGATCCACTCATTTTCCACCTCGATGTACACTAATCTATGAATCAACCTATATCACTCTTTTATTATGAAAAATTGCTTTTAAGAATTAAATATACTTAAGGCTAAGGACGTGTCAAATTATGATTTTGTTGTAGTCAGGTGGAGTTGATGCTTGAACTTGTAATTGAGAATACAATCCTAAAAGGAAGATCTATACTCAAATGCTTTAACCTTTAAAAGTTATTAATCTAAGCAAAAAAGAAGATTAAGCAAGCATAAAACCTTAAACAAACTTTTCTTTTTTAAAATTTTCTATGATTTCTTTACTTGATAGAACAAACATTTTTGCGACAAAAAACACCAACATTCGATTCTTTCCAACCCTTTGTCCTATCAATATATAAATCAATGAATACCCCCACTTTTTTCCTATAAGGCTCTAATTTCTTCACTTTAGAACCTCATCAAAATTTGTATTCTTTATTATTATTATGGAGAAAATTAGCTATTTGTTATTTCTGATATTGATGGTTATGATCACTCCCCTTCCTTCCAAGTGGCATTTGTATGTAAGAACCTGCATTTTTGTATCACAATTATATAATTATTGTTAGAAATCATAATTTTGGAATTCTCAAATGAGCAAAAGAAAAGATAGCACGTCATATATACAACAAAATTAGTCATTCAATACATCACAAATATCATCCAAACCAATTAAAAGTCACCTCTTAACAAAGTGTAATACTGTAATAAACAAGAAGCAATATAATTGGCTTATTATCTCAACGTATCATTACATGTAACTAATAAACTATATTGTCGAATGATTAGATCATAACATTGGGACACTACGATACATAGGTATAAGGCAATACACATCAATCTCAATATAACTATGGATGATTACAATATAGATTACTAATAATTGAAATACTTTGATCAACTATGATGTGTACGTTAATAAATAATAAAAATAAAAATAAATAAAACTCAATTGATGTAGCTCAAATCTAATTTTTTTATACTCAGTATTTACTTTCTTGCTAATTATTAAAAACATTACGTTACAAGGAATAAATTTAATGCATTACAAGTAGATTGAATCATGTGAATTTATTATGAACTCGGAAATTCAAAATAACAAACCGAACATTCAATTAGTTGTTAGATATAAATTCATCTACAATATTACCACTTTAAAACCAACAAACATATTTTTGATTCAAACATAATTTAATTATATTAATTACTTCTTTGTTAAGGACAAATGTAAAGCCTAATGCTAGTTTACAAGTAGTAATATATTAGCCCACTGTATTTTCCCATTTTGGGCCCCACATAATAAAACTGAAAAATAGGGCCCAATGTAAGTGAAGTAATTCACGAGTATAACAACGCAAAATAACATAAACTTGATTATTATTCCTGTATTATAAACGTTTGACGGTCCCACATTAAAGAGAATGGACCGATAGGAAAACAAATTTGCACATTATTTTTACTTGTTAATAAGGCTGCTAGCTATGACTTTAAAAAGGTTTATAACCATAAAAAATGCACATGAATTATTCGTAAATTTTGTATAACCGATGTTGACCAACTCACATTTTTTGTTTGTGACTAGGAATTATAATTACTTTTAGCTGTCACCAAAATTATTTACATGTGTCACATTTAATGGTGGTCAAAAGATTTTTTTTCATAAATGTTATATTGCCATATGTGTATATTACAAAGTATATTGTAAGTGCATAGTTTGCTTAGGATGGATGATCAACTAATTTAATTAGTTAAAGTTTAAAAGGTGATATTTAGAATTCGATACTCTTATTTTTGCGTAATAAGTACATTTTATAAACTTGATTTACATGAAATTGAAAATATTTTAACATATTAAAAGTTACTTTGGTCGGCCAACTTATTTTCATGCACTTGTTTCATCTAAACTTGTTTACTTTAAAATAAGTGAAAATACATTGAATAGCCGTATGATTATTTCTAAAGCCATAATTGGATTTTTAATTACAATAAAAATAAATGAATATCATTAACCAAACTATTATTTCTAGCACAATATTTTATTGATTAAGCATTGATTGATTAAATTATAAATATTCAAGTGAAGTCATCCATCCTAATTTATACTCTCAACTATATCATTTTCATCAAGAGGGAAAGCCTTGTTTAGTGTCTTAAGCATGCATTTACTTTTCAACACTTATTCAATAAATTAAACTAGGCAAACTTCAGGTACTATATTTACTCGGTCTTACCTTTGACTTTAAATAATAAAAACCTTCAAAACAAATTAAATACTCATATACAACATGTTCACTGTTGTAAGTCGAATAATAATTCACCTTTTTTTTTTAATGAATTAATTCCCATGCTCTTCTTTAACTAATCACTTCAACCAAAATAATTAAACTAATAATTGAAATGTATATAATTACTCGGGTACATTTAATATTAGTAAATGTATGTTCTTTAGTAAAATATATTCACTTACGCCCATATTAAATAAAAGGTATATATCACACATTTTTTCAACGTTGATAATTTTTTAACCACATTAAAAAATAAAAAATAAAAACACACACACATCAAATATATATTCATATGATAAATTAGTTAAATCTCAAAATTTTATAATATATAAGAATTAATTAAATAAGCTTATAATTAGATGAACCATTTTTTTTTGGTCCATCTTCTATCAAGTAATAATTAATGAATTTTTTAAAAAGAAAAACAATAAAAGTTAAATAAACAAAAGAGAAAAAAAAAAAAAAAAGGGAGAAGAATTCTTACTATCAGGATTGCAAACTTGAGGATCTTCAAAGATAGAGAAAGCAAGCTGTTTTTGCGCAACGCCAATATCAAACAAAATGACACCCGAAGAAGGATCTTGGACAATTATGCCCTTAACCGGTAGCCATAAAAATAGCTCTTCTTGGCTAAGTCCTTCAACACCATTTAGAACACCAAATGAAAGGTTAGCCCTTACGACGGTATCGAATCGAACCAACGTCTCAAACTTAGCCTCACATGGCTCGTCAAAGAATACCTCTAACAAGTCATTTTGGCTAAGTGTGTAGGACTTTACATTCATTGGAAAGAGCCCTCCGGGGAGGCCTCGGCTCTTGAGAAGATCGTGGATTGATAATGAGTACGATGCAACGACGATGTCGGTCGAGAGAGTTAGGAGGAGGAGGACGATCAGGGGTATAATGGTCATTGTTTTCATGGTGGGGGAGGAGTAGAATTGAGTAGAAACCATAGCTTCTTAAATTTGGTGATTTTGAGGTTTTTGGTTGAGTGAATAGAGTGATGGGAAATGACTAATGAGTGGGGAGAGAGAATGGGGAGATGGGTCGTATATAAAGGGTGGTGGGCTCCCAAATATTATTTGTGAGCCCACCGACCTTTATACACGATCCTATTTGGGAACCCTGAGCCCACCGACCTTTATACACGACCCTATTTGGGAGCCCATTATGTCTCCACGTGTTGAATGATATTAAGTTGTGCTTAGAGCAAGCTAAAAAAAAGTCATGTTGTATTAGACTTGTGTCGATATTTCATAATCAAACCAAACCCATTCACAACTCACCTGTCTTGGCAGTAGCCAATACCTTTTTATTTTTATGGAAAAGAAATACGAAACCCTATGAGCAACACGTATATGAGGAAAGATTAAAAATGAATATGAAGATTTATCAAGATTGATAATTAACACCGATTAACACATTATTTGATCACAAATTTTTAAATTATATCAATTAAAAAATAATTTATTTAATGGTTATTTGCAACCACAATATTCTTAACATTAAGGTTGCAAATAAGCACTAAATTCATTTTCTAATTTGGTAAACTTTTTAAAATTTACAAAAAAGTATCATATGTTCAATAGTGTTGATAATGCTTAATAATTATCAATATTTCATTTTTAAGCTTCTTGTATGGACTATGCACCCTAAGACTAGGGGCTTCATTTATCATTTTCCTTTAATTAGGGAGTTGATTGTTTAGGAAAAGACTCATTATCAATCCGTGATCGCATCGTACTCATTATCAATCCATGATCTTCTCAAATTTTCAGTTTTAGTGTCTTTGTCTTTGCACATTGTAGCAACATAAATTGAGAAGATCATGGATTGATAATAAGTACGATGTGGTGACGGTGCATTGTTGGTTGAGAACTAGGAGGAGAAGGAGGTCAATTAGGGGTAGAATGGTCAATATGTTCATGGTGATGAAGTGAGAAGGAACAATGGCTTATTTGAGTTGATTTTTAGATCTTTGGCTGAGGGAATAGAGTTACGAGTAATGAGTAGGGGACAAATCAAATAGAAAGATGAGTCGTATATAAAGGTTGGAGGGCTCACAAATAATTTGTGAGCCCACCATCCTTTAAACACGACCTCATGTGTTGTATTAGTGGTGCATACTTGATTAGTTAATTAGAACAGGTCAGGCCAAATTAATGAAATTATACTTCTTTCATTCCAAATTAGATGACATGTTTCTTTTATTATATTTGTCAATGTAAAAATTCAATTAAAAATATCTTTAATTTTATTAATTTTTAAAAAAATTGAATTTTAATTAAGTATACATTAAAACGAATCTAACAAGATCACAAATAATTATGCATTATTACTCTTCTATAAATCACAAGAGTTAGTCAAAAGTTTATAGATAGTGTCAAAAGTCAAAATGTGTTATCAAATTAGGAACGAAAGAAGTACGGAAATCAAAATAATTGTTGCATTCCTAGTTTTTATACTCCATTCAATTTTGACTTTTTGCACTATTCACATAAGCCAAATGTTAATGATTTATAAATTAGAATAATACATAGTCATCTGGGTACTTGTTAGAATCGTTTCAATATGTAATTTACAAATATCAATTTTTTTATAACATATACTTATTGATAACTAAAGATATTATTAGTTAATCATTTACATCGATACACGTGTCTAGTTTGATCAGAGAATTTATTTTGAAATAGAGGAAATATATTGGAACATTAATAAAGGTTTGTGGTTTATAAAACGAAATAAATCCCTCTTGGATTAGATTTTTGGGAGGGATGGTGGTTGGTTTTTTGGGTAGCGTTGTGGGATTACTTGGATATGGGTCTGGGTTGCTTTGATCTAGTTTGGTGGTAGGGTAAGCTAAGGTTGGAGATTTCTTTTCTCTAAAATACCATGACTAAGGCCTTGGTCTCTTACTTGATTTTTAGTGGACTAACTTATTTTACTAAACTTAATTTTTAATAAATCTAATTGATTTTGTTAACATAAATTATTTTTACTAAAATTATATTATTTTGGAAAATTATCTTTGGTACTCGTAATACTCAACTTCTTATTTTTCTCTTTGGTGAATTGAAAAAAAAATGTTATTATCATTGGTAATCCTGTATTATTACTATCAAAGATAATAATTATCTAATTAAAACCCTTAATCATTATTAATTTTTTAACAATTAAATTTTTTTAATTTTTTTTTTTATTAAAAAGGACCACCTCCTCCCCCACCCACCCACCCAACCCCCTAGCTACCCCCTTCCTTTGCCAGCTCCTCATTACCCCCTAGTTGCCAAGTCACCCATGCCGGCGACTCCCTCCCTTTCCCCAACCACGACACCCACCCTCTCCCCCTTTCCCCTACTCAAAACAACCCATCCTATATCCTCAACCCCAAATCAACCCTTCCTCTATCCTCAACACCAAATCAACCTACCATCCCCTTCCCCCACCCCAAAACGCCCCCCAATCCAAACCCTTGCCCCAAAACTACCCTAAATAGGCTTAGGGTTTTGCTTACGGTGGTTTTGGGATAGGGTTTAGAGTTTGGGGGCGACTTTTCGAGGTGGGGAATAGGAGAGGGGGTCGTTTAAGGGTCGGGGAAAGGAGGAGAGGTGGGGTCGCCGACAGGGAGCAGCTGAGGGGATTTTATTTTATTATATTTATACCTTGAATTTATTTTTGAAAGATTGGATATTTTGAATATCCTAGACTTTTACAAGGCAATCCAAATCCGATTCAAAATTTTTCAAATATCCAATATGATATACCTCTGCATAAAAAAAAAAAAAAAAAAAAAAAAAAAAAGAAAGATATTCCATCGAATTTTCTAAATTTTATTTAAATTGAATGGATCACATATTGAGTTTATTAACAAGATCATATTTCCCCCCTCCCTATTTAGACTAACCCCAAACCTAGATCTAAGACGAATTGGTGAATAAATTACTATGGTGGACAATTTGTCAATTCAATTGGTCTATGTTATAAGTTGGGATGAATTTTAGTGCAAAAAAAAATAGTGTTGATATATATATATATATATATATATATATATATTACTTAAAACAAAAAAGAAACAAAGAATATCTCATATATAATCTATAATTACCAAAATCAACAACAAAATAGTCTGAAATACATGAAGATGTAATTATGACCGAGAAAAAACCTTACCAAATAAAGTGAAGATCCGATGATGCACAAGCACGGTACGAAGCGATTAGGGAATTGATGACTCTAATAAAGAGTTCGTTCAATGGGGAATAAGAAACCACTTGGCCTTCATTCAGCCGGGATAAGGGATTAGATCACTAACAAAACCAACGGGTTTAAAATCGAGACCAAGGTTATAAATCAAAGATCTTTTGTGAAAGACATCACAGGCAACCCAGAATGATTCAAATCATTGGGCAAAAACATCAAATTAATTTTGATTGAAGAGTAATGCAATGGTCGATTATTAAGGCTCAAATGTAAAATAGATAAAATTCATAGTTTAAATCATGAGATTGAATTTTCCATCCTTCAAACCTAATTCTTTAAAAATGCTTAGTTGATTGAAAAATTTGGCTAACAAAAGGCTAGAGGAAGCTTGAGGTTAGTGGTAGAGAGAAATTGACACAACTTTAGATTAGTTAGGAGCATTTTAAAGAAAACTAGAGTTTGCGGCTGGTGAATTATTTTTTCTTCTTAGGGTTATCTAATTTATAGTTGTAAGCTTCTCTCAATAAGGAAATTTTTTACGGCGCTAGCCAATACCCTAATTAATTTGACTCATGCACCATTCGATTTGAAATTCACTTTTACAATCTAACGGTTTAAATTAAAACTAGCTAGTTTGAATTACTTAATGTTTAGCCATTTAAAATAATGATTTTATTGGTACATCTTTCGAAATTTGAGATATAAATTAAAGTGTGAGATAAAATATAATATAAATTATAAAATGAAATGAATAATTATCATATGTTAGATAAATATGAATTTATAAGTATATAAGATATTATCAAGTTAATTTTAAATGTTGTACGTAGAACAAGATTCAAATCAAGATTATAGTTTAATTAATTGTCTAATTCTATTTTTGATGCATGCTATATATAAAAGTAGTCAGTTGTTTTCAAGTTATATGTGAAAAATTAGTATTTAATCAAGCATAATTTGCCTATGTATATTCAGTAACTCAAAATTATATGGAGTCTCGTTTCTTCTCTTCACCTTATTCTTAGTACTTAGTAATCTTTGTTCTCTTCACTTTAATTTAATCTTAATTTTGTTAGGTACAAACTAGATTAGAACCAAAAATATATGACTAGACTAGAATGATTAACCAAACTAGATTAGATTATAAATGTATGTACTCGTAACAATTTAAAGCATTAAAAAAAAAAAACACTAGATCAAATTAAGAAAAAAAAAAAAACAGACATAATTAGATAGGAAGATCCTATGCAAACTTAAAAAGTTTTCAACACCTTAAATAAGGTGAAAGGAATATAGCCATAAACTTAAATTTTCACACGAAACTTGGTATTGTTATCCAGTTGGCATCAAAGACCCACTTTAGATGAGAGTTGCAACCCGTACTCTAATATCATGTTAAATTTAAAATAATACGAAATAAGTCTGGCAACCAAATAAGGTGAAGAATTTGGTCCGCTAACAAGGGTCATCAAGTCACTGGTCATTTGGACTAGTGGAGGAAAACCCATGTCAAAGTTCAGATTATTACATCAATACAATTTAACAGGTTACCTAGGACACGGGGCAGCATATGATTAGTCCAAAAATAAAATAAATTGAAAAAAAAAAACCTCCGGCAACTACTCTCCATGCTCCACCGCCATCGACACCCCCCTCCCCAAGCCGTATCCCCGTAATTATCGCCCTCCTTAGCCTACCACCCCGAAACACCCAGCCTAGCCCCTACCCCCTCTTGCAGGTAGAGATGTCAACGGGGCGGGGTGGGGCGGATGTTGGATTTCCCATCTATCCCCGCCTAACATTCTTATCCCCATCCCCATCCCCGTGGTGGATCCAAAATTCGTCCTCATCCCTGCCCCAACGGGTACAATTCCAAAACCATCCCCGCCCACCCCCACTTGGATATCCATCCCCATCTATTCCCCGCTCAAGACCCGCCTAATCCCGCCTCCCAAATACAACAATACTACGTAATATACTAATATAGATTACAATAAAAATAAAAATAAAAATAAAAATTCATTGTTAATATTAAGTTATTACAACATATTATATTTAGTTATTTACTACTTTATTTTACGTAATCTTTTTTAATATAAATATAAAATAATAGAAAGTATACAACTTTATTTTTTAAAATATATAGATGTGGGTATGGGGTGGGGATGCGACGGGTACGAAGTGCGGCGGGGCGGGTACAACCTAAAATCCACCCTCGCCCCATCACCCTCCACATGGCGGGTATGATTTTCATCCCTATCCCCGCCCTACCACCCACCAAACCGGGACCCATCGCTGCCCCACTGGGGCGGGGATGAGGCGAGTCTCCTACTTGACCCGCCCCACTGACATCCCTACTGGCAGTTGACATCCCTCCCACCTCCAGCACCCCTAACCCCCAAAAACGGCCACTCCTTCCCACCCTAAACCCGAAACCACCGCCCTCCTTAGCCAACCACCCCCAAATTGCCACCTCTCCAACCCCACCTCTTTCCTTCCCAAGCTCGGAAACCCACCCCCTTCCCTTCCACAATCTTGAAAACCCTCCAAAAGAGGCGAGGGGTGGTTTTTGGGGTGGGGGAAAGAGGTGGTTTTCAGGGTTGGGTTTTATGATGTTTCAACGGTGGGGGAAGGGAAAGGGTGGTTTCGGGGGTAAGGGGAAGGGAGGAGGTGGTTTCAAGGATAAGGTGGGTTGACCGACCATTATTGGAGAATAGGAAGGGGCGACCGGCTGTTTTCAAGGGTTAGGGGGCGCACCAGCCGGTTGTCGGTGGGGCTAGGGCTGGGTGTACGTTGGGGGAAGGGAAGGGGTGAGGGATGGTGGTTTTTTTTAATTTTATTTATTATTTTAGACTAATCATGTGTTGACATGTGTCTAGGTGACATGTTATTACAATTTTGACCGGTTGGGACTGGTGGAGGAAAACCTGTATCAAATTTCGGATTATTGCAAAATAAATGAAAGTAGGATTATTGAGAGTTAATCAAGCAAAGTTCGGATTATTAAAAGGAATTTTTCTTACTTTTAATTATACATACTTTTGTAAAAATTATAAAATGTTGATATTTGAAAAGAAGATTTTAAGACGAATCTAACTAGATCACACATAGCTATGTTTTTCTTTACAGATAAATCATATAAGATGGTCAGTCGAAGAAAATTACTCCCTCCGTGTTTTAATAAGTGTTACAGTTTGACCGACACATTGTTTTAGGCAATTTAATTGACTTAAATAAAATAAGAGGTAAGTGGGGAATTTTGAGTATTAAATGATTGTAAAAGAACGATAGTTATGTTAATAATTTATTGAAAAATAATGAATGTGAGAGGAAAGAAATAATAAAAAAGTAGTAGTGGGTTTAGGTGAGGACCATGAAAAGAGAAAGATATAATATTAAAATGTAGTTTTTTGTCAAAAAAGGAAGTGTAATACTTATTAAAATACGACCGCATTTGGTAAGTGTAACACTTATTAAAACACGGAGGAAGTATGTGAATAAAGTAAAAGTCCTTATGGTGCAATAAAAGAAAATTGGAGGAAGTTATTTTTTGTATCAAATTGATGATATTAATATAATCAATCAATCAATATATATACAATACTAAAACAGACATCGGGAATGACACATGTCACTTCTTGGTGGTGTTTTTTTCACACCAATTTATCATTGAATTTTTTAAATACCAATTTATCATTGAATTTTTTAAATACCAATTTATCATTGAATTTTTTAAATACTCATATGGTTAGGGCCTAGGGGTATCCATTATTCGGATTAAAACTGAAATCCAATCCCATCCAAACCGAATTTTTAATTCGGATTGGACCCGAACTTTAAATCGGATTGGATCGGATGAATTTTTTTGAAAATTTGGATTTTCGGTCTGGATCGAATTGCCCTTGTTCGGATCCAAAAAACCGAAATAACCGAAATATGAAACCGTTATTTTATAAATAAGTATTGTTAATATTAATCATGTTAAACTATGTTTATAATTATATTATTATTAATCATGTAAACCTATGTTTTCAATACTTGTATTAATCGTGTACAACTACACTTTTAAGAATTGAATTTTTATTATTGCATTTTTCAAAAAATTTGCAACGTATTTTAATTTGGATTTCCGGATTGGATCCAAATAACTGAATTTTAATTTAGATTGGATTTGGTGAGAAATTCAAATTGATTGGATTTGAAAATTGAAAACCGAATGGACACCCCTACATATGGTCTAAGATGTAGTTTTAATATATTCATTTATCTAAACCACTCTTTCGTTATATTTCATTTTTCTATCTTTTTGTTATATATTTGCAAAATAAGAAGAATATGTATGTTATAGTTATATTTTGTCCATATTATTTTTATTAAAATAATATTTTCTTTTTATTTAGTAATATAGTGAAATTACCGTGTATGACACGGGATTTAGTCTTGTAAGACATATTTTAAAGACAGTAAAAGCCATCCTTAAAGTAACAAAGGGAGGTACATATATATTTCGTGTTTGCTACAACACGAGGATCGCCAAGTGCCAAGTCTGTAACTAGTTTACATCCGAAACATGTGAATGTTACTTGTGCACAAGAAGAGAGAAAAACGTGTACTCTCTAATTGGCTATGTTAAAGAAGGTCAGAAGCTAAACGTTTTCTCTGTTTTACAAAAGAGCCAGTGATGGAAAGGAATCATATTGGATATAGAAACAAATAGCATTGGATGATTCTAGGCTAACTTTTTCGATTTTCTATAAGCCAATTATATTTCCCCTATAATGTGAAAGAAATCACAGTGATTATATAAGTTAATAAATGCATTTTTTGAAATAATGTTAAGGATCCCAGTCATTCTACTACGTCATCACACCACAGTGAGGAAACTCATGCTATTATATGATTATGTAACGGTAGCTTCACAAGGATCATACATAAGATGGCTAGGCAAGCAAGCTTTCATTAAATATTGGTAGTAATTGCTTGGTTTAAAAGGCTCTCATTCAGTAATCGATTTTCTTTAGTCATTTAAATTGGCTTTTGCAATTGCTTGTCACACTTTTTGTAAGTTAGAATGTTAGATAGTACAGTAAATATCGAACTGTATCCATTGATAACTTAACATCTTCTAAAAATTGTAATATTTGTCACACTTTTAGTAAGCTGTAAGTTAGTACAGTGAATATTGAGTTGTATCGATTGGTAACGAATCATCTCTTTAGGGATTGTAATATTGTCACGTTTTTCTCAAGCTATAAGTTAGTACAATAAATATTGAGTTCTACCAATTAATAAATGTAACATCTTTCTACATATTGTAACATTTGTCACACTCTCAGTAAGACAGTAAGCTGTAAGTTAGTATAATGAACAATATTGAATTTTACAAATTGGTAAATAAACATCATTGGATTATAACATTTGCCACACATTCCGTAAGTTGTACTTAAGTTAGTACAATGAATCTCGAGTTGTACTAATTGATAACGTGACATCTTCTTAAATGTAACATTTTTTAAGGATATATTGTAACATCCATATAGTGGATGCTTATCAATTTTGATGATGAAGGCATATTTTCTTTAGTTTAATTTCCATGCGTGATAGATTTATAATGAAATGAAATAATATCTTAAAAATTTTAAATCCCGTTAATATATATTAAACGCTATGCAAGCTTAATGAATCAAGGATATTCAAGAGCGTGACTAGATTGGGAAATGGATTTAATTTGATTAAGCCATTGGACAAAAACATGTGCACAAATTGATAACTAAGGAAAGGTGCAAATTTGCCCTACTTGAATGATCAACGATGAATTTGATGGAATATAATATGATATATATTTGTATAAAATACTCCAAAACTCGAACTGACATTAACCTAAATAAATTAGTTTAGTAAGTATTTACAATAATTTTCAACATAATTCACAATCACATACATTATTCAATTATTTATTTATGTATTTTGGTAGTTAAGGAAAACTAACTTCCTCTTGATTCGAAAATCCTACATGAGCTAACCTAATCGAGGTTAGCAAGCAAGACCCCCTTGATGAGAGTGAAGCTAATTGAGAGAAAGATAAAGGAATTCCTAATTATATATATTCCCCACCCCATATAGAGCTACTTAGAGAATTATTTGATCTGACATCATCATGGTTACATTGATAAATGCAAGCATTTCCACTCAATCAATCCTTATTTGATCAATCGATCACTTACATCATTATCACATAATACTTGATACTAGACAAATGTAAAACCATTGTAGATATTCAAGCTTTAATTTGGTGGCATCGACAATTTATATTTCATTACAAATTAAGGATAAGGAAAGTTGATCCTTAATTTCGTTACTTAATTTTTTTTGGAACAAAATTTCTTTACTTAATAAAAGCTTCAATGACAATATTTTTTGTTTATTAATTACTAAGGCCCTATTCACTTCACCTTAAAAAAATAATATTCAGTAAAATTAATTTCAGTTCAGTAAAAATAATTTCAGTTCAGCAAAAATAATTTCAGTTCAGTAAAAATCAATTTTAAAGAAGAAATACAATAGAAAATCAGTAAAAATAATTTCAGTTCAGCAAAAATAAGGTGAGGTGAACGGTACCTAATTGTGAATATATTTCCACTACACATTTGGAATATGATCAATATGCATTATTGATATTTAATTTGGTCATACACATAATAATTTGATTTAGCCACACATTAGACCAAACCAAGGCCAAATCCATTCTTGTACATGTAAAAATAGTTTAGGGGTGGTCCACTAATTACAAATTTTTATCATTTGCCAGCTTCATCTTTGTTCCACACTTAGCTTAATGACAAAATTAGACAGAGAAATTGAATAAAAAGACAAGAAAATAGAAGAATTATGTTTTTAAATGGTCCAAACAATCTTCTTTCAAATCTATTTTTTGCACATGGCTTGTGTTGAATATGACGTTATTGGAATATACTTGCTTGTTGTAATTTGTATAATTGAATTATATAATGAACCTTAATTAACCTAGATTAAGTTCAACTAATTATATATATGGACCCTTAATCCATATGATATATATTATGCGTGCGCTTGCTATTATTAATTAGTACATAAACCTTTAATTTGTCTGAATTTGTAATTAGCTTGCAAGTTGCATTCCTACAATTAGCAAATTCTTCCTATATTTATTGGTAATTTACTTGTATTTAGGCAAGCGATACTAATAGTAGCCGTCAAATTATGACCTAGTCATCAATTGTAACCAAGCATTAAAGGTTATGTTTTTGTGTAACTACGAAAAGACTATCGTTTGCTTGAACAAATTAAATTGTCATGCAAAATTAAAATTGACCCTACGTGAGCTTGGCTTAGCAAGATAAATCATATGAATCTACTTAAAATCGATCAAAATCTTGAAAATACACATGTGAAATTTGGACAAAAGAGTTTGATAGACTTGAATGTAACCCGATCTAGTACCTTATCATAATTTTTTTCTTAACTTAAACAAAATGTTTTGAACCTTATTGGACAAATGAAATGACATTGAATCTAGCCTCATAAAAGTTTAGAATTTCCATTTTTCACTTAAGTATTTTGGCTGATTGTTTGTCATGGACACATCCTTTCATCATAAACACATGAAAACTCATATTATTAGATAGAATGAAAATATATGTTGCGAAAACTTTAGCAAATATCTGTCCAAGTTGGTGACTTTGGACTCTAAAAAATGTTAATTACTAGTATTTAAAAAATGGATGAAGTGTAGTTTTTATTTTAATTTTAATTTTTTAAAAGGACTCTAATCAGAGTTCAACCTTTACTATTTTTTTGATTCAGTATTTGTGGGCTAAGCACTTGGAAATAGAGAGGAGGGCAAGGAATTCCTATGATCCTATCCCTAAGCACCCTCATCACTTGGTAGGATTTGAACCTTAAATCTTTAGGATTTAAATAATATATAAGAGTCTTACCTAATTAGCGAACACTCATTTGGTAGATAGGTAGTAGGGAGTACCTCTAAGGCTCCAAATGCGAAAAATGCTTATGATGCATTAATGCTACAAGAGTACAAGGTTATGCCTATGCCACAATAAAAATCATCTAAACAATACAAATTTTCATGTGGAGCAAATACTTTGTTGGTGGATAGAGTAGTAATTTTATATGTTGAATTATACTATATAACTCAAACAAGCATGAAAGACTTTCCTAAAAATAAAAAATAAAAAATAAAAAACCATGAAAGACGTGTTGGGCTGTGCCCAACTCTACATATTCAAGCCCAAGCAAACTAGATAGTTGATCCAATGATTTGGAAACTGATTATGATGGTACTGGCCTTATTTATGTCATACACCAATATCTTTTAATACTTGTAATTGATTCGTTTTTTGTAGACCACATCTTGTGTAACTTATTAGCTTACATCACTTAAATGTGCTCATTTGCCTCAAGCTCTACCGATTTCTGTCGGTTAATCTTGGCTTAGCCAATTAGGCGAGATTAATCACCCTTTACGGCCATTTAGTAACTGATAAACGATGATTTATTGAGGTAATAAGAATGAATTTGTATATAAATTTATAAGAAAAAACAATTTTAACTGCATCTCATATCATCTTTTCTACTTCTTAAATTTTCATTTATAACTTGGAGGGTAGTATTGGATGTTAGTAGACATTTACGAAGAAAAACATACTCCGTAGTAGTAAGTTTGAAGATGAGTATTGCATGTGTACAAATGGACATTTGCATATTACTTTTTTAAATTATGCTTTAATATATCTTAGTTCTACTATTAATAATCGGTCGGCTATCAAACAGACCGTTAAAGCTCACATGCTTAGCCTCAATGGGCAATGCATTGGCCTCACACTTAAATTACGTATTACCAAACACATTAAATTAGTGTTAAATTTCTGGTACCCATGTAAAATAATTACTCCTTCCGTTTCAAAATATGTGGGATATTGGACTTTTTTCACTATTTATATGTTAGCTTTGACCATAATTTTTTACTAACATAATAAAAATATATTTGATTATAAAATATGTTATTAGATAGGAATTAATATAAAGTTTCATAATATAATTTTAAAAATAATTTTCATTAATATTTAATTATATAAAAATAAAGTCAAACTAGTGCATTGGCATGTATGCAAAGTTGATTGTATCGTATATTCTGAAACAGAGGAAGATCATGTAAAGAAGGTGTATAGACGACCTTCATTTTTTTTTTTCCCAAATAATTGAATTATCTGAGGTCTTGCATTATGGTACTTATAATGTCCTATCAACTAAATATGCTATGACTTGATGAATACTGCCTTAGAAAAAATCATTACTCTTGATTTACATTAAATTTTCAACATATTTTTTTTTGCCAGTATTTATTAACAAAGGAAAAAAATTACAACGCATTATGAACCAATTTCTCCTGCCTTATTAGACTAAGTTATGGGCTATATAGATAAGACTTTTCAAAGTGCTGGTTGAAATTTACAGCATTAATTCCTGAATTTGTATTTACCCTTGCTTGTTGGTTCTATTATTTACAGATTATACTCCCACATCAATTATTTGTTAGGCACTGGAAAATGTTTCAATCATAAATTATACATTCATACACATATGTAGGGTTGAGGATCATTTCAAGTAATTTCAGATTTGATAAACTTCTTCGGTGTATTATTGATCTTGGCTATATCGCTATAGAATCATTGATTACTTCCGCGTCCTCTATAAGAACACTTTTAGTAGTGAGGAACAACTAAAGGGCTCAATCATATGTTAAGAAGAAGAAAATCATTCAAAGATATTACTGCTAAATTGTTAACTCATTGTTTTATTCACTGCTAAATTACTGATAAAACAAATTTTAATGCATCTTTCTTGCTCAGATTCAGCATAAATATTGCATTCAGTAGATCACACTGTGGCATTGTGCACAAGTATAGCAAATTTAAGCCTTTATTTTAGACTTACTATCACAATTATGCATAATTTACAACTGAAAGTTCACAAAGACATAAACTAGGCAACAGAAGATATGTTTATTACGACTATACTAAGCATCAAACTCCTTATTTTATACACTCAACGATTAAGTATAGTCTTCATCAAAAGGGTTGTTTGTTAAACCCCGTATTTCACATGATCACATATGCCTATTATCATGATTAGCATAAGAAAATAACTAGCATAACGATGAGGATGAACACAACAGAGTAGTTAATCACTGAGATATGTGTATAATGCAAACGCACACCCCAAATATCCCCCATACTTCATTCTGATCCAATGGAAAAAGTACAATATAACACTTATACGTAACATTATTCACAAATCTCAGTGATTATCTTATCAACTCTCGCATTAGAACGTATGTTCAATTTATACGAGTACTAACCATAATAATGCCTTGAATTATACATCCAAGAAGAATTTCCACCATGATACTGAACTTGTTCAGTAAGAGGCTGCTGAGGGAAATGCCTGTGATAGCTATAAACAGGATCTCCATAACTTCCTTTCTCAGGCATGGTTCCGCCATAAGGATTCGGATTCCCAAACAGATACTCAGCAGTTTCTTTCCAACAATAATCATAATCACTCGTGTTATCATTACCATCTCTTTGATGATTATAAATCCTCTGATTTCTCTTCCACAAACAGGGGAAATAACCACCAAATACTCCTTCACAAAGGTCTATGGCTTCCATACCATAACCCGGCGGTATCTGCCGCCTTACTTGATTACCATATTCCTCCTCTTTACTTCCCTGATCACCTATGACACCGCCCTCGATTTCATCTTCTACCTCCTTATCTTCCTCTTCGAATCCATCCTCAAAGTCCAAAGCCTTTTCTTCTTGGATAGCCTCATTAACAATGCTTCCATCTTTTGGCTTTGCATCACCCTTAACATCTTGAGCTTCTTTTGCATGACTTGCATCAATTAAAGGTACAATTGGACCAATTTTAGATGGTTCTTTACTCACTTCATCTTGCTTTTCTCCTCCTTTTCCTTTCTCTTCTTCGAAAACCAGGGTTTTTTCTTCTTGGATCACCTTGCTAGGAATGATCACATCACTTTGTTTTGGTTCTGCTTCATTAACACCTTCCTTAGCAACCAGAACATCTTGCTTTTCTCCTAATCCTTCTTCTTCCTCTTCATCTTCTTCATAAAATTCATCTTCATCTTCATCGTCGAATTCTTCATCTTCATCCTCGAAATCCGAGGGATTTTCCTCTTGGATCACCTTACTATCAACAACCCCATTACTTTGCTTTGCCTCACCATCACTCCCAACATCATTTTTAACCCCATTAACATAAGGAGAAGGAACAGAACCATAAGAAAAATCACCCAAAGTTTGAGCTTTATTCGAATCTGGTTTAGTAGATGGATAACAAATTTCTTCTGAAGGAGGTAAAGGCTTCCCATACTTCTCATTAATATCATAACCTCCATGAAATGGTTTCGGGTTCGAATCTTTTTCGTCGAAAACTACAGCATCAGTACCTTCTTCAGCTTCAGCAGTAGTGTTATTATTATAAGAAACAACATATTGAGTTATAACATGATCATAATAATCACCACTTTCACTCAAACTTGCATCTTTAGTTTAAACAGATTCAGGCTGATAATTAGAGTAATAATAACCTACTAAAGATGGAGTTAAAGCTTGCTGATATGCATTTCCATAAAATTCAGAATCAGAATATTGATGAACATACCTTTGCTCTTGATTATTGTAATCAAGATTGTAATTATTGTAGTAATACTGATCATAATACTGATAATTACCAATATATTCAGGGTAATTTGAAGGGTAGTTGAAGTATGCCATTGATAGTTTAGATGAAATCTTAGTCTTTTGATGAAAACTCTAGAAAAGAAGTTTTCCACCAAACTTAGACATGTAACTTTTAGTAGTGAGGTTCACTAAGGTTACATCCCCTCAATTCTTATCTACTTGTCTTTTATGGACTATATGGAGTATTTTTGGCATTTCCTTTTGAAAACTCCGAATTTTTACACTTATAGGTAAAATTTACATCTCACAACCATAAAAACTCGAAAATGCCCTGATTTAATCCTTGAGATCCGTGAATTCTTCCCCATAAAGTCCTCGAAGAGTTTCAAAAATATCCTTTTGATACGGATTTAATATGCTATTGTAATTAATTTAAAAAGCCCCCTTAAATTTTCAAGGAGTCTCTAGTTTATAAATAATAAAAGTGGAATTATTTGATAGGAATTAAAGGATTTTCTGATTAAGTTTATTATTTTATACTTGTATTTATTTTGGCATCATTTATTAGGGAAAGCAAATTTTATGGGCATTGAAAAAGATAATGTAATGCATCTATATTCTATAATGATCATGGTTGAGAAGTCAATATCAAAATAATAAGCTTTGGTCCTACACCCGTTACAAAGAATATGGAGTGTTTTGGTATCTTTTGCTTTCATATAACAAAATATGGTTTGCATTTCATTCTAGAACCATCCGGATCTCATCTTTATTTGAGACTTAGGGAGTCAAGATTTTGAATTACATACCCCTTCCATCCTAAAATAATTAAATAATAATCTAAATTCACTACCTAAGAGCTCTTATTCCGAAATAAAAAAATCTTTTTTCATTTCTATGTACTTAATTCACTTGTAATCGATTAAACCCCGTTATTTTTCACCTTTATTCACAAATAACCAGTCAAAACCCAGTAATTTGATTTTTATTTTCATTTGTTATCAACCAAACTTAACAATCTTAATACTATATTCGCCTTCTTATCAAATCTGGTGCAAAATACAAATGAAATTTTTATTTGAAAACAAGTTATTTAGATCTGTGCTATTTCAAGTTATTTCTTTATAGTTAAGGATACCAATTAGATTTGTTATCATTGTGAATTTACAGTTTTTATTTGACCAAAAACAAGTTTTCAAATATTTTCTCCACCTTTTATTTTTATTATTAGACAAAACATGTTTTTCACACTTATAAATCCATAATCTTTGAGGTTTGTGCAATATTAGGTATTTTGAAAATTGGAAAAAGTACTTTTGATTTTTCAATTCTCAAAATGGCTTAATGTGTAGATAATCTTTTGAGTATGGGCTATAATTTAGCCCAACTCAATACTACCAAAGCAGGCATAACTTTTTACCCAGCCCAGTCTATGATCAGCTATACTACCTGCCTAGCATGAGACTAAAACAATAAGACCAGAGCTAAGTATACAGGGCCAGGACATAAATTGCATACATCCTCCCTCGTGTTCGTCAAATATCCAATGCCACGAGTCTACTGTGTGGAGACGATAACTTAAGAGGTCATATGCCTGATGTACAACCACAAATGACTAATGATGAAAACATGCTTTAGTCTGAAACAAAATGTACTGTCTATTTGACAGCAAACAAGAGCAAAGAGCTATCACAAAATTCTTGTAAGCACCGTCAAAGAGACTCCTACATGTCATATTCTTACATCAACGGCTCTGATTCTAAAAGTGGACTACTTTGCAAGCTTTGTGGCCTTACAATAAAAGGCTGTTCATGTTGCAATACACCCTCACCATATAAGCAGTGTAAAGCTATACTTGACCGTGCACGCATGACTGCTCATCGACATTCAGCAAGATGCAACCAATCTCTCCATAAGCTATGTCATTTCACATTATAGCCAACCTAGATCAAAGATTATATTTGAATCATTAAACAACAGTTGTCATAACTAGAAGTAGTTCATAAACAGGAGGTAGGATTAAGAATATAATTGTCAATCAAACACATTATCAAGTGATTCTTTTCCACATGCATAAGAAACTTCTTCAAAATTCATAGACAGATAGGATCATAGACAATTCCACTTCCTAACCTTATGAGGAGGCTGATTCAGAGGGTGCACTTTCTTGTCTTGGTTTTCTGGGAGCAGTTCCAGGGGGACCATCTCGCCGTCTCTCATACCTTCTACTCTCATATTTAGAAGTATTGCGTTGCTTAGGTTGATATGTGGGATACTTGCAAGGAATAATCTCACCATTGATATACTTGTCCCCTGAGACAAACATTTCAAGGAAGTGAGAAAACTTGTCACGGTATAGTCACAAACAAAATATTCCTCATAAATCAGAATAGGGAGTGTACCTCCATAATCCTTGTTTTTAACATCTATGTAAGAATCAGGCAACACCCACAGAACTCCTGGCAATCCTGCAGAATGAAGGGTTGAATACTTAGCTAATTAACAACAGCTTCAAAGTTTCACATGCACTACAGGGGAACATAAAATTTTAATATTGCACCATTTACCCTTGAATTTTTCAGATGTTTCTTCATCTACTGTACATTGGAAACCAGTGTAGGTTGTGGTACTAAAAGCATACATGTTCTTCTTTGCCTCTTCCATGCTGGAGCGTCAAAAAGGAAACAGTCAATCAACTGTCTTATCAGACTAGTATAATCAAATAAATATGTAAAGCAAAAGCTTCAAAAATCGCTTCCCTGAAACACTCAAGCTTTATTGTCCTTTAAAATAACTAAACAGAGTAATTGAATATCTAAACTGAATATACATGCAGCATTTGCCTTAGACCAATGTACAGCAACCCACGAATGCGCATTTAGCACATTCCCCCCCTCCTCTCTCTCTCTCTCTCTCTCTCTCTCTCTCTCTCTTCCCCTTCCCCTCTTTGATTAATTAATCGAGTCATTTAATTCTTGCCATGTTCAATTGCCCATCTACTGCATGAACAAATATAACCAGGACGAGAATGTACTATAATAACCAACCATGGAAAACTATCCTTTTTCTTAGAATTTGTAAATTTTGTTCCATCTTAATCACATCCACAGAAAAAGTTGGGAAACATTCAACTTAAATTGAAATGATTCAGTGAAATGTGTCAACAGCAAGGCCTCTCCTTCTTAATTGTTGCATTTGAAACCCCCACTACCAAATTCGCCATAGGCAGGGGCCTAGTTAGACTTATTCTTGTATTTCGGTTAATTGTTGCATTTGAAGCCCCCCACTAGCAGGCCTCTCCTTCTTATATGTATTCAGCATTTCGGCTAAAATGGTGCAGGTGGCTGTTTCATAATTCTTCTAACAGTAAGAAACCTTTATTCTCACAACATCAATTCACTTCAAAAAGACATCACCACTTGTCCACAGTTTGGCAACATAAAGGGGCAACACCTCCCAGGCTCTCATATAATATTTCCATCTACCATTCGAAACAAAAAGAGCAAGCGAACTACATTATACTCACCAGCATCAACTTCTTCACTAACTGAATTTAAAAACACTTGATTTTTAACTCTCAATTGTCTACTCTACAAAGCCTTTGGTTAGTTAACCAATCCTAACCTCCTTCCAATATTCCATATTACACATCATTCCCAGTCCAACAATAAACCGCCAACTAAATCATTCTTTTAGCCCATGATTATTACATGTTTTTCCGTCTCATTTCACTTGCCTTATTTTCCTTTTTTGGATGTCCTAATTTACATGCTTCATTTCCTTTATGAGAACTTTTCTCCCTTTACATTTTCACTTGCATAAATTTACACAAATGGGTATGGGGTAAGTGAATTGGAACAGCGGGAATAATTTTTTCTCCACATGAGTAGAAAGCAACTACAATTCAATTGAATTCCAACATCCAAAGGCACATAATTTCTCCTTAAAATTAACATGTAGGCCCAACAAGCTTATACATGATATATACAATTAAGTTTTTTCTAAATGAGAAGAACAATCATGGTATAGCAACTCCAATTCTATTGAATTCCCTAAACATTTCAAATTTTTCAACCAAACCCGAATCGGAAAAAGACAAATAATTTCTCCTTATAATCAACATAAAGGCCGGATTTCAGCTACAAGAATAAAGAATAAAGCTTACACAAGATATTTACCATTATATTTTCTCAAAACCAGCAGTACAATCATGGTCTAGAAACTCCATATCTATTAAATCCCATAAACATTTAAATCAAACCCAAAACCTGAAAAGTAACATAATTTCTGCATTTATTCAACATAAATGAGTTCACCCCAAACATCAATTAAATTACCAACTCAAAATTCAATTAAAACCAAGAAATCAAAACAATTTAATCAAATTAAACAATAAAACAAAGAAACAAACCTTCCCAAAACAGTAGCAAGAGTATTGAGATAAGTATCAATCATTTGTTCCCTAGTCGGAGCAGGGTCTTTAGGAAACTCCATAACAATCAACCAATGGTTATAGTCACAGCCAGGTAACATTATCGTTTCTCTCTGTTCACCATTGTTGCTGTTGCTTCTCTTAGAAGAGTAATCCCCATCAACAGCAGCCCTAATTGCGAAGCTTCTGGAATGTGGGGTGGTTTGATTTGGGTTCCATGATTGTGGGCGAAGAGAGAGGAGAGAGATTGAGGGATGATGGGGAGAATTAATGGAGGGTTTAAGGGGTTGTGATGAAGGGATAATTGGAAGGGTTTTGGGGAGGAGAGAGAATGAGAGTGTTGCCATTGTTGAAGGTTGAAGGTTGAAGGTTGTAGGAAGTATGAAGTGATAAGGTGAAACTTGCAACGGAACTATTAAAGGGGGTTTTGTGGGATTTTTGTATTTGTGGGGGTAAAGTAGTCCAAATGGGAAAGTTTATAACCATAGTTGGGTTTTGGTACTCTAACAGCTACTCACTATTAAACCACTAAAAACTACCTGTTACGCTAATTTTGCTAAACAAGACCTTGAATCCGAATGAGACACACAACAGACAAGAGCATTACAAATTACAAATGATGGAGGGAGCGTTCAGATTAGAATCCAATGCATTATCAAAAGTTCAAAACCTCATTTGGTCTATAGTTTGTTGTTGTAATTTGCAACACTCTAAATTATTAGATATATTATTACTTTGTTAATTTCACTTATTCTAATGATTAAAATTGATTTTTACATATTAATCTTACTTTATTGATTCATTGTATTCTTTGTGTTTTGACATAATGAATTTTACGGGTTATAACATTTTTACTAAATGCTTCGTAATTTAATTTTATTTTTACTTGAAGAGTTAGTTCATAGATGTTCACTTTAGGATAAATAAGGGTTATCCTAAATTCACAACTAATTTAGCTATAGGTTGTATTTTACATAATGGTGTTGTGGGTGTGGCTTCGCAACGTTTTATCCCCTCGTAGTTTGTTTTGTTTTAGTTTCTTGTTTTTTCTGAGCTTCCCCTCGTTTGCATAAAAAAAATTAAAAAAATAAAATAAAAAAACTAATTTATCTTAAACAAAATTTATTTAAACTAATTTTTCTCAAACTTGATTATTAACACAAGGGGTTTATTTGTCAACTACTACCTTTTAAGTTACCGCTTTTGCGAACAACTACCTTTTACTTTAGAATTTGTGAATAACTAGCTTATATTGAGTTTTTATTTTGCTACCATTACCAGTTGACGGATTCCGTCAAATTTTTTGTTACTTCCAAATTAAGAACCCTAATTTATAATTGAAGAGTAAGAGAAATTTTTTGGAGGGAATTCGATGTAAATTGGGAGTAAAATTAGCAAATAGAAACTACTAATGCATGTTGGAATTATATTATATTAACCCCAAATTCAAAACCCTACATTGAAAGTTTGATAATCTACCCCAAATTGAAACCTAATCTAATTTGGGTGTAAACTAAGCAAATCAAAATTGAAAGATTCATGATCTTCATTGTAAGGTTTCAAATTCTCTAAATTTTGGCAAAAAAATCAATTTTTGGTGAGAGATAAAATGGTTTTGCTATATAATAGGGTTGACATTCAAGGTAAATTATAAACTTCATGTTTTGGGGTAAATTAACAAAATTTAGCATTAATATGGGGGTTAAAGTAACTAGATATAGCATTAAGGTGCTTAAAATAGGTTTTAATGGGGTCTAATCAATGTAATTAGAGTTAATTTTGTTTAAAATCGTTGAATATGAGTCCCATTAATGAAACTTTTAACGGAATCCTTCAAATGGTAGTGGTACTAAAACAAAAACTCAATATTAGATAGTTGTAAGCTTTAAAGTTAAAGATAGTTATTCGCAAAAATGGTAATTTAAAAGGTAGTTGTTGACAAATTTTAACATAACATAGCCTAAGGCCTCGTTCACTTCACCTTATTTTTGTTGAACTGAAATTATTTTTATTAAATTGAAATTATTTTTGCTGAAATGAAATTATTTTTACTGAACTGAAATTATTTTTAATGAACTGAAATTATTTTTGTTGAACTGAAATTATTTTTACTGATTTTCTATTATATTTTTTCTTTAAAGTTATTGAATTTTACTGAACTGAACTTATTTTTACTGAACTAAAATTATTTTTACTGAATATTATTTTTTAGGGTGGAGTGAGCAGGGCCTAACTCTCAGTGTCCCGAAAAGTAAAAAAAAAAAAATAAAAAAAAAAAATAGAAATGACAGGTGTATAATCATAATGAACATTTTTACGAACCGTGAATCCTCCGAACCGTAAAACCCTTACTGAGGCTTAACCACTTCAGCCGTGCAATGCTAGTCCATCCAGCCAACAAGAACCTCACCCGCCTCGTGACCTAAAAGTCCCGGCTCATCTTGCTGAACCAAAGTCCAAAGTCCAAACACACAAGAAATTAATTTTCCAGTTTTCTGGGCAGAACAGAATAACAGTTTCACCTTTTAAATCACTCAGATAAAGGTGGTGGGGAGACATCAAATTACTCATTCATCACCCATATTATTTTTTAAGGTATATTTCTCTTCTAGTACTACCAAAAAAAATCTATTATGTTCATAGTTTGTTCTTTGCTGTGTTAAATTTATGAACTTTGATATAATATTCATGAAATATTTCTGGGTATTCTTCAATTGGGTGAATTTTTAGAAATTTGATTAATTTATTCTCCAGTTTCCCTTCAATTTGATATGGTAGAAAGGAAATTGCTTAAATTCAAAACTTTGAATTGGGGTGGAAATTTAGTGGCTTGGTAATTTCTTGCTGATTTGGGGACGAATTTCATGAAAATTAGGTATTGAACTAATGACAATAGACTGGTATTAAAGTTTATACGAACTTTTACAGAGATATTTGTGTTTCTGAATTGAAGATTTAATAAATGATTAGTTGAATCCCAAAATGAAGTTTTATGCTTTACTGGAGTATTGTTTTTTAAAGTTTAAATTTTTTCATAGTCAGATGATTTGAAGATTTTGAGCCAACTCTACCTGGTTGATAATTACAATCCATAGAAATGACGGATAATGTAAGGAAATCATTTGTTGATGTTGTATGCGAGAAATGATCAGGATGAGAGTGACTATTTGAAAACAACTATATACATTTCGCTTCTAAATAATATCTAAATAATAGGCCGCATTTGATTTGAAGTCATCTTTTAGAGTCATAGCTAAAACGCCATTACAAGTACTATCTTTTGCCATTTATCATCATTGCGATTTGAGTGTAGTCTTTATTACAGTTCTTAGTCACAGTATTATCAATGGGAGTGTACTAGTGTGTGAAAGTTCAAATTGTAACTTACTAAATTTTGTAGGGGACTGTAGTTTGGGATAGACTAAAATAGAAACATTGTATACTATCTAGGAACAAAGGATATAACATATAATTGTACTACTTAGTGTTGCTGATTTACTTTGGAGAAAGATCAGTATTTTGTTTGCAAACATGCTTAGATGATAGATCCTACTCTTGAGAGTAATTTATAGGAGCTGAAAAGAGGCGATAAAAGGTGCCGTAGTGTTCCTCTGAAGCCACTGTCAAAATTTTAAGCTAGGATGTTATTAGGCATTGCCAACTTTGAGGGCTGCATCAAAATTTTATTTTAATTTTCCTTATTGAAATATTGTTTTCAGGTTTCAATTACTCAAGCTCCACAGTTTCTGTAAGATGCATGTTTATCATATGTATGCTCTGGACTTCATCAGCTTGAACTTCAAATCTAGATCCTTATGTGATGAGAGAGATGGAAGTTGCTAATTGAAGCACATTCAGTCCCTGTCTCCCTTGGCTAATGATTCTCCCTCCTGGTTCTGAAGATTATGCAGGTTACTGCCTTCTCAGCATAGCTTTTTGCTTAGTTTTCAAATTAAAAATTTCTTCCTTTGTTAGTTTTTAATTCTGTGCATCATTTTGGTTGATTTAAATGTGATTTGTAAGTAATTTTATGGAAATTTAGATCCTTCCACAAGTAATAGTTATTGTCATGTTGTTTTCAGAGGCTGTGCCTTAATGGTTTGCTGAAATATCATTAAGGTCACGATGGTTTCTGTTTTCCGCCACAAGGTTCTTACTACCACGAATATCTTTCTTTCTATTGGCAAACCCACCAAACGCCTTTTAAGCCATCAGTTAGTGGTGGATGACCCAAATCATAAAGTTGCAAGTTCTCTCTGTGATTCCCTCCGTAAAGGCTTGAATTGGGACTCCTTGAGCAGAAAATATGATTCAGCAAGTTTGGATGATCCTATTATTGAGAAAGTACTTCTTGAGTTCAAGGAACCCATTGAGGCAAAACGAGCTCTGAACTTCTTTCATTGGGTTGCACATAACAATAAGCTTGGCCATGGACTTAAGCATTACTGCATCACCATTCATATTTTAGCCTGTGCACGTTTAGTAAATGATGCCCGCAGTTTGTTAGAATCCATTTTGCTGAGAAATGATGAGATTGAGGTTAATAGTTCTTTGAGATTTCATATTGTTGATATGCTTCTGGATACTTACAAGATAACCAATTCGTGTCCATTTGTGTTTGACTTGTTGGTGCAATCTTATAGCAAGTTAAGGATGTATAATGCTGCCTTTGATGTTTGTTGTTACTTGGATGAGTGTGGATTCTCTTTGAGTCTCGTCACCTTCAACACTTTGCTTCATGTCATACAAAAATCACCAGATGGCAGCAATCTGATATGGGAGGTTTATGGCCATATGATTCAGAAAAGAACAAACCCAAATGATGCAACAGTAAGAATAATGATCAATGCTTTGTGTAAGGCAGGAGAGCTGCAGAAATATATGGACATAGTTGTTAGAATTCATGGCAAAGGGTGCTCTCCAATGGTGGCTGTGAACACTAGTTTGGTTTTGAGGATGTTAGGGGAGGGGAGAATTGAGAAAGGACTTGTTTTACTGAAAAGGCTGTTACAGAATAAGCTGCTGCTTGATGATGTTTCTTACTCATTGGTTGTTTATGCTAGACTAAGATGTGGAGAACTAAGCTTGGCACGAGAGGTGTATGAACAAATGCTGAGTAGTGGTTTTCTTCCCAACTCATTTGTTTATACTCTTTTTATTGGAGGCTATTGTGAGGAGGGAATGGTTGAAGAGGCACTGAAATTGATGGATGAAATGGTAAACATGGATCTAAAGCCATATGATGATACTTATAACTATCTTATAATGGCTTGTGCTAATATAGGGGCCTTAGTGGACAGTTATCGATTTTGTGAAGAAATGTCCGAAAAAGGTTTGCTCCCTGGCACTACAGCTTTTAATGAGATGGTAGGAAAGCTATGTCAATCAGGAAATATGAAGCAGGCCAATGATATGTTAACTGTTTTGATGGAGAAAGGGTATTTGCCCGATGAAACAACATTTCTTCATCTGATTGATGGCTACGGAAGTGAGAGCAACTTTCAGGAGGTTCTGAAATTATACTATGAAATGGAATTTAGGTCACTGTCTCCTGGATTACCAATTTTTACATCACTGATCAAGACTTTGTGTAAATGCAGAAAGCTGGATAAAGCAGATAAGTATCTGACCATCATGAAAAAACAGTCACTTAACCCAACCATGTGCATCTATGAATCACTGATATCTGCTCACCTTGAAAATGGTAATAAAGAAAGGGCTCATCTTCTTTACAAAGAGATGATTCAGATTAAGGCTTAATCAGCCAGTGGCCCCTTAGAATATATTCTGAAGATCCCAATTCATAAAAAATTTGATTGTTTTAATATTTCATGTCTTGCTAAAATGGAGGATGCTAAGAATATGCAAACTCATCAACATCTTTTGTCTTCCTCTGCTCATTTATGCATACTGGAAGCAGAAAATATTGGCAGGCTCATCACAGGCTTTTTCCACATGCAAATATCAAATTATACGACTGAGACCTGAATTTTCATGTGCCCTGGCTCTTAGTGCCTGTCAAGGACGTTAACAGATAGTATCTGTGGTTTTTTCGCTCATCTTTTCAAGAGACGGATGGAATGTGTTGTATACTTGTATGAACAATAAAGATTGCAGTTAGTGTTTGTGATCAAAGAATTGCTCATTGGGCCCAGATAGTGAAGTTTATAAGAGGTATTTCACTTGCATAATTTAGATATCTCAATATCTGTCATTGTCAAGCATTAACTGTTTTCTTCCGCATGTTGCAAGTCAATATGATAGATTCATGCCTATCACATCATTTGGCAAATCATACTATATATTATAGTACTTTCTCCTATTATATATTTATTAAGGAGCATGTGGTGGCAATGATCTTTGGGTGTAGGTGCCTTTTATCAAATATGTCGGTTTAACTTAGATGATCAAATGAAAGGATATGATAGTGAAAGTGACACCAAACTGGCAATCACATCAGTTTGACATTGAGGACTATATGTTGAGGTGAAGTCCTGGACTTCAGGTCTCGTATTTTGTTCTTACTGGTTTCAAACAACTGTACATGTTTACAAATATTTGAAAAGAATTGTTTTCATTGTCGGATGTGCTTGGATGACACTCTATATGAGGCTCTGTACATGTATGAGTCATTGTGCTTTTTAAATTCTACAACGTTGCTGTAATTGTGGTTTGAATGATGAAACTTTTTTTTCCCCTCTGCTCTTAAGTAGAATTTTAAATGTCTTCAGCTTTTCTCCCTTTCCCCCCACCCCTCTTTTACACTAAATGCTGATTCGATTTAAACTTGTGACTATGCTATATGAAAAAGGAAGAAATACATTGCTGTGAGTTTCCTTGTGTGTTCGGTGACTTCGGTCATTCCAAGCATTTTCTCCATACCTTAAAACTTATGCTACAAAGGATGGGAATTCATAATAATCATTAATCAGTATCTATGATTGGTAGTTGGTCTGTTTTTGTCAGTGATATCCAGTTCTATCTCCTTCTTTTATATCAAGCTCCCGGGCTTAATCTTAGCTAACATAGAGAAAAAAAAAAAAAAGCTAACGTAGAGAAATGTGTTATTTTTACATGTGTATCAGTGTATTACACCATTCAAAGCATAATTTCTCATATTATATATCCTGAAATACTATGCTGCAGTGAATGGCAAGATTCATGATTAATAGTATCCAAGCTATGTTGTTTGCTTGCTTGTTCAGTTAACTAACATACTTTTTTTGTGATGAATTCAGATTTCGGGTTTTAAAATCACACTTCACTAGCAATAATCCAATTCTAATTTTTGCTGTCCAGCAGGGGAGGTCGGAATTAAAATAATACCCTGTAAAGTTTTGTTGCTGCGCCAACCCAGAGCAAAAGACATTATACTGGTCAAGTGGTCAGCATTAGTGGGCTTTCAGGTTCCAGGTAAAATTTTTAAAATCTTGGTTCCTCATCCTTATTTTCCATTTATGTGTGCCCTTGTTATATTTGACCTTAATCATGATTTACTTTTTGGCTATGCATCTGTTTTTTTGAGCTGAAACTTTTTCTACCCTTTTATTATATTTAAAAATTTAATTAATATCTTTGTTAAATCTCATAATTTTTATTTTCTATTTCACCGTCCAGCTTGACTAACGATCTAAATGACTACATGCATCAAATCTGAGGCACCGATTTCATCTTTATTCTGCTTTTGCGTTTGCTTTCTCTTTAGATTATTTTGATGGTAATCTATCAACCACCAAAGAATTCTTCTTTTGCATATATCAGACAAGTAATCATACTCTTTGAAGCTTTTTTAAAAACATACCTGTAAATTTAGAATATACAGAGAATATAGCTGTGGGACAAAATCTAATAATATGTTGTGTTTTTGTTGAATATTCTCTTAAAGTACATGTTACATGTACATGCTCCAAGAGTTGACCACTTCAATGCAAGTAGCCATCTAGTAAACAATGCTGCATGCAACTACGAAATTAGATCTGGTTGTATAGTCCGAAGATGTAGACTGGGAAAATAATACACTTTTGAGTTAGTTTTGTATCAATAAGAAAAGAGAATAGATTGCATGTTTTCATTTTTTGCCAGTAGTTTTTTTTTTTTTAATTACGATTGCATTTAATTGGCCTGTATTTCATCGATTTATTCTAGCATTAGCTCTCATCATTGACTTTGTCATTGCAATTTCTTTTATTTTCATATATGGATCTAATGGATCATAGAATATGAGACCACTACTCACATAATTTGGAATGATTGAGAGTGGGGGATAGCTCAGTTGGTTAGAGCATTCCTACGGGTTTCAGGGGATCAATCTTGGGATTGATTATCATCATCCGCCTTTGTGACTCTCTGAACACATATATAAAAATAAAAAAATAAATAAGAATAAAAATAAAAATGGATGATTAAGCAGTTAAGCTTGCTTCTGTATCAGAAACTGTAAGTCTAATATTCAGGGAGGAGATGTAACTGGTCCTTGAACACCTTCCTTAGTCTTTACATACAGGGATTTTAATGCACCCAGAGAAATTAATCTGTTTCATTAGAGTCCAGATATTTCCATCAAAGGATGGAGATTTTGCTAATAGATATCTGTAAGAAGCTGGTTCATAATCTTGATAAATGTAATTAAATTCGTGTCAAGTAGAAAGAAGTTGCCATTGATATCAACATTTCTTTGAGGTTTTCTCCTTCCATATGATGAATGTTTAACTGTGAACAAGTTGCTTAATTCTCTTACTATACAAGTTCATTATTTGATGCCAGATGTTGCAGACTTGCAGAAAACTGAACAGTCACATTAACCTTGTATTATTCTTGCTTCCATCCGACTGTTAAGCCTTGTTAGCAGGATTTAGAACTGATGTTAACTTTTATCGGTGTTTCAGTCAATCAAGAGTCAGGACAAAAGAGAATTGGTTAAGTGGTTTAACTGCTGCCCTTACAATATTCAGTTTGCTAGTGGCAATGTAAAAAACAACTTGCAAAGTACAATTCTTCAGCCATCATAATCGACTTATCCTTTGTGCATCATGTGGCCATGTGTGTTTTTTTTCGGAGGGGACCATTTGAATATGATATAGTAGAAGTTTGCGAGGAGGTAATTGATCTTTCGCTAGTTAAGGTTACTTATTGTATGAAGCTATTTGACTTCTGCATAAACAATACCGGAGTACTGTACTTTTTGGTGAAGTTAAAAGAGCCACTATGGACAAAATGTAGACAGGATTCAATCTCATGTTTTCGGCACTGTCTCCCCAATATGTCAACTATCTAAAGTATCGACGAGGGTGCGAATTACATGACTACATCGAATAAGGTGAAACCCTTGTCAACTAAATATACCAAATATTACTCAGTTATCTAGTCCGATTATTTATGTATATTCACATATTGTATTCTTTTAATGCCGATTGTCATTGAACCGTAAGAGTGCCAGTTTACAGGACAGGTAATAACTTACAATTGACCAAATCGAATACAATACACGGTTATAGTGCTCTACTTCTCTTGCAGCTAAGCCATTAATGTATTTCCAAATTAAAGGTCAATTGCCAACTTTTCTCACTTAATGCATACGTGCGGACGCATAAATGTGATCACCTCTAGTCCACCCTGCCACAGGCAATTGGACACCGGCAAAAAACCGGAAATTTTAGGGTCTTAAACGCAATATTTCAACCCAAAATCTAACATAAATCAAAAACTAACTTGAACTAAAACTTGACCCTATTTAAAATCGACCGATTTAGCATGTCTTGGTAGGAGCCACTTATAGATATTGAAAATTTGTTAAAATGATAATTTCTAATTTATCAAATTTTGTCTCCTAGATCCAAACAAGCTTAGATTGATTGTGATTTAATTTACATAAAATGACGACATAGGATATAATAATATACATACAAATACTTCATAGGATACGAAATTCTCAAATTCCAATTGCTAATTTGCGTCACCAGAGCTTACGTTACAAAGTAGCCAGTTGAACAAATTTCATCATAGGATTAGATTTTTAAAATTAAGTTTGGGGTGTTTTAGTTTGCCAACCTGGAATTATAAGACTAAAAGTTAGTCAATTGAAACGGCTTATTTAATTTTCATTTCATATTCTAGATGTACCTGTTTAACAACACTTGGTTTTCATTCTTTATGTCCTGTTTTAGGTCTTACGCATGTTTTTGACCACAATTTTAATTTCTTGTCCTAAAATTAATTGGCTAGGGTCCAAGCGATCCTCAATCATCAAATTTTTGCTGGATTTTAGCTGTGATTTATTTTTAATCTATCATAGATTAGTCAATATCGATCAATTGTCTAACAAATTTTATTCAGACAAAAAGATAAACCGATAGTCGTATGTGTTAGTGAACCGTTGCTCCATCTAAGAAGTATCAAGCAATTTCGTCTGTTATAGTTTATGTTAAAGCTCTGTAATCAAATAACGTTACCTATTATTTTAATTGGACGTTATTTCAATGTATAACACGTATGTAATTAAGTATTCAAGTATTGATCTTTGGGTATGTGACATGCTTATGTTTAGGAATCTAATTGCTAGAATTACAAAAAATGAAGAAATTCAAGCACAAAAAGTTCATTTTTGTGATATTTTATTAACAAAGAATGGTATATCTATATAGTATTAATTATCTTCCATTTGTGTATTTTGTACATTGGCATTTGCAAATGTATGCTAAAAATCACTAATTAATCTGCTGTACAGCAAAATTAAAGAGACTAAACACCCTATTAATTAACTGCAAAAAGAATGTGGTATGAACTATTAATATGATCATCTTAAAATGGCCTTTTAAGATCCTTAAAATCCATGGATTCAATGCACTCTAACTTATCTCTAAAAAGATTTAGGAGCTTCAATAATTTAGTAACCTTCTCCTTAACCCTCTCATTAATATTCCAACCAACTTGTAAAATCAGCAAAAGCTTTTGAAATGCACCAACTTGTAGAGCTTCAACAATAACACCTCCATCTTCCCTTTCCTCATTCTCACACAACCTATAAAGGACGGAGACCGAGAACTCGGTCGCTAACTCGGAGATCCTTAGTATCTTCTTAACCACCACAGGTATTGCTAGTGCTTGAGTGTAGGCCGCCTCACGGCCTTTGTCACTTCGACAAAGGCCATCGAGGACCCCGAGTGCCTTCTCACAAACGCTCTTCTCAGCATCTACTAGAATGTCTAGGACTAATGAGACTAAACCCATGTCTATGAACCTTTCTATGATCACATTCTTGCTTGAAAAATCATGAGTTGATATGATCATATGGTATATTACAACCAATGATGCTTTGGTAGAAGCTGGACAAATTGGCTCTTTGATTAGCTTGACCAACCCTTCCATAGCTCCTTCCATTGTAACCAATGATTCAACCACTTTCTCGTGATCTTTTGAGCTCGAAACGAGTTCTTTAAGGATCATAACCGCGTTTCTTATCCCAGATAAACCTCCGCGTCTTAAAAACCACACCAAACGCCCTAGGGAGTTTGGTGACTTTAGACTCACCAGTGCTTGTGAGTCTAAGGGGGTTATAGATGTAAGAATACTCATAATATCTTCCAAGAGTGAAATGACGGTTTCGCCCTCGCTATCCGCGAAAGCTTGGAATGCAAGGGACAAGGTCTTACTAGCCCCATTCCCTACAATGCACCTCTTATTCCTATCACTCTCCTTCAAAGCCTTGCTTACTTTACCCACTAGGTCTTTACACTCTTGTGGGGTCCGCGACGTCGAGATCCTCTCCAAGATGGTCCCCACCTCATCTGAGCTTATCGGAATCCGAGGCGTGGGGATCCGTTCTATCCCTTGGGATCGATTCTCGACACACCAGTCTTGGATCATCCTTCGAATAGTATGGTTTGGGATAGGCTCAAGTGTCCTTAAGACTTGATTAGTCATAGGACATGTTACATTACCTGCCTCAATCCATTTCTCTATATTTTCGCGGTCATACGATATTCCTGTCGATAAAGTCACCGGATCCTTCATCAAATCTAGAGATATCGGACACCGGAAATGATTCGGAACAATCAACTCCGTCGGCTTCCTCTTCCCCCCGCCTTGATCACCCCCGGCCGCCCCTCGGCTCGCTCTCTTCCTTCTCCATGAAGAAATCATTTTGTACTGGTAAATATGTTTTAATAATATGATCAAATTAAAGTTATGTAAGTGTTTAATACTACTGGTATGTTTTTGGTGAATATAAGATGACAAATTATGTTTTGAATGAATGAAGTTTGTTGCAAAGACAAAGTATATATATATGGGGTAGGTATAATATAAAGTTTATGTTATATATTTATACGCGGTACAAAAGGTCAAAAACCATATTATAAAAATAATAATAACGACCGAAGACCCAACAATATAGGTTATACAGTATAATAAAAACGTTGTAATAAGTTCAAACAAAGGAGGAGGAGAAGTAGAGAAGTATTGAAGTTTGACCGTTGAAAGTTGAAAAGGTAAGAAAGAAAGAAAAGGTCAAAGAAGCCGTTGATTTGTTTTTAAATTAAAAGTAGGGACATATATTTTGATTAGTATTAAATAATTATGAAATTGGATTTTGTAGAATTAGAATAAATCAACGTCAATAGCCGCAGCGTAGGGGGTCGGTGCATGGAATTGGATTTTTATGTCAAAAGTCTCGTCTAAACATCATACGGTTTGTATCACGTTATCATGAATTTTTTTTGTACCCGATATTAACCGTCTTAATTGAAAAACTTAACCTCAATATTGTATTAAATAATGCTTATAAACTTATCCATTCCGATCGATAGTATATAGTGTATATAAACCGATTATATGCTTTAATCATCAGCTTAAACTTTTGGTTGAGTAGGTTGTCTAACATGATATCAGAGCCAACGTGACACAAAAATCACATGTTTAAACCTCATCCTCCCCTTCCTTTCAAAGTGGAATATTAAACGTGTTTTTGGTTGAGTACTTGAGTTGTCTCTAACATATTCATTCGTTGTTTTACTCATTAAATGTAGATACATGGATTAGTAAATTTTTGAGACTATGAATGTTACAGGTAAAATTTGAATTAAGTAGTTAGGTTGGAGTGAATGAAAATAAGAGGATTAATATATGTAGAAAATAGAGTTTGCACAATATAGAATAAAGTAGGAAAAAAATAGTAAACAAAAAAGTGTGTTAAACAAATATATGGTAGGAAAGTTTGTTTCAAATTAGGCCTAACAGGCTAACATGCTTAGTTGTGAGCCTCTAAAATTTTAAGTTGAAAATTCCTTAATGATGTTGGATAAATTCTTGTGGTTACAACTTTGGCTAAATTGACTCGTGTTTGAATTGATATGTACTCCGTAATACTTGTATAATACGAAAGATGTCGTATTTTTTTGGATTTCTCACAGGTCCTCCAGGCCCGAGTTAGCGGGATAGGCACTTTGGGAGTGGGGGGGAAGGGTAAGGGAATTCCCACCCCAAAGTGCCTCTAGTGGGGATTGAACCCCCAACTTTAAGGTTGCAAGATACAAACCCTTTCCAATAGACCAAGCTTAGCTTGTTAAGAAGGACGTCGTATATGAATTAGCTTAATAGGTCCATTGGCCTTTAATGTATATTACGGACTTATCTTAGTTGTAAATGGCTTTTTTTTTTGTTTCTAACAAAGTTGCTAAATGAACTTGATAATTCTTTCATGAATTTATATTTAATTAGTAGTTAGATGGTACATGTAAAATAAAATTCATGGTAATCAAAGGCTGAGACTGAGTAAGTGAGTAATTTCTATGTGAGCCAAGTTTTACTTTTGGTGATAACATATTTTTATAATAATAAATTAGATATACATAAAATTTTCGTTTTGTTCTTATTTTGAATCATCTTTCTCACACTAAAACTAATGAATGGTAAAAATCACCAAGAATAGTATACATCATCAAGAGTAATAATAGTCCAAAATCTAATTATGGAAAATCTTAAAAAATTTAGGGTCGTGCTTTCTTGCAAATTTTATGTTATTTATTTATTTGTTTTTTTTTTAATTTTTTTTATGTCACTGTTATTATGATTGTCACTTTCTCTTATGAAACAAATAAGTGAAGGACCCTAAAATTGAGAAATTATAGGATTAATCAACAATTTGATCAATAATCACTACACGGTGTATCACCTTTTTATTTTATTTATTTTTTATTTTTTTATTTTTTTTATCACCCTTCTTATACGGAGTATGGATTGAACTCTCTTAGATAACAATATACTTTTAACAATGTCATTTGATGATACTTTTATTAAGGGAGAGGGTATAGCTCGAAAGAGATGATCCTAAGCTTTGCCCAATTGTTGTACAATATTAGACAAAAACCACATACCAAGTAAAGAATTTAATAAATGTTAAAGGTTTTTCAATAATATAGACTTGCGTGACATTCTTATTAATATAATCAAACCTAATGTATTGATATGATAATGTATGGTATGAGTCTATCATGCATCTTATCCAATTTAGATTGTTTCATTATATATTAGGAAGTACATTTTCACCGTTTTTTTTTACTTGCAAGACATCCTTAAGTTGCTCACTTGTAAATTGTAATTAAAAGTAAACAAACGAATTCATCAAAATAATTTTTACATAAAAAATAAAGAAGGTTAGCTGTACAAAGGAAGTACTCATAATCTCATACTTCGTAATAATTATGTGCAATGGGAAAGAATCTAAGAATAATGTATTATTATAGCCAAGTACAAATTAAATCTTAAGATTGTACGTAAATTCCTAATAAAATAAAAAAATATTGATGTTGACAAATAGAATTCTAAAGCTACAAATCTTGAGTTAGCAGCAGTAGAAGATAAGCATAAACTATTGTATTCGGATAGTATTCGTCGTTTCTTTCGGCGTGACGCGCATGGAACACGCAAGCAAGCAATCTTACACGAACACTTTGCTTTTGTTGCTCATCTCTTACCAAGTTACCAATTCTTTGTACTCATATATAATAAAGACAATTTATTCATTCAATTATTTATTTACTTAATTATACACGTTATCAGTCAATTTAATCATATTAATTCAAATTACCGTGTGGAGAAGGGGGTTTAGAATTTGTGGGTTTCATTCACACAGTTTGCTTTGATTTTTTTTATTTGGAAATGAAATTCAACCAATTCATATGGTAAGTTTTACAAATAACATTTTGTCATGAAACAAAGCATGTTCAACTTAAACTGAATAACACGGTGTAACTTTCTATTGTGAAATTTTATGCATGGAAAAATAAATTTACGTCTTTATTCTTTTCATCATTATTCTCATATTGACCACGTACTCATGAGAACGAAGTATTAAAATTTCATAATACAGTACATATATTTCAGTATAATTTAAAGACTACTATTTATTATTATTTTAAAAAATACAAACAATTTTAGGCACATAGTTTTAAGCAATAAGTTGCTGAAATATTAGCAATTATTATTTATTAATAAGTGGATGTGATAGACGATAGTGAGATACTTTTATAACAATAATAAGGTCTTTTTTAAATAAAAAATATTCAAAGTTAATCCGAAAATGATAAAAAGAAAAGGTGTTTAAATTATTATGAAATGTATGGAGTAATATTTTATCTTAAACAAAGGCGCTATGTTCAATTTGAATAACATAGTGTAATGCACTAGGGATTTGTTAAACATCGCCCACAAATTACTACATAAAGCCCACAAAATATACTTGGTTTGACAATTTTGCCCATTTGTGAAATCTTACAAAAAACGAAAAATTATGACATCAAAAAATCAAATTAAAAAAGACACTTGGTTTGACACTTTTGGTCATTTGTGAAATCTTACCAAAAACGAAAAATTCTGACATCGAAAAATCGAATTGAAAAAGACACTTGGTTTGACACTTTTGCCCATTTGTGAAATCTTACCAAAAACAAAAAATTCTGACATCGAAAAATGTGGAGCCGTATTGGGTCGAGGGACGCCGAAAAGCCGTCGTCGTCGCATTAAATGAGGTAAATCATCGTCGGCGGCGTGAGCATGGACCACCACCGTCATGGTTGGGGCGCCTGGCTAGGACGCCGGTGCCATGGCGGTGGCGCCTGGCTAGGACGCCGGCACCGTGGCGGTGGCGCCTGGCCAGGACGCCGGAACCGTGGTGGTGGCTTCCAGGCTAGGCGCCACTCTCACGGTCCTGGCGTCCTGGCCAGGTGCCACTCCCACCGTGCCGGCGTCCTGGCCAGGCGCCACTGCCATGGTAGTGGTGGTCCAGCCAGGCGCCACTGCCTTTTTTTTTTTTAATTTTTTTGTTTTTTTTTTGTTTATAAATTTGATAAATTGAAATTGTTAAAAAAAAGAAAATGTTTTATTTGAAATTATGTTTTAAATATTTGTTAATAAATTTATTTTTTAATTTTTTATGTGGAAATTAGATTTTTAATTTGTTTGTTTGTTTGTTTTTTTTTAATTTTTTTTATATAAATTTGATATCCCTAAATTTAAATTGTAAAAAAAAAATGTATAACTTGAAATTATGTTTTACATATTTGCTGATAAATTTATTTTATAATTTTGTATGTGGAAATTACATTTGCGTTAATAATTTACAAAAAAATTAATTATGTTTTAATTTTGTTTGTGTATGAATACTTTTACACATAATTATATTTTAATTTTGTATGTGTATGAATACTTTTATAAATGATTGTGTTTTAATTTTGTATGTGTATGAATACTGTTATAACATAATTATGTTTTGAATTTTGTGTTAATTTACGCTTTACATAATTATATGTATTTAAATATAATATCTAACTGATGCAGGATTATGGTGGAGACAGAAATGATTACAGTGAGATATTTGTACATGATGGTCCCTTCGAAGATGCTCAACAAGTAATCCTGGGCACCGTGCCGTGCCGGGCCGCCGCGGGCCGTGCCTGGCGGGCCGCGGGCTGGTTCGTGCCGTGCCGGTCGTGCCGGCGGGCCCAGGATTTCGTGCCGTGCCGTGCCGGCCATTTTCACAGGCCAGCCCACGGCACGGCACGGCCCTCGTGCCTGGCGGGCTCGTGCCGTGCCGGCCACGTGCCGGGCTGCGGGCTGGTGCAGTTTTCATTTTTTTTTTTTTTTTTTTTTTTTAATGACAACATTATTAATTAATAAGTTTATAATGTATATAAGTTATAAAATTATAATTATAAGTTTTATAAGGTAACTTATAAGTTTATAACTTATAAGTTATAAGTTATTAAGTTATGAATTTTATAATTATAAGTTGAATATTTATGTTTTATAATTTGTATATTCAATATTTATATTTATATATTTACTTTATACTATTACTTTAAAATTTAATGTTTATGATTTATTAGTAATTGGTATAATTTTATTTTTTTTTAATATGAATTTACAAATTGTAACAAAACGGGGAAAAAAGGCAAATTGGACTTTGGATGTGAATAATGCGTACTTTATATTATTATTACTTAAGTTGAGAAAATTGTACAATGATAACAATGATAAAAATCATACAATGATGGTATTAAACAAAAATTGGAAAATGATAAAATTGATATTTTTAAAATCGTACAATATACAATAATTGTCTATTCTTCTTCTCCTTCTTCTTGCTCGTCTTCGTCTTCGTCTTCGTCTTCGTCTTCGTCTTCGCCTTCGCCTTCAAGGTCATCGGCTAGTTGCATAGATTGGGAACTAGCCGAACCCGAACCGGAAGCGGAGGTTCCTTCTTCGTTGTCGTTGTGGTCGTAAGAACGGTCTTGTGAGCGATTTTCCGCATCCAACCAATCTTTGAAACACACGCACATTTCTAGTGTTTCGGGTTTTAGACTTGTTCTTCTATCGTCTAAAACCCTTCCGGATGCGCTGAAAGCTCGTTCGGAGGCGACGGAGGAAACTTGGATAACAAGAATGTCTCGTGCCATTGCCACCAAAGTTGGATGCTTCGAGCTTTGTTGTTTCCACCATGCAAGGAGGTCGAGGCTGTTTATCTCATCGTCGTCCATGCCTTTGGTGAAGTCGTAACTCAGGTACATCAGCAACTCCGAGACGTCGCTTTGCGTTCTCCTGATTGATGAATCACCTGAAAACCTTGAAATCAAGTTAGTAGCTTGTGAAAATAAATGTTTGGCCTTCTTACTTACGTTTTTAGATGGTTGGGAAGGCCCTGAGCGAGGAACGGTGCCATATTTGGCTTCATAGACTCTATATAAAGCAAAAAACTGATCCTTCACATTAGTCTTATAGTTTTCTACATCATCGTCAAGAAACATGCATTGAAAGTAAATGTCAACTAACATAAATGTGTTTTCATACTTTTTCCTAGGATCTAATATGGAAGCAAAAATATAAATCAAAGGAATCTGACTATAATATTTACGCCACTTTTTTTCCATTGCTGGAAGATACTGATCATAATCACTTTGATCGCGATGATCAGCGAAAAGTTGGGCGAGTAAGCATGCATTAGAAAGAAAGTTTTGAGCACAAGGATTGTAAACAGTAGAAAAACAATACGTCATGTTATATAATAACTGTAAAAATTGCATATATCTTTCACAGTTATTCCAATCATCATCATACAAAGCATTTTGTGGAAATTTTTGGTTGTAAAATAATGTTAACGGGCCCTTGTACTCAATTGCCTTTGTTAACATGTCATAGGTGGAATTCCACCTAGTTGGGCAATCGGTTCTAATTTTTATTACCCTTATCTTTTGTTGTTTTAGAAAACTCTTCCATTCTTGGTATCTCATGTTAGAGCTATTAATAGACATAATAGCATCTCTGATTTTGCTGTAGTATGGGCCAATTGCCCGAACTCCATCCTGTACACATAAGTTAAGTACATGGCAAACACATCTAGTATGAAGAGCTTCACCGTCTAATAGTACATCGGTTAAGTTTTGTTTGATAAGATTAGCTGTGTATGTCATAGAGGTTGCATTATCAAAAGTCATAGACATCATTTTATCTCGAAGGTTGTATTCGTCTATTGCTTGCATTAAATGGTGAGCAATGTTAATGCCGGTGTGTGGGTATTCCAGCATTTTGAAATGTATTATTCTTTTTTGTAACATCCATTGATCATCTACCCAATGGCAAGTCACACATAAATAGTGATATTTATAACCACTATCCCAAGAATCGGCTGTTAAAGATACTCTACAGTTAAGGTTACTCAATTCGGCTTGTAACCGGACTTTGTACTCTAGGAAATTTTTCATTGCTGCGGAACGAACGGTTTTCCTAGAGATTCTTTTATGTTGGGGTTGTAGTGCTTTGTTAATGTAGGTGTTGAATGCGTCACTTTCCGAGAAAAGAAAAGGTTGTTCGGCGTGTACTATCATTTTTCCTAGTTCATCCCTATCCCTCTCATAGTTGTATGTAAAGCCGTATGGATGGAATTGGGAAATTTTGGGCTGGGTTGGATCACTAGCTGGTTTTGCACAAGCTTTCATGTGTCTAGATAAGTGTCCCGTCCCGTTTTTGGTAACTGCCGTGAATACACTATTACATGTTTTACATTTTGCCCATTGTTCACCATCTTTACTTAGGACAAAATAACGCCATACCTCACTCCTTCGGTTTTTCAAAAGTAGCATCTCAGTTTCGGTTAACCATTCATGATGTGTGTATTGGTTAGTAGGGGGACTAGTGGGAGTGGCAGTAGAAGGGGTAGAACCGGAGGGAATTCGGGTACTTTCTTGGCTACCTTGGCTAGAACAATAGTTTTGTTGATTACCGATATAATTAGGTGGAAATTGGTATGGTGGTAGTGGAAATTGGTTTAGTGGTGGTGCTGGAAATCCCGACGTATTATATGGCTCATAGCCCGGGGGGAAGTAAATGGGGTCATTGGTTTGACTCGTAATTTGGGGGCTCGTTGTATTTGGTGGTTCCCTAGAACTACTACTACGGATAAGTCGGCCTTTCCCCCTAGACCTAGATGATGGGTTGTTCGATGCCATAATTAACAATTAATTTTTTAATAAAAAGTGATTAACTATAATAATAATAATTAATAACAACAATTTTAACAATAAAAATATCAATAATAATAATTAATAACAACAACTATAACAATAACAATAACAACAAAAATAAATAATAACAACAATTGTAACAATAATAATAATTAATAGGATATTTTGGATTTTAACACCTTACAAAAGGCTGAAAATGTTTTTTAACACCCCCCAAAAAAAAACTTTTATTTTAACACCTCCCAAAAATATAAAAGTTGGAAGTTAACACCAAAATCCATCTTCCGTTAACAGAACTGTTAGTGGGGCCCACCCCAACGGATATATTTTTAAAAGATCTGTATATAAGAACCATTCTTCCACGATTCTTGCACGATATATAAGAACCATTCTTGCACGATTCTCCCCCAATGAACGAAATCGTTGTTCTTATTGAATAGCAGCAGCGCATTGCATTGTTGCACGATACTTGAAACAATTCTTTCACGATTCTTCCACGATTTTTGAGAAGAGGAACAGATTGAAGCTGCTGAAACAGGTGAGTGCGGTCAATTGTTCGGTTGTTTGGTAATTATGGTTTAAATTCTCTTCAATTATTATTTGCAATTGTTTCGTACTCAGATTAATGGTTGGATTATGTTATGTACGCATCTAAATGCCCAATTGCGAAATTAGGGTTCGTCAGAAATTGAATTTGGGGCTTTTCGTATTATGAAATTAAAAATGAATTTTGTTGCTGTCAATGTTAATTCGTCAGTGTACAAATCTGTAAATGTGACTGTCGATCTAAAATTGATGCAGATTATGTCGTTTGTTAGCTCTTCCCCTCCTGAGGCCAGAAAATGTAAGTGTGGTGTGCCAATGGCCAAGCTCACTAGCTGGACAAGGGAGAATCCAGGCAGGAAGTTCATATCATGTAAGTTTTATGACCCAATAACAGAAACAAGGGGTTGCAAAGCTTTCGAATGGGTTGATCAACCTGATGGAACAGATTGGCAAACAGGGGTTATCAACAACCTGTTGTTGGATAAGAAGCTGCTAAAGGGTGAAGTTAATGAATTGAAAAGGGAAGTTGATGAAATCAGTGGCCAAAGGAGGTGCCTACTTAATGAAGTTGATAATTTGAAGATGAGATGCAAGGCCTTGAACGCTGACAGGAAGAGAATGAACAGGGAGTGCAATGAAGGGAAGGTGTCTTCAATCAGCTGTTTTGGTTGGGTGGGCATGGCCATTTGTATAGGTTTGTCAATGGGTGTAATTTTCCTAATGGCTAGGGGTGTGTAATAGTAAGCTGTATTAAGTAGTTATAATTTCTTGTAATGACTTGAAGTGTTATAAATATGTCTTTTAATCAACCTATTTATGCCTTGTCTAAGTTCCTATTTATGCCTTGTCTTTTAATCAACCTATTTAAACATGTGAAACATTAAAACATGGGAAATATGTGAAACACTAAGATAGTTCAAGTACAGGTTGACAAAAGAACCTTACTTCAACATGTTTCAATGGCAATCAAAGCCATGCAACCATTACAATTCAATATCTAATTGTTCAAATTTGTTAAGGGAAGCCACTAAAAAACTAGCAAGTTACATAACCAGTCATGAGTACATAATAAAAGTTTGAAATTGTTCAACAGACATAATGTTTGATATCCAGCATGAGTACATCACTGAGTAAGGTTGTTGAGGGATTGCAGCCTGGCCCTTGTTACAACACCTGTGGCTGTTGTAGGCTGACTTGAGGAAGACCTTGTCTTTCTTTTTGGTTGGCTTGAGGCAGGCTGACTTGAGGAAGGCTGAGCTGAGGATGGCTGACTAGAGGATGGCTGAGCTGAGGAATGCTTAGCTGAGGAAGACTGTGGCTGTGGGCGCTTGCTGAATGGCAGACAACCTTCTTGCTCTTGAGGAAACTTTTTGTTTCCTATGCTGTTTGGTCCAGCCCCAATTGCACTCTATGACATGCATATAAAAATAAAAAGTCAATGGAAAAGACACATACATATATAAAACAAAGGGGGAGTTGGTGTAATGCTTGTGTTACCTTTTTAGCAGCCCTAATCTCTTTCTTCTTCCTCTCCTCCACCATCCAAGGAGTGTTCAGTGGGGGTCTGCCTGCTGACTTTATCAGCTCTGTAGCTGGTGCAGCAGGTACTTTGCAAGTCTTGGCATAATGCCTATATCCCCCACAGTTGCTGCATTGCTTCTTCCTCTTGGTACTTGCCTGACCACCTGAAGAAGAACATTCTCCTGGCTCAAGCTTCCTTTTTTTGCTCTTTGGTCTCCCAGGTTGCACCTTAACAGAAGGGGGTAGTGGTTCCCTCATTCTGACTCTCTCCCAGTGCTTTGGGCCAGGCATTGGTTGGACAGCTGGTTCATAAGCAGACCTGTATGTGTCCATGGTATAGTATGGGTCAACAACAGCCTCTATGTCACCCCTCATATCCAATATGCAGGCATAAGCATGAACACATGGAATGCCAGTGAGTTCCCAATGGTAACATGTGCAGGTCTCCTTGTCCAAATCAACCAACACCTGGTCATCCTTCAGCTGCACCTCAAATGTATTCCCTCTGGATGGCTGCACCACACAGGACCTAGCCACAAAGTCTATCCTCCCCAGAACATGCCTCACATATGGCACTAAGTTGTGTGTAATTGTTTTTGAATCCTCCCACTTTTCATTATTCCTGTTCATAATATACCTCCTCATCCATTCCATTTGGGTGAGGATAGGTTTATCTCTGGCAGGCCTAATGACTGCATTGAAAGTCTCACACATGTTGTTCAACAACATGTTGGACTTGCAGTTTGGTGTGAATGCATGTCTAGACCAATGGTGGGGAGGAATGTTGATTAAATACTCATATGCCTCTTCATCGAGGAATTTGATAGACTCCATGGCAATTTCATGCTCAAACTGACATATAAAAGCATACCAGAAATCACACCAAGCATATACAAGCTAACCAATATAAAAACACACCAACAGTCATATAAAAGCATAGGCTAGCTTCAACAATCAATAAACTTACAATGGTGGTGGCCCTAGCTGCTCTCCAAAACAGCTCCTTAAAGGTTGATCCAGTGAAGTTGAGCTTGAAGTTAGCCCAAATATGCCTCACACAAAACCTTTGCTCAGCTTTGGGAATAACATCAGCCATTGCTTTAATCAAACCCTACCAAATGCAGACAAAAGTATAATCATCAGTCAATCACATACATACACATGAAAACTTAGAAATTGAACCTAAATAGTTAAGAGGGAAACAGAAGCATTACCTTTTGCCTGTCAGACATGATGGTCAGCCCAGCTCCTTGATCATGTGTGAACATTGACATAAGGGATTCCAAGAACCAACCCCAAGTTTCCTGGTTTTCAATCTCCACTGTGGCCCAAGCTAGAGGAAACAAGTTGTTATTCCCATCCTTAGCAACTGCCACCAGAATTTGCCCAGGAAAGGCACCCTTGAGGTGACAACCATCCAACCCTATTAAAGGCCTACAACCCTTTGCAAATCCATCTCTCAATGGCCTTAAACAGATGAACATCCTCATGAACAATGGTGGCTCTGGCCTGTCAATACCATCAACAACAACATTGCACCCTGAACCAGGGTTGTACTTCATCACAGCTTTCCCATAATCCCACACCCTAGCATACTGCTCCCTAGCTGAACCAAATATCAGTAGTTTTGCCCTACACCTAGCTAGCCATGCCTTATAGTAACTCACATCAACTCCTAAATCATTCAAAATCCTAGCCCTAATCTCCTTAATTCTCCAACCAGGGTTACTCCTAAACTCTTCTAAATACCTCTCTGCTATGTATTCAGCAGTAAGCATCTTGTTCTTCTTTACTCTGAAGCAGGAATGGTCTAAATTCAAGGTTTTGATTTGCCAAGTTTGCTGCTTAACAAGTTTTGATGCAAACACCTTGAACTGACACTTTACCCCCCCCACACATGTACAAGCAGGCATTCTACAAGTGTAGCTATTGAACTCACAGCCACATCTATATCTACACTGAACTGTAATCCTTTTACTGTCATTATGCAAGTAGTAGAACTCATACCTGTTTTGAATGGCATGAAGTCTTAAGGCCCTCCTCAAGACTGAAGCATTACTGAATTTCTGATTTAACTTCAACTTGATTGGGTTGTCAAAGTCCACATCAGCATTAAACCAAGGAGCATAGTCCTGTTCCTCATCAGATCCACACAAACTCCTTGAATCATCTGAATCAGCATCACTTTCTGGATTCACCTTCGGTTTTCCAACATCCAAATCATTTCTCAACTCTACTCTCTTATCTTTGCCAACCCTGTCATCTACTGCACTCTCCAAACCTTTCCTAAGGCTCTTGTTCACTTTGGCCAAGATCTCCTTTGACCCTTCAATATACCATTCCTCATCCCCTTCATCAAATTCTTCTTCACCAGGTTCCCAATCTTGTCCCTCATCACTCAAATCTGAACTTGAATAACCAGATCCTTCACATCCATCATCCTTTTCTTCATCAAACCTCAACACTTTAGCATTAGCTGAGGCTTTCCTAGGTGGACTCTCCTCCCTTTGTTCAGTTTCTGTCTTCTTAAACCTAGGGCTCCTCCTAATAGTCGATGTATTTGAACTTTCTACCTTCTTATCCTTTTTTTTTGTCTTTGCAGGATTGGGTTGGGCCTCTTGTATGGGCTGACTAGGAGCTTCTGTTGTTACAAAAACCTCAACATACCCCTCTTCATTTACTGTCTCCAAAAGGCCCTTAACCTCTTCACTGTTAACTAGTTCCCTTTTCCCAGTGTTAAAGGTTTTCCCCTTCTGCCTATACCAACAGCTGTAATGCATAGGCACATCCATATCACCATTAACAAAACCATGAATTGCAGCTGTTCTAATCAAATGCACATCCAACTTAGATACTTGAACCTTCCTCTTCCAGTAACACCAACCACCACACCAACACAGCAGCTGCCTGTTTTTGGTTACTCTTTTAGGGACAAAAGCACCTCCCACTCTAAGGCAGATGTCAACCAAACTATCCTTGTCACCCATTATCTACCCACCAGTGAAAAACATATAAAACATATTAAAAGCCATGTAACTATACATGCACAATACGAATAAACAAATCCATCACAGCCACACAAACAAACACATAAAAAAATTGAAAATAAACATATACAAGCCAATGTAGGTGCTCAGTAACATAAATTAATCAACAAACCACACTTGCTAGTTTAATTAACAATAAACCACCTTAATTAATCTCTACTTTCAATTACGAAATCCAATTAACCTAAGTCGCATAGTCAGTTACAGAAATTGATTTATCAAGGCTTTCCTACTGTGGTCCCAAAATTTACCCTAATTACCCAATTATTGCAAGGTTTACAGCAATGAAGCACCAGTAATTGACGAAATTGCTATCAAAGGAGAGCAATTTTACCTTATTTTCTGTGAATTTCAAGCGGCTTTCGCACTTTTGTAGTTGAAGAAGATGATGAAGAAACCCTCCTGAGCTTATCTTCTCCAACGTTGACACCACCCTACACTCCACTTCTCAGCCAAGATCTCCTTTGGTTCAAAAGCGAAATCAATGAAGGTTCAGAAAGAATTCAATGCAGAAGGTTGCTGCGAATTCAATGAAGAAAGAAGTTTCGTGTTTTGCTGGGTGAAAATTGAAGTTCAAGCCAATTTGTGGGACCCACGTTAAATTTCCGTGACGGAAATCGTTAACTGGTGTTAACTTCCAACTTTTATATTTTTGGGAGGTGTTAAAATAAAAGTTTTTTTTTGGGGGGTGTTAAAAAACATTTTCAGCCTTTTGTAAGGTGTTAAAATCCAAAATATCCTAATTAATAACAACAACAATAACAATTAACAACAATAATAATTAAACAAGATTATTCTAATAATAACAATAAGACAATAATAAATTTAAGATTAGTTTAGATCTTACAACCGTGCTTCAACGCTCCACTAATTACGATTACGAACTTTTTAATTTTTTCCGATATTAGGAAAATAATTAGAGAATTTAAGAGAATAATTAGAGAATTTAAGAAAATAAGGATTATTAGAGATTTAGAGAATATAAGAGATAAGAAGAAGAGATTGTGATTTTGTGATTTGGGAATGAAATGGAGGTGAGTATTTATAGAATTTTTGGCAAAAAACTAGCCGTTTATAGCCGTTTAACTAGCCGTTTGCCCGCGGGCCGTGCCTGCGGGCCAGCACGGCGGGCCTTGCCCGTGCTCGTGCCGGGCCGTGCCTGGGAATTCTCCACCGTGTCCGTGGCACGGCCCGTGGCACGGAAGTCGAACTTCGTGCCGTGCCGTGCTTGACTTCGGGCCGTGCCGGGCTGCTCCGAACGGCGGGCCGTGCCGGGCGGCACGCGGGCCAACCCGGCCCGTGCCCAGGTTTATCAACAAGCGATTGATTGGGCTAAACAGGTTGCAATTACTTCTGGTTTTTGCTTGGTAGTAACAAGTCATAAATCTCAACGGGATGGTAGAATTGATCGCATTTTGAGATGCGACCATTATCGCAAAAGAGAAGAAAGAGATTTCAGTACAGCCACTCGGTTTGATACAATGCGGAAAAGTTGTGGGTGTGAGTTTAGAGTAAAGGTTCGGCAACTAGAGAGTCGTGAAGGGTTACTCCAAATGGGGGTATCACAACCATGAGATGATAGTATATGAAGTGGGTCATCGACAGTTGAGCGGCTTAAGTCCTGCTGCAAAACTGGTTGTCAAAGAAATGAGTGATGCTCAAGTGAAACCTGCTAAAATATTAGCATCTGTGCTAGAGAAATTTCCTGAAGACCAGCCAAACCGAAGACACATCTACAACGTCAGACAACAATTGAGGTTTGAACGGTCAGAGGGAAGGAACCCTATATAGCAGCTTCTACACCAGGCACAAGCACGTGGTTACCTGTTCTGGTATGATTCTGATGAAGATACAGTGGAGGTGACTCATCTATTTCTTGTGCATCCTGATTGTGCTGATATGATCAAGTCTTGGCCATCTGTGATTTTGATCGATTCAACGTACAAGACAAACAAGTACAGGTTCCCACTGGTTGAGATGATTGGGATGACTCCAACGAACCAGAACTTTCTGATTGGTCATGCAGTTATCAAGGATGAGACGGCTGCGAGTTATTATTGGGTCTTGGAGAAGCTGAGAAACTACATCGGCCCTAATGTTCAGCCATCAGCCATCGTCAGTGATTGTGATGGAGGTCTCTTTGCCCCCATAGCAGAGCTGTTTCGAGAATTGAAGCACTTATTATGCACATGGCACATCAACAACTGTGTGAAAGTGAAAGCCTACAACCTTTTCAACAAGAATTTGGAAAGTGTAGAGAGATTGGTAAATGGTAAGTGGCGGAAGATCCTGCAAGCTATCACAGAGGCAGAGTACGATCGAGCCTTGGCTAACTTTAGGGATTCGTACCAATGGTGTCCGACACTGATAAAATATGTGATGCAGCAGTGGGTACCTCACAGGGAAAAGTTTGTCAAATATTGGACAAACCAAGTACTTCATTTTGGAAACACTACAACATGCAGAGTTGAGAGTGCTCATAGAGCTACGAAGGACTGGACTGATTCTTCCACCGCTGCTTTGGATACACTGTTCGAGGGAATAAACAAGGCAATTGAAACTCAGAATAACAGCATCAAGAACTCTCTAGAGGACTCTAGGCGGCGACATGGTATGATGTATAGCCATTTCATATTTAAGATTCTACATGGGCGTGTGTCACACTACTGCTTGGGGTTGATTCTGATTGAGCACAACAAGATGAGGGAGTTGGCGAATGAAGTTGATGTTCGGTGTGGATGTGCTACATCAGTAACTCATGGATTACCTTGCGCATGCACCATTCACCGCAAAATTATCCAAGATAGGACGTCGTTACATGTTGATCAGGGTTCATCCATTATGGCGGACGCTCGTTATTGGTGCGTTGTATCATGACCGGATCCATCAATGGAACACCCTAGCAGCTTTTTAGTTTTTCATTGGTACACTATTTCTATGTAAAAAGATAATGTCAAATGTTATATAATAAAATGATAATTTCAAATGTTAAAAACTAAAACGATAATTTCAAATGTTAAAAACTAAAACGATAATTTTAAATGTTAAAAACTAAAATGATTGTATTAAATTTCTGAAAACTACAAAGATAATGTCTTACTTCACAAACTAATATGATAATGTAAAAAATGTTCAATAAACAAAATGCCAAAAACATCAGTAATCCCTCTTTGCCGCCGACTCCCAATGCGCAAGGGTCTGTTCCAACTCATCAACAACAACTCTCCCTGCTGTACTCATGTTGTCCTTCTCTAGGGAAAGTTTTTGCACGCCTTGCATTATCTTTCCCATCCACTACACACAACAACAAATAAAACATGAAATTGAATAACGATATATAAAACTATAAAAAAACGCAACTATAAATTTTTGTTCAGACATACCGCATCTACGGCAGTTCGCGGTGGCATATCATGATCAGCGGCGTTGTCGCCATGAGCGAGGTCTCTAATCAACCTCGGGTGCGAATACCGCTTGCACCATTCCATGTAGTGCTGGTCACACATGGGAGGCACCCCAGTAGGCGGCCTCTACAGCTCCGCAGTCCATAAGCGGGCAACCATCGGGAACTGCTCCCACGTGGCAATCATGCTATCCGACCACTGGACGATGTACTCCTTCGACGATGCAGATCGAACCACCTTACTCGTCCATGCCGGTGGAAGAGGGACAACTTGGACGAATCCAAGCTGGCGAAGACAGCGCTGGGGCATGTACGCCTCCACGATCTCACGATACTGTATGAGTCCCGTGTAGAGGGTCCTGGGTACCCTATTTACTAGGGTTCTGGTCGAAAGGCATCTAGTTCACCTGCACAAAATTTTTCAAATTAGTAAGATTCATATTATAAATGCATTACAGTACAAATTTAGAAATAATTTATACACTTTAACTCTAAGGGGGACATCCTATCAAGCAATAACCGTATCGATCGGAGGCGGTCAACGGACTTCTTCTCCAACCGCGGACTCCACGCACAGGCACGGGGCATCCCATCACCAATAGGAACCGGGTCACGGTGTGGTCGAAATGCAGGAAAATACTCGTATATCCAGGTTTGCAATAAAGTCAGACATCCAGTGATACCTGCCGCGTCAGCCCGACTCGAAAATCCTAATTGTCGATACAGATACGCCAACGTAGCTGACCCCCAAGAAAACTGACCAACACTGTCGGGCTCACACGCATCAACTATGTCGCGTGGCCTAAGCTTGTTTCCGCTCTTATCCGGAAACAAGGTACACCCGAGGAGAAGAAAAACATAAGCAGCTAGCTGTGCATCGTGCGTCCTACGAGCACCGGGGTGCAAACAACGCTGCAAACGGATGCGATCTTCACACCGTCGTGGTCCCAGACACCAAGCGCCCCGATGTACAGCGCAGCCCTATCCACCGCCAACAGCTCCGTTAGCAAATCTGCATGATCCGCATCAGTCACAACAAAAAGGCGTTTACCCTCTGCGCGAATCCCAAGAATGGCCTCGACGTCATGCAACATGATCGTCATCTCACCGAATGGAAGGTGGAAAGAGTTCATATCCGGCTGCCATCGCTCAACGAAAGTCGTGATCAGCGTCCAATCAATCTTATCGTGCATGGTGGCAGGAAGGTGATTCGCCCCAAAGCCCTATAGTCGGTCGAACATCTCGCTCTCCACCGGCCAAGCCTTAGCCCATCTACTCAAAACGCTACAAGTCTTTTCCCAAGTTTGGCATTTCAAAATGCCCGTCACCAAACCCCTCTCCTGGTCCTCTCAAATACGGGTAGCTATGTGTCCTAGAAAGCTAGGAATCACACTCCCGTCTACAGGCCCCCCAGGCACCGCACCCTTAACCACCCAAGAATCATTAACGGCCCTCGACCGTTTTCTGCTTGCTTCAGACACGGTGGACGCAGATGATGTGCCAGATCTACTCACAAACCTACCATCCCAACCCTTACGCACATCTACCCTATGCGTCTCGTACATGCCATCTAGCCTATGACTGAATGGACCGTAATCATCATATGGTTCACTCCCATCGTGTCCACATCCTCATATGCGACCTCCTCCTCTTCCTCATCATCATCATCATCTTCATCCTCATCCCGATGGTGAACCCGTTCTCTACGAGCCGAGGCCGAAATACCACGGGATCTAAGATGTTTGGGCCCCGAGCTCTCCACCGAGTAGTTTCCACTTCTAATAAGGTCTAGATTTTTCCCCGCACCATGGCGAAAATGCGACACCTTCAAAAAATTATAAAATGTATACACATTAAAAAAATTATAAGAAAAATAACTACCAAAAACTAAATCAAATGAACTAAAAAAATACTAGCAAAGTAACCTAAAAAAGAAATTAACAGAACACTTAAAATAAATTACAGAATAAGATATACACAAACAAAGAAAAAAAAACCAACACATACAAAATTTATATAAACATAAAAGAAAAATTAAAAAAAATAAACTAAACGAAAATATATCAACTAAACAGAAAAACATACTAACAAATTGCAATAACAAATATAAAAAAAAAAATATACAAAACAAACATACAAAGAAATGTAAAGGAAGTATAAACGTAAAAAAAATACAACAAAATTGAAAAAAATTTAAAAAAAACATAAAACACAAACAAAATTTTAATTTCAAAAAAAAAATTACTGAAAAAAACAAAAATAAAAAAAATTATGATTTTCAAAAAAAATAAACAAAATAAAGAAAATCTGATTTTAAAAAAAACCCTTAAAAAACAAAAAACCAAAAAAAAATAATTCTAATTTAAAAAAAGATTACTTAAAAAAACAAAAAACAAATTTTTTTTTCCGATTTTCAAATTTTTTTTTTTCTGATTTTCATAAAAAAAAAAAAAAAAAAACTGATTTTAAAAAAAAAAAACAAAAAGGGGGGGGGGGGCGCATGGGTTTCACGCCACGCCGGTGGTGGCGGCGCCAGATCCAGACGCCAGACCCGTGGCGGCTGCGTCCAACCCAGACGCCATGGTCGTGGTTCCGACGTCTGCTTCTGGCGCCACCACCACCGCCGTGGCGTCCTCTCCATGCGCCGCCACCACCACACGACGGTTTTTAATTTTTTTTTTAATGGAAAAAAACCTACCTTTCCACCGTGAGACCTCCTTCCCTCTGCCGCCGCCGCCACTAATTCCTTGCCTTGTCGCCTCGACATTGCCGTACTTTGAATTTTTTTTAAAAAAAACGTAGAATGAAAGTGGGTGAGATTTTTAATTTGGGTGATGAGAGAGTGTTTTTTTTTTGTCAAGGGCAATACTATCAATTCAATGGAAATTTGTGGGCTTTAGTTGGTAATTTGTAGGCGATGTTTAGCAATCCTCATGCACTAATGCTCAACGCGGGTACTTTGCTCTTCGCTTTTTAGAACTACTAGTCTTATGTGCTAGAGATGTTTGAAATCTTTTTAGATACCTAGTCTCATGTAGACCTTAAAGCTTGTATTTATAGCCTAATGAAGCTGTGAATTGGGGGTATGTAATCATGATATGGTTGTTATATTTATAAAATAAAATCGTCCAGATACAATAGTATATGTGAGATTTTTGCAACAATTATTTCTTTCCATAATTTTATTATTATGATTTGCAGACACACCCTATTAGGATTTCTTGGAGAGGTTGTAAAATTAGACCTAGAAAAGTTTTTCTAAGATTACATCCTCTCTGATCTCAATCTTTGGGTTACATACAAAGAATTTTCCAAATTTAGCAGAAGTCTTTGTGATCGTTGAGAAGTTTGAGATCATTTTAAAAAAACCTTCTTAAAACTTGTATAACCCACAAGTTTAATCATTTTATATACTTTTTAATTATTTTTAATTTTTTTTTTTTTTTTTTTTTTTTGTGTGTGTGTTTAGAGAACCACAAAGACGAGTGATGAGAATTGATCCCAAAATCCACTGAAATCGGAAAGGAAACTCTATTCACTTGAGCTATCCTTCACTTTCATATACTTTTTATTGTTCTGTCAATATTTACGTAATAATAATGTTTTAATCTAAACAAGTATCACACACACGAATTCTTCAAAAAAAATAAAAAAGTATCACACACACAAAATATTACTTCGCCTTTGTCATTATTCTTTACAATATCGCTCAATGTGATGTTTAACCTTAGTATACATTGCTTCACATTATAAGGTCAACCAAACTAGGAAAATTACAATATGCTACATATAATTCAGTATGTGTATTAACATCAAATTAAGTAACAATCACATTAATACATGAACTTTTAATATAATTCTGCGTTATGTTTAGCTATCAATGACTCTCTACATTTGTTATTGCTTCGTGTTTTCGTTGAGAAAGAAATCAAACCTTCAGTCCTTCACCTATGTTAGATCAATGACACTAATGATAAACAAACGGAGGTAGTACAATTAATAAGACTGCTAATTATCCTTCACTGCTCTCCCTATTCAGACTGGTAAATGGTAGAGTTGTTCTAAACAGTTTAGTCGATTGCTAATTCAGATTACACGAAAGCCCACTGAAATTCCTCCTCTTCTTCAGGTGAGAAATCATTCTTGATGTTGAATTGCTTTCTTATCTCCTTGGGTGTCTTTCCCTTGATCATATTAGCAACACATTGACAGTTAAATCCAGCAAACTCGATATCCATGTAATTTGCAGCCTGCATTCACACACATAATTAATTTATTTGTACTAGATAAATCAATCATGAATATGTATTAAAAAAACAATTATAAATTTTGAATGATATTAAACATTGAAAATAAAGTACGAGTAATTACAGATAAACTTAATGGCATACGCCAAAGCGGGAGGCCTGGACCTCCGCTCTCTTTATTGCTCCACATTTTACTAGTCGCAATAAAGGGAAATAGACCAGTGTTGGATAGTTGTGGGGTGTATAAAACCAATTTATGAAAATCTGGAAAGCCAATCTCAAAGCATGGTACATCTTTAAAGATTTATTCTATAGTGTAAATGTACATCAGTACATGATGAGTATATGTGTTGTGTCACATGAAAAATTATTTTTAGGATGAAAACTCGTCACTTATGAAATGTTCATAGGATGAGTCTTCTCCTTTTCGTACATATCCAACAAAAGAATTGCATGAATAACAAGGATTTTTTTTGGTTAAAAAAGAATTTAGTAGCCAAATCAACCACCCACATCAAAGAAAAACCTAATTATTTGTATATAAATTTCCAAAAAAAAAAAAAATGAATCATAATCTTAAATTTGCATGGATAGAATAATAGGAAAATCTTAATAACTTTGTGGGATGGAGAGAGTACCTAGTTTAGAGAAATTCTGGCACAGAAGCAATTTAAAGGAAAATGAAGTAATTTCTAGTAATATACTGATTTGATGCATAATCGGTACTAAGAGCATCAGATACAAGCTTTATTTTTCCTTCTTTCTCTTCTTCATCATCCATTATTGCTCTCACCTCACCTCACTTCACTCAAACATTTTGTAGCAAAAACCTTTAAAATAAAGATTGTGTATGTGATACATGGTCTAGAAAAAAACAAAAGTCTTGTATTTATAGCTAAGTAAACTTGTGAGGTGGATGTAATCTTAATATTCTTAATTGTTACATTTATGATATGGAATCATCATGATATTGTAGTATGTGTGAACCAAATAATAAATTTGTGTAAAAATTATTTCCTTCCATATAATTTCAAGATTTTGATTTGCTCACATATATCCTAGTCATATCACATATCTTGTGATGACTTCTCAAAATATTCTTACATTTAGTGGTGGCAAATTTGTGTAAAAATTTGGGCTTGGATCGGGCTGGATCCATTATCCAAGTTGGATCTAATTAAGGTTAGGGTTATTTCGTTGTGTAACTTTGATTTTTTCTTTCTCAAATTAATTAGCTAGCTAGCTAGCTTATTATGGGATATGACCTGAATCAATTTTAGCTACGATATATCTATAGGTTAATTTGGTTAAGGATTAAGAGTTTCGTGACCTTTGGATTAGCCAATTCTATTTCTCGTTGTGTATTATCAACTAATTCTACATAAGCAGCAAGATGATGTCTTAAACTTTTGCATGTATATATTTCCACTTTCATTAAAAATATAACTATCACTGTAATTGTCACTATCATTGACCAATTTGGAAGATCATTTGATGTAGTTGAAATAACAGAATTTTTGGCTGGGCGAAAGCCTAACAGAGCAATGTTGTGTGGACTTTAGTTTACTCACTTTAAATTGAGTATCTGTTTGCTTCCTATTCCTGCGAAAATAAAGAAAGAAACTGTGGACTCTAGTTTACTCACTTTAAATTGAGTATCTGTTTCCTTCCTGTTCCTGCTAGGATTGGAAATTTTTTGAATCATGTTAGTTTTTTCTGGTCTCCTCCACTATCAATTTTTCAGTTACAGATTTTTTGGGATTTAGCCCAAGATTTTCAAATCATTGAGAAATTTGAGTTTTCGATCATAAATTTAAAAAACAAAAACAAACTACCTCTTTGGAAAACTTGTATCTACATATTCTTTTTTATGAGCTGCTGTATTACTTACTATATATATTCTGAATTATCTCTCGCTCTATTAATAATTGCAACAAGTAGGGTTTTTATTTGTCAAACCACAAGTTTGATCATTGATGATACTTTAATACTCTTATCAGAGTATGTTACATAATAGTATTTTTTTTTCCTCGAGGATAAATAACATTCACTATATAAACTTATTCCAATGTTATTTTCTTACAAAAATTTGTTGAATATATATGATGTTCTAGTAACTTAGTTCACAATATTTCACATTACAATAAAACCAAACTAAGAAACCAATAGTATATGGTTCCTTAAATATGATTAATTATGTGTGTAAACATGAAATTAAGGAATAATCAAAATGACGCATGAACATGAAAATAAGGACTATCCGATCGACTATGTGATATCTTTTGCTACAATTCTATGGTCGTTTCAACTTCCTTTGACTTTATATATGTTCACACAGCACATGACATTCCAACAAGATGTTGAAGGTTTATAGCTTCATGTTTTTCTTGTCACAAGAAATTCATCGATCTCCTAGCCTATGCTAGATTAATTAAAGCCTATAAATATAGCGAGTATCCTTTGTGAAATGTACTTATAGAAAATATGACTAATATAAGGTTTAATTAAGACAGTTTCCATTGATACACTTACAATCACATACTCCACAAAGAATAATATTCAATGACTTTGTTTTATAATTAGGCAATGTTGATTTTATTGAATTGTTAATAATGTGCAATCTCACCCATTTTCCGAAAAATCCTTCACTAATTAATTTTGGAGAGCAATATTATTATGCAACATGGTTTACTTTCTTAGAGAAATAGTAAAATTAACTGTCTAAAAGGAAATAATGCATGTATAAAACAATTGGGTAAGCTAGGATACTTACCTCTTCAGCAAAAGATATATATGACTTAGAATTCGTCTTACGAACAGCACCAGGAAGGCTACTAGATGAGTCCTCAATAGCTGTCATAAAAAACCCAAAGTCTAAGACAATGACTCTAATGGAAGATGCTCTTAGTTTTTGTGGAATATTTTCCTTGTGAAACTGTACGTTTATCTAATTATAACAGATGTGATATAATAAATATTGGGAGTCCTTATCACTTAAGATTTATGTATAATTTAAACCACTCTCAATAGAATAATTATCAGATTAGTTATCCCCCTAAAATATAAACTAATTAATATTTGATTTAGGATAGACTTCGGAGGCCACTTAAACTAATTAATATTTGATATAGAGATAGACTTCGGAGGCCACTTAAACTCCAACAGTCATGAAGTATTATATAAACTAATATTATAGAGATAGACTTCGGAGGCCACTTAAACTCCAACAGTCATGAAGTATTATAGTACAATACTATAGTTTGCAAAATGAATGCTCCTTATTAATTTGCTCTTTGAAATTTATAGATTTCAATCAATAGAATTGCACTTTTAAGTCCAGTGATTCATTCTCAGCCTTAAGTTCATTTCAAAATGTTGGAATACAATAGTGTCGGTCAATGCAAAACATGCACTTATTTCTTACTATAACTTAAAACTAGTTAGTGTAAAAATACTTAACGTTCCATATATTTACAAACTCTTGAATTGATTGCATATATGTGGATCAATGTACAAGAGAAAAAAAGTAAATATGCATGGAAAAAAATTAAGTAATATACATTGCTCAGTGAATTAAGGAAAGATAAACGAAATTTATCATTGCCATAAGACTATCCTTGCAATTGTGATGACCTTCATTTATGCATAGCAAGTACATTTATTTTTACTCAGTTACATAAGTTATGATAGTTCTAGTATTTACGACATGACTTACTCGAAATTTCCAAATTTTTTAATGATAGTAGAGGATCTAATTGCTTTTTTTGAGATGATAAATCTCCTAATACCTAGCTTCTTACCATACACAATTATAAATTCACATCAGATAGTTAGCGGCCTAGCATTGCCTTGCCATTAATTGCAATGTGCATGGTTCAAAATTAGCAAACAATTAACATACATATATCAGACACAAAGAATCTACTAGTGATTAAGATAATTTCAAAATAAATAAATAAATTTACCGTAATCTAAATTGCTTAGGCAAACATATAGATTAATTAATGGAGAATCAAACAATTAATATATTTTGTCTCATTCAGTTCAAATTACTAATTCTTAATTCATTGGGATGAATCAAGACTACAACAAGAAAATTAACCCAATATTTGATGGACATTATGTATTTGATATAAATTAAATTATAAACCGTATATATTCAAAAATTTCTTTTATATATGAAACCAAAATTTTCATGTCACAAACCTTGCATAATAGTGGAGCCTATATATTAGTGGAGTCTATAAATAGTCTAATTAAAGTGTACATATCCTTCGATCACTAAATATGTAAACCTCCACACCTTGCTAGCCTAACTTATATGGTGATCTTAGTACTTATCATACTTATGTTATGGCTAATAATCCAAAGGGAAAGTAGTTAAACTTATTAAGTACCCCTGATTTTGACTTTGGTATCTTCCTATCTTTTGTACGTACTACCTAGTGTTTGAATATTGTTTTTTTTGGTGTTTAGAGAGCCACAAAGGCGGGGTGAGAATCGATCTCAGGATCTCCTGAAATCGAGAAGGAAGTTCTAACCACTTGAGCTATCCCTCACCCTACCTAGAGTTTAAATATTGTGATATTACATATTTCCCTTTTATGCATGTAAGTTTTATAATCCAAATCTATTGTAACAAATTCTTATTTATTTGCACATGTTTTTTTTTTTAAATTTTTTTTAATCACATGAGTATCTTTCTTTATTTTTCTATTATCATCTCTCATTTCAAAGACATTATACTTTAACACGACATAATTGTCACCCAATTAACGCAGTCGACGTTTCAAAGACATCGTTAAACTTCATGGGTATGAAACTCAATGATTCGACATAAAAAAAATGACTACAAGATCATCCAATATGTTTAGATGATAGACAGAAGTCACAGAACAAAAAGGTCTATGAATACCAAGTTACTCACAGACCAAGGACACATCACAAGTTGGCTACAAAGAGTCAACACTAGTTGGAAACAACACATAAAACATCAAGATCTTAATTACTTCTGGTTATTCTTTCTTAGATTACGATTATATCATCAACATTAGGATCGCGAGGATTTCCTTAAATAATATGTGTAATATATTGCAAGCTAATTTGGTTGGCCAACACTATTGATGACATTATTGTAGTCGATCTAGCTCCGATCCGTACTGTAATACATCAACATATACAAATAAAGCCATAAAGGGTTCATAATTTTGTAAATTAAATAGGACAATATATAGGGTTTGTATGAGAAAAAACAAAAAAAATGAAATTTCTACTTAAAGAACATTAATACAACAATCAAACCTTGAAAATTGATTATTCAAACTATAAAAAATGGCAACAAGGTCAGATTGTCGGATAGGATTACAACTAAAGGAAACACGTTTTTCTTATTACTAATTTCTAAATCCTAGAGTTGACGAAATTGCATATTCAACAATAAAGTAAATCTAATTAACGATAAATAATTAATTTGTGCATACATCTCAAAATTGGGCATTTATTCCCGTAGCAGAATACTAATAGACCAAATTCTGCCATTTTTGACAGCCTAATTCAGAGCAATATTATACCCTCTCACATTCCCTTTCCATGTGCTCGATCAGAAAGGGGTATAATGGTTGGTTTTAAGGTAATTAGTGTTTTATATTCTAAGCGAAAGCTAGTAGACGTATGAAACTATAACAATAAAAGAACATACGAAATACAGTAGGTTATAATTATATATTTATATACTCCCAAAGTTCAACTCACTTTATATTTGAGTGATCTCCAATGAACATTTTTGACCATAAATATCGTCGGCTATATATAAGTGAAACTTATAAAAAGTTGATATTTGAAAACTTTATAATAAGGGAAATTTAATAAGATCACTCACGCTAATTTATTTGTATTATATAAATCATAACATGTGGTCAAATTTATTTTATTTTGACCACATGAATAGTAAGTGAGTCGAACTTCAGGAGCGGAGGTAGGATGTCTTGACATTATATAATTTTGACACATTAAATCCTATGTAGGTAATTAATTTGTTTTAGTGGATTCATAAGAGTAGTGGGTTTAGTGAATTATTGTTAGGCATGATCTAATGATCGTGGGATTACTTTCTTACTTACAGTTAGGGGTGGTTATTGGAAGGGTCAGTGTGGGTCGGTGCGGGTCATTAGCGGGGTGGGTCAGTTGCGGGTCATGATGAATATTTAGTGGGTCAGAGTTGGGTCAGGGTCGGTTCAGGGTCGAGGTAAAAGTGAAATGGACCATTAACGGGCCTTTACCCACATACTTTTCATCTGCATAAACAAACTTCTCCTTAAAATCAAATTGAAAATTAAGAAGAAAAAAATATAGAAAAAAGCAAAAAAATTCCATTCTAACCAACTAATATTACATCAAACAAACTAACTAATCTCAAACAATTAATCTGCTAAACATTTCTTACAATTCATGACAATCCAAAAAAAAAAAAGGATACTAGTAGTTTTTTCAATCATTTTTTTCTTTGTTTAGAAATTTCCAGAAAATACGACGATGACGATTCCGATTCGATTTGGCCGAGTCACATTCCGAATCCGACTATGACTCGGACTCCTCCCGCGACCGCACTAGACACCGCCGGCGAAGCAACAGCCGCCGCCGAAAACGAAGATTTCGACGACCGGAGGAAGAAGAAGGTTTCGGAGGAAGAGATAGTGGAGTACCTCGAGAAGAAGGCGCAGAAGAAGGCCATGATAACAAACCTCTTTGATAACAGGAAGCTCTGACTTCAACCAAGAAGACAATGTATGAGGCTTCTTCTCGGAATGTTCTAGACTCTGGAGAACTCTGAGTGCGCTTCAATGGAGGAGAGAGAAAGGTGGGCGAAAGAATAGAGGAGAAGAGAGAGAAAATGGAAGTGTGGGTTGGTTGACCCTTACCATTATTATTGGGCTTTTTATTTTAATTTTTAAATTATTGGGCTATAAAATAAGACCCTATAAAAGCCCTATAAAATAAGACCCTATAAAAGCCATGTCCATAAAAAAAATTAAAGGGTCAAAACCCTTTAATATTAGGCCCGACCCTTTTGCCATTGGGTAACCCTACCCAATAACCAGGCCTACTTACAGTACTATATATTTATATACGTTGTTATGTAGTATGATTGTCAATGCATTGCATACATAAAATGTTGTTCTTACCCCCCTCTCTATTGCATCTCTCTACTTACAATTTCCACATGTTTGTATGAGCAAAATACAATGACAATATATCCCGCCATTCATTCTTTTCAAGGCACACATTTAAAATTGAAACGAAGCTTAACCACAACAAAATAGTCAATCAGAATCCGCAATTCCGCAAGAAAAGAGGAAATGCATAGCAATTAGCAAGCAATTCAAATAAATAAACAATAACTTACAAATATCAAAACTTGTAGGACAATTTAGGCATAACTATATCTGATCTGATCATATCAAAGGAAAGCAAATTACGTAGTATTTCTAATAATAGACAAAGTAAAGATCAAATCTTTAAGGGGTGAAAATATTGATTAAATGGATTATATCAAAAGATAAGATCTTTAATTTGTAAATATATATGGTCTCATATCAAAGAAAGTAGCTTATCAGGAATGATTCCAGATTTAATGTTTTTCTTCGGCATCAAATCAAGCCTGCATCAGAAAAAGAAAGAAATCCAATCAGCGAAAACAAATCCAAAAATCTCGGCCTAGGGCTAAAAATAAAAAACAAATTCAATTTCTTCATATTTCAACATAAGCAATTTGGAAAAAATAAATAAATAAATAGACAAACTAGGAAGACAGAGAAGAAACTTTCACAAACCCTTGTTTAAAGTGCTTGGAAAGGAAACTCGACTAAAGACCAACAACGACTAGTGATATCTCATACACATTTAGATGAAAAGGAGAAAAAAAAAGGTACATAATGGATACTCACAAAGCAGGTACACATGCATAGTGAAGAAACGATTAATAAAATCAGCAATTGTGAAAACAAACAAACACACCAAGATTTTAGGATCTTACTTCTGACCCTTCTTTCTCAGATAATACTTTCCACAAATTGCTTGCTGATCCATCTCAAGAATTTCAGACTTTCTCAAACGAATTTGGCAGGCCAGCAATGTTAACACTCCTTAGTTGCTCTCTCTCCTTACTACATATTGGAAAAAAAGATATTGAATGAAGACACCAAAATATTCAGAATCTTGAAAATTTAACAGGATTAAAAGATATGACTTGTATGAATATGTTATGTCGAGAAAGAAAAAGGCAGAAAAGTTAGAAAAGTATGCATTAAAGAAATGATATCACCTTACTACTTCATCCGTTTCTTTTTATTGACACGTTTTTTTAATCACGTTTGACAATGCACAGATTCAACCATTAATATCATTGATTACCGATAAACAAAAATTATGAAAAGTTGATATTTTGAAAATATATTATGTGACGAATCTAACAAAATCCCACATGATAATATCTTTCATAATGTATAAAGCACAAAATACGGTCAAAGGGAAGTGTGTGAATAGTGCTAAAGTCAAAACATGTTAACTAAAAAAACGGAGGTAGTGAGTATTTCCCAGAGAATTCACAAAAACAAAAAGTAGGTGTTCAACAATCAACACACACAATACTTTCATACTTTCATACTTCCTATGTCTTTGGAAAAAAAAAAAAAACTAGAATAGGAGATATATATGTTCTTGGTGTGCAGAGGGCACCATGAAGAAATTTGTTAAAGCATCAAAAAATTTCTTCCCAGAATTGCATAAAAGAGTTTGCAATGAAAACAATAGAGTAAGAAATTTATGTGGATGAACTTATTGGTTATGTAACTTAGCTAAAGCATAAGAAAAGCTTCCTCTTAGACTACTTGCTTAATTAAAGGAATTTTACAAGGAACAGTTAATAAGAAATGTTTTCATGATCAAATTTCTACACAAACTAGACTTGGGTGAATAAATTAAGCCTCAACTGAATGTTTCATTTCTATTACCTTATTAGAAAGGAGGAAAAAAACCATGCCCCTAAAGACTTGAAGACTATAGGACAGTCCATCTAACAAAACATGGTTTCAAAACATCACCTACCTCAAGCTTGAAATTTTATTCATTCTAATGAAATGAAACATCTAGATACTACTAATATTACATGCCTATAGGATAGACTTAAGACATTTAATGGCACCTTGATAGAAAACTAATACATATATTGGAATAACCAACAACTAACATATATTCAACAGAAGAGCATATATGTGCCCACACGGGCCACATACACACACATTCAATAGAAACAGGATTCTAAACAACATACATGCAAGCAAAAGAAAAAGGAGAGTAATATCTATACTGCTTTTTCATGTGTGTCTTACGACTACCAAGTACAAGGCTTTCAACCAACATTGTTGCTCCTGGATGTGATGGCATACCAGGGATTTTCACATCTGCAGCACTTTGACTTTCCACATCATACCAAATAAGCTTTTGAAGGTCTTGTTCAAGGAGCACTTTAGATCCGTCCTTTGAGTAAGCAATAGGCCTCACATATTCAAAAGGTCCAATACTATCTGGCTGTGAAACTGTGAACAACTTAGACCAAGATTCCACTACACCATACTCTTTCAAGACCCACACTTCACTCCGATTGGAGGGATAATTGACTAGGAGAGATAAGAACTGACCCAAGACTTCGACAGTCAAATGAACTTCACCAGCTGAAATCTTAGGAAGTAACACAGCCTTACAAACTTCCGAACTTAAATCAAATGCAACAATCAATTTGGACCCATTTGAGTCAGGCTTCAAGGTTATCATCCAATGTAAACAGCCACTGACATAAACCCCCCATCCCCTTTTGTAAGAAAGGTAATATTCACGAGGAAAGTCCCGAATCCTTCTCCAAGAGTTTGCCTTCAAACTAAAAACCTTGACTTCACTATCATAAAAGTCAGGATGCTCAGTAGAATACTGAATAACCCTAACCACCTTATAATCATCATTAACAAGGTCATAACCAAAGCCATATATCACGGACTCATATCCATAGGGGATTTTAAGTTTCGAAGCAGGCACTTCCCGGGACTTTCTGGTTACTGGATTATAGATAATTGTACCATTTTTACCATGACTTTCCCCATTTGACAAACACAACAGCCCATTGCAAGAACCCAAAACCTCAGTTCCAATATATCCACATTTCAAAGAATGGTCTATCACAATAGCCTCATTGAGTCCAGGGAAGTGTGCCGAGTAAAGATAACCACCTCTTATGATCAAGACAAGATTAGTGGTATTTTCCAAGGAGTACTGCAGTTGGAGCTTAATGAAATAAGGGTTGTCGATTAAATACTTCCATGATTTAGATACACAACGATAGCATAAAAGAGACTTGACTGGAAGTCTAGACAGTATATCCATGATCAATATCAATGGAAAATCCATAATTTTCACTTAACTTCACCCACCAAAGCAAGAGCTCAACTGAAATATAAGCAAATACAGCCTAAGATAATGTTAAATTTCTAAACAATCAGATGGCAACATAGATAACAACTAAAACCCGAAAATGCAGAGCTTCACCCACCAAAGCAAAAGCTTAACTGGAAGAATAAGCATATACAGCAAAGTGTAAAATTTCCAAACAATCTGATAACATCATAGATAACCAAACATCTCAAAAACTTGAAAATGCGGGAATAAAAAAACTCGAAAACCCTAGTCGATATTGCTTTGAGTAATAACATAGTAAATGCACCAAACATCTCTAAAACCCTAACACTCGAATTTCAATTCATCCCGCCATTCATTCTTTCAAGGCACACATTCAAAATTTAAACGAAAACAAAACAGTCAATAAGAATCCACAATTCCGGCAAGAAAAGAGGAAATGCATAGCAATTAGCAAGCAATTCAACTAAATAAACAATAACTTACTAATCTCAAAACATGCAGGACAATTTAAGCACAATTATATCTGATCATATCAAAGAAAAACAAATTATTTCTAATACTTCGTAATAGATTAAGTAAAGATCAAATCTTTTAGGGGGGAAAATATTGATTAAATGGGTTGATACATCAAAAGATAAGATCATTAATTAGTAAATAAATATGGTCTCATTACTCACCACATTTCTGCTAATTAAAGGAAACAATAAAAAAAAAATCAAAAAATATGAAAAATAAATAATCAAAAGGGGAGAGATTATAAGATTAATACCAGATATAGTACGGAGTGGTTAATTGGTAACTTGATGAGTGAGGAAGACGGTGCAAATGTGGGCGATTCTACTTATTTAGCGAGGGTAAATGTGCAAATGTGACGTGAGTGAGCCTTCATTTCTCATTTTAACTTCTCGTGAATGGTTCGGAATGGTTGGGTTAAATTTTGGTTTAATTTTGGTTCGCTTGTTTGTGAGTCAAGCTCGACTGCTCGAGTTTAATATTTATACAAAGTACTACGTAGTAGTTCAGATAATACTATACTCCGTAGTGTGTAAATTGTAAAGTCGCTAAATTTTAGAAAAATATAATGCGTATGTATTTCCCAAATGCCTAAAATTATCAATTGAATGACAAACAAGATTTCTGAAGTATTCGTTATCAAGACGAGAGCTTGATTTTGGGTTCTATGAAGAACTTACCAATCCGATCTTAGAATTGTAAATTTGTAATTTTTAAATTCGAGAATGAAAGTTGTGAATTTAATCTACGGCTATTTCATCAAATGCCACTAAACACTTTAATAATTCACCAAATGTCATCGGGGTTTTCAAAATTCACCAAATGTCACTGACAAACAGTATAATGTCATGTCATGCCATTAATGAGGTATGCCCGTTAGTTCTCCGTTACTGGGATTCTTAATTCATCAAATGCCACTAACTAATTTAAAATTTTCATGAAATACCATTACTTATGTAAATTATTACACAATATACCTCTAAACTAATGAGTTATAACGGCTAGTTAGTTTCTCCATTTTTTGAATTTTTTTGGGGTAAACAAGCCGTTACACCCAATTTCTTGTATAAATGTGACATTAAGAATACACATAGCAGCCCTTTATTTGCATAATCATGAGTTTGATATTAAACACATCCTCCTCAATACATGAGTATGCATATGTAAGAGTTCCAAACAAATTTTGCAATTGTGGTAGAAAATATGCAATTAGAAGCTCGGAGTCAACATCTAATCCACAAAGGCTTTATTACAAGTGTGACTCATGTAATACTGTAATAGCTTCAAATGGTGCAAAGTTTTCAAGCCAGAAGAAGATCAAAGTAGGGGAAGCTGTTATGATAAGGATGGGTCGGGAGATAGTAATTTGCATGATGAATTGAAGCAATTGAAGCAGCATCAAAATGTTCTCAATTCTGTTATGAAATTAGGTGTAGTGATGTGTGTAATAGTTGTTATTGTAATGATGAAGTGAACTATATTGTAATTGCAATGAAATTGAATAAAGTGGTAAATTGAACATTCATTTAAGCTTAATTCTTCCTGTTTCAATCATGTGCACCAAAAATTTGGTTTCCTGTTCACATCACATCCCCAAAAAATTACAGAGAACATGTCCAAAAAAACACAATAACACAGCACACAGTTGACTATTAATTTTCAAAAACTATATTCCATAAACAATTTTGTTGTGCATTCAAAAGGAGAGGGGTTTGGTGTTCATGCAGCTTTCTTTGCTTTCTTCTTGGTGTTTGAAGAGCTTGCATTGCACATGTGAACATGTCAACATGAGGGTCTAGATCTACCCCCCTTCTTAGGTTTATGGACAGGCATTTGTAGGTTCTGCACTAGAAGATGATATTATAGTAGAAGGTGGTACTGTTTGGGGTGGGGGTGTTGCTTGGGTTGTAGAAGGTTGTGGTGTTGGTGGTGGGGATGTTTCTTGGTTTGGAGAGGGTTGTGGTGTTGGTGGTGGGGATGTTGTTGTGTTTGGAGAAGGTTGTGGTGTATGTGGTGGGGCTGTTGCTGGAATTGGAGAGGGTTTTGGGTTCTGACAGATGCATCAGTAGGAGGTGGTGTTTTGGCTGTAGTTTTCCTTTTCCTAGGTGTCATTTTCTTCCTAACAGTTTTTGTTCTGGGCTGGTTAAGAGGAGATGTGGGTTGAGAATGTTTTGGTGGAGTTGATGCATGGGAACCATTTTTTGGCTGAGAACTTTATTTTGCCTGAGGCTGGGATGGGCCTGGGAAAACCTTATCAACCACTGGAGTGGGAAACACTCTAACATACTCAACTCATGTGTCCTCAGCAACAACCACAGGAACCTCTACAGCAACAGTGTAAGGTTGTTAATCATCAAGCTCCCTATGAGCTTCCTCTTCTTCAGCTAACCTCTTTTTTTTTCATGTCTAACCTATCCCTCTCAGCTTTCTATTTTAACCTTTTATGCCAACTAGCTTCAGCATCCTTAAACACCAAACCAGGACTTTCCCTTTCCTCCAACCATACATCTATTATTTCCTTACCCACATTACACTCCCACATTTTCAACATATCACCATCAACACATAACTCCAGTTTTCTATTAGTTCTAGGTTTGTTAACAAGCAAAGCAAGGTACTTAGGGAGCCACATATTTTGCTTGATAGAGTCCTCAAACGTAAACTCAAAAAAAACCATTAAACTAGTCCGGTTTGTATCATCAACCAACACATCAAAACCACCATCTCTACAATGGACATTCAGCCACACTTTAATTTACTCATCCTATCAACAAAAATTACCAAGTTACTCAACACACACACAATACACATCCACACACACACATGCCAAACAACATAATATTCTAACACTTCACAAAATCTCATTTTAATGAATCAAAATCACAGAAAAGTGTAACCCTAACATACAAAAAAACACATTTGCTACAGTCAAACCCATAATTAAGTAAAATAACATGATTTCAAACTTAACATCACAACATTTAACTCAACCAACCATTCCCTAACCCTAATTCGATTATCAGGAAAAATTAGCAAAACGGTACTCGAATTGAATTGAAGATCGATGGACAAAGTGTAACCTTGCGTGCTAGTTTGGAAGTGTAACAACACTTTTCAAGCTTCGATTGACTACCACTGCTCCCCCTCCTTGCGAACAACGACTTCAGTTCCCCAAAATACAAGCGCAGTTACTACCGATTGCTGATCAAAATTTAGACTTAGAAAAAGCTTCCACCTTGATCGAATTGCAGGGTTGACTGATGAAGACTTTGCATGAAGAACAGTGAAGGGTGAGAGGATGAAGACTTTGACTCCTCAACTTTTAATTATTTAAGTTATTAGGTCAATTTAGGGAGTCAAAAGGCTTTATGACGCCATTAAACACAATAAGGGCAAAATCGTCAATTCACATTAACGGAGAACTAACGGGCAGACCTCATTAATGGCATGATATGACATTATACTGTTTGTCAGTGGCATTTGGTGAATTTTGAAAACCCGATGGCATTTGGTTAATTATTAAAGTGCACAGTGACATTTGGTGAAATAGCCGTTTATTCTAACCAATAAAAGCAATGTTATAATTAAATTCAATGCGAATGTTGGACAACTTAGTTTACAACTCGGTTTTAAGTCATGGTAGAGTTAATTTATACTCTCATTTAACAACTAGTGCAAAGTATTAGTCACTATAATTTTTATTTTATTAGTTTTTGTGCTTAGTAAATCATATTATCTTAATTGTGCGATAATAACACAATATGACAAAGAAAGAAAAAAAAAAAAAAATCCCAATGGAATCAAAGTCTATATCCATTGATAATATAATAAAAATTCTTGGTGTAGTAAGGTTCATTCCCTTAAATTTGGTTTTGTTGAACTCATTCAAGCTTAAGTGCCCCGTCCATTTTAGCTAATTTTTCATAGTAAATCTTATATATATAAAAACTGATTATGTTTAAATTAAATTTTGGGACTATTGTCTAAAGTAGATCATGACTAGATTCAATTGAACCCATATATAGTTAGTCATTCAAAAAGGACCTATAAAATTATCCAACCATATGGTTTGAGACGAGAGTATCTGAGATCCTTTTTTAGAATAAAACCCGATCTAACATGTAATTGACTCAACTCATTTAATTCCAAAACCAAAATTCAACTAGTGAGGTAATTGACTTGACCTAAATCAACCTAATTCATTATAGACTTAGGGTCTGTTTCGATTTACTGTAAACAATTAAACTGAACTAAACTGATTGGGACTGAACTGAACTGAATAGAGCTGAAATGAATTATTTATGAGAGAAGGAAATTAGAAAATGAACTGAACTGAACTGATTGAAGCTGAACTGAAATGAAATTAAGCTGAACAGAACAGACCCTTAATACTAATGAATGAGTTTCATATTTACACAGTGACACAGTGTTATAGTCAATTAGAAGATGTTTGACTCTATATGACCAAAATCTAATTTTGATCCGCTCTTAAGTCTTAACTCCACCCAAACCAAGAACAACTCAATCTGAACTTGTCCACAATATATTTTGTCAGATACCATACATAATTTCACCCGACTAATTCATCACAATAGTTTTTTTTTTTTTTTTTTTTTTATATATACAAACCAACTCATCCCGTCATCCCGATACCCTTTAACTTTCATAAGCATTTTTTATTTTTATTTATTATTATTTATTTTTATTTTTTTAAAATATCACCATTTATAACTTATGAGTAATATACTCCTCATTGAACATAAGCTAATAACATTGCTAGTTGCAAATGCTTATGCTATGCATAAGATTAAATCTGCTGTATAGTACGAAGTACATTCATAAGCATAGCAAGAAATTAATTTCAGGGCTTATGTTAACACAAACAGGTGCAACAATTTAGCAAGGCAGCAAGACATGCTGCGAATTTGTTAGTAAAAATCAGGAAATTCAATCAACCAAAGAACGAGAAAAACATGAGCATAATAACCTAAATTATTCTTGGAATCAATTAAAAAACAAAAAAAAGTATCCAATATTCAAGCAAAAAGGAGATGGCATATCACATGCACATCACATGTGAAAAGTTCAATGCCGCCTAGTTTGGAAGTCTACTTATTTTAACAAAGTTCTTGTTCAAAACCTAAAAAGAAAAAAGATTGTAGTTTTTTTTTAGAGAACATATTGTTCATTCCTTCCAATTCTTCAGAAAACTTTCTTGAATTTAGCAGCTATCCTGCAGAACAACAGAAAGCAGAATCATGCATGAGGCGCAATTAACTGGACATCAAGGAATGTAATGTCAAAGACATAACAGAAGCAAGATTGGCAAAAGAAAAATATACACCTATTCCAGCACAGTAATTTGAGAGTTGAGACGATGGAGAGCAAAGTAAAACTTATTTTCTTTAGAACAGGACCGAATTAAAACTCTAACCTTGGTATCTTTCTTTTTTCAAAGCTTCAACTTGAATCCCTTAGATAAAAAACCATCCATATTTTTCCTGAAAAAAACCAACATAGTCATATTTCAATGAAAAGGGGTACAAGAGCTTTTACATTTGATTATAAGATTGACGAATAAGTTCAGTGTTTCTAAAGCAGGGAGATGATAGAAGTTGTACCTCACTTTATCCTGGCCATTCTGAGATTTGCTCAGTGCTTGCTCATGCTTCTCATGGAAAATTCTAGGAGGGTTACCAATCTGAACAAGACTTCCAGAGCACATCACTGTCTCAAAAGACTTTGGTAGACCTCGGACATTGAGGTATCTGACTTTCTTTTTCACCAAGTTGAACCAGAGAAGCTTTTCATTATCTTGTTCCAACAGAACTTCAGCCCCGTTGTTTGAATATCCCAACGGCTTCAGGTACTTAAAGTTTTTGATTATTTTTGGCTGTGAAATGGTGAAAAGTTTTGTCCATGACTCTGTTCCATATTCAGTCATTAACCAGATGTCTACACTTTGTCGAGGGTAATGACATAGCAAGCTAAGACACCCTTTTAATGATCCCAAACTCAAGTGAAAATCTGTATCAACATAACTTGGCTGTGTCACCACCCTGCATTTCTCAGATCCAATATCAAGAGCTATAAGCAATTTTGAGGTGCTGTACAATTCAGGATTTTGATGTGCCACCCAGTGCAACGCGCCACTAGCAAGAACACCCGAGCATGGATGACAAATGATGTATGGAAACTGTTTAATCTTTCCCCAACACTTGGTTCTCAGGCTATAAGCTTGAATTTCAGAGTGAACACTACCACCACTCAAACTATTGTGCAGCTGCAAAATACAGACTACTTTGTAGTCATCACTACTGGGATCATAGCCAAATCCATGAATCAACCAACACTGCAAAGCGCTAGAAGCATGGAACTGGAAGTTAGAAGAAAGTAAGCTCTCATATTTTCCAGTCCATGGATTCAATAAAGCAATATCTCCATCCTTGTATAAGCAGACCAATCCATTCGAAGAGCCCACAACATCAGTTGATTTTCCAACACTTGGGTGATCAATCTCAACAGCTTTATCAAACAGTTGATAATCTAAAGAAAGAAGTTTTTCCCCACTAAAAATGAGCAACGAGCTACTGTTGGAATTGCTAGACACTTCAAGCTGCATCTTAATAAACTCTGGGTCATTAATGATCTTGTACCATGTTTTGCTGACATACTGAGCCTGCAGAAGGGTCTTAACAGGGAGATAGCGAAGGATATGAGAAACCAACTTCTTAGGAAAGGCTGCAAAGGAATAGATGGATTGACCCAATACCTTCAATTGCCTTGGAATCAGGTTGTTAGGATCAATAAGGCTTGTAGTAAAAACCTCTGAATCAAATGACTCCGGCAGGCCAATGATACTGACATGCCTGATTGTCTTTTTTTTCATGTTAAACCAAACAAGCTTTTTATAGTCAAGATCCAGTAGAACTTCAGTACAATTCTTTGAATATGCCAATGGCTTGATATACTCAAAGGTCCTTATAGGTTTTGGCTGAGTAATGGAAATAAGTTTGCTCCAAGTATTCATCTCATAATCCTTCATCACCCATATATCGACACCACGTCTAGGGTATTGGCAAATTATGCAAAGAGAGCCTCCTAATACCCATAAAGTCCTGTGGAAATATATGTCATCATAATTAGGTTGTGGCACTACTCTGCATTCTTCTAACCCAAGATCAAAGGACAGAATACTTTCATAAATATTATCCGAATCATGATTTTTATTCGCAACCCAATGTAATGCTCCATTTGCAAGGACCCCTGAACAAGGATAACATAGGCTCAAAGGGAAAGATTTGATACTTTTCCAGCATTTGGCTTTCAAACTGTAAACTTGGACTTCAGAGGCAGAAGTATCACTATCAGAATCAGAAATATAATCATCAAAGTAGTCATGACGCCGATTGTTGTTGTACGAGTACATCTCCAAGATCCGAACAACCTTGTAATCATCATTAATAGGAGCATAGCCAAATCCATGGATGAAAGTGGTGAAGCCATTGGAACCCTCTGTAGACTGGTACTTTGTAATGGGTATTTTGTGACATCTTCCAGTTAATGGATTCCAGATAGCGAGGTCTTCATCTTCATTATATAAACAGAGCAAACCATTACATGACCCTAAGACATCAGTCCATCCCTTAGCGCACACTAGGGGATGATTGATCTGTACTGCTTTATTTAGCAGGTTAAAATCAATCAAATGTAGCATCTCCCTTCTAAGAATGAAGTACAAGTTGTCGTTTCTTTTTCCAGCATCTTTAAGATGCATTTTAGCAAACTCGGGGTCATTAATAAGACTATTCCATTCCTTGCAAACATATGTAAGCTGCAAAAGAGTCTCCGCAGGAAGACGAGAGAATATATCAAGTAGCAAAGTTAATGGTAGTGATGATAACTGACTATTGGCCTGTCCCGATTGCTCATTTCTGCAACACATCAACATAATAGTAATAGACAAAGGTCACCAATTAATTAAATAATTGATAAAACCAAAGCTTCAGCATCATTACTGAGGTACATAACTACATATAGCTAAGGAAGTAAACTGAAAAAAGAAAAAAAGATCAATCAATCAATCAAAGCCTTAATCCCATAAGTGGGGTCGGCTTACATGAACCAAATTTGATTATTCCGTGTGATCATCCACAAAAAGAAAAAAAGATGATGCTGAATTTTTTTTAACACAAGTCGATTGATCACTTTTATTTCTCAAACAAACTAGAAACAAGATTGTTCATTTGGCATTAAAATGAAAAACGTGTAGTCAGGATGAGCTTGCAAAGAATGGCACTACCAAAAAGAAAATAGTAGTTTTCCATAAAAAAAAAAACAAATAAAAGAACATTTTTTCTTTTGTCTACTTAATCTATAAATACTTAAGGAACTTAATTAATTTCCCGTTAAACATCAAGAAAACAACTTGTATAGCAACTAGCAAGCATGGCTCTAAGACATCAACAATGGATATGTCTACACCAATTAGCTAAGAATGTCCCTTAACTCATATTTCCTGTTTGTTATTAATATCTTGAACCTATATTAAACTACCATAGTGCAGGCTAATGTATCCGAAAACATTCATTCATGAAAAATAAAAACTTTTATCAGCAACATGTCGGCAAACTTTAATGACGCCTAATTTAAAATAGAAAGCTGGATATAGCCCAGAGTAGACAGCTGTGAAGGGCTAACTTCAAGAAGACGAACACTTAACACTCAGATCCACAAATAATTCCTACTTCCTATTATCCTACTAAACCAAACCATTGCATCAGAGTTGACAATAATTTTTTGGGTGTGCTGCAGATTAATCAATAATAACATAATAACTTTACAATCTTAACTCCTAGGACCTAAGCTATGGTTACACAAATAGACAGAATAAGGAATAATTTGAAATTGTGGAGATCCATCTAGTCTGCTTAAATATTGCTAAATTTGAAACCAATCTCAATGACAATTAGTTATCAACAATACACCATGATTAAGTCAGCTAACAATTTAAATAAATATAAACATGTAGCAAACATGAAAAGCAATTACAGTAATCAATCTCAAGCAACATACATTATTCAAGATAAACATAAAAGGCTACACAAAAAATTCAATGTGGCTACATATACCTCTTCAGAGGAACAAGACTTTCCACTATCATTTGCGCCTCGATTGAATCTGGCATATCAGTAACATTCACTCTCTTGGCTCTTTTAGTCCTCAAATTATACCAAAACAAGCTAGTCATGTCTTTATCAAGCAACACACTCGAACCATCCTTCGACCAAGCTATAGGCCTCACATACTCAAACGAACCTAAAACACTCCCCTGTTGATCAAACGAAAACAACTTTGTCCAAGAACTCTGCACTCCATACTGCTCCATAATCCAAAAATTACTCCTAATAGGAAAATGATTGCACAACAAACCCAAGCACCCGCGGAATACTTCCACATTGATATGACACTCACCACACAATGGCTTAGGCTTCGGCACAAACCTAAGCTTCTCCGAACCCAAATCGAACGCCACGATGTATTTAGAACCATTCGATTCGGGGTTCTTGCTCACCAGTCACCACCCAATGTAAACACCCATTAACATAAACCCCCCATACCCTTTTATAAGAAAGGTAATATTCCTTAGGAAAATCCTTAATCCTTCTCCAAGAATTTTCCTTTAAGCTATAAACCTTCACTTCGCTATCGAAAAAATCCGGGTCACCACAATAGAATTGAATAACCCTAACCAATTTATAATCATCATGAACATGATCATAACCTAACCCATATACTAACCGCTCAATACTCGGAAGGATATCATTCGGGAATTCGATAGGCGAAACGGGAAATTGCCGGTGTTCCTTCGTCGCCGGGTTGTATATAATGGTACCATCCAAACCATCTTCTTCCCCATTCGACAAACAAAGCAATCCATTGCAAGAACCCACAATTTCAGTACCGTAATGATCACATTTCAATGGGTGGTTGATGACAATGGCTTGATTAAGCGCAGGAAATTCCACAGAATAGAGATAACAATCTCGGAAGATGATTGAATGATTAGTGGTGTTTTTCTGGGAATTTTGGAGATGAATTTTGATAAAATATGGACTGTCGATTAGGGTTTTCCATGATTTGGATACGCAACGGAAGCGTAGAAGGGATTTGACTGGTAATTTTGAGAGTATTTTGGATATCAATGGCGTCGGAAGATCCGACATTTTTGCTATTTTGTGAAAAACCCTAAGCTCTGATTTTTTTTTCATTTAAAAAGTTGAAATCTGGTCAAATGATCCTTTTCTCCGGTTTATATGGTTAGGCCGTGACAAATTGAGAAATGAATTAGCCCAATCTGACTTATTTTACCCGATTTTGATTTTATCCACCTGTTTTTTTTGGAAAGTAATTTTATTATCTTTGCATTGAAAAAGTCAAACAGATGGCACTAGAGTATGGTTCTCCTTTATCCCTTACTCCCTCCGTTGTTATATAAAGTGTTCTTTTGAGGTGCATATAGAGTTTTAGGCAAAAGAGTAAAGTAATATTACGTATATAAATGAGTATGGTTAGTAATAAACAATTTTAAAAAGTAAGAGAGAGAAATTAAAATAGGGAATCAATAGATATAATGTGAAAGGAAATAATGTTATAAAATAATAGTGAGGTTACAAGAAAAAGAGAAAATTATACTCCATATAAAATGTAAGTTGGGTTTCTAAATTTGAAAATGGAGCATTGATAAAAACGACCGTTTTTGAGAAGTGAGGTACTTTATACTTTAAAAAATTGGGAGTACCTTCCACACAGCTCAGTTCCGATAGAATTAGATTTTAAGGGATGGTCTATTGCAAGTTTGCAACAGCCTTATAATGAAAATTAAGTATATTGGTAGTCATTATAAGGATGATTACAATAGAAACATCTAACGTATATATGTAATCCAGTGTCGCTGATCAAACTTGGAATTCTTTAGTTTTCCTTTTGAGAGATCGACTTTAATACTAGTACAATATTATTTATTGCTCGGTTGTTGCTAAGAGTTGTAACATAGGTTGTTAATTGTTGACTTAAATTTAAACATACAAATCCCTCTTGTTGTAATTTGTATTAGCAGAAATCTTTGAGCCTTTATGGCGAAACGTACTGCCCTTCTTAAACCCTAAACCATTGGTGTATTCTGGAGTGGACATGTATTCAGACATGTTCTGCCGTCCGGGTCGTCTGCAATGTTTGCAGGAAGTTGTTCCATGGTATCTGCCTTAGAACAACTCCGGATAATAACATCAAAAGCTATAATTGCTCTAAATGCAGGTCAGAATCAGCTTATAAATCTGTTGTTTAATATGCCATGGGGTTGTCTCTGGTGATGGTGTCTAGGGTTAAAGCATATCTGGCGATAAATCATCTTTCCTTTTTGCGAGCAATTACCAATTATTTCTCATGATGTGTTACATGAATATTACATATGTTGGGGATTACACAGAAGGAAATTATGTAGCGCTATATCTCAATGCTTTGGAGCGTCTCCAAGGTTGAAATGTGTGCAAATTAAACTTTTATCTCGAAGAATATAGTATACTGATATAATAGGTAAAGAGTAGTAAACGAAGTTGTGTTTTTTTACATAAAAAGAAGTCATTTTGATGCCTTTAGCAGGGTTTGATTGTCGTAATACTTCTAATAGATGTCAGATTATTTTTTATACAGGATTACAGCAATTGCATATATCAAACCAAAAGAAAGGAAATTTTAATTATATGGTACAGGAAGGAAAACCCAGCTCATAGGTGAGTTATATATATGACAGAAACATCAGCATAAAAACCAACAAACAAACTGAATAAAAAAAAGGCCTTGTTTGATCCCAAAGCTTCAAGTATGCATTGTAGCAGAAGTAGTCATTACTTAGGTGATAATGTGATATGCAATAGTGCAGCATACACAATTTATTTAGGTTTAGGCAGAGTCATAATCACCTCGAATATGGGTTTTGAAGTGTTGCCAATGGAGCCACTTATGTATCCCCCTTCTTCGCAGGCCTTATTCACCAATTTCCCCTTACTCAGCTTGTTGTCAAGAGCTTGCCATATTCCTACCCTCTCTGCCTGCTCATAGTGCCCTGCTTCGCGAATTTCAGTATACACCTATAACAAAATCTTCAACGTTACAAGAGGATTCAATTTCCATTGTAAAATCACTAGCCAAATACCGTCAAAAAAAAAAAAAAAAAAAAAAACAAATCACTAGCCAAATAAGTCAATTGGTGTATACATAGTCCGTTATGCAAGCCAAAAAGCGAGAAAAATAAGGCTAAAGATTAAAGATTATGCTCTGAGTACCCGTACTTATATTTAACAAACTAGCTTGCATGTATTTGGTACGTTTTAGCTGAGCATGTGAATATGTGATCGAGTTGTTCAATTGTTCATTAATATTACACTTAGACAAATTATGTCAATAATATGAAGTAAATACTATACTAGTATATGATAGTAAAAAACTATATACCTGATTGGTGGGGCTTGAAAAAGTGTTAGAAAATCCCATGAACCAGTGTTGCTCCTTGCCTTGATTGTTGAAGGCAGAGTATACAATGCCGGCTCTTGAACTCTTTTCCTGGTTATAGTATTGACCGTGCAAGAACGCACCCCACTGCCCATTCGCAATGATCACCGGGTACGCAGACTAGCAAACACGTCCCTTCCAGTCCAGTCGCATTGTAGATCAGACACATTATGCTCACAACATCGTCCCCAAATCGACACTGCAGCTTCTCCACGTAGTGTCGAGCATCCACGGCTTTGCCCTCGGCGTTCACCTTTTCTAGTGCAACCTTTGCTCGGTCTTGCTGGGTGATCGAGTTCTTGCCTTGATATTCAGGCATCGCTCTCAAGGTTGCCGTGGTAACTGGAGTTCCAAACACGGTTGAGCCCATTTTCTTTAATTTTCAACCTGCAAAGACGTGTTATGTTACAAAAATTATTTCATGTTACAAAAACTTACGAAGTACATACATATATAAATATTTTCTTATACTAGGACTAGTATTAAGATAGGATGAAATAAAAAGATATTATTGTGATATTATATTGTGAATTTGTGATCATATTCTGGAAAATATCTTGTGAAAAGATATATGTTATAGTTTACGGAAGTTAGTCAGATGTAGAGGGAGTATGCCTTACTTAGGCTTTTTTTTATTTTTTATTTTTTTTATTTTTTATTTTTTATCACCAATCTACATATGTCGAATAAAAATGAATTCACTCACGAACACTGAAAATAACAATTGAATATGAGAGTACATATAGAAAGCATTTAAATAAATTTTAGATTTTTATTTTAGGTATTTCTAACATCACACTAAGGGGTCGTTTGGTTTGCACGGGGTAAACAGAATGGAATGAACAAAGGGAATGAAATGGAATAGAATGAAAATCCCTCAAATGTAGTATGTTGTTTGGTTGTAAAAAAACAATGGGAATCACTAGATTCACCACCACCACACCCACACACCCTCACCGCGTTTTCGAAGGTTGTGGTGGCTGGACAGAACCCTAACCCCCATCCCTACCCCTCGCCGCCCATCCCTAACCCCTCGCCCCTCAGACCTAACCCCTCCAACTACACGGTGGTCGACTTAGAAGGGTTTCTAGGGTTGGGGTGGCCTTTTCGAGGAGAGGGGGGGTGTTTTCAAGGGCTATGCGTGGGTGTGGGGAAGGTTTTCCAGGGAGGGAAGGTAGTTTCAAGGGGCGGCGAAGGGTTAGGGAGGGGCGATGACTAGTGAGATGTGGGGATGGCCGAGATTAGGGAATTTTTTCGAGGGAGTTGAGGGGATGGCCGACGAGGGGTGGTGGAGTTGAGGGGATGGCCGGCGAGGGGTGGAGGAGGTGCGACGAAGGGTAGGCGGTGGTGCAGTTTTTTGGTGATGTGTGTAGGTAGGAGGGTGGTGGTATGGTGGTGTGGTGGTGGCCAAGGAATGGAATGGAAATACCTTGGGGGGGGGGGGTGGGGAATGAACTTGGAGGGATTTGGGGGAATGAAGGGGGAAAGGGGAAATGGAAAAGTGGCCTAACAAACAACAACAAAGGGAATGATTCCCGTCAATTCCCATTCTTTTTGTTAAATACCCCCAACCAAACGGCCCCTAAGTATAAGGATTTTACAATTAGACTTTGAGAGAAAACTATTCTAACTTCCTGTTTACCTTTTCTTTTAAGGAAAAAGAAAAATCACTTCATACTGACTATTTAATAGGATTGTCTTTCATTAAGGATTATTCTGATTTCCTAAATGGATAAAATTTTAATTGTATTTTTATGCAAATCTATAAGATTAAACACTATCAAATTATAAATTAGCTATGTCTCGATAAATATCTTATATCAATTTAAAGTTGATAGTAGAAATACATTGCACGAGATTATAGATTATAAACAAATATAATCATATATCACTAATAAATAAAGCCGGTCTCGCAGCCAGGCCACGAGACAGCGACACTTGGTATTCTAGTTTTTCGCCAAGTGTCGCGCCACGTTGGCGAAAACAAGGTATTATTGTGACACATATGATGCTAAATAAGCGAATTTTGGATAGATTTTTTAAGATAAAATTGTTGTATAGAGTTTTATTGTCGATATATTTCTAATATTTTATATATATACACAAAATTAATCATAACTTTTAATAAAAATCTTATATCTCGGTTCTATTTCCATCATCAAATTCGTTTTAAAAAGTTCTTTAAAATAAGATTCATTTATAATACATTAATTTATTTTAAAAATTAATAGTGAATATTTGTAAAAAATACTTTCAGTTCAGTAAAAGTAATTTAAATTCAATAAAAATAATTTCAAGTTAATAATAACATAGGTATATTTAATTATTCAATAAAATAAAGAATATGTAAAAATAAGTTCTAATCAGTTTTTTGTTTGCTAAAAATACTTTCACTTCAATAAAAATAATTTAAGTTCAATAAAAATAATTTCAAGTCAATAATAACATAGATATCTATTTAGAAACAAAACTACAAAAATTACCCTTCTATATAAATTATCAAAAGGGATTATATGACCGTATTTGATATTCATGCCAAAAGTTTATCCTAAATCTTATCAACCATCCGCGCATATATATACCCGAGTTTTTAGAGCGCCACGTAAGATTTTATTTAAAAAACTATTAGAGCGCCACTTAGGATTAATATTTTTAAAACGCTACAATAAGATTTTGCCACGTAAGATTAGTTTTATTTTTTTTATTTTTAAAGCGGTAGGTAGGATTTAATAAAAATAATTGCCACGTAGGATTAATAATTTTAATAAGCTACAAAAGGATTATGCCACATAAGATTAATTTTAGAGCGTCACATAGGAAAATGTTATATTTTAGCCAATTAAAAAAAAAGAATTGCAATTTATTTTAGACACTACTACATTTTTGACCAAATGCAACGGCCTAATAAAGGCTAATACAACGGTATTCTAATTTCCGTTGCAATCGAGTAGGCTATTGCCACGAATTTAACACTAATGTTCTTAGAGGTATAGCTATTGCCACGGCTGTAAAAAACCGTTGCAATAGCCTAGCTATTTTAACAAAAATGAGAGCTATTACAACGGTATGTGTTGTATCGTGAAAAAATATAGAACGAATGAAGCGCGCATTTCTTCCCTCTATTTTTTTCACCAAATATTTTGAACAACACGTGGAAGAATTTGCTTCCCTCTATTCTCAATTCTCACATACAGTACCTTTCAATTCCCTTTTTTCTCCATTTTCCCCATTGTCAATTTCTCACCATTTTCACAGTACCATTTTCCCCATCTTCTCAGATCCTATAGCTTCAATTCTCCAAAAATACTTATAGATTTTGAGACGAAAATCACGAAAAAAATACTCCAAAATTCTTAGAGGAAAATAAGCAAAGAAAAAACGAAGGCGGCACTCCGGCGGTGGTGGCTGAAAGCGGCAGTCAGGCGGTGGTGGCTGATAGCGGCACAGGCGGTCTCAATTTCATCTTGCATGTCCCTTCCTTGAGCTGATTGATCGAAATTCGCTTCAAGGTATTCAACGAATTTTCGTTTTGGGTTAATTAAATTTGAAGTTTTTGCTTTTGTGTTTGGGAATTTGTATGTGATGCCATTGAAGATGAAGTTTCTGCTCTGGTAACTCTTGGAATTAAACGGCTAATGGGTTTTGTTTTGCAAAATTGATTTTTTTATTTTATTATTTTTGAAACCTAGAAGTATTGAATATTGTATTTGAGTAGTCTAATGGGGTTTTTTTGGGGGAATTTCATATAAATGGATATTAAGAAGATATATTGATTTGGGGTGGCTGATTTGGTTCATGGGGTAAGACTTTAGTGATCTAAGTTTTTGACTATTTATTTTTGGGGTGGCCGAAATTTCTTTTTTCATAATTGAATGTGTATACAACTCAGTCTGTTCATCAATCTAGATCAAAACATCCCTTGATTGAATATATAGTTGTATACAAAGTTTTCATTGGTTTTAAAACTCTTAGATTGGTATTCAATGCATACCAAATTCCATTTGCATTCTTCTAACTTTTAATAAAATTTGTAACAAGAAAGGGAAATAGTATAACCTGTTTTAAACTTTTTAGAATACATTTCAAGTATTTGTTTCCTACTTACAATATATCTGAAATTATATCGAGGCCCTCGTAATTGTATTACTATTTTCTAGCGTCTCCACGCCATAGCTTTTGCTGTAAGGTCATTGGGGTATATCCGTGCAGAAAATCCATAGTGTAAATAGTGTAGTCAGATACAGTGGAAAACTTGTCGTGGGCATTTATGGCTGTTTATGACTTTTTTGTTGGGAAGTTTAGAAAATTATGGGTTGTATCTTGTATGAAGATGACATTAGTTTCTTGAATTCATATTTTGTTAGCTGTTTTTGAATCTTATTTTCGTCAATAGTTTGTAGTAGCTACAGAACTTATTTTTGCAAAGTGCAAACTGAGCTAGGCAGAGACTAATTATTAATGATATCACCGTAGTGTGTTTATGTTGCAAATTTGTCTCCAAATTCCATTTGCAATCTTCTAACTTTCAATAAAATTTGTAACAAGAAAGGGAAATAGTATAACCTGTTTTAAACTTTTTAGAATACATTTCAAGTATTTGTTTCCTACTTACAATATATATGAAATTCTTATGTAATTATGCTTTAAGTCTACTTTCCTCTCTGTTTTTTGCGTTTCCTGGCAGTTCTTTTTTGATGTGCTGCTTATGAGAGGCTAATGAATATTATAAGTTATGTTTTCTATATTGATTGTGCTTCTTTTGTCCCATTGTTTTTATTTGTCTTTCATGTAATAGTCAGTAACTTGGATCTCTAAATTGTCAGAAACTATTTATATAGCCAACTTTATTTATAGTTTTTACTCAAGTATATCCAAATGTCCTTCACGTATTTTTATGTTTTCCTTGTTTTTCGTTGCCTATACTCTAGTCTATTTGGTGTGTAATATGTGTCCTCCGTTTATGGTTAAATCTCCATTCATTAGTTACTTGTTCTTGTTTTTGTCTATCCTTCGTTTTGCAATGTCAAACAAGTCAACCCTTATTTGGCTAGTAGTCTTTACTATCCTGACATTGATGGGTTAGGCATTTTTACTCTAATGTGCTATCCTATTTAGTATTTAGTTATAGAAGTCACCCAAAGCCTTTAGATTTAACAGAAATAATTATTGGAAATTACTGTTATTCAATCTTTAGATGTGTATCATTGCATATGTGTGTGTGAATAATAGCTGCACTGAGGGCTTTAAAAGAGGCTTAGAAGGCTGGGTCTGAATACGTAATTCGCATGAGAAGGGTCTGAATACCCAAGCATCAAGGAATTGCTGCTGACTTCAGTCGCGTTTCCCATACTATAGAGCTGGGAAAGGTAATAAGCTGATTAGCTTAGACAAGCCAACAATCTATCTCATATAAGTCTGTACAAATTATAATGGAAACAGAACAAGTAACTTATGCAGATCATGTTTTCTTTTGATTGTCATAGGGTCTCGTACCTTCTTACACATGTCGGTGTTTTCTTGACGCATAAGGTTTACCTTTTCGCATAGCTCCATATTTTCCTGCTGAATGATATTCCCCCTTAAAAAGGAAATGGTAATAGAACTAACATATATAGTAAGATTTTGTTGTCATCTTTTCTGTTAAGAATATAAAAGGAAGGTAATAATCTTGTAAAGGACCTTGTGGTTAAGCTCTCGAATCTCATTTGTAAGGATTTGTTCCTGCATTGGTAGGATGCATTGTTCAGTAAATTAAGACAACTAATTTTCATACTGAAACTGAAGTTAACTAGCTACTTAGACTCTCAAGTAACGAGTTTCTTGCCTTTTTCATACGAACCCCTCGAAGATTCATTTCTAGTTGCTCTTCTAGAGATTGCAGCTCCTCTATGTTTAGACCGGAGAGCTTTTGTCCCATAAGTTGCCTGCCTTATCAGAATGGAAATGAAGTCCCTAAATTAGGGTATATGAACTCTTTGTTTTAGCTACTCTTTTATATATTAATCGAACTACTACACCAAATCATAATTACCTAAATGCCTCTTAAGTTTTCTATTTAAGGCAAGCAGTTTCTGCAAAATATGGTTTATCTTGATTTGTATTGTTTATTTGATGGTGGCTCTTAAAATACTAGAAGAATGATTATACTTTGATATGGGTTCTCCCCTAATATTATCAGTTTAATGCTTTTTAACTTTCCTTGCTAATTACACTTGCCTCTTTTTAATATCTCATTACTTTTTCATTGTTACTAGATTAATGTAAAGTGGGTCATAAATTTGTATGAATATAACTTTGATACTCCTTGCTTATTACACTTGATAAATTTGTCCTTGGCAGTAGAAATACACTAGTTTTAAGTATTCAGATTTTTAGAGTAGTTCTCTTTCTTCCTAGTGGTTGTAAAGCAGATTTTATTGTCAGTTCTTTCTAATTGATTAAAGTAACTCTCTTAATTCTTTGTGAATTGATTAAATGTTTTTACAGTAAAAATTAATTAAAGTAACCCTCTTAATTCTTATCCTAAAGTATGGATAGTGGAACTAAAGAGTGGTGGATGTTTGCCAAATGGAGTGATAAATATGAGCGGGGAGTAGATGAATATGTACAAAAGGCTTTTGCTTTTAAGTCTCAAGGAAATCAAATTTGTTTTCCTTGTGAAAGTTGTCATTATCATTTTTGGCATCATGAAAGTGTTATGAGAGATCACCTTATTTGTAATGGTTTTGTTCCTCGAACGGATAAATTATCAGAGTTAGGGATCAACATTAGCATTGAAAGGGAACAAACTATTTTGGATTATGATGAAGGGTCAAACCCAAATGATTTTAATGATGACATATTAGGGTTGTTGCATGATGCACGTGATGCTTTTACAAATGGGCCAAATGACGAGGCAAAAAAGTTTTTTAAGTTAGTTGAAGAGGGCGAGGAAGAATTGTATGTCGGTTGTAAAAATCATTCAAAACTTTCCTTCATGATCCGACTTTTTATTTTGAAGTGTGATCATTAGCTAACTAATGCTGCTTTTGGAGATATATTGGAGCTTATAATGGAGGCGTTACCTGATGCAAAACTGCCAGCTTCTTTTAATAAAGCAAAAGGTGTTTTGAAAGTGTTTGGGTTGGATTACACTAAGATAGATGCATGCCCAAATGATTGCATGATATACTGGGAAGAGCATTAAAATTGCAAAAAGCTGCCATGTTTGTGAGACGCCAAGATGGAAATCAACTGACACATAGAATGACATACAGAATGAAAATGGAAAGATGTATAGGATTCCTCAAAAGATTCTTAGGTACTTTCTAATAAAGAAAAGGATTCAACGACTATTTATGTGTCAAGAGACGACAAGATATATGACTTGGCATGCTAATGGGCGTGAAAATGATCATCTTTTACATCATCTAGTTGATGGTCAAGCTTGGAAGGAATTTGATTCTTTATATCCAAAGTTTGCTGATGACCCACGCAATGTGAGGCTTGGGTTAGCCACAGATGGATTTGGCCCATTCAACTCAATGAGCATTGTCCATAGTACATGGCCAGTTATGTTGATTAATTATAACTTGCCTCCTTGGATGATTATGAAGCCCGAGTATCTGATGCTAGCCTTACTAATTCCCGGTTCGTCTTCCCCTGGCAATGACATTGACATATATTTGCAGCCACTTATCAAGGACTTAAGGGATTTGTGGGAGTTTGGGTTGGAAACTTATGATGCTTTGACTAATCAAAGGTTTGACATGCATGTATCATTAATGACTACCGTGAGTGATTTTCCAGGTTATGCAATGTTGTCTGGGTGGAGCACAAAAGGATACTTGGCATGCCCTGAATGTTATTACGAAACAGATTCCGAGTGGTTGCCTTATAGTGGTAAGAATGTGTATAGGTCAAATCGTAAATTTTTGGATCCATCTCACCCTTGGCGTCATGATAAGAGGCCCGTTCAACTCAATGAGCATTGTCCATAGTACATGGCTAGTTATGTTGATTAATTATAACTTGCCTCCTTGGATGATTATGAAGCCCGAGTATCTGATGCTAGCCTTACTAATTCCCGGTTCGTCTTCCCCTGGCAATGACATTGACATATATTTGCAGCCACTTATCAAGGACTTAAAGGATTTGTGGGAGTTTGGGTTGGAAACTTATGATGCTTTGACTAATCAAAGGTTTAACATGCATGTATCATTGATGACTACCGTGAGTGATTTTCCAGGTTATGCAATGTTGTCTGGGTGGAGCACAAAAGGATACTTGGCATGCCTTGAATGTCATTACGAAACAGATTCCGAGTGGTTGCCTTGTAGTGGTAAGAATGTGTATAGGTCAAATCGTAAATTTTTGGATCCATCTCACCCTTGTTGTCATGATAAGAGGAATTTTGACGGAAAACTTGAGGAAAGATGTCAACCTATTCCATTGAATGGAATTGATGTTGAGAATATGTTGCGTGATTTTCCAAATGCATTAGGAAAGATGCAAAAGAAATCAAGGCGTGATGTGGATGATCCGACTCCGTGGAGAAAGAAACCCATATTTTTTGAGTTGCCATATTGGAAGCATTGCTCTAATCGCCATAATCTTGATGTAATGCATATTGAGAAAGATGTATTTGATAATGTCATTGCGACGTTATTAGACATTTCTTAGAAGACCAAGGATAATGTGAGTGCTTGTCGAGATTTGGTAGAACTTAATCTGATGCTAGAGCTCCAACCAATAGAATTGGAAGATGGTAGTGAAGAATTTCCAAGATCTCGCTTTTGGATGTCATTGGAGCAAAAGCGTAAGTTTTGCCAGGTTATAAAAAATTCTAAGCTTCCTCAAGGTTATGCTTCTAACCTTAGTCGTTGTGTGCAAGTTGGAGAAAGGAAAATAGCAGGCTACAAAAGCCACGATGCTCATTTAATGATGAATTATCTTCTTCCAATTGATGTGAAGACAACATTACCCAAAGATGTTGCTAGTCCTTTGATAAGACTTTGTGCTTTTTTCAAAGGTATATGGAGTAAAACTATTGATCCTCGAGGTCTTGGAAAATTGCAATCCGAGATAGTTGAAACTCTATGCCTACTTGAGTGGATTTTTCCACCTGCTTTTTTTTAATATAATGGAACATTTACCCATACACTTAGTAGATCAAATTAAGTTGGGTGGACCTGTGAGTTCAAGGCGTATGTATGGAATTGAGATGAATCTTCATGAAATGATACAAGATGTTCGAAACAAGGCTCGCCCAGAAGGCTCAATGGCAGAAGGATACCAAGTTAAAGAATGTGTTGCTTTCATAGCTAGATTTTTGAAACGATCAAGCAAAGCCATACCTGAAGTTAATGAGTTTGGTACCTCAAAATCATTTTTCCCTAAGGTAGGACGTCCTATCAAAGGAAAAGGAAGGACCTCAAAGAAAAAAAATCGTAGACACATAATTGATCGCATTACATGGGCACAAGCGCATCGTTATTATGTCTTGTTCAATTGTGATTGTGAAGAAGTTGAGAAATATATAAGGTAAGATTTGTAACCATAACATAGGTTTATTATTATTATTATTATTATTATTATTATTTATTATTATTATTATTATTATTATTATTATTGTCGTTGTTGTTGTAATATATACTAAATTCTGTCGCCTTAGTAAGATAAATATTTTATTTTTACAGTGAGCATAAGATTTGTGTAAGTGCTAAAAGGAAAAGAAAATGGAAAAGTGATCAAGACCATAGCAAGGATTTCATGGATTGGTTTAGGGAGAAAGTTGATTTGATTCTTAAAGAAGGCCATGATAATATCCAGGACCATATTTTGTGGTTATCAAAAGGTCCCTCTCATGTTGCCAAAAAGCACACAAGGTACTCAGTTAACGGCTATAGGTTTCATACCATGAAGCGAGATGCAAACTGCGTAACTCAAAACAGTGGTGTCACTCTAACAACCACTACACATAGCTTTGCAAGCTCCAAAGATCAAAATCCTGTTGTGGGAAATGTAAATTATTTTGGTTCAATAACTGAAATCATTGAGATATCCTGTCATGGTCATTTCAGTGTTGTCTTATTTAGATGTCAATGGTTTCACTCAGAAAAGGATGTTGATGAGCTCATTACGGTTAATATGAATAAGACCGTTTCTAAAGAGGAACCTTTTATCTTAGCAAATCAAGCACATCAAGTGTTTTATGTAGAAGATTTGAATAGAGAAGGGTGGTATTATGCTATTCAAATCCCTCCTAGAGAGTTTTCAGATGGTATTAACATACATTTTTTTAATACTTCACTATATGTTATAAATGAGCTTATTTTACATTGCAATTCGTTTCAGTTTATTGTATTTACATACAAAATTAACATACTTCCATTTTTTTTCCAGATGAAACGGAGTAGACCCAAAGTTGTTGCTTCCAAAAATCATCTTACAGAATATGGGCTGCAACGGCTTCAAAAACTAAAATGCAATGCAGAAAGAATGGAAGCCCTAAGATCGGCATCTCTTGCTAATAAGATACTTTAAGACAAAACAAAAGCCTTATTTTGTCCAAGTGCAATGCAGAATAGTACACCAAAAAATGAGGATGATGACTCTACGTCAGAATATGATGGTGAAAATGAGGTTGAAACTGATAACATTATGGCTGACAATCTCACTTCTGGAAAAAGAAAAGCCAATAAACAGGTGTGTACTTCTATTTTTTCATTTATACAGACTGTTTTTATTGTTTGTCACGGTTTACATGTAATTAGTAATGCTTTATTTTCCTTTTGTTTTATAGGTTTCAAAGCAAGTAAATAAATCATCACTTCGCCCCAAAACTATGGCTGATGTTGTGGAAGTGAATAGCCGTAAGAAGCATGCAGTTGATGAAGTTCAGAACATTCTCTCACTTAAGGTTTCTAGAGTTCAAGATCAATGCATCCAAAAGAAGGAGCAAGTTATCTCAGAAAAGAAGGGATCAAAACGAGCGTTCTGTTCTCCTGGTTTCATGTCAGCGTACCTCGAGTTCCGGAAAAAGCAAAAAGAAAATAATGAAGCGTTTGTAGCAAGTAATCAGTCGTTGAATGATTCTCTTACAAGAAACACTAGGATTTGTGGCGCTGCATTTAATGAGGATGATAATGATGATGCGGATGCACTAAGTGAGAATGATGAAGCGGATGCCCTAAATGAGAATGATGATGATGTTGGTGATGAATATGAGGGTGATCAAGAATTAGAAGATGAAGTTTTATCTAACTATGGAAGGGAAGGAATGCAAGGTATTGTTTTTCTCTTACTTCCTTCCTAGCTACCGCTCCTTCTTGTTCAATCCCTTAGTTGTTTTTCCTTTCTTTTTTCCTCCTGTTTTTCCTTTCCTTTTTCCTCATGTTTTATGTGTTTTCCATCTACATGGGGATTTTTTTTTGAATTTTCTGCTAAAGATTTGGTTATTTGGCTGCCCTTGAATTGAATTTGTGTTATCTGAATTTTGGTTAATTGACTAATGAGATGATTTCAAGTTTTTTCGGAATTATCAAAATGGCTTTATTTAATAATTAATCATATTATTCATTAGTCTGTTACATTATGCATATATGATACTATGGTTTTACTGTGAATCTTAAATTTCTTTAGAACATACTATGGTTTTACTGTTATTTGCGTAAGTTAGCAGTAATCTGATGACATATCACAAACTGAATGAATTGGTACCTGTTAAATAATAGTACACAAATTTGTATCAGAGGCGAGCAAATAAGCAAACTTCACAGAGCCTGCCTGAAGATGAAGAAGCATAAGAGAGCCATTACTGCATCTCAAATGCAAAGCAATAATGGGAGCTACTAGGGGGTTTTACAGACCTCTTTTTTCTATTTTAATCCTTTTGGCAGTTGTTTCATCACCAGCTTTCAATCGTTTCTTAGTTGTCTTCTTGTCAGGTGACTTCTTGTTAGATGACTTCTTGGTATGAGTCTTCAGGGAAATATTGCAGTTTTTTTCAACCTCTTCCCCGTCTTCCTCTAATACGTCTGATGTTCTATGCTTTGTATCATTATCATCTCTAGCAGGGATTTTATCACTAGAAGGCTCTGAATTAGATGAAAAAGTTGTGATAGATTGAGTAGGAGCCTGTTCCACAAAATAGATTTTCAAAAACACAAAAAAAAAAAGCAACCCTGACACCTTCTCAACGAAAAAAACAGGCCAAAAACATCGAATAACTATATCTGCAGCTTACTACCCTATTATTATTTAACTGGCACCAATTCATTCAGTTTGTCCAAGAACCTCCTCATTCAGTTTGCATTTTCGTTACAATAGTATTTAGTTGATGTATTTGCAACCTCTATCTTGTAACATGTTTCTTACAAATGTGTACACAGAAACAGAACCTGAAAAAGCTCCTAACAGAAAAAGGCATCGAGGTCCAACAATTCTACCCAAGGTTCATGCACGAACAAGAGACGAGTGTGAAGTTATTGTTTCACGGGAAATTGTTCAGGAGTTCAAGCAATTCTTGGGTACTGTGGCAAGGGATTCTGAACTTGCACCACTAAATTATATTAACTTTCCAAGTCTACCCACACTTGACAAAATGTGGGAGTATGTCCAAGTACGCAGTAATATAATTCATTTTGTTGGATTTCATTTTCTACATAATTAATTCCTCGTTAATAATTGGACCTCCATATGCTACATACATGTTACATACTAATGTTTTATTTTCATGATTTGTTTATGAAAAATATATGGTTCCTGAAGCTGGAAGATAATGGGTGATGCAGGCTATCAATGGAAGCTGGAAAGCTCATAAATGCTTTACTAAGAAGAAATATTTCTCTGCATATCCCACTGATGCTTTACGATTGTTTCATAAGCCAGACACAATTTTAGAACCTCAATTTAGAGAGCTTTTGCAATACTGGCATTCTAAAGAGGCTGATGTATTATGTATATGGTTTTGAGCTGTTTTTGTGCAATATTGACTTAGTTTCATGACAAAAAAAGTCACTATTTCAGTTTATTGTTTTTATGATCGCCTTTGTTTTCAGGAGCTGTTTTTAATATAATCATGTTTGTGCTACTATTTACTTTCATAGCCTGATATAGATTATGTCTTGCTTGGGTTATGAGGCTTGATATAGACTATTTACATGATTTTTGCTATCATCTTTCCTATTGTATTGATATTAGAAAGTACATACTTATTCAATATTTTACGTGGTTCAAATTAATAAATCTTGATTGTGTTTTCACATAGGAAATCAGTAACATCAACAAAGACAATCGCCTAATGTTAGATGATATGCACACTATGGGCCGTAACTCTTACGCAATTTTACGCCATAAGTTGGTAAATAATTCATCTCATTTCTAGGCAATTTTATTAACTTTATAATCTTTATTTTACAATCACTACATGTACTACATGAGGCTTTCACCTCTGTCCTTTAATTATTTGTAATAATCACTTCAATTTTATGTATTTATGTTTCCACAGCAACAACAGGATCCTGATAAGCAAGAACCTTCTCAAGCAAGGGTCTATAAGGAGTCAAGAAAAAGAACGGTGGGAAGGAAATATAATATCTTACCAACCATGAAAAAATAGAAGAGAATATTGTGAGTTAACATTTTAGATGTATGTTATATTTAATTAACTTTGATAAATAATAAGTAGGTGACTTTATTTCCCTAAATAGGCTAAAATGGATGCTTTGGAGTCTTCCCAACATGAAGATCGAGATGGTAGTAACTCTAAGGACCCTTACTCCGAAGTGATTCCAGATCCTAAGCGCAAAATCCGTGTACGCCTACAAGGAAAAGGTGTAAAAAAAGTCGGATTTGAAGAAAAAAGATAAAAAGTCAGATTTCATATTCCCGACAGAATTTTTAGAAAGTATGCAATCTCAATTAGTACAACAACTTGCACCAAGTGTAACAACTGCAATGTTGACTCAACTTCGGGATGCTAACCCTGGTATCAATCTTGTCATTCCTGATTTTGCAATTCCATCGGCTCCAAAGGATGCATCTAGTGCGCCACATCTTCCTGTTGACCAAAATGGGCAATCTTCTAAATCTGGTGCCACAATTAATCAGGTCAAATAAAATATTTTCTATTGCTTCTCTCTAGCTTTTGTTGTTTGCTGTTGACCTGAACCTATTGTTGAAATGTTGCTGTTGTTGATGTCTTTTTCTGATGCTCACTATTGCTTTATTGCATTTGTTTTTTTTTCTTTATATGGTTGGTGATTTAGTTGTTTGCTGCTGCTTTTTATTGTTGTATGTTTTTGTTGCTGAGTTCATGCTTTTTATAGCCTGCTGCATCTCATTAAGTTAGATTCTTGAGTTACTACTTGTACTTTATGTGTTCATCATACTACTTGAAATAGCTGCGTTCATCATCTCTAGAGGGTCTTTAGCTGAACTAGAACTTTCTGTGTTCATCATATTCAAACACTCTTTGATTTCTGTCACAATTTGATTCATTGTTAGCCTATCTGCAATTTCTAGCTGAATACATCTCACTGCTAGTTCTACTGCTTTCCACATAGTGAGATAGTTGTCATCTACATCGTGTCTCAGGTTTTGGTCTAGTATGCTGGCTATATCCCCTCTTTTAAGCATGCTCCTAACCCATTGACCCAAGTTCATGACTCTGTTTACTATTGTTGTTTTCCCTGTGATTAGCTCCAACAGAACAACCCTAAAGCTGTAAACATTGCCTTTTTCATGCACCTGTCCTATTAAATTATACATGTAATAATCATTGTGGTATAAAAGTTTTAGCCCACTTCAATTAGTAGTGTGCAATGTATTACTTTGGTAAAATAGTGTTAGAATATGTAAGATAGTCATGTATGAATTGAATGACTGAAATGGCTCACTTACTGAGGATCAAGATAGCCTAGTGTTCTAACAACCCTTGTTTGTAAATTTGAAACATATTCAGCTGGGAAGATTTTGGAAAACTCAAAATCAGCCACCTTTGCTCGAAATTTTTTGTTTAGAAGAATGTTAGCGGGTTTCACATCTCTATGAACTATAGACGGGCTGCAACCATGATGCAAGTAATCCAGTCCTACATATAGAGTTACACAACAAATTTTAATATACTGAGTGATCTGATGGCCATGAACTCGTAAATAAGTGCCAAGTTGGTTCCTTCTTCACAGTATCCAACGAGAGAAACCAAGTTCTTGTGAGAAATTCGACCAAGCACTTCAATTTGTGCCAAAACATTTCTTAAGGCTTTAGCTATCATATCATACAGCATAAATGATATCAAGAGAGCATGATTCTCTATTTGGTTGCCTAATTACGAATCTCAGTGCTAAATTGCTTAGGGGCCTCGGTCTTTGAGAACACCTTGACTGTAACCATCATCTGTGTGTTTTGAACTTTTCTCATGTTGATTGTGGCCTTGGTATATTATAATTTATAATTTAGTTCAATTATATTTCTATTATTTTTTTTCAATTTTACGTGTAGGTGCTTGGAAAGCTAAATGGAGCTGAAGTATAGTCACTAGTCATCTAACAAAATGGTGCATATATGTTGGCGACTCTTATTCAAGTTCCGGCTTTGTGAAGATTTGGAAATTCCGGCTTATATATATGTTGACAATTTGTATTTTGGACGACTAATTAATTATATAACTTTTATTTTTTATTAGTAGGGTATGTCATACCAAAAACAAGCAAGTAATATTTTGTAATGTACGTATTTCGCATTATAATTATTATATATAAATGATACTTTGTTTCTGTTAGTATATTTAGATTTGTAGTGACTAATTATACATATATTATATTATCATTCCATCCCAACAAAAAAAATGATCAATCCGTTGCAGTAGATACGTACTCCTATCATTGTATTAATTAGCTTCATCCGTTGCATTTGGTGTCAATTTCATCATAATTATTAGTCAGTACTCTATTGCCACGGATAATTTGTGCCGTTGCAACAGGTATTGGTCTAATGCCACGGATCATCGATGCCGTGGAATTAGGTGTCATATGCCGTTGCAATAGACCTACTGCAACGCCAGCAGATGCCACGGTACATGGCCGTTACATTAGGCCTAATGCCACGGATTTTGACGCCTAATGCAACGGATTTGGGGGTTGTAATAGATAAAAAATGTAGTAGTGAGATAATAAAATTTATATTAATTATATAAATAAAATCAGCGCGTTTTTTGTGTGGCTGGTCATATCGTGTAGTCGGCTGAGACACACCCAAACACTGACCGAGTAACCCCTGACTGTAACACCCTAGAAATTCCTTCCCTCTAAAATACCTGTTTTGCCCTTTTTTAAATACGAAATAGGAAAAATCTAAGATATTACCGCCACCGTGAAAATGGCTAAGGCAAATATCAAAGACACAAAGCGAAAGACTATCTTTAAAACCATTCAAAACAAGTCAACTTAAAAAGTCAAACCAAAAGAAAGTAAAGTAAAACAAAGTCAACCTACAACTTGGAACCATTGAAGGCCCTTAAAACCAAACAATACTGAAAACCTTCACGTTAGTCTCATGAGCTTAATAAAATAATTAATATTCAAAGCAATTAAAACACATCATATTTCTATGGAAACTAAGCATGATTCGCTCTTCATTCATGCCCATCATGAAAATGCTTCATCACCTGAAAAACTTCTCTCTACTTGTCCCCACTACTCGCCATTAGAAATGGGTTGTCGTAGGGTTAAGGTAAAGACAAGGCCAAACAAACATACAACACACAATCAGCAATGCTGAGTACATAAGCGTAATAAAACACACTATCATGCTTTCATCCTATGATCACACAACTTACCTTGTTGCACTTGTAAACAAGCATACAAGACATTCAACACTTAACTAGAAAAATATCAATGTCCATTTAATTTGATTACGTATCGAACGGGTTTTCCCTAACCTGCCCCAATAAAGGGGTACTAACACGGGAGCTAACCGTGCCATTATAAAAGAACCACTCGTAAGTGGCAGAAATCCTACGTATAATAATAAGGAATATACAGCGTCCTGTACTCCATCCCAGTAGAAGTTATGATCAAATATAAAGTCGCATAACTCCCCCCATATGTTCATACTCGAGGTATATACGTTCCACGAGTTTTGGTGTATAATCTCTTTCACTTTACGTTATTTACGTATTATTAGACTTGGTGATGACTCTCAATTATAACACAATCAAACATTATAATTCATTCAAGTAATCAAACATACCAATTTAATTCTTGAATAATTAGTGACCACATAAATGTATTGTTGAATCCTTTTTAATCTACCTCGGTGTCAAAGACACCTTAAACGCATAATGCGCCCAAATCCTATCATTCGGTGTTAGAAACACCTTAAGTGCACATAGGCACCGCAATATAATTTATTTCTGTATACTAAGAAACTTGATAGCTCAATTCCCATGCGTGCTTAAAGCATCAATAAAAATTATTTGAACCATAATAAAATTCCTTTTCAATATTCCAAACCAAATTAAACAATTAGTTTAATTAAACATGCTCTCAATCATGCCAAAATAAAAGTATAGTTCATATTCAACATGCTAATATAATTCATTCCAATCTTCAATTCTCCACAAATAGTTCATACTTCACAATTCATTCACCAACATCAATCCATACAACAATTCCAATCAATACCTATCATGATACTACCTTGGAAGTAATTAATCAAAACCTAGCATGCTTCTACATACTCAATTAATTACTAAGTATGCGAACGTACCTTAAATATGATCTCAAAATCGTCATGACTAAATAAAATCACTCACTTGGAAACCTCCTACAAACCAAAATTACAAAGAGGCATTATTACCTATTCCACACAAATTTCCAACAATATATACACTCTTTAAATCACTCATAAACCCTCTAAAATAAGCTAAAATTTAATTTAAAACCCTTACTTTTATTCCCAATTAATGGGTAATTAAAAATCCTTTCAAGAAACATAATTATAGCTTATATATAAAAAATTCCAGCTTTATTAAATCATTTAAAATTGTTGTAAATGTGTTTTAAAACATTTATTTCAATAATTTAAAACTCGCATAAACAAATTCCATCAATATACATAAACTTAGAAACCTAGGGTTTACAATTTGGGGCTTTTTAATTCAAAACCAAATCTGAAAATTTATATACAAAATACTTATCATCAAACATCATAAAATCATCACAAAACCCAAAAACAATATTTTTGTTTTTTTTGTTCAGCCACCAACATCCACGACACACGGCTGGGCTGCTGTCGCGCCCGCCGGTGTCGCCACGGATGCTGGCTGCGGTGACCGGCCGGTGGTGTGTGGTGGTGGCCGGCGGTGTGTGGTGGTGTGTGCGGGTGGTGATGACATAAAAATAAAAATAAAGGGGAATGAGAAAATTAAGGGGAAGAGAAAATAAGAGGAGAGAGAAAAAGAGTTACCTTTGGGTATTCTCCACCTTGGGCAAGGTTCAATTTGCCCATGGGATGGGTATTTATACCCCCCTCTTTAGACCCTCCTACTTAAATTCCCTTTTTCTACCCTTAATGATTCCTTCTCCTATTCAAACTAGTATTTTGACTTTTCTTAAATACCATTGACTTTAAAATTTACCTTTTATAAAATAATATGACCCAAAGTTTCCAAATCATGAAATAAAATATTTTCAAGATTGTTAAATAATTAAAAATAATCTTTTAATAAAAATAATCCTTTTAAATTAATGAAACACCGTAAATAATTCATTTTGAATTATTTAAATACTTTAAGAAATACTTATTTAAGTTAAAATACGTATAAAATACGGGGTATTACCTGACCGTCCGAGTAACCCCAGATCGATTGAGTAACTCTTGACGAACCAAGTAACTCCTGACCAAGTAATCCCGACCACACATTGTGACTAGCCACATATGAAACTTTGTGAAATAAAATATTATCTTTTTATATTACGAATTTTATCTAAATATGAGAAAAAAAGTTAATAATTCATTTTATAATAAAAAAAAAATTCAAGTAGTAAGCAAGCGAATATCAGAAAGTTTATTAGATAATATATATATATATATATATATATATATATATATATATATATATATATATATATATATATATATATATATATATTAGTAAAAATATTTTATTTGAAAAAATATAAACAAACCGTTCATCGCACGGGGTTCACCTAGTTATAAATTATATACGACTTAAGTTAAATATTTCCAAATTTTGATGGAAAGAAAGTTTTTATAGGATTATGCACTACATTGTAAGAAATTTATGGACTTAATACAATAATGTATGTGGACTATACGGTTATGATTGTATTTATACGCTATGATATAGTTTAGCCCAAAACTAAAGTGATCCATTTAAGTAATTATTATTATTGGGCTTATTACGTCTTTTATAGAGTATGGGTTTAATTTTATGTGTAGATACCATTAGACTCTTACTAATGCATGATGGGCGGATTAGGAAGGGAGTCTTTATAAATAGACATCTAGGGTTATGTCCCTAATAGTAAATACAATAGACTCTCACTGCATCAATAGAGTGTGTATCTACTAGAAGGCGCATAACACTACACGAAAAGAGCAAAATGGCAACGGTTCAAACCCCCCCACAGGCAACGGTTTTGAACCGTTGCGTATTTGAGGGTTGCCAAATCCCAAAATAATTGGCAACGGTTCAAAACCATTGCCAACGCAAGAAATTGGCAACGGTTAACCTTGCCAAATACAATGCACCCTTTTTTTTTAAAAAAAAAATTAAAATAATTGGCAACGGTTAATTGTTGCCAATTGCTTAGTTGGCAACGGTTAACCGTTGCTAAATACAATGGCGCACCTTTTTAATTTTTTTTTTAATATTGGCAACGATTAACCGTTGCCATTGACCTGTATACCTTTTTTTTTTTTTTTTTTTTGCTGCACTAATATTGGCCTGTTTTTTTTTTTTTTTTGGCTGCAATATTATTAGTATTATAATATTAACATGAATAATAATAATAATTATTATTATTATAATATTAATAATAATAATTATTATTATGATAATAGTAACAATAATTAGTATTATTAATAACAAAACATAAATAATTAATAATAACAATCGCAAGAGATGATATAAATTAGAAAAATGTTTCATGTATAGTACATAATTAGTAACCTAAGGCTAGGATTGATGAAGAGATGATATAGTACAAAAATGTATGACGATATTTACAAATTAAATGTGATGTAGGTCGCCAACATCTCCCGAATTACATGGAGTTCCTCGCTCGTGTATGGCTGTCCCGTTTGCCCCTTGCAAAACTTAGAATACACAAAACGTGAGTTAGTAGAAGTGAATTAATAATAATTGGGGTTAGTTAAATGTGACTAATGCTTGAGATTACAAGAAAAAAGCAAGTAAGAGGTTTTGGGACGCAATTTCAACCAAAATGGCTCAAGTAAGGCCATTTTGGCTAGTATGATGCCTATTTTCTATAATTCTTGTCTATTGAACTCATAACTAGTTAAAACATGTCATTATCACTTAGTTATAGGTGACTAATGCTTGAGATTACAAGAAAAGAGCAAGTAAGAGGTTTTGGGACGCAATTTCAACCAAAATGGCTTAAGTAAGACCATTTTGGCTACTAGAATGCCTATTTTCTACAATTCATGTCTATTGAACTCATAACTAGTTAAAACATGTCATTATCACTTAGTTAAATGTGACTAATGCTTGAGATTACAAGAAAAGAGCAAGTAAGAGGTTTTGGGACGCAATTTCAACCAAAATGGGGATTTTGCGCGCACATATCCCAACTTGACCAGCATACTGACGCCGCCATTTACCTGAGGGTTGCCCTACCCTGTCATACTCCAAGACCTTAGGACCGACAGGTTTCTTGAAAGCTGTCGTCGGACCCCTCTGCTTTTTCTTCGCTGGTGCCTGCACCCCCCTCCACTTTGATCCTCACGAAACGGCTCCATAATGGCATTATCGATTGGAGGCGCTTGCTCAGCTGCAATTTAAAAGTCATCTATCATTCTCTCCAATACATCTTGCGCCTGATCTTCTGGCTCACCCAAATCAGTTTCCTTGTTCACATCATACGGCTGGTCCCCATCATTAGATGAATCATCTGAGTTAGATTCAACATCCTCAACTCGAACACGGAATCGATCGTCCGCCATTAGATGTTAAAACCTGTCATTACAAACATAACACGTTATTAGCTGCTGAATTGTAAGGTAAACTTATAATCATATATAAATTGCTGAATTATAATACAAATAAACATAGAAAATGGTGATGCAAGTTACTTTATTCATTTAAAAGAATATAGGAAAAATGGGCAAGTAATTCAACAATTTCATTCATTTTCACCTAAAATGTGATTTTTTTAATTCTTTCTACGCTTGCAATTCAAACTAGCTAGAAAACATACAGTACCTCAATCTAATATTCCTTCATCGTGGTCTGATCTCATGTAATTGGCTTGGTCGTCTTTCTCATTTGGCACAGCAGGTCTAGGAACAGTGAAAGGTGTCGAGTCATCAAAGGCATCATATACTTCTTCATCCTCGACATCTCCAACGCCAAGGATTCTTCTTTTGCCGGCTAGCACAATAGACCATTTTGAGTCGGCAGGGTCAGATACGTAAAACACCTGCTTAGCTTGAGATGCAAGGATGAATGGTTCCGCACTATCATTCAGGTTGCCAAGATCTACAAGAGTAAAGTCATCAAATTTGACGTTACGCCTGATATAATCAACCTACTTACACCGGAAAAGAGCAATCGTGAAGTCACAATAATCAAGCTCCCATATTTCTTGAATTCGACCGTAGTATGACAACTCTGCATCAACGGGTGATTTATCCTTAGCACTTGCAAACTCCCTTGACGATGCCACAACCGTTACACCACTGTTTTGGGTCGAGGATGATTTCAAATCTTGACGCTCAGTCCAAAATGTGTACCCATTTATGTCATATCCCTCAAATGAGCGAACAACATCCCTAGGACCATAAGCAAGCCACCTTACTGTAGCTGTGACACTCTCATCCATTCCACCCATCACTCAATCACGAAACCAACTCACAAACTTCTTGTTGTGCAACTGCATCAGTGCCCTTTCACCTTTCGACGGAAACTCATCACGCAACCTAGCCATGTGCTCGTCTAAATATGGGTGAACATCTGCAACATGGTGCAACACATAAAGGTGTGCTTGTAAGAACTGCTCTCAATCAGGTGACATTCGTTTCGACCCGATTGTGCCATGACCATCAAATCTACCTTCATGTCAAGAAGTAGGAATACCAATAGGTTCAGCAACGGCTATATAGTCGGCAACAAAATTACCAATCTCCTCGGCCACGGTCCCTTGAATCATACTTCCTTCCGGGTGAGCCCGATTCCTAACTTTATCTTACAATGTGCCCATGTGTCTTTCAAAAGGATAGCACCACCTCATGAACACTGGATCGCACAACTTAATCTCACGCACCAAATGAAGAATCAAATTCACCATTATGTCGAAAAACGAGGGCGGGAAGTACATCTCAAATTTGCACAAAGTCACAACCACATCCGCCTGTAAAGCATCAAGGGTACAAGGATCAAGCACTTTGCTACATATTGTATTGAAAAACGAACAGAGGCTTGTAATAGCTTCCCTCACGTGCTTTGGCAAAATACCACGTATTGCAATTGGTAGAAAAACTTGCATCAGAACATGACAATCATGGGATTTCATACTTGTCAGCTTCAATTCTCCATTTAAGGATACAAATCTTTTCATGTTAGATGCGTACCCTGATGGAACCTTAATGCCATACAGACATTCACAAAATATCCGTTTTTCTACCCTTGACAATGTGTAGCAAGCCGGAGGTAAATAGGCCTTCCCCTCTTTGGCTTTTCCCTCATTTTTCTTCTTCGACGCATCCGCGGCCTTTCCCTTTCCCTTGCTCTTCCCCATTCCCTTTTTCGAACCCATTTCTTTTTCCATTTCCTGTTCCTTTCCCTTACTAACCCTTTGCTGAACCCACAATTCTGGACGCATCCCCCATCTTTTCCAAATATAAACGTGCACCCTTTCCGTCCTTTGTCTTGTTTTGAATATTCATCAGCGTTCCCACAAGAGCGTCACACACATTCTTCTCTATATGCATTACATCAAGACAGTGCCTAACGTCATGTTCTTTCCAGTACGGGAGCAACCAAAAGATTGATTCTTTTTCAAAGAGAGCAACTGATTCCGTCGCTTTTTCAGATTTCCCAAATATTGTTCGTACATCCTTAACCCGAGCGTAAACCTCCTCACCAGTCAGTGGCCTAGGAGCAGTCCCCTCCTCCACCGTCCCATCGAAAGCCTTTTTCTGCCGACGGTACGGGTGATCGCGCCTGAGCAACCTTCTTGTTCTCAAATACACCTGTTTGAAAGAATGATCAAGGCGTCTGCTTGGCGTATCATCAATACAAATGGGACATGCCTTTTTCCCTTTATTCTTATACCCAGACAAGTTTCCATATGCAGGAAAATCATTAACGGTCCACATAAGAGCTGCACGCAATGTGAACATCTCATTCTTATGAGCATCAAACACGGAAACCCCTTCGTCCCACATCTTTCTCAAATCATCAACCAATGGTGCAAGATACACATCAATGTCGTTTCCAGGTTGCCTTGGCCCCGATATCAAGAGTGAAAGCATTACATATTTCCGTTTCATGCACAACCAAGGAGGCAAATTGTAGATCACTAAAAGTATCGGCCATGTGCTGTGCTGGGTACTAAGAGTGCCAAATGGATTCATCCCGTCCGTGCACAAACCAAGCCTTAAATTTCTGACTTCATCACCAAATTCCCCAAACTTCATATCAAGGTTCTTCCATTGCGAGGAGTCGGCTGGGTGCTTCAGCATTCTGTTTTTCTTTCTTCCCTCTGCATGCCACCTCAAGTTTTTAGCGTCTTTTGGTAAAGAGAACAGACGCTTAAACCTAGGAATTATGGGAAGATACCACAACACCTTAGCAGGAGGTCCCTTCGTACCAGCATTGCAACTCTTGCGCTTGTAGCGCGACTTCTTGCATCTTGGACACTCCTCCAATTTTTCATATTCATTTTGGTAAATAATACAATCATTAGGACATGCATGTATCTTCTTATACTCCAAACCAAATGGACACATGAGCTTCTTAGCATAATAATAAGACTTAGGAATTTCATTCCCATCTGGCAACATCTCACTTAACATGCTCAACAAGGAAGTAAAACTACTGACCATCCACCCATGCTTTGACTTAATGTTAAAAAGAGTTAGCACGGCTGATAGTTTGGAGTATTTTTTGCACCCAGGATACAAAGGCTTTTTAGAAGCCTCCGATAATGACTCAAACACGTCACCTTCAAAACCACGCATCATCTCATCCACACCTTCATCCTCAACCTCATCCACATGATCATCCTCAAATCCCTCCTCAGCACCATCATCATCAATATGTTCATCATTCTTGTATTCCTCGTCCACACGGATATCATTGCTTCTATCATCATGCACATCATACCCAATAACATCCCCACTGTACTCTCCTTCTTCACCATGCCAAATCCACACATGATATTTAACCCTAAACCCACGATAAACTACATGATCTCTAATGATATCCACACTATTGACCACCTTCACATTATTACAATCAACACAAGGACAATAGAGGCACTCGAAACCCATTCTGCGCTGATAAGATGAAGCCGTCTCGCAGAACTCTTGAACCCCATTAAAGAATTCCAATGTATCACGTCTACCATACATCCATCCACGATCCCTCTCCATTAAGTAAATTGTCTCTAAACATGGCAACATATTACGAATAATGTATAATTGCTACATCTATTATATATACAAATCAAAGTCAAACACACAACATGCATATAGCATTCATATAGATACAAAAATGCATATATGCTTCCAAAGGGTCTTTAACACTCCAACCTAACCCATCCTTGAAGGTTTACTCTCACTAGTGAATGTATATCAGATTTCCAATTTTAAGGAAAATCCGGCAGCATTTCCCCCCAGTTCTCCAAGTACACGACGTAGTAAATTACTTACCCACATATGTACCCAGAGAACATGGTGATCCAGGAAATGCTAAGCCAAGATGTTCCTTAAAATCGAAAAAACTGACATACATTCACCACCTAAGTGAGAGTAAACGTTCAAGAACAGTCCCAACCGGGGACTATTCAAGACTTTCTCCTAATGAGAAAGCCTTGAATGGGTATCTAGGCATATGATGATACATGCAATCAATTAAAAACCAATGGTTTAATCACACATGCATCATGATAGAAGATGCACCAAAGTTATATCACACACCATCTCCACAAAATTGTGCAACCAAGAACTTATTTAAAGCACATAAAGTTATATATATACCTGAGTACCTATAAAGGCTCAACACTCTCAAATACAAGGTCAATGCCAAGGTCTATGCTTCGCCCAAAATTCCTGATAATCTTTTTCAGTGTAACCTATATAGAACACAAATAGAAAACCAGATTAAGGGAAAAGATAAGAATGATATTAGTGAGCAATGCAAGAACAAGGACAGTCATAGTAAGATACCATACCAGGATGTTTTCCGCCCACCCTCCAAACTGATGATCTTACCCTAGAAGCCCTTGACACCCATTTCTTAGCCTGAAACACGCATATATATAGTGAGAAGCAACTCATATAGAAAAGTATATTCAAACCCTAAACCCTAAACCCTTAACCCTAAATCCTTAACCCTAAACCCTAAGCCCTTAACCCTAAACCCTAAACCCTAAACTCTCAACCCTAAACCCTAAACCCTAAACTCTAAACCCTAAACTCTCAACCCTAAACCCTAAACCCTAAACTCTCAACTTTTTTCTCTTAAATAAAAAGGACTAAATTATCCTATAAACAAAATAAAATTCTCAACTTTATTAGTGATGATAAATAAAGTTCTCATAACAATTTAGAAATATAGGTAAATGTAGCTTGTACTAAATACAATAACAACTATTTTCTATCCATGTCTTTGGCTGAAATTCAGCAATGAAAGCAGCAACAAGGTTGAGGGCAGTTGGTGCATTGCTAAAATTTCATTCAATTCATTCGAAGCCAGTTTGACAGACACCGTATCATCACAAACATCTGTCAAATTATAGTAATAAGATACAAGGGTATATCATCTTTTCAATACCAAGGAACGTCTAACTATAAATAACTCTATTCAAGTTCCAACATCAATGACTCAATTCATGCTAACACAAAAGACCAATTCTTGACAAACCCTAGCAATTACAAGAAACTTGTCAATATTAACTAATTTAAAGACCAATTCTTCAAAAAACCATAACAATGGAGGAGCGCTATTACGACTTACCTAGCAATGAGGAGCGCTATAACAATGGAGGAGCTGCTACATACTTCAATAATGCAAGCATATATGGAGGGAGGTAAAAGAGAAGAGCTGAGTGCGTGCGTGCTTGAGGGATGAAAGCAAAAACAGGGGAGTGCGTGCTTGAGGGAGGCAGAAGAACAGGAGAGTGCGTGCTTGAGGGAGGCAGAAGAACAAACCCCTTCAATGGAAGCTTCAATTCAATGGAGGAATGGTTTGGGGAGAGTGAAGGTGCGCGTTTTTGGAGGTGAAAGAAGAACGTTTGCACAGTCTTGCTGTTTGTATTCAAAAACACGAAATTATTTTTTTAAATTGGCAACGGTTAACCGTTGCCAATCTACCCCTTTTAATTTTTTTTTTAAAATTTTATCAATTGGAAACGGTTAACCGTTGCCAAATGTAACCAAATTTTTTTTTTTAAATGGCGCTCACAACAAGTTGGCAATGGTTTTCATGAACCGTTGCCATAGGGGGGTTGCCTAATTCTTTTTTTCTACTAGTGTAATCAAGAAGGGGTTCGTTTAATTGTCATTGAATCAGGACCGCTTCCGCAATTAAGATTTACCTATTAATTTGATATGAAGATTAAAGTATATGTTATGAATTAATCCTAACAAGTGGTATCATGAGCCTCCTTCATATTAGATTAGTCGGTTAATTTAAATATGATAGTTTGTTTTAATCATATGATGTTATGTGATTTATGTGGAAATTTGTTGCGACTTATTTATTAATTAAATTTATGTCGCATCTTACCTTGTTCGTGAATTTTCAAAGTATGATAATTGAATATGGTTTCATTTCGGTTCATTCGTTGTATTTGAGATATATTTTGGTGAACAATGGTTTGGTGACTCTCACTACTAGAAAACACCTTATTTACGACGGAAAAATTCCGTCGGTACACCTTATAAATCCGTCAGAAAGGGCTATTTCCGACAGATTTCCGTTGGAAAACGTTGTCGGAAACCCCTTTGTAGGAAATTTGGCTTATACCGAGGGATTTTCCGGAGTTGAAGTGGATTCCGACGGAATTTTCCGTCGGAAACAGCACATTCTGACGGAAATTTCCGTCGGAAAATTCAATAGAAAAAAAAACAGCCCCCCACCCACCTGCCCAGACCACCCATCCCCACCCACACCCACCTGCCCAGACCCACTCATCCACCTCACGGAAACCCACTCAGCACCACCCACCCAACACCACCCCCTTAGACCACCACCCCCCAGACCACTACCCACCCAGACCAACCCTACCCACCACCCCCCACCCAGACTACTACCCGCCCAGACCACCCCCCACACCCACGAACCGAAACCCCTCCCCCCACCCACCCACCCACCCAACCCAGACCAAAACCCACCATGACCAACCACCCTAACCAACCACCCACAACCCCCCCCCCCACCCAGACCACCACCCACCACCCCAACGCAACCTAACCCAGACTAGACCCCCCACCACCCCAACCTAGAACAAACCTACCCCACCCACTCTAACCAACCACCCACCCTAACCAACGACCGAACCCAAACATCCAAAAATCAAAAAATCGAAAAAAGTAAACAAAAAAAATTGAAATCAAACAATTATCCCAAAAAATAATTTATCTTACAATTATCATACGAAATTAATCAAAATTTGATTATTTAAAAAAAAACCTAGATCTACAGTTGTGGTGGTTGTCATTGTGGCTGCCTGCTGGTGTTGTCGTTGCGGCTACCTGCTAGTGTTGTTGTTGTTGTTGAGGTGGTTGTTGTCGCTGCGCGTTGGTGTGGTTGTTGTTGAGGAAAGGCGAAATGGTGGAGAAAGAGAAGGAAGGAGAAGGCGAAATGGAGGAGAAAGAGAAGGAAAGAGAAGGAAGGAGAAGGAGAAATGGAGTAGAAAGAAAACAGAAGAGAAGAGGAAAGAAGAGAGGAGAGAGAGAGAGAAAAGAGGCGGAGAGGAGATGGGAGAGAAAATAGACATTTTAGGGGGAGGGGAAACCGGGTTTATTAGGGTTTGTTAGGTTTTTTTTATTATGTAAATATATTCCGACGGAATTAATTTTCGCCGGAAAATAATTGTTTCGACGGAATATTTCGTCGGAAAACTCTGACGGATTTTATTTCCGTCGAAACCTTACGTTTCCGACGGAATATTCCGTCGAAAGGCCCATTAATTTCAACGGATTTTTGTTCCGTAGGAAATCCGTCGTAAATTTCTGACGGAATAAAAATCCATCAGAAATTTACAACGGAAAACATGTCCGTCGGAAATCGGTCTGTTTCCAGTAGTGTCTTTGTCGTTCGTTTGATTGGAATCAGAATAATGATCATGGATTTGCGTTTTGTTTTTTGTGAAATCAATTTCATTGCATTTGCTGCAATATGGTTTAATTATCACTCCAATATAGTTTGATTAATTCACGAAGTATTATATGCTGATACTTCCATGATTTATCATTTATTTATATTATAGTATCATACCGTACCCTTGAATTCACCACCCGGATTTTATTTATTGAAGAAATCACCCCACCACTACCACAATTCATCACCCACCACCACCGCAATTCACTCCACCACCACCAAAACCTCCCACCAACTCGGATCTACCACCGACACCCCAAACCCACAACGAACCAACAACCAACCCAACCAAACCCCACCCATACCAAACCGAAACTCTAGATCAAATTCCTTTTCTTCACCTCGAATTTGGTTTATAACAGTCAAATTCGACCATGAAAACTCTAGATCTAGAGTTTTCATGGTCGAATTTAATCATTAAAACCTTCGTTTTGGTCATATATCGATTTTGCAACAAAAACCTTCATTTTTACCATGAAAACCGAAAAAAAAAGAAAAAAAAAATGAGAATGAGAGAGGCGTGAGAAAGTGAGAAAGAATAGAGGAAAGAGAAAGAAGGGAGGAGAGGAGAAAAGGAGAAAGAAAGAAGGAGAGGGAGAGGAGAGCATGAGGAGGGAGAAAGAAACATGGGGAAGAGGAGAGAGAAAGAGAAGGTTAGAAGGATGAAGTTGAAAAGAAAAAAAAGATGGGATGGCTTGGTTTGGGTGGGTTGTGAATGTCCGTAACTTATTTTGAGGTTTTTCAAGGTTTTTTTTTTTTTTTTTGAACGGGTATCTGGGTACCCGAGAATAGCAAGGTTTGTCCCATGTCCCGGCCCATGAAAGTGTTATTTTACCGGGACGGGTACCTGACCCGAAAAAAACAGAAAATTTTAAAAAATTTCCCGTCGGGTTTTTTGCGGGTCGTCGGAAAATCGGGACGGGACAACCGGGTCGGGTTTTTTTAACACCCCTACCACCAGCCAGCCAAGCAGCCACCCTGTTCTCCTCCCCTCCACTGTCGGCATCGTCGGCCCACCTTTCCCTGCCGGCGATTTAACTCCCCCGGTCGGCCGACACCAAGATCCGCCCCCAATATGATTTCCCTACTCCCTTTTTCCCCCACCACGACGCCCTTAAGCTTCAATCGACGATATTTCCCCACTCCCTTTTTTCCCCACCAAGACCCGCCATAGTTACAGAAATTAAATTCGAGGTCGTTAAGCTTCTGGTTCGGGTGGCTAGGGCGTGGTCAGATGCTGGTGGGGGAGGGGGTGAGTTTTTATTTTTTTTAAAAAAAAAATTATTTTTAAAATCAATTAAATGTTAAAAAAAATAATAATAATTAAAAAAACTAGCTATGGCTAGATATTTAGTTTAAACTAGATTAGGGCATGAATGCACAGACTCATAATGGTAAGATCTCGTCAAAAAAAAAAATAATGGTAAGATTGTTTATTAATTAAATTCATGTCGCATCTAACCTTGTTCGTGAATTTTCAAAGTATGATAATTGAATATGGTTTCGTTTCGGTTAATTCGTTTTATTTGAGATATATATTTGGTGAACGATGGTTATGTGATTCTTTGTCGTTGGTTTGATTGGAATCAGAATAATGATCATGGATTTGAGATATATGTTATGAATTAATCCTAACATACATCACATCATCATGCATGTCTATCAAACTTTAGTCACACACCACATGCGTAATAACCCGTTTATCTTAGAAAATTTGTCAATAAAAACCGTGAAGAAGGTTGAAATCTAATCATGATCGTGTTCGATCTATATATTTTTTGTAACAAAATTAGTCTATCTCAGTATCTCTTGCTCTCTCTTCACAGTGGTTTAAAGGTGATCCTATATTTGCTTTAATTTTCCAATTCAACCAAGAAATAAATAGTTCGTATTAGCTGCATAATTACCCGAGGCAATGATACATAAACAAGAAGCATATCGATTCAGAATGACAGAAAATTAAAAATTACTCTTTATAGTGTTACAAAGAGAATTTCCCTTATTTTATACGGGATTACAATTGCATATATCAAACCAAAAGGAAGGAAAACCCAGCTCATAGATGAGTGACGGAAACATCAACATAAAAACCAATAAATAAACTGATTTAAAAAAAAAAAAAAAAAAAAGGCCTCATGTGATTCCAAAGCTTCAAGGATGCATTGTAAGCGCATCAATCAGCTGAGAGTTTACAAGGGCATTGGCCCAAAACTAGTGATATGCCATAGTGAAGCATACACAATTTACATAGCTTCAGGCAGAGTCATAATCACCTCGAATATGGGTTTTGCAGTGTTGCCAATGGAGCCACTTATGTACCCCCCTTCTTCGTTGGCCTGGTTCACCAATTTCCCATTACTCACCTTGTCACTAAGAGCTTGCCATATTCCTACACACTCTGGCTGCTCATAGTGCCCTGGTTCGCGAATTTCAGTATACACCTATAACAAGATCTTGAACATTACAAGAGGATTTTCATGGTAAAATCACTAGCCAAAATAAGTCAGTTGATGTATACATAATCCGTTATGCAAGCCAAAGAAAAAAGAAAGGATGATTACTTATTAGTAGTTTAGCAAGAAAAATAAGACTAAAAAGACTTATGATTATGTTCCGTGTCCCCATACTTGTATATTTATTAACAAACTAGCTTGTATTCCGTACGTTTTAGCTGAGCACTTAGTCAATGTGCTCGAGTTGTTCACTAATGTACAAGCTCAATCACACTTAACACGAAGTATGTATCAATGTATATAAGCTTAAGTATACATATATACCTGGTTGGTGGGGCCCGAATAATTGTTAGAAAATCCCATGAACCAGTGTTGCTCCTTGCCCTGATTGTTGAAGGCAGAGTATACAATGCCGGCTCTTGAATTCTTTTCCTGGTTATAGTATTGACCGTGCAAGAACGCACCCCACTGCCCATTCGCAATGATCACCGGGTACGCAGACTCACAAACACGTCCCTTTCAGTCACGAGCAGTCACCTATGTCATTGTGTCACCGGTCGCATTGTAAATCAGACACATTGTGCTCACAACATCCTCCCCAAATCGAGCCTGGAGCTTCTCCACGGAGTTTCGAGCATCCACGGCCTTGCCCTCGGCGTTCACCTTCTCTAGTGCAACCTTGGCTCGGTCTTGCTGGGTGATCGAGTTCTTGCCTTGATATTCAGGCATCGTTCTCAGGGTTGCCGTCGTAACTGGAGTTCCAAACACGTTTGAGCCCATTTTCGTTAATTTTCAACCTGCAAAGATGTGTTATGTTAAAAATATTTCATGTTACAACAACATACGGAGTATATACATACATATAACATAAACAACTAATGTAAGCACAAAACCAACCCGGTGGCTGGAAGGTGCGGCGGCAGAGGTGGCTGAGTGGCTAAGAGAGAGAGAGAAAGAGGAGCGTTATTTTGTTCTCATACTACATGCGGTATTTATAGCTTTAGTGAGGGGTGATGGCTATTGGGTTTTTTAGGTTTGAGAGGAGAAAGAGTGTGATGGGTAATGAAGTGGGGAATGGGAATGGAAAAGTCAGGGGGTGGAAAATCACTGTGGAACATATTTTGGTAAAATCAAATACAAAAGTGGGTAAATGGAATGATAGAAAGTAGCAAACAAACAACAACAAAGGGAATGGGCCCTGTCCATTTCCTTTCCCTTTGATTATTACCTCCAACTAAATACCCCCTTAATATTTTATTCATTGTTAGTCATCTACAACCTCACATTACGAGAGAAATTATATGGTAGTCATGTAGGAAATAAAGGTTATGGCCCTGTTCCGATTTATTGAAAACAATCGAACTGAACTGATTAGAACTGAACTGAACTGATCGGGGCTAAACTGAACTGATTGGAGCTTAACTGAACTGAAATATTTGATTATAGATTAATGATTTTTAACTATGGATTAGTAATGATATTAATCCACTAATAATTATAAAAAAATAAAATGAAGTTCAAAATTAATCCACTAATAGTTTTTTTTTTTGTTTGTTTAAATTTTTTTATTTTCATGTTAATTAATGCCTGTGAAATTAATCTAATGTAATAGTTTGGCTGTTAAAAAATGACACAAAATCTAACCAAAAAAAAACGAAGTAAATATCCAAAAGTAAAAAAAATGAAAAACAAAAGAAACAAAGACCAAAACTACGCACTTCCATTCTTCTTCTTCTTCTTCTTCTTCTTCTTCTTATTATTATTATTATTATTATTATTATTATTATTATTATTGTCGTTGTTGTTATAATATATACTAAAAAGTATGAAATTTGGCTTTAATTATTATCATTAGCGATATCATTAGATATAAAGATGAACTTAAAAAGATCTGCCCAGAGGCACGCCTAAACTAAATTGTTACTAACAATCATTAGCTAAATCATATAAAACAAATAAATTAGCAAAGAACTGAATTGAACTGAACTGAACTTATTGGAGCTGAATTGAACTGATTGGAGCTGAAGTGAACTGAGCTGAACCAAAATGACCTAAACTGAAATTAAGCTGAATAGAATAGGCCCATATCAAGGCCATTGATGGATTGATGTAGTAGGGGGGGTGGTTTTCAAATGACCCCACTTGGAATTCTAAAACTTTGTACAGGTGTCAATTTGTTATTAGGCAAAGAAAACAAAATATACTGTAAACCAATGGTTTTGTGGTTTGTGATTTTGTGCAATAGTGCGGTAATATATGATACGAAGACACGAAGTACTCAATTGATTTAAATTTTATTGATTTATTTTAATTACATTCTAATTCTAATGGTAGATTTCAACTAATATACAATTATGCAAGTTAATTACTCAACAATCAATAGATTAAAGGTAAGTTTTGTAAAAAAAAAAATAATAATAAGTTTATAATATTTGTAGAATTTTAGAAAATTGATCAAGTATTGTGATAAGTAGTAGTTTTAATACTTATCTTACCATAGATTTATAACCTTAATTATTTGACTTTGTCTTTCTTGAATCCACTTAATCCGAAGTCTAGATCCGCCACTGATCAAGGCTACAATAAAGAGAGTGAAGATGAATTATAAAGTAGGGAGGATAAATTTATGTAAAATAAAATAGTAAACATAATACTTTGTAATACACTTATATTATAAACAAAAAATGTGTAATATTAATAATAATTTTTTTCTTTTTGCAATTATATTAATTATGAAGGATTGTGTATTTGGGAGGCGGGGATTAGGTGTGGGTGGATATCCAAGTGGGGGTTGGGGCAGGAATGGTTTTGGAATTGTATCCGCCGGGGCGGGGATGGGGATGAATTTTAGACCCGCCGCGGGGATGGGAATGGGGATGAGAATTTTAGATAGGGATGGGGATGGGAAGGCCAACATTCGCCCCGCCCCATTGACATCCCCATTGACAACTTGACAACTTGCATAAACAGATACGTACTCCCTACTCCGTAATAATACAAGATAATTTAAATTAAAATTGGTTGATTAAATGAGCAAATGACCTCGGGTGTACGGTACACCCGACTGTATATAACAAATTTTATAGATAATCTATATATCAAGTTGTTGACCATCCAATTGAGACTATTAGAAGAAAACACACCTTAAAGTTAGATCCAAAATAATTATAAATTGAGATTATTTTAGAAAAATCGATCAAAATTAGAATTATTAAAACCAAATTTATCCTTACAAAAATTGTAAATAAAATATTCTCATATCTATTGACTTGAGCTTCTTTCTTTTTTTAATCGATGTCACTGAATCGGAAAATTGAATTTGATAAACTTAATAGTAATATTATACTATAGTTGATATTCGATAATTGGCTAGTTCAACTGTCCACACTGTTATTCATAATGACGTTAATCAATCAATTGCCACTTGCTAATTATATACTTATATAGTTATATTTATTATTTTAGAAGTCATAGATCAAAACGTCGGTTTTCATTCTCTAGTCGGTTCAAAAAAATAAAATTTGTTCTTTTGTAGTTAATTAAAGATGATTGTGAGCGTAATACATTATATTAAATTAGTTGTTTATGAATGTTGCCATGTGGTAGCCCTCTTATTTTTAGGTTAATAACAATGGCCAATAGGGAAACGAGTCCGACCTAGAGTCTTGGGGGCTAAGAAAGGCAAGTACGAGTACCCCTAGGCCTAGAAAAGGTGAGCAAAATGTGATCAGCTCAAGAGAATAGTAAAAGAAAGACAAGAAAAATATAAAAAAGAAATGAACACGTACCTCAAGAAACGGTCGTGCCATGAAATGGAGATCCGAGGCACCTCGGTAGCTACCGCGGAACCCATCACCCGGGTTGCCTTGCCCATAGCAGTAAGCATACGGGCATACGACACCTCCGCCCAGCTTTGGTTACCTACTTGCCCCAGATCACTGAGGTAAATAAGTAACCCTATGGCGAAACGTTCTACCCGATCACTCAGAATAGAGACGGAAATAACATGAGCAATGTATATCCGAGCCAGCTGCTTAGGAGTACACTGGCGGTCAACCTCATCAGTTGATAACTCATCGGCAAGAACCGAGTACGGACAAGACTTCGCATACACATGGAGGGTCGTCACAAGACAATCCCCCACGAGGTCACGCAATCTCTCGTCTGACCCCTTTACGTTCTTCATGACCACATGCTCGCCTCCGAAAGGAAAATCCGTGATCATGGAGAAGTTGTAGGGGGTAACCGTTATCTCTCCCCACGGGAAGTGAAAAGTGTTGGTGGAATACCACCAAAACTCTAACAACCCATGAAGGAAAGCCAGTGACACTACTAGAAAAAGGCCGAATTCCGACGAACAATTTTCGACATACATGTATTTCCGTCAGAAAATGCAAAATTCCGACAAATTTATACTCTGTCTGAAATTTCCGACAAATTCAACAATTCCGTCGAAATCCGTCGGAAATTTTCGACGGAATATAATTCTGTCTGAATATATGTATTTTCCGACGGATTTTTCCATCGGAACACTACATTTCCGAAGAAATTTCCTTCGCAATCTATTTTTGAAAATTTCTGTCAGAATCTATTTTTTTTAAAAAAATTCAAAAAAACCCAACCTTAAAAGGCTAAAACAGCCAAACCCCCCTCCTTAACTTCATTTCCGCCTTTCCTCTCCTCTTCTCTTCTCTTTCCTCTTCTGCCGGATTTCTCCTTCTTCTCTTTCCTCTTCTTCTGGATCTCTCCTTCTCCTCCTTTTTCTCGATCTAAATCTCTGCTCCCTCCTATTTCTCTTGTCTTCTTTCTCTTTTCTCTCTTCGTCCTCCTCTTCTCTCCCTCCATCCTCCTTGCAATCAATAACAACAACGACGCACCAACGACAACCACCACCAACATCAGCACCAACAACAACGGCGCAACAACAATAAACCGACAACCACCGTTAATTTTTTGGGCTAATTGTATATCTAATTAATTTATTATGTAATTGTAATGTTAATTTATAAATTTCATTAGATAATTGTACATTTATATTTCCTTTAATTTTTGTTGTTTAATTATCGTTTTTTTTTTAATTTTTCTACGAAATTCTGATTAAATATGTAGTTCTACTAGTTTTGAATTTTTTTTTTGTGGTTTTTGTCAATTTTGTTGTGTTAATTTTCGCATTTTTGGACTGATTTTTGTTTTTTTGGAGTTAATTTTCGATTTTTTGAGTTTTTTGTGTGGTGGTGTCGGTGGTGGTGTGTGAAGGTGGGATAGGGGTTTAGGGTTGGTGTAGGTGGTGGTTTGGGCAGTTAGGGTTATTTATAGTCAACGTTTTCAAACTTGGACCCCAAAAATGATAATGAGGCAAAAATAAGGGACAAAGGGAGTACTAAAATAATAGCCGGTGATGGTGTAGATCATTATACTTTGAACTACACGAACAATGATATTTAGCTAATCTTAAGACTACAACTCAAATTATTGATCCAGTCAAAATAATGTTATACTAATCCATAACTTTATACTAATAAATATTTAACTATGAGAATATGAGATGGTTAGATGTTATGTGTATGTATAGTCGATTGAAAGAATCAATATTACGTTCTTAATCATTAATGTTTTCTTTCATTATACAAATCAAACTACTTTGTAATATCTTCATATATAATTCATGCAAATATATAATGATAAACGAGTCTTAATTTTCAGTCTTGTTGACTAATTAAGTATCAAATACCAAGTTGCAAATTTCAATGTCACAACAACTCATCAAATCATGATTATGACACTATTAATTAAATGATCAAATAAGAAGCAGATAATAATCTGATAGTAAAACAATAATACATTAATGCACTAAACTTTTATAATCTACTTCGTAATAAACTAGTAAGATCAATATGGCTAAACTTGAAACATAACATGATATGTATTTATAAAATTAATGAGAATTTACATAATATGATGCCTAAATATGAAGTGATGAAGTCTCGGCTTGATATAAAACTTGTTAATCAGCAAAAAGTTATAAAGTACTATCAAATTTCAAACCAAAACCGTTTAATTGCCCGAATCCAAACAACTCGATAAAAAACTGATTTTTTGAAATAAAAAACAAACCCGAACCGTAATTTAGTAAACCTGAAATAAAACCGATCCGAATAATGTTAAATCGTAGAAGAACCAAACCCGTTAACGAACCGAACCAGTTATAAATTGAACTAAAATAAAATTGAGCCAAAAAAGAACCGAACCGTTTCTAACCCGAAACTGTTTGAACCGGGATAAAAACTGTTTACACCGAACCGTTAACAAAGCGCAACCCGTCTGCACCGAACCGTTTACTACCCAGACAGTTTACAACCAAAACCGAATTTAAACCGCTCAAGAATAAACCGAAACCGAATCGAACCGATAATTATTTAAACCGAACTGAAACTGACCCGTAAGACACTTGAACCGATTTAAACCGGGATAAAAACCGTTTACACCGAACCATTAACAAAGCACAACCCGTCTGCACCGAACCGCTTACTACCCAGACAGTTTACAACCAAAACCGAATTTAAACCGCTCAAGAATAAACCGAAACCGAATCGAACCGATAATTATTTAAACCGAACTGAAACTGACCCATAAGACATTTGAACCGATTTCAAACCGAACCGAAACCGAACTGTCAAACCGTTTTGACAGTACTAATTGGTCACAATTTAGATTAACCAGCAAAAACTAGGAGAACAAAGAGCAGAAAACCTTTCTATTGCTTGAATTAATCTAGTTGCTCCCCCTTCAAAATAAATAAATAAATAAATAAATAAACCATTTGCTAAGTGTTTTTTGACAAGTTCAAAATCTTCAAGAAGCTATTTCGTGTTCACGGCTTCACGCAAACAGCAACCTAACCCTGCCAAAACACAAAATAGGGGAGCTTACAGGAAATGAACATGCTATTTTATATTACAGCAAGAATATGAATATGAGCAAAAATAACAAGATCTATAAATGCAACTACACCTCTATTTTACTAAGAAATACATTGATGTAAACTCAAATTTTGGAAAAAACAGATTATAATATTTTTAACCATATTGCTAGTATACAAATATACAATCATAATTCCAGTATACTTCCTCATGAAGCTGATATCATAAAAAGCCTCACTTTCAGAAATGCTGTTGATCGGAGATGCAATGACCTTCTACCTAACATGGGGGATAAAATACAGAAAGTTCAATGAACCATTTTAATCTAATCCACCATATTCCAAATGCCAATTATGTAGTTAATGTATCAGAGTAAATGTCAAAACAGAAATCACAAATGGTTGGTGATCAGTCACTTTTTATGCTAATCTCTGATAGATTAACTTTAATAATCTTTTGAAGGAGAGAAAAACCTACACATAACTTGGTCAAACATCTGATCAACTCTTAGGCAACCCATTGACAACATTAACAATAAAACCACACAAGTCAAAAGAAGAAAAAAAAAGGAAAAGATCAGAACCTAGTGCTGACCACCAAAAACAAGGAAAATTCCAAGAATAAAACTTTACAGTCCTAGTTGCAAAACTAAATTAATAAAGAGTTAATTCCATTGATTCACCTCCCAACAACTTTCCACTTTTCGTAACAATTTAAGAGAATCATAACCAAATCTGTAACTACTTTGTGGCAGTGTGGCCTGTGCTTATGTCTATCCTTCAAATTCGAAAGAGAGAAGGAAATCATTTTACTACAATTTGGAACGTTCCTGCTAATTCTCCTTATTTTTACTCTGTAAATATTATAAGTACATGAAACTCTAACAAAACAGAATGACACTGTGAAGGCCTTATCTGTAAGCAGAAAATCAACCTATAAAACAAGAATCTTCTTAAAATGTACTCACTGCAAATAATATAAGGGAAAAAAATTCGGAAACAGTCTAGCACTCGAGAATACTTAGCAAAATGCATATTTCCTATAAATATATAAGAGAGAGAAAGAGAAGGGAGAATAGCAAGAAAAGAAAAATATACTGCTTCTTCTTCCGGTGAGTCTTACAGCTACCAAAAACAAGACTTTCAACCAGCACAGCTATTTCGGGATGTGACGGTGCATTGTCACTCCAAATCAAGATATCGGGGTTGGACTTGTCAATCGATCGCAAACCACGGATCATCACCCTCTCCGCCTTCTGCCTTTGCAAATCAAACCAGATAAACTTTTCATCATCTTGTTCAAGAAGCACCTTAGAACCATCCTTTGAGAAGGCAATTGGCCTCACATATTCAAAAGGTTCAATTACATGTTGCCAGACTGCGAACAGCTCAGTCCAAGAATCTTGATCACCATACTCCTTCATGACCCACACCTCACTCCGAATGGTAGGATAGTATACTAGCACACATAAGCGTTGTTGTAACACTTCGACATTCAAATGGACTTTACCAGGTGAATACTTAGGCTGCGGCACAACCTTCAACTTTTCAGAATTCAAATCAAATGCAACTATCAGCTTGGACCCATCTGATTCAGGCTTCACAGTTACCATCCAATGTAGACAACCACTGACATAAACACCCATTTTTCGTTTGTAAGAAACAAAATATTCACGAGGAAAGTCATGAACCCTTCTCCAAGAGCTTGTCTTCAAACTAAAGACCTTGACTTCACTTTCATATGAGTCAGGGCGACTATTATAAAACTGAATGATCCTGACCACCTTGTAATCATCAATAACCGGATCATAACCAAATCCATATACTAAACGCTCACACCATGTGCCATACTCAGGAAATTCTATCCGGGAAGCAGGCAATTCCCACAGTTTTTTAGTGGTTGGATTGTAGATTATGATTCCTCTATTGCCCCTTCCCCATTTGAAAAAAAAGGTAGTCCATTGCAAGAGCCCAATAGCTCAGTTCCAATAGAATCAGACTTCCAGGGATGGTCTATTGCAATAGCCTCATCAAGTGCAGGGAAGTCCACAGAATAAAGATCATCGCCTGGTATGATAAGGGCATGATTAGTGATGTTCTGCAAGGAGTGTTGCAGTTGGAGTCTGAATAAATGAGTGTCATCGATTATGTACTTCCATGATTTTGATACACAACGTAAGCGTAGAAGGGATTTTGCTGGAATTCTTGACAGTATATCCATGATCAACGGCGTTGGAAGATTTATCATTATCATTGTCACTGAGCTTTACCCAACAAAGCCTAAGAAACAATGAAAATCCTGGTATTAAAAATACAAGCCTCGAAAAATTTCTATAACCCCAGAACCCATTTCTCAGTCAATTTGACATTCAATATCCTTTACCAAGTCCCACATTCAAGATCTTAAAGAATACTTATCTATCATCAGACTATCACTTATTATACTCATTCCGCCTCAACTCAAACAATCAATCAAAGCCTTAATCCTATAAGTGGGGGTCGGCTACATGAACCAAATTTAATTATTCCATGTAATCTTTGACAAAGATCCTCCTCCTCCATCCCTTACGATCATCGACAAAGATCCTCCTCCTCATTCCACCTCAACTACTCATATCAAATCCTAGACACTCCAACATGACTACAGACACTTCATTTAGGCCTTATAACATGAGAAATATAAAAACATTCTATGTCTAATAAGAAGTATGAGTTAGGGAAAAAGACAAAGAGGGTTACTTGATATTTAATACTCCGTTCAACAAAACATTAATCTCTAAATTTCCAGCTTACAGCAACAATTTTAATTTTCTTACTATCATAACATTTAGGGCATTATTAGATCATCCTACTGCAATTGCCAAGAAAATAGAATTTCTCAAAAAAATTAAACTTTTTTCACATAAACTACTACCCATATCATAAAATTAATCTATTTAACACAGGATTAATAGTGATATCCTCCGGCAACTTTTTAACCAACCTAGGATAAAAATAAATAAATAAAAAATCAGAATTTCTGAGAGATCAAAGCAATATAGAAGAAAAAGGCAATAATTTGGAGATACAATAAAACGATTAAACTGAGGAATTGAGTACCTAAAAATAATGCAAGATCAGCGTGCCAGGGATACGAGTACCGAAGGACCTCAAAGTCTCAAAGACGAGATTTTGCAACAGGTTTGGGAAATAAGGAAGAAAGAAAGTGGATCACGAATTAATTAGGTAAGGAGACTCCTCCGTCTTTTAATAATTGTTGCACTGACCTGTATATTGTTTTAGGCAATTTACTTGACTTAAATAAAATGAGAAGTAAGTGGGTAGTTAGAGGATTCAAAAATTATAAACGAAAGATAGTGGAGTTAATAGTTTTAAAAATTTATGAATGTGAGAGGAAAAATATTATTAAAAATATCATTGGTAGCATGTATTTTGATGATCTAAAACACAAATCTTTGTAGAAGATATAGAGGTCGCAACATTTTTTTTTTTTTTTCGCAAACCTTGTTTGATCTGAAAAATAATGTAAGGTAATGTCCAAAGTGAACATAGTTAAATGCCTTAAATACAAACATATTAAAAAAAATAAAAAAAAAAAACAAAAATCACACATCTCTTTTTCGGATCAAACAAGGATTGCGAACAAAAAATAACTGTAACCTTACCTTTACAGGATTATTTTATGCGAAATTCTATTTGGTAACATCTAATTTCTTATATTTCTCTATGGTAAATCGGGGAAAAAGTTATTATCTTTGGTAAACTTGAACTTTTGGTTACTAAAGAGAATAACTATTTTAATTAAATATCTAAATCTAACCATGGTTAGTTTATAATAATTAAATAATATTTTTTTAAAAAAATAAAAATCCTCCCCACCAGCCCAGCCAAGCAGCCACCCCGTTCTCCTCCCCTCCACTGTCGGCGTCGTCGGCCCACCTTTCCCTGTAGGCGATTTAACTCCCCCGGTCGGCCGACACCAAGATCCGCCCCCGATTTCCCCACTCCCTTATCCCCCCACCACGACACCCTTAAGCTTCAAACGACGATATTTCCCCACTCCCTTTTTTCCCCCACCAAGACCCGCCATTGTTACAGAAATTCGAGGTCGTTAAGCTTCTGGTTCAGGTGGCTAGGGTGTGGTCAGATGCCGGTGGGGGAAGGGAGTGAGTTTTTATTTTTTTTAAAAAAAATTATTGTTAAAATCAATTAAATGTTTTTTTTTAAAAAAAAATAAAAAAAAAATAAAAATAAAAATATAACCTAAAAAAAAACTATGGTTAAATATTTAGCTTAAACTAGATTAGGGTATGTGCAAATACACAGACTCATAATGGTAAGATCGCGTCAAAAAAAATGGTAAGATTGATTATCAATTACTTACATGTAACTTTTTTTTTTATTTTTTTGTAAAAATTTAAATTTATTGAATGTATATCCTTAAATTTCTTGTTTGTTACATAAATATTTTTTTTATTTTATAGTAATTTCAATTTTTTTTTATACAAATTCATTTATAAAAAAATAGGGAAAATTTTTCATAAATTTGTGCCAAGTGTCCTATTTGGTGATTACGTTAGTATATAGTATAGATTTGGTGATTAATGTTATAGTTAGCTTAATATAAAAAAAAAAAAAAAAAAAAAAAAAAAAAATCAAGTTTACCAAAGATAATAAGTGTTTTTTTTTTCAATTTACCAGTGAGAAAATTAAAAATTACTATGTATAATGTTACCAAAGAGAATTTCCTTTATTTTATAAGAATTGCAATTGCATATATCAAACCAAAAGGAAGGAAAACCCAGCTCATAGCTGAGTGACAGAAACATCAACATAAAAACCAACAAATAAACTGATTAAAAAGGAAAAAAAAAAAAAAAAAAAAAAAAAAAAAAAGGCCTCATGTGATTCCAAAGCTTCAAGGATGCATCGTCAGCTGAGAGTTTACAAGGGCATTGGCCCAAAACTAGTTACATACATGATAATATTCCATAGTCATTACTTAGGTGATGATGTGATATGCCATAGTGAAGCATACACAATTTACTTAGCTTCAGGCAGAGTCATAATCACCTCGAATATGGGTTTTGCAGTGTTGCCAATGGAGCCACTTATGTACCCCCCTTCTTCGTTGGCCTGGTTCACCAATTTCCCATTACTCACCTTGTCACCAAGAGCTTGCCATATTCCTACACTCTCTACCTGCTCATAGTGCCCTGGTTTGCGAATTTCAGTATACACCTATAACAAGATCTTGAACATTACAAGAGGATTTCAATTGTAAAATCACTAGCCAAATAAGTCAGTTGATGTATACATAATCCGTTATGCAAGCCAAAAAGCAAGAAAAAAGAAAGGATGATTACTTATTAGTAGTTTAGCAAGAAAAATAAGGCTAAAAAGACTTATGATTAAGTTCCGTGTCCCCATACTTGTATATTTAACAAACTAGCTTGTATTCCGTACGTTTTAGCTAAGCACTTAGTCAGCACGTGACAATGTGCTCGAGTTGTTCACTGATGAACAAGCTCAAATCACACTTACACGTAGTATGTATTAATGTATATAAGCTTAAGCATACATATATACCTGGTTTGTGGGGCCCGAATAATTGTTAGAAAATCCCATGAACCAGTGTTGTTCTTTGCCTTGATTGTTGAGAGCAGAGTAAACAATGCCAACTCTAGACATCTTTTCCTGGTTATAGTATTGACCATGCAAGAACGCACCCCACTGCCCATTCGCAATGATCACTGGGTACGCAGACTCGCAAACACGTCCCTTCCAGTCACGAGCAATCACGTATGTCATTGTGTCACCGGTCGCATTGTAAATCAGACACATTGTGCTCACAACATCGTCCCCCCCCCCCCCAAATCGAGCCTGGAGCTTCTCCACGGAGTTTCGAGCATCCACAGCCTTGCCCTCGGCGTTCACCTTCTCTAGTGCAACCTTGGCTCGGTCTTGCTGGGTGATCGAGTTCTTGCCTTGATATTCAGGCATCGTTCTCAGGGTTGCCGTCGTAACTGGAGTTCCAAACACGTTTGAGCCCATTTTCGTTAATTTTCAACCTGCAAAGATGTGTTATGTAAAAAATATTTCATGTTACAACAACATACGGAGTACATACATACATATAATACATAGCATTGTAGCTATTTGCATGTAGGCAGTAGACAGTAGCTATTGTAATCAAATAAACCAAAATTAGAGAGTAGACATTATTCCAAAACGTAAGCCAATTCATTCATAGTCACGTTGGGATTTGACTAATTTTATCCAAAATTAATGCAATATAGTATATTGCAATGAACTCCCTAACCCCCTAATTTAATAGATTACATAACAAATCATCAATTTCACTAGCCCATAATAAATTTATAATATTAATTTCAAAGAAAAAAAAAACAGAAACTCTGCCTCTCTAATTTGATAAATTAAATAACAAATTATCAATTTCAATCAACATTCACACTCAATTGATACATTAAATACCATAAACTAATGTAAGCACAAAATCAACCCAACGACTCATGGAGAATAAGAAATTAGAAAGCTGAAAATTAATATTTAAGTATGAAATTGAGTTACCTGACAACCTGAAATTGATGATTTGAGGGCGCCAGCTGGAGTGCGGTGGCCGGTGGCTGGAAGGTGCGGCGGCAGAGGTGGCTAAGAGAGAGAGAGGGAAAGAGGAGCGTTATTTTGTTTTCATACTACATGGGGTCTTTATAGATTTGATATGTGTTTTGTTTATTTTTACTTCCTTCTATATTAAATATATTACTTAGTATTTTTTTTTTATAAAAAGGTAAGCGGGGCCCACATAGTCCTTTCTATCAACAGAAGCAATTTGTGGATGGGAGTACTCGGGGTGTGACTCGATCCCGGGTCTAAGCCACGGAAACGGGGAGTGGTTCCACTGAACTATCACTCCCAAGCATAGTTACTTGTTTACTTCAGATTAATTATTCACTTTGTTTTTAAATACTTGTTCCACTTTACATTTTCGACCGTTTTTAAATACTTGATCTATTTCATTATTTGGTAAACTTTTACAATATTTAATTCAATTCTCTCTATTACTGAACCCAACATAAATCATATTTTATTAATTTTATATTCTCTCTTCTCCAATGCTCTTAACTACTTTTGCTTTTTACAATTTTTTATTCCTTCACCTATCCCACTACCTCCATATTTTATTACTTTCTTCAATTTCTCTTAAAATTCCGTGTATAAAAAAATGGAACAAGTATTTACAAATGGAGGGAGTATGGTGCTAACCTTTTTTTCCAATTGTGAGTGTGTTAATCTTGGTTTTTGTTTGGTTTTCATTTTTTAGTTTCTTAACTTTTTGCACTTCCTAGTTGCTAGTTATGCCCCTGACCTTACTTTTGCTTTTATGGTGGTCTTGTTATTTTCCATAGCTTGTGAAATATTTCCTTTTATTTTACGTGCTAGTTAAGCATTTTTACTTTCCTTCTTTTTTATCTTATTCTTTTACCTTCTTTTGTTCTTTTTATACAGATGCTCTCTTCTTTTGGAGAACTCGCTAGGAGCACACTTACCTTGGAGTCTTGGACCCTTCTCTTATATCTTCTTTTCTTATAGCTTGAGGTAATTTTCCTTATTTTTTTTCCTATCACTTTTAACGAGTCTGAATGGACTTGTAAAATTGGGCTCGATTATTGGAGGTGATTTCCCTCATTTCCCTTATTGGGCTCAATTCTCTTATTCTTACAAGATTTGTTTTATTAGATTGTTTCTCAAACACAAAATTTGGGTTTTTTTATGTAAAATTTCCAAGGAAAAATCATATTAAAAATACTCAACATTGCTTTTTTAAAGGAAAAATTGAAACTAATAATCTCACCATTGTCACTTCTGCTCAAAATAATCTCACATTTGCGTATTTTAGAAATAATCCCACTTTTTACCCTCATCTGCTCAAAATAGTTCCTTAACCGGTTTGTGAAATTGATATCTGGTTATAGAAGGTGACTTGCCATGTGCCACCTCTTGATTGGTCTTAATTTTTTTAATTTATTTTTTTACAAAAAACAAAAACAAAAATAATACTAATTAAAAAAAAAAAAAAAAAATCAACCCAGCATCTTCCTCCCCTTTCCCTTTCCGCCTTTCCGGCCCCCTCCTGAAACTTACTTGCCGGAGCAGCCCCACTCCCCTTTCCCATCAGACATGCCGCCAACCCCCTTTCCCGTCACACTTTTGATCGCCACCACGCTCCAACAACAGCCCAACCGAACACCACCATACACGCACAACAGCCCAATCGAACACCATTATAATCGCCACCTCCACCATACAAGCTGCACCTCCACCTTAACACGGCCCACGAAATCGATTCCCTGCTCAACTCAGCCCCAATCAACCACCAGTTTCACACTTTCATTCCCAATATCGCACATAGAGCAACCACTAGCTAATCTGCCATTAAATTAACAACCACAACTTCAAAGACACCACTCCCAAATACCGACAACGACAACAGTAGCCCTTAGCAACTCCAAAATATCCAATAAACAACAACCAAATCGACACCAAAAGTATCAATTTTAGCAAGTCAACGCCCAATTATGAGCTCCTAACACACCGGTGGCTACGAGCAGTTCACTCAATATCCACAATTTGACGCGAGAGCAAGGGGAGGGTTTCGTGGGTGGCTGGGATGTCGAGTTTAGGAGGTTTCCAGGGTGATTGGGTGGTCGGTTAAGGGGGTTTCGTGGGTAATTGGGATCTCTCTCCACCACCACATCATCCACCGTAATCTTATATAGCCTATGCTTTTGATCAACCAATTCTAGCTCCTAATACTTTCATAAACACTACAACCGATTCTAGCTCTTGACAGACAATGATCTTAATTCTAATTGCTACATCACAATTTCAACAATTTACCATATACTCTGAACACTATGTTACAATCATAAACAACCCAATCACACAATGCCACAAAGAATTTAACAAGTAAAACAGTAGAATTTAGCTTAAAAGACAATTACCCTCATTTCTTGTAAGACAGAACATCATAGCGCTTCCGAGCCAGCTTAACACAATCCAACCAATGCAAAATCTGGTAATTGGGATCTCTCTCCACCACCACATCATCCACCGTAATCTGAACCGAACCCCGAAAACCCGAAACTCGGCCACGAACCCGGGCATCAAAACCAATTTGAACTCGGCTAGAATGAATGTTTGCCATTTGGGCGATTGAGTGAATATCTGATGGGCATCGCCGAGAAAAGTAAGAAGATGTCATCTGATTCAACCAAAGAATACATTGGACACACCCAGTTCCATCATCAATGGAAAACCTCAGGAATTTGTCGGGTTTGAGGTCCCGAGTTACAACAACTCCGAATACTTCGACCCGAGAAATGGGGATTCCCTTACGGTAGAAGACAATCGAGTCACGGGAAGAAGAGGAGGAGAGAGAATGGGATTGGGTTAAAGAGTTGAGGTCGAAGGCGAGGAGTTTGACATTGATGTTGTGAAGCGAATTTGGGTTGATTGAGGGTTCATAGTTTGCTGGTTTCTTGTTTGGATGATTTGACATTTTGGAAATTTGAATGAATTTTGTAGGTTTTTCTGGGTTTTGATGACTTTACAGGGAAGAGACTGGTTTTGGCGGGAAAGCTATGGTGGATGTGATCAAGTAAAAACCTAATTAGATTTGGGTTTGGGAATTAGGTTAAAATAAAATGAAGTTAAAGTGAACCGAATGATTAAGGATTCTTGTGTTTGTTTGCCTAATTATTTGCGTCATATTGTTGTAACATATGATACTTTGTACCATAATTCATTTCATTACTTTTTAAAATCTGAACTAGAATGTATCCATGCTAATGTACTGATATATATATATAGTAGGGAAAAAACATGATAAGAAATGAAATTGATAGTTACTTGTATTTGGGAAATTATTGGCCATTAGGAGAGACTATGAGATGTTGTTTGAGATATTGGTGATTGAAGTTTTGACATTGTGATAATGAGCTGTTAAAAAGACATTTGTTAAATTGTGAACCACTTGGTGACACACTGACACTCTAAGAATACTCTTGTGTTTGTCTTGCAATATCTATACGTGTCTATATACTTAGAAACTATTAAATTGCATGCTACTTTGTTAGAGTGAATCTCAACTTTCTAAAGGTCCAATACAAATTGTGTCAACTTGGGCAAATGAAAAAGGACCATAAGTCCATAAGGGCTACGCTGCATATGTTATATTTTTGTCATTTATAAGTCACAATTCACTAAAATTGACACATTTTTACTCTTCTATTATCATAGTATTTGGAAGGAAGATGTGAATAACATAAATAATACAAGTACTTCATATAATTATAACAGATCTTATCAAAGGCAATTATGTATGATACCTTTGGCTACTAGTTTTCTTTTTTTGCATAAAAAAAAGTATTTTTTTACTAGTTGTTATGCTTTAAGACAATACTCTCTTCAGAAACAGGGAGAGTGATGAATTTTCCCTATGAAATTCTTTATGAAATGTACAATTGTCCAGAAGAGAAAACATAAAAAGATATAATTTTTGTATTTAGTTATGTGAAACTGTGAAAGTACTAGTAACTTGGATACAAGCATTGTTTAATTTTCTTATACAAGATGAATTTTCTTATAAGAAATTCAGTGGTTCATTGATATGATGCAAAAATGATCTAGCTAACATTACAAGACTAACCCTAACAAATTGGAACATTAAAAAATGTCGAAGATTGAGTACAAATATTGAACAAGCTTACGTTTACAAGCAAGCTTGATACAACTGAAAAGAGAAACAATCCATGAAGATATTTACATGATCAATTTGATGAAGTTTTTTCTGCAGCTCATCCAACCATGCTGCGTTTTCTACCCCTTTGTCTAACTGCGACAATAAAACAAAACAAGTGAGCACAGATACACAAAGAGGAACAGCAGCAGATCAAGAGAAGGAAGACAAAGGAAATATAGTACCTTGAGCTAGCTTGTTTGTTGTGGAGCACCATTGCTTTGAGGATTTCCTGTATGCAGCAAGCACTTTTTCCATCTACACAAGAAAATTTGTTTTTAAACACAACGGAAACAGAAAAATTCCTCTAAATAATTTTAATTAACATTCCTATCTTGCTCCCAATGTGACTGTGATGGACCACTATTGTTGAGTAATAATTGATCCAGCACAGTAAAAAAAAATTACAAAATGGATAACCCAGCAGTTCCTACATACATATTCCCATAAAAGCCGTTGATTGTGGTTTAGTATAAAGAAACTAATAAACTATCTGCATGATCATAAGACATGAAGAGGATCCAATATAACCTACCACATTTCCACAAGAAGAGTGCATAGAAATCAATGCCCTTTCAAGTACGTATAAATCCACTGCTTTGTCTTCTGGTAAAGTAGATGTGAAGCTTAGGCCAAAGTCAATGAGCACCTGAGAAACATCACAGAAAACGCTAAGAGATCTTTCTCTGATGGGCTTACACCCCCCCCCCCCTCCTCTCCCTCTCTCTCTCTCTCTCTCTCTCTCTCTCTCTCTCCCTCCAAATTTAAAGTTTTCTTTTCCCTTCCCAACTACAGTACCTAACAAATATCAAAGTAGAATCTCACCAGTTGATTGGTATCCTTACGAATCAACATATTTGAGGTTGTCAAGTCTCCATGTATAAGGCCACCATCATGCAGTTTCGCAATAGAGTTCCCTATCTGTGTTGCAATATCCTGTAAACGTTCTTCAACAATTCCATTAGCACCAAACTCGAGAAATAGCTCCTTAACCATAGGGCCATCAACATACTCAAATGTTAGAGTATGCAATACGGGGTCCACAGCAAATAGAACTGGAGTTGCAACTCCTAACTTTCTCGCTTTTGTCATGCACCGGGCTTCCTGGTCAAAATCAAAATTTTATTGGTTAGGGAACAAAAGCTCACCAACAAATTTGACAAAAGGAGAAAAGTCAGGAATTAAATGACTGCCCATTAAACAGCTTACTGCATTCAAGCGCTTTAGTGTAAGTTTTGAGTCCAGTGTTGGATGCCTATACTTCTTTGAAAACCGCTCCTTTACAATAGATCTTCTTCCAACAAAGGTTGACTCGAAAACTCTCTGAATATGAAAGAAATAAATCATAGAATTAGGGATATTTGAAGCAGCATGGACAAAAGATCAAATTACTTGTCTCTGAAAACTTTTGAATAAAATTAAAACACAAAGCAAACATGAGTTGACACTATTTTGTTGGGAGCTCTTTGGGTAATGAAAGAAAGTCAGTCTTATTACTCATGTATCAAAGTTAGATATTTTGACAGAAGGAAACGATGATTAGGGGAGAAGGGAGGAGAAAGTATGACATGTAGTAAGCTCCTCTCCCCCCCCCCCCCCACACCCAGGAGTGGAAGTGTTTCTACCACAACAAATGATTCCAGAAGAATGGAGAATATAACAGCTCATGCTCAGAACTCTACTGGAGCATCGGATGGGACTTCTGGCCATCCATCTACTTAGTAAATGTTTTTTTTTATCCTTGATAAAGTAAATATATAAACTCACAGCTTCAGCGCCTTGCTTCAGCAGAACGAGACCCCTGTCTTTTTCATCAGCCTCGATCTCCATTACGGAAAAAACCAACTAGAAACCGAGCTTTTTCAAACTGCAGTAGCAAGAATGCGCCAATAGGTTAGAATGTTAGATCAAAAGAACAAGTTTAAATTTCCTACACATTGGATACTCCAACTTCCTTAACTCATATAAAATCATGATAACCTAAAGCTAAATTAAAGAAATAAAAGTCATGATAACCAGCTAATCAACATTAAACAACAAGCAACTATATTTAGAGTGACATAAAAATGAACAGTTTCCTCAAATCATAACATGAGCAATGTACAGCAGTGGTATAGCCACAGTCAAAGGACACCCTTACTCAGCCTTCACAAAGAAGGGAGCAGAAATTCAGAACACGGATAAAAATTATGACCCTCAACATCTAAGCAACATTTTAAAAAATCGTAGTTTTGCTACAAAAACTTGAAAGATCCTCTATACAGTTATAAATTTTGAATTGAGCAAAATCATGAATAATATTTAGACAACAACGATATACTTTGAACTTCCTGGCAAGAAGAAACCAAATATAAGTTGAAAAGCATAATTTCTACACATAACACAAGATATAATCTTTCTGGATTTCAGGACCCTAGATAGGAAGGTAGGCTGATCTATCACTCTTGATTTTATTTCAACCCTTGCAAGTCAAAACAATTCAAGTTCACAAGTTCACCAACTAGGTTCTTTAAAATTCTAAAATTATACTCTCGAAACGAATTAAAACACAGAGTGACAGCAATTATACTAATATAATATGCACTCATTTATTTTCAATGATCCACATAAATTAGACGACATAAGAACAAATAAATTTAGCAGTGTCAGAAAATTGAATTGGTGATCCTCAGCCTCATTTGGCCTATAACAGTCCCTGATTTCAAGGAATTAACCACCTTGAGGAAACCTATTTACAAAAAAAAAACCTGACAATAACAATAGATTAAGAAATCAAAACTATTTTTACTCTTTCTCAAAACCATCCAAAAATAATAACTACTTCAATATTTGACTGCATACATCCCAATTGATATCCTTAAATTACATAGCAAAACTAACCTAACTACATAATTACATAAAAAAATAAATTGGCTGGCAGATTTTCTGACATAGAGTTATAATCTAATACCCAGTAGAATCATGTTCATCTTTGTTCATTATCATGTTAATCCATAGGAAAGCTTAACTCAACAAAACCCATCAATATTTTTCAATAACAAAAAATAATTACATCATTTGAATTCATCAAATGAAATATGTAATTGATATGGGTTTAGCTTCAATTAGCGAAGTTAACTATAAAACATGTATCATTTGTGAATAATACCCCAGAAATTTCGCAAAATAGAGTAAATAAAATCTAATTTAAGCAACAAAAAAACCCATAATTTTTCAAGTCAAGAAAAAAAGGGACAAACCTGATGAATGTTGTTGAATTTGCTAGATTTTATTGAATGTGATTCGGTCGAATTGGCAATGGCGGAAGGAAGAGAGTGGGAGATACTAATACTCCTGTACTCTAAAGTATCCTTTGGCCAAGCTCTAATAGAGGTTTATTATACGAGGTAGTGTTAATTAAAAACTTTCTAGTTATCGATTCAAGGATAATAAGTCAATACAGGATAATAGTAGTCAAAGTTTTACTTTGACAAATATCTCATTTAGATGATTTGGGATGTTTGGTTAGGAAATGTTTGGTCGTTTGAGGCAATTAGACAAAAGATAGGTTTGATTAGATTAGCTCAAGCTTCTAATGTGAGTGTTTGATTGAGAGATAATTGAAAGAGGGTTTTGAGTCGAAAAATAATTTTGAAAAAACTAATAATAGGAGTTTATTTGTACAAGAGGTTTGTAGTAAAGATTAGTCCGTGCACGGCCTAAGCCCACGTGCCATCTTGTCGGGCTTGCGTGCCTAAGCAAAATTTCATTGATTATAGCGTATTTTGTCGTGTTAGGCCAGGCCGCGTCGTGCTTCTCCCAAATAAAGGTGAACCAAACCCGGTACGCACAATAACATGCCGAGCCGGGCCTACATTGTGTTCGTGCTGTGCCGTGCTTTTTTCGTGCGGGGTCGACCCGACCAAGTGCCATCTTTAGTTTGTGGTAGATGAGAGAAATGACTCCTCTATTATAAACTACTACCTCCATTAAATGTTATGTGCAACTTTTGCCAAAAACGGATGATCAAGGTTATGTGCAACTTTCTATTTTCTTTCCATTTTGAGTAAACAAAAAAGCTGGAAATTACTTATTTACCCTTACTTAAAAAATCTGATTTTCTTAATTTTACCCTTATCTTTATTTAATTTCATTAAGTTAAACCTAATCTGATTACACTAATCTAATGACTCCCTCTATTTATCATCCCATTTCCCCCCAACTACCCGCATTTACTCATCTTCCCAACCACCCAAAATTAATTGCGATGGATGGGTTCCCCTTTTTCTTCTGGAGAATTCTCCAGATGAACCAACCCTAGCTCCTGTTCTCCAGATGAACCCAAAATTAATTGATCGACGCTAAACAAAAAATTAAAAACTCCATATATTCTGACCTTATCAATACTTCAAAGGTTCATAATAAACAAGCAAATTGAACATATCATTTTACATTTTTACTTGGTATTTATTTTTTATAAAGCTGGTTAAACACAGAGAACCAAACTACCCAAGGAAATTCTTCACTAGAAGAGGTTTGATTTACCACAAGCAACAAAAGTCAAACATAATATAGTTCATAATTAGCCAAAGCCAAAAATGGAGCTCTTAATAGATTAAATGGCAGTAAATAAAAATCATATACCAACAATGACAGAGAATAGCAGAACTGAAAATTCAAGTCCTTGATCATTCAACATTACATATAATAGAAGTAAAATTTTGATTGGAGAATTATAAAATAACTATCAAGCGTTCATAATTTACCTAATTAACGGTGAAGAAGACAGCCAAAGGTACCGGTCCGCCAGTCGTACCGACTACCACCACGAGTCCACAACGCACGACACCAGTTACTGCTACACATACATGATAAATGCAGAATGAATGGATGATAATAAATTCAATAATCAATATCAATTAAACAGAAAATCAGAAATAATAATCAATATCAATTAAACAAAAATTATAGGGCTCAAATACTCAACTCAAATAGTCAAATATCCGGTCACAACTTCAGTTTCTAGTGGAAAAAGCCCCAAATCGGCTAATCAAAACCAATCTTCAGTTTCTAATCGGCTAATCATATTAATAAAAATCATTTGGGACTTATAATGAAGACAAAACTATAACAAAACACAGTCAAAACCAACCTTCAATTTCTAGAGGAAAAATCCCCAAATTGTAAAGTAAATTAGCGAATGAAATTCAGCGATTCACCGAAAAAAAATCCCCAAATCGTAAAGTAAATTAGCGAAATGAGACATTAAATCAGCGATTTACCCAAAAAAAACATTAAATTAGCGACCTCAGCGAAATTCAAGGACGTCGGACGGTCGGACTGTCGGTGTCGGAGCACCTGATGCCTGGCTGATGACGCGTCGCCTGGGGATTTAGGACTTTAGGGTTAGGGTTTTAGTATATTCTGTAGAGGAATCGGAGAATGTTTCCGAATCGGCTGTGTTCCTTCTACTGATTTCATAGCTGGAAGTGTAGTGTTTTGTCTTGAGAATTGAGGAAGCAGTATAATGTAGAAACAAAAAGAACAAAAAAAAAAGGTGTGAGTTATGGGTTTTGAACCCACAAAATCGTGTTTGATGGGAGGTAAAAAAAACCACTAGGTTACAGCTTTACTTCTTGACATATATCAACAAATATTTTATTTAAACCTTTTTAGCTTTTATTTTTTTTAAAAAAAAAAAAAAAAAAAAAATCAATTTTTTTCAAAATATCAGTGGGTTCAATGAACCCACACTAGATCCGCCCCTGATACCGCAACAACACAACCATGTTCAAAATTAACTTTGCAAAGTGTATCATTCTTTATAATCAAATGACCCGTTTTCAAGTCATACCAAAAGTGTCTATTTCTACCGCTCTCCAACAAAACTTTGCTCCGACACTTAGAATAACACAACGGCCTAATAACACTACTGGAGGAGTCATATGGAGTGAAAGAGAACAACTTAATCAATGAATCCATCACACGTACCATACTCTTTCATCACATATACCTCGAAATTATTAGAATAACGACTGAAACATAAGTCAAAACCTAGAACCTCTAAGTTGAAATTCTGCCCCTTATGCATCTCAACCGGTAAGGGCATCCAACACATTTTTTCTTGTTGAGGTATTGTAGTGAGTTTTTCTGATTTGTATTTCGGAATTAATAGCCAATGCAAGGAAACATTTAATTACTTACCACATGGATTTTGAAACCTACTAGTGTACTTAAATCTTGATTTAATGCTCTTCCAAGATCCACTTCTAAGACTATATAACCTAACATCTGTATTAACACTTAAACGCAATTGATAGGTTAACCCACAAACGACAGCTAATATCTTATAATCATCCCTTACACTATCACATCCGAACCCAACACAATACTGCTGCTTACTTTCATTTTCCAACCTTCCAAGGAAAGATCGCGTCGACGGGTTATATATAGTGATAACACCAGATCTAAAATCTTGGACCCAAATCATCCCATGACAACTGCCAACAGTGTACATTACGCTCTTATCATTATTGTTGTTGTTGTTATTGATCAATAAGTCGATTTCGAGCTTGATGAGATCGAAGATTGGCTCGGTAACTCCGTGACTATAAAAGTTAGAACCTTGTCGTTGCCCCATTAGAACGACAAGAGAATTGGATTGAAATCGGACGGAATGTTTGAGGTGGTAATCAACAAACAATGGACGGGAAAGGAGTGACAACCATGATTTCGAGACGACTTTGAATCGTAGAAGGGATTTAACAGGAAGACGGATTAGTATCTCCACTATCACATCCATGGGAATCATTGTGTGATTTCTTATGGCTTGCAACTTTTGGATATGGCTAGGGTAATAGGGTTTATATTGAGATATGAATGTATATTATAACTTTTGGAATGTTAGTATAAACGATTTTTAGAGTTTATAAACCCTAAAAATCGTTTATATTGACATATGAATGTATACTAATATCCAAAAGTTATAAAACCCTAAAAATCATTTATATTGAGATCAATGTTTATATTGAGATATGAATGGTTAGGGCTTACAACTTTTGAATATTAGTATAATTGTATAAGCGATTTTTTGAGTTTATATTGAGATATGAATGTATATTATATGATATTATATGAGATATTATTGTTATGATATGAATATATAATATCTCATAATATTATATAATATACATTAATATCTCACAATAATATCTTCATAATAAAAGATAAGACTTTTTCTTTTAAAAAAAATAAAAAAAACAAAAAAAAAATGAAAAAACCAATAAAAAAATATTAGTAATTGTTTGCTGTTTATATTAGTGAAAATTTTACAAGTAAACAAACTCATAGAGTCTTTGAGCAACTTCAATGGTTGTAGTTAGGGACTTGCTTGCAATATTAAATAATCCCTACCTACTAGCTTAACCATTGGAACTCGAAAATGCAATTTGCTTGGAAAAAAATTTGCTAAAATAAAACAAATTAGAATAAATAAAATGAAATTTATCAGCGTAAATTAAGGAGGTATGGTCCATTTATATAGTAAGCTATTAACTAACCATTGGAGCTAAAATGACAATTAGTTTAAAAGCTCATGTAGCATGACATGCTAATAGTCCATTGGAGTTACTCTTAAGATTAAAACTTCCACCCGTCAAATCAAAAAGAAAAAAAATATTAGAACTTCCAAATCTATTTTAATCAATCTTTTTAATATTAGGGCCAAAAAAAAAACAATACTTTACAAAATTACTCCATATTCCATCTTTCATGTATTCCATAGCAATACCCTGATAATAACTAATTAAAATAACTTTGCAAAACTTTTGTGTTTTAATCAAAATCGTAATAAACAGTAAAATCTCTACTTTCTTCATACCATTATTCAAACAAATTTAATTTCAATGGGAAATAAATTTGCTGATAGGCTTGGAAATCTTCCAAAACATCTAATTCATCATATTTATTCGTTTTTCGAACAAGGCGAGATGAGTAAGATGATGGGCACGTCAAAGAACCTATACAAACTTTGCTTTTCTATTGATTTTTTAGCGTTCGGGGCGTATCTTCATCATCCTTCTTCCTCGGCTCTCGATTTTCGTGGATTCGTCGAAAATTTGCTTACAAGTACCTATCAAGATACACCTTATACAATATTGAAATTAACTTGGCAAAGAGGTGAACAAGGAAGGGCCTTAAATTGTTACAAAGCGTTACCAAATTTATTTTTACCATCTATTCAAACTTTGGTGTTACGGTATATCAACAGTGGCGTCTCCAGGATTTCCGAAGTGTGGGTTCGGAACTTCGGAAGTTGGAATCGTAATTCACAAAACTCCCAATATACAAAAATCAAACCAATGAATTGGAAACTATGAACTATCAAAGTATCAATCTATCAATTAATTATTAATGAACAACTCCACAAGTATTCAAATTCAACTATTCAACTAAATAACTAATTGGTCTAATACTCTAATTCAATCAAATAATCAATTATTCAACAATAAAACAATTATTATATCATTATATCCCAAATTCCCAATCAAATTAGCAATTATCATTTACCAATAACTCATCAATAAGGCAATAAAGCATAACCGCAGACGGAAGACCCGCAGTAATTAAATTTTTTTAAAAAAATAGAAAGACAGCAAGTCAGCAACGCGATTCAACAATTCAGCAAATGCTATTCGCCAATTCGACAAAGACAACATTCACAATTTCACAGCAAGACATTAAGGGACAGCCGGAAACGGCGAAAGGCAAACTCACCAGGTCGGTAGCCGGCAGGTCGAGGGGTCGAGGCCGTCTGAGTGTCTGACGAACTGACGAAGTCAAAGAGTCGAACTGTCGAAGACCGATTGTTCGAAGTGCCGAACTACCTAACCAGTGGCGTATGGTGAAGGCTTGGCCGCCACTAATTCCGACACTTCAAAATCAACAATCAACACTTCAACAATTCAATAAACATTTCGACAATCAACATTTCAACACTTCAACAATCAACAAACAAGTAGTGAACTACGTGAAGTAGTGAAAAACAGCAAATTATTAAGGGAAACTGGGAAAGGGCGCAAGGCCGCAAGCTCACCAGACACCAAAACTGGCCGTCTGCCGTCTGGTTGTCGTCGGTGGAGCCTGGAGGCGTCGACGCGTCTGGGTTCTGGTGTGTGGAAGCCGGAAGGACGTTTGGCGTGGCGGTGAGGCGGTCTGGGCTAGTGGGTTGTGGTTTTAGGGGAGTTAGGGCTTGAGAATTTGGGGGAAATTATGTAAATCAGTAAATGTAAATCTGTTTTAAGCAAAAACCAAAAAAATTAAAAAAAGTGTGAGTTGGGAATTGAACCATTATATATTAACATAAAGATGTCAGGTAAAAATTACCACTGAGCTGCACCCGTACATCCTATCGTTTAGCAAACAGATATTCTATTTAACCGTATTTAAGTATTTGTTTTTTTTCTAAAAAAATAAACTTTTCAAATATTTTTTCAAAAAATCAGTGGGTTCAAAGAAAATAACGCTCCTCTTTCCGCCTCTCTCTGAGTATTGGAAGCAGCCACCTCTGCCGCCGCACCTTCCAGCCACCGGCCTCCGCACTCAAATCAGATTGTCAGGTAACTCAAAGCAGCTTCTGAGGTAAAGATAATTTCTTTTCAATTATCAAATATCAATTTCACAATTCACTGCTATTCGTTATACTTAATTTTCAGTATAGTCAATTAGGGTTCTTCTTAGGTCAATTATTGTAATATTGTTTATAATTGATCAGACTATTTTGACGTCATTTTTCGTGCTTACTTTGATGAATTGAGTTATATTTGCAAAATTTTGTTTTTATGTTTCTATTGCCTTGGCTCATTGACGACCCTGTATTGATTTATATTCTTGTTATTTATGTTTCTGGTTTTTTTTATTTAGTTTGAAGATTGCGAGGATTCGATATCACATAATTTAAGATTTTGAGGTCCTAATTTTAAGGGTTTTTTTTGACAAAATTATGATTTGTATAGGGAACTGATACATAGCATAGTTGTCAATTCATTGAGAAGGAAGGTATGGAGATAAAATTAGGGGACCACCCTTTTGACGTAGACTTTCATCCGTCGGATTCTCTTGTTGCAACTGGATTAATCAATGGTTACCTTCTATTGTAAGTAATTTTCCCTAGGTTCCATTTCTTTGGTGGTGCTTGTGATCAGTGTTTTGTCCACTCACTTGGTGGTTCCATCTTGTGTAGGTATCGTTATGCTGCTGAAGCCGAACCACAACGGTAGAATTTCTTGATTGTGATATGTTGTTTTAAGTGTTGTAATTCTAGCCTAGTCTGAGAAAAGAAGGGGGGGTTTATCCTTGTTATTTTTTTTTTTCCTTAAAAAAAGATAAATGTTGTAGTATGATATTGATTGCTACTCTTGCAGTTTGCTGAAAGTTCGTGCCCACAAGAAGTCTTGTAGAACTACCCGGTTTATCAATGAGGGACGCGGTAATTAAATCCTTCGCCCCCTCACCCCTTCCTCTCACCCCCCCTGCATCACAATGAATGGCCTTTAAATTGGTTGTATTGATGGTGCAGCAATTGTGACGGGATCCGCAGATTGCTCAATTCTTGCCACTGATGTTGAAACTGGAGCAAAGATTGCTCACCTTGAAAATGCTCACACGTGAGTCATCTACTTAAAGTTATTTGACTTTTTTGCATGTTTTTATATCCCAAACTAAAGCACTACTATACTTTCCAAATTCCAAAATTTAAAATGGTACTGATTTTGATGTGTACTGTTGTTCTCTTGAGAGAAAGGATATTGCTACGGTTCTTATTTTTGAAATCAAACTCAATGCAGAGTTGCAGTCAATAGTATAATCAATTTGACTGAAGCAACCATTGCCTCGGGGGATGATTCAGGATGTGTCAAGGTTCAAATTCACTTTCCCTTATTATCTTTTATAGTATGTTGTATCCTCATATGACAGGATATTTTTGTTTCATGATGGAAAAACGATTGAAGTTGATAAGTTATCCCAAGATAAAGAATCATTGACTTGTTGTAGTGACTAGAGGCCCAGTACACATGAGATGTTGAAGCAAATGTTCATCTGCTTTACAGCAGCAATCAATTGATCTTTTTTTATTTTATAGTTATTATGAGTCTTTGGTGCACATTTTTTAGGCTTTGTTTGGCTCCATATTAGTAAAGGAAAAGAAGAGAAAGGAAGGGAAGGGGAGGGGAGGGAGGGAATAGGAAGAGAAGGGATAGGAAGGTGATTTTATTTTCCAATATTTGGTTAATGAAAGGAAATGAAGGGAAAAGAAGGAAATTTATGATATATAACTTTTATTTTTCTCTTTCCAGTCGAATTCCTCCAATTTTGAGAGGAAAGAAAAGCTAAAAATTTGTAAAGGGACTTCCCTCCCACTTTCCTTCCTTTCCTTAAAATTCTCATGTCATTTATTCAACCAAACATGGGAATATGATTAAAACCATTTCATTTCTTTTCTTTTCCATCCAAATCTTTTCAACCAAAAAGGGCCTTAATGAATATATTTGAATGAGAAACCAAATCATGGTTGCTGGATGTTACACTGCATTTAGGAAGCAACTTGTTTGTAAAGAATCTGTTGCTGACTACAATGGTCTTCCGAATGAGCTGTAGGGTTCTAATTGGTCGAAATCTAAGAAATCTAATATATACTGCCAATCCCGCATTCTTTAGTGATATTTAAAAGACCAAGTTTATATGTTTAAGATGGTAAGATATATCTCCTGATATAAAAGACTGCTTAGGGGACAAATGTTATTATCAAAGGAAAATAGTTTTTTGCTTTGTGTTACACTTACTTAGTACATTTCGGACACTCTGTCATGCTATGAATTCCAATTCAGGACCTGTCTGTGTGTGTCTTAAAACTCATAAGTGTCGTTTCTGTTGGAAAGTACTTCTGGAGGAACCAAGTTGTGCTAACTGATCCCACACACTTTTTTGTTGCTTCCTAGATATGTTTTTTTTTTCCCCTACCAATTTACCGACAAGTACGTTGCTTTATTGATGTTTTCTTTGGCTTCATCCTTATCACATTTCTTTTCATCATTTTTCTGTACATAGTTATGGGATACCAGGCAACAATCTTGTTGTCACACTTTTCAAGTTCATGAGGAATACATATCAGATATGACTTTTGCATCAGATTCGATGAGACTTTTGGCAACAAGGTAGTAAACTTCTTCATCTACTTTGACATAGTTGGGAAGTGTGACATTTTGTTGTTTGATGTTTTGCTACTTGTATCATTATGCACGTTTGTCCATGCATTGCTTTGACCCTAAAAATCTTTAGTTCTATATTTGAATAAAATATAATAATTGATACTACAATAAAGGGGTTCCCTAGCCCCTGCATCTAGGTTATACGTAGCTTGCGGGTTGGGACGGAGTATAATTGATGTTTATGGGAATTAGCTACTCTAGCTGCTCAATTTAATCAATACTATGATATGAAACTTATGAGCATATCTTGCATTAGAAAAGACTTGGCTAGAAAATGGGGGTGTTGGGGATGTAAAGGCTGAAAGGAACAGTAACCAAGTGAATAGATCTTTTGCTCATAGGTATAGATCTTTGTGTTGTACATCTCTATTTTCTGACATGGTTTCATTTGGTTTTCTAGCGGAGATGGTACTCTGTCTGTATGCAGTATCCGGAGTAATAAGGTACTTATGCTCAGTTTATACTTCTAATGTGCTGTTTGATTTTGCTTGAGTTTGATTCTTGTGCTCTATGTTTGTTGATGGATGGAAGGTCCAAGCACAGTCCGAATTTTGCGAGGATGAACCACTGTCTGTAGTCATAATGAAGGTATTTATTATGTTCCTTTTTTTTTCTAATTTCTTTAGTTGATCTTTTCTGGCTTGCTTCTCTTGTTGCACCCTCTATAAGTTTGTTGGTTTTGTTTATATTCTGATTAATGAAACAATGCCCTTGAATGAAGTGTTCCTTAAATGCTTTTTATCAAGAAATATTCCTTCTTCGAATAATGTCCCTTCTACCTTCTGGTTCTCTGGTGGATTTATGTATGCTTGATTGAATTCATGCTTCTGTAGCTTTGTGGAGGTTGCATCTAGTAACTTTGTCTTAAGATTACATATGATCTGAAATTGTAGAAGAGTTTCTATTGACAAACCATTATCAACATGCTAACAACTCCAAGTATGGTGGCCTCAAACCTTGACATAAGCTTTATGTGTCTTACACTCTAGCTGGCTAGGAGAAATACAGTGGAAGGTAAAATAATAACTGAAGAAGATCATAGTTTTTGTGGGGATTGAGAAATCATGGTGGTAATTACAAGCAACAGATATTGTGTTTTACTTAAGTGGGTTCAAACACCTTCATAAGACCTCTAAGCACTTAATTGTAAGCCATTTCAAGGCATAGAAAATCCACGCGTAGTTCTTCCACCCGTGTGCATAACCTACATGTAAAGCGAGTCTTCATAGGGCAATTGTCACTGCTTATGGACCCGAACCTGGGTGATCTATCCATAACCTGGATGAAGCTTGGGTGAAACGGGATGTGCATGATTTATTACCTGATTTTCTATGTTTCTACTCTAAACTGTGAGCCTATTTTCTCAGAATGGCAGGAAAGTTATATGTGGGACACAAACTGGGACTTTGTTGTTATATTCATGGGGATTCTTCAAAGATTGCAGGTATGCTTTCTCATGCTTGATGGTTCAGGTTTTATTGTAGATGTTATAAACTATTTTAAGACTATTAACATATAGGTTCATATTTATGGTACCTTCAAAAAACTAAATATGGATATGGATTCCCTCTCTCTCTGTAGTGTCTCCTCTTCATGCTTTCCCATCTAAGCTCTAAGATAAAGGATGCTTTTTCAATCATTGTTTATTTCCTTATCTTAAACTTGTGTACGTGTGTGTACAGTGATCGATTTGTTGATCTGAGCCCTAACTCAGTAGATGCTCTCTTGAAGGTGAATAAGCACTGCAAATTTACCTTTCATTTCTGTTCTTCTAATTTGGCCTGTTTCACGCTAATTTTATTTCCTTTTACCTGATTTTAGTATGATGAAGACAGACTCATTACTGGATCATCTAATGGGCTCATCAGGTATATGATAGGGTTTTTGTTTGGACTCCCCTCTGCGAAAGTTATGGCATGACATGACATGAAGGTTTTTTCTTCTGCATTATACTGCAATAACTTTTCATTTTTACGTATTGACTTTGATTTATTACAGTTTGGTAGGCATATTGCCCAACAGAATCATTCAACCCATTGCTGAACACTCAGAGTATCCAGTTGAGCGTCTTGGTATGCTACCTCTGTGATCATCAAAAAGCTAGATACTCTTATAGTTACTTAAGTTAGAGCATATATATTTAAATATTATTGAACCAAAAAATTTATCTGATGTAATAGCTTATCATGAAAAAAATTGTCATGTATATTCATAATTAATAGTTGCATTGTCCCATCACCCCATAAGTAAGGATCTGCATTGGTGCCACTAAGAATGCCCTTCTTGAAGTGGGGGTATTTTGGGCATCTATACATCTTGTAGAAATGTAGCATTTCTTTTTGGATATCCCAGACTAGTATATGTGATTATTGATTCTAGACAGAAAGAATAAAGGGGTGTTTGGTTTGCGAAGTAGTTTGGGATTGGAATCAAGAATAAAACCAGGGTGATACATGGTTAGAACTTGATTCTTAATACCATGTGTTTGGTTTTGTTCGGAGATTAGCATATTTTGTTTTATTTCCTGAAGGTATGGTATGAGCCATACCCGCCTTTCCTTGGGTTTCTAAACCCCATACCTTGTGGATTTGAAGTATGGGTTTAGAAATTGCAATTTTCATAAACAAACACTAGGTATGGATTTCACCCATCCTAAAACCATACCTCAAACCAATATTATGCTAAACAAATACCGCTTAATTGATTACAAAGACTAAGTATGGTTTGCACATTAGTTTGAGATCTCTTGAAATTTGTTGCATCCAATCATGAATAACTCTTATATGACTAACTTATGATTTGTGGTTTGATCTTGTAGCTTTTTCACATGATAAGAAGCTTCTTGGAAGTATATCTCATGATAACACGTTAAAGGTTTGAACTCTTCCCTTGTCAACATCTTGTGTCACCTGCATGCATGTGGTAGCTATGCGTTTTATTCTTCCTTTATATGATATAAGTTGTTGGTCTTAAGCTATTGGTCTCAGGAGATGGTTGTGCATCACCATTGAAATGCCAGATTCTTAAAATAGACAAAACAAAATGAGATTTGTTTATACTTTTCCCCTTCACCCTCCCAAATAAAACAAAATAAATTTTGCTCTCCTTGTGCATGACCTGCATGTCTGACAAATATCTTGTTAAATAAAACTTCAAGTGCATAGAATATAGCTTTGTTTCAAATTTAAATATTTATTTTATCATACTTAAAAGGTAAGAATCATAACACAGTTGATTTACAGTTTCTACCTTTAGTTTTTGTGTTTTCTGTCTAGTCATTTAGTTTTACATTGTAGCTGTGGGATATGGATGAGTTACTACAAGGTCCTAGCACAGTGACAAGAAATGATACAGCTACATCAGACAGTGATAGTGATAGTGATAGTGATGGCATGGATGTTGATTCTGATCTTGCAAATGCTTCCAGAGGTAAGTATACTCCAATTTATAACAAACTTTTTTTTCTGCACTTTTTTGTTAAATTTGTTTAAACTGCATAGCTGTATTAATTCATCATGAGTATTACATGTATGGGATTACATCCTTAAAGAAACTAGCTTATAGTTTTTTTGCTCTTGGTAATCTGATATATTGATAGCTATGACCATAAGACACCCAAAGGCAACTGCATGGTCAGGCAGTGTTTGATTTGCTGAAACGCGCATAACTTTATTAACACACAAATAAACTCTACCTTGGTTTTCTGCCAGGCTGACATGAACCTGCACTTGCCAACACAGATTGAGAAGTAATATAAATTACCTACTTTATTGTTTTATTATTGATTATTTGAACTTTGATAGAAGCTTCTAGCTGAAAATAACACGAACTACATGTTCATACGTCGATTTCTCTTTTTCTTTTTAATATTGATTGTTTGATGTGTATTTATTGTAATTTACTGACTAGATTAACAAAATTGCTTTGTTTCTTGTGTAATCATTAAGTCAATATTTCCATGTCTGTTCAATTTTACTGGTTATCGTTCTCCCACGTCCACATATGCAACATAGATTGGTGATTGTTGAAAGTGCATCCTTTCGCTTTCGTTTTCTTTCAGGTACTAAGAGGAAGAACACTAGTACTTGCAATGGGAAAGCTTCAAGCAGTTCTTTTGGAAGTTTTTTCGAAGGTTTGTAACATTTTGCGGAGTATCTACAATGTGGACATATCAATCAGCGAATGTGTTGATGCCCCGTACTTGTCCTTAGATGTTGCTTTTGATGTGCGCGTCATGCTTCATATGGCAATTTTGTTAAGGTTCTAAACTTTTTATTATAATTATTTTGTTATAAAATACCGCAGAATTTAATGGTTATAATTTTTTATCCGTCCTACTTTTTATGATGTAGTAATCTGCTATTTTTGTAGTATTTTGGTCTTAAGTTCCCATTTAGGCTAATGTTATTTTCCTTTTCTTCACATCTGATAAGATGGAACTAGCTACATTTTCTCAAGTTCATTTCTCCAAATCAATAGATAGATATAATCATATGGTAAGCCTCTTACATTTAGCCAAGGCATTGTAAAGTTGCATTTCATATTGTGTTGACACTACCAAAGTACCAAATATATAATTTACTTCTATTATACTTCTGTTTAGTGTAGCATCTAAACTTTTGCTCTATTTCTTGTATGTGTTTTTTTTCTATATAACAATAGATGCTAAATATTAGAATTATTAATGTACAAAGTTAAGAATTAACAAGTGTAATTGTCAAGATGTTAACTGACGAGAAAGAAGGAAAATTTCTCTCAAAAAAAATGGAAAAGGTTCTCTTGAGAACTCATGTCATGAATTTGAGCTACTTAAGAGGCTAAGACCATGATCTGCAACTAGACTATTTCTACATGGTTTTTGAAATTTCATGATCTAGTTATATGACATTTGATATTTCATCAATAAAATGACATTTGGATATTAAGCAAATTAGCTAAAAGCCAATGATGACATAATTTGGATCTGCTAGATTATGCTGCAACTTTTGTTATCCAAAGTTTTGGTTGGCATTGATACCCCAAATATTGATCACTGAAAAAACTCACCCACTACTTAAATTGGCTTTAACTTGTATATGAAAAATACCCAGTTTTCAAAGCTTGCATATAAAATTTGCACCATAAACTTATTACATAAACCAAATTTTAACTTATGCAACCTAATTAAACATGAGGTGCTCGTTGTCTTAAAGTTTGCCCCATGTCCGTACTTTTCTTGGATCATGCTGCTGCACCAAGTTGGTTTACCTGGAAGACTTCGTTAAAGTGTTTACTACTTCCTAAAAGCTTTTTACAATTTTCAAAAATACGGCATTGTTAAATTTTCAAGTCGCCCTTGGTTGACAGTATCGACACTAATAACTTCCACACATTAACGAGCTTTATAACTCCGAATTTTTAATTTTAAAGCTAATCAATTTTTTAAAATACCATGACTTCAACATAATAGCAGAAAATCTACCAAAATTATATTGATACTTACACAATTCTAGTCTATCGTGCCCTGAAATTAATCACCTATGCAAAAAGCCATAAATTATACCCTTCCCCATTTCTCTTAAAAATAATCAGTACCATGCAACATAATATTTGGCTAGATATGTTACAGAGCAACAAAATGTGCAAATGCAAGTTTTATGAACTCCTTGTGCTAAGTTTGACTTGCCATTCAAAAAGCATTCTTAGAACCCTAAACAAAAGTCGAGCAAAGTAGAGAAAGACTAAGAAAAATGGTGCTTGATGTTCTTGTAGGTTGTAAGCTGCGACAAGTCCTTGTTGCCTACTCAATACACCTACACATAAGTAAATCCACGAATCTGTTCATAAGCCATGGATCTTGCTTGAATATCTTTGTACATCTTTCTTCCTGTAGGTACAAAGAGAATATTGGGAGCATATTAGTGAGATACGGAACTTTCATCATGTTAAAATAATCATCGGAGGAGGGATTAAAGCTCACTACCTTCAAACTAAATGAATCTCCTTTACAGCTCTCCTTCTCTTGCACTCTTTGATCGGCATCAACTCAAACTTGCACCTGTCAATAGCAAACATTGGAAAACAAGAATAAGATAATGTTAAAACCCAACATAGTCCCATTATACAAAGATGTAATATGTAATTAAATAAAAAATGAATTTTACGCCTCCCATTCAAGAGCAGATATGTTACTTTCACTATTATCACAGAAACAATACATACACCCTTCACCAATGCTAATTTCCAAAAAATTAACTTTTAGTGGTTTCATCTATCCAACATATTTTGCAAGACATGTCAATATTTGAAAGGGATCCGATGCAAGCACAAGAAGATGTGTTTCAGTTCCTAACTTTATACTAACAAACCTAACAAATATCATATATGACGATTTTTAGGCATCAAATAAAAAAATAATTTAAAATAAATAAATAAAAAAGAGTATCATTCTAGTCCTAAGATCAGAAAATACTAAAGATAATGTTTTGTGAGTTGAAGTTGAACTTCTTCAATTCAAATCCAAGAATTGAAATGCTAAAATTAAATTGCAAATCAAGTGTTCGGAAAACAATAACAATTTTTATTCCACCAGTGCTTTGTAGCATTTCACTCAGAAATGAAATCAGCTAGGGTTGCAGAGCATAATTGAATAAAAATAGTTACAGCTTACAAACTAATTATATTGTCAGGGATTAAGAAATTGGAAGATACCGTCCAAAACAAAACAAGTAGGAATTTTAGGCAGTAATTGACACCATTGTCAACATAAATACTACCTTTGTTTCTACGGTTCTTAACATTTAACTATTTGCATACAAAATTAAGCCAATTGAAGAGAGAATGTTGATGTGGTGGGTAGACTGCATCACAATGTCTTACTGCAAGCTACCACTGGTGGGTTAGATATGGAAATTTCTACCAAAGACATACTCAAATCTGTATTTAATTCTTTTAAATACAAGAAAACTCCAAAAGATGAGTAGGGACACAGGCTTAATCTTCGCAAGGAGAGCTCAGACACAGGCTGTGTATCTGACACCCAATGAGAAGGTAGAATGCAACATAATTAAATGTCCTTTAAGAACAAGAATTGGAACAAGACTAACCTATTTGAATACTACAATTTACTTTCAACAATTAAACTTTATATAGAATTTGGGACTGTAAAACTCAAATTTGTTAAACCTTGATACTATGATGCCATAATCAAATTGGAGCCTATTACTGCTACGTTACTACCAAACAAAACAAAGCAAGAATAACGATCACTAGAGAGAAAAGGAATGCTTTTACTTTAATTAAATCCACTTCCTAATGAAACCAACAGCTCAAAAGTCAAATTACCCCCTTTAAACATTATTCTAGGCTTTTTCACGAGTCCTCCTTTGATGAAACATTAATAGTATGCTTTAGTGATAGCTGTTCACAAGACAAAGTAGCCAGTACCAACAATTCTAATTCCTAAATTAATACGCAATTGAACTTTGGAAGGAGTAGAAAAATTACAAGCAGCAAGGAGAAGAAAACTTACAGTTGGGGTGGCAAGAAATAAGCCAGCTTATAGTTTTAGCTCTGATCACCAGAACTTGGCCTACGCCCACCACGGCTACCTCGGGCACCTCGACTTCGTGTCATTGGCACTCGCCCTCTCCTCGCAGCAGAAGAAGGAGTGGAATCTGGTGCAGGGGAACGTCCAAGCCTAGCTGCAGCCCGCTCCTTAGCTCTTTCAGATATCATTATAGTTGTTGAGCTTGCTCTCATATGTGAAGGCTGAGTTGCTTCCTGACTAGCCATCACATTGGGACTATCTTCTCTGGAAATAGAAGATTCCACAGAACTCAGATTACCTTCAGCAACACCTAAACTAGTTTCACTGGTAAGTTCAGCATCCCCAGCAATTTGATCGTTGCCTTCAGTAGATTTATTTGAATCGTCAGCAACATCTTCAGCTAGTTCCCCTTCTTCAGTCTGATCATTAGCATTTGAAATCTCAGGAGAATTTATTTCATTGATTTCTGCATTGACAGCAGCTACAGGATCATCATCATTTGGAGCTGGAGATGGGATAGAAGCTGCAGTTGAATGATCAGGCTGAACTTCAGATGCATCTTGAATTTCCACAGTAGCTGTGTCATCTCCGCCATCAAGGTCAGAACCTTCTGGGAGCATTTCTCCTTCTTCTCTGTCAGCAACATCAGCCATCTGCTGATTAAAATCCTGGTCAGCCTGCAAATTTGATGATTCATCTAACATTAGATCAGCCTCACTTGGCTTCTCAGCATGCTCTTCATCAACGATTTCACAATCATTCTGTGCATCTGCTAACTTTTCCTCATCTGGATGATTAGATTCTCCAGGCTCCTTTCCAAGTCCTTGAAATGGTTCAAAATCATCCTTGCCAAAATCAGAAGCTTCCTCGATAGCATCTTGAGGCAAGAAAGCAGCTGCATCAAGTAATTCTTCAACTGTTGGAACAACTTCAACATTATCAAGAGCAGCAGAGGTTGCTTGAACATCCTCTTGAACAGGTTCTAAGCCCTTGGACTTTTTAAGAGCAGGCACAGGCAAATCAGAACTAGAATCTCCAGGCAAAGATGATTGCTCTTCCAGCTCAGAAGGAGATGGAGAAGCAGGGCGTTTCCGAACAAGAGGTTCACCGGACAAAGAGACAGAGGGCTGCGCTACCAAGCTAGGCCTCCCCATATTCTTGCCATCCAACTCTGACATTTCAACATCACGCTGGGCATCTTCAGATTTAAGAAGTCGAGGTCTAACCAACTTCCTCCCAGTTTTTCGTGTTTCAACCATGGTTTTCATAACTCTCTTCTCTCTTTCTTCAGTTACTTTTGTGGGTGGGCAAGTTGCAGAAACCATGGATGAAATCGTACTCGAACCTTCAGCAGGCACTGCCTGAGAGCTACCAGCTACAGATGGAACTGTATCTGTGGCTGAAGAGTTACTAACAACAGCCTGGTTCCGTATGTCATTGAGGACTGAATTGGCTTCCCTTTCAAAGTTTTCAACAGCCAACACATATGCAGAGGCCATATCATCCAAGGTAGTTCCAGATAAAAGCTGTACCACTGAAGTACCCTCAGGAAGGCTGTCCTTCGCATTTTTGAGCTTTTCAAGCTCATCTGAAATCTTCTTCAGTGCCTCCTGATGCTTGCCCCATTCATTTTCAAACTTCTCTTTTTCCTGTTTAACAATACCAGCTTTTGTAGTAATAACTTTCTCATAGTTCATACGCCTACCTTTTTCTTTCTTGGTATCTTCTCTCAGTCTACCCACAGTATTCTCCAAGATCTGTATCCTGGCATCCTTTTCTCTCGCTGCTGGGTCAGCAGGGGTGTCTCCTGTGGATTTCTTCTCCTGACGAAGATCCTCCAACTGTTTGGAGATAGCTTGCTTCTCTTTGCTAGCTTCATCCTTCTCCTTGTTCAGCAGTTCCTTTTCTTTTGCCCATGATTCTCTTTCTTTTAAAAGTGCTTCCCTCTCTGTCAAAAGTGATTCCTTCTCTCTGAAAAGTGCTTCCTTCTCTTTGGAGAGTGTTTCCTTCTCTTTAGAAAGTGCCTCCTTCTCTTTGGAAAGTGCTTCCTTCTCCTTCAAAAGCATATCAATCCTTCGTTTATAAGGAAGAAAAGCCTTCTTCTTATGATCCGCATCTGATTTCAAACTAGCCTCTGCTTGAGAAAGGCGGTTCTCCTTTTCAGTTAGGTCCAGTTTGATTCGTGAAAGGTCTTGCTCTAATTTTGTTATTATTTCTTCTTTCTGAGAAACAAGTTTTCTCGTTTCTTCTATCATAGCATCCTTTTCCCTCAGACTGGCCTGCAATTGATCAACCTCACTTCTCAGTCGATTATAGTCCTCTAAATCAAAGCTTTTGGATTTTTCAAGCATATCGGAAATCCTGCTTTCCAAAAGCTCTTTCTCTTTCTTCTGCAGTTCATTGTCTTTCTTGAGGGCTTCAGCTTCAAGTTCTTTCTCTCTAAGAAGGTTTTGTATATTATCAGCCTCAGCTTTAGCATTTTGCGCAACTTCCCGCAACTTCTGACACTCCTCAAAGTTATACCTGTTCTCCTCTCTAAGTTGCATATTGCTCTCCCGCAGCAAATTCATTTCACTTACCTGAAGTTTCAAGGCCTTGAACTCATCCTCTGAGAACATCAAATTTCTTGAACTTGCACGCTCTGCACTACGTGACGCTTCTGCTGCCTCAGCTGCCTTTAGAGCTCTTTCAAGTTGAGACTGAAGACGCATTTTCTCCTATTTCCAAAGATATCATAGTATGTTTAGCAAAATAGATGATTTTCCATCAAAGACACATAAAAGGCTAGAAAAAATGAAATCGATGAATAAACACGAAAAATCAAACATTTAGGGATAGCTGGCAAACCTGTTTTAACAATGAAATCTCAGTTTCTGCTATCTCCTTTGAACGCCGGAGATAGCTAACTACGCTGTGCAAGCCATCATCACTTTGTGAATCGGCACCAACACCTGCAGAAGTTACTCCACCGGCATCGTCTTTCCCAGCTAATTTCATGTGCATTGCCTCAAGTTGACAGTGCAGGACTTTATTTTGATCATTAAGCTCATCATATTTCTTTGCAACTTCACTCCTTGACTTCTCCATCTCTGACTTCTCCACATCCCACTTTGACTTGAGCTCGTCATTCTCAGATTTGTAAGCAGCAACAGTTTTCCGAAGTTCGGATGCTTCCTCCTGAAGTGAAGCCAAAGCTTGCGAAGTCTTTGTCAGCTCCTGTATAGTTTCAGATTGTAACATAACCTGTCTTTCATAATTAGCTTGAGCTGCAAGTGCTCGTTGATGCTCCCTCTCCAGATCATTTTTCAAACCAGTAACATGGACTTCCAGAGCCTCAAGCTGAGAAATTTTATTTAAAGTTTCTTCCTTCAAGCAGTTAATTTCAGCAAAAGCAGATGCAAGAGCTTCATCTTTCTGAGCAGCTACAGAGGCCACTTCTTCAGACTTCAAACTAGATTCATTTTCAAGTTCATGAACCCGATCTCTGAGTGACTGAATTTCTGCTTCAAGAGTCTTCTTCATTTGTTCAGTCTCAATCCTGAAGTAATCATGAGCACCTTCCATCTGTTTCAATGCAGCATCATTCACTTCTGCAATGCTCTTATACTGAAGCATGTGGTCTTTGCTGGCTTGAACTTCTGCTTTTAACCGTTCAATTTCTTCCCTGAACCCTACATCCCCTAAGCTCTCAGTTGCTGAAGATGACGAAGGTTTCAACCCACCGTCTTGCTCAGCAACCTTATATTCAGAGGAATTCAATTTTCTTTCAAGATCAGCACATCGTGCCTCAGCCACAGCAGCCCTGGCCTCAGCAGCTGTAACAGCTTGCAATGCTGCGGCTAATTCTTTACCCAAATTTTCAATTTGTCTCCTGCCATCTTTAATAGTGTGATCATGATCCAGTGAAAGAGTCTGGACTTTGATCTTTTCCTCCTGAAGCTCCTTCTTGGCCTCAGCCCATTCTCTTTCAATCTTTTTTATGTATTCTTCCTGCTTCCGCCTCTCTTCAACTCTGGCTTCCTCATGAGCTTGCTCTGTACTTTGTATGGTATCCAAAGTAGCTTGGAGTCTATACACCCTCTTAGACAAATCTTGAACTTCATCCTGAGCTCTTTTTTCAGAGTTCAAAAGCAGTTCCTTTTCATGCTTTAGAACAGAAAGTTCCATGTTCAATTTCCGTGAGAGCTCCTCAGCTGTGTTCACAGATTCAGCAGCTTCCCGCAGCTTTTTTTGGTAGTCAACTATGAGCTGAGAGAACTCGACATTCCGTGATAAAACTCCATTCATTTCCTGCCTTTGATTATCAAATTCTTTCATAAACCTCTCAAGTTTCTCTTGGGCAAAATTTTCTCCTAAGGCAAACTTATCTCTCTCAGAACGCAAGGTTATGATTTCAGCCTTCCGATTAGCTAATTCATCTTCAAGGCATCGCAGACGTTCACTGGCCTGCTCTTGAACCTTCTTTGTGGCTTCCTGGGAGCCTTCTAGAAGCAGCATGAAGTCCTTCCTACCATCTGAAGGAGGTGGTTCAATAGATACATGTTGGGAAGAAGAGCGGAGTCTATACTCCTCCTCATACAATCTCCTGTACATAGCCACAGATGAGTGAAGTGAGTCAATCATTTGTCTTTGCTCTTCAGCTCTTTCCAGAACTGCAGCAACTTTAGAAGCTGCCTCCTCCTTGTGCTTCTGGAGCTGCTCCTCATATTGTTCCTTTAGCTGCATTTCTTTATTCTCAATATCATCAGATAGACTTCGTACTAAGCTGCGAAGCTTGGCATTTTGTTCAACCAAGCCCTTAATATCCTTAATAGACAGCAAGTGCTCAGAAATAACCTTCTGAGCGCCAGATTCATCGTCAATGTCAGACAAAGGACCGGCAATATCATCATTCAGGTACTCATGGCTATCAAGTCCACAACGCAGTTGTACATCACGGCATTCTTTTAAAAGGATGGTAACCTGAGTCTGAAGATCCCTAATCTCCTTCTGTGCATATTTGTACTCACGCTCATGCTTTTTTACTTCTGCCTTCAATTCACGGATAACTTTATCCAAATTGGATTGCTCTGAAAGAGATTGTTGCAGCTTATGATTCATCACAGCATAAGCTTCAGCCATCCTATCATGTTCTGCTCGTTCATCCAAGATGACAGAAGCCTTCTCCTCTATTTCAAGAAGAACCCGCTCCAAAATAGCTTGAGTTTGCTTTCTGCCTAACTGCTCATGTCGCAATGCATCTGCAGCTTCCTGATATTTAGTGTACATCTTAGCTAAACTCCAACCTTCCCGGAGTAGGGACGCTGCTAGAGCTGTTCCTGAGACACCTGTTAACCAAACATTATACTCAGTACACAGGAGACTCAGCAGCAAAATGGAACATACCATGAGTCCATGACAAACAGAAATGATAATTATTCACCAAGAAATACACAATGTGCACATTCAAGTAAATTGGAGACTTGGTAGCAAAATCGAACATACCTTGACAAACAGAAATGATCATTCATCACCAGTAAATACACAATGAACAATAATTAAATAAAATGCAAATGCACATTAAGAATACAATAAAGTAAAATTGATATAACTTTCCTTTGAAATACTAGTTTCAGTGCCCACACTGTAATTCACTCCAGCTTGCTCCATGCTAACAGAATATTAAAAGAGGTGTGGAGACATTAACCAAAAAACCCAAATGGATGCAAATGAACTAACAAACCACACCTACTAATACTCATCGCATTAACTTGACGGCCCGTTGGTAACCGGTCATAAACAATGGTAATGACAATGAATCTGTATGTAAATTTGGAAAGGAAATCAATGTTCATTCCCATGATCATTCAAGATGAGTCCCATATTGTTTATTTTTCTTCCTAAATCCCATTCCCACCTAATACCACCTTCCAAGTGGTAACGGATGGTAATGGTAAAACATAAAGAAAACACATGCTTGGGGATGAGATTGTGTTCCAATGGATATTAATAGGTTTTTTCCATACTAGATTACACTTAAAATTCATTCCCATTACTGCAATTTATTTCCAGCTATCTACCAGGCCATAAATGGGAAAAATATAATGCCTCTTCTATACTCCTCACTGTTAACACACACACACACACACACACACACACAAAAGTTGGGGTTGAATGATGCAACGCTATGCATGTTGAGGCATATTTATGGTTAAAACAAGAGAGAATCTGCAATGACAGATTCTCACAAGATTCATAATGAAACGTCGATGATAAGGTGAAGAATTGATTGAGGTGGCTAGGGCATAACTATGCCAACATCAGGAGATGGGAATCATGGGATGCCATTCCTAATAATAGTGTTGGGAGAAAGGAAATATTAGTAGAAACCAAGGACGACCTAGATGGAAGGGCCAAGGGGAGCAAAGGACATGAAATCATTGGTGTCCAGGATCACATTTCAGTAGACAGGAATGGAAGAGTCACATGAGGGACAAATGAAGATGACCATCAGGTCCATGTGAGCGACTCATGGGGATGATCTTTTGCAGTCAAGACCAGTCATTCTTGTAGTATTCATGAAAACATATAAGCCCCGTCGTGCTTGACTAACTTTGACTAATTCCAACTAAGTCATGTACAAAATAGTTCAGTATGTTAAATAAGTTTAGGCTATGTCTGAAACAATACCTGAAAAAAGACTTGAAACAGATAAGCTAATTGAAAGTGATAAGATAGTTGATTACATCTGTTTTTATTGTAGCTTAAATTTTCTAAATAACTTTTTTGAATTTAAGAATATTTCAGCACCTTTTTTCTTTTTTTATTTTTCCCTTGTACTCAAGGTAACATCTCAATTTAAGTCCATTTTATCACCTCAATATTTACTTAAGGTGCTTGCAAAAAAAATTCTAATCATTTAAGATGCCTTAAGCTTTCATCACCTTATCATTTAAGGTGCCTGAAAAATGTTGCCAAAGATAGCCAAGATCAAACAAGATAAATTCAAATAGTTTACTTCCAGAGACTAGTTTTTTTTTTAGATAAAATTAAGTTCATGTGAGATGAGTGCAAACAAAAAAGAGTCGCATATAATGACTTGAGACCAATTCAGCTGCTGATGGTACCTGATGGAAAATTTCATCTCAATATAGAATAAACAACAAGATTGAGTGATACCTGCTGGGACATGAGGTACAATTGCTAGATTATCTCCAGTAAAATCATTTGTGTTGGAAGGATATGTCAAGCGTTCGGTGGTAAAGCTACTCAAAGGGAGAATATCCAGCTCGTTATCTCTTCTACTTGACTCAAGTTCGGCTTCACATTTTTCAAGTTTCTCCTTCAACTCCGCAGACACCTTTTCCACCTCCTTCCTAGCAGCAGTTTCCTTCTCAAGCTTGTCTTTGTAATCACTTTCAACTTGACTTAAATGTGTTTCCAAAGCCTTTATCACGCCCTCCAACTCTCCAGCCTTTTTGGACCACTCCTCAGAACTTTCCTTGTACAGATCAACAAGTTTGGAAACTGTTGAAATTTCTGCTGCATATTGTTGCTCGGAAGCAGAAGCATCATCTCGGGCTGAACATAATTCTCGATGCAAATTTTCTACCTTTGATTCAAGCTCTCTGACCATCTCCTTATGCCTACTCAAAGAGCTAGAGCATTCGTTGTACTGCTTTTCCATATCAGCTAATTTCATCGAATAATCTGCCTCCATGTCTGCACATTTCCTACGCTGCTCCAGCAAACTATCAACTTTTGCTGTCAATTCCTCATTAAGCCAAGTGTTGTGCTTTTCAATAAGCTCCTTCTCTCGCGATAGTTTGTCACAGTTAGCCCTACAGCGCATCAACTCGGCCTCAAGCTCACTCAACTTAGCTTCCCTCTGAGAAGAACGTTCTGTCAAGCTTGTGATCTTGTCATGATAACTCTTGATAGTAGCCTTTTTCTCACTGATCTCTTCATCCTTCACCCCTACTAATTCCACTACTTGCCTCTTCGAATTTTGCAGCTCCTTCACCTCTATTGATAGCCTTTCAATCTCTCCATCTTTTTCGATCTAAGACAAGAAACAATCAAGCGAAATCAGAAATGTCCTAAATCAGTGGCAATGGCAAAAGCACAATTTTTGCATTGCCATTTAACCAATTCTCCCATTACTGTCATTTCAAAATACACTTAGCGAAATACGAAAAGTATATACTTACATATACCCTTGTCAAAGGAGGAAATTGGAAATTGAGTTCTAAGCAATCACATGATCAAGAAGAGCATAAACAATATAGAACAAGTATAAACCATACCAAGTACTTGCAAAATTCAAGAAAAATCAACTCACTTCCTATGTCATCGATGTACCGAGTATGCTATTATATCAAAATGAATCGCCTTCGAATTTCAGCTGCCTCTACTAACTAACCCTAAACTATGTCTACGTTTTAACTAAACATGCTTGCTATTTTCCACGATTGTCAATACTAAAATTACTGAAAAGAAACATCTCAACAAAGAACAAACACGAAATTCAACTTCAATTTCTCTCAGCTGTAAGCATATTCCAAACCCTAATCAGCGAAAAAAATCAACACAAAATCGCATAATAATAGCAATTAATTCAAAAACAACATTAAATCCATATATCACAACATAAATTACAACAACAAGAACAAAAATAAGGTGTGATTAACTTACGAATTTAAGATGAAGCTGGTGTTTATCAGACTGAACTTGAGCAAGCTCCGAAACACGATTCTGCAAATTAGAATCAAGCTCCGAATACCGAGTTTCGAGAGCAGAGAACTCGGACGACAGTGAAAGGTATTTGTGCTCAAGGAGCGAGCAAGTCTGCTCGTCAGTAATGGAGGCGGCATCGGCTTCGGCTTTGACGGTCTCGAGGTTCGCGTAGAGGTCGCGAATGTAGGAATCCGCCTTCTCCGCCACCGCAGAAGCGTCGCCGGAGGCTTTGAATCGCTCGAATTCGTCGTCGGAGAGGAATGACGGCATGATTGATGCTTGCAAATTCGGAAATTTTTGGAAAGTAGGGTTTTAGATTGATGGAATTTGGGGGTGAGATTTGGTTGAGAGTTTTCTGGGATCGAACATTTGGGAGGAGGAAAGAATGGAGGAGAGAGAGAGAGCGGGAGAAGAAGTGTAAGGGTTTTGCGAAGAGGAGATTTTTGAAAGATGAATTTTGTATTGGAATTTGAAGTTCTTTGATTTAGGTGTTGCTAATGGTCATTTGGTCATGTTGGGTTGGGTACGGGCCTAGGGACGCTAATTAAGTTGAGCAGTTTGTGAGTAACTTGAACTCGAATTAGTCAACGCTCGGTCAAAACTCGACTCGAGATGTAAACGAGCACGAGTTGAGCAAGCTCTAACTCGACTCGATAAGTTTATGAGCAACTCGATAATATATTTTATTAATATAAAATTTACAAACAAAATAAAGTTACCATGTTTAAACAAATTTGACACTTAATAAGTGTTAATTTATATTATCAAAAAAGAAAGAGTTAATCTTTAATAATAAATATACTACTATAGAAATAAAATTAAAAATTAAAAAAAAAAAAACAATATAAAGTGAACAAAAAAAAACAGGCATATAATTATAGAAGGATCAAAACTTTAACGAGCAGATCGTGAGCTACTCGACTTGACTCGAAACTTTAACGAGTACGAGTCGAGCAGGTTTTATTGGCTCGAAATTTTAGCGAGCACGAGTTGAGCAAATGTAAAAAGTATTCGAGTCGAGCACTCCTCAACTCGTGATCAACTCGCTCGATAAGCACCCATATACGGGCCTATTGTAAGTTCAGATTAGTCGAAACTGTAATTATTTGGTTATGCTTGTTAGGACTAGTTATGATGTGGGATATTGGTTGATTGGTCAGGTTGGGTTGGGTGCAGACCTATCGATTACTATCATTGTGAACGAGCAAGTTCAAAATAGTCGAATACTTAATGATTTGGTTATGATCGTTACGGCTAACTATGACGTGGCTACATTATTTACTATGATGGGATATTAACTATTAAGGGAGTTATGCGCAAGGTTATTGATTGGATTTAGTTTTGAGGTTATTATTAACATTCTAAAACTTAACCATTAACATTATTCATATAAAATTTTTCATCATTTTTATCCGGCAATTGGTTATCTTGTACTATAATTAGATTGGTTTGCATTTGAGGTAAAGTTCATTTATAGTCTTTAGGATTGTTTCGATCCACTTGCTTGACTTAGATATAACCACATTCATTAGGTTTTAAGTTACTTTAGACAAACCAATTCATTTTCAAACCAACTCGAATGATGTACACTTGTAGCAAACATTGTAGCATCGATCTACATAATTGTCGCGGGTGGGCTTCCCACGAGGTTGGAAATCTTGTTGACATGTTCGTTGAGACTTCTACTATTGCTAAGTTGTGTTGTTATTAACTATAATGTTCGTTGTAAATTTAAGAAAGAAATATGATACATGTATGAAACTTTTAATCACGTTTGTCGTGGTACAAGGTGCAACGCCTTTTTGGTCTATGATCATTGTACAATTCTTTTGAAGGGAAAAAAAGTCACATAACTTACCAAGTCCCCACACACACACCTCAAAAGTACACATTTGGTCATCAATAACATTTTTTTTTCTTTTGAAATTGTTGGTTAATATCAACTCTATTCATATTTAATATTTAACATGGGTACTAATTGAGTGAGTTGATCGAGGGTTGAAAGTGCTCGACTCATAAACTTTAAAATTGTGCTTGATTATATCTTACTTGACTCATGCTTGTAAAAGTTTCAAGTCAAGTAGAATAGCTCACAAGTTCGTGAAAGTTTTGGTCATTTTAGAGTTTTAGGCCTTAATTTTTATAATGCCACGTGACTTTGGTGATATATTTTATAAATAATTATAAAATATACGAAAAAATTAATATTTTTTTAAAAATAAGTTAAATGAATAGAATATAAAAGAGAGAAGACAATACAAAACTAGAATTCCAAAGCCTAAATGAGTTTTAAAGTGCACATCTATCCAACTATAGGCTTGATATTTGTGGTGTCAAGCAATTGCCAGCGAAAACTAGTGTAACACCCTCGATTTTCTAACTAATAATAAAAAAGATATGAATGATTGTAAATAACCTTAAAGTAAAACAGTGAAAATATAAACCCAAATTGGAGGTATTATTGTGCACACTTGACAGTGATGTATCAAGTCTTAAGGCTTAAAAAATCTCAATTAATACAACTCAATAAAACTAAATAAGTTATCTAGCTATACAACTTTACAAACTTGTTATAAAACACTAGTCAAACCACTTGAGTTCCTTTAGCGAAAAGTAGCGTGTGAGTTATCATGTCATGTAGGTAAGGTCAACATACTCAAATATCAAAGTTATTGTGTGTTTGGACTTAAGTTTTTAACTAAGATTTAAAATATCAATATTGTTATTGTTTATTTGAGCTTTAAAAATACTAAGTCACCAATTGTTATTATTAGTACTAGGGCAGCTAATGCACGCGCCATAGCTAGTCACGTCCGAGGACTCGGGGAACTCTTTCAATTTAGACCTACGTCAAAATTTTAGTTATTGACAAATACTTGGTGAATAAATATTTGAGGGTATAAGTGTCCAAACACTATTTATAAAGAGTTATTTCAAGTTTTTTTTTAAAATATTAGGATTTACTTGAGTTTTCAAACTTAATACTTAGGCTTTAATATTAATTAAGATCTAATATTTGAAATGGGAATAAAGTATAAAAGGGATAAACACAAAATATTCATCTCAAAAAAGAGAAAAAAAAATGTTAAGTGATGTGCTAATATGCGACTATGGATAACAAATGATCAACTCCTTTTGCCTATAAAAAGTTAATTGTTTTCCATACACATAATGAGTTTTTAAGGAGATGATTGATGACACATAACGGTCATGTGATGCCAAATCATATTAAAAGAACAGTGACACATGGCGGGCCTATAAAAAGTGAATTGTTTTCCATACATATAATAATGAGTTTTTAAGGAGATGAGTGATGACACATAACGGTCATGTGGTGCCAAAACATATTGAAAGAACAGTGTCACATGGCGGTGGCATGATGTCCCTTTGAGTTTTAATAATATTGTTATAAATGTGTAGTTTTATACTATCAAATATAAATTGTAAGATTACTTTCAATTATAAATATTTAATAAGTGAAGGAGTCCTCTTGGTGTGGCTGCATAGGAGGTCAACTTGCATCCTCGAGTAGGGGTGAGCACGGATCGGATATCCGATCCGAAACTGGGTTTTGGTTCGGATATTTGTATCCGAAAATTCCTATATTTGATATATGTATCTGATCCGAATTTTTCAGATATCCGATAATTTTCTGATCGGATAGCTCGGATATCCAATATCCGACCCATATAATAATATTATATAAATAATAATTAAATGGTAATTTTTTTTAAAAGGCGAATTAAATTAATTCTACATCAATTCTATAAAAATAAATAATTCATTGCAACTGTTCTAAAAAAAAAAAATCATTACAACTACTTTAACAACCAGAACAACAAGAAAAAATCAAATAATTTTTTTTAAAAATACAAAAAATAATTTTCACAAATTACAAAACAATAAATTATACACAAACCAATTACAAAACAAAATTTTTTCACACAAATCTAAGTACAAAACAAAGAAATATTAATTGCCATTGAAATGAAGTTGAGAATAGGGTCGTCGTCGGTGTTGTGGGTTGGAAGCTCGAGGGAACAATGACCCGAACGGTCGCGGTTGTTATTGCGGTTGTTGATGATGACGGTTGGAGGATGGTGTTGCATGGGTCGCCAGTAAAGCAGCCGTGAGGATCGAAGTAGAGATCAAAGGAGGAGAAGAAGATGAAAGAGAAGATAGAGAAGGGTGGTGGGGTTGCAGTCCTTGCTGAGATGAGTGAGATCTAAGAGGATGATGAAAGAGAAGAGAGAGAGTGGCGGTGAGGATGAATTACAGAAAGAGATTTGAGAGGAGAGAGAGAAGGGCGGTGGGATTCAAGGGTTTTGATTTAGGGTTTGTTGGTTTGGGCATTTGGGCCTTTAGGGGTATTTGGGCCTTCGGGGTATTTAAGGTTTGCTGTTATCTGATATCCGATATCCGATTTGTTCGGATCGGTTATCCATAATTTTCGGATCGAATATGGATCGGATTTTCGGATTTTCAAATAGTTTTGCTTAGCCCTATCCTCGAGGTGGGAGGTTCGTCAATTTTTTTTAAGTAACTAGTTTTTAGACCTAGGCAATGCCCTGAGTTACTGCATTATTACATAAGGTTCACTACAAGAAAGTTGTCTTTTCGTAGCGATTATTTCGTAGCGATTGAACATCCGCTACAATATGCACATGTGTTTGTAAAATAGTAGAGGAATACGTATCATTTTACAATCGACATAGTAAACCCATATGAAATCGATACGAAAAACATAATAATATTTATTCACCTTTTTTCTGCGCATTTATAAAATTATGGAAAAGCGTATTGTTTACAATCGCCACTAAAACCCATAAATCGATACGAAAAGCCTTTTTTACACTATATTTTAAAATTTTGTTTGACAAAGAGAACATAAAATATATCATAGCTTACTGGATAAACATTTCATATTAGAGCTTGAGGTTGCATGTTCGAATCTTGTCTAGTTATTTTTTTTTATTATTTTTTTTTTGTTTTGTAGAAAATGAGTTCAACATTTGTAGAGATTATAGTCGCTACAATAATCACCATGATTGAATGTAGTTTTCTGTATTGATTAATGAGGACAACCCCAGTGAAAGCGAAAAACCCTACTAAAGGCTATGGTAACAACGAATATTGTATCGAATAACCATTCGTTGAGATTTTTTTTGTAGCAATTACAATCAATACAAAATGTTAAAATAATCGCTATGAAAAGGTATTTTTCTTGTAGTGGTTGTGGGTAATTCAAACCTGTACAATCCATATTTTGATCACGTGAATTGAAAGACTCAGTTAATTGAGGAGAGCGCCACATGTTACATATGCTTATTTAGGAATGCCTTTTAATATATATATAGATTATAGATTTAGATTAAAGATATTGATAACAAAAAAGATAAGTCTTAACTACAACATAAAATTATACTCTATAAAATTAAAAGCGGCAACATTTTTGGTGTGGCCAACCACATTGTGCGACAAACTGGACACAAAACAAAACATCGACCGAGTAACCCCTGACCGACCGAATAACCCCTGCCACACAACCCCTAACTGAGTTAATTCGCCACATCGTGTGATCAGCCACATTTGAAAATCTAATATATATATAAATAAAGTAGGCATTTTTGGAGAGCATTTGGAGCGCCACGTAAGAAATATACTTATTTCGACCAATAACAAGAAAGATTTGTATTTTATTTTTGAATTAAAAAAATTATGTCGCCACCTAGATAAAAGTAACGAATTAGATTTGATATATCTAAAATTTTAATGCCACCCAGATTATAATCCACGAATTAAATTATTTTAATGAAAAAAAATAAAGTAAAATATAGGAAAAGATATATTTATTAATTCAATACTACGAGTATAAGAAATCCAAAAAAAATATACTAAGAAATATTTAAATGATAAACGCTTATAATAAAGTTTGATACCTACCATTATAAGATAATTTTTGATAGTATTTATGATAAGAAATACAAATTGTTCGTTAATTATAATTAAATTAAAATTTGTGATACCTACCATTATAAATTGACACATCATACGACACAAATAAAATTTCGTATCAATAAAAAACCCCATCAAGCGAATTTTGTGTTATTAATTTTGTGTTAATTTTTGTTCATCAATGACCGGGTAATTTTTAGCTTAATTTTTAAAATCCTATGTTTAAATTAGTATTTCTAATTATTACTTACATTGTATTAATTTGGGATACTCAACGATTATATGTTTATGTTTTATTTACTAAATGTTTTTTTACATGCAAATCTAACACATCACACTACACAAATAGAATTTCGTATCAATACAAAACCCCACCAAGCGAATTTTGTGTTAGTAATTTTGTGTTAGTTTTAGGTCATCAATATCCGGGTAATTTTTAAAATCTTATGTTTAAATTTATATTTGTAATTATTAGTTACATTGTATTTATTTAGGATACTTAACGATTATTTGTTTATGTAATGGCATACGATTAGATGTTGTATACTTAATATATGTATGGCTTTGGTTATTTTTGGAGATGATGAAAAAATTCCAATGCATAGATTTGATTTTATATCGCAACAATTTTTCATTTATTGGTAAATATATTGATTTATTTTATATAAATGTAAATATTTAATTTATATCAATTTCAGTTTTACTAACATTTCACGGTTCAATTTATCCATTGATGTAGTAGGTAAGTTGTGGACGAGGTTGGTGATTCTATCGAAATAAAAGATATGGTAAAACAATTTCGATTTAAATTATTAAAAATTTATCATTTCACATTAAAGATTTTATATAACGAAAAAAATATCATATTTAAAATTTATTTATATTTAATAAATTCATAATAAATTATAGTAAAAAAAAAATATTAAACTTTTGTAATTTTGTCAGAAATTATTAAATACAATAAATCAAATAATTAAAAACTTTAGATAAAAAAGCCATGCATGACACGGACTTCCATCTAATTTGTACAATATTAAATCATTACTTTGTAATTCCATTATGTTAAAAAAAATAATTAAAATAATAATAGATCTAATGTCATCCCTAAATAGTGGTTGTTGACATTTGATATTCGGCATTGTGATCCTAATCTACTATTCCAACAACCATCCCAACTAAGAAATCCACTACTCCATAAAAATCAAGCACAAACCCTCTGATTTTTCCAGCAAAGTTCAAGGTCAGCAATCTTTAATATTCTGCAAATCAAGCAACTTAGGTATGTTTAGATTTGATATCATTCAAGATTCAATTGATTTGATATCTGTTCTGATTTTGTAGTTTAATTTCAAGGGCTATTTATATGAATCTCGTCTTGTTGTTTGGGACACTCAAAATTGCTCAAATGCAAGAAATTCATGAGAGAGATGATATTAGGTGCTGATGGCTTCACAAAGTCTTACCCAGTTGACTAATATCATTTTTGCGTGCAGTGATCCCAATAATTCTCTCTTTGTCTTTAATTTTTTTGGAATTCTTTCAATTTTTTTTTCAAACTTTGATAATTAATTTTTATCAAATTTTAAGAAATGATTATTTTTTGAAATTTGTGTTTTAATCGGGTTTTATGGTAGTATTAATTGGGTTTTTGTTGGTGGGTTTATCGTTTAATGTAGATGGTACACTTGAGGTTATTTTTTTCTGGCTTATTTGTAGAATTGTAGCTACCCATTTTCTGATTTGCTTGATCGGAACTATCTAAATGAGAAAAAAAAAGTAGTATTGGGGTGTACTCAAAGCTACGTACACCCGTGTGTATAATGGAAATTGTGGTCTTGTGGAATTTTTTGGGTTTAAGTGTCTATAATGTGTTGATGGGTAGCAGTTAATTACAGCCTTTTGTGAACTAGAATCTGGTAAGAAAAAAAATTGAGTAGGTAAATGCAATGGATTAAAATTTGTTATAAAAAGGTGTTATTTTTGTATTGGGGTTTAAGTGGAACTGAATGAAAATAGTTGAGATTTGTTATGTGGAGAATTATAAGATTTAATACATAAGGATCTTAAACCATTGCATTCAATTACGTGTACATCTGTTAGATTGTTAGGTTTTTGTTTCTAGGAGACAAAGAGAGTGACTTGATCACTGACGCAAAGATGATGTGAGTCGTGGGTAAGTGTTGTGAGCCATGTATATTCAGCACTGCTTACTCTAAGGAATTGAGAGAAAAGCCCTTCCATGTTACATGTCAGTATGACTTGGTTGGCCAATAAAAGGTACATAGCTTTCCAGCTTTTATAATGATGGTCTTCCTTCTTTGCATTGTGCATGAAACACATAGGCATGGTGCATCTTTTATGGTAATACGAGTAGTAATTTTGGCTTGATCTATCAGTTCTGGAAAGGGAGATAAACCTTTTCCTGAATCTTTCACAAGCGCTGCACAAACAAAAAATTTGAATTTATTAAAGTATAATCCATTTAATATAACAATGTGCTGACATGTGCCTAGTCCTGGCTCCTGGGTTCCATGCTGTTATTTCACCCCATCATAGCTTTCCTTGTACTGAATAAGGTTACATTATGTATGTTTGCTTTTTCCTTAATTCATGTGCACACTTAGTTTGTTATTTGTTGCTTTGACTAATTGCTAGATTTTCAAGTGAAAGTGGACTTGTGGAAAGTGCGGCTCCTTGTTCAAATTACCCTTAAATCCTTCAGCAACTAAAGCTTTTTTGAGCTGCAGAAATCCCCATGAAGAAAAATCGTTGCTGAAGGAGGGCAAGATACTCTGTAAGATACGATGTCTATGAAAGATTATGAATTTTATATTCTGGCTCTGGAGACTGGAGTACTTACTTGCATTGAATGCAATTCTTTTCATAATTATATGCCATTGTAAAAAAAATTTCCTTTATTTTATTTGGTTTTTTTATTTGCTATTTCCATAGCTAAATTACTAGGAAAATGATCAACTGTAACAATTCTTCAATTGAGCTCCTGAAAAATCATGGATTTGTTGCTAATATTTATGATGGTTCCGTTACATTCTTACTGAACAATTCCATACACAATCTTCTTGTTCATCCTGCTCATATACATCTGCGACGGATTTTATAGAACATCTATATATCGGAAAGGGAAAGCCTTTCTAAGTGGCAGATTTCAACATAAGAACAGCATAAGATTTACAGCACCGTGCAGCTTATTTGATGATTTCCTTGTGTAGTAAATTTAAGTATTATGCTGAAATTATTATTTTACTTGAGATCAGCACTGTGCAGCTTGTTAATCTACTGTACAGTCTGTACATATTGTTAATAATAGTGTAAAAGGCTTTCTGACAATTGGTGGCAAACAAAGCGAGATACCCCCAAAATAAGGGCAGTGGGCGCCTGGGCTCTTGAACTGTATATTTGCCTTTTGTAGAGATCTCTGTGAAAGAATTTGAGCAAAGTCACCTTCTATCTGACTATTTGCTTACAACTTCCACTGTGATGTGCAGTAGCTGGGGAGCTGTGAATGTTGTTCTGTGTTCTAAGTTGTTTATGATTAACTGATTTGGGCTATAGTTTGAATGTTATGTTGGATAATCTTCTCTGTATCATTGTCAAGTGGGTTCGGTTGAAACTGGAACGCTAAGTATTGTTACATTTTGAGGGTGATTTTTTCTTTTCTTTTCTTTTCTCTCTCTTTTTTTTTTTTTTTTTTTTTTTTTTTTTTTTTTTTTTTTTTTTTTTTTTACAAACCCCCAACTTGTGTGAATTAAATTTTGTGTTGAGTTCATTCTTCTTACTGTTGATTTTGTTCTGTTATTACCGGTGTGTGTATACTCTTCCTATTTTAAAAATGAGATATTCTCTATCTTGTGAGTTAAATATTGCATTGATTTGGTTTTGTTCTTACAATTGATTGTTTAATTTACTATTTTTGCTTAACATAAATGTTCTGTTTAGATCATATGGAGGATTCTGGAATAAAAACAACTGTACTAAAGTCTTTATATGATGTCAGACTTGTTTGAATGGATGTTAGGCGTAAAGAAATCAGAGCTAGTGTATTCTGTGGCATTGATTTAGCCTCTGGTATGGCTGCATTTATACTTTAAAATTGTTATTTAGTCTGTGGATGTATCTTTTTGATAATTTAATTTATTTATGTCATTTTGTTCCATATTAGAGTGTATATGATTCTCCTAATCTCTTGCACTATGTTGTGTTGATAATAATGTTTCACCAAAAAGTGCATGCTGTCAAGTGAAATATCTACACCTCACAGTGTATGCTAGCATTTGTTACGTTATAAATTATTAAATCGAGGATAATGTGGCTATTCAGGTGACTAAATTTTCTATGGAGTATTAATTTATTGGCATCATGCATAGCTGAAGTTGTGCTAGTGCTTGATATTTTTCCAACCAGAAATGTGGGGGCTATTTTATTTTGTACATGTGCATTGTCATGTACTCACGTGTAGCCCAGGTTAGTCACTCTAACTTAAAGTTTACTGGCATTAAGGAGATTTATTTTATTGGAAATGAATTCTAGGCATGATAGGTTGTCTCCCTTTAATTTGAGCACATTGTTATGTTAATGGATGGGTTTAGGCTCACAGTTAATCTTTTTGGAGCAACAAATGGTAAATTCTCCTCAGATAATATGTGGCCATCCTTACTGAACAGCTTAAAGTGAGAAAAAACTAGCTGCTAGCTTCAACGAGGCCCTATTCTTCAATCGTAATGTTTCTTAGTTTAGGTTTTATTTCTTGCTATGCTGACAAAGTAGCTAAATGATGGGCATTTAAAACAGTTTCAACCCACAATGTCACTGTATTATTAATACTGAGGTCTCTCATGATGGCTTGAGGGTTAAAAGTTCTGCCTTCTTTTGTCCCCTATTATGTTTATTCAACCTATACACATTTGACTTATAGAGGTTTCAGCTTAACTAGGATATTTAATGACTTTATCATTTGTGGACTTGATGGCGTATTCTGGCTCCAACAGCAACCACAACAACAACAACGAAGCCTTAGTCCCAAATGATTTTGGGTCGGCTAACATGCATTGTCAGAGCATAGCAAGACAATTGATTTGGTGTACTCTGGCTCCATGACTTGATGGTAAGTCATGTATTTTTCTGGTAACATTCTAAATTATGAGCACCTTGGTTATGAAGGTATAGCTTCTGTTACCCCAAGTCCTTAATTAGGGATGACAAGTGTCTATATATGATTTTAGCCCAAAATAAAGTGTCCAAATGTCCATACCCTTGCCGGAGTGTTGAAAATCTAACAAGGATACTTGAGTTGAAATGAAGAGTTTAAGTAACATTTATTTTTTTTAATGGTAAAGAGGACCCTGTCTAACCCTCACGGATTTTTTGGTCCAATATTTGTGGGCCAGACACTTGGGAGTAGAGAGGAGGGTAAGGGAATCCCTACCCCCAAGTACCCTGACTTGGTAGGATTTGAACTGCTGGATTTGAGGTAGTGAGCCAACACTTTGTTGGTAGAGTCCAAGTAACATAGGGTATAAGTATAGGTGCCATACAATTTCAAATTATTGACTTTTGGATAAATTTGTTTTTGCATAGGTTACATTCCATCTCATTTAAATGTTGCCTTGCAACTCTAGTGGTTTCTAACGTGTATCATTATCATCATTATACTTGATTTTATTGTCTATGTGGAAGTAGTCATCCTTGAATCTATTTAGAGTAGTTTAGAGTTTCTCTACTTCATAGTTTAGAGTAGCCTACTACAAAATTTGTCAGCTTTCTATCCAAGGAAGAGGTTATCTGATTACATTGTAATCTAAAGTAGTTATACTCTTTTTTTAGGTGATTCTCCTATTTGCATTCACTTCTTTGTTTTGATGATTATGATTGATCTAAATGTGCATGCTGACAAGTGATATCTTCACTCAAAGTGCATGCTAGTATGTTTAAACTTACTCAATCAACCACTCAATAGTAAGATAGTTTGAATTGGCTATTTAGGCGACTAATTTTCTTTAATTCTATATATCATGACTGCCTGCAGATGCTGTTTATCATGTGTAGGAGAAGTTGATATGTTTGCTATGCTTTCATTTTAATGCGTGGGGGAAAGTGGATGTTCAAGTGCATTTAACGTCACGGCATGTCCAAGCTATTCAATTCTGAGCACATTATTATGTCATGGAATGGAACTTTAGGTTCAATGTTCATCTTGACATGGTACAAATACACTTGGATGAGAAATGATCTTGCAAATTTTAATTCAATTGACATTGTCTCTTCCTCACTTCACATATGAACGTTTCCTCAAATGTCAAATCAGGTGATCTTAAGTTATCTTCTACACATATCTGCAGTTATGCTCTTTTGCTAAGAAGTAATTAGGTAATATTCATACCTTTTCTTACGCTTTTTATTTATTTATTTTTATTTTCTATCTCGCAAACACCTGAAAAAAAATCTATGAAGAGACTTTGAGAACTGAGAAGTGAAGATAGAGGGAGATATGGTATCTAATTGATGTTATGTCTTCCTGATCTCATTTATTTTTGGCTACCGAAAACAATTCTAGTTTTTGTTTATCTCATGTTTGTTGTCGTAAAAAAGAAGGAAATAAAATTTCTTGTCTACAAATCATGATATCAAGTATTGAAGTCTTTGGTATTCACTATTGCTTGTTCAAATATCAATTTTTGAAGAAAAGGTAATGACATTGGTTAGTTCTAAAGTAGTAAAGTTGCTTGGATTAGGTTCTATATTTTTTTTGCCTTAATGTGGAAATAGCTTACTTTTATATTCCTCATATCTTCACCTCACAGGCAGGATTTTTTTATTTTTTTTTTTTATTTTTTTTTATTTTTTAAAAATTACATTATTTATTACTTAATCTAGTAGTATAACGTATGAGTGGCTATCTAGCTCGATGACAAAATTTTCTTCATATTTGTATAGAAGAAACCATGGCTGTTATAAAAGCTCTTTAACATTGCAGAAGTGGTGATGGGGTGCATCTCTGTTAAATTGAGCACATGATTATGTTACTAGATGGAGTTCAGGTTCAGTGTTCATCTATTTGGTGCAACAAATGGGGAGTACAGTACTACAGTATAGCTCAGATATCTTTTATAATGTGGCCACCTTAAGGTGAGAAAGGATATCTTTCGAAGTGGCTACTACTTGGCATGGTACTACTGCTACACTTGATTCAGAAAGGGGTTCGTGAATTGAAATTGCTAGACTCAACCACGTGTGGCCCTATATATTTCCCGTTTCTCTTATTAACATATTCTTAAACTAGGTGGTCTTACTTCCCAAAAAAAAAAAAAAACAAAACTAGGTTATCTTACATTTAATTTCTCTTGTTTATTATTTTTAAGAAGATATTAGATAACAAATTTACCTTCATTATGACCCTATAGAGGAGACTGAACAGAAAAAATGGAAGGAAATAAGGGAATAAAGTTATCTCATTTACTTACAGCTGCTGTTATCTGATGGCAGTTTCATGTTTGTTGTCATATCACAAGACCAGGAGTCAAAGTATTATCGTCTATATTAGTTGTCATAAAGTTACTATCATATTCTGTTGAAGTCTTATACCCACCCTTTAAAGTCTTCTACCTATTGTTCTTGTTTATAAGTTCAATTATTTGGATAAAAGAAAATGGAAATGGCAATTGCTAAATGTTGCTTGTAATAAGTAGTTTTATATCCTGCCATAGTGTTGAGTTGCTAACTGATGGGTTATGTCACCATATGATCAGTATTGAGATCTTTCTTTAGAGTTGAATTTACGGTTTTGTCTTTTGTCTGCAGATGCTGTTTATCATGCATAGGAAGAGTTGAGATGTTTGCTATGTTTTAGTAAAAAATGTGGGGGCAAGCTGATGTTCATGTGTACTTCAACATCATGCCCTGTAGTCCAAGCTCTTCAATCTGAGTACATCATTATTTCAGTGTTCATCTTTACTTGGTACAGATACATTTGGTACTATCTCTTCCTCACTCCTGTGAACATATCTTGAAATCAATTGATCTTAAATTGTTTCCTGCACATACCTGCACTTATGTTTTCTTTTATTCATTCTTGCTTAGATAACAGCCGTACTTTTTATGTTTTGCTATTTTATTCTATTGTTCTCCATCTCGTGAACACCTATGATGAAACTGTGAGAAAGGAAGGTAGAGGGTAAGGTATCCTTTTTAAATTTTTTTAAATTTATTTTTAAGAGAGGATAATAAGGTATCTTATCTCCTGATCTCATTTATTTTTAGCTACTGTGTCCAATTCTAGTTTAGTAGTTTTGTGTTCGTTGTTGTAAAAAACAAGGAGCCTAAATTTTCTTGTTTAACATATTTGTCAATTACAATCTTGGAATTGCATTTTCAAAATATCAATTTTTTTTAAGAAAAGGAAATGACAATTGTGAGCTCTAACATTGCCTTGATTAGGTTTAGCTTCTTGCCTTAATGTGGAAGTAGCTTACTGATGGGTATTGGGTATAGCTTGAGCCTGATATGCTTACTAGTATTGAGGTCTCACCATGAGAGTTAAAATTTACATATTCTTTTCTTCTTTCTTCTTGTTTGTTTCTATATTTTGGGGGTTTCAGCTTTAACTAGGCAATATAATCTTCTAACTGCTTATGGACTTGATGGTGTAGTCCCATGGAAAAATGATATGGATGACATAATACCTGTGTTTTTGTTGTTATTATTAAAAAAAAATTTAGCACTTGGGCTGTTAGGTTTAAGTACTAGATAATTAAAAATAATTGCAATAGAATCTATTTGTTTATTATATTATTCGATATCATTTACTCGTATATTCTTCTTCATTTAGCTGCAGTTTTATTGGTTTTTAATGTGAATCACAATCATTGTACATAGTTTCTTGTTTGTTCAGAAAAGGTCTTAAAGAATTTATGTTTAGTAAATATTGGATGTCCAGAAAAGTATTGAGTTGCACTTCATGATCTAGGATCACCATTTAGAATTAATTACTCGTGTATGCCTTATGAGTTATGATAAAACATGACATAGCTTCGCCTTATGAAGCTCAGGTTCTAGTTTAGACTTTAGAGTGTTTCTTGTGTTAAATTCTTAATTCCTAGTTTCAAGTCTTCCTTACCCATTTAGATGTCATAGCACCGGCACATAGTGAACTCATGTCTTCAAATACGGAAATCTCTAATTTCATGATCTAAAATACTGTTTGGAATGATTACACGTGTACGTGTGTATGCCTATAATAAGAACATTACAAAGTTTCCCATTATGAAGCTTCAGGTTCTAGTTGAGAGTGTGTTTTGTGTTGAGTTCTTAATTTCTTATTCTTCGAATCTTCCTTAGACATCTGGATGTCGTAGCACCAGCACATAGTGAACTCATGTCATCGAATACTGAAATCCCTATTTTTTCTTTCTGAGACCTATAAATTGCTGACCAAACGCTACTTAGTTTCTTATGTTAGTCAAAATACACGTGCCCATTAAAATCACAATCAAGAAATAAGGCCTTTTTAGGGTATACTTAAGCGTACGAAGGCCTTTTGCGTAATAAATTTCTGAAGACGAGTTGCTCTCAGTGTTGTTAGTGTGAATAAAGTGTCAAATTCATTGAATTATACTTTTTAAGGTAGGTAATTTCATTGTTCACAGCTCAAAGGTTTAAAGCAAATATGTAATGAATGGTAACATATCAATTCTCTGATTTACACTTATTAAGTATACATTTTATTCTGTATTATCAAAGGGTAAAATATATTGTTTTTCTCCATCTTTATTTTTTTTTATAAATCCATCACAAAGTGATGTGGGTATTCTATCCTTGTGAAAAAAAATCCATCTCAAAATGAGCTGGTGATTCTATCCTTGTAAAATTAAAAAAAAAAAAAAAAAAAAAAAAAATCCATCTCAAAAAGATGGGGTGATCCTATCCTTGTGAGCTGTATTCTAAACCCTAGTCCATCAACCTAGTCCAAGTTTTCTATATAAATGATTTACTTGCTCTCATTTTAATCTCACAACTCTTTCTCAAATTCTATTTGATATCCTCCTCTCTCTTTATTTTTCTTGGTAATTAATCTACGGAGTAGTAGGTTTTCATGCAGATCCATAAGGATCAGATAGCTTTTATGCTGCCTGCCATGAAATGTCCAAGGAAGAAGAAAAGGAGGAGTTTTATGCTCTAGCATATATCATATTGCATCTGCAATTCACCAAAGTGGCCTATGTCGAAGAGAAGGATTGGATTTGTCGATGCCATCAGCATCATGGCCATGGACTCAAGAACAAGTATTGATTGGGCATTAAGAGCAAAATTAGTACCAGATGTTGTAATCTTTATTACAACACAAACTGGGAAAATGATGCCTTGACATGTTTGTCTGATTCTCATAGTCTTCACGAGACGGGTAAGATCATATTCCTTATGTACAAATCTTAAAGTTGCAGATACTATTTGTAATATCTAGAATAAGGTAGTCACTTTTCTTTTTGATAGTTTAATTTTAAACTCTTGTGGGGCTCTAATCTTTACTTCTATTTCAAATGTTGAAGTTTGGAACTACAGTATTATCTTTGTCCAAAAGTTGTAAAATTGATCTTTTAAGTTCGTTGCATGAAGATTTCTAACTTGGGTGTTTGAAATTTTGGGATGCAGTTGGTGCAGGCTCATGTCATTGGTGGTGGTATTGATATGGCTGGGCTTTGGACCGACCAATTCGGAAGGCTTGGGGATGTGTCCTCATGTTTTGGGTGGTATCGATCTCCTTTCGCTATCAATACGATTCACGGTAATAGGCCTGATCTTTTTGACTTGGCCATGTCAGGCATTTGTCGAAGAAATCATCATCTTGAATGCCCTACAATTTTACCTTGTATCTCAAGTAGTCGAGGATGTGTTGGTTTAATATCAATATTATCTTAATATTGCAAATGAAATTTGTATCAAATATTGTCAATTTAAGTTATCAAATATTGTCAATTTAAGTTATCTATGAAAGGTTGTGAAGTTAAATCTGTATTTTCTTTTGATGGAGTATCTCAAAGAGCAGTGGTGTAACAATGTTCGATTCAAAAGTTGGCTGAATGGAAATTTAAAGTTGTAACTTGTATATTGTTATTTTAATGTAGAGAGAGCAACATAGACAAATGATGCAGATGAGATTTGATCTCGGTTTTGAATAACACCTCTCATCATCATGGCCTTGCCTCCTAATGAATAAAGTTTGAAGACTTGTTGTATCTCAATTTCTAATTAACCATCAACTTTTTAATTATTTTTTATTATAATAATATCATAAATTATATCTTTATAAACTTAACTTTTTTAGTTGAATTTAATAAAATAGTGTCTCAAACAAAGGACAAAAGAAGTGGTCTTACATCACTAACAATACAACAACTCCCAATAGTATTATGTGAATACAAAGTTAGTAAGTTACCATTTGATATGTTTGGATCGAGAGTAATGTATTACAAGGCTAGTAAAAGTCAAAAACTAAACAAAATGAGAATAATGTATTGCTAGTTTAATACAAGTTAAATTAAACAAAATGAAAGTTTTTAAAAGGAAAAGATACTCATGGTGTGAATCTAAGGAAGTTTATGCAGTGATGGTGTAGTGATACTTGAAGAAAGGGAAACTAGTGCCTTCAATTAAAGCCTTAGAGGTAATAGTTACATTAAAAGAGCGTTTGGTTAGACAATGAAAACGAAGTGAAAAGGAAACAAATAAAAAGGTAGAAAGGAATCATATAACTATTACCTTTTCGTTTGTTTGGTTTAACTATGGAAAGGAATCACTTTGTGTTTGAGGAGGGTAAGGGGTCGTTTGGTTCACAGAAGAGAATCGGAATGGAATGAACAACGTGAATGAAATGGAATGGAATGGCAAAGTGGAAAATTTGGAAGGTTGTTTGTTACAAAAACCAGGGAATCATTCCCTCCACCACAGCACCACCATCACAGCGCAGCTCCGACCGCCGCCGAACCCTCACAGAACTCTGCCGACCGTCTCCGACCCATCCCCGACCGTCGCCGACCATCCAGCCCCCATCGCCGACCGTCGAACTCCCTCCCCGATGCTCCAGCCCCCCTCCCCGATGCTTGAACTCCCTCGCCGACAGTCGCGCCCCCTTCGCCGACGGTCGCTGACCCCTCGCCGACCCTCCAGCCCCCCTCGCCGACGGTCGCTGACCACCACCGACCACAACACCACCTCGAACTCCCTCCCCGATGCTCCAGCCCCCCTCCCCGACGCTCGATCTCCCTCCTCCACCACAGCACCACATCGCCGACCACTCCCCGGTGCTCGCCGAGCCTCCCCGACCACTCCCCGGTGCTCGCCGACAATCGCCGTCCGACCACCACCGGCGTATATGGGTGTTAGTGTTAGTGTTAGGGTTAGGGTTAGGGTGGGTGGGGAATATAATGGGAAAGTGGGGGGGGGGGTGGGGAATGGGGAAAGTGGGTTTTGGGGTATTTTGAAAAATGAAATGGGGGAATGATTGAGGGAAAAAGTGGCAAACAAACAGGTTGAAAGGGAATGATTCCCATTCCCTTTCCTGAAACCAGCGAACCAAACGCACCCTAAGGGTATTTGTTACCTTGTGTTTTGGAGAGGTAACAAATGGGTGGAATCCCTTACCCTTAGGTAATGGTAATTGTTACCAAACCTTGTAACCAAGCATTTGTTAACGGTAATAGTTTATCCGAATCAATTTTCAACCCAAAATATACACTAACCAAACATGCTTTAAGAGTGGGTTACTATATACTCGCACTTTGTATTACCCATTATTTTTTTTGACGGGATTGTATTACCCACAATAAGGGTAACATTCCTCCACATCTTTTTAACTCATGTAACAATTCACAATTCACAAATACCTGCGAGTAACTCATTTCATTCATAAACGGCTTATTAGTATATCTCACTCCAACAACACCCCTAATCACTAGTGTTTTTCAATTTAACTTTTATTTACCCTTTAAATTTATTACCGGCAATTGTATTTTCTGCAAATATGAAGGAAGTTGTGCATACAGTAATTTCAAGCGGTATTGACAGGAACCCGGTTCTTGATTGAGTGTTAATTTCAATTTCCACATCCCAAATTGAAGATATTTTCTTTCTAGATTACCTTAGCTCTGGTAAGTTCCATTTTTTTTTTTGTCTGGTTTTAATCGTATTGTTGAGCTGATAAATTCATATCTATTACTGTATTTATTAATTTATTGTTGGGAAGTTCTTAAAATTGTTAATTGGGTTGGTCTTTGAATTCTTGGATTTGCATGGGTTGGGTTGGCTGCACTGGCTGATCGGTTTTGAATTTGACTACCGAAAGAAGAGTTTAGTAATTAATTGTTGTTTTAATTGTATATAAATTACTTGTTAATTTGGGAAGATAATGTTATAATGTAATTAGGGTATTTATACTTTTGTTAGTTATTAATATTGATGGACATTATACTTTGATTATTGCATTTGTTCAGTTGATGACATTTCCAATTTAATGAAAAAGATTGTAATTTTAGGTATATGTCTCAAGTTGATCACTGATGTGAAATTGATATGAGCTGTGGGTTTTCGACATTGCTTGCGTTTTCTCGGTTGATGTCTGTCAGTATGACTCAGTTTGGTTGGCCAAGATGAGGTGTGTTGTGAGTGTTGTCTGCTTAGTATTGCTATTGTCTCTCGTAGCCTATTCATTTTAATGCATGTTAAAAGGGGTTTGATATTCGGTGAAAATATGTTGGTTATGCTTGTTCGTTCTTTGTCATTCGGAGAAATTTTGTTTAATGGCCCACATATATAGTAATGTATGTTTCCTATGCTTGCAATGTAAATCATTAGTGACTTTATTTATTCAAGATACATGATTGACATTAAATACAAAATGTTGTGTGAAAAAAATGATCTTTCAATAAAAGCTCAAGAATACAAGGGGTTAAGTGTCTGTTCTAGATTATAATGCCTTGCGCGTTGGACTTCTTTGGTGCTAAGCAAACCTCATATCTCGGATTATTAATGATAGTATGGCTTTGTATTGAGAATGGCATATTTGATTTGAAGGTGCCATATATTCTTATAAAGCTTCTTACTTTAAGACATATAGGATTATTGTGCAATTCATTGTGCTTTGAGCACTAAAATATCTTTTGGTTAATCTATCTTGCTGTGTGTAATTGGTAAGGGACAAGGAGAGAAATATAGAAGACATATTGGATACATATATTCTGATACGGAGTACAAGGACATGAGTACATGACCATTTGCTAATAGTAAGCGAAGAAGTGTTTTGTACTTTTATATCAAATTAGCTGTCAAGGTTGTGGCGTCGCGGTAGTTGTGATGCTGATGCCATTAGTAAGTTAGTAACTAAAGAAAACCAAAACCTAGAACAGAGCAGATTTGTAGTACAGGGTTCAGTATATAGTTTTTAGGGATTTTTTCCAACTGCATTTACAAATCTTGGAGAATCATATCAACATGATTTGATATGCAATTATAAGTTTTAAGTTTATTTAAATATTAGTGCTTTTAGGAATTCAAGACCCTAATGTTGTTCATAATAATCAAATTTGACTTGAATGTTCAAGTGTGATTCAGACATCCATATTTGTTAATTGTTATACATCTAACACACCCTTGCTCAGAGTTAAAATTGGTGTTGATTGGGTTCTGTTCTTACAGATGCGTATACTTCGTTTAATGTTACATATCTTTTGACAATGAATAATCTAGTTTATTTTTCTTGCGAAACAAAAAATTTCTGCTTAGATTATTTGGGTAATTCTCATATAATTGATGTAATAATTACTGCACTTGAAAGTTGAAACTTAATGCGGAGTCAGATCAGTTTAAATTGGTTATAAGTGTTGCCAATGAGGAAATAAATTCTAGGATGATTTATCACTTAGATCGTGCCTTTGATTCATTTTAGTGTATTGGCCGAAGGTAGATCGTCTCTCTCTCTCTCTCTTGTCTAGTTTACCACGTCAGTTTTTCCTCATAAACTCTCTTATTTGCATGAACTTTGTTGTTTTTTTAATTATATTGTACTTAAACGTGCATGTTGACAAGTGTCATATCTTCACCTCACTGTGCATGTTAGCATGTTATCATATTATTGGGATTATTCAATCTAGTTGTTTAAGTGGTTATCTAGCTAGACGACCAAATTCTCTGTAAATCTTATTAACATGAAACCATATTTGGTTGCTGTTCAACATGCAAGCAGAAGTTGTGACGGTGCACATTATGATGTTACTAGATAGGACTTCCGGGTCAGAGTTCATCTATATGGTGCAACAAATGGTGAGTACTGTACTGCTCGGATATGTTTTTATATTGTAGGCACCTTAAAGCAAGGGTAAGTATCTTGACATGGTATTGTTCATTGTCTGTTACAGTTTAATAAAAAGGGGTTAGTGAATTGAAATCACTTGACTCAACCATAGCCACTTTTGCCACTATCTTTTTCTCACTTCACTTATTAATGTATGTCAAACTAGATGACCTTAAGCTATCTTCTGCAGTTCTACTCATATCTTTATTCTTTCTTGCGGAGTTGCTAAGTTCTACTTTTTTCAATCATAAGTAGTATAATAAAAGAATAAAAGACGAAGCTGCGTGAAGGGAAAAGGAGGGAATAAGATATTTCTTTTATTTACAGCTTTCATATCATGTTGGCTGTCATTGCAAGAACAGGAGTCAATTTTGTTATTGTCTATTTTATTTGTCGGGAAGTTGCTTTCATATTCTGTTGAAGTCTTCTATCTCTTTTGCTCTTGTTGACTATTTCAATTTAGAATAGCACTACTCTTATCAGTGTTGAGGTCTCATTAGGGTTAAAATTTTTATTTGTCTAGTTATCCCCTTCATGGTTGTTCCTTCACAGCTCTTGCTTTATTTTTTTTTAATTTTTTATTTAACTAAGCGATGCAGTCTTCTGATTGCCTATGGTTTTGCTGCTGTAGTATCACTGGCTCCATGGAATACTATCTGGTAATTGCACAGCAAATTACACTCTTCATCTGTTTTGCCGTGAATACTCAAAAACTACTAGCACTTGGGCTATCAAGGTATGTCTAAATACAAAGTTGCAAATTTTTTAGATTAAATGCATTTGTTTCTATAATATTCCATCTCATTCTAGTTATTTGTCATTTAGCCAAGCATAACACTAATTACTTTTCTCTCAGGAAATTGTCAGGCATGAATTTGTTTAAAGTAGGTTTTGGACTCCTGTTCTTGGTTATATTTGAGTGTGTGCAATTCATAATTTTTTAACAGCCTACAACAAAACATCTGACAAATTTTCTAAGGCAGATTCAACATGTGGAGTAATTACATACATATATTGTTGCCTATAATTTGAACTTGACACTGCTGTATTTTTGAACCTTTAGGCTCTGGTTAAGGGTGTAGTTTCTTTTGAGGTCTTAAAATGTACTCTTGAGTCTCCATTAGACATCATTGCAACATTATGTAGTGAGCTCAAGTCCTGAAACACAGAGAGTCCTAATTTTTCTTTCGGGTCTTAATATTGTCAACGGTAACCACAATGTTATGATATAGCAAGCCAGGTATATGATAGTCATTCTGTTCAACTGAATTTATAGGCCCTGTTTGGCAATTCTTTTATCTGTTAGCTGCTTTGAGTTAGCTGTTTGCATTAACAATTTTGACTAAATGATTGTAATTAGCTGTTTGTGTAAAAGTGTTTGGTAACCAACGGTTAATTATTGACTGTTTAAAATTAAAAGCTCTTTTAAAAAGCTCCTCATATGAACTTATTGAAAAAGAGGCTTTTGGTCCTAAAAAACTCTTTCAAACTGCTTCTATCCAAACACCCCAAAGAGCTTTTTGAAATGGTCAATCAACTCTTCTTGCGCCAAAAAGCTCCTAACCAAACACCCCCATAATCTCCATTATAATCCTATGTAAAATTGCTGGATAAACAAAATCTCCGAGTACATTTTAATTCTAGAAAACATGTGGCTATTATCTTCTGAAGATGAATATCTCTTTTGATTTTCAAGACATGGATTAAGGATCAATTTCATTGAATCAAGCTTTTTTGGTAGGTAATATCATTGTTTCACATTGGCATTATCTGTAACCCTGTCATTCACACCTCAAATGCTTAAAGCAAATTTGTCATGGATGGTAACATATCAATGGTTTGACCAACCTTTTTATTAATATTATTGTATATGTTACTGGTATGTTTTTAATTTTTTAGGGCACCTAAAAGTTATTTCTCTTCAAATTGAAGTATAATTCAAAATGCCACCTCAAGCTGAAGTGGCAATGCTATCTTTTAGTATTGCATTTTGAAATCCTAATCCACCAAACCCTAGTGTTAACACCCCTATATAAATGACATACTTGGTCTCATAACTCTCATTCTCATCACTCAATTCTTGGTTATTATTTATCATCAATAACCTCTCTCAATTTCTCCATTTTCTTCTCTACAGAGTAGCAAGTTCTCCATTTTCTTGGTCATTTCTCTTCAGAGTAGCAAGTTAGCATGGAGATCCAAAAGGATCAAATAGCTTTTACACTTGCTACCATGAAATGTCCAAGGAAGAAGAAAAAGAGGAAATCTATGCACCAACATATATTATATTGTGTCAGCAATTCACCAAAATATCATTTATCGAGCTGGAGGTATACCATCCGAATTCTCAAGTATGTTCAATATAATTTTATTATTTTTTGTGTATTTTCATGCGTGTGCATGCTTTTTTATTTGATACAGTAATATATATATGAATGCCTACATTTATTGTTCGGCAAAAAAAAAAAAAAAAATTATTCCTTGTTAAGAGGTGACTTTCTAACTATAGAATGATATTGAAAATAGGGAAGTGAATAAGTAGAGAAATATTGCTACGGCTAACTTTTTATTGCCTTCTACATAGTTCACAATGGTGAACTTATTTATAGGCAAAATATTGTCATACAATTATTTGCACAATTGTACTATTATACAATTAAAATACTAAGTTTGCTACCAATTATTGTACTAGAGAAGTTCATGTGAACTTCTCTTTGCATTATTTTCAACACTCCCCCTTAACGTTCACATAAAATGGAGTATGGGTTGTCTCGTGAAACTTGCTAGGTAAAACCTTATGGGATAAAACCATAGCTAAATATTATTATATGCTTTGATATAATGCCTCGTTAAAAACCTTGTGAGGAAAAGTGGGATAAAAACCTGATCGAAGGGAAAAAGAGTGCAGTGCATATAATACTCCCCCTGATTTCAGCATAGTTCACGAAGATGTCGCATTCCAATTTTGTGAACTAATTGCTCAAATTTCTTGGAAGGAAGTGATTTGGTGAATAGGTCGGCAAGGTTGTCACAAGACTGAATTTGCTGGATATCAATTTCCTCATCCTTTTGCAGATCATGTGTGAAGAATAGTTTTGGGGATATCTATTTCCTCATCCTGAGAGATGCATGTTGTATTGTCTTCAAATATGGTGGTTGGATTTTCTGTTATTGCTTTCATTCCACTCTTCTTGGATATTACTAATCATCGACCTCAGCCACACACATTCTCGTCCTGCTTCATAAAGGGCTATCAACTCTGCATGATCTGAGGATGGCGCAGTCAATGTCTGCTTTGTTGATTTCCATGATATTGCAGTGCCGCCATAAGTGAGCAGATATCCATTTTGTGACTTGGCATTTTGGGGATCCGATAAATATCCAGCGTCGGCATACCCAATGAGGGCAACATCTTGTTTCGGTTGATAATATAAATCAAGGTCTTGTGTTCCTCGTAGGTATCGGAGTAAGTGTCAGACTCCCTTCCAATGCCTATATGTTGGTGCATTGCTATGTCAGGTCTAGTGTTGTTAGCTAAGTACATTAAGGCTCCAATTGCACTTAAGTATGGTACTTCTGGACCCAGATTTTTTTCATTTTCTTCTCGTGGTTTGTATGGATCGTTTTTCATACTCAAAGAACGAACAACCATTGGGAAGTTGATTGGAGTTGCTTTGTCCATGAAGAATCTTTTCAAAACTCTTTCTGTATAGTTTGATTGATGGACAAAAATACCATGACTCAAGTGCTCGATTTGCAATCCAAGGCAAAATTTAGTTTTTCCAAGGTCTTTCATCTCAAATTCTTTCATCAAGTATTTTGCAGTTTTCTCAAGTTCATTTGGGGTTCCGATGATATTCAAATCATCAACGTTAACTGCAATAATAGCGTAGCGAATCCTGATTGTGATTGCTTTATGAAAACACAGGGACTAATTTGGTTGTTTTTGAACCCTTCTTTCACAAGGTATTCACTGAGACGATTATACCACATCTTTCCAGATTGTTTCAATTCATAAAGTGACCTTTTTAGTTTTATGGAAAGTAATTGTCTAGGTTTGTGGTTTTCTGGTAGTTTTAGTCCTTTGGGGACTTTCATGTAAATGTATGTATCGAGTGACCCATACAAATACACAGTCACTACATCCATTAATCGCATTTGCAGGCCAGAAATCTTAATGTAGTTGCATCAACTACCGGAGAATATGTTTTTTCATAATCAATCCCTGGAATTTGAGAAAATCCTTATCTAACTATCTCATTTTTCTCATTACGTTTTCTCACAAATACCCATTTGTATCCAACAGGTTTTATACCTGCTGGTGTAAGAGTTATTTTTCCGAAAACTTCTCGTTTTTCAAGTGACTTCAACTCAGCCAGCATTGCCTCCTTCCACTTTGGCCAATCACTCCTGTGTCGGCATTCTTCCACTTTTCTTGGTTTAACATCATTTTCATCGGACACTATGTCGATTGCGATGGAATTTGCAAATATTTCATCCACGATAACATCTTTCCTATTCCAATGAGTCTTGGTAGAGACGTAACTCATTGAAATTTCATTGTTATCGACGTTTTGAACATCTTGTTCATTCCCCGTAGGGTTGTTTTCTTGTTCGCCCCTTTTGGATTATCATTATTTTCTTTACTTTCATCCACATTTGGTCTTTCTTGACCTTCTGACGTGGGAACATCATTAGTCTCATTTTCTATTCCATCCAATCTTTTCAATTTCCTTGGTTTAGAATCTTTTGAACCAAGTGGTCTCCCACGCTTTCTGCGTGCTTGAGATTCATTCTCAATAGCCTTATTATCAGTTCGGATTTCAATACGTGTGGGGGCATTTTCTGCTGGTATAAGTGATTTTGTCACATTCTTTGTGTTTACAAATGCATCAGGCAATTAATTTGCAACACTTTGTAAATGAACAATTTTCTTGACTTTTTGTTCACACATATTTGTTCGTGGGTCTAACATTAACAGCTGTGTTGCATTCCAAATAAGTTTTATTTCTTTCTTGCGTGGGTCCACTTTCTCTCCCCCTAAGGCTGGGAATACTGCTTCATTAAAGTGACAGTCGACAAATCTAGCCGTAAATAAGTCACCAGTAAATGGTTCAAGATATTTAATTATAGAGGAGGATTCAAACCCAACATAAATTCCCAGCCTTCTTTGTGGACCCATTTTTGTTCGTTGGGGTGGAGCGATGGGAACATATACAGCATAACCAAAGATTTTTAGATGTGAGATACTTGGTTCTCGACCACAAACAAGTTGTAGTGGTGAGAATTTATGATAAGCTGTAAATCTCAATCCAATTAGTGCCGCTGCATGTATTATACCATATCCCCAAGCAAATCATGGCAATTTTGACCTCATTAATAATGGTCTTGCAATCTCTTAATTAGTGATTCAGCTAGACCATTTTGTGTATGAACATGAGCTACTGGGTGTTCAACATCAATTCCAATTGACATACAATAATTATTAAATGTTTGGGATGTAAATTCCCCAGCATTGTCGAGTCTTATATTCTTTATTGTATGATCCGGGAATTGTGCTCTTAATTTGATAATTTGGGCAAGTAATTTTGCAAAGGCAATATTTCTGCTTGAGAGCAGACTGACATGTGACCATCGTGTAGAAGCATCAATTAAAACCATGAAATTTCGAAATGGCCCACATGCCGGATTAATTGGCCCACAAATATCTCCCTGAATTCTTTCCAAGAATTTTGGAGATTCAATAGCAATTTTGTTCATAAATGGTCTTATTATTAATTTGCCAAGTGAACATGCAGAGCATGTCAATTCATCCGATCGAGGAATTTTGACATTTCTTATTGAATGTCCAACTGAATTAGCTATTATTCTTTGCATCATCCTCGCTGGATGTCCTAAACGATCATGCCATAAAATAATCAAATGTTTGTCATCTAACTTCTGGTTTAGATATCATATTGATTTCCACGGGTCGTATGTTTATACGATATAACCCCTGGCAATATCTCATAAATGTGTTTCTTGCCATATTTTCTTGCCATGAGGCATAACCTTTTGACCTGTTGTCATTGTTTCTAAATGATAGCCATTTTGACGTACATCTTTAAAACTTATGAGATTTCTTCGAGATTTACTCGAGTATAAAGCATTATTGATTATCAATTTTGTTCCATTTGGAAGCATTATACAAGCCTTTCCAGATCCTTCAATTAATTTTGCTGACCCGGAAATAGTGTTTACATTTGCGTGAAACAACTTTAGTTGTGAAAAATATTTTCTATCCTTCAAGATAGAAGATAGTGTGTGTTGTTCCACCGTCCAAAAGGCACTGATATTCGGAACCAACTTCAAGCATATCCATATCTTCATAAAATAAATATGAGATTAGTTTAGAATAATATCCTACAAACTTTTATTGATGATAGAACTTAAAAGTACATGACTAGTCATTTATAGTACAGTACATAACAGAAAATACATTAAAACATAGCATATATTACATTTGTAGATGGGTTATTTAAGCATTGTTATTTTCTCCGAAGATGAAAATTTCAGCATTGTCCATGAAAAAATCGGACACATCAAGGGTAGGACATGGAGCATTTTCTTCATTAACATAATTTGCTTCTGCATTTTTCTCTTTGCCTTTTACAAAAGCCTGGTAAAGGTCTACCAAATGTTTGGCCGTACGACAAGTACGTCCCCAATGCCCTATCATGCCACATCTGTAACATGTGTCTTTTCCTTTTGAAGGAGTTTGTTTGTGGCTTCCAGATGACTGTCCCTTTTGTTTTTCAAAATTTTTGAAATTACTGTTTCTTTGAAAATTATTTCTACCACGTCCTCGCCTCGTCCGCGATAATTTCCACGATCATTGTAATTTCCACGTCCACATCTTTGTGTAGCATTTGCCTCGGGTGGATAAGAACTTGTTGCATTTGCCTCATGATGAGTGGCCAAAGACCCAATTGGTCTAAGATTATGATTTTTCAACAAAAGATTACTATTTTATTCCGCAATAAGCAATACACTCATTAATTCATTAAACTTTTTAAAACCTCTTTCACGATATTGTTCTTGCAACAATATGTTGCTTGCATGAAAGGTAGTGAGTGTTTTTTCAATCATTTGTTCATCGGTGACCGGATGATCACAGTATCTCAATATAGATACTATCTCATATATGGTTGAATTGTAATCAATTACGGATTTGAAATTCTGGAACCGTAAATTTGTCCAGTTAAATAATGCCTTAGGAAGGAGCACCCTATTGTGGTGTCCAAATATTTCATTAAGGTAATCCTATAACTTTTTGGGATCTTCAACCATCATGTACTCAGTTTTAAGGTCTTCATGTAAATGATGCCTTAGTAACACTAAGACTTTTGCCTTTTCTTGTTCGGTAACAGTGGCAGTATCAGTTGTTTGAGGTTTGAGCAGAGGGACTTTTATTATCTTTAACAGTGTGCTCCAATCTTATTAAAGATAATTTCTTTCATCATGGCATCCACTTTCCATTCCAAAAATTTCATCATGGCAAAAATTCTATTCCAAAAATTTCATCCGCTTTTAAATTCATGGCATCCACTTTCCATTCCAAAAATTTCTTTCCAGATAAATCTAGAATGCTGAATTGTCTTTTCATAAGGTCTCCCATTTTAACTACAACAAATCACGTGATAATTAGTTTATAATAATAAATCATATGTACAACACATATGTTTAATTCTTCCATATTTATAGTTTGTCAATGAAACACGTGATAATTAAATTTATTTAACAATAATAAACCACAAATAATATAATTATTTTCTCTCCCTTGGTTTATTATTGTGAGTAATTATTATAATTAGGCAAAAATAAATCATATTAGTCGCATAAACAGCAAAACGACAACAACAACAAGAGTAATAATAATTATATTAACGGTAATATTATACAATGATAATTAATAACAACAAAACAACATAATAAAACAAAAACATGCTTTTAATCTACTAAAACGACAAAATAAACAACTTCACTTGTACATCATGACAAAAATTAATATTGCTACTAACAGAACTACAAGCGCCATAATTAGAAGAAAATATTGTTTTATCTTCCTTAAATCTTCCTCAAAGGTGAAGGTGTGGGTGTTTTGGTGGCTGTCGTCGGGGAACATATTAAAGAAGAAGGGGTGAAAAATTTTGGGTGATTTTTGGATAAAGAAAAAAAATGGGAAAGGATAAGGGATTTGTGGTGAAAATCGAGGGAAAATCTGCCTTTTATAGAGGTAGGTTTATCTGTTACTATTCTGTACAACTATATATATATATATATATATATATATATATATATATATAGTCTAATGTATTGGCAAAATTATGATCCAAATATAAATATTTATAATTGTAAAAGGTTATCACACTGGGAATGCAAGTCATAGTGGTTCGAGAGCCCTAATATCTATAAAAGATCATGGGTTAGAAAATTGAAAGAAACACAAAAAGTACGTAAAAAAAAGAAAAATAATAAGTATAAAAAGGCTGCATCTTTTTGTCAATTTTTAGTTAATAATATGTATGCAAAGTTACTACTAAGCAATTATAATAACTAAAATTAAATTTTACATAAAAGGTGAGTATGTAATATCAACATGCATGAATCAAACAAAAACCAAGATACCAACATGAATAAAACAAAGGAGGATAGTAATGAACTTCATAAGTAAGAGAATATTTTTCACCGATGTGTTATATGTCTTTTTGTGATATATGATACAGTAAATGTTTGTTTCTGGTATAGAGGATCCCAAAATATGGGCAACTATAGAAGCATACTCTTCTAAACATTTAGAAGTAGATAGTATTTATTTGTTAGAATTTTGAAAAGTAGTTATAAATATACCTGACTAGGAATTGGTGGTGCTGATAACATGTTAAGAGGTGACTTTCTAACTATAGAATGATATTGAAAATAGGGAAGTGAATAAGTAGATAAATATTGCTATAGTTAACTTTTTATTGCCTTCTACATAGTTCACAATGGTGAACTTATTTATAGACAAAATATTGTCGTACAATTATTTGCACAATTGTACTATTATACAATTTAAAATACTAAGTTTGCTACCAATTATTGTATTAGAGAAGTTCATGTGAACTTCACTTTGCATTATTTTCAACATTCCTGCATTTATTGTCTTTGTTTGGCGTTTGGTTATCTTCTTATGGAAGAGTTTTTCTTGTGATTTTCAGCCATAACTATTTAACCTAGAATAAGATCAATATAATTTATCTGCAATTCTGTAATTACTCTATATAACTATAATTAATCCTGAGTTTGATTACCCTGAGATTCACTGCTAAATTTTTGTGAAATGATCCGTGTGCTCTGGACAGTTTTTTTTTTTAATTATAAAAGGATTTCCTATCGTCAACCTTAATTAAGAGTGATTAATCCTTTTTTTTTGTGTGTGTGTGATATTTGCAGTATGCCCATGTAATGGAATGCTCACTAAAGCTATAACTTGCACTGATGAGACGGAGAACTACTATTTGATGCGCAAGGACCTGATCACAGCCGCAGGTCCAAGGCCAACAGAGAAGCAGTCAGGGAAGCAGATTCTGTGGCCAGGTGAGCCATGTTGGTTCCCCCTCAAACTACTAGCTCATTAAGAAGTCAAGTCTCTATACTGGAGCATTTTATAATTATTGTACAGCCACATGGCTAATGTGGGTGGTGGCATAATTGGCATATAATCACATAAGTTATCACTGCTACTTAAAACATTCTCTTTACCGTTTATTTTCGTGGAAGACATTTTTCGTACATGTCTCCGTTTTCCTAGGATTAATACTCCGTAGAAAAATAATCACACGATAAGCATACTCAACATAAGTTATCACTGCTACTTAAAAAAATTCTCTTAACGGTGGAAACGACTCCGTTTGTAATTTTCCTAAACTATTATTATAACTCCATAGCATCAGCTACTGATGTTATGGCGCTTCTGTGTGGTGCACCTTAAAATTTGCTCTGATTTGGTCCAACTTGTGCTAAATTTCTCAGCCCAAACTTATTAGGGCCTAGACCATGAGAATTGGTGGGTTGTACTGTAAATTCCGACCCAATACTTGGGCCTAATTAAGGTCTGGATATGGGAAGTAGGTGAAGGACGAAATCAAAAGCGTGGGCAAACTCAACTTTTTTACAGGAGTATACTCACTCTTCTCAAAAGAAACAATATGTGATACTAATTTATTTATATATTTATTTTAGTGCAAAAGATACAAATAATAATGAAAAAAACTAATCGTGGCACGATATCTTTACCAAGAAGATTAGTGAATTTGACTTAATGCCAATGTATGGTGTTTTATCTAGTAAATTTGTGTTGTACAATGTAACAATTATTTCATTATAAAGGTAATAACTCAAAAATGTGCTACATCAAAATAGATGTACGAGTAGGTTTTTGATACCTTTATTGCTATTCTTTTCACCAAATACACAAAATTTGTTTTTCTTCTTCTTTATTGGTTGACTTCTTGAAACATTAATTAATTCTAGCTTACTTGGCTTGATTCAACATATCTCAACTCTAAAAATTAAGAAATTTGTCATTTTATAAAGGTATGAGATCATGGTACAATGGAACTACAAGGTTAGGTAGAATAAATATCTCAAGATATGTTGAGAAAACTTCACATTTGTATAGGCAAATAATTCAATGGCCGTGAACCGATGGAATTTATGAATTAATTTTTAACTAATTAAAGGCCTATATATATATATATATATATATATTCCTTTTTGAAACAACCTACAAATTTATTTTATATACATGAAAATATAGAGTATGATAGACAAAATAAAGGATCAATCTTATGTCTACAATTTTACAAAAAAAAAAAAAAAAAAAAAAGTAGGCTTAAGGCATAATTATTATCTTTGGATTACAAAGTAAGCAAACAAATCTCAATTGTCCTTATCTCTATGTTTTTTTGGCCTTCCAAGTTAGTAATTAAACATGATTTTTCATATTTTAAGGGATGCGCCAAGGATATGTCATTGCAGGTAGAAGACTGTAGGAGCAATACCCTACCCATTGTCCAATACTTATCTCTTTATTGTAATTCTCGTGTAAAACATTAGAGTATTAGCTTTACGGTCTGTTTGATAGGTGATGATGGTAATTAACTAATACGAGAGTATGTTGTGTATGATTTTGTAAGATGAACTTCAACCATTGTTCATGATGGTTAACTTCATCACTCTCGACCTTTATACCAAGAGATTTGTTGAAACCTACTTCTTTTGTTTTTTAAAATTGCAACAAGTGGACTTTTGCAATCAATTTTTACAAACTATTACCATGCTTTTAAACAAATTTTAAACTTCATCTGTATATTTTTAAGCAACACTTCTAATTACATGTTTGTCAATATATTATTTTAATCATCAATATCTTTTATTACTAATACGTAAATATTATAAGCATTTGATATTAATAAAGTATAAACCAAGACGAACTAACAAAATTCCACATGACTATATTTTTCCTTAACTATAAAGCATCATCAATTTAAAGCTAATCAAAGTAAATTATATGAATAGTGTAAAAGTCAAAGTGTTGCTTTTAAAAGAAGACGGAGGAAGTATATTATTATATCATCATGCATATGTGATACGTGTATGATTTTGTTGGATCGATTCTAATGTGTATTTTCAAACTTTAATTTTATATTGAATACAACACGCGTTGCCTTTTAAATACTCCCCTCGTTCCATTATACTTACAACAGTTTGAGTTTCACATTTGTTGAAGTATAAATTAAACCAATAATATACTTAATATAATATGATTAACTAAAAGATATAAAGTTGGTATTATGAAAATACATTGAGATGAATTTAACAAAATTCTAATTGACTGTATTTTGTTCCACACATTAATCGTTAAAGAATGTCAAACGTAAACATGCATGTGAATAATGGCAAATGTTAAACTGTTACGAGTAAAATTGAATGAAAAACATATATACAAAGTATTCATGATCAAATATGCGTTGAATACTGTAAAAGTCAAATGATTGCACATCTATAAAACCGAGTACTTATATCAATATTTCTTTTCAAAAAAAAAATATATATATTCTAAGAATTTTTTAAAAATATTAAAGAAAAAAAAAATGGTTGGTGTGATTGTGTGAACAAACTTAAATGTCAAAAGGGGCGACCCATAAAGGTCCACAAGGGGAATTGAAGATGTTCGTGGGTCGCGCACGGTTGAGTAATATCAGTCCATAAGAGAATGTTCTTTTTAGTTGATATTATTTTTATTATTATTAATTTGATGCGGGTCAACAATCGTCCATAGCAAAACCCACCAAACTTAAGTCCAACCTAATGATGATTAGCCAATTGTTTTATTACAACACTTCCAATTTGCTATATGATGAGGAAAAGCATTTTGACTTTAAACAATACTATGAGTCAACTTTAAGGAGAAACTCGGCACGCGTTATTAATGAGATAATTACTCTAATTAGTATGAGATAATTACTCTAATTAGTGTATTAATAAAAAGAATGAGGTAACTTGGTGATGAAAATTGAAAATACCATTAACATCATTTTCCCTAGGGATTGAAGAGCAGTGTTGCGGTTGCGGGGAGGGATTTGACGATACATCTTATATTCGCTTTGTCTCTAATTTTTTTTATTTTCATTTATTTATTTTTTTTAACATTATTATTTAACCTAAAAAATTCTCACAAAAAAAGTAAATTTATGTAAGAATTAAGAGACAAAGGGAGTATGTCATAAAGACTTTATAATTTCACGTACCATAATAGCCTATTATGCAAACATTTATATTGACTAGTTGGTATGAGAAGTGTTACAATTGTGCACTTCCTCTACTTATGGGGAGACTAGGTCATAGATCCGAGACCCTTTACATCAATTGCATGAGATAGGTTTCCTAGGAAGATTTAATTTTCAAATCAAGAAATAAATAAATTGATTGTATGTAATAAATAAATTAAAATTTTCAAGCATTTTATATTTTGTGTGGAGAGTCACAGAAGATAAAGATGTATGTATGCATGTTTAGATCTCTAATATTAAGTCCAACCTAACATGCCTGCCTAACTCAGATCAGCTCTCTAATTACAATTCATTGTGATAGCACAAGATAGTAGGTGAAATTCTGCAAAACTAAAGCTTGCTCATGATATATACACGTATAAATGATTGAAAATTCATGGGTTTGCAAGCTTATTTAAATAATTTTCATTCGTTCAATCATTATCTCATTGAGATGCGACATCCATTACCCTAAATCCTACATATGTTCATACTATTGTACTTCATGATTTAATGAAAAGTTAAAACATTATCTTAATTAACCATTTGTTCCTTTTCTTTTTTAACTTATTAATCCACCAAAATCGTGTGCATTTCACTTTCGATTTATGTATAACCAAAAAAAAAAAAAAAATACTCCATAATTAATAAAATTATGAACCTACACACGATTGATATGTGGTGATAAATTGTTCAGGAATAAACGTCGTCATGAGCATGATGGACGGATTAGACTAGGTAAATATATAAATAAAATGCATGATCAAATTAAAAAGGGAGATTTAACCATGAATTATTCAGCCATATCATTTAGGTATACTTTCGTGAGTTATGGCTAGCGAGTAGTTTAATATGAAGATAGAAGTCTATAATTGGATTTAACCACGCATAACTTATTTTTGAAAGTAGGAATTATCACTACTTAAATTAATTGGATTACTAAAAACACAATAGAAACATTTAAAAAGTTACGAGTGACGTAAGTTAATGTATGCAACTCAATTGTAACGTGTAACTTGACATGATCTTGTGCAAAATAGTTGATACTATAAGCTTTATCTTACATGCATATGTAAGCTTATACAATCCCACATTCTCATCCCTTACTATGCTCATGCATAGAGCACATTGGAAGATAGAAAATTTAAAATGGTGTAATTAAATACTTTAGGGTAGAACACACAATCTGGTTGGACACTTGGCTCAGTGTTAACAAATACGCAGTATTGGTCAATACAACAACTAAGTTGCACAATAAATGGTTTTAAACACACAATTTGTGCACTATTCACATAACTTGCTCTGACTTCGTTTTATGATTTCGTGTTGAGAAAAACTGAAAAAGTATAGTCATGTGGGGTCTTATTAGATTCGTTTCTAAATCTATTTTTAAACTATCAAATTTTTATAATTTTTGCTAATATGTAATGAAAGATATTTGCATTAGAAAGTATGCATTGATAAATGTGCCTAAATGAAATATGTCATCTAATATGACACTGAGAAACTATTATGATGTAAGTTGATAATTTTTATATAATATGACAAAAAAATGTAAAATTTTATACCAATGTAGTAATCGGCCGGGTGTTAGTGGGTGGCGCCTACCTATGGCCCTATGGGGTGTCCGTGTTAGTACAGTTTTACACAGTTCCAGAACTCAGCGCATTACTATAAACTTTGGCAGAACAAAACACATGTTCATGGATTATTGCCGAGGCCTTCCAAAGGGAGGTTTGATAGGTACTTGTATATACATATCAAAGGGCATTTGAGACATTTCGCATGAAATTTACCCATCTCTCTCCTCCTTTTCTCTTACCCCCACGTGCTGGATTTAAGTGTACCACTGGGTGATTAATAGTATCACTAGATGATCAAATAGTATCATTGAACATTCAGTGGTACTCTATATTCATTCAATGGTACTATATATTCATTTAGTAGTACCAACTACGCATAGAAATAATATAACTACATATTCAATGATATTATATAAATTTTTAGTGGTACATTTAAAAATTGGTCCCACTTGTTAATCTCTCTCCTCCTTTCTCTCACCCCCATGTGCTTACAATACTTTTTAATATTTTAAGATTTGATATGTATTTGCAAATACATATCAAACCTTCATTAGTACTTCCTCGATTATTGCCCATCTTTTTCTCCTTTGTAGGTTTTCTCTCTACACTTTGGGACCAATTAGCAAAATGAAATTACAATGAAAATAATAAAATATTTAGGAACATTGCCACGTAATCAATCTGTGATAAATGTGGGGTCCTTTGGTACGTGGCAACGTGTCGATTAGGCATTATGTCACGTGAGCATGGATCTTTAAATTTCAGGGTCTGTCAAAATGTAATGATCACTAGTTTCTGTCTTTTGATTGTTCTTCTGAACTCTGATGTGATCCACCTCCCCATCATTATCTTTGTACTATTTCAAACAAATTTCTTGTTTTTTGTTTTTCTTTTCTTAAATGTTTTCTTAATACACCTCATCATTGCATCAATATGACGTCAATTGGTTAAGCCGTTAGGTCAATCTATTACTCCCTCTGCCCATATTATAGTTTTTACTTTCCTATTTTAAAGACTCAAAATATTATTCATGTTTCTATTTTTGAATAGTATGTAAAAACCATTATACTCTCATTTTTATTAACTTTATTTATTCATTGAACTTCCAAAGTTATCCTTGTATTTTCCAATTACCTTGTACTTTTTTCTACTTTTTCTCTTGTTTGTAATTGTAGTTTTCAATTTTATTTAATTTTTTTTTATTTTTTTTTAACATACTTCATCCACTTTCTCCTCTCATTTCTTAAATACCGTGAAAAAACACAGATAAAAGTTATATAGTGGGACGGAAGGAGTACAAGGATATTGTACTCCCACCGTTTTCAAATGTAACTTTCTATTTTAAGTCTGTACTTACAATGCAAGACTTTGACAATAAATATTGTTAATTATATATTAAAAAAAAATAATTTAACATCACAAGTAATACAGACAAATAAAAAAATGTTAGGTGGAGGCTCGGAGAGAGTGAATAATAATAATTAAATATAACAAAATGTTGCCTTATTTTTTGACAAGTGCAACAATTCCCATTTCAATTATTTAATTAAGATGGAAGCCTGGAGAGAGTAAATATTTACTAGCTCAGCTATATCATTTTATTATATAGCTAATTACATAAACCAATAATGCTTGAATTGAAAATATAAGAGAGATTAAAAAATGCATGAACTATGACTAATAGCTATAATAACACCAACTTCTTCATCTGGTGCACTAAGATCCTGTTCTTTTGGGCAGAGCAGAGCAGAGCACGACAGAGCAGAGCAGAGTAGAGCAGATTTCAGCAAAGCAGAGCAGAGCAGATTTCAACATTATTATTATTATTATTATTATCGCATTATTATCATTAATTATTTTATTATTATTATTATTATTATTATTATTATTATCATCATCATCATCATCATTAATAATAATAATAATTATTATTATAATAATTATTATTATTATTATCATTATCATCGCATTATTTTTATTTTTTATTATTATTATTATTATTATTATTTTAATAATATTATTATCACTATTATTATTATTATTATTATTATTATTATTATCATCATCATCGCATTATTATCATTAATTATTATTTATTGTTATTATTATTATTATTATTATTATTATTATCATTGCATTATTATTATTAATATTATTATTATTATTATTATTGCATTATTATCATTTATTGTTATTATTATTGTTATTATTATTATTATTATTATTATCATTATTATTATTTATTGTTATTATTATTGTTATTATTATTATTATTATTATTATTATTATTATCGCATTACTACTACTACTGCTCCTGCTATTGCTACTACTACTGCTACTGCTACCGTTACTACTACTGCTACTGCTACTGCTGCTACTACTACTGCTACTGCTGCTACTACTGCTACTATTATTATTTGATTTTTTTAGATTTTTTTTTACTCTTTTTATAACATTAGAAAATGTGTTAAATAATATAAAAAAATTAATAATTATCATTAAATATTATATATTAATTATTATTATTATTATTATTATTATAAAATATTAATTATTATTATTATTATTATTATTATTTAAATATTAATTATTATTATCTATAAATATTAGTTATTATTATTAAATATTAATAATAATAATTATTATTTTTATTAAATATTTTTTTTTTATTATTATTAATTATTATTTTTAAGTAGAGCAGGGCAAAGCAGAGCAGATTTCAGCAGAGTAGAGTAGGGCAGAGCAGAGCAGAACATCTTAAAAGAATAGAGCCTAACTATCATAAATGAAACCCGAAATCGGAGATTTTGTCAAAGACGCGAAATCTTTAATATTTTATTAATTTTTTGTAAATTTTGACCTCATATTTAGTCCTTAAGGCCCAAATTGATCCAAAACCTTAATTGAGGCATTTTATAGCACGGAATCAATGCGTTATTGGTAAGTTTTTGCTAGGTCTCAAAATTGACCCCTACAGACTATAAGGACCCCCGAAACCAAGTGCAACTAGGCGCATAGCTGCTATTTGTTTGGGATGCATACTTACAGTGGTATTTTTAATGTACTATAATACATGTATTTTATACTACTAGAATATAAATTGTTTTAGTGATACTATTTATAGCCATTATAGGTAATAGTGGTACAATATTTGTACCATTAGAAGAAGAAAAAAATTCACCACTCTTTTGTCTTATAGCTGCTATTTACTTGCCATGTAAATAGCAGCTATACGCCAATACTTAACCGCCGAAACCTTGTTTGGTCATTTTTCCCGCATGCAATCTAACACGATGTTTTTTATTATAATAAAATATTAAAGATACCCTCTCTTCGACAAAATCCCTACTGTCGGGTTTCATTTATGTTATTTTATGCATCCGATAAAGAAGTTTGTGTTGTTATAGATACCAGTCAAATTTCATGCCGCTATGTGCAGCTTGTTAAAAGTTTGTGATGTTGAGACCAATTATGTCTTAAAAAAATATACTACCATATACTTCTAAAGAATGAATATTTTGGGTTTAGTGTGGTAAATTTCATATATAAGCCCACACATTATGATTGTGGGACAGATAGAGTGAGAATGAGGTTGTGAGACATGTGTTGTTTGGGAACATTATGCTTTTACAGAGTGAGTAATATAATTTCTGATTCTCGAGTTTTCATATCTATTGTTATTAAAAAAAAAAAAAACTATTTTAAACAGCTAAGTTAGACGTCCAACCAGCTTTTGATGACCCCAGGGCCAACCTTTGGATCCTATTTGAATAGGCACAAGAAAAGCATAGATGAAGTATACAATTGTTTTTCTAGGTCCTTCACATTCTAGCAAAAGTTATGCCTGTTTAAGTGCAACATTGCAAACATAAACTTATAGGCTGCAATCAATTTCTCATACCCAATGAATTATTGACGTTATTATACTTAGCCACATCCAATAAAATGTACTTTGCTACCTAGCAACATCCAATGATATGTACTTTGCTACCAAGAGAGGTTACTAATTAGCTAGCTAGTTACATAAACTCATCAAGCATGTTTAGTTATGGGATGTAAATTTTGGAATATAAAATGGTTAAGCTTAGTTTACCTTTGAAAACATAAACTTTACTTTCAATATAATGTACTATCTAGGTACTTTAAGAGATTGAACACCTATAATTAACGACTAAAATTGTATATTCAATATCATTATATTAATCTTTTCCCGGTTTAAGAAAAAAAATATTAATCTTTTCCCCACAAACACACTAAAATTTCTCCTATAATAGTATACATGGCCTTTTTTTAGAACTAACTTGCTTCAATCATCAATTTCTATTGGAAGGTTTATATCTTCACCAATCATGATCTTGAAGGTAGAGTACTATAATAAATTAATTTAACCCAAAGGTATATTTTGTTGATTCTCAATACCTTTTATTTATCCCTTAATTAATTAATCAATACAATTCTTTTTTATATCAGTCATGGTTAATTAGGATCGATACAAGGACAAATAATTGTGGAAAATTAAAATATAAAAGGATTAGGGTTATAAAAGGATTAGGGTTGGTTCTAAAATCAACTTTTTCGTTATAAAATAGTTGCACGTCTTTCAAAAAAAAAAAAATATATAGTTGCACGTTTGCTTTTTCACAACGACACAATATAAAAAGTCACAAGTTTACAATATATATTAATTTGTTTTGGTAATAATTAAGGAATGGAGTTGTTAGATACCTCAAAAAAAAAAGTATAATAAATTTAAATTATCAATTTTGTTTTCTTCTCCTACTACTATATATTAAAAGGCGATCATAAAATTGTGTATGTGTCACCTGTATCCCTTCTTACACCAGTATTATGCCACATCATCATTCAACAACCTCTAGCATCATGTCACATCATCATTCAATGATTTAAATTAAAAATGCATATAAAGAGATTTGAACTCCAAACCTCATATAATGAAAGCTACATGCATTACCATCTTAGTTAGAATTAAATTAAGCTTTATTAATCCACATTTATGAATAAATGTATACGAAGTACAAGTATTATAATGTAGAATTAAAAATAAAAATAAAAAAAATCCAAAATGAACTATTGTGGTCATTATATTCTAATTTACCACGCTAAAAAAATTAACAAGTCTTTTAAAGCGTCTAATATAAAAATGAAATTATTCAAAGTATCACCCGGGACAAAGCCCGGGTCACACACTAGTTATATTATAATAAGGTGAGTTAAGGGTGACCATATCTAAACACAAGATTATTGCATAGACCTTTTATACGCCTACTATTCTCTACGGCTCTACCTATTAATTAATACAAATAATTGACAGAAGCAGGGAACTTGAAACATTTGGTAACCATCAAATTTGTATTATCTCATTAACATCTATACTACCCAAGATAGTTTGTGGATAAGGTGTAACAAAATAACTGTTCGTATGCCAAAAATTAAGTAAAGGATCATATTTTTTATTAAGTTTTTGGATTTGAGGTTGTTAACTTGTTAAGTAACTGTCCCTTTTCAACAAAGATACAGCAATTTAAGTTTAGGTAATTTGACTTTCATTAATCCGTTGACTTTGTTTAGTTCAACCTCTATCTTAGTTTATAAAATTCAACACTCTAATTAATTAATAAAATGAACTACTCCTATGTTATAATGTTGTATGGTAGAAGAGTCAGAAGGCATGACATGATAAATGTTTTATAATAAATAAAGAGTCAATTTTAGAAGAGGGAACATTCTTTAGATGTGTGTGTGGACGAATAGAAGATACAATGAGTTGATGGTTACATGACCTAATCACTTTTTATCTCTATAGAAAATGACCCTTTTGTCTTTCTTACCATCTTTTTCTATATAATTAATTTAATTGATTTAAGACAACCCCTTGTTATAAAACATAATTTCATGACAATTGAACAAAAAGTCAATTGATTGTTGTTCAAATAACTTTAAAATTTTTCTTATTGCTTGTATTAGGGTGTTCTTTTTTTATCGGTCGAATTAGTCCACATATATTGTAGACCAAAATATAGATAATTTATGCAAAAATAAAAAATGGAGTTTAAAACAAAACACTTAATTCATTACCTTACACCTTTTTTTTTTTTTTTTTTTTTTTTTTTTTTTTTTTTTTTGTGGTCATGAAACACTCATGGTTCAAAGTCAATACGTAATAAAATTTAGTCTTAGGACTAAGGGTATGTAGGAAAGGTAATCATGCCAAAGACATATACCTACACCTTCGCACACAATTTTATATGTTAAATGAGGTGATAAAAATGACAAAAAAAGGGGTGAAGTGAGGTAAAGTAGACGTAATTAATCATTGACCAAACCATGGAGGAAAACACAAGGTGTGTTAAAAACCTAATTAATTTTATTCTCAAACTCAAAAATATTATGCTGAGCTAGTTAGTTTAGGTCAGTTCTAAGTATTAATTAGTTTTATTGCCTAAACTTGGTCAAGACAAGTTGATCAATTTTATGAAAGGGGAGGGTAGAGGTACAAAAGATACATGCATCACTTAAAATTGGGACTAACTTCAAATTATTACACATTATTCAAATTATTACACATTATTCTAATAGAATTTGTTAAAAAAAGTTTTATAAACTAGTCAAAGGTGATCAAGTCAACTATGAATTGTAATCAACAAATGGGACCAAAGTAAAAGCAAAGATGAAATAAATTTCTAAATAATTTCTAGTAGTATAGTGTAGTATAACCAAAATAAACCAAACTATACGAAGGAAGAGATAAGTTGGGTGCAAAGTCATGAGAAAGAACACATCGCAATCATTTACAAGTATTTTCTTTTTTAGTTGTGGACTTGTGGTTAGGAAAATACGAATTTCATGGAAACAAAAAATAAACTAAACAAAGGGCCCATATGTCCTTGCACGCGTGCATGACACATGGGTCCCATTTTTTGACTCTTATTCCGGCCACAAGCATTGCTTCACGTAACTAATCTCCACCGCCGAACCACGCCTTGTTTGTTTAGCTACGAGCTCATGCCGTAATTAGCCCGATTACTCAACTCATTTCAATGAAACATTGAAGTCTTTCTTAATTTAATTAAGATGATTTTGATTGGATTAAAATTAAATTGATCTCAATGATCTGATCCAATTTAAACTAATCAGACAATCAATGTGTCTAATAATATTAATTATTGTATCAATATCCGTATCAAAACCACTTCAAATGGAAAATTTATAACAAAGATGTAATAAAAGGTGGGTGCATGTGTAATAAGAGGTTAGTAATGTGTAGATATTGCAACATATTTGCAATAAATTAAATAACTTTTTTTTTAAACGCAATAAATTAAATATAATAAAGTAAAATTAATCACGTCAAATAAAACACCTAAAAATGAAAATTTGGGTAAATAATATAATAGAAAAATAACTAAAAAAAACAAACAAATAAACAATGGGTGTTGAAGTGTGTTTAATATTTACCCTTATATTTTAGTTATGTGATTTTTTTTTGTAATCAAATATAAGTAATTTTTTGGATTTGACCTTACTTAATTTCTTTTTGCCATTTGTCTATAACATTAATTTTTGTTAGAAACAAGGTGTCATGGAAATTAAATCTATACTAATCTATCTATACTTTTTTTTATATTATTATTATTAAAAAGCGTTCCTAATACAAGATATATGCCACGTGGCACCCGTCACATGTATTAGAAGTATGTCGCATCATCGTAATATGCCATATCATCCATTTTATTATGAACATGTTTCAATGGCAATAAAAATGTTTATCACAAGGTTTGATCACAAGACCAATAAGATACGAATTAATGTTTTAACCAACTTTACTATCTTTTATGTTTCATATTCAATTATGATACACTAAGGCCCTGTTCTTTTGAGCTGCTCTGCTCTGCTTAAAAATAATAATTAATAATAATAATAATAATAATAATAATAATAATTAGTATCTGATCATAATAATAATTGATATTTAATAATAATAATTAATATTGAATTAATAGTAATAATAAAAATAGTAATTAACATTTGATAATAATAATAATAATATTTAATAATAGTAATAATAATTAATATTTAATAATAATAATATTTATTAATAATAATAATAATTACTATTAAATTAATAATAAAAAAATAATAATTAACCTGTAAGAATAATAATAATAATAATAATTAATATTTAATAATAAGAATAATAATAAATATTTAATAATAATAATAGTAATAATAATTAATATTTAATAATAATAATAATAGTAATTAATATTAAAATAATAATAATAATTAATATTAAATTAATAATAATAATTACTATTAAATTAATAATAATAAAAGTAATAATTAATATTTCATAATAATAATACTTAATATTTAATAATAATGATAATTTAATATTTAATAATAATAACACTTAATATTTAACAATAATAGTTAATATTAAATTAATAATAATAATAATTAATATAAAATTAATAATAATAATAAAAATAATATTAATTAATATTCAATTGATGTCAATAATAATAATAATAATAATAATAATAATAATAATAATAATAATAATAATAATAATAATAATAATAATAATGAAATCTACTCTGCTCTGCTGACCCTTGTTTTGCTCTGCTCTACTCTGAAGCTAAAAAGAACAGGGCCTTAATACTTTGTACAAATAATCAATTTGAGAGCGTTTATTTAGTTTCATTAGTTATTATTGTTCATTTTTTTTGTATTTTTTTTATAAAAGTAAAATTTTTATAAAAGTAAAATTTTTATAATTTATAGCTTAAATAATATTTATTGATATTCAAAGTAAAATCCGGTGCATCGCCCGGGCCACACACTAGTACAAAATATTGAATATGGTTCTCCTAATACAAATCTTTTTTCAAAGATTTTTCAAGATGATTGTCAATACATTAAGACCCTTTTTGATTGAGAGGAATTGGGAGGAAAAGAAAATAAAAGATAGGAATTGAAAAATATGATTCTTATGTTTGGTTCTAAAAATTAAATGGGATTTGATAGGAAATAAAGGGAAATGGAAGGAGAGCTCCTTTCACAAAATCTTCCCTTTCCTTTCCTCCCAAAATTGGAAGAATTTTGGAGGAAGGAAAGAAATTATATCTATCAAGCTTAAAATTATATTATTTCGTATAAAAAAAATAAAAAAAATAGGAGATTCAAACCCTCAATCTTTTATGACAAAGATGACTATTTAACCATCTAAGCCAATTATCAACTATGTTATTAATATGTAAAAAAAATTATATAAATGCAAACCACAAGGTTCAATTTTTTTCTTAAAAAAATATAAAAAAAAAGATACTCAAAGAATAACTAAATTTTGATTTATTTGACAACGACGATTTCAATTTTGAAAAGCCTTAATAAAATTTATTGATTGCACGCTCACAACAGTAGCAACCTGAGGCAACGCACGGGCTACTCACTAGTTAATACTTTCTCTGTTCTTTTTTACTTGACCCGCTTTGATTTTTACACTATTCACCACCCCTCCTTTGACCGTTTTTGTGAATAATATGTAAGGAAAAACATATTTACCATGTGGGGTCTTTTTAAATTCGTCTCAATAAATACTACCATAATATATAACTTTTATAATTTTTACTTATGGAAAATTAAAATTATTAATCATTAAAGTTTTGCATTGACAAGCGTGATAAAAAAAAACAGATCAAGTAAAAAAGAATAGAGAAAGTAGTACTTATAAAATAGTGAAAGAATCACAAAAAATGGAGTATGATTATTCAATAATTTTAATCACGAGAAAAATGAAATGATACAAGTATAGAATTATTAACTTTGACAATACAAGGTTAACACGAAGGCCATTAATTAATTCTAAATAGATAGAAAATGTAATCAATTTAATGTGAATTGATATTATGATGTAACCTTGTCAAAAATCTTACCTGTTTGTGTAGTCAAACTCTTCTTTGATACGCAGTATAATTTTTCATTCATCCTATATATCTCATTGAGTGATTGCTTGAAGATTTAATTGGACAAGGTTTACAAGTTTATGTGACCATTATTTCATCATTATTATTAGAATTGAATTATATTATTGATTACCTAGGGGGCCTTGATCAATTTTCCAACCCCAATAATGGGTTGAGATTTGAACTCTCTAGGTCAGACTTGGAAAAAAAAATCAATTGAAAAGCTAAGGAAAGAACCAAGATTATTTATTTATTTATTTATTTTAACAACAACACAACAATTTATTATTTATTGTGAGAAGAAATAAAAAATTAAGACTGGTCCTTGCATTTCTTTATTTTCTTAATACAAATGAAATACAAATCATGGATCAACTAAATCTTTTTGAAAACTCCATGCATGCATAAAGATCAACTAAAACAATCGGATCAATTTATATGCACATAATGCGTTTATAAAATTTTAATAAGCATGTTCAACAAACTAGTATGTTCGCATTATTGATTTGAAAAACTACAACATAAATTATATATCAAATGAGTAAATGTTGTCTTTTTTTTTTTGTGAAAGAAATGAGTAAATGTAGTTATTGATACAAAGTAATACAAAAACAATATATATATGTACAAAAACAATCGACATCAATTATTCAATATACAAATTTAGCCTTTTTTTTTTTTTTTAATAAATTTTTATTTATTTTTTATTTTAGAAATATGCAATAATTAGCTTACCTTAGAAAATTAAATTCCATACATTAGATAGCGAACTTAAACATTTTTATTTAACTAAAAACCAACACCTTTAATTTGGTCAATGTAAAGTATGATTATTGGAGTTGGTTTTGGACTTTGGATGTTGACTTCTCTCTCAAAACCTAATTATTAAAGTCTATGACTTCCTATTTGTCAAAAATAAAACAATTTGTTTATACATCTCAACATCCCCAAATCATATTTTTTCATCCCTAATCTTAGATCATCAAATTGTACATAAATTACCTATTTAAAGTTCAACCATAAAGTCATAAAATTTAGGGAGTACCTAATAGATATACAACTCCTTTCTGTTAAAAAAGGGGAAAAAAAGAAAGAAAAGATATACAACTCCTTTTGAGTAATTATTTACTACGTAATTTTGATGAATGAAACTATTTTTTGATTTGAAATGTTATATATATGTTAAATATATATTGTATTTCTTTTGTAGATGTAGTACAATTGCTTGTTAAAAAATTAATTTTACTACATATAATAACATAGTGACTAACCATATGTCCATATTAACTTGCCTAAATTTAACGCGTAAGACTATTATTCCGTTTCAGTTTGTCAAAATCCTAAGGAGGAGGATCAAATCATGGGAAGAGCCTAACTCGTTATTGGTTTCGAATATTAAGTGATTTGATTTGATTCAACATCCCAAAGTCAATCAATAAATAATAGTATTTCTTTAATTTAGCATCCAAACCACATATTCTTAAGATTAATCACATGAAGCATATATCACATTAAATACATTATTATATTTCAACTATTGTTCATCAACATGCATTGCCAAAAACAAAGAGAAAAAAATTTGTTACATAGTCCTAAATTAATCATTGCATTAGTAAATGGTTTTGTGGACCCAAATAAAATAAAATAAAATAAAATAAAAATGTCTAAATTTTCAAAATTTAACAAAATAATACAAAGACAAGTTGACGATTATGATGACGCCGTTTAGATTGACTAATTTGGTCATTTTCTGAGGAAAATTGGATATAATGAAATATATTAATTATATGGTCAACTGCACCATTTCTAAAGGATTAGTGATAGTAAGTACTGTTTATAATCCAAAGTTCGTTTAAGCTAAAAAGATGTAGAAAATTGGGTTGTAAAATTGAAATGTTGTCTTTTATTGGCTACAATAGCCCGTGTCTTGGCCTAATTTTTGTCCCGGAATATTATAATCTACTTAGACTTATACTACCAAATGGACTTAGTTAGTTAGTTAAGAAACAGTAATAATTAACTGCAATTGGGTGGAATATTTGCAAGTTGTTGGTCATATGACTTCTCAGTTCTCACTATCATACAAACGATTTTATTAGGGTGTCTCGATTCACCCTAGCTCATGTTCAGGATTCAAATTGTTGAAGCTCGACTCGGCTCATTATTACCCTAGCCTAATAGAGTTGTCAACGAGGTTGGCTCTAGTTAGAGTTTAATATGATAATATTGATATTGATAAGACAATTAATTAAAGAAAGTTCACGTCAAAAAATTAATAAAATTAATTAAAGAAAGTTTGACCACATACAAGTCATGTATCATAAATTCAATTGGTGATAGGTGAAGAAGTGAAGTAATCTTCCTCCAAATTTATACAAAGTATATGTTAAACATCTTCCTTCCTCTCTTTTTACATGTGACAAACAATTCTAATCTACATGTGAGTTTTCCTTAACACCATAATTCTAAACACCTAATTGATCTAAACACTTAGTTAATTTAGATCTCACCTTAGACGACATAAAGATGGTATTGGGTCAAAACCGCACAATTGGGCACGAAAGAAGCACAACACAAATGGGGCATGGGACGGGCCATGGACACCCATGTATTGTGCAAGTGTGACTAGTGCTCAAGCGAGTTGTGTCGAAATAGGCCAAGGAAATATTGTGTCACGACGAACTAATGCCATTCATTCATATATAAATGAAGTCTATGCAGAATCCCACAGCCAAATCTTATGCACAAATTAGGCATGGTGTGACACGTTATTGTACGTGTTGGTTTGTGGACTGAATTAAATTTGAATAAAGTACAATAAGGCACAACACGATATACTACTAGAAAAAGGCCAATTTCCGACAAAATCTTTCCGACGGACCTCAAATTCCGTCGAAAAATTCAAAATATCCGATGAATTTAAATCCGTCGGAATATTCCAACGGAATTTAGCCTTACCGACGGAATATCCATCGCAATAATTTTGACGGAATTAAATTATGCTGAAAATTAGAACTTCCGACGGAATATTCCGTTGAAAAATGTATTCCGACGGAATATTCCGTTGGAAGTTTTAATTTTCGACAGAATTTAATTCCGTTGAAAATTAGTTAATTAAAAAAAAAAACCGAGTTTAGATCTCCTCTTTTTTCGAACCAGAAAGAATAGGGGGAAGAGAGAGAACGACGGAAAGAAAGAGAAAGAGAAAGGGAAAGAGAAAAGGGGGCGAAGTTTCAAGAACCGCCGTTTCCCCCCAACCACCGGCGTCTCATCGCCGCCGCCTTGTGAAAGGGAAAGAATGAGAAAGAATAGGGGAAGAAAGAGAACGACGGAAAGAACGAGAAAGAGAAAGGGAAAGAGAAAAGGGGGCGAAGTTTCAAGAGCCGTCGTTTCCCCGCAACCACCAGCGTCTCACCGCCGCCACCTTGTGGCCCCTAGGCCGCCGCTTGGTAAGTGTAATATATTTTTATTGTTTTTTTTTCGCTAACCCTAACCACCATCACCATTTCTACGGGATCTCCCCTCCTCCTTTGTCGCTGCGACCAGAACCGCCACCACCTCCATCCTCCCGCCATTGTGCAGCCGATAAGACTCGCCCTTTATTTTAAAAAAAAAATTAAAACTGACGGTGCCAACCACCATCTGCAGTGAAAACTAACGCCCCTGACCCTCTATGACGTTTTCCGGGTAGCCACCATCGAATCCTCTTCTACCCTTAGTGAGTTCTTTCTCCCATGTTTTCTAATTCAATTTAAGTTGTTTGATTAATTGCAAACCCTAATTAAGTTTCTAGATGTAATTATTTGTAGGATTAGTAGATTTACTTGGTTTGATTGTCAATAAAAAGTGCAGATCTAGAGGTTAAATTAGTGACATTATAAACCCTAAAATTCTTAGTTTAGTTTATACATGGCATGTTAGTGATTAATTGTATATAGATATATGTTAGTTTATCATTGTTTTTAGTGTAGTGTATTCACGTTTGTTGTATTTTATATATGTTTAAATATGTTGAAATATTTGAAATGAATATGTTGTATTATGATATGTTAGTTTAGTTTGGTTTAATATAATAATGTATCTTAGTTTAGTTTAGTTTAATGTAATGTATGTTAGTTTATTTAGTTAAATATATTTGTTTTATATAATGTTTAATATAATGATTAATAATTGTTTAATATATTTGTTTAGTTTAGTTTAATTATGATATATTTGTTTAATATAATGCATGTGTCCTTTACTTTATATATTTTTAAATGAATCATTTGCATAATCATATGCCTAGATACCCGTTCAAGGCATACACAATAGGAGTATGTCTTGAATAGTCCCCGGTTGGGACTGTCTTTGACTCTTTGTACTTTTATTCTCACTTAGGTGGTGAATATATGTCTTGTTATTGATTCTAGGGAATATCCTGGCTTGTCATTTCTCTAGAATGTCCTCTGGGTACATATTGTAAGTGTATTTAATCGCCTACATCGTGTTCGACTTGGCTTGTGTACATATGATTTTGTCTCTCATGGTAAGTTTGGGGGACAATATTCTTGTTGGCCTGTCATTTTGACCCCTTATAACTTGCCTCCCTCAATGTGTATAAAAAGACAATTCATGTTCATTTGGTTGCTCGTTCCTGGTCCTAAAAACCCTATGCAATAGTTGATAGAAGAGTTGAAACAATTATGGGAAGTTTGCGCAAATACTTGCGATATTTTGAGGAAATAGAATTTTAATCTTCGAGCAGCCATCCTATGGACCGTTAGTGACTTCCCAGCTTAGGTATGTTGTCTGGTTGGACCACAGCTGGTAAGAAGGCTTATCCATATTGCATGGTGAAAAGCAAAGCATTTTGGCTCAAATATGGTGGTAAAGTTTCTTGGTTTGATTGCCACCGCCAATTCCTTTCGACAGATCACCCTTTTTGAAATAGTAGAACTGCATTTTGTAAAAACAAAGTCGAAAAAGGTGCACCTCCACACATCATGTCAGGAGATGAATTGTGGGAATGTGTGAAAGACCTTCCAAAGGCAACAACTGGGCCGGAGGCACTTAAACTTTTCAAAAAAGCCAAAAAAGGGTGGTTTAAGCAAAGCACACTGTGGGAGCTTCCATATTGAAAGCATCTGCTCAGTCGTCACAACTTAGATGTCATGAAAATTGAAAAGATTTTCTTTGATCAGTTAATTCACACTATAATGGATGTGAAAAATCATACATGTGACACGCCATCAGCTCGAAATGACATTGCCAAATATTGTAAACGGCCACAGCTTCATCTTCAGGAGGATGATAGAGGAAAAGAGTTCATGCCAAAGGCTGCATTCGCTCTTGACAAGGCTCAGAGAAAAGTTTTGTGTGAGTGGGTTAAACAGCTGCGGTTTCCTGATGGTTATGCCTCCAGTTTGAGCAGATGCATAGATTTGCAAGCATGTAAGCTACACAGAATGAAAAGACATGACTATCACGTGTTCATGGAGAGGTTGTTGCCCACTGCTTTGAGGGAATTGCTCCTTGGCCATATTTGGAATGCAATTACAGAGATCAGTCAATTCTTCCGCGATTTGTGTTGCTACACAATCACAGTTAGTGACATGGAGCGATTGGAGAAAAATATAGCTGAGATCCTTTGCAAGCTTGAGAAGGTTTTCCCTCATGCATTCTTTAACTCCATGAAGCATTTACCTATTCATTTGCCATATGAGGGCAAGTTATGTGGTCCTGTTCAATATAGATGGATGTATCCCTTCAAAAGGTAAATCAAAGACCCTTCCACATCCTCTTTCTTACACCCAATTCATTGTTATGACCTGTTTATACATTTATATAACTATAATTGCAGGTTCCTCAATCACTTGAAATGAAAAATGGGGAACAAGGCTCGAGTTGAAGGTTCCATATGCAATGCTTATCTCACCAAAGAGATAGCAAACTTCTGCTCTAATTACTTTCAGGTGTCAGTTGACACAAAAACACGAGATCTCGATCGAAATGTGAATGCCGACGTGAAATCCACAGTGGACAACGCTGACTTACCAGATTTGTTCACGGTAAATAGCTGTCGTGTGTCAAATGGGGGTAAAACTCGGTTTTTAGATGGAAAGGAACTCGAGTGTGCTCATTTGTTCGTGTTACGAAACAACGACATTCTTGGTGAATACGAAAGGTATATATGTTTAGGAATGAATTGTTTTCAAAGTTATGAACAATTAAAATGATTGCAATACTGATTTACCTCGTGTCATTGACCTAATAGGAAGTTTGAGGACTACATTCTTAGTACTCAACCTTATCTGCGTAGAGAAGATGTCATGGAGAAATGCGAAGCTGAATTCTCTGATTGGTTTCATCACAAGGTGATAGAAATGTTCTTACTGTGACATAATTATGAATTTTAGATCTTGCACTTCAATTTATTTAATTCATGAATTGTGACGTTTATATTCAAAACGTTAATAGGTGGTTGAACATAAACCAAATTCGGATGTTCTGCGAGCATTGTGCATGAGTCCTTTCAAGCGTGTTCGAACTTGGAGGCAGATTTTTCTCGGTGGATTTAATTCCATACACATTCCCATGGAAAACACAAATCTACGATGAATTATGGTGTGTGTGTGTCAAGTGAGGATAGTGGAGAGTACTTCGGCATTATAGAGGACATAATTGAACTTGTTTACACTGGTCCTGAAAAAGAGTACAAGACTATTTTGTTTAAGTGTAGTTGGATGGATTATGGTAGGGGAATGAACATACATGAACAATACAAGCTTGTCGAAGTAAATCATACTAAGAAATACCCCAAGTATGATCCCTTTGTATCATCTTATCAAGTGACTCAAGTGTACTATGCATCATACCCTAGCCTGAAACGGGGTCGAATTCTATGGTGGGCTGTGTTTAAAACACAAGCAAGGTTAGTGGTTGATGCTCTAGTGGACTTAGAGTTTTTGCATGCACCATCCCCACAAGTAAATGCAACGCTTTGTCCACCAAATGACATTTCAGACTATGACCTAGATGATGATGATGAAGATGATGACAATGACTTTGTTATCTCAAGCGATGAAGATGATGAATCTAGCATTGACTCTAGTGAAAGTGACGAGAATGATGACATCGATGTATTTTTAGATGATAGTAGTGATGATTACAGTAGTGATAGTAGTGATGAGAGTAATGAATAGGAGAATGTGTTAACCTCCTTTAAGAATTAGCTTGTTATTGTAAAATCAAAAGATGACTTCGTCGTACAATGTTTCATTACTTTTTGTATTAAATTTTGTTACGTCGCACTATACTTTTAATTTTTGTAATTATAATAATATCATGTCATGTTACTATCAACTATTTCAGGTTGTCATGGCGGGAGGTAAAAAAGGAGAAACGTCGAAGAAAACAAAAGGGAAGAGGAAAGCTCACGTTGTGTTCTATGACGATGACGAGGAAATGGAGGAAGCGGAGGCACATGATTAGGGTGACACTCAAGAGCCCGCCTTCACCCAAACACAAATTCAGACACAACAACATGGGCAACAGCTTTAGGGGCAACATGGATCGTTGTCTTTTGAGTTGCTGGTATTAGACCCTACTACACTATAGTATGTACATAGATGTAATGAAATGGACTTATATTCTTATTTTCGTAGCATTAACCGATTTATTACTCTAACATACATATTCTATATATTTAATTTTTGTTGATGATCATCTAACATCGTTGTTCCTCATTTAATGTAGGTTTGATGATACTAAGGTGAGGGATAAGTCTCCGGTACGCTAATAGGCTACTATCGAGAGCCTTGGAAGAATTACGAAGAGGTTGATGAAAAAACGAAAGAGCATTGGTGGAACTTGTTCAGCGTATGACATTTTGTACTTACTTAATACATGTATTATTAAGTGTATTGATGGAGTTGAGTATATAACTTTAAAAGTTTGTCATTCACAGAAACAATGCACATAGGCACCTGAGTTGAACGAGCATGTGAAGAAAACCTTCAAATTCAGGTTTGCAAATCGCCTACGTGACATGTTCCACGCAGTCGCACACAAGATAAATGGCGCCAAGCCAGGCTGGCTGAATGAGGAAGTCCACAAGAAGATGATGGACATTGTTGCCACAGATCCGACATATCAGAAGCGATCTGCACAAAACAAGAAGAACAGAGTAGGCGGATCCATGGACAATGTGGTTGAACCAACCCATTATCAGAGTTCTATTTCAGTTGTACAACATGCAAAAAGGATGGTAAGTTTGTTTAATAGGCAAGTAAAATAGAAGTCAATTGTGTATTACTATTTAATGATGGTTTGACATGTTAACTTGATTTGCTGCATGTACATTCAAAGGCGGCGAAGAATCAAGGCCAGCTACCAACTGCTCCTTAGCTTTTCTTGAAGACACACTTCAAGGATGTGCCCGGGAAAGGCTCAGTGCCTTCCAACGCCAAAGCCAAGCAGATTGCGGTAACAACTTCAATATAACTTAGTCTCTAAACTTATTTGATTGATTTCATGAAAATTTGGCAAAGTAGAAATCATTATAGGCGTATTAGGTCCTATATTGATGAAAATGCAACCTAAAACTTACTTAAGTGCTCCTTTTATGTTATTTCAAGGCATATGCACCAATAACTATGTAATATTGACTTTTTATAAGAAAGATTAAGTTCATTTAATAATTAAGAAATGTAGAAAATGGGCAAAGTTAAAGTCATTTAGGCCTCATTTGGTTCTACCTAGATGAAAATGCTTCCTAAAACTTAGTAAGTTTCTCCTTTTATGTGATTTCAAGCCATTGCCACCTATAACTATCTAATATTTACATGGGTGGAGGAAAAATGAGTTTATTTGATAAGAATTGAAGAAATTGGGCAAAGTAGAAGTCATTTAGGCCTTACTTGATTCTATTTTGATGAAAATGCTTCCTAAAACTCACTTAAGTGCTCCTTTTATGTGATTGTAATCCCTATACACCTAAAACTACCTAATATTGACATGTTAGGAGGAAGAATGAGTTCATTTGATAAGAAATAAAGAAAATGGGCAAAGTAGAAGTCATTTAGGCCTTACTTGATTCTATTTTGCTGAAAATGCTTCCTAAAACTTAGTAAATTGCTTCTTTTATGTGATTTCAAGCCATAGCCACCTATAAATATGTGATATTGAGATGTTATAAGAAATAATGAGTTGATTTGCTAAGAAATGAAGTAAATGGGTAAAGTAGAAGTCATTTAGGCCTTATTTGGATGAATGTGGATGAAAATGGTTCCTAAAACTTAGTTAATGTGTATTTTTATGTGATTTAAAGTCATAGACACCCTAAACTACTTAATATTGACATGTTTGGAGGAAGAATGAGTTCATTTGATAAGAAATGAAGAAAATGGGCAAAGTAGAAGTCATTTAAGCCTTACTTGGTTCTATTTTGTTGAAAACGCTTCCTAAAACTTACTTAAGTGCTCTTTTTATGTGATTTCAAGCCATAGCCACCTATGACTATGTAATTTTGTGATATTATGAGAAAGAATGAGTCCAATTGATAAGAAATGTAGAAAATGGGCAAAGTACAAGTCATTTAGGCCTTATTTGGTCCTATTTTGATGAAAATGCTTCTTAAAACTTACTTAAGTGCTCCTTTTATGTGATTTGAAGCCATGGCCACTTATAATTATGTAATATTGACATGTTTTTAGAAAGAATGAGTTCGTTACATAAGAAATGTAGAAAATGGGCAAAGTAAGTGATTTGGGCCTTATTTGGTTGACTTTGGTAGAAAATGCTTCCCAAAAGTTACTTAAGTGCACACATCATGTGATTTAAAGGCATAGCCACCTATTATTATGTAATGTTGACATGTTATGAGAAAGAATGAGTTCATTTTCTTAGACATGTGTAAAATAGGAAAAGTAGGAGGCATTTTGGCTAAATTTGCTTGAATATTTCAGAAATAGACATATAACTTATGTTGTTTGTAGTTTTTTAAACAATATATGTTCGTATGAGGCCTACCAGAAGAAGGTTGAAGAAGCAAGCACTCAAGGGATTCAGAAGAGTCCGAATGAGTTGTACTGGGGGATGGTGGGTGGTCGCGACAAGAAGGGTCGTGTGAAGGGACTTGGCCAAAGTGCAGAGCTGTACTATGGCAACCAGATGGGTCGAGTTTCCAGGTCTTCACAGCAGTACACGCCGTCCGTTGTTTCTCAGATGCAGAATCAAATGCAGCATAGGGTGCAGGCTCTTCGCAATGAAATCCGGAGTGAACTGGAAGTAGAGATGTAAGCCCGATTTGAAGCCCAAATGGCCGAAATAGAGAGGAGAAACTAGGAGAGGTGGGATGAGTTGATGATTTGTTTCCCCAACAACGGCACATGTTCCACCATTCATCCTCAGCATCAAGACCCCAAGGACGACCTGGGTAGTGGCGAAGCAGGCCAGCGTACCCCGCCGATTGTTTAGCATAGCTTTTGTTTTTGTAGTATGCACATATACTTAATTCGGATTATGTTTTATGCCTGCACACAATCTATATATTTTATTTATGTATATAAATATTTCCATAATTCGATCATGAATTTAATTTTATCATGAATCAGGTGCAGGAGGTATAGTTTTTGAATGATGTTAATTAAAAAAAAAACACAAAATTTGTTAAATTAGCAGCAAAATTTCCGACGGAATTGCTGATGCAATTATCCGTCGAAAACAAGAACTTTGCGACGAAAATAAAATTCGTCGGAAGATTGCGACAGAATTGCCCATGCATAAATCCGTCGGAAAAATATAAATTCCAAGGGAACAAATATCCGTCGGAAATTTGCAACGGAAAAATGCATCGCAAATTTGCGACGGAATAGTTATCCCTTGGAAAATTGCTTATCTTCGACGGAATATGTCCGCCGGAAACTGGTTCATTTACAACGGATTATTCCGTTGGAAGAGGTATATAACAACGGAATTAAATCTGTCAGAATTTTGCGACGGAATTTCAATTTAAGTCAATTCTGATTCCGACAAAACAAATTTCGTCGGAAATTCCGTCGAAATATGCTTTTCTGAGGGAATTTCCGTCGAAAAATGTCAAATTTCCTACAAAATGTTTTGTGACAGATGATTCCGACGGAATTCCGCCGGAAAGGTGATTTCCGACAGATTTTCATATGTTTTCGACGAATTTTTTCCATCGAAAATAGGTTGTTTTCTAGTAGTGATAAAACATGCTAAAATAGATATATTTTATTTCAATCGTACAACACGACATAACACGATAGTTTGTAGGGAGTTATTCTTCAAGCTAGTACAGAGTATATAATTAGGGTGACACATAAGGCGGACGGGGTGATGTAGCTAGATTCTTATGAAGTTATGAACCTATCGTTACCCTAAAAAGACATGGTTTTTTTAATATTATATTTTTTGAAAAATGTCAAAAGGAGTACTCGTGTAAAATTATACTCCTAAAACGGGGAAGCAAAAGGTCCCATCTCACCTAATTTTGGAGGTTAAGCCAGCCCAAATTTCCTTTATGTTTAAAGATCAAATTAATTAAAAGTGTCTCCATAATCCAAGCTAGCTGTATGTTCAGGCCCCTGATGATAAACCTAACCTTAATTCTATGCATTAAACCCCTGAAAAGCAGGTTTATCTGATCCCAATCATCAAAACATAATACATTAAACAACATTATATATAAGCCATTAAAAAATAATGTGGATAAACACCATGAAACAACAATGACTATAATAGATAGGAAGTGACTTTTAATACTTGAAATTTGTGCTGGTTAATCTTGTAATAACCCAACATTCAAGCTAAGAGGTCTTGCTCGCTAATGCATATTAATTTGACATATGCGAGATTTCAGTCTGATAGAACACTTTTAAATTCTTAGCCTAGTTGATGATGTAATACCATCTAAAATATATATAATGATACAAAATACGTATATAAAAAATACGAAGTAATAAGATTATGATATATGGAGAAAAGTTGTGGTCAATATAAGTCAGAATAGTGAGGTGGCAATTTATACAACACATCAAACAATATTCAGGAATAATTTTTTGAAGGGTATTATTATAATGATATTGAATCATATCACATTATAATATGCCCCCTCCCTTTGAATACAAGGTACCCATCAATGAGATAATATTAAATAATTAAAGAACCAAAATTAAAAAATTAATTTCCACTCAAAAAGTAAAGATAGATTAGATTATTTTTGTATTAGATGAATTCCCTTTGCTTTGTCTAATCACCCATTTCCCAAATGTCAACCATATTCCGGTATATAAGTACCATATTCCCTAGTGTACCAAAATGGTCCAATATTTTCTACACTTCTCTATTTTTATTAAGTGTCTTATAACTCAATATAAAAAAAAAAAAACTTGTACATCAAACCAAAGTGAAATATTAAGAGAAAGACTATTTGAAGTTGTACAACATGGGAGAAGAGTTCCAAGGCGGTGTTTGTGGCGGCACTTGGTGGAATCCGCCGCATAATATATTCTCTAGTGGATTATCAACACCGTGCTCGGTTGCTCAGCTTAGTGGCGGCAGCTTTGACGTGGGCAGCTTTGGGTGGCCTAATGAAGTAGTTGTAAAGGGCAGCAATAATAAGTCTAGTAACAATAATTCGGTTTTTGACAACTTAATATTTCCTGATCAAATCGATTCTTCCCTTGATATTTTAGGCTTTGGCCTTTCACCCACTTCTTCAACTACTGACTGGAATAATCATCACAATTTGCTGTAAGTATTTTCATACATGAATTATTTTATGTACAAAAAATTGCGATATAATTGAACTTGCTAATAATTATTATTTGTTGATTTGTTATGCAGTTGTGACAATAATGGAAGCAACGAGGCAAACTTTGATTCAATGTTACAAGATAATATGAATAGTTCAAGATTATGTAATTCCTATGAAATGGGAGTAAATTCACCAAATATTATGAATTCAACCAACTTTTCTAACAACACCCAAGATGCATCACCACCCTTGGCTTTGACAGCATCTAGCAATAGCTCCGGTGACTCGAGTACAATCACCTGCGACGGCAGCCTCGCTACGAGCTTTCCGATGAACTCTTCAGCTTCATACTTTATCCAATCTTTGTTTGATGATTCTGATGAATCTCATCATCAAGTACCTCAACCACAATTCATATCTCATCATCATCATAATCAGTTTATCAACTCATCAAATAATTATGGTTCTTTGGATTCAAGTAATGAAATTATGTCATCTAATTCTTGGGTTAAAACTAGTCCTAACAACACTCCTACTCTTCCTTCTCCTCAAATACCTTTACTACAAAGTAACAAGATCGATGGAGGGATGAACGCGTCGTTGATCAATGATCAAGGACAAGTGTTTAGTGGTCAATACTCTCCTACAACTCTTAGTAGCATCCGAGCTAGCTTGTTGAATTCCTTACAATCACGAGCTCGAGGCCCTTCTTCTTTCAACCACAAATCACACTCTTCTAATACCCTTCATGCTAACAAGGTAATTTACACGTCTATTACATTTGATATACGCACTTACATACATACATACTATACAGTCTCGAGAGAAGGCGCCCCTTGATTTGCTTCATCCTTACATCTTTCAAAAAAAAAAATACAAGTAATAATTTTGTGGTCTATGTGTTATTGTGCTATATATGTGATACTAGGGTTTATACATGTATGTTCTTGACCTTAACGTTTATTTTGGTATAAATTTGTTTTAGGGTAATAGTGAGGAACATCGTCGTGAGTCTAAGAACAATACTAGTAACAACGATCAACCACAAGCTAAGAGGCCGCGAATTGAGACTCCATCTCCCTTGCCAACATTTAAGGTACATACATGTACCAAGTATATTAATTAATACAATTTTCCATTGAATTACTTGTTTATTTTTCAATTTTCCTACACATAATACATATAGTTTAAGGTACTTAATTTGTTATTGTTTGATCGGCAGGTTCGTAAGGAGAAGCTAGGGGATCGGATAACAGCTCTCCAACAACTAGTTTCGCCTTTTGGGAAGGTATACTAGCTTTATAACATGATTATGATTTTACTAGCTTCTTTTTTGGGGTAGAAAAGAAATCTTTATTCTTAATTCTTATGTATGATTCCACAATAAGTTATTAAAAAAAAAAAAAAGTCATTTATTCTAATTAGATGAAATTATGATCCTTGTTTTGTAGACTGATACTGCATCGGTTCTACACGAAGCAATCGAATACATCAAGTTTCTCCATGATCAAGTTAACGTAAGTTCTTTATATATTTATTTCTTAAAAAATGGACTAATTATGTATAGTTTATTTATATAGTGATTATTAGTTAATCAATGTATAATTTTTCTATGATTTTCAGGTTTTAAGCACTCCATATTTGAAAAATGGAACTGCAATGCAACAAAAGGTAACAAACAAAACCTAGTTGTTTGTTTATGTTTAATTTAACGTAATAATATTGTTTAGTTAATTACATAAAGATCTAAAAGTATATAGATTATAAATTGATTATTAGGAGAAAAAATGGCTAGATCGAGATAGAATAGGAGGGCGGTATTTATATGTTTGCGCAAAAAATATGGTATTGTTCATCATTAAATATGGTATTATCATATTCATAGACTAGTAATTTAGATTATAAATTAATTTAACCTAATAATTGTTTATCATTAAATGTGGTATTATTATAGTTATAGACTAGTTATATATAACAATCCAATTAGAATAGATCAAAGTAGGGTTCAACTAGTTTAGTTGAAAATAATATATGGAGAATTATATACTCAAGGTTGCAAATATACTGAGTATTATATATGTATCTATCATATGTCTTTTAGCATGGCATGATCCTGAAACTAATAATATTGTTCCCGTAGATTAATAATAATTTTGAAATCCACTTCATTAATTGTACTTTGTAAATCTTCATCATAGCCTCAAAAGAGGGGAAAAAAAAAAGAGATTGTTCATGGATTAAGATTATTAAAAAAAAAAAACTTTAGTTTTGATTAGTCAATAAGGCTCTATAATGTAAACTAATGATCACGTTTTTAAAGTTATCATGAGAATTAAAATTTGAACTAAGAATAAGATGTTAAGGTCTAAAATTCGAATCACGTCATCTATTCACCCCAATATTTTTCTTAATTTATATCGGTTGTCACTTAATATATCAGTATACCATACCATTACTTATCTACTGAACAGTAAAATTCAAGGTATTAATATTAAAACAAGGCAATGCAAAAACTAAACTCAGTTAATTTGTGTGCATGACCTTTTCGCTTGTGTTGGTTTTTGAAAGATAAAATGAGTAAGTTTAATACCGTAGTTTATTTCAAAATACTAGCAAAACTTTTCAAATTCGAATTGATAACATGAGAAAATTGTACCCCTTTTTTTCAAATTTCTTTTCTTCTTTTTGTTGAATTAGTAAGGTAAACTTGAAGTGAATAAGGGTACAAAAATCATCATCAAAATGGACCCATGAAACTTCATTCATAAATAAAGTTGAAGAATGTTAATTATAGTGACTTGAAATCCAAATCTTGGACCAATATTAATTAACTTTTCGTTACATTATATCATGATTTTGTATGAAGAATCAAATAGTTCATTTGAATTATGGATTGATTGCTGTGTTAATCTTGCAGGAGAGTGACAAATTGAAGGATAATGAAGATTCAAATCAAGATTTAAGAAGTAGAGGCTTATGTCTTGTACCTATTTCAAGCACCTACCCAGTTGCCCAAGAGACCCCAGTCGATTTTTGGACACCTACATTCGGAGGAACGACAACATTCATGTAGCTTATGGTACATAGGTGCTGATGAACTCGATACCCTTTTCAACCACAATTGTCCAAAACCTAATACGTATATAAACTCAATGTCTCTGTCTAGAATTACTTGTTACATAAATTGTTCAAATCATACTAATAGCGTCACAATTAATGCTAGACGGAGGGAGTAAAATATAAACCCATACTCGAACCGATAAAAAGGACCATATATTTTTATGGTATGGTATGGCAGCTGCCACCACATATTGCTTTAGGTTGAACAATTCTTGGATCAAAGTATGTGGTAAAGTGGAAAAAAAAAAGGAAAAAAAAAGAGGGGAAATAAAAAAAAGGAATGGACCCTTCCAAAAGATATGACAGACAAATGTTGGTCCACTATTACAGGAATAATGATGTAGTAGGGCACAACAAAATAGTCAGGGACAATTGTGGTTTTTCATTTATTTTATTTTTTTTAACGTTTGATTAATGAAGTATTTGTTGTAATAATAGAAGGGTTAGGAGCAGGAACAAGTGCTAAATTTAGCTGGAACTTTTTTTAGATTATTAATTAGAGTTTTTAGGGTGAAAAGATTATTGTACGTTGTTAATTAGAGATTAGGCTAAATTTAGCATATAATATGTTCCTGCTTCATGCTATATTCATGTATGTAACACAAGCCCCCACCCCCCGGCCATTTTTTTTTGCAAACTGGGAAAGAGAAAAAAAAAAAAACAAGTTATTTTGTTTGGATTGTTTTGTAAAATTAGTTAATGTTTAATGATTGTTTGTTGGATCACCTCCCTGACTAGATTCTCGCATAAACTATCGTCATATAACCGGATTAGTTTATCCAATATAAACATAACTATCGATTCCAAAAGACAAATAATTAATTAATAGCTAGCCACGTGCGTTTGTTTAATATACCATTGTAAAGATGATAATCTTTAAGTACACTACAAGATATTAAAATATTCATATACAAAACATCAGCTATATATAAAAAATTTGTGTCATATATTCATTTATCATGATCCCTAAATTCAAATTCTTATGATTTAATTTTATGCAGATATGTTTGTTTGGAGTTTTATTGTGATGTCATACTTATATGGATTCTATTTTCGTCCTGATATTAGGGGAATTTTTTACGATGAATGATAAGCTACTAACATCGAGTTAATTTTAAATTAGTACTACTCAAAATTTCACGTGTCAGCAAACTATACTTAATTAAAAAATTGCTTGATCAATAACAATTGGAGAGCTTACATGTGATTTACACTTCTTCGATTTGTTATATATACTTGGTATACTTCCTCTATTCAAAATTAGTTAACTCACGTTTAATATAGAATATATGGATATGATCGATATGATATTACTAAACAATCATATGCACGCGTTAAATTTACAAGTAGTATGTAGTTGTGTTTAGGAATGATTATAGGCCTACCCTACTTGCGAGCTACTCGAATTAGGCTTTGTTAAAACTTGAGTCGATAATATCTTTCTTACACCACTTGTTCTTCATATATATCTCAACATGCATGCTCCACCTACAAATTTAAGCATGAAAACAATGAGTACTCGAGTTAAGCATCACAAAAATAGTAATGGTAAATATTTAATAATTAGCATCTTGAACCACATAACAATCCAACGAAAAGCTTTTAATTTGTCATGTAGTAACAAGGCATGGATTGAAGTAATACACTTCTTATTACTAGCTTTGTTAGTTGTTACCTTACATTAAATAAATAATTTGTTTAGAAAAGGGTATTTAGCGGGCCACCTCATGCGATATTTAACTAATCACACAAATTGTTCTAGTACCTTTATACTGATATTATTGTAAACAGAATTATTATCATAGAACAGACTCACCTTGATTGGAAGATATGGTAACGTACCATATATTAACTTTTAACATGTTACTTAACCTTTTGCTTAAACACATAAGAAAAAAAAAGCCTCATGTATTAAATAATGTGTATAATTCAAACGTTACATGTTTAAAGCCAAGAGATATCACATTAATTAGCTTAGAGTATAAAAGGGCACACTTAATTAAGTTTTAAAGTGTCATGCGATAATAGTTAACCGGTCAAGTGCCTTTATTGGTCTAGACAAGACAATTCAAAGAGATAAAAAACCTTATTTGCCATAGGCATATAATAATTATTTTTTTACACTTATTTTTTTTTTTTAACAAGGTGTGTTCAAGGTGTGCTTAACCACAAGACCTTAGCTTATCTCGCCATCAAGTGATGACATTGAAAGGTGCGGAAGAGTTAAATAATCCAATGGGAGCAAAATATAATTTAATCAATTTGCAATGGTACACAACATTGCACTTGTTGCTTTTTTCCTAATGTGCATGCAATTAAAGCCCCTTTCCTCTCAGCTAGTTGATGAACAATTTCAATGAGTAATTTGACAAACAAAGTAATAAACACTATATTACTAATTAAAGAAGGCTTGATTTAGAAGAAAACAACTAAAATGACATGAATAAAAGTAGCTCTTTAATAGTTGAAAAGCAATCATATTATTGACTAGTATATTCTCTTTGGCTAGCTCATGCATACTTTATGTTTTTTCATATCTCTATAATCAATCAAAGCTTCCATCCTTTCAAATTGATGCATTGCTAGACATAAAAAGACGACATATCTTTACCAAATTCGTTAATAAAGAATAAGGATAGGTACCTCTTATATAGCCCTTGAGTGCCCCCAAATCAAAGTCAATTCAATTCCTATTTTTCAATTTTTTTTTTTTTTTTTTACTTACTAGGGTTAACAAAATGTAAAGCTTCTAAGGCATCATTGTGATGTTACTAAAGATTGTATAAACTTTAATAATGAAAGAGTAAACCTTTGAATTCCTTTATTAAAAAAATCTTTTTATTAGGACCGCTTTTTCTTTTTATGGCTTATCAAAGGCAAATCTTTGTTTCTCTTCATTTAGAAGTTTTTTTATTTTATTTTATTTTATTTTTTATTTTTTATTTTATCAAAAGGGTATTTTCTTTTTAGAACTTCCTTGTAAATTTAATTTTAGTTTCCTGTAGGCATTTTTAAATAAAACTTAATAAAGTGACGCCTATGGATGGGATACGTGTATCTAAAGAAAGTACCGTGTTCTCTCAATTATCAGGCTACCAGCCTCCGATTTATCTTTGTACTATTTTTTTTTAATCCTATTTGACTTTTCACGATATTTTAAGACACGTAAAAAATTATAAAAATTTGTTATTAAGAAAATATGCAATGATATGAGACGAATCCCACATAACTATGTTATTTCTTATAGATTAACGGGATATATGGTCAAAGTTTTAAAGTTTGGCCCATATACTGGCAATAAATGGGAAAAAGGGCTGGCAATCCCTGACCCAACCCGATAGCACGACCCGAACTTGACCCAAAGTTACTGAGAGAAACCCGAACCCGACCCGACCCGAACCCGAACAACTCGAATTCGACCCGATTTGACCCAAATTTCATATTTCGTAATAATATTAACTTTTAAACAATTTTTGATAGTTTTTAAGCATAACCCGAAATCGACTCGAAATCTGACCCGAACCCGACCTGTTGACTCGAATTCCCACCCCTAAAAGGAAAAATACACTTTAATAATCCCAACTTTGCTCAATGCACTTTAAATAATCCCAACTTTTGATTATTTTGCAATAATCCCAACATTCGTTTGCGTTTTCTTTCTACAATCCGGATTACCGGTTACCTGAAGAAAGAGTTAAAAAAAAAATTAAACAAATTATTTGACACATGTTACATTTTAATTTGTTCAAAAAATTAAAAAAAAAAACAAAAAACAAAAAACAAAGACCACCAGCCACCAAATGCTGGTGGCCTTCCTTCCCCAACCGGCAAACCCGAACCCCAAACCACCCTACTAGATCCCTCAACCCTACTTTTTAGAACTCCCTCTCAGAAACCTTCCCCTCACCCCTTTTGTTTGCATTTTCCGACACATGGAGGACAGAGAAAGTTAGGAATTTGCGTTTTTGGTGGCTTCGGGGGTGAAGAAGGTGAATTCAAGGGCAAGGGATGGTGTTTCAGGTGGTTTTGGGGGTGGGGACATAGGAGGGGGGACGGTTTTAGGGACGGGGCTTTGGTTATGGGTGGTTTCAGGGTTATGGGTTTTGGCTATAGCTGGTTTACGGGGTATGGAGAGGGAGAGGGGCTGGTTTACGGGGTAGGGGGAGGGAGAGGGCCGGGCCGGTTTTGCGAGGGTGAGGCGGTTTGGGGGGAGGTTTTGGGGGATGAGTCTAGGGACGTGGTGGTTCAGTTGGAGGCTGGTTTTTTTTTTCTTTTTTCTTATTGATTTTTTTTAATTTTTTTTGGGACCACTTATGACTTGACATGTGGCAAATTAATTACAATAATAGGTTGTTGACTTTTGTTGACCGATTTGGGATTGTTAGAAGAAAACGAAGATAAAAGTTGAGATTATTGCAGAATAATCAAAAGTTGGGATCATTCAAAGTAAATTGAGCAAAGTTGGGATTATTAAAGTGTATTTTTCATGGAAAAAAGTACGGACCGAGAGATTATAAGATAAAGTACGATTAGCTCTAATTAAATGAAAACTATCCTAATCTTGATGTATTATACATTTATAACTTTACCCCCCAAAATGATTCTAGTCTCGGATTAAGAAAATTTAAGTAAAATAATACAGTATAAAACAAAGTGAAAAAAGAAGATGTTACTTTAAAGGGTAATGCTATATGCAACCCTTAGGGCTGCATATAAGCATTTAATATACTTCCTTTTTTAGTATTAAGTAGGAAATTTATCGACAATTTACGAATAAATCGGTGTAATAAATGTTTATTTATTGTCTATTCTTTCCACTTTTAGTTTCTTATACGCAGTTTTTAAGGTTGCATGTATATTTTTCCTATTTTAAAAAGTTTTCTTGTCTTTTGTGTTTTGTCCCTAATGCTTTGCCATTTTTAACATTTGGGATGATGCGATACTAATGTATGTATTGCGTCATATACAACACGCACTACTACAATGTACTTCGTAGAATATAATGCTTATTGATTTGGTACAATAGCAAAGCTACAAAAACATGTGACTATCTTGTACAACAACAAATTACAAAAAGATGCAATACCTGAAAGTCCACACAATCACCTAACATTACAAGGTAATTGAGCCAAAATCCACCACATTTACAACACGCTAAAAATTGCATGTAGTCCGAGGCAAGGTCGTTTTTTTTTTCCTCTCTCTCTTTTTAGAGGGTTCCGAATCAGTTATAAGGGCACTATAAATTATAAATAGGGAAGAGGTTTTTATTTCAAACATGTGACTTCGTACACAAGCTCTCAAATATTATCATTGGGTCGAAATCAAATTATTGTTACTCACTTTTTTTTTCTTTTTTTTTTTTACGTACAACAATTACGTTTTAAGGAATTTTAAGCGTTTTAGTTATGAATTAGTGGGATTTGTTGTGAAATAAAAACATTATTGATAAAATAAAGTGGGAAAATAATATACTTCGTATTTAAAGTAAGTAATGTAAGAGGATCGGAAGGAAATAACAAATGGGTAGGAGTGAGGATTATATGTGAAGAAAGATGTATAAAAATGTGTAGAGAATTTCATTTTTAAAATTGTTGCACTTAAAAAATGTTCATTTTTTTTATTAAAAAAAAGGTTGCACTTAATATAAAAAACAAAAAAAGCACACACAAACTTAATCAAAAATCTACTTCGTGTAGAAAAATTGAACATGAAACTTAAATAGAAGTTAACTTGGTGGACCCTTAAAAATCCCTTCTACAAGTTCATTAGAGATTTAGATTGGTGGAAATTGGAAAGAAACTTCTTTAGTTATATAGTGATTATAGTCCAATTTGTTAAGGAGAAAATCTACTCCATCGAAAGACCTAGTCAAGTGATTTTTCAAACCTACATATATGTATATTTTTTAATCCAATTTTCTTAATGGAAAAGGATAAGGAGAAAATCATCAACATTGTGACAAATTTTCTTTAGGCTTGTAAATGTCTCGAATGGAAAAATCATACCATGTCTAGTCTCGGTTTCTTGTTCTTATCCTTGAAATGATTACCCAAATTACGCTCCTATTATTAATAGACTAGGTCTAGAATGATATGTCTGTCCATAATTCCTTATTCACCTACAATAGGAAATTGGCCCTTAATTCTTTTCAAAGCTTCCTTATACTTTTTTATTAAGTAAAACATTATACTGCCCCCATTTATTTTATTTGTAACAAATGAATTTTTTTATGTTTCATATAAAATACCCCTTTGTTCCAAATAAAAGAAACAGAGAAAATAATTATATTGTAAGAAAAGCCTTTTTCAAATATGGACCTTAAACTTGAACCAAAAATCAAATCAAGTCAAATGAGTGCTAATATACGAGTTTATAGTGTGGATCTCCTGTATAGCCCATGATCCATACATAGACCTTTAATCCTTTATGTGTTATGTGTATTGCTGCTACTTGCTAACTTCTATGCTGAGTTTGAGCTTGACTCTTTTTAAATTACTACTCCGTACGTAGATTCTCATTTCTAAAACATGGTACAAGTTTGAGACGAATTGAGTACTTTTATATTAATTTGCCATTTTCATAGCATAGCTTGATCATAGCTCGATCTAGCAAGTAGTAAAAATTTGAGACGAAGAGAGTACTCTTTGTATTTTCATCCTTCCGATTAATATCTCGATCTTCGCGAGACTTGACTAGTGACTAAGATAGGTGTTACAGCTTACTATCTTTAGTTCTTAAAGTCAAAAATCAGAAACTAGGGAATTTAATAATTTATAAATGACTTTTGATTCGTTTCCTCTTGCATTCATATACAGATGATCAAATGTATTGTCCTTCAGATTAAGGGTACTGTCCAAATTTCGCCCCTGTTAGGTTGCCTAACGGTTAATCAATTAACCAGATTTGTTTAAAGGAGATGGGAAGCCATGCATACATCTTTAAAGAGGGTTCAGAGGGATGAATATCAACCTTAATGTGGCTAAACTAGTTGAAAGTCAAATAACTAGTTTTCAATACAATCTGTAAATGTTAACAGGTCCAAACTATGAGAGGTAATAATATGCTCCAATCTACAGGCATGAGTCATAAGCACAACCATGAGAGCGACGGTTAGGAGAAGTACAGTTGAGACAATCATCGATCTCCTCAAACCCGTGTATGGTTTGTGTTCTTGTTTTAAGGGGACTCAAGGCTCTTGCTGACTACTGACTTCAACTACGGAGTAGACAATTATACAATGTCATTTAGTTGCAGATCTTTAAGCATCATGTTGTCCAAAATCACTTCAAAATCATAGAAACCAAGTTAGGTTTTTCAAAATCACTTCAAAATCATAGAAACCAAGTTAGGTTTTTCATCAGACCTACGAGGTCGTTATACATCAGACCTAACGTGGACATTAAGCATCAAACGAATGTAATCAATCTAAATGGGCACCCGACTGACAGAACTCCTGATATCGATTGTTGTTCGACAACACTGTGCATACTTCTACTTGTAGATCTCTGCTCCCTTTATTTTAATTTGTTTTTTTGGGTGTAGAAGTAAAAAATTCCAATATTATAAAGATAGAAAGGGGGAAATTAGATAAGAATGTAAACCTGTCAAAGAAATTGTTGAGTACCAATTAAGGCAATCACACCAATTATTGAGTTCGAATTTTAATACATTTATATACCTTTGGCTGAGCGAATTTCTTACAACACATTCAAACAAATCAAGGATCCAAATACAAACATATTTGACAAAGCAAGCAATTGACGAAATTGAAGAGCATACTTTATATGACAAAAAACAATATGCAGGTATCTACTAGTAAAAAGTTGTATTTTAGACAGAATGAAGTATTTCAAGCAGAACCCTTGAGCTTTTTTGCAATGATGGCGAAGTATTTGCCCTGGTGGAAAGCTTGCTCGAGTTCAAGCTCAGAAGGCTGTCTCGATCCATCACCTGCAAAAGTTCCCGCCCCATAGGGTGTTCCTCCTTTGACCTTCTCCATCTCAAACATACCTGCTCCAAATGTGTAGCCGATGGGCACAAAGATCATTCCATGGTGGGTGAGTTGGGTGATGGCTGTCAAGCTGCATAAATCCACAAATTAGCAGAAGTTTACTCTCCATTAGTCCATTATGCTTAATTATGCATAACAATTTGCATCCCAGTATCCCACCAAGAAAAAATTTATAAAAGCATGGGAAACAAACTAGTGACTAGTCACTATAGTAAAACAAGAATTTTTCTTCTAAAAGATAGCCCTTCTCTACATGCATTAGATTGCAAAATGCAAATTTCAGATAATATTTTCTTTCAAAAAAAAAAATCCATTTTATTATATATGCATCAACAGCTCAGTATCCTAATATTCCTAAACCCTTTCAAAAGAGGAATGGATCAAGTAATAATTGGAAACAAGAAGGCAGAAAACCTCAAGCAAAGAGAAACTCACGGGGTAGTTTCTTGTCCACCACCTTGAGATCCTGTACTGTAAAAGATGCCTGCAGGTTTCCCAGCAAGTTGTTGTGTTCTCCAGAGTCCTCCAGTGGCATCCATGAATGCTTTAAATTGAGCAGCCATCATACCAAATCTAGTTGGGAAACCGAAAAGAAACCCGTCTGCCTCAGCAAGTTCGTTAGGTGTGATGATTGGGACATCAGTTTTTGGGGGTGCACTCATTTTTGCTAGCACATCCTCAGATAGTGTTTCAGGAACCTTCACAAATAACCAAGAACCTTTAATAATTCTAATTATTCCCGCAAGTAATGTAATCAAGGATACAAACTCCCAAGTATTTGCGTAGCATGCAATTTTAATAACACACACCTGCCAGAGTTTCGCTTCAACTCCTTCAACAGATGCAGCTCCTTTCAGTATCTCCTCTGCTAACTTCTCAACATGTCCATACATTGAGTAGTAACTGCACCAGACTTATTTGTATCAATTCCCACACATAAGATAAAGTTGATTGTATCATGCCTAATCATAACAAACCCAGACAGGAGCAGGGCTATCATGCAACCTACAAACTTAACAGTCCATGGTATGCTTCCATGAAAGACAATTATAAAAGACACTTGTAAGTTTAAGTCAGAAAAGCCAGATTGCTAAAAGGAAAAATTATAAATAATCCAAGTATGGCATAACAAAATAATCCAATAATTTCATAACAAAATTTGATGGATTATGGAATAGGGCTCTAGCCATTACTGTCATACTAGACACATGCAAGTGTGTACAATCCGTAAAACTAGAAAAAGGAAGCGATGAACTCGTCAGTAAAATCTTTTAGCCACTAACTAAAAAAAGGAAAATTAATGCCACATCCAGCTGAATGTATTGAATTTCAAAAGGTGTAGGTATCATACTCTGACAAACTAATGCTTTAAGATGGCAACCATAGAAGTAATTAAGCAGAGCTTTCTCATCGCAAAATTTCAAAATATTTGACCAAATGTCAAAACATTTGACAAACGGTAGACGATAGTCATATCTCTCCAACAAAATTTCGCTCTCATTAGAACACATACAGCTAATGCAGAGACTACAAGTGTTCTTCAATTTTCCAGTACATCATAATACTGCTACAGTTCCTCTTTACATTATGAAAAAGCATATCAATCTTCCTAAGGTTTAGTTAGGTAATCATTCAGTGGAAGAATATAAAACTAAATTTCCCAAGATAAGAGCATGGAAAACCAAAGAACGATAAACGAATAACAAATTCTAGAAACACTGGTCCACAAAGGGAGTAAAGTCAAAAGATAACAAAAGGAAGATAGCAACAGCCCACTTTGTAACTAACAATGTAGCTTTGCCACCATGCCTCCAAAAAGCTACTTTCTCAAACCAAATCACATTATTGATGCTTATTATCAGTTACTTCCGAACAAGAGAGGCGTAAAATAGACAACTAGTACCTAAGTACCCAAAAAGAATGAAATTGTAAAAGAGATTAACTTGTAACTTTCAGTAAGCCATTCAACTCTTTATTTCCACTCAGACTACCAACAATCAAAGGTAGAAGAGATACGGACTTCACATAGCGCGCACGCACACACACACACTTGCTTCATATTATCAAACCATATGTAAATCAAACAAATACATCACAAGACAATGTTAATTCCTCGAGTCTAGGAAGAGAAAATTGCTCATGTTCTTCCAATTAACAATATGAAGAAGACATACACATTCAACAAGTTAGCAACAAGCCAACAAGGGGACACATGATCCGAGTTTGAGTAACATAGACAGTTATATAGCTCTCATTAAGCTTATATTGAAGACACAAATCCAAGTTTGAGTGACACAATTTGGAGGATTTTATACAAAATAAACATACAATTGAATTTAAGAAAATCAGCTATATAACTAAGGTTCATTCAGCAAAACTATAAAGTTTTATCATTCTATTAAAAGCAGATTCTAACCACATAAATCAGCAAACATGACTCAACAAATCAAGGATATTTCAACAACCCCAAGTCAATGTAATCATTTACATTATTATAGAAGTATATGTTGCTAGATGAAATAAGGCATTCATTTTTGCGAGCTCCACCCATCCAAGAAAAATAAATAGATCGACTGAATTAAAGGGAAAATATCAACCAATATATTACTAATGGGAAACAGTTAACCATGAATTTAAACAGATATTAACCATAAAAAACCTACTGAGTTCCATAATAATTAAAATTAAAAGAACAGAAAAATTAAACATCATGAAAATGAATTGGGAAATAAATAAATTTCAAGCATTGATGAACTGCTCATCACAAGTTAACCCAGAAATTTAAATTCTCCGGGTGATAACCAAAACCCGAGATCGAATTCCATTCAAATTAATGGTACCCATACCAACAATAAAAATCACAATCCAATATAAAAAAAAAAAAAAAACAACATTATAAAAATGCAATAAATATCAATGACATTATACAACAAATTAATTAATTAAAAGAAAAGGGCAAAAGACACAAAGAATGAGAAATTACACGATGTAGATTTTGGCCGCCATTAGAGAGAAGCAAAATCAGGGTGTCTCTGCAACTGCTGTCGAAGAAGAATAATGGAATTAGAAATTAGTAGAATAGTTGGGAGAAAGGAAGAATGTATTAATTAATAGAAATGATTTGGAATGTTGAGGATAAATGGTGTATTTATAAATGATTAAATTGTGTTTAGGTACAGTACTTCTGAAAACCTGACATATAGGATGATTTTACCTCACCTACTTCTTCTATTCGATTCTTCAGCAGTCTTTCTTTTTCAAACGTATTTCTTGACGCGTCCTGGTTTTGGCCACGGGGCTTTAGGGAAAAGGGTACATATTACAGATACCATATACGTATCCGGATGCACCTAAAGGTTAAAGCGTTATGTTTATCCAAAGTCACATTTTATTTCATGTGGAAGTTGAAATTCTAGACGTATTTGGGTACACAAAAAAGGTTTTGAGAAATAAAATAATGATATGATATGTGACATATTTTACTACTATACTCTTTTCTAAGACTGAATAATGGCGAGAATATTAAAATGTTCGGCTTTGATAGAGTATTAAAGTAAATTGTGTTGTATATTTAATTCAGATTGGTTATGAATCTAAGGATAATGTATCAATATTTTCTGATGAAGTGAGTACAAATGTAAAATAGAACAACTTTTAGGGTGTGTTCAATTAATCTAATTTTCATTCATCTGAACTTATCTGAATTTAATTGAACTTTTTAGAGTTTATTGAAACTTATTTTAGTTGTAATTTGAACTTAGGTAACCCTTATCAGAACTTATTTTTTTATCAGAACTGAACTTAATTAAATTTATCTAAACTTATTAGTCCCAAAATAAGTGAACATAACAAACCGTTAGTGAAAACATTATAGTTGAGCATATTTTATTAAGCATTAGGTTAGTCTCGTGCGATGCACGGTTTATTTTAATAATAAAAAAATTCACTTGTAAGTGTGTAACATAAATTTTTTAAGCAAAACATAATAAATCATGGTCCCTCTCGTTAAATTTATTTAGCTAAAATGGACATAAATATTCTTATTAACTTCACAGGTATAATAAAATTTTAAAAACTTTAGCTTTACCTTGAAAAAGTAGAAGGAAAAAAAAATTTATAAAATGATGTCAACAATAGTTTTGGAGGGAATATTTTTTATTAGAAGCTGTCACATGGATAGTTATGATGTTAGCGGTAATTACTTTAGTATTAGTTATAAATAGATTGTATTTGTGCATTGTGATTATATATACTTCCTCTGTTTCTATTTAGTTGACGCGTTCAATTTAGGCACACATATTTAGGGAATGAGAGAGAATAATAAAGCAAGTGGGGTACACTAAAAAAGCAAGGTATAAAACTTGCCCAAAAAAGAAACGTGTCAACTAAAAATAAATTTTCTAAAAAGGAATACGTATCAACTAAAAAAAAAACGAAGGTAAGTATTAGTTTTGATTGGGGTAGACCAAAACTTGGAAAGGGCAAATAAATCTTAAGTTCAAATACCAGATTAATTTTATTTTATTTTTTCTAGTTGGTTTTATGCATTAATTATATGATATCACATATGATAAATATTGTGAAGATATTATTGTGAAAGATTGTGATGTATCTTTAGGCTATTAAGATCTTTAGAGAATATTAGGGCTTGCCACCCAAGTATTCTAATCCTATAAATATTGTATTGTGGCCGTGTTTTATGAGATGAGAAATATAGAAAGAATTATACTTTGTGATTAATTTTACATGCATGGTATCAAGAGCTTAGGTTTGATCCAAATTTTTTTCACACGTTATTTTTATAATTTACGAGTGAAAGGTGGGTGAAAGTTTCACATAAATTTTTTCCTTTTGATTCCCAGTTATGTTTCTTCTGTGAGGTTTTGTGCGGTTTGTGTGAGAATCACAATGACAGGAGGTGGTGATGGTGGCAAGACAATCAAGGTGGATTTGACCTTCCATCTTGGCTCTAGTGATGCTCCCGAAAATGTGATTACCCCTATTCAGCTTTGGGGTGAGAATTACGATGAATGGGCAAGAGCAGTGCGTACTGCTCTAAAGGCCAAGAGGAAGTTCGGTTTCATTGACGGATCTATGGTGAAACTGACTGATGTAGACAAGCTCGAGGATTGGGTGGTCGTGCACTCTATGCTCGTGTCGTGGCTTACTAACACCTTAGACCCCATAATAAGGTCTACGATAGGTGATTATTATGATGCGCAACTATTGTGGACAAACCTTAAGATTCGTTTTTGTGTGGTGAGTGGCACACGAGTGTGTCAATTGAAGAAATCCTTAGGTGAATGCAAGCAAGGACCAACTGAGACAATAGCTGCGTACTTTGGTCGACTGTCAAAAATTTGGGATAAGTTGAATGCCTATGTCTCAGTTCCAAATTGCTCTTCCGGTGCTTGTAAATGCAACACTGTTGCACAAGTGGAGAAAATCCGTGAAGATGACTATGTCCATTATTTCTTGGTTGGACTTGATGATGCTTATGCTCCTATTTGAGGTCAACTGTTGGCTCAAGAATTGCTGCTCGGCATTGATAAAGCTTACCAACATGTGACTCAAGCGGAGAGGTTGCGTGGAGGTGAGACCTCTATGGTTTCGGCTCGTGAGAATACAGTGGCTTTCAAGCTTCAATATGACTCGAAGTCTAAGTCGTGTACAGTTGATAATACTGACAAGTTTTGCAGTCATTGCAATCGTGAGGGTCATGATGAGTCCGGATGCTTTCAAATCCATGGTTTTTCGGAATGGTGGGGAGATAGACCTCGTGGAGGTCGTGGTGGTGCAGCGGGCAGCAGTGGTGGAGGCCGTACAGGTGGACGTGGGAAGGGGGCAGCAGCTCTTGTCTGAGCTAATAAGACAGGTGGGCAACACTCCTCACAGTCCGCGCAAAGCAGCAATTCGGCTCCTCTTACAGCGGCAGATGGAGGGGCTATTATGGGGGGTGACTTCTACTCAAATCCAAGAATTGTTGGATCATTAAAATAGTATTAAACCCAAGCTTCACGGTGATTTAGGGTGGATAATCGATACCGGAGCCTCTAATCATGTGACTAGTGAATTTTCTCTTTTGAATAATGTGAAAAATATACCTCATTGTCCGGTGGGATTGCCGGATGGTAAACATGCCAATGCAACAAAAATTGGCTCGGTAACATTGAAAGGGGGTTTGACGATTAATAATGTGCTTTTTGAGCCTCAATTAGATTGCAATTTAATTTCGTGACTCAATTAAGTGATGAATCTAATTGCACTACGCAATTTACTAACAAACTTTAACGACGAGGAAGGTGATTGCAGCGGGTGAACGAGTAGATGGCCTTTATTATTTCCGTGGTGTTTCTAAGGTGAGAGCTTTGGCTGTGGACGGGGTTGGATCGTTTGAGCTTTGGCATCAAAGAATGGGACATCCTTCGGCAAAAGTAATGCAATTTCTTCCAGTTGTGAGTAGTTCTAGTAGTAGCTTTAAGAGTAAATCATGTGATGTATGCCCTCGAGCAAAACAACATAGAAGTAGTTTTCCTATTAGCAAAAATAAGGCTAATCGTATTTTTGAATTAGTTCATGTGGATTTGTGGGGGCTTTACAAGACTCCTTCGTCTTGTGGAGCTCACTATTTCTTAACCATAGTAGATGATTTTTCTAGAGGTGTGTGGACCTATGTGATTAATAATAAAATGAAGGTTGAATTTATGTTCCTTAATTTTATTTCTATGGTTAGACGACAATTTAATCACGTAATTAAAATTGTTCATAGAGACAATGGCACGGAGTTTAACTCCTTGAGAAAATATTTTTTTGCTAATGGGATAATATTTGAGACATCTTGTGTGGAAAGGCCTCAACAAAATGGGAGAGTTGAGCATAAATATCAACATATTTTAAATGTAGCGAGAGCATTGCGGTTTCAAGCTAATTTGTCTTTGAAATTTTGTGGTGAATGTGTGCAAACTGCTTGTCATTTGATTAATAGGACACCATCTAGGTTGCTTGATAATAAAACGCCTATTGATGTCTTATTTAATAAACCCCTTTCATATGAGTATGTTAGGGTGTTTATGCTTTGCTTATAATCAACGAAGCAAGAGTGACAAATTTGTTAGTCGGAGGCGACGTTGTGTATTTTTGGGGTACCCTTTCGGGAAAAAGGGGTGGAAGATATATGACTTGGAGACAAAAGAAATTTTTGTGTCAAAAGATGTACAATTTTGTGAGCGTGAATTCCCATATCTGACACTTGAAACTGGGATGGCTCCTGCCCAAAATTTGATGGCCACGGTGCAGGAGGACTATAGTGATGATGAGTGGGAAGCATAGGGCAGCAACATCGCAGCTACTAACCAGGGCGCTGGAAGTGCTGCGAGCGCTTGCAGTAGCGTGCCTTTCCCAGTCCCAGCTCTTGCTTCCCCCACTGCCTTTCCTGCAAGGGTTGGACCAGGGAGCGCAACAGACCTCGACGAGCAGCCTGCATCTGAGAGCACGCCGCAGCTATAGCAGTCTGTGGTACGTGTAGAGGGGTGCGACGAGGGACTTGTGGCGAATAATGAGCAATGGGATATCGAGTTGAGCATAGGTAAAGGCATGAGACAAAAATTTCCCTCGACTAAGCTACGAGACTATGCGACTCACACCATACGGAATATAAGTCCATCTACATCAACATTTCAGAGTTCATCCGTGACAACTTCTTCAGGTATTGTTCACCTTATAACACATTTTGTTGATTCTCACCGTTTTTCTGTGAAACATAGAAAATACATTGTTGCTACCAAAGGAGGAAATGAGCCGAAATTTTTTAAAGAAGCCATGAAACATGAAGGATGGAGAAAGGCAATGGCAGATGAAATTAATGCACTTGAGGAGCAGGGGACTTGGGTCCTCGAAAAGTTACCACCAGGGAAAAAGGCACTAGGAAGCAAGTGGGTATACAAGGAGAAATATGATGAGCATGGTAATTTACAGCGATTGAAAGCAAGATTGGTAATTTTTTTCCATCATCAGGTCAAAGGTTTAGACTACAATGAGACTTTTGCGCCCGTGGCAAATATGGTGACAATGCGAACATTTCTTGCAATTGCAGCAGTGATAAATTAGGACGTCCATCAAATGGGCCACAATGCTTTTCTTCATAGTGACTTGGAGGAAGAGGTATACATGAAAATTCCCCCTCGTTTTGATAATAAAAATACTAATAAAGTCTGCATGATGAAGAAATCATTGTATGGCTTGAAACAAGCTCCTCGTTGTTGGTTTGCAAAACTGGCAACAACTCTTAAAATTATGGCTTTAAACAGTCATACTCTAATTACTCTTTATTTACTTTAACGAAAGGGAAGTTGCAGTTGAATGTGCTTGTGTATGTTGACGATTTGATTGTTGCAGGAAACGATAAGTTAGCTATGTCTGAGTTTAAAGCATATTAGGAAAATGCTTTACAATGAAAGACTTAGCTTGGGGGTGTTGAAGTATTTTTTTGGGGCTAGAGGTAGCCCGAAAAAACAGGGAATTTTAATGTGTCAGAGGAAATATGCATTAGACATAATTTCAGAAACATGTCTTCTAATATATGCTTAATTGTAAGGTAAAATCTAAGAAGAAAGTAACTATTCTCTTAAAACATGTTGGATTATTAGGTCATCAGTCATCTTGGCTTGACCTAATTAACTCGGTTATGTATGGGACTGAATAAAGACCAATTTTGAGCCAATATTTCAAGCTTTGCCCGTAATTCATAGAATTATAGGCATATCATGCCCCAAATTAACGAGTTTATGCAAGAACTTTTGGTTCAAACTACAATCTACTTTCGATCAAAATCACAATATAATGTAACCCATAATCACCTAGTACTATATAGTGCGGATAAATATATGTAATTATTAATTATTAGTAATTATTTTTAAATTTCCAGTTTCATTTTTAATGTTACAATTAGTTTTGGGATGCTTGCATACAACTTATTGACATCTTTTAAGATTTTTTTTTTTTCGTAAAGGGGAAATCAATTACTTATTATATTAGTATATTTTTGGTTTGAACTTCTACTAAGGTCCTGTTTACTTCACCTTATATTTGCTGAACTAAAATTATTTTTTACAGAACTTAAATTATTTTTGCTAAACTTAAATTATTTTTAATGAACTGAAATTAATTTTACTGAACTGAAATCATTTTTACTTATTTTATATTATATTTCTTTGTTGGAGTTACTAGTTTTACTGAACTGAAATTAATTTTACTGAACTGGACTATTTTTATTGAACTGGACTTATTTTTGCTGAATATTATTTTTTTAAGGTTAAGTGAACAGGGCATAACATGTCATTATTGTTTTAAGGTTAAGTAAACAGAGCCTAATATATATATATTTCGAAAATGATCCAAGCATAATTAATTGACCCATTGTTGTAATACAGAAAAATGAAAATACTATCTAGGGATGTAAATAACACTCTTAAGATAAAAAACGAACACTAGAATTTTTCATTTTTATAATATTTGGTGGTTATTTTATTTTCTTTATCTTCTATAATTGCATTGGGTAAATTATCAGTCAATTGTTGTAGTGTTTAATTGCATTATTTTCTGTCGTGAAGAAGCCAATAATATAATGATAAATATCGTGTTTCTAGAAGGATGGGATACTACACCTGCTCAATATGTCACTTTGTCACTAATTTTGTGTAGTTGTTGGATTTTGTTTATTTATTTATTTATTTATTAATTTGTTTAATTTTTGTTGGTTGTCTATTTCATCTGAAAAGATTCTTGGCCATTGAGTCAATACTCACTTTTGCTGGCCGTTCTATTTAATTTACCCGAATTTTCTACTGCATTTTCAAAATTAATGACATATTTTTACAAATATATTATTTTGATAGAAATAATACAAAAAAAAAAGCGTTGTAGAGAATTTAGCTAAATGCATATTCTGCAAAAATTAAGTTTGTTATGATTAGTTGTGCTAAATAAAGCTATGTAGCAAAAAAAAGAACTCCATAATTTTTAGTTGAAACTAATAAGAGTTCAATTAACCTACTTTGGTATGTCATAACTCACCGTTCGTTGCACCAATTTATCATAGACAAGTTGGTGTAACAGTCAATTTAATACTTCGTACTAGTATAGTCTACATAACAAAAAGGTATTAACATTTGAAAAATAATTACAATTATCTAACTTTCATATATGCTATGCAAAACGTTAATTTATGCACTACAAAGTACTATCTTTAATGAAAAACTAATATGAGTAATTTATAAATCTAAGTTGAATTTAACATAGCCAACAATATAGTATGTACTTAGTACATGAAGTAATATTCGTTATTTAAATTCTATTATTCCCTCCACTCCAAAAAAAAAAAAATTTCCACTACTTAAGGGTTGTAAAAACAGAAAAAATAGAACAAAAGTAAGTTGAATTTTTTAAAACACCTTAAAATGAAGAGTTATTTTGAACTTTTTTATTTTTTTATATGAGCTTAGTTAAGTAATTAACATAATAAGATTATAAACTACAAAATCAGTTTGCCAAGCTACTCAAAGGAACTTTAGTAGCTCCAATGTTACAAACAATACAAATAAAACTAATGCAAAGTACAACATTCTTAAATAAATCGTCAGGCCTTCGAACATGCTGTTGGAGATACCCATATTGACCATAGATGGCTTTTGATCCCCATTCTTGTTGAACTTGGGAAAGGAACAGAAGAGCAAATAACATCCAATTGTTGGCATACAATAACTCGAGCTCACAAAGACAAACAATATTTAACAACTGACGATGTTATTTTGACTTTTAAGAATGATTTGAGTAGTCAAAATGTAAGTAATACTTTGTACATGAATAAGTTTTGTACATTAAGTTAAAATGTTGCAACAATATGAGATGAACTAGTAATAATAAAACTAAGAAATGAATCATACACATCCTTCAAAATGTGCATAACGTGGAGTTCTTGAGCTATAAAGTGAAATAAGGAGTAAGGAAACTAAAATCGAGTGTCACGAAGACGATAATATGACTTTCTTTACGACTTTTTGAAAAAGTTTTTAGGAGAATCTCATCATTCTATTTGTCTCTTAACGTGCTTCTTTTCTAATCAAACTCCTATACTAACTTACAATTCCTTTTTTTTCCATTTATTTTTCATCATTTATAGAATGTCATTATAGCTAATCTTTTCCGTCAATTATTCTCTATGTTTCTTAGACATGAATTTGACTCATTGAATTTGTACTTGATTTTTCACCACACGAATCTAGGTGGTTGTAACCATGCATGATGGTGCATCTAGGTTGTTGTTAACAACTGCGTAGTTTTTTTTTTTATTATTTCTTTTAATACAAAGATTTACAGGTAAAGATTAGGTTCGTCTTCTCTCGATATTGTAGTAACCTAATTCATTAAAATGAAGAAAAATAAGAAAATTTATTATCAACAAAAAATCTATCTCTTGGTGGTTGTCGATTAAATGTCCTAACTTAATTTGATGGTAGGTTGTAGCTTATTATACAAAATGATTAATCTTAAATTAAGCTCACCAGGTCATTAATAGTTTATAATATAACTTGATGGGAGTATAACACATCATACAAATTCAAGCTAAGTGTGACTCTATCTTAAAATTGATCAATAACTCTATGTCCGATCCTTAAAATAGTTCTACAAACGCATAGTATTTGTAAGTTAAACCAACTTATAATTTAATGATGATATTTTGGGAATCAAATAATAAGGCAATGTGTAGTAATTTTAGGGTTTGCAATAAGATAATGTAAAATTGTAGAGGATGTCAATAAGGCAAGCCTAGTAATTTTAGGGTTTTGCAATAAGAAATTGTAAATTGTAGAGGATAACTTATAACTTATAATTTCTTACATCAACAATTTTTCTCATCTTTATCTAACTTCACAATCACATATTTTGTCCCATTTCATTCCTATCCACACCAAAATTTTATTTATTTATTTATTTATTTTATCAATGTATTGTTGTCTAATTAAAAAAAAATGAAATTATACACATATGATTTAATACAGTAATACAGCTTTGGCTTTAATAATAAAGTTGGTAGAGTCAATCTTCTCGGTTCTCAATCATGGTATTAATTTGAATTATATATAGTGGTGGTTGCAATTTTTTGCATTTCTAGAAGCTGAAATTATGAAAGCGCTTTCCAGGTATGTTGATCATGGGTCATCCCACTAATTCTCTTCAATAACAAAATATCTTGTTATTATAAACAATAAAAATAAATTTAGTGTTACTTTACATTGATTTTGTTGTGATGGATGGATGAAAGAAATATTAATGAATAATAGAAAGTAACTAACACATATATGAAGTATACAAGTATATGATAAGAAAATTTATTGATTTTAAGGAGTACAAGTTATAGAATTAGACTAGTTAAAACTCATGGATGTTACTTGTACATAGTACTCCGTACTCCACTACTCTAGTACTCCCTATACAGAACGGAATAAACCCAACCCGGCCCAAAAGGCTTAAACAAGAAATCGTAGCCCAATGTGGTAGATAATGTTAGTTTCAAGGGCATTGTTCCCGATCTCCAAATTAGGGCGTGTCGTCCTGGCCCTAGACCCCGATTGTTGGGGTGTTCGTACTGGAAAAACAAATTCAAGTCATATATTAAGGTGCGTATTTTGCTAGTGCAAAAATTCCATCATTTTCAGCATAATTTTCTCTTAAATAATATAGAATAACTCCCAAAGAAGGTTCTTACTTCACAGTATGGATTATTATTACGTACCAATTAACTGTTGGTACAGTGGTGATTGAGACTTCATTTGATAGGGAGGACTGTGTGTTTGATCCCCTACAGCAACAATTGAAAAGAGACTGAAACCTAACCATCCACAACTAATCTCCAAATCCGAATTACCCAAATGGTAAATCGAGTGGAACAAAAAAAAAAAAAAAAAAAAAACAGTATGGAGTATTAGTTAAGCTTCTTTTTCATGTTTCTTTCGGTTGTTTTTGTGGTATAATCCCACCCATGATGGCATGATATGATGTCAAAGGGTTTAATATTGCTCTCATATTACTTTATGTTTTCACTCCTTGGCTTGTTTTAAATATAAAAATTAATAATAGTGTGGAGCAGCATGAAACTCTTGTAATAGCAGCCCCAAGCCGACAACAAATGGAAAACAAAAATAAAATAAAATAAAGAAAATTTTGAATAATTATATGAAAATTAAATCCGGAGTACACATCTTTTATGTTCGAGTGTTCGACATACCCCGTATATGGCCCTACGATAATGGGTATACAATAAGTGAAGTGTATTAGGACATGCAATATAACCTAGCATGATTGGTGGAAGGGTGACCGAAAAAAAAACACCACCTCCAAAAAAAATCAAGAAATAAAGAAAAAACTTAATACTCCACACTAGGGGTGACATGGTCTGGTTTGGTATGGTTTGAGCCCAAACTAAACCAAATCACAAAATAACGATTTGGTCAATTTTTCAAACCAAGCCAAACCATATTAGTATTGAAATTGGACCAAACCAAATCGTAATAATATGATTTGGTGCAGCTTGGTTAGCCATTTATAATGAAATGCCATTTTTCCTTAAAAATTGTCAAATAATACTTGATTAACTTATAATAAAGTTTAATAATTAGGCTAAGTAGATTAAATTGCATTACAAATTTACAATAAAAATAACAATCCAAGTCCTAACACATAATACAATAACAATCAATAGATCATCATAAATTCACAATACATTATAGTCATTATTATAATTAATACATATGTATAATTTGCAGCAACAAATTAGCAGCAACATGACAAGATTGATAACATCAGGGGCTCACAGTAGGCCAGCAGTATTTATTTAAAAATTATACAAATATTAAAATACGGTTTACAGGTTTACGGTTTGATTTGATTTATAACTTTTGAAAAAACAAACCAAACTGTAAATCGTATTTACAAAAAAATCGAAACCAAACCATATATTTACAAACCGTAAACCAAACCAAACCAAACCACTAAAATGCAGTTTGGTCCAGTTTGGTTAGGGATTCAGACCAAACTGTGTACAGTCCTACTCCACAAGCAGTATTTGCATGTTTGAAGCATTTTTTTATTAATTTTTTTCTATGAAAAAAAGATAACGATAAAAGATTGATAGTTTAGTTGTGTTTTTTCTTGTTCTTTAATTATCATTCAAACATCCTAGATTTTAATCAAATTGACTTTGTTCTGCATTATATTTCGTGTTTGCTCTCCGATCCATTATTGGATCTTCTTCGTTGTTTTGAAGGAAAATGATCGAGTTGCAAGCATCAACTAGGTTCTTACCATGTTACTTGGTTCGTATGCGGTGCAAGGGTGTCCATTCTTCGCTTACATCCTATACCCATGGCAAAGATAATGGCATGACATCGACCTAACTAGTCCGCAATTCCGCATGAATAATTACGAGTCCCTTGTACTTATTTTCACAATATTATTTACAAAAAAATATTAATGGTTCCCTCTTTTACATAGTATAGTATACGTAGACACTTCGTATATTATTATAAAGTCTTCTTGATTCATCTTTAATTATGAGTTGGAGGAATTCTATATGATTTAAATCGAGACCCTTCTTTTGAGTTCTAGATGATGACACAAGTACAAAAGTTGTGATTTATTTCTTCCAACCTTGAATGCTACTCTTAACCCTCTTAACCTTGAATGCATGATTTAGCTTCTTTTCTTTGATTTAAGGGTAACCCTCTTAACTAAAGCATGTTATAAAGTTGTTAGGCTTTTGTATGTAAATTTTTAAGGTAAGCCGGTCTATTTTGCTTTATGACGTTCTCTTACGGGTGTTTATATAATTGAAATTTATATTTGAACAAAAAATTATCCCTATATTCAACAATAATTAAGCAAGCAAAGATCACATATATATTTGATTCTAATTTTTAAAGTTAGATTAGATTTTCCAATTTACCTCCGCCGCCCACTGAATTTTTACACAGTATATAATTTTTTTTTTAAGAAAGAAAAAAGAAAAAAGAAAAAAAAAAAGGATCCATCTCTAGCTTTTTTAGGGGCGTTTGGTTCGCAGAGTGGTATGAGTTTGGAATCAGGAATGGGGTTAAGGCGATATCGGGTTGGAACTTGATACTTAATACCATGTGTTTGGTTCATTTCTAAAATGAAATCTTTCACTATTCACTCCTTTTGTTTGATACCTAAGGAAAGGGAATGAGCCAAACCCATCTCCCTCAAAGGTTTTTAAACCCCATACCTCATGGGTTTGAGATATGGGTTTAAAATTCATACTTTTGACAACTAAACATATGGTATGGGTATTAGTCATTCTAAACTCATACCTCATACCTATATTCCGCAAACCAAACGGCCTTCAGAAAGAAAAAGAAAAGAAAAGAAAAAAAAAAGTGAAGGCTATACTACAAATACTTTGAATCGATAAGATACCTCGAAAATTGAAATGATGCAAATACTTTGCGACAGAAAGAGTTGGTGAGTGAAATTTAGGTGCACAATGTGAAATTGGAATAGATTTGGGCTGAGGTTATGGACTTTGAGATCGAGCATACATGGATACTTGGTGCAGAAAAGTTTCATGGCGTTAGGTAGAACAAATTAAAGCAATTACTTGGCTTCTCATTCTCACACAATTGCACTACTTGCTTAAACATACCTTTTGGTTTCAATGAAAAAGCACTACCAATTTTCTTGTATGGTATCAAATTTATCAAGTACGAGCGAGTATCTTTTAAAACGTTTCATGTGTTCAAGTAATAGATTATTTGATGGTATATATAGTAACATGTTTAACACTTAAATTTTTATATCCACTAACGTAAAAATGATGTTGAAAAGAAATGATGATTTGTTAAATTGTTGTCACGAAATTTCAAAGTACGTAAAAAGTCTTAAACGATAAATTGATTAGAAATCACGATCATGATAAATTTATTAATTAATCTTGACCTATTCAAGCTAAGCTCGTTAAGATAAAGTCATTAGACAAGGAGGTTTGATCTTGATCTGTATTTTATTAGAAGAAAAAATATAATTATTAGCATCATATTTATGAATATACATGCTAAGGGAATTGCCTTGTTCAATTGGCAAGGTTAATGATCAAACAAAAATTGATAAATGAAAATTATAAATAATTCATCACAATAAATTTGAACCAAGAAATTGCGTGCATACTTTAATTTGAATACATACTAGTAGTAGAAAGGATACTCAAATTAAGATTAATTATTCCAATAACATATCACTTTAAACAATCTTCTATTTCACAACCAAAACTAAAAGCTGATAAAATCTGTGTTCATCTAACAAAACATAAAATTTGCAATACTAAAATAAGATAATCTAGAAATAAACATTCAACACCTTCAACATATCATGTCCATACTTCCATAATATCATAGCCATTTCATCATTATGACCATCATCATCATCATCAGCACCATCACTATCATCATCAAGGGAGGAAAGCATTATTATTGGACCACAAAGATGGATTATCAATAGCATGCCCATTGTATTCACCAAATTGACCCATCATCATTGTCATCATATTTGCATTATTAATGTTATTACTAGTATTACTACTAGTACTAGCACCACCATTTGTTACACCACATAACCCATTACCCATTGACATACCATGATGATTATGATGTTGAGGAAGTGGAGGAGGAGGTTGATGATCAAATGTCATTGGCGGACCCATCATATCCATGAATGATGACCATTGTTGCATATCGAGATCATCTCCTTGTCCTTGTGAACACTCGCCCTCCATTTTTGTTTTTGTTTTAGGGTGCATCGTATGCTGATATGGTGGTAAGCCTACCCCCAAGTGAGTATTAACATTATTGCTATTGTTATTATTGTTTTTATTAGGGCGGAGATTTTCTTTTTAAAAAACATCAACCCTCTTGTTAATATCACCTAAATGTTGATTAATCACCCAACTAAGATCACTTAAGTCTAATAAACTCATATTTTGTATGCTCTTACCAGTCAAACATTGGTACATAACTTGAGTCATGTCTTTTTCTTTATTATCCTTTTGTTGCTTCTTAAGTTGCTCATGTGCCTTAGCCACCCTTTGCCTTAAAAACTCCTCTTGGCTCACCATCTTCTTCACCTTCTCCATCTCCGGCAGCCTCTTGAAGCTCGCAATCACGTCTTTGGCCCCGGATGGTGTAGGCCACACCACTGGTCGGACCTCGTACGGGCTATAGAGGATGGCACAAGCCTTGACATCACATAGGGTTGTCAGCTCGTCCATCTTCTTCAATAGGCCTCGCTTTCTCTTCTTGTAGGTTGCCTTTCGGGCCGAGTCATTGGCGATGAAGGCTAGCTTGACCTTCTTCCTTGTCATTGTATTAGAGAGGAGAAAAAACAAGAAGAAATGGGGTTTTTTTTTTTTGTGTGTGTGTGTGTGTGTTTTCTCCTAAATAAGTAAGGGGTTTATATACACATTTTTGACAAGGGAAACTAATTTATGACAAGATTATGATTATAATTACAATTATATACCACATTATTTGTGTCATTAAAGTAGAAAATGCATTATGATAGCTGGATGAAGATATTCAAATGTATCATCAAAGATAATTTTTTAGGTTAACTGCATGGTTTGCTACTAGGATAAGTTTGGGTTTAATAGTTATAATTAGGAAAATATTTTGATTATCATAAGAAAAAGGAAAGAGATCTTTTTATATAATTAATTTGTTGATTTGTTAGCATTGATTATGTATGAAATATTTTAAAGCCATTGTCTCTAGACAAGGATAATAATGCTGTGTAGATTTCAAATTGAAACACATGTAATATGTAATTATAAGGTAGTTAATCAATTTGATATGGAAAATATTTAGTCAAATTGTTTTCTTTCTTAGCTCATATATGAAAAAAACACATGTGTTATATTTTTCTGTGCAAAAAAATTTAAAAAAAAAAAAAAAAAAAAAAAAAAAAAAAAAAAAAAAAAACTAATATGATTCGAACTTGGGACAAGAAGATGTGGTATCTTATATATAATTGCTCAATTCTGAATTAGTTGACACGTTTTGACTTTTGATATTATTCACAAACTCTGGTTTGATTATCTTTTGTGATTTATAGATATGTCAAAATAAAAAAAAATAAAAAAATAACATAGTTATGTAGGATTGTGTTATATTCCTCTGATGAAGAATATGTATTTTCAAATATTGATTTTTTATTTTTTATTTTTTAATAATTAGAGATATTCAAGGTTGAACTAATGCATTGACAAACGTCATTAAAAAAATATGTCAACTAATTTGAAAGAAGTACATGTCTTACAATGATAAATGAATCATGCATTGCTACTATCATGAAGCATAGAATGAGTACGTATCAGTATGATTTTTCTAGTATCTTGGTAATGAATTGCAATTAAATAATTTTAAAATTATTTGTTAAATCTTTAAAATTAACTCTCATTATCCCATAATAAAGAGTATAATTGATTTTAATTAACACGAATTTAAGAATAATTGGTGATTGTATGAATATTAATTAAATAGAAAATATTAAAATAAGGATAGTGTTTGAGTTTTTGTTAAAGATAATCGGTACACGATTGTTTATGGTCTCTCTATTCAAAAAAGTAGCTTGGTTTGCTTGAGTAATAAAATCAATAATGCAATGGAGAAAAATAAAATGTAAACCATGAACTATGTACTTTATTATACAGGTTGGGAGGAACTTTATCTATAATCACCATGAAAAAAAAAATTCTAGGAAATTTGGCATATTAGGTCTAGTGAAAATACAATATAAATGCCAACTAATTAGTATAATTTGTTAGGATTACAGTGATTTCAATTAAGAAAACACTTAAAAAATGTGTGGGATCAAATTCTAAAGTGTAAAATTACAAGACAATTGTAAAATATCAAATACAACACAACGTATTACAATCAAGTATAAGAAATATCTAAATATTACAGAAATTCACAAAGATAACACTAGTGTAACGATGATCAAACTTTCCTTTTCTCCAAGCTGACAACAACCCACATGAACATGAGAATAAAGATGTCCCGTAAGACTCAAACCTTGATTCACTGTCAAAGGCGTGTATACACTTTCCTAAAGAGGTTTATTTCCCCCCACACGGTGCTTGGGTTAAACCGGAAATCCTCTTTGAGATACAATTGACATCAAATTTCGTTCTTAGCACTAGAATCGAAATACGATGAACAATTCACAAATTTGGCTAAATTTCTAGAATTTTCTCACAAAAGTTTGCAAGAAGTTTGTGAGAAAAGATGTGGAGAATACTTTTTGGGAGAGAAAAACTGAAAAAAAACTGTCTATTTCACATTCCTTCTCTTCTCTTTAAAATAAAAAGAATCGAAAGAATAACCGCAATTCCCCAAGGGCCGCGGGCGTGGCAGCCCAACCCGCGGTCGACGATAGAGTGAATTACGATTCACTCACAGTTTCTGGAGATGGCTGGCCGCGGGCTTGGAGAGGGCGCGGCCCACCCACCGCGGGTGCGATCCCTTTTCTCCACATACACTCTAAATATCTAACAATCCTCCCCCATTTAGAGTGTATTCTTATAAAATTTCTCCACTACTATCAATTTAGCCACATCTCATGCATCAATGCCAATGTCCCAACGGATTGAATTGACACCTAGTACAACACACTTAACGATGATCATATTCCATGATTTCCATATGGATTGAATCACACGAATATATCCAACCATTCAAAGGTGAAGTACACATAAGACAAATCGAAATGATCATCACTTGACACTTTAAAACAGCCATGTGTCCGTATCTTTCATAAGTTCATCAAAGTCTATATGTCCATCTAGACTTCTTGAAGCGCCTTAACTTCAAACTTATATAGGTAGGTTCTCATATACGTAATAGTGCCCTTGTGATGAGACACCTTCATTTAGAGCTTCTCAACTCTAAATCTTTGAGAACTTTAAATAGACACTACCTTACATATCACAAGTAATAACATAGCAATATGGATCATCAAACATTGCTAACAAACAACAAAAATGCAATTCAACCACATTGAATCTAAGACTTGATGTTTCTTCAAGCATTAGATTGGGTTTCACAAATTCGTGTTTTCGGACATAAATCCATTCCACTCATAGCAAATATGATGGAATGCCTTGGCATTGCCTTTGTAAAGCAATCCGCCAAATTCAATTTTGTTGGAACATAGTCAAGACTTATGACCCCATCATTGATAAGCTCTTTCACTAGGCTATGCCTAAGTGAAATATGATGAGAATTACCATTATACACTTAACTATATGCCTTTATTAAAGCCGAATTTGAATCACAATGAATAGCCACCGGTGACATAGGCTTTGGCAATGGCAACTCAAACATGAGATTTCTTAACTATTCTGCTTCCTTACTAGCTGAAACAAGAGCAATAAACTCAGCTGCTATAGTGGAATCGGCAATACAAGTTTGTTTCTTGGAAGACCATGAAATGACACCACCCCCAAACATGAACACCCAACCACTGACAGAAGAGTTATCCTCTTTATAAGTTATCCAACTTGCATCCGAATATCCTTCTAAAACCGAAGGGAATCCACTATAAGTCAAACCATAATCCAACATACCCTTGAGGTACCTCAAGACCCTCCGAATTGCAAACCAATGTTGTACACCCGGGTTACTAGTAAATCTACTAAGTTTCCCTACAGCCAATGCAATATTCGGTCTTGTACTTGTCATGACATACATTAAGGATCCAATTATACTTGAATATTCCAGTTGGGAAACCGTTTTCCCCGAATTCTTAACTAATTTAACATTAGGTTCCATGGGGGTATTTACAGGACTCTTATCAAACATATTAAACCGTTTGATCATCTTCTCAATATAATGAGATTGACTCAAAATAAATCTTCCATTGTCCCTAATAATTTTGATGCCCAAAATGACATCTGCCTCCCACAAATCCTTCATCTGAAAAGATGAGGATAAGAACTCCTTGGTCAATTCTACTTGTTGTAGACTTGTACCAAAAATAAGCATATCATCAACATATAGACAAATGATAACACCATGACCTTTGTCATCAAATTTGCTATATATACACCTATCTGCTTGATTCACTTTGAATCCAAAGGATAAAATCGTGTCATCAAACCACTGCTTTGGTGCTTGTTTAAGTCCATACAATGACTTAACCAATTTACACACCTTATTTTCCTGTCCTTCCAAAACAAACTCTTCGGGTTGCTTCATATACACTTCTTCCTCTAAATCTCCATAAAGGAATGTCGTCTTGACATCCATTTGATGAATCACTAGATTATATATCAAAGCCATTGCAATCAATAACCTTATGGAGGTAATTCTTGCAACTGGTGCATAGGTATCGAAATAATCAACACCATGCTTTTGCCAAAAGCCTTGGATAACCAATCTGGCTTTAAATTTCACTATGGAGCCATCCGGTCTCCTTTTCCTAGTGAAAATCCACTTGCAACCAAGAGGTTTGCAACCGGGAGGTAAATCCTCTAAGACCCAAGTATTATTTCCCATGATGTAATCCATCTCATCATTTATTTCCTTTCAAAAAGCACTATCTTGAGAAGTTATGGCATCGCTATAAGTCTTTGGGTCACTATCCACATTGAAACAATATGGAGTAATAGAACTAAGGACATCCCTAGAACCTTCAACTAAATAAATAATAAAGTCATCGCCAAAGTTCTTAGGTCTTCTTTCCCTAGTACTTCTCCTAACTTGAGGAGTTTCAACATTCTCATTATTGAATGTTTCTTCATGAGGTTCAAGTTGACCATTCAACTCCACTATCACCCTATCATTGGCACTTATTTGTAGATCTTTTGGTCTACTCATTGAAGAAAATCGGTTTTCATCAAAAATTGCATCTCTTGACTCAATAACTGAATGTATCGACATATAGTCATTTTGTTCTATTACATAGAACCTATAGGTTTTGCTGTGCTCAGCATAACCTATAAAAATGCATTCCAAGCCCCTTTCACCGAGCTTTCTTTTCTTGTTGCCGGGCACTCTTACGATTGCCCTACAACTCTAAACCTTGAAATAATTCAAATTTGGATTTCTTTTGTACCAAATTTCATAAGGATTAGATTGTTTTCCCTTAGTGGGAACCCGGTTAAGAATGTGACAAGCTATCAACATTACTTCACCCCAGAACCCTTCACTCAAACCAGAGTAAGATAACACGGAATTAACCATTTCTTCAAGAGTTCTGTTTTTCCTTTTAGCTACACCATTTTATTGTGGTGCATAACCCGTTGTAGTCTCATGAATTATCCCCAAAGATTGAAAATAAGTTGGATCATAATATTCTCCTCCCTTATTAGTTCTTATTCTCTTAATTAATGATTCTACTTGCAGTTCTACTTCCCTTTTATAAATATCAAACTTTATTAAAGCTTCATCTTTGGAGTGTAAAAGATACACATAGCAAAACCTAGAATAATCATCTATAAACGTAATCATGTATCTTTTATTCCCCAAAGAAGGAGTACTATGAAAATCACACAAGTCACTATGGATCAGTTCTAAAATATTAGAACTTATCTCAACTTTTTTAAAAGGAGTTCTAGTGATCTTGTTCAACATGTAAGTAGAACATTTACTAGGAGAAATATCACAAAGGTATCAATTCTTTCTTTGACATGAGAAACAATTTATTATAATTCACATGTCCTAACCTTGAATGCCATAAATCAAACATATTCAAACCAACACAACTATCATTGTCATCAACATTCAAACACAAATTATCCAATACACCACGCTCTTTCAATGAGAGCTTAAACAAACCATTATCCAAATAACAACGACCTATGAATGTTACACCCCTAGTAATTATGCATCTATTAGCTTCAAATACAAGTTTATAGCCAAGACTATTCAGGGTAGGCCCAGATACAAGATTCCTACTAATTTCCAGAGCACACAAAACATTCCTAAGAATAATTGCAGTCTCCGAACTAAACACAAGCTCAACTTGTCCTCTTCCAAGAACCTTATGGTAGAGTTGTTTCCCATGTAGAAGCCTTCTCCATCAACAACCTTTTGAAAGGTTTTGAACCAATGTCTACTCTTGCACACGTGCCTTGATGCCCTCGAATCAATCCATCATGAGTCTTCATCTTGCACCATAAATATGTTAGGATCCGTTGAATTTAAATCCAAACCAGAATTAAATTCAACCTTATGTAAAGGATTACCTTTAATGGATGGGTCCTTGCTATCAGAAGCACGACCCTCCTTGGCTTTTTCCATTCTTTTCTTAAAAGAAAAACAGTCCTTCTTGCGGTGACCAACTTTACCGCATTCCCAACAAGTAAAGTTGTTACTTGTCATTTTCTTTTTGGACTTTCCTTTGGAAGAATTATTATTTTTTCTTTTACCACTAGTAGATGCACTAGATTTTCCTTCATTTACCATATTAATGGCAGATGTGCTAGGATTTCCATCCTTAGCACTTTCCATGGCACGAATCCCTTCTTCAATTTGAAGATGGGTGGCCAAACCGGACAATGTCATGTCCTCCTTTTTATGGTTAAAATCATGCTTAACATTCTTCCAACTAGGGGGTAACTTATTTATAATACTTGAAACAACAAATAACTCATTCATGGCTATCCCATGTTGTTCCAAGCTACCATAAATACGTTGCAATTCATTAAATTGGTCCATTATGGACCGACCATCAACAAATTTAAAGTTATTGAAATTACTAACTAAAAATTTCTTACTCGAAGCGTCTTCTGCCATGTATTTACTCTCCAAGGACACCCAAAGCTCCTTAGAAGATTCTACATTTTGGTAGACGTCAAATAGATCATCCTCCGTCCCGTTCAATATGTTACCACGACATATGAAATCGTCGTTGTCCCACTTCGATCTTTCCCGAACGGTTTTCAAGGTTTCATTCTCATGTTCACCAGGCCTTGGAGTACTTATCACGTAGGCAACATTCAAAGAAGTAAGAAGAAAGTACATTTTCTTCTTCCATCTTCGAAATTCAACACCACCAAACTTCTTAAGTTTGACAAAATTAATGGTCAATTCCTTCACACTAGACATATACTTGATTAAAATCGGAATTAAACCACTTTAGATTGTTAGGATTACAGTGATTTCAATTAAGAAAACACTTAAAGAATGTGTGGGATCAAATCCTAAAGTGTAAAATTACAAGACAATTGTAAAATATCAAATACAACACAATGTATTACAATCAAGTATAAGAAACACTACTAGAAAACAGTTAATCAACGACGGAAAAAAATCCGTCTAAGAACCCTGAAATTCCATCAGAAATGCCCCTTTGTAGGTATTTTGCGATATTCCGTCGGAAATTCCGTCGAAAAGGTCTATTCCAACGGAATTTCCGACGGATTTTGTTCTGTCGGCGCTTTTGATGACTTTCAGTGAAAATTCGTCGCAAGGTTCCGACGGAATTTTCCGTCGGAGTGGGATATGTTCCGACGGAAATTTGCGTCGGTGGTGTAGATGTTTCGACGGAATTTTCCGTCGGAGGCGGTATTTTACTAAAAGTCATCAAAAATTAAAAAAAAAAACAGCCCCCCACCCCAGCTGCCCAGACCCACCCCCTCCACCAGCCCACCATCACCCACCCCCCCCCCCACCAGACCCCAGCAGCCCCCCTCCCCACCTGCCCAGACCCACCCCCGCCACCAGCCCATCACCACCCACCCCCCCACCTTAGACCCCCAACAGCTCCCTAACCCGTAACACCAACCCACACCACCCCACACCAACACTGCCCACCTACCCGCCTTACCCACCAACCCACACCACCCCACAACCACCTTAAACCACCCACACCAACACTGCCCACCTACACCCCTTACCGTCCACCACTGCACACCACCCAGAAAACAAACCATAAATTTCAGGAAAAAAAAAATACCAACCCAGAACCACCGTCCACCACTGCGCACCACCCCAAAAAACTCGAAAAATCGAAAATTAACCCCCCAAAAAATAGAAATTAGCCCAAAAATACGAAAAAACATAACAAAATCGAAAGTACCAGACAAAAAAAAAAAAAAAAATCAAAACTAGTAGATCTACATATTTAATAAGAATTTCATACAAAAATTTTTAAAAAAACAAAAATTAAAGGAAATATATAAATATACAATAATTTTCTAATAAAAATTATAAATTGACATTACAATTACATAAAATTGTTGATTATTGCGCCGTTGTTGGTTCTTGACGTCGACTTTAGCGGTGGTGGTTGTCGACGTTGTTGAAGTCGTTGTTGTTGTGGGTTGACAGTCGTTGTTGTTGTTGATGGAAAAGAGGAATGGAAGAAGAGAGTGAGAGGAGATCAGAGAACATTGAAGAGGAGAGTGAGAGGAGAGAGAAAGGGAAAAGAAGGAGAGAGAGGGGGAAATAAGGGAGTGGCGGCTCACATCATAAAGTGAAGGGTTAAGTGTTTTAGGATTTTCTCTTCTTTTTTTTTTAATTAATATTCCGACGGAATATTAATTCGTCAGAATATTATGGACTTCCGAGGGAATATTCCGTCGGAAATTTCCGACGGATTTTTATTCCGCTGGAAATTTAACTTTCCGTCGGAAGCCTATAGTTCCGAGGGAATTAATTTCCGTCGCAAAAATTCCTACGGAGTTTTCTGACAGACCCTAATTCCGTCGGAAATTTTAAATTTTCCGACGGAATTTAGGTCCCTCGGAACGATTCCGTCGGAAAACAGTCTATTTCTAGTAGTGAAATATCTAAAAATTACAGAAATTCACAAAGATAACACTAGTGTAACGATGATCAAACTTGCATTTTCTCCAAGCCGACAACAACCAACGTGAATATGAGAATAAAGATGTCCCGTAAGACTCAAACCTTGATACACTGTCAAAGGCGTGTATACACTTTCCTAAAGAGGTTTATTTCCCGCCACACGGTGCTTGGGTTAAACCGGAAATCCTCTTTGAGATACAATTGACAGCAAATTTCGTTCTTAGCGCTAGAATCGAAATACGATGAACAATTCACAAATTTGGCTAAATTTCTAGAATTTTCTCACAAAGGTTTGCAAGAAGTTTGTTAGAAAAGATGTGGAGAATATTTTTTGGGAGAGAAAAACTGAAAAAACTATCTATCTCACATTCCTTCTCTTCTCTTCAAAATAAAAAGAATCGAAAGAATAACCGCAACTCCCGCCGGGACGCGGGCGCGGCAGCCCAACTCACGGGCGAGGACAGAGTGACTTACGATTCACTCAAAGTTTCTGGAGATGGCTCGCCGCGGGCTTGGAGAGGGCGTGGCCCACCCACCGCGGGCGCGGCCCCTGTTCTCCACATACACTCTAAATATCTAACATAATTAGCACTCCCTTTGTCTTTTAGTTGTTTCATATTCACTTGCACATTTTTCAGCTTTGCTTCATCAAAAAAGAAAGTTAGCATACAAGCCTTGTTAATACAAGGCCAAGCAAATAAACATGACATCCATGTAGATGTAGTGAACAACCCAATAGATTCAAATACCCGTTAGTTAATAGAAGAAAGGAGCGAGAGAAGCTTATCATAACATTGAATGGTAGTAGGAGCCTAGTAGGGTTATAAACTAAAAGCTCCGTCCTTGCCTCGAAAAATACAAATTTATCTTCTTGATATACAAAATTTATTTTTTAATTGGCAAAAGTGTAAATAAATTAGCAATTTTTTGCCAGATATTGTATAATGATCCTCATGTTAAAGATACGGTATTTCACATCGTCCCCGATCCCTCATTTCCCTCCGCTATCTTAGGCTGATGGTTGAAACCCAGCTTACGTTGGTTCCAATACCATGTTAAAGGACCAACTTAACCTGATGGTTGAAGCTTACGCAGGCTCCAATATCATGTTAAAGGACCAATTCAACCAAAAGCTTAACCTCACGGTTGAAACCTAGGAATATGTTTTATACTCTATCACACATTCACACCGCCTCACACAAGAACCTGTTGAGCTTAAAGTGTGAATGCAACATGGAACCTAGCCTCCTCATATCCAGCGCTCCACTTTAAAGTGGGGGGTGGATGAGATTTGAACTTGTGACCTTTGTGTCACGCTACCTTCGATACCATGTTAAAGGTCCAACTCAACCAATAGATTAAACTAATGATTGAATCCCAAGAATATGTTATATAATCTATCACTCCCTAATCAAACTAAATTTTGATGAATTAATTTGCAGCTACGTACAACTCTAGTAACGTACTATAGCTACTAACCAGGAAAAACCTTTAAAAACGAAGATTGTAAACCTTTCTTATCTCGTAATTAACTAATTAAGCATCAGCAGCCAAAAAAAAAGTACTATGTGGAATAGGTTCTTTATGTGATTATCGGTAACACTTTCATTCGCTTATACTTTATAAATGTAAACTTTGGTCCCCTTCTAATCCTATTGTCACTCTCTATTCATGCATGGTTACAAAAAATGAAACATTGAATATGTATAATATATTGTTGGACCAGTTTTATAGATTGTGATTTATGTATATCTATATGCTTAATATTATGTGCCTTTTTATATGAATTTAGCTCTACACTTTTGAGGTAGGGCAACCCATCTTTATGCCATTATCTATTTTATTTGGAGATTCTTTTTAATGGTAATGAGAGACCCTATTACTATGACTTCGATTCAACTCTCATGACTTATTGGTCTTGTGATTAGGGGCAAGACACTTGAAAGTACGGAAAATTAAAAATAGTGCGGATTCACCTTCAAACACCTATTTTACATGATTCGGAACTCAAACTTCTAAAATTTGAGATAAGAACCTTAATAAGTAAAGTCTTATTTCTCGACCATTTAAGAGAGTTAGAGTATGATTGTAATGACACTTAAGAATTTGAATCGCTATTCATCGTTCGCAAATTACTGGGTGACGTTCACATTTTTAATTGAAATGACATTTTTTCCCTTGTGGGTATTTTATCTATTTAAGGGTCCACCATGGGTAAATTTAGTTACCGACAACATTAATAACATTACCGAGCCCACCACTTGTGTTAAAAAAATCCCGAGCATTAAAAAATCCCGGTTCCACCATTGTACGGTAATCCCGAAGAATTTAAAAATCCCGGGCCAGAAAAGGAATGTACGGAGTGGTGTTTTACGATGGACGACGACAACGTTCACACGCCGGAGGGTTCGTCGGAAGAATCTGTAAGTATTTCGGGAATTTTATTTTTTTTTTAAAAGGGACATCCGCTTTTTTTTTTTCCGGAAATGTGGGGGAGATCCGCCCAAGATTTCCGGATGTCCCCAATTACATTCGGAAATTTCATCCGGATGTGTAAATTTCAGGCGGATGTACACATCCGGATGAAATTTCCGGATGTAATCAAGGACATCCGAAAATATTGGGCGGATCTCCCCCACATTTCCGGAAAAAAAAAGCGGATGTCCATTTTTTTTTTGTTTTTTTTGTTTTTTTTCGTAATTGTTATTGTTATTATTATTATTATTATTATTATTATTATTATTATTATTATGGTTATTAATATTAGTTTTGTAAATTTTGTAAATTTATGTTATGATTATGATTATTATTAATATTAGGAAAAATGTAAACTAATAATCCCACCTTTACTCCATCTTCCATAAACAATCCCACCTTTTGAAATTCCAGAAACAATCCCACCTTTGACGAGGGTCTTCCACTAACAATCCATAACCGGTTAAATTATTTTGGTACCTGGTTTTACTAGGTTATGAGACACGTGTCGACTTTTAGTTGGTTTATTCTATTTTTTATAATTAAAAAAAATAAAAAAATAAAAAAAACAAAACCCCTAACCCCCGCCATTGTTATCGGGGCTAGCCCCACCCCCGCCCCTCCATATCACTGTCGCAGCCGCCTCTCTTCCTCGGTAACCCAACCTAGGCGTCCGACTTAATCTCAACTTCTCAATGATCTCTTCGTATCTTCTTCTTCTCCTTCGCTAACTTGAGGAAGGTGGCTGAGGTCGAGTTTTTCGAGGCTAGGGTTTGGGTTTTCAAGGATGGGTCGGGTTTTTAGGGGCTGGGGATGGAGTTTTCAGGCTTCAAAGCCCAAAATCGACCCTTGATATTTCTTTTAAATTATTTTTGGGGCTAATTTAGGGGCTGAATTGTGGGTGTGAATTGATGTTGCAGCTATTGAATTGGAGGTCCGGCAGTTGTAAGTGGGCTGCATTGGAGGCGCGTTGATACGGCGTTGTGAGGTGGGTTAGGCGGTGGTTTACCGGCTGTTGCAGAAGCTGGTTGCTTGTTGTGAGCTTCTGTTGCGAATTTGTTGTGAGAAAGGTGCGTGAGTCGTGGCTGGTGCGATGGTTGTTGGCTGCAGTAGTAGCGCGGCTGCTTTCGGTTGCCGCTGGTGGTGAAGTGGGAGAAGGGCAACAACATGTTGTTGGTGCTAGGTGAGGTGTCAATTTGGTGAGCAGGTAGGCTGCTATGGTGAGTGAAGGAGCTGCGTGGGTGGAATGGTGGTGGACTGGTGGTCCAAGGAGAAAGACTAAGAAAAAAAATTATTAACCGGTTTAACAGGTTGTAGGTCAAAAGGATCATTAGTGGAAGATCCCTGTCAAAGGTGGGATTGTTTCTGAAATTTCAAAAGGTGGGATTATTTATGGAAGACGGGGTAAAGGTGGGATTATTAGTTTACAATTTTCCTTAATATTATTACTACTATTATTTTTACTATTGTTGTTATTATTATTATATTTGTTATTATTTGTTAATGTTACGTAGTTATTGTTGTTATTATTATTAGTATTATTATTGTTATTGTTATTATTATTATCATTAGTATTATTATTGTTATTATTATTATCATTAGTATTATTATTGTTATTGTTATTATTATTATTATTATTATTATTATTATTATTATTATTACTATTAATACTATTAATATTATTATTGTTATTATTATTGTTAAATTTCAAATACTAATCCTTGCGTGTTTTATTTGTTTGTGTTGTTATTTTGATAGGATTCGGAGGTTGAAGATGACGGTGACGTTGTGAATTACAGTTCACATTTTGTGACAGACACGGTTTTTCTAACGTTTGACGATGCAGTTACATGGGAGGATGCTGTTGCAATAAATCTGGGATTTATTTTGGTGAAATCGTCTTTCAACAAACAGAGGGATGGTCGACCAGTTTGATATTTAAGATGTGACCGGGGACGCAGGAGTAAGCCGAGAGATCTTGAGAACGCAATTCGGAAGGACACCAAAACCAAGGGCATTGGTTGTCCTTTCTACATCAAGATATGTTACGAGTTCGTCACCAATACTTGGTTTATCCGGGCGAAAGATGATGTAACTGGGACCCACAACCATCCAATGATTGCGTATCCAGAGGGTCATCGTAAAATTAGTGGGTTGAGCCCGAATGCGAAGCAGGTTGTGCGTGACATGACGAATTCTAAGGTTGCACCGCGTAACATCATGGCGACTATTGCGGAGCAATTTCCTGATGATCATCCAAACATCAGACACATCTACAACTGCCAGAATGACTTCAGAGAGGAGATGTCTGATGGGAGAGGAGTTGTTCAGCAATTTCTACATTTGGCGAGACAGAGTCAGTATGTTTACTGGGTCATGTCCGATGATGAAGGCGTTTTACAGCACGCCTTTATGGCGCATCTAGTCATGGTAGACATCCTGCGGACGTACCCCTATGTGATCGGTATGGATTCCACTTACAAGACTAACCGATACGGGATGCCGTTCTTTGAGATAGTTAGCGTGACACCGACAAATCAGAATTTTCTTGTCGCTTACTTGTTCATGCGCAACGAGAGCACGGCAAGCTATCGATGGGTTTTGCAGAGGTTGAGAGACGTGATTGGGTATGATAAGGAGCTCGGTTTTCTTGACAGACCGTGAGCTTGGGCTATGTGCTGCATTGAGGGAAGTGTTTCCAGGAACCTCGCACTTACTTTGTCGATGGCACATTAACAAAGATGTGGAGGCTCGGGTCACTGCTATGTTCAAAAGCAAGAAAATCGGTGCGTCTTTCAAAAACGGAAAATGAAACGTATCATGGACGCTGCTACCGAGGAAGATTATAAGGCCGATGTAGAAAAAATGAAAGATAAGTGCGCAAGTTTTCCAGCAGTGATACAATATGTAGAGAACACATGGCTTTGTCATAAAACGAAGTTCGTGACATTTTGGACAAACCAAGTTCTACATTATGGCAACACCAGCACTTGCAGAGTTGAGAGCCAACATTCGGCCGTGAAGATGTGGTTTGATTCCTCGACAGGTTTGGTGTAAGATTATTGAACTTCATGTATGTACTTTATTTTAGGAATTTGAGTTACAAATCATAACGGTTATTCTTTGTAATGTGCAGGTTCTTTAGATATCGTATGGGCTCGAGTTCATAGCCACATTGGTAATCAAATCATCGCAATTCGTAATGGTTTGGAGGCTTCTAGGTCGAAGATAGGTCAAAAGTACCGACAGTTGCCACTGTCACATATAAACGGGAAGGTGTCTCAGCATTGTTTGAAGGTTCTCAATGAGGAGACAAGGAGGATGAGGGAGCTGAGTTATCAAGTGCACGAACGATGTGGATGTGAAATGCGTGTGACCCACGGGTTGCCCTGTGCATGCCAGATACATGATTCGCTAGCTACTGGGACAGAATTGTACATAAGGCAAATTCACCCGTTTTGGAGGACCTTGGTTATTGGTTCTGGAGATGGTGGGACGGTGCCTGGCAATGACTCGACCGAGGATGCCGCACATTTTCGTTCTCTGATGGAGGAGGTGTTTGATAGTGATCCTGCTGTTCTTCGAAACATGTCTCGCATCATTGAAGAGGAGCTGCATCCGGATCATTCCGATCTCAGAGAGCCTGCTGTAAACCACCGGGTTCGTGGTCGACCAAGAAACAATGATACAAGACGTGATCGTTCTTATTTTGAACATGTAAACCGCCAACACACTGAACGCGGCGCACGACAAACAGGTACGATTGAGTGTTGTGTTTTTAACATAAATCAGCGTTCACTAAACTATTAACTGAAACCTACATTTGTGCAGGAGATGTAAACGACATTAGCCAAAGCCGTTATCGACACATGCTTCCAGGGCCGATGTTGCCTTACATCACAGGATGGAAGGATGTCATTGGCGATGGGAACTGTGGGTTTCGTTATGTGGTCGAGTTCTTCTTCGGTGATCAAGGCCGATGGTATGACGCTCGAGAGACAATAGCGAATGAGGTCCTCGGTTATCGAGCCCTATATGAGAGGATTTATGGGCTTGGAAGACTTGAGATCAATGTGCAGCGTATTCGATGGGACGGTGGGGCGGTTGATTCCCGTCATTGGATGGTTGCAATACAAGATTTATTTCCTATTACGACTTGGTTCAACGCAGCGGTTATTATTCTTGGTGTAGGCCAAACACCAACTTGCTACTACCCATGCCTCACGATATTGCCGTTGCGAGCAAGAAGGGGGGTCACAGCACCGGAGCGAGAGTTTGTCATCGCTACAGTTGGGGCCTCACACTTTATTTGTATTGAACTTGCACCTGATTCGCCACTTCCCCCGGTTGCAGGTTGGTGGACCGAGCACCAAGACCCAAGTGTTGACGGTTGGGATCAGCGTTACGAAGCTAGAAGGAACATGTGGGATGCCTTAATTAGATAGTGAACATGTTGTTGTACTTTCATTTATGTTAAACAGTTGTCGTTATGTAATTTGCAACGAATTGAACTTAATTAAACAAAATATTTACAAAACCACCAAAACAGTTGTTCAATACTTAAAGTACGTGACGAATAAATAGTACCTAAACGAAATGCGTACAAGGGAAATAAAAAAAATAAACAGGAAGTTCACAACCCCATCATCGCCCTCCAATCAGCTCGTAGCGCCTCAGCCATTGCTCTTGTATCACGCGATAGGCTCGGATACTCCTCCAGGGTCCTATTGATGACCTCCATAGACCGACCCATCCACTTCAATTAAAAAAACAACATATTAAATAAATCACAAGTTTTTTTAAAAAAAAGCAACATATTAAAAACAACATATTAAAAAAATCGAATTTTAAAAACAACATATTATAAACAACATATTAAAATAGCAACTTATTAAATTATACCAAAAAATACAACTACTTACGTAATCCGTGTTAGTTCTCTCTGGCAGTGTGCGACTCTCATGTGATGACGCAACTGGAGAAACACGTGGATGAGAAAATCGGTACAGCCACTGCATGTAACCAGGACTGACCGTAGGAGCACCACCACCAAGTCTGCTGAGGGCACAAACCACGACACTAAAAGACATACCAGGGAAAAACCGAGTCCACATCACAGATGTCATCTGTGGCGGAAAGTCAACCCGATACATCTTCAAGTTCGTCGGTCTCTTAGCCTTCTCAGGCCTGATAATGGCTGGTGGAATGCCCTGGACGTATCCAAGTTGTCGAACCACTCGATCAGGCATGTATGGCTCAATGATGCTACGATACTGGATGCAGCCAATGAAAAGAGTAGCAGGCACGCGTCGTGCTGGATCAACTCCGTACGGTAGCCAATTAACTTCATTGTCAGTCAAATGATCCAGCCTAGCCCGAAAAGCGAGAAGGCGCTCCATGCTCTTGTTAGGGCACCCCGATCCAACATCCCAGGCGGAAGCACGAGGAATAGAAAGCTCTCTGGTCAAGGTCCCCTGCTGAGGTCGGAAACACGGAAAGTACTCGTAGATCCACGCCTGCAGAAGCGTAAGGCAGCCAGCGATAGAATCAGCATCTCTTCGTGATGCTGTACCCAATTGCCGGTACATGTATGCTAGCACAGCAGAACCCCAGGAGTACTCACTAATCTGAACATCCTCAACAAACAGCTCGTTAAGGAAGGAAGAATGAGTACGGTTTCCACTCTTGTCCAAAAACAAACAACGGCCGAGTACTAACCACAGGTACGCCCTGTAATGGAAACTGAAGGGCCTATGCGCCTCCAAGGTCGACTCCACTATCCTCTCAGTCAGGACCCCACTACCCTGCCATACGGTTTTGGTACCGCACTTCTCATTCAGCTCTTCCTCAGTCATATCCAAGGTAACCGAGCACGCGTCCCGTAAAACGTCCGTGCTAGGAGTAGTGGAAACCATGGAACCGTCGACACGAAGCCCTAGAATATGATACACATCATGCAGCATGATCGTGATCTCCCCAAAAGGCATGTGAAACGTGTTCGTGTCTGGTTGCCATCTCTCAACAAAAGCAGAAATTAAGGGCCAGTCAAATCGCCGGAACATGATACCGGGTAAATGAGATAGACCAGTGCCATCAATCGGTTCCAGGTGCTCCGGCGGAAGACGAGCGCGCCAGTTACCCAATTTAGAACACAACTGTGTCCTGCTCAAACACCGCAGCACGTTTCGCTCCTGCCCACCCCATATGTAGGCAGACACGTGACCCCCAAAACTCGGAATAACGGTACCATCCTCAAGCCCACCTGGCATCGGCTCCTGCACCACCCATGACTCTGACGAGCTGGTAGAAGCTTGACCTGGTTCACTACTGCTAACATATCTCCCATGGTCACCCCTATACACAGTACGGTAATCCTGAGGGTCGTACTGTGCATCTCCAGCAGATTGACTTCCTCGATCTTCATCCTCATCCTCATCTGATGAAGGCACTCTAGTAGACGAATACATGGGGGCGCTCCCCTGTGACTGGTGCTCCCCCGACCAAGCACCAGCAGTCCCATACTGGTGCTCATGCTGAAATGGTGCATGTGAAGGTCCTGCACCACCTAACTCCCTCCTAACAGACGCATTCAAACGTCTTGATCTTGCATGACGAGGACCAGAACCCTCAATCTGCATTAAAAAAATAAGTACAGAATCATATTTCAATAATAATTCATAGTCAAAAAAATCAAATCAAAACTATAATAAATCAAATCAAATAAACAATAATAACAGCATTACAAATAATAACAATAATATTATTCTTACAATACTAATACACTACTAACAATAACAACACACTAACACACTACAAATAATTTTAACACGATAGCAGACCAAATCAAAACTATAATTAACCACAAAACTGTCAAAATTTAAACGCAACAACGACAACCCAATAAAAAAAACAATTACAATAACAATAACAACAATTTAAGTAAACAACCATAATACATAACAACAACAGCAGCAAAAACCAATACAAACTAAACCAAATTTACAAAACAATAACAATACATAGCAACAACAAACTTATTAAAATTAAATCAAGAATTATTGCTAAACTATAATTATTGTAAAACTAAATCAACAAAAATTACATATCAATAACTATTGCAAAACTAAATCAAGAAAAAAATTATTTTAAAGCCACAAATGAAGGACACAAATTACTTCAAAAAAAAATAAATAAAAAAAAATGAAGGACACAAATATTTTCAAATTAAAACATGCACCAAATCAACAAAATCGAGGACAAAAAAAAAATAAGAAGAACATAAATTAAAAAACAAAGGAAAAACAGAAAAAACAAAAAAAATGTGGAAAAACACAAAAACCAAAAAAAAAAAGGGAAAAACAGAAAAATAAAAACAGGGGAATAACAGGAAAAAAAAAAAAAAAATGGACTTCCGCCCAGAAAATCCGGAAGTTCCCCTGGACTTCCGGAATTTCTGGGCGGAAGTCCAGTTTCCAAAATATTTTTTTTTCAACATTCAAAATTTAAAACAAAAAAAAAAACTCACCGGCTCCCCGCCGCTAACGCCACCACCACGACCACCAAACGTCAGCCTGATTCTCCGTCGGTCTGCCATTGTCGGATTCAACGTTTGATTGCAAGATTTGCTTGCGTTTGAGTAGCCTTCTTGGTTTTTTTTTTTAAAAAAAAAAATTCTGATTTTTTTTTTTTTAAAAAAAAAATTCTGATTTTTTTTTTTTTTCAAATTTTCAGATTTTTTGGAAGGTTTTAGAGAGAGAAAGTGTCAAAGAGTGATTTTGTGAGATGGGAAATGTCTCATAAAGCCCTAACTTACTTTATCAAGTATTTATATACGGAGGGCAATTTAGGAAATTCATGTAAAAAATGTGAACGTCACCTAGTAAAATGTGAACGACGTTTAACAACACCCTTAAGAATTTGTACCCCCACCCCAATCAGTTTAGAAGGGGCTAATTAGCCCAACTAAATTAGTGGTACTTAGGCAAACAGTTGTCTTCAGGCCCAAATATATTTGGAAGTCAACATTGCATAGTTTATGTTGCTTAATGCTTATTATTAATTTATTATGTTGTCCATTTATAAAGCTAAGGTGGTACAAATTTAAAGGGCATCCCTATCTTTTAAAAAGTACTCCCTTCATTTTTAAATACTTGCTCTATTTCTACTTTTTATACTATTTATGTATTCTACTTTGACTAATGTTTGTGATTTATACCTAAGAAAAAAATAGTCTTGTGAGTACTTGCTGAAATCGTCTCAATGAATTGATTATTAATTTTCAATTGTTAGAATTTATACTTATTAATAATTAAAGATATAATTGATCAAAGATTTGCATCGACATACGTGCCCAGGAGAAATGGATCAAGTATTTAAAAAGCGAACAATTATATCCTTAAAAATGTTTGTTTACCTATATGCCCCTATTAATATGATGTTAACTGCATCTAAATTTTTTCTTGTGTAATTTAATAATTAACTCTTTTGAATAATGTTTGGACGATTGTACCCTCTAAAATGTTTATTTATTTATTTGCCCTCATTAACGTTAATTGTTTTTTTTTCAAAAAAAAAACTTAAAAATAGTGTGCGGACATTTATACCTCTAAAATATTTGTGTGCATATATATGTTGCCAAAATCTAAAAGAGCTTCCTAGAAATGGCTAGCTATTGCGCATATCACTCAAGTTAACCACCCTAGTATTATTAAGTCCTTTAAACATCAAGATGTATTTTTATACAATGTACATACTTATGGAGTATACTATATATATATAGCCAATATAGGAGAAATAAAGGTCTATTCTTATGTAATTAATTACTAGAATGTAGGCGCGGCATGTATTAATTTGCAAAGGAAAACAATATTAAAATTATCTTTGTTTTCTCAATTGAAATTTTCTAAAAAATATTTTAATGGCCGATTGGTAATTTTTTGCTTGATAGATATATTACAAATGTGCAGTGCAATAAATTTGGTTGCTATGGTAATATAATGTGGCAAGTGAGGTGGCACCCTGAAATGGAAGCATTTGGAGGAGAGTAAACCCTAGATGGCAGACAAGTTCAACAAATTGGATTTGATTTGGGTTAGATAATTATAAGCTTATTAAAAAGATCCACTTTAGCCCACATTAACATTTTTTTTTATGTTGGTTTTAATTGGGTTGATTTCAAAGCTTTAGACCATGTTTTACTTAAATCTGATCTCTTTACTTAGGAGTAGATGAGTAGTAGATATTTACCTTTATTATTAAATTTATTTTACTTATTTTATATTTTTGTAGTCTTATTTTTGTTGTATGTGTAATTCCAATTCATATTATGTTCCGTAGACATATTTCCGTTTACTAGAATCTAATATATATATATATATATATAAATAAAGTAGGCATTTTTTTAAGAGCATTCGGCGCGCCACATAAGCAAAGGTATATTTTCGACCAATTAAAAATTAGATTTTTATTTTATTTTGAAATTAAAAAGTTTGTTTGCCACCTAAACAAAAGTGACGAATGAGATTTAAGAATTTTGCCACGTAAGTAAAAACAACAAATATTGATTTATTAGGATTTATTTATTTAAAAAACTAAAAATTATCTTTTAAAATAATCATCTTTAGATATAGGATTTATATACCTACTATTATAAGATAAATTTTGATAGTGTTTATGAGAAGAAATAAAAATTATTCCTCAATTATAATTAAATTAAAATTTGTGATATTTACCATTATAAATTGATGTACCATATGACACCAACAAAATTTCGTATCAATACAAAACCAAACCAAGCAAGTTTTTTGTCATTAATTTTGGGTTAGTTTTATTAGGTCATCAACGGCTGGGTAATTCTTAGCCTAATTTTTAAAACCCATGTTTAAATGTATATTTGTGATTATTGCTTAAATTGTGTTTATTTGGGATACTTAATAATTATATGTTTATGAGGTTTTATTTTATTTAAAAAAAATATATCTAAAGATAGTATCCGCATGTGCTGCGTTATTATTGATATGACTTTTAAGAGTTGAAAATAAAGTGTGTGTGTGTGTATATATGTATATATGTGTGTGTGTGTGCGCGCGCGTGTTAACAAAATGATTTTATTTTTAATTGAATTAAACATTATTGCAAAAGTAACAAAATTGGAAGAAAAAAAAAAGTAAATAGTATTATCGAAAACTAAGATGATACAGAGCAGTATTGTTTAATATTATTTACCTAAGATACTTTCATTTCAAAAAAAATAAATAAAAAAATTAAAAATATATATATAATATAAAATACTACGTGTATATAAAAATGTATTAGATGGGTTTATATGGAGAATTATTATTATTATGAATTTTAATTGAAAGAAAGATATTTTGAATTATTATAAAATAATTTCCTTCAAGAATTTGCGTAAAAACGGAAAATAAAATCAGCGGAAAATTTTTTAATCAGGAGATTACATGTGTCATTCCTAGTTTCACTTTTAGTATATAGTTATTGATTGTCATAAATTTGTGGTATTACAAAAAGTAGCAAAAGAACTTTCCTACTCCGTATATAAGTACTTTGTATAACTCTACTACGAGTACCAATTTTTGACATATCATGAAGCACACCTAAGTACCTAATTGTCCTAAATTGAAAATGTTCATAGATAACTAATAATAGAAAAATAATTGTGTCGGAACAAGAAAATAATGAAGCTAATTAACAATTTAAAATAATATAGCTACTAAACTAATTGGCATGGGTAAGGATAAAATTGATGAACCACCAACCTAATTAATCAAGTGGATTATACAAGTCAAAAGCTTGCAAAATATAGAGTATGGTGTTTAAGAGAATAATACCAAAAAAGAAAGAATAGGTTAGTACTAAAATTAGTTGAAAATCACGTGTATAAATAATTTAATTCATTTTGTAGGACCCTAAAATTGATGCCTCTTTCTTAGCAGTTTCATCAACTTAGCATTTTTTGACATTTTTATGTGACCTAAACCTGGGCACGGGCCGGGTTGGCCCGCGTGCCGCCCGGCACGGCCCGCCGTTCGGCGCAGCCCGGCACGGCCCGAATTCAAGCACGGCACGGCACGAAGTTCAACTCCCGTGCCACGGACAGGGTTGAGAATTCCCAGGCACGGCCCGGCACGAGCACGGGCATGGCCCGCCGTGCTGGCCCGCAGGCACGGCCTGCGGGCCAACGGTAATGTTACCGTTTATTCTAGCTCCTTAATAAGCCAAAAAAACGGCTAAAAAACGGCTAGTTTTTTGCCAATTTGCTCCCCAAAAATTCTATAAATACTCACCTCCATTTCATTCCCAAATCACAAAATCACAATCTCTTCTTCTTATCTCTTATATTCTCTAAATCTCTAATAATCCTTATTTTCTTAAATTCTTTAATTATTCTCTTAAATTCTCTAATTATTTTCCTAATATCGGAAAAAATTAAAAAGTTCGTAATTGTAATTAGTGGAGCGTTGAAGCACGGTTGTAAGATCTAAACTAATCTTAAATTTATTATTGTTTTATTGTTATTATTAGAATAATCTTGTTTAATTATTATTGTTGTTAATTGTTATTGTTGTTGTTATAATTGTTGTTATTAATTATTATTATTGTTACAATTGTTGTTATTATTTATTTTTGTTGTTATTGTTATTGTTATAGTTGTTGTTATTAATTAATATTATTGATATTTTTATTGTTAAAATTGTTGTTATTAATTATTATTATTATAGTTAACCACTTTTTATTAAAAAATTAATTGTTAATTATGGCATCGAACAACCCATCATCTAGGTCTAGGGGGAAAGGCCGACTTATCCGTAGTAGTAGTTCTAGGGAACCACCAAATACAACGAGCCCCCAAATTACGAGTCAAACCAATGACCCCATTTACTTCCCCCCGGGCTATGAGCCATATAATACGTCGGGATTTCCAGCACCACCACTAAACCAATTTCCACTACCACCATACCAATTTTCACCTAATTATATCGGTGATCAACAAAACTATTGTTCTAGCCAAGGTAGCCAAGAAAGTACCCGAATTCCCTCCGGTTCTACCCCTTCTACTGCCACTCCCACTAGTCCCACTACTAACCATCACACACATCATGAATGGTTAACCGAAACTGAGATGCTACTTTTGAAAAACCGAAGGAGTGAGGTATGGCGTTATTTTGTCCTAAGTAAAGATGGTGAACAATGGGCAAAATGTAAAACATGTAATAGTGTATTCACGGCAGTTACCAAAAATGGGACGGGACACTTATCTAGACACATGAAAGCTTGTGCAAAACCAGCTAGTGATCCAACCCAGCCCAAAATTTCCCAATTCCATCCATACGGCTTTACATACAACTATGAGAGGGATAGGGATGAACTAGGAAAAATGATAATACACGCCGAACAACCTTTTCTTTTCTCAGAAAGTGACGCATTCAACACCTACATTAACAAAGCACTACAACCCCAACATAAAAGAATCTCTAGGAAAACCGTTCGTTCCGCCGCAATGAAAAATTTCCTAGAGTACAAAGTCCGGTTACAAGCCGAATTGAGTAACCTTAACTGTAGAGTATCTTTAACAGCCGATTCTTGGGATAGTGGTTATAAATATCACTATTTATGTGTGACTTGCCATTGGGTAGATGATCAATGGATGTTACAAAAAAGAATAATACATTTCAAAATGCTGGAATACCCACACACCGGCATTAACATTGCTCACCATTTAATGCAAGCAATAGACGAATACAACCTTCGAGCTAAAATGATGTCTATGACTTTTGATAATGCAACCTCTATGACATACACAGCTAATCTTATCAAACAAAACTTAACCGATGTACTATTAGACGGTGAAGCTCTTCATACTAGATGTGTTTGCCATGTACTTAACTTATGTGTACAGGATGGAGTTCGGGCAATTGGCCCATACTACAGCAGAATCAGAGATGCTATTATGTCTATTAATAGCTCTAACATGAGATATCAAGAATGGAAGAGTTTTCTAAAACAACAAAAGATAAGGGTAATAAAAATTAGAACCGATTGCCCAACTAGGTGGAATTCCACCTATGACATGTTAACAAAGGCAATTGAGTACAAGGGCCCGTTAACATTATTTTACAACCAAAAATTTCCACAAAATGCTTTGTATGATGATGATTGGAATAACTGTGAAAGATATATGCAATTTTACAGTTATTATATAACATGACGTATTGTTTTTCTACTGTTTACAATCCTTGTGCTCAAAACTTTCTTTCTAATGCATGCTTACTCGCCCAACTTTTCGCTGATCATCGCCATCAAAGTGATTATGATCAGTATCTTCCAGCAATGGAAAAAAAGTGGCGTAAATATTATAGTGAGATTCCTTTGATTTATATTTTTGCTTCCATATTAGATCCTAGGCAAAAGTATGAAAACACATTTATGTTAGTTGACATTTACTTTCAATGCATGTTTCTTGACGATGATGTAGAAAACTATAAGACTAATGTGAAGGATCAGTTTTTTGCTTTATATAGAGTCTATGAAGCCAAATATGGCACCGTTCCTCGCTCAGGGCCTTCCCAACCATCCAAAAACGTAAGTAAGAAGGCCAAACATTTATTTTCACAAGCTAATAACTTGATTTCAAGGTTTTCAGGTGATTCATCAATCAGGAGAACGCAAAGCGACGTCTCGGAGTTGCAGATGTACCTGAGTTACGACTTCACCAAAGGCATGGACGACGATGAGATAAACAGCCTCGACCTCCTTGCATGGTGGAAACAACAAAGCTCGAAGCATCCAACTTTGGCGGCAATGGCACGAGACATTCTTGCTATCCAAGTTTCCTCCGTCGCCTCCGAACGAGCTTTCAGCGCATCCGGAAGGGTTTTAGACGATAGAAGAACAAGTCTAAAACTCGAAACACTAGAAATGTGCGTGTGTTTCAAAGATTGGTTGGATGCGGAAAATCGCTCACAAGACCGTTCTTACGACCACAACGACAACGAAGAAGGAACCTCCGCTTCCGGTTCGGGTTCGGCTAGTTCCCAATCTATGCAACTAGTCGATGACCTTGAAGGCGAAGACGAAGACGAAGACGAAGACGAGCAAGAAGAAGGAGAAGAAGAATAGACAATTATTGTATATTGTACGATTTTAAAAATATCAATTTTATCATTTTCCAATTTTTGTTTAATACCATCATTGTATGATTTTTATCATTGTTATCATTGTACAATTTTCTCAACTCAAGTAATAATAATATAAAGTACGCATTATTCACATCCAAAGTCCAATTTGCCTTTTTTCCCCGTTTTGTTACAATTTGTAAATTCATATTAAAAAAAATAAAATTATACCAATTACTAATAAATCATAAACATTAAATTTTAAAGTAATAGTATAAAGTAAATATATAAATATAAATATTGAATATACAAATTATAAAACATAAATATTTAACTTATAATTATAAAATTCATAACTTAATAACTTATAACTTATAAGTTATAAACTTATAAGTTATAACCTTATAAAACTTATAATTATAATTTTATAACTTATATAAATTATAAACTTATTAATTTATAATGTTGTCATATATTAAAAAAAAAAAAAAAAAAAAAAAAAATTATTTGAAAACTGCACCAGCCCGCAGGCCAGCCCGCAGGCCGGCACATGGCCGGCACGGCACGAGGGCCGTGCCGTGCCGTGGGCTGGCCTGTGAAAATGGCCGGCACGGCACGACACGAAATCCTGGGCCCGCCGGCACGGCACGAACCAGCCCGTGGCCCGCGGCGGCACGGCCCGGCACGGTGCCCAGGATTAATGTGACCCCACAAAATGGAGTCAAACCAAATGACAAATTTGTACACGAATTTTTTGCTATTTTATTTTATTTTATTTGTTTTGGAGATTTTTGGATTGTGATGTCACATCTAAAACTATTTTTTGAGGTGAAAAGGGGGAGCTTACTTGGCTTCGATTTTGCCACTTGTGATGTACATTAGCATGACTACAAAAGAATCACTCACCCCTTCAAATATTTCTTTAGGATCAAATTAAATGATCTTAAATTCTCCATCCATTATAAAATATACTCGTATTTTACTTGATGTACAATTTTTATGTAATCCTTCGTATTTAATTATGGATATTTTTAATTATTATGTATTAAAAGTTAACACAGAGTATTGTAAACTATACATAATGATAAAGACGAGGTAAACAAAAATTCCAAGTGTTTGTTTTTCTTTTAAAACTATTGTTTTATTTGAAATTTATAGTTTTCAAATGTGACTATCAAGTAGAAGCGAAGGGGATAACGCTTGTAACAGTATTAAAAGATATTCAACTGATTCTTTTTTAGACCAATTGATTGATTAAGATTGTAATCCAGAACAATTTTGTATGATCCAAAATATCCTATTAATTGTCCAAATTTATTGGACCTAACTGATCATGGCATTTATTGGGTTCATAATAGTCCAAATGCATGAAAACTACTAGCTACTTGAGTGGTGTCATTTTTTTTTTTTTTTAAGTTTTTTTCTCCATTTGACAAGTCAAATTGGTTGATCAAGTGAATGTTGAATCAATTAATTTAATTATTGTGGTTCATAGTGTTTAAACAAGTTCTAGTTATGTTTCGACAAAAGCAAATGAAAAGATCGAAGAGAAAAAATTGTCTTATACATCTAATTATGTGAAATCAACAATTTCATCAGTAAAAAAAAAATCAATTCTCCTGAATTTCTTAAACAAGTTCAAATCTAGACATCTAATTTCGGATGATCTTATTAAACTACTCTGTATATATGAAAATTTCATACTAAATCATATCCGCACACAAACCTAGAAGCAACAAGGCAAGATTTGAACCTTATGTCTTCTAGATTATAGGCAACCACCTTGGTAGGAAATACGAGTAGCCGAGTAGGAATTAGCCCAATATGTTGTCAATTGTCATGAACCCACTTTTTGTGAATCATCAATTTTCTTATCCAAAGCATATTCTTACCTTCTTTTTTTTCTTTTCTTTATTCTTATTACCCAAAACAAATGAATAAACCGCACTAGAACCAACAAAGAAACTCTCAAAATTAAACAATTATATCCATCCTTTTAACTACAATCCAAATGCCTTAAAAACACTCATGAAAGATTACATTGGAATACACTTTGCTTAAGTTAGATAATTTTATCATTAAGTTTAACAAATATAGTTAATTGCTCCCCCCACCATGTTATGATCATTTAAGCAAGAAATTGATTATAATTTCACTACCAGAACCTCAATTATATTAGTGCTGTAAGCCTGTAATGATGATGAAACTGATTTCCATTTATAACTACTTAACCTAAAACCTCCCAGTGTATGACTCTAAAGAGTTCATTATATATCCGGTTGTACCTAGCTGTCTGGCTCCACTCTAGTGTATAATGAAAATTGCAGCTTTGGAGGAAGTGATTGCATCATTGCAACAAGGTTGTACTTTAATAATGTAATAAAATGCAAAAATTCAAAGAAGCCTTGGTCTTTATCCATATTGTTTATCAAAATAATGTACATTGAGGATTGATACAACAACAAAATTGAAAAAAAAAAAAAAAAAACTTCTATTCTTTTTCTCTTTTGTACAACAAAAAGAACTAGTATAAAAATTAAACCAACATTTGAAGTATCTCAATTCTCAAAAGGGTAAACTTTGTTGACCCATTAATAAATCCCAAATCAACTCACCTCAAATTATGTTTGTTCTTGCTAATTCTCTTGCAAAACTTTAGCCAAATTGGAAGCAACCCTATGAATCTTCTCATTATCATCTTGAATTAACCCAAAACAAATCTCCAAAACTCCTTGATTTTTTACTTGTTTCTTCACTCTATCACTACTACAACAAATCAAATTCAATGTCATCAATCCATATTGAATCCCCCTTAAACTCCCATTTTTCACATAATGTACCAAAATCTCTACAACTCCATCACATTTCACTATCTCTTCTCTCCCTTCTTTACACTTAGCGAGCAATCCCAGCACTTCGATTGCTCGCTCGAGTCCTGATTTTGCCATTCTGATCAAAATCGGGACCGCCCCGCAGTCGACTGTCCTGCGGCGGTTCTCGGGGAAGGAAGAGAGAGTAAAGAGCGCGGTGGCAGCTTCTTTCCTCTCTCTTCCTCTCCCCGTGTGGAGGAGGTGAACAAGGCACCTCACCGCACCGGGGTGAGCCCCGATGGTCGCTTTGTTCACTTCCACCACAGCGAGGCTGGTGAGCACCGTTGCCGCAACCGCAGCGGCGGTGCTCCCCAGCGCACTAACCACCCTCGCCACCGCCCCCTCCGCCACCAACCCTACCTTATTATCATCCGACTCCAAACTCAAATTCAACAACAGCAACAACGCCTTCTCCTGCAACCCCGGGTCATTATCCGAGTCAACACACCTCAACACAGCAGACACTGCGCCCGACTCAGTGAGCCGCGCTCGGAACCCCGGGTTAGCCTTCGACAACCCCGTCAACCTAACCAACGACTCAACCTTCTCCTCAACCGTCGAACCCCTCGAGTTAAGCGTCGAGATTAGAGAACCGAGTTGACTCAGTGAGTCAGACCCAGACCCCTCCGAGTCAGACCGAGTTGGGGTGAGTTGGGTGGGTGCGTAGTTGGAAATGAGGCTGCGAAGGGCGTGGTTAGGGATGAGGGAAGGTGGGTCAGGGAGGGGTAGTTTGGTAATTGGACAAGTACGGTGGCCGGAGTCAATCCATCTTTGAATGGAGCTCCGATCAAAGGTGTGACCCGAAGAGAGGATAACCGGGTCGGACATTATATCGAGAGAAATGGGGCATTTGAAATATTCTGGAAGTTCAGTTGCCATTTTTTCTTTGGTAATAAGAAGAGATAAGGAAGAAGAAGGTGATGAAGTGAAGGGGTTTTTTGGGGTTTTGGTTTTGGATTCTGACATTTGGTTTTTGGTTTTTTTTAGGAGAGAGAAAATGGTAAAAGAGAGAGAAAATGAAAGGAAGAAAGAAAGAAGATTATAGTCCACTACATTTTTATATAGTGGAAAATAAATTTAATTGCATGAAATGGAAAGGTGACACGTGATCTAGTAGGTGGGATTTTTTTTGAAAAATGATTAAAATGCCCTTGTGATTTGGTGTGAATTTTTGATGGTTGTGTTTTAGGGTGAGAGGTAGTTCGGGGTTTTGGTGACGGTGGTGGTATTATTTGTGAAGAAAATTATTAGTTGGTTGTTTATGTGAGGATTAGTTAGGATTAGTAAATTTTTGGATTTGACTGTAATTTAATTTTGTAAGAAAAACAAAATAATAGAATGATATACAAAAAAGAAATTGATTTTATTGGATAAGATTTAGTTATTATAGGATTATTTCCTAATGTATGTTATAATGTTTTATTAAATATTCGTATTACACTATTACGAACATAAACTACTTGTATTGCGAAGTAGATCATTCTGCCATGTTATTGAGGTTTTGGAAAAAATTCAAGCTTGTTCTTTGCTAATAATGAATTCGCTACATACCTTTCTCAATCACCTAAAGAAGTTCATTGAAAACGTAAGGGATTTTATATATTTGAGGATTTTCTAAAGGATTGATGCATCCATGTATACGTCGTAAAACCTCTAAAAAAGGTGGTTAAAATAAGCACATGTAGAATTTAGTGTAAGAGGAAGAAATAAAACTTTGATGCAGAGTAAGTCCATACGGTGTAATACCCTAAATTTTTTCTATTTTAAGTTTCAGGACGAAACTTGTTTCAATGAGGGTAGATTGTAATACCTGTATACTTTATTTTATAAATTATAAAATTAGAGTTGTTGTATATTTTAAAATTTTATTTTCTTATCTTATTTGATAAAATTCTAAAATTTAATTCTTATCTTGGTCAAAAAAATTTTATGATAAAGTATTTATATCCTTTAACCCTACATTATTATTTTATTAAAAAAAAGAGAGAGAGAGCGGAGCCGGTTATTTATTTATTTATTTTTCTATTCTATTGGCTTATATGCTAGTTTCATAAATCAGTAAACCCAAATTTGATTTTCTTTAATGTTTTTGGTTTATTCTATAATCTCCACCATCACATTGATCTATATGTTGATTGCAAGCCGTGAATTGTGAAGTTGCCGACCTACTTCATCCCTTTTGTATATCATAGTTTTATTGTGATTCGTTGAAAGGTAATCACACCAATCTTAATCTTTGGAATTGTTTAATTATAAATTATTGTTGGTATTGATTGTACGACGTAATATTGTGTGTAAATTTTTATGATTTGTTGTTTATATGATAAAGATTTATATATACTCGTATGTGATTAGTGTGATGTATCTTGTATTATATGATTTAAGTGTCGTATCGATTGATTGTGTAATTTATGCTAGGGTTTTTAATGTTATGGCTCTAGGGAGTATTATTATTTGAGTTTTTAGGGTTACTAATATTACATTGGGTTGAGATTTAATTATATTTGGGTATTTTATGATACAAGTAGGTCATGTTATATTATTTGGGAACCCGTGCAATTATTGAGATATTGTTTATGAATCTGTGAATGATTATTTGATAAAAGTATGAGATCAAATAGGTTGAGAATTATTATTTTGTTCTTAGTTTGAGGCTCGATGTTATAAACCTTAGTCCTTGGCATGTTGGTAAGGAGATGATAATTATCAGTTAAGAATGAGGTACAATCTTTATTTATATTTTTCTATGGTCCCCTACAGTGGGATTTGACCCGTATGTTGGTCATGGTTGAAGGTGTTTTTCTGTTTATTGAAAGTATTCAAGTTTTTATACTTGTTGGTTTGTCATTCGAATTACCTATGTCCAAGGCTATGTATAGAACAAAGAGCATGACACACTTATGGGATAGATGAGTTGATTGAGTAAAGGCTTGTATTACTATTCGAGGTTGGGTTTGACAAAAGTTATTTTTAGAGTACGAAGTTATTTTACCTTGAGGTATGTGATGTAGTTTTAAACTACATTGTTTAAGTGAGCTAGTAATGCTAATTATTCTATTATTCTTTGTATTCTGATATGTGGTGATTACTCAGCTTTTTGCTGACGTGTGTGTTGTTTATTTTGCTTTGCTACTTGTGTTTGTGGCCATGTCTGTTTCTTATGGTGACCCTGCGACGATCTATTTTGGAATTTATCCTTAATGGTGATCAGACAATATTTTTAAACAGGTTGATCAAGTGACCATAGCTAAAGGAGCTCAAGTGTTTCGTTTAGTTTGTTATAACAAGTTTCTATAGTTGTATAAATAGCTCACTTAGATTATTAAGTTGTAATATTGGAATTTTGTAAGCCTTAGCACTTGACAAGTTGTTGAGTGTGGTGGTGATGTGATACCTTCGGTTTAGGTGTATGCTTCCGCAATTTTATTTAAAGGTTATTTATTTTTCATTTAATTTTATTATTATTTTTAATTAGTAAATCGGGGGTGTTACAGTCGGGTTATGTTACTTTTTAAAAGTAAACGAAAGGAAATTGATTAAGATTTTGTACGAAATTATGAAGCAAAACATATTAAACGAATGAGTTTGTCAGCTAAAGATAACAATTAAACAATATAATGAACTTGAAATTATTGATATACCAACCAACAATTGCAAAGCATATCATAGTTTAAAATTTTAAATGATTAAAGAAAATGTGGAACACAAATGAATATAAATTGCTCTGATATCATGATAAACTGGTTATATTAATGAGAGGACTTCAAAGCGAAAGAATAACACACCATAATACAACCCTTCAGTGCAGACTTTTGTCAATGGCTTAGAAGAACTGACTAACTTTTATGATTTTGTGAAACTAATATCCAACAAATCTCTTAACCTATATGTTTAGAGAACTATATGTCCCAATATATAATGCATGTTTACGATGAAAAGAATATAATACTATATAAACAGATGCAAATCTTAAAATTTACAAAAGAATCTAAAGTAGATTGCTAACATGGAGTTTGTTTTAACCCTAAATACTTCAAATAACTATTATATACCTACGCTGCGTACATAAAGTCATTTAAAAGCTCGAATAGTATGTATCATATGGGCTTAGGATTCATTTTATTATTTACCCGTTTTTCACATAATTTAATCTTATTGATTTTTTATATGATTTTTTGAACTTTGCCTAAGTTTTTACAACTATTCTAAACTTATTAACATTATAGTTTAGTTGTATATTGGACTCAACTAGTCCTTATTAGTTATTAGAATTTATGATTCCTTAACTAATTTGAACTTATTAACCTTTATTTAAAACTATTTAGGTAAATGTTATACATAATCCTTAGGTCTACATATAAGGAGCTAAAAATGGAAAAAAAAATAATAATAACATTAATTACACTTCTTTACGCATGATTTTGTCATGCATTGCTAAATTAATATCAAATAAGGAAAATTATTTAATGTTTATTCTTATCCCTAAAGACTATATATAACATTACCCAATTATTTATCCTAAAATAAGGGATAAATAATTGAACTAAATAGGGAGCCCAAGAGACCAAGAGTTTGTCAATTTATGCCTTAACCTTCCGTTATTTTTCTACCAGTAACACTTTTAATTCAAAACAGGTTAGGGATTTGGTAGTTGATTCAATGACGAAGGTCTTGTGTCCCCAACAAGGGATAGATTCTGCTGGTCATACTGACGCACTATTGAGAGAGCTAGATGTACCAAGTATGAACGACAGACAAGTTGTTGTTTTGACCAGGCCCTTTTTTGCAGACAAGGTCCGAAGAGCAATGTTTAGTTTAAATGGGGATAAAAGCCTAGGTCCGGATGGTTTCACGGCTTCCTTTTTCCAGAAACATTGGGATACAGTGGGAAATTATGTTGTTCTTGCGGCGTAGAGTTTCTTCAGCACGGGGTTTATACTCAAGGAATGGAACCATTCAATTCTGGTGATGATACCAAAGGTAGAGATTCCAGAGGTGAAAACTAATCTTAGGCCGATTAGTCTCTGTAATACTGTCTACAAATGTGTCTCCAAATGTTTAGTCAACTGCTTGAAGAAAGCTTTACCGAAGCTCATTTCACAGTCTCAACATACTTTTAATATAGGAAGACAAATGATTGGTAACATTCTTTTGAGCCATGAGGTGATGGATAAAATAAATAGCAAGGTGTCGAGAGCGGATTATTTGGCTGCAGTGAAGATTGACATGAGTAAGGCTTATGATAGGGTAAATTGGGTTTTTCTAGAAAGGGTTCTACAGCACTACAGATTCCCAGGGACATGGATTCAGATGATCAGACAGTGCATCTCGACGGTTTCTTACAAAGTTCTCCTCAACAGGGAGACAAGTGATTAGTTCCGACCTTCCTGTGGTTTACGCCAAGGAGATCCTTTGTCACCCTATTTGTTTTTATTTTGTATGGATGTCTTCTCTAGGATGCTTCAGCAAGGATGTGAAATGAGACTCTTCAATGATATCAAATTAGGAAAACGGGGCCCTTCCTTCTCACATTTGTTTTTTGCGGATGACGCACTCTTATTTTTTAAAGCATCGGATCGAAGTTGCATGGCCATTTCTGGCATACTCAACAGGTTTTGCATGGTCTTGGGTCAGCAGCTGAACCTTGGAAAGTCACATTTCAAGGTCAGTCTCAATACCCCAGTTCAGATTCAAAATGGATTTAGATCAAGATTGGAGATGGATCAGGTTAATCAATTGGTGTCCATTTGGGGGTGCCTATTGATTTAATGGGGTGTAAAGGGGCGTCCTTTCAGTTCATCATTGATAACATTCGGAAAGAGTTTCTGAGTAGAATGCGGTTCCTCTCTCCCAACCTCAAAAGATCATTTTGATCAATTCTGTTCTCATCGCTATTCCATCCCATATGCTAAGTTGTTTTGAGATGCCTGCTGGTATTTCAAACAAAGTTGACTCTCTTCTAGCAGGGTTCCTTTGGGCAAACAAAGAACAGCGAGGGATGCACTGGGTATGCAAAGATAAAGTCAACCTTCCAAAAGGAATGGGGGTTTAGGGGGTCCGAAGCCTGGGTTGCTTCAATGAGGCTTTACTTATGAAGCATGCGTGGAGATTATATCAAAATCCACAATTATTACTGGCTAAGGTATGTTAAGCAAGGTTTCATTCTCCGCTCTTAGGAGGAACTCAGGTAAGAATGACAAATAGGAATTTCTCTCGGGGAATGCGAGGTCCCGCTAGAGCCGGGAATAACCTTGTTGGGGGTTGTGGTTGGAAGGTGGGGAATGGAAAGTCCATATTGGCAGGTAAGGACAGGTGGACGAAAGGGGAGGTACCGGTTTTTAATTCCAACATCACGCTCCGTCAGGCAAAAACTTGGAGGGTGAGTCATTTTTTGGACCCTGAAGCTCATGGTTGGAACCAGGCACGACTAGACGTTGCTTTCGAGCCTAAGGATGTGTCGGTAATTGCAAGCTTGGAATTACCGGTTCACGATGAGGAAGACTACATGTTCTGGAATTTTCATAAGTCGGGAAGATTCACAGTAAAGACGGGGTATGCCTTCCTTAAACGTTCTTCCGTGGACTCGAGGGCTGTGGTACGAGAGGATATTTTAAGTCCCTTTGCTCCCTCCCCATTCTGCCAAAGTGGAAACTTTTTATATGGAAACTTCTCTGGATGGAATTGCTACTAAAGCTAATTTGGGGAGAAGGGGACTTGAGATTTCTGTGGGATGCGACCTTTGTGGATCGCAGGAGGAGGATTTACACATTTGTTCAGGTTTTGCACAACTGCTCAGGATGTTTGGAGGGGTGGTATTTTACATATCCACTCAGAAGCTAACGCAGACCAGTCTTTTCATGATTAGATTATGTATTATATCTGCCTATTTTTAGGCCAGGATGGTCACAATGGTCATAAGACTACTTTTTTCATCGCAACCTTGTGAGGTTTGTGGATAGCAAGGAATAACAGGGGTTTCAGATCCTCAACTCCGTCTGGCCTGTCAACGCCGGCGCTAATTTATGAGGGGGTTTGCGCCAGCAGGGTTTGTTCTACAAGAAACTTGAGGATAGCTTGAGATCTTTACACCAACAAGAAATGGTTGCAAACTACCCGCCAGGGTTTATGCGAGTTGTCCTTTGTGATAGTGGGATGGGTGTGTTGCCTACAGTGATTCTGGTCGATGGTTCTTAGCATAAGCAGACTCATAGATCAAGGATGGGCTGGTGCATGGAGAATGGTGTTCAAGGGGATCAAGGGCTACTACTGGGGGGAGCTAGCAACGGTTTGGCTCAATAAGCTCTACATGCGGAGATGAACGCCTGTCTACAAGGTCTCTAATGGGCTGCGACAAGGTCCTTGCCAGCAGTAACTATATACACGGACTCTTCGTCTATGATCCTACTACTGCAGGATACACAGGTGAGTGATATTGGTCTTCGTTGGACAGCGGATCGAATTCGACAGTTGAGCACAGGTTTTGATTGGTGTTGTGTCCATAAGGTTCAATGGGACATGGTACAGAAAGCTCATGACCTAGCTACTATAGCCAGTAGTAGTCCTTCGTCTTTTAATAATTATATGTAATCTATTTAAGATTATGTCAAAAAAAAAAAAAAAAAAAAACTTTTAATTCACAAAACTAAGTAAGGAGTACCGAGTATTATTTATGCTGAACAGCTGAAGTATAAGTATAACCCTCTATTTAGCGCGTGAATGTGTAGATAAAATGGAGACGTTGGTGGGATAAGAATATTTTGACTTTAATGCCCCTCTAGTATTTCCAGAGTCATAAATAAGCCGGTACAAAAAAGTCAATACATTTTGCTAAAGTCAACTGTCTAAAAATAACGTCAACATTTGTGAGCTAGTCAAATAAATTATTAATTATTATTTGAAATTCCGTAAACAATATATTATACAGTAGTATTTCCCAACCCTTTTTTACATGTGAATACCTTCATAACTTTAACCATATACTGTATCCATTCTTACAGCAAAAACTACTCCCTATAATATTAGAGCATTTCTTAATAGACATCCTAGTGGCTGTAATCCTTGGTTCTCTTGAGGATATTGCAAAAGTATCTGATACAATAGATTCTAATAGAGCTCAAACACTTACAAATCTTCTGATGTCCTTTGATTTTGTGTTCGTGGCACACTTGATGGTTAGTATATTTGCGATAACAAATGCTTTGAATGTGGCCTTACAAAAGCACGATCAAGACATTGTGAATGCAATGGCCATGGTTAATGTAACCAAGACTAATTTGCAAAAAATGAGAGATGAAGAATGGGATTCTCATATGGAAAAGGTAATTTCTTTTATTGGTGACTATGACATTGCAGTTCCAGATATGGAGGCTAAATATGTTGTTCCCGGGAGGAGGTTGTTTAGAGGTAAATGCCCACAAGTGTCCAATCTACATCATTTTCGAGTTGAAGTTTTTTTTGGTGTCATTGATCTTCAATTGCAAGAACTTGAAAATCGATTTCCCGAAATAACTAAAGAACTACTTGTGTGTATGTCTTGTTTGAGTCCTGTGGATCGTTTTTCTAAGTTTGATAAGGAAAAATTGATTAAGCTTGCAAAATTCTATCCTAATGAATTTCCAAGTTCAGAATTGATAGTCTTTGGTCATACACTTGATAGTTACATTTGTTCTGTTAGAGGAGATGAAAGGTTTTGGAATTTGAAGGGTCTTAGTGATCTTTCAATCAAATTGGTTGAAACGGGATTGTCTGAAACTCATGATAGGGTCTATTTACTTTTGAAATTGGTGTTGCTTCTTCCTGTCGCAACGGCAAGTGTGGAAAGAGTATTTTCTGGCATGAAGCAAGTGAAAGACAAACTACGAAATAGCATGGGAGATCAAATGTTGAATGATTGTTTAATTACTTATTTGGAGAATGATTTGTTTTTGAATGTTAGCATGGAAGATATCATGAATCGATATCAAAACATGAAAACTCGTCGAGAACTATTTTAATAAGTTTGCATTACTATTTAGTTGTCTTTTGTAGTATTATATGAACATTTGGTTGTATTTTGTACTGTTTGAATATTTGGATGTATTTTTTAGTACTATTATTTGGTTGTTTGGTAAAAAAATTTTTTTAACATATTTGATTATCGATTGTGACTCACCAGTCGGAAAATCCTGGGTCCGCCACTGCCTAGTAGTATGAAATGTTCAAACTGAAATCACATAGAAGCTCAGATTAACCTGATTACCCGACCCTGGCCTCGGCCTCGGCCTCAGCGACCGTCAATCATGGAAGTGATTGAGAGTTCATTTACCGAATATGCACCAGCACTAGATGATGATGGATCTGCATCTTGTTGACGCCCTTTGTGGATAAATGCAGGTTGATTAGGAAAAGGAATTTTGACTTTGTTGCTCAACATAAAAACTACTGCTGACATTGTTGGTCTATCATCTGCACATTCTTGCACACATAATAGTCCAGTTTGTATGCATATTAAGAATTCCTCATTATCTGCATCTTTCAAACATGGATCAACAATTTCTGAGGATTTTCCTTCTTTCCAAAGCTCCCAAACCTGCACAATTTTGCATAAATCCAATCTTAGAAATACAGCATCATATGCACTTTAGCATAGAAGTTTATCTCTAAAGTTTGCCTTTAGAGAATGATTAAAGTTACTTACATGACCAACTAAATTTATAGAAGGATTGTCATGATAAAGACCCGAGTTTTTTCTACCAGTAATAATTTCCAGTAACAAGACTCCAAAGCTAAAGACATCAGACTTTACAGACATCAGTCCCTCCAGTGCATACTCTGGTGCCATATATCCACTGCGAAAGTAGAAAAGCCATAAACAAGACTAGTCAGATGTCCTGCCTTACAATATCTTTAAAATTTATGAGCAATATGTTTGCATTCATGTAATGTACTTACTAGGTTCCGACCACCCTGGTAGTGTTTACTTGCACTTGCTCATTTCCAAAAATTCTAGCCATTCCAAAATCTGAGATTTTGGGAACCATATCCTTATCCAGCAAGACATTGCTTGCTTTCATGTCCCTGTGGATGATCCTTAGTCGCGAGTCTTGGTGAAGATATAACATCCCTCTAGCGATCCCCATTATGATGTCAAAGCGTTTATTCCAATCCAAAGACAACTTATTCTCCTCCTCTTCAATGAAATTGATTTATAAACAGATTGTGTTAAGAATTTAAAATCTTTAGGAACATGACCTTAAATCTTTTGTACTGAAAATTATACGGGACAGGTAAAGTAAAACTAATACAGAGTTGTAGTTTTTAGAAACCGACTTACTGAAAATGAAATAGTCCAAGCTTTTGTTTGGCATGAATTCATAGATCAACATCTTCTCGTCTCCTCTAATGCAACACCCTAACATCTTCACAAGGTTCCTGTGCTGAAGTTTAGCAATCAGCCTAACTTCATTCTTAAATTCTTGTATACCTTGCCCTGAATTCGGAGCCAGTTTTTTTACAGCAATTTCTTGCCCATTTTCCATTCGACCCTATTAGCAGGGTACAGATATCTCAGCAATCATACATACGAATCCTAATGTAAGCTGTGTGGAAAAAAAAAAAAAAAAAAAAAAAAATTCAACATTGGAGCAATCCTGTAACAGGAAAAAATAGTACCTTGTACACTGATCCGAAACCACCTTCTCCAAGCTTATTAGCCAAACTGAAATTGTCTGTAGCTGCAGCTATTTCGCTACGAGTAAAGAAGGGTAATTCTGAACTGGCATCACTTTCTTTAGCATCTTTCGTCCAAAGAGACCTTTCAGCTTCCTCTTGCCGTTCTATATATCATCAATTAGATATGTTTTCAAGCAATGACCACTTGATATTTTGTTTATTGAAAGTATTCAAAAATTTTGGCATAACCTATTAAAAGATAAGCATGTATCTAAAGCGTATAGATAATTTAATTCTTATGTTAGAAATTTTGTTGTCACATTGCCTCAATCTCATAATTAAAGGTATGACATGATTTTGCAATACAACCTATATAATAGTTGTGTAATAAATCACTTTTCTTCCTTATCAGTTATAAAGGAATATTAGAAATCAATTATAAAAATAAAACATTGTACCCTTAAGCTTACTATCATAGATGTTATAGTTACAAAAAGTCCATATTAAACTTATTACTGCAAAGTAAAGCACAAAATGAGATAATCAGTAGAAGTACCTTTTTTAATCTTCTGATGTACCCAATAGACCACGAAAAGGATCAATAATAAAAATGTTAGCACCACAAGCCCTATGAGAAGTGCTTCCAGTTTCTTATTTGCAAAAAGGCCTTTTGACCTCCGGTATTTTGCTGCAAAGAACAAACATGTTATTTATAAATACTGCTTAAGCATTGCACAAGGAAGATAATACTTTTCTTACCGTCGGTACTAAGAACTTTAAGAACAACAAATTTGTAGTGGTATTCATGACTAAAACTTTACTACAAAAGTATATCATAAATTTCCTGTTTTCTAAATGGTATTCAATAGCAAAGTACAGAAATTAATCTTATCATGTGGGCAAAGAGATTGGAACTGACTTGGCATCTCGCCAACTGGGGCAAGGAAAGTGGGAGTTTGAGCAGAGGTGCCAACAGATCATTTGGATTGAGATTTTTTTTTTTTTCAGGGTCAGTAAAGTTGGAGTTATTTTCCAGATTTTCGATGATATAATATTTGGTTTGATTTCAGGGCAGTTCATCGATGACTACACTGAATAATCAAATTTAGTTCATGTGCCGATCCCACTTATCGGATTAAGGCTTTGATTATTTGATTGATTGATTGATTTCAGAGCAGTTCATGATATTCAGGCCTGTAGACTATAATCAGCTAATAATATTCGACAGGGTCAATTCTAATCTTGCTCAAATGATTCGAATAGGATAACCAAGTATGAGTTAGTTTTACAAGATCTATGGTTGAGTTATCGGCAAAAATTGAGTTAATAAGTAAACTAGTTCTTTGCCTTTGGATTAAAATAAAGTACTCCATAATTATTTAGCCTAGTAGGTGTATTTAATTAAAGTTACAAAGGTCACACGGATATGTTTTCAAGCAAACCATTCCTTTTGCCATAGTACTAGAAACTTGGTTCTAGTACAACCACAAATCATTGACATGAATATCAAATAATAGATAAACACAAATTAAATGAAGTCATACCTAGCTCAACTGCATCGGCCCGGAAGTATACATCTTGGCCCCCAATAGGATACATTCTGGTATCCATCAACTGGCCGTACAGTGAAATGCAGCCACTGCCTCCACCGCTGTCGTCTGCACTAGTATATCCAACGCAAGAGCAGTTCTTCAAGCACTCTTGTTCACATTGTTTCAATGTCGAGCTCTTGTTCACTACAGCTTTCGATGTATCTGGCAACTTAACACTTGCTAACTTCAAGAATCCTTCTCCGTTTCTGCACATTGACCTGTTTTCTTCTCTTACACAACCTTCTGAACCGTCTCTCAGATACCAATCTCGCGGTGATTTAGGCTTATACCTGTTGGTAGACAAGTATTTATGGATGCTTGTAATCAGCTAAAGAATCAGCACATAACGTCAAAGAATTAAGGTTATCCACAAGTTTTTCAGAGGTGCTAGTACTATTCAAAAGAACAAATAATAGTGTGTTTAATGAAATACTCCGTAGATAAACATAAATAATATATGAATTCATTAGCAAGAAAGGAAAAAAGTACCCAGGATAACAGGTGCATTGAAATTGATTGCCACCATTGGGGTTGCAGTTACCAAAAGGACCACACTCCCCATACTGATCACAAAGCTCCTTTGGTGCTGACCAGAACTTGATCCAACGTTTCGTATTTTCATGCCATGTCTGTCTCTGGACTGTTCTTGTAAGACCATCCACCGAGAAGATTGTGATGATAGAATCGCTAAGAACGTTGTAGGTTACGGAAACCTCATTTGCATTGCTGACAAAACTATAGTTGAAGATATAAGCATGAGTCATATCTGGAACTCCACTCCATTTCTGTCCTACCCATGGACCTGTTCGCCATACTGGGTCCGAACCATGGTACAAGAAGAATTGAGGAGATCCTTTCGGGTCAACTTGAAAGGTGTATTTTCCAGAACTTGGATCATCTTTTGATTTCCAAGAGGTTAAATATCGGTTTAAACCAGTTCTTTTATCTAACCCAAGCGTCATTCCTGGCAGAAAAGTGTCTGTTATATGATCAAAACTTTGCCACAGCAGAGTTTTGCCATTATCAGCAGTCAAGACTAAATTTCCAGAATCTAGCAGTTGACATGAGGTGCTATTAGTTTTGTTTAGGGAGACGGGAACCGAAATATTTGTGGACCATGCATCAGTTTTCCCGGAGGTAAGTGTAAGATGCCCGCCTTCAATGATCGAAAAGGTTCCATTGGAACCATAGATGGGTCTATCTCTATTTGCAACCCAAACAGCAGTAAGCACAGAAACCTTTGTGAACCAGATTCCGACGTACCTTCGAGTGGTATTTCCGGGGCTGAAAAATCCTAAGGTAAACTTTCCGGCTTTAGATGTCAGTAAATCACCTGCTCTGAGGGGACTGCTAGGAGTTATAGTGTCAGTAGAAGCACATAACTGCAGCGAAAGAGCCACAAGAAGCGCTCTCAAAAGCATGTTGAATTGTAACAAAGAAGGTGCACTGTCAACCTTGTTGAGCAGATGTGAATGTGTTTCAAATAAAAACCACTAATTCTTCTGGTTGCAGCATTTATATGCTCAATGATTTAGTTGGTATGTCAACTTGATGCCTGTGATGAAGACCTATTGGTACAGTATGTGTTGGCATTTATATACTGGCTTCTGATATAAAATTTCTTTCGAGGCAAGCTCAACTGCATTTGAATAGACATCTGCTAGGTAATCTACAAGCTTAGGACTCTAAATTTATTTCAAGTAGACTAAGTCAAAGCAAAGACACTGTGACGCAAAACGGGCTACACAAGCATGTAGAATAGAACATGATATCAACCTGATATAATCCAATACTATCCAAGTTATTCGGATCTTTAAGATGTTACTCCGCATCATGCGAAATACTTCCTCCCGCTAGAACCAACCAATCCGATATTTCACTTGTCAATATTTATCCAACACTGAATGACCCAATCCAATAATGACTTAAGTGTTGTACATATATTTACAAAGCATTCAGGTCACTTGCATGCTGGAGTGAACGGCAGAATGAAAGCAATTGCATCATTTGCATGATTAAGATTAGAAGTTATAAATAATCCAAATATTAAGATCAGGAGAAAACCAGAAATATAAGCAACAGTTAGTTGAAGTTATTAATGATCGAAGATCCACATTGAAGGTCAAAATAAGTCAAACTTTCAGAAAAACAGAATGGGTATGTCATCAAAAATCGCGGACGATAGAATTGGTGGATATACACTCGCTTTTCATGACCTTTGCATTCATTATTACACCTGACCCACTCTAGAATTGAGTGATGTAGAGGATTTAATTTTGATGGGATTCATGAATGATGGAGTTTTAGAACCCAAAAAGACTAACTAACCAATCACGGTAAAACATGAAAATATTGACGATAGATCCGTGAAGTGCCAGTTTGTAACTGCTCCGATGATCAGGTCTTTAGTTCTTAACTCTAGCAACTCATCAAAAGAATACCACACTTCCTAATAAGGCTCGAACCTGAGGTCTCCTATCACTGAGAATCTGAGATACAAGAAAGCAGCTTAGGATAAAACTTGGCAATAGTATAAGCACTTAGTGACTGATTCTGTAAGTGTTAATAATAGAGCCAATTGGTCCAAAAAAGTGAAACAAGCAGAATCCAAATCCACCGGCCTATTCATGTTGCAATATTTTAAAATGCAAAAAGTAAAACTTATATGCTACTATTAATTTATGCCTCAGAACCTTGCCTCACAAACTAAGCTCCCAATTAACACTTTCTATTTCTATCCCCAATAAAATTTTAGCAGTTATGAATCGGAAATCTTCTGAAATGATGTCTAGGGTAGAGAAATCCAAACTTGAGATTGTAAATCTCCAAGTTGAGATAGAAGAAGATGAAGAAGAAGTTGGATACTTGGAAGAAGATGCTTTAGCATATCCATCCCACATCACTAGTCAAATACGTCTGAAGGCGATGCATCCTTCAGAGAAGATGCATAGGGAGGTGATTTTAAGGCGTATCCGTCACCATAAAAGAATGAAGAAGATTAACAGCACAGTAGAATCGCTCTTTAACTCCTCGTTTTCTACTTCTGCCTTCAGAAACTTAAAGGACTGTGATGAATTACCGCAGGGATGGATTGATGATACCTTCAATAGCCCATAGTGTTTTTCTTTTTTCTTTTTTCATCAGGTATGCTGAGGTTTGGGCTGAGCCCTTCCTATCCCAAATACACAAACACCACCAATTTGATAACTAGTAAATCCCACAAAACCTCCTCACCTCCCTGCCCCAGATGAGAGTTGATCCCTGGCAAACCCTAGTACTGTAAGGTTGCTTTAAACCAAGTTTACCTTTAAGCTTCTAGTATTATGTATCTATGTAATTTGTATATATATATATATATATTCAGAACGAAGGCAATGACTAGGATCATTCCTAGGTGTCAGGTCATGTTTGGAAAAAGATGATGCACTCACATTCATACTCTTACCATTTCGATTTATTGCCCTCTCAGTTTAACTTGCACCCCTAATTTAAGGGGTATCAATTAAGTAATTAACCCCCCTAACTTAGGGGTATCAATTAGCCATCCATACTTCCAAATCTAACCAAAGAATACACATTTTGCAACCCACAAGCAAGAATCAATATAGTGAAAGAAAAAAAAAATCCTTATAAACATGCTGAATAAGTGAATAGCATTTAGAAAAGTATACAAAATTACGATTAACTGTCATATGATCAGCATTCTGACTGGACTGAAACTTCTACTATTAGCTGCAAGCTAGCAAGTAAGCTTGATGCACACATGACTTTTGTCCTGTTGAATTCATGTTGTTATGACTTCCAATGCCCCAGAGTTTTGCTAGTGGGCTCTGGAACTCTTTTTGTCCAAGAGAACTAACCAAGAAGGCAAGAATAGATATCAAACACACTTCAAATTCCAATATGATGTTGCTCGCACTGAGATCTTCAGAAAAGATTCCAGATCTTTAGGGAGGTTTGATAATTCCCTTGTAACCTCTTCCATGACTATATGACACTTCAAGTGTGGGCATTACAGGAAGATATGAAATGACTAGATCAGTTTTGTCACTTTCATCTGAAAGAAAACATCCTGTATTTGACATCTATTTTTCACCCTGATTATTAGAGGATCCACCAACCAACGAGCCCAAAATCAGTATCACATACGCTGTAGAAAGGTAGACTGCAAGGGTCACCCTTGGCACACTTTAAAGCAATTTTTATGACAGCCAATAATAAAACAGAGTCTATTCCTTATTTTCTTCACGCCGGAAAGATTCAGGGTTCAGATTCCTTCCTGTAATGTCAGTATACCCACTTGTTCTATAACAAAAATACTGCAACGGACAAATTATATATAATTGCAAAAGGAAATACAAATGCGACACTATGAGCTATATGGGAAAAGTACATAAACTTACAAACTAACATTTTGTTCAGAGGAGTGGATTAGAAAGAAGAGGTGAGGAGAGGGAAGTAAGGGTTTATTTTCCATCAATAAGATGATGGGGAAGCAAAGGGAAAGAAGTGTGAGGGGTTTATTTTCCTTCCCTCTATAATGAACTATATTTCTTTCCAAAGTTGCAGAATTCAAGGAAAAATCTTTCCTTCCCTTCCCTTCTCTCCCCTGTTTCTGTCTTCTTCCTATTCTCCCTAAAATTATCATCCAAACACATTGTAAATGCAAAAGACAATGGACCTAATTCTAAAAGCAGGACTAGCCTAAACTAATAGCACTGACAAATAGCTTATTGTAAGGGAAAATTCTGAAGACAATTGAGCAAACTTAATTCTTAACAAGGAAGACGATAGGAAGAACTGCAAACAAAAGTAAATACTAATCACTAATGGCAAATGTTACCTGTTTCTGCCTGGAAATTTACTGAACAAGTATCGTGCTAAATCTCAACCACTGTCGCAGCAGATTCTCGCCTCCTGCAAATCCAAGGTCTACACCACAGCATTGATAAAACCTCTCTCCTATCTCCATTCCTGTTATTTCATTCAACAATGCTCAAGAATTGAACCAATTTTTCAGACTCGGGCCAGCTAGATTCCCCACCAGCAACGTCAGCCTGATCACAATCCGGTATACACAATGTCTATTTACTACTCCATAAATGACTACTGGGAAACGGAACTTGAATGGCATATATCATATCATAGTCTCATAGATTCATAGGTCCATGACATACACAAGATCCAAAAGGAAGTGCCAGTGCACTCAGTTTGCATTTCATCTACCACTCAGTTATGGGAAACAATCCATAAGTTTACACACAACTGCTGCAATAAAAGGCCCATAGAAGCTCAACTAACAAACGTCACAAAATGAACAATGTACACAATTACTAGAAGGAATTGAAGCTAAATAACAGATGTGATAATTCAGACAACTTTTATTCACTAGCAAAAGAGGAAGTTGCAAGTACAGAAAATACCACAAATTTTAAAAAGAATCAGGAATCTAATAAACAATGAATTCCCTGATTCTTAGCAGAGATATTCCCTAAAATATATAAGACGTATTGGCACTATTCTTATGCTGTTCATTTTATTTTATTTTTTGGCAATCCAGGACCATACTCTTGCATTCGAAACGACGGAATGGATCACATCTTAGAAGGCTTAGGGAATATATCAGGAGTGAATTTCTGGGCAGCACTAATACTACCCTTAATCTTCATTGCACCCCTCATAAAAGCAATTTGAGGGTTCATTTTCCCTGTTGCAATCTTAATGAAATCTTCATCCTTGAAAGAAAATGTTGCATCTGGCTTTCCTCCTTCATAAGCACCTGAATTTCATAAAACCCAACAAAGTTTTTACATAATTTGATGAAATTAACAATCAAAATTCAAAGATTTTAGTACCCAAATAAATAACAAAGTTTGTTCAGGAAACCCTAACCTTTCTTAACCTCTCCTTTCTTAAGATCAACAGTATAAATCACCTCATTAAAACCCAATTTCTGCCAATTAAGGAAACCCCACATCAATAAAACTAATCACAATTCAGCAAATTCAATAAACTTAGGCAAAACACAAGACATTATCATAAAATCACAAAATTAAATGACAAAAAATAAATGAAAATAATTAATTTACCTTGGGGGCGATGTGGAGCTGATAAACGAGGCCAATTTTCTTGGTGATCTCTTTCCCAGCATCAGTGGTGAGGTGGGTTTTCATCTGTTCCAAGAAAGCGTCGGACTTTAGCTCCTGATCAGAGTCTGCCATCTTCGTGTTCGACGAAATGCCGCAATGAAGTGTAAGGCAAGATATTACCGTGAGAAAGGAAGAGCGCTAAAATTAGGGGGGAAAGCGGTGGTTGTAAGCACTAACTGCCACAAAAGGAGGGATAAATGCACGAACTACCAGGGGGAAGGCGATAATTGCACGCATTCCTAACTGTCCTAGATGTATGATTAGTATCTTCCTTCTTGTCCGTGCTTTAATTCATGGCGAGCCAGGTCGAGCCCATGAGCTGAGATGAGCCGAGCCAAGCTGAGAAAAGTCATGATCTTATTTTTATGGATTAGACTATCTCCATTGGTGAGACTCAACTTTGATCATTGAAATACAAAGTGAGTTGTTTTTTACCTCCAATAGTGATACCTAACCTTCTTTTCAATTTAGTAACTCATCTGAAGTCTAATTTCCCAATGATCAAACTCTCTAAAAGTCTAAAGTATACTAATGTCACTTTCAATTTATGGTTCACCAAATCCATATTGTAAGTTTTCCAAAAAAAAAAAAAAGAAGTTAAATTAAAAGTTAAATAAATTACAAAATATATTATAATATTGATAAGGGGCCCACAATTTTTGTCAAATGAGACTCAAAGTATTGGGTATCTAAACTTAGCAACTTTCTTTTGGAGTTGCTAAGTTTAGATACCAACTTATTGGTATCATTTGTAAAAAATATTCTCACTCTCCTAAAAAAACTCTCTCAAGTCTCATCATTGGAGATGATCTTATCCCAACATCCTGCACGGGTTATGAATAGGTATAAAGAATATTTTAGCAATAGAATTATATGACGCTCAGACAATTATTCAAATAACATACTCCGTAGATACTCTGACATTTAATGTTTACTTATTTTCGTATTTAGTCCATCTCTTTAAATTTATCACGTGCTACTTTTGGTTGTAAGAAAGCACAACTTTACTCATACAACCACTACATTTAGCCCCGCCATCTCTTTCTCTTAGCAATTTTTTTCAACAAAAAAAAAAAAAAAAAAAAAAAAATTACCTCAATAGAGCAAGCAAAAGGAAACGAAGGGAGTAGTACAATTTGTGATACGATAATGAGACAATAAGTATAGAATAAGGTGTTTTATAGACTATATAAAATCTTTAAAATAAAGTCAAGTCTGTGTGAAATGAAAATAGGATCTTTAAGCACAATTTTGAACTTTTGGTAAACATGCTTACATGCATGGTGTTGGGGCAATTGGGCTAAGCCAGATTCCTAAAGTCACCTAATTTGGTTCATTGAGCTTTTGGTTGAATACAAAAAGATTATTCAAGCTCTTATAAACTTGGTTCTCATGAGTTGTTATGTTAAGTTTGGATTGTGTTCAACTTTATTATTAATTGAGCTGAATAAGTAAACAGCCATTTTGTCAATACGGCTCATGTAAATATGTAATCAATTAGGGAGCAGATTTGCTAAGAAAAAATAGCCAAATCCTAAGGCAAAAGTATTGCCTTGCTCATTACTTTTGTTTCATGTCTTTTAACCTGCATAAATTTGTTTTCCAGCACATCACGAGAAAAGAACATACCAAAAATAGCCCACAAAAGTAGATTTTGACTATATCCCATGAAAAAGCCATATCGAACTCTATTAACTATATCCCGTGAAGATTAACATGGTAAGTTACTTATTATCCACATTTAGTACCTATTTGCAATTATCCAAGCCATACCGAACACTCTTAATATCCAATGAAAATTAACATAGTAAGTTACTTATTATCCACATATAGTAGACTTGATCAAACTGAGACCGGCCCGATTTTGGGCAAAATTTTCCAGCCTAGCCCGATTTTTTAAAATTTTTGGGCGGGCTTGGGAATGCGACATTATGCAATTTTAATTGTTTTTTTGGCCCGTCCCGAAAATGGCCTGAAAAGCCCACATGGCCTAGCTAGTTTGGGCACATAATTTTTGGCCCGAAGCTTGGCCCGACCTGAGAAATGGGTAGTTTTTTCGACCTCAGCCCGAACCTGGCCTGGCCTGCCCAATGATAACCAACATTTAGTACCTATTTGTAATTATCCATCGCTTGTAGTCAAGAATCAAGAATGACTTATGGCCTTAACCAATTACAAGGGATCAAGGTGCCACTTTTACTGCAGCAAATAAACCATGCTTATGCTTTGACATCTTGAATCTCAAACTAAACCATATATACCTTAGCAATTATATACAACTAATTGTAAGAATAAACATAATACTCCCTCAAAATTGTTTCCCTCTCTTCATACCTTCCAACAACCCCCAAAAAAAAAAAAAAAAAACCAGAACAAGTGACTAAAATACCAATGAACCAAAAAATGGTGGTAGCTTAACCATCTCACATATACAATGAGCTAAATCCTGCTACGATCATGAACTTTACTATCGCGCATTTAGCATGGTGACAGTAACTTGATTCACAGTGAAAGATTCGTCTTGTTTACTAGAAGAAGAATCTGTCTCGGTAGGGTTCCATCCCATACAAAAACCCGGTAGCCTAGGATGAGGCAAAGACGCAGATTCACTACCCAACATCAGCACCACGGATGCCATCGTTGGCCTATCTTCTGCCCTCTCTTGCACGCATAGTAGACCGACTTGTAGGCATCTTAACATTTCATGTACCGAGTACAAATCACCCATGACCTTGTCTAGAATCTCCGTTCCTTTTCCTTCTTTCCATAGCTTCCATAACTGTCAATTTTTAAGCATTTGCTTTCTCAAGGTTAGTGCTATAAAATCATTAATGTGAGGCAGTGAGGAAAAAAAATATAAAGTGCTTTACTTACATATCCGAGAAGGTGTAGTTCATGATCTGAATTATAAAATCCTCTGTTTTTAGTCCCACTAATTATCTCTAGGACTAGTACACCAAAGCTAAACACGTCTGATTTTACTGAGAAAAGTCCATCCATTGCGTATTCAGGAGCCATATAACCACTACATAATGACATATATTTCTCCCATGTTATAGAGGCATGTATAAAAGTTGAAATAAGCTTGCAAGATGAAGGAAATTATGCAAAAGTATTGAAGAATATGGTACTAAGTTTGTTGTTTTGAGTAACTTACTATGTTCCAACTACTCTCCTTGTGTTTCCTTCAGTTTGATCACCTCCAAATATCCTTGCCATGCCAAAATCTGATATTTTCGGATTCATTTCTCCATCGAGCAAAATGTTGCTTGCTTTCATATCTCTATGGACTATTCTATACCTCGAATCTTGATGAAGATACAATAACCCCCTCGCAATCCCACAAATTATGTTGAATCGCGTTTGCCAATCAAGCAATGATTTTCTTTCATCATCTACATATCATTAAGCAATAAAAATAAGAACTAGAGCTAAATGAAAAAGAATGTTACATTAGTAACTTCAGATTGAGGGACTTACGGAACAAAAATGCATCTAGACTTCTATTTTTGAGGTACTCGTAAATGAGCATCTTCTCATCCATCTCTACACAACAACCAAGTAATCGAACAAGGTTTCGATGCTGAAGCTTTGCGATCAATCTAACCTCGTTCTTGAACTCTTCTACCCCTTGTCCTGATTCCTTAGAGAGTCTCTTAACTGCAACTTCTTGTCCATCTGGTAGTACACCCTGAATTTTACTATGCAGGTTATATTAAACTTTTTAAGTACATACCTATGTTTTGGTAGACAAAATCTACATTCAAACATAAATAATCACAATATCCAGATTAATGAGCCAAATTTAGCCTCAAATATAAATTCTGATCCATCAATTCAATCTAGTAAAGATTAATTCAAGAGAACATGGCCTTAGCCCTTAATGCCGCGTTGTATTCTTATCTGTGTGATCTCATATTCAAGGTGATATTAAATTGATGCAAGACTAGAAAAATGTACCTTATATACGCGTCCAAAACCACCTTGTCCAAGTTTGGTAGCATCGTCGAAGTTGTTGGTGGCAACGGCCATGGTATATAGGTCAAATATGGGCAACTCAACATCTTCTAAATTATTAGTTTCCCCTGAGTAGTCTCTCTTGCTAGAGATGATTTGCCCACTTATAAGAATTTCTTGGCTCCTTTCAGTTGTACCTGCCCTAGAGGCTGAAAAACATAACAAAAAAATGTCAGTTCTCAAAAAATTGCAAAAAATATTACACTCCAATCACTATGTTAAAGATTAGTTGTTATCACGTTGATAATTCAGATGACTAAGCTAACAACATGACAACTAAATTTGGACGATGGTATATACAAAGTTATCGACGTGATTATGGGAAATTGTAAGTTTACCTCTTGTCTCCCCAAGTCTTCTTCTAAACAAACTTTGTGCTTTTTTCCGTTTCAATATGATCAATGCAATTATGCCAGCCAAAAGTACCATTGAGGCAATGGAAATGCCAATACCCATTACAATTTTCTTTGCATGATCCGAACCAATTCCTTGAGACCCTATTCAGTATAAACAGTACATGATTAGATATAACTAATGATGTTATTTTGCTTTAAATGGAGGATTAATAGAAGTATTAATTGAATCTTATGATCTGATCAACTAAGTATCAATTTATTTAACATAAAAAGGAGCATGATCTCAATCTCAATAATAATACGAAGTATATAAAAAGGTGTTGCATAGTCTTCCCTAGCCTCATCAATCCATAAATCCAAAATATATTTTCTAGGTTGTTCAAGAATAATCGTCACCCAATCTTACATACTTTACTTAGGACATCCATAATCCATAATGATTTACGATTAGATTTCCCAATATCCTGCTAATTAAATTATGTGATATGAAAAGGATAAATATGACATCGATGTTATAAGAAATTATGATAATAGCTGTCCAATCCAAACATAATTTGTGCAACAGTTTGGTCACCAATTATTGAACAGTACGCTTTTTTTTTTTTTTTTTTTTTATTATTATTATTATTATTGTTTTTTTTTTTAGAACTCAAAGATGATTAGCTGGGACAAATAATCAGATCACGCATAATTATAAGGTGAATTAAATAATGTTATGTGGGTACATGGCCAAAGACATATGTGGAATAATTAATTCTCTACGGAGAAGCAAAAATGTGATGCACATAATTTCAAATTTAAGACTTTCAAAACATCTTTTCATTAACGTGTTTTCTTAACTAACGTTAACTAGCTTGCTTACTAGATGTGTAACTAGTTTAGTTGGTAAAATTTTTACTGTAATTCTAAAATGTATCTTAAGTCACTATTTTTAGATATTTTTTGGGTTCTATCATACACAGACCAAGAAAAACAACTACCTAACTTAAAAAGATGCAAACTTACTAATTTTTTTATTTTCTATTGTACAAATTTAAATTGACAATGAATGGTTATTTATATAAAGACGATATTGGTTTGACCATATTGTATGAATACATGTAATAGAACACAACTTTTTATCCTTAATAAATTTCTAATTAGATTTTTGAGTTCAAATAAAACAGTTTGAAGTTTCAACCCTTTATTTGTCAAAAAAATTATTTTTACAATTTTATATTTACTCCATGCATGTTCTAAAACTATGGCGGACTATATATATTTTCAAAAGTATATAACGATAGCTTTAAATTATACTGCTACTCGTAGTATTTGAAATAGATAATTTTTTATGTAGAGAGTGACAAATGATATACTTCGTATATTGAATTTTCCATTTCTTAAATACAGTATTCCGTCCTACCCATGTTACTAAATTATAACCAACTAAACTAACTAAATAACATCTACTTATATAAACATGTATGCCGGAACACGAAGAAACCAGAAGACTAAAATAGTAATTTACATTAATCAGGAGGCCAATCTTCCCACGGCTTGCAAGAGCCATGCCCAATTTCATTGGAAAATGACAGTTCAACAACTTGTACTTAGTGGTCTTCTTCCTACATTCCACTTTGCTAGTTATTTCAACAATTTATCTAACTAATTATATTATTAATATGGTTTAGTAATAGTCTAATCTTCCCATGATAAACCTACCCAACCTCTAGATTTAATCTTACTTTTAAAATCTTATTTTGAGCAAATGTCATATTATAATGAGCAGACCATTATTTAATTTAATTAACTAGCTAACCTAAACCTAGTTTAACTGGCTATATTACATTAATGACCCTTTAATAGTTAATTATATTAGATTTACACAATTATGCTTCCTCTTTTCCGTACAATGTTACTGTGTATACATTATGATCAGTGGATAAACTACCCAACAAAATTAAAATATTCCCAACTATATCATGAAGTGGCTCTATTAAATTTTTAATGAGATTAATGCGGTAGTGACACTCATATGGATCGGACTATGAAGTATTTGTTTATACTCCTGAATTTAACAGCACATCGGATTAAGATTCGACGTGCATGAGACTGATTTCATAATAGGTTATTATAAAGTTACCGCGAGTGCTTTTCCATTTTTAGGAGGACGAACAATTTTTAATGTATATTGAACAATAGATATATAAAAACTGATTGATGTTAGGTGGAGTAACCCACCAGACTTATGTTTTGATCATCTCTTATCATACTTTAATTTCGGACTAGTTTTGAGATATCACTTAAAAGAGGTACTAGGAAGCTTCTAAGTTGTTATCTTTATCTTCCCTTTGGAGCTTCTAAATTTGTATATGCATAAAGACATATTGGTAGAAAGAAAGCTAATAAAGTGCTAATATTAGGCTTAATGGAGTACAAGAAATATTAATTATGCATTTCTAACTGTATTATATTGGATCTAATCTCTCTTTAGTTTAAGTAATGGGTTAATCCACTAATCAAACATTTAGACATGGATGCCCCTACTAGACACCAAAATGGGGCGCAATGCTAGTTTTGACGTCCATATGATATAGATTAATCTACCTTTTAAGCCAAATATTCCGGTTCTAAAAAGCTTAATACATTTTAAGTCAAACTACCCTCCAATCAAAGTATATATGACTAACTATTAGTAAGATCAAGGTGACTACTTTACCTTTAGATAAATTTACACTTTTCAAAAAAAGTATTCCCTCTAATTTCAAAATTTACTCGCTTAGACAATTATTAAATAAAAGCATGCAAAAGTAAATGGGTATAAGAAATTAATGAAAAAAGTAAGAGAAATTAAGTAAAAAAGATAGATCATTGTATACTTGGTATATAAGAGAAAGTTGAATTTTGTAAAAGAGAGTGTACAAATATAAGTAGTAAATCTAATTTTACAATACAGAAGTAAAGTAAGTGAGTCAAAACTTTTTCGTAAGAGCTAAATTAAAAAGCAACTTAAATTTTCAAAAACATATCTACAGAATAGTTTTTTTTAAGAAATCTCATTCAACCAGTCTGAACTCTGAACACACCTTTGTTGTGCTATGGTGAGACTACTTTTTAATTAATTAAATAATTAATCAATCTATATCTTTCATTATTAAAAGATAATCTTTCTAGTGTAAAGTAAAATGATGATGACTTGAAAATGAAGATTCTAATGTTAAAGGGAAGAGAACAGTTGGCCAACTAAACCTAAACAGGTCAGAAAGGAACGGCTAATTGGTCAGACAACTCAATTAACAATTTGAAAATTTAGGACCCCAAAGAAAATGGTCCAAACAAAGTAGGACTTGGGACCAGGGTCTTTTGAATTTAAGGACACTAGTATTATTCATCAAGTCTCTAGAAAAATTTGTGTCAATTTTGTTCCACTGATTAAGGTCATTAAAAGCCACCCTTTTTATCTTCAATTTTCATTTTATTTCTCCTTTGAAAGTAGGGTTAAATTTTGTTCGGCTTATGTGGAATGTTGGATTATTGGTTCAGATAAATTCAAAACTATATGTATCTGAATTATTTGAATTTTCGTTTAAGGCATTGGTCCCCTCAGATCACCTTCACCTTATTCATATGAACTAGAAAGATATTTAATGATCATAAATTATCTATTTTTTGATCCAATTGTATCGTTTATGGACCACAATAGGTCATGTCTAAGGTCGACATACCATAAGAACGGCAGATTAGCTGATTAGTGATGGATGTTGTTATATACTGTATATCTTCTTTCTAAAGTTTCCTACAAGATTGCACAATATAAGATTATGAAACTATCGATCCCACGCACACACGATTTTGCCTTATTACTAATCATCTTTGTGAATGTGTAATAAAAGTTAAGGCCACCCAAAATTGGCAATAAGAATTTGTCCATGTAGCTAAGGTTGAGTCTTAAAAAAACAGTTTTTTTAGAAAAATTACAATTGTATTATATATAAGCTAAGTCTTTTTTGATATAATTGTAATCATTAATGAATTTTTTTACCTTTTTTTACGATCATAAATATTTACCTTATTCAACTTACTCAGCTAATGTGATGTATGGGCAACCCCCACTAACTTTCTCCCAAAATCATATTCTTTTTTTTTTTTGTTTTTTTTTTTTTTTTACATCATCTACTCTAAAAATTTACATCTATCATTTACTCTTAATAAACGCGCCTGCTTCTACAAGCACAATAATTTGATCAAGAAGTTAATTAATTCATCATTGATTGCTATGTGAATACACACAAATCCCATCTGTCAAAATTGGTCATCCTCTACCTACATTGCATTACATATTTACATGGGTTCCACCATTGATAGTGACAATGGTAAGCTTATAATACGCCTATCTACACACATCATGCTTAACATGTTTTTGTTTTTGTTTTTTTTTTTTTTTTTTTTACCTTCCATGTCCTTTACATCAATACTTTCCAAAAGCTTGGCCCCAAAAGAAGAATAATAATAAAAATGAAAACAAAAAATATATATATAAAAAATAATAATAAAATAAAACCCTTATCTACATCCTCGACTCTTTAACAATTGTCTTGATATTTTTAAAGTTATTAAACCATATGATTAAATTTATTCTCCTTAATTTTAGGAAAATCACCAAGAAAAAAATTGATCAAAGGTTAATAGTTTTAATAATATAATAATAATCCCAAATTTTAATGCTGATTAGCATCTAGCATTCTAGCCATCTACATTCTACAAAACTATATTCTACACTTTCAGATATTCATCATCGAATTTGGTTGATATGCTAAACAATAGTTTGAAGTTTTTGCTACACAATAATTAAAGTACGAACATTACCTAATCTTATTTCAAAAAAAAAAAAAAAAAAAAAAAAAAAAACCTTAATATTTTATAAAGGAAGATGCCACCCAAGTGTTTATATGATTTAGTTTCTTATAATAGCCAATATGATATGATTTTATCTACCACACAATCTATATGATATAGTATTGTACTCGTAATTAATACCACCATGTTATTATTGTAATTGTCAATGAACTTAGTACGTACTATAAAGGATTGACTACGACAAAAACAAAAAAAAAAAAAAAAAAAAAAAAAAAAAAAAAAAGTGTAACTTGTAAAACTTTAATAATAATTAAATTAGCTAATTTGAAAAATAAACACATAAAAAGCAAAATCATAGTGGTGGAATAATATACATACCTAGATCCGAAGCGGCTAGCCGAATGTACAAATCTTGTCCACCTTGAACATAATCTCTCATATCCGTTAAATTATCGGTCCAATAAACACACCCATTGCCAACCCCTTGAACCACATTCAAATTAGCATAAGCAGTACAACTACAATTCCTCTTGCACAAATTTCTACATTGATTAAGGTTTAACCCTTCATCTACAAAAGCAGTTGTACTCTCAGGTAATTTCATATTTACCAACTTCAAAAAACCATCCTTCCCACAATCCAACTCGGTCTTTCGGACGCACCCACTTGACCCGTCTCTCAAATCCCAATCTCGAGGGTTCTTCGGCTCAAACCCTTGTGGACATTGGCAATCGAAAAAGCCACTCGTGTTGCACACCGAGTACGGACCACATACCCTATACGTGTCACAATCGTCCGACCTAGCATACCAATACCTAGTCCATTGTTTAGTATTTGGCACCCACGTAAATCTTCTAAGGTACCCGTCAAAAGTTACCAATAACCTTGATTTTACCTCACCACCCGGAGGTAATTCAAACGTATAGTAAACTTCATCCGGCCCGCGGTAAAAAGTAAAGTTAAAACCATTGTTACCCGTTGCCATTTCAGGCACCCCACTAAAACGTTGCCCGACCCATGGTCCGCTCCGATAAATTATTCTATCCTCATACCTCATATAAATTTCCGGATCACCGTGATAATCCATTTTAAAGCTATAATTACCCGTACTCGGGTCATCCGGTCCCGCCCACGAGGTTAAAAACCGGTCGAGACCCGTTTTAAGATTCCACCCGAGTTTTTGACCCGGAATGAGAGTATCAGTCGGATGATCAAAGCTCTCCCATAAATATCCACCCGAGCTCGAATCCCCTGCTTCTCGGATCACCAAATTCCCTGAATCCAACAACTGTAACACCGGATTTTTAGCCGTTGATCCATTAATCTGCCAACGAACATGAGACCCATAATCAGCAATTACAAGATTTCCTTGATCATCAAATTTGAGGGTGCAGGAATCACTCAATGAAGGAGCGTCTCTGTTTGCAACCCAAACATAAACATTATCTGAAGGAATATCTTTGTACCAAATTCCAAGATAATATTTTTTGGGATTTTGTTTTGTGAAAAACCCCAATTCAAATTTCCCAGTTGCTGAAATTAGTGTTTGGTTTGAGGAGAGAGATTGTGTTGAAGTTAAAGTATCAGTTGATACTGAAAAAACAGGGGGAAAACAGAGGAGAAAGATTGCTAAAATGGTGGATTTCATTCTTCAAAGAAACACCCAAATTTTTCTTTATTTTGGGTTTTTAATTTAATTTTGGGAGAAGTTGGTTTAATGATTTGGAAAGTTGTACATTTTTTTTATTTTTTTTAAGAAGAGAAGTTGGATTTTGTCTGAAAATACAGAGTGTCAAATAATTCTACTGGTACTATTATTATTTGGAGGCTGCTCTGCTTTTTTCCAGTCTTAGTCAACTTTTTGTGTTTATATTTATGATTCTATGTGTACAAAGTAATTCGTTCTCACGTGGATTGTTTTACCTTTTTAATAGACTCCTATTTACAAAAGTTAAAAAGACAATGTTGTAGATGTGATTCGATTTTAAGTTTTTGATATTACGTCGGTTTAAAATTTTATGGATGGAGCTAGTTTGGTGTCTACTAATGTGGATTGTAACTAATAAGTAAAGATTTAGCCTAATGTGGGCCATTTAATTTTTTCTAATATTGTTATGATTTTTTTTCTTAATCAATTCAGCAATCATGAAAAGGGGTTGGAGGATATTTTGATTCCTTAACAAGGACATAACTAGTTAGGATTTGGGGCCATAAATTTGATCAGTGAATCGAGACGATTTTTATTTTTCAATCTTGAGATGATTCATGGTATATATCATTATGGGTATAGATTTTATAGGATCATAGTGAGTGGAGCCAAAACATAGATAGAAAGAATCAAAAATGATAATGAAGTATTCATTTATAGAAAATAAAATTAATTTCTAAAACATACTCAAATGTGATAACGAGTTGCTTGACCTAATAACCGAACTATTACACAAAATAAACTTTTAATTCAACTATTGACTCAACTCAAACTTAACCACCAAAGCTCCAACTAATAATATATTTGTTAAACACATTTTTTTTTTAGAAAGTATTTTTTTTAATAATTAGGGATATGTTTATGAAGTTTTTTTATACACAGTAAGATACGAGGGGTGGTGGCTAGTGGGGATTAAACTCAGGTTACTCTTGGAGGAGATGGAGGATTGGAGGGACAAACCCTCTCTCCACTCTGTGATCCTCGATTTATATATTTATTTACTTTAGTTCAATGATAACGGTATCTAAACTCACTTATGCTATGTTTTTTCACCTTCATGAACTTATGTAAAACTCCTATTCAATTTAGTTGCTTAATCTTAATCTTTTTGTTTCGTGTCCCACATTATATTAGTAGGTCAATTCTCGATTTTTTTTAGGGTAATAATCCGTTACTCTATATTATTTTACTCCTCTCCTCTGCCTTTTGCTCGTCCCTTAATATCTTTCATATCCTCTACTTTAAATAAAAATTTATCTCAGTATCTCTCGCTACGTATCCCTTTGTTATTATTATTATTAATAAGGTAATTATGTCCTACATCTATATGTCCCAAAATGAGATCACTACATTTGGATAAAGTAACTATAAATTATTCTTGTTTAAATCATAATAAATCACAAAAATTAAACCAAAATATAACAAAAAGCTTCAAATAGGATGACTAGGAAAACTTTGATTAGACTACATATAACAAATTAAAACCAGATTACCTTATTTCGAGTTAAATAAGCATAGCTTTTGATATTAATAGTCACATTCTTAATATTTGATTGAATTAAATAAATTAATGATTATAACTTCACATTTGGGATTGTAAATGTATAAAACTATAAAGTTATATGTTGTACAAGTGTCGTGTTTTTTGGTAATGTATTTCTTGTTTACAAACGTCGTGGCTGTACAACATACTACCTATCTTAATCACTAATTATTAAGCAAAATCTTACAAGAAAAGGATTGATTATTTGTATCACAGTAATTTGGTGGATGTATTTTGGTCTGAAAGGTCTATATTACTTGGTCATGTATGTATTTTGGTGGACTAATTTTAATTTACAAATGAACATTTTCAAATTAAATATTCTTTGGGTCAACAAGCTACCACCACTAACACCTTTGATAATAACCAAGATTTGAATAATTTGGTAGTTTATTGAAGAAATAGCTGCAACTAATTGAATTTTAAGTGTGATTATCTTGACCTATTGTTATGATATTTAATGGTTTTAGATGAAATTTTTCTTCTTCTTTTTTTTTTTTTTTTTTTTTTTTTCCCACTCAAAACATGGTGTATACCTTTGAAATTTGTTGAATAGCTAAGGGATGAGCTATTGAGCTATCTCAACGTAACATACTATGAACTGCTAAGTCGTGTTAGGGTGACAATCAAACTTAAATATTGAGAAAAAAAAAATAAAAAAAAAATAATGCAGAAATCGAAGACATTTTATTATTTGCCTCAAGGAGTAAACTTAATATCTAATGATGTAAACCAATATTGGTATTAGGCCTGAAGTTGCTTTTGAAAGATTTTAACCAGTTAAACTATTAAGCTAATCACAGTACAAAAGCTATACCAAGTTTTTGTGTAGATTATAGTTAGTGATCTAAGTATAGTTTTATAAACAAGACCTAAGCTAGCCAAGCTAAAAATAAGTTCATACTTTGTAAAATATGTTAGGAATAATATATTTTCCTATATTCCTAACATAATAGGTTTAGATAATAAGTTACAATAAGTTCAAGATGAATGTCAAAAAAAAAAAAAAAAAAAAAAAAAAAGGAATATTACATACAATCTCACAAATTCTTATATAAAGTTAGCCGTACATGCAATGGCGGATCCAGGATTTTCGAGCTTGTGAGTCACCCTGAATTATTGATCACCTGTAAAAGTACAAAAAAAATTTCGAATGCAAAAATATTAACAAAGGAAATATATATTACAACCAACTTGATATCAATCAAACAAATAAGACATAAAAATCCATACTACAACCAATAGTACTTAAAAAATTCATCTTACAAACCGAAAGTACTACAAATAATATATTACAAGCACATAGTACAATAAACTATTACAATTGTTCACGACGAGTTTTCATATTTTGATATCGATCTATAATGTGATCTAGCGATATTCTGCATTTTATTTGGAGTACGTTTTCGCTTCATTCTGAAAATCATTTAAGAAATAACAAAAAATTCAACAATTCAAATATACAATCAAATAATATATACAGAATTTCAGTTCATTTGAATACAAATAATACAATCAATTATCAATCAAATCTGAAACAAATCAAACTATCAAAGTATCAAACAATAAGGTCAATAACAAACTAATTAAGACTACAAATTAAAGTACCAATATTACCAAATAAAACTCAATTCAATTCAACATTTTAACACCACAATGAACAACCTGTCAAGACTATGAAATTATAAATGACTAAAATTATAAATAATTAGTAATTAACACAACAATGAACAACAAATCAATAATTTAGTTCAATTTAATCAATCAAATGACAAAAATTATACATAATTAAAATTAAAACTAAATAACAAATTAAATAGTTCATAATTTAAATTTTAATACAATAATACCTTGCTATGCTTCCGTGCTTCAGTCGGTGGTCACTCCAGTCGGTCAGTCGGTGGTCGCCGTAGATCCGAGGGCGGTGGCGGTAGGCTTGTAGACAGGAGACTACAATCACAGATCTACATCAAAACAAAGACCTTGAAGGCTTAAAGGAGTGAAGCGGTGGCCTGGTGCGTACGTGCGGACGGTGCGGTGGGCTGGTGGCTTGTCCGACGTTGGCGGTCGGCTGGCTGAGTCGGTGAGTCAGGTGTGAGAGAGGGAGTTAGGGTTGCGAGTTGTGACCACTACTAGAATCCAAGTAAATTACAACAATTTGATTACGACGGCCCATAAAATTGTCGCAAAATTTGAATTTTACGACAGTTTTTACTAGCTGTCGTAAATTTACGACAGTTTTATGCCTCGTCGCAAAATTACGACGGTTTTAGACTATTTAAACCATCGTTGGGTATCTAAAATAAAGGTAAAAAAATTAAAATATCTACGATAGCTTAAAACTGTCGTAAAAATGTTGCATTACGACAGTTTACAATACCGTCGTTAGTAGCGATAGCTTTTAGCTGTTGGAGAAAATATTTTTTTAAAAAAATAAATAAATAAATACTGGTATAAAACCCTCCATTCTCTCCCCAGCTACCCCTAAAATGTTGATAGCCGCCCCATCCTCCTCTATCTTCTCTTTCTCTCTTCCTTCTCTCTCTTTCTAGATCTCGTTCCCTCTCTCCTTCTCTTTCTGCTTCCATCTCCTCCTTTCATCTCTCTGTACTTCAATCTCCTCCTCTCATCTCTCTCTCTCTCTCTGCTTCAATCTCCTCCTCTTTTCCTTTCTCCATTCTCTAATAAGATGTTTAAACTTTTTCATTTTTTTTCTTTTTATTATCTTAAATTTTTTTTTTACGAGTTTAACTTGATTCAACCATGAAATTCAACCTAGGTTACGAACTACACCATATAATCAACCATAGTTTCGAAGCTAAGGGTTTTTAGGTCAAATTCGACCATGAAATTAAAATTCTAGATCTGGAGTTTTTATGGTCGAATTTCACCAAATAAGCCCATAGGAGATGAAATTTGGGATAGGTATGTTGATTTTTGTGTAATTTTTGTTTTTGTAGTTGTGGTTTATGTTTATTTTTGTTTCTTTGGTGTATTTTTCTAATTATGTTGATTTATTTTTGTTATATACGATTTTAATGGCTGATTTTGTCGTTTAATTTCGATTTTCTTGGTTGATTGTCGTTTATTTGAACTTTATTTTCGATTTTTTGGGTTTATTTTGTTTGAATTAACTTAAATATTGTTTTTGGGCTTTAACTTTATTATTGTTTGTGTTTGTTTTCATTTATTTTTGTACAATTTGATGAATATTCATGTACTTGTATTTTTTATTTCAAGATTTTTGATTTTTTGGATTTAATTTCAGATCTTTGGTTTTTTGTGGGTATTTTGTGTTTTTCAGGGTTTAATTTTGTGGTTTACGGTAGCGGCGGGTGGTTTGTGATGGCGGTGGGTATTTACGTGTTTTTAGGGTTTAATTTGGTGGTCTGTGATGGCAGTGGGTGGTGGTTTGTGATGGCGGTGGGTGGTGGTTTGTGAAGGTGGTGGGTGGTGGTGGTGGCTTGCGGTTGGGCTACTGTGGGTGAATGGTTTGAATTAGGGCTACTGTGGCTGGGTTGGGGTTTTTTTATTTTTTGCGACGGCCGGCCTTCGCTAAAGTTAAATTTTACGACAGTTTTTTGTTGTCATAGTTTACGATGGTTTTAAGCTGTCGTAGCGTAATTACAGTGACAAGATATAAAAATGTCGCTGAAATTAGTAAAAACCGTCGTAATAATTTTTACGGCAATCAAACTGTCGTAAAAATGAAAATTTAGGACAATTCTGCAGAATAATTACGACAGTTGACTGTCGTAACTATTTTTTGCGACAAATTTTGGCTGTCATAAAATAGCTTATTTTTAGTAGTGGACGTGTGAATGGGTTGAATTGGTTGTTTGATTGTTCGCTACTTCACTTAACGCGTTTTTCTTTCTTTTTTTTTAATTAAACTTTTTTTTTCTCACTGCTAAGTCACGTGCACCGCCTTGCACCCATGTAGGTCCGCCCCTGCGTACATGGTGTGGTCACTTAACATATAAGGTAATTAATTGAGTAAAAGGGGGAACTCAAATGAGGAAATGAGGTTATATATACTTGGACGGATTTGGGATTACTCTAATGAAAAAATGAGGTATTTTCATGAATATATATATAAGTGAAGTTTTCTTTTATTAGTTAAAAGACTTAAAACAAAATAATAGGGGTTTTTCAAATAAATAAATAAAGTCAATTTTTAAAATTAATTAACTAATTCTGATTAAAAAAAATTCAATGATACTATATTTATATATATAGTCACGTGGGATACAGTTATACCTATGTAAAATATGTTTTTATAATTAATTGATGGTCAAATTAAATCTACATGTTATTAGGCATTATATAATAGGATGGAAGAAAATATTAAATTACAACAAGTCTATACTTTTTAACGTATTATTTAAAAACACAAACCAAAGTTGTCATGTGTCCTCTTCCCCTTTACCTTTCTCTATAATAATTAATTAATTTATTTAACTATATACTAAATGACACACCAAAAGTGACACGTGTCATTTTCTGGTGTGTCCCTTAGTTTTTTTTTTATATTTTTTTTTTTAAAAAAACATCTATTTAGGACATAAATAAAAGATTAGAAAAGATTTAATGTATCCTTCCACAATATATATTGATATCGTAAGCTTAAGTGTAAAATAAATAAATAAATCAAATTCTTAATATAATTTGTGACATATATATAGTGTTACGTACTACTTTACCATTAATAAAACAAGGATTTGTTTTAAAGATTTTTGTGTTTGATTATGTATGAAAAGCTTGCCAAGAAAGATATGAAAAAAAATATTATAATCGGTTGATTATTGAGAAAAAAAAATACTACATAAGAGAGAATGAATAATAGTGTGCAAAAAAGAAATCTATTTATGGGTTAAATGCATATTGTTAACATATATATTCATTTGATTAACAAGAAGAAATGATATAAATTTGTTGGTGAAATATATATAAATATATCCTATACATACATACATATGTATTTTAAAATATCTATTTTTCTAATAATAGACTCTTTTATAGTAAATTTAATTCATTTTTTTTATTTTTTTATCTAATTACATATAGTGTTAATTAAAGAATAGTTATTAAAAGGTATCGTGCATGGCACAGGATCTAGCCTAGTATTTACATAAACTTCTCCACCTCCCTCCCTTTATTTCTCAATAACTCTTTATATTCTATAACCTTCACTTAAGTCAACAAATTGAATTTTCTTAACCTTCTCCTCTTCTCTCTCTATCTATCAATTCAATTTAATCGCATTCATCAATTGCCATATAATTCATTAACCCCTTTTCTTCCCCCAGTCTCTAATATAAATACTAAATTCCATTTTAGGTTTTTGTACATCACTACCTAAGTTCCAAAAAAACAAAACAAAAAAAAAAATAGAGATATATCTCTCAAAATTCTATGTAAAATTTTACTATAATGAAGATAATGATTAAAAAGGAAAAAAATTGAGGCTGCAAAGAAGGGATACTTGTATATGTCAAGAAAAATAAAAAGTTTCGTGTACGAATATTATGAAAATTCTATAGTATAATATTGTTTGCATGTCATTGGGCCATTATTTTCAAGATATTAAGCACATTCTAAGAGAAATTGATTTGGTAAAGAACTTTGTATTTGATGTAAAATTATAAAAAAAATAACAAGGTTTGATATTTAGTTTTATTATATGAATTATTGATTAATTACTATGCAATTAGATAATTTGATTATATAATTTTTGTAAACCAATTTCTTTAATATGTGAAAAGACGTTGAAATAAAGTTATTCAAGTAATTTGTGAGTTTGGTTTCAAAAAAAAAAAAAAAAAAAAAAAAAAAAAAAAAAAAAAAAAAAAAAAAAGAAGAAAAGGTAATTTGTGAGTTTTAACTATAAATGATAACTTATACACAGCCCGTGCATAGCACGGGCCCAAAAACTAATTAAGTTTATTAGAGTATACCATTGGTCAGATTGGTGTCCTACTCCCGTCGTTCTACAAAGACTCGTTATCTATGTTTGTCCATTTTGTAATACACTTGTACATATACAGAATAAGTCAATAGTTATCATCTAATTTCCCCTACAAAATTTCAGTGTATGAAAAATAAATAAAAAATCCGACTCATATTATTGGAAGGGGGCAGAAAAACTGAAAATTCAATGGCGGTCAACTTAGGCATGTGATCTGTATTCATAAATCATTAGAAAGTTAACGTGAATAGTTGGATTTGCTTTTGACCAACAAGTGCTTAGATCATTTCAATATCAGTCTCTTGGCATTTCTAAAGTTCAAAAAGGCCTAATTTCGTGATCAATAATTTAAAAATTAGAAATTTGGGTAAATGCACAAGTTAGAATGTATTATAAAATGTCTTTCATACGAAGTACCATATAAGGGTGACAGTTTAGTCATGGAGGTCACGAAAATATTTCTTTAATCTAACTTATATTCTTATACAATACACCCGTCCTATATTAGAATTTAACAAGGATTAGTCATGCTGCTAAAAATTTTAGGCACCAACACTTTATGACTCCAACTTTTCGAGATACTGGTAAGGAAGCACAAAAAGAAGTTTGGTGACTGGTAATTTCCATGAAGCTAACAGAATAAACAAACAAAAAGCCCAAACAAAAAAGAAATCTTAAAGCTTCTAAAAAAAGAAAGTGACTTGCTTTTGTTCCACTTTATGAACAACCAAGTTCCCTGGGCTGCTTTGTCAGAGTTGCCAAAAAAAATTCAAGAATTTGACAAGGTCAAATTCTCTGAAACAGCCCTTTTTTTTGTTTGTTTATTTGGTTTGACAATCAATAATATTCAATAGCATTGTCCCATTGAGAGCTTGAGGGTTCGATTCTTATCTATCTTTCGATCCCTCTATTTGATATCTCTAAAGTAATGAGCACTTCGTATGTGAATAGATGTGCATAGTCATTCAGACTGAAATCACTGAATAGCTATTAGACGTGTTAGTCCTTTAATTAACATCTGATTTTGATTGCACCAGTTTGATCCAAAGAACAGGAAAGTTAAACTGATTTACGTAGTAAATCAAGTTAAGAAATAAGTAATAGCTTTCATGATTTCATCTGCGTGACATGTAACGAGTAGCACGCAGTACCATCCTTGTAGTTGTAGTGTTCACACTGCTGAAAAAATTCATAGAACACTTTTTCACTGATGGAAAACTTTTAAGGTCTTTTTTTTTTTTTGAACAATCAGTTTATTTCTTACACTTGAGATTAGTCGATAGTCAGATTATGACATAAATTTATTGGATTTTTGGCCAAGATCAATAGTGTTTTACATAGTAACTTCAGTGAAGCCAAACTAGAAGTAGGCAAAACTATGAATCTATGATCAAGTTGAGAGTTCGGACAATCTTTTCTTAAGGAATAGATAGCTTATTTAGCGCCCTTGACATACTGATATCCTGAGATTCGTGACCTGGTTTATGGAGCTCAAAGAATATCATGTTGGCTTTTTGGTCATTATGTATGTATCTAATTATGCAGCAACTTAGAAAGCTAGGGAATTAGCTTAGTCTGGAGTCTGCTAGAAATTTTTTTCCATTTACTGCATTTAGTGATAACAAGAGTTGCAAGTATCAGACAGAATGCTACTTTCGTTCTTAGCTCGCATCCATCTGTGATAAGGTGACATATAACTTCCTGACTATTTTGCTGGATTACGAAATTGTCTTCATACTTTGCTCTGGTACGGACCATTCCACTAAATTTATTTCAGCCCATTCCAGAGCCTACTCTCCAGTGTATTGATGAAACATTCCAGATGAAATATTTCGCGGGTGTCTGGAACAGTGGCGGAGCCAGAAATTTTAAATCGGGGGGACGGATGGACATTACATAGTTTGACAAAAATTATTCGGAAAAAAAAAACACCAATACTTAAATACACCGAGTGTTCAATAATTAATGTGTACAACTCAAAAAATTCACAATACAGAGTACTTAATAAAAAATCAACATCATATATCAATTTTTCCTCCAAAATTAATCGCTTATGAGTTCGGAATTTTTAATAAATTCGAACTTTATAAAATATAGGTTATTAAATGCAATAGTTATAATGTATAATTTTGTATGACAAACTTAATTTAGTGGGTTTTGTTCATGCAATATCATAATTAAAATTATTATTTAAATATATATACTTAGTATATATTAATTAAAAAAATTGAAAGGAATACTTCTTAATTAAACATTATAAAGAAAAAAAAGTGAATGGAAAATACTCCACTTAAGTTCAATGACAATAGATTTAGGGGCTCCATTCATGCAATATTACAATTACACTTATGTAAATAAATTCGTATTGGTTAATAGATATAATGGAAGGATTCTTCAAAAAAAAAAAAAAAAAAAAGGAAATATTACAACAACAAGGTTCGAACCTTGGTATCTTGCAAAAAATTCAACTCCACTCACCACCACACCATCCACTTTGTATCCTAAATTAATCCACACAATAATATATATATATATATAGCTGCTTGTTTTTTTGGGAAGTGGGGGGACAACTGTCCCCCCTTGTACCCCTCTGGCTCCGCCAATGGTCTGGAAAAATCCCAACAACAAAATAACCAGGAGAAGGATCTTCACTTCTCCAAATTCAGGAACCGTTTTTCTCCTGTTATAGTATTTATTCGAAATACCATGTAAAAATACATGATGAGGGTGATCAAAGCTTGCCCACAGAACACCTCCAGTTAAGTTGTCCTTCAAACATAGGTCACCAGTGTCAGAGAGGACAGCAAATTTATTGTTTGATGAGGCTGAGATATTTGTCGACCAGACTGTTTCGTTGCCCATCAAAAAGACTCATCACTTATCACTAGACTTGCAGATTTGTCAGTCGAAGAAAGTGGATTATATCGATTTACCACCCATAAAAGATACAACTGTAAGCTCAGAAACATTGCTGTACCAAATTTCAACATACTGTCTGCCTGAATCACCAGGACTGAAGAAGCCTAATACAAAAACTTGCCGGCAGTTTGTCCTACCAACTACTGAGTTTGGATTGTTAGGGACCATCATGTCCACTGCTATACCAACTTGAATAAGATGACTAGCGTTCAATATAAATGTGTGGAAACTGATAAAATTGAAGGTGGTATATGAGTCCCTCATTTCAAAATATGAAGAACAACATAACATTTTTTAGGCTGCTAAATATACTAGGCTTTAGTTACAATCAATTGTTTCCAGGATGACTGTAATGTAATGTAATGTAGTACAGCTTAGTTTAAGTATCTGCAATATGGTCCCTGTGCCTCCAGGAAGATTCTCGTAAGACTGGATTGTGAACGAGCTGAGACAGCACTTCTAAGGCTTGTCATTTGAGTGCTTAAAATGTTTTGAGTCTTTTGACGAGGCTTAAACTAATATTAACATTGTTTCAAAAAAAAAAAAAAAAAAAAAAAAACTAATTTTAACATAATCTTGAAAATCACATTTAAGAAACTAGTATTTTTGTCAATTTTCAACAGTATTAACAGTCTAGAAAATTATTATCACTTTGGGTTTGTTTGGCATCACTGTGGTTTTTGGTTTTTTGGTTTTTTGTTTTTCAAAATCATATGATATATGTCATATAATGAATAAAAAATTAGTCAAATTTATTAAACTCATGGTAATTTTGAAAACTGACAACAGAAAAATGAAAACACTTTTTTCTTGTTTCTTGTTTTTGGTTTTTTATTTAAAAAAAAAAAACTGAAAACTGAAACAAAAAACGATGCCAAACAAGCCCTTAGAAATCGGTTTTCTTGTCAAATTAAGCCCTCTAGGTGAAGTTTCATCCTTGAGTGAACCAACAATATGAGATTATGAGGTAACTAACTTTATATATTGATCTCTTCTTCTCTATCATCATAACGTGGGGTTGATTAACAGGTTGCCTCCAGGTACATTTGGACACTCATTGTTGCCTTAGAGAACTTGTTACTGGAACATTTAGTTGTAGACTAAATCTTGGTAAATACACTAATATATACTACTATCGGCTGTAAGTAAAAACCACAATGATCATTATTAGAGCAATGCCAATGGTGAGCATTTTATTTGCTCATGGGCAAATTTGATGGGAAAATAAAATGCTCACCATTGTAGAAGGTGAGAAAATTTGATCAAGCCAAAAAAAGCCCATGGGCAAAATGAAATTTGCCCAAAGAGTGAGCATTTTCGTGTAGCTACAGTGAAGGAAGTGGGCCCCACAGCAGGTCAGACGCAATTAAAAAAATTTGGCTGGGCCCTTATCAAAACGACGCGTTTTGATGGAGTGGATTGAAGGGCCGCTTCCAAAACGCGTCGTTTTGACGCTTAGAAAATAATAAAAAAAAAATTCGCTGGCAGAGGCGCGTCAGACTTGCTGGCGAATCAGAGCTCGCCACGTGTCTTGCGCAGGGGATTGACCAATGAGAAAATACTAGCCGTTTACAACGGTAATATTATTTGTAACTGATTTTCCGAAAAATATATTTATTAAAAAAAAAAAATTACCAACGGTCATAAAATTAAATTCTCTATAAATAGACATGCATTTTGATATGTTTTGATATAATTTCGTAATCACCTAAAATCCTCCACTTTTTTATTTTCTTAAGCATTTTAAATTTGTAGAAGAATATATTTGTTGCAAAACATCCATATTGAGGTAAATTTTTTTTTTTAAATATTTAAATTTTTTTTTAAATATTGGTTATTTTTTTAAAAAAAATATATACATGTAGTTATGTATTAAAATTAGTATATATGTGATTTTTGGAAAAAAAAAAAATATTGTATGGCATGTTATGTAATTGCTTTATGTAATTGAAGAAAGTTGTTGATAATTTCTCCTTACATTACTAAATTTGTAGTAAATATAGTGTTGCAATTATTGGTTAATTTTATTTTAAATATATACATGTAGTTATGTATTAAAATTAGTATATGTGTGTTTTTTTTTAAAAAAAATATTGTAGGCCATGTACTGTAATTGCATTATGTAATTGAAGAAAGTTGTTGATGTTTTCTCCATACATTACTAAATTTGTAGTTAATAAAGTCTTGAAATTATTGGTTAATTTGTTTTTTTAATATTAAAATTTAGTTATGACTTTAAATTAGTATATATGTGAATTGGTTAATAAAGTTGTTGATATTTTTTTGGATTTGTTGTCATTTTAATTTGTTTTTTGAGTAAATCTTAGTAAAAATATTTATCTTTTGTTTTGTGATGCAGAATCTTTTAATGGATCCAAACAACCCAAATTTCCGTCAACAATTTTCTGGTTTTAGTGATGATTTACTAACTAATCCCGAGTTTCAATTGTTCTTGCAAAGAATGGGCAATACGTCTTTGCAACCACCTCCACAGTATCAGACACCTACTCAGTTTCCCCTACGAAACCATGTTAATGAAGAATGTACACCTGAAATTGAACATAATAGCAACACACAATTCGATGACAGCGAAGAAGACAGCGTACCAGAGACGCCGCAATATCCTCCACCAGTTCCGGAACTGAAATCCAACCAGGTTGTTGCACGAGCGACTCGAATTTGGTCAGTTGCGGAAGATGAAACTCTGATTGGGTTGTACTTGGAGATCAGCGAGAATGCTATTAAAGGCACGAGCCAGAAAGCAACTTCCCTTTAGCGCGATGTACACGCAGCATATCAACTTGCTCATGCGGAGAAGCCGCATTTACTTCCACCAAGACCTATGAAGAGTCTGACGTCGCACTGGAGAAGGTTGGCAGCAGACACACTACAGTGGATATCTTGCTATGATGAAGCAGGTAGACTTCCGGAGGGAGGGAGTGGTTACAACGAAGCTGACCGTATAAAAAGTGCGTCGAAGCTTTTCCATCTCGCCCAAGGTCGTAATTTCGCTTTTCCTCACGCTGTTGAAATGCTTAATAGAGATCCAAAGTGGAGGCCAAAGCTGAGATGGTCCTTGTCAAAGGAGGAAAGAAAAGTTGTTCGTGATGTTGAGGAGCAAGGTAGTGCTGGAAGTGGGAAGAGGTCCAGAGATGATGGAGGGGATGAAACCCCTACGGATGGTTTTTCATCTGGAGGAATACAACGACCCGAAGGTGTGAAGAAAGCAAAGGCCAAGCGTAAAGGGAAAGAAGTAGCTTCGGACAGTGGTTCGTCTGAGCTTAGCGAACGAATGAAGGAATTGGCAACAATTCGCGAGAGGGAGGCCATTCTGAAGGAAGAGCGGATCAAAATTGAAAGGGAGAAGGAACAGAGGAAAAGGGAGGAACTTGACATTCATAAGATGAAAACCTGGTTTGATATGGTGCAAGCTATGAAGAATTCGCCTACGCCACTCACTCCTGAAGAAGAGTCGTACAAGAATTTCTTACTGGGTAAATTACAGGGCTTATAAGCATGTTTGGTTGTAGTAGGTGTACGCTTGTATTAGTTAAGTTTTTAATTATGCGCAATGTAGTCTTTTAAGTTTTTAATTATGCGCAATGTAGTCTTTTATGTTTAACATGTAGTCACATTTTTGTCATTGTGTAGTCACATGTTTCTGAATTAACTTTGTCAGTATGCTTTAACTTTAGGTCATTCATACCGACATGGTGTAGTCACTTTTGTTCTGAATTCACTTTGTCAAGATTTGTCATTGTCAACTAGCATAGTATACCTATTCTGTGGCTGAAAATTTGAATGCTTTAGTTGGTGTGGTCATTCAGATTTGTAACCACATATTCATTTGATTTATTTGCTATATATAGTAGGCATGGCACATATCCACAACCACACCAATTCAGAAAATTACAATATTAATACATGATGTATTCCAGACCATCATCAAGTTCAAGTTCAAGTTCATCTTCTTCCAATAATGAAGAATATGATCAACTCGTTGATGAACTCTTCACATACCAACCCACATCTTTCCTCATGCCCCAAACACAATCCCAACGTACTTCAAAATCACGTAGAGGGGGTACGAACAGAAGAGATTGGGAAATGGGACATGCCAGGCTGTTCAATGATTATTTTTCCGATAATCCTGTGTACAATACCACCCAATTTAGAAGAAGATTTCGTATGCAACGACCTTTGTTTTTACGTATAATGAACAAGGTCGTTGAAGGTGATGTTTACTTCCAGCAGCGTAGGGATGCAACTGGAAAGTTAGGCATATCACCTATGCAAAAATGTACAGCCGCGATACGAATGTTAGCCTATGGCATGGCTGCAGACGCTGTTGATGAATACGTTCGAATCAGTCAGTCAACCGCTCGAGTTGCCCTACAACGTTTTTGTGCCGGGGTCATTGACCAGTTCGGAACCGAGTACATGCGAAACCCTACAACTGATGAATTGGCCCGGATACTGCATCAAAATGAACTGCGTGGTTTTCCAGGCATGATAGGCAGCATTGATTGCATGCATTGGGAATGGAAGAACTGTCCAACGGCTTGGAAAGCGCAGTACGCCGGTAGGAACAAGAAAGCAACGCTAATACTGGAAGCCGTTGCGGATCAGGATTTATGGATATGGCATTCCTTCTTTGGTATTCCCGGATCTTGTAATGATCTTAATGTGTGGTACCGTTCACCAGTGTTCGATGAGGTTCTGCATGGTCGAGCTCCTCCGGTAAATTTTACGGTTAACGGCCATGAATACAACATGGCTTATTATTTAGCCGACGGCATTTATCCGAAGTGGGCAACTTTTGTTCAGGGTATCACATTCCCTCAACTGGCCAAAGATAAAATGCTCGCTGACCACCAGGCTGCCGCTCGAAAGGACGTTGAAAGAGCTTTCGGTGCGTTGCAAGCTCGATTTGCAATAATACGAAAACCGTCGCTGGCGTACGATGAGGACATACTGCGGGACATAATGAAAGCATGTATCATTATGCACAACATGATTGTTGAAGATGAGCGCCACAACTACACTCGAGCCGAAGTTCTAAGAGCCTTCTACGAAGAAGATCAACAAGAATCAACACCAGCATCAACATCTACAACGCCACCGTTTGAATTCAACGTAGGCCGACCTACCAACTTTGATTTCAACGCATTTCTACAGCGAAAAGCTTCCCTTCGTGACAGAGAAATTCATCTATCTCTGAAACGTGATTTAGTCGAACATATTTGGCAACACTACGGGCCACGTAATTAGGGAGAAATTAGCACGACTTAAATAAAGCCAAGTACTATGGCGTAGCTACTTTTACTTGTTGTGTTTATTTTATTTCCTAAGTTTAATTACGCATGACGTTGCAAATGTAATTGGTTTCTAGTATTGTACCGCTTTTAAAATAAATAAAAACATTTAAGAAATTTTGAGCTTTTTTAAAAAAAAAATTTATATAACGTACTTAATTTTACGACAAATTTTAACGATAAAAAGGACAAAAATAAAAAAAATAAGTTACACAAATTTTAACTAGTTTTTATTTATTTGGAGTAACATTGTTAAAATATAAATGAAATAAATAAATAAAGAAGTGTTGTGTAGGAGAGAGAAAGTAATGGTGGGGTATTGAAAAAGTAAGAGAGAGAGAGTGGTGGGTGGGAAATTTTTTTGCTCACCATTGGGAGAGAATATGTGAAAAAAATTTGCCCATGAACAAAACTTATTTCTTGAGAGAGAAAGTGGGTAGAGAGAGAGTGGGTGAGCATTTTTTTTGCTCACCATTGAGAGTGGTCTTAGTAAAAGAATAGACACACTATTACTTCTCCACATTTTCAACACATAAAAGTTGCTACATATTGAGAAAACTTGCCAAGTGACAAAATAAGATTTTGTACAAACCTTCCAAAAGACCATAATGCTACTCAGTTTGTTTGGTTTGACAGCTCGGAGCCTCAGAATCTGTCTTATATAGCTGAAGATCATGAAGACAGACAAAGTGCAAGCTTCGCTATTAATTCAGCATGGCTAAATATACAAGAATAGAGGACTATAAGCTGAAAAATTGCATAACAGATGATGTAACAAAAGGAGAGTTGAACTTTGAAAATTAAGAGCCTAAAATCTAAAATTATGAAAACCTTGCTGAATTTTTGTTTCTAATTCAAAGTAGTTTGCAACTGGGATTTTTGAGTTATCTAATACCATTCAAATAAAATCACATGAAACTTCCACCATCGCAAATTAGAGAAATCATGAAGGGATTGATAAATCAACAATATGACTTTGACAGAAGAAAGGTGGTAGAAAGGTATATGACCTGTACAGGATGTTGGTTGGATAAAACGTATATGATCAAGTGATCAACTCATACAATACAATAATATTTCATGATGGGTCAAAAAGGTTCATCACAAGAGATAAGAGAAGCCTCAAATGTCAAATTTAACTTTCTACAATTTCTGTACTACCAAAATGGAAAGAGAACTTTCAAAGTTCATCAACCAACAAATGGAATCAGATATGGTCAAAATCAGAACATGAGACAAGATATGTATCTCTAAAAATCTAAAATCTTTGGCTCCGTCTATAATAAAAAAACGACTTCAGAGTTCAGACAGCTGCAAAAATCTTAAATTAAGGGAACGTTCATTTGCAGTCCACATTCAGATATTTAATTACCACTCATTCATACTCAATCGTCTAAAAATATGTTTATAGGCGGTAAGAGACTACAAGAGAGAACAAATTGTACTCCTGAAAGGCAATCATGATCAGTATGATGATTAAAAATGCTACAAGCCTCACTTCATTCTTCTCCAACAGAAAGTATTTCCAGGTTCCTCGTTAAAAAAAAGAGTAAATGAACATTTGAGTAAATACTTGTCATTCATGATGATATAAAAAAATCTACATATGTACATATGTGAAAATATGTACACAAAACTTGTGTTTAGACAAAAGGGGGAGCTCAAGGGAGAACCTTTGCTGCAATCATCCCTATCGTCCAACTAGCATGGTGACTGTTACATGATTTGAGGACTCAATATCTTGATAACCTTTTTGGATGTCTATGTCAACAAAACGGCAATTTGAAGAATAAGCAAGAGTAGGTTCCCTAGGATTAGAAAGTGCAAGACTGTCAGTTTCCAACAATAAGACCACCTGTGACATTGTAGGCCTGTGAACTGCAGAATCCTGCACACATAACAACGCTATATGTACACATCTTATAACTTCATTACTAGGACATGAGCTTGCAAATGAAGAATCGACAAGCTCCATTGTTCTTCCTTCGCTCCATAATTTCCATGCCTGCATTAATACATGAAAAATTCTTGTTATGGTCCTGTCAAATAGGTAAGACCAAAGATAACTTGAATTTAAGGGTGTTTAGAAGACACAAAATATTGTTTTCAATAGGTGTATGTTGAATACAAGATTTGCTTAGAAAAAGAAAACTTACATATTCAATGAGGTTTGTGTGTTCAGAGAACCGAAATCTAGTGCTCCGATGACCTGTAACTACCTCCAATAGCAACACCCCAAAACTGTACACATCAGACCTCTCAGAGAAGAAACCTTCCATTGCATACTCTGGAGACATGTAGCCATAAGTTCCAACTATTCTATTTGTATTTTCTTCATCTTGATTTCCTCCAAAAATTCTAGCCATACCAAAGTCTGAAATTTTGGGACTCATTTCCTGATCTAAAAGGATGTTACTGGCCTTTAAATCCCGGTGAATAATTGTACATCTTGCATCCCTATGAAGATAAAGCAATCCTCTTGCTATCCCTTCAATGATTGTAAAACGCTTCTTCCAGTCTAATTGTTGTTTCTTCATGGGCTCTGTGGTCGTAACACAAACAACAAAGAAAAAATAGAACTTCACTTCAGAAAACACGGGAATACAAATAATGCATGTTCTTCTGAAGACTGCAAGCTAAAATATATACATAACTAGATAGAATACCCTACCAAAAATCAATCCATCCAAGCTCTTATTAGGCATATATTCATAGATCAACATTTTCTCATCCCCATGTACACAGCAACCTAATATTCTGACAAGATTCCTGTGCTGTAATTTGGCAATTAGCATAATCTCATTCATGAATTCTGCCATGCCTTGCCCTGACTTTCTTGAAAGTTTCTTGACTGCTATTTCTTGTCCACCAGGTAGCGTTCCCTGAATCCAAGTATATTTGTGTGAGTGCAAATACAGCAAAACCCCAGTATATTCTGAATATGCTTCTTTTGTGGTTGTTTGATTGACAAATTTTACACGGAAAGTCAAAGTTCATAGGAAGCGGAAATCTCTTATGTTGTTTTGTTGAAAAAATCACAAGTAGAAACTTCCTGACAGTTAAGAAAGTTTTTTACCATGTTCCCTCCAGGTAGGTGAAACTTCCCAAGGGAATTTCTACCGTGCTCAACCAAACAATAGCCACTTTACAGGAAAATTGAGGCTCCCTGGGATTAATTTCATGTGAATTGATACATCCTGAGTCTAAACAAATGACAAGTCTGATCTTGCATAAGCAGTTACCTTGTAAACAGGACCAAATCCACCTTCTCCAAGCTTGTTTTCTGCAGAGAAGAAATTTGTAGCAGATGCAACAAGATTGTAATTGATCAGTGGAAGATCTTTTGCATTTGCCAGATTTTCTTTTCTGATCATTTCCTGTGATCCTGAGATATCTGTTGAAGATACTTGGCCTTTCCTCAATCCAATAGTCAGTGCATCATTCCCTCTTTTAGCTGTAATAGCAGACAGAACATATCATAAGATGTGGATTGTAAATTACTGAAAACTTTAAATAGAATAGTACTAGAGCCACATGTCTTACCTTTTAATTGATCCCTGAATTTGCACAAACATAAAAGTATTATGCCAAACAATATCACTCCGCTTACTACTATAGCTGCTATCTTAGGACCAGATAGTTTGCCTTTGTTACCTGTATTTCAGAAGACAGATAAGATTAGCAAACGCTAAAGCAAGCTATAATATAAATTGTAGGACTGCAAAAGACCAGAAGGCTGACTGTTAAAAGTAATAGCAATGTAAAATTGATCAGAAGGTGGTATATGAAACATAGTATCTATTTATCTAATGAAGCAGGCTATTGATAGCATTCCTGTGGTACTTGTCCTTGTTAACATACAAAGTGTTCCACACACACACAAAATTGACAAAAACAATAATTAAGTATCGAATTAACCAATACATTATACAAAAGACAATGCAAACTACTTTACATGCCAAAATTTAATAGACACTACTTCAGCACAATAAGAAGGCATATTGTTTACAAACAATCTGGTTTTTCTCAAAACTTTTCAATGTCTTGCATAAAAAATTTAACTTACCCAAGGCAGAAGATGCTACACGAATGTGCAGTTTACTGCCTCCTCCTTTAAATTGCTGAATGTCAGACAAGTCACCACTCCATACCATACAACCAATTCCACCTACATAAGCATATGCCCTACATGAACAATTCTGTAAGCATTCTTTTCCACAACCCCCCTCATCTTCTGCTCCCAAAAGATTTGCGAAATCAGGCAATTTCACATTGTCAACCTCTAAAAATACATCTTCAGCAATCACACTGTCATTCTTGATCTCACACTTCAATTGATTCTCCCTTACACACCCACCAGACCAACTCCCATTGCTCCATTGATCAGGAAACTTAGGAGCAAACCCTTGAAAGCAACCACAAACGAAATCACCTGTCGCATTTCTACAATAACCGTTTACCCCACACTTATTGAACACATCACACTCACTCCCAGGCTCTTTCTGCATCATATTCCATTCTTTGCCACCATCAGCCCAAGTCATAGACTCCTCATATCCATCCCATGATACTCGAAACTTGAACTTACTAGAGCGGTCCAAAGGTAAATAAGTAAAATACACGATCCCATCTGCATCAGCATTAGAAAGCTTAAAACCATAGTAATAAAAGGCAGCCATGTTTGGCACACCAGTAAAACTCAGTCCATTCCAATAACCACTCCTCCAACGACGATTCGAACCCTCCCAAATCACAAACTGTGGTGCTGCTCTAGGATCCACCCCCATTGAGAAATTCCCAGATGATGGATCATTCACACTCCTCCATGATGTAAAAATCCGATTTTCGCCTACATTCGGATTAACAGGCACTCTCATACCAGGCAAATATGTATCAGTAGGATGATCAAAACTCTCCCAACAAGAAAAACTAGGCACCGGATAATTATAACTACCCCTGATCTCAAGATTACCATCATTATGCAAAATTCCTGTATAATTTTTCGATATTGCTGTAGTATTAGTAGACCAAACAACAGTCCCAAACCCATCAAAAGCAGCCAAAACCCCGTCATTTGAAAGTGTAACAGAACCATTTTTATTGCTAATTGGATTATTTCTATTAGCAACCCAAACTGCAAAATCAACTGAAATATTGGAATACCAAATTCCAACATACCTTAATGATGAATTTGAAGGGCTATAAAACCCAAATTCAAATGACCCATCTTCAGATTTAAGGGTTTCTCCATCTTTTAGGACTTGACCTTGCGCAATTGTATTTGAAGCATTTGAACAAAATGCAAATAATAAGATTAAAGATATAATCTTTATGAAAAAATATGAAATGGGTACCAATTTTTTGCAGAGACAAAGATTGTCCATCTCTTCATTCAATACAACTACCTTGAAATTTATAAAAAACTAATGTACCTTTTTTCATCATGTATGACAATATGCGCCTTTTTTATATGTGGAGCCTTAAATTCTGAGTGTGTACAGTGTACTTAACATTTTAATAATCTCTTTTTTTTATTTGATTTTTTTTTTTATTTTTCATTTATTTGGAGTTTGGACTTTCTTTTTTTTTTCAAAAGTAAACTAAGACTTCTTAAACAGTTAAACGTGTACATAATAACATTATTTAGAAAGTTTTTGAGTGATTGATTTCTCTCCATGTCATACACTTAACAAAATTAATTAGCTAGAATATTATACGAACCATTAGAATAATTAAATTACTCGTCAGTGGATTGGGAACTAGCCAACAATACTTATAATTTTTGTTAGTTCTTATTATTGGTGCATGATGTACACAAAATTCAATTCTAAACATTCAAACATTAGGTGTTACTAACTTACTACCATTTCCAAGGTATTAGATATTTAATGTATATTATGTTTGAAATTTGAGACCATCTGAGTACATTTATTTAATTTCCTTTATTTTTTAACTTAGAATCGATACAATTATACAATAAATACAAAATTCAAAAATTCCTAGTACTCGTAGTTTGGCATACTTGTAAGTAACTAAGTACTCCCTTTAAAATCTCTATATTGGTGCATTGTATACATTATAATAAGGTAATAGTTTTAAAAATTCATATTAAAACGAATAAAACAATATCATATCTTTCTCAGATTATTACAAATTATTTTCAACTTACACAAAAGTCACATAAGAATAGGAAGTGATTATATTAAAACACTTTCATTAGGATAAATACAACAAAATAATTATAAAAAAATCCATTATAACTCTAAATCACATGCATAGAAGTAATGTATTGAGGTTGAAGAGTCAGTGTTGTCGTGTTTGGTTACAATTCAAGCCGCCAATCGGTTTAGGTAGGTTACGACTTTTTTTTTTTTTTTTTTAAAGAATACGACTTTTTATTTAATGTGGACCGAGTTGACTAAACTATATCCTAAGAATTTTGCTGACAAACCATGAACTTTTCTTGGTTCCTATTGCTAAGTTTGGTTGTGTTGTTTTGTCCTTTATTCTTTGGACGGTACTAACCTAGATCCCAAGATACATGGAATTTTACTTTTGGCCGTCGAAAAAAACAAAATAAAATTATAAAACTAAAAATGTTTGGTTCTCATTGCTGAGAAACTCTTGAATTTTGGAGTTTATACTTATACTTGTATTACTGTATTAGATTACCAATTGGTTGTTGGTGTGGTGGTGATTGAAACTATACTTGGTAAGGAGGACTCGTGTTCGATCCCCTGCAATAACAATCGGGAGGGGATTGGAACCTAACCACTCAGAATGGATCCCCGAATCCGGATTAGCCCAAAAGGGGATTGGAACTTAACCACCCACAACTGATTCCTGAATCCGAATTAGCCCAAAGGGTGAACCGGGTGGAATACCAAAAAATGTGTTTGGTTCATCAAGTTGGAATGGATTGGTATGAATCTCATATTAGAGAGGTACGGATTCTAAAATACATACTAGTCCAATGTTGTTGAGGAGGGATGGGTATGGGATTTCATGGGTATGGGGGAATTTAGAACCCCTTGGGTATGAGATTCCATTACTAAAAACCTCAACCAAACAAAATTAGATGGAATGGATTCTAACTCCATTCCAACCCATTCCAAAATATCCAACCAAACGACCCCTAAATGTAATTGTGTCCTACGGTGTACAATCAACTATTATCCTATGTTTGTGTTAAAAAAAAGAATGAAATAGTTGTACTCAACAACAAATTTGGAAAGAATTTTATACTCAAGGTAGAGGCTAGATTATAATAACCATGTTTTGTTCAGCTTAATTACACAAATAGAATTATTTTAGAAATGTTCATATATGAAATGAAAATAAATCATATTTTTTCTATTTGTGTTTATCATCACTATTCATCTTAAATTTTGTAATTAAAATTATGATATTTCAAATTAATTTAATAATGCGCAATAAGGCCTTGTTCTTCACTTTACTAAAATAATTTTCAGTATAACATAATTTCAATTCAGTAAAAATAAGTTCAGTTTAATAAAAATCATTAACTTTAAAAAAGAAAAATATAATAGAAATTTAGTAAAAATAATTTTTCAGTACAATAAAATTAATTTCAGTTCAGTAAAAATAATTTTTCAGTATAATAAAATTAATTTCAGTTCTGTAAAAATAATTTCATTTCAGCAAAAATAAGGTGAAGTGAATAGGGCCTTAATAAGGTCAAAATTGAGTTACACATGGAAATTAAATAAGATTAGATGAAGTGAATAGCCTATATTGTCACAATGAAATTATTTAAACAAATGAGGGTTCGTTTGGCATCACTAGGGCTTTCTGTTTTTTGGTTTTTTGTTTTTCAAAATCATATGATTTATGTTATATAATGAATAAAAATTAGTCAAATTTATTAAACTATGTTTCTTGTTTTTGATTTTATGTTTAAAAAAAAAATCATGCCAAACAAGCCCTTAATAATCCGTTTTTTAAATTAATAATCCAAATCATATGTAATAGGAAAATTAATAATCCAAACAAGCCCACGGCACGGCACGGCCCTCGTGCCTGGCGGGCTCGTGCCGTGCCGGCCACGTGCCGGGCTGCGGGCTGGTGCAGTTTTCATTTTTTTTTTTTTTTTTTTTTTTTTTTTTAATGACAACATTATTAATTAATAAGTTTATAATGTATATAAGTTATAAAATTATAATTATAAGTTTTATAAGGTAACTTATAAGTTTATAACTTATAAGTTATAAGTTATTAAGTTATGAATTTTATAATTATAAGTTGAATATTTATGTTTTATAATTTGTATATTCAATATTTATATTTATATATTTACTTTATACTATTACTTTAAAATTTAATGTTTATGATTTATTAGTAATTGGTATAATTTTATTTTTTTTTAATATGAATTTACAAATTGTAACAAAACGGGGAAAAAAGGCAAATTGGACTTTGGATGTGAATAATGCGTACTTTATATTATTATTACTTAAGTTGAGAAAATTGTACAATGATAACAATGATAAAAATCATACAATGATGGTATTAAACAAAAATTGGAAAATGATAAAATTGATATTTTTAAAATCGTACAATATACAATAATTGTCTATTCTTCTTCTCCTTCTTCTTGCTCGTCTTCGTCTTCGTCTTCGTCTTCGTCTTCGTCTTCGTCTTCGTCTTCGCCTTCGCCTTCAAGGTCATCGGCTAGTTGCATAGATTGGGAACTAGCCGAACCCGAACCGGAAGCGGAGGTTCCTTCTTCGTTGTCGTTGTGGTCGTAAGAACGGTCTTGTGAGCGATTTTCCGCATCCAACCAATCTTTGAAACACACGCACATTTCTAGTGTTTCGGGTTTTAGACTTGTTCTTCTATCGTCTAAAACCCTTCCGGATGCGCTGAAAGCTCGTTCGGAGGCGACGGAGGAAACTTGGATAGCAAGAATGTCTCGTGCCATTGCCACCAAAGTTGGATGCTTCGAGCTTTGTTGTTTCCACCATGCAAGGAGGTCGAGGCTGTTTATCTCATCGTCGTCCATGCCTTTGGTGAAGTCGTAACTCAGGTACATCAGCAACTCCGAGACGTCGCTTTGCGTTCTCCTGATTGATGAATCACCTGAAAACCTTGAAATCAAGTTAGTAGCTTGTGAAAATAAATGTTTGGCCTTCTTACTTACGTTTTTAGATGGTTGGGAAGGCCCTGAGCGAGGAACGGTGCCATATTTGGCTTCATAGACTCTATATAAAGCAAAAAACTGATCCTTCACATTAGTCTTATAGTTTTCTACATCATCGTCAAGAAACATGCATTGAAAGTAAATGTCAACTAACATAAATGTGTTTTCATACTTTTTCCTAGGATCTAATATGGAAGCAAAAATATAAATCAAAGGAATCTGACTATAATATTTACGCCACTTTTTTTCCATTGCTGGAAGATACTGATCATAATCACTTTGATCGCGATGATCAGCGAAAAGTTGGGCGAGTAAGCATGCATTAGAAAGAAAGTTTTGAGCACAAGGATTGTAAACAGTAGAAAAACAATACGTCATGTTATATAATAACTGTAAAAATTGCATATATCTTTCACAGTTATTCCAATCATCATCATACAAAGCATTTTGTGGAAATTTTTGGTTGTAAAATAATGTTAACGGGCCCTTGTACTCAATTGCCTTTGTTAACATGTCATAGGTGGAATTCCACCTAGTTGGGCAATCGGTTCTAATTTTTATTACCCTTATCTTTTGTTGTTTTAGAAAACTCTTCCATTCTTGGTATCTCATGTTAGAGCTATTAATAGACATAATAGCATCTCTGATTTTGCTGTAGTATGGGCCAATTGCCCGAACTCCATCCTGTACACATAAGTTAAGTACATGGCAAACACATCTAGTATGAAGAGCTTCACCGTCTAATAGTACATCGGTTAAGTTTTGTTTGATAAGATTAGCTGTGTATGTCATAGAGGTTGCATTATCAAAAGTCATAGACATCATTTTATCTCGAAGGTTGTATTCGTCTATTGCTTGCATTAAATGGTGAGCAATGTTAATGCCGGTGTGTGGGTATTCCAGCATTTTGAAATGTATTATTCTTTTTTGTAACATCCATTGATCATCTACCCAATGGCAAGTCACACATAAATAGTGATATTTATAACCACTATCCCAAGAATCGGCTGTTAAAGATACTCTACAGTTAAGGTTACTCAATTCGGCTTGTAACCGGACTTTGTACTCTAGGAAATTTTTCATTGCTGCGGAACGAACGGTTTTCCTAGAGATTCTTTTATGTTGGGGTTGTAGTGCTTTGTTAATGTAGGTGTTGAATGCGTCACTTTCCGAGAAAAGAAAAGGTTGTTCGGCGTGTACTATCATTTTTCCTAGTTCATCCCTATCCCTCTCATAGTTGTATGTAAAGCCGTATGGATGGAATTGGGAAATTTTGGGCTGGGTTGGATCACTAGCTGGTTTTGCACAAGCTTTCATGTGTCTAGATAAGTGTCCCGTCCCGTTTTTGGTAACTGCCGTGAATACACTATTACATGTTTTACATTTTGCCCATTGTTCACCATCTTTACTTAGGACAAAATAACGCCATACCTCACTCCTTCGGTTTTTCAAAAGTAGCATCTCAGTTTCGGTTAACCATTCATGATGTGTGTATTGGTTAGTAGGGGGACTAGTGGGAGTGGCAGTAGAAGGGGTAGAACCGGAGGGAATTCGGGTACTTTCTTGGCTACCTTGGCTAGAACAATAGTTTTGTTGATTACCGATATAATTAGGTGGAAATTGGTATGGTGGTAGTGGAAATTGGTTTAGTGGTGGTGCTGGAAATCCCGACGTATTATATGGCTCATAGCCCGGGGGGAAGTAAATGGGGTCATTGGTTTGACTCGTAATTTGGGGGCTCGTTGTATTTGGTGGTTCCCTAGAACTACTACTACGGATAAGTCGGCCTTTCCCCCTAGACCTAGATGATGGGTTGTTCGATGCCATAATTAACAATTAATTTTTTAATAAAAAGTGATTAACTATAATAATAATAATTAATAACAACAATTTTAACAATAAAAATATCAATAATAATAATTAATAACAACAACTATAACAATAACAATAACAACAAAAATAAATAATAACAACAATTGTAACAATAATAATAATTAATAGGATATTTTGGATTTTAACACCTTACAAAAGGCTGAAAATGTTTTTTAACACCCCCCAAAAAAAAACTTTTATTTTAACACCTCCCAAAAATATAAAAGTTGGAAGTTAACACCAAAATCCATCTTCCGTTAACAGAACTGTTAGTGGGGCCCACCCCAACGGATATATTTTTAAAAGATCTGTATATAAGAACCATTCTTCCACGATTCTTGCACGATATATAAGAACCATTCTTGCACGATTCTCCCCCAATGAACGAAATCGTTGTTCTTATTGAATAGCAGCAGCGCATTGCATTGTTGCACGATACTTGAAACAATTCTTTCACGATTCTTCCACGATTTTTGAGAAGAGGAACAGATTGAAGCTGCTGAAACAGGTGAGTGCGGTCAATTGTTCGGTTGTTTGGTAATTATGGTTTAAATTCTCTTCAATTATTATTTGCAATTGTTTCGTACTCAGATTAATGGTTGGATTATGTTATGTACGCATCTAAATGCCCAATTGCGAAATTAGGGTTCGTCAGAAATTGAATTTGGGGCTTTTCGTATTATGAAATTAAAAATGAATTTTGTTGCTGTCAATGTTAATTCGTCAGTGTACAAATCTGTAAATGTGACTGTCGATCTAAAATTGATGCAGATTATGTCGTTTGTTAGCTCTTCCCCTCCTGAGGCCAGAAAATGTAAGTGTGGTGTGCCAATGGCCAAGCTCACTAGCTGGACAAGGGAGAATCCAGGCAGGAAGTTCATATCATGTAAGTTTTATGACCCAATAACAGAAACAAGGGGTTGCAAAGCTTTCGAATGGGTTGATCAACCTGATGGAACAGATTGGCAAACAGGGGTTATCAACAACCTGTTGTTGGATAAGAAGCTGCTAAAGGGTGAAGTTAATGAATTGAAAAGGGAAGTTGATGAAATCAGTGGCCAAAGGAGGTGCCTACTTAATGAAGTTGATAATTTGAAGATGAGATGCAAGGCCTTGAACGCTGACAGGAAGAGAATGAACAGGGAGTGCAATGAAGGGAAGGTGTCTTCAATCAGCTGTTTTGGTTGGGTGGGCATGGCCATTTGTATAGGTTTGTCAATGGGTGTAATTTTCCTAATGGCTAGGGGTGTGTAATAGTAAGCTGTATTAAGTAGTTATAATTTCTTGTAATGACTTGAAGTGTTATAAATATGTCTTTTAATCAACCTATTTATGCCTTGTCTAAGTTCCTATTTATGCCTTGTCTTTTAATCAACCTATTTAAACATGTGAAACATTAAAACATGGGAAATATGTGAAACACTAAGATAGTTCAAGTACAGGTTGACAAAAGAACCTTACTTCAACATGTTTCAATGGCAATCAAAGCCATGCAACCATTACAATTCAATATCTAATTGTTCAAATTTGTTAAGGGAAGCCACTAAAAAACTAGCAAGTTACATAACCAGTCATGAGTACATAATAAAAGTTTGAAATTGTTCAACAGACATAATGTTTGATATCCAGCATGAGTACATCACTGAGTAAGGTTGTTGAGGGATTGCAGCCTGGCCCTTGTTACAACACCTGTGGCTGTTGTAGGCTGACTTGAGGAAGACCTTGTCTTTCTTTTTGGTTGGCTTGAGGCAGGCTGACTTGAGGAAGGCTGAGCTGAGGATGGCTGACTAGAGGATGGCTGAGCTGAGGAATGCTTAGCTGAGGAAGACTGTGGCTGTGGGCGCTTGCTGAATGGCAGACAACCTTCTTGCTCTTGAGGAAACTTTTTGTTTCCTATGCTGTTTGGTCCAGCCCCAATTGCACTCTATGACATGCATATAAAAATAAAAAGTCAATGGAAAAGACACATACATATATAAAACAAAGGGGGAGTTGGTGTAATGCTTGTGTTACCTTTTTAGCAGCCCTAATCTCTTTCTTCTTCCTCTCCTCCACCATCCAAGGAGTGTTCAGTGGGGGTCTGCCTGCTGACTTTATCAGCTCTGTAGCTGGTGCAGCAGGTACTTTGCAAGTCTTGGCATAATGCCTATATCCCCCACAGTTGCTGCATTGCTTCTTCCTCTTGGTACTTGCCTGACCACCTGAAGAAGAACATTCTCCTGGCTCAAGCTTCCTTTTTTTGCTCTTTGGTCTCCCAGGTTGCACCTTAACAGAAGGGGGTAGTGGTTCCCTCATTCTGACTCTCTCCCAGTGCTTTGGGCCAGGCATTGGTTGGACAGCTGGTTCATAAGCAGACCTGTATGTGTCCATGGTATAGTATGGGTCAACAACAGCCTCTATGTCACCCCTCATATCCAATATGCAGGCATAAGCATGAACACATGGAATGCCAGTGAGTTCCCAATGGTAACATGTGCAGGTCTCCTTGTCCAAATCAACCAACACCTGGTCATCCTTCAGCTGCACCTCAAATGTATTCCCTCTGGATGGCTGCACCACACAGGACCTAGCCACAAAGTCTATCCTCCCCAGAACATGCCTCACATATGGCACTAAGTTGTGTGTAATTGTTTTTGAATCCTCCCACTTTTCATTATTCCTGTTCATAATATACCTCCTCATCCATTCCATTTGGGTGAGGATAGGTTTATCTCTGGCAGGCCTAATGACTGCATTGAAAGTCTCACACATGTTGTTCAACAACATGTTGGACTTGCAGTTTGGTGTGAATGCATGTCTAGACCAATGGTGGGGAGGAATGTTGATTAAATACTCATATGCCTCTTCATCGAGGAATTTGATAGACTCCATGGCAATTTCATGCTCAAACTGACATATAAAAGCATACCAGAAATCACACCAAGCATATACAAGCTAACCAATATAAAAACACACCAACAGTCATATAAAAGCATAGGCTAGCTTCAACAATCAATAAACTTACAATGGTGGTGGCCCTAGCTGCTCTCCAAAACAGCTCCTTAAAGGTTGATCCAGTGAAGTTGAGCTTGAAGTTAGCCCAAATATGCCTCACACAAAACCTTTGCTCAGCTTTGGGAATAACATCAGCCATTGCTTTAATCAAACCCTACCAAATGCAGACAAAAGTATAATCATCAGTCAATCACATACATACACATGAAAACTTAGAAATTGAACCTAAATAGTTAAGAGGGAAACAGAAGCATTACCTTTTGCCTGTCAGACATGATGGTCAGCCCAGCTCCTTGATCATGTGTGAACATTGACATAAGGGATTCCAAGAACCAACCCCAAGTTTCCTGGTTTTCAATCTCCACTGTGGCCCAAGCTAGAGGAAACAAGTTGTTATTCCCATCCTTAGCAACTGCCACCAGAATTTGCCCAGGAAAGGCACCCTTGAGGTGACAACCATCCAACCCTATTAAAGGCCTACAACCCTTTGCAAATCCATCTCTCAATGGCCTTAAACAGATGAACATCCTCATGAACAATGGTGGCTCTGGCCTGTCAATACCATCAACAACAACATTGCACCCTGAACCAGGGTTGTACTTCATCACAGCTTTCCCATAATCCCACACCCTAGCATACTGCTCCCTAGCTGAACCAAATATCAGTAGTTTTGCCCTACACCTAGCTAGCCATGCCTTATAGTAACTCACATCAACTCCTAAATCATTCAAAATCCTAGCCCTAATCTCCTTAATTCTCCAACCAGGGTTACTCCTAAACTCTTCTAAATACCTCTCTGCTATGTATTCAGCAGTAAGCATCTTGTTCTTCTTTACTCTGAAGCAGGAATGGTCTAAATTCAAGGTTTTGATTTGCCAAGTTTGCTGCTTAACAAGTTTTGATGCAAACACCTTGAACTGACACTTTACCCCCCCCACACATGTACAAGCAGGCATTCTACAAGTGTAGCTATTGAACTCACAGCCACATCTATATCTACACTGAACTGTAATCCTTTTACTGTCATTATGCAAGTAGTAGAACTCATACCTGTTTTGAATGGCATGAAGTCTTAAGGCCCTCCTCAAGACTGAAGCATTACTGAATTTCTGATTTAACTTCAACTTGATTGGGTTGTCAAAGTCCACATCAGCATTAAACCAAGGAGCATAGTCCTGTTCCTCATCAGATCCACACAAACTCCTTGAATCATCTGAATCAGCATCACTTTCTGGATTCACCTTCGGTTTTCCAACATCCAAATCATTTCTCAACTCTACTCTCTTATCTTTGCCAACCCTGTCATCTACTGCACTCTCCAAACCTTTCCTAAGGCTCTTGTTCACTTTGGCCAAGATCTCCTTTGACCCTTCAATATACCATTCCTCATCCCCTTCATCAAATTCTTCTTCACCAGGTTCCCAATCTTGTCCCTCATCACTCAAATCTGAACTTGAATAACCAGATCCTTCACATCCATCATCCTTTTCTTCATCAAACCTCAACACTTTAGCATTAGCTGAGGCTTTCCTAGGTGGACTCTCCTCCCTTTGTTCAGTTTCTGTCTTCTTAAACCTAGGGCTCCTCCTAATAGTCGATGTATTTGAACTTTCTACCTTCTTATCCTTTTTTTTTGTCTTTGCAGGATTGGGTTGGGCCTCTTGTATGGGCTGACTAGGAGCTTCTGTTGTTACAAAAACCTCAACATACCCCTCTTCATTTACTGTCTCCAAAAGGCCCTTAACCTCTTCACTGTTAACTAGTTCCCTTTTCCCAGTGTTAAAGGTTTTCCCCTTCTGCCTATACCAACAGCTGTAATGCATAGGCACATCCATATCACCATTAACAAAACCATGAATTGCAGCTGTTCTAATCAAATGCACATCCAACTTAGATACTTGAACCTTCCTCTTCCAGTAACACCAACCACCACACCAACACAGCAGCTGCCTGTTTTTGGTTACTCTTTTAGGGACAAAAGCACCTCCCACTCTAAGGCAGATGTCAACCAAACTATCCTTGTCACCCATTATCTACCCACCAGTGAAAAACATATAAAACATATTAAAAGCCATGTAACTATACATGCACAATACGAATAAACAAATCCATCACAGCCACACAAACAAACACATAAAAAAATTGAAAATAAACATATACAAGCCAATGTAGGTGCTCAGTAACATAAATTAATCAACAAACCACACTTGCTAGTTTAATTAACAATAAACCACCTTAATTAATCTCTACTTTCAATTACGAAATCCAATTAACCTAAGTCGCATAGTCAGTTACAGAAATTGATTTATCAAGGCTTTCCTACTGTGGTCCCAAAATTTACCCTAATTACCCAATTATTGCAAGGTTTACAGCAATGAAGCACCAGTAATTGACGAAATTGCTATCAAAGGAGAGCAATTTTACCTTATTTTCTGTGAATTTCAAGCGGCTTTCGCACTTTTGTAGTTGAAGAAGATGATGAAGAAACCCTCCTGAGCTTATCTTCTCCAACGTTGACACCACCCTACACTCCACTTCTCAGCCAAGATCTCCTTTGGTTCAAAAGCGAAATCAATGAAGGTTCAGAAAGAATTCAATGCAGAAGGTTGCTGCGAATTCAATGAAGAAAGAAGTTTCGTGTTTTGCTGGGTGAAAATTGAAGTTCAAGCCAATTTGTGGGACCCACGTTAAATTTCCGTGACGGAAATCGTTAACTGGTGTTAACTTCCAACTTTTATATTTTTGGGAGGTGTTAAAATAAAAGTTTTTTTTTGGGGGGTGTTAAAAAACATTTTCAGCCTTTTGTAAGGTGTTAAAATCCAAAATATCCTAAAAATTAATGCTATTACAAAGTTCGTTGTCGTGTTCAAAAATAATTAAAAGGTTGACGTAATAAAAGCAGACGGCCAAAAGGTGGACTTTAGGGTCTGTTCACCTTAATTTCACTTATTTCAGGTGTAATAAGTTTAGATAAGTTTAGGTTTAATGAGTTTTGATAAGGGTTACCCAAGTACAAATTACAACTAAAATAAGTTTTAATAAGTTCAGATAAATTCAGGTAAGTTCAGATAAATTAAGATAAGTTCATATTAGTGAAAATCAGATGAATAGAACACACCCTTAATATTTAGAAATTTTCTTATGCAATATGATAATACACATACCCTTTTAAAATTTTAGGTTTTGTTCTCTTTACTAAAAAAAAATTAGGGTTTTTCTAAGCTATGCCTTTGAGGAGTTGGGTTTTCCAAGCTGTGCCCATGCTTTTTGAAAGTTCTAAGTCGTGCCCCTGAACAGCTAATCTTTAATCAGCTAAGCTATACCCCTCCCCTAATCCCTCCGTTAACTTTCTGTGAAAAAATCTGTTAACTTTAATTTTTTTTTTAAAAAAAAAAAAAACCCAACCAAAAATCCTCTCTTCCCAACCCCTCCACCACCTACCACCCAGGCCACCACCCACCAACATACCCCAGGCCACCTGCCAAACCCCACCTGCGAACCGAACCCCACCAACGACCCCTACCATCACCCATCATAGCCCCACCACCATCCATCGCAGCCCCACCACCACCTAGTGCACCACCAAAGAAAGTGTTCGAATGCAATGGAGGAATTTAATTCAAATTGAAATTTCGACAAATTGGGTTAGGGCTTTTGTTTCATTGGATTCAAATTGCAAAAGTAAGTTGTCAATTGTTGTTTTCGTTTTAAAATCAAAGAATTTGGTTCAAAACAATAGAAAACCCTAATTTTTCCCCCAATTTGATTTTAATTGTTAAATCATCAATTTTGGCTCAATTAGATTGAGATTAAATACACATAACTTGTTTTAATTGATTTTTCCAATGAAAATCTGCACAAATATGGTTCAATTGGTCGAAATTATTCGACGTTTGCCCAAAATTTTTCGAAAAATGTTCGAAAATCTGGGCATGAAGAATGGCGATGGTGGCGCATCAAGTGGCTAGGTGTGGTAGTTGCTGGGGTACGAGGAGAGAGAGGGGGAGATTAGGGTCGAGGAGTTGAGAGAGAAGGAGAGAGCAGGGTGACGCGGTGGTGGGTCGAGGAGAGAGGAGCGAGGTGCGGTGGTGCGGCTGGAAGTGCAGTGGTGGGTAGTTGTGAGGGAGGAGAGAGAGGTGTTTGGGTGTTTTTTTTGTTTTTTTTTTTAAATTTATTTATTTTGAAGTTAACAGAAAGTTAACCTAAGTTAACGGAAGGATTAAGGAAGGGGTATAGCTGATTAAAGATTAGTAGTTCAGGGGTACGGATTAGAACTTCCAAAAAGCATGGGCACATCTTGGAAAACCCAACTCCTCAAGAGCAAAGCTTAGAAAAACCCAAAAAATTAATTAGTATGATATGCAATATTTGAATTAAAACTAGAGGAATATTATGTTTAAATAATTTTCCTATGTAATTTAATTTTAATGTGATTTGAATATTATGTTCACCTGCATCTTAAATTCTTAATACTTGCGTATGCAACCAGACAATTCGATTGGAAACTTGAAACTAAATGTGATCTGAACATTATGTTGACATTATCTTAAATTCTTTATACTTGGGTATGCAATTATACAATTTAAATTTGATAACATTTTGACAATTTTCCCCCTCTATAATTTTTTTTAAATGTTCTAATTTTTTCATCTAATATAAAAAATTGACACTAATAAAGGGATTGATGATATTAAAAATGATGAGTATAAATTACGAATCTAGCATTTTCGTTAATTGGGTTTAAGTTATCAAAATATAATTTTTAATCAAATATAAATTTTTAAAAATATATATATAAATACCCTATTCTAATGTCTCACAAAGCAAAAATAACTTAGTAAAGTGTTAATAGAGTGTTCAAAATATTTACATGTTAACAAATTACATGAAATTATTTATAAATTAAAAAATTACGTCAAACTACGTGTATCTATTAATAGTGTTCAAATTTTGCATAGTATCTTTTGTATATTAAATGATTCAATGTTAAATAAATCATTATTTTCTCATTTTCATATTAACATTTTGCATCGTACCTTCAAAATGTTATAAACGATCCTGCACTCTTTATATTGCCTTAGCAAATCGAATCCAATGGTGGGGTTGGGCCAGGTTAGACTAACATTTTAGTGACACGTATCTGTTGTGGGCCCCACTAACGGATTCCATCCAAGAATCCGTTAAGTGGTGGTGAAATCAATTTTTTAGGTTTTTTTGTGTTGTTATAATAAAAGTTTTTTATTTTGTGGTGTTATAATCAAATTTTGTGTTATTTTATGGTGTTATTTTCTAAAAAATCCGTAAAACTTTATACGGAGTACATTGGTTTCTCGTATTTGCCCAAATTTGCTCAAATTTTCCCACTCTCCTAAATCTCCCTCAAAGACTATTTGATAAACCCTAAATTACTTCAATGTTGAATAGTTGAATCTAGTTTGTGCTCAGTTCGTTAATTTGAAGCTTTTTGTTGGCAATTTGCTTAAATTCCGTAGAAATTTGGTCAATTCGCAATTCACATGTATGAGTGGTATCTTCAATTTTTTTTCTTTTCTTATTTTGAATTATTTTGCTAGCACAATATTGGTGCATTTTAGTTCAAATTTTTCAAATATATCTTATGATTTCACGGGCTGACGAATTCCTAGTATTGGATTCGCAATTTACGAAATAAATTTGTTCTTTGTCATATTGAAATATCAATCGTTGTCTGGATTTGACAAATTTTGTTGCATATCATGCGAATTTTCTTGAGTTGATTTGTTGTGATATTTTTGGAATAATACTCGTAATCTGCAAATTAAATTGCTTAATTATGACTTTAGCTTGCCAATTTAGAATTATGCTTCTGATTTTCGTAGTAGTTTGCTTAATTATGCTCCTACTCTGCGATTTATTTACACTGATAATGCTCTGAACATGTGAATTTATTTGTATATTTTCTCATCTTATTTATTTGAGATTAATGCTCCTAAGTTTTTAATTAATGTGCTTATTATGCTCCTAAACTGATTTTTGGGACGAATTCTTCTACTACCCCCGTTAAATGTTATGTGCAACTTTTACTATTTTTGTTCACTAACATTATGTGCAACTATTCTAATTTTTAATTAAATATAAATTTTTAAAAAAGATAAATAAATACACTATTCTAATGTCTCACAAAGCAAAAATAACTTAGTAAAGTTTTAATAGAGTGTTCAAAATAGTTACATGTTAACAAATTACATGAATTATTTATAAATTAACAAATTACGTCAAATTACGTGTATCTATTAATAGCGTTCAAATTTTGCACTCCCAAAAACCACCTTAAATTTCCTTTTCTCATCCCCAAACCAATCAGATTTGGAGTGGTTTGAGGGATTGGTGGAAAGGAGAAGAGTGGTTTCGAGGATGAAGGTGAGAGATCTAAGGTTGTTTCGATGTATAATTAACCAAATTCCACTCATCTTGTTGTCATTAGGGGTATATGGTGAATTTTTGTAACAATTCGGGGTATATGGTGAATTTGATTCGATTAGTAATAAAGATCATTCACACTAACATTCTTGTCATACCATATGCTCCAGTGGCTATACAATCTAATACCTATTATCTTGTCATACCATATGCTCCAGTGGCTATACAATCTAATACCTATTTTATCCACTACATTCATCAAATCTGTTGGGTTAGTGTGACCCAAATTCCATAGCCCAGCTTATTTCATCTCAAGGATTCTAGAAAACTCTAAGAATATTGAGAAATTGATGGAGAATTGTGGAAGAATATAGAATTGGTTAATGCTCATGAAGGATCTTATGTGGAGAATTTAAAGAGTATGTGTGTAGAATTTTCTACACACTTCTTCAACCTCCATACATCACCTATAAATAGTGGTGTTGGAAGCATGTATCCACCTATGTATCCTCCAATACTCCAATAGCCTCATACACTCTATGAGTGTCCTCCATACATTGTTTATACTTAGAGAGAATTTACCTACAAATGTACGCTCTCTAAGATGTCATGATCGGAGTTTCTACCTACACACAATCTCGCCCTAATCCACTATTCTTATTTTGTGCTACTCCTTTGAGAGTTCCTATAGTGAGAGTTTCTTGTATTACTCACCCTTTCAAGGGTTCTTGCACTCTTCTATTTTCATATAGTGGATTATTTCGGCTCTCGTCGTTCGTGCGTTTTTTGCCTCTATTGAGGATTTTTCCCATGTTAAATATTGTGTGTCCATTTCTTTACTTTTATCTTACCTTTACCTATCTCCTAATTATTTTATCAATCTCTACTCTTTAATTTGCTTCCGCTGTGCACTCACCAACCCTAACAAAATCTATATATAAAATGAATACAACCAAATCACTTATTGAATGTACAACACAAATATATAGGCAAGTATGGATATTAAAACAAAAGTTAAATAAAAGATATTTATTAAAATAAAAAACATAATTCATCATCTAATAATAATCTCGTTACGGACATGTGTTCTTATAAGTATGAAGGTCGTACTCATAGCATATACATTACTATACAATAAATCATCACTTATGACACGAATTATGCTGCATAAATTCAAAATTCGTGGCATATTTGCTTCTAGCCATGGGAATAGTTAACTACAACATAAAATCTATAAAAATAGAAAAACTTATGTCACGAGTGAAAATTTTCCCGTGGCAAATACAACACTTAATGCCATGAGTAGTACTATTCTCGTGGCAAACTTACACTTTTGCCACAGGTTGTAATATTGTCATTGTAAGCATATACTTCTGCTATGGTATTTTCCACAACATAATTTTTTTGTGGCTAAATCCAATTTGTCACAGGAGAAAATTGTAGCTTACGATAACCTTTGTTAGGAATTATAAAAATTGGATATAAATAATGTAGTCTTCCAAATGAATAAACTAAAATCCATGTGACAATGGTTTTTCTTATACATTAAAAATAATATAGAAGATTACCTCTCATTATTAATAATTAAAAGATTCTAAATTGAGAAGATCATTATGATACAAAATTGGTTCAATTCTGTTTTGGTTTAGTTTATACGGTTTGCTAAATAAGAAATGGTTTAGTTCTAAATTAACAGTTAAGTTTGCTAACAAGTTCGGTTTTAATATGGTTTAATATTATTCGAATCGGTTCCGTTTCGGGTTAACTAAAACGGTTTGAGTCGGTTTTTAGTTTCAAATAATTTGTTTTTAATCGGTTCGGTTCTCATTTGGGTCGAACGGTTTCGGGTAATTAAATGGTTTCATTTTGAAATTTGAGATTGCTACTCACCTACATAAATGAAAATATATTACTTAGGGTTGGTTACAAATTTATACATTATACAAATTTAAATCACTAGTTCCTAAAAAAAACAAGTTTATCTTCATGATAAATAAAAAATGTTTATCTAGTGACATTTCTGTAAATAAGTTAACAACTTTTATTAAATGCAGGTTGCATAAATGTTGAATTATTAACGAAAATGCCATGTTGATTGGAATATTTTGTTGATTTATTTACAGATTTATCACTAGATAAATGATTTTAGTTTATTTGGGGCTCCCTCCGCAACTTTTTCTACTCCCTTTGTGTTTTAATAAGTGTTACAATTTGACTTTTTCACTATTCACATAATGATTTTGACTTAATTATTTTACTAATATGAAAAAAAAACAAATGTTCTTGTACAATACATTGTTGGATTTGTCATAATGTATACTTTTGAATTTTCAAATTTTCTACTTCCTCTGTTTCTTTTTGTTTAATTTGTCCCATTTTGATCTTTCATAGTAAAATTTTTAAGAATTTGACCAAATTTTCACATTAATATATATACAAAAATATAATCATGTATTATGGAGTATATCGTTAGATTGGTCTCGATGTATATCTTTATAATATCAAAATTTTATAATTTTTAGTAATATATAACTGAAGATATTAATGATCAAAGGTCAAATGAGCATATTAAAGACCATAGTCAAATTAGTACAAATAAAAAGAAACGGAGAGAGTATAATTTATTACTAATAAAGTCGTGTCTCAACATGCGTGCATAGTCAAACGATAACACTACTCCGTATTAAAAGACAGAGGAAGTAAAAACATTTGATTTCTTCTAATAACTAGTTCTCTTAAGCATTTGCCTGTTTTGTAAAACTTGGAAATTTTAGAAAATAACACCACAAAACAAACCCAAATTTTGATTATAACACCACAAAAAAAAAAAAAAAAAAAAAAAAAAAAACTTTTATTATAACACCACAAAAAAACTCAAAAAATTGATTTCACTACCTCGTAACGGATTTTTGGATGGAATTCGTTAGTGGGACCATAACTGACATGTGTCAAATGCCTATTGGTTTTAAAAAAATTATGAAAAAAACAAAATTAAAAAAAAAAACCCTAAACTCAAACCCAGCCAGCTCCACCACCGGCACCACCTTTCCCAAGTCGTGCCGACAACCTAATCTAAGCCCCCGGAACCTCCAGCCCCCACCAAAACCGCCACAACTAGCCCTTAGTCTCTTCCCCCTCCCCGAAAACCACCCCAGCTTCGCGTAGCGTCACATCTCCAACCACAAATTCGCACCGAGCAACCCCGCAACGACCTCCGCCACTACACAAAACCAATTCCCACCCCTTTGAACCACCAAAAATACTGATTCGCACCGATCCGGTGGATTGTGGTTGGTATTTGCGGTGGTTCGAAGATGATGGGGTTCGAATTGGTTGCGATTGTGGTTGGTGTTTGCGGTGGTTCGAATGTGCTACGGTTTCAATTCGACAGTTGGGGTTTCGAATTGGTTGGGGTTTCAACGGTGAAGTTGCTGTTGCTGAGGGATGTGGTGATTTGCAGTGGGTAGGTGGTGATTTACGGTGGGTTTCACCGGTTTTGGTGGGGCAGGACTGCCGGCGGTGGGGGACAAGTGGTGCCGCTGGTGGGTGGGGCTGGGTTAGATTGTTTAGGGTTTTTTTCTTTTTTTTATATTTTTTTATTAATTTTTTTAAACTAATATTTTTGGTGACACGTGTCTGTTGTGGGGCCCCACTAACGGATTCCATCCAAGAATCCGTTAAGTGGTGGTGAAACCAATTTTTTGGGTTTTTTTTTGTGGTGTTATAATAAAAGATTTTTTTTTTAATTATTTTGTGGTGTTGTAATCAAATTTTGTGTTATTTTATGGTGTTATTTTCTAAAAAATTTGTAAAACTTTATACGGAGTACATTGGTTTCTCGTATTTGCCCAAATTTGCTCAAATTTTCCCTCTCTCCTAAATCTCCCTCAAAGACTATTTGATAAACCCTAAATTACTTCAATGTTGAATAGTTGAATCTAGTTTGTGCTCAGTTCGTTAATTTGAAGCTTTTTTGTTGGCAATTTGCTTGAATTCTTTAGAAATTTGGTCAATTCGCAATTCACAGGTATGAGTGGTATCTTCAATTTTTTTTACTTTTCTTATTTTGAATTATTTTGCTAGCACAATATTGGTGCATTTTAGTTCAAATCTTTCAAATATATCTTATGATTTCACGGGCTGACGAATTCCTAGTATTGGATTCGCAATTTACGAAATAAATTTGTTCTCTGTCATATTGAAATATCAATCGTTGTCTGGATTTGACAAATTTTGTTGCATATCATGCGAATTTTCTTGAGTTGATTTGCTATGATATTTTTGAAATAATAATCGTAATCTGCAAATTAAATTGCTTAATTATGACTTTAGCTTGCCAATTTAGAATTATGCTTCTGATTTCCGTAGTAATTTGCTTAATTATGCTCCTACTCTGCGATTTATTTACACTGATAATGCTCTGAACATGTGAATTTATTTGTATATTTTCTCATCTTATTTATTTGAGATTAATGCTCCTAAGTTTTTACTTAATGTGCTTATTATGCTCCTAAACTGATTTTTGGGACAAATTCTTCTACTACCTCCGATAAATGTTATATGCAACTTTTACAATTTTTGTCCGCAAATATTATGTGCAACTAAAAAAATTCTTTCTTCTTTTAGTAAAAAAAAACTAGTCAAATGTCAATTTTACCCTCATTAAAAAATTAAACATAATTTACTAACTATAATCAGATTTTATCAATCACTAATTCTCACCCAATTTTCACCCCAACCAACCCAATCTAATTCATCTACTCTTCATCTTCAATTCAAGAAACCCAAAACCATCTTCATTCATCTGCATCTTCATCTTCCCCCATATTTTCTCTCTCCTCTTTCAGTCTCATTATCTCTTTGAATTTTTATAGATCTTCTTTCTCTCTCTTCAACTTCAAGAATATCGTAGGATTTCTGGGATTTTGGGGTGGTTTTTGTCAGATTTTTGGGATTTCGTCGGGCTTTCGCGGTGGGATTTCGTTGGGCCGGGGTTGTTGTCTAGGTTTCGTAGAGGAGAGTTTGTGGGCGTGGATTTTGTGGGGGTGGTGGTGGGTTTCATAGAGGTCGATTTCGTGGGGTTGTTTGTTTGGAGGTGGTGGCCTGGGTTTTTGTGGGTGGTACGGTGGTGATTTCGTGGGGATGGTGGGTTTTCATGAGGGTGGTGGTGGTTTCGTGGGGTTGGTTGTGGTGGTGGTTTCATGGGGGTGGTAGTAGTGGTGGTGAAGTCGGCGTTGAAGGCGGTTGTGGTGTTGGTGAAGGCGGTGTGGGTGGTGTTGGCTGGTCTTGGTGGTGGCAGTGGGCAGTGGCAGACCCACATGTAGTCATTGTGGGTCCTAGGTCACACTATTTTTTTGAAAAAAAATTAAAAAAAAAAAAAATATTCCAGATTGTTAAAAGGTGACTTTCTAACTATAGAATGATATTGAAAAATAGAGAAGTGAACAAGTAGAGAAATATTGCTACGGTTAATTTTTATTGCATTCTCCATAGTTCACAATGGTGAACTTATTTATAGGCAAAATAATGTCATACAATTATTTGCACAATTGTATTATTATACTATTATTGTACTAAGTTTGCTACCAAATATTGTACTAGAGAAGTTCATGTGAACTTCACTTTGTATTTATCTTCAACACTCCCCCTTGAACATTCACATGAAATGGAGTATGGATTGTCTCGTGAAACTTGCTAGGTAAAACCTCATGGGATAAAACCATAGCTAAAAGTATTATATGCTTTGATATACTACCCCGTTAAAAACCTTTTCAGGAAAAACCCAGTGGGATAAAAACCTGATCGAAAGGAAAAAGAGTGCAGTGTATATAATACTCCCCCTGATTTCAGCATAGTTCACGAAGATGTAGCATTTTAATTTTGTGAACTAATTGCTCAAATTTCTTAGAAGGAAGTGATTTGGTGAACAGGTCGGCAAGGTTGTCACAAGACTGAATTTGCTGGATATCTATTTCCTCATCCTTTTGCAGATCATGTGTGAAGAATAGTTTTGGGGATATATGTTTTGTTCTATCTCCCTTAATATATCCTTCAGTTACTTGAGAGATGCATGTTGTATTGTTTTCAAAGATGGTGGTTGGATTTTCTGTTATTGCTTTCATTCTACACTCTTCTTGGATATTACTAATCATCGACCTCAGCCATACACATTCTCGTCCTGCTTCATAAAGGGCTATCAACTCTACATGATTTGAGGATGTCGCAGTCAATGTCTGCTTTGTTGATTTCCATGATATTGCCGTGTCGCCATAAGTGAACAGATATCCATTTTGCGACTTGGCATTTTGATCGAGGATCCGATATATATCCAACGTTGGCATACCCAATGAGGGCAGCATCTTGTTTTGGTTGATAATATAATCCAAGGTCTTGTGTTCCTCGTAGGTACCAGAGTAAGTGTCGGACTCCCTTCCAATGCCTATATGTTGGTGCATTGCTGTGCCTGGGTAATAAGTTCACAGAGAAAGCTATGTTGGGTCTAGTGTTGTTAGCTAAGTACATTAAGGCTCCAATTGCACTTAAGTATGGTAATTCTGGACCCATAATTTTTTTCATCTTCTTCTCATGGTCTGAATGGATCGTTTTTCATACTCAAAGAACGAACATCCTTGGGAAGTTGATTGGAGTTGCTTTGTCCATGAAGAATCTTTTCAAAACTCTTTCTGTATAGTTTGATTGATGGAAAAAAATACCATGACTCAAGTGCTCAATTTGCAATCCAAGGCAAAATTTAGTTTTTCCAAGGTCTTTCATCTCAAATTCTTTCATCAAGTATTTTGTAGTTTTCTCAAGTTCATTTGGGGTTCTGATGATAAACTGCAATAATAGAAAATCCCGATTGTGATCGCTTTATTAAAACACAGGGACTAAATTGGTTGTTCTTGAACCCTTCTCTCATAAGGTATTCACTGAGACGGTTATATCACATCCTTCCAGATTGTTTCAATCCATAAAGTGACCTTTTTAGTTTTATGGAAAGTAATTGTCTAGGCTTGTGGTTTTCTTGTAGTTTTAGTCCTTCGGGGACTTTCATGTAAATGCCTGTATCGAGTGACCCATACAAATACGCAGTCACTACATGCATTAATCGCATTTGCAGTCCTTTTGTGGCTGTCAAACTTATCGGAAATCTTAATGTAGTTGCATCAACTGTTGGAGAATATGTTTCTTCATAATCAATCCCTGGAATTTGAGAAAATCCTTGGGCTACAAGTCTTGCCTTGTATCTAACTATCTCATTTTTCTCATTACGTTTTCTCACAAATACCCATTTGTATCCAACGGGTTTTACACCTGCTGGTGTAAGAGTTATATTTCCGAAAACTTCTCGTTTTTCAAGTGACTTCAACTCAACCAGCATTGTCTCCTTCCACTTTGGCCAATCGCTCCTATGTCAACATTCTTCCACTTTTCTTGGTTCCACATCATTTTCATCGGACACAATGTCGATTGTGATGGAATTTGCAAATATTTCATCCACGATAACATCTTTCCTATTCCAATGAGTCTTGGTAGAGACGTAATTCATTGAAATTTCATTGTTATCGACGTTTTGAACATCTTGTTCATTCCCCGTAGGGTTGTTTTCTTGTTCGCCCCTTTTGGATTATCATCATTTTCTTTACTTTCATCCACATTTGGTCTTTCTTGACCTTCTGACGGGGGAACATCATTAGTCTCATTTTGTATTCCTTCCAATCTTTTCAATTTCCTTGGTTTATAATCTTTTGAACCAAGTGGTCTCCCACGCTTTCTGCGTGCTTGAGATTCATTCTCAATAGCCTTATTATCGGTTGGGATTTCAATACGTGTGGGGGCATTTTCTGTTGGTATATGTGATTTAGTCACATTCTTTGTGTTTACAAATCCATCAGCCAATTGATTTGCAACACTTTGTAAATGAACAATTTTCTTGACTTCTTGTTCACACATATTTGTTCGTGGGTCTAACATCAACAGCTGTGTTGCAATTCAAATAATTTTTATTTCTTTCTTGCGTGGGTCCACTTTCTCTCCCCCTAAAGCTAGGAATACTGCTTCATTAAAGTGACAGTTGGAAAATCTAGCCGTAAATAAGTCACCAGTCAATGGTTCAAAGTATTTAATTATAGAGGGGGATTCAAACTCGACATAAATTCCCAACCTTCTTTGTGGACCCATTTATGTTCGTTGGGGTGGAGCAATGGGAACATATGCAGCACAACCAAAGATTTTTAGATGTGAGATACTTGGTTCTCGACTACAAACAAGTTGTAGTGGTGAGAATTTATGATAAACTGTAGGTCTCAATCTAATTAGTGCTGCTGCATGTATTATAGCATGTCCCCAAGAAGATGATGGCATTTTTTACCTCATTAATAATGGTCTGGAAATCAATTGTAATCTCTTAATTAGCGATCAGCTAGACCATTTTGTGTATGAACATGAGTTACTGGGTGTTCAACATCAATTCCAATTGACATACAGTAATCATTAAATGTTTGGGATGTAAATTCCCCAACATTGTCGAGTCTTATTTTCTTTATTGTATGATCTGGGAATTGTGCTCTTAATTTGATAATTTGGGCAAGTAATTTTGCAAAGACAACATTCTTACTTGAAAGCAGACTGACATGTGACCATCGTGTAGAAGCATCAATTAAAACCATGGAATATCGAAATGGTCCACATGCCGGATTAATTGGCCCACAAATATCTCCTTGAATTCTTTCCAAGAATTTTGGGGATTCAGTAGCAATTTTGTTCATAGATGTCCTAATTATCAATTTGTCGAGTGAATATGCAGAGCATGTTAATTCATCTGATCAAGGAATTTTGGCATTTCTTATTAAATGTCCAACTGAATTCGCTATTATTCTTTGTATCATCCCAGTTGTTGGATGTCCCAAACGATCATGCCATAAAATAATCAAATGTTTGTTATCTAACTTCTGGTTAGATATCATATTGATTTCCACGGGTGGTATGTTTATATGATATAACCCCGAAGAATATGCTGGCAATTTCTCATAAATATGTTTCTTGCCATGTTTTTCTGCCGTGAGGCATATATACTCCTTTTCATTTGTTGTTGTTGTTTTTAAATGATAGTCATTTTGGCGTACATCTTTAAAGCTTATGAGATTTCTTTGAGATTTACTCGAGTATAAAGCATTATTGATCATCAATTTTTTTCCATTTGGAAGCATTATACAAGCCTTTCCAGATCCTTCAATTAATTTTGCTGACCCGGAAATAGTGTTTACATTTGCTTGAAACAACTTTAGTTGTGAAAAATATTTTCTATCCTTCAAGATAGTGTGTGTTGTTCCACTGTCCAAAAGGCACTGATATTCGGAACCAACTTCAGGCATATCCATATCTTCATAAAATAAATATGAGATTAGTTTAGAATAATATCATACAAACCTTTTATTGATGATAGAAATTAAAAATACATGACTAGACATTTAAAATACACTACATAACAGAAAATACATTAAAACATAGTATATATTACATTAGTAAGTGGGTTATCTAAGCATTGTTATTTTCTCCAAAGATGAAATCATTTCCAATTTCAGCATTGTCCATGAAAAAATCAAACACATCAAGGGTAGGACATGGAGCATTTTCTTCATTAACATAATTTGCTTTTGCATTTTTCTCTTTGCCTTTTACAGAAGCCTGGTAAAGGTCTACCAAATGTTTGGCCGTACAACAAGTATGTCCCCAATGCCCTATCATGCCACATCTATAACATATGTTTTTTCCTTTTGAAAGAGTTTGTTTGTGGCTTCTAGATGACTGTCCCTTCTGTTTTTCAGAATTTTTAAAATTACATTTTCTTTGAAAATTATTTCTACCACGTCCTCGGCTTCGTCCGCGATAATTTCCACACCCATTGTAATTTCCACGTCCACCTCTTCGTGTAGCATTTGCCTCGGGTGGATAAGAACTTGTTGCATTTGCCTCATGATGAGTGGCCAAAGACCCAGTTGGTCTAAGATTATGATTTTTCAACAAAAGATAACTATTTTGTTTCACAACAAGCAATACACTCATTAATTCATTAAACCTTTTGAAACCTCTTTCACGATATTGTTCTTGCAACAGTATGTTACTTGCATGAAAAGTAGTGAGTGTTTTTTCAATCATCTGTTCATTGGTGACTGGATGATCACAGTATCTCAATATAGATACTATCTCATGTATGGTTGAATTGTAATCAATTACAGATTTGAAATTCTGGAACCGTAAATTTGTCCAGTCAAATAATTCCTTAGAAAGGAGCACCCTTTTGTGGTGTCCAAATCTTTCATTAAGGCAATCCCATAATTCTTTGGGATCTTCAACCATCATGTACTCAGTTTTAAGGCCTTCATGCAAATGATGCCTTAGTAACACTAAGGCTTTTGCCTTTTCTTATTCAGTTACAGGTTTTACAACCGTCATTGTAGAAGTGATAGCATCAGTTGCTTGACCAGAGAGACATTTATTATCTTTAACAATGTGCTCCAACCCTTGAGCTTTTAAATTCACCATGGCATCCACTTTCCATTTCAAAAATTTCTTTCCAGATAAATCTAGGATGTTGAATTGTCTTTTCATAAGATCTCCCATTTTAACTACAACAAATCACGTGATAATTAGTTTATAATAATAAATCATATATACAACATATATGTTTAATTCTTCCATATTTATAGTTTGTTAATGAAACACGTGATTATTAAATTTATTTAACAATAATGAACCATAAATAATATAGTTCTTTTCTCCCCCTTGGTTTATTATTGTAAGTAATTATATAATTAGGCAAAAATAAATCATATTAGTCGTATAAACAGCAAAACGACAACAACAACAGTAGTAACAATAATTATATAATAACGGTAATATTATACAATGATGGTTAATAAAAACAAAACAACATAATAAAACAAAAAAAATGCTTTAACCTACTAAAACGACAAAATAAACAAACTTCACTTGTACATCATGACAAAAATTAATATTGCTACTAACCGAACTACAAGCGCCATAATTAGAAGAAAATATTGTTTTATCTTCCTTAAATCTTCCTCAAAAGTGAAGGTGTGGGTGTTTTGGTTGCCGTCATCGGGGAACATATCGGAGAAGAAGGGGTGAAAAATTTTGGGTGATTTTTGGAAAAAAAAGGGAAAGGATAAGGGATTTGTGGTGAGATCGGGAGAAAATTTGCCTTTTATAGAGGTAGGTTTATCCGTTACTGTTTTATATAATTGTAAAAATATCATATAATAGTCTAATGTACCGGCAAAATTATGGTCCAAATATAAATATTTATAATTGTAAAAGGTTATCACATTGGGAATGCAAGCCATAGTGGTCCGAGAGCTCTAATATCTATAAAAGATCATAGGTTCGAAAACAGAAAGAAACACAAAAAGTACGTAAAAGATAGAAAAATAATAAGGGGCCTTTTTTGTCCTGATTCCCTTCGTTGTTGTTTGTTTGACATTTTTTCCCACTCCCTTTACCCTCTCCATTACCCCAAATCCTTCCAACTTCATTCCCCACCCCCTAGGTTTTTCCATTCCCTTTCCTTAGCCACCACAACACCACCATATCCAAACCAACCACCACCATCCTACCCTATCCCCACCACCCAGCCACCATCGCCGCACCTCCACCGACCCTCGCCGGAGCTCCCCCGCCTATTGCTGGAGCTCCCCAATCCCTCGCCGGAGATCCCCTCCCCCGAAAAACTCCCCCACTCTCGCAAAAACCCTGCTCTCCGTGAACTCCACCACCTAATCCCCCTCTCCGTGAACTCCACCACTGCCTCCAAGACGTCGCCGTTGCTTCCTTGTCCAAGCCGACGCTCGTGAGCTCGCCGCTGCTCTCATGTGCACCACCTACTGGGTGTCGTCATCCCAACCAAAATCCCGACCACCATGACATTTCGAAACCCCGGACACTCTCAAACCCCAAAACAACCACCAAATCCCCGAAACCACCAACAATCCCAAAACCCCTCTTCTCCGTGAGCTCGCCGCTAGGTTGGGTGGCCGGATTTCAAAAGTTGGGTGGTTGGGTTGCTGGGGTAAGGGGGAAGGTTGGATTACTAAAATAATTTTGTGTAGTGGTGGTGGTGAATCTGATTCCCTTTAATTTTTTAAAACAAACAACACACTAAATTTGAGGGATTTTCATTCCATTCTATTTCATTTTCTTTGTTCATTCAATTCCGTTTAATCCATGCAAACCAAACGACCCCTAACTATAAAAAGGCCGGTTACTTTCTAGAATGACATTGAAAAATAGAGAAGTGAACGAGTAGAGAAATATTTTTATTTTTTCCCCTTTAGATCTATTTCACGGACTCACGGTACTCCTTCCTCTCTCTCTCTCCTCCCAGGACACAGTACTCCTTCCTCCCATTGAAGCGTACTCGAAATTCTCCATTGAAGGGGCTTCTGAGCTTTCTCTCCTCCATTGAAGCAGTCTCTAAGGTTAGATGCTTCTTTTTCTTTAATCATCTAATATCAATTTTGACAATCTAGTGTTACTCGTGTATTTAATTGTCAGTATATACTCAATTTAGGGTTCTTCGAAGTTGGATAATTGAACTATTGGTTATAGATACTCGAAGAATTTAACGTAATTTTTGGAGTCTGGTTTGATAATTGAGTCAATTTTGGTTGCTAATGTGTAATGTGTTGCAGGAGGGTGGTTTCGGTGGTGGTGCAGGGGGAGGGGGTGGCTGTCGGGGCTGGGCTGCGGTCTGGGGAGTGGCTGTCGGGCTGGGTGGGGAATTGTTTAATTAATTTGCATGTTCAGTGAGGAAAATTGAAGCCGTTTTTAGTTTAATTTAAAGGAAAGGTAACTAATTAACAATTAAGCAATTGCAACATGTTTATTGAACTTGAAGTTGCTGTTATTTTCGGCTTTGTTGAATTTGGATTTCTTTTCAAATTGATGTTCATTAATTCTGTTTTTGATTGTATGATATTTCTGTGATAGTTGGATTAATAGAAATGTTATGTATTTCCTTCGGCCCAAAATTAAAGGAATTGTGTTGAAATAACAAGCTTTTACATCTTTATCATGGTGCAAAGTAGTTTTCTTGTTGGTTATCATTGTGGGAAATTTGGACAAGTTAAACATTTAGATTGATTTATCTAATTCAACCTTTAACTTCAATTTCCGAATGAAAAGAAAAACAACTCGAGAAATTTCAAGTTTTTTTACTAAAAAAGTGCCTACTCTAAGTCCTCCTCCTCCACAAAATGATACTCCTCCTCCACAAAATGATCTACCTTCTCAAGAAAGTGAACAAAATGATATTGTAAATCGTTATCAAAACATGAAAATTCGTCAAAAGCAATTGTAATAAAATTAGTACTTTTTTAGTTGTAATATGAATTTGCATTACTTTATGAAATGAACTTTTTTATGTATTTTTTTTTGTTCATTATACAAGCTTTGACTATTTTTTGATATTATATGCGGTCGGTGGACGATGATGGGACAACCTATTAATCAAATCCTGGATTCGCCACTGGCAATGGGTGGTTGATTAATTATCCAAACATTCTCTCTCCACCTTAGTTACATACCCCTATTATACATTAATCACCATTATCAAATTTTGCATTGGAATTCCTCGTCAAGCCCCAAAGTTGCACATAACATTTAACGGAGGTAGTATATTGTGAATTAATTTGCTTAATTACGGTCTTAATAAGCTGAGAAAGAAGTTATAAACATTACTTGTATTGTTTGAGTGTTAAATTTTCTATTGTACGGATGTGTCATTAGTTGTTTGAATTTGACATTTTTTTGCGTATCATGCGAATTTTCTCGAGTTGATTTTCCATCAATTTTTTGTGATTTTATTAGAATTATGCTCATAACTTGTGAGATAATTTTCTTAATTAGTGATATATTTAGATTAATGCTCCTGATATTAGAATTAATTTGCTTATTATGCTGCTAATTTCTGAACATTGTGTGTATTAATTTGATCGTTTTCTAATTCAGTTATGGTTCTGTATGATTGTAGTCTGTGTCTCACGTATTGAGTGGATTTGGAGATATAATTTCCTCCATCAACTCATCATCGGATCATATTATAGGTTAACTTTCTCTCTCATATCGCTGCCGTGCTCCACCACCTCCATCGAAACACAACCACCACATAATAAGTCCATCAAAGCTTGAAGATGGCTAAGAGTTCTTCAAATTCCAAAGTTGTAACTCCGATTACATGTCCTCACTGTGCTGGTCCTCTCTCTAAACAAATGGTAAATTTCCTCAATGTTCAAAATCAAAATTCGATTCTTTCAAACTACTATTGAATTATTTGATTTCTTATTATTTCAATTTTGTTGTTAATGCAGGAAACTAGTCGTTGGACAGTTGCGCCACTTGTTAGAGACAGCTTTTCTATGGTATATATTTCTATTTTGAGTTTCATTTTAAATGAATAGGATCAAAATTCAGCTTGATTTTTGAATTTCATTGAAAATTTTCAAAATTGTGCATAAATTTTTTGAATAATTGCAGATTGGTTCTGCCGTTGGTGGTACTACAAGTGCATTTTATGCATTCAATTTTGGTAAATACCTAATTCTACTATCTGCATTTCACTTAGTGAGGTGAATTCGAAATGTCATGAAATGTCCCTTAACCTTTTTGATTTTAAAAGCAGAATGTTTGTTGCAAGATGTTTAGTTTACGAGTGTTGTTTCGTGCAGTTATGCCGACTGTTCGTAAGTGGGTCAAAGGGCCGATGTGGTTTCATTTCCTTATCGGAGTAAGTTTACCTTACGATTTTTTTTAATAAGAATTAAAGAATGATCACTAGATGCTGCATTATGTTTTATCTGGATGCTTTTCGAGCTTTACCAAGACGATGTCTTTACTTGAATTTAAGAGAATTCAAGTTTAATTACTAGATGCTGCTTAATGTTATGTCGGGATGCTTTTAATTACTAGATGCTGCTTAATGTTATGTCTGGATGCTTTTCAAGTTTATACAAAGACAATGTATTTACTTGAATGTACAAGAATTCAAGAATGATCACAAGAATTCAAGAATGATCACTAGATGCTTACTCCCTCCGCTCACAATTATCAGCAACATATACTATATTTGGGTGCTCTCTATTATGTGCAACAAATGTTTTTCTTTCCATATTTAGTAACTATTTTCTAACAATTTGACTACAATACCGTTACTTATAAATTTATAACCTCAATTACATACTTAAAACAAATTTAATTAAAAACTAATCCAATGTAATTAATCTCTCTCTCCTCCTCCTCCATCATCTACATCTTCCCCAATTACTTTCTCTCTCCTCCTCCTCCATCATCAAATTTCTTCACCTTCTTCATCTTCCTATTATCTTTCTCTCTCCTCCTTCAGCCCATTCTCATGAATTGAAGAAGAAGACCACCTTTTAGTGTTTCGATTCCAGATCTGAGTTCGTGGGTTTCGTGCGTTCTTCAGGTCGTGGGTTTAGTGGTGGGTTTTGGTGGTGGGGTTTCGTGGTGGGTTTTAGTGGTGGGTTTCGGTGGCTTGGGTTCATGGGGTGGTGGTTTCGGTGGTTTGGTTTGTAGGGTGGTGGGTTTTGGTGGTGGTTTCGTGTGGGTTGTGTTAGTGGGGTTGGGTGTTGGTGGTTCGTGGGATGGTGTGGTGGTTCTGCGCCCGTGAGTGGTGGTTCTCCAATGTTTAATTTTGTTTTTTTTTTTTTTTTTTTATAATTTGGATTAATTATCCCTTCTCTCTCCTCTTACTTTTCAATAATCTTGGTTAAGAAATTTTCCCTAGGAGTCCGCAAAAAGTGGGTTTGTTGCACATAATAGTGGGTGGAGGGAGTATTTGTTTGTCATGGAGATTGTGTAATTTTTTGTCCGTCAAATTTGACATGATGATATGCTGGACCAAGTGAAGGCAGACATCTAACACTAGAATTTTGATCTTAGAATTGCTAGCATGAGAGTTAGTGTTTTAGAGATGCTGATAAATTAAGAATGGAGAAAAAATGATTTTGTTATCGCCAAATACTTGATAGTATTTAAGTACTGGCTCCAATAGTGTTATAATAAATTTTTAGCCTCCTTAAGCTTAACCAAATGGAAGGGTTTTAAGCAAAAAACTCTCTCATAAGCTCTTTGCCTCACATCTAATTGCAATTGTAAACATAGTAGAGCAGTACCGCTAATTTGGATGCTTACCAGTGGTCTGAAATCTTCTAGTATTAAGTTTTATGATTCGCTCCATATGGAATAGATAAAATTCAAGTTGGAAGACAAAGTAGTGTTTTTGCTTTATTCTGACTGCTGTTTTCATTTGCTGTTCCATTAATCTTTGCTTGAAAACCCTAATCAGTACAACCTCACACCCTAGATTCCAGCGAGAAATTACATTTTTAGAAGAGGTGCAAATAGTATCTCGCATTGAAGAATAGATGGCACAAAGCTGCAAACAGAACTAACTTTCTTGAGCCTATTCCTAGTCGATTAAATATATATTGTTGGGTAAGGGATTAAGGAACAAAGTTAATTTGCATCTAGAAATGCTTGTTACTTGCGCATTTGGCACCCAAAAAAGATTTGTGATTGGTCTTCTCAACATCTGATATATAGCTTTAGAATGAGAAATTGTCCTGCATATTAAGCTTGGACCTACCATCAACTTTACTCACTGCATCCACATTTTAAGCAACTAATAGGTTTGACCAGGAATCTCTATGTCCCAGATATGCTGCCTCTGTACATAGCAGACATGATTGTGTTTACCTTTATTTTTTTTTAATTTTTTTTTTATCCAGAACTTATTTCTTCTTCGTTTATTTTTTCTAAAGTCTGTACTGTGTCTTTACCATGCAGATTTGGCATTGTGTAGTTTAGAGTCTTCTTGCATTGTTATTTAGATTTCTGTCATTTGATCCTATACTACATGGATAAGAACAGAGTGGGATATAGTGTAATAACTTCCCCATGCATAAACCTTTCTTAGCTAGCCAATGCTGAGTAGACACTCCATGGATAAGAACAGAGTGGGATATAGTGTAATAACTAATAAGGACCCAATTCACTACCTTTTTGCTTCTTGGCCCACTCTATATGCTGTTTTTTTTTATTCTATTTATCATGTTTGACAATATCTTTCTATTTTCTAGGTATCTTGCAGGGGCCAATATTTAGGCTAGAAAATTTAGAATATAAGTTACATGAACAATAAACATATTCATTAGGAGATAGCTCCTAATTAGAGTGACTATTGGTTTTTACTTTTCGTGGCCCGGAGAAGCCAAATATGCCAATTTCTGCTGGGAATCCTTGCATGTATATGGACTTAAAAATGTCTTTTTTGGTATAGACTTAGAGCTTTTGGTATATAAGCTTTAGCCTCTGAATTGTAATGCCCCTACCTCGTTTTGTACCAAAGAGTTGCCAATTTTGATTCAAAGGGAAATTTGTGCGATAAATGTATAATGTATGCTCTCTATTGGTAACTTGTGTGTACAATCAAAAACATTATTTTGACTAGAATGTGTCAAATGATTTAATATATGTGTATACTTGACCATCATTTGATTTTTTTTGACTTGAATTCAAGCCAATGGTTTCTCAAGACTCCCATGCACCCTTTTGCTAATCAATTTTATCTTTAAATTCTTTTTTTTTTTAAAATTTTTTTGTTAATGGCCTCCATCAATTCCATTTTTTCATCTTTTGATTCTTCAGGAGATCAATACTCCACTCTAGAAATTGGTTGCACAATGAGGGCATCGTATGAAAAGTATATGATGATTGGTCCCAGTGTATCTCTTCCCCCCTCTCCCCCCCCCCCTTTAAACCCAAACTTCCAAGATGTTATTGGTTATGTTGAACATTATTTAACTGTTATTCCTTTAGTTCCAACCTTTACTAGTCGATCAACTAGTTCTTTTTTAAGCTGAGAAAACATTATCCATTAGAAGTTGGTCTAGGTTATGCTTGTGATTGCATTATTCTGAATTTTGTTAAATGTTGACAATATAACTTGTCCAGCCCAATTACCCATTGATAGTGTTATTGTTTCTGGTGTTTTTGGGTTGCTTGCTTTGTAACTATAATATTGGTTGTTTTCTGTTTATGTATTTATCCTCACGTTGTTTGTATTAATACTTTGACTTTATCAGGCACCACCAGTGATAGTTTTTTCTTCGGCCTGTGCTGGGCTGGCAGGTATGCTCTTCCCTCTTTCTAGGAAGCTTTCCACTTTTAGCTATCTATCCATTTCAAAATTGAGGCAGATAATACCGCCTACATAGTATATAGGAAATCTTGCTTGAAGTCTTTCTTAGATTATTATCAATTAGTAATACATTTCAGGTGTGTGTGGTGATGGGGGGCAGGGTTACCTATTTTAAGCTACTGCACTCATCCTTGCCAAATTTTTGTTTTCGTCAACTTTTTGCATGATCATTTTTTTACTTTCCAGGTGGTGCAGTTCCAGCCTTGGCTCAGCTTGCGTCTTCATCATATCATGCTGCGATGTTATCTTCAATACATTCTTCTCAGGATGACAAGACTAACAAATCTAGGGGTTCCTCAACTTTGTAATATACAGCTGATTGTGGGAGAGGGATGAAATTACTGCCTGTGCCAGTCACCTGTTCAGTGAATTCTGGATGTTGCATCTTGCTTCGGGCTTATTTCTGAGGTGATGCTCATTTTATATTGAGTGTATCCTCTCTTTGTGTTTTGGGCTTCTTTCAGTGTCCTCTATCGGTTTCCTTGCAGTAATCTTGAGCCACCTTTGTTACATCATGTATATCCATACTGGGGATTTCTGTTTTTGTAATTTGCTTGTCAAAACCTACCAGGGGAATCCTGATAGCTATATAAAAGGATCCCAAACCTAATATCTGTGAGGGTTCGATACCGCAGAGGGTATTAAAAAATGCCCTTTTTTTGACCTCTTTTGTTTTAGGGGTGATACCAAATAAAATCTTGTATATACATGTTTTAGATTTTAATTTTCATAGGTATTTTACATTTTTACTCAGTGAATTTAGCAATTAGCTCAATCTCTGCACTTTCTTTTATTCTTCATAGTAACAGAAAGCTTGACTTCACAATAATTTACAATGATGTTATTTAAGGATTTATTATGGATCAATTAAACTTGTATATGATTTGTTAATGAATGCAAAGTGATGTCAGATAATATAATACTAATCAAAAAGCAGGTAATCCAAGCTTTTGTTTGGCATATACTCGTATATTAACTTCTCTTTTTTTTTTTCCACACAGCAACCAAGAAGTCTGACAAGATTTCGATGCTGAAGTTTAAAGATTACCAACACTTAATTCATAAACTCTTCTACTCCTTGTCCTGAGGCTTTTGAAAGTTTCTTGACAGCAATTTCTTGTCCATCTTCTAATTTCCCCTACAAAACCAAATCTCAGAGTGATTTCTATACACTTTTACACTCGTACTTTTCTCGGCTAAGAGGACAGCCATTTGAAAATTAATTACCTTGTAAACTGTACCAAATCCACCTTTTCCTAGCTTGTTAGTGTCCTGGAAGTTGTTTGTAGCCATTGCCACCCTTTTAAAATCAAATAGCGGAACCTCTTCGATCTGATCATGGTTATTGTCTATTCTGAGAACATCTGACACTCTTTGTCTTTTCTGAAGTTTCTTTCCTTGAGATGTTAGATTTTCAGTAAGTAGAAAAAATTTGGTTATGCTCTTCTTCTGACTACAGAGTACTATGAAAATATTGCCTTGTTTTAGGGTCTGGCGCCTCCTCAGAATTAAAATAAAGGAAACAACTGTAATTGTTGCTAAGCTCCCTGTTGCTGCAATAGCTGTTACCGTTTTCCTGTTGTTCCCTGCAAACCATAATGCAGCCGAGCTTTAGTATGGTTCCTGCTAAGTAGAGAATTCACTGACAATTTGTCAAGCAAAAGCCCAGTACCTAGCTCAGAATGTGCCAGCCTTAGGTAAAGATCCACCCCACCTGCTGACAACTCTTCAGTGTCAATCAAATCTCTGTTACATGACATACACCCAGCACCTGAAATCATAAACATAAAGCTAGATATGAACAATTCTTCAAGCACTGGTTTCTGCATTCATCTTCATCCAATCCAATTAACCAGTCAGAGTTGTCTGGCACCTTAACTGCCTTAACCCGGAACCCGGAAAAAACCATCCTCTTTTCCACTTCCTCTCACACATTGCAATGGTTTTCTTCTTGTGCACCCACTTGACCACTTACCTTTATTCCATTTAAACTTATTCTTTGGTTTGAATCCTTTCAAACACCGACAAATTGGTGAATTTAGCAAATTACAACTTCCGAATGCTCCACACTTGCCATAAAAATCACACACTGTTTGTGGAGCTTCCCACGCAACCTTCCATTTTTTCTCATTTTCATCCCACCATTGTTGAGTCAAAGTCCCTTGGTAGCTCAACCCATAGTTAGACAGCACTGACTGATTAGTATAAGAATAATTCAAAGAAATGGTACCTTGCCAGTCATTCTCAAGATTGAATCCAGCATCATTGAAATCATCAGTCTTGTTATTTGTTGTACCAGTAAAGATGTGTCCATTCCATGGACCACTTCTCCAATAGGGTTGATCACCATCGAATATGACAAGTTGAGGGAAGGCAAAGGAATCAATGCCAACAGAGAATCTCCCAAAAGAGGGGTCTGAAGGGCCATTCCACGCCTGTAACATCTTCCTTCTGTTAGAACTCTTGGTGACAGTAATTTTCATATTTGGCAAAGCTGTATCAGTTGGGTGGTTAAAACTCTGCCATAAGTTCTTGCCTTCAAGTCCCACCAGAACTAGGTTGCCGGAGTCTAAGAGATGTGCTTCTGAGACTACTTCTATTAGTTTGGCGTGAAATGGTAACATTGGAGGACCAAAGTGTCTGGTTTTGAGCACTCAGGACTTGAAGATTACCATCCTCGGAAATTCTGATTGTTCCACCGGAAGAATCATTTAGAGGATTGTTCCGATTGGCCACCCACACAACGTTATACATAGGGAGTTTGTTGTACCAGATCCCTACATAACGGTGTGTCGAGTTAGGGGTGCTATTACTGGAAACAATAGTTTCTGGATAATTAAGAAACTTGGTCGTGGTGATTTTATCAAGGGCTGTACTTTGTTGCAGTAGAAGGAAAGAAAACAACAGAATTGAATAGATACAGTACATGGGATTAGATTTCATTTGATTTTGGTGAGTAAAACCAGTTATACATACTTTGTATTTAGGTAGCCATTTTGTTGAACTTAAGAATAGTACTACCTCCGTTACATATTAGTTGAATTGAATAGTTCCAACTAATATGTAACGGAGGTAGTAGTAATTTTTTTGTGACTTCAACTTTAGTAGATTTTTTGCCTAAATTCCATGGAAACTTTGGATGAAAAGATTACACATGGGCCCAGAACAGAGCATGTGGGCTGAAATTTTTTGCAAAGGAAAAAATTTGGTTGTATGGTTTGATGTTTACCTGAAGTGACAAGGTCAGCTGATTTTTGGGTATAATTCAAAAATTAAGTTGAAATTTCCTGGAACTTTTATTTTGAGGTTAATAGCTTCTACACAATACCAGTAAAAAATCTGATAACTATTGCCTTGAGGTGACTAATTCTTTAGCGCAATGCTTGGGTCTTAATTTTGATATTTGGTATTTCGTCTATGTAATACAGTAGAAAAGAGAAATGATGAAACTTTGAAAGTGTCGACAATAGGAAACGAAAACAGTAGAAAAGGACAAGTATCAAGTGGCATTCAATATGTTGATATGTTCTACTGTAAAATATAGATGTAGATTGTATAAAGGATTATTATGTCAAATTTTATGCTGGATTTTACTACGTATTTAAGCTAAGCATTATGTCGAATTTGATTTTTTGGAAGGTTAAGTTAGTTATAGTGTCTTAGAGTACAGCCATTAAGGATTATGTAGATTGGAAACTGTGTTGTTTAATGATTATATTGCTCTTTAGAGTATCATGTTTGCACATAGTGGTCTAAATGAAGATAGTGTAACTAGATTGGTTGACAGTTTAGGAAGTCGTAAGTTTAAGTCAAACCAACATTCATCAACGCCACATCTTCAAACTATAGATAGAATTAATGAATGTGAGACGCTTACATGTGTTATTTACTTGGATATACTTCAACAGAGATATTATTCATTCAAAGCCAAGTCTGAGTTATGTGACTTACAAACCTGATCTATCACAAAAACTTGAGATCAATTACATACTGTTATTCTTATTATTTTTTAATTAGATTTTCTTATTTTCTTCAAAACTATAGTACATGTTCTTTTATTGAGCTAAGATGTGAAACTCAGCGACCGTAAGCTTAACAGTTCACTTTCTAACAATGCCTCATTGTCTTGCACAATTCTCACTTACCGTCCTCTTATCTCTGTAATAGATATATGATTTATGGAAGATTTCTGTTGAGAGTAGGAGATGTTCCGATTGATATGGACGTATCCTGGTCTCTTTGGATATGGAAGATCTAAAATCTCCCCGTCTAGCATAGAGATGGCAGTAGGTACATCTGGTCTGTCCTTTGCAAATTCTTGCACGCACAACAGTCCAATTTGTACACACCTAATAATAACCTGTTCATGTGGAGGTTCCGAAATTGTTGGATCAATCAATGATATGATGTTCTTTTCTTCCCATAACTTCCATGCCTGAGATGTAACAACAGAATCAAACTTTATGTAGGAGATCGATTATACGAAGCAGCACACTTGTAGTTGTATGAGAACTTACAGTTTCTATAAGGCTGAGGGAATCCTCATCATCCGAGCAGCCACTGTTTCTTTTTCCACTTAAAATCTCCATCAGTAAAACTCCAAAGCTAAATACATCAGATTTTTCTGAGAATAGCCCTTCCATTGCGTATTCAGGAGACATGTAGCCGCTGTAGTTTCAGAACTTACATTTCAGTAATGAAAGCACGGATTATTAAGTTCATTCTACTTTTTAGATGACTTAAATTTAAACTTTGGAAAACTTACTATGTTCCAACAACCCTTCGAGTGTCAGCTTCATCTTGGTCACCCCCAAAAATTCTTGCCATTCCAAAGTCTGAAATTTTTGGATTGAGTCCTTCGTCCAACAAAATATTACTCGCCTTCAGATCTCTATGGATGATCCTTAATCTAGAATCTTTGTGGAGGTACTGGAGGCCTCTGCATATCCCTTCAATAATGTTGAATCTAGTGTCCCAGTCTAAATCCTTTTGCTTTCCTGCAATTGGTGATTGATCATGGTTATGCGAAACAATGCTGTATGGAAATCAGAACTAAATGGCGATGAGTGGGTTAACAGAACTAACCAAATAGAAGCGCATCCAAGCTTTTGTTTGGCATATATTCATAAACCAACATTTTCTCTTTTCCCTCAACAGAACAGCCCAGAAGTCTGACCAGGTTACGATGCTGCAGTTTAGAAATAAGCTTCACCTCATTCATGAACTCTTCTAGGCCTTGTGTAGAGAAACCTGAAAGACGTTTCACAGCGATTTCTTGTCCATCTTTTAGCTTTCCCTGGTAAGTAAATTTGTTCACATTTTGAGTTTTGCATTACTCTCTAAGTATCTAAATAATTAACTAAGTTATTTAGAATATATGACCTTGTAGACTGAACCAAAACCACCTTGTCCTAGCTTGTTGCTTTCATTGAAATTGTTTGTTGCTGCTGCAAGCGTTTCAAATTTGAACAAGGGAATCTCTTCAAAGTCCAAATTGTTCTTCTTGTAACTGTCTACCCTCATTTTCTTCTTGGCATCTGTATTCCATAATAGACACTAATTCTTCAATAGTTTACCAAGACTTCAGGGACTAAGATAAGTTCGCTAGAAATTCGTTTTCAATTCTTTAACCTTGTTATATGGGTTGTAAGAACTATATATACATTAGCAACTAAGGTCATGCATCCTCTTTGAACATCATGAAAAAAATGAGGATTTATTTATGATTAAGGTTAGCTCTATTTTACGCTAATAGAGCTAATCATACCCCATCAAACAAAAATGCAAAATTTACTCTCAACAATCACTCATCTTAACAAAAAAAATGGAGTAAATTAAATTGGTTGTGGACTACTAAGGAGAAAAACATTTAGTTTGAAATATAAATAACTTGTTTTGGACTAAATCTAGCTTACGTAGAAGATAATCAGAGGATGCAAAAAGAATTATTGCTCTGCAAATCATAAATTCCACCGAATGAGCTCGAATTCACCCCCAAAAATAATCTTTACTCAACTTAAAATTATTTGCTCTTTGAATTCTCCCCACCAATGTAGTAGCTTTACCAATTTTGTTAATGTCAGTAATAATTGGGTTTACTTACAGATTAAATTTTCAAACTGAATCAGTTTTTGCATGATTGTGTATAACTATGATTTTTAAAAATCTACTCCGTACTGCCTTGTTGATTTCTTATTTCTAAACAGCAGGGTATGTGTTATGGTAAGGCATCATACCTTGTTGATGTGCCTTTTGCCTCCACAGAAAGTAGAATAGGACAGCACTTACTGCCATTCCTATAAAGCTTCCTATCACTGCTGCAATTACTTTCTTCTTGTTATTAGTACCTGCAGTTCAAATTTGAATTTGACTGTCACAATCATATACTCTAGTTCAGTAGCTAATGAGAGTTTATGTAATAGAAGCACTGAATTTACCAAGCTCTGAATTTGCTAGACGGAGGTAAAGATCCACTCCGCCTACTGAAAATTCTTGTATGTCAATCAAACTTGTACTCCATGTCATGCAACCAACTCCTGCATCATATGCATAAGCTAGACAAGAACAGTTCTTGAAGCATTGTTTTTTGCACGCATCTTGATTCAACCCTAACCTCCACTCAGCATTTTCCGGTACTTTCATCATCTTCATCCTTAAGAATCCATCATCTTTTCCTTTTCCCATCTCACACTGCAACCTTCTTGTCCTCAAGCATCCATCACTCCAATTCCCTTTGCTCCATTCTGTTTTATTTCTCGGCTGAAAACCCTTCAAACACTGGCACATTGTTGGTCTTCGTGGGTTGCAGGTTCCAAATTCTCCACATTTCCCGAAAACATCACACTCTGTGGTAGGAACTTGCCACTCAATCTCCCATTTCCTTTTTATTTCATTCCACCATATTTGTGACAAATTTCCATCTATGCTTAACATATAGGTTGATAGTAGAGACTCATTTGGATAAAAATATATTGCAGTGACTGTCCCCTCTTTATCACTAGAAATCACAAGCTGAGCATTAATGAAGTCTTCAAAATCAAAATGTACCCCAATAAGGATATTCCCGTTCCATGGACCACTTCGCCAGCGTGTGCGATTCCCATTCCAGACTACAAGTTGGGGAAGGGTAAAAGTATCAATTCCTGCAGTGAATCGCCCATCAGATGGGTCTGATGGGCTTTTCCAGGACTGTAAAGGTTTTTTCCCGGTCACATTTTTGGTGACAGTAAGTTTCATGTTTGGTAAGAAAGAGTCTGTAGGATGATCAAAACTCTGCCATACAATCTCCTCGCTGCTTTGCAGAACAAGGTTACCTGAATCCAGAAGCTGGGCAGCTAAGAAGTCAGCTGAAAAACTCGAGACATTTGAGGACCAAAGGATTTTATTTCTACTATTCTGCACTTGGAGATTGCCATCCTTTGATATCTTCAGAACCCCAGTAGAATCATTCAGTGGGTTATTCCTGTTTGCTACCCATATAACATCTCTTACAGAGGGCTTACTGTACCATATGCCCACGTATCGTTTGGCGGAATTAGGGGGGCTGAAGAATCCTAGAGTGAAAAATGTTGTTTTCGGAAACTATAGTGTCAGGGTCCTTCAGGAATTTTGTGCCATTGATGGTGTTTGTCGCCGAGACAGATCTTTGAATACAGCAAAAAAGAACAAATAGTGTATGGAGAGCAGTCATTGCTTGGGTTTGAGAGACTATAGTTTTAGGCTTTCAGGGTGTTGGGTATGGCCCAAATTTTATAAGCCCATTATATTGATAGAGTATAATCTAGAAGATTTCTGAAAAATCAAGAGAAGATTGCACTTGATTTTTTTAGAGTTATCCACAACTTTAATATCTCCTAGAATATTCTAGAGAATATTAAAAGTAGAAGCCTCTAGATTAAGAGCCATAATTATGGAGAAATTCCCATAAAAATCTAGAAGCCTTCATCCTCACCTATAAATATGGGTCAAGGGCATAACAACAACAACACAACACAAAAACACAAGAAGCCATACCAAATACAAGCCTTTCTACAAAATATTCTCCCTCCTTGTAATATTCCACTACTATCATAATACTCCTTTGAGTTTCTTATAGGGAGAGTTCTCTTGTAATAATCACCCTCTCAAGGGTTCTTGTACTCTCATACTTTCAAATAGTGGAATAAAAGTGCTCGTTGTTGTATAAAATCGTGTGTTTATTTATATTAATTATCTTGCCAATTATCAATTTAGTTTATATTTCTCAATCAAACACATCTTCGCTTCCGCTGTGCACTCACCAACCCTAACAAGTGGTATCCGAGCCAAAGGTTGATTAGAGTGTTTACACATTAAAGATGTCTTCGATCACGAAGTTCGAGATTGAGAAATTTGACGGCAAGATTAATTTCAGCATCTGGAAAGTCCAGATGAAAGCCGTTCTAGTACAGAGCGGATTAAAGAAGGCTTTGGATGGAAAAGCTAAAAAACCAGAGTCAATGACAGACGAGCAATGGCAAGAGTTGGACGAAAAAGCCCTCTCGGCAATCCAACTATGTTTAACCAAGGAGGTACTGTGCGAGGTTGTCCATGAAGACACAACAGCTGACCTATGGCTGAAGTTAGAGTCACTATATATGACTAAAAGCCTCGCTAACAAGCTTCGACTTAAAGAAAGGCTTTATACAATTCGAATGGCCGAAGGTACTTCTATTCGAACTCATCTCGATGAATTTAATTCAATTATAATTGATCTGGAAAATTTAGATGTTAAAATCGAAGATGAGGATAAGGCCGTGTTATTAATTGTCTCCCTACCACCTTCGTATAAACACTTCAAGGAAATTATGCTTTATAGCAATAGTGATACTCTTTCTTTTGAGGATGTTAAATCTCACTTACTCTCAAAAGAAAAGTTTGACCTTGAAGTTCATTCTAATGAAAATGCCGAAGGTTTAAGTATACAAGGGAGATCACACGGTAGTAAAAGTACCAATAAGAAGTCCAAATTTAATGGACACAAATCCGGAAAATCTTGCAAGTTTTGCAAGAAACTTGGGCACACAGTTGAAGAATTCTGGTTTGCAAATAAAAAGCTCGAAAAGAAAGAGCAAGAGGAAAAGCCGAAAGAGACGGCAGAAGCCGGTTTTGGAGAAATAGAGTCCGATGATGAAGTTCTCTTAGCTACTTCACCAAGAAGAAATAAAAATTCTGATTGGGTACTTGATTCGGGTTCTGCCAACCATATTTGTTCTCAAAAGTCTCACTTTACCGACTATCAGCCGGTAAAGAATAAAACTGTTGCAATGGGTAACGGTAATCATTGCAAAGTTCGTGGTGTTGGCTCCGTACGGATCAAGACGCAAGACGGTGTGATCAGGACTTTGTCTAATGTTCATCATGTTCCTGATCTGAAAAAGAATATCATTTATGTTGGCATTCTGGACTCAAAAAGATATAAGATTTCGGCTCAAGGTGGAGCACTCAAAGTCTCCAAAGGTGCTCAAGAAATATTGAAGGCCATCAGACATAGAAATATCTATGTATTACAAGGATCTTCTATTATGGCTTCGTCATACTCAATCTGGACTCGGCAACAACGCTCACATAATACGGGTCCAAGTAACATACGACGAGCGCACAGATAAAATTTGGTCCAAGGTGGAGATTGTTGGGTATGGCCCAAATTTTATAAGCCCATTATATTGATGGAGTATAATCTAGAAGCTTCCTGAAAAATCAAGAGAAGATTACACTTGATTTTTTTAGAGGTTATCTACAACTTTAATATCTCCTAGAATATTCTAGAGAATATTAAAAGTAGAAGCCTCTAGATTAAGAGCCATAATTATGGAGAAATTCCCATAAAATCTAGAAGCCTCCATCCTCACCTATAAATATGGGTCAAGGGCATAACAACAACAACAACACAAAAACACAAGAAGCCATACCAAATACAAGCCTTTCTACAAAATATTCTCCCTCCTTGTAATATTCCACTACTATTAGGGAGAGTTCTCTTGTAATAATCACCCTCTCAAGGGTTCTTGTACTCTCATACTTTCAAATAGTGGAATAAAAGTGCTCGTTGTTGTATAAAATCGTGTGTTTATTTATATTAATTATCTTGCCAATTATCAATTTAGTTTATATTTCTCAATCAAACACATCTTCGCTTCCGCTGTGCACTCACCAACCCTAACACATGGTCCTTTTTGTGAATTTCTGAATCTATAGTACATTTGTTTTTCCAAGTTAAGGAAAGGTGGACACAGTAACCCAAATTTATGATGTATAGATAAGTTGTGTGGATTATAGGATGCCTCATTCGTAATGCATTACACAGAATAGTCGTTGTCTGCAAATTTACTGGAAGAGGTAATGATCGTAGTGGAAGACTTAGTCCATCTAGTGATGTTCATCAATGATCATGATTTTGACTACACAACTGAAATGAATAAAAAAAAATCTCATTGTTTTATTACCTTTATAATTTCCAGAAAGAAGATATGTGCTAGCTGAATAGTTTCTGTTAAATTTGTGGCTGATTATCACCATAACTTTCTAACCTTAATAAGTGGTAAAGATGACGACAGTACAAACTTACCTTTCGTTGCTGAGAGTATAATATCATGTTGCACTACCACTACTCAGTGACTACTTTTCTGTTGATTTGATTATTAATAGGAGGTCAAGATCCTCATAATGTTCGCCTTATCTGGATGAGATGAACACCTTGGCTAACAGGGGAATGAAGTAAAAGTGTATATTTGATCTATTCAATATTACTAAGTTTTGATTTAGTTTATTATAGAATTAGGTATCTATTGACGGTCTTATTGTTGGTGTTATTCGTTCGTGTGAGACCGGAGCTTTTCATGTGTAGTATCTTAATCCACCTCTTGACTAGAGACTTTTTTGAATTTAGTTGGAACTAGGGTTGGTGTCAGATAGGGTAGTTTATTTGCTCATTTTATCAATTTTGCTTTAAAAAGAATAATGCACTAGTTTAATTAATAATTTCATTTTGTAACGATCTTTCCAAAATTGTACGTTGATGGCCATCACCCTAAAATGACCAAGTCCTCAATATTGGATGAGTAGTCATTTATTCGATATGCCTCTATCATTCCTGGACAAGGGGGGATCCTCGTAGGATGCACTAGATCTGTGATGTTCATGGGTGAATCCCACTGTATGTAGTACAGTAACCATCATCAAAGGAAGGACTTCACCCACCATGAAAGCTGTAAAAAATCTGAGGATGATTTGAAACTAAGTAGGTTACAACTTTTATCGTGGGACATCTATATGTGGTTTTAAATTAAAGAGGAAAATCATTACATGAACACTGTTTGAAGTACATTTTGGCAAAAAGGAAGCAAAAATGTATCCCTAAAGCACGATAACTCATCCAAAAACATTAATGGGAATATACTACCCAAAAATTGCTAATATTTGACTAAGCAGCATACTATTTCAATCCCTACCAGCTACAACAAGTCGAGTCAATTATTTTGGGTCGACCTAAACTAGAAATGTGGCTTATAATTTTGCAAGGCTGATAGTGGCGATTCTAGGATAAAAATTGATGTGAAATTTTGGTGCTGGAAGGTTACAATGTGCAGCTGAGAGTTGACTATCTAGGGAGCAGAATTTAGTGTGTGTATCAATGATGTACTGGTTATTTTAGAGGCTAATTAACGTTTTGAGAAGTGAGACGACAGCATTATTGCTACTAGTGTACTAGCTAGGTAAAAGTGGCAAGACCATGTTCATATTGGATGTCGTTGTCCAGCTTCAAGACAAAAATTTAACATAGGTCCTGTTTTATTTTTATTGAACTGATATGAGTAGTGCTGATATAACACATGTCACTTAATAGAAGTGAAAAAAAAAAAAAAAAAAAACAGAATTTTGCTTTCTTTATTAATATTGTACTTGTAATTAATATGGATGTTTATGCATTTTTGTTGATAGTTTGGGTTAAATCATTGCAATTTACATAATCATGTTAGTATAATACATAATCATGTTAGTATAATTTTCTATTCGAAAAAACTGTGGCCTTTTTGAATTGTGCTGTATCAAAATTGGGGTTTATATAGTCTGAGTACAAGGTAAAGTTTCAGTTAGATAAATTATAGAATTAAACAGTATATGGATGTTAAATTTTAAGGCATGTTCATTCACCACTTAATATATTCCCTTCTCTAACTTTAAGAACTCAAGGCATCACTTGAGCTAATAATAAGCTTTAGATTTAAAAACAGTAGTAATAGTTTACCCCACATTGGCCTAAGAAACCATGTTAGCTAGTTACAATCCCTGTGTTATCGGGCGCTTAAAAGTGCAACAGAGGTATGATTCGTAGATGAACTCTGTTGGCTCTGTCCGAAAGACGAACCGACATCCTTAGTTTTCTGACTGTGATTGAAACCAGGTGGTTTTGGATGTGGAATATTTGCTAACTCACTTCGAAGCATTGAGATAACAGTAGAAATGTTAGGCCTATCTTGAGCAGATTCCTCCACACATAATAGGCCGACCTGTATGCACTTCTGAATCTCTTCGAACTGTCCGGAGAAGTATGTATCAACAATGGCTGGATCAATGAATGATATAACATTGTTCTCCTCCCACAATTTATATGCCTGAGAGAAAAACTGGTGATTTAGTCATGAGGATAGTCAATATATTTCCTAATTGAATAAATCCAATGTTATAAAAGACTTACGTATCCTAGTAGGCTTAGGGAATCCTCCTCGTACCAGAAAATACTATTCCTTTTCCCACTTACAATCTCCAATAACAAGACTCCAAAGCTGAATACGTCTGACTTTTCAGAGAATCGTCCTTCCATTGCATACTCAGGAGACATATATCCACTGCATCATCAATTGAAACATGACATTGTGAGTTCAAAGATAAATGAAAACTAGAATGAACATGCATGTTTTCTGCTAATCTTTTGGTACGTACTATGTACCAACGATCCTTCTAGTGTCATCTTGATCTTGTTTCTCCCCAAAAATCCTGGCCATGCCAAAGTCTGAAATTCTCGGATTCAGGTTTTTATCTAACAAAATGTTGCTTGCTTTAAGGTCTCTATGAATAATCTTTATTCTAGAATCTCTGTGAAGGTAAAGGAGTCCCTGACATATTCCATGAGTGATGTCGTAGCGTTTCTTCCAGGGTAGTAGCTCCTTCTTCACCGGATCTGTGATTAATAGAGAAGTCATAACAAGTGGATTAAATTTGTATTTTTGCCTACTAACAATGAATGCAAGATTATGCCAGATAATGTGATACAAACCAAAGAGAAGTGAGTCCAAGCTTTTGTTTGGCATGTATTCATATATCAACATCTTCTCATCTCCTCCCACACAGCAGCCCAGTAGTCTGACAAGATTTCGGTGCTGAAGTTTAGATATCACCAGCACCTCATTCATGAACTCTTCTACTCCTTGTCCCGAGGCTTTTGAAAGTTTTTTGATTGCAATTTCTTGTCCATCTTCTAATTTTCCCTACAAAACCAAATTGTAGTGTGAGTTTTACACCTTTATGTTTGTGACTTTTTTCAGTTAATAGGACAGTCATTTGAAAATTAATTACCTTGTAAACTGGACCGAATCCACCTTTTCCAAGCTTGTTAGTGTCCTGGAAGTTGTTTGTTGCCGTTACCACCTCTTCGAATTCAAACAGTGGAACCTCTTCAACTTGATCTTGGTTTCCGTCTATTCCAAGAATATCTGAAACTGTTTTTCTCCTCTGAAGTTTCTTTCCTTTAGTTGTTAAGTTCAAAACAAAACAGCAGAACCTTTAGGTTATGCCCTTCTGATGCTTTGATGAATTGAAGCTATTTTGACTACAACTATGAATGCATTACCTTGTCTTTTATGGGTTTGTCTTCTCCACAGAATGAATATAAGAGTAACAACTGTAGCTGCTCCTAGTAAGCTCCCTGTTGCTGCAATAATTGCTACTTTTCCACTGCTGTTCCCTGCAAACCATAATGAATGAGCTCCATAATATTTCCTGCTGAGGTAAAGAAGTGAGAAATCAAAACAGTCCAGGCTAAATTAACCCCTACTGAATTACCCAAATTTCTTAACCTACCCAAGTTTAAATTACATGACTGAAAAAGTGCCAACCTAAAAATGGATATGACTGCATTGATTGATACACTAATTGACTATAAACCCAAAATGACCTAACCCAAAAAACACCAAATGACTTACCATCCAAATATGAGCTGAATCAAACGGTCTATAAGACTGTTTTGATACCTCTAAGCACACATCAAGATATGTCAGGCAAGAAAAGATACAGTACCTAGTTCAGAATGTGCCAGTTTTAGGTGAAGATCCACCCCACCTGTAGCCAACTTTTCCGTGTCAATCAAGTCTTTATCCCATGACATACATCCAATACTTGAATCATATACATAAGCTATACATGAACAATTCTTCAAGCACTGGTTTCTGCATTCATTTTCATCCAATCCAATTAACCATGCAGGATTGTCTGGCAACTTTACTGCCTTCACCCTGAAAAACCCGTCTTCTTTTCCACTTCCTCTCTCACATTGCAATAATGTTTTTCTCATGCACCCGTGTTCCCAATATCCTTTACTCCATTCTAACTTATTTTTTGGTTGGAATCCTTTCAAGCACCGGCAAATTGGAGAATTCATCAAATTACAACTTCCAAATGCTCCACACTTGCCATAGATGTCACACTTTGTGTGTGGTGCTTCCCAGGCCACCTTCCATTTTCTTTCGCTCTCATCCCACCATCGCTGAGTCAAAGTTCCTTGATAGCTCAACCCATAGTTTGATAACACTGACTGATTAGTGTAAGAATATGTTATAGAAATGGTACCCTGCCTGTCATTCTCAAGAATGAAACCAGCATCATTGAAATCATCAGTCTCGTTATTTTGTATTGCAGTAAAGATGTGGCCGTTCCATGGACCACTCCTCCAATAAGGCTGATCATTATTGTAAATGACAAGCTGAGGGAAGGCAAAAGAATCGATGCCAACCGAGAACCTTCCAAAAGATGGGTCTGAAGGGCCATTCCAGGCCTGTAACATTTTCCTCATGTCAGAATTCTTGTTGACAGTAAGTTTCATATTTGGCAAAGCTGTATCAGTTGGGTGCTTAAAGCTCTGCCACAAGATCATGCCCTCTAGACCCGTCAAAACTAGGTTGCCGGAGTCTAAGAGCTGCGCTTCTGATGCTATACTTATGTTAGTTTGGCTGGAGACCGAAACATTAATATTTGAGGACCAAAGTGTCTGGTTTTGAGCATTCAGGACTCGAAGATTGCCATCCTCAGATATTCTGATTGCTCCACCAGAAGAATCAGTCAGAGGGTTGTTCCTGTTAGCCACCCACACAACGTTATTCGTGGTGAGTTTACTGTACCAGATTCCTACATAATGGTGTGTCGAGTTAGGGGGGCTAAAGAACCCCAGTTTAAATGCACCATTACTGGAGACTATAGTTTCAGGGTCTGTAAGGAACTTGCTAGCTGTAATTTTGTCTAAAGCTGAAGTTTGTTGCAATAGAAAGAAAAAAAAGAAAATAATTAAATAGAGATAACACATGGTATATAATTATATTGCTGAGAAAATTTGAATAGAAAGAACAAGTGGAGTTCAATTTTGCTGGTTTGCAAAGAAAATAAAAATGGGGTTTAATATTGTGTTAAAGAAAAAAAAAATTTGAGTGTTAAAGTAAATTTTTTTTTGAAGGATAACTTAGCTAATTGTATATTCAATTGTAGGTGGTTGAGTTTGGCCGTTTGGGTTGGAATATGCCACGGAAAGAGTTGGAGAAATGTATTTATGATACTTATAGATGATGTAATCTGAGGATGGGATGCACCTTCAAAAAAGGCTAATCAAAAGGTTAATGATTTTGTGTGTGTGTGGTAACACATGCCGCAATAATTATTACTATTGGATTTTTTTATATGCCTATTGATATGTTCATTTTATATAGAGATTTACTCCCGTCCCTTGGTCATTTTTAGGAGTATTATTGGCTCTTTGGAGCCACTTTTATTACTAATATGCGTTTTATAGTGTTTTCGTAGTTTTGGTACTATTTTATAGGAAATTGCAGATTTAGAGCATTTTCCCGGACTTATGATAAGCCACTACGAGCATTGGAGAATTATGACCGTATTTCGTGGCCCAAGACCGGTTGGAGTCATCAAACCGTGATTAAGGGCTCGTTGAAGAAGAAGAGTTCGAGGCAATGGACCGTGGTTCAAAACCCAAGAGGAAATTTGGATTGGGCCAAGGAAATAGCCCAATTCAGATGTCCATGGTTGCCCGAAGAGCTCGCCCGACCGGGTAGGCCATCGCCTTGAGGCGCGCTCGGCCGGGCGAGGCATATAGAAGGAAAAGAGGCTCCGCCCTGATGCGCGCCCGACCGGGCGCGAGTGAAGGCTAAAGGCTCAAAAAAGGCGTGCCCGGCCGGGCGAAGCTCCGCCCGACCGGGCGCGTGTTTCTGAAGAGATCTAATCATTTAATTTGTTTTATCTTTTTAGCCTAAGTATAAATACGTTTATTTTAGGAAGTTAAGTACGTTTTACACTCTTTACTTAATTTTCGGATTTAATTTAAGCTTTTGGTTAATACTCATATTTTTCCCTCTACACCTTTGACTTATGCAATTGATTATTTCCATTAATTTTGGTACCGATTTCTTCCCTCTTTATTTTCAGTAATTTAATTGCTTTGCTTTAATATGCTTTTTTTAACTGCTTTGCTTAGTTTAGATTTTAATATGTGCAAGTAGTTTATTTTCTAGGGTTGTGGGGATCCATAAATAATATGAAGGGGTAATTTATTATGGTTGATTGTTAATGTTTTAGATAAATTTCCTATGATTGGTTTACTACTATGCAATTAGATTAGCACTTGTTTAATTGTATGAGTTGTGCAATATTAATTTGAGATTCGAGAGATGAGAATTGATGTTTAGGCTTAGTTTCAATAGGCAGGTTAATTTATAAATGGTTAAGTCAAGATTCGAGAGATGCAATTTAATACTGGTAGATTAATTATGTGATTGTAATACGTAGCGAAAGCCCTAATTTATGCATTGATAATTGATTGTCATGTTTTTATCCTGGAATATTATTTATTGGTGAACCTATACCCTATGCCTTTTATTATTGATTTTCTTCCTTACTCAACTTGCTTTAGTTTGATTATTAGTTTTACTCTTATAACAATAATTCGGTTACTTAATAGTTTATATTATATTAATTATTTAGGAATAGAAAGACTTGTTTCCCTGCGGATTCGACCCTACTTTCCTATCTACTTTAACTAGAGGACTTAGGTAATTCTTTTGATTAGGTGATATGACTTTAGCCTGTCACCTATTGTCCCCATCAAATGTGGGGATAAGATTTTTAGGGGTAAAGGGTGGGAAAAAAATATCCCGAAAAACAATACCTTACTTTTCTCTCTTACTCTCTAAATGTTTGTGTCAATTCACTGCGTACCAAGTATTATGAAACGGAGAACATACAATAACTTTAATCCAACACAATTTATTTTTAATGATGCAAAAGTCAAAGCTGAACAACTAGTGGACAACGTAGGGAACATTTTTTGTTTAAAAAAAAAGATGTTGCTTTGTGTAATCCGTGATTCCGTTAACACCATTCTTGAGCTCCTCCATTAACATTGCTATTCTCTCTCCTCCATCACACAAATTTGAAGAGCTTTAATGGTGAAAGTACACGCTACAATGGAAAATTGGAAGCAAATGACAAACCCTACCCTTTAGGATTAACCATGCCCTAAATTTCTCAATGTTTTCATAGGGTTTTTGTTTAGCCGCCGGAAATGGTGGTGTTCAATCTGTTTGTGCAGGTGTTGGTCTTGGCAAATTTAAAGGGACTTGAACAAGATGAAGGTGGTAGGGGTAGGAGGAAGCAGAAGAAGGTAGTAAGAGGAAGAAAAAACAGGGAGGAAGAAGAAGAAGGTGATAACTGGTAAGAGGAAGAAGAAGATGGGAGGAAGAGTTAACGACGTTAACTCCGGTGTCTTCCATCACACGTGGCCAAACTTTGATTATAATATTTTTAAATCAATTTGCACACAATTCAAGGATACTTATTTAGAATATTGCCATTTGATATGCATAATAAGTTTATCAAATAGATAAATTTGGGCTCCCTCCTATATTGCTAGCTAAGTAGCATTGTTGAATCTTTCACTACTTGAAAAATATAACTATGTAGAAAATGTTATCCAAAAAAAAAAAAAAAAGTGCAGTAGATACCATTACCGGAAAAATACAAGTTTATTTTCTTAATGACCTTGGTATGTTAACCAAGTGGAAAACCTAATTGCGTAATGTGGCATTATTTATAAGTAAAATTACTAATGGTTAGGGGTGGGACTTTTCAAACCGAACCGTGAAACCGTCCGTTACCGAACCGAACCATCACGGACCGAACCGTTTATAACCCGCTAATTTTAAACCGAAAACCGAACTGAACCGTATAATGTCAAACCGAAACCGAACCGAACCAATTAATGTTAACCCGTTACGAACCGTAAACCAATAACAAACCAAACCGTTTATAAACCGAAACCGTTTGAACCGATTAATGTTAACCCGCTAACTGTTTAAACCGAACCGTTTATAAACCGAAACCGTTTAAACCGTAGGAAAAAACCGTTTAAATCGAACCATTTACAACCCGCTAACCGTTTAAACCGAACTGTTATAACCCATTAAACCGTTTAAACCGAACTATTTTCAAACCGCAACCCGTTTAAACCGATCCGATTACAAACTATTTAAACCGAACCGTTTACAACCCGTTCCATTCAAATTGAACTATTTGCAGCCTTTAACAATTTGTTAGAATTCCACGAAATATATTTGATGTTTAATGTAATTTAACTATACAATTTTTTTTACATATAATTATTGATTTAAATTTGTAAATTGTTTTGCTATTACAAAATTAAAATTATATTCTTGTATAACTAAATTAGGAGTTATAAATTAAATGAAAAAATGAAAAAATTTGGCCACCCACCCAATCCAACCACCCTCCACCCACCCACCACCGTAACCCACCCTAACACCACCCCCGCCATCACCCCAGACCCACCCTAACACCCACCACCGTTACCGTAACCCACCCCCACCCCACCACCGTTACCGTAACCCACCCCCACTCCACCAACGTCAACCCAGACCCACCCTAACACCACCCCCACACCCACCATAATTACCGTAACCCACCCCACCCCACCCCACCACCCACCGTAAATAAAAAAACCCAGACCCAAACCTTACCCCACCCCATCCACCACCGTCACCGTAAATAATAAAAACCCAGACCCATACCCCACCCCACCTACCACCATCACCGTAACGTACCCCACCCCACCTACCACCATCACCGTAACGTACCCCACCCCACTCCCTTAACAAACCCCACCCCACCCCACCCCACCCACCACCGTCACTGTAAAAAAAAAAAAAAAAAAAAAACAGACCCAACCCCAACCACACCCACCACCACCGTAACACACCCCACCCCACCCCATACAAAAAAATCCAAACCCACCGTAACCCCACCCCACCCACCCCCACGAAACCCAACATCCTCGAAACCCCCCAACTCACTCTAATTGCTCACCCACCATAAAACTCCCTCCCTCCCTCGAAAAATCCTCCCTCCCCACCCACCCGAACCCAGTCTAACCGCCGCCGCACCCACCCTAACTCGGCCCCCTCCGTTGCCCACAACTTGAAAAAAAATTAAAAAGAAAAACAGAAAATAAAAAAAGGAAGAACGAAAACACCTTATATATTAATCCTGAATTTGGCCTCAAATTTGGTTTTAAAAGGCCAAATTTGATCATGAAACAACTAGATCTAGAGTTTCGTGGTCGAATTTGACCATAAAAACCGTCATGCGTGGTGCCGGTGGATGGAGACGGAGAAACGAGATGGAAGAAAGGAGAACATAGACGGAAGAAGGGAGAAGAAGGAAGAAGAAGAAAGGAAGAAGGAAGAGGAGATGAGAGATAAAACGAGAGAGCAGTGAGCATATTAGCAGCCATGGCTTCAAAAAATTGATAATATTACAGAAGAGGATTAAGAAAACGAGAGAGAAATCAAAAAGAGTACTAAAGAGACGATGATAAGAGTGATCTGATTGGTGGAAAAGAAAACACACGGATCGTGAATTGGAATGTGTGCGATGATAGGCCGTTAGATGACATGCAAATCAATGGCCGATATTTAATATAAGACGGTGACACGGATCATGGGATAATGGATTTGGATAGTATGTTTTTTTTTATTCATAGCTACGTACTAATAAAAACACTACTGTACTCTTAACTTTATGTAACTTATAAATTGTAAGAAACACAAATGTTTGGAAATTGGAATTGATTCAATATGACATATTTAATGTATATTAGTTATATGTATATCAGTATATGTAATAAATAATAATGTATGGTACGATTGGTATCATACTATCATTGGTATGTATAGATAATCGATAAATGTATCTGATTATTAAAACTTAAAACAGTTGATGATCGATCTAATTGAATACTTCTACTTCCCCACCCGTTTTCTTTAACTTGCAAGTTGCAACATATATATGTTGCAGCCTTGTAGGCATGTAATCTTAAAAGGTGATTAGAGAGGGTAAGACAACAAAGTAATTCAGCAATATAACTGTTTCGGGGTTTTCTGATGTCCTGCGGGAGAGTTACAATTCCGAGACTGGAACCGGACGCCTGTACCTGCAAAATAACGGAGACTCCTGAGAGCTCCCCCTCCAACGGTCAAGTTAGTACCTGATTAAGGAGTAATTAATACGGAAATTAAAGTAATAAGACCTCTCTAGGTGAGAGTGTTTAATGTTGGTAATCGGCTTTGTTAGCGAGATTAGCCGGTTATTAGTGTTCCGTAATGTTTCTGTTCTTCTCTGTTCTTCAGGTGAGATTAATTGCTTGATCAATTGCCTCTCAATTGCTTGATCCCTTTTAATGAGGATTAATTAAGTATTTATAGTCTTGAGAAGCGTGCCACTCTCTAGGTTTAGGGTAAACCTAGGGCTGACCGGGCCTCTAGACAGGATTGGGCCTTGTTGGCCGGTTTTCCCATTTGGCATGGGTGGACACGTGGCGTGCCTCGATTGGTCCGTAGAGGACGTATCTGTGATTGACACGTGGCAGGCTCCTATTGGCCTTCGTGAAGGACACGTGGCGGAACCTGGTTGGTCCACTTGTCAGACGGTGATTGGTGGATAAAAATCCCCTAATCATTTGCCCCTCACAGGTGGCACGTGACTGGTCACGTGTCGCCTGTGACAGGTGTCGCACGGTGACAGGCGACGGCCTGCTACAGGTGTCACCTTGCAAACGGCCGAGAGATTTTCCCGCCCAAATTTTGAATTTGGAAGCGACCCTTCGCCTTCTCACTTTGCCTATATAAGGAAGTGCTGACTTCGGTCATTTTCACATTTGAGAACTTTGCGAGAACATTCGGACCCCTGAACTTGCTCTGACATTTCGGACCTTTTCTGCCTACCGCCTGTTCTGACAAGCCGACTGCACCGGATTTCCAGAACTTCATCAACCGTCACTCGTTCAGGTAACTCAGTTCTCTTACTCTTAATTTTCTTTTTATTTTTTGAAATGGCACCACGGAAGCACACGACACGACCTAAGTTAGTGATCAGCCGGTCACCGGGGACGGCTGAATCTAGGACTAGGAGTGCCGCCTGCCCTTTTCTGGACCCATCTTTGCCCTTTATACAAAGTCCGACTGTATCTGTGTCTATGCAGAACGTGATGGCCAGAACAAAAAAGACTGCTATGATATCAAACTCAGACGGCTCCTCCCAAAGGGTGCTCATTAGTGAAACATCTGACCAAGCGCCAGATGTAGAATTGAAACGAGGCGGCTGCCAAGCCGACAGTTCTGAGAGAGGGGCCAAGGTGGTCCCTTCCCATCTTACCGTTGATATGTCTAATTTTCCTCCTGCTCCTTCTAAGGGAGAGGAGGCGGGCCCCTCTGGGAGAGGGGAGGAGTCGTCCTCTTCGGACTCGTCAGAGGACGAGTCCGAGTCCAGCTCTTCTGGCCACAGTTCTCCAGGCTCAGAAGAAAGACATAGCCGCCTACAAGAGGCGAGACTTTCTCATGCAGTTGAGAAGGGGGACAATTGGGCGGAGCCGTCCGCCTCTTACAGAGAGGAAAACGCCCCCTACTACTGCATGGTACCCCGGGGCCGGATCGCAACCATGCAAGACAAAGTGGAGAGCTTTATTGCTAACCACAGAATGGGCCCGGAATTTTTACTGTTCGTGCCGGATCCAGAAGACACTGTCGTCTGGCCGGCTAGTACCAGCTATGATGACGGCTGCTTTGGCTGCTATGTGGCGGCCATCAAAGCTGGACTGCGCTTCCCATTACATCCGGCTGTTCAGCGGATTTTAGATGGGTATGATTTGGGGTTATGGCAGTTAGCCCCCAACTCTTGGGTAAACGTACTCGGCTATGTGGCCGGGTGCGAAATGTACGGGGTGGAGCCAAGCTTTGAGGCTTTCGCCCACATGAACTATCTCAGCCGGACCCCTAAGTCGGGAGGTACCGGCTGGTATCAATTAACAAGCCATAGGGGTTACCTCATGACGAGAGGTAAGGCGAACAAATGGAAGGATTGGCGGAACACCTTCCTTATCATTGAGGGTTCAGACACGGAGCTGAACCAACGTTTTAACAAGTGGAATAGGGATCCGCCTCTTCTCGCAGGCGGCCGCAGCATGCCGCCTGTTCCCCCAAAGGCTAAAAGAGAGATCCTAGACAAAGGACTCTTCAAAGTAGAGACTAGGGTGAACTCTACTTCAGGGGTACGAGAGCAAGTACCCCTAAACTGCGTCCCGAGCTTCAAGTGGCTCTATGACGAGTACTTTTTGGCCGCCTGTGGCCTCAGCAGTCGGTGCTCTAGAGGTAGCCGGCCTGACAAATACTCTGTTTTTTTCACGCCTTGTTTACTTGGGATCTTTACTAACTTTGCTGTTTATTTTTTGCAGCTGACGCCATGAGTAAAATAACAACATCCAAGACTGCGGCGGCCATGTTGCGGGCCTCTCTCATGCAACAGTCTTGTGCCGACTCCCCCAACAAGGGTGCACCCTTGGTAGGCTTCGAAAACTCTTCCTCTTTTAGGAGTTGTCTTATGCATATACTAACTCTTTTTGTTTTCAGTCTGGCACTCCAAGAGCTTCTTCCTCGCAACAGCCGGACCCCAAGGCCCGGAGGACGACTGTTGCAAGCTCTCCTGGGTTTTCCAGGAAAACAGTGGCGGCTGAGAAGCAGCCGGCCACTTCTTCTAAAACCCCGGCGGGGCCGCCTAGAAGTATGGACAATCACTTGTAAAAACTTTCACACTTGCTTCCTTCTTGACTAGGTCTAACTTGCTTTTTTTACGCTTGATGCAGCCGGCCCTCAGGGGCTTGACTTGGTTGAAGTAGCCAAGTCCATGATCAAAGTAGTTCCTCCATCTGAAAGGGAGGCGGTCAGGGGTGCCGGCACCCTTGACCTTGATGGGATTGCAGGGGTCCTTGCTGAGGTATACTTAGCATATTTTTGAGTATTTGAGTTCCAGGACGCCTGTTATCTTTTTTGTGTTTGGAAACTGACGCCCGTTTTTTTTTTTTGTACTTAGGCCCTGCTCCGAGTTAACAGCCTTCGCAAGCCGATTGATCGGAAAAACAAAGAGGTAAAGGCCGCAAAAGCTATGGCCGCCTCCAACTGTGATAAGGTAATGTTTCAAATTGCCCAAAATGAAGTACTGACCATTGATATTCTTTATTATCAGGTGCAGGCTACCGCCGCTGTTCGGGCTCAGTTAGAAGCGGCCCAGAAGAAGAATGACGAGCTGGAGGCGACCGTCACAAATCTTAAAGCCGAGCTGAAACCTCTTCGCCAAAAAATGCACTCTTACGAAGCCATGGAGAAATCTTTGGCCAACGTAAAAGAACGCCTGGTGAGCCAAGAGAAGAGTCTTACCCAAGAGCTCTCGGAAAAGGCCGAGCAAGAGAAGAAAGAGCTCGTCCGGGAGATGGTGGAAGACTCCGCTCAAATCCAGCGCATGACCTGGGGTCGCCTGTTCCCCAATGCCGACTTTGCCTCATGGGAAAGAACGTACCGCCAGTGTTCGGAAACATATAATCAAGAGATCCTGGCGGCTGCTGAAGAAGAGGCGTTGGGAGATACGTTGGAGGAGGAGGAAGAGCCGGTTGTGGCGCTTGTGCCACTTGGGGGTAAGGCATCAAAAGAGGGTGCAGCTGAAGCCGAGTCCAGCAAGAAGAGTGCTGACCAGGCGGCAGCTGCTAATACTGAACTGCCCCCTTCTTAAGCTTAAAGTATTTTTTTTTTTTTTACGGCCTGCGTGCCGTTTGCTTTGTATTTACCCGGCCAGGGGGCCGGGGCTTTGAATATTCTGCTGGTCTTTAATGACCGGCTTATTTTTAATCAAATTTTTGTTTTGATTCAAATTTGTCTAAGTATTCCATATCTAATATCCCATTGTTCACTAGACCGACTGTTGTACATGGCCGAACGTTGCAGACAGGTACAAATAGTAAGTACGCCGCCTATGCCCCTGGACGACTGGTTGTCTGTTTCCAGGATAGACGATCAGTCGGCCATTTATTCAATCGGTATTCGAACTATTTATTCAATCGGTCTGACCAAGTAAATAGTATTACCTAGTCGCCAAGGAATTAAGTAGGATAACAAGCGGCGGGTACCGGTTGTTTCCCTTTATTGCCAATGTTGGCTTTTAACTCGTAATTTGTTAACCTAGCAAGAGTAGTGGTTGAGAGCCCCTGTTTATTAAAAACAGGCGGACGACTCATACCTTTTAGGCTCCATACTAAGTTTGAGTGACTATTAAGTTAACATAGGAGTTACTTAGTCTTCGTCACAATCTAGATTGAGTAGTAGAGGTACCAGGCGGCGTAGGCCGGCTAGACCCCTTGATTTGCCAATGTTTGTTAGCTATTAACTCAATAGGTACCCCCTGCATTTATCCCAAGTAATACAGGCGGTCATCTGACTCAGATGTCAGCTGCTACCACTGGTTTGGTTAGTGATAGAGTTATCCTTGTCTCAAAAACGGCTACGTGGTTGCCCTTGGGGACAGTCGTATAGGTGCCGTGTAATTAGTTTATAGAACAATGTTCCACCCAAAAGGGAGCTGCTCTCTGCGACGAATTTCATCCGGAGGGATGCCGTCGGACGCCTGCTATGATGTTGGGACAGGTCGTATTAGTTTTGTAGATTTGATCAGGTGGCTTGGCGCCTGGTCTGATCATTCGGCCGATGGCCTTGGTAAGTTCTTGGTGAACGTAGGTGCTAAGTAAAAGAAGGGTAGCCGCCTGTTAGACACAGGGTCGGCCAGGCCCTAATCTTTTTAGCTAAGTATTGTGAGTAAAATACTCAATGGAGAGTAGCCGACTGTAAAGGTACAGACGGCATGCCCCTCTGAAGATAGAGTGAAAAACTCAATGGAGAGTAGCCGACTGTAAAGGTACAGACGGCATGCCCCTCGTAATACAAAATTGAATAGTAAGTGCAAACTTTATTAAGTAGCTCTTTACTTTACATCATTCAGAAGAAATATTTTTTAAGGTTATCTACATTCCAAGTTCGAGGCAACGGTTGTCCGTCTGGTGTTTCCAGACGGTAGGTACCGTCCCTGACTTCCTCATAGATTCGGTAGGGTCCTTCCCAGTTGGGAGTTAGTTTGCCAGACTCATTAGCCCTACCAACTGCTTCCATTTTTCTAAGTACAAAGTCCCCTACTTTGAGTGGACGCCTGTGTACTTTTTTGTTGTATGATCTAGTCATTCTCAGGCGATAGATCTCATGGCGCAAAACAGCATTGCCCCTCTTTTCAGGAAGTGAGTCTAATGTCAGGCGCATGGCTTCCCAGTTTGCCTCTTCGTCATATAGCATTACTCGAAGAGTCGGCTCGTAGTGTTCTATTGGAAGAACAGCTTCCGCACCATAAGTTAGGAGGAATGGAGTTTCTCCAGTCGCCCCTTTTTCAGTCGTCCTAATGGCCCAGAGAACATGTGGTAGTTCATCCGCCCATAGGCCGCCTGCTCGTTCAATCTTTTTCTTGAGACCGTCTGAGATGATTTTATTAAAGGCTTCTACCTGGCCGTTTGCTTGTGGACGGCCGACAGATGCAAAGTAGTGTGCAATTCCTTGGTCTCCCAACCAGCTTTTAAGAACAGGCGTCTCAAATTGGGGACCATTATCAAAAACCATAGACATGGGAACCCCGAACCGAGTGATGACGTTTTTCCAAATGAATGAAATTACATCTTTTGTCTTGATTCCCTTTACAGCCTCCGCCTCTACCCATTTAGTGAAGTAGTCAACGGCAACAAGTATATACCTTCTGCCGCCTGTAGCAGGCGTATATGGACCCAGAATGTCCATGCCCCACTTAGCAAACGGTAGTGGGCTGTGAATGGTAGTGAGGTCAGTAGCCGGACGGTGAATTAATTTGCCAAACCTTTGGCACTTGTCACATTTTTTCACCATCTCCATTGCATCTGCTTCCAAAGTAGGCCAAAAGTAGCCCTGCCGCCTTGCCCTTTGAGCAAGCATCCTACCACCTATATGAGAAGCACAGTAACCAGAGTGAAGATCATCTAGTATCTCTCGTCCCTTTTCAGGAGTAACACACTTTAAGAAGGGTTGAAGGTACCCCCTCTTATGAAGTTCTCCCTGTATCATTTCAAAACAGGAGGCTCGTTTTTTCAGTGCTGCCGCCTGTTGAGGATCATCCGGCAGTGTACCGTTTGTCAGATATGCCCTGATTGAATCCATCCAGGTTGAGCTTCTGTCTAGGATTCCAATAGGGTTTTCCTCGATGCTTCTCTTCTCCATTACTTCCCAAAAAACAGTTCGAGGAGTATCGGAGGAGGCGGATGATGCTAATTTTGACAGTGCATCTGCCTGGTTGTTTTCTGATCTCGGCACTTGGATCAGATGGAAATCCTCAAGGGAGCCGACTGCTTGTCGGACCGCCTGTAAATACTTGATCATGGCCGGATGGGTTGCTTCGTATTCGCCATTGTACTGACTCACTATCAATTGTGAATCAGAACAGGCGTCTATTTTTCTTGCCCCTGCCGCCTTGCACATGCGGATCCCGGCTAGTAAAGCTTCATATTCTGCCTCATTGTTTGAAGCCTGAAAACTGAAGCGTAGAGCATACTCGAACCTGTCGCCCTCTGGAGATTGACATACGACGCCTGCTCCACAACCATTTGAAGTAGAGCTTCCGTCCACATATACCTTCCAGACTTGGTCTGGAACTTGAGAGTCAGGAGGACGAGTCATCTCTACAATAAAGTCAGCAAAGGCTTGCCCCTTCACTGCTTTTCTAGGCTCGAAAGTAACTTCGAGGCTCTGTATTTCTATGGCCCATTTGATCATTCGTCCTGACGACTCCATGATGGTAAGGGGCCGCTTGATTGGTTGGTCGGTATACACGACGACTGCATGTGCCAAAAAGTAGGGCTTCAATTTTTTAACAGCCATGAAGAGTGCAAGACCAAATTTCTCCACTAGGGGATACCTCAACTCGGCATTTTTCAGTACGTGACTGACAAAGTAGACCGGGAGCTGACAGCCGTCCCTTTCAGCAAGGAGCACAGCGCTTAACGCATGATCAGAGACGGCCAGGTACATGTAGAGATCCTCTTTGGGCAAAGGGCTGACCAGCCTCGGCAAGGAATGCAAGTGAACTTTTAATTTCTGGAAGGCGGCCTCAGCATCCGGCCCCCATTCAAACCTTGCCTTTTTCTTAATTGTCTGGAAAAAGTATAGGCATTTGTCGCCTGATCGGCTTAGGAATCTCCCCAAGGCCGCCAGACAACCTGTTAACTTCTGAACCTCTCGGATGGTACGAGGCGACTGCATGTCAATGATCGCCTGCACCTTCTCAGGGTTCGCCTCTATTCCTCTCTGATTGATAAGGAATCCGAGAAATTTCCCAGACTCAACTCCAAATACACATTTCTTGGGATTGAGCATGACATGGTGCCGCCTGAGTGTGGCGAAAGTTTCTCGGAGGTCCGTCAGATGATCTTTCTGAAGTTTAGTCTTAACAATCATATCATCAATATATGCCTCGACGTTTCTCCCAATCTGATCAAAGAACACTGTGTTTATCATTCGTTGGAAGGTAGCCGGGGCATTCTTAAGACCAAACGGCATGACCGTGTAACAGTATAACCCCTGATCAGTGACGAAGGCCGTCTTCTCCTGATCTTTCTTCCATAAGGGAATTTGATGGAAACCAGAATAGGCGTCCATAAAACTCATCAAGGCATGACCCGCTGTTGAGTCGACCAGGTTATCAATTTTAGGCAGAGGGTAACTGTCTTTGGGGCACGCCTTGTTTAAGTCTGTGTAGTCTACACACATTCGCCAGGTGCCATTCGGCTTTTTAACAAGCACCACATTTGCAACCCAGTCTGGGAAGTAACATTGCCGAATGAACCCTGCATCAAGTAATTTTTTAACTTCGGCGGCTGCCGCCTGACTTCTTTCTTCGCCATGGTTCCGCTTCTTTTGCCGTACCGGCTTCTTTTTCGGATCCACAGCGAGTTTATGTACTGCCAGATCAGGACTAATGCCTGGCATTTCATGGAATTCAAATGCAAAGATGTCCTTGTATTCTTTCAATAGATTGTGAAAGTCGTCACCAAGGTTTCTCAGAGCAGTCGTCCCAACTTTGACTGTTCGGTCAGGACGTGAGTCGTCTAAGATCAGGTCCGCATGCTCACCAGCCGGCTGAGGGCGGAACTCATCCGACCGCTCCTCTGCCAATGATTGCTATTTTCTTGCTTTTCTTGCGGACTCTGTCTGGGACGCCTTTCTCTTTTTGTCGCCTGTTTCTTGAACAGGCGCACTCTCCTTGACATTGTCAAGGTCTGTTTTTTCTCCACTTGACCCAGTGGCCATAACAGTGGGCTTGACATCCGAGAGATAGCACTCTCGGGCCATCCTCTGATCTCCCCTTAGGGAGCCGACTGTTCCATTATCCCTCTCAAACTTAAGCAGCATAAGAGACGGGATTATAACAGCCTTGGAATTATTCAGGGTTGGTCGACCCAGAATCATGTTGTAGGCCGAGAGTTCCTCTACTACTAGGAACCGGACTACCATGTGTCGTCCTTCCCCTTTTTCGCCCAGGCGAATTGGTAAATCTACTCGTCCCAGTGGGTGGACGACTCCTCCTCCAAACCCTATTAAAGGGTGGGAGGCCGGATGTATGCAGTCCGTCTGATATTTCAGTTTTGACAGACATTTGCTGCTGATTAGATCTGAGGAGCTCCCGGTATCTATGAGGATTCGGCCAACTCTCTGGTTGGCCACTTTACATTCAATAACGAGAGGGTCGTCATGCGGCCCCCTTACCCCTCCTAGATCCTCTTCAGTGATGACAATCTCAGGAAATGTATATTTGGACGGCCGTTCTTGGTGAACGGAATTTACATCTAACCGCCTTATATTATCTTTGTTGCCCCTAATAGTGGGGCCGCCTCCTGAGAAGCCGCCTGCAATGGTGTAGACGACTGCATCATCTGTATCGGAACTGTCGGCCTGTTGATTCTTTTTGGCCGACTGCTTTTTTGAGGAAGTGTTCCCCGTAGATTTCTTGACATAAGTGTCAAGATCACCTTGCTCAGCCAAGCGGTCTAGGTACCGCATGAGACTGATGCAGTCATTGGTGTGATGACCAACGTCATCATGATAAGCACAGATTTTGTCTTGGTTCCGGTTGTTTGCAGAACCCTTCATGGGGACCGGCTTCTCAATTGAGAACCGTCCCTTTATTTCTTTTAGGATAAACTGGTTATCCTTGTTAAACACATACTTTGGGGAGTATGGTTTGAATTCTTTTTTCTTTTTCTGGGCCGGCTGTTTAGAGGAATCAACCGCCCAGACCTCTTTTCTTTTCTCATCTTTGTTAGACGACTGTTTCTGTCGTCCTTCTCTTTTGTCGAACCTTTTCCCGTCCGACTGTTTTATCGTACACAGATCAGTCGCCTGTATATAGGCTTCTGCTTCAATCAAGGCCTCTTGAAGAGTCGCCACCCTTTTTCGAACTAAATCAAATTTGAAGGTAGACCCGTCTTTGAGACCTCTAAAAAAGTCAGTATAAGCTACCTCATCCGGTAACCCTTGAATCTGTATTCTCATCAGGTTGAACCGCCTGATGTAAGAACAAAGCCCCTCCTTCTCGCCCTGCTGAATTGTTCCCAAACCAAGGGTCGTTTTCTTCGCAGGGATGTTCATGGCGAAGTTGGAGGCAAATAAGTAAGCAAGCGTCCTGAAGCTGTTTACATAACCAGTCGACAGGTTGCCGAACCATTGCTGTGCGATTCCCTTGAGAGTCGCTGGGAAACACTTGCACCAAGTGGGATCATCCAACCCTTGAAGGTACATCAGGTTGGTGAATGCCATCAGATGGTCTTCTGGGTTAGTAGTGCCGTCATAGGCGCCTACTAGTACATTTTTTACTTTGGCCGGCTGAGCGGCTTCAGTAATTTCCTTGGAGAAGGCCGACGGCTGTTCACCAAGTCTAAGCAACCGTAGCTGCCAGTCCATAGGTTGGACGTTTTTTGCTGCAGGTCCACCAAATGGAGGTGGCTGCATAAAATACTGTTGTTGCGGCACAAATGGTAAGTTTGGTACCGCCTGGGCACTATGAAAGCCGGACTGACGGGAGGTGCCGCCTGACTGACTCTCATGGTACGACTGAGTATGCCTCATCGAGGCATTTCGCAAACTGTCTTGAAAATTTGAAGTAGAAGCCGACTCTGACAATCGGTCACTCTTCTTCTGCTCTAGCAGTAGCCGAGCATCTGTGAACGTTTGCTTTGACCCGTCCGCCTGAATATGACGAACCGGTTTCCTATTTCCCGTAGGATAACGGAATTTTGTGAAATCAAGAGCAGGTGGCTCCCGCTTCTTGGATTTAGGATGAGGAGTCGCCTCTCGCCCTTGAACTGGCTTCCTCTTCAGTGAAGTGGAAGGTTTTTTGGCCGACTGCTCTTTGACTGAAGCAGGCGGCTTTTTGTTGATCAACTCTTGAATCTCTCCCTTGAAGTCCCTCATGAAGGTCATGAGTTCGTTCCTTGTGATGGGAGCAGACCCATCAGTCGGCTGTTGCCGAGCAGGCGGTGCGCCTGCTGGCTCGCTTCCTGTTTGAAGATGCTCCCGTTCCCTCCTTTCGGTATGACGGGTACGTCGGGCCCTTAGGGTCCCGTCTGGAGCTGTATGAGTTTCCACTTCAAATTCACTTTCGGTGTCATGATCCGACTGAACTTGAGGGTCGTTTAGGGGACGCCTCTCTTCAGGAGTCGGTACAGACTTGGATGCCATCTCTGAAGTACTCTCCCCACAGACGGCGCCAAATGTTTCGGGGTTTTCTGATGTCCTGCGGGAGAGTTACAATTCCGAGACTGGAACCGGACGCCTGTACCTGCAAAATAACGGAGACTCCTGAGAGCTCCGCCTCCAACGGTCAAGTTAGTACCTGATTAAGGAGTAATTAATACGGAAATTAAAGTAATAAGACCTCTCTAGGTGAGAGTGTTTAATGTTGGTAATCGGCTTTGTTAGCGAGATTAGCCGGTTATTAGTGTTCCGTAATGTTTCTGTTCTTCTCTGTTCTTCAGGTGAGATTAATTGCTTGATCAATTGCCTCTCAATTGCTTGATCCCTTTTAATGAGGATTAATTAAGTATTTATAGTCTTGAGAAGCGTGCCACTCTCTAGGTTTAGGGTAAACCTAGGGCTGACCGGGCCTCTAGACAGGATTGGGCCTTGTTGGCCGGTTTTCCCATTTGGCATGGGTGGACACGTGGCGTGCCTCGATTGGTCCGTAGAGGACGTATCTGTGATTGACACGTGGCAGGCTCCTATTGGCCTTCGTGAAGGACACGTGGCGGAACCTGGTTGGTCCACTTGTCAGACGGTGATTGGTGGATAAAAATCCCCTAATCAATAACTTTAACACCAAAATTATGGAATAGTTACAAACAATTGTCAATTATTACTTTATTAGACTAATGGGAAATTGAATAATCGTGATTTTAATTAAACATCCAAATATAGTTCTGTAACATTAAATTATTAGTTTATTACAATATCAATTATCGATTTATCGTATTCAAAGTACCAATTCATCAAATCATGGTTATGACGCGATCTTTAAAACAATTAAAACAAGAAGCTGATAGCCTGATAATATTTGATAATGAAACAATAATACATTAATACCTTATAAATTTGTAATAGACTAATATTTAATAAACAACAACAACAAGACTATAACCAAATTTGAAACATAACACATTAACATGATATAGAATGAATGAGAATTTATGTAATTCTATATAATCTGATATCTGAATCGATTTATCGTATTCAAAGTAGCAACTCATCAAAACATGGTCATGACACGATATCTAAAACAATCCAATAAGAAGCTGATAACCTAATAATATATATTTAATAATGAAACAATAATACATTAATACATTATAAATTTGTAATAGACTAATATGATAATATCGAATAAACAACAACAAGAGTATAACCAAACTTGAAAAATAACATATTAACATGATATAGAATAATTGAATAAATGAAGATTTGTGTAATTGTATATAATCCGACGTCTGAAAATAAAGTGACGAAGTCCCAACTTTATATAAAACGAAAATAGCTAACCGGTCAAAAATCTCTTAAAACCCAATTTCTACTCGATCCATTATTTTTTTCACCAACCTATGCCGACCCGCTAATGAAATGGAAATATTAGTCCCAACTTGATATAAAACAAAATGCGCTAACTGGTCAAAACCACTTTTTAGAACTCGATTTCAACCCGATCCAATTAACCGATTACCAAACTAACCCAAACGATTTTAGCACCAAACCGAGTATAAACCGAACCGATATGAATCGAACTAGCATTAACTCGGGTAAACCCGCCCTTGAACCGACCCATTTCAAAATAATCTGTTCATGACCCGAACCGATATGAACCCGGACCGACGTTGACCCGGTAAAACCGCCCCTGAACCGATCCGTTTCAAACCGGTCAGATCATGACCCGAACCGTTTATAAACCGAACGGGCATTGACCCGGGTAAACCCGCCCCTGAACCGACCTGTTTCAAACCGACCCATTATTAACCGAACCGTTTAAAAACCGAACCGGCATTGACCCGAGTAAATCCGCCCCTAAAGCGACCCGTTTCTAACCGATCTGATTATGACCCGAACTGTTTATAAACCGAACCGTTTATGACCCGAACCGAATTTAAATCGTACAAAAATAAACCGAAACCGAACCGACATGTGACTAATCAAAACCGAACTGAACCGACCCGCCGTCTAAATGAAACCGTTTTAACCCGAACCGTTTCAAACCGAAACCGTTTCAAATTGAGGTCAAACCGAACTGCCAGACCGATGTCCCACCCCTACTAATGGTGTTACCGGTTTTATCTAAATATTACAAATTTGTTATTTGATTTACATATCTCCTTCGTTTTGGATTACTCGCAGCATTAAGCTAGACACATAATTGATGAAAAAAACAAGGTAAAGGCTAAGTGAGGGTTATACACGGATGAAAAATAAAAGTGTTGCAATTAATCAGAAACAGAAGGAGTATTCCGTTTATCAGAGAATAAACCGGGCTTGCTCCCATTACTAGTGAAGAGAGAGAGAGAGAGAAAAAAAAAAAAACTAATTTTAGCACCATTTCCATTTGCAAATAACATTGTCCAAAGAAATTGAAATCAATTTTCCCGCAAATTGTGATAAGCCGATTTAAGTTGGTTATTATTTCGCACTTAATTTTCACACAACCAGTAACTCAGACACCCCTCTTTCTCTATCTCTGCGAATCATTCAGAAATCGGAAAACCTAAAAGCGGCGCCGAATTACTCGCCGGAAACCTAAATGCATTCTTTCCGGCAAATCAACTTTACTTTGAGACAAATGCCTCTTCGTATCAGGTTCTTCTCTAATTTCTCTTACTTTTGATCTCATCTTCTGTAAAATTTTGCCTCTTTTTTTTTTTTTTTTTAATTTTTATTTACTTATTTAATTTCAATTGTTTGTTTTATCGTATGTTTAATGTGAAATTCTGAATAATTTAGTCAAAATTAGGTTGTTACCTTTGATTTTATGCTGTATTTGTTCCATTTTTCTATAATTAGTACTTTGTTTAATTGCTTTTACAACTAATTTTTGGCTTCATCTTTAACGATTGCTAAAAATTAATATGATATCGCTGAAGAATTTTAGCCGTTTTTTTTTTTAATTTACTTTTTAAAATTAGCTCCTTTCATATAATTGTACACAAATTGAAGAAACTGCTGATTGATATTGGTGATTGACGAAGTTAGTCAATCAAGTGGCACTTTCGTGATATATATATATCGAAAAAATAATATATAATCAAAATGATTTTAGTGTACAATTTACATATTTGTGTACTCTTTTATTTTACAGTTGTAATTATTGAGTATACTATCACAAAATATAGATTGGTTTTGGTTGTTAGTCAAGGAGATTACATGGCCAAGACTTTTAACTACTTGCTTTAGTTTCTATGAAGTGATGTTATCTTGGCAATTGAATATGACAATGTATTGTATATAGTAAAAAATGTGGATACAATGATGTATCATATGCAACAGGTTTAGTAAGTACTAAATAATTTCTTTTAATGATGTGTAGCGAAAACTGAAATCCAAATAGTACTAGGTCTAGCTGTAAGGAATTTGTCCACTTTAGGGGTGGGGATTGCCTTGTCCCTTTCCCCTCCCCCTCCCAAAGGGCTGGCCCAATAAGGTTGAATTGGGGTATCTGCGATGGGAGTTGTTTAGTCGAGAGATTATGACGTAGTTAATAATGAAATAAACGTTGCTAATATCGGAAAAAGACAAAGTGCCTTAAAAATGTTCTATAAGATGGAAAAGCTACTAAAAGAGAGATTAAGATGATAAGGATAGTAAGAGTTTATCATAAGCTTCGGTGGTAGTTTTATTGACAACCCTAAATATCACTAGTATGTGAACAAGACTTACCTTAAAACATGTCAATAAAGAAGGGAGGTAGTGTCAAATACACACGACACATTCTATTTGATGGTGATGCCACAAACCTAACATAACTCGTGGGCTTTAGTTTGTGGTAGGGGACGGTTTGATGTATTTCCTGGCTTGCTGGCTTGCCCTTACAGTTTAAAAGAGAACCTCTTTGTAAGTCCATGATTGATGATTGAATCATCATCAGTCAAGTTACGCATCAAGATGTGTATGCTAAAGAGTCTAACCTTTAAACAATCATGACAACACACTGTACCTGTTATACGCGCCAGCAAAATTGGTGTTTATGTTGGCATATGTGGATTATCGAGTACTTACAGTCGTGATGGAAACATTATTAGAGCCATTTCCATTCCCTTGTTGAGATGACCCTTGATCTGTATGGAATTGGCTAAGAGTGAATCCAGGCTACTTTGGACTTGGTAGATTTGGTATATTACTTTGAATCATGGAGATAACCGCAGTAATATCTGGCCTGTCTCTTGGGAATTGTTGTACTCACAAAAGGGCTACATGTATGCACCTTAAGATTTCTTCATGAAAGCACGGGTCACTAAGTATCGCTGAGTCAATCAGTAACATGATTTGTCTCTGGTTTGCTGTACTTACATAGCCTAAGAGGCTCAAGGACTTTTCCTCATATCCCAAAAGCTGCTATTCCTTTTTCCACTCACAATCTCCAATAGCAATACTCCGAGGCTCAAAACATCTGACTTTTCAGAAAAACGACCTTCCATTGCGTATTCAGGAGGCATGTAACCACTGAATGATTTACAAAAATAAAATCAATATTAGTAGTCATTTATTAGTTCTACCAATATAAATGCTTCTAGTAAAAAAAAATAAAAAAATGACAGTACTAACTATGTTCCAACTATTCTTCTTGTATTGGCTTGATCTTGGTTGCTTCCAAAGATCCTTGCCATACCAAAGTCTGCAATTTTTGGATTTAAGTCTTCATCAAGCAATATATTGCTGACTTTTATATCTCGATGAATAACTTTTAGTGTGGAGTCCCGGTGAAGGTAAAGGAGGCCTCGGCATACTCCTCCAATGATTTTGAAGCGTGTCTTCTAGTCTAGAAGTTCTTGTTTTCGTGGATCTGCGTAGTTTAACCAAACAAAACTCACATGTATTAGATTAATGATCTACTGTTTTTTTCTAAAATAATTTTTTTGTAAGAAAAAAACTGATTGCTTTCTTGGAGTAAAAGTTAAATCCTTTGGGGGAAATTAACTGCTACTGTAATACTTTGTAACTGACCAAACAGAAAAGAGTCCAAGCTTTTGTTTGGCATGTATTCGTATATCAATATTTTCTCTTCTTCTTCAACACAGCAACCTAGAAGTTTGACGAGATTCCGATGCTGGAGCTTAGAAATAACTGCTGCTTCATTCAGAAACTCTTCCAGACCCTGGCGAGAATTTTGTGATAGTCTTTTTACAGCTATTTCTTGACCATCTGCCAATTTTCCCTGTAAATGGATTTTTGACTTTTAAATTTCTCTTTCATACATCTGTGTAAGTAGTAAAGAACAAAAGAATTAATCTTCCAAGCATATTACCCTAAACACTTGGCCAAAACCACCTTCTCCTAGCTTGTTGCTTTCCTGAAAGTTGTCTGTTGCTGTAGCCAGCTTTCTAAACTCAAAGAATGATAGCTCTTCGAGGTTGACTAGAGCTTTATTGTTGCCAAGCATGTTCAACAATGCTTTATAGTTTTCAGTTTTCTTTCCTGATGCATGTTAAATTTCAGAACTTATAGTTCAGAACAGAAATAACAGAAGAAAAGAGGTGTCATCTGCCTTAAGGCTTCCAAGTCAGTTATGCATGTCTGTATGGTATAGATACTCCATAATTTATACAATATAATTATGAGATATTTGAAATCTTTGCGTATTGATATTTTATTATTATATATGGAGTATGTTGTGTTCATTATATATCTATCATCTTTCCATCAGCTGCATATTTACTTCTTTTTTTTTAATGCTGAGCCATGTAAAAATAATTGATTGCATCTCATATGTTGGTTATTGGCTAAGTATGATATCAATTTGGAACATATTTAACTCTGTTCTTCGTGGAATGATGGTTTGTGTCAACGATAGAATTTAACTTTATAATGAATGTTACCTTGTTTAGACTTCCTCTTACACAAGAAGTATACAATAGCTACAAGGGTGGCAGTCACTGAAGCTCCTGTTACTGCTATAATTGTTTTTATTTTACTGTTATTACCTGAAAACAAGAATGAATGTGTCTGCATGAGTGAATTTAGCTTCATTTCCTACTGCATGAAAGAAGAAAAATGCTAGAGAAACTGTAACTTTTCATCAGTAAAATTTTTTTAAAAAGCAGGTTATTTCTGAAAATTAAGAAACTTTTTGAATTAGCAAATTTTAAATTGATCAGTAAATATTTTTGTTAAAAGAACTGGACCTAATAGAAAAAGTTTTCCTACCTAGCTCTGAGGACGCCAGACAATGGTAAAGATCCGCCCCACTAGTGGAAAACTCTTGTGTGTCTATCAAGTTTCTGCCCCAAGACATACACCCCACACCAATGTCATACGCATAAGCTAAGCATGAACAATTTCTCAAGCAGTGGCTTCTGCACCTGCTTTCATCTAATCCTGGTGATCACTCAGTATTTGCTGGCACTTTCATCATCTTTAGCCTTAAAAACACATCATCTTTTGCACCTTTTACTCCACATTGAAGCTGCGTCCTTCGTGTACACCCGCTACTCCAGATTCCTTTGTCCCACTCTTCTCAGTTCTTTGGGTGAAAGCCCTTCAAACATTTACAAACTGGAAATTGGAGAGAATTGCAGCTTCCAAATTCTCCACACTTTCCGTAAAAGCCACACTCTTTTTCTGGGGTCTGCCACTAAACTTTCCAACTGCCATTAGTATCATCCCAGTACTGTTGGATAAAATTTCCTTGGTAGTCTAATTCCATGTTTGACAACGAATTATCGGGGTTTGAATACACCACTGTAATGGTTCCCTGGCCATCATTTTGAACACTCAATCCATGACTATGGAAGTCAGGGTAATTAACCTGTATTCCAATAAACATGTTACCATTCCAAGGCCCGCTTCTCCAATATGGGTGATCATTGTTCCCTATAATAAACTCAGGGAGAACAACAGAATCAAGGCGAAGAGAGAACCTTCCTACAGAAGGATCCGATGGGCTTCTCCAAGATTGTAAAAGAGGATTTCTATAGGTTTCTTTGTTGAAAGTCGTACTCATTTTTGGAAACATAGTGTTGGTGGGGTGAACAAAACTTTGCCATAATATTGTACTATTAGAACTGAGTAATACCAAGTTTCCAGAATCTTAAAGCTGAGCTTTTGACAAATTAGTGGCCCTATGTGTGACATTTGACTGCCATAGGATCTCTTTCTGACCATTCAACACCTTTAGATTGCCGTCCTCTGTGATCTTGAATACACCTGAAGAGTCATTTAGCGGGTTGTTTCTGTTTGCAACCCAAACAACATTCATCACTGAAACTTTGTTGTACCAGATGCCGACATAGCGATCTGTAGAGTTTGGTGGGCTGAAAAGGGCCAGCTTGAAAGTACCATCACCGGATATTATGGTTTCTCCATCATGAATGAACTTTTTCATTGTAATTCTGTCATTAGCTGTGGAAATTTGTATGCTGAAGTAAGAAAAGAGAAGTAGTACATAAATAGATGGCATTGTTTTTATTCATGTGTAGGATGGTTTACTCTGAAATCCTAGTTGGTGCTAAGGAAAGAAAAGCTGATGATATCTCTTGCTCGTGTTGCAGATTTAAATTAACCAAGAGCTAATAACCAGTGCAGATATTTATACATAAAGGGTCAAAGATCTTGACTTTTCTTGTCACATTAAGTGGTGGGCCGCCTTATTGTTTTAATAAAGGTATGAAGAATTATCAAGCGAGAATTCTTCAAGATGATGCAAATGAAATGAAAACTGATGCAGCCTGCCAGAATCCAAAAAAAAAAAAAAACAGACAAACAAATCAAACAAGGTATGTGGCTACAATTAGTTTTGTGCATTATTTGTTGTAAATCATATGCCCTCATCTATATATATATATATATATATATATATATATATATATATATATATATATATATTATTTTAGAATGTTTGAAAAAAATCGTCGCATTTCTTATCATAGTAATGATTTATGATTGGATTGTTCATCTCAAATTAGGATGGGAGAATTGAATAGTAAATCAAATATGGTTAAGAGTCGTTATGTGAAATCATGTCTTATCCTTAATTATGTGGAGTTGAGACAATGTGAATAACTAATATCAAATGTAAGGTTTAGTTTTCTATATCTATGATAACGTTGACTGACAAATTCTATATGGACTTTGCCAAGTTTTGCATCCTTTCTAGATTGAGAAATTCTATCTCCATGCAGAAATATTAGTTACTATGTCATAAGCCTCATAGCCTCTCATAATTAAGACTGTGACTTGATTTTATAAAAAGAACTTTTATGCTGCTCCTTTTGTTCATTTGTCATTGATTTATTTATTTCTAATTTTACCTATTCTGATTATCTTACACAATTTTTTGGGTTTGACTTACTCACTTTACCTTAGAGACTTAGAATTTATCCACCATTTTTCTTTCCCACATTCATTTTTTACTCTCTTTCTCTCTCTCTTTTATTTTGGAATTTTCCCTGGTTTACAGGTCTACAGCGGGTAGAACCAAAAAAAAAGAAAAAAAAAAAATAATTAAAAAGGAGTTCTAGTTGCGTCTCGAGTTTCAATTCTATCTATCCTAGTCACTAAATTTAGGTGTTGCATATTATGAAATCTGATCGTGAATCATTATTATTTTTAAGAAAGGTGAGAACTTTTTTCAGACATTTTAAAATAGTGTACAAGTCAATAAATTCTAATTAAAGGGAGTTGCAATTAATTTCTTTATTTACGCACATGTACCTTTTGGATGTCTCTTTTCTTTTTTATTTTAGTTGTTGTCGTGTTGATATATGTGAATCATTTGTTTTTCTACTTGAAATTTGATGAAAATTTGCTCTGTTTGCTTGGTTTCTGGCATTTTTTGCGTCTTGAATTAGTAGCAAAATTCAGGAAAGAGGGGAGCCTTCAGAGATGGAACCATCATAATAGTCATATGACTCATATGAATCATATGATGTTTTGATTCTTACCTTTCACTCTTAGTTTACTGAATTAGGAATCAACTCCCAAAGTCTAGTAATAGATGTGATTCATGAGTGATATCCAGGTCACATCCTTTGCAAAGTCTAGACCAAAAAAAATAGAAGTCCTGACCAAAATGTGAAATTGAAGTCATTATTTTTGTATGTTCCAGTGTTAGTCATAAGTGTTAATCAAATCAAGTAATTAGGAAAAATATTGGCACTTTAAAGATGAAAATTTTGATCACTAGTTTATACTGATAAGTGATAACCTTGTTATGTGACTAATCATGCGCTTTTGCATGGTGCTGAATAAAACAAAAAGGAAGATATTCAGAATAAAATTTTGATGCTTAGTATGATAAGTAGGACAGTCAGTAAAAAAGGGTTATTCTCATTTCTAGTTATGCATCCCAGAAAAGGACAGTTGATTCAATTTTATAAAGAGAAAAATAGATATACTATCGAGCAGCCAAAGATGTCACAGTAACATAATTTGTGGAAGAAGTTTGTTCAGCGATCTGATGTGAGCCTGTATCAGACGATAGCTGGCGTTGAACAAACCCTGGTGGTTTTGGATTTGGAAGATCTGTTATATCACTTAAAAGCATGGAGATGACGGTTGGCATGTTTGGCCTGTCTTTGGCAAGTTCTTGCACACACAATAGCCCCACATGTATACATCTTACTATCTCAGCCTGAAAGGGTGCACCAGTTATCAACGGGTCGATCAATAAAATGATATTGTCCTCTCTCCACAATTTCCAGGCCTGCAATTGTCATTTCAGCAATCTTAGCTAACTATGCTTAAAGTTAAATGAAAAGTTCGAATATATCTTGGATTCTGAACTTGTTGGCCCTTATCTGTGTCTTATTTTTTTCAAGGTGAAAAGCAACTTACATATCCTAAGAGACTCAGGGAGTCTTCTTGATACCAGAAGTTGTTATTCTTTTTTCCGCTTACTATCTCAATCAGTAACACTCCGAGGCTGAATACATCTGATTTTTCAGAGAAGTGTCCTTCCATTGCATACTCTGGAGACATGTAACCACTGTATTGAATATAAACAGTGCTGTTAGATTAGCAAACCTAGCTTTTGTTTGGCTGAATATAATAGCAAATAGCAGGGTACTTACTATGTTCCTACAACTCTTTGAGTACTAGCTTGATCTTGGTTACCCCCGAAAATTCTGGCCATGCCAAAGTCTGAAATTTTTGGATTGTGGTCTTTATCCAGCAAAATATTGCTTGCTTTGAGGTCTCTGTGGATAATTTTTAATCTGGAATCTCTGTGAAGGTAAAGTAGGCCTCGGCATACCCCTTCTATAATGTTGAAGCATTTTTGCCAGTCTAAAGACTTGCGCTTTTCTGGATCTGCTCAAGAGAACTCGAAATGAAAATAATAAATATGTATTGAAATATTACTAAGGTTATTTATTTGTTTACTTAATATGAAACTAAGTACTGCACTTGTCTATTTAACCAGCCTTTAAATTTATGCTTTGAGTTTCTGTCAATGTTGAGGTGCTGTTATAAACTTATAATGATAGAGACCAACCAAATAGAAATGCATCCAAGCTTTTATTTGGCATGTACTCATATATCAGCATTTTCTCCTCTCCTTCAACACAGCATCCCAGCAGTTTCACTAGATTGCGGTGTTGAAGTTTTGAAATCAATGCAACCTCATTCATAAACTCTTCTGCACCTTGTCCAGATGCTCTTGACAGTCGCTTTACTGCTATTTCCTGTCCGTCTTCTAGTTTTCCCTGTAACAAACAGAGCACCTAAATTTTCAGGTTTTTGGCTTCATTAATTAAGGACTACTAGTATTACTCTGGAAAACTTCTTACTTTGTATACTTGCCCAAATCCACCAGCTCCGAGCAAATTATACTCATGGAAGCTGTCTGTTGCCTCAGCCAACTTGTCAAATTCTAATATTTGCAAGTCTTCAATCACAACTTGGCTTTTGTCTCTAAACACATGTGGGTTAGGTGTTGCTTGGCTTCTCTCAACTCTCTTGACTGGTAAAGGCGGCGCTTTGCCTTTCGATTGAGATCTCCTCCAAAGGAACCATATGATGGCAGCAACTGCTGCTGTTCCTGAAATTACACTGGCTGCAACTATTGCTTTGATGTTTATATTATTACCTGCAAATCAGAAGAATTTTATTTTTTATTATTATACTAACCGTCTTTGTTCTTTTTGACTTTTAGGCTAAAGGTGATGCAAATCCTATGCAATAACAACTAGGTATCAGGTATGGATCCCATCTCCTAATCAAGCTAAACTAGTAGCAAAACTGTTTTAGAGTGACCCAAAAATGTATCTTAATTTTTTTTCATGAATAAAGGTAGTGAAGCAAGAAATTGAAGTAAATGTGTCTGGAGTTGCCAGCTTACTTAGCTCAGATTGCGCTAGCCGAAGGTAGAGATCAACCCCGCCAGGGGAAAGGTCTGCGACATCAATTAAGTTTCCACTCCATGTCAAACATGTGATCTGGGTATCATATGCATAAGCCAAACAAGAGCAATTTGTAAGGCATGCACTTCTGCACTGATCTATGTTCAATCCCGTAATCAATTCAGCATTTTCTGGCACTTTCATCATCTTTAATCTCAGAAACCCATCTTGTTTGCTTCCTGCTAGACCACATTGCAGTTGCTTTCTTCTTGCACACCCACTCGACCAATTTCCTCTCTTCCATTCCTCTTCGTTTTTAGGTTCAAAACCTTTCAAACAACTGCAGATTGGGGAATGGTAAGGTCTGCAGCTGCCGAATTCCCCACATTTCCCATAAATATCACACACGTTATCTGGAGCCTTCCATGAGATCCCCCAATTCTTATTGCTATCATCCCACCATCTTTGAGCTATTATTCCCTGATAAGTTATTGCATAATGTGACATCAAAGTCTCATTTGCACCAGCAAATACCAGGGAAAGCATTCCACCAACTGTTTCTTGTGTGAATGACCCGGTATTGACCAAGATATTACCATAGCCAGTGTTATGGTATCTTGTCCCTATAAAAATGTTGCCATTCCAAGGACCACTTCGCCAATGTGGACGATCTCCATCCCAGATAATGATTTGGAATAGGCCTAAGGAATTAGTGCCAATTGAGAATCTTCCATTTGATGGGTCTGAAGAGCTTTTCCAAGCTTGCAAGACCCGCCTCAAATCAGAATCTGGGGTAAGGATGAACCTCATGTTTGGTAAAACTGAATCTGCAGGGTGCTCAAAGCTCTGCCATATGATCGTCCCATTTTCACGGGTTGCATTGGATGGAAATCCTTGGACAAGAAGGCTCCCAGAATCCGAAAGTTGAGCAACCGAGAATTTTGTGGCAGGACGAGTGACATTTGAAGACCAAAGTGTCACATTTCTTGAATTCTCAACTTGCAAATTCCCATCAACTGATAATCTAAGCACTCCATTAGAATCAGTTAGAGGACTGTTCCTGTTAGCTACCCATATAACTTCCTTTACTGAAGGGAGATTATACCAGATACCAACGTAGCGATTTGTCGAATTAGTGGGGCTGAAAAACCCCAGCCTAAATAAATTATTGTTGGAGACTATTGTGTCTGGGTCTTTTAGGAACTGTGTTGGTGTTATGCTGCTTATGGCTGAGCATAATTCTAAACCAAGTGGTAATATGTAAATAAGAAATGAATAAATTTGAATCATTTTTTTTATTATTAAAAATCGAAGTTACATGGGAATCATATGGTTTGATCTTGGCTAATTGTATAAATATCTTGAAGGGTTGAAGCACAAGTCTTCTCTTTGTCTAGCACCACATGTATGCTAGTCTTCGCATTGTGAGGTCTAGAACTTGCCGTTGAAAACATATGGACATGCCGACATGGTTGTAATTTGGTTCATATTTTCATATTTGGGAGTTTTGACCTGGTTGTCAGCTTTGACATGTGCTTTGAATGGATTAAGGTTTGGCAGGAAGCTAATGAACTTAACTACTTAAGTTGCTTTAGAATAAAAATGATTAATAATAAGAAGTGCTTAAGAAGTGTTTTAAGGTCTCACCGAGTAATCGACTAGTCGTTTGGTAGCTAGTCGTTTGGTAGCCAACTCCAGACTTATGCCGTCTAATTAATCTGCCGCCTTATTAGCTTCTCTCGAGTACTTTCTCGATATCTTTTACAGGTATGAGCTAATTAGCTACTACTCCCTTGCAATTCTCTCTAATCTAATTATGTTGATTATTGTATAAACTTTACTCTCTTTGTCCTTTATTTTTTTTGCCTCATTTGACTTTTCACGGTCTTCAAGACGCGTGTTCAAACTTATATATCTTAATTTCTATACGCATAAAAACTATAAAAGTTTGATATTAATAAAATATACAATGAGATGATTCTAACAAGACCCCACATGAATATATTATCACTTATACATTATTGAGAATTTATGGTCAAAGTTTTATAACTTTGACCCATGAAATTGCAATGGGGCAAAAAATAAGGGACGAAGGGAGTACTTATCAGGGGAATTACTATATTTGTCATGAAATGACAGTCTATATCCTAAAACTTCAGTTAGTATGACTCAAAATAGTAAAATGTGAAAAGGAAACTACTTGGAAAAGTGGCTAGAATCTGATTAGTACCTAAGTAATAATAATCACCATTATGCTCGAGTCCTCTCATTTGACCATAAGGATTATTCTGTCAGCATCAATGATGATCCCACAGAGTCAACAATGGAATTAATTTAAATTGGTTGGCTTGATTACACCCCGGATTTGTAGGAATAAAAATTCCATCAATTATTTTAGTGGAGCAACCTCAGAATGTAGATTATGTCCTTCTCTTAAAGTTTGTCCAATTTGTATATAGGTTGTCCCTTGAATTTGTTATATAATTTAATTATAAGTACTTCACTCTCACATTCACGAATAAAGAACTATGTTCGAATTAGAACCAATTAGTTCGCAGTCATTGATTTAGGAGCTGAACCGGAGTTGTTTGAAACATTTTAACTATAATAATGTAAATTTATAGCTTCTCTATTCATGCATTTTCTTAGCTACAAGGCCTACAACATTTTTTTTGTTGGTCATATCGAATTTTTATTTGATTAAATTTTTGGATCAGAAAATTTGGTTTGCATTTTGGATGATTTCCCCAGCTTTTCAGTGTGTCCCAGTTCAAATGTCTTTTTATCTTTTCCTGAATTCAGCAGAATTCAATTTAGGGAAGTGGAAAGCCTTTTAGAGCTAGTATTAGCCATATTATATTATTATTCTTTGAACCATATTTTCCAAAGTAAGCTATTTTTAATAGTGCTGTTTTCCTGAGTTTATAGTACTATTTTAAAAATTTTTACAAGCTACTTTCTCCTTTTTGATCAAAGTGACTGATAGAGTTACAAACATGAGTATATGACTCTTAAGTTTAAGAGATGTATCGGTCATCATTTTGCTGACCTATTGAAATCATAGTAATTGATTCATATTTTCAATTGCTCATCCTAAAATAAGAATGTGGAGGGTTCATTACATTCTTCATACATAATTGTGCTATCGGGCAGTCAAAGTTGTAATTGTAACATGATTCGTAGAAGAAGTTTCGTCTGTGATTTGAGATGAACCGGTATCAGCTGATATCTGGCGTTGTGTATATCCGGGTGCTTTTGGACTGGGAAGATCCATAATGTCTCTGACAAGCATGGACATAACCACTGAAGTGTTTGGTCTATCTCTAGCAATCTCTTGCACACACAATAGCCCTACATGTATGCACCTTAGAATCTCCTCTTGGAAGTCTGGACTTGAAATCGATGGATCTATCAGTGTTTCGATAGTGTTCTCATTCCACAATTTCCAAGTCTGAAAACATCGTGTGCATAGTCATTAGAATTTAGAATTAGAAGTACAAATTTGAAGTAAAGTTACTATGAAGTTTGAACTTGCTGTCTAGGATAACTTACATATCCCAAGAGACTTAAAAAATCTTCTTGATACCAAAAACTGCTGTTCTTTTTTCCACTTACTATCTCCAGTAATAACACCCCAAAGCTGAATACATCAGATTTTTCGGAAAAGTGTCCTTCCATTGCATACTCTGGAGACATGTATCCGCTGTCATGTTGATTGAAAATGGTATCAGATAGCATGTTGATAAAATAGCATGACTACGTCTTTGGCTCGATATATAGGTGAGAAAAATGCTGAGTACTTACTATGTTCCGACTACCCTCTGAGTACTAGCTTGATCCTGGTTACCACCAAAAATCCTAGCCATGCCAAAGTCTGAAATTTTTGGGTTCAGTTCTTGATCAAGTAAAATGTTACTTGGTTTTAGATCTCTATGAATAATTTTTAATCTGGAATCTCTGTGAAGGTAAAGTAGTCCGCGACAAATCCCTTGTATAATGTTGAAGCGTTTCTGCCACTGCGAAAGCTCCTGCTTCTGTGGATCTGCACAATTGGTGCCAGAACAAGCCACAAAATAAAGAAAAGGAGGAAATAAATAAAAATTATATTGTGATTTTCAAATTTCTGATAGTATGCTATATTATAGATAGCACTGTTAGAAATCAATTTGTGAGTTTCAGGTGTTGAAGACTATGTTAGACTGGAATTTGCTCTGATACTAACCAAAAAGAAAAGCATCCAAGCTTTTATTTGGCATGTACTCATATATCAGCATTTTCTCTTCCCCTTCAACACAACATCCCAGCAGTTTGACTAGATTCCGGTGCTGAAGTTTTGAAATCAATTCAACTTCGTTCATGAATTCTTCTACACCTTGCCCTGATGCTCTTGAAAGCCTTTTTACTGCTATTTCTTGACCATTTTCAAGTTTACCCTGTAAACAAACATCAGATTATCTCCTGCTAAGTTTTGTTGCATTTTAGACTACATAGAACCATGTTCGAATTGAACCCATTCTTACCTTGTATACTTGGCCAAAACCACCCTTACCGAGCAAGTTGCTCTCACTGAAGCTGTCTGTTGCTATGATCAGATCTTCAAGTTTTGACACTTGTAAGTCTTCAATCATAACTTGGGTTTTGTCTCTGAATAAATATGAATCTGTTGCTGCTTTCTTCCCAGCTTTCTTCTCTGGTATTGATTTGGATTTGCTATATCTATCCGATGTGTGTTTATCCTTTTCCCGAGCTCTCCATTTGAACAGGAAGTATATGATAGTGGCAATCACTGCTGTTCCTAAAGTCACACACACAGCTATGATTGCTATCCTTCTCTTACTAGTACCTGCAAAGCAGAGGAAATTATTTTACATATGCATACTAACATGATCTTTTTTACTAGGTGGGAAGATGAGAATTGAGAAGCATAGTATATCCCAAAGAGTCGAGCATTCAAAATTTCAAAGAGGTATGATTAACTTACTTAGCTCTGATTGTTCAAGCCGAATGAATAGGTCCACCCCTCCAGGCGAAAGGTCCTCTATGTCAATCAAGTTCTCGCTCCATCTCATACATCCAGTACCAGTATCATGTGTATAAGCCAAACAAGAGCAGTTTGCCAGGCAGGTGGTTCTGCACTGATCTGGATTCAGACCTACAATCCATTCAGCATTATCTGGCACTTTCATCATCTTTAACCTCTGAAACCCATCTTCTTTTCCCCCTTGAATCCCACATTGCAACTTCTTTCTTCTTACACACCCACTTGTCCAATTTCCTCTCCTCCATTCTTCTGCGCTTTTTGGCACAAACCCTTTCAAGCAGCTGCAGATAGGTTTAGTCTGCGGATTGCAGTTTCCAAATTCTCCACACATACCATAAGTATCACATACATTTTCCGGGGCATGCCACGCAATTCCCCAGTTTTTCTTGCTATCATCCCACCACCTTTCAGCTAATATCCCTTGATCGGTTATTACATAACGAGGTAACAAAGTCTCATTCGCACCTGTAAAAACCAGAGAAAGCATCCCTCCTACTTCCTCCTGTGCGAATGACCCGGTGTTAATGAGTATATTACCATAACCAGTATTATGATATCTTGTTCCCATGAAAATGTTTCCATTCCAAGGTCCACTTCGCCAATAAGGGCGATCCCCATCCCAGATGATAATCTGAAAAACACCTAAAGAGTTAGTACCAACTGAGTACCTTCCAACTGATGGATCTGAAGGACTTTTCCAAGCCTGCAGGACTTTCCTGAATTCAGAATTATTGTTAAGAATGAACCTCATATTTGGTAAGACTGAGTCTGCAGGATGCTGAAAACTCTGCCACATGATCGTCTCATTCCCACGACTCGTGTTGTTCGGGAATCCTTGGATAACAAGGTTCCCGGAATCTTGAAGTTGAGCTGCTACGAAACCGGCTGTAGGATAAGTGACATTGGATGACCAAACAGTCTGATTCCTTGCATTAGAGACTTGCAGATTTCCGTCGAGTGATATCTTAAGTACACCAGAAGTATCAGTGAGGGGACTGTTCCTGTTAGCTACCCATACAACTTCCAATTTAGAAGGGTGATTATACCAGATTCCAACATAACGATTGGAAGAGTTTTGAGGGCTGAAAAATCCTAGCTTGAAAATGCTATTTTTAGAAAGTATTGATTCTGAGTCTTTTAGGAATTGGGTTGGTGTAATACTGTCAATTGCAGAGCAGATTTTAGAACTGAAAAGAAGAATGTATAGAATTAATGCAAAAGTAGGTATCATTCTTTGCTCAATTGATTATATCATGTATTATTACATTTGGCAATTTAGAGATAATAAAAGGGCTTTCAATTAAGTTGGGTGTGTGTGTGTGTGTTTTTTTTCCTCAGAAATTGAGAGCTTTTTGGTTTTAGGTCTTTGAGTGAAACACGTGAACTTATGAGTGCTTTAAACTAATGGATGTTCTAGACTTCTAGTGTCTTGGTGCTGTTGTTAAGGTTTGTATTGACTGACGACTATGACGAGTAGATTAAAATATTTCCAAAGTTTGACTGGCCGTATTGTTAGATGATTGCGTTATAGAAAAATCTTGATATGTATCTTTAAGATATAAACTTTTATGATTTTTACTCATCTAAAATCAAATATATTAATGATCAAAGTATATGTATTGTTATAATTGGTACTCCTTGTCATACTTGTCATACCATTTGTAACGAAGTTTTTTTTTTTTTTTTGAAAGGGAGCAAGATTAAATAGCAAGAGCATCCATGAGTACATACGGAACGACATTAGTTGGGACACAACTTTCTCAAATTTGCTCTACACCAAAAGGAAGAAAACAAGCTAAATTATGAGCTACTTCATTGCCTTCACGCTCACATGCTGCCATTGAAGACCACGAATTGAAATTGAGATCCCTGTGCCATTGCATTACACAATACGGTCCAGTTCGGTAAGGTGCGTGACTCCCTTTGAAATCCTGTTTACTGCAGTTTGGCAATCTGACTCGATGATTATATAGTCGCAATCAAATCTCTTTCCCAATCTGATCGCAATTTGTAACGAAGTTTTAGATGCCTAATATGGCGAATTATTAGACCTATATACATAATGAATACTTGCCTAGTGGAAAATTATGCATTTCATCTTGAAATTATATGGACCTTACAAGGAACCGTTTTGGAGGTGATGTTTTTCTTACACTTTCCCACCACTTTTAAGCGACCTTGCCTATTAACTCGGGTTGAATAGACATGTGTGAGTTTCTAACTTGACAGGGCGTTTTCCTTAGTTTAAATAAACAAATATGAATCATTTCATATTAACCTATTTAGCTAGATAAAAAGATGATGATCTTACGATGGAAACTAGAAAGTCCACATGATACAACTTTTGTAATATGAATTATGGAGTATGAGTGTATGACTTAGAAAGTGTAGACCGAGGAAATTGCTGGGAAAATTACCAAGGAATTTAATTGGAATTAAAGTAACCTGTAGTTTACTAATTAAAATCACTACAAGATCTATGTATTATTGTATTGGTCCCAACTTCAACAATTGATACAAGTCTTTGACTTATGCGTTGTCAATCTTGCCATTGGCAGTACTAATAGACAATGGAGATGTTTCAAAGTCAACGATGAAACTTTACAAACTTTTGAAAATTTGCAAATGCATGTATGCCTAATCACAAAAACGAATTTTTTTTTTTTAGTATTATTTATTAATTATTAAGTAGAGATATTATTCATACTTCTAGAAAGCTTTTTTTTTTCTTTTTTTTTTTTTTGGACAGGATAGTAAGTGTTGTTAAATGAAAAGAGTGAAAAGAGTAAATATAAAAAATAGAACTTCAACTATTTTTTATTAGATATCCAAAGTTTATGGACATGCAAATATGTAAGCCCTTTTATATATTCAGTGTTTAGCTTTTAAAATTTGTTCTCGCTGAAATTGTGGTTACCAATTGGTAGGAATTACTAGAATACAATGATTCTTTTGAAATTATGTATGGTTATATTAACTAGGGGGACAAATCATTTTATTAATGTTAACATCATATTATTGTGTGAAAAATAGTGATACTTTGAGGGAAATAACCAATACAGACCTGCGGCGAAGTTAGTATGAGTCTTGCAGATTTATTTTTAAAAATGCTCAATGCTATTGCTGATTGTTGCTTACCAAACCCATTTTCATACTCTGTCTCCTACTTTTTTTTCTCTCTCCTTTCTCTGTCTCTCATAGTCTATTTAGGCAATAGTTAGCAATAAATTTATTTTTGTTTTTCTAAGAATTTTTTAATAGAGATGAGAGAGATTAAGTTAATTTACTATGTGATTGGGTCCAATTCAATTCATCTAATTGGGCCAAGTTCAAATAACTCAAGTCAAGCCTAAAGCAAGGTTCAACCCTCCAAAAAGCATGCTAAGGTCAGGATAAGTCCAGTAAGTGTGGTCAGCCCATCTGACCACATGGGCCCAATTCTCTTCAAAGGAGTCCAGGTATAAAAGCCATCAATTTCACCATTTTACACCCATGCAACTAAAGCCTTAAGCACTAAATCTCTTGCATAGCATTATCTCTCAATCGAACTGACTTTAGCATCGGAGGGGCCTTCCTCGGCAACCACCCCCGAGGCTAGTCTACTTGTTCTTTGCTGTGTAGGAAATCCTCGACTCCAGCGTTCTCTAGACCGAGATCAGTCTTCTCCACTTTAAAAGGGCCTGCTAAAGGTCTCATTGTTTTTATCCGAAACAATTTGGCGCCGTCTGTGGGGAAGCTACAAAAAGTTAAGCCAAAAATCCATCACTCCTAGCGAAAAACATGACTAAGAGTGGCAAAAGCGCCAAAAGCGCTAGAAAGAGGAAGGAAAGGGACCTGATCATGGTGAGGCAACATCAGCCGGTTTCACCGTCGCCGGAACCATCCACTCCTTCCTCAAGAGCTCCCAATTCCCAAGAAAGGGAGGCTTTAAGAGCCCTTAACTCTCATAGAAGGGAAGCTTCAGGGGGCTCATCCTCGCATCAAAATCGACAGCCCACGGTTTCACCCGAGCCGAGTGGGACAAATGCGAGGAGCCCCCCGCCAAACAGCAACCAACGCTCTCGATCCCAGTCGAAAGAAACCCCTCTACCGGGGCCCTCTACGGAGAAAGTGGCTAGGGTCGTGGCGGTCGGCATGGAGTTCCTTAAAGCCCAAGGGGCTCAGCCACAACTAACATCACCCGAGCCTCCGTTTCAGCAGCCGAGACACCTGAGAAGGAGAATCGGACAAGAGAAGGATGGACAAGCTCTATCCTATAATGAGCTCGGGAAGAAATGGCAGGAGAACACATGGAACTCCAATAAGGAAAAGAAGAAGAACCCTCACTTCTTCGACCATTCCGAAACTCAGGACGCAATGAGTTTCCGGAGCAGCAATATTACCTCCACATACAAGGAGGAGTCTGCTCGCCGAAGCGTTCATGAACGCCTAGGCGCAAGGGAAGGGGACGTGCACAGCCGCCTTACTCTCCCAGAAAAGACCGGGCCATACCCCAAATTGTCTCGGCCAGGGACGAAAACCACTTCCACCTCTCTAAGAGGGAGAAGCAAGGTCCCTTCAGCTAAGCAAAGAGGGAAGGCCATTATGGTCCCTACAAGTTCGTCTTCCAGAATTGGATACTGGAAGAGCATGTGCCGACAATGAAAATACCGGCGCACATTACTTACGATGGCACCTCGGACCCAAAGGATCACATTGCCTCTTATGAAGGGCACATGTATCTTAACCCCAGGTCCGAGGCTACCTGGTGCAAGTACTTTCCAACAACCCTCAAAGGTGTTGTACAATTGTGGATCATCAAAGGGGTAAAAGAAGGCTCTATCTCTGGTTGGAATGACCTTTTCAACAAATTAAGTGCAAATTTTCTACGGCTAACCGCCAAGAGAAGACAACTGCAAAGCTGATGAGCCTGTAGCAAGCCGAAGGCGAAAGCCTCCGCGATTATCTGACTCGCTTCAACAACGAGTCATCCAGAATTACAAGTCTGGATCAAGGCCTTTCCGTATTTGCACTACGGAATGGTCTGCAGGTTGGAAAGTTACTAGACTTCATGGTCATGCATCCCCCCGCAGACCTTGGAGGAAGCTTTGAATGCCTCGGATAAATTTATTCAAGTCGAAGAGTGGAACAAGTCAAAATCTCAGACCCAATCAGGGGCTGGGAAAACTAAAGGACAGATGTCCGAGGTTCCGCCACCGAGGAAAGGGAAGGCCAAGACCTCAGAACCGTCCTCGGCTACCGAGCCGAATATAGAAAAGGTCATCCCCTATGCGGGGCGATATGATTCGTACACTCCCCTTACTCTTCCTCGTGCTAAGATCTACAGCACGATAAAGGACGAGGGGAGATTCAAGAAGCCTCGGTCCTTGCCACCATGGCATCAGCAGAAAGGCAAGGACCGATGGTGCGAGTTTCATGAATCTCTAGACATCGCACCGAGGACTGCCTTCAGCTGATGAAGGACCAGATTGAGGATCTGGTTCGGAAGGGCTATCTGAAGAAATACTTCGCGGACCGCCGCGAGGAGTAGAAAGCTGAGAGAGACTCTCGGCAAGATCTTGACTTTCTCCGAAGGAAAGACAAGCATCAAGACAAGGACACCCTTGACATTCTTGTTATTTCCGGAGGAGTATCTCGGAGTGCAGTGAAACGCCACTTGAGGGGTCTGACCCACCAAGTCAATCATGCTGAACTCCGGGCGCCTCAGTCTCCGGTGCCGAACATTCTGTTCACAACCAAAGACTGTGAGAGGGTAGTGTATCCCAATGATGACCCATTGGTGATAGTTATGGGCATCGCAAACCGCAACGTCTGGCGAACCCTCGTCGACGGCGGCAGCGGGGCGAATATCCTCTTTCGGGGAGCATTTGACCAGCTGAAGATGGAGGCCAAGCACCTAACTCCAGTAACCTACCCGGTATCAAGATTTAATGGCTCTTCATCATATCCGGATGGGAAGCTTCTTACCATCGGCAAAGGCCTAGCAGTACGGAGCATCATGGCTGAATTCTTGGTCATGGATGCGCCCTCCGTATCAAATGATGATATATGTTTTAGACGAGAGACACTCCGAAAAAATAAAGGGCATCCAAAAGGAAGCCCGAAGATGTAACCACCTCAAGCCATCCAAGGGTCGCCGCAGTGACCGGGATGATGAGGAGGAGAAAGAGCGGGACCGTAGCGCAAAAAACCCTAAAGGCTTAAGTGCTTCGGCCCAAGGAGCCCCGGCAAAGGAAAAATCCTTAGGGGGTGAAAGGGCTAGTTCTTCACCTGAGCCGAAAGACTCAAAGGATCAGCCAAAGTTTGGGAAGCCTGCTGATATTGACAGCAGGCCGGAATCCGAAGAGTCCAATGCCAAGGCTCTGGCATTGGATAAATAAACAGAATCAATAGAGTTGGCCGAAGGAAATTCTGAAAGGTGTGTCAGCATCGGACTGGGACTTGAGCCAAACGTTCGTGTTGAGCTAATCCAACTCCTTCGAGACAACAAAGATGTGTTCGCATTCTCGGCAGAAGAAATGCCCGGGATTGATCCGAACCTCATATCTCATAAGCTTAATGTCGACCTTGCATGTCGACCTATTAAGCAGAAAAAGCGAAACTACTCCGCTCAAAAGAACCAAGACGTCGCAGCCAAAGTCAAAAAACTCTTGGATGCTAGGTTCATCGAAACTTGTCAGTATCCGGAATGGCTGGCTAATGTGGTGATGGTTCAGAAGGCAAATGGTAACTGGAGAATGTGCGTTGACTTCACGGATCTTAATAAGGCATGTCCGAAAATCCTTTGCCGATGATCGATCAGCTAGTCGACTCGACAAGTGGCCATGCCCTGCTCAGCTTCATGGACGCATTTTCTGGATATCATCGGATCTTCATGCACCCCGATGACCGAGCAAAAACAGCATTTGTTACAAGTTTCGGGGTGTACAATTATAAAATGATGCCCTTCGGATTGAAAAATGCGGGGGAAACATATTAAAGGCTAGTTGATCAGGTTTATGTTGATGATTCTATCATCAAAAGCAAAGAAGAAAAAGACCATATTACGGACCTGGCCGAAACCTTCGTCACCCTTCGCAAGCACCAAATGAAACTGAATCCGAAGAAATGTGTCTTCGGCGTGAAGTCAGGCAAGTTTTTCGGCTTAATGGTTAGTAAAAGGGGGATTGATGCTAATCCCGCCAAAGTGCAAGCAGCTTTGGATCTCCCCGAGCCAAAGACTAAGAGGGATGTTCAACGCCTAACTGGCAAAATGGCCGCCTTGTCTAGGTTTATCTCTAAAGCCTCGGACAAAGGGCTACCTTTCTTCAAGGCGCTCAAACTCCCAAAATCAAAGGAGCTCATCTGGGGAGACGAGCAAAAGCAAGCCTTTCAGCAACTTCGTGAGCATTTGGCTCAACTCCCAACACTAGCAAGACCAGCTGAAGGAGAAACTCTATACTTGTATGTGGCGGATAGTCCGGCCACAGTAAGTGCAATGTTGCTAAGGGAAAAAGAGAAAGTTCAGCAGCCGATCTATTTTGTCAGCCACACTATGACAGATGTCGAGACACGCTACCCCCTACTCGAGAAAGTTGCATATGCGGTAGTGGTAGTCGCTCGGAAGTTAAGCCCCTATTTTGATTCCCATTAGATAGTGGTCCTCACTAATCAGCCATTAGAAAAAGTCCTCGGCAAAGTGGAAAAATTCGGTAGACTAACAAAGTGGGATTTCGAGCTCACCGAGTTCAGTATCAGTTACCAGCTGAGGGAAGCTATTAAGGCGCAAGCCTTAGCATATTTCCTAACCGAGTGTTCTTATCAAGAGGCGCTTGACAAAGGAAAAAAATCTGGACCGTTTTCACGGATGGATCTTCCACCGTGAATGGTTCGGGGGCAGGGGTCGTCATAGCCTCTCCCAAAGGAAAATCCTTTGAAATATGCACTAAAATTTTCTTTCAAAGCTTCGAATAATGAAGCCGAATATGAAGCAGCGATTGCCGACTTAGAATTATAGCATTGGAAGCCGAACATGTCTTCTTAAAGACAGATTTTCAGCTTGTTGCAAATCAGATCCGGGGTGAGTATGAAGCCAAAGAGCCTTCAATGGTGGCTTACCTTGCAAAGATCAAAACTGTTATTGCGAAGCTGAGAACTTTTGAAGTCGAGCCGATCCCAAGGGGTCAGAACGCACAAGCCGATGCACTCTCCAAACTCGCAAGTTCAACTTTAACTGAGTTGAATCGATTTGTATATGTGGAGGTGCGCCGAGAAAGAAATGTGGACGAAGAAATTACCACATGCTGCGTTACACATGAACCGAGCTGGATGGATCCCATCCTAGCTTACAAGCTTCAGGGTGAACTCCCCAAAGACCAAAAGTTTGCCTCTAAGATAAAAAGAATCAGCTTAAGATTCGTTGTCTTCAGAGGGGAACTTCTAAAAAAGTCCTATTCAGCCCCACAATTGAAATGTGTGGGTCCAATAGATGTAGACTATGTCCTTCGAGAAATTCATCTCGGCATCTGTGGAAACCACATAAGGGGAAGAACCTTAGCTTATAAGGCATTAAGGGCTGGATACTATTTGCCAACCATGATCGCAGATGCAAAGGATCTGGTCCGAAAATGCGAGAAATGCCAAAAGTTCACACCAGTCATCCATCGGCTATCCCGAGATCTTCAGCCAATCCTGAATCCTCTTCCATTCGCCCAATGGGAATTGGATATATTGGGACCATTTCCCGATGATCCTTATCAAATAAGATGGTTGATACTCAGCATCGACTATTTCAGCAAATGGATCGAAGCCGAGGCTGCTTCGAACATCACAGAGTAAACTGTCAGGAAATTCATATGGCAGAATATCATCACTCGCTTCGGGATTCCGAGAGTCTTTGTCTTTGATCATGGAAGGTAATTTGACAACCTGCCGCTCAAGCGGTACACGGACCAATTCAGCATTAAACTGGCATATTCTGCAGTATGTTATCCGCAGAGTAATGGCAAAGTCGAAGCTGCAAATAAGCAAATCCTCAACGCTCTTAAGAAGAGAGTTGAAGATCAAAAATCCAAGTGGATAGAGGAGTTCCCCGGAACTCTCTGGTCACTTCGGACAATAGAAAAAGAGGCAACGGGACATTCACCTTTTGAGTTGGTGTATGGATCCGAAGCTGTGCTTCCAGTGGAGATTGGCTCAGAAAGTCTACGAGTAAATCTCTTCTCAACCGAGGAAAATGAACAGCTCATGAAAGAGTTCCTTGACTTCCAAGACGAGATCAGAGATTCAGCTCGAGACAGAGTGGCTGCCTACAAGCAGAGAATCAGCAAGTTCTACAACCGAAAAGTCCACCAAAGACTTCTCAAAGTTGGGGACCTAGTTCTTCGGAATGCTGCTGTTGTGCAAAAAGGCCGCATTCATGGTAAACTCTCAGCAACTTGGGAGGGACCCTATGACATATACGATGAGCTTCAGCCAGGTTTATACCGACTTCGGCAGTTGGATGAAACTGAGCTGAAAAATCACTGGAACGCTGATGTACTCAAAAAATATCATGTGTAAATCTCCTTTGGGGAGGAACAATCTATGTAAGTACGTTATCTTTAATTAATGAAAAGGGCCTTTGAGCTACCATTTATTCAAATTCAGCTATATTTCTATTTTTTCTGTCTTCTATGGTTTTTGCAAAAAATCAAGGTTTTCGTTCGGCGTTGTCCGAAGTATTGCATAATGATGCATTGTACTTTGGCAAGTCGTAAAACCTGCCAAGATGAGGATAAAAGATAAAAACCCGAAGTATTGCATAATGATGTCTTGTACTTCAGATGACTCTGTTCCTTTGGGCAAAGAGGCCATAGAAGCATCTGAAACATAGCCTAAAAATAGGAACTGATAAAGCCCCGAAGTATTGTATAGTGATGATGCCTTGTACTTCGGATGAATCAGTTCCGGGTGGTGATTGCATTTTCGAAGTATTACACTTCGAATAAATCATTGCCTCGGCATCGTGTTTCGGGTAGTCGTTCCCTCAGATGAATTGAAAGTATCACAAGAGTATTGCTCTCAGAATCTAGGGCTCTTGAGCAAGAAATCAGAATTTTTAAAAACAAAATAGAAAAGAAAAAGAAAAATAAGCAGAAATTCCGAAGCTGGAATATTGCAATAATTTCAACAAGGCAAAATCCTCAGCTACGCCGAGGAAAGCAGTTGTCCCAGAATCCTGAAGACGTTATCTTCAGATTTCTGGGGGGGCAAGAGGCACTCACTTGGCAAGTTCCTGTCCGAAGTTCAGTACTTGGAAAAAATTTTCACAAGTTGAAACATCCGAGTAAAACAAGCGGGGCAAAAGGAATGCAAGCAAAGACAGTGAACTCTCAAGCAAAGTAAGATTCTCAGCTAAATATGTTTCCAAGCCAAAGTTCTAAACTTGGCCAAATTTTGAAGAAAATCAAGAAAAGTAGCTAAAGTACAAAGAGCATTAAAGCAGGCAATAAGAGGAAAAATCTGAGGAAATAGTTCATAAACATAACATGAGGATTTCAAATGTCAGATAAACAAGAAATTCTAGAATCGGCAGGTGCCCACAAGCGGAAAACACAGCTGCCGAAGAAATGTACTTAAGCAAAAAGAAGTTTGTACAATGCAAGGCTAGCTGAAGCAAAAGAGTAAGGCAAAAAAGCAGTTGCGGTGTTAATTTAGTTAAGAGCACGTAGACCCGCAAGATTTTGCAGACGAATGCCCGAGTCCCTATACTCCGGCATTGGCTGGATCGGAGTCTGGAGCTTTCAAGTCTCAGCAGCGGAAGAAGAGGCAGGGAGAACAATGTCAATCTCTTTGGCTGCATCCCCATCTTCAGCCTCATCTCCCTCGGCATCAGCCTCGACCAGGCGAGCTAAGTACGCATCTTCAGCTGGATGGGCGACCTGCATCTTAGGATGGTTAGGGACCGCTGCCCATTCCTCGACCTGATCCTAGTCTATGTCTGGGTAAGTGTGGAAGGCCAATCGCCGAGCAACATTAAAACCATTGTCGAATCCCTCTTCATATTGTGCTCAGGTGTAGATGCGCACTTTCAGCAAATCATTGGCAGTCGAGAGATCTGCCTTAGCTTTTACAACCTCTTCTTTGGCCTTGGCCAGCTGGTCCTTCAGCTCTTGCAAACTAGACCCCATAGCAGACAGGTTGGAGTCCTTGGCATCTAGGTGGCTGACAAGGCGCAGAGTCTCAGCCTCATGACCTTCTTTCTCCATCTCTAGATCCTCGGCCAAAGCTTGCCGAGCTTCAGCCTCTTTCTTCATTCTCTCCTCAATCCGAGCTTTGAAGCTCGGAATGTCGACGGCACCATATTCCTGAATTAAGGCATGACCCTCCTTTATCCAGGGAAAGACGGTCCGCTCAATGGTCTGGCAGAAATCTCGGAGCTGAGAATCCACCTCTTGCATTCGAGACTGGCTGGCAGAAGACTCTTCCTCTGCCTTTTTACATTTCAGCTCGTATAGCCAAGCCTGGTTCTCAGCCTCCTCGGCCTTAAGCCTCAACTCCTCGTTCAGGCTAGCAGCCAACACATATTTGTGCACAGCCTGTAAAGGGGGAAAATGCATCAGCCGAAGGAAAAGAGATACGTAAAAAAAAAAAAAAAAAAAAAAAAGAAGGAAGAAGTACAAAAAACAGGGATACTTAAAGCAAATGTTTGAGTGTTAATTACTTGCATTAACAACTTCTTTTTCTCGGCGATAGGGTCAGGCACCCTCACCAAAGGCTCGACCACTCCCGCAGCAGCGCAAATTGACCATCTCTCGGCTCTCTCCAGCTCAGAAACGCCAGACAAGTCACCAAAGAGCCCAATGGCTGAGTCTTGGTGAAAATGCAAGCTATCCCTAATAGCTTCAGGAACTACAACCATGGGGGTAGCCTCAAACCCCATATCTCCGGATTGGAAGATCTTGAAAGAATGCCCAGCAGAAGATGGAATATTAGAAGCTTTGGGACCCTCAATTCTTTCGTCAACCTCCTTGAAATTATCGGGTCTCAGCTCCCCGACAGAATATGTTCATCGTCATCCTCAGAGTGATGCACAATGAGTGCATTAGTCTCCTTTTGGATTTCAGCTACAAAACCCTCGACTGCATGCCAAGGAGACTCAGTAAGGACAGGAGGAGTCCTTTGCTGCACTTCTTCCTCTTAATGCTCAGGAGGAGGAGGAGTTTTTTCCTTGATTATCTCGGCCTGAGTCTCGACCACCCGAGGTCTCTTGTTAGTTGGCTCAGCCACCTGGAACTCTCCAGGTTCAACAACATCTCTTCTTTGTCTCCTCCTTCCAGGACCCGCCATTTCTCCTTCTAAAGAGGAAGGCTAAGCTTCTGCAGCGTCCTCTTTGTTTTCTTCTTCTTCGTCAAACTGCAGCAAAAAAAACAAAGGGGGGCAAGGGGTGATATCAGTATCACATATGTAAAAAAAAAAAAAAGCAACAAAACTTCAAGCCGAAGCTTAGTACTTAGACGATTTTCACAAATTGAAAAGTTTAAAGTAGGAGCAAGGCAAACGAAGTTATATACTTAGATAATTTTCACAAGTTGAAAGTTTAAGTGGGAACAACAAAGTAGACGAGGTTTTATACTTAAGCAATTTTTCACAAGTTGAGAAAGCAGCAAAAACTCACCGAAGTCGCTAGCAGACGCTCGTCTTCGGAGTCCTCTTCTTCTTCGGCTACTTCTCCCGGCTCAGCGTTGTGCTCGGAGTTAACAACAAAAACTCCAGCCTTAACAGCAGCTGCAGCCGCAATAATTTGCTCTTCTGGGCTCAGCAAAAAGAACGGATCCCTCTTTAAGTACCAAGGCTTCTGAGCGAGATACTCAACTGGTTTAACAATTTCCAGTTGAGAAGGGCGCAGAGCAAGATCTCTAGAAGATGGAGGGGTGATAGAAGGATCACGCCTTGTCACTCTTCGGGCTGCGTTGATTTCGAGCCGGTTGTACTCTAAGCCGCAATTTCCTTCGTGCAACACTGAAAAACCACAAAGAAAGCAAAGGCTTAATCTGCATGAACAAATAAGACTTTAACAGAAGAAAAATAAACTAAGTAAAGACTCTCAGCCCCAGCCGAGGTTCTCACCATTTTGAAACTTTCGGTTGAGGCCGACAACAGCTTGTATTTTCTCTTTGAAGATATAATGGTAGCAAGGGAGCCAAGTCTCTGCCACCCCGTTTGCTCGGCGAGCACCCCTCGCATTTGTTCTATGTTAAAGAGTTTCAGCAACTCCTTTTCTTCAGTAGAAAAATCATCGGGACCGAGGATGCTCATTTTTGGATCAGGCATTCTCAAATTCCTCAGCCCCCCATAGTAGTTCGGATGGTCCTCCTCAGCAGGAGCTCGAACCCATATCCATTGACCTCTCCACTCCTTGTCCGAAGTGTCATTCGGCCAAGTGGTCAAAATTCCCCTCCTGGATTCTATTCTCCACCATCCAGGCCCATGGTGCTCATTAGACTACTGATTTGGCACCAATTTGTGCAGCTTTCTAAAAACATGGACACTCGGCAAAAAGCCATAGAAGAGGCTGACCCATAGAAAAGTCATAACTCTTCTGATGCTGACAGGGGTCAATTGGCACAAAGAAATGTTGTACCCGTTTAGCAACCTCGATCATAAATGGGTGGAGAGGAAACCTAAGGCCAAATTGCAGTTGCCTGGTGTAAACACCCAAATAACCAGGTGGAGGCCTGTGAATTCTATCTTCAGCCACAGGCATTTGGCACCAATATCCATCCTCCTCCATTATGTTGTAGAAAACTTCTATTTGTTCGGCGAAATGGTGGAGGGCATCCCTTTTGATCCACCAATCATAGGGGCAGTAGTTGTTAACCCGCTGTTCTCAGGCGGATTTTGCCATTCCTCGGCTCCATCAGGCAATCGCCGAGGCCCATGCCTAGAGCCGCTAGCTGAGGTGGTGGCCTCTTCCCAACCTCGGTACGGCACCGAGCTCAGGGGAATTGCAGCAACAGGGGGTTCTTGAGGAGAAACCCTATACTCTCTCCTTTGAAGTGGAGAGTTTTGGCTATGGCTAAGGGGGGGCATTCGCTGCAAAGGCTGGCTGCGCCGAGCACCCAACACAGTCATTTGAAGCTCTTCCTCCTCACTCGAAGAGCTCTCAACTCTATTCCTAACCATTTTTTACGAAGAAGTGGGAATTGGGCAAAAGGGCGAATTGCTCAAAACAAGAAAAATTCGAACAAGTTTCGGGAAAAATTACCTTGACTAGACTCGGAATTCGCCGATCTTCAAGTTCGCAGCAGAGAATTCTGATTGCAGCTACGGAATTGCAGAGATTAAGGGCAAGGAAAATCTAGGGTTTGCAGTGAGTTCAGTGTTCTTGGGAAATTTGTGTGTTTATGCGAAAATGATTAAGGGAAGTGGAGAGGGCGCTTTAATACAAGGATTTCAAGAATCAAGAATTAAAAAAAAAAAACCTTAAACCGCCAAAAACCCCACGAATTCCACATTAAACGCAAACCGTCACACACGTTCCCAGTAAACTACCCACTAAACCCTCAGTCTTCTTTAATTAATCTCCTAAATGGCAGTTAAGCATCATTAATTGCCTAGATTCCTTCAAGATTCAAGTTGTCGTTATTTGTCCTTTCAAATTCGTAAGTCAAACCCAACCCGTCTTTCAGCCGAATCGGGTCTGGGGGCCAAGTTGTTTGGGTCCAATTCAATCCATCTAATTGGGCCAAGTCCAAATAACTCAAGTCAATCCCAAAGCAAGGTTCAACCCTCCAAAAAGCATGCTAAGACTAGGATAAGCCCAGTTAGTGTGGTCAGCCCATCTGACCACATGGGCCCAATTCTCTTCAAAGGAGTCCAGGTATAAAAGCCATCAATTTCACCATTTTACACCCATGCAACTAAAGCCTCAAGCACTAAATCTCTTGCATAGCATTCTCTCTCAATTGAACTGACTTTAGCATCGGAGGGGCCTTCCTCGGCAACCACCCCCGAGGCTAGTTTACTTGTTCTTTGCTGTGCAGGAAATCCTCGGCTCCAGCGTTCTCAGGACCGAGATCAGTCTTCTCCACTTTAAAAGGGTTTGCTGAAGGTCCCATTGTTTTTATCTGAAACACTATGTATCTTGTCAATAAAAAAAAGTTAATTTACTATGTAATTTTTAAATTGATTACTTTAATTTTTGAGATTGTTGTGAGCTCATTGTACAGGTTATTCTTTTTTGGTTGATATGATTGTTTAAAAATGGTCGTTAATTGTTGTTTTACTTGTTCTGTTAATATTTTAGTGCTCCGTATATAGCTAGAATTATTGGTTTGTTTGACATGCATATTTGGTCAATAGTATCCAATATATATGTTATCTAATTAAAACTTTGAAACAAATTTCGGAATATGAGGGATGGACTATTAATTTGTATTAGTTAAAGTGTTAATATTAGTTATCGGCTAATAATTTAATACGCTTAAAGTGTTAATATTAGTTTTCGATTAACATGTCGTTGGTGCCCTACCATTTCCCAAATTCTAGCTCCGCCACTGATATAGACACATTATTTTTTTTTTTTGGTGTTCCACCCGATTCACTTTTTGGGCTAATCTGGATTCAGGGTTCAGTTATGGGCGGTTAGGTTCTAGTCCCCTCCCAATTGTTGTTGCAGAGGATTGAACATGCGATTCTCCCTACCAAGTGCAACCCCAATTACCACTACACCAACAGTCAATCGGTTATAGATCCATATATATGGTGCAATAACCCTTTTTTTTTGGAAGAAAGCTCCAAATAGTGCTAATTTTCATTGATTAAAGATGACATTTATAATTGACGATTAACGATAATGAAAATAATTTTTACAAAATCAAACAAGAATTATTCAGAGTAGGATTCAGAAGGTGTAATTAACTTCTATTATGATGTTATTATATTTTCAAATATCGAATTTTGTTTAGTAAGTAAACAAAAAAATTAGTTCACTCTATTTCAAAATAAATGTCTCTATTTGATTGATAAATTTGTTAACGTAGAACTTTAAACAACAATATATGTAATTTTCAATAAGTATACATTTTTTTAATAAAAAATTGTCATTCAAAAACTATATATTGAGACCATTTAGATAAATATCCACATGACTAAAATTTTTAAGTACTTCCTCCATTTCTTTTTAGTTGCGTTACTTTCCTAAAACTGAAGTTTTAAATTAGTTGCATCATTTTCCTTTTTAGTTAATAAACTCTTTCTATCTCTCTCATCTCCAACAATTGTGTAGAAATCCTCAATTTGTAAAGTGATGCAACTAAAAAAAAGGAGAGAAAGTAAAAAGCAATGACGAAGGTTAAATAGTGTTAATTTATAAATAATGCAAAACAACAAAAGTTAATTCGAATTTCGCATTTACATTAAAACGGAGAGAGTAATATCTTGTTGAATAAGAATTATTTATTCGGTAAAAGTTGACAAACCTATTTCTATTGCCACATAAATAATACTTCCTCTGTTCCACAAATATTGCAACAAGGATGAAATTACGCATCACAAACCATATTTTATATGTTAAATATTTATTATAATATAATAGTAAAAATTATAAAAGTTGATATTGTGAAAGTATTTTACGAGACGAATCTAATAAGATAACACATGACTATATTTTACTTTACGTATAAATCATAATGTAAAAGTCTAATTGTTACAATATTACTAGAACGGAGGAATTACTTATTATTCATCAACATTATTATTCACGGCAAGTGGGCAACAATTCAAATTATGTTTGAGGTCTATTCAAATGATCCAGTCACATCTATTCAAAATTTCAAATCATAATCATGTCATATACTTTGGGGTGATATGCAAAATTGAGTCATTAATTCGATCATTGTCATCATATTAGGGTCAATTTAGGCGGGTCGGATTCTTGTATTATGTTATGTTTGTTTACTCATTCCAAAAAAAGGAAAAAAAAATCTCTTATAACAATCAATCACACTCTTGAGTTGTATACAGTATACGTATGCATTGTATTATGTGATTATTTCCCCTTATGTATTATTTTTTCTTTTTTTAGAAAAATTTCTCCTTATGTATTATTGTTCTTTTTTTTTTTTTTTTTTTTTTTTTTTTTTTTTTTTTAACTTTTTTAATCTTTACATTTAAAACTTTTTTGTGACAGAAAGATGGTCAAAGCGTAAAAATTAAAAAGAGACGATAGAGGAAGTAGAATTTTGCAATACCAAAAATTTACTGATGTATAATTGTATGAATACAATGACACATGATTTCATGTAACACCTAAGAATATGAAATAATCAATTAATCATGCATTGCTTAAATTAGATGACATTTTTTTGTGACAAAGATTAGATGATATTTTGTTTACTACTAAAGTGGGAACACAACGAGTCAAAGGCAATTTAGATCTTAGTCGTCTTGGAATTACTCTCACGTGGGAATATACAACTTGATTTGGATTCTAGTACTTTCAATTCCTAATTATTCTCCCGATCATGAACTCTAGCTACACAAGTGGAGTAATAGGCTATTCGCAACTAGTCAACTTGGAAGTGAAAGACAAAGGCCGAATTATTGATACATAATAATTACTCGGAGAAGGTGGGAGTAGAGGTGTTAATTTGGATAATCGGATGGAGTTTGGGTCGGGTTTGTTTGGGTTAGATATATTCGGTTCAAAATATCCTTTTAACCCGTTTTGGGTCGGATCAGATCACTTTCGGGTCGGGTCAAATTCGAGTCGAGATGTGTCAAGTCCAGATCGGGTTTGGGTTGAGTCAACTTCGAATCAGTTTATATTCGGTCCGGATTCAATCAAATCAGGTTCAAAACGGGTTTGATCGAGTTAATCTCGAGTTGGATGACATTGGATCGGGTTGGTTTCGATTCGATTAATTTCGGCTCTATTAAGTTTGGTTTGATTACTAAAGTTGATTCAGTATTCGGTCATGTCCGTGCAAAAGAGTCATGGAAATAGCAAAATTAAGGGTGTGGCTCATCACTTTGCCTGCCCGTGCAAGGAACAAGTAGCATTTCCGCACAAAATCAGACTATACCCGTTGGGTTAATTCACACAAGCAAACATAAGGAAGAAAATGTAAAAATCGAGTATTGATAAGGTTTAGAAATCAGTCTTTACAAGTTGTTTCTATTTTTGACTTTTTAAAATTAAAAATAACATTTAAAGATGGAGAGAGTGATATTAAAGTGTTTACTACACATTCTACGTTATTTTGTGGAAGGAGTAACTGCCGAGAATTAATAGAATGAGGTTTTGTAGCATTGTGATGGAAAGTCAAAAAATGACTACTCTATTATTACGAGTATATAGGATAGTATGCATGGCACCTAGCAACTTCATGCTTATGCAGCTGTTTATTTTCCTTATTTGGCTATTATTCATAAATTATTTTTTCGGTCTTAATTTACTCGCAATATTTTGATTTTTAGCATTATTCTTATTCCTCACTTTAACTCCTTTTTTAGGTTAATATATAAAAACAAATGTTAGTATGTAAGATATTGTTGAGTTTACTTAATGTATATTTTTCAAATATTAACCACTTATAATATATTTTTATTCAAAAAAAAAAAAAAAAAAAAAAAACCCTGACCTCAATATCCCATAAAATTAAAAGGAAAGCTCTAACCGCTTGAGCTATCCCTCACTCTCAAATATATTACGATATTATATTAATGATCAACTTGCGTATTGACAATCGTGTCTATTCAAATGTTGCAATTGTTTCTGAGACAGAACGAGATAGTATATAAAAATAGACACCACGGCTTGTACTACCCTCAGTCCCCTATATAATGGGTGAGATGCAAAACGAGTATTCATACTAAATATAGAAATTAAAGCTAGAGAAAATCACATTACAAAGATAAAAACCTCAAAATCAAAAGAAAAAATGGCTAAGAGAGGAAATGTCGTTGTAGCTGTTGTTATGGTACTAAGTTGTCTTTTACTGCTGTCCGTCTTTGCTGCTGAAGCAAGAAAAAGGGTTCCAAAGACCCCAATCGCCGAATTTAATCCTCAATCTCATACCAAGGAGATGGTCTATTATCCTCAAGGTGATTTCTCCATCATAATTCAACATTATTTTGCTTATTTTTGTATGATTCAATACAATAATAAAAGGAATAAGCCCCAACTTATCTCCTTAATAAACGACACATACAAAATCAAGGGGCAAACGACTTTTAATATTTTGGATAAAACCACTAAAATAATTAGCAGATTTACGGTAGAACCGCTTGCTTGTTGCATACATTCGTGGTTTTAATGTGAACACTGAACAATGGCACAATGCTACATTGATGATTGATATAAATACTCGTAAGTTTGCCACATGATTTGCATTCCAATTTCCAAGTTAATCAGGTACGTGATATACTTGGATTTCTCCTAGTAAAAGTAACTTCATTAAGTGTTCTGATTAAAGGATTAATTGATTGTTATGGATTTCTCCTAGATAACATATTTTCCATTCCAAATTTATCACCTTGATAAAATGGTATGTTATGTTTATTTTTTCTACTTTTAGCCGAGAAAAAATCGTGTAATTAACTTTGAGACCATGGGTATAACTAGTTACTCCATCTTGCTCATGTAAACTAATATGGAACTGAGATGGTAATTAAATCTGCTTATTGATGTACTCTTTAATCCCAAGTATAGCTCACATTGTCGGACGTTTTACCAAATTGAGCTTTAAACGGAAACTATTTACGAAAATGGTTGCGTGGCAAAACTATTTACCAAACTAAGCTTCCAGCATAAAACGCTGTCTCGGACAGCGTTTTACCCCTGGTTTTTTTTTTAAAAAAAATTCAACTACAACTATTTTATATGTTCAACATAAAGCTCTGTCTCAGATGGCGCTTTATGCTTGAACATAAAGCGCTGACTCAGACAGCGCTTTATGCTTGAACATAAAACGCTGTCTCAGACAGCGCTTTATTCTTGAACATAAAGCGCTGTCTCAGACAGCGCTTTTCTGCTGGAAACAGCAACCAGCATCCAGGCAGAAAACAAGCTTCAGCAAACAGCTTGCATGCTGCAGTCCTCCAACAGCCACCACAACAGCCAGCTCCACAGCCCTACCCCACCACCGTCGACCACCAACTCCGCCACTCCCCACCACGTACCACCACCATATTCTGGGAGTTCCGTCAACTTTAAGCACTGCAGAAAACTCGAAACAGCCCAACAACAGTCCAACCACCAAATTAACTTCAAAGCACACACGGAGTCATTCAAAAAAGATTTATTATATTAATTTCATAAGTGTTATGTACATCATTATACAAAATAACAGGGAATACAACAGATAATACTAGCCCTCGGTGAGTCGGTCTAGGGCGTCTCGGTAATACGGAAGACCCCTCGCCGCATGAGCATGTGTCAGCCTGGGTACCACCCACCTAATATCGAACAATGTTTCAGTTAACAACCCCGCGCATTAAATAAAGCCTAACTCAATGAAAGTTGTATCGAACCTGCAACCATATGCCTCATCCGGTGTAGGGAGCGGGGGAGCATCGTACGCCTGGTACTGGTCGTCCTGGTCCTGCTCCCCCCGACGGTGTATCGCAGGTCTGCCTACATGGATATGCTCCCAAGCCCAGAACTGGCACACAGAGACACAAAACTAGCTTCAGTATGAAATATGTAAGTGCGTGGTGAAATAGTTTTTTTGGTACAGAAATAAGTGAGGTACCTGGAGGACAATCAGGGGACCTCCAATCTCGTTAGCACCTACGTGGGATGCTCTGCACAGCTGGCGATACAACGTCGCCAGACAGGCGCTACCCCAGCTGTAGCCTCGGATATGATCCCAGTCGTGGTCCAACAGCTGCATGTAAATGAGCTGGAGATGGCTCCCGCTCTTATTCCCGAACAACACGCCCGAGATGAGGAAGAACAAGTACGCCCGGGCGTATCTCTGAACCTGGGCGTCATCAGCCCCTGGTGGTAGCTCACGGAAAGTCTCACGGACCCAGCCGGTCCTCAACCCGGATCCCCTAATATCGGCGGGACCTGGCTGGACACCAAGTACCCGACCAACCAAACCGACGGGATCGACTAACGCGTGTCCTGTCACCGCAGACCCATGTACTGGAAGGCGCGTAAGAATCGCCACGTCCCGTAACGTAACGGTCGTCTCACCAACAGGTAGGTGGAAGGAGTGCGTCTCCTGTCTCCACCTCTCCGCGAGCGCAGTGACAAGCGCTCGATCGATCTCCCTATACGCCATACGGTGAAAACCACCTAAACCGAAAAACTCGACGTACGCCAAAACGCGAGGATCGATTCCCCACCCCACCATGAACCTGGTGGTGTAATGCCTGCAAACGAGCTGCTTTGCCGGATCAACCTGTTAGAAAGAAATTAAGATCATATACCATATAAACTCAACAAGCTGTAGTCCATGAACAAACAAATGCAATATTACCGTCTGATCCCATACGGCAACGCTGCGGTGTGTGCCCTGTAGTGTAAGCACAGAAGGGTCAACGGGTCCAGGCGTACGATCTTCACCGTCCATCGTATCTGTTCACATGCAATTTAACAAATCCCAACAGAGTTAACGCATTAGCAATTAACCAAAATGTTAACGATCAAATGTTCCAAATGTTATCAAATCATTCATAGTCATGTTCGGTTCTAGTGTTAGTGGTTCCATATTTCCCCCACTATACTCGACCCGGGGTCCATCAAACAGAATTTCTCCTCCCCACCGGCATAACAAAACTACATTTTGTGACGCCATATTCTACATAACCAAAACACATTTTAGGATTATCGAAATCTAGAGCGAGGTAAATTATCAACACTGAAATAAGACTCTTCTCACCTATAACAACTTCACTTTCAACAACTTCACCAATTTCAACAATTTCATGAACAATTTGAATTATTTCAACAATTTCAACCTAAACTATTTCAATAATTTCAACAATTTCATCTCTTCTCACCAATTTCAACCATTAACAACTTCAACATTTTCACCATCATCAACTTCACCAATGTCATGAACAATTTCAATAACAATGTACCACATCACCATCAATAATTATCAACAATGTACCACATTTTCATTAATAATTAGCAACAATTACAGGCAATTGACATGAATTAACAACAAGTAAGAGCAATTACATACAATTCACAATAATTAACCACAATAACTATGCAATTACACTAAATTCAGTTTAGGGCTAACCACGAAATTGAGTGAGTGAGTGTGAGAGGGAGGAGGGCAGCAGCAAGGTGGCGGCAGCAGCGGTGGCGCAAGGGTGGGCGGCGGCGGCAATGCGGGTGTTTGAGTACGGTCGTGGTTTAGTGTGAGAGGGAGGAGGGAAAGCGTTGAGGTTGAGTTCTTGCGCATTCTGCTGAAGTGAACATGCTGATATATGGCCATGAAACGCTGTCCCGGACAGCGTTTCATTTAAAAAAAAAAACAGGGAATAAAACGCTGTCTCGGACAGCGTTTTACCCATTGAATTTTTTTTTAAAAAAACCCAACTGAATATTTTTTTAAAAAATACCAGAGCATAAAACGCTGTCTCGGACAGCGTTTTATGCTGGAAGCTTAGTTTGGTAAATAGTTTTGCCACGCAACCATTTTCGTAAATAGTTTCCGTTTAAAGCTCAATTTGGTAAAACGTCCCACATTGTCTCATCCTTGAGACCTTGACTGTCATATTATTGGATTGAATGTAATTGAGTAACTCAACATCTCTACAATGAGACCATTTTCAAGAGTAATTTTCTCCTCATTACAGAATATTTAATTTAAGTTTAAGTAAACATATAGTATGTACGGAGTAATAATAGTAATATGGATTCTTACCTGTTGGAGCAAGTGTATATTTATGAAGTCCGTGGCAACTCAGACCATGAGCACCATCCTTGCAAAAACAAGTTTGTTGTTTTGATGTTTGATTGAATCCACATCTTCCCTCGGACTTACTGCAATTGTCACATTGACCATGATCATCGATCATCCATTTTACCTCGAAACCTTTGTTCAAAATCTGTTCAACATTGGCAATCTTTACTACTTCGGTCCTTCGAATTGGAACCTGAACCTCAAAACTACAGTTGTTTCTAAGATTTTGCTCCAGTTTACTCCCGCTTACTGCAAGATAGCCAATGTCGCTGTTCAATGATGATCTTGAATCAAAAGTATCGTTTATTGTGCAACGAAAGCCATAGGGTGCATCTGGGTCGGATTTAAGACGACGAAGAGGTTCGGATCTAAGGTAGTGTTGGTCAACAGAGTTTTGTTGTCAGGACAATGACCGGTTAAAAGCTGTGGTTTTGTAAGGCTGAACACCTTGTCATCATAGTTGATGTCGAGGATTATGTACGTCTGATATTCAATGTTGATTGTTAATTGTGAATATCTGTTACAGTCGAGCTTGAAGGTCGGATGACCGCAATACTCCGGAAGGTTGCTGTCCCAGAAAGGATATTTCAGCTGGAAACCACATGATGAATTGCTTGGTGGACAGCTATCATATTGTTCATTGGCGATAGCTGATGAAATCAGAAAGACGACGAAGAAGAGGATAGAAAAAACTCTTAGTAAGCTGTTTTTATACATTGATTCAGAATATTATTATTTTTTTATTTTGTTTTTTGGAATACAAGGTTTTTGGTTAGGCTTATTAGGTTGAAAGAGGAAAGTTCTATAGAGAAGAAGATATGACGACCCCTTACAAAATAAATAAATAAATAAATAAATAAACAGATATGTCCAATTCTAGTAGCTAGTCATGGTTATCATGATGTTTATGATTATTAATATTGTTTTTTTTTTTCTTCTTCTTGAAACAACACTACAAACTTCATTGCCTATTATGATTATAAAACAACAGGGTCAAAGTTGATGCAAGAATAAAGAAAGTAATCAATATAGTGCAAGTATTTCTAAAATCCAAACGAAAGTTTAATGACCACGACAATCTAAAAGACGTTAGTCCAAGAAGGCTAGAAAGAATGTACTAGTATGATAATTTGACGTACTGGAGCGCCAGTGTCGAAAATATCAATCGGGCGTAGCAGATGATAACAAGTTTGATTTATTGGAGATGATCAGCTATTAGTACTAGTAGATTGTTTTGGTACATACATTAACTACAAAGTTATACTTGAATACATAAAATTTTGGATTAGTTAGTTGTACATACTTCAGTTACAGTAAAAATCCTAATAATGAAGATTTCACTTTTAGTAGTTCTGTCTATAATATTGTATGCACAAGTTGAATCATCAAACTTGCACAATGCATGTTGTAGGAACAATCAAAAAGAAAAAAAAAAATATTATGCAACTTGATGAGAACAAAGTCATGTATACAAATACAATGATCTAGTTGTACTACTTAAATGAATTATCAAACTCGAGGTCAAAATAAATAGTGCTTGCATGTGAGCCAGATCGGATAATGACTTACTGACTTCTTCTTCTCCGTTGGCACCCGGGGAGCGCTAAAAAATGACATGAACCCCCCACCCCCTCACCTACAAAGTGCTTCCAGGATGACTGCATACATATTGTAACCTTAAAATCACAAAGCCATACACTTACAAGTTACCATTATCTTGTTCATAGAATCCGGGCGAAGGGACTAGGAAGTACTCCATAATACTCGCTTTTTATTTCTTAAATTATTTCATTTATTTTTATAGTGACTTTAAAAGCTTACGTGATACATCTTTCGATTTTTTACAATATTGGTAATTCTTCTGTATCAAATAGTAAAAAGAATAGTCATGGAAATGTTAGAATCATCTCAATACATAATCTCAAAATATTTACAATAAGTTTAAAGAAAATTTAGGAATTGAGAATTAAAGATATAAATGGTTAAGTTTTTTCATTGACAAGAATGAAAAATCAAAATGGATAAATTAAGAACGAAGTAACGAAGGTAGTGACATTGTTCATATAATTTCTAATTTGGTAGTGACGTTGTTCTCAAAATTCAACCATATAAGGATTATAGGCGACTAGGCACCCACATTTCTTTGTCCTAGTTCTGCCACTACTAAAGTAATTTCTATCTTTCAAAAAGAGCACATGATTTAGATGTAATATAATCCCATGATTTGAATATCAACTCTAAGACTTTTAACCAAAGCTAATGTTTATAGGTGATCTTCTCATTCATGCATCGTGTGTTGGATATGGTTTTGACATGGTAAAACAATAATATTGAGAGAGATTATTTATTCACACTTTGTTCCTAAAATCTTTCATGAAAAATTATCTTATAAAGAAAAATCTTTAATGGAAAACATGATTGTGAAAAGGATTTTTCTTTATTTGTTCGATTATTGAAAAACTTAAGGAGAAAAGGAAAATTGGAAGTAAAAAGGTGGGGGAAGGATAGAGGAAAGAAAATAGAGTAAGGCCCCGTTCACTTCACCTTATTTTTTGTTGAACTGAAATTATTTTTACCGAACTGAAATTATTTTTGCTGAATTGAAATTAATTTTACTGAAATGAAATTATTTTTTACTGATTTTCTATTATATTTCTTCTTTATAGTAACTGAATTTTACTGAACTGAACTTATATTATTAAACTGAAATTATTTTTATTTAATATTAATTTTTTAAGGTGAACTGAACAGGGCCTAAGGAGTAAAGAGGAAAATATGACATACCTTCTTTACAAAAATTGATTTTCCATCTCTAAAAAGTAATCTTCGATCAATGGAAATATTGTTTTCAACCCTTCCACAAAACAAACGAAGGGGATTGAAAAAAGAAGGAAATCCATTTTCTAGGAAAATGTTTCCATCAAAACAAACGGGGCTTAAATAAAGTTATTGTTTTGCAGAAAGAGAAAATGCATATTTAATAGAGAATTGTTCATATCGCCATATCTAATTCTAATGCACATGTACAATCTACTAGACTACATACAGACAGTAATATATTTGCACAAGGAAGATTTGATCAGAATTGGATCACTTTCTGCCAGTGGTTACCGCATTAATCTTCAATCTTAGTGACATGTTAACAGCCAAGCAATCTTCAGACAGGGAGCGGCCAACTTCGATAATAGATGTCGATAAAAAGTGATAAGAGATAATGATAATGATTTTATATGTAAATTTGATGCCCGTATTCATGGTAATGCTAGTAAAACCCCAAAATATCTTATTTTCTTCAAATTATATATGAAGAAAAACTAATGCTTGGGGGATTCATTACCATGATATAAACAAAAGCTTTCCATATAAACTGTATACAAAAGCATTACCATTATTCCCTCAATTTATTGACCAATTACATTACAGACTGATAACTTAATACCAGTTCATCACAACACACTTAACCCCACCCAAATCACCCCAAAAGAGAAAAAAAATAAATATAGATAACCAAAAAGTATGCATGAATGAACATATATACTTACTATCGACCACTGACCGCAGTCAGAGTGACATTGTTTACAGATCCACCATGTTCTTGGCTACTTTGAAGGATTTCATCAGTAGAATAAACTTTCCTGTGAGTAAATCCAGGTCGTGTTGGATGTGGGAGATCCTCAATATCATTAACGTCAAGCATAGAAATCAACGTCGACATGGTTGGCCTATCTTCAGGGAATTCTTGCACGCACAATAACCCCAACTGTATGCATTTCAAAATCTCATCTTTGAAGCAAGGATCAAGAATGGTTGGATCAATCAATGAAGGCATATCATTCTCGGTCCACAATTTCCATGCCTAAATCAAAGTACAGCAAATTCAATGTATTAGTAACTAAGCTTTTTATTTGGACAATATACATTGAGACAAGAAAAGGAATAGTAAATTCCAATGCGAAATTAATTCTGTATTATGGAACATACATAGGTTAAGAGGCTCATAGACTCAATATCCATAAAGCTACTATTTTTCCGGCCACTGACAATCTCAAGTAGTAGCACTCCCAAACTAAAAACATCTGATTTCTCTGAGAAGAGGCCTTCCATAGCATATTCTGGAGACATATAGCCACTGAAAAGAAATATTACCTCTATTAATTCCACGAGTTCATAATAGAAATCATTTCATTGCTGTAGTTTGAGAATTTCCTGTACATTTAGAGGTAATTTATTCACCTATTTTATAAATCACTAACGAACTGTGAAAATGCCCAATAAAAAATTTCACTAAAAAGGTGATTTTGAATATAGTGTTATATGTTAAATATATTATGTTAATTAAAACTATATTGTATATATACCTATACATAAGAAGATTGTTACACTTCATTTAAATTTTAGTTTCTATCAAAATTCTGTCAATGCCATGAGGGAGGACCTCATCACAGCACCTAAGTAAACATATTCCTTTATGAAATACTTCATATGAGTATAATTGACAACACAAATATAGCACCATTATAAAAAAAAAAAAAAAGGGAAAAAAAAAAGTACAAATATAGCAGACATTATAATAAAGATAAATTATTGAGATACTTACTATGTGCCAACAACCCTTAAGGTGTTGGCTTGATCTTGTTTGTTCTCAAATATCTTTGCCATTCCAAAGTCAGATATCTTGGGATTGAGATCTTCATCAAGCAAAATGTTGCTTGGTTTAAGATCTCTATGAATAATCTTTAATCTAGAGTCTCTATGAAGATAGAGGAGGCCTCGACAAATTCCATTGATAATATTGAAGCGCTTCTTCCAGTCCAACTGTAATCCATGATGTGAATCTGATCAACAATATACAGAAGAGAAAATGGCAGGATCCATATGTCAGATGCTATACATAATTCTAATAATGCTCCTACTAACCTATGAATACTATACAATATTTATATGGTGCAAGAAAATTCATATAATTTTCATTCAGGAAAATTACCAAAGAGAAGTGCATCTAAACTTTTATTTGGCATGTATTCATATACCAGCAGTTTTTCTTCTCGTTCTACACAGCAACCCAATAGTTTGACAAGATTTTTATGTTAAATCTTTGAATTCCGCATAATCCACATCAGAATCAACTGCTTCAGTGTTTTTATTTTTCCTACCTGCAGTGGCAAAAATTCAGTAGCTATTTGTCAAATTTTGCAGAATAATCAATGAAAAAGATATAGATCGAGTGAGTAACCAATAAAAAAATTACCATATCGTGATCGATACACCAAACTCCACATACAGTACATGAAGACAATGACTGTAATTGTGGCAAGAGGTGCTATGACTGCAATAATTATCTTCATATTGCTAGTTTTACCTACAAAACAGAAAAAATCAAAATCAGTATCTACAATCAATCTAAGTCAAATAGATAACACTTCGTCAGAATAAGTCTGTTTTTTTCCCACACAATTACACTACATTTATGTCTGTAAAATTTGAGGTTGAAGCAGGATTTCAATGATAAAAGTTCCCAACTCTGACTACCAGGTTGAAGATTTGATGCTCAGTTGCTCACCACTCCCAATCACCTTTGGCAGAGTTGGGATCCCCTCGATCATGACACCACAATACTCAGTATTTATTAGAATTCAAATTGGACCGTCAATAATTTGCTTCAAAGGGTTGGTTTTTGTCTAAAGACAGTAGGTAATTTAAATTTTAACCATCCTGGCCATTCTATGTTTGGCTAGTTTATAGGTCATTGTTAGTATTCTTTTTTTTTTTTTTTTTTTTTTTCCTTTTCTCCTACTTACACACACATTATACGCAAAAGATGAATTTCAAGAAAATTACACAATTTATAACAATAGGCATTCTCGTTTGGAAGTTAAATTGCTTAAAAATTTCCATAAAATGGAAGAACAAATAATGTTGTTAGAAAACTGTCATTTATAAATGGTTTTAAATAAG